>NC_141884.1:27436238-30062905 GCF_030686135.1 Camelina sativa
GAGAGTTTAAAAGCCACTTATACCCATTTTGTCCCAAAACAAGCTAAAACCAAGAAAACATTGCTTAGAAGTACCAAACAGCTTTGTTAGTGTTTCTGGGGTTAAAATGTGTTTTAATGCAATGCAACTAACTAATTATAAGAGTTTGAGATAGATGTGGATAGTTTAAAAGCCACTTATACTCATTTTGTTCCAAAAAAGGCTAAAACCAAGAAAACATTGCTTAGAAGCACTAAACAGCTTTGTTAGTGTTTCTGGGGTTAAAATGTGTCTTAATCCAATGCATCTAACTAATTATAAGAGTTTGAGATAGATGTGGAGAGTTTAAAAGCCAGTTATGCCCATTTTGTCCCAAAACAGGCTAAAACCAAGAAAACATTGCTTAGAAGGTGTAAACAGCTATGTTAGTGTTTATTGGGTTAAAATCTGTTTTAATCCAATGCAACTAGCTAATTATAAGAGTTTGAGAGAAATGTGGATAGTTTAAAAGCCACTTATACCCATTTTGTCCCAAAACAGGCTAAAACCAAGAAAACATTGCTTAGAAGCTGTAAACAGCTATGTTAGTGTTTCTGGGGTTAAAATGTGTCTTAATCCAATGCAACTGACTAATTATAAGAGTTTTAGATAGATGTGGAAAGTTTAAAAGCCACTTATACCCATTTTGTCCCAAAACAGGCTAAAACCAAGAAAATATTGCTTAGAAGCTGTAAACAGCTTTGTTAGTGTTTCTGCGGTTAAAATGTGTCTTAATCCAATGCAACTGACTAATTATAAAAGTTTGAGATTGATGTGGAGAGTTTAAAAGCCACTTATACCCATTTTGTCCCAAAATAGGGTAAAACCAAGAAACCATTGCTTAGAAGCACCAAACAGCTTTGTTAGTGTTTCTGGGGTTAGAACGTGTTTTAATCCAATGTAACTAGCTAATTATAAGAGTTTGAGATAGATGTGGAGAGTTTAAAAGCCACTTATACTCATTTTGTCCCAAAAAAGGCTAAAACCAAGAAAACATTGCTTAGAAGCACTAAACAGCTTTGTTAGTGTTTTTGGGGTTAAAATGTGTCTTAATCCAATGCATCTAACTAATTATAAGAGTTTGAGATAGATGTGGAGAGTTTAAAAGCCACTTATACCCATTTTGTCCCAAAACAGGCTAAAATCAAGAAAACATTGCTTAGAAGCTGTAAACAGCTTTGTTAGTGTTTGTGGGGTTAAAATGTGTCTTAATCCAATGCAACTGACTATTTATAAGAGTTTGAAATTGATGTGGAGAGTTTAAAAGCCACTTATACCCATTTTGTCCCAAAACAGGCTAAAACCAAGAAAACATTGCTTAGAAGCACCAAACAGCTTTGTTAGTGTTTCTGGGGTTAAAATATGTTTTAATCCAATGCAACTAACTAATTATAAGAGTTTGAGATAGATGTGGATAGTTTAAAAGCCACTTATACTCATTTGTCCCAAAAAAGGCTAAAACCAAGAAAACATTGCTTAGAAGCACTAAACAGCTTTGTTAGTGTTTCTGGGGTTAAAATGTGTCTTAATCCAATGCATCTAACTAATTATAAGAGTTTGAGATAGATGTGGAGAGTTTAAAAGCCACTTATACCCATTTTGTCCCAAAACAGGCTAAAACCAAGAAAACATTGCTTAGAAGGTGTAAACAGCTATGTTAGTGTTTATGGGGTTAAAATCTGTTTTAATCCAATGCAACTAGCTAATTATAAGAGTTTGAGATAAATGTGGATAGTTTAAAAGCCACTTATACCCATTTTGTCCCAAAACAGGCTAAAACCAAGAAAACATTGCTTAGAAGGTGTAAACAGCTATGTTAGTGTTTCTGGGGTTAAAATGTGTCTTAATCCAATGCAACTGACTAATAATAAGAGTTTTAGATAGATGTGGAAAGTTTAAAAGCCACTTATACCCATTTTGTCCCAAAGAAGGCTAAAACCAAGAAAATATTGCTTAGAAGCTGTAAACAGCTTTGTTAGTGTTTCTGCGGTTAAAATATGTCTTAATTCAATGCAACTGACTAATTATAAGAATTTGAGATTGATGTGGAGAGTTTAAAAGCCACTTATACCCATTTTGTCCCAAAAAAGGCTAAAACCAAAAAAACATTGCTTAGAAGCACTAAACAGCTTTGTTAGTGTTTTTGGGGTAAAAATGTTTCTTAATCCAATGCATCTAACTAATTATAAGAGTTTGAGATAGATGTGGAGAGTTTAAAAGCCACTTATACCCATTTTGTCCCAAAACAGGCTAAAACCAAGAAAACATTGCTTAGAAGCTGTAAACAGCTTTGTTAGTGTTTCTGGGGTTAAAATGTGTCTTAATCCAATGCAACTGACTAATTATAAGAGTTTGAGATTGATGTGGAGAGTTTAAAAGCCACTTATACCCATTTTGTCCCAAAACAAGCTAAAACCAAGAAAACATTGCTTAGAAGTACCAAACAGCTTTGTTAGTGTTTCTGGGGTTAAAATGTGTTTTAATGCAATGCAACTAACTAATTATAAGAGTTTGAGATAGATGTGGATAGTTTAAAAGCCACTTATACTCATTTTGTTCCAAAAAAGGCTAAAACCAAGAAAACATTGCTTAGAAGCACTAAACAGCTTTGTTAGTGTTTCTGGGGTTAAAATGTGTCTTAATCCAATGCATCTAACTAATTATAAGAGTTTGAGATAGATGTGGAGAGTTTAAAAGCCAGTTATGCCCATTTTGTCCCAAAACAGGCTAAAACCAAGAAAACATTGCTTAGAAGGTGTAAACAGCTATGTTAGTGTTTATTGGGTTAAAATCTGTTTTAATCCAATGCAACTAGCTAATTATAAGAGTTTGAGAGAAATGTGGATAGTTTAAAAGCCACTTATACCCATTTTGTCCCAAAACAGGCTAAAACCAAGAAAACATTGCTTAGAAGCTGTAAACAGCTATGTTAGTGTTTCTGGGGTTAAAATGTGTCTTAATCCAATGCAACTGACTAATTATAAGAGTTTTAGATAGATGTGGAAAGTTTAAAAGCCACTTATACCCATTTTGTCCCAAAACAGGCTAAAACCAAGAAAATATTGCTTAGAAGCTGTAAACAGCTTTGTTAGTGTTTCTGCGGTTAAAATGTGTCTTAATCCAATGCAACTGACTAATTATAAAAGTTTGAGATTGATGTGGAGAGTTTAAAAGCCACTTATACCCATTTTGTCCCAAAATAGGCTAAAACCAAGAAAACATTGCTTAGAAGCACCAAACAGCTTTGTTAGTGTTTCTGGGGTTAGAACGTGTTTTAATCCAATGTAACTAGCTAATTATAAGAGTTTGAGATAGATGTGGAGAGTTTAAAAGCCACTTATACTCATTTTGTCCCAAAAAAGGCTAAAACCAAGAAAACATTGCTTAGAAGCACTAAACAGCTTTGTTAGTGTTTTTGGGGTTAAAATGTGTCTTAATCCAATGCATCTAACTAATTATAAGAGTTTGAGATAGATGTGGAGAGTTTAAAAGCCACTTATACCCATTTTGTCCCAAAACAGGCTAAAATCAAGAAAACATTGCTTAGAAGCTGTAAACAGCTTTGTTAGTGTTTCTGGGGTTAAAATGTGTCTTAATCTAATGCAACTGACTAATTATAAGAGTTTGAGATTGATGTGGAGAGTGTAAAAGCCACTTATACCCATTTTGTCCCAAAACAGGCTAAAACCAAGAAAACATTGCTTAGAAGCACCAAACAGCTTTGTTAGTGTTTCTGGGGTTAAAATGTGTTTTAATCCGATGCAACTAACTAATTATAAGAGTTTGAGATAGATGTGGATAGTTTAAAAGCCACTTATACTCATTTTGTCCCAAAAAAGGCTAAAACCAAGAAAACATTGCTTAGAAGCACTAAACAGCTTTGTTAGTGTTTCTGGGGTTAAAATGTGTCTTAATCCAATGCATCTAACTAATTATAAGAGTTTGAGATAGATGTGGAGAGTTTAAAAGCCACTTATACCCATTTTGTCTCAAAACAGGCTAAAACCAAGAAAACATTGCTTAGAAGGTGTAAACAGCTATGTTAGTGTTTATGGGGTTAAAATCTGTTTTAATCTAATGCAACTAGCTAATTATAAGAGTTTGAGATAAATGTGGATAGTTTAAAAGCCACTTATACCCATTTTGTCCCAAAACAGGCTAAAACCAAGAAAACATTGCTTAGAAGGTGTAAACAGCTATGTTAGTGTTTCTGGGGTTAAAATGTGTCTTAATCCAATGCAACTGACTAATAATAAGAGTTTTAGATAGATGTGGAAAGTTTAAAAGCCACTTATACCCATTTTGTCCCAAAGAAGGCTAAAACCAAGAAAATATTGCTTAGAAGCTGTAAACAGCTTTGTTAGTGTTTCTGCGGTTAAAATGTGTCTTAATTCAATGCAACTTACTAATTATAAGAATTTGAGATTGATGTGGAGAGTTTAAAAGCCACTTATACCCATTTTGTCCCAAAAAAGGCTAAAACCAAAAAAACATTGCTTAGAAGCACTAAACAGCTTTGTTAGTGTTTTTGGGGTAAAAATGTTTCTTAATCCAATGCATCTAACTAATTATAAGAGTTTGAGATAGATGTGGAGAGTTTAAAAGCCACATATACCCATTTTGTACCAAAACAGGCTAAACCCAAGAAAACATTGCTTAGAAGCTGTAAACAGCTTTGTTAGTGTTTGTGGGGTTAAAATGTGTCTTAATCCAATGCAACTGACTATTTATAAGAGTTTGAAATTGATGTGGAGAGTTTAAAAGCCACTTATACCCATTTTGTCCCAAAACAGGCTAAAACCAAGAAAACATTGCTTAGAAGCACCAAACAGCTTTGTTAGTGTTTCTGGGGTTAAAATATGTTTTAATCCAATGCAACTAACTAATTATAAGAGTTTGAGATAGATGTGGATAGTTTAAAAGCCACTTATACTCATTTGTCCCAAAAAAGGCTAAAACCAAGAAAACATTGCTTAGAAGCACTAAACAGCTTTGTTAGTGTTTCTGGGGTTAAAATGTGTCTTAATCCAATGCATCTAACTAATTATAAGAGTTTGAGATAGATGTGGAGAGTTTAAAAGCCACTTATACCCATTTTGTCCCAAAACAGGCTAAAACCAAGAAAACATTGCTTAGAAGGTGTAAACAGCTATGTTAGTGTTTATGGGGTTAAAATCTGTTTTAATCCAATGCAACTAGCTAATTATAAGAGTTTGAGATAAATGTGGATAGTTTAAAAGCCACTTATACCCATTTTGTCCCAAAACAGGCTAAAACCAAGAAAACATTGCTTAGAAGGTGTAAACAGCTATGTTAGTGTTTCTGGGGTTAAAATGTGTCTTAATCCAATGCAACTGACTAATAATAAGAGTTTTAGATAGATGTGGAAAGTTTAAAAGCCACTTATACCCATTTTGTCCCAAAGAAGGCTAAAACCAAGAAAATATTGCTTAGAAGCTGTAAACAGCTTTGTTAGTGTTTCTGCGGTTAAAATATGTCTTAATTCAATGCAACTGACTAATTATAAGAATTTGAGATTGATGTGGAGAGTTTAAAAGCCACTTATACCCATTTTGTCCCAAAAAAGGCTAAAACCAAAAAAACATTGCTTAGAAGCACTAAACAGCTTTGTTAGTGTTTTTGGGGTAAAAATGTTTCTTAATCCAATGCATCTAACTAATTATAAGAGTTTGAGATAGATGTGGAGAGTTTAAAAGCCACTTATACCCATTTTGTCCCAAAACAGGCTAAAACCAAGAAAACATTGCTTAGAAGCTGTAAACAGCTTTGTTAGTGTTTCTGGGGTTAAAATGTGTCTTAATCCAATGCAACTGACTAATTATAAGAGTTTGAGATTGATGTGGAGAGTTTAAAAGCCACTTATACCCATTTTGTCCCAAAACAAGCTAAAACCAAGAAAACATTGCTTAGAAGTACCAAACAGCTTTGTTAGTGTTTCTGGGGTTAAAATGTGTTTTAATGCAATGCAACTAACTAATTATAAGAATTTGAGATAGATGTGGATAGTTTAAAAGCCACTTATACTCATTTTGTTCCAAAAAAGGCTAAAACCAAGAAAACATTGCTTAGAAGCACTAAACAGCTTTGTTAGTGTTTCTGGGGTTAAAATGTGTCTTAATCCAATGCATCTAACTAATTATAAGAGTTTGAGATAGATGTGGAGAGTTTAAAAGCCAGTTATGCCCATTTTGTCCCAAAACAGGCTAAAACCAAGAAAACATTGCTTAGAAGGTGTAAACAGCTATGTTAGTGTTTATGGGGTTAAAATCTGTTTTAATCCAATGCAACTAGCTAATTATAAGAGTTTGAGAGAAATGTGGATAGTTTAAAAGCCACTTATACCCATTTTGTCCCAAAATAGGCTAAAACCAAGAAAACATTGCTTAGAAGCTGTAAACAGCTATGTTAGTGTTTCTGGGGTTAAAATGTGTCTTAATCCAATGCAACTGACTAATTATAAGAGTTTTAGATAGATGTGGTAAGTTTAAAAGCCACTTATACCCATTTTGTCCCAAAACAGGCTAAAACCAAGAAAATATTGCTTAGAAGCTGTAAACAGCTTTGTTAGTGTTTCTGCGGTTAAAATGTGTCTTAATCCAATGCAACTGACTAATTATAAAAGTTTGAGATTGATGTGGAGAGTTTAAAAGCCACTTATACCCATTTTGTCCCAAAATAGGCTAAAACCAAGAAAACATTGCTTAGAAGCACCAAACAGCTTTGTTAGTGTTTCTGGGGTTAGAACGTGTTTTAATCCAATGTAACTAGCTAATTATAAGAGTTTGAGATAGATGTGGAGAGTTTAAAAGCCACTTATACTCATTTTGTCCCAAAAAAGGCTAAAACCAAGAAAACATTGCTTAGAAGCACTAAACAGCTTTGTTAGTGTTTTTGGGGTTAAAATGTGTCTTAATCCAATGCATCTAACTAATTATAAGAGTTTGAGATAGATGTGGAGAGTTTAAAAGCCACTTATACCCATTTTGTCCCAAAACAGGCTAAAATCAAGAAAACATTGCTTAGAAGCTGTAAACAGCTTTGTTAGTGTTTCTGGGGTTAAAATGTGTCTTAATCTAATGCAACTGACTAATTATAAGAGTTTGAGATTGATGTGGAGAGTGTAAAAGCCACTTATACCCATTTTGTCCCAAAACAGGCTAAAACCAAGAAAACATTGCTTAGAAGGTGTAAACAGCTATGTTAGTATTTCTGGGGTTAAAATGTGTCTTAATCCAATGCAACTGACTAATAATAAGAGTTTTAGATAGATGTGGAAAGTTTAAAAGCCACTTATACCCATTTTGTCCCAAAGAAGGCTAAAACCAAGAAAATATTGCTTAGAAGCTGTAAACAGCTTTGTTAGTGTTTCTGCGGTTAAAATATGTCTTAATTCAATGCAACTGACTAATTATAAGAATTTGAGATTGATGTGGAGAGTTTAAAAGCCACTTATACCCATTTTGTCCCAAAAAAGGCTAAAACCAAAAAAACATTGCTTAGAAGCACTAAACAGCTTTGTTAGTGTTTTTGGGGTAAAAATGTTTCTTAATCCAATGCATCTAACTAATTATAAGAGTTTGAGATAGATGTGGAGAGTTTAAAAGCCACTTATACCCATTTTGTCCCAAAACAGGCTAAAACCAAGAAAACATTGCTTAGAAGCTGTAAACAGCTTTGTTAGTGTTTCTGGGGTTAAAATGTGTCTTAATCCAATGCAACTGACTAATTATAAGAGTTTGAGATTGATGTGGAGAGTTTAAAAGCCACTTATACCCATTTTGTCCCAAAACAAGCTAAAACCAAGAAAACATTGCTTAGAAGTACCAAACAGCTTTGTTAGTGTTTCTGGGGTTAAAATGTGTTTTAATGCAATGCAACTAACTAATTATAAGAGTTTGAGATAGATGTGGATAGTTTAAAAGCCACTTATACTCATTTTGTTCCAAAAAAGGCTAAAACCAAGAAAACATTGCTTAGAAGCACTAAACAGCTTTGTTAGTGTTTTTGGGGTTAAAATGTGTCTTAATCCAATGCATCTAACTAATTATAAGAGTTTGAGATAGATGTGGAGAGTTTAAAAGCCACTTATACCCATTTTGTCCCAAAACAGGCTAAAATCAAGAAAACATTGCTTAGAAGCTGTAAACAGCTTTGTTAGTGTTTCTGGGGTTAAAATGTGTCTTAATCTAATGCAACTGACTAATTATAAGAGTTTGAGATTGATGTGGAGAGTGTAAAAGCCACTTATACCCATTTTGTCCCAAAACAGGCTAAAACCAAGAAAACATTGCTTAGAAGCACCAAACAGCTTTGTTAGTGTTTCTGGGGTTAAAATGTGCTTTAATCCGATGCAACTAACTAATTATAAGAGTTTGAGATAGATGTGGATAGTTTAAAAGCCACTTATACTCATTTTGTCCCAAAAAAGGCTAAAACCAAGAAAACATTGCTTAGAAGCACTAAACAGCTTTGTTAGTGTTTCTGGGGTTAAAATGTGTCTTAATCCAATGCATCTAACTAATTATAAGAGTTTGAGATAGATGTGGAGAGTTTAAAAGCCACTTATACCCATTTTGTCTCAAAACAGGCTAAAACCAAGAAAACATTGCTTAGAAGGTGTAAACAGCTTTGTTAGTGTTTCTGGGGTTAAAATGTGTCTTAATCCAATGCAACTGACTAATTATAAGAGTTTGAGATTGATGTGGAGAGTTTAAAAGCCACTTATACCCATTTTGTCCCAAAACAAGCTAAAACCAAGAAAACATTGCTTAGAAGTACCAAACAGCTTTGTTAGTGTTTCTGGGGTTAAAATGTGTTTTAATGCAATGCAACTAACTAATTATAAGAGTTTGAGATAGATGTGGATAGTTTAAAAGCCACTTATACTCATTTTGTTCCAAAAAAGGCTAAAACCAAGAAAACATTGCTTAGAAGCACTAAACAGCTTTGTTAGTGTTTTTGGGGTAAAAATGTTTCTTAATCCAATGCATCTAACTAATTATAAGAGTTTGAGATAGATGTGGAGAGTTTAAAAGCCACTTATACCCATTTTGTCCCAAAACAGGCTAAAACCAAGAAAACATTGCTTAGAAGCTGTAAACAGCTTTGTTAGTGTTTCTGGGGTTAAAATGTGTCTTAATCCAATGCAACTGACTAATTATAAGAGTTTGAGATTGATGTGGAGAGTTTAAAAGCCACTTATACCCATTTTGTCCCAAAACAAGCTAAAACCAAGAAAACATTGCTTAGAAGTACCAAACAGCTTTGTTAGTGTTTCTGGGGTTAAAATGTGTTTTAATGCAATGCAACTAACTAATTATAAGAGTTTGAGATAGATGTGGATAGTTTAAAAGCCACTTATACTCATTTTGTTCCAAAAAAGGCTAAAACCAAGAAAACATTGCTTAGAAGCACTAAACAGCTTTGTTAGTGTTTTTGGGGTTAAAATGTGTCTTAATCCAATGCATCTAACTAATTATAAGAGTTTGAGATAGATGTGGAGAGTTTAAAAGCCACTTATACCCATTTTGTCCCAAAACAGGCTAAAATCAAGAAAACATTGCTTAGAAGCTGTAAACAGCTTTGTTAGTGTTTCTGGGGTTAAAATGTGTCTTAATCTAATGCAACTGACTAATTATAAGAGTTTGAGATTGATGTGGAGAGTGTAAAAGCCACTTATACCCATTTTGTCCCAAAACAGGCTAAAACCAAGAAAACATTGCTTAGAAGCACCAAACAGCTTTGTTAGTGTTTCTGGGGTTAAAATGTGCTTTAATCCGATGCAACTAACTAATTATAAGAGTTTGAGATAGATGTGGATAGTTTAAAAGCCACTTATACTCATTTTGTCCCAAAAAAGGCTAAAACCAAGAAAACATTGCTTAGAAGCACTAAACAGCTTTGTTAGTGTTTCTGGGGTTAAAATGTGTCTTAATCCAATGCATCTAACTAATTATAAGAGTTTGAGATAGATGTGGAGAGTTTAAAAGCCACTTATACCCATTTTGTCTCAAAACAGGCTAAAACCAAGAAAACATTGCTTAGAAGGTGTAAACAGCTTTGTTAGTGTTTCTGGGGTTAAAATGTGACTTAATCCAATGCAACTGAATAATTATAAGAGTTTGAGATTGATGTGGAGAGTTTAAAAGCCACTTATACCCATTTTGTCCCAAAACAGGCTAAAACCAAGAAAACATTGCTTAGAAGCACCAAACAGCTTTGTTAGTGTTTCTAGGGTTAAAATGTGTTTTAATCCAATGCTACTAACTAATTATAAGAGTTTGAGATAGATGTGGATAGTTTAAAAGCCACTTATACTCATTTTGTCCCCAAAAAGGCTAAAACCAAGAAAACATTGCTTAGAAGCACTAAACAGCTTTGTTAGTGTTTCTGGGGTTAAAATGTGTCTTAATCCAATGCATCTAACTAATTATAAGAGTTTGAGATAGATGTGGAGAGTTTAAAAGCCACTTATACCCATTTTGTCCCAAAATAGGCTAAAACCAAGAAAACATTGCTTAGAAGGTGTAAACAGCTATGTTAGTGTTTATGGTGTTAAAATCTGTTTTAATCCAATGCAACTAGCTAATTATAAGAGTTTGAGATTGATGTGGATAGTTTAAAAGCCACTTATACCCATTTTGTCCCAAAACAGGCTAAAACCAAGAAAATATTGCTTAGAAGCTGTAAACAGCTTTGTTAGTGTTTCTGCGGTTAAAATGTGTCTTAATCCAATGCAACTGACTAATTATAAGAATTTGAGATTGATGTGGAGAGTTTAAAAGCCACTTATACCCATTTTGTCCCAAAAAAGGCTAAAACCAAGAACACATTGCTTAGAAGCACTAAACAGCTTTGTTAGTGTTTTTGGGGTTAAAATGTTTCTTAATCCAATGCATCTAACTAATTATAAGAGTTTGAGATAGATGTGGAGAGTTTAAAAGCCACTTATACCCATTTTGTCCCAAAACAGGCTAAAACCAAGAAAACATTGCTTAGAAGCTGTAAACAGCTTTGTTAGTGTTTCTGGGGTTAAAATGTGTCTTAATCCAATGCAACTGACTAATTATAAGAGTTTGAGATTGATGTGGAGAGTTTAAAACCACTTATACCCATTTTGTCCCAAAACAAGCTAAAACCAAGAAAACATTGCTTAGAAGCACCAAACAGCTTTGTTAGTGTTTCTGGGGTTAAAATGTGTTTTAATCCAATGCAACTAACTAATTATAAGAGTTTGAGATAGATGTGGATAGTTTAAAAGCCACTTATACTCATTTTGTCCCAAAAAAGGCTAAAACCAAGAAAACATTGCTTAGAAGCACTAAACAGCTTTGTTAGTGTTTCTGGGGTTAAAATGTGTCTTAATCCAATGCATCTAACTAATTATAAGAGTTTGAGATAGATGTGGAGAGTTTAAAAGCCATTTATACCCATTTTGTCCCAAAACAGGCTAAAACCAAGAAAACATTGCTTAGAAGGTGTAAACAGCTATGTTAGTGTTTATGGTGTTAAAATCTGTTTTAATCCAATGCAACTAGCTAATTATAAGAGTTTGAGATAAATGTGGATAGTTTAAAAGCCACTTATACCCCTTTTGTCCCAAAACAGGCTAAAACCAAGAAAACATTGCTTAGAAGGTGTAAACAGCTATGTTAGTGTTTATGGTGTTAAAATTTGTTTTAATCCAATGCAACTAGCTAATTATAAGAGTTTGAGATAAATGTGGATAGTTTAAAAGCCACTTATACCCATTTTGTCCCAAAACAGGCTAAAACCAAGAAAACATTGCTTAGAAGGTGTAAACAGCTATGTTAGTGTTTCTGCGGTTAAAATGTGTCTTAATCCAATGCAACTGACTAATTATAAGAATTTGAGATTGATGTGGAGAGTTTAAAAGCCACTTATACCCATTTTGTCCCAAAAAAGGCTAAAACCAAGAACACATTGCTTAGAAGCACTAAACAGCTTTGTTAGTGTTTTTGGGGTTAAAATGTTTCTTAATCCAATGCATCTAACTAATTATAAGAGTTTGAGATAGATGTGGAGAGTTTAAAAGCCACTTATACCCATTTTGTCCCAAAACAGGCTAAAACCAAGAAAACATTGCTTAGAAGCTGTAAACAGCTTTGTTAGTGCTTCTGGGGTTAAAATGTGTCTTAATCCAATGCAACTGACTAATTATAAGAGTTTGAGATTGATGTGGAGAGTTTAAAACCACTTATACCCATTTTGTCCCAAAACAAGCTAAAACCAAGAAAACATTGCTTAGAAGCACCAAACAGCTTTGATAGTGTTTCTGGGGTTAAAATGTGTTTTAATCCAATGCAACTAACTAATTATAAGAGTTTGAGATAGATGTGGATAGTTTAAAAGCCACTTATACTCATTTTGTCCCAAAAAAGGCTAAAACCAAGAAAACATTGCTTAGAAGCACTAAACAGCTTTGTTAGTGTTTCTGGGGTTAAAATGTGTCTTAATCCAATGCATCTAACTAATTATAAGAGTTTGAGATAGATGTGGAGAGTTTAAAAGCCATTTATACCCATTTTGTCCCAAAACAGGCTAAAACCAAGAAAACATTGCTTAGAAGGTGTAAACAGCTATGTTAGTGTTTATGGTGTTAAAATCTGTTTTAATCCAATGCAACTAGCTAATTATAAGAGTTTGAGATAAATGTGGATAGTTTAAAAGCCACTTATACCCATTTTGTCCCAAAACAGGCTAAAACCAAGAAAACATTGCTTAGAAGGTGTAAACAGCTATGTTAGTGTTTATGGTGTTAAAATTTGTTTTAATCCAATGCAACTAGCTAATTATAAGAGTTTGAGATAAATGTGGATAGTTTAAAAGCCACTTATACCCATTTTGTCCCAAAACAGGCTAAAACCAAGAAAACATTGCTTAGAAGGTGTAAACAGCTATGTTAGTGTTTCTGGGGTTAAAATGTGTCTTAATCCAATGCAACTGACTAATTATAAGAGTTTGAGATTGATGTGGAGAGTTTAAAAGCCACTTATACCCATTTTGTCCCAAAACAGGCTAAAACCAAGAAAACATTGCTTAGAAGCTGTAAACAGCTTTGTTAGTGTTTCTGGGGTTAAAATGTGTCTTAATCCAATGCAACTGACTAATTATAAGAGTTTGAGATTGATGTGGAGAGATTAAAAGCCACTTATACCCATTTTGTCCCAAAACAGGCTAAAACCAAGAAAACATTGCTTAGAAGCACCAAACAGCTTTGTTAGTGTTTTTGGGGTTAAAATGTGTTTTAATCCAATGCAACGAACTAATTATAAGAGTTTGAGATAGATGTGGATAGTTTAAAAGCCACTTATACTCATTTTGTCCCCAAAAAGGCTAAAACCAAGAAAACATTGCTTAGAAGCATTAAACAGCTTTGTTAGTGTTTCTGGGGTTAAAATGTGTCTTAATCCAATGCATCTAACTAATTATAAGAGTTTGAGATAGGTGTGGAGAGTTTAAAAGCCACTTATACCCATTTTGTCCCAAAACAGGCTAAAACCAAGAAAACATTGCTTAGAAGCACCAAACAGCTTTGTTAGTGTTTCTGGGGTTAAAATGTGTTTTAATCCAATGCAACTAACTAATTATAAGAGTTTGAGATAGATGTGGAGAGTTTAAAAGCCATTTATACCCATTTTGTCCCAAAACAGGCTAAAACCAAGAAAACATTGCTTAGAAGGTGTAAACAGCTATGTTAGTGTTTATGGTGTTAAAATCTGTTTTAATCCAATGCAACTAGCTAATTATAAGAGTTTGAGATAAATGTGGATAGTTTAAAAGCCACTTATACCCATTTTGTCCCAAAACAGGCTAAAACCAAGAAAACATTGCTTAGAAGGTGTAAACAGCTATGTTAGTGTTTATGGTGTTAAAATTTGTTTTAATCCAATGCAACTAGCTAATTATAAGAGTTTGAGATAAATGTGGATAGTTTAAAAGCCACTTATACTCATTTTGTCCCCAAAAAGGCTAAAACCAAGAAAACATTGCTTAGAAGCACTAAACAGCTTTGTTAGTGTTTCTGGGGTTAAAATGTGTCTTAATCCAATGCATCTAACTAATTATAAGAGTTTGAGATAGATGTGGAGAGTTTAAAAGCCACTTATACCGATTTTGTCCCAAAACAGGCTAAAACCAAGAAAGCATTGCTTAGAAGGGCTAAACAGCTATGTTAGTGTTTATGGGGTTAAAATCTGTTTTAATCCAATGAAACTAGCTAATTATAAGAGTTTGAGATAGATGTGGAGAGTTTAAAAGCCACTTATACCGATTTTGTCCCAAAACAGGCTAAAACCAAGAAAACATTGCTTAGAAGGTGTAAACAGCTATGTTAGTGTTTATGGTGTTAAAATTTGTTTTAATCCAATGCAACTAGCTAATTATAAGAGTTTGAGATAAATGTGGATAGTTTAAAAGCCACTTATACCCATTTTGTCCCAAAACAGGCTAAAACCAAGAAAACATTGCTTAGAAGGTGTAAACAGCTATGTTAGTGTTTCTGCGGTTAAAATGTGTCTTAATCCAATGCAACTGACTAATTATAAGAATTTGAGATTGATGTGGAGAGTTTAAAAGCCACTTATACCCATTTTGTCCCAAAAAAGGCTAAAACCAAGAACACATTGCTTAGAAGCACTAAACAGCTTTGTTAGTGTTTTTGGGGTTAAAATGTTTCTTAATCCAATGCATCTAACTAATTATAAGAGTTTGAGATAGATGTGGAGAGTTTAAAAGCCACTTATACCCATTTTGTCCCAAAACAGGCTAAAACCAAGAAAACATTGCTTAGAAGCTGTAAACAGCTTTGTTAGTGTTTCTGGGGTTAAAATGTGTCTTAATCCAATGCAACTGACTAATTATAAGAGTTTGAGATTGATGTGGAGAGTTTAAAACCACTTATACCCATTTTGTCCCAAAACAAGCTAAAACCAAGAAAACATTGCTTAGAAGCACCAAACAGCTTTGATAGTGTTTCTGGGGTTAAAATGTGTTTTAATCCAATGCAACTAACTAATTATAAGAGTTTGAGATAGATGTGGATAGTTTAAAAGCCACTTATACTCATTTTGTCCCAAAAAAGGCTAAAACCAAGAAAACATTGCTTAGAAGCACTAAACAGCTTTGTTAGTGTTTCTGGGGTTAAAATGTGTCTTAATCCAATGCATTTAACTAATTATAAGAGTTTGAGATAGATGTGGAGAGTTTAAAAGCCATTTATACCCATTTTGTCCCAAAACAGGCTAAAACCAAGAAAACATTGCTTAGAAGGTGTAAACAGCTATGTTAGTGTTTATGGTGTTAAAATCTGTTTTAATCCAATGCAACTAGCTAATTATAAGAGTTTGAGATAAATGTGGATAGTTTAAAAGCCACTTATACCCATTTTGTCCCAAAACAGGCTAAAACCAAGAAAACATTGCTTAGAAGGTGTAAACAGCTATGTTAGTGTTTATGGTGTTAAAATTTGTTTTAATCCAATGCAACTAGCTAATTATAAGAGTTTGAGATAAATGTGGATAGTTTAAAAGCCACTTATACCCATTTTGTCCCAAAACAGGCTAAAACCAAGAAAACATTGCTTAGAAGGTGTAAACAGCTATGTTAGTGTTTCTGGGGTTAAAATGTGTCTTAATCCAATGCAACTGACTAATTATAAGAGTTTGAGATTGATGTGGAGAGTTTAAAAGCCACTTATACCCATTTTGTCCCAAAACAGGCTAAAACCAAGAAAACATTGCTTAGAAGCTGTAAACAGCTTTGTTAGTGTTTCTGGGGTTAAAATGTGTCTTAATCCAATGCAACTGACTAATTATAAGAGTTTGAGATTGATGTGGAGAGATTAAAAGCCACTTATACCCATTTTGTCCCAAAACAGGCTAAAACCAAGAAAACATTGCTTAGAAGCACCAAACAGCTTTGTTAGTGTTTTTGGGGTTAAAATGTGTTTTAATCCAATGCAACGAACTAATTATAAGAGTTTGAGATAGATGTGGATAGTTTAAAAGCCACTTATACTCATTTTGTCCCCAAAAAGGCTAAAACCAAGAAAACATTGCTTAGAAGCACTAAACAGCTTTGTTAGTGTTTCTGGGGTTAAAATGTGTCTTAATCCAATGCATCTAACTAATTATAAGAGTTTGAGATAGGTGTGGAGAGTTTAAAAGCCACTTATACCCATTTTGTCCCAAAACAGGCTAAAACCAAGAAAACATTGCTTAGAAGCACCAAACAGCTTTGTTAGTGTTTCTGGGGTTAAAATGTGTTTTAATCCAATGCAACTAACTAATTATAAGAGTTTGAGATAGATGTGGAGAGTTTAAAAGCCATTTATACCCATTTTGTCCCAAAACAGGCTAAAACCAAGAAAACATTGCTTAGAAGGTGTAAACAGCTATGTTAGTGTTTATGGTGTTAAAATCTGTTTTAATCCAATGCAACTAGCTAATTATAAGAGTTTGAGATAAATGTGGATAGTTTAAAAGCCACTTATACCCATTTTGTCCCAAAACAGGCTAAAACCAAGAAAACATTGCTTAGAAGGTGTAAACAGCTATGTTAGTGTTTATGGTGTTAAAATTTGTTTTAATCCAATGCAACTAGCTAATTATAAGAGTTTGAGATAAATGTGGATAGTTTAAAAGCCACTTATACTCATTTTGTCCCCAAAAAGGCTAAAACCAAGAAAACATTGCTTAGAAGCACTAAACAGCTTTGTTAGTGTTTCTGGGGTTAAAATGTGTCTTAATCCAATGCATCTAACTAATTATAAGAGTTTGAGATAGATGTGGAGAGTTTAAAAGCCACTTATACCGATTTTGTCCCAAAACAGGCTAAAACCAAGAAAGCATTGCTTAGAAGGGCTAAACAGCTATGTTAGTGTTTATGGGGTTAAAATCTGTTTTAATCCAATGAAACTAGCTAATTATAAGAGTTTGAGATAAATGTGGATAGTTTAAAAGCCACTTATACCCATTTTGTCCCAAAACAGGCTAAAACCAAGAAAATATTGCTTAGAAGCTGTAAACAGCTTTGTTAGTGTTTTGGGGTTAAAATGTGTCTTAATCCAATGCAACTGACTAATTATAAGAGTTTGAGATTGATGTGGAGAGTTTAAAAGCCACTTATACCCATTTTGTCCCAAAATAGGCTAAAACGAAGAAAACATTGCTTAGAAGAACCAAACAGCTTTGTTAGTGTTTCTGGGGTTAAAATGTGTTTTAATCCAATGCAACTAGCTAATTATAAGAATTTGAGATAGATGTGGAGAGTTTAAAAGCCACTTATACTCATTTTGTCCCAAAAAGGCTAAAACCAAGAAAACATTGCTTAGAAGCACAAAACAGCTTTGTTAGTGTTTTTGGGGTTGAAATGTGTCTTAATCCAATGCATCTAACTAATTATAAGAGTTTGAGATAGATGTGGAGAGTTTAAAAGCCACATATACCCATTTTGTACCAAAACAGGCTAAAACCAAGAAAACATTGCTTAGAAGCTGTAAACAGCTTTGTTAGTGTTTCTGGGGTTAAAATGTGTCTTAATCCAATGCAACTGACTAATTATAAGAGTTTGAGATTGATGGGGAGAGTTTAAAAGCCACTTATACCCATTTTGTCCCAAAACAGGCTAAAACCAAGAAAACATTGCTTAGAAGCACCAAACAGCTTTGTTAGTGTTTCTGGGGTTAAAATATGTTTTAATCCAATGCACCTAACTAATTATAAGAGTTTGAGATAGATGTGGATAGTTTAAAAGCCACTTATACTCATTTTGTCCCAAAAAAGGCTAAAACCAAGAAAACATTGCTTAGAAGCACTAAACAGCTTTGTTAGTGTTTCTGGGGTTAAAATGTGTCTTAATCCAATGCATCTAACTAATTATAAGAGTTTGAGATAGATGTGGAGAGTTTAAAAGCCACTTATACCCATTTTGTCCCAAAATAGGCTAAAACCAAGAAAACATTGCTTAGAAGCTGTAAAAAGCATTGTTAGTGTTTTTGGGGTTAAAATGTGTCTTAATCCAATGCAACTGACTAATTATAAGAGTTTGAGATTGATGTGGAGAGTTTAAAAGCCACTTATACCCATTTTGTCCCAAAACAGGCGAAAACCAAGAAAACATTGCTTAGAAGCACCAAACAGCTTTGTTAGTGTTTTTAGGGTTAAAATGTGTTTTAATCCAATGCAACGAACTAATTATAAGAGTTTGAGATAGATGTGGATAGTTTAAAAGCCACTTATACTCATTTTTTCCCCAAAAAGGCTAAAACCAAGAAAACATTGCTTAGAAGCACTAAACAGCTTTGTTAGTGTTTCTGGGGTTAAAATGTGTCTTAATCCAATGCATCTAACTAATTATAAGAGTTTGAGATAGATGTGGAGAGTTTAAAAGCCACTTATACCGATTTTGTCCCAAAGCAGGCTAAAACCAAGAAAACATTGCTTAGAAGGTGTAAACAGCTATGTTAGTGTTTATGGGGTTAAAATCTGTTTTAATCCAATGAAACTAGCTAATTATAAGAGTTTGAGATAAATGTGGATAGTTTAAAAGCCACTTATACCCATTTTGTCCCAAAACAGGCTAAAACCAAGAAAATATTGCTTAGAAGTTGTAAACAGCTTTGTTAGTGTTTTGCGGTTAAAATTGTCTTAATCCAATGCAACTGACTAATTATAAGAGTTTGAGATTGATGTGGAGAGTTTAAAAGCCACTTATACCCATTTTGTCCCAAAAAAGGCTAAAACCAAGAAAACATTGCTTAGACGCACTAAACAACTTTGTTAGTGTTTTTGGGGTTAAAATGTGTCTTAATCCAATGCATCTAACTAATTATAAGAGTTTGAGATAGATGTGGAGAGTTTAAAAGCCACATATACCCATTTTGTACCAAAACAGGCTAAAACCAAGAAAACATTGCTTAGAAGCTGTAAACAGCTTTGTTAGTGTTTCTGGGGTTAAAATGTGTCTTAATCCAATGCAACTGACTAATTATAAGAGTTTGAGATAGATGTGGAGAGTTTAAAAGCCACATATACCCATTTTGTACCAAAACAGGCTAAAACCAAGTAAACATTGCTTAGAAGCTGTAAACAGCTTTGTTAGTGTTTCTGGGGTTAAAATGTGACTTAATCCAATGCAACTGAATAATTATAAGAGTTTGAGATTGATGTGGAGAGTTTAAAAGCCACTTATACCCATTTTGTCCCAAAACAGGCTAAAACCAAGAAAACATTGCTTAGAAGCACCAAACAGCTTTGTTAGTGTCTCTAGGGTTAAAATGTGTTTTAATCCAATGCTACTAACTAATTATAAGAGTTTGAGATAGATGTGGATAGTTTAAAAGCCACTTATACTCATTTTGTCCCCAAAAAGGCTAAAACCAAGAAAACATTGCTTAGAAGCACTAAACAGCTTTGTTAGTGTTTCTGGGGTTAAAATGTGTCTTAATCCAATGCATCTAACTAATTATAAGAGTTTGAGATAGATGTGGAGAGTTTAAAAGCCACTTATACCCATTTTGTCCCAAAACAGGCTAAAACCAAGAAAACATTGCTTAGAAGGTGTAAACAGCTATGTTAGTGTTTCTGGGGTTAAAATGTGTCTTAATCCAATGCAACTGACTAATTATAAGAGTTTGAGATTGATGTGGAGAGTTTAAAAGCCACTTATACCCATTTTGTCCCAAAACAGGCTAAAACCAAGAAAACATTGCTTAGAAGCTGTAAACAGCTTTGTTAGTGTTTCTGGGGTTAAAATGTGTCTTAATCCAATGCAACTGACTAATTATAAGAGTTTGAGATTGATGTGGAGAGATTAAAAGCCACTTATACCCATTTTGTCCCAAAACAGGCTAAAACCAAGAAAACATTGCTTAGAAGCACCAAACAGCTTTGTTAGTGTTTCTAGGGTTAAAATTTGTTTTAATCCAATGCAACTTACTAATTATAAGAGTTTGAGATAGATGTGGATAGTTTAAAAGCCACTTATACTCATTTTTTCCCCAAAAAGGCTAAAACCAAGAAAACATTGCTTAGAAGCACTAAACAGCTTTGTTAGTGTTTCTGGGGTTAAAATGTGTCTTAATCCAATGCATCTAACTAATTATAAGAGTTTGAGATAGATGTGGAGAGTTTAAAAGCCACTTATACCCATTTTGTCCCAAAACAGGCTAAAACCAAGAAAACATTGCTTAGAAGGTGTAAACAGCTATGTTAGTGTTTATGGGGTGAAAATCTGTTTTAATCCAATTTAACTAGCTAATTATAAGAGTTTGAGATAAATGTGGATAGTTTAAAAGCCACTTATACCCATATTGTCCCAAAACAGGCTAAAACCAAGAAAACATTGCTTAGAAGGTGTAAACAGCTATGTTAGTGTTTCTGGGGTTAAAATGTGTCTTAATCCAATGCAACTGACTAATTATAAGAGTTTTAGATAGATGTGGAAAGTTTAAAAGCCACTTATACCCATTTTGTCCCAAAATAGGCTAAAACCAAGAAAATATTGCTTAGAAGCTGTAAACAGCTTTGTTAGTGTTTCTGCGGTTAAAATGTGTCTTAATCCAATGCAACTGACTAATTATAAGAATTTGAGATTGATGTGGAGAGTTTAAAAGCCACTTATACCCATTTTGTCCCAAAAAAGGCTAAAACCAAGAAAACATTGCTTAGAAGCACTAAACAGCTTTGTTAGTGTTTCTGGGGTTAAAATGTGTCTTAATCCAATGCATCTAACTAATTATAAGAGTTTGAGATAGATGTGGAGAGTTTAAAAGCCACTTATACCGATTTTGTCCCAAAGCAGGCTAAAACCAAGAAAACATTGCTTAGAAGGTGTAAACAGCTATGTTAGTGTTTATGGGGTTAAAATCTGTTTTATTCCAATGAAACTAGCTAATTATAAGAGTTTGAGATAAATGTGGATAGTTTAAAAGCCACTTATACCCATTTTGTCCCAAAACAGGCTAAAACCAAGAAAATATTGCTTAGAAGTTGTAAACAGCTTTGTTAGTGTTTTGCGGTTAAAATTGTCTTAATCCAATGCAACTGACTAATTATAAGAGTTTGAGATTGATGTGGAGAGTTTAAAAGCCACTTGTACCCATTTTGTCCCAAAACAGGTTAAAACCAAGAAAACATTGCTTCGAAGCACTAAACAGCTTTGTTAGTGTTTTTGTGGTTAAAATGTATCTTAATCCAATGCAACTAACTAATTATAAGTGTTTTAGATAGATGTGGAGAGTTTAAAAGCCACTTATACCCATTTTGTACCAAAACAGGCTAAAACCAAGAAAACATTGCTTAGAAGCTGTAAACAGCTTTGTTAGTGTTTCTGGGGTTAAAATGTGTCTTAATCCAATGCAACTGACTAATTATAAGAGTTTGAGATAGATGTGGAGAGTTTAAAAGCCACATATACCCATTTTGTACCAAAACAGGCTAAAACCAAGAAAACATTGCTTAGAAGCTGTAAACAGCTTTGTTAGTGTTTCTGGGGTTAAAATGTGACTTAATCCAATGCAACTGAATAATTATAAGAGTTTGAGATTGATGTGGAGAGTTTAAAAGCCACTTATACCCATTTTGTCCCAAAACAGGCTAAAACCAAGAAAACATTGCTTAGAAGCACCAAACAGCTTTGTTAGTGTTTCTAGGGTTAAAATGTGTTTTAATCCAATGCTACTAACTAATTATAAGAGTTTGAGATAGATGTGGATAGTTTAAAAGCCACTTATACTCATTTTGTCCCCAAAAAGGCTAAAACCAAGAAAACATTGCTTAGAAGCACTAAACAGCTTTGTTAGTGTTTCTGGGGTTAAAATGTGTCTTAATCCAATGCATCTAACTAATTATAAGAGTTTGAGATAGATGTGGAGAGTTTAAAAGCCACTTATACCCATTTTGTCCCAAAACAGGCTAAAACCAAGAAAACATTGCTTAGAAGGTGTAAACAGCTATGTTAGTGTTTCTGGGGTTAAAATGTGTCTTAATCCAATGCAACTGACTAATTATAAGAGTTTGAGATTGATGTGGAGAGTTTAAAAGCCACTTATACCCATTTTGTCCCAAAACAGGCTAAAACCAAGAAAACATTGCATAGAAGCTGTAAACAGCTTTGTTAGTGTTTCTGGGGTTAAAATGTGTCTTAATCCAATGCAACTGACTAATTATAAGAGTTTGAGATTGATGTGGAGAGATTAAAAGCCACTTATACCCATTTTGTCCCAAAACAGGCTAAAACCAAGAAAACATTGCTTAGAAGCACCAAACAGCTTTGTTAGTGTTTCTAGGGTTAAAATTTGTTTTAATCCAATGCAACTTACTAATTATAAGAGTTTGAGATAGATGTGGATAGTTTAAAAGCCACTTATACTCATTTTGTCCCAAAAAAGGCTAAAACCAAGAAAACATTGCTTAGAAGCACTAAACAGCTTTGTTAGTGTTTCTGGGGTTAAAATGTGTCTTAATCCAATGCATCTAACTAATTATAAGAGTTTGAGATAGATGTGGAGAGTTTAAAAGCCACTTATACCGATTTTGTCCCAAAACAGGCTAAAACCAAGAAAACATTGCTTAGAAGGTGTAAACAGCTATGTTAGTGTTTATGGGGTTAAAATCTGTTTTAATCCAATGAAACTAGCTAATTATAAGAGTTTGAGATAAATGTGGATAGTTTAAAAGCCACTTATACCCATTTTTTCCCAAAACAGGCTAAAACCAAGAAAATATTGCTTAGAAGTTGTAAACAGCTTTGTTAGTGTTTTGCGGTTAAAATGTGTCTTAATCCAATGCAACTGACTAATTATAAGAGTTTGAGATAGATGTGGAGAGTTTAAAAGCCACTTATACCCATTTTGTACCAAAACAGGCTAAAACCAAGAAAACATTGCTTAGAAGCTGTAAACAGCTTTGTTAGTGTTTCTGGGGTTAAAATGTGTCTTAATCCAATGCAACTGACTAATTATAAGAGTTTGAGATAGATGTGGAGAGTTTAAAAGCCACATATACCCATTTTGTACCAAAACAGGCTAAAACCAAGAAAACATTGCTTAGAAGCTGTAAACAGCTTTGTTAGTGTTTCTGGGGTTAAAATGTGACTTAATCCAATGCAACTGAATAATTATAAGAGTTTGAGATTGATGTGGAGAGTTTAAAAGCCACTTATACCCATTTTGTCCCAAAACAGGCTAAAACCAAGAAAACATTGCTTAGAAGCACCAAACAGCTTTGTTAGTGTTTCTAGGGTTAAAATGTGTTTTAATCCAATGCTACTAACTAATTATAAGAGTTTGAGATAGATGTGGATAGTTTAAAAGCCACTTATACTCATTTTGTCCCCAAAAAGGCTAAAACCAAGAAAACATTGCTTAGAAGCACTAAACAGCTTTGTTAGTGTTTCTGGGGTTAAAATGTGTCTTAATCCAATGCATCTAACTAATTATAAGAGTTTGAGATAGATGTGGAGAGTTTAAAAGCCACTTATACCCATTTTGTCCCAAAACAGGCTAAAACCAAGAAAACATTGCTTAGAAGGTGTAAACAGCTATGTTAGTGTTTCTGGGGTTAAAATGTGTCTTAATCCAATGCAACTGACTAATTATAAGAGTTTGAGATTGATGTGGAGAGTTTAAAAGCCACTTATACCCATTTTGTCCCAAAACAGGCTAAAACCAAGAAAACATTGCATAGAAGCTGTAAACAGCTTTGTTAGTGTTTCTGGGGTTAAAATGTGTCTTAATCCAATGCAACTGACTAATTATAAGAGTTTGAGATTGATGTGGAGAGATTAAAAGCCACTTATACCCATTTTGTCCCAAAACAGGCTAAAACCAAGAAAACATTGCTTAGAAGCACCAAACAGCTTTGTTAGTGTTTCTAGGGTTAAAATTTGTTTTAATCCAATGCAACTTACTAATTATAAGAGTTTGAGATAGATGTGGATAGTTTAAAAGCCACTTATACTCATTTTGTCCCAAAAAAGGCTAAAACCAAGAAAACATTGCTTAGAAGCACTAAACAGCTTTGTTAGTGTTTCTGGGGTTAAAATGTGTCTTAATCCAATGCATCTAACTAATTATAAGAGTTTGAGATAGATGTGGAGAGTTTAAAAGCCACTTATACCCATTTTGTCCCAAAACAGGCTAAAACCAAGAAAACATTGCTTAGAAGGTGTAAACAGCTATGTTAGTGTTTATGGGGTGAAAATCTGTTTTAATCCAATTTAACTAGCTAATTATAAGAGTTTGAGATAAATGTGGATAGTTTAAAAGCCACTTATACCCATATTGTCCCAAAACAGGCTAAAACCAAGAAAACATTGCTTAGAAGGTGTAAACAGCTATGTTAGTGTTTCTGGGGTTAAAATGTGTCTTAATCCAATGCAACTGACTAATTATAAGAGTTTTAGATAGATGTGGAAAGTTTAAAAGCCACTTATACCCATTTTGTCCCAAAATAGGCTAAAACCAAGAAAATATTGCTTAGAAGCTGTAAACAGCTTTGTTAGTGTTTCTGCGGTTAAAATGTGTCTTAATCCAATGCAACTGACTAATTATAAGAATTTGAGATTGATGTGGAGAGTTTAAAAGCCACTTATACCCATTTTGTCCCAAAAAAGGCTAAAACCAAGAAAACATTGCTTAGAAGCTGTAAACAGCTTTGTTAGTGTTTCTGGGGTTAAAATGTGACTTAATCCAATGCAACTGAATAATTATAAGAGTTTGAGATTGATGTGGAGAGTTTAAAAGCCACTTATACCCATTTTGTCCCAAAACAGGCTAAAACCAAGAAAACATTGCTTAGAAGCACCAAACAGCTTTGTTAGTGTTTCTAGGGTTAAAATGTGTTTTAATCCAATGCTACTAACTAATTATAAGAGTTTGAGATAGATGTGGATAGTTTAAAAGCCACTTATACTCATTTTGTCCCCAAAAAGGCTAAAACCAAGAAAACATTGCTTAGAAGCACTAAACAGCTTTGTTAGTGTTTCTGGGGTTAAAATGTGTCTTAATCCAATGCATCTAACTAATTATAAGAGTTTGAGATAGATGTGGAGAGTTTAAAAGCCACTTATACCCATTTTGTCCCAAAACAGGCTAAAACCAAGAAAACATTGCTTAGAAGGTGTAAACAGCTATGTTAGTGTTTCTGGGGTTAAAATGTGTCTTAATCCAATGCAACTGACTAATTATAAGAGTTTGAGATTGATGTGGAGAGTTTAAAAGCCACTTATACCCATTTTGTCCCAAAACAGGCTAAAACCAAGAAAACATTGCATAGAAGCTGTAAACAGCTTTGTTAGTGTTTCTGGGGTTAAAATGTGTCTTAATCCAATGCAACTGACTAATTATAAGAGTTTGAGATTGATGTGGAGAGATTAAAAGCCACTTATACCCATTTTGTCCCAAAACAGGCTAAAACCAAGAAAACATTGCTTAGAAGCACCAAACAGCTTTGTTAGTGTTTCTAGGGTTAAAATTTGTTTTAATCCAATGCAACTTACTAATTATAAGAGTTTGAGATAGATGTGGATAGTTTAAAAGCCACTTATACTCATTTTGTCCCAAAAAAGGCTAAAACCAAGAAAACATTGCTTAGAAGCACTAAACAGCTTTGTTAGTGTTTATGGGGTTAAAATGTGTCTTAATCCAATGCATCTAACTAATTATAAGAGTTTGAGATAGATGTGGAGAGTTTAAAAGCCACTTATACCGATTTTGTCCCAAAACAGGCTAAAACCAAGAAAACATTGCTTAGAAGGTGTAAACAGCTATGTTAGTATTTATGGGGTTAAAATCTGTTTTAATCCAATGAAACTAGCTAATTATAAGAGTTTGAGATAAATGTGGATAGTTTAAAAGCCACTTATACCCATTTTTTCCCAAAACAGGCTAAAACCAAGAAAATATTGCTTAGAAGTTGTAAACAGCTTTGTTAGTGTTTTGCGGTTAAAATGTGTCTTAATCCAATGCAACTGACTAATTATAAGAGTTTGAGATTGATGTGGAGAGTTTAAAAGCCACTTATACCCATTTTGTCCCAAAAAAGGCTAAAACCAAGAAAACATTGCTTAGAAGCACTAAACAGCTTTGTTAGTGTTTTTGGGGTTAAAATGTGTCTTAATCCAATGCATCTAACTAATTATAAGAGTTTGAGATAGATGTGGAGAGTTTAAAAGCCACATATACCCATTTTGTACCAAAACAGGCTAAAACCAAGAAAACATTGCTTAGAAGCTGTAAACAGCTTTGTTAGTGTTTCTGGGGTTAAAATGTGTCTTAATGCAATGCAACTGACTAATTATAAGAGTTTGAGATTGATGTGGAGAGTTTAAAAGCCACTTATACCCATTTTGTCCCAAAACAGGCTAAAACCAAGAAAATATTGCTTAGAAGCACCAAACAGCTTTTTAGTGTTTCTGGGGTTAAAATATGTTTTAATCCAATGCAACTAACTAATTATAAGAGTTTGAGATAGATGTGGATAGTTTAAAAGCCACTTATACTCATTTTGTCCCAAAAAAGGCTAAAACCAAGAAAACATTGCTTAGAAGCACTAAACAGCTTTGTTAGTGTTTCTGGGGTTAAAATGTGTCTTAATCCAACGCATCTAACTAATTATAAGAGTTTGAGATAGATGTGGAGAGTTTAAAAGCCATTTATACCCATTTTGTCCCAAAACAGGCTAAAACCAAGAAAACATTGCTTAGAAGGTGTAAACAGCTATGTTAGTGTTTATGGTGTTAAAATCTGTTTTAATCCAATGCAACTAGCTAATTATAAGAGTTTGAGATAAATGTGGATAGTTTAAAAGCAACTTATACCCATTTTGTCCCAAAACAGGCTAAAACCAAGAAAACATTGCTTAGAAGGTGTAAACAGCTATGTTAGTGTTTATGGTGTTAAAATTTGTTTTAATCCAATGCAACTAGCTAATTATAAGAGTTTGAGATAAATGTGGATAGTTTAAAAGCCACTTATACCCATTTTGTCCCAAAACAGGCTAAAACCAAGAAAACATTGCTTAGAAGCACCAAACAGCTTTGTTAGTGTTTCTGGGGTTAAAATGTGTTTTAATTCAATGCAACTAACTAATTATAAGAGTTTGAGATAGATGTGGATAGTCTAAAAGCCACTTATACTCATTTTGTCCCAAAAAAGGCTAAAACCAAGAAAACATTGCTTAGAAGCACTAAACAGCTTTGTTAGTGTTGATGGGGTTAAAATGTGTCTTAATCCAATGCATCTAACTAATTATAAGATTTCGAGATAGATGTGGAGAGTTTAAAAGCCACTTATACTCATTTTGTCCCAAAAAAGGCTAAAACCAAGAAAACATTGCTTAGAAGCACTAAACAGCTTTGTTAGTGTTTCTGGGGTTAAAATGTGTCTTAATCCAATGCATCTAACTAATTATAAGAGTTTCAGATAGATGTGGAGAGTTTAAAAGCCACTTATACCGATTTTGTCCCAAAACAGGCTAAAACCAAGAAAACATTGCTTAGAAGGGTTAAACAGCTATGTTAGTGTTTATGGGGTTAAAATCTGTTTTAATCCAATGAAACTAGCTAATTATAAGAGTTTGAGATAAATGTGGATAGTTTAAAAGCCACTTATACCCATTTTGTCCCAAAACAGGCTAAAACCAAGAAAATATTGCTTAGAAGCTGTAAACAGCTTTGTTAGTGTTTTGCGGTTAAAATGTGTCTTAATCCAATGCAACTGACTAATTATAAGAGTTTGAGATTGATGTGGAGAGTTTAAAAGCCACTTATACCCATTTTGTCCCAAAATAGGCTAAAACGAAGAAAACATTGCTTAGAAGAACCAAACAGCTTTGTTAGTGTTTCTGGGGTTAAAATGTGTTTTAATCCAATGCAACTAGCTAATTATAAGAATTTGAGATAGATGTGGAGAGTTTAAAAGCCACTTATACTCATTTTGTCCCAAAAAGGCTAAAACCAAGAAAACATTGCTTAGAAGCACTAAACAGCTTTGTTAGTGTTTTTGGGGTTGAAATGTGTCTTAATCCAATGCATCTAACTAATTATAAGAGTTTGAGATAGATGTGGAGAGTTTAAAAGCCACATATACCCATTTTGTACCAAAACAGGCTAAAACCAAGAAAACATTGCTTAGAAGCTGTAAACAGCTTTGTTAGTGTTTCTGGGGTTAAAATGTGTCTTAATCCAATGCAACTGACTAATTATAAGAGTTTGAGATTGATGTGGAGAGTTTAAAAGCCACTTATACCCATTTTGTCCCAAAACAGGCTAAAACCAAGAAAACATTGCTTAGAAGCACCAAACAGCTTTGTTAGTGTTTCTGGGGTTAAAATATGTTTTAATCCAATGCAACTAACTAATTATAAGAGTTTGAGATAGATGTGGATAGTTTAAAAGCCACTTATACTCATTTTGTCCCAAAAAAGGCTAAAACCAAGAAAACATTGCTTAGAAGCACTAAACAGCTTTGTTAGTGTTTCTGGGGTTAAAATGTGTCTTAATCCAATGCATCTAACTAATTATAAGAGTTTGAGATAGATGTGGAGAGTTTAAAAGCCACTTATACCCATTTTGTCCCAAAACAGGCTAAAACCAAGAAAACATTGCTTAGAAGCTGTAAAAAGCATTGTTAGTGTTTCTGGGGTTAAAATGTGTCTTAATCCAATGCAACTGACTAATTATAAGAGTTTGAGATTGATGTGGAGAGTTTAAAAGCCACTTATACCCATTTTGTCCCAAAACAGGCTAAAACCAAGAAAATATTGCTTAGAAGCTGTAAACAGCTTTGTTAGTGTTTTGCGGTTAAAATGTGTCTTAATCCAATGCAACTGACTAATTATAAGAGTTTGAGATTGATGTGGAGAGTTTAAAAGCCACTTATACCCATTTTGTCCCAAAATAGGCTAAAACGAAGAAAACATTGCTTAGAAGAACCAAACAGCTTTGTTAGTGTTTCTGGGGTTAAAATGTGTTTTAATCCAATGCAACTAGCTAATTATAAGAATTTGAGATAGATGTGGAGAGTTTAAAAGCCACTTATACTCATTTTGTCCCAAAAAGGCTAAAACCAAGAAAACATTGCTTAGAAGCACTAAACAGCTTTGTTAGTGTTTTTGGGGTTGAAATGTGTCTTAATCCAATGCATCTAACTAATTATAAGAGTTTGAGATAGATGTGGAGAGTTTAAAAGCCACATATACCCATTTTGTACCAAAACAGGCTAAAACCAAGAAAACATTGCTTAGAAGCTGTAAACAGCTTTGTTAGTGTTTCTGGGGTTAAAATGTGTCTTAATCCAATGCAACTGACTAATTATAAGAGTTTGAGATTGATGTGGAGAGTTTAAAAGCCACTTATACCCATTTTGTCCCAAAACAGGCTAAAACCAAGAAAACATTGCTTAGAAGCACCAAACAGCTTTGTTAGTGTTTCTGGGGTTAAAATATGTTTTAATCCAATGCAACTAACTAATTATAAGAGTTTGAGATAGATGTGGATAGTTTAAAAGCCACTTATACTCATTTTGTCCCAAAAAAGGCTAAAACCAAGAAAACATTGCTTAGAAGCACTAAACAGCTTTGTTAGTGTTTCTGGGGTTAAAATGTGTCTTAATCCAATGCATCTAACTAATTATAAGAGTTTGAGATAGATGTGGAGAGTTTAAAAGCCACTTATACCCATTTTGTCCCAAAACAGGCTAAAACCAAGAAAACATTGCTTAGAAGCTGTAAAAAGCATTGTTAGTGTTTCTGGGGTTAAAATGTGTCTTAATCCAATGCAACTGACTAATTATAAGAGTTTGAGATTGATGTGGAGAGTTTAAAAGCCACTTATACCCATTTTGTCCCAAAACAGGCGAAAACCAAGAAAACATTGCTTAGAAGCACCAAACAGCTTTGTTAGTGTTTTTGGGGTTAAAATGTGTTTTAATCCAATGCAACGAACTAATTATAAGAGTTTGAGATAGATGTGGATAGTTTAAAAGCCACTTATACTCATTTTTTCCCCAAAAAGACTAAAACCAAGAAAACATTGCTTAGAAGCACTAAACAGCTTTGTTAGTGTTTCTGGGGTTAAAATGTGTCTTAATCCAATGCATCTAACTAATTATAAGAGTTTGAGATAGATGTGGAGAGTTTAAAAGCCACTTATACCCATTTTGTCCCAAAACAGGCTAAAACCAAGAAAACATTGCTTAGAAGGTGTAAACAGCTATGTTAGTGTTTATGGGGTGAAAATCTGTTTTAATCCAATTTAACTAGCTAATTATAAGAGTTTGAGATAAATGTGGATAGTTTAAAAGCCACTTATACCCATATTGTCCCAAAACAGGCTAAAACCAAGAAAACATTGCTTAGAAGGTGTAAACAGCTATGTTAGTGTTTCTGGGGTTAAAATGTGTCTTAATCCAATGCAACTGACTAATTATAAGAGTTTTAGATAGATGTGGAAAGTTTAAAAGCCACTTATACCCATTTTGGCCCAAAATAGGCTAAAACCAAGAAAATATTGCTTAGAAGCTGTAAACAGCTTTGTTAGTGTTTCTGCGGTTAAAATGTGTCTTAATCCAATGCAACTGACTAATTATAAGAATTTGAGATTGATGTGGAGAGTTTAAAAGCCACTTATACCCATTTTGTCCCAAAAAAGGCTAAAACCAAGAAAACATTGCTTAGAAGCACTAAACAGCTTTGTTAGTGTTTCTGGGGTTAAAATGTGTCTTAATCCAATGCATCTAACTAATTATAAGAGTTTGAGATAGATGTGGAGAGTTTAAAAGCCACTTATACCGATTTTGTCCCAAAGCAGGCTAAAACCAAGAAAACATTGCTTAGAAGGTGTAAACAGCTATGTTAGTGTTTATGGGGTTAAAATCTGTTTTAATCCAATGAAACTAGCTAATTATAAGAGTTTGAGATAAATGTGGATAGTTTAAAAGCCACTTATACCCATTTTGTCCCAAAACAGGCTAAAACCAAGAAAATATTGCTTAGAAGTTGTAAACAGCTTTGTTAGTGTTTTGCGGTTAAAATTGTCTTAATCCAATGCAACTGACTAATTATAAGAGTTTGAGATTGATGTGGAGAGTTTAAAAGCCACTTATACCCATTTTGTCCCAAAAAAGGCTAAAACCAAGAAAACATTGCTTAGACGCACTAAACAGCTTTGTTAGTGTTTTTGGGGTTAAAATGTGTCTTAATCCAATGCATCTAACTAATTATAAGAGTTTGAGATAGATGTGGAGAGTTTAAAAGCCACATATACCCATTTTGTACCAAAACAGGCTAAAACCAAGAAAACATTGCTTAGAAGCTGTAAACAGCTTTGTTAGTGTTTCTGGGGTTAAAATGTGTCTTAATCCAATGCAACTGACTAATTATAAGAGTTTGAGATTGATGTGGAGAGTTTAAAAGCCACTTATACCCATTTTGTCCCAAAACAGGCTAAAACCAAGAAAACATTGCTTAGAAGCACCAAACAGCTTTGTTAGTGTTTCTGGGGTTAAAATATGTTTTAATCCAATGCAACTAACTAATTATAAGAGTTTGAGATATATGTGGATAGTTTAAAAGCCACTTATACTCATTTTGTCCCAAAAAAGGCTAAAACCAAGAAAACATTGCTTAGAAGCACTAAACAGCTTTGTTAGTGTTTCTGGGGTTAAAATGTGTCTTAATCCAATGCATCTAACTAATTATAAGAGTTTGAGATAGATGTGGAGAGTTTAAAAGCCACATATACCCATTTTGTACAAAAACAGGCTAAAACCAAGAAAACATTGCTTAGAAGCTGTAAACAGCTTTGTTAGTGTTTCTGGGGTTAAAATGTGTCTTAATCCAATGCAACTGACTAATTATAAGAGTTTGAGATTGATGTGGAGAGTTTAAAAGCCACTTATACCCATTTTGTCCCAAAAAAGGCTAAAACCAAGAAAACATTGCTTAGAAGCACTAAACAGCTTTGTTAGTGTTTTTGGGGTTAAAATGTGTCTTAATCCAATGCATCTAACTAATTATAAGAGTTTGAGATAGATGTGGAGAGTTTAAAAGCCACATATACCCATTTTGTACCAAAACAGGCTAAAACCAAGAAAACATTGCTTAGAAGCTGTAAATAGCTTTGTTAGTGTTTCTGGGGTTAAAATGTGTCTTAATCCAATGCAACTGACTAATTATAAGAGTTTGAGATTGATGTGGAGAGTTTAAAAGCCACTTATACCCATTTTGTCCCAAAAAAGGCTAAAACCAAGAAAACATTGCTTAGAAGCACTAAACAGCTTTGTTAGTGTTTTTGGGGTTAAAATGTGTCTTAATCCAATGCATCTAACTAATTATAAGAGTTTGAGATAGATGTGGATAGTTTAAAAGCCACTTATACTCATTTTGTCCCAAAAAAGGCTAAAACCAAGAAAACATTGCTTAGAAGCACTAAACAGCTTTGTTAGTGTTTCTGGGGTTAAAATGTGTCTTAATCCAATGCATCTAACTAATTATAAGAGTTTGAGATAGATGTGGAGAGTTTAAAAGCCACTTATACCCATTTTGTCCCAAAACAGGCTAAAACCAAGAAAACATTGCTTAGAAGGTGTAAACAGCTATGTTAGTGTTTATGGTGTTAAAATCTGTTTTAATCCAATGCAACTAGCTAATTATAAGAGTTTGAGATAAATGTGGATAGTTTAAAAGCCACTTATACCCATTTTGTCCCAAAACAGGCTAAAACCAAGAAAACATTGCTTAGAAGGTGTAAACAGCTATGTTAGTGTTTATGGTGTTAAAATCTGTTTTAATCCAATGCAACTAGCTAATTATAAGAGTTTGAGATAAATGTGGATAGTTTAAAAGCCACTTATATCCATTTTGTCCCAAAACAGGCTAAAACCAAGAAAACATTGCTTAGAAGCACCAAACAGCTTTGTTAGTGTTTATGGGGTTAAAATGTGTTTTAATTCAATGCAACTAACTAATTATAAGAGTTTGAGATAGATGTGGATAGTTTAAAAGCCACTTATACTCATTTTGTACCAAAAAAGGCTAAAACCAAGAAAACATTGCTTAGAAGCACTAAACAGCTTTGTTAGTGTTTCTGGGGTTAAAATGTGTCTTAATCCAATGCATCTAACTAATTATAAGATTTTGAGATAGATGTGGAGAGTTTAAAAGCCACTTATACTCATTTTGTCCCAAAAAAGGCTAAAACCAAGAAAACATTGCTTAGAAGCACTAAACAGCTTTGTTAGTGTTTCTGGGGTTAAAATGTGTCTTAATCCAATGCATCTAACTAATTATAAGAGTTTGAGATAGATGTGGAGAGTTTAAAAGCCACTTATACCGATTTTGTCCCAAAACAGGCTAAAACCAAGAAAACATTGCTTAGAAGGTGTAAACAGCTATGTTAGTGTTTATGGGGTTAAACTCTCCACAGCTTCTAAGCAATGTTTTCTTGGTTTTAGCCTGTTTTGGGACAAAATGAGTATAAGTGGCTTTTAAACAATCCACATCTATCTCAAACTCTTATAATTAGTTAGTTGCTTTGGATTAAAACACATTTTAACCCCAGAAACACTAACAAAGCTGTTTGGTGCTTCTAAGCAATGTTTTCTTGGTTTTAGCTTGTTTTGGGACAAAATGGGTATAAGTGGCTTTTAAACTCTCCACATCAATCTCAAACTCTTATAATTAGTCAGTTGCATTGGATTAAGACACATTTTAACCCCAGAAACACTAACAAAGCTGTTTACAGCTTCTAAGCAATGTTTTCTTGGTTTTAGCCTGTTTTGGGACAAAATGGGTATAAGTGGCTTTTAAACTATCCACATCTATCTCAAACTCTTATAATTAGTTAGATGCATTGGATTAAGAAACATTTTAACCCCAAAAACACTAACAAAGCTGTTTAGTGCTTCTAAGCAATGTTTTCTTGGTTTTAGCCTTTTTTGGGACAAAATGGGTATAAGTGGCTTTTAAACTCTCCACATCAATCTCAAATTCTTATAATTAGTCAGTTGCATTGGATTAAGACACATTTTAACCGCAGAAACACTAACAAAGCTGTTTACAGCTTCTAAGCAATATTTTCTTGGTTTTAGCCTATTTTGGGACAAAATGGGTATAAGTGGCTTTTAAACTTTCCACATCTATCTAAAACTCTTATAATTAGTCAGTTGCATTGGATTAAGACACATTTTAACCCCAGAAATACTAACAAAGCTGTTTGTAAGTTTGAGAGTAGAGTAATCAAGAGATTATGGAAGAGAGTATGAAAGAGAGTGAAATCGTGTAAAGAGTGAGGAGAGTGAACGATTGAGAGAGAGAGTGTTGGAGAAAGAGAATAAACTCTCTTCTTACTTCTATTAGTATGATACTTACAAACTATTTAAAGACATATACAAATAGGATATTCTCTTAGGATCCTATGCACACTAATATGAGGAGAAAGCGACATCTCCTTATTCTAACATGTGATCTCCTCTTCTCTCTTGCAACTTGCTCCAACGGCTACAAAGGAAGGATCGAGATGAATGGCGACCGTTGGAGGATCTCTTTGGTGGATTGGGCTCATGAAGACTTCTATTTGAGGATGGCCCGTTGGTTGGTCGTACGGACGTCCGTACGGTCGTACGGACAAGTGTGTGTGCCGGTTCATACTCCCCCTCAAGCTTGACTTGGGGAACTAGTCAAGCTTGACAACATAGGCACCCACCTCATTAAAAACCTTAGTATAGAAAAACCTCTTGGGAAAACTATACTTAAGGGAAAAAGAGTGTAGGCGCCAAAACAAAGCAAGTCATGGCCGAGTGAGGTTTAGGAGGCCAAGCTTAGGATGGATGTATTCACACACTTGGGGGCTCGCAGCTTTAGTCAGGACGTCTGCAAGTTGTTCTTTGCTTTCGGTATGGCAAGGTAAGACAACTCCAAGCTTGATTTGTTCTCGGACCTTATGGCAATCCACTTCAATGTGCTTGGTCCGCTCATGGAACACTGAATTGGTTGCTATATGAATGGCTGCTTCGTTATCACAGTGCATGGTGATCGGCTTTGTTGATTCTATTCCAAGATCCTTGAGTAACATCTTCAGCCACATTAGCTCCGTCGTTAGCTTCCTCATAGCTCTATACTCGGATTCGGCACTTGAGAGTGAGACGACCTTTTGCTTCTTGCTCTTCCATGTGACCAGGTTCCCTCCAAGGAACGTGCAATAGCCTGTGGTTGAGCGTCGGTCCCCACGATCTCCGGCATAGTCAGCGTCGCAGTAGCCTACCAACTCGGTGCTCTTGTTGCGTCCCATCCATATGCCTTGGCCGGGTGAGCCCTTGATGTACTTGAGGATCCGTGTCAGCATGTTCCAATGGTGCACGGTGGGGTTCTTCATATGCTGGCTTACCTGGTTCACGGCAAAGCAAATGTCAGGCCGTGTGATAGTTAAATAAATGAGCTTACCGACTAGCCGCCGGTAGAGGCTAACGTCCTCGAATGGAGCGGTGTCAAGCTCCCCCTGTCCTCCATCCTTGTAATTCTCTTCTAGGGGCGTTGTTACTGCCTTAGCTCCTAGTTTTCCTGTTTCACTCAATAAGTCTAGTGCATACTTTCTTTGAGATAACAATAACCCTTCATTTGATCTATAAACTTCTATCCCAAGAAAGTATTTCAACTCTCCAAGATCTTTAATATCAAAAACTGATTTCAAGAATGTTTTAGAGTCTTGAATACCTACCGAGTCACTTCCAGTGATGATGATATCATCAACATACACTAGAATGACTACTATACCTTTGGCGCTTGGTAAGGTGAACAAGGTGTGGTCAGCTTCGGATTTGCGAAAGCCTTTGTCAAGAAGTGTGGTGCTAAGCTTGTGATACCAAGCCCTTGGTGACTGCTTCAAGCCATAGATAGCTTTGTTGAGTTTCAAGACCTTTCCCGGACCAATAGTATCCTCCAAACCCGGTGGTGGTCGCATATACACTTCATCCTCCAGTTCTCCTTGCAAGAAGGCGTTCTTCACGTCCATTTGCCAAAGTTCCCAGTCGAGGTTGGTGGCGAGAGAGAGTACAACTCGAACCGTGTGAAGCTTAGCCACCGGAGCAAACGTATCAAGATAGTCCTCCCCATACGTTTGCGTGAAACCGCGTGCGACTAGGCGGGCTTTGTGGCGTTCAATCTCCCCATTGCTCTTATATTTGATTGTGAAGATATACCGAGAGGTGACAGCCTTCTTGCCCTTGGGTAAGTCAGCCTCGTCCCATGTATGATTTTGCACCATGGCCGTATTCTCGGCATCCACTGCATCTCTCCATACTTTGTGCTGCTTAGCCTCATCATAGGTCTTGGGGATCCAATCCTCATCAATATGGCCAAGAAACACTTGATGCTCTATCGGAAAATGAGCCAAGGTGCACACGGCCTGAATCGGATGAGCAACGGCCATGTTGTTGTAGTACACACGGGTGTTCTTCCAATGACTAGGAGGATACTTGATACGTTGGCTGCGCCGAAGAGGAACTATAGCCCCAGCTTCGGAGTTGGCTCGTCCTGGAGTAATGATCTCCTCAAGCTGGTCAGCCGTCCCCTCGGTTGTTTCGGCCGTGTTGTCCGCGAGTGACTCGGGTGCTTCCTCATGCTGCTCAGTATGGTCATCGGCATGTGTAGCAGGCTCAGGCTCAGTAGATGGCTCAGGTTGTTCTGGTGATGCTGGTCTGGCTGACTCAGTAGTGATCCGATCGTTTTCAAGACCTAGTCGCTCAAGGATTACTCGGAGGTTGCGCGTCCGATCAGATGGTGAATCAGAGAGGTTACGGAGCTCATCCCAATTCTTCTCATCGTAAAAGCCTTGTGTCTCCATGAACTTGACATCACGAGATACTAGAACCCTCCTTGTTGTAGGGTCATAGCACTTATACCCCTTTTGTGTGGTAGAGTAGCCAAGAAACATAGCCTTTGTACTCTTTGCATCAAGCTTGTCTCTTAGCTCACCTGGTCGCAACACATAGCACACACAACCAAACACTCGTAAGTGATCAAATGTAGGTTTGTCATTCGTTAATACCTCAAATGGAGACACATCTTTTAGGATCTTTGTTGGTGTGCGGTTAATAAGATAACAAGCGGCTAGCACAGCATCTCCCCAAAACCTCTTTGGAACCCTTGTGTGAAACATCATAGACCTTGCTACTTCCATGAGATGCCTATTCTTTCTCTCAGCCACTCCATTTTGTTGTGGTGTGTAAGGACAGCTAGTTTGATGAAGAATTCCATGTTTGGCTAGATATTGTTTAAAGGCATGGCTTGTGTACTCTCCACCATTATCTGATCTCAAAATTTTAATCTTGGCATGAAAGTGGTTAGTGACATAATTTTGAAAATTAGTAAAGGCCTCAAGGACTCTATCCTTAGAGGGAAGCAAAGTTATCCAAGTATATTTTGATTTTTCATCAATAAAAGTCACAAAATACTTTTGATTATCTCTAGATAAGCAAGGAGATGTCCAAACATCAGAATGAATTAAATCAAAACATTTTTCATAAATAGTAATAGATTTAGGGAAAACAGCCTTGCAATGTTTACCAAGAATACAAGCCTCACACTCATCATTTTGAAAAGAAACATTAGGAAATATTAAGGATAAAGCTCTTGTGTGAGGGTGTCCTAGCCTAGCATGTAAAATAGAATCACTAGGTTTCATAATAACCGAATTAAAACAAGATGCATTAGAAGATAAGTTCAAGTCCTCAAGCACATAGAGGTCATCCTTGGATCCTCCTTGACCAAGAACCTTACTTGTCTCAATATCCTGAAAATGAACATTGTTAGGACCAAATATAGCATAACAATTTAAATCAGTAGTGGCTCTCTTAACTGATAGCAAGTTAGAAGTAAAGTTTGGCATATAAAATGCCTTAGTCTCCTTATCAAATAGTTTCAAGTTTCCTATGCCTTTAACTGGTACTTTCTCACCATTTGCTATTATTACATTACCATTAGCAGGTTTAATATCACTAATTAGCCTAGAATCACTAATCATGTGATGGGATGCACCAGAATCAACTATGAGGGGTTTAATTTTGTTTGAGGCAAGAAACGCCTTACCGGTGGCCTCTTTGATGGCTTTGATGAGCGCATCAAGGTCGGACCGCCTTACCAGCTCGGACGATGCTGCAGCAAGAGCAGTTCCACTGGTCACTTGTTGAGGCTGCTCAGAGATTGACTCCCCCATGGCTACTGCTTGATGAGCTCTCGGTGGTCCTCCGCGGTTTGGTCGTCCACCTCGGATGGTACCCGGCGGTGGTGCTAGATGAGGGTGTAGAATCCAGCAGCGGCTCTTGAAGTGACCAAGCTTCTTACAATGCTCACAAAATGGCGGGTTGTTCTTGTCCTCCGGCTTGTAGTAGCCCTTGTTTGCTGATGCCGTCTCAGCTTTGTTAGCGGTCACAAGTTCTCCCTTGCCGCCAAACAATCCCATGGAGCCATGCTCCTTTTGAATTTGGTTACAGACATCATCAAGGCTAGGGAGCTTGTCCGACCGTAGAATATGCTTGATAAGGTCATTGTAGGAGGGGTTCAAGGTCAAGAGAAGGCCGAACACCTTATCTTGTTCACGCCTCTCATTCAGAATGGCCGGATCTATAGTCGCCGGCCGGAGCATCTCTAGTTCAGCCCAAAGGGACCTAAACTTCCCAAAGTGCTTGGTGAACTCCATGTCTTCTTGGTTGAGGTTGTTGATGGCCCTCTTAATCTCAAAAATTCGGTTTACATTTGTAACATTCCCAAAAACATTCTTGAGAGTGTCCCACAAGTCTTTTGCTGTCTCGCAATAAGAGTAAGCTTCAAGTATAGGTGCATCTAGGGAGTTTTGAATGATAGCTAGGACTCCCTGATCTTCTTGAAACCACTTGTTCTTTTCATCGACAAGATCCTTGCCGTCTTTGGTGGTCTCGCCACTAGGAGCTTCGCTTGTCTCAACATGGGACCAAAGTCCTCGGCCGCATAGGGCTGTCTTTGTGGTTCTAGCCCACAGTAAGTAATTCTCTCCCTTGAGAGTAACTGGAACAATGAGAGTTTTGGTAGTTTCCATGGAAAAGGATGAAGAGACCGTTGGTTAAAGCTATTGTCCAACGGTTAAAGAAAGAAGATTCAAGAACAAGAAATTTCAAGAACAAGAAAGAGAATGCGGAAGGGAGTGATGGAGATTTGAGGCAAGAACAGAATCAAATCTGCTCTGATACCATGTAAGTTTGAGAGTAGAGTAATCAAGAGATTATGGAAGAGAGTATGAAAGAGAGTGAAATCGTGTAAAGAGTGAGGAGAGTGAACGATTGAGAGAGAGAGTGTTGGAGAAAGAGAATAAACTCTCTTCTTACTTCTATTAGTATGATACTTACAAACTATTTAAAGACATATACAAATAGGATATTCTCTTAGGATCCTATGCACACTAATATGAGGAGAAAGCGACATCTCCTTATTCTAACATGTGATCTCCTCTTCTCTCTTGCAACTTGCTCCAACGGCTACAAAGGAAGGATCGAGATGAATGGCGACCGTTGGAGGATCTCTTTGGTGGATTGGGCTCATGAAGACTTCTATTTGAGGATGGCCCGTTGGTTGGTCGTACGGACGTCCGTACGGTCGTACGGACAAGTGTGTGTGCCGGTTCATACTGTTTACAGCTTCTAAGCAATGTTTTCTTGGTTTTAGCCTGTTTTGGGACAAAATGGGTATAAGTGGCTTTTAAACTCTCCACATCTATCTCAAACTCTTATAATTAGTTAGATGCATTGGATTAAGACACATTTTAACCCCAGAAACACTAACAAAGCTTTTTAGTGCTTCTAAGCAATGTTTTTTTGGTTTTAGCCTTTTTTGGGACAAAATGGGTATAAGTGGCTTTTAAACTCTCCACATCAATCTCAAACTCTTATAATTAGTCAGTTGCATTGGATTAAGACACATTTTAACCCCAGAAACACTAACAAAGCTGTTTAGTGCTTCTAAGCAATGTTTTCTTGGTTTTAGCCTGTTTTGGGACAAAATGGGTATAAGTGGCTTTTAAACTCTCCACATCTATCTCAAAATCTTATAATTAGTTAGATGCATTGGATTAAGACACATTTTAACCCCAGAAACACTAACAAAGCTGTTTAGTGCTTCTAAGCAATGTTTTCTTGGTTTTAGCCTTTTTTGGGACAAAATGAGTACAAGTGGCTTTTAAACTATCCACATCTATCTCAAACTCTTATAATTAGTTAGTTGCATTGAATTAAAACACATTTTAACCCCAGAAACACTAACAAAGCTGTTTGGTGCTTCTAAGCAATGTTTTCTTGGTTTTAGCCTGTTTTGGGACAAAATGGGTATAAGTGGCTTTTAAACTATCCACATTTATCTCAAACTCTTATAATTAGTCAGTTGCATTGAATTAAAACACATTTTAACCCCAGAAACACTAACAAAGCTGTTTGGTGCATCTAAGCAATGTTTTCTTGGTTTTAGCCTGTTTTGGGACAAAATGGGTATAAGTGGCTTTTAAACTATCCACATTTATCTCAAACTCTTATAATTAGTCAGTTGCATTGGACTAAAACACATTTTAACCCCAGAAACACTAACTAAGCTGTTTGGTGCTTCTAAGCAATGTTTTCTTGGTTTTAGCCTGTTTTGGGACAAAATGAGTATAAGTGGCTTTTAAACTATCCACATCTATCTCAAACTCTTATAATTAGTTAGTTGCATTGGACTAAAACACATTTTAACCCCAGAAACACTAACTAAGCTGTTTGGTGCTTCTAAGCAATGTTTTCTTCGTTTTAGCCTATTTTGGGACAAAATGGGTATAAGTGGCTTTTAAACTCTCCACATCAATCTCAAACTCTTATAATTAGTCAGTTGCATTGGATTAAGACACATTTTAACCGCAAAACACTAACAAAGCTGTTTACAGCTTCTAAGCAATATTTTCTTGGTTTTAGCCTGTTTTGGGACAAAATGGGTATAAGTGGCTTTTTAAACTATCCAAATTTATCTCAAACTCTTATAATTAGCTAGTTTCATTGGATTAAAACAGATTTTAACCCCATAAACACTAACATAGCTGTTTACACCTTCTAAGCAATGTTTTCTTGGTTTTAGCTTGTTTTGGGACAAAATCGGTATAAGTGGCTTTTAAACTCTCCACATCTATCTCAAACTCTTATAATTAGTTAGATGCATTGGATTAAGACACATTTTAACCCCAGAAACACTAACAAAGCTGTTTAGTGCTTCTAAGCAATGTTTTTTTGGTTTTAGCCTTTTTTGGGACAAAATGGGTATAAGTGGCTTTTAAACTCTCCACATCAATCTCAAACTCTTATAATTAGTCAGTTGCATTGGATTAAGACACATTTTAATCCCAGAAACACTAACAAAGCTGTTTAGTGCTTCTAAACAATGTTTTCTTGGTTTTAGCCTGTTTTGGGACAAAATGGGTATAAGTGGCTTTTAAACTCTCCACATCTATCTCAAAATCTTATAATTAGTTAGATGCATTGGATTAAGACACATTTTAACCCCAGAAACACTAACAAAGCTGTTTAGTGCTTCTAAGCAATGTTTTCTTGGATTTAGCCTTTTTTGGGACAAAATGAGTATAAGTGGCTTTTAAACTATCCACATCTATCTCAAACTCTTATAATTAGTTAGTTGCTTTGGATTAAAACACATTTTAACCCCAGAAACACTAACAAAGCTGTTTGGTGCTTCTAAGCAATGTTTTCTTGGTTTTAGCTTGTTTTGGGACAAAATGGGTATAAGTGGCTTTTAAACTCTCCACATCAATCTCAAACTCTTATAATTAGTCAGTTGCATTGGATTAAGACACATTTTAACCCCAGAAACACTAACAAAGCTGTTTACAGCTTCTAAGCAATGTTTTCTTGGTTTTAGCCTGTTTTGGGACAAAATGGGTATAAGTGGCTTTTAAACTATCCACATCTATCTCAAACTCTTATAATTAGTTAGATGCATTGGATTAAGAAACATTTTAACCCCAAAAACACTAACAAAGCTGTTTAGTGCTTCTAAGCAATGTTTTCTTGGTTTTAGCCTTTTTTGGGACAAAATGAGTATAAGTGGCTTTTAAACTATCCACATCTATCTAAAACTCTTATAATTAGTCAGTTGCAAATTAAGACACATTTTAACCCCAGAAATACTAACAAAGCTGTTTACAGCTTCTAAGCAATGTTTTCTTGGTTTTAGCCTGTTTTGGGACAAAATGGGTATAAGTGGCTTTTAAACTCTCCACATCTATCTCAAACTCTTATAATTAGTTAGATGCATTGGATTAAGACACATTTTAACCCCAGAAACACTAACAAAGCTTTTTAGTGCTTCTAAGCAATGTTTTTTTGGTTTTAGCCTTTTTTGGGACAAAATGGGTATAAGTGGCTTTTAAACTCTCCACATCAATCTCAAACTCTTATAATTAGTCAGTTGCATTGGATTAAGACACATTTTAACCCCAGAAACACTAACAAAGCTGTTTAGTGCTTCTAAGCAATGTTTTCTTGGTTTTAGCCTGTTTTGGGACAAAATGGGTATAAGTGGCTTTTAAACTCTCCACATCTATCTCAAAATCTTATAATTAGTTAGATGCATTGGATTAAGACACATTTTAACCCCAGAAACACTAACAAAGCTTTTTAGTGCTTCTAAGCAATGTTTTTTTGGTTTTAGCCTTTTTTGGGACAAAATGGGTATAAGTGGCTTTTAAACTCTCCACATCAATCTCAAACTCTTATAATTAGTCAGTTGCATTGGATTAAGACACATTTTAACCCCAGAAACACTAACAAAGCTGTTTAGTGCTTCTAAGCAATGTTTTCTTGGTTTTAGCCTGTTTTGGGACAAAATGGGTATAAGTGGCTTTTAAACTCTCCACATCTATCTCAAAATCTTATAATTAGTTAGATGCATTGGATTAAGACACATTTTAACCCCAGAAACACTAACAAAGCTGTTTAGTGCTTCTAAGCAATGTTTTCTTGGTTTTAGCCTTTTTTGGGACAAAATGAGTACAAGTGGCTTTTAAACTATCCACATCTATCTCAAACTCTTATAATTAGTTAGTTGCATTGAATTAAAACACATTTTAACCCCAGAAACACTAACAAAGCTGTTTGGTGCTTCTAAGCAATGTTTTCTTGGTTTTAGCCTGTTTTGGGACAAAATGGGTATAAGTGGCTTTTAAACTATCCACATTTATCTCAAACTCTTATAATTAGTCAGTTGCATTGGATTAAGACACATTTTAACCCCAGAAACACTAACAAAGCTGTTTACAACTTCTAAGCAATGTTTTCTTGGTTTTAGCCTGTTTTGGGACAAAATGGGTATATGTGGCTTTTAAACTCTCCACATCTATCTCAAACTCTTATAATTAGTTAGATGCATTGAATTAAGACACATTTTAACCCCAGAAACACTAACAAAGCTGTTTAGTGCTTCTAAGCAATGTTTTCTTGGTTTTAGCCTTTTTTGGGACAAAATGAGTATAAGTGGCTTTTAAACTATCCACATCTATCTCAAACTCTTATAATTAGTTAGTTGCATTGGATTAAAACACATTTTAACCCCAGAAACACTAACAAAGCTGTTTGGTGCTTCTAAGCAATTTTTTCTTGGTTTTAGCTTGTTTTGGGACAAAATGGGTATAAGTGGCTTTTAAACTCTCCACATCAATCTCAAACTCTTATAATTAGTCAGTTGCATTGGATTAAGACACATTTTAACCCCAGAAACACTAACAAAGCTGTTTACAGCTTCTAAGCAATGTTTTCTTGGTTTTAGCCTGTTTTGGGACAAAATGGGTATAAGTGGCTTTTAAACCCTCCACATCTAACTCAAACTCTTATAATTAGTTAGATGCATTGGATTAAGAAACATTTTAACCCCAAAAACACTAACAAAGCTGTTTAGTGCTTCTAAGCAATGTTTTCTTGGTTTTAGCCTTTTTTGGGACAAAATGGGTATAAGTGGCTTTTAAACTCTCCACATCAATCTCATATTCTTCTAATTAGTCAGTTGCATTGGATTAAGAGTCATTTTAACCGCAGAAACACTAACAAAGCTGTTTACAGCTTCTAAGCAATATTTTCTTGGTTTTAGCCTATTTTGGGACAAAATGGGTATAAGTGGCTTTTAAACTTTCCACATCTATCTAAAACTCTTATAATTAGTCAGTTGCATTGGATTAAGACACATTTTAACCCCAGAAATACTAACATAGCTGTTTACACCTTCTAAGCAATGTTTTCTTGGCTTTAGCCTGTTTTGGGACAAAATGGGTATAAGTGGCTTTTAAACTATCCACATTTATCTCAAACTCTTATAATTAGCTAGTTGCATTGGATTAAAACAGATTTTCACCCCATAAACACTAACATAGCTGTTTACACCTTCTAAGCAATGTTTTCTTGGTTTTAGCCTGTTTTGGGATAAAATGGGTATAAGTGGCTTTTAAACTCTCCACATCTATCTCAAACTCTTATAATTAGTTAGATGCATCGGATTAAGACACATTTTAACCCCAGAAACACTAACAAAGCTGTTTAGTGCTTCTAAGCAATGTTTTCTTGGTTTTAGCCTTTTTGGGGACAAAATGAGTATAAGTGGCTTTTAAACTATCCACATCTATCTCAAACTCTTATAAGTAGTTCGTTGCATTGGATTAAAACACATTTTAACCCCAAAAACACTAACAAAGCTGATTGGTGCTTCTAAGCAATGTTTTCTTGGTTTTAGCCTGTTTTGGGACAAAATGGGTATAAGTGGCTTTTAAACTCTCCACATCAATCTCAAACTCTTATAATTAGTCAGTTGCATTGGATTAAGACACATTTTAACCCCAGAAACACTAACAAAGCTGTTTACAGCTTCTAAGCAATGTTTTCTTGGTTTTAGCCTGTTTTGGGACAAAATGGGTATAAGTGGCTTTTAAACTCTCCACATCTATCTCAAACTCTTATAATTATTTAGATGCATTGGATTAAGACACATTTTAACCCCAGAAACACTAACAAAGCTGTTTAGTGCTTCTAAGCAATGTTTTCTTGGTTTTAGCCTTTTTTGGGACAAAATGAGTATAAGTGGCTTTTAAACTATCCACATCTATCTCAAACTCTTATAATTAGTTAGTTGCATTGGATTAAAACATATTTTAACCCCAGAAACACTAACAAAGCTGTTTGGTGCTTCTAAGCAATGTTTTCTTGGTTTTAGCCTGTTTTGGGACAAAATGGGTATAAGTGGCTTTTAAACTCTCCACATCAATCTCAAACTCTTATTATTAGTCAGTTGCATTGGATTAAGACACATTTTAACCCTAGAAACACTAACAAAGCTGTTTACAGCTTCTAAGCAATGTTTTCTTGGTTTTAGCCTGTTTTGGTACAAAATGGGTACATGTGGCTTTTAAACTCTCCACATCTATCTCAAACTCTTATAATTAGTTAGATGCATTGGATTAAGACACATTTTAACCCTAAAAACACTAACAAAGCTGTTTAGTGCTTCTAAGCAATGTTTTCTTGGTTTTAGCCTTTTTTGGGACAAAATGAGTATAAGTGGCTTTTAAACTCTCCACATCTATCTCAAACTCTTATAATTAGCTAGTTGCATTGGATTAAAACACATTTTAACCCCAGAAACACTAACAAAGCTGTTTGGTGCTTCTAAGCAATGTTTTCTTCGTTTTAGCCTATTTTGGGACAAAATGGGTATAAGTGGCTTTTAAACTCTCCACATCAATCTCAAACTCTTATAATTAGTCAGTTGCATTGGATTAAGACACATTTTAACCGCAAAACACTAACAAAGCTGTTTACAGCTTCTAAGCAATATTTTCTTGGTTTTAGCCTGTTTTGGGACAAAATGGGTATAAGTGGCTTTTAAACTATCCACATTTATCTCAAACTCTTATAATTAGCTAGTTTCATTGGATTAAAACAGATTTTAACCCCATAAACACTAACATAGCTGTTTACACCTTCTAAGCAATGTTTTCTTGGTTTTAGCCTGTTTTGGGACAAAATCGGTATAAGTGGCTTTTAAACTCTCCACATCTATCTCAAACTCTTATAATTAGTTAGATGCATTGGATTAAGAAACATTTTAACCCCAAAAACACTAACAAAGCTGTTTAGTGCTTCTAAGCAATGTTTTCTTGGTTTTAGCCTTTTTTGGGACAAAATGGGTATAAGTGGCTTTTAAACTCTCCACATCAATCTCATATTCTTCTAATTAGTCAGTTGCATTGGATTAAGAGTCATTTTAACCGCAGAAACACTAACAAAGCTGTTTACAGCTTCTAAGCAATATTTTCTTGGTTTTAGCCTATTTTGGGACAAAATGGGTATAAGTGGCTTTTAAACTTTCCACATCTATCTAAAACTCTTATAATTAGTCAGTTGCATTGGATTAAGACACATTTTAACCCCAGAAATACTAACATAGCTGTTTACACCTTCTAAGCAATGTTTTCTTGGCTTTAGCCTGTTTTGGGACAAAATGGGTATAAGTGGCTTTTAAACTATCCACATTTATCTCAAACTCTTATAATTAGCTAGTTGCATTGGATTAAAACAGATTTTCACCCCATAAACACTAACATAGCTGTTTACACCTGCTAAGCAATGTTTTCTTGGTTTTAGCCTGTTTTGGGATAAAATGGGTATAAGTGGCTTTTAAACTCTCCACATCTATCTCAAACTCTTATAATTAGTTAGATGCATCGGATTAAGACACATTTTAACCCCAGAAACACTAACAAAGCTGTTTAGTGCTTCTAAGCAATGTTTTCTTGGTTTTAGCCTTTTTGGGGACAAAATGAGTATAAGTGGCTTTTAAACTATCCACATCTATCTCAAACTCTTATAAGTAGTTCGTTGCATTGGATTAAAACACATTTTAACCCCAAAAACACTAACAAAGCTGATTGGTGCTTCTAAGCAATGTTTTCTTGGTTTTAGCCTGTTTTGGGACAAAATGGGTATAAGTGGCTTTTAAACTCTCCACATCAATCTCAAACTCTTATAATTAGTCAGTTGCATTGGATTAAGACACATTTTAACCCCAGAAACACTAACAAAGCTGTTTACAGCTTCTAAGCAATGTTTTCTTGGTTTTAGCCTGTTTTGGGACAAAATGGGTATAAGTGGCTTTTAAACTCTCCACATCTATCTCAAACTCTTATAATTATTTAGATGCATTGGATTAAGACACATTTTAACCCCAGAAACACTAATTATATGCATCTAACTAAACAGCTTTGTTAGTGTTTCTGGGGTTAAAATGTGTCTTAATCCAATGCATCTAACTAATTATAAGATTTTGAGATAGATTTGGAGAGTTTAAAAGCCACTTATACTCATTTTGTCCCAAAGAAGGCTAAAACCAAGAAAACATTGCTTAGAAGCACCAAACAGCTTTGTTAGTGTTTCTGGGGTTAAAATGTGTTTTAATCCAATGCAACTAACTAATTATAAGAGTTTGAGATAGATGTGGATAGTTTAAAAGCCACTTATACTCATTTTGTCCCAAAAAAGGGTAAAACCAAGAAAACATTGCTTAGAAGCACTAAACAGCTTTGTTAGTGTTTCTGGGGTTAAAATGTGTCTTAATCCAATGCATCTAACTAATTATAAGAGTTTGAGATAGATGTGGAGAGTTTAAAAGCCACTTATACCCATTTTGTCCCAAAACAGGCTAAAACCAAGAAAACATTGCTTAGAAGCTGTAATCAGCTTTGTTAGTGTTTCTGGGGTTAAAATGTGTCTTAATCCAATGCAACTGACTAATTATAAGAGTTTGAGATTGATGTGGAGAGTTTAAAAGCCACTTATACCCATTTTGTCCCAAAACAGGCTAAAACCAAGAAAACATTGCTTAGAAGCACCAAACAGCTTTGTTAGTATTTTTTGGGTTAAAATGTGTTTTATTCTAATGCAACTAACTAATTATAAGAGTTTGGGATAGATGTGGAGAGTTTAAAAGCCACTTATACTCATTTTGTCCCAAAAAAGGCTAAAACCAAGAAAACATTGCTTAGAAGCACTAAACAGCTTTGTTAGTGTTTTTGGGGTTAAAATGTGTCTTAATCCAATGCATCTAACTAATTATAAGAGTTTGAGATAGATGTGGAGAGTTTAAAAGCCACATATACCGATTTTGTACCAAAACAGGCTAAAACCAAGAAAACATTGCTTAGAAGCTGTAAACAGCTTTGTTAGTGTTTCTGGGGTTAAAATGTGTCTTAATCCAATGCAACTGACTAATTATAAGAGTTTGAGATTGATGTGGAGAGTTTAAAAGCCACTTATACCCATTTTGTCCCAAAACAGGCTAAAACCAAGAAAACATTGCTTAGAAGCACCAAACAGCTTTGTTAGTGTTTCTGGGGTTAAAATGTGTTTTAATCCAATGCAACGAACTAATTATAAGAGTTTGAGATAGATGTGGATAGTTTAAAAGCCACTTATACTCATTTTGTCCCCAAAAAGGCTAAAACCAAGAAAACATTGCTTAGAAGCACTAAACAGCTTTGTTAGTGTTTCTGGGGTTAAAATGTGTCTTAATCCAATGCATCTAACTAATTTTAAGAGTTTGAGATAGATGTGGAGAGTTTAAAAGCCACTTATACCCATTTTGTCCCAAAACAGGCTAAAACCAAGAAAACATTGCTTAGAAGGTGTAAACAGCTATGTTAGTGTTTATGGGGTTAAAATCTGTTTTAATCCAATGCAACTAGCTAATTATAAGAGTTTGAGATAAATGTGGATAGTTTAAAAGCCACTTATACCCATTTTGTCCCAAAACAGGCTAAAACCAAGAAAACATTGCTTAGAAGGTGTAAACAGCTATGTTAGTGTTTCTGGGGTTAAAATGTGTCTTAATCCAATGCAACTGACTAATTATAAGAGTTTTAGATAGATGTGGAAAGTTTAAAAGCCACTTATACCCATTTTGTCCCAAAATAGGCTAAAACCAAGAAAATATTGCTTAGAAGCTGTATACAGCTTTGTTAGTGTTTCTGCGGTTAAAATGTGTCTTAATCCAATGCAACTGACTAATTATAAGAATTTGAGATTGATGTGGAGAGTTTAAAATCCACTTATACCCATTTTGTCCCAAAAAAGGCTAAAACCAAGAAAACATTGCTTAGAAGCACTAAACAGCTTTGTTAGTGTTTTTGGGGTTAAAATGTTTCTTAATCCAATGCATCTAACTAATTATAAGAGTTTGAGATAGATGTGGAGAGTTTAAAAGCCACTTATACCGATTTTGTCCCAAAACAGGCTAAAACCAAGAAAACATTGCTTAGAAGGTGTAAACAGCTATGTTAGTGTTTATGGGGTTAAAATCTGTTTTAATCCAATGAAACTAGCTAATTATAAGAGTTTGAGATAAATGTGGATAGTTTAAAAGCCACTTATACCCATTTTGTCCCAAAACAGGCTAAAACCAAGAAAATATTGCTTAGAAGCTGTAAACAGCTTTGTTAGTGTTTTGCGGTTAAAATGTGTCTTAATCCAATGCAACTGACTAATTATAAGAGTTTGAGATTGATGTGGAGAGTTTAAAAGCCACTTATACCCATTTTGTCCCAAAATAGGCTAAAACGAAGAAAACATTGCTTAGAAGCACCAAACAGCTTTGTTAGTGTTTCTGGGGTTAAAATGTGTTTTAATCCAATGCAACTAGCTAATTATAAGAGTTTGAGATAGATGTGGAGAGTTTAAAAGCCACTTATACTCATTTTGTCCCAAAAAAGGCTAAAACCAAGAAAACATTGCTTAGAAGCACTAAACAGCTTTGTTAGTGTTTTTAGGGTTAAAATGTGTCTTAATCCAATGCATCTAACTAATTATAAGAGTTTGAGATAGATGTGGAGAGTTTAAAAGCCACATGTACCCATTTTGTACCAAAACAGGCTAAAACCAAGAAAACATTGCTTAGAAGCTGTAAACAGCTTTGTTAGTGTTTCTAGGGTTAAAATGTGTCTTAATCCAATGCAACTGACTAATAATAAGAGTTTGAGATTGATGTGGAGAGTTTAAAAGCCACTTATACCCATTTTGTCCCAAAACAGGCTAAAACCAAGAAAACATTGCTTAGAAGCACCAAACAGCTTTGTTAGTGTTTCTGGGGTTAAAATATGTTTTAATCCAATGCAACTAACTAATTATAAGAGTTTGAGATAGATGTGGATAGTTTAAAAGCCACTTATACTCATTTTGTCCCAAAAAAGGCTAAAACCAAGAAAACATTGCTTAGAAGCACTAAACAGCTTTGTTAGTGTTTCTGGGGTTAAAATGTGTCTTAATCCAATGCATCTAAATAATTATAAGAGTTTGAGATAGATGTGGAGAGTTTAAAAGCCACTTATACCCATTTTGTCCCAAAACAGGCTAAAACCAAGAAAACATTGCTTAGAAGCTGTAAACAGCTTTGTTAGTGTTTCTGGGGTTAAAATATGTTTTAATCCAATGCAACTAACTAATTATAAGAGTTTGAGATAGATGTGGATAGTTTAAAAGCCACTTATACTCATTTTGTCCCAAAAAAGGCTAAAACCAAGAAAACATTGCTTAGAAGCACTAAACAGCTTTGTTAGTGTTTCTGGGGTTAAAATGTGTCTTAATCCAATGCATCTAACTAATTATAAGAGTTTGAGATAGATGTGGAGAGTCTAAAAGCCACTTATACCCATTTTGTCCCAAAACAGGCTAAAACCAAGAAAACATTGCTTAGAAGCTGTAAACAGCTTTGTTAGTGTTTCTGGGGTTAAAATGTGTCTTAATCCAATGCAACTGACTAATTATAAGAGTTTGAGATTGATGTGGAGAGTTTAAAAGCCACTTATACCCATTTTGTCCCAAAACAGGCTAAAACCAAGAAAACATTGCTTAGAAGCACCAAACAGCTTTGTTAGTGTTTCTAGGGTTAAAATGTGTTTTAATCCAATGCAACTAACTAATTATAAGAGTTTGAGATAGATGTGGATAGTTTAAAAGCCACTTATACTCATTTTGTCCCAAAAAAGGCTAAAACCAAGAAAACATTGCTTAGAAGCACTAAACAGCTTTGTTAGTGTTTCTGGGGTTAAAATGTGTCTTAATCCAATGCATCTAACTAATTATAAGAGTTTGAGATAGATGTGGAGAGTTTAAAAGCCACTTATACCGATTTTGTCCCAAAACAGGCTAAAACCAAGAAAACATTGCTTAGAAGGTGTAAACAGCTATGTTAGTGTTTATGGGGTTAAAATCTGTTTTAATCCAATGAAACTAGCTAATTATAAGAGTTTGAGATAAATTTGGATAGTTTAAAAGCCACTTATACCCATTTTGTCCCAAAACAGGCTAAAACCAAGAAAATATTGCTTAGAAGCTGTAAACAGCTTTGTTAGTGTTTTTCGGTTAAAATGTGTCTTAATCCAATGCAACTGACTAATTATAAGAGTTTGAGATTGATGTGGAGAGTTTAAAAGCCACTTATACCCATTTTGTCCCAAAATAGGCTAAAACGAAGAAAACATTGCTTAGAAGCACCAAACAGCTTAGTTAGTGTTTCTGGGGTTAAAATGTGTTTTAATCCAATGCAACTAGCTAATTATAAGAGTTTGAGATAGATGTGGAGAGTTTAAAAGCCACTTATACTCATTTTGTCCCAAAAAAGGCTAAAACCAAGAAAACATTGCTTAGAAGCACTAAACAGCTTTGTTAGTGTTTTTGGGGTTAAAATGTGTCTTAATCCAATGCATCTAACTAATTATAAGAGTTTGAGATAGATGTGGAGAGTTTAAAAGCCACATATACCGATTTTGTACCAAAACAGGCTAAAACCAAGAAAACATTGCTTAGAAGCTGTAAACAGCTTTGTTAGTGTTTCTGGGGTTAAAATGTGTCTTAATCCAATGCAACTGACTAATTATAAGAGTTTGAGATTGATGTGGAGAGTTTAAAAGCCACTTATACCCATTTTGTCCCAAAACAGGCTAAAACCAAGAAAACATTGCTTAGAAGCACCAAACAGCTTAGTTAGTGTTTCTGGGGTTAAAATCTGTTTTAATCCAATGCAACTAGCTAATTATAAGAGTTTGAGAGAAATGTGGATAGTTTAAAAGCCACTTATACCCATTTTGTACCAAAACAGGCTAAAACCAAGAAAACATTGCTTAGAAGCTGTAAACAGCTTTGTTAGTGTTTCTGGGGTTAAAATGTGTCTTAATCCAATGCAACTGACTAATTATAAGAGTTTGAGATTGATGTGGAGAGTTTAAAAGCCACTTATACCCATTTTGTCCCAAAACAGGCTAAAACCAAGAAAACATTGCTTAGAAGCACCAAACAGCTTTGTTAGTGTTTCTGGGGTTAAAATATGTTTTAATCCAATGCAACTAACTAATTATAAGAGTTTGAGATAGATGTGGATAGTTTAAAAGCCACTTATACTCATTTTGTCCCAAAAAAGGCTAAAACCAAGAAAACATTGCTTAGAAGCACTAAACAGCTTTGTTAGTGTTTCTGGGGTTAAAATGTGTCTTAATCCAATGCATCTAACTAATTATAAGAGTTTGAGATAGATGTGGAGAGTCTAAAAGCCACTTATACCCATTTTGTCCCAAAACAGGCTAAAACCAAGAAAACATTGCTTAGAAGCTGTAAACAGCTTTGTTAGTGTTTCTGGGGTTAAAATGTGTCTTAATCCAATGCAACTGACTAATTATAAGAGTTTGAGATTGATGTGGAGAGTTTAAAAGCCACTTATACCCATTTTGTCCCAAAACAGGCTAAAACCAAGAAAACATTGCTTAGAAGCACCAAACAGTTTTGTTAGTGTTTCTAGGGTTAAAATGTGTTTTAATCCAATGCAACTAACTAATTATAAGAGTTTGAGATAGATGTGGATAGTTTAAAAGCCACTTATACTCATTTTGTCCCAAAAAAGGCTAAAACCAAGAAAACATTGCTTAGAAGCACTAAACAGCTTTGTTAGTGTTTCTGGGGTTAAAATGTGTCTTAATCCAATGCATCTAACTAATTATAAGAGTTTGAGATAGATGTGGAGAGTTTAAAAGCCACTTATACCGATTTTGTCCCAAAACAGGCTAAAACCAAGAAAACATTGCTTAGAAGGTGTAAACAGCTATGTTAGTGTTTATGGGGTTAAAATCTGTTTTAATCCAATGAAACTAGCTAATTATAAGAGTTTGAGATAAATTTGGATAGTTTAAAAGCCACTTATACCCATTTTGTCCCAAAACAGGCTAAAACCAAGAAAACATTGCTTAGAAGCACTAAACAGCTTTGTTAGTGTTTCTGGGGTTAAAATGTGTCTTAATCCAATGCATCTAACTAATTATAAGAGTTTGAGATAGATGTGGAGAGTCTAAAAGCCACTTATACCCATTTTGTCCCAAAACAGGCTAAAACCAAGAAAACATTGCTTAGAAGCTGTAAACAGCTTTGTTAGTGTTTCTGGGGTTAAAATGTGTCTTAATCCAATGCAACTGACTAATTATAAGAGTTTGAGATTGATGTGGAGAGTTTAAAAGCCACTTATACCCATTTTGTCCCAAAACAGGCTAAAACCAAGAAAACATTGCTTAGAAGCACCAAACAGCTTTGTTAGTGTTTCTAGGGTTAAAATGTGTTTTAATCCAATGCAACTAACTAATTATAAGAGTTTGAGATAGATGTGGATAGTTTAAAAGCCACTTATACTCATTTTGTCCCAAAAAAGGCTAAAACCAAGAAAACATTGCTTAGAAGCACTAAACAGCTTTGTTAGTGTTTCTGGGGTTAAAATGTGTCTTAATCCAATGCATCTAACTAATTATAAGAGTTTGAGATAGATGTGGAGAGTCTAAAAGCCACTTATACCCATTTTGTCCCAAAACAGGCTAAAACCAAGAAAACATTGCTTAGAAGCTGTAAACAGCTTTGTTAGTGTTTCTGGGGTTAAAATTTGTCTTAATCCAATGCAACTGACTAATTATAAGAGTTTGAGATTGATGTGGAGAGTTTAAAAGCCACTTATACCCATTTTGTCCCAAAACAGGCTAAAACCAAGAAAACATTGCTTAGAAGCACCAAACAGCTTTGTTAGTGTTTCTAGGGTTAAAATGTGTTTTAATCCAATGCAACTAACTAATTATAAGAGTTTGAGATAGATGTGGATAGTTTAAAAGCCACTTATACTCATTTTGTCCCAAAAAAGGCTAAAACCAAGAAAACATTGCTTAGAAGCACTAAACAGCTTTGTTAGTGTTTCTGGGGTTAAAATGTGTCTTAATCCAATGCATCTAACTAATTATAAGAGTTTGAGATAGATGTGGAGAGTTTAAAAGCCACTTATACCGATTTTGTCCCAAAACAGGCTAAAACCAAGAAAACATTGCTTAGAAGGTGTAAACAGCTATGTTAGTGTTTATGGGGTTAAAATCTGTTTTAATCCAATGAAACTAGCTAATTATAAGAGTTTGAGATAAATTTGGATAGTTTAAAAGCCACTTATACCCATTTTGTCCCAAAACAGGCTAAAACCAAGAAAACATTGCTTAGAAGCACTAAACAGCTTTGTTAGTGTTTCTGGGGTTAAAATGTGTCTTAATCCAATGCATCTAACTAATTATAAGAGTTTGAGATAGATGTGGAGAGTCTAAAAGCCACTTATACCCATTTTGTCCCAAAACAGGCTAAAACCAAGAAAACATTGCTTAGAAGCTGTAAACAGCTTTGTTAGTGTTTCTGGGGTTAAAATGTGTCTTAATCCAATGCAACTGACTAATTATAAGAGTTTGAGATTGATGTGGAGAGTTTAAAAGCCACTTATACCCATTTTGTCCCAAAACAGGCTAAAACCAAGAAAACATTGCTTAGAAGCACCAAACAGCTTTGTTAGTGTTTCTAGGGTTAAAATGTGTTTTAATCCAATGCAACTAACTAATTATAAGAGTTTGAGATAGATGTGGATAGTTTAAAAGCCACTTATACTCATTTTGTCCCAAAAAAGGCTAAAACCAAGAAAACATTGCTTAGAAGCACTAAACAGCTTTGTTAGTGTTTCTGGGGTTAAAATGTGTCTTAATCCAATGCATCTAACTAATTATAAGAGTTTGAGATAGATGTGGAGAGTTTAAAAGCCACTTATACCGATTTTGTCCCAAAACAGGCTAAAACCAAGAAAACATTGCTTAGAAGGTGTAAACAGCTATGTTAGTGTTTATGGGGTTAAAATCTGTTTTAATCCAATGAAACTAGCTAATTATAAGAGTTTGAGATAAATTTGGATAGTTTAAAAGCCACTTATACCCATTTTGTCCCAAAACAGGCTAAAACCAAGAAAATATTGCTTAGAAGCTGTAAACAGCTTTGTTAGTGTTTTGCGGTTAAAATGTGTCTTAATCCAATGCAACTGACTAATTATAAGAGTTTGAGATTGATGTGGAGAGTTTAAAAGCCACTTATACCCATTTTGTCCCAAAATAGGCTAAAACGAAGAAAACATTGCTTAGAAGCACCAAACAGCTTAGTTAGTGTTTCTGGGGTTAAAATGTGTTTTAATCCAATGCAACTAGCTAATTATAAGAGTTTGAGATAGATGTGGAGAGTTTAAAAGCCACTTATACTCATTTTGTCCCAAAAAAGGCTAAAACCAAGAAAACATTGCTTAGAAGCACTAAACAGCTTTGTTAGTGTTTTTGGGGTTAAAATGTGTCTTAATCCAATGCATCTAACTAATTATAAGAGTTTGAGATAGATGTGGAGAGTTTAAAAGCCACATATACCGATTTTGTACCAAAACAGGCTAAAACCAAGAAAACATTGCTTAGAAGCTGTAAACAGCTTTGTTAGTGTTTCTGGGGTTAAAATGTGTCTTAATCCAATGCAACTGACTAATTATAAGAGTTTGAGATTGATGTGGAGAGTTTAAAAGCCACTTATACCCATTTTGTCCCAAAACAGGCTAAAACCAAGAAAACATTGCTTAGAAGCACCAAACAGCTTTGTTAGTGTTTCTGGGGTTAAAATGTGTTTTAATCCAATGCAACGAACTAATTATAAGAGTTTGAGATAGATGTGGATAGTTTAAAAGCCACTTATACTCATTTTGTCCCCAAAAAGGCTAAAACCAAGAAAACATTGCTTAGAAGCACTAAACAGCTTTGTTAGTGTTTCTGGGGTTAAAATGTGTCTTAATCCAATGCATCTAACTAATTATAAGAGTTTGAGATAGATGTGGAGAGTTTAAAAGCCACTTATACCCATTTTGTCCCAAAACAGGCTAAAACCAAGAAAACATTGCTTAGAAGGTGTAAACAGCTATGTTAGTGTTTATGGGGTTAAAATCTGTTTTAATCCAATGCAACTAGCTAATTATAAGAGTTTGAGATAAATGTGGATAGTTTAAAAGCCACTTATACCCATTTTGTCCCAAAACAGGCTAAAACCAAGAAAATATTGCTTAGAAGCTGTAAACAGCTTTGTTAGTGTTTTGCGGTTAAAATGTGTCTTAATCCAATGCAACTGACTAATTATAAGAGTTTGAGATTGATGTGGAGAGTTTAAAAGCCACTTATACCCATTTTGTCCCAAAATAGGCTAAAACGAAGAAAACATTGCTTAGAAGCACCAAACAGCTTAGTTAGTGTTTCTGGGGTTAAAATGTGTTTTAATCCAATGCAACTAGCTAATTATAAGAGTTTGAGATAGATGTGGAGAGTTTAAAAGCCACTTATACTCATTTTGTCCCAAAAAAGGCTAAAACCAAGAAAACATTGCTTAGAAGCACTAAACAGCTTTGTTAGTGTTTTTGGGGTTAAAATGTGTCTTAATCCAATGCATCTAACTAATTATAAGAGTTTGAGATAGATGTGGAGAGTTTAAAAGCCACATATACCGATTTTGTACCAAAACAGGCTAAAACCAAGAAAACATTGCTTAGAAGCTGTAAACAGCTTTGTTAGTGTTTCTGGGGTTAAAATGTGTCTTAATCCAATGCAACTGACTAATTATAAGAGTTTGAGATTGATGTGGAGAGTTTAAAAGCCACTTATACCCATTTTGTCCCAAAACAGGCTAAAACCAAGAAAACATTGCTTAGAAGCACCAAACAGCTTAGTTAGTGTTTCTGGGGTTAAAATGTGTATTAATCCAATGCAACTAGCTAATTATAAGAGTTTGAGATAGATGTGGAGAGTTTAAAAGCCACTTATACTCATTTTGTCCCAAAAAAGGCTAAAACCAAGAAAACATTGCTTAGAAGCACTAAACAGCTTTGTTAGTGTTTTTGGGGTTAAAATGTGTCTTAATCCAATGCATCTAACTAATTATAAGAGTTTGAGATAGATGTGGAGAGTTTAAAAGCCACATATACCGATTTTGTACCAAAACAGGCTAAAACCAAGAAAACATTGCTTAGAAGCTGTAAACAGCTTTGTTAGTGTTTCTGGGGTTAAAATGTGTCTTAATCCAATGCAACTGACTAATTATAAGAGTTTGAGATTGATGTGGAGAGTTTAAAAGCCACTTATACCCATTTTGTCCCAAAACAGGCTAAAACCAAGAAAACATTGCTTAGAAGCACCAAACAGCTTTGTTAGTGTTTCTGGGGTTAAAATGTGTTTTAATCCAATGCAACGAACTAATTATAAGAGTTTGAGATAGATGTGGATAGTTTAAAAGCCACTTATACTCATTTTGTCCCCAAAAAGGCTAAAACCAAGAAAACATTGCTTAGAAGCACTAAACAGCTTTGTTAGTGTTTCTGGGGTTAAAATGTGTCTTAATCCAATGCATCTAACTAATTATAAGAGTTTGAGATAGATGTGGAGAGTTTAAAAGCCACTTATACCCATTTTGTCCCAAAACAGGCTAAAACCAAGAAAACATTGCTTAGAAGGTGTAAACAGCTATGTTAGTGTTTATGGGGTTAAAATCTGTTTTAATCCAATGCAACTAGCTAATTATAAGAGTTTGAGATAAATGTGGATAGTTTAAAAGCCACTTATACCCATTTTGTCCCAAAACAGGCTAAAACCAAGAAAACATTGCTTAGAAGGTGTAAACAGCTAGGTTAGTGTTTCTGGGGTTAAAATGTGTCTTAATCCAATGCAACTGACTAATTATAAGAGTTTTAGATAGATGTGGAAAGTTTAAAAGCCACTTATACCCATTTTGTCCCAAAATAGGCTAAAACCAAGAAAATATTGCTTAGAAGCTGTATACAGCTTTGTTAGTGTTTCTGCGGTTAAAATGTGTCTTAATCCAATGCAACTGACTAATTATAAGAATTTGAGATTGATGTGGAGAGTTTAAAAGCCACTTATACCCATTTTGTCCCAAAAAAGGCTAAAACCAAGAAAACATTGCTTAGAAGCACTAAACAGCTTTGTTAGTGTTTTTGGGGTTAAAATGTTTCTTAATCCAATGCATCTAACTAATTATAAGAGTTTGAGATAGATGTGGAGAGTTTAAAAGCCACTTATACCGATTTTGTCCCAAAACAGGCTAAAACCAAGAAAACATTGCTTAGAAGGTGTAAGCAGCTATGTTAGTGTTTATGGGGTTAAAATCTGTTTTAATCCAATGAAACTAGCTAATTATAAGAGTTTGAGATAAATGTGGATAGTTTAAAAGCCACTTATACCCATTTTGTCCCAAAACAGGCTAAAACCAAGAAAATATTGCTTAGAAGCTGTAAACAGCTTTGTTAGTGTTTTGCGGTTAAAATGTGTCTTAATCCAATGCAACTGACTAATTATAAGAGTTTGAGATTGATGTGGAGAGTTTAAAAGCCACTTATACCCATTTTGTCCCAAAATAGGCTAAAACGAAGAAAACATTGCTTAGAAGCACCAAACAGCTTAGTTAGTGTTTCTGGGGTTAAAATGTGTTTTAATCCAATGCAACTAGCTAATTATAAGAGTTTGAGATAGATGTGGAGAGTTTAAAAGCCACTTATACTCATTTTGTCCCAAAAAAGGCTAAAACCAAGAAAACATTGCTTAGAAGCACTAAACAGCTTTGTTAGTGTTTTTGGGGTTAAAATGTGTCTTAATCCAATGCATCTAACTAATTATAAGAGTTTGAGATAGATGTGGAGAGTTTAAAAGCCACATATACCGATTTTGTACCAAAACAGGCTAAAACCAAGAAAACATTGCTTAGAAGCTGTAAACAGCTTTGTTAGTGTTTCTGGGGTTAAAATGTGTCTTAATCCAATGCAACTGACTAATTATAAGAGTTTGAGATTGATGTGGAGAGTTTAAAAGCCACTTATACCCATTTTGTCCCAAAACAGGCTAAAACCAAGAAAACATTGCTTAGAAGCACCAAACAGCTTTGTTAGTGTTTCTGGGGTTAAAATATGTTTTAATCCAATGCAACTAACTAATTATAAGAGTTTGATATAGATGTGGATAGTTTAAAAGCCACTTATACTCATTTTGTCCCAAAAAAGGCTAAAACCAAGAAAACATTGCTTAGAAGCACTAAACAGCTTTGTTAGTGTTTCTGGGGTTAAAATGTGTCTTAATCCAATGCATCTAACTAATTATAAGAGTTTGAGATAGATGTGGAGAGTCTAAAAGCCACTTATACCCATTTTGTCCCAAAACAGGCTAAAACCAAGAAAACATTGCTTAGAAGCTGTAAACAGCTTTGTTAGTGTTTCTGGGGTTAAAATGTGTCTTAATCCAATGCAACTGACTAATTATAAGAGTTTGAGATTGATGTGGAGAGTTTAAAAGCCACTTATACCCATTTTGTCCCAAAACAGGCTAAAACCAAGAAAACATTGCTTAGAAGCACCAAACAGCTTTGTTAGTGTTTCTGGGGTTAAAATGTGTTTTAATCCAATGCAACGAACTAATTATAAGAGTTTGAGATAGATGTGGATAGTTTAAAAGCCACTTATACTCATTTTGTCCCCAAAAAGGCTAAAACCAAGAAAACATTGCTTAGAAGCACTAAACAGCTTTGTTAGTGTTTCTGGGGTTAAAATGTGTCTTAATCCAATGCATCTAACTAATTATAAGAGTTTGAGATAGATGTGGAGAGTATAAAAGCCACTTATACCCATTTTGTCCCAAAACAGGCTAAAACCAAGAAAACATTGCTTAGAAGGTGTAAACAGCTATGTTAGTGTTTATGGGGTTAAAATCTGTTTTAATCCAATGCAACTAGCTAATTATAAGAGTTTGAGATAAATGTGGATAGTTTAAAAGCCACTTATACCCATTTTGTCCCAAAACAGGCTAAAACCAAGAAAACATTGCTTAGAAGGTGTAAACAGCTATGTTAGTGTTTCTGGGGTTAAAATGTGTCTTAATCCAATGCAACTGACTAATTACAAGAGTTTTAGATAGATGTGGAAAGTTTAAAAGCCACTTATACCCATTTTGTCCCAAAATAGGCTAAAACCAAGAAAATATTGCTTAGAAGCTGTATACAGCTTTGTTAGTGTTTTTGCGGTTAAAATGTGTCTTAATCCAATGCAACTGACTAATTATAAGAATTTGAGATTGATGTGGAGAGTTTAAAAGCCACTTATACCCATTTTGTCCCAAAAAAGGCTAAAACCAAGAAAACATTGCTTAGAAGCACTAAACAGCTTTGTTAGTGTTTTTGGGGTTAAAATGTTTCTTAATCCAATGCATCTAACTAATTATAAGAGTTTGAGATAGATGTGGAGAGTTTAAAAGCCACTTATACCCATTTTGTCCCAAAACAGGCTAAAACCAAGAAAACATTGCTTAGAAGCTGTAAACAGCTTTGTTAGTGTTTCTGGGGTTAAAATGTGTCTTAATCCAATGCAACTGACTAATTATAAGAGTTTGAGATTGATGTGGAGAGTTTAAAAGCCACTTATACCCATTTTGTCCCAAAACAGGCTAAAACCAAGAAAACATTGCTTAGAAGGTGTAAACAGCTAGGTTAGTGTTTCTGGGGTTAAAATGTGTCTTAATCCAATGCAACTGACTAATTATAAGAGTTTTAGATAGATGTGGAAAGTTTAAAAGCCACTTATACCCATTTTGTCCCAAAATAGGCTAAAACCAAAAAAATATTGCTTAGAAGCTGTATACAGCTTTGTTAGTGTTTCTGCGGTTAAAATGTGTCTTAATCCAATGCAACTGACTAATTATAAGAATTTGAGATTGATGTGGAGAGTTTAAAAGCCACTTATACCCATTTTGTCCCAAAAAAGGCTAAAACCAAGAAAACATTGCTTAGAAGCACTAAACAGCTTTGTTAGTGTTTTTGGGGTTAAAATGTTTCTTAATCCAATGCATCTAACTAATTATAAGAGTTTGAGATAGATGTGGAGAGTTTAAAAGCCACATATACCGATTTTGTCCCAAAACAGGCTAAAACCAAGAAAACATTGCTTAGAAGGTGTAAGCAGCTATGTTAGTGTTTATGGGGTTAAAATCTGTTTTAATCCAATGAAACTAGCTAATTATAAGAGTTTGAGATAAATGTGGATAGTTTAAAAGCCACTTATACCCATTTTGTCCCAAAACAGGCTAAAACCAAGAAAATATTGCTTAGAAGCTGTAAACAGCTTTGTTAGTGTTTTGCGGTTAAAATGTGTCTTAATCCAATGCAACTGACTAATTATAAGAGTTTGAGATTGATGTGGAGAGTTTAAAAGCCACTTACACCCATTTTGTCCCAAAATAGGCTAAAACGAAGAAAACATTGCTTAGAAGCACCAAACAGCTTAGTTAGTGTTTCTGGGGTTAAAATGTGTTTTAATCCAATGCAACTAGCTAATTATAAGAGTTTGAGATAGATGTGGAGAGTTTAAAAGCCACTTATACTCATTTTGTCCCAAAAAAGGCTAAAACCAAGAAAACATTGCTTAGAAGCACTAAACAGCTTTGTTAGTGTTTTTGGGGTTAAAATGTGTCTTAATCCAATGCATCTAACTAATTATAAGAGTTTGAGATAGATGTGGAGAGTTTAAAAGCCACATATACCGATTTTGTACCAAAACAGGCTAAAAGCAAGAAAACATTGCTTAGAAGCTGTAAACAGCTTTGTTAGTGTTTCTGGGGTTAAAATGTGTCTTAATCCAATGCAACTGACTAATTATAAGAGTTTGAGATTGATGTGGAGAGTTTAAAAGCCACTTATACCCATTTTGTCCCAAAACAGGCTAAAACCAAGAAAACATTGCTTAGAAGCACCAAACAGCTTTGTTAGTGTTTCTGGGGTTAAAATATGTTTTAATCCAATGCAACTAACTAATTATAAGAGTTTGATATAGATGTGGATAGTTTAAAAGCCACTTATACTCATTTTGTCCCAAAAAAGGCTAAAACCAAGAAAACATTGCTTAGAAGCACTAAACAGCTTTGTTAGTGTTTCTGGGGTTAAAATGTGTCTTAATCCAATGCATCTAACTAATTATAAGAGTTTGAGATAGATGTGGAGAGTCTAAAAGCCACTTATACCCATTTTGTCCCAAAACAGGCTAAAACCAAGAAAACATTGCTTAGAAGCTGTAAACAGCTTTGTTAGTGTTTCTGGGGTTAAAATGTGTCTTAATCCAATGCAACTGACTAATTATAAGAGTTTGAGATTGATGTGGAGAGTTTAAAAGCCACTTATACCCATTTTGTCCCAAAACAGGCTAAAACCAAGAAAACATTGCTTAGAAGCACCAAACAGCTTTGTTAGTGTTTCTGGGGTTAAAATGTGTTTTAATCCAATGCAACGAACTAATTATAAGAGTTTGAGATAGATGTGGATAGTTTAAAAGCCACTTATACTCATTTTGTCCCCAAAAAGGCTAAAACCAAGAAAACATTGCTTAGAAGCACTAAACAGCTTTGTTAGTGTTTCTGGGGTTAAAATGTGTCTTAATCCAATGCATCTAACTAATTATAAGAGTTTCAGATAGATGTGGAGAGTATAAAAGCCACTTATACCCATTTTGTCCCAAAACAGGCTAAAACCAAGAAAACATTGCTTAGAAGGTGTAAACAGCTATGTTAGTGTTTATGGGGTTAAAATCTGTTTTAATCCAATGCAACTAGCTAGTTATAAGAGTTTGAGATAAATGTGGATAGTTTAAAAGCCACTTATACCCATTTTGTCCCAAAACAGGCTAAAACCAAGAAAACATTGCTTAGAAGGTGTAAACAGCTATGTTAGTGTTTCTGGGGTTAAAATGTGTCTTAATCCAATGCAACTGACTAATTACAAGAGTTTTAGATAGATGTGGAAAGTTTAAAAGCCACTTATACCCATTTTGTCCCAAAATAGGCTAAAACCAAGAAAATATTGCTTAGAAGCTGTATACAGCTTTGTTAGTGTTTTTGCGGTTAAAATGTGTCTTAATCCAATGCAACTGACTAATTATAAGAATTTGAGATTGATGTGGAGAGTTTAAAAGCCACTTATACCCATTTTGTCCCAAAAAAGGCTAAAACCAAGAAAACATTGCTTAGAAGCACTAAACAGCTTTGTTAGTGTTTTTGGGGTTAAAATGTTTCTTAATCCAATGCATCTAACTAATTATAAGAGTTTGAGATAGATGTGGAGAGTTTAAAAGCCACTTATACCCATTTTGTCCCAAAACAGGCTAAAACCAAGAAAACATTGCTTAGAAGCTGTAAACAGCTTTGTTAGTGTTTCTGGGGTTAAAATGTGTCTTAATCCAATGCAACTGACTAATTATAAGAGTTTGAGATTGATGTGGAGAGTTTAAAAGCCACTTATACCCATTTTGTCCCAAAACAAGCTAAAACCAAGAAAACATTGCTTAGAAGCACCAAACAGCTTTGTTAGTGTTTCTGGGGTTAAAATGTGTTTTAATCCAATGCAACTAACTAATTATAAGAGTTTGAGATAGATGTGGATAGTTTAAAAGCCACTTATACTCATTTTGTCCCCAAAAAGGCTAAAACCAAGAAAGCATTGCTTAGAAGCACTAAACAGCTTTGTTAGTGTTTCTGGGGTTAAAATGTGTCTTAATCCAATGCATCTAACTAATTATAAGAGTTTGAGATAGATGTGGAGAGTTTAAAAGCCACATATACCCATTTTGTCCCAAAACAGGCTAAAACCAAGAAAACATTGCTTAGAAGGTGTAAACAGCTATGTTAGTGTTTCTGGGGTTAAAATGTGTCTTAATCCAATGCAACTGACTAATTACAAGAGTTTTAGATAGATGTGGAAAGTTTAAAAGCCACTTATACCCATTTTGTCCCAAAATAGGCTAAAACCAAGAAAATATTGCTTAGAAGCTGTATACAGCTTTGTTAGTGTTTCTGCGGTTAAAATGTGTCTTAATCCAATGCAACTGACTAATTATAAGAATTTGAGATTGATGTGGAGAGTTTAAAGGCCACTTATACCCATTTTGTCCCAAAAAAGGCTAAAACCAAGAAAACATTGCTTAGAAGCACTAAACAGCTTTGTTAGTGTTTTTGGGGTTAAAATGTTTCTTAATCCAATGCATCTAACTAATTATAAGAGTTTGAGATAGATGTGGAGAGTTTAAAAGCCACTTATACCCATTTTGTCCCAAAACAGGCTAAAACCAAGAAAACATTGCTTAGAAGCTGTAAACAGCTTTGTTAGTGTTTCTGGGGTTAAAATGTGTCTTAATCCAATGCAACTGACTAATTATAAGAGTTTGAGATTGATGTGGAGAGTTTAAAAGCCACTTATACCCATTTTGTCCAAAAACAAGCTAAAACCAAGAAAACATTGCTTAGAAGCACCAAACAGCTTTGTTAGTGTTTCTGGGGTTAAAATGTGTTTTAATCCAATGCAACTAACTAATTATAAGAGTTTGAGATAGATGTGGATAGTTTAAAAGCCACTTATACTCATTTTGTCCCCAAAAAGGCTAAAACCAAGAAAGCATTGCTTAGAAGCACTAAACAGCTTTGTTAGTGTTTCTGGGGTTAAAATGTGTCTTAATCCAATGCATCTAACTAATTATAAGAGTTTGAGATAGATGTGGAGAGTTTAAAAGCCACTTATACCCATTTTGTCCCAAAACAGGCTAAAACCAAGAAAACATTGCTTAGAAGGTGTAAACAGCTATGTTAGTGTTTATGGGGTTAAAATCTGTTTTAATCCAATGCAACTAGCTAATTATAAGAGTTTGAGATAAATGTGGATAGTTTAAAAGCCACTTATACCCATTTTGTCCCAAAACAGGCTAAAACCAAGAAAACATTGCTTAGAAGGTGTAAACAGCTATGTTAGTGTTTCTAGGGTTAAAATGTGTCTTAATCCAATGCAACTGACTAATTATAAGAGTTTTAGATAGATGTGGAAAGTTTAAAAGCCACTTATACCCATTTTGTCCCAAAATAGGCTAAAACCAAGAAAATATTGCTTAGAAGCTGTATACAGCTTTGTTAGTGTTTTTGCGGTTAAAATGTGTCTTAATCCAATGCAACTGACTAATTATAAGAATTTGAGATTGATGTGGAGAGTTTAAAAGCCACTTATACCCATTTTGTCCCAAAAAAGGCTAAAACCAAGAAAACATTGCTTAGAAGCACTAAACAGCTTTGTTAGTGTTTTTGGGGTTAAAATGTTTCTTAATCCAATGCATCTAACTAATTATAAGAGTTTGAGATAGATGTGGAGAGTTTAAAAGCCACTTATACCCATTTTGTCCCAAAACAGGCTAAAACCAAGAAAACATTGCTTAGAAGCTGTAAACAGCTTTGTTAGTGTTTCTGGGGTTAAAATGTGTCTTAATCCAATGCAACTGACTAATTATAAGAGTTTGAGATTGATGTGGAGAGTTTAAAAGCCACTTATACCCATTTTGTCCCAAAACAGGCTAAAACCAAGAAAACATTGCTTAGAAGGTGTAAACAGCTAGGTTAGTGTTTCTGGGGTTAAAATGTGTCTTAATCCAATGCAACTGACTAATTATAAGAGTTTTAGATAGATGTGGAAAGTTTAAAAGCCACTTATACCCATTTTGTCCCAAAATAGGCTAAAACCAAAAAAATATTGCTTAGAAGCTGTATACAGCTTTGTTAGTGTTTCTGCGGTTAAAATGTGTCTTAATCCAATGCAACTGACTAATTATAAGAATTTGAGATTGATGTGGAGAGTTTAAAAGCCACTTATACCCATTTTGTCCCAAAAAAGGCTAAAACCAAGAAAACATTGCTTAGAAGCACTAAACAGCTTTGTTAGTGTTTTTGGGGTTAAAATGTTTCTTAATCCAATGCATCTAACTAATTATAAGAGTTTGAGATAGATGTGGAGAGTTTAAAAGCCACTTATACCGATTTTGTCCCAAAACAGGCTAAAACCAAGAAAACATTGCTTAGAAGGTGTAAGCAGCTATGTTAGTGTTTATGGGGTTAAAATCTGTTTTAATCCAATGAAACTAGCTAATTATAAGAGTTTGAGATAAATGTGGATAGTTTAAAAGCCACTTATACCCATTTTGTCCCAAAACAGGCTAAAACCAAGAAAATATTGCTTAGAAGCTGTAAACAGCTTTGTTAGTGTTTTGCGGTTAAAATGTGTCTTAATCCAATGCAACTGACTAATTATAAGAGTTTGAGATTGATGTGGAGAGTTTAAAAGCCACTTACACCCATTTTGTCCCAAAATAGGCTAAAACGAAGAAAACATTGCTTAGAAGCACCAAACAGCTTAGTTAGTGTTTCTGGGGTTAAAATGTGTTTTAATCCAATGCAACTAGCTAATTATAAGAGTTTGAGATAGATGTGGAGAGTTTAAAAGCCACTTATACTCATTTTGTCCCAAAAAAGGCTAAAACCAAGAAAACATTGCTTAGAAGCACTAAACAGCTTTGTTAGTGTTTTTGGGGTTAAAATGTGTCTTAATCCAATGCAACTGACTAATTATAAGAGTTTGAGATTGATGTGGAGAGTTTAAAAGCCACTTATACCCATTTTGTCCCAAAACAGGCTAAAACCAAGAAAACATTGCTTAGAAGCACCAAACAGCTTTGTTAGTGTTTCTGGGGTTAAAATGTGTTTTAATCCAATGCAACGAACTAATTATAAGAGTTTGAGATAGATGTGGATAGTTTAAAAGCCACTTATACTCATTTTGTCCCCAAAAAGGCTAAAACCAAGAAAACATTGCTTAGAAGCACTAAACAGCTTTGTTAGTGTTTCTGGGGTTAAAATGTGTCTTAATCCAATGCATCTAACTAATTATAAGAGTTTGAGATAGATGTGGAGAGTATAAAAGCCACTTATACCCATTTTGTCCCAAAACAGGCTAAAACCAAGAAAACATTGCTTAGAAGGTGTAAACAGCTATGTTAGTGTTTATGGGGTTAAAATCTGTTTTAATCCAATGCAACTAGCTAGTTATAAGAGTTTGAGATAAATGTGGATAGTTTAAAAGCCACTTATACCCATTTTGTCCCAAAACAGGCTAAAACCAAGAAAACATTGCTTAGAAGGTGTAAACAGCTATGTTAGTGTTTCTGGGGTTAAAATGTGTCTTAATCCAATGCAACTGACTAATTACAAGAGTTTTAGATAGATGTGGAAAGTTTAAAAGCCACTTATACCCATTTTGTCCCAAAATAGGCTAAAACCAAGAAAATATTGCTTAGAAGCTGTATACAGCTTTGTTAGTGTTTTTGCGGTTAAAATGTGTCTTAATCCAATGCAACTGACTAATTATAAGAATTTGAGATTGATGTGGAGAGTTTAAAAGCCACTTATACCCATTTTGTCCCAAAAAAGGCTAAAACCAAGAAAACATTGCTTAGAAGCACTAAACAGCTTTGTTAGTGTTTTTGGGGTTAAAATGTTTCTTAATCCAATGCATCTAACTAATTATAAGAGTTTGAGATAGATGTGGAGAGTTTAAAAGCCACTTATACCCATTTTGTCCCAAAACAGGCTAAAACCAAGAAAACATTGCTTAGAAGCTGTAAACAGCTTTGTTAGTGTTTCTGGGGTTAAAATGTGTCTTAATCCAATGCAACTGACTAATTATAAGAGTTTGAGATTGATGTGGAGAGTTTAAAAGCCACTTATACCCATTTTGTCCCAAAACAAGCTAAAACCAAGAAAACATTGCTTAGAAGCACCAAACAGCTTTGTTAGTGTTTCTGGGGTTAAAATGTGTTTTAATCCAATGCAACTAACTAATTATAAGAGTTTGAGATAGATGTGGATAGTTTAAAAGCCACTTATACTCATTTTGTCCCCAAAAAGGCTAAAACCAAGAAAGCATTGCTTAGAAGCACTAAACAGCTTTGTTAGTGTTTCTGGGGTTAAAATGTGTCTTAATCCAATGCATCTAACTAATTATAAGAGTTTGAGATAGATGTGGAGAGTTTAAAAGCCACATATACCCATTTTGTCCCAAAACAGGCTAAAACCAAGAAAACATTGCTTAGAAGGTGTAAACAGCTATGTTAGTGTTTCTGGGGTTAAAATGTGTCTTAATCCAATGCAACTGACTAATTACAAGAGTTTTAGATAGATGTGGAAAGTTTAAAAGCCACTTATACCCATTTTGTCCCAAAATAGGCTAAAACCAAGAAAATATTGCTTAGAAGCTGTATACAGCTTTGTTAGTGTTTCTGCGGTTAAAATGTGTCTTAATCCAATGCAACTGACTAATTATAAGAATTTGAGATTGATGTGGAGAGTTTAAAGGCCACTTATACCCATTTTGTCCCAAAAAAGGCTAAAACCAAGAAAACATTGCTTAGAAGCACTAAACAGCTTTGTTAGTGTTTTTGGGGTTAAAATGTTTCTTAATCCAATGCATCTAACTAATTATAAGAGTTTGAGATAGATGTGGAGAGTTTAAAAGCCACTTATACCCATTTTGTCCCAAAACAGGCTAAAACCAAGAAAACATTGCTTAGAAGCTGTAAACAGCTTTGTTAGTGTTTCTGGGGTTAAAATGTGTCTTAATCCAATGCAACTGACTAATTATAAGAGTTTGAGATTGATGTGGAGAGTTTAAAAGCCACTTATACCCATTTTGTCCAAAAACAAGCTAAAACCAAGAAAACATTGCTTAGAAGCACCAAACAGCTTTGTTAGTGTTTCTGGGGTTAAAATGTGTTTTAATCCAATGCAACTAACTAATTATAAGAGTTTGAGATAGATGTGGATAGTTTAAAAGCCACTTATACTCATTTTGTCCCCAAAAAGGCTAAAACCAAGAAAGCATTGCTTAGAAGCACTAAACAGCTTTGTTAGTGTTTCTAGGGTTAAAATGTGTCTTAATCCAATGCATCTAACTAATTATAAGAGTTTGAGATAGATGTGGAGAGTTTAAAAGCCACTTATACCCATTTTGTCCCAAAACAGGCTAAAACCAAGAAAACATTGCTTAGAAGGTGTAAACAGCTATGTTAGTGTTTATGGGGTTAAAATCTGTTTTAATCCAATGCAACTAGCTAATTATAAGAGTTTGAGATAAATGTGGATAGTTTAAAAGCCACTTATACCCATTTTGTCCCAAAACAGGCTAAAACCAAGAAAACATTGCTTAGAAGGTGTAAACAGCTATGTTAGTGTTTCTAGGGTTAAAATGTGTCTTAATCCAATGCAACTGACTAATTATAAGAGTTTTAGATAGATGTGGAAAGTTTAAAAGCCACTTATACCCATTTTGTCCCAAAATAGGCTAAAACCAAGAAAATATTGCTTAGAAGCTGTATACAGCTTTGTTAGTGTTTTTGCGGTTAAAATGTGTCTTAATCCAATGCAACTGACTAATTATAAGAATTTGAGATTGATGTGGAGAGTTTAAAAGCCACTTATACCCATTTTGTCCCAAAAAAGGCTAAAACCAAGAAAACATTGCTTAGAAGCACTAAACAGCTTTGTTAGTGTTTTTGGGGTTAAAATGTTTCTTAATCCAATGCATCTAACTAATTATAAGAGTTTGAGATAGATGTGGAGAGTTTAAAAGCCACTTATACCCATTTTGTCCCAAAACAGGCTAAAACCAAGAAAACATTGCTTAGAAGCTGTAAACAGCTTTGTTAGTGTTTCTGGGGTTAAAATGTGTCTTAATCCAATGCAACTGACTAATTATAAGAGTTTGAGATTGATGTGGAGAGTTTAAAAGCCACTTATACCCATTTTGTCCCAAAACAGGCTAAAACCAAGAAAACATTGCTTAGAAGGTGTAAACAGCTAGGTTAGTGTTTCTGGGGTTAAAATGTGTCTTAATCCAATGCAACTGACTAATTATAAGAGTTTTAGATAGATGTGGAAAGTTTAAAAGCCACTTATACCCATTTTGTCCCAAAATAGGCTAAAACCAAAAAAATATTGCTTAGAAGCTGTATACAGCTTTGTTAGTGTTTCTGCGGTTAAAATGTGTCTTAATCCAATGCAACTGACTAATTATAAGAATTTGAGATTGATGTGGAGAGTTTAAAAGCCACTTATACCCATTTTGTCCCAAAAAAGGCTAAAACCAAGAAAACATTGCTTAGAAGCACTAAACAGCTTTGTTAGTGTTTTTGGGGTTAAAATGTTTCTTAATCCAATGCATCTAACTAATTATAAGAGTTTGAGATAGATGTGGAGAGTTTAAAAGCCACTTATACCGATTTTGTCCCAAAACAGGCTAAAACCAAGAAAACATTGCTTAGAAGGTGTAAGCAGCTATGTTAGTGTTTATGGGGTTAAAATCTGTTTTAATCCAATGAAACTAGCTAATTATAAGAGTTTGAGATAAATGTGGATAGTTTAAAAGCCACTTATACCCATTTTGTCCCAAAACAGGCTAAAACCAAGAAAATATTGCTTAGAAGCTGTAAACAGCTTTGTTAGTGTTTTGCGGTTAAAATGTGTCTTAATCCAATGCAACTGACTAATTATAAGAGTTTGAGATTGATGTGGAGAGTTTAAAAGCCACTTACACCCATTTTGTCCCAAAATAGGCTAAAACGAAGAAAACATTGCTTAGAAGCACCAAACAGCTTAGTTAGTGTTTCTGGGGTTAAAATGTGTTTTAATCCAATGCAACTAGCTAATTATAAGAGTTTGAGATAGATGTGGAGAGTTTAAAAGCCACTTATACTCATTTTGTCCCAAAAAAGGCTAAAACCAAGAAAACATTGCTTAGAAGCACTAAACAGCTTTGTTAGTGTTTTTGGGGTTAAAATGTGTCTTAATCCAATGCATCTAACTAATTATAAGAGTTTGAGATAGATGTGGAGAGTTTAAAAGCCACATATACCGATTTTGTACCAAAACAGGCTAAAACCAAGAAAACATTGCTTAGAAGCTGTAAACAGCTTTGTTAGTGTTTCTGGGGTTAAAATGTGTCTTAATCCAATGCAACTGACTAATTATAAGAGTTTGAGATTGATGTGGAGAGTTTAAAAGCCACTTATACCCATTTTGTCCCAAAACAGGCTAAAACCAAGAAAACATTGCTTAGAAGCACCAAACAGCTTAGTTAGTGTTTCTGGGGTTAAAATGTGTTTTAATCCAATGCAACTAGCTAATTATAAGAGTTTGAGATAGATGTGGAGAGTTTAAAAGCCACTTATACTCATTTTGTCCCAAAAAAGGCTAAAACCAAGAAAACATTGCTTAGAAGCACTAAACAGCTTTGTTAGTGTTTTTGGGGTTAAAATGTGTCTTAATCCAATGCATCTAACTAATTATAAGAGTTTGAGATTGATGTGGAGAGTTTAAAAGCCACTTATACCCATTTTGTCCCAAAACAGGCTAAAACCAAGAAAACATTGCTTAGAAGCACCAAACAGCTTTGTTAGTGTTTCTGGGGTTAAAATATGTTTTAATCCAATGCAACTAACTAATTATAAGAGTTTGATATAGATGTGGATAGTTTAAAAGCCACTTATACTCATTTTGTCCCAAAAAAGGCTAAAACCAAGAAAACATTGCTTAGAAGCACTAAACAGCTTTGTTAGTGTTTCTGGGGTTAAAATGTGTCTTAATCCAATGCATCTAACTAATTATAAGAGTTTGAGATAGATGTGGAGAGTCTAAAAGCCACTTATACCCATTTTGTCCCAAAACAGGCTAAAACCAAGAAAACATTGCTTAGAAGCTGTAAACAGCTTTGTTAGTGTTTCTGGGGTTAAAATGTGTCTTAATCCAATGCAACTGACTAATTATAAGAGTTTGAGATTGATGTGGAGAGTTTAAAAGCCACTTATACCCATTTTGTCCCAAAACAGGCTAAAACCAAGAAAACATTGCTTAGAAGCACCAAACAGCTTTGTTAGTGTTTTTGCGGTTAAAATGTGTCTTAATCCAATGCAACTGACTAATTATAAGAATTTGAGATTGATGTGGAGAGTTTAAAAGCCACTTATACCCATTTTGTCCCAAAAAAGGCTAAAACCAAGAAAACATTGCTTAGAAGCACTAAACAGCTTTGTTAGTGTTTTTGGGGTTAAAATGTTTCTTAATCCAATGCATCTAACTAATTATAAGAGTTTGAGATAGATGTGGAGAGTTTAAAAGCCACTTATACCCATTTTGTCCCAAAACAGGCTAAAACCAAGAAAACATTGCTTAGAAGCTGTAAACAGCTTTGTTAGTGTTTCTGGGGTTAAAATGTGTCTTAATCCAATGCAACTGACTAATTATAAGAGTTTGAGATTGATGTGGAGAGTTTAAAAGCCACTTATACCCATTTTGTCCCAAAACAAGCTAAAACCAAGAAAACATTGCTTAGAAGCACCAAACAGCTTTGTTAGTGTTTCTGGGGTTAAAATGTGTTTTAATCCAATGCAACTAACTAATTATAAGAGTTTGAGATAGATGTGGATAGTTTAAAAGCCACTTATACTCATTTTGTCCCCAAAAAGGCTAAAACCAAGAAAGCATTGCTTAGAAGCACTAAACAGCTTTGTTAGTGTTTCTGGGGTTAAAATGTGTCTTAATCCAATGCATCTAACTAATTATAAGAGTTTGAGATAGATGTGGAGAGTTTAAAAGCCACATATACCCATTTTGTCCCAAAACAGGCTAAAACCAAGAAAACATTGCTTAGAAGGTGTAAACAGCTATGTTAGTGTTTCTGGGGTTAAAATGTGTCTTAATCCAATGCAACTGACTAATTACAAGAGTTTTAGATAGATGTGGAAAGTTTAAAAGCCACTTATACCCATTTTGTCCCAAAATAGGCTAAAACCAAGAAAATATTGCTTAGAAGCTGTATACAGCTTTGTTAGTGTTTCTGCGGTTAAAATGTGTCTTAATCCAATGCAACTGACTAATTATAAGAATTTGAGATTGATGTGGAGAGTTTAAAGGCCACTTATACCCATTTTGTCCCAAAAAAGGCTAAAACCAAGAAAACATTGCTTAGAAGCACTAAACAGCTTTGTTAGTGTTTTTGGGGTTAAAATGTTTCTTAATCCAATGCATCTAACTAATTATAAGAGTTTGAGATAGATGTGGAGAGTTTAAAAGCCACTTATACCCATTTTGTCCCAAAACAGGCTAAAACCAAGAAAACATTGCTTAGAAGCTGTAAACAGCTTTGTTAGTGTTTCTGGGGTTAAAATGTGTCTTAATCCAATGCAACTGACTAATTATAAGAGTTTGAGATTGATGTGGAGAGTTTAAAAGCCACTTATACCCATTTTGTCCCAAAACAAGCTAAAACCAAGAAAACATTGCTTAGAAGCACCAAACAGCTTTGTTAGTGTTTCTGGGGTTAAAATGTGTTTTAATCCAATGCAACTAACTAATTATAAGAGTTTGAGATAGATGTGGATAGTTTAAAAGCCACTTATACTCATTTTGTCCCCAAAAAGGCTAAAACCAAGAAAGCATTGCTTAGAAGCACTAAACAGCTTTGTTAGTGTTTCTGGGGTTAAAATGTGTCTTAATCCAATGCATCTAACTAATTATAAGAGTTTGAGATAGATGTGGAGAGTTTAAAAGCCACATATACCCATTTTGTCCCAAAACAGGCTAAAACCAAGAAAACATTGCTTAGAAGGTGTAAACAGCTATGTTAGTGTTTCTGGGGTTAAAATGTGTCTTAATCCAATGCAACTGACTAATTACAAGAGTTTTAGATAGATGTGGAAAGTTTAAAAGCCACTTATACCCATTTTGTCCCAAAATAGGCTAAAACCAAGAAAATATTGCTTAGAAGCTGTATACAGCTTTGTTAGTGTTTCTGCGGTTAAAATGTGTCTTAATCCAATGCAACTGACTAATTATAAGAATTTGAGATTGATGTGGAGAGTTTAAAGGCCACTTATACCCATTTTGTCCCAAAAAAGGCTAAAACCAAGAAAACATTGCTTAGAAGCACTAAACAGCTTTGTTAGTGTTTTTGGGGTTAAAATGTTTCTTAATCCAATGCATCTAACTAATTATAAGAGTTTGAGATAGATGTGGAGAGTTTAAAAGCCACTTATACCCATTTTGTCCCAAAACAGGCTAAAACCAAGAAAACATTGCTTAGAAGCTGTAAACAGCTTTGTTAGTGTTTCTGGGGTTAAAATGTGTCTTAATCCAATGCAACTGACTAATTATAAGAGTTTGAGATTGATGTGGAGAGTTTAAAAGCCACTTATACCCATTTTGTCCAAAAACAAGCTAAAACCAAGAAAACATTGCTTAGAAGCACCAAACAGCTTTGTTAGTGTTTCTGGGGTTAAAATGTGTTTTAATCCAATGCAACTAACTAATTATAAGAGTTTGAGATAGATGTGGATAGTTTAAAAGCCACTTATACTCATTTTGTCCCCAAAAAGGCTAAAACCAAGAAAGCATTGCTTAGAAGCACTAAACAGCTTTGTTAGTGTTTCTGGGGTTAAAATGTGTCTTAATCCAATGCATCTAACTAATTATAAGAGTTTGAGATAGATGTGGAGAGTTTAAAAGCCACTTATACCCATTTTGTCCCAAAACAGGCTAAAACCAAGAAAACATTGCTTAGAAGGTGTAAACAGCTATGTTAGTGTTTATGGGGTTAAAATCTGTTTTAATCCAATGCAACTAGCTAATTATAAGAGTTTGAGATAAATGTGGATAGTTTAAAAGCCACTTATACCCATTTTGTCCCAAAACAGGCTAAAACCAAGAAAACATTGCTTAGAAGGTGTAAACAGCTATGTTAGTGTTTCTAGGGTTAAAATGTGTCTTAATCCAATGCAACTGACTAATTATAAGAGTTTTAGATAGATGTGGAAAGTTTAAAAGCCACTTATACCCATTTTGTCCCAAAATAGGCTAAAACCAAGAAAATATTGCTTAGAAGCTGTATACAGCTTTGTTAGTGTTTCTGCGGTTAAAATGTGTCTTAATCCAATGCAACTGACTAATTATAAGAATTTGAGATTGATGTGGAGAGTTTAAAAGCCACTTATACCCATTTTGTCCCAAAAAAGGCTAAAACCAAGAAAACATTGCTTAGAAGCACTAAACAGCTATGTTAGTGTTTATGGGGTTAAAATCTGTTTTAATCCAATGCAACTAGCTAATTATAAGAGTTTGAGAGAAATGTGGATAGTTTAAAAGCCACTTATACCCATTTTGTCCCAAAACAGGCTAAAACCAAGAAAACATTGCTTAGAAGCTGTAAACAGCTATGTTATTGTTTCTGGGGTTAAAATGTGTCTTAATCCAATGCAACTGACTAATTATAAGAGTTTTAGATAGATGTGGAAAGTTTAAAAGCGACTTATACCCATTTTGTCCCAAAACAGGCTAAAACCAAGAAAATATTGCTTAGAAGCTGTAAACAGCTTTGTTAGTGTTTCTGCGGTTAAAATGTGTCTTAATCCAATGCAACTGGCTAATTATAAGAGTTTGAGATTGATGTGGAGAGTTTAAAAGCCACTTATACCCATTTTGTCCCAAAATAGGCTAAAACGAAGAAAACATTGCTTAGAAGCACCAAACAGCTTTGTTAGTGTTTCTGGGGTTAGAATGTGTTTTAATCCAATGTAACTAGCTAATTATAAGAGTTTGAGATAGATGTGGAGAGTTTAAAAGCCACTCATACTCATTTTGTCCCAAAAAAAGGCTAAAACCAAGAAAACATTGCTTAGAAGCACTAAACAGCTTTGTTAGTGTTTTTGGGGTTAAAATGTTTCTTAATCCAATGCATCTAACTAATTATAAGAGTTTGAGATAGATGTGGAGAGTTTAAAAGCCACTTATACCCATTTTGTCCCAAAACAGGCTAAAATCAAGAAAACATTGCTTAGAAGCTGTAAACAGCTTTGTTAGTGTTTCTGCGGTTAAAAAGTGTCTTAATCCAATGCAACTGACTAATTATAAGAGTTTGAGATTGATGTGGAGAGTTTAAAAGCCACTTATACCCATTTTGTCCCAAAATAGGCTAAAACCAAGAAAACATTGCTTAGAAGCACCAAACAGCTTTGTTAGTGTTTCTGGGGTTAAAATGTGTTTTAATCCAATGCAACTAGCTAATTATAAGAGTTTGAGATAGATGTGGAGAGTTTAAAAGCCACTTATACTCATTTTGTCCCAAAGAAGGCTAAAACCAAGAAAACATTGCTTAGAAGCACCAAACAGCTTTGTTAGTGTTTCTGGGGTTAAAATGTGTTTTAATCCAATGCAACTAACTAATTATAAGAGTTTGAGATAGATGTGGAGAGTTTAAAAGCCACTTATACCCATTTTGTCCCAAAACAGGCTAAAACCAAGAAAACATTGCTTAGAAGGTGTAAACAGCTATGTTAGTGTTTATGGGGTTAAAATCTGTTTTAATCCAATGCAACTAGCTAATTATAAGAGTTTGAGATAAATGTGGATAGTTTAAAAGCCACTTATACCCATTTTGTCCCAAAACAGGCTAAAACCAAGAAAACATTGCTTAGAAGGTGTAAACAGCTATGTTAGTGTTTCTAGGGTTAAAATGTGTCTTAATCCAATGCAACTGACTAATTATAAGAGTTTTAGATAGATGTGGAAAGTTTAAAAGCCACTTATACCCATTTTGTCCCAAAATAGGCTAAAACCAAGAAAATATTGCTTAGAAGCTGTATACAGCTTTGTTAGTGTTTCTGCGGTTAAAATGTGTCTTAATCCAATGCAACTGACTAATTATAAGAATTTGAGATTGATGTGGAGAGTTTAAAAGCCACTTATACCCATTTTGTCCCAAAAAAGGCTAAAACCAAGAAAACATTGCTTAGAAGCACTAAACAGCTATGTTAGTGTTTATGGGGTTAAAATCTGTTTTAATCCAATGCAACTAGCTAATTATAAGAGTTTGAGAGAAATGTGGATAGTTTAAAAGCCACTTATACCCATTTTGTCCCAAAACAGGCTAAAACCAAGAAAACATTGCTTAGAAGCTGTAAACAGCTATGTTAGTGTTTCTGGGGTTAAAATGTGTCTTAATCCAATGCAACTGACTAATTATAAGAGTTTTAGATAGATGTGGAAAGTTTAAAAGCGACTTATACCCATTTTGTCCCAAAACAGGCTAAAACCAAGAAAATATTGCTTAGAAGCTGTAAACAGCTTTGTTAGTGTTTCTGCGGTTAAAATGTGTCTTAATCCAATGCAACTGGCTAATTATAAGAGTTTGAGATTGATGTGGAGAGTTTAAAAGCCACTTATACCCATTTTGTCCCAAAATAGGCTAAAACGAAGAAAACATTGCTTAGAAGCACCAAACAGCTTTGTTAGTGTTTCTGGGGTTAGAATGTGTTTTAATCCAATGTAACTAGCTAATTATAAGAGTTTGAGATAGATGTGGAGAGTTTAAAAGCCACTCATACTCATTTTGTCCCAAAAAAAGGCTAAAACCAAGAAAACATTGCTTAGAAGCACTAAACAGCTTTGTTAGTGTTTTTGGGGTTAAAATGTTTCTTAATCCAATGCATCTAACTAATTATAAGAGTTTGAGATAGATGTGGAGAGTTTAAAAGCCACTTATACCCATTTTGTCCCAAAACAGGCTAAAATCAAGAAAACATTGCTTAGAAGCTGTAAACAGCTTTGTTAGTGTTTCTGCGGTTAAAAAGTGTCTTAATCCAATGCAACTGACTAATTATAAGAGTTTGAGATTGATGTGGAGAGTTTAAAAGCCACTTATACCCATTTTGTCCCAAAATAGGCTAAAACCAAGAAAACATTGCTTAGAAGCACCAAACAGCTTTGTTAGTGTTTCTGGGGTTAAAATGTGTTTTAATCCAATGCAACTAGCTAATTATAAGAGTTTGAGATAGATGTGGAGAGTTTAAAAGCCACTTATACTCATTTTGTCCCAAAGAAGGCTAAAACCAAGAAAACATTGCTTAGAAGCACCAAACAGCTTTGTTAGTGTTTCTGGGGTTAAAATGTGTTTTAATCCAATGCAACTAACTAATTATAAGAGTTTGAGATAGATGTGGATAGTTTAAAAGCCACTTATACTCATTTTGTCCCAAAAAAGGGTAAAACCAAGAAAACATTGCTTAGAAGCACTAAACAGCTTTGTTAGTGTTTCTGGGGTTAAAATGTGTCTTAATCCAATGCATCTAACTAATTATAAGAGTTTGAGATAGATGTGGAGAGTTTAAAAGCCACTTATACCCATTTTGTCCCAAAACAGGCTAAAACCAAGAAAACATTGCTTAGAAGCTGTAATCAGCTTTGTTAGTGTTTCTGGGGTTAAAATGTGTCTTAATCCAATGCAACTGACTAATTATAAGAGTTTGAGATTGATGTGGAGAGTTTAAAAGCCACTTATACCCATTTTGTCCCAAAACAGGCTAAAACCAAGAAAACATTGCTTAGAAGCACCAAACAGCTTTGTTAGTATTTTTTGGGTTAAAATGTGTTTTATTCTAATGCAACTAACTAATTATAAGAGTTTGAGAAAGATTTGGATAGTTTAAAAGCCACTTATACACATTTTGTCCCAAAACAGGCTAAAACCAAGAAAACATTGCTTAGAAGCTGTAACAGCTATGTTAGTGTTTCTGGGGTGAAAATGTGTCTTAATCCAATGCAAATGACTAATTATAAGAGTTTGAGATTGATGTGAGAGTTTAAAAGCCACTTATACCCATTTTGTCCCAAAACAGGCTAAAACAAAGAAAACATTGCCTAGAAGCTATAAACAGCTTTGTTAGTGTTTCTGGGGTTAAAATGTATCTTAATCCAAAGCAACTGACTAATTATCTGAGTTTGAGGTGGATGTGGAGAGTTTAAAAGCCACTTATACCCATTTTGTCCCAAAAGAGGTTAAAACCAAGAAAACATTGCTTAGAAGCACTAAACAGCTTTGTTAGTGTTTCTGTGGTTAAAATATGTCTTAATCCAATGCAACTAACTAATTATAAGAGTTTTAGATAGATGTGGAGAGTTTAAAAGCCACTTATACCCATTTTGTCCCAAAACAAGCTAAAACCAAAAAAACATTGCTTAGAAGCTCTAAACAGCTATGTTAGTGTTTCTGGGGTTAAAATGTGTTTTAATCCAATGCAACTGACTAATAATAAGAGTTTGAGATTGATGTGGAGAGTTTAAAAGCCACTTATACCCATTTTGTCCCAAAACAGGCTAAAACCAAGAAAACATTGCTTAGAAGCACCAAACAGCTTTGTTAGTGTTTCTGGGGTTAAAATGTGTTTTAATCCGATGCAACTAACTAATTATAAGAGTTTGAGATAGATGTGGATAGTTTAAAAGCCACTTATACTCATTTTGTCCCAAAAAAGGCTAAAACCAAGAAAACAATTGCTTAGAAGCACTAAACAGCTTTGTTAGTGTTTCTGGGGTTAAAATGTGTCTTAATCCAATGCATCTAACTAATTATAAGAGTTTGAGATGGATGTGGAGAGTTTAAAAGCCACTTATACCCATTTTGTCTCAAAACAGGCTAAAACCAAGAAAACATTGCTTAGAAGGTGTAAACAGCTATGTTAGTGTTTATGGGGTTAAAATCTGTTTTAATCCAATGCAACTAGCTATTTATAAAAGTTTGAGATAAATGTGGATAGTTTAAAAGCCACTTATACCCATTTTGTCCCAAAACAGGCTAAAACCTAGAAAATATTGCTTAGAAGCTGTAAACAGCTTTGTTAGTGTTTCTGCGGTTAAAAAGTGTCTTAATCCAATGCAACTGACTAATTATAAGAGTTTGAGATTGATGTGGAGAGTTTAAAAGCCACTTATACCCATTTTGTCCCAAAATAGGCTAAAACCAAGAAAACATTGCTTAGAAGCACCAAACAGCTTTGTTAGTGTTTCTGGGGTTAAAATGTGTTTTAATCCAATGCAACTAACTAATTATAAGAGTTTGAGATAGATGTGGATAGTTTAAAAGCCACTTATACTCATTTTGTCCCAAAAAAGGGTAAAACCAAGAAAACATTGCTTAGAAGCACTAAACAGCTTTGTTAGTGTTTCTGGGGTTAAAATGTGTCTTAATCCAATGCATCTAACTAATTATAAGAGTTTGAGATAGATGTGGAGAGTTTAAAAGCCACTTATACCCATTTTGTCCCAAAACAGGCTAAAACCAAGAAAACATTGCTTAGAAGCTGTAATCAGCTTTGTTAGTGTTTCTGGGGTTAAAATGTGTCTTAATCCAATGCAACTGACTAATTATAAGAGTTTGAGATTGATGTGGAGAGTTTAAAAGCCACTTATACCCATTTTGTCCCAAAACAGGCTAAAACCAAGAAAACATTGCTTAGAAGCACCAAACAGCTTTGTTAGTATTTTTTGGGTTAAAATGTGTTTTATTCTAATGCAACTAACTAATTATAAGAGTTTGGGATAGATGTGGATAGTTTAAAAGCCACTTATACTCATTTTGTCCCAAAAAAGGCTAAAACCAAGAAAACATTGCTTAGAAGCACTAAACAGCTTTGTTAGTGTTTCTGGGGTTAAAATGTGTCTTAATCCAATGCATCTACCTAATTATAAGAGTTTGAGATAGATGTGGAGAGTTTAAAAGCCACTTATACCCATTTTGTCCCAAAACAGGCTAAAACCAAGAAAACATTGCTTAGAAGGTGTAAACAGCTATGTTAGTGTTTATGGGGTTAAAATCTGTTTTAATCCAATGCAACTAGCTAATTATAAGAGTTTGAGATAAATGTGGATAGTTTAAAAGCCACTTATACCCATTTTGTCCCAAAACAGGCTAAAACCTAGAAAATATTGCTTAGAAGCTGTAAACAGCTTTGTTAGTGTTTCAGCGGTTAAAATGTGTCTTAATCCAATGCAACTGACCAATTATAAGAGTTTGAGATTGATGTGGAGAGTTTAAAAGCCACTTATACTCATTTTGTCCCAAGAAAGGCTAAAACCAATAAAACATTGCTTAGAAGCACCAAACAGCTTTGTTAGTGTTTCTGGGGTTAAAATGTGTTTTAATCCAATGCAACTAACTAATTATAAGAGTTTGAGATAGATGTGGAAAGTTTAAAAGCCACTTATACCCATTTTGTCCCAAAATAGGCTAAAACCAAGAAAATATTGCTTAGAAGCTGTAAACAGCTTTGTTATTGTTTCTGCGGGTAAAACGTGTCTTAATCCAATGCAACTGACTAATTATAAGAGTTTGAGATTAATGTGGAGAGTTTAAAAGCCACTTATACCCATTTTGTCCCAAAAAAGGCTAAATCCAAGAAAACAATGCTTAGAAGCACTAAACAGCTTTGTTAGTGTTTTTGGGGTTAAAATGTTTCTTAATCCAATGCATCTAACTAATTATAAGAGTTTGAGATAGATGTGGAGAGTTTAAAAGCCACTTATACCCATTTTGTCCCAAAACAGGCTAAAACCAAGAAAACATTGCTTAGAAGCTGTAATCAGCTTTGTTAGTGTTTCTGGGGTTAAAATGTGTCTTAATCCAATGCAACTGACTAATTATAAGAGTTTGAGATTGATGTGGAGAGTTTAAAAGCCACTTATACCCATTTTGTCCCAAAACAGGCTAAAACCAAGAAAACATTGCTTAGAAGGTGTAAACAGCTATGTTAGTGTTTATGGGGTTAAAATCTGTTTTAATCCAATGCAACTAGCTAATTATAAGAGTTTGAGATAAATGTGGATAGTTTAAAACCCACTTATACCCATTTTGTCCCAAAACAGGCTAAAACCTAGAAAATATTGCTTAGAAGCTGTAAACAGCTTTGTTAGTGTTTCAGCGGTTAAAATGTGTCTTAATCCAATGCAACTGACCAATTATAAGAGTTTGAGATTGATGTGGAGAGTTTAAAAGCCACTTATACTCATTTTGTCCCAAGAAAGGCTAAAACCAATAAAACATTGCTTAGAAGCACCAAACAGCTTTGTTAGTGTTTCTGGGGTTAAAATGTGTTTTAATCCAATGCAACTAGCTAATTATAAGAGTTTGAGATAGATGTGGAGAGTTTAAAAGCCACTTATACTCATTTTGTCCCAAAGAAGGCTAAAACCAAGAAAACATTGCTTAGAAGCACCAAACAGCTTTGTTAGTGTTTCTGGGGTTAAAATGTGTTTTAATCCAATGCAACTAACTAATTATAAGAGTTTGAGATAGATGTGGATAGTTTAAAAGCCACTTATACTCATTTTGTCCCAAAAAAGGGTAAAACCAAGAAAACATTGCTTAGAAGCACTAAACAGCTTTGTTAGTGTTTCTGGGGTTAAAATGTGTCTTAATCCAATGCATCTAACTAATTATAAGAGTTTGAGATAGATGTGGAGAGTTTAAAAGCCACTTATACCCATTTTGTCCCAAAACAGGCTAAAACCAAGAAAACATTGCTTAGAAGTTGTAATCAGCTTTGTTAGTGTTTCTGGGGTTAAAATGTGTCTTAATCCAATGCAACTGACTAATTATAAGAGTTTGAGACTGATGTGGAGAGTTTAAAAGCCACTTATACCCATTTTGTCCCAAAACAGGCTAAAACCAAGAAAACATTGCTTAGAAGCACCAAACAGCTTTGTTAGTATTTTTTAGGTTAAAATGTGTTTTATTCTAATGCAACTAACTAATTATAAGAGTTTGGGATAGATGTGGATAGTTTAAAAGCCACTTATACTCATTTTGTCCCAAAAAAGGCTAAAACCAAGAAAACATTGCTTAGAAGCACTAAACAGCTTTGTTAGTGTTTCTGGGGTTAAAATGTGTCTTAATCCAATGCATCTAACTAATTATAAGAGTTTGAGATAGATGTGGAGAGTTTAAAAGCCACTTATACCCATTTTGTCCCAAAACAGGCTAAAACCAAGAAAACATTGCTTAGAAGGTGTAAACAGCTATGTTAGTGTTTATGGGGTTAAAATCTGTTTTAATCCAATGCAACTAGCTAATTATAAGAGTTTGAGATAAATGTGGATAGTTTAAAACCCACTTATACCCATTTTGTCCCAAAACAGGCTAAAACCTAGTAAATATTGCTTAGAAGCTGTAAACAGCTTTGTTAGTGTTTCAGCGGTTAAAATGTGTCTTAATCCAATGCAACTGACCAATTATAAGAGTTTGAGATTGATGTGGAGAGTTTAAAAGCCACTTATACTCATTTTGTCCCAAGAAAGACTAAAACCAATAAAACATTGCTTAGAAGCACCAAACAGCTTTGTTAGTGTTTCTGGGGTTAAAATGTGTTTTAATCCAATGCAACTAACTAATTATAAGAGTTTGAGATAGATGTGGAGAGTTTAAAAGCCACTTATACTCATTTTGTCCCAAAAAGGCTAAAACCAATAAAACATTGCTTAGAAGCACCAAACAGCTTTGTTAGTGTTTCTGGGGTTAAAATGTGTTTTAATCCAATGCAACTAACTAATTATAAGAGTTTGAGATAGATGTGGAAAGTTTAAAAGCCACTTATACCCATTTTGTCCCAAAATAGGCTAAAACCAAGAAAATATTGCTTAGAAGCTGTAAACAGCTTTGTTAGTGTTTCTGCGGTTAAAATGTGTCTTAATCCAATGCAACTGACTAATTATAAGAGTTTGAGACTAATGTGGAGAGTTTAAAAGCCACTCATACCCATTTTGTCCCAAAAAAGGCTAAATCCAAGAAAACATTGCTTAGAAGCACTAAACAGCTTTGTTAGTGTTTTTGGGGTTAAAATGTTTCTTAATCCAATGCATCTAACTAATTATAAGAGTTTGAGATAGATGTGGAGAGTTTAAAAGCCACTTATACCCATTTTGTCCCAAAACAGGCTAAAACCAAGAAAACATTGCTTAGAAGCTGTAAACAGCTTTGTTAGTGTTTCTGGGGTTAAAATGTTTCTTAATCCAATGCAACTGACTAATTATAAGAGTTTGAGATTGATGTGGAGAGTTTAAAAGCCACTTATACCCATTTTGTCCCAAAACAGGCTAAAACCAAGAAAACATTGCTTAGAAGCACCAAACAGCTTTGTTAGTGTTTCTGTGGTTAAAATGTGTTTTAATCCAATGCAACTAACTAATTATAAGAGTTTGAGATAGATGTGGATAGTTTAAAAGCCACTTATACTCATTTTGTCCCAAAAAAGGCTAAAACCAAGAAAACATTGCTTAGAAGCACTAAACAGCTTTGTTAGTGTTTCTCGGGTTAAAATGTTTCTTAATCCAATGCATCTAACTAATTATAAGAGTTTGAGATAGATGTGGAGAGTTTAAAAGCCACTTATACCCATTTTGTCCCAAAACAGGCTAAAACCAAGAAAACATTGCTTAGAAGCTGTAAACAGCTTTGTTAGTGTTTCTGGGGTTAAAATGTGTCTCAATCCAATGCAACTGACTAATTATAAGAGTTTGAGATTGATGTGGAGAGTTTAAAAGCCACTTATACCCATTTTGTCCCAAAACAGGCTAAAACCAAGAAAACATTGCTTAGAAGCACCAAACAGCTTTGTTAGTGTTTCTGGTGTTAAAATGTGTTTTACTCCAATGCAACTAACTAATTATAAGAGTTTGAGATAGATGTGGATAGTTTAAAAGCCACTTATACTCATTTTGTCCCAAAAAAGGCTAAAACCAAGAAAACATTGCTTAGAAGCACTATACAGCTTTGTTAATGTTTCTGGGGTTAAAATGTGTCTTAATCCAATGCATCTAACTAATTATAAGAGTTTGAGATAGATGTGGAGAGTTTATAAGCCACTTATACCCATTTTGTCCCAAAACAGGCTAAAACCAAGAAAACATTGCTTAGAAGGTGTAAACAGCTATGTTAGTGTTTATGGGGTTAAAATCTGTTCTAATCCAATGCAACTAGCTAATTATAAAAGTTTGAGATAAATGTGGATAGTTTAAAAGCCACTTATACCCATTTTATCCCAAAACAGGCTAAAACCTAGAAAATATTGCTTAGAAGCTGTAAACAGCTTTGTTAGTGTTTCTGCGGTTAAAATGTGTCTTAATCCGATGCAACTGACTAATTATAAGAGTTTGAGATTGATGTGGAGAGTTTAAAAGCCACTTATACCCATTTTGTCCCAAAATAGGCTAAAACCAAGAAAACATTGCTTAGAAGCACCAAACAGCTTTGTTAGTGTTTCTGGGGTTAAAATGTGTTTTAATCCAATGCAACTAGCTAATTATAAGAGTTTGAGATAGATGTGGAGAGTTTAAAAGCCACTTATACTCATTTTGTCCCAAAAAAGGCTAAAACCAAGAAAACATTGCTTAGAAGCACCAAACAGCTTTGTTAGTGTTTCTGGGGTTAAAATGTGTTTTAATCCAATGCAACTAACTAATTATAAGAGTTTGAGATAGATGTGGATAGTTTAAAAGCCACTTATACTCATTTTGTCCCAAAAAAGGGTAAAACCAAGAAAACATTGCTTAGAAGCACTAAACAGCTTTGTTAGTGTTTCTGGGGTTAAAATGTGTCTTAATCCAATGCATCTAACTAATTATAAGAGTTTGAGATAGATGTGGAGAGTTTAAAAGCCACTTATACCCATTTTGTCCCAAAACAGGCTAAAACCAAGAAAACATTGCTTAGAAGGTGTAAACAGCTATGTTAGTGTTTATGGGGTTAAAATCTGTTTTAATCCAATGCAACTAGCTAATTATAAGAGTTTGAGATAAATGTGGATAGTTTAAAAGCCACTTATACCCATTTTGTCCCAAAACAGGCTAAAACCTAGAAAATATTGCTTAGAAGCTGTAAACAGCTTTGTTAGTGTTTCTGGGGTTAAAATGTTTCTTAATCCAATGCAACTGACTAATTATAAGAGTTTGAGATTGATGTGGAGAGTTTAAAAGCCACTTATACCCATTTTGTCCCAAAACAGGCTAAAACCAAGAAAACATTGCTTAGAAGCACCAAACAGCTTTGTTAGTGTTTCTGTGGTTAAAATGTGTTTTAATCCAATGCAACTAACTAATTATAAGAGTTTGAGATAGATGTGGATAGTTTAAAAGCCACTTATACTCATTTTGTCCCAAAAAAGGCTAAAACCAAGAAAACATTGCTTAGAAGCACTAAACAGCTTTGTTAGTGTTTCTGCGGTTAAAATGTGTCTTAATCCAATGCATCTAACTAATTATAAGAGTTTGAGATAGATGTGGAGAGTTTAAAAGCCACTTATACCCATTTTGTCCCAAAACAGGCTAAAACCAAGAAAACATTGCTTAGAAGCTGTAAACAGCTTTGTTAGTGTTTCTGGGGTTAAAATGTGTCTCAATCCAATGCAACTGACTAATTATAAGAGTTTGAGATTGATGTGGAGAGTTTAAAAGCCACTTATACCCATTTTGTCCCAAAACAGGCTAAAACCAAGAAAACATTGCTTAGAAGCACCAAACAGCTTTGTTAGTGTTTCTGGGGTTAAAATGTGTTTTACTCCAATGCAACTAACTAATTATAAGAGTTTGAGATAGATGTGGATAGTTTAAAAGCCACTTATACTCATTTTGTCCCAAAAAAGGCTAAAACCAAGAAAACATTGCTTAGAAGCACTATACAGCTTTGTTAGTGTTTCTGGGGTTAAAATGTGTCTTAATCCAATGCATCTAACTAATTATAAGAGTTTGAGATAGATGTGGAGAGTTTATAAGCCACTTATACCCATTTTGTCCCAAAACAGGCTAAAACCAAGAAAACATTGCTTAGAAGGTGTAAACAGCTATGTTAGTGTTTATGGGGTTAAAATCTGTTCTAATCCAATGCAACTAGCTAATTATAAAAGTTTGAGATAAATGTGGATAGTTTAAAAGCCACTTATACCCATTTTATCCCAAAACAGGCTAAAACCTAGAAAATATTGCTTAGAAGCTGTAAACAGCTTTGTTAGTGTTTCTGCGGTTAAAATGTGTCTTAATCCGATGCAACTGACTAATTATAAGAGTTTGAGATTGATGTGGAGAGTTTAAAAGCCACTTATACCCATTTTGTCCCAAAATAGGCTAAAACCAAGAAAACATTGCTTAGAAGCACCAAACAGCTTTGTTAGTGTTTCTGGGGTTAAAATGTGTTTTAATCCAATGCAACTAGCTAATTATAAGAGTTTGAGATAGATGTGGAGAGTTTAAAAGCCACTTATACTCATTTTGTCCCAAAAAAGGCTAAAACCAAGAAAACATTGCTTAGAAGCACCAAACAACTTTGTTAGTGTTTCTGGGGTTACAATGTGTTTTAATCCAATGCAACTAACTAATTATAAGAGTTTGAGATAGATGTGGATAGTTTAAAAGCCACTTATACTCATTTTGTCCCAAAAAAGGGTAAAACCAAGAAAACATTGCTTAGAAGCACTAAACAGCTTTGTTAGTGTTTCTGGGATTAAAATGTGTCTTAATCCAATGCATCTAACAAATTATAAGAGTTTGAGATAGATGTGGAGAGTTTAAAAGCCACTTATACCCATTTTGTCCCAAAACAGGCTAAAACCAAGAAAACATTGCTTAGAAGGTGTAAACAGCTATCTTAGTGTTTATGGGGTTAAAATCTGTTTTAATCCAATGCAACTAGCTAATAATAAGAGTTTGAGATAAATGTGGATAATTTAAAAGCCACTAATACCCATTTTGTCCCAAAACAGGCTAAAACCTAGAAACTATTGCTTAGAAGCTGTAAACAGCTTTCTTAGTGTTTCTGCGGTTAAAATGTGTCTTAATCCAATGCAACTGACTAATTATAAGAGTTTGAGATTGATGTGGAGAGTTTAAAAGCCACTTATACCCATTTGGTCCCAAAACAGGCTAAAACCAAGAAAACATTGCTTAGAAGCTGTAAACAGCTTTGTTAGTGTTTCTGGGGTTAAAATGTGTCTTAATCCAATGCAAATGACTAATTATAAGAGTTTGAGATTGATGTGGAGAGTTTAAAAGCCACTTATACCCATTTTGTTCCAAAACAGGCTAAAACCAAGAATACATTGCTTAGAAGCACCAAACAGCTTTGTTAGTGTTTATGGGGTAAAAATGTGTTTTAATCCAATGCAACTAACTAATTATAAGAGTTTAAGATAGTTGTGGATAGTTTAAAAGCCACTTATACTCATTTTGTCCCAAAAAAGCTAAAACCAAGAAAACATTGCTTAGAAGCACCAAACAGCTTTGTTAGTGTTTCTGGGGTTAAAATGTGTTTTAATCCAATGCAACTAACTAATTATAAGAGTTTGAGATAGATGTGGATAGTTTAAAAGCCACTTATACTCATTTTGTCCCAAAAAAGGGTAAAACCAAGAAAACATTGCTTAGAAGCACTAAACAGCTTTGTTAGTGTTTCTGGGGTTAAAATGTGTCTTAATCCAATGCATCTAACTAATTATAAGAGTTTGAGATAGATGTGGAGAGTTTAAAAGCCACTTATACCCATTTTGTCCCAAAACAGGCTAAAACCAAGAAAACATTGCTTAGAAGGTGTAAACAGCTATGTTAGTGTTTATGGGGTTAAAATCTGTTTTATCCAATGCAACTAGCTAATTATAAGAGTTTGAGATAAATGTGGATAGTTTAAAAGCCACTTATACCCATTTTGTCCCAAAACAGGCTAAAACCTAGAAAATATTGCTTAGAAGCTGTAAACAGCTTTCTTAGTGTTTCTGCGGTTAAAATGTGTCTTAATCCAATGCAACTGACTAATTATAAGAGTTTGAGATTGATGTGGAGAGTTTAAAAGCCACTTATACCCATTTTGTCCCAAAACAGGCTAAAACCAAGAAAACATTGCTTAGAAGCGGTAAACAGCTTTGTTAGTGTTTCTGGGGTTAAAATGTGTCTTAATCCAATGCAACTGACTAATTATAACAGTTTGAGATTGATGTGGAGAGTTTAAAAGCCACTTATACCCATTTTGTCCCAAAACAGGCTAAAACCAAGAATACATTGCTTAGAAGCACCAAACAGCTTTGTTAGTGTTTATGGGGTTAAAATGTGTTTTAATCCAATGCAACTAACTAATTATAAGAGTTTAAGATAGTTGTGGATAGTTTAAAAGCCACTTATACTCATTTTGTCCCAAAAAAGGCTAAAACCAAGAAAACATTGCTTAGAAGCACTAAACAGCTTTGTTAGTGTTTCTGGGGTTAAAATGTTTCTTAATCCAATGCATCTAACTAATTATAAGAGTTTGAGATAAATGTGGATAGTTTAAAAGCCACTTATACCCATTTTGTCCCAAAACAGGCTAAAACCTAGAAAATATTGCTTAGAAGCTGTAAACAGCTTTCTTAGTGTTTCTGCGGTTAAAATGTGTCTTAATCCAATGCAACTGACTAATTATAAGAGTTTGAGATTGATGTGGAGAGTTTAAAAGCCACTTATACCCATTTGGTCCCAAAACAGGCTAAAACCAAGAAAACATTGCTTAGAAGCTGTAAACAGCTTTGTTAGTGTTTCTGGGGTTAAAATGTGTCTTAATCCAATGCAACTGACTAATTATAAGAGTTTGAGATTGATGTGGAGAGTTTAAAAGCCACTTATACCCATTTTGTTCCAAAACAGGCTAAAACCAAGAATACATTGCTTAGAAGCACCAAACAGCTTTGTTAGTGTTTATGGGGTAAAAATGTGTTTTAATCCAATGCAACTAACTAATTATAAGAGTTTAAGATAGTTGTGGATAGTTTAAAAGCCACTTATACTCATTTTGTCCCAAAAAAGCTAAAACCAAGAAAACATTGCTTAGAAGCACCAAACAGCTTTGTTAGTGTTTCTGGGGTTAAAATGTGTTTTAATCCAATGCAACTAACTAATTATAAGAGTTTGAGATAGATGTGGATAGTTTAAAAGCCACTTATACTCATTTTGTCCCAAAAAAGGGTAAAACCAAGAAAACATTGCTTAGAAGCACTAAACAGCTTTGTTAGTGTTTCTGGGGTTAAAATGTGTCTTAATCCAATGCATCTAACTAATTATAAGAGTTTGAGATAGATGTGGAGAGTTTAAAACCCACTTATACCCATTTTGTCCCAAAACAGGCTAAAACCAAGAAAACATTGCTTAGAAGGTGTAAACAGCTATGTTAGTGTTTATGGGGTTAAAATCTGTTTTATCCAATGCAACTAGCTAATTATAAGAGTTTGAGATAAATGTGGATAGTTTAAAAGCCACTTATACCCATTTTGTCCCAAAACAGGCTAAAACCTAGAAAATATTGCTTAGAAGCTGTAAACAGCTTTCTTAGTGTTTCTGCGGTTAAAATGTGTCTTAATCCAATGCAACTGACTAATTATAAGAGTTTGAGATTGATGTGGAGAGTTTAAAAGCCACTTATACCCATTTTGTCCCAAAACAGGCTAAAACCAAGAAAACATTGCTTAGAAGCGGTAAACAGCTTTGTTAGTGTTTCTGGGGTTAAAATGTGTCTTAATCCAATGCAACTGACTAATTATAAGAGTTTGAGATTGATGTGGAGAGTTTAAAAGCCACTTATACCCATTTTGTCCCAAAACAGGCTAAAACCAAGAATACATTGCTTAGAAGCACCAAACAGCTTTGTTAGTGTTTATGGGGTTAAAATGTGTTTTAATCCAATGCAACTAACTAATTATAAGAGTTTAAGATAGTTGTGGATAGTTTAAAAGCCACTTATACTCATTTTGTCCCAAAAAAGGCTAAAACCAAGAAAACATTGCTTAGAAGCACTAAACAGCTTTGTTAGTGTTTCTGGGGTTAAAATGTTTCTTAATCCAATGCATCTAACTAATTATAAGAGTTTTAGATAGATGTGGAGAGTTTAAAAGCCACTTATACCCATTTTGTCCCAAAACAGGCTAAAACCAAGAAAACATTGCTTAAAAGCTGTAAACAGCTTTGTTAGTGTTTCTGGGGTTAAAATGTGTCTTAATCCAATGCAACTAACTAATTATAAGAGTTTGAGATAGATGTGGAGAGTTTAAAAGCCACTTATAACCATTTTGTCTCAAAAGATGCTAAAACCAAGAAAACATATAGAAGCTGTAAACAACTATGTTAGTGTTTATGGGGTTAAAATGTATCTTAATCCAATGCAACTGACTAACTATAAGAGTTTGAGATGGATTTGGAGAGTTTAAAAGCCACTTATACTCATTTTGTCCCAAAAAAGGCTAAAACCAAGAAAACATTGCTTAGAAGCACTAAACAGCTTTGTTAGTGTTTCTGGGGTTAAAATGTGACTTAATCCAATGCATCTAACTAATTATAAGAGTTTGAGATAGATGTGGAGAGTTTAAAAGCCATTCTGTCCCAAAACAGGCTAAAACCAAGAAAACATTGCTTCGAAGGTGTAAACAGCTATGTTAGTGTCTATGGGGTTAAAATCTGTTTTAATCCAATGCAACTAGCTAATTATAAGAGTTTGAGATAAATGTGGATAGTTTAAAAGCCACTTATACCCATTTTGTCCCAAAACAGGCTAAAACCAAGAAAACATTGCTTAGAAGCTATAAACAGCTATGTTAGTGTTTCTGGGGTTAAAATGTGTCTTAATTCAATGCAACTGACTAATTATAAGAGTTTTAGATAGATGTGGAAAGTTTAAAAGCCACTTATACCCATTTTGTCCCAAAACAGGCTAAAACCAAGAAAATATTGCTTAGAAGCTGTAAACAGCTTTGTTAGTGTTTCTGCGGTTAAAATGTGTCTTAATCCAATGCAACTGACTAATTATAAGAGTTTGAGATTGATGTGGAGAGTTTAAAAGCCACTTATACCAATTTTGTCCCAAAATAGGCTAAAACCAAGAAAACATTGCTTAGAAGCACCAAACAGCTTTGTTAGTGTTTCTGGGGTTAAAATGTGTTTTAATCCAATGCAACTAGCTAATTATAAGAGTTTGAGATAGATGTGGAGAGTTTAAAAGCCACTTATACTCATTTTGTCCCAAAAAAGGCTAAAACCAAGAAAACATTGCTTAGAAGCACTAAAAAGCTTTGTTAGTGTTTTTGGGGTTAAAATGTGTCTTAATCCAATGCATCTAACTAATTATAAGAGTTTGAGATAGATGTGGAGAGTTTAAAAGCCACTTATACCCATTTTGTCCCAAAACAGGCTAAAACCAAGAAAACATTGCTGAGAAGCACCAAACAGCTTTGTTAGTGTTTCTGGGGTTAAAATGTGTCTTAATCCAATGCAACTGACTAATTACAAGAGTTTGAGATTGATGTGGAGAGTTTAAAAGCCACTTATACCCATTTTGTCCCAAAACAGGCTAAAACCAAGAAAACATTGCTAAGAAGCACCAAACAGCTTTGTTAGTGTTTCTGGGGTTAAAATGTGTCTTAATCCAATGCAACTAACTAATTATAAGAGTTTGAGATAGATGTGGATAGTTTAAAAGCCACTTATACTCATTTTGTCCCAAAAAAGGCTAAAACCAAGAAAACATTGCTTAGAAGCACTAAACAGCTTTGTTAGTGTTTCTGGGGTTAAAATGTGTCTTAATCCAATGCATCTAACTAATTATAAGAGTTTGAGATAGATGTGGAGAGTTTAAAAGCCACTTATACCCATTTTGTCCCAAAACATGCTAAAACCAAGAAAACATAGCTTAGAAGCTGTAAACAGCTTTGTTAGTGTTTCTGGGGTTAAAATGTGTCTTAATCCAATGCAACTGACTAATTATAAGAGTTTGAGATTGATGTGGAGAGTTTAAAAGCCACTTATACCCATTTTGTCCCAAAACCGGCTAAAACCAAGAAAACATTGCTTAGAAGCACCAAACAGCTTTGTTAGTGTTTCTGGGGTTAAAATGTGTTTTAATCCAATGCAACTAACTAATTATAAGAGTTTGAGATAGATGTGGATAGTTTAAAAGCCACTTATACTCATTTTGTCCCAAAAAAGGCTAAAACCAAGAAAACATTGCTTAGAAGCACTAAACAGCTTTGTTAGTGTTTCTGGGGTTAAAATGTGACTTAATCCAATGCATCTAACTAATTATAAGAGTTTGAGATAGATGTGGAGAGTTTAAAAGCCATTCTGTCCCAAAACAGGCTAAAACCAAGAAAACATTGCTTAGAAGGTGTAAACAGCTATGTTAGTGTTTATGGGGTTAAAATCTGTTTTAATCCAATGCAACTAGCTAATTATAAGAGTTTGAGATAAATGTGGATAGTTTAAAAGCCACTTATACCCATTTTGTCCCAAAACAGGCTAAAACCAAGAAAACATTGCTTAGAAGCTGTAAACAGCTATGTTAGTGTTTCTGGGGTTAAAATATGTCTTAATTCAATGCAACTGACTAATTATAAGAGTTTTAGATAGATGTGGAAAGTTTAAAAGCCACTTATACCCATTTTGTCCCAAAACAGGCTAAAACCAAGAAAATATTGCTTAGAAGCTGTAAACAGCTTTGTTAGTGTTTTTGCAGTTAAAATGTGTCTTAATCCAATGCAACTGACTAATTATAAGAGTTTGAGATTGATGTGGAGAGTTTAAAAGCCACTTATACCAATTTTGTCCCAAAATAGGCTAAAACCAAGAAAACATTGCTTAGAAGCACCAAACAGCTTTGTTAGTGTTTCTGGGGTTAAAATGTGTTTTAATCCAATGCAACTAGCTAATTATAAGAGTTTGAGATAGATGTGGAGAGTTTAAAAGCCACTTATACTCATTTTGTCCCAAAAAAGGCTAAAACCAAGAAAACATTGCTTAGAAGCACTAAACAGCTTTGTTAGTGTTTTTGGGGTTAAAATGTGTCTTAATCCAATGCATCTAACTAATTATAAGAATTTGAGATAGATGTGGAGAGTTTAAAAGCCACTTATTCCCATTTTGTCCCAAAACAGGCTAAAACCAAGAAAACATTGCTGAGAAGCACCAAACAGCTTTGTTAGTGTTTCTGGGGTTAAAATGTGTCTTAATCCAATGCAACTGACTAATTACAAGAGTTTGAGATTGATGTGGAGAGTTTAAAAGCCACTTATACCCATTTTGTCCCAAAACAGGCTAAAACCAAGAAAACATTGCTAAGAAGCACCAAACAGCTTTGTTAGTGTTTCTGGGGTTAAAATGTGTCTTAATCCAATGCAACTAACTAATTATAAGAGTTTGAGATAGATGTGGATAGTTTAAAAGCCACTTATACACATTTTGTCCCAAAACAGGCTAAAACCAAGAAAAAATTGCTTAGTAGCTGTAAACAGCTATGTTAGTGTTTCTGGGGTGAAAATGTGTCTTAATCCAATGCAAATGACTAATTATAAGAGTTTGAGATTGATGTGGAGAGTTTAAAAGCCACTTATACCCATTTTGTCCCAAAACAGGCTAAAACCAAGAAAACATTGTCGAGAAGCTATAAACAGCTTTGTTAGTGTTTCTGGGGTTAAAATGTATCTTAATCCAAAGCAACTGACTAATTATATGAGTTTGACATGGATGTGGAGAGTTTAAAAGCCACTTATACCCATTTTGTCTCAAAACAGGTTAAAACCAAGAAAACATTGCTTAGAAGCACTAAACAGCTTTGTTAGTGTTTCTGGGGTTAAAATGTGTCTTAATCCAATGCAACTGACTAATTATAAGAGTTTGAGATGGATGTGGAGAGTTTAAAAGCCACTTATACACATTTTGTCCTAAAACAGGCTAAAACCAAGAGAACATTGCTTAGAAGCTGTAAACAGTTTTGTTAGTGTTTCTAGGGTTAAAATGTGTCTTAATCCAATACAACTGACTAATTATAAGAGTTTGAGATTGATGTGGAGAGTTTAAAAGCCACTTATACCCATTTTTTCCCAAAACAGGCTAAAACCAAGAAAACATTGCTGAAAAGCACCAAACAGCTTTGTTAGTGTTTCTGGGGTTAAAATGTGTCTTAATCCAATGCAACTAACTAATTATAAGAGCTTGAGATAGATGTGGAGAGTTTAAAAGCCACTTATACCCATTTTCTCCCAAAAAGGCTTAAACCAAAAAAACATTGCTGAGAAGCTGTAAACAGCTTTGTTAGTGTTTCTAGGGTTAAAATGTGTCTTAATCCAATGCAACTGACTAATTACAAGAGTTTGAGATTGATGTGGAGAGTTTAAAAGCCACTTATACCCATTTTGTCCCAAAACAGGCTAAAACCAAGAAAACATTGCTAAGAAGCACCAAACAGCTTTGTTAGTGTTTCTGGGGTTAAAATGTGTCTTAATCCAATGCAACTAACTAATTATAAGAGTTTGAGATAGATGTGGATAGTTTAAAAGCCACTTAGACACATTTTGTCCCAAAACAGGCTAAAACCAAGAAAATATTGCTTAGTAGCTGTAAACAGCTATGTTAGTGTTTCTGGGGTGAAAATGTGTCTTAATCCAATGCAAATGACTAATTATAAGAGTTTGAGATTGATGTGGAGAGTTTAAAAGCCACTTATACCCATTTTGTCCCAAAACAGGCTAAAACCAAGAGAACATTGCTTAGAAGCTGTTAGCAGTTTTGTTAGTGTTTCTAGGATTAAAATGTGTCTTAATCCAATGCAACTGACTAATTATAAGAGTTTGAGATTGATGTGGAGAGTTTAAAAGCCACTTATACCCATTTTGTCCCAAAACAGGCTAAAACCAAGAAAACATTGTTAAGAAGCACCAAAGAGCTTTGTTAGTGTTTCTGGGGCTAAAATGTGTCTTAATCCAATGCAACTAACTAATTACAAGAGCTTTAGATAGATGTGGAGAGTTTAAAAGCCACTTATACCCATTTTCTCCCAAAAAGGCTTAGACCAAAAAAACATTGCTGAGAAGCTGTAAACAGCTTTGTTAGTGTTTCTAGGGTTAAAATGTGTCTTAATCCAATGCAACTGACTAATTACAAGAGTTTGAGATTGATGTGGAGAGTTTAAAAGCCACTTATACCCATTTTGTCCCAAAACAGGCTAAAACCAAGAAAACATTGCTAAGAAGCACCAAACAGCTTTGTTAGTGTTTCTGGGGTTAAAATGTGTCTTAATCCAATGCAACTAACTAATTATAAGAGTTTGAGATAGATGTGGATAGTTTAAAAGCCACTTATACACATTTTGTCCCAAAACAGGCTAAAACCAAGAAAAAATTGCTTAGTAGCTGTAAACAGCTATGTTAGTGTTTATGGGGTGAAAATGTGTCTTAATCCAATGCAAATGACTAATTATAAGAGTTTGAGATTGATGTGGAGAGTTTAAAAGCCACTTATACCCATTTTGTCCCAAAACAGGCTAAAACCAAGAGAACATTGCTTAGAAGCTGTTAGCAGTTTTGTTAGTGTTTCTAGGATTAAAATGTGTCTTAATCCAATGCAACTGACTAATTATAAGAGTTTGAGATTGATGTGGAGAGTTTAAAAGCCACTTATACCCATTTTGTCCCAAAACAGGCTAAAACCAAGAAAACATTGTTGAGAAGCACCAAAGAGCTTTGTTAGTGTTTCTGGGGCTAAAATGTGTCTTAATCCAATGCAACTAACTAATTATAAGAGCTTGAGATAGATGTGGAGAGTTTAAAAGCCACTTATACCCATTTTCTCCCAAAAAGGCTTAAACCAAAAAAACATTGCTGAGAAACTGTAAACAGCTTTGTTAGTGTTTCTAGGGTTAAAATGTGTCTTAATCCAATGCAACTGACTAATTACAAGAGTTTGAGATTGATGTGGAGAGTTTAAAAGCCACTTATACCCATTTTGTCCCAAAACAGGCTAAAACCAAGAAAACATTGCTAAGAAGCACCAAACAGCTTTGTTAGTGTTTCTGGGGTTAAAATGTGTCTTAATCCAATGCAACTAACTAATTATAAGAGTTTGAGAAAGATGTGGATAGTTTAAAAGCCACTTATACATATTTTGTCCCAAAACAGGCTAAAACCAAGAAAAAATTGCTTAGTAGCTGTAAACAGCTATGTTAGTGTTTCTGGGGTGAAAATGTGTCTTAATCCAATGCAAATGACTAATTATAAGAGTTTGAGATTGATGTGGAGAGTTTAAAAGCCACTTATACCCATTTTGTCCCAAAACAGGCTAAAACCAAGAAAACATTGCCGAGAAGCTATAAACAGCTTTGTTAGTGTTTCTGGGGTTAAAATGTATCTCAATCCAAAGCAACTGACTAATTATATGAGTTTGACATGGATATGGAGAGTTTAAAAGCCACTTATACCCATTTTGTCCCAAAACAGGTTAAAACCAAGAAAACATTGCTTAGAAGCACTAAACAGCTTTGTTAGTGTTTCTGTGGTTAAAATGTGTCTTAATCCAATGCAACTAACTAATTATAAGAGTTTTAGATAGATGTGGAGAGTTTAAAAGCCACTTATACCCATTTTGTCCCAAAACAGGCTAAAACCAAGAAAACATTGTTTAGAAGCTCTAAACAGCTATGTTAGTGTTTCTGGGGTTAAAATGTGTCTTAATCCAATGCAACTGACTAATTATAAGAGTTTGAGATGGATGTGGAGAGTTTAAAAGCCACTTATACACATTTTGTCCTAAAACAGGCTAAAACCAAGAGAACATTGCTTAGAAGCTGTAAACAGTTTTGTTAGTGTTTCTAGGGTTAAAATGTGTCTTAATCCAATGCAACTGACTAATTATAAGAGTTTGAGATTGATGTGGAGAGTTTAAAAGCCACTTATACCCATTTTTTCCCAAAACAGGCTAAAACCAAGAAAACATTGCTGAGAAGCACCAAACAGCTTTGTTAGTGTTTCTGGGCTTAAAATGTGTCTTAATCCAATGCAACTAACTAATTATAAGAGCTTGAGATAGATGTGGAGAGTTTAAAAGCCACTTATACCCATTTTGTCCCAAAAAGGCTTAAACCAAGAAAACATTGCTTAGAAGCTGTAAACAGCTTTGTTAGTGTTTCTAGGGTTAAAATGTGTCTTAATCCAATGCAACTGACTAATTATAAGAGTTTGAGATTGATGTGGAGAGTTTAAAGGCCACTTATACCCATTTTGTCCCAAAATAGGCTAAAACCAAGAAAACATTGCTGAGAAGCACCAGACAGCTTTGTTAGTGTTTCTGGGGTTAAAAGGTGTCTTAATCCAATGCAACTAACTAATTATAAGAGTTTGAGATAGATGTGGATAGTTTAAAAGCCACTTATACCCATTTTGTCCCAAAACAGGCTAAAACCAAGAAAAAAATGCTTAGAAGCTGTAAACAGCTATGTTAGTGTTTCTGGGGTGAAAATGTGTCTTAATCCAATGCAAATGACTAATTATAAGAGTTTGAGATTGATGTGGAGAGTTTAAAAGCCACTTATACCCATTTTGTCCCAAAACAGGCTAAAACCAAGAAAACATTGCCTAGAAGCTATAAACAGCTTTGTTAGTGTTTCTGGGGTTAAAATGTATCTTAATCCAAAGCAACTGACTAATTATATGAGTTTGACATGGATGTGGAGAGTTTAAAAGCCACATATACCCATTTTGTCCCAAAACAGGTTAAAACCAAGAGAACATTGCTTAGAAGCTGTTAGCAGTTTTGTTAGTGTTTCTAGGATTAAAATGTGTCTTAATCCAATGCAACTGACTAATTATAAGAGTTTGAGATTGATGTGGAGAGTTTAAAAGCCACTTATACCCATTTTTTCCCAAAACAGGCTAAAACCAAGAAAACATTGCTGAGAAGCACCAAACAGCTTTGTTAGTGTTTCTGGGCTTAAAATGTGTCTTAATCCAATGCAACTAACTAATTATAAGAGCTTGAGATAGATGTGGAGAGTTTAAAAGCCACTTATACCCATTTTGTCCCAAAAAGGCTTAAACCAAGAAAACATTGCTTAGAAGCTGTAAACAGCTTTGTTAGTGTTTCTAGGGTTAAAATGTGTCTTAATCCAATGCAACTGACTAATTATAAGAGTTTGAGATTGATGTGGAGAGTTTAAAAGCCACTTATACCCATTTTGTCCCAAAATAGGCTAAAACCAAGAAAACATTGCTGAGAAGCACCAGACAGCTTTGTTAGTGTTTCTGGGGTTAAAAGGTGTCTTAATCCAATGCAACTAACTAATTATAAGAGTTTGAGATAGATGTGGATAGTTTAAAAGCCACTTATACCCATTTTGTCCCAAAACAGGCTAAAACCAAGAAAAAAATGCTTAGAAGCTGTAAACAGCTATGTTAGTGTTTCTGGGGTGAAAATGTGTCTTAATCCAATGCAAATGACTAATTATAAGAGTTTGAGATTGATGTGGAGAGTTTAAAAGCCACTTATACCCATTTTGTCCCAAAACAGGCTAAAACCAAGAAAACATTGCCTAGAAGCTATAAACAGCTTTGTTAGTGTTTCTGGGGTTAAAATGTATCTTAATCCAAAGCAACTGACTAATTATATGAGTTTGACATGGATGTGGAGAGTTTAAAAGCCACATATACCCATTTTGTCCCAAAACAGGTTAAAACCAAGAGAACATTGCTTAGAAGCTGTTAGCAGTTTTGTTAGTGTTTCTAGGATTAAAATGTGTCTTAATCCAATGCAACTGACTAATTATAAGAGTTTGAGATTGATGTGGAGAGTTTAAAAGCCACTTATACCCATTTTGTCCCAAAACAGGCTAAAACCAAGAAAACATTGTTGAGAAGCACCAAAGAGCTTTGTTAGTGTTTCTGGGGCTAAAATGTGTCTTAATCCAATGCAACTAACTAATTATAAGAGCTTGAGATAGATGTGGAGAGTTTAAAAGCCACTTATACCCATTTTCTCCCAAAAAGGCTTAAACCAAAAAAACATTGTTGAGAAGCTGTAAACAGCTTTGTTAGTGTTTCTAGGGTTAAAATGTGTCTTAATCCAATGCAACTGACTAATTACAAGAGTTTGAGATTGATGTGGAGAGTTTAAAAGCCACTTATACCCATTTTGTCCCAAAACAGGCTAAAACCAAGAAAACATTGCTAAGAAGCACCAAACAGCTTTGTTAGTGTTTCTGGGGTTAAAATGTGTCTTAATCCAATGCAACTAACTAATTATAAGAGTTTGAGAAAGATGTGGATAGTTTAAAAGCCACTTATACACATTTTGTCCCAAAACAGGCTAAAACCAAGAAAAAATTGCTTAGTAGCTGTAAACAGCTATGTTAGTGTTTCTGGGGTGAAAATGTGTCTTAATCCAATGCAAATGACTAATTATAAGAGTTTGAGATTGATGTGGAGAGTTTAAAAGCCACTTATACCCATTTTGTCCCAAAACAGGCTAAAACCAAGAAAACATTGCCGAGAAGCTATAAACAGCTTTGTTAGTGTTTCTGGGGTTAAAATGTATCTTAATCCAAAGCAACTGACTAATTATATGAGTTTGACATGGATATGGAGAGTTTAAAGCCACTTATACCCATTTTGTCCCAAAACAGGTTAAAACCAAGAAAACATTGCTTAGAAGCACTAAACAGCTTTGTTAGTGTTTCTGTGGTTAAAATGTGTCTTAATCCAATGCAACTAACTAATTATAAGAGTTTTAGATAGATGTGGAGAGTTTAAAAGCCACTTATACCCATTTTGTCCCAAAACAGGCTAAAACCAAGAAAACATTGTTTAGAAGCTCTAAACAGCTATGTTAGTGTTTCTGGGGTTAAAATGTGTCTTAATCCAATGCAACTGACTAATTATAAGAGTTTGAGATGGATGTGGAGAGTTTAAAAGCCACTTATACACATTTTGTCCTAAAACAGGCTAAAACCAAGAGAACATTGCTTAGAAGCTGTAAACAGTTTTGTTAGTGTTTCTAGGGTTAAAATGTGTCTTAATCCAATGCAACTGACTAATTATAAGAGTTTGAGATTGATGTGGAGAGTTTAAAAGCCACTTATACCCATTTTTTCCCAAAACAGGCTAAAACCAAGAAAACATTGCTGAGAAGCACCAAACAGCTTTGTTAGTGTTTCTGGGCTTAAAATGTGTCTTAATCCAATGCAACTAACTAATTATAAGAGCTTGAGATAGATGTGGAGAGTTTAAAAGCCACTTATACCCATTTTGTCCCAAAAAGGCTTAAACCAAGAAAACATTGCTTAGAAGCTGTAAACAGCTTTGTTAGTGTTTCTAGGGTTAAAATGTGTCTTAATCCAATGCAACTGACTAATTATAAGAGTTTGAGATTGATGTGGAGAGTTTAAAAGCCACTTATACCCATTTTGTCCCAAAATAGGCTAAAACCAAGAAAACATTGCTGAGAAGCACCAGACAGCTTTGTTAGTGTTTCTGGGGTTAAAAGGTGTCTTAATCCAATGCAACTAACTAATTATAAGAGTTTGAGATAGATGTGGATAGTTTAAAAGCCACTTATACCCATTTTTTCCCAAAACAGGCTAAAACCAAGAAAAAAATGCTTAGAAGCTGTAAACAGCTATGTTAGTGTTTCTGGGGTGAAAATGTGTCTTAATCCAATGCAAATGACTAATTATAAGAGTTTGAGATTGATGTGGAGAGTTTAAAAGCCACTTATACCCATTTTGTCCCAAAACAGGCTAAAACCAAGAAAACATTGCCTAGAAGCTATAAACAGCTTTGTTAGTGTTTCTGGGGTTAAAATGTATCTTAATCCAAAGCAACTGACTAATTATATGAGTTTGACATGGATGTGGAGAGTTTAAAAGCCACATATACCCATTTTGTCCCAAAACAGGTTAAAACCAAGAGAACATTGCTTAGAAGCTGTTAGCAGTTTTGTTAGTGTTTCTAGGATTAAAATGTGTCTTAATCCAATGCAACTGACTAATTATAAGAGTTTGAGATTGATGTGGAGAGTTTAAAAGCCACTTATACCCATTTTGTCCCAAAACAGGCTAAAACCAAGAAAACATTGTTGAGAAGCACCAAAGAGCTTTGTTAGTGTTTCTGGGGCTAAAATGTGTCTTAATCCAATGCAACTAACTAATTATAAGAGCTTGAGATAGATGTGGAGAGTTTAAAAGCCACTTATACCCATTTTCTCCCAAAAAGGCTTAAACCAAAAAAACATTGTTGAGAAGCTGTAAACAGCTTTGTTAGTGTTTCTAGGGTTAAAATGTGTCTTAATCCAATGCAACTGACTAATTACAAGAGTTTGAGATTGATGTGGAGAGTTTAAAAGCCACTTATACCCATTTTGTCCCAAAACAGGCTAAAACCAAGAAAACATTGCTAAGAAGCACCAAACAGCTTTGTTAGTGTTTCTGGGGTTAAAATGTGTCTTAATCCAATGCAACTAACTAATTATAAGAGTTTGAGAAAGATGTGGATAGTTTAAAAGCCACTTATACACATTTTGTCCCAAAACAGGCTAAAACCAAGAAAAAATTGCTTAGTAGCTGTAAACAGCTATGTTAGTGTTTCTGGGGTGAAAATGTGTCTTAATCCAATGCAAATGACTAATTATAAGAGTTTGAGATTGATGTGGAGAGTTTAAAAGCCACTTATACCCATTTTGTCCCAAAACAGGCTAAAACCAAGAAAACATTGCCGAGAAGCTATAAACAGCTTTGTTAGTGTTTCTGGGGTTAAAATGTATCTTAATCCAAAGCAACTGACTAATTATATGAGTTTGACATGGATATGGAGAGTTTAAAGCCACTTATACCCATTTTGTCCCAAAACAGGTTAAAACCAAGAAAACATTGCTTAGAAGCACTAAACAGCTTTGTTAGTGTTTCTGTGGTTAAAATGTGTCTTAATCCAATGCAACTAACTAATTATAAGAGTTTTAGATAGATGTGGAGAGTTTAAAAGCCACTTATACCCATTTTGTCCCAAAACAGGCTAAAACCAAGAAAACATTGTTTAGAAGCTCTAAACAGCTATGTTAGTGTTTCTGGGGTTAAAATGTGTCTTAATCCAATGCAACTGACTAATTATAAGAGTTTGAGATGGATGTGGAGAGTTTAAAAGCCACTTATACACATTTTGTCCTAAAACAGGCTAAAACCAAGAGAACATTGCTTAGAAGCTGTAAACAGTTTTGTTAGTGTTTCTAGGGTTAAAATGTGTCTTAATCCAATGCAACTGACTAATTATAAGAGTTTGAGATTGATGTGGAGAGTTTAAAAGCCACTTATACCCATTTTTTCCCAAAACAGGCTAAAACCAAGAAAACATTGCTGAGAAGCACCAAACAGCTTTGTTAGTGTTTCTGGGCTTAAAATGTGTCTTAATCCAATGCAACTAACTAATTATAAGAGCTTGAGATAGATGTGGAGAGTTTAAAAGCCACTTATACCCATTTTGTCCCAAAAAGGCTTAAACCAAGAAAACATTGCTTAGAAGCTGTAAACAGCTTTGTTAGTGTTTCTAGGGTTAAAATGTGTCTTAATCCAATGCAACTGACTAATTATAAGAGTTTGAGATTGATGTGGAGAGTTTAAAAGCCACTTATACCCATTTTGTCCCAAAATAGGCTAAAACCAAGAAAACATTGCTGAGAAGCACCAGACAGCTTTGTTAGTGTTTCTGGGGTTAAAAGGTGTCTTAATCCAATGCAACTAACTAATTATAAGAGTTTGAGATAGATGTGGATAGTTTAAAAGCCACTTATACCCATTTTTTCCCAAAACAGGCTAAAACCAAGAAAAAAATGCTTAGAAGCTGTAAACAGCTATGTTAGTGTTTCTGGGGTGAAAATGTGTCTTAATCCAATGCAAATGACTAATTATAAGAGTTTGAGATTGATGTGGAGAGTTTAAAAGCCACTTATACCCATTTTGTCCCAAAACAGGCTAAAACCAAGAAAACATTGCCTAGAAGCTATAAACAGCTTTGTTAGTGTTTCTGGGGTTAAAATGTATCTTAATCCAAAGCAACTGACTAATTATATGAGTTTGACATGGATGTGGAGAGTTTAAAAGCCACATATACCCATTTTGTCCCAAAACAGGTTAAAACCAAGAGAACATTGCTTAGAAGCTGTTAGCAGTTTTGTTAGTGTTTCTAGGATTAAAATGTGTCTTAATCCAATGCAACTGACTAATTATAAGAGTTTGAGATTGATGTGGAGAGTTTAAAAGCCACTTATACCCATTTTGTCCCAAAACAGGCTAAAACCAAGAAAACATTGTTGAGAAGCACCAAAGAGCTTTGTTAGTGTTTCTGGGGCTAAAATGTGTCTTAATCCAATGCAACTAACTAATTATAAGAGCTTGAGATAGATGTGGAGAGTTTAAAAGCCACTTATACCCATTTTCTCCCAAAAAGGCTTAAACCAAAAAAACATTGTTGAGAAGCTGTAAACAGCTTTGTTAGTGTTTCTAGGGTTAAAATGTGTCTTAATCCAATGCAACTGACTAATTACAAGAGTTTGAGATTGATGTGGAGAGTTTAAAAGCCACTTATACCCATTTTGTCCCAAAACAGGCTAAAACCAAGAAAACATTGCTAAGAAGCACCAAACAGCTTTGTTAGTGTTTCTGGGGTTAAAATGTGTCTTAATCCAATGCAACTAACTAATTATAAGAGTTTGAGAAAGATGTGGATAGTTTAAAAGCCACTTATACACATTTTGTCCCAAAACAGGCTAAAACCAAGAAAAAATTGCTTAGTAGCTGTAAACAGCTATGTTAGTGTTTCTGGGGTGAAAATGTGTCTTAATCCAATGCAAATGACTAATTATAAGAGTTTGAGATTGATGTGGAGAGTTTAAAAGCCACTTATACCCATTTTGTCCCAAAACAGGCTAAAACCAAGAAAACATTGCCGAGAAGCTATAAACAGCTTTGTTAGTGTTTCTGGGGTTAAAATGTATCTTAATCCAAAGCAACTGACTAATTATATGAGTTTGACATGGATATGGAGAGTTTAAAGCCACTTATACCCATTTTGTCCCAAAACAGGTTAAAACCAAGAAAACATTGCTTAGAAGCACTAAACAGCTTTGTTAGTGTTTCTGTGGTTAAAATGTGTCTTAATCCAATGCAACTAACTAATTATAAGAGTTTTAGATAGATGTGGAGAGTTTAAAAGCCACTTATACCCATTTTGTCCCAAAACAGGCTAAAACCAAGAAAACATTGTTTAGAAGCTCTAAACAGCTATGTTAGTGTTTCTGGGGTTAAAATGTGTCTTAATCCAATGCAACTGACTAATTATAAGAGTTTGAGATGGATGTGGAGAGTTTAAAAGCCACTTATACACATTTTGTCCTAAAACAGGCTAAAACCAAGAGAACATTGCTTAGAAGCTGTAAACAGTTTTGTTAGTGTTTCTAGGGTTAAAATGTGTCTTAATCCAATGCAACTGACTAATTATAAGAGTTTGAGATTGATGTGGAGAGTTTAAAAGCCACTTATACCCATTTTTTCCCAAAACAGGCTAAAACCAAGAAAACATTGCTGAGAAGCACCAAACAGCTTTGTTAGTGTTTCTGGGCTTAAAATGTGTCTTAATCCAATGCAACTAACTAATTATAAGAGCTTGAGATAGATGTGGAGAGTTTAAAAGCCACTTATACCCATTTTGTCCCAAAAAGGCTTAAACCAAGAAAACATTGCTTAGAAGCTGTAAACAGCTTTGTTAGTGTTTCTAGGGTTAAAATGTGTCTTAATCCAATGCAACTGACTAATTATAAGAGTTTGAGATTGATGTGGAGAGTTTAAAAGCCACTTATACCCATTTTGTCCCAAAATAGGCTAAAACCAAGAAAACATTGCTGAGAAGCACCAGACAGCTTTGTTAGTGTTTCTGGGGTTAAAAGGTGTCTTAATCCAATGCAACTAACTAATTATAAGAGTTTGAGATAGATGTGGATAGTTTAAAAGCCACTTATACCCATTTTTTCCCAAAACAGGCTAAAACCAAGAAAAAAATGCTTAGAAGCTGTAAACAGCTATGTTAGTGTTTCTGGGGTGAAAATGTGTCTTAATCCAATGCAAATGACTAATTATAAGAGTTTGAGATTGATGTGCAGAGTTTAAAAGCCACTTATACCCATTTTGTCCCAAAACAGGCTAAAACCAAGAAAACATTGCCTAGAAGCTATAAACAGCTTTGTTAGTGTTTCTGGGGTTAAAATGTATCTTAATCCAAAGCAACTGACTAATTATATGAGTTTGACATGGATGTGGAGAGTTTAAAAGCCACTTATACCCATTTTGTCCCAAAACAGGTTAAAACCAAGAGAACATTGCTTAGAAGCTGTTAGCAGTTTTGTTAGTGTTTCTAGGATTAAAATGTGTCTTAATCCAATGCAACTGACTAATTATAAGAGTTTGAGATTGATGTGGAGAGTTTAAAAGCCACTTATACCCATTTTGTCCCAAAACAGGCTAAAACCAAGAAAACATTGTTGAGAAGCACCAAAGAGCTTTGTTAGTGTTTCTGGGGCTAAAATGTGTCTTAATCCAATGCAACTAACTAATTATAAGAGCTTGAGATAGATGTGGAGAGTTTAAAAGCCACTTATACCCATTTTCTCCCAAAAAGGCTTAAACCAAAAAAACATTGTTGAGAAGCTGTAAACAGCTTTGTTAGTGTTTCTAGGGTTAAAATGTGTCTTAATCCAATGCAACTGACTAATTACAAGAGTTTGAGATTGATGTGGAGAGTTTAAAAGCCACTTATACCCATTTTGTCCCAAAACAGGCTAAAACCAAGAAAACATTGCTAAGAAGCACCAAACAGCTTTGTTAGTGTTTCTGGGGTTAAAATGTGTCTTAATCCAATGCAACTAACTAATTATAAGAGTTTGAGAAAGATGTGGATAGTTTAAAAGCCACTTATACCCATTTTGTCCCAAAACAGGCTAAAACCAAGAAAAAAATGCTTAGAAGCTGTAAACAGCTATGTTAGTGTTTCTGGGGTGAAAATGTGTCTTAATCCAATGCAAATGACTAATTATAAGAGTTTGAGATTGATGTGGAGAGTTTAAAAGCCACTTATACCCATTTTGTCCCAAAACAGGCTAAAACCAAGAAAACATTGCCTAGAAGCTATAAACAGCTTTGTTAGTGTTTCTGGGGTTAAAATGTATCTTAATCCAAAGCAACTGACTAATTATATGAGTTTGACATGGATGTGGAGAGTTTAAAAGCCACATATACCCATTTTGTCCCAAAACAGGTTAAAACCAAGAGAACATTGCTTAGAAGCTGTTAGCAGTTTTGTTAGTGTTTCTAGGATTAAAATGTGTCTTAATCCAATGCAACTGACTAATTATAAGAGTTTGAGATTGATGTGGAGAGTTTAAAAGCCACTTATACCCATTTTTTCCCAAAACAGGCTAAAACCAAGAAAACATTGCTGAGAAGCACCAAACAGCTTTGTTAGTGTTTCTGGGCTTAAAATGTGTCTTAATCCAATGCAACTAACTAATTATAAGAGCTTGAGATAGATGTGGAGAGTTTAAAAGCCACTTATACCCATTTTGTCCCAAAAAGGCTTAAACCAAGAAAACATTGCTTAGAAGCTGTAAACAGCTTTGTTAGTGTTTCTAGGGTTAAAATGTGTCTTAATCCAATGCAACTGACTAATTATAAGAGTTTGAGATTGATGTGGAGAGTTTAAAAGCCACTTATACCCATTTTGTCCCAAAATAGGCTAAAACCAAGAAAACATTGCTGAGAAGCACCAGACAGCTTTGTTAGTGTTTCTGGGGTTAAAAGGTGTCTTAATCCAATGCAACTAACTAATTATAAGAGTTTGAGATAGATGTGGATAGTTTAAAAGCCACTTATACCCATTTTGTCCCAAAACAGGCTAAAACCAAGAAAAAAATGCTTAGAAGCTGTAAACAGCTATGTTAGTGTTTCTGGGGTGAAAATGTGTCTTAATCCAATGCAAATGACTAATTATAAGAGTTTGAGATTGATGTGGAGAGTTTAAAAGCCACTTATACCCATTTTGTCCCAAAACAGGCTAAAACCAAGAAAACATTGCCTAGAAGCTATAAACAGCTTTGTTAGTGTTTCTGGGGTTAAAATGTATCTTAATCCAAAGCAACTGACTAATTATATGAGTTTGACATGGATGTGGAGAGTTTAAAAGCCACATATACCCATTTTGTCCCAAAACAGGTTAAAACCAAGAGAACATTGCTTAGAAGCTGTTAGCAGTTTTGTTAGTGTTTCTAGGATTAAAATGTGTCTTAATCCAATGCAACTGACTAATTATAAGAGTTTGAGATTGATGTGGAGAGTTTAAAAGCCACTTATACCCATTTTGTCCCAAAACAGGCTAAAACCAAGAAAACATTGTTGAGAAGCACCAAAGAGCTTTGTTAGTGTTTCTGGGGCTAAAATGTGTCTTAATCCAATGCAACTAACTAATTATAAGAGCTTGAGATAGATGTGGAGAGTTTAAAAGCCACTTATACCCATTTTCTCCCAAAAAGGCTTAAACCAAAAAAACATTGTTGAGAAGCTGTAAACAGCTTTGTTAGTGTTTCTAGGGTTAAAATGTGTCTTAATCCAATGCAACTGACTAATTACAAGAGTTTGAGATTGATGTGGAGAGTTTAAAAGCCACTTATACCCATTTTGTCCCAAAACAGGCTAAAACCAAGAAAACATTGCTAAGAAGCACCAAACAGCTTTGTTAGTGTTTCTGGGGTTAAAATGTGTCTTAATCCAATGCAACTAACTAATTATAAGAGTTTGAGAAAGATGTGGATAGTTTAAAAGCCACTTATACACATTTTGTCCCAAAACAGGCTAAAACCAAGAAAAAATTGCTTAGTAGCTGTAAACAGCTATGTTAGTGTTTCTGGGGTGAAAATGTGTCTTAATCCAATGCAAATGACTAATTATAAGAGTTTGAGATTGATGTGGAGAGTTTAAAAGCCACTTATACCCATTTTGTCCCAAAACAGGCTAAAACCAAGAAAACATTGCCGAGAAGCTATAAACAGCTTTGTTAGTGTTTCTGGGGTTAAAATGTATCTTAATCCAAAGCAACTGACTAATTATATGAGTTTGACATGGATATGGAGAGTTTAAAGCCACTTATACCCATTTTGTCCCAAAACAGGTTAAAACCAAGAAAACATTGCTTAGAAGCACTAAACAGCTTTGTTAGTGTTTCTGTGGTTAAAATGTGTCTTAATCCAATGCAACTAACTAATTATAAGAGTTTTAGATAGATGTGGAGAGTTTAAAAGCCACTTATACCCATTTTGTCCCAAAACAGGCTAAAACCAAGAAAACATTGTTTAGAAGCTCTAAACAGCTATGTTAGTGTTTCTGGGGTTAAAATGTGTCTTAATCCAATGCAACTGACTAATTATAAGAGTTTGAGATGGATGTGGAGAGTTTAAAAGCCACTTATACACATTTTGTCCTAAAACAGGCTAAAACCAAGAGAACATTGCTTAGAAGCTGTAAACAGTTTTGTTAGTGTTTCTAGGGTTAAAATGTGTCTTAATCCAATGCAACTGACTAATTATAAGAGTTTGAGATTGATGTGGAGAGTTTAAAAGCCACTTATACCCATTTTTTCCCAAAACAGGCTAAAACCAAGAAAACATTGCTGAGAAGCACCAAACAGCTTTGTTAGTGTTTTTGGGCTTAAAATGTGTCTTAATCCAATGCAACTAACTAATTATAAGAGCTTGAGATAGATGTGGAGAGTTTAAAAGCCACTTATACCCATTTTGTCCCAAAAAGGCTTAAACCAAGAAAACATTGCTTAGAAGCTGTAAACAGCTTTGTTAGTGTTTCTAGGGTTAAAATGTGTCTTAATCCAATGCAACTGACTAATTATAAGAGTTTGAGATTGATGTGGAGAGTTTAAAAGCCACTTATACCCATTTTGTCCCAAAATAGGCTAAAACCAAGAAAACATTGCTGAGAAGCACCAGACAGCTTTGTTAGTGTTTCTGGGGTTAAAAGGTGTCTTAATCCAATGCAACTAACTAATTATAAGAGTTTGAGATAGATGTGGATAGTTTAAAAGCCACTTATACCCATTTTTTCCCAAAACAGGCTAAAACCAAGAAAAAAATGCTTAGAAGCTGTAAACAGCTATGTTAGTGTTTCTGGGGTGAAAATGTGTCTTAATCCAATGCAAATGACTAATTATAAGAGTTTGAGATTGATGTGGAGAGTTTAAAAGCCACTTATACCCATTTTGTCCCAAAACAGGCTAAAACCAAGAAAACATTGCCTAGAAGCTATAAACAGCTTTGTTAGTGTTTCTGGGGTTAAAATGTATCTTAATCCAAAGCAACTGACTAATTATATGAGTTTGACATGGATGTGGAGAGTTTAAAAGCCACTTATACCCATTTTGTCCCAAAACAGGTTAAAACCAAGAGAACATTGCTTAGAAGCTGTTAGCAGTTTTGTTAGTGTTTCTAGGATTAAAATGTGTCTTAATCCAATGCAACTGACTAATTATAAGAGTTTGAGATTGATGTGGAGAGTTTAAAAGCCACTTATACCCATTTTGTCCCAAAACAGGCTAAAACCAAGAAAACATTGTTGAGAAGCACCAAAGAGCTTTGTTAGTGTTTCTGGGGCTAAAATGTGTCTTAATCCAATGCAACTAACTAATTATAAGAGCTTGAGATAGATGTGGAGAGTTTAAAAGCCACTTATACCCATTTTCTCCCAAAAAGGCTTAAACCAAAAAAACATTGTTGAGAAGCTGTAAACAGCTTTGTTAGTGTTTCTAGGGTTAAAATGTGTCTTAATCCAATGCAACTGACTAATTACAAGAGTTTGAGATTGATGTGGAGAGTTTAAAAGCCACTTATACCCATTTTGTCCCAAAACAGGCTAAAACCAAGAAAACATTGCTAAGAAGCACCAAACAGCTTTGTTAGTGTTTCTGGGGTTAAAATGTGTCTTAATCCAATGCAACTAACTAATTATAAGAGTTTGAGAAAGATGTGGATAGTTTAAAAGCCACTTATACACATTTTGTCCCAAAACAGGCTAAAACCAAGAAAAAATTGCTTAGTAGCTGTAAACAGCTATGTTAGTGTTTCTGGGGTGAAAATGTGTCTTAATCCAATGCAAATGACTAATTATAAGAGTTTGAGATTGATGTGGAGAGTTTAAAAGCCACTTATACCCATTTTGTCCCAAAACAGGCTAAAACCAAGAAAACATTGCCGAGAAGCTATAAACAGCTTTGTTAGTGTTTCTGGGGTTAAAATGTATCTTAATCCAAAGCAACTGACTAATTATATGAGTTTGACATGGATGTGGAGAGTTTAAAAGCCACTTATACCCATTTTGTCCCAAAACAGGTTAAAACCAAGAAAACATTGCTTAGAAGCACTAAACAGCTTTGTTAGTGTTTCTGTGGTTAAAATGTGTCTTAATATAATGCAACTAACTAATTATAAGAGTTTTAGATAGATGTGGAGAGTTTAAAAGCCACTTATACCCATTTTGTCCCAAAACAGGCTAAAACCAAGAAAACATTGTTTAGAAGCTCTAAACAGCTATGTTAGTGTTTCTGGGGTTAAAATGTGTCTTAATCCAATGCAACTGACTAATTATAAGAGTTTGAGATGGATGTGGAGAGTTTAAAAGCCACTTATACACATTTTGTCCTAAAACAGGCTAAAACCAAGAGAACATTGCTTAGAAGCTGTAAACAGTTTTGTTAGTGTTTCTAGGGTTAAAATGTGTCTTAATCCAATGCAACTGACTAATTATAAGAGTTTGAGATTGATGTGGAGAGTTTAAAAGCCACTTATACCCATTTTTTCCCAAAACAGGCTAAAACCAAGAAAACATTGCTGAGAAGCACCAAACAGCTTTGTTAGTGTTTCTGGGCTTAAAATGTGTCTTAATCCAATGCAACTAACTAATTATAAGAGCTTGAGATAGATGTGGAGAGTTTAAAAGCCACTTATACCCATTTTGTCCCAAAAAGGCTTAAACCAAGAAAACATTGCTTAGAAGCACCAAATAACTTTGTTAGTGTTTCTGGGGTTAAAATGTGTCTTAATCCGATGCAACTAACTAATTATAAGAGCTTGAGATAGATGTGGAGAGTTTAAAAGCCACTTATACCCATTTTGTCCCGAAAAGGCTTAAACCAAGAAAACATTGCTTAGAAGCTGTAAACAGCTTTGTTAGTGTTTCTAGGGTTAAAATGTGTCTTAATCCAATGCAACTGACTAATTATAAGAGTTTGAGATTGATGTGGAGAGTTTAAAAGCCACTTATACCCATTTTGTCCCAAAACAGGTTAAAACCAAGAAAACATTGCTTAGAAGCACTAAACAGCTTTGTTAGTGTTTCTGTTGTTAAAATGTGTCTTAATCCAATGCAACTAACTAATTATAATAGTTTTAGATAGATGTGGAGAGTTTAAAAGCCACTTATACACATTTTGTCCCAAAAGAGGCTAAAACCAAGAAAACATTGCTTAGAAGCTGTAAACAGCTTTGTTAGTGTTTCTAGGGTTAAAATGTGTCTTAATCCAATGAAACTGACTAATTATAAGAGCTTGAGATTGATGTGGAGAGTTTAAAAGCCACTTATACCCATTTTGTCCCAAAACAGGCTAAAATCAAGAAAACATTGCTGAGAAGTACCAAACAGCTTTGTTAGTGTTTCTGGGGTTAAAATGTGTCTTAATCCAATGCAGCTGACTAGTTATAAGAGTTTGAGATAGATTTGGAGAGTTTAAAAACCACTTATACCCATTTTGTCTCAAAACAGGCTAAAACCAAGAAAACATTGCTGAGAAGCACCAAACAGCTTTGTTAGTGTTTCTGGGGTTAAAATGTGTCTTAATCCAATGCCACTAACTAATTATAAGAGTTTGAGATAGATGTGGATAGTTTAAAAGCCACTTATACACATTTTGTCCCAAAACAGGCTAAAACCAAGAAAACATTGCTTAGAAGCTCTAAACAGCTATGTTCGTGTTTCTGGGGTGAAAATGTGTCTTAATCCAATGCAAATGACTAATTATAAGAGTTTGAGATTGATGTGGAGAGTTTAAAAGCCACTTATACCCATTTTTTCCCAAAACAGGCTAAAACCAAAAAAACATTGCCTAGAAGCTATAAACAGCTTTGTTAGTGTTTCTGGGGTTAAAATGTATCTTAATCCAAAGCAACTGACTAACTATATGAGTTTGAGATGGATGTGGAGAGTTTAAAAGCCACTTATTATTAGAATATAAGAAGGAGAAGAGAGAGGGAGGCCGGTAAGGCCAAGCTGTGGAAGAAGAAGAGGAGCGGCCGGTAAGGCCGTGAGCACAAGAAGAGTGGCTGGTAAGGCCATGAGTGGAATTAGAGCGGCTAGTAAGGCCGTGAGCAATGAGGCCATCCGTACAAGGGAGGAATAAGGTCGAGTTTGAGTGTTGTAAAGAAGGGAGACGAGGCCTTATAAGAGAGAGGCCCATAAGGAAGAAGGATCTAGAAGAAGGAAATATCTCACAAGGAAAGAAAGGAAGGAAGAATCACGTGTGAGATATGTTGGGAAGGAAGTCGCTTTCACCATCAAAGAATCGAGAATGTCCCTTTCAAGCTTTCATCTCCTCTCTAACGGTCATATGCACCTTGTATTCCTATATTAAGCTGTAATTGAGCTTCTATGTAACGAACACAACAATCCAATAATAAGAGAATCTGTTTCCCATTCTTCTCCTCTCTACACAAGTGTTTATGTTCTTATTTGCAATGTAGAGAGCTTAGGGATATCGGTTTGAGGCTCCCCTTAAGGCAGCCGATTCTCTTCTCAAATCTCACCTAAACTCTTCTTATTTACTGCTTTACTTAGCCTAGATTACTGATTCTTAATCCTCTTTCCCTAAGTACACAAACTCTAAGTGTTGTTTTACTAGAAGTGGATAAGTCTCAAACTAGGGCTTTAGCCTTCATAGATCCACTTACTCTCTAGTATTTGGGTTCTATCTAGCTATTCTATGGGGAGTTCATCACAAGTTGATGACCCCTTCTTCCCCTTGAGATCGAGTTAGTTTGTTGTGGGTGTAAGGAGATTCAATCATTGGGAGTTGTCTCTCCTTTGTCAAGAGCTTTCTCTCTTGAAATCCCAACATGGTATCAGAGCCGAGTTATGTTCTTGGTGATTCAAACTCGTTCTCAAGTCAGTCTTTTAATTTCTCTTAGGAGTTAGCTTAGGTAAAGCTTTTTAAATTCCGCTTAGTTGTTTAGCTTAGTTTCGTGAAAGCTCTTAAACTTGTCTTTGCCGTTAAATCGATTCTCTAGCAGCTCAATGTTGAGAAAGCTTGGTCTCTGGTCTTGTTAGAGTTTGTAGACCGAGTATGTGAAGAGAAATCGATTTTAAAGCCTCATCTTTATGCTTTACTGATTTGGTAAAAGCGTGTTTCAAATGAGGAGGTGATGAACCGATGAACAAATTGTTTTTGTTCATGGTAAGGATTCACGGTTTAAGCTTGTATGAGCCACGAAAATCTTATCCTCTCAGCTGAGTCAATTAGATTAAAGCTGTTTCAGAGGTGCTTTCTTTTAACCGATGGACAAAAGGTTGTTCCAAAGGTTGCTTTACCTTTTATTTGAATCTGACCACGAAAATCATCTTCAATATGATATTTTGTGGGTCTTGTTCAATTAAAACCATCGAAAATCACTAGTTCATGTGTTATTTCGTGGTTCTTAATGCCTGCAGCTCTTGGAGAACACTTTGTTTAAGTGATTCTACCATGAGTTATGTCTTTAAACCGTGGGAAATTCATTATCCAACGGTTCTTAGAAGCTCCAGCCACTAAAACGCCCATGTTCTTGAGTAAACAAACACCATAGAGTGATACTCTCTAAAGTTCTGGGCTGTTCAAGGCTGTTTTAAAGCTTCTTTCAACTCAAAAAAACAGAGCAAAACTCTGTCCATTGGAACTCTTGAGCAAACTCCTTATTCTACATTCTACTCTCGCCTATACTCTATATTCTTTGGTTACTTATTCTCTAAATTCTCTTTTATTTTCAGTAATATACTCTATACTCTATTCTCTAATCACTCACCATCTCTTGTTTAGAATCTGTGTTAATCTTAAACAGGTTCGTTATTTAAAGATGGTGAGGTTGTTGTGACAAACACTTTCGCCAACAAGCAAAATCTCTGCCGAAACGTCTCAAAGATCTACTCGTACGAAAGCCTTCCACTGCGATTCAGCCTCCGCGTTCTTTACAAAAGTTCTAGATGGCCGAGTCTTCTTTCTAGTGGAAGTGAAATCATCCCCATCCGAGTAGCCTGTCAAAAGTTATGTCCAATTCAGTGGGCATATATCATTCCGGCGCATCACAATGCTTGGAAGTTAGAACCAATGGCCATCAAGCTTCAGAGACAGCAGACAAGCCCAACCATAGCCGGATGACTTGAACATGGCAGTCCAGATAGGCTGACCGGAGGAAGCAGATCGGAGTTGACCATGGTGGAAGATCTAGTGGAGAGGAAAGCTGGTGGAAGGTGATGAATCAGCTCCAAAGCATGTGTGGTAGTGTCAAGTTATGGAGTTCAAGATCGGATGTGCACAAGACTTTAAGGTCGTTGGTGTACAAGGTTTCTAGGCTCGGAAATGGTTAAAACCATTAGACGAGAAGCGGTCTCAAGAGGAGAGTTCAAACCGCAACAATAATCAACTCTCTCTTCCCTTTTCAATCAAAGACACCAAAAAGGCTGTTCTCTAAACTTTACTCTATTTAAATTATTTTCTTAAATTCATTATCTTAGCTCTATTACTAGTCTTTACTCTTTAATATGTTCTCTTAAATTGTCACATTTTCTTTAAAATTTTCTTTGATATTCCTCATAGCATACACTTATACTTTTCTTCTTTATCACTTGATTGAAGGGTAAAGGAGACTATGAGAGCCTCAAAGAAATTCGAAAAGTGCAAGCTTGGAGATCATACGAAGTGAGTTAAAGGCAAGAAGGGCTAAGGCAGTGTAGCGGTTCAAAGACCTGAAGAGAAGAGAGCCGGTTCTTTACAAACCAAGATCATTGCAACATCAAGGTCCGTGAAAGCTATACTCTTTTTCCCTTACCAAAGTTTTATCCCAAGTGGTTTTCTTTGTTAAGTTTTTTAATGAGGTAGTCGACACGAGTCCAAACTTGATCTTTGGCCCTCATGGTGTCCCGGCGATCAAACATGCGGGGGAGTATTAGAATATAAGAAGGAGAAGAGAGAGGGAGGCCGGTAAGGCCGAGCTGTGGAAGAAGAAGAGGAGCGGCCGGTAAGGCCGTGAGCACAAGAAGAGTGGCCGTTAAGGCCATGAGTGGAATGAGAGCGGCTAGTAAGGCCGTGAGCAATGAGGCCGTCCGTACAAGGGAGCAATAAGGCCGAGTTTGAGTGTTGTAAAGAAGGGAGACGAGGCCTTATAAGAGAGAGGCCCATAAGGAAGAAGGATCTAGAAGAAGGAAATATCTCATAAGGAAAGAAAGGAAGGAAGAATCACGTGTGAGATATGTTGGGAAGGAAGTCGCTTTCACCATCAAAGAATCGAGAATGTCCCTTTCAAGCTTTCATCTCCTCTCTAACGGTCATATGCACCTTGTATTCCTATATTAAGCTGTAATTGAGCTTCTATGTAACGAACACAACAATCCAATAATAAGAGAATCCGTTTCCCATTCTTCTCCTCTCTACACAAGTGTTTATGTTCTTATTTGCAATGTAGAGAGCTTAGGGATATCGGTTAGTGGCTGCCCTTAAGGCAGCCGATTCTCTTCTCAAATCTCACCTAAACTCTTCTTATTTACTGCTTTACTTAGCCTAGATTTTTGATTCTTAATCCTCTTTCCCTAAGTACACAAACTCTAAGTGTTGTGTTACTAGAAGTAGATAAGTCTCAAACTAGTGCTTTACCCTTCATAGATCCACTTACTCTCTAGTATTTGGGTTCTATCTAGCTATTCTATGGGGAGTTCATCACAAGTTGATGACCCCTTCTTCCCCTTGAGATTCATGTGGAGAGTTTAAAAGCCACTTATACACATTTTGTCCCAAAACAGGCTAAAACCAAGAAAACATTGCTTAGAAGCTGTAAACAGCTATGTTAGTGTTTCTAGGGTGAAAATGTGTCTTAATCCAATGCAAATGACTAATTATAAGAGTTTGAGATTGATGTGGAGAGTTTAAAAGCCACTTATACCCATTTTGTCCCAAAACTGGCTAAAACCAAGAAAACATTGCTTAGAAGCACCAAACAGCTTTGTTAGTGTTTCTGGGGTTAAAATGTGTTTTAATCCAATGCAACTAGCTAATTATAAGAGTTTGAGATAGATGTGGAGAATTTAAAAGCCACTTATACTCATTTTGTCCCAAAAAAGGCTAAACCCAAGAAAACATTGCTTAGAAGCACTAAACAGCTTTGTTAGTGTTTTTGGGGTTAAAATGTGTCTTAATCCAATGCAACTAACTAATTATAAGAGTTTGAGATTGATGTGGAGAGTTTAAAAGCCACTTATACCCATTTTGTCCCAAGACAGGCTAAAACCATGAAAACAATGCCTAGAAGCTGTAAACAGCTTTGTTAGTGTTTATGGGGTTAAAATGAGTCTTAATCCAATGCAACTGACTAATTATAAGAGTTTGAGATGGATGTGGAGAGTTTAAAAGCCACTTATACACATTTTGTCCCAAAACAAGCTAAAACCAAGACAACATTGCTTAGAAGCAGTAAACAGTTTTGTTAGTGTTTCTAGGGTTAAAATGTGTCTTAATCCAATGCAACTTACTAATTATAAAGTTTGAGATTGATGTGGAGAGTTTAAAAGCCACTTATACCCATTTTGTCCCAAAACAGGCTAAAACCAAGAAAACACTGCTTAGAAGCTCTAAACAGCTATGTTAGTGTTTCTGGGGTTAAAATGTGTCTTAATCCAATGCAACTGACTAATTATAAGAGTTTGAGATGGATGTGGAGAGTTTAAAAGCCACTTATACACATTTTGTCCCAAAACAGGCTAAAACCAAGACAACATTGCTTAGAAGCTGTAAACAGTTTTGTTAGTGTTTATAGGGTCAAAATGTGTCTTAATCCAATGCAACTGACTAATTATAAGAGTTTGAGATGGATGTGGAGAGATTAAAAGCCACTTATACACATTTTGTCCCAAAACAGGCTAAAACCAAGACAACATTGCTTAGAAGCTGTAAACAGTTTTGTTAGTGTTTCTAGGGTTAAAATGTGTCTTAATCCAATGCAACTGACTAGTTATAAGTGTTTGAGATTGATGTGGAGAGTTTAAAAGCCACTTATACCCATTTTGTCCCAAAACAGGCTAAAACCAAGACAACATTGCTTAGAAGCTGTAAACAGTTTTGTTAGTGTTTCTAGGGTTAAAATGTGTCTTAATCCAATACAACTGACTAATTATAAGAGTTTGAGATTGATGTGGAGAGTTTAAAAGCCACTTATACCCATTTTGTCCCAAAAGAGGCTAAAACCAAGAAAACATTGCTGAGAAGCACCAAACAGCTTTGTTAGTGTTTCTGGGGTTAAAATGTGTCTTAATCCAATGCAACTAACTAATTATAAGAGCTTGAGATGGATGTGGAGAGTTTAAAAGCCACTTATACACATTTTGTCCCAAAACAGGCTAAAACCAAGACAACATTGCTTAGAAGCTGTAAACAGTTTTGTTAGTGTTTATAGGGTCAAAATGTGTCTTAATCCAATGCAACTAACTAATTATAAGAGCTTGAGATGGATGTGGAGAGTTTAAAAGCCACTTATACACATTTTGTCCCAAAACAGGCTAAAACCAAGACAACATTGCTTAGAAGCTGTAAACAGTTTTGTTAGTGTTTATAGGGTCAAAATGTGTCTTAATCCAATGCAACTGACTAATTATAAGAGTTTGAGATGGATGTGGAGAGATTAAAAGCCACTTATACACATTTTGTCCCAAAACAGGCTAAAACCAAGACAACATTGCTTAGAAGCTGTAAACAGTTTTGTTAGTGTTTCTAGGGTTAAAATGTGTCTTAATCCAATGCAACTGACTAGTTATAAGTGTTTGAGATTGATGTGGAGAGTTTAAAAGCCACTTATACCCATTTTGTCCCAAAACAGGCTAAAACCAAGACAACATTGCTTAGAAGCTGTAAACAGTTTTGTTAGTGTTTCTAGGGTTAAAATGTGTCTTAATCCAATACAACTGACTAATTATAAGAGTTTGAGATTGATGTGGAGAGTTTAAAAGCCACTTATACCCATTTTGTCCCAAAAGAGGCTAAAACCAAGAAAACATTTCTGAGAAGCACCAAACAGCTTTGTTAGTGTTTCTGGGGTTAAAATGTGTCTTAATCCAATGCAACTGACTAATTATAAGAGTTTGAGATGGATGTGGAGAGTTTAAAAGCCACTTATACACATTTTGTCCCAAAACAGGCTAAAACCAAGACAACATTGCTTAGAAGCTGTAAACAGTTTTGTTAGTGTTTATAGGGTCAAAATGTGTCTTAATCCAATGCAACTGACTAATTATAAGAGTTTGAGATGGATGTGGAGAGTTTAAAAGCCACTTATACACATTTTGTCCCAAAACAGGCTAAAACCAAGACAACATTGCTTAGAAGCTGTAAACAGTTTTGTTAGTGTTTCTAGGGTTAAAATGTGTCTTAATCCAATGCAACTGACTAGTTATAAGTGTTTGAGATTGATGTGGAGAGTTTAAAAGCCACTTATACCCATTTTGTCCCAAAACAGGCTAAAACCAAGACAACATTGCTTAGAAGCTGTAAACAGTTTTGTTAGTGTTTCTAGGGTTAAAATGTGTCTTAATCCAATGCAACTGACTAATTATAAGTGTTTGAGATTGATGTGGAGAGTTTAAAAGCCACTTATACCCATTTTGTCCCAAAAGAGGCTAAAACCAAGAAAACATTGCTGAGAAGCACCAAACAGCTTTGTTAGTGTTTCTGGGGTTAAAATGTGTCTTAATCCAATGCAACTAACTAATTATAAGAGCTTGAGATAGATGTGGAGAGTTTAAAAGCCACTTATACCCATTTTGTCCCAAAAAGGCTAAAACCAAGAAAACATTGCTTAGAAGCTCTAAACAGCTATGTTAGTGTTTCTGGGGTTAAAATGTGTCTTAATCCAATGCAACTGACTAATTATAAGAGTTTGAGATGGATGTGGAGAGTTTAAAAGCCACTTATACACATTTTGTCCCAAAACAGGCTAAAACCAAGACAACACTGCTTAGAAGTTGTAAACAGTTTTGTTAGTGTTTATAGGGTCAAAATGTGTCTTAATCCAATGCAACTGACTAATTATACGAGTTTGAGATTGATGTGGAGAGTTTAAAAGCCACTTATACCCATTTTGTCCCAAAACAGGCTAAAACCAAGAAAACATTGCTTAGAAGCACTAAACAGCTTTGTTAGTGTTTCTGTGGTAAAAATGTGTCTTAATCCAATGCAACTAACTAACTATAAGAGTTTTAGATAGATGTGGAGAGTTTAAAAGCCACTTATACCCATTTTGTCCCAAAACAGGCTAAAACCAAGAAAACATTGCTTAGAAGCTCTAAACAGCTATGTTAGTGTTTCTGGGGTTTAAATGTGTCTTAATCCAATGCAACTGCCTAATTATAAGAGTTTGAGATTGATGTGGAGAGTTTAAAAGCCACTTATACCCATTTTGTCCCAAAACAGGCTTAAACCAAGAAAACATTGTTTAGAAGCTCTAAACAGCTATGTTAGTGTTTCTGGGGTTAAAATGTGTCTTAATCCAATGCAACTGACTAATTATAAGAGTTTGAGATGGATGTGGAGAGTTTAAAAGCCACTTATACACATTTTGTCCCAAAACAGGCTAAAACCAAGACAACATTGCTTAGAAGCTGTAAACAGCTTTGTTAGTGTTTCTAGGGTTAAAATATGTCTTAATCCAATGCAACTGACTAATTATAAGAGTTTGAGATTGATGTGGAGAGTTTAAAAGCCACTTATACCCATTTTGTCCCAAAACAGGCTAAAACCAAGAAAACATTGCTTAGAAGCACCAAACAGCTTTGTTAGTGTTTCTGGGGTTAAAATGTGTCTTAATCCAATGCAACTAACTAATTATAAGAGCTTGAGATAGATGTGGAGAGTTTAAAAGCCACTTATACCCATTTTGTCCCAAAAAGGCTAAAACCAAGAAAACATTGCTTAGAAGCACTAAACTGCTTTGTTAGTGTATCTGGGGTTAAAATGTGTCTTAATCCAATGCAACTAACTAATTATAAGAGTTTGAGATAGATGTGGAGAGTTTAAAAGCCACTTATACCCATTTTGCCCCAAAACAGGCTAAAACCATGAAAACAATGCCTAGAAGCTGTAAAAAGCTTTGTTAGTGTTTCTGGGGTTAAAATGAGTCTTAATCCAATTCAACTGACTAATAATAAGAGTTTGAGATGGATGTGGAGAGTTTAAAAGCCACTTATACACATTTTGTCCCAAAACAGGCTAAAACCAAGAAAACATTGCTTAGAAGCTGTAAACAGTTTTGTTAGTGTTTCTAGGGTTAAAATGTGTCTTAATCCAATGCAACTGACTAATTATAAGTGTTTGAGATTGATGTGGAGAGTTTAAAAGCCACTTATACCCATTTTGTCCCAAAAGAGGCTAAAACCAAGAAAACATTGCTGAGAAGCACCAAACAGCTTTGTTAGTGTTTCTGGGGTTAAAATGTGTCTTAATCCAATGCAACTAACTAATTATAAGAGCTTGAGATAGATGTGGAGAGTTTAAAAGCCACTTATACCCATTTTGTCCCAAAAAGGCTAAAACCAAGAAAACATTGCTTAGAAGCTCTAAACAGCTATGTTAGTGTTTCTGGGGTTAAAATGTGTCTTAATCCAATGCAACTGACTAATTATAAGAGTTTGAGATGGATGTGGAGAGTTTAAAAGCCACTTATACACATTTTGTCCCAAAACAGGCTAAAACCAAGACAACACTGCTTAGAAGTTGTAAACAGTTTTGTTAGTGTTTATAGGGTCAAAATGTGTCTTAATCCAATGCAACTGACTAATTATACGAGTTTGAGATTGATGTGGAGAGTTTAAAAGCCACTTATACCCATTTTGTCCCAAAACAGGCTAAAACCAAGAAAACATTGCTTAGAAGCACTAAACAGCTTTGTTAGTGTTTCTGTGGTAAAAATGTGTCTTAATCCAATGCAACTAACTAACTATAAGAGTTTTAGATAGATGTGGAGAGTTTAAAAGCCACTTATACCCATTTTGTCCCAAAACAGGCTAAAACCAAGAAAACATTGCTTAGAAGCTCTAAACAGCTATGTTAGTGTTTCTGGGGTTTAAATGTGTCTTAATCCAATGCAACTGCCTAATTATAAGAGTTTGAGATTGATGTGGAGAGTTTAAAAGCCACTTATACCCATTTTGTCCCAAAACAGGCTTAAACCAAGAAAACATTGTTTAGAAGCTCTAAACAGCTATGTTAGTGTTTCTGGGGTTAAAATGTGTCTTAATCCAATGCAACTGACTAATTATAAGAGTTTGAGATGGATGTGGAGAGTTTAAAAGCCACTTATACACATTTTGTCCCAAAACAGGCTAAAACCAAGACAACATTGCTTAGAAGCTGTAAACAGCTTTGTTAGTGTTTCTAGGGTTAAAATATGTCTTAATCCAATGCAACTGACTAATTATAAGAGTTTGAGATTGATGTGGAGAGTTTAAAAGCCACTTATACCCATTTTGTCCCAAAACAGGCTAAAACCAAGAAAACATTGCTTAGAAGCACCAAACAGCTTTGTTAGTGTTTCTGGGGTTAAAATGTGTCTTAATCCAATGCAACTAACTAATTATAAGAGCTTGAGATAGATGTGGAGAGTTTAAAAGCCACTTATACCCATTTTGTCCCAAAAAGGCTAAAACCAAGAAAACATTGCTTAGAAGCACTAAACTGCTTTGTTAGTGTATCTGGGGTTAAAATGTGTCTTAATCCAATGCAACTAACTAATTATAAGAGTTTGAGATAGATGTGGAGAGTTTAAAAGCCACTTATACCCATTTTGCCCCAAAACAGGCTAAAACCATGAAAACAATGCCTAGAAGCTGTAAAAAGCTTTGTTAGTGTTTCTGGGGTTAAAATGAGTCTTAATCCAATTCAACTGACTAATAATAAGAGTTTGAGATGGATGTGGAGAGTTTAAAAGCCACTTATACACATTTTGTCCCAAAACAGGCTAAAACCAAGAAAACATTGCTTAGAAGCTGTAAACAGTTTTGTTAGTGTTTCTAGGGTTAAAATGTGTCTTAATCCAATGCAACTGACTAATTATAAGTGTTTGAGATTGATGTGGAGAGTTTAAAAGCCACTTATACCCATTTTGTCCCAAAACAGGCTAAAACCAAGAAAACATTGCTTAGAAGCACCAAACAGCTTTGTTAGTGTTTCTGGGGTTAAAATATGTCTTAATCCAATGCAACTAACTAATTATAAGAGCTTGAGATAGATGTGGAGATCATACGAAGTGAGTTAAAGGCAAGAAGGGCTAAGGCAGTGTAGCGGTTCAAAGACCTGAAGAGAAGAGAGCCGGTTCTTTACAAACCAAGATCATTGCAACATCAAGGTCCGTGAAAGCTATACTCTTTTTCCCTTACCAAAGTTTTATCCCAAGTGGTTTTCTTTGTTAAGTTTTTTAATGAGGTAGTCGACACGAGTCCAAACTTGATCTTTGGCCCTCATGGTGTCCCGGCGATCAAACGTGCGGGGGAGTATTAGAATATAAGAAGGAGAAGAGAGAGGGAGGCCGGTAAGGCCGAGCTGTGGAAGAAGAAGAGGAGCGGCCGGTAAGGCCGTGAGCACAAGAAGAGTGGCCGTTAAGGCCATGAGTGGAATGAGAGCGGCTAGTAAGGCCGTGAGCAATGAGGCCGTCCGTACAAGGGAGCAATAAGGCCGAGTTTGAGTGTTGTAAAGAAGGGAGACGAGGCCTTATAAGAGAGAGGCCCATAAGGAAGAAGGATCTAGAAGAAGGAAATATCTCATAAGGAAAGAAAGGAAGGAAGAATCACGTGTGAGATATGTTGGGAAGGAAGTCGCTTTCACCATCAAAGAATCGAGAATGTCCCTTTCAAGCTTTCATCTCCTCTCTAACGGTCATATGCACCTTGTATTCCTATATTAAGCTGTAATTGAGCTTCTATGTAACGAACACAACAATCCAATAATAAGAGAATCCGTTTCCCATTCTTCTCCTCTCTACACAAGTGTTTATGTTCTTATTTGCAATGTAGAGAGCTTAGGGATATCGGTTAGTGGCTGCCCTTAAGGCAGCCGATTCTCTTCTCAAATCTCACCTAAACTCTTCTTATTTACTGCTTTACTTAGCCTAGATTTTTGATTCTTAATCCTCTTTCCCTAAGTACACAAACTCTAAGTGTTGTGTTACTAGAAGTAGATAAGTCTCAAACTAGTGCTTTACCCTTCATAGATCCACTTACTCTCTAGTATTTGGGTTCTATCTAGCTATTCTATGGGGAGTTCATCACAAGTTGATGACCCCTTCTTCCCCTTGAGATTCATGTGGAGAGTTTAAAAGCCACTTATACACATTTTGTCCCAAAACAGGCTAAAACCAAGAAAACATTGCTTAGAAGCTGTAAACAGCTATGTTAGTGTTTCTAGGGTGAAAATGTGTCTTAATCCAATGCAAATGACTAATTATAAGAGTTTGAGATTGATGTGGAGAGTTTAAAAGCCACTTATACCCATTTTGTCCCAAAACTGGCTAAAACCAAGAAAACATTGCTTAGAAGCACCAAACAGCTTTGTTAGTGTTTCTGGGGTTAAAATGTGTTTTAATCCAATGCAACTAGCTAATTATAAGAGTTTGAGATAGATGTGGAGAATTTAAAAGCCACTTATACTCATTTTGTCCCAAAAAAGGCTAAAACCAAGAAAACATTGCTTAGAAGCACTAAACAGCTTTGTTAGTGTTTTTGGGGTTAAAATGTGTCTTAATCCAATGCAACTAACTAATTATAAGAGTTTGAGATTGATGTGGAGAGTTTAAAAGCCACTTATACCCATTTTGTCCCAAGACAGGCTAAAACCATGAAAACAATGCCTAGAAGCTGTAAACAGCTTTGTTAGTGTTTATGGGGTTAAAATGAGTCTTAATCCAATGCAACTGACTAATTATAAGAGTTTGAGATGGATGTGGAGAGTTTAAAAGCCACTTATACACATTTTGTCCCAAAACAAGCTAAAACCAAGACAACATTGCTTAGAAGCAGTAAACAGTTTTGTTAGTGTTTCTAGGGTTAAAATGTGTCTTAATCCAATGCAACTTACTAATTATAAAGTTTGAGATTGATGTGGAGAGTTTAAAAGCCACTTATACCCATTTTGTCCCAAAACAGGCTAAAACCAAGAAAACACTGCTTAGAAGCTCTAAACAGCTATGTTAGTGTTTCTGGGGTTAAAATGTGTCTTAATCCAATGCAACTGACTAATTATAAGTGTTTGAGATTCATGTGGAGAGTTTAAAAGCCACTTATACCCATTTTGTCCCAAAACAGGCTAAAACCAAGAAAACACTGCTTAGAAGCTCTAAACAGCTATGTTAGTGTTTCTGGGGTTAAAATGTGTCTTAATCCAATGCAACTGACTAACTATAAGAGTTTGAGATGGATGTGGAGAGTTTAAAAGCCACTTATACACATTTTGTCCCAAAACAGGCTAAAACCAAGACAACATTGCTTAGAAGCTGTAAACAGTTTTGTTAGTGTTTCTAGGGTTAAAATGTGTCTTAATCTAATGCAACTGACTAATTATAAGAGTTTGAGATTGATGTGGAGAGTTTAAAAGCCACTTATACCCATTTTGTCCCAAAACAGGCTAAAACCAAGAAAACACTGCTTAGAAGCTCTAAACAGCTATGTTAGTGTTTCTGGGGTTAAAATGTGTCTTAATCCAATGCAACTGACTAATTATAAGAGTTTGAGATGGATGTGGAGAGTTTAAAAGCCACTTATACATATTTTGTCCCAAAACAGGCTAAAACCAAGACAACATTGCTTAGAAGCTGTAAACAGTTTTGTTAGTGTTTATAGGGTCAAAATGTGTCCTAATCCAATGCAGCTGACTAATTATAAGAGTTTGAGATTAATGTGGAGAGTTTAAAAGCCACTTATACCCATTTTGTCCCAAAACAGGCTAAAACCAAGAAAACATTGCTTAGAAGCTATAAACAGCTATGTTAGTGTTTCTGGGGTTAAAATGTGTCTTAATCCAATGCAACTGACTAATTATAAGAGTTTGAGATGGATGTGGAGAGTTTAAAAGCCACTTATACACATTTTGTCCCAAAACAGGCTAAAAGCAAGACAACATTGCTTAGAAGCTGTAAACAGTTTTGTTAATGTTTCTAGGGTTAAAATGTGTCTTAATCCAATGCAACTGACTAATTATAAGAGTTTGAGATTGATGTGGAGAGTTTAAAAGCCACTTATACCCATTTTGTCCCAAAAGGCTAAAACCAAGAAAACATTGCTTAGAAGCACTAAACTGCTTTGTTAGTGTATCTGGGGTTAAAATGTGTCTTAATCCAATGCAACTAACTAATTATAAGAGTCTGAGATAGATGTGGAGAGTTTAAAAGCCACTTATACCCATTTTGCCCCAAAACAGGCTAAAACCATGAAAACAATGCCTAGAAGCTGTAAACAGCTTTGTTAGTGTTTCTGGGGTTAAAATGAGTCTTAATCCAATTCAACTGACTAATAATAAGAGTTTGAGATGGATGTGGAGAGTTTAAAAGCCACTTATACACATTTTGTCCCAAAACAGGCTAAAACCAAGAAAACATTGCTTAGAAGCTCTAAACAGCTATGTTAGTGTTTCTGGGGTTAAAATGTGTCTTAATCCAATGCAACTGACTAATTTAAGAGTTTGAGATGGATGTGGAGAGTTTAAAAGCCACTTATACCCATTTTGTCCCAAAACAGGCTAAAACCAAGACAACATTGCTTAGAAGCTGTAAACAGTTTTGTTAGTGTTTATAGGGTCAAAATGTGTCTTAATCCAATGCAACTGACTAATTATACGAGTTTGAGATTGATGTGGAGAGTTTAAAAGCAAATTATACCCATTTTGTCCCAAAACAGGCTAAAACCAAGAAAACATTGCTTAGAAGCTCTAAACAGCTATGTTAGTGTTTCTGGGGTTAAAATGTGTCTTAATCCAATGCAACTGACTAATAATAAGAGTTTGAGATGGATGTGGAGAGTTTAAAAGCCACTTATACACATTTTGTCCCAAAACAGGCTAAAACCAAGACAACATTGCTTAGAAGCTGTAAACAGTTTTGTTAGTGTTTCTAGGGTTAAAATGTGTCTTAATCCAATGCAACTGACTAATTATAAGTGTTTGAGATTCATGTGGAGAGTTTAAAAGCCACTTTTACCCATTTTGTCCCAAAACAGGCTAAAACCAAGAAAACACTGCTTAGAAGCTCTAAACAGCTATGTTAGTGTTTCTGGGGTTAAAATGTGTCTTAATCCAATGCAACTAACTAATTATAAGAGTTTGAGATGGATGTGGAGAGTTTAAAAGCCACTTATACACATTTTGTCCCTAAACAGGCTAAAACCAAGACAACATTGCTTAGAAGCTGTAAACAGTTTTGTTAGTGTTTCTAGGGTTAAAATGTGTCTTAATCTAATGCAACTGACTAATTATAAGAGTTTGAGATTGATGTGGAGAGTTTAAAAGCCACTTATACCCATTTTGTCCCAAAACAGGCTAAAACCAAGAAAACACTGCTTAGAAGCTCTAAACAGCTATGTTAGTGTTTCTGGGGTTAAAATGTGTCTTAATCCAATGCAACTGACTAATTATAAGAGTTTGAGATGGATGTGGAGAGTTTAAAAGCCACTTATACATATTTTGTCCCAAAACAGGCTAAAACCAAGACAATATTGCTTAGAAGCTGTAAACAGTTTTGTTAGTGTTTATAGGGTCAAAATGTGTCCTAATCCAATGCAACTGACTAATTATAAGAGTTTGAGATTAATGTGGAGAGTTTAAAAGCCACTTATACCCATTTTGTCCCAAAACAGGCTAAAACCAAGAAAACATTGCTTAGAAGCTATAAACAGCTATGTTAGTGTTTCTGGGGTTAAAATGTGTCTTAATCCAATGCAACTGACTAATTATAAGAGTTTGAGATGGATGTGGAGAGTTTAAAAGCCACTTATACACATTTTGTCCCAAAACAGGCTAAAAGCAAGACAACATTGCTTAGAAGCTGTAAACAGTTTTGTTAATGTTTCTAGGGTTAAAATGTGTCTTAATCCAATGCAACTGACTAATTATAAGAGTTTGAGATTGATGTGGAGAGTTTAAAAGCCACTTATACCCATTTTGTCCCAAAAGGCTAAAACCAAGAAAACATTGCTTAGAAGCACTAAACTGCTTTGTTAGTGTATCTGGGGTTAAAATGTGTCTTAATCCAATGCAACTAACTAATTATAAGAGTTTGAGATAGATGTGGAGAGTTTAAAAGCCACTTATACCCATTTTGCCCCAAAACAGGCTAAAACCATGAAAACAATGCCTAGAAGCTGTAAACAGCTTTGTTAGTGTTTCTGGGGTTAAAATGAGTCTTAATCCAATTCAACTGACTAATAATAAGAGTTTGAGATGGATGTGGAGAGTTTAAAAGCCACTTATACACATTTTGTCCCAAAACAGGCTAAAACCAAGACAACATTGCTTAGAAGCACTAAACAGCTTTGTTAGTGTTTCTGTGGTTAAAATGTGTCTTAATCCAATGCAACTAACTAATTATAAGAGTTTTAGATAGATGTGGAGAGTTTAAAAGCCACTTATACCTATTTTGTCCCAAAACATGCTTAAACCAAGAAAACATTGCTTAGAAGCTGTAAACAGCTTTGTTAGTGTTTCTGGGGTAAGAGTGTGTCTTAATCCAATGCAACTGACTAATTATAAGAGTTTGAGATTTATGTGGAGAGTTTAAAAGCCACTTATACCCATTTTGTCCCAAAATAGGCTAAAACCAAGAAAACATTGCTGAGAAGCACCAAACAGCTTAGTTAGTGTTTCTGGGGTAAAAGTGTGTCTTAATCCAATGCAACTGACTAATTATAAGAGTTTGAGATTGATGTGGAGAGTTTAAAAGCCACTTATACCCATTTTGTCCCAAAACAGGCTAAAACCAAGAAAACACTGCTTAGAAGCTCTAAACAGCTATGTTAGTGTTTCTGGGGTTAAAATGTGTCTTAATCCAATGCAACTGACTAATTATAAGAGTTTGAGATGGATGTGGAGAGTTTAAAAGCCACTTATACCCATTTTGTCCCAAAACAGGCTAAAACCAAGACAACATTGCTTAGAAGCTGTAAACAGTTTTGTTAGTGTTTCTAGGGTTAAAATGTGTCTTAATCTAATGCAACTGACTAATTATAAGAGTTTGAGATTGATGTGGAGAGTTTAAAAGCCACTTATACCCATTTTGTCCCAAAACAGGCTAAAACCAAGAAAACACTGCTTAGAAGCTCTAAACAGCTATGTTAGTGTTTCTGGGGTTAAAATGTGTCATAATCCAATGCAACTGACTAATTATAAAAGTTTGAGATGGATGTGGAGAGTTTAAAAGCCACTTATACATATTTTGTCCCAAAACAGGCTAAAACCAAGACAACATTGCTTAGAAGCTGTAAACAGTTTTGTTAGTGTTTATAGGGTCAAAATGTGTCTTAATCCAATGCAACTGACTAATTATAAGAGTTTGAGATTAATGTGGAGAGTTTAAAAGCCACTTATACCCATTTTGTCCCAAAACAGGCTAAAACCAAGAAAACATTGCTTAGAAGCTATAAACAGCTATGTTAGTGTTTCTGGGGTTAAAATGTGTCTTAATCCAATGCAACTGACTAATTATAAGAGTTTGAGATGGATGTGGAGAGTTTAAAAGCCACTTATACACATTTTGTCCCAAAACAGGCTAAAAGCAAGACAACATTGCTTAGAAGCTGTAAACAGTTTTGTTAGTGTTTCTAGGGTTAAAATGTGTCTTAATCCAATGCAACTGACTAATTATAAGAGTTTGAGATTGATGTGGAGAGTTTAAAAGCCACTTATACCCATTTTGTCCCAAAAAGGCTAAAACCAAGAAAACATTGCTTAGAAGCACTAAACTGCTTTGTTAGTGTATCTGGGGTTAAAATGTGTCTTAATCCAATGCAACTAACTAATTATAAGAGTTTGAGATAGATGTGGAGAGTTTAAAAGCCACTTATACCCATTTTGCCCCAAAACAGGCTAAAACCATGAAAACAATGCCTAGAAGCTGTAAACAGCTTTGTTAGTGTTTCTGGGGTTAAAATGAGTCTTAATCCAATTCAACTGACTAATAATAAGAGTTTGAGATGGATGTGGAGAGTTTAAAAGCCACTTATACACATTTTGTCCCAAAACAGGCTAAAACCAAGACAACATTGCTTAGAAGCTGTAAACAGTTTTGTTAGTGTTTCTAGGGTTAAAATGTGTCTTAATCCAATGCAACTGACTAATTATAAGTGTTTGAGATTGATGTGGAGAGTTTAAAAGCCACTTATACCCATTTTGTCCCAAAACAGGCTAAAACCAAGAAAACACTGCTTAGAAGCTCTAAACAGCTATGTTAGTGTTTCTGGGGTTAAAATGTGTCTTAATCCAATGCAACTGACTAATTATAAGAGTTTGAGATGGATGTGGAGAGTTTAAAAGCCACTTATACACATTTTGTCCAAAACAGGCTAAAACCAAGACAACATTGCTTAGAAGCTGTAAACAGTTTTGTTAGTGTTTATAGGGTCAAAATGTGTCTTAATCCAATGCAACTGACTAATTATACGAGTTTGAGATTGATGTGGAGAGTTTAAAAGCCACTTATACCCATTTTGTCCCAAAACAGGCTAAAACCAAGAAAACATTGCTTAGAAGCTCTAAACAGCTATGTTAGTGTTTCTGGGGTTAAAATGTGTCTTAATCCAATGCAACTGACTAATTATAAGAGTTTGAGATGGATGTGGAGAGTTTAAAAGCCACTTATACACATTTTGTCCCAAAACAGGCTAAAACCAAGACAACATTGCTTAAAAGCTGTAAACAGCTTTGTTAGTGTATCTAGGGTGAAAATGTGTCTTAATCCAATGCAACTGACTAATTATAAGAATTTGAGATTGATGTGGAGAGTTTAAAAGCCACTTATACCCATTTTGTCCCAAAACAGGCTAAAACCAAGAAAACATTGCTTAGAAGCACCAAACAGCTTTGTTAGTGTTCTGGGGTTAAAATGTGTCTTAATCCAATGCAACTAACTAATTATAAGAGCTTGAGATAGATGTGGAGAGTTTAAAAGCTACTTATACCCATTTTGTCCCAAAAAGGCTAAAACCAAGAAAACATTGCTTAGAAGCACTAAACTTCTTTGTTAGTGTTTCTGGGGTTTAAATGTGTCTTAATCCAATGCAACTGACTAATTATAAGAGTTTGAGATGGATGTGGAGAGTTTAAAAGCCACTTATACACATTTTGTCCCAAAACAGGCTAAAACCAAGACAACATTGCTTAGAAGCTGTAAACAGTTTTGTTAGTGTTTCTAGGGTTAAAATGTGTCTTAATCCAATGCAACTGACTAATTATAAGAGTTTGAGATTGATGTGGAGAGTTTAAAAGCCACTTATACCCATTTTGTCCCAAAAAGGCTAAAACCAAGAAAACATTGCTTAGAAGCACTAAACTGCTTTGTTAGTGTATCTGGGGTTAAAATGTGTCTTAATCCAATGCAACTAACTAATTATAAGAGTTTGAGATAGATGTGGAGAGTTTAAAAGCCACTTATACCCATTTTGCCCCAAAACAGGCTAAAACCATGAAAACAATGCCTAGAAGCTGTAAACAGCTTTGTTAGTGTTTCTGGGGTTAAAATGAGTCTTAATCCAATTCAACTGACTAATAATAAGAGTTTGAGATGGATGTGGAGAGTTTAAAAGCCACTTATACACATTTTGTCCCAAAACAGGCTAAAACCAAGACAACATTGCTTAGAAGCTGTAAACAGTTTTGTTAGTGTTTCTAGGGTTAAAATGTCTTAATCCAATGCAACTGACTAATTATAAGTGTTTGAGATTGATGTGGAGAGTTTAAAAGCCACTTATACCCATTTTGTCCCAAAACAGGCTAAAACCAAGAAAACACTGCTTAGAAGCTCTAAACAGCTATGTTAGTGTTTCTGGGGTTAAAATGTGTCTTAATCCAATGCAACTGACTAATTATAAGAGTTTGAGATGGATGTGGAGAGTTTAAAAGCCACTTATACACATTTTGTCCAAAACAGGCTAAAACCAAGACAACATTGCTTAGAAGCTGTAAACAGTTTTGTTAGTGTTTATAGGGTCAAAATGTGTCTTAATCCAATGCAACTGACTAATTATACGAGTTTGAGATTGATGTGGAGAGTTTAAAAGCCACTTATACCCATTTTGTCCCAAAACAGGCTAAAACCAAGAAAACATTGCTTAGAAGCTCTAAACAGCTATGTTAGTGTTTCTGGGGTTAAAATGTGTCTTAATCCAATGCAACTGACTAATTATAAGAGTTTGAGATGGATGTGGAGAGTTTAAAAGCCACTTATACACATTTTGTCCCAAAACAGGCTAAAACCAAGACAACATTGCTTAAAAGCTGTAAACAGCTTTGTTAGTGTATCTAGGGTGAAAATGTGTCTTAATCCAATGCAACTGACTAATTATAAGAATTTGAGATTGATGTGGAGAGTTTAAAAGCCACTTATACCCATTTTGTCCCAAAACAGGCTAAAACCAAGAAAACATTGCTTAGAAGCACCAAACAGCTTTGTTAGTGTTCTGGGGTTAAAATGTGTCTTAATCCAATGCAACTAACTAATTATAAGAGCTTGAGATAGATGTGGAGAGTTTAAAAGCTACTTATACCCATTTTGTCCCAAAAAGGCTAAAACCAAGAAAACATTGCTTAGAAGCACTAAACTTCTTTGTTAGTGTTTCTGGGGTTTAAATGTGTCTTAATCCAATGCAACTAACTAATTATAAGAGTTTGAGATGGATGTGGAGAGTTTAAAAGCCACTTATACCCATTTTCTCCCAAAACAGGCTAAAACCATGAAAACAATGCCTAGAAGCTGTAAACAGCTTTGTTAGTGTTTCTAGGGTTAAAATGTGTCTTAATCCATTGCAACTAACTAATTATAAGAGTTTGAGATTGATGTGGAGAGTTTAAAAGCCACTTATACCCATTTTGTCCCAAAACAGGCTAAAACCAAGAAAACATTGCTGAGAAGCACCAAACAGCTATGTTAGTGTTTCTGGGGTTAAAATATGTCTTAATCCAATGCAAATGACTAATAATAAGAGTTTGAGATGGATGTGGAGAGTTTAAAAGCCACTTATACACATTTTGTCCGAAAACAGGCTAAAACCAAGACAACATTGCTTAGAAGCTGTAAACAGTTTTGTTAGTGTTTCTAGGGTTAAAATGTGTCTTAATCCAATGCAACTGACTAATTATAAGTGTTTGAGATTGATGTGGAGAGTTTAAAAGCCACTTTTACCCATTTTGTCCCAAAACAGGCTAAAACCAAGAAAACACTGCTTAGAAGCTCTAAACAGCTATGTTAGTGTTTCTGGGGTTAAAATGTGTCTTAATCCAATGCAACTGACTAATTATAAGAGTTTGAGATGGATGTGGAGAATTTAAAAACCACTTATACACATTTTGTCCCAAAACAGGCTAAAACCAAGACAACATTGCTTAGAAGCTGTAAACAGTTTTGTTAGTGTTTCTAGGGTTAAAATGTGTCTTAATCTAATGCAACTGACTAATTATAAGAGTTTGAGATTGATGTGGAGAGTTTAAAAGCCACTTATACCCATTCTGTCCCAAAACAGGCTAAAACCAAGAAAACATTGCTTAGAAGCACCAAACAGCTTTGTTAGTGTTTCTGGGGTTAAAATGTGTCTTAATCCAATGCAACTAACTAATTATAAGAGCTTGAGATAGATGTGGAGAGTTTAAAAGCTACTTATACCCATTTTGTCCCAAAAAGGCTAAAACCAAGAAAACATTGCTTAGAAGCACTAAACTGCTTTGTTAGTGTTTCTGGGGTTAAAATGTGTCTTAATCCAATGCAACTGACTAATTATAAGAGTTTGAGATGGATGTGGAGAGTTTAAAAGCCACTTATACCCATTTTCTCCCAAAACAGGCTAAAACCATGAAAACAATGCCTAGAAGCTGTAAACAGCTTTGTTAGTGTTTCTAGGGTTAAAATGTGTCTTAATCCAATGCAACTAACTAATTATAAGAGTTTGAGATTGATGTGGAGAGTTTAAAAGCCACTTATACCCATTTTGTCCCAAAACAGGCTAAAACTAAGAAAACATTGTTGAGAAGCACCAAACAGCTATGTTAGTGTTTCTGGGGTTAAAATGAGTCTTAATCCAATGCAAATGACTAATAATAAGAGTTTGAGATGGATGTGGAGAGTTTAAAAGCCACTTATACACATTTTGTCCCAAAACAGGCTAAAACCAAGACAACATTGCTTAGAAGCTGTAAACAGTTTTGTTAGTGTTTCTAGGGTTAAAATGTGTCTTAATCCAATGCAACTGACTAATTATAAGTGTTTGAGATTGATGTGGAGAGTTTAAAAGCCACTTATACCCATTTTGTCCCAAAACAGGCTAAAACCAAGAAAACACTGCTTAGAAGCTCTAAACAGCTATGTTAGTGTTTCTGGGGTTAAAATGTGTCTTAATTCAATGCAACTGACTAATTATAAGAGTTTGAGATGGATGTGAAGAGTTTAAAAGCCACTTATACACATTTTGTCCCAAAACAGGCTAAAACCAAGACAACATTGCTTAGAAGCTGTAAACAGTTTTGTTAGTGTTTCTAGGGTTAAAATGTGTCTTAATCCAATGCAACTGACTAATTATAAGTGTTTGAGATTGATGTGGAGAGTTTAAAAGCCACTTATACCCATTTTGTCCCAAAACAGGCTAAAACCAAGAAAACACTGCTTAGAAGCTCTAAACAGCTATGTTAGTGTTTCTGGGGTTAAAATGTGTCTTAATTCAATGCAACTGACTAATTATAAGAGTTTGAGATGGATGTGAAGAGTTTAAAAGCCACTTATACACATTTTGTCCCAAAACAGGCTAAAACCAAGACAACATTGCTTAGAAGCTGTAAACAGTTTTGTTAGTGTTTCTAGGGTTAAAATGTGTCTTAATCCAATGCAACTGACTAATTATAAGTGTTTGAGATTGATGTGGAGAGTTTAAAAGCCACTTATACCCATTTTGTCCCAAAACAGGCTAAAACCAAGAAAACATTGCTTAGAAGCACTAAACAGCTTTGTTAGTCTTTCTGGGGTTAAAATGTGTCTTAATCCAATGCAACTGACTAATTATACGAGTTTGAGATTGCTGTGGAGAGTTTAAAAGCCACTTATACCCATTTTGTCCCAAAACAGGCTAAAACCAAGAAAACATTGCTTAGAAGCTCTAAACAGCTATGTTAGTGTTTCTGGGGTTAAAATGTGTCTTAATCCAATGCAACTGACTAATTATAAGAGTTTGAGATGGATGTAGAGAGTTTCAAAGCCACTTATACACATTTTGTCCCAAAACAGGCTAAAACCAAGACAACATTGCTTAGAAGCTGTAAACAGCTTTGTTAGTGTTTCTAGGGTTAAAATGTGTCTTAATCCAATGCAACTGACTAATTATAAGAGTTTGAGATTGATGTGGAGAGTTTAAAAGCCACTTATACCCATTTTGTCCCAAAACAGGCTAAAACCAAGAAAACATTGCTTAGAAGCACCAAACAGCTTTGTTAGTGTTTATGGGGTTAAAATGTGTCTTAATCCAATGCAACTAACTAATTATAAGAGCTTGAGATAGATGTGGAGAGTTTAAAAGCTACTTATACCCATTTTGTCCCAAAAAGGCTAAAACCAAGAAAACATTGCTTAGAAGCACTAAACTGCATTGTTAGTGTTTCTGGGGTTAAAATGTGTCTTAATCCAATGCAACTGACTAATTATAAGAGTTTGAGATGGATGTGGAGAGTTTAAAAGCCACTTATACCCATTTTCTCCCAAAGTAGGCTAAAACCATGAAAACAATGCCTAGAAGCTGTAAACAGCTTTGTTAGTGTTTCTAGGGTTAAAATGTGTCTTAATCCAATGCAACTAACTAATTATAAGAGTTTGAGATTGATGTGGAGAGTTTAAAAGCCACTTATACCCATTTTGTCCCAAAACAGGCTAAAACGAAGAAAACATTGCTGAGACACACCAAACAGCTATGTTAGTGTTTCTGGGGTTAAAATGTGTCTTAATCCAATGCAAATGACTAATTATAAGAGTTTGAGATTGATGTGGAGAGTTTAAAAGCCACCTATACCCATTTTGTCCCAAAAGAGGCTAAAACCAAGAAAACATTGCCTAGAAGCTATAAAGAGCTTTGTTAGTGTTTCTGGGTTTAAAATGTATCTTAATCCAAAGCAACTGACTAATTATATGAGTTTGAGATGGATGTGGAGAGTTTAAAAGTCACTTATACCCATTTTGTCCCAAAACAGGTTAAAACCAAGAAAACATTGCTTAGACGCACTAAACAGCTTTGTTAGTGTTTTTTTGGTTAAAATGTTTTTTAATCCAATGCAACTAACTAATTATAAGAGTTTTAGATAGATGTGGAGAGTTTAAAAGCCACTTATACCCATTTTGTCCCAAAACAGGCTAAAACAAAGAAAACATTGCTGAGAAGCACCAAACAGCTCTGTTAGTGTTTCTGGGGTTAAAATGTGTCTTAATCCAATGCAACTAACTAATTATAAGAGCTTGAGATAGATGTGGAGAGTTTAAAAGCCACTTATACCCATTTTGTCCCAAAAAGGCTAAAACCAAGAAAACATTGCTTAGAAGCACTAAACAGCTTTGTTAGTCTTTCTGGGGTTAAAATGTGTCTTAATCCAATGCAACTAACTAATTATAAGAGTTTGAGATAGATGTGGAGAGTTTAAAAGCCACTTATACACATTTTGTCCCAAAACAGGCTAAAACCAAGACAACATTGCTTAGAAGCTGTAAATGTTGGGATTTCAAGAGAGAGAGCTCTTGACAAAGGAGAGACAACTCCCAAGGATTGAATCTTCTTATACCCACAACAAACTAACTCATTCTCAAGGGGGAAGGAGAGGTCATCAACTTGTGATGAACTCCCCACAAACAACCTAAATAGACCCCAAATACTAGATAGTAAATCGGATCTATGAAGGAGCAAACAGCCTAGTTTGAGACTAATCCTTGTTAAAGTATCACAACACTTAAGAGTTTGTGTACTTAGGTAGAAAGGATTTAGAATCAGTAAGCTAGGGAATAACAAGTAAATAAAGAAGAGTTTAGGTGAGATTTGAGAAGAGAATAGGCTGCCTTAAGGGCAGCCCCTAAACCGCTAACCCTAAACACTCTACATTTGTGATATGAACAAGAACACCATGTAGAGAGGAAAATCGGATTTCTCTTCTATTGAATAATGTTGTGTTGTTTTTTTTTTTTTTTTTGTTGTTGTTGTTACATATGAGAGTGTATACAAAGCTTAATATAGAGATACAAATGCCATATGACCGTTGGAGAGAAGAAGAGAGTGATGAAAGTGACATTCTCGATTTGGTGTTGGTGAGAGTGACCTTTCCTTCCTTCACCAACCAAGGGCACATGTGATCTTCCCATAAGCCTCTCTCTCTTGTAGGGCCTCGCTTTCCTCCTCTCAAACTCGGCCTCTCTATCTACTGGACCGAGCGCAGGCCTAAGGGCCGAGACCGTACGGACGGGCCTTCTCTTCATTGTACGGACGGGCCTTCTCTTCATCGTACGGACGGGCCTGTACGGACGGGCCTGTACGGACGGGCCTGTACGGACGGGCCTTCTCTTCAATGTGTTCACGGCCTAACTGGCCGCTCACCGGACATGGGTCCGTTCACGGACACGGTACATGGTACCGGACACGGTACATGGTCGCTCACGGACACGGACATGGCCTTACCGGCCTTTACATGGCCTTTCCGGCCTTTCTTCTCTTCTTCCAAGGCTCGGCCTTACCGGCCTCTCCTCTCTCCTCCTTGGTACATTCTAATACTCCCCCGCACGCTTGATCGGTGGGACACCATGGGGACCAAAGATCAAGGGTGGAGTAGTGTAGTCTACCTCATTAAAAACCTCAACAAAGAAAACCTCTTGGGATAAAACTTTGTTAAAGGGAAAAAGAGTATAGCCTCCACTATCCATGATGTCCCTTGACCTTGGTTTAAAAGGAACCAGCTCTCTTCTCTTCATTATTTGAACCGCTACTTCTCCTTAGCCCACCTTGCCTTTGGCACCTTCCTTATGATCTCCATCCTTGCACCTTTAGAATTTCTTTGAGGCTCTCATAGTCTCCTTTACCCTTTAAACAAGTGATAAAGAAGAAAAGTGTAAGTGTATGCTATGAGGAATATCAAAGACAATTTCTATAAGTGTGACAATTTAAGAAAAATCATATGGAAGTGTAAAGACTAGCAATGGAACTAAAAATAATTAGGAATTTAAAGAGAGTAGGGTTTAGAGCACAGCCTTTTGGTGTTTTTATGAATAGGAGGGAGAGAGTGTTGATCATTGTTGCGGTTTTGACCTCTCTTCTTGAGACCGCTACTGACTGATATATGCCCACTGAATCGGGCATAACTTTTGATCGGCTACTCGGAATGGTATGATTTCACTTCCACTGGCAAGATAACTCTGTGGTCTAGAACTTTGGTGAAGAACGCGGAAGCTGAATCGCAGTGGAAGGGTTTCGTCCGAGTCGATCTTTGAGACGTCTCGGCAGAGATTTGCTTGTTGCCGAGAACAGAGAATGTGAGGGGCGGTGAGTATAATGTCTATCTCCCCCGTACCCTTGACTTGATGATGAGCTGACATCTCATCATTTTCCTTGAAACCTTGTGCTTGACCTTCCTCAAAGTCTGGTGCACATCCGATCAACTACTTGGCGCTAACACACATGCTCTTGGGCTGATTCATCACCTTCCACCAGCTTAACAAAGACTTGGTGGCCCTTGGTTCTAACTCCAGGCATTGTGCTGCGCCTTCTCATGGCTTCTTTGTAGCCTTCAACCTCGCCATTTCTTCTTGAGATAGCAAGTGAGCTCCACACAATCTTCAAGGTTGAAACTGAAACCAAATTCAATGGAACAGATTCTAAACAAGAGATTGTTAGAGATTAGAGTATAGAGTGTAGAGTGTAGAGTGTAAATGGAGAATAGAGAATAAGTAACCAAGAGTATAAGAGAGTATGGGGGGGTAGTATAAGATGAGTGTAGAGTAGAATTGGGCTCAAGAGTTCCAATGGACAGAGTTATACTCTGTTTTCTTGAGTTTGAGACATCTTTGACAGCCAAGAACAACCAACAAGACAATCTCTTTTGGTGTTTTAATGGCTGAAACACATGGATCGTTTGGAAAATTAATTTCTCCAACGGTTTAGACAAATTTCATGGTAGAATCACTTAAACAAAGTGTTCTCCAAGATCTTAAGGCTTTAGATCCACGAAAATAACATATAGGAGATGTTTTTCGTGGTCCCAAGCAAAGAAGAAACAAAAGGCCTTTGGAACACCCTATTGTCCATCGGTTAAAAGAATGCATCCTTGGACCAGCTTTAATCTATTTGACCAAGCATACCATATATGCGAAAAACAAGATCTCTCTCTTCCTCAAGCGTGAATCTGGACACACCATATGACCAGAAACAAAGCTTTCTCAACCTTGAGATGAAGAAGAAGCGATTTAGCATCTAAAGCAAAATTAAACCTTTACAAGGAACTAAGCTTTAGCATCTAAAGCCAAATCCAAAGAGGATCCTGTGGCACATATAAGCACACAAGAACCGTGAATCCTCACCCTGAACAACATAATTTGTTCATCGGTTCATCACTTCCCCATTTAGACAAAACTATTACCAAATCGGTAAAGCATAAGGATGAGGCTTTTAAACTCGATTTCTCTTCACTCACTTGGTCTACAAATTCTAACAAGATAAGAGACCAAGCTTACTCAACATTGAGCTGTAAGAGAATCGTTTTTAACAACAAAAGCAAAGTTAAAGCTTTAAAGAACTAAGCTAAGCGAATTAACACCTAAGCTAAGTTTAAAACTTTAACTAAGCTATCTCCTAAGAGATTTAACTTGAGAACGAGTTTGAATCACCAAGAACAGATCCTGCTCTGATACCATGTTGGGATTTCAAGAGAGAGAGCTCTTGACAAAGGAGAGACAACTCCCAAGGATTGAATCTTCTTATACCCACAACAAACTAACTCATTCTCAAGGGGGAAGGAGAGGTCATCAACTTGTGATGAACTCCCCACAAACAACCTAAATAGACCCCAAATACTAGATAGTAAATCGGATCTATGAAGGAGCAAACAGCCTAGTTTGAGACTAATCCTTGTTAAAGTATCACAACACTTAAGAGTTTGTGTACTTAGGTAGAAAGGATTTAGAATCAGTAAGCTAGGGAATAACAAGTAAATAAAGAAGAGTTTAGGTGAGATTTGAGAAGAGAATAGGCTGCCTTAAGGGCAGCCCCTAAACCGCTAACCCTAAACACTCTACATTTGTGATATGAACAAGAACACCATGTAGAGAGGAAAATCGGATTTCTCTTCTATTGAATAATGTTGTGTTGTTTTTTTTTTTTTTTTTTTGTTGTTGTTGTTACATATGAGAGTGTATACAAAGCTTAATATAGAGATACAAATGCCATATGACCGTTGGAGAGAAGAAGAGAGTGATGAAAGTGACATTCTCGATTTGGTGTTGGTGAGAGTGACCTTTCCTTCCTTCACCAACCAAGGGCACATGTGATCTTCCCATAAGCCTCTCTCTCTTGTAGGGCCTCGCTTTCCTCCTCTCAAACTCGGCCTCTCTATCTACTGGACCGAGCGCAGGCCTAAGGGCCGAGACCGTACGGACGGGCCTTCTCTTCATTGTACGGACGGGCCTTCTCTTCATCGTACGGACGGGCCTGTACGGACGGGCCTGTACGGACGGGCCTGTACGGACGGGCCTGTACGGACGGGCCTTCTCTTCAATGTGTTCACGGCCTAACTGGCCGCTCACCGGACATGGGTCCGTTCACGGACACGGTACATGGTACCGGACACGGTACATGGTCGCTCACGGACACGGACATGGCCTTACCGGCCTTTACATGGCCTTTCCGGCCTTTCTTCTCTTCTTCCAAGGCTCGGCCTTACCGGCCTCTCCTCTCTCCTCCTTGGTACATTCTAATAGTAAACAGTTTTGTTAGTGTTTATAGGGTCAAAATGTGTCTTAATCCAATGCAACTGACTAATTATACGAGTTTGAGATTGCTGTGGAGAGTTTAAAAGCCACTTATACCCATTTTGTCCCAAAACAGGCTAAAACCAAGAAAACATTGCTTAGAAGCTCTAAACAGCTATGTTAGTGTTTCTGGGGTTAAAATGTGTCTTAATCCAATGCAACTGACTAATTATAAGAGTTTGAGATGGATGTAGAGAGTTTCAAAGCCACTTATACACATTTTGTCCCAAAACAGGCTAAAACCAAGACAACATTGCTTAGAAGCTGTAAACAGCTTTGTTAGTGTTTCTAGGATTAAAATGTGTCTTAATCCAATGCAACTGACTAATTATAAGAGTTTGAGATTGATGTGGAGAGTTTAAAAGCCACTTATACCCATTTTGTCCCAAAACAGGCTAAAACCAAGAAAACATTGCTTAGAAGCACCAAACAGCTTTGTTAGTGTTTATGGGGTTAAAATGTGTCTTAATCCAATGCAACTAACTAATTATAAGAGCTTGAGATAGATGTGGAGAGTTTAAAAGCTACTTATACCCATTTTGTCCCAAAAATGCTAAAACCAAGAAAACATTGCTTAGAAGCACTAAACTGCATTGTTAGTGTTTCTGGGGTTAAAATGTGTCTTAATCCAATGCAACTGACTAATTATAAGAGTTTGAGATGGATGTGGAGAGTTTAAAAGCCACTTATACCCATTTTCTCCCAAAGTAGGCTAAAACCATGAAAACAATGCCTAGAAGCTGTAAACAGCTTTGTTAGTGTTTCTAGGGTTAAAATGTGTCTTAATCCAATGCAACTAACTAATTATAAGAGTTTGAGATTGATGTGGAGAGTTTAAAAGCCACTTATACCCATTTTGTCCCAAAACAGGCTAAAACGAAGAAAACATTGCTGAGAAGCACCAAACAGCTATGTTAGTGTTTCTGGGGTTAAAATGTGTCTTAATCCAATGCAAATGACTAATTATAAGAGTTTGAGATTGATGTGGAGAGTTTAAAAGCCACCTATACCCATTTTGTCCCAAAAGAGGCTAAAACCAAGAAAACATTGCCTAGAAGCTATAAAGAGCTTTGTTAGTGTTTCTGGGATTAAAATGTATCTTAATCCAAAGCAACTGACTAATTATATGAGTTTGAGATGGATGTGGAGAGTTTAAAAGTCACTTATACCCATTTTGTCCCAAAACAGGTTAAAACCAAGAAAACATTGCTTAGACGCACTAAACAGCTTTGTTAGTGTTTTTTTGGTTAAAATGTTTTTTAATCCAATGCAACTAACTAATTATAAGAGTTTTAGATAGATGTGGAGAGTTTAAAAGCCACTTATACCCATTTTGTCCCAAAACAGGCTAAAACAAAGAAAACATTGCTGAGAAGCACCAAACAGCTCTGTTAGTGTTTCTGGGGTTAAAATGTGTCTTAATCCAATGCAACTAACTAATTATAAGAGCTTGAGATAGATGTGGAGAGTTTAAAAGCCACTTATACCCATTTTGTCCCAAAAAGGCTAAAACCAAGAAAACATTGCTTAGAAGCACTAAACAGCTTTGTTAGTCTTTCTGGGATAAAATGTGTCTTAATCCAATGCAACTAACTAATTATAAGAGTTTGAGATAGATGTGGAGAGTTTAAAAGCCACTTATACCCATTTTGTCCCAAAAGAGGCTAAAACCATGAAAACAATGCCTAGAAGCTGTAAACAGCTTTGTTAGTGTTTCTGGGGTTAAAATGTGTCTTAATCCAATGCAACTGACTAATTATAAGAGTTTGAGATGGATGTGGAGAGTTTAAAAGCCACTTATACCCATTTTGTCCCAAAACAGGCTAAAAACAAGAAACCATTGCTTAGAAGCACTAAACAGCTTTGTTAGTGTTTATGTGGTTAAAATGTGTCTTAATCCAATGCAACTAACTATTTATAAGAGCTTGAGATAGATGTGGAGAGTTTAAAAGCTACTTATACCCATTTTGTCCCAAAAAGGCTAAAACCAAGAAAACATTGCTTAGAAGCACTAAACTGCTTTGTTAGTGTTTCTGGGGTTAAAATGTGTCTTAATCCAATGCAACTGACTAATTATAAGAGTTTGAGATGGATGTGGAGAGTTTAAAAGCCACTTATACCCATTTTCTCCCAAAACAGGCTAAAACCATGAAAACAATGCCTAGAAGCTGTAAACAGCTTTGTTAGTGTTTCTAGGGTTAAAATGTGTCTTAATCCAATGCAACTAACTAATTATAAGAGTTTGAGATTGATGTGGAGAGTTTAAAAGCCACTTATACCCATTTTGTCCCAAAACAGGCTAAAACTTGTAAGACTTTGTAGAATAAAGAAGAGAATCAAGAGAATGGATATAGGTTTCGGTAGACAAAGAGAATGAGGAAGGAGAAAAGATTAGGTTTTCTTATTCCATAAGAAGCGATAATACAAGGTGGCTATGAGCCTATTTAAGGAAACACAAACTAGGGCTACACCCTTGACCGAGACACACAAGTGGGATAGGGACATTAGGAGAGAGACACACTACATCCCAAGGTGAAAGCGACAGCCCATCCTTACCAAACATGTGACTATTTCCTTCCCTTCTCTCTAACGGTTATAATGTGCTTCTCGATCCTTCTAGTGGGCTTCAGGCCTCCTCTCCATTCCTTATCACTAGAAGACTCGGCCATTTCACCACACTTGTACGGACAGCCCATATTCAACACTCGTACGGACGGCCATGGCTGCCTTAGGCTTATTCTTTTGATCAATACTCCCCCTCAAGCTTAGCCTAATGAAATGGCTAAGCTTGGAACCCGTGAAGCAGCACCTCATTAAAAAACCTTGACTTAGAAAACCTCATGGGACAAAACCAAGTCAAGGGAAAAAGAGTGTGCTGTCCACGGATTAGAGAAGCTTGATCATGGCCGTGTAATGTCTACAAGTCCAAGTTTGCTATAGATGTGATCACAAACCTTGGAGCTTGCAGACTTGGTGAAGATGTCAGCTAGCTGATCTTGACTCCTTGTGTGGCATGGTAACACCACTCCTTCTTCAATCTTCTCTCTCACCTTGTGGCAATCGCTTTCTATGTGCTTGGTCCTCTCATGAAAGACCGAGTTTGTGGCAATGTGGATGGCCGCTTCATTGTCGCAATGCATGGTCATGGGCTGCTTTGTTTCGATGCCTAAGTCCTTGAGTAGACCCTTCAGCCATGTCATCTCGTTAGTGAGCTTCCTCATAGCTCTATACTCGGCCTCGGCGCTAGAGCATGAAACCACCTTTTGTTTCTTAGACCTCCATGTAACCATGTTGCCTCCAACGAACGTGCAGTACCCAGTAGTGGATCTTCTATCCAGCGTGTCGCCATTGTAATCCGCATCACAGTAGCCAACAATCTCGGTGTTGTCATTCTTGCCCATCCAAATACCTTGACCCGGACTGCCCTTGAGATAGCTTAGGATCCTCTCGACTTGACTCCATTGGTACTTGCTTGGTGCCTTCATATGTTGGCTAACCTGATTCACAGCATAACATATGTCAGGTCGTGTGATAGTAAGGTATATTAGCTTACCTACAAGCCGGCGGTAGCGTGTGACGTCTAAGAATGGCTCGTCCATTGGTTCCTTAGGTCGGCCTTCTTTTTCCCGTAAGCTCTCCCCCTTTCGCTTGAGCTGGTAGTCGTCATCAAGTGGCGTAGCGACCGGAGACACACCAAGCTTGCCAGTCTCCTCTAACAAGTCAAGAGTGTACTTGCGTTGTGAGAGGAAGAGTCCTTCCGGTGAGCGACAAATTTCAATACCAAGAAAGTATTTGAGTTCCCCAAGGTCCTTGATGTCAAATGCCGACTTGAGGGAGTCCTTGGTGTCCTGAATGGCCGCCTTATCATCACCAGTCACGATGATGTCGTCGACGTATATGAGCACCACCACCCAACCAATAGAGGTGCGACGTGTGAAGAGAGTATGATCAGCCTCCGATCGCTTAAAACCATAAGTCTTGAGAGTAGAGCTTAGTTTGTGGTACCAAGCTCGTGGGGACTGCTTAAGGCCATAGATGGCCTTACGTAGCCTCAAGACTTTTCCGGGTGTAACCATGTCTTCAAGGCCGGGAGGAGGCGTCATGTACACTTCTTCATCAAGTTCACCTTGAAGAAAGGCGTTCTTCACATCCATCTGCCATAAGTCCCATGATAGGTTGACAGCAAGAGACAGCACAACCCGAACCGTATGGAGCTTGGCCACGGGTGCAAAGGTGTCCGTGTAGTCCGCACCATAGGTTTGGGTGAAGCCACGGGCCACTAACCGGGCTTTATGCCGTTCAATGTCACCATTGCTCAAATACTTTATGGTGAACACCCATTTGGAGCTAACTGCCCGCTTGCCTTGAGGAAGATCCGATTCGTCCCACGTATGATTCCGGATCATGGCGCCGGTTTCATCCTTGACCGCATCTAACCAAACCTGATGCTCCTTGGCTTCATCATATGTCTGCGGGATCCAATTGGCGTCAACTTGGCCAAAGAAAGCTTGGTGATCAGCAGGTAACAGCTCAAGGGAACAAACGGACTGGATGGGATGAGCGACGGCTTGACTGTTGTAATATACACGCTTGTTCTTCCAAGTGGAGGGGTCAGATCGAGGTCTGGTGCTCCGACGCAGGACTGGTGCAGGAGGTGGATCCGTCCTAGGCAACTCCGTTGACGTACCGTCCGTAAGAACCGTCTCCGTGTTTTCCTCGGTAGGAGCCGCTGCCGGAGCATGTGTGTCCGGTGTAGGGCCAGGAACAGGAACACCGGCTATGGGTAGGCCAGACTCAAGGGACACACTATCTTGGGCTGAAACATTGTTATTCGTATCTCCTTGGTCAGACCCACCGTCGGTAGGAGTTTGGCGTAGCATAGGCTGCACGACACCCGTTGGTGGAGACGGGTTGCCAAGGTGATCAAGAAGGAACCTTAGACTTGAAGCTCGGTCATTAGGTGAGTGAGAGAGGTCTTTAAGGTTGTTCCAGTCCTTCTTGTCATAGTAGCCCACATTCTCTAGGAACCGGACATCTCGGGAGACATATAGACGACTTGTGGCCGGATCATAACATTTGTACCCCTTTTGTGTGGTAGAGTAGCCAATGAACATGCACTTTGTACTCTTGGCATCCAGCTTACTCCTTTGTTCTCCTGGTACTAACACAAAACAAACACAACCAAAAACGCGTAAGTGATCAAGGGATGGTTTAAATTTGTTTAGTACTTCAAATGGAGATAAGTCATGAAGAACTCGGGTTGGTGTCCGGTTGATGAGATAGCATGCAGTCATCACAGCATCACCCCAATATCGTTTGGGAACACTAGAGTGGAACATGATTGCCCGCGCCACTTCCATGAGATGCCGGTTCTTTCTCTCGGCCACACCATTTTGTTGTGGCGTGTAGGGACAACTAGTTTGATGGAGAATGCCATGCTTGGAGAGATGTTCTTTGAACTTGCAACTTGTGTATTCTCCACCATTATCAGACCTAAGTACCTTAAGTTTTGCATTAAAATGATTAGTCACATAGTTTTGAAAGTTGACAAAGGCATCAAACACTCTATCTTTAGAAGGCAATAAGGTAATCCAAGTATATTTTGATTTTTCATCAATAAAAGTCACAAAATACTTGTTATTATCTCTAGATAGGCATGGTGAAGTCCAAACATCTGAGTGAACTAAATCAAAACAATTTTCATAAATAGTAGTTGACTTAGGAAAGATAGACTTGCAATGTTTTCCAAGAATACAAGGTTCACAAGTAGAATTATCAAAAGAAATATTAGGAAACATTAGTCCTAAAGCACGCGAATGAGGGTGGCCTAGCCTAGCATGCCACACCATATTCGAATCAACAACAAAACAAGACTTAATAGAAGATAAATTTGGATCGGTTTTCTCTAGGACATAGAGATCTCCACTCCCTTGCCCTTCTCCAAGAACCTTTCCAGTCTCAATATCCTGAAAATGAACACTGTTAGGACCAAAAATTGCATAACAATTCAAATCATTTGTGGCCCTCTTAACCGATAGAAGATTGGAGGTAAATGTAGGCATAAAGAAAGCTTTTGAGGTTTTATCAAAAAGTTTCAAGTCCCCTATCCCTTTTACTGGTATTTGATCTCCATTAGCAATAACAACATTCCCTAAAGCCGGTTTTATGTTGTCAATTAACCTAGGGTTGCTAATCATATGATGTGAAGCCCCCGAGTCAATAACAAGCGATTTACTAGGCTTAGAGGTAAAGAAAGAGATACCAGACTCCTTGAGTGAGGCAATGGAGCGGATGAGAGCCTCAAGGTCTGACTTCCTCACCACATCTCCATAGGCTGCGGTCATGGCCACCTCATCTCCCTGCTTTGATGATCCGGCTCCCTTGTCGCTAACCGCTTCCTTTGAGAAGTTGGCTTTGAACTTGGCCGGCTTGAGATGAGGATGGAGAACCCAGCATTTGTCTTTCAGGTGGCCCCGCTTCTTGCAGTGGTCGCATACCCACACCTTCCTCTCCTCTTGCTTGTACACTCCTTTGTTGGCCGTAGCAAGCTCCCCCTTACCGCTAAACAAATCAAGAGATCCTTGTTCTTTCTGAATTTGGGAGCAAATATCTTCAAAGGAGGGAAGCTTCTCTGCCCTTAGGATGTGCTTCAAGAGGTCATTGAAGGATGGGTTCAAGGTAAGGAGGAGTCCAAAGATCTTGTCTTGCTCCTTCCTTTCGTTTAGCACACTCGCCTCAAGTGTACTTGGCCGCAACATGTCAAGCTCGGACCATAGTGCACGGAACTTACCAAGATGCTTAGTGAACTCCACATCATCTTGGTTAAGGTCGTTTATGGCCTTCTTGACCTCAAAGACTCTAGTCATGTTAGAGACATTACCATACACGCCTTTAAGTGTTTCCCACAGTTCCTTGGCCGTCTCGCAGTATGAGTAGGCCTCAAGGATAGGCGTGTCCAGAGAGTTTTGGAGAACAGATAGGACAACTTGGTCTTCTTGGAACCATTTGGCCTTCCTCTCGCTCTCTTCCTCCGCTTCCGCCTCGGAAGCATCTTCTTCTTTGGGGTTTTGCTTTGGGACATAGTCGGACTCGACATGACTCCAAAGGCCACGACCTCCAAGGGCGGTTCTTGTGGTTCTTGTCCACAGCAAGTAGTTTGTCCCCTTTAGGACAATCGGTGAAACGATGGGCTTGGCGTTTTCCATGGTCGGATTTCTATGGACCGATGGATAAAGCTTTTACCCGGAGAATAAACAAAAGAATGCGAGTGAGAAGAAAAGGAGGAAAGGAGACTAGAGAATAGAAACAAGTAGAAGAATGAGATTAGACTGTAGAGAATCGAACAACTTGCTCTGATACCATGTAAGACTTTGTAGAATAAAGAAGAGAATCAAGAGAATGGATATAGGTTTCGGTAGACAAAGAGAATGAGGAAGGAGAAAAGATTAGGTTTTCTTATTCCATAAGAAGCGATAATACAAGGTGGCTATGAGCCTATTTAAGGAAACACAAACTAGGGCTACACCCTTGACCGAGACACACAAGTGGGATAGGGACATTAGGAGAGAGACACACTACATCCCAAGGTGAAAGCGACAGCCCATCCTTACCAAACATGTGACTATTTCCTTCCCTTCTCTCTAACGGTTATAATGTGCTTCTCGATCCTTCTAGTGGGCTTCAGGCCTCCTCTCCATTCCTTATCACTAGAAGACTCGGCCATTTCACCACACTTGTACGGACAGCCCATATTCAACACTCGTACGGACGGCCATGGCTGCCTTAGGCTTATTCTTTTGATCAATAAAACTAAGAAAACATTGTTGAGAAGCACCAAACAGCTATGTTAGTGTTTCTGGGGTTAAAATGTGTCTTAATCCAATGCAAATGACTAATAATAAGAGTTTGAGATGGATGTGGAGAGTTTAAAAGCCACTTATACACATTTTGTCCCAAAACAGGCTAAAACCAAGACAACATTGCTTAGAAGCTGTAAACAGTTTTGTTAGTGTTTCTAGGGTTAAAATGTGTCTTAATCCAATGCAACTGACTAATTATAAGTGTTTGAGATTGATGTGGAGAGTTTAAAAGCCACTTATACCCATTTTGTCCCAAAACAGGCTAAAACCAAGAAAACACTGCTTAGAAGCTCTAAACAGCTATGTTAGTGTTTCTGGGGTTAAAATGTGTCTTAATTCAATGCAACTGACTAATTATAAGAGTTTGAGATGGATGTGAAGAGTTTAAAAGCCACTTATACACATTTTGTCCCAAAACAGGCTAAAACCAAGACAACATTGCTTAGAAGCTGTAAACAGTTTTGTTAGTGTTTCTAGGGTTAAAATGTGTCTTAATCCAATGCAACTGACTAATTATAAGTGTTTGAGATTGATGTGGAGAGTTTAAAAGCCACTTATACCCATTTTGTCCCAAAACAGGCTAAAACCAAGAAAACACTGCTTAGAAGCTCTAAACAGCTATGTTAGTGTTTCTGGGGTTAAAATGTGTCTTAATCCAATGCAACTGACTAATTATAAGAGTTTGAGATGGATGTGGAGAGTTTAAAAGCCACTTATACACATTTTGTCCCAAAACAGGCTAAAACCAAGACAACATTGCTTAGAAGCTGTAAACAGTTTTGTTAGTGTTTATAGGGTCAAAATGTGTCTTAATCCAATGCAACTGACTAATTATACGAGTTTGAGATTGCTGTGGAGAGTTTAAAAGCCACTTATACCCATTTTGTCCCAAAACAGGCTAAAACCAAGAAAACATTGCTTAGAAGCTCTAAACAGCTATGTTAGTGTTTCTGGGGTTAAAATGTGTCTTAATCCAATGCAACTGACTAATTATAAGAGTTTGAGATGGATGTAGAGAGTTTCAAAGCCACTTATACACATTTTGTCCCAAAACAGGCTAAAACCAAGACAACATTGCTTAGAAGCTGTAAACAGCTTTGTTAGTGTTTCTAGGGTTAAAATGTGTCTTAATCCAATGCAACTGACTAATTATAAGAGTTTGAGATTGATGTGGAGAGTTTAAAAGCCACTTATACCCATTTTGTCCCAAAACAGGCTAAAACCAAGAAAACATTGCTTAGAAGCACCAAACAGCTTTGTTAGTGTTTATGGGGTTAAAATGTGTCTTAATCCAATGCAACTAACTAATTATAAGAGCTTGAGATAGATGTGGAGAGTTTAAAAGCTACTTATACCCATTTTGTCCCAAAAAGGCTAAAACCAAGAAAACATTGCTTAGAAGCACTAAACTGCATTGTTAGTGTTTCTGGGGTTAAAATGTGTCTTAATCCAATGCAACTGACTAATTATAAGAGTTTGAGATGGATGTGGAGAGTTTAAAAGCCACTTATACCCATTTTCTCCCAAAGTAGGCTAAAACCATGAAAACAATGCCTAGAAGCTGTAAAGAGCTTTGTTAGTGTTTCTGGGATTAAAATGTATCTTAATCCAAAGCAACTGACTAATTATATGAGTTTGAGATGGATGTGGAGAGTTTAAAAGTCACTTATACCCATTTTGTCCCAAAACAGGTTAAAACCAAGAAAACATTGCTTAGACGCACTAAACAGCTTTGTTAGTGTTTTTTTGGTTAAAATGTTTTTTAATCCAATGCAACTAACTAATTATAAGAGTTTTAGATAGATGTGGAGAGTTTAAAAGCCACTTATACCCATTTTGTCCCAAAACAGGCTAAAACAAAGAAAACATTGCTGAGAAGCACCAAACAGCTCTGTTAGTGTTTCTGGGGTTAAAATGTGTCTTAATCCAATGCAACTAACTAATTATAAGAGCTTGAGATAGATGTGGAGAGTTTAAAAGCCACTTATACCCATTTTGTCCCAAAAAGGCTAAAACCAAGAAAACATTGTTTAGAAGCACTAAACAGCTTTGTTAGTCTTTCTGGGGTTAAAATGTGTCTTAATCCAATGCAACTAACTAATTATAAGAGTTTGAGATAGATGTGGAGAGTTTAAAAGCCACTTATACCCATTTTGTCCCAAAAGAGGCTAAAACCATGAAAACAATGCCTAGAAGCTGTAAACAGCTTTGTTAGTGTTTCTGGGGTTAAAATGTGTCTTAATCCAATGCAGCTGACTAATTATAAGAGTTTGAGATGGATGTGGAGAGTTTAAAAGCCACTTATACCCATTTTGTCCCAAAACAGGCTAAAACCAAGAAACCATTGCTTAGAAGCACTAAACAGCTTTGTTAGTGTTTATGTGGTTAAAATGTGTCTTAATCCAATGCAACTAACTAATTATAAGAGTTTTAGATAGATGTGGAGAGTTTAAAAGTCACTTATACCCATTTTGTCCCAAAACAGGCTAAAACCAAGAAAACATTGCTTAGAAGCTCTAAACTGCTATGTTAGTGTTTATGGGGTTAAAATGTGTCTTAATCCAATGCAACTGACTAATTATAAGAGTTTGAGATGGATGTGGAGAGTTTAAAAGCCACTTATACACATTTTGTCCCAAAACAGGCTAAAACAAAGAAAACATTGCTGAGAAGCACCAAACAGCTTTGTTAGTGTTTCTGGGGTTAAAATGTGTCTTAATCCAATGCAACTGACTAATTATAAGAGCTTGAGATAGATGTGGAGAGTTTAAAAGCCACTTATACCCATTTTGTCCCAAAAAGGCTAAAACCAAGAAAACATTGCTTAGAAGCACTAAACAGCTTTGTTAGTGTTTATGGGGTTAAAATGTGTCTTAATCCAATGCAACTAACTAATTATAAGAGTTTGAGATAGATGTGGAGAGTTTAAAAGCCACTTATACCCATTTTGTCCCAAAAGAGGCTAAAACCATGAAAACAATGCCTAGAAGCTGTAAACAGCTTTGTTAGTGTTTCTGGGGTTAAAATGTGTCTTAATCCAATGCAACTGACTAATTATAAGAGTTTGAGATGGATGTGGAGAGTTTAAAAGCAACATATACCCATTTTGTCCCAAAACAGGCTAAAACCAAGAAAACATTGCTTAGAAGCACTAAACAGCTTTGTTAGTGTTTCTGTGGTTAAAATGTGTCTTAATCCAATGCAACTAACTAATTATAAGAGTTTTAGATAGATGTGGAGAGTTTAAAAGCCACTTATACCCATTTTGTCCCAAAACAGGTTAAAACCAAGAAAACATTGCTTAGAAGCACTAAACAGCTATGTTAGTGTTTCTGTGGTTAAAATGTGTCTTAATCCAATGCAACTAACTAATTATAAGAGTTTTAGATAGATGTGGAGAGTTTAAAAGCCACTTATACCCATTTTGTCCCAAAACAGGCTTAAACCAAGAAAACATTGCTTAGAAGCTTTAAACTGCTATGTTAGTGTTTCTGGGGTTAAAATGTGTCTTAATCCAATGCAACTAACTAATTATAAGAGTTTGAGATGGATGTGGAGAGTTTAAAAGCCACTTATACACATTTTGTCCCAAAACAGGCTAAAATCAAGAAAACATTGCTTAGAAGCTGTAAACAGCTTTGTTAGTGTTTTTGGGGTTAAAATGAGTCTTAATCCAATGCAACTAACTAATTATAAGAGTTTGAGATAGATGTGGAGAGTTTAAAAGCCACTTATACCCATTTTGTCCCAAAACAGGCTAAAACCATGAAAACAATGCCTAGAAGCTGTAAACAGCTTTGTTAGTGTTTCTGGGGTTAAAATGTGTCTTAATCCAATGCAACTGACTAATTATAAGAGTTTGAGATGGATGTGGAGAGTTTAAAAGCCACTTATACCCATTTTGTCCCAAAACAGGCTAAAACCAAGAAAACATTGCTTAGAAGCACTAAACAGCTATGTTAGTGTTTCTGTGGTTAAAATGTGTCTTAATCCAATGCAACTAACTAATTATAAGAGTTTTAGATAGATGTGGAGAGTTTAAAAGCCACTTATACCCATTTTGTCCCAAAAGAGGCTAAAACCATGAAAAAAATGCCTAGAAGCTGTAAACAGCTTTGTTAGTGTTTCTGGGGTTAAAATGTGTCTTAATCCAATGCAACTGACTAATTATAAGAGTTTGAGATGGATGTGGAGAGTTTAAAAGCAACATATACCCATTTTGTCCCAAAACAGGCTAAAACCAAAAAAACATTGCTTAGAAGCACTAAACAGCTTTGTTAGTGTTTCTGTGGTTAAAATGTGTCTTAATCCAATGCAACTAACTAATTATAAGAGTTTTAGATAGATGTGGAGAGTTTAAAAGCCACTTATACCCATTTTGTCCCAAAACAGGCTAAAACCAAGAAAACATTGCTTAGAAGCTTTAAACTGCTATGTTAGTGTTTCTGGGGTTAAAATGTGTCTTAATCCAATGCAACTAACTAATTATAAGAGTTTGAGATGGATGTGGAGAGTTTAAAAGCCACTTATACACATTTTGTCCCAAAACAGGCTAAAATCAAGAAAACATTGCTTAGAAGCTGTAAACAGCTTTGTTAGTGTTTTTGGGGTTAAAATGTGTCTTAATCCAATGCAACTAACTAATTATAAGAGTTTGAGATAGATGTGGAGAGTTTAAAAGCCACTTATACCCATTTTGTCCCAAAACAGGCTAAAACCATGAAAACAATGCCTAGAAGCTGTAAACAGCTTTGTTAGTGTTTCTGGGGTTAAAATGTGTCTTAATCCAATGCAACTGACTAATTATAAGAGTTTGAGATGGATGTGGAGAGTTTAAAAGCCACTTATACCCATTTTGTCCCAAAACAGGCTAAAACCAAGAAAACATTGCTTAGAAGCACTAAACAGCTATGTTAGTGTTTCTGTGGTTAAAATGTGTCTTAATCCAATGCAACTAACTAATTATAAGAGTTTGAGATAGATGTGGAGAGTTTAAAAGCCACTTATACCCATTTTGTCCCAAAAGAGGCTAAAACCATGAAAACAATGCCTAGAAGCTGTAAACAGCTTTGTTAGTGTTTCTGGGGTTAAAATGTGTCTTAATCCAATGCAACTGACTAATTATAAGAGTTTGAGATGGATGTGGAGAGTTTAAAAGCCACTTATACCCATTTTGTCCTAAAACAGGCTAAAACCAAGAAAACATTGCTTAGAAGCACTAAACAGCTATGTTAGTGTTTCTGTGGTTAAAATGTGTCTTAATCCAATGCAACTAACTAATTATAAGAGTTTTAGATAGATGTGGAGAGTTTAAAAGCCACTTATACCCATTTTGTCCCAAAAGAGGCTAAAACCATGAAAAAAATGCCTAGAAGCTGTAAACAGCTTTGTTAGTGTTTCTGGGGTTAAAATGTGTCTTAATCCAATGCAACTGACTAATTATAAGAGTTTGAGATGGATGTGGAGAGTTTAAAAGCAACATATACCCATTTTGTCCCAAAACAGGCTAAAACCAAAAAAACATTGCTTAGAAGCACTAAACAGCTTTGTTAGTGTTTCTGTGGTTAAAATGTGTCTTAATCCAATGCAACTAACTAATTATAAGAGTTTTAGATAGATGTGGAGAGTTTAAAAGCCACTTATACCCATTTTGTCCCAAAACAGGCTAAAACCAAGAAAACATTGCTTAGAAGCTTTAAACTGCTATGTTAGTGTTTCTGGGGTTAAAATGTGTCTTAATCCAATGCAACTAACTAATTATAAGAGTTTGAGATGGATGTGGAGAGTTTAAAAGCCACTTATACACATTTTGTCCCGAAACAGGCTAAAATCAAGAAAACATTGCTTAGAAGCTGTAAACAGCTTTGTTAGTGTTTTTGGGGTTAAAATGTGTCTTAATCCAATGCAACTAACTAATTATAAGAGTTTGAGATAGATGTGGAGAGTTTAAAAGCCACTTATACCCATTTTGTCCCAAAACAGGCTAAAACCATGAAAACAATGCCTAGAAGCTGTAAACAGCTTTGTTAGTGTTTCTGGGGTTAAAATGTGTCTTAATCCAATGCAACTGACTAATTATAAGAGTTTGAGATGGATGTGGAGAGTTTAAAAGCCACTTATACCCATTTTGTCCCAAAACAGGCTAAAACCAAGAAAACATTGCTTAGAAGCACTAAACAGCTATGTTAGTGTTTCTGTGGTTAAAATGTGTCTTAATCCAATGCAACTAACTAATTATAAGAGTTTTAGATAGATGTGGAGAGTTTAAAAGCCACTTATACCCATTTTGTCCCAAAACAGGCTTAAACCAAGAAAACATTGCTTAGAAGCTCTAAACAGCTATGTTAGTGTTTCTGGGGTTTAAATGTGTTTTAATCCAATGCAACTGCCTAATTTTAAGAGTTTGAGATTGATGTGGAGAATTTAAAAGCCACTTATACCCATTTTGTCCCAAAACAGGCTAAAACCAAGAAAACATTGCTGAGAAGCACCAAACAGCCATGTTAGTGTTTGTGGGGTTAAAATGTGTCTTAATCCAATGCAAATGACTAATTATAAGAGTTTGAGATTGATGTGGAGAGTTTAAAAGCCACTTTTACCCATTTTGTCCCAAAACAGGCTAAAACCAAGAAAACATTGCCTAGAAGCTATAAACAGCTTTGTTAGTGGTTCTGGGATTAAAATGTATCTTAATCCAAAGCAACTGACTAATTATATGAGTTTGAGATGGATGTGGAGAGTTTAAAAGCCACTTATACCCATTTTGTCCCAAAACAGGTTAAAACCAAGAAAACATTGCTTAGAAGCACTAAACAGCGTTGTTAGTGTTTTTGTGGTTAAAATGTGTCTTAATCCAATGCAACTAACTAATTATAAGAGTTTTAGATAGATGTGGAGAGTTTAAAAGCCACTTATACCCTTTTGTCCCAAAACAGGCTAAAACCAAGAAAACATTGCTGAGAAGCACCAAACAGCTTTGTTAGTGTTTCTGGGGTTAAAATGTGTCTTAATCCAATGCAACTAACTAATTATAAGAGTTTTAGATAGATGTGGAGAGTTTAAAAGCCACTTATACCCATTTTGTCCCAAAACAGGCTAAAACCAAGAAAACATTGCTGAGAAGCACCAAACAGCTTTGTTAGTGTTTCTGGGGTTAAAATGTGTCTTAATCCAATGCAACTAACTAATTATAAGAGCTTGAGATAGATGTGGAGAGTTTAAAAGCCACTTATACCCATTTTGTCCCAAAAAGGCTAAAACCAAGAAAACATTGCTTAGAAGCACTAAACAGCTTTGTTAGTGTTTCTGGGGTTAAAATGTGTCTTAATCCAATGCAACTAACTAACTATAAGAGTTTTAGATAGATGTGGAGAGTTTAAAAGCCACTTATACTCATTTTGTCCCAAAACAGGCTTAAACCAAGAAAACATTGCTTAGAAGCACTAAACAGCTATGTTAGTGTTTCTGGGGTTAAAATGTGTCTTAATCCAATGCAACTAACTAATTATAAGAGTTTGAGATAGATGTGGAGAGTTTAAAAGCCACTTATACCCATTTTGTCCCAAAACAGGCTTAAACCAAGAAAACATTGCTTAGAAGCTCTAAACAGCTATGTTAGTGTTTCTGGGGTTTAAATGTGTCTTAATCAAATGCAACTAACTAATTATAAGAGTTTTAGATAGATGTGGAGAGTTTAAAAGCCACTTATACCCATTTTGTCCCAAAACAGGCTTAAACCAAGAAAACATTGCTTAGAAGCTCTAAACAGCTATGTTAGTGTTTCTGGGGTTTAAATGTGTCTTAATCCAATGCAACTGCCTAATTAAAAGAGTTTGAGATTGATGTGGAGAGTTTAAAAGCCACTTATACCCATTTTGTCCCAAAACAGGCTAAAACCAAGAAAACATTGCCTAGAAGCTATAAACAGCTTTGTTAGTGGTTCTGGGATGAAAATGTATCTTAATCCAAAGCAACTGACTAATTATATGAGTTTGAGATGGATGTGGAGAGTTTAAATGCCACTTATACCCATTTTGTCCCAAAACAGGTTAAAACCAAGAAAACATTGCTTAGAAGCACTAAACAGCTTTGTTAGTGTTTGTTTTTGTGGTTAAAATGTGTCTTAATCCAATGCAACTAACTAATTATAAGAGTTTTAGATAGATGTGGAGAGTTTAAAAGCCACTTATACCCATTTTGTCCCAAAACAGGCTAAAACCAAGAAAACATTGCTGAGAAGCACCAAACAGCTTTGTTAGTGTTTCTGGGGTAAAAATGTGTCTTAATCCAATGCAACTAACTGATTATAAGAGCTTGAGATAGATGTGGAGAGTTTAAGAGCCACTTATACCCATTTTGTCCCAAAAAGGCTAAAACCAAGAAAACATTGCTTAGAAGCACTAAACAGCTTTGTTAGTGTTTCTGTGGTTAAAATGTGTCTTAATCCAATGCAACTAACTAACTATAAGAGTTTTAGATAGATGTGGAGAGTTTAAAAGCCAGTTATACCCATTTTGTCCCAAAACAGGCTTAAACCAGGAAAACATTGCTTAGAAGCTCTAAACAGCTATGTAAGTGTTTCTGGGGTTAAAATGTGTCTTAATCCAATGCAACTGACTAACTATAAGAGTTTGAGATGGATGTGGAGAGTTTAAAATCCACTTATACACATTTTGTCCCAAAACAGGCTAAAATCAAGAAAACATTGCTTAGAAGCTGTAAACAGCTTTGTTAGTGTTTCTAGGGTTAAAATGTGTCTTAATCCAATGCAACTGACTAATTATAAGAGTTTGAGATTGATGTGGAGAGTTTAAAAGCCACTTATACCCATTTTGTCCCAAAACAAGCTAAAACCAAGAAAACATTGCTGAGAAGCACCAAACAACTATGTTAGTGTTTCTGGGGTTAAAATGTGTCTTAATCCAATGCAAATGACTAGTTATAAGAGTTTGAGATTGATGTGGAGAGTTTAAAAGCCACTTATACCCATTTTGTCCCAAAACAGGCTAAAACCAAGAAAACATTGCCTAGAAGCTATAAACAGCTTTCTTAGTGTTTCTGGGATTAAAATGTATCTTAATCCAAAGCAACTGACAAATTATTTGAGTTTGAGATGGATGTGGAGAGTTTAAAAGCCACTTGTACCCATTTTGTCCCAAAACAGGTTAAAACCAAGAAAACATTGCTTAGAAGCACTAAACAGCTTTGTTAGTGTTTTTGTGGTTAAAATGTGTCTTAATCCAATGCAACTAACTAATTATAAGAGTTTGAGATAGATGTGGAGAGTTTAAAAGCCACTTATACCCGTTTTGTCCCAAAACAGGCTAAAACCAAGAATACATTGCTTAGAAGCACTAAACAACTTTGTTAGTGTTTCTGGGGTTAAAATGTGTTTTAATCCAATGCAACTAACTAATTATAAGAGCTTGAGATAAATGTGGAGAGTTTAAAAGCCACTTATACCCATTTTGTCCCAAAAAGGCTAAAACCAAGAAAACATTGCTTAGAAGCACTAAACAGCTTTGTTAGTGTTTCTGGGGTTAAAATGTGTCTTAATCCAATGCAACTAAATAATTATAAGAGTTTGAGATAGATGTGGAGAGTTTAAAAGCCACTTATACCCATTTTGTCCCAAAACAGGCTAAAACCATGAAAAAAATGCCTAGAAGCTGTAAACAGCTTTGTTAGTGTTTCTGGGGTTTAAATGTGTCTTAATCCAATGCAACTGACTAATTATAAGAGTTTGAGATGGACGTGGAGAGTTTAAAAGCCACTTATACCCATTTTGTCCCAAAACAGGCTAAAACCAAGCAAACATTGCTTAGAAGCACTAAACAGCTTTGTTAGTGTTTTTGTGCTTAAAATGTGTCTTAATCCAATGCAAATAACTAATTATAAGAGTTTTACATAGATGTGGTGAGTTTAAAAGCTACTTATACCCATTTTGTCCCAAAACAGGCTAAAACCAAGAAAACATTGCTTAGAAGCTCTAAACAGCTATGTTAGTGTTTCTGGGGTTAAAATGTGTCTTAATCCAATGCAACTGACTAATTATAAGAGTTTGAGATGGATATGGAGAGTTTAAAAGCCACTTATACACATTTTGTCCCAACACAGGCTAAAATCAAGAAAACATTGCTTAGAAGCTGTAAACAGCTTTGTTAGTGTTTCTAGGGTTAAAATGTGTCTTAGTCCAATGCAACTGACTAATTATAAGAGTTTGAGATTGATGTGGAGAGTTTAAAAGCCACTTATACCAATTTTGTCCCAAAACAGGCTAAAACCAAGAAAACATTGCTGAGAAGCACCAAACAGCTATGTTAGTGTTTCTGGGGTTAAAATGTGTCTTAATCCAATGCAAATGACTAATTATAAGAGTTTGAGATTGATGTGGAGAGTTTAAAAGCCACTTATACTCATTTTGTCCCAAAACAGGCTAAAACCAAGAAAACATTGCCTAGAAGCTATAAACAGCTTTGTTAGTGTTTCTGGGATTAAAATGTATCTTAATCCAAAGCAACTGAATAATTATATGAGTTTGAGATGGATGTGGAGAGTATAAAAGCCACTTATACCCATTTTGTCCCAAAACAGGTTGAAACCAAGAAAACATTGCTTAGAAGCACTAAACAGCTTTGTTAGTGTTTTTGTGGTTAAAATGTTTCTTAATCCAATGCAACTAACTGATTATAAGAGTTTTAGATAGATGTGGAGAGTTTAAAAGCCACTTATACCCATTTTGTCCCAAAACAGGCTTAAACCAAGAAAACATTGCTTAGAAGCTCTAAACAGCTATGTTAGTGTTTCTGGGGTTTAAATGTGTCTTAATCCAATGCAACTGCCTAATTATAAGAGTTTGAGATTGATGTGGAGAGTTTAAAAGCCACTTATACCCATTTTGTCCCAAAACAGGCTAAAACCAAGAAAACATTGCTGAGAAGCACCAAACAGCTTTGTTAGTGTTTCTGGGGTTAAAATGTTTCTTAATCCAATCCAACTAACTAATTATAAGAGCTTGAGATAGATGTGGAGAGTTTAAAACCCACTTATACCCATTTTGTCCCAAAACAGGCTAAAACCATGAAAACAATGCCTAGAAGCTGTAAATAGCTTTGTTAGTGTTTCTGGGGTTAAAATGTGTCTTAATCCAATGCAACTAAATAATTATAAGAGTTTGAGATAGATGTGGAGAGTTTAAAAGCCACTTATACCCATTTTGTCCCAAAACAGGCTAAAACCATGAAAACAATGCCTAGAAGCTGTAAACAGCTTTGTTAGTGTTTCTGGGGTTTAAATGTGTCTTAATCCAATGCAACTGACTAATTATAAGAGTTTCAGATGGATGTGGAGAGTTTAAAAGCCACTTATACCCATTTTGTCCCAAAACAGGCTAAAACCAAGAAACATTGCTTAGAAGCACTAAACAGCTTTGTTAGTGTTTCTGTGGTTAAAATGTGTCTTAATCCAATGAAACTAACTAATTATAAGAGTTTTAGATAGATGTGGAGAGTTTAAAAGCCACTTATACCCATTTTGTCCCAAAACAGGCTTAAACCAAGAAAACATTGCTTAGAAGCTCTAAACAGCTATGTTAGTGTTTCTGGGGTTTAAATGTGTCTTAATCCAATGCAACTGCCTAATTATAAGAGTTTGAGATTGATGTGGAGAGTTTAAAAGCCACTTATACCCATTTTGTCCCAAAACAGGCTAAAACCATGAAAACATTGCTGAGAAGCACCAAACAGCCATGTTAGTGTTTCTGGGGTTAAAATGTGTCTTAATCCAATGCAAATGACTAATTATAAGAGTTTGAGATTGATGTGGAGAGTTTAAAAGCCACTTATACCCATTTTGTCCCAAAACAGGCTTAAACCAAGAAAACATTGTTTAGAAGCTCTAAACAGCTATGTTAGTGTTTCTGGGGTTAAAATGTGTCTTAATCCAATGCAACTAACTAATTATAAGAGTTTGAGATGGATGTGGAGAGTTTAAAAGCCACTTATACACATTTTGTCCCAAAACAGGCTAAAACCAAGAGAACATTGCTTAGAAGCTGTCAACAGTTTTGTTAGTGTTTCTAGGGTTAAAATGTGTCTTAATCCAATGCAACTGACTAATTATAAGAGTTTTAGATAGATGTGGAGAGTTTAAAAGCCACTTATACCCATTTTGTCCCAAAACAGGCTAAAACCAAGAAAACATTGCTGAGAAGCACCAAACAGCTTTGTTAGTGTTTCTGGGGTAAAAATGTGTCTTAATCCAATGCAACTAACTGATTATAAGAGCTTGAGATAGATGTGGAGAGTTTAAGAGCCACTTATACCCATTTTGTCCCAAAAAGGCTAAAACCAAGAAAACATTGCTTAGAAGCACTAAACAGCTTTGTTAGTGTTTCTGTGGTTAAAATGTGTCTTAATCCAATGCAACTAACTAACTATAAGAGTTTTAGATAGATGTGGAGAGTTTAAAAGCCAGTTATACCCATTTTGTCCCAAAACAGGCTTAAACCAGGAAAACATTGCTTAGAAGCTCTAAACAGCTATGTAATTGTTTCTGGGGTTAAAATGTGTCTTAATCCAATGCAACTGACTAACTATAAGAGTTTGAGATGGATGTGGAGAGTTTAAAATCCACTTATACACATTTTGTCCCAAAACAGGCTAAAATCAAGAAAACATTGCTTAGAAGCTGTAAACAGCTTTGTTAGTGTTTCTAGGGTTAAAATGTGTCTTAATCCAATGCAACTGACTAATTATAAGAGTTTGAGATAGATGTGGAGAGTTTAAAAGCCACTTATACCCATTTTGTCCCAAAACAGGCTAAAACCAAGAAACATTGCTTAGAAGCACTAAACAGCTTTGTTAGTGTTTCTGTGGTTAAAATGTGTCTTAATCCAATGAAACTAACTAATTATAAGAGTTTTAGATAGATGTGGAGAGTTTAAAAGCCACTTATACCCATTTTGTCCCAAAACAGGCTTAAACCAAGAAAACATTGCTTAGAAGCTCTAAACAGCTATGTTAGTGTTTCTGGGGTTTAAATGTGTCTTAATCCAATGCAACTGCCTAATTATAAGAGTTTGAGATTGATGTGGAGAGTTTAAAAGCCACTTATACCCATTTTGTCCCAAAACAGGCTAAAACCATGAAAACATTGCTGAGAAGCACCAAACAGCCATGTTAGTGTTTCTGGGGTTAAAATGTGTCTTAATCCAATGCAAATGACTAATTATAAGAGTTTGAGATTGATGTGGAGAGTTTAAAAGCCACTTATACCCATTTTGTCCCAAAACAGGCTTAAACCAAGAAAACATTGTTTAGAAGCTCTAAACAGCTATGTTAGTGTTTCTGGGGTTAAAATGTGTCTTAATCCAATGCAACTAACTAATTATAAGAGTTTGAGATGGATGTGGAGAGTTTAAAAGCCACTTATACACATTTTGTCCCAAAACAGGCTAAAACCAAGAGAACATTGCTTAGAAGCTGTAAACAGTTTTGTTAGTGTTTCTAGGGTTAAAATGTGTCTTAATCCAATGCAACTGACTAATTATAAGAGTTTTAGATAGATGTGGAGAGTTTAAAAGCCACTTATACCCATTTTGTCCCAAAACAGGCTAAAACCAAGAAAACATTGCTGAGAAGCACCAAACAGCTTTGTTAGTGTTTCTGGGGTAAAAATGTGTCTTAATCCAATGCAACTAACTGATTATAAGAGCTTGAGATAGATGTGGAGAGTTTAAGAGCCACTTATACCCATTTTGTCCCAAAAAGGCTAAAACCAAGAAAACATTGCTTAGAAGCACTAAACAGCTTTGTTAGTGTTTCTGTGGTTAAAATGTGTCTTAATCCAATGCAACTAACTAACTATAAGAGTTTTAGATAGATGTGGAGAGTTTAAAAGCCAGTTATACCCATTTTGTCCCAAAACAGGCTTAAACCAGGAAAACATTGCTTAGAAGCTCTAAACAGCTATGTAAGTGTTTCTGGGGTTAAAATGTGTCTTAATCCAATGCAACTGACTAACTATAAGAGTTTGAGATGGATGTGGAGAGTTTAAAATCCACTTATACACATTTTGTCCCAAAACAGGCTAAAATCAAGAAAACATTGCTTAGAAGCTGTAAACAGCTTTGTTAGTGTTTCTAGGGTTAAAATGTGTCTTAATCCAATGCAACTGACTAATTATAAGAGTTTCAGATGGATGTGGAGAGTTTAAAAGCCACTTATACCCATTTTGTCCCAAAACAGGCTAAAACCAAGAAACATTGCTTAGAAGCACTAAACAGCTTTGTTAGTGTTTCTGTGGTTAAAATGTGTCTTAATCCAATGAAACTAACTAATTATAAGAGTTTGAGATAGATGTGGAGAGTTTAAAAGCCACTTATACCCATTTTGTCCCAAAACAGGCTAAAACCATGAAAACAATGCCTAGAAGCTGTAAACAGCTTTGTTAGTGTTTCTGGGGTTTAAATGTGTCTTAATCCAATGCAACTGAGTAATTATAAGAGTTTGAGATGGATGTGGAGAGTTTAAAAGCCACTTATACCCATTTTGTCCCAAAACAGGCTAAAACCAAGAAAACATTGCTTAGAAGCACTAAACAGCTTTGTTAGTGTTTTTGTGCTTAAAATGTGTCTTAATCCAATGCAACTAACTAATTATAAGAGTTTTAGATAGATGTGGTGAGTTTAAAAGCTACTTATACCCATTTTGTCCCAAAACAGGCTAAAACCAAAAAAACATTGCTTAGAAGCTCTAAACAGCTATGTTAGTGTTTCTGGGGTTTAAATGTGTCTTAATCCAATGCAACTGCCTAATTATAAGAGTTTGAGATTGATGTGGAGAGTTTAAAAGCCACTTATACCCATTTTGTCCCAAAACAGGCTTAAACCAAGAAAACATTGTTTAGAAGCTCTAAACAGCTATGTTAGTGTTTCTGGGGTTAAAATGTGTCTTAATCCAATGCAACTGACTAATTATAAGAGTTTGAGATGGATGTGGAGAGTTTAAAAGCCACTTATACACATTTTGTCCCAAAACAGGCTAAAACCAAGAGAACATTGCTTAGAAGCTGTAAACAGTTTTGTTAGTGTTTCTAGGGTTAAAATGTGTCTTAATCCAATGCAACTGACTAATTATAAGAGTTTGAGATTGATGTGGAGAGTTTAAAAGCCATTTATACCAATTTTGTCCCAAAACAGGCTAAAACCAAGAAAACATTGCTGAGAAGAACCAAACAGCTATGTTAGTGTTTCTGGGGTTAAAATGTGTCTTAATCCAATGCAAATGACTAATTATAAGAGTTTGAGATTGATGTGGAGAGTTTAAAAGCCACTTATACTCATTTTGTCCCAAAACAGGCTAAAACCAAGAAAACATTGCCTAGAAGCTATAAACAGCTTTGTTAGTGTTTCTGGGATTAAAATGTATCTTAATCCAAAGCAACTGACTAATTATATGAGTTTGAGATGGATGTGGAGAGTATAAAAGCCACTTATACCCATTTTGTCCCAAAACAGGTTGAAACCAAGAAAACATTGCTTAGAAGCACTAAACAGCTTTGTTAGTGTTTTTGTGGTTAAAATGTGTCTTAATCCAATGCAACTAACTGATTATAAGAGTTTTAGATAGATGTGGAGAGTTTAAAAGCCACTTATACCCATTTTGTCCCAAAACAGGCTTAAACCAAGAAAACATTGCTTAGAAGCTCTAAACAGCTATGTTAGTGTTTCTGGGGTTTAAATGTGTCTTAATCCAATGCAACTGCCTAATTATAAGAGTTTGAGATTGATGTGGTGAGTTTAAAAGCCACTTATACCCATTTTGTCCCAAAACAGGCTAAAACCAAGAAAACATTGCTGAGAAGCACCAAACAGCTTTGTTAGTGTTTCTGGGGTAAAAATGTGTCTTAATCCAATGCAACTAACTGATTATAAGAGCTTGAGATAGATGTGGAGAGTTTAAGAGCCACTTATACCCATTTTGTCCCAAAAAGGCTAAAACCAAGAAAACATTGCTTAGAAGCACTAAACAGCTTTGTTAGTGTTTCTGTGGTTAAAATGTGTCTTAATCCAATGCAACTAACTAACTATAAGAGTTTTAGATAGATGTGGAGAGTTTAAAAGCCAGTTATACCCATTTTGTCCCAAAACAGGCTTAAACCAGGAAAACATTGCTTAGAAGCTCTAAACAGCTATGTAAGTGTTTCTGGGGTTAAAATGTGTCTTAATCCAATGCAACTGACTAACTATAAGAGTTTGAGATGGATGTGGAGAGTTTAAAATCCACTTATACACATTTTGTCCCAAAACAGGCTAAAATCAAGAAAACATTGCTTAGAAGCTGTAAACAGCTTTGTTAGTGTTTCTAGGGTTAAAATGTGTCTTAATCCAATGCAACTGACTAATTATAAGAGTTTGAGATAGATGTGGAGAGTTTAAAAGCCACTTATACCCATTTTGTCCCAAAACAGGCTAAAACCAAGAAACATTGCTTAGAAGCACTAAACAGCTTTGTTAGTGTTTCTGTGGTTAAAATGTGTCTTAATCCAATGAAACTAACTAATTATAAGAGTTTTAGATAGATGTGGAGAGTTTAAAAGCCACTTATACCCATTTTGTCCCAAAACAGGCTTAAACCAAGAAAACATTGCTTAGAAGCTCTAAACAGCTATGTTAGTGTTTCTAGGGTTTAAATGTGTCTTAATCCAATGCAACTGCCTAATTATAAGAGTTTGAGATTGATGTGGAGAGTTTAAAAGCCACTTATACCCATTTTGTCCCAAAACAGGCTAAAACCATGAAAACATTGCTGAGAAGCACCAAACAGCCATGTTAGTGTTTCTGGGGTTAAAATGTGTCTTAATCCAATGCAAATGACTAATTATAAGAGTTTGAGATTGATGTGGAGAGTTTAAAAGCCACTTATACCCATTTTGTCCCAAAACAGGCTTAAACCAAGAAAACATTGTTTAGAAGCTCTAAACAGCTATGTTAGTGTTTCTGGGGTTAAAATGTGTCTTAATCCAATGCAACTAACTAATTATAAGAGTTTGAGATTGTAAGTTTTAAATTAGAGAGATTTGAGAGTAACTAAGAATAGAGATCGGATAGAGAAGGGAAGAGAGTAGGCGTATGGAGAGAATAGGAGAAAGAGATATTTTCTCTTCTTACTTTATTAGTAACCTAGTTACATCCTTATTATAGTCATACATACAAGAATATTCCTCTAAGATGCTATACACATTTACAAATGGAGATAGTGACACCTCCTTAATCACAACATGTGATCTTCCTTTCCCTTCCACTTGCACAGCTTGTCAACGGTTATGAAGGAGGAAGGATCTCGAAGGCTTGTGACCGTTGGAGGCTCTCACTGATGGGCTGGACCTGATATCCTCGATGGTTGTACGGACGGCCCACTTTGATAACAGTACGGACGTCCGTACGGCCGTACGGACGGTGGTGTCCCATTTCAGACTCCCCCTCAAGCTTGACTAAGGCCATGGATCAAGCTTGACTAAATGGGCACCCACCTCATTAAAAACCTTAGTATAGAAAACCACTTGGGAAAAACTATACACAAGGGAAAAAGAGTGTAGGTGCCGATTTAGGATCTCATGGCCGAGTAAGGTCTATGAGGCCAAGCTTCGAGTGAATGTATTCACACACTTGTGGGCTTGCTGCTTTGGTGAGGATGTCAGCCAGTTGTTCTTTGCTTTCGGTATGACATGGTAGGACAACCCCAAGCTTGATTTGCTCTCTAACTTTATGACAATCGACTTCAATATGCTTGGTTCTCTCATGAAACACTGAATTGGTGGCGATATGGATGGCGGCTTCATTATCACAATGCATAGTGATTGGTTTCGGTGATTCAATTCCAAGATCCTTGAGGAGTGCCTTTAACCACATCAGTTCCGTTGTTAGTTTCCTCATAGCTCTATACTCGGACTCCGCACTTGAAAGTGATACGACCTTTTGCTTCTTGCTCTTCCAAGTGACCAAGTTACCACCAAGGAACGTGCAGTAGCCTGTAGTTGAGCGGCGGTCCTCTCGATCTCCGGCATAGTCAGCATCGCAATAGCCCACTAGTTCGGTGTTCTTATTGCGTCCCATCCAAATGCCTTGTCCCGGTGAGCCTTTGATGTACTTGAGGATTCGTGTCACCATGTTCCATTGATGGATCGTTGGGTTCTTCATATGCTGGCTGGCCTGGTTCACAGCAAAACAAATATCAGGTCGTGTGATCGTTAAGTAGATAAGCTTACCTACTAGGCGCCGGTATAGGCTAACGTCCTTGAACGGAGCTGTATCAAGCTCCCCCTGTCCTCCGGCCTTGTAGTTCTCTTCAAGGGGTGTAGACACCGCTTTTGAACCTAATTTTCCTGTTTCACTCAACAAGTCAAGTGCATATTTCCTTTGTGACAAGAATAGACCTTTATCCGATCTGTAAACTTCTATCCCAAGAAAATATTTCAACTCTCCAAGGTCTTTAATATCAAAAACTGATTTCAAAAAGGTTTTAGTGGTTTGAATACCTACCGAGTCACTTCCAGTGATGATGATATCATCAACATACACTAGAATGACTATTATACCTTTTGTGCTTGTTAGCGTGAATAGAGTATGATCAGCCTCGGATTTTCGGAATCCTTTGTCAAGGAGAGTGGTGCTTAGCTTGTGGTACCATGCTCTTGGAGACTGTTTTAGGCCATAGATTGCTTTGTTGAGTTTTAACACCTTGCCCGGACTAATGGTGTCTTCTAAGCCCGGTGGTGGCCGCATATACACTTCGTCTTCAAGCTCTCCTTGCAAGAAGGCGTTCTTAACATCCATTTGCCAAAGTTCCCAATCGAGGTTGGTGGCAAGAGAGAGAACGACTCGAACGGTGTGAAGCTTGGCCACCGGAGCAAACGTATCAAGATAGTCCTCCCCATACGTTTGTGTGAATCCTCGTGCAACAAGCCGGGCTTTGTAGCGTTCGATCTCACCATTGCTCTTGTATTTGATGGTGAAGATATAACGCGAGGTAACGGCCTTCTTGCCGTTGGGCAAATCGGCTTCATCCCACGTACGGTTTTGGACCATGGCCGTGTTTTCAGCGTTGATCGCATCTTGCCATTCCTTGTGGTCCTTGGCCTCAGCATAGGTCTGGGGAATCCAGTTCGCATCAATGTGGCCAAGAAAGACTTGATGATCAATCGGGAGATGAGCAAGTGAACATACGGCCTGAATTGGGTGCGCGACGGCCATGTTGTTGTAGTACACTCGAGTGTTCGTCCAGTTGTTGGGGTGAAACTTGATGCGCTGACTTCGTCGGAGAGGAACGATAGGCCCAGCCTCGGACTCAGCACTGACTGGAACTTCCGGTTCCGTGAATGGTACTGTGTCCGTGTCCGTGTCCGTGTCCGTGTCCGTGGTACCGTGTCCGTGTCCGTGTCCGTGTCCGTGTCCGTGTCCATGTCCGTGTCCGTGTCCGTGTCCGTGTCCATGTCCATGTCCGTGTCCGTGTCCGTGTCCGTGTCCGTGTCCGTGTCCGTGTCCGGAGTCCGCGGTACCATGATCTTCCATAGATGTTTCTGGTGCATTTGGCTCGACAGGAACAGGATCAGTAGATGGGACAGAAGGTTCAGTTGGCTCGGCAGGATCATTGGCGGCCCGATCGTTTTCAATGCCTAGCCGCTCAAGGATGACACGTAGGTTCCGCGTTCGATCCGATGGGGTGGTTGATAGGTTACGTAGTTCATCCCAGTTGGGCTCGTCATAGAATCCTTTTGTCTCCACAAACTTGACATCACGAGATATGAGAACTCTCCTTGTCGCCGGATCATAGCACTTATAGCCCTTTTGTGTTGTGGAGTAGCCGATAAACATGCTCTTAACACTCTTGGCATCGAGTTTGTCTCGTAGTTCACCTGGTCGCAACACATAACAAACACAACCAAACACCCTTAGATGGTCAAATGTAGGTTTAGCCTTGTTTAATACCTCAAATGGGGATATGTCATTAAGGATCTTCGTTGGTGTGCGATTAATAAGGTAACAGGCCGTAAGGACAGCATCACCCCAAAAACGCTTTGGAACCGTTGTATGGAACATCATAGACCTTGCAACCTCCATGAGATGCCTATTCTTCCTCTCAGCCACTCCATTTTGTTGTGGTGTGTATGGGCAACTAGTTTGGTGAAGAATTCCATGTTTGGCTAGATGTTGTTTAAAGGCATGACTTGTGTATTCTCCACCATTATCTGATCTCAAAATTTTAATCTTTGCATGATAGTGGTTAGTAACATAATTTTGGAAATTAGTAAAGGCCTCAAGAACTCTATCCTTAGAAGGGAGTAAGGTCAACCAAGTATATTTCGATTTTTCATCAATAAAAATAACAAAATACTTTTGATTTTCTCTAGAAAGGCAAGGAGATGTCCAAACATCAGAATGGACTAAATCAAAACAGTTTTCATACATAGTAATAGATTTAGGAAAAACAGTTTTGCAATGTTTACCAAGGATACAAGCCTCACATTCATCATTTTTAAAAGAAATACTAGGAAACATCAAGGTTAAGGCTCTAGTGTGAGGATGTCCTAATCTAGCATGAAGAATAGAGTCATTAGGTTTAACAACAACCGATTTAAAACAAGATGCAGAAGTAGAAGATAGATTCAAGTCCTCAAGCACATAGAGATCATCCTTAGAACCTCCTTGTCCAAGAACTTTACTTGTTTCAATATCCTGAAAATGAACCTTGTTAGGACTAAATATTGCATAACAATTCAAATCAGTGGTAGCTCTCTTAACGGATAGTAAATTTGATGTGAAAGTTGGCATATAAAAAGCCTTGGTTACTTTGTCAAACAATTTCAAATTTCCTACACCTTTAACCGGTACCTTCTCGCCATTAGCTATAACAACATTACCATTTGCCGGTGTAATATCACTTATTAATCTAGAATCACTAATCATGTGATGAGATGCACCGGAGTCAACAATAAGAGGTTTAGTTTTGTTTAGGGCGAGAAAAGATTTACCGGAGGCCTCCTTGAGGGCTTTGATGAGCGCATCAAGGTCGGACTTCCTCACCAGCTCGGAGGACGCCGTGAGTGCAGTAGCTTGTTGGGATGGTTCGGTTGGTGTTTCTCCCATTACAGCGGCTTGATGGGCTCTTGGTGGTCCTCCACGGTTTGGTCCTCCACGGCGAAGGTGTGGGTGAAGGATCCAGCAGCGGCTCTTGAAGTGACCCACTTTCTTACAATGTTCACATACTGGTGGATTCTTGTCGTCCGGCTTGTAGTATCCTCGGTTAGCCGATGCCATTTCCACCTTGTTGACAGTTATTAACTCCCCTTTGCCTCCGAATAGCCCCATGGAACCATGTTCCTTTTGAATTTGGTTACATACGTCGTCTAGGCTAGGAAGCTTGTCAGATCGTAGGATATGCTTGATAAGGTCGTTGTAGGAGGGGTTCAACGTTAAGAGTAAGCCGAACACTTTATCTTGTTCACGCCTTTCGTTCAAGATGGCTGGATCTACGGTCGCCGGCCGGAGCATCTCTAGTTCAGCCCAAAGTGACCTAAACTTTCCAAAGTGTTTAGTGAACTCCATGTCTTCCTGGTTGAGATTGTTGATGGTTCTCTTAATCTCGAAGATCCGGTTCACGTTAGTAACATTTCCAAAGACATTCTTAAGAGTGTCCCATAAGTCCTTTGCAGTTTCGCAATAGGAGTAAGCTTCAAGGATGGGGGCATCTAGGGAGTTTTGAATAATGGCTAGGACTCCTTGGTCTTCTTGAAACCACTTGTTCCTTTCGTCTGCGACAAGATCCTTGTCGTCTTTGGTGGCCTCGCCACTTGGAGCCTCACTCGCTTCAACATGGGACCAAAGTCCTCGGCCGCATAGGGCTGTCTTCGTGGTTCTAGCCCACAGTAAGTAGTTCTCTCCCTTGAGAGTAACCGGAACAATCATAGTTTTGGTGTTTTCCATGATGAATTCGGTGGTTTAGGTGTTTACCCAACGGTTAACAGAAATTTTGGGAACAAAGAGATTTGAAAGCACAAGATAGAGAGAATGCGGAAGATTGTGATGGAGATGAAGTCAAAGAACAGGAACAATCTGCTCTGATACCATGTAAGTTTTAAATTAGAGAGATTTGAGAGTAACTAAGAATAGAGATCGGATAGAGAAGGGAAGAGAGTAGGCGTATGGAGAGAATAGGAGAAAGAGATATTTTCTCTTCTTACTTTATTAGTAACCTAGTTACATCCTTATTATAGTCATACATACAAGAATATTCCTCTAAGATGCTATACACATTTACAAATGGAGATAGTGACACCTCCTTAATCACAACATGTGATCTTCCTTTCCCTTCCACTTGCACAGCTTGTCAACGGTTATGAAGGAGGAAGGATCTCGAAGGCTTGTGACCGTTGGAGGCTCTCACTGATGGGCTGGACCTGATATCCTCGATGGTTGTACGGACGGCCCACTTTGATAACAGTACGGACGTCCGTACGGCCGTACGGACGGTGGTGTCCCATTTCAGAGAGATGGATGTGGAGAGTTTAAAAGCCACTTATACACATTTTGTCCCAAAACAGGCTAAAACCAAGAGAACATTGCTTAGAAGCTGTAAACAGTTTTGTTAGTGTTTCTAAGGTTAAAATGTGTCTTAATCCAATGCAACTGACTAATTATAAGAGTTTTAGATAGATGTGGAGAGTTTAAAAGCCACTTATACCCATTTTGTCCCAAAACAGGCTAAAACCAAGAAAACATTGCTGAGAAGCACCAAACAGCTTTGTTAGTGTTTCTGGGGTAAAAATGTGTCTTAATCCAATGCAACTAACTGATTATAAGAGCTTGAGATAGATGTGGAGAGTTTAAGAGCCACTTATACCCATTTTGTCCCAAAAAGGCTAAAACCAAGAAAACATTGCTTAGAAGCACTAAACAGCTTTGTTAGTGTTTCTGTGGTTAAAATGTGTCTTAATCCAATGCAACTAACTAACTATAAGAGTTTTAGATAGATGTGGAGAGTTTAAAAGCCAGTTATACCCATTTTGTCCCAAAACAGGCTTAAACCAGGAAAACATTGCTTAGAAGCTCTAAACAGCTATGTAAGTGTTTCTGGGGTTAAAATGTGTCTTAATCCAATGCAACTGACTAACTATAAGAGTTTGAGATGGATGTGGAGAGTTTAAAATCCACTTATACACATTTTGTCCCAAAACAGGCTAAAATCAAGAAAACATTGCTTAGAAGCTGTAAACAGCTTTGTTAGTGTTTCTAGGGTTAAAATGTGTCTTAATCCAATGCAACTGACTAATTATAAGAGTTTCAGATGGATGTGGAGAGTTTAAAAGCCACTTATACCCATTTTGTCCCAAAACAGGCTAAAACCAAGAAACATTGCTTAGAAGCACTAAACAGCTTTGTTAGTGTTTCTGTGGTTAAAATGTGTCTTAATCCAATGAAACTAACTAATTATAAGAGTTTGAGATAGATGTGGAGAGTTTAAAAGCCACTTATACCCATTTTGTCCCAAAACAGGCTAAAACCATGAAAACAATGCCTAGAAGCTGTAAACAGCTTTGTTAGTGTTTCTGGGGTTTAAATGTGTCTTAATCCAATGCAACTGAGTAATTATAAGAGTTTGAGATGGATGTGGAGAGTTTAAAAGCCACTTATACCCATTTTGTCCCAAAACAGGCTAAAACCAAGAAAACATTGCTTAGAAGCACTAAACAGCTTTGTTAGTGTTTTTGTGCTTAAAATGTGTCTTAATCCAATGCAACTAACTAATTATAAGAGTTTTAGATAGATGTGGTGAGTTTAAAAGCTACTTATACCCATTTTGTCCCAAAACAGGCTAAAACCAAGAAAACATTGCTTAGAAGCTCTAAACAGCTATGTTAGTGTTTCTGGGGTTTAAATGTGTCTTAATCCAATGCAACTGCCTAATTATAAGAGTTTGAGATTGATGTGGAGAGTTTAAAAGCCACTTATACCCATTTTGTCCCAAAACAGGCTTAAACCAAGAAAACATTGTTTAGAAGCTCTAAACAGCTATGTTAGTGTTTCTGGGGTTAAAATGTGTCTTAATCCAATGCAACTGACTAATTATAAGAGTTTGAGATGGATGTGGAGAGTTTAAAAGCCACTTATACACATTTTGTCCCAAAACAGGCTAAAACCAAGAGAACATTGCTTAGAAGCTGTAAACAGTTTTGTTAGTGTTTCTAGGGTTAAAATGTGTCTTAATCCAATGCAACTGACTAATTATAAGAGTTTGAGATTGATGTGGAGAGTTTAAAAGCCATTTATACCAATTTTGTCCCAAAACAGGCTAAAACCAAGAAAACATTGCTGAGAAGAACCAAACAGCTATGTTAGTGTTTCTGGGGTTAAAATGTGTCTTAATCCAATGCAAATGACTAATTATAAGAGTTTGAGATTGATGTGGAGAGTTTAAAAGCCACTTATACTCATTTTGTCCCAAAACAGGCTAAAACCAAGAAAACATTGCCTAGAAGCTATAAACAGCTTTGTTAGTGTTTCTGGGATTAAAATGTATCTTAATCCAAAGCAACTGACTAATTATATGAGTTTGAGATGGATGTGGAGAGTATAAAAGCCACTTATACCCATTTTGTCCCAAAACAGGTTGAAACCAAGAAAACATTGCTTAGAAGCACTAAACAGCTTTGTTAGTGTTTTTGTGGTTAAAATGTGTCTTAATCCAATGCAACTAACTGATTATAAGAGTTTTAGATAGATGTGGAGAGTTTAAAAGCCACTTATACCCATTTTGTCCCAAAACAGGCTTAAACCAAGAAAACATTGCTTAGAAGCTCTAAACAGCTATGTTAGTGTTTCTGGGGTTTAAATGTGTCTTAATCCAATGCAACTGCCTAATTATAAGAGTTTGAGATTGATGTGGAGAGTTTAAAAGCCACTTATACCCATTTTGTCCCAAAACAGGCTAAAACCAAGAAAACATTGCTGAGAAGCACCAAACAGCTTTGTTAGTGTTTCTGGGGTTAAAATGTTTCTTAATCCAATGCAACTAACTAATTATAAGAGCTTGAGATAGATTTGGAGAGTTTAAAACCCACTTATACCCATTTTGTCCCAAAACAGGCTAAAACCATGAAAACAATGCCTAGAAGCTGTAAATGGCTTTGTTAGTGTTTCTGGGCTTAAAATGTGTCTTAATCCAATGCAACTGACTAATCATAAGAGTTTGAGATGGATGTGGAGAGTTTAAAAGCCACTTATACCCATTTTGTCCCAAAACAGGCTAAAACCAAGAAACATTGCTTAGAAGCACTAAACAGCTTTGTTAGTGTTTCTGTGGTTAAAATGTGTCTTAATCCAATGCAACTAACTAACTATAAGAGTTTTAGATAGATGTGGAGAGTTTAAAAGCCACTTATACCCATTTTGTCCCAAAACAGGCTTAAACCAAGAAAACATTGCTTAGAAGCTCTAAACAGCTATGTTAGTGTTTCTGGGGTTTAAATGTGTCTTAATCCAATGCAACTGCCTAATTATAAGAGTTTGAGATTGATGTGGAGAGTTTAAAAGCCACTTATACCCATTTTGTCCCAAAACAGGCTAAAACCATGAAAACATTGCTGAGAAGCACCAAACAGCCATGTTAGTGTTTCTGGGGTTAAAATGTGTCTTAATCCAATGCAAATGACTAATTATAAGAGTTTGAGATTAATGTGGAGAGTTTAAAAGCCACTTATACCCATTTTGTCCCAAAACAGGCTTAAACCAAGAAAACATTGTTTAGAAGCTCTAAACTGCTATGTTAGTGTTTCTGGGTTAAAATGTGTCTTAATCCAATGCAACTGACTAATTATAAGAGTTTGAGATGGATGTGGAGAGTTTAAAAGCCACTTATACACATTTTGTCCCAAAACAGGCTAAAACCAAGAGAACATTGCTTAGAAGCTGTAAACAGTTTTGTTAGTGTTTCTAGGGTTAAAATGTGTCTTAATCCAATGCAACTGACTAATTATAAGAGTTTGAGATTGATGTGGAGAGTTTAAAAGCCACTTATACCCATTTTGTCCCAAAACAGGCTAAAACCAAGAAAACATTGCCTAGAAGCTATAAACAGCTTTGTTAGTGTTTCAGGGATTAAAATGTCTCTTACTCCAAAGCAACTGACTAATTATATGAGTTTGAGATGGATGTGGAGAGTTTAAAAGCCACTTATACCCATTTTGTCCCAAAACAGGTTAAAACCAAGAAAACATTGCTTAGAAGCACTAAACAGCTTTGTTAGTGTTTTTGTGGTCAAAATGTGTCTTAATCCAATGCAACTAACTAATTATAAGAGTTTTAGATAGATGTGGAGAGTTTAAAAGCCACTTATACCCATTTTGTCCCAAAACAGGCTTAAACCAAGAAAACATTGCTTAGAAGCTCTAAACAGCTATGTTAGTGTTTCTGGGGTTTAAATGTGTCTTAATCCAATGCAACTGCCTAATTATAAGAGTTTGAGATTAATGTGGAGAGTTTAAAAGCCACTTATACCCATTTTGTCCCAAAACAGGCTAAAACCAAGAAAACATTGCTGAGAAGCACCAAACAGCTTTGTTAGTGTTTCTGGGGTTAAAATGTTTCTTATCCAATGCAACTAACTAATTATAAGAGCTTGAGATAGATGTGGAGAGTTTAAAAGCCACTTATACCCATTTTGTCCCAAAAAGGCTAAAACCAAGAAAACATTGCTTAGAAGCACTAAACAGCTTTGTTAGTGTTTCTGGGGTTAAAATGTGTCTTAATCCAATGCAACTAAATAATTATAAGAGTTTGAGATAGATGTGGAGAGTTTAAAAGCCACTTATACCCATTTTGTCCCAAAACAGGCTAAAACCATGAAAACAATGCCTAGAAGCTGTAAACAGCTTTGTTAGTGTTTCTGGGGTTTAAATGTGTCTTAATCTAATGCAACTGACTAATTATAAGAGTTTGAGATGGATGTGGAGAGTTTAAAAGCCACTTATACCCATTTTGTCCCAAAACAGGCTAAAACCAAGAAAACATTGCTTAGAAACACTAAACAGCTTTGTTAGTGTTTTTGTGCTTAAAATGTGTCTTAATCCAATGCAACTAACTAATTATAAGAGTTTTAGATAGATGTGGTGAGTTTAAAAGCTACTTATACCCATTTTGTCCTAAAACAGGCTAAAACCAAGAAAACATTGCTTAGAAGCTCTAAACAGCTATGTTAGTGTTTCTGGGGTTAAAATGTGTCTTAATCCAATGCAACTGACTAATTATAAGAGTTTGAGATGGATATGGAGAGTTTAAAAGCCACTTATACACATTTTGTCCCAACACAGGCTAAAATCAAGAAAACATTGCTTAGAAGCTGTAAACAGCTTTGTTAGTGTTTCTAGGGTTAAAATGTGTCTTAGTCCAATGCAACTGACTAATTATAAGAGTTTGAGATTGATGTGGAGAGTTTAAAAGCCACTTATACCAATTTTGTCCCAAAACAGGCTAAAACCAAGAAAACATTGCTGAGAAGCACCAAACAGCTATGTTAGTGTTTCTGGGGTTAAAATGTGTCTTAATCCAATGCAAATGACTAATTATAAGAGTTTGAGATTGATGTGGAGAGTTTAAAAGCCACTTATACTCATTTTGTCCCAAAACAGGCTAAAACCAAGAAAACATTGCCTAGAAGCTATAAACAGCTTTGTTAGTGTTTCTGGGATTAAAATGTATCTTAATCCAAAGCAACTGACTAATTATATGAGTTTGAGATGGATGTGGAGAGTATAAAAGCCACTTATACCCATTTTGTCCCAAAACAGGTTGAAACCAAGAAAACATTGCTTAGAAGCACTAAACAGCTTTGTTAGTGTTTTTGTGGTTAAAATGTGTCTTAATCCAATGCAACTAACTGATTATAAGAGTTTTAGATAGATGTGGAGAGTTTAAAAGCCACTTATACCCATTTTGTCCCAAAACAGGCTTAAACCAAGAAAACATTGCTTAGAAGCTCTAAACAGCTATGTTAGTGTTTCTGGGGTTTAAATGTGTCTTAATCCAATGCAACTGCCTAATTATAAGAGTTTGAGATTGATGTGGAGAGTTTAAAAGCCACTTATACCCATTTTGTCCCAAAACAGGCTAAAACCAAGAAAACATTGCTGAGAAGCACCAAACAGCTTTGTTAGTGTTTCTAGGGTTAAAATGTTTCTTAATCCAATGCAACTAACTAATTATAAGAGCTTGAGATAGATGTGGAGAGTTTAAAACCCACTTATACCCATTTTGTCCCAAAACAGGCTAAAACCATGAAAACAATGCCTAGAAGCTGTAAATAGCTTTGTTAGTGTTTCTGGGGTTAACATGTGTCTTAATCCAATGCAACTGACTAATTATAAGAGTTTGAGATGGATGTGGAGAGTTTAAAAGCCACTTATACCCATTTTGTCCCAAAACAGGCTAAAACCAAGAAACATTGCTTAGAAGCACTAAACAGTTTTGTTAGTGTTTCTGTGGTTAAAATGTGTCTTAATCCAATGCAACTAACTAATTATAAGAGTTTTAGATAGATGTGGAGAGTTTAAAAGCCACTTATACCCATTTTGTCCCAAAACAGGCTTAAACCAAGAAAACATTGCTTAGAAGCTCTAAACAGCTATGTTAGTGTTTCTGGGGTTTAAATGTGTCTTAATCCAATGCAACTGCCTAATTATAAGAGTTTGAGATTGATGTGGAGAGTTTAAAAGCCACTTATACCCATTTTGTCCCAAAACAGGCTAAAACCATGAAAACATTGCTGAGAAGCACCAAACAGCCATGTTAGTGTTTCTGGGGTTAAAATGTGTCTTAATCCAATGCAAATGACTAATTATAAGAGTTTGAGATTGATGTGGAGAGTTTAAAAGCCACTTATACCCATTTTGTCCCAAAACAGGCTTAAACCAAGAAAACATTGTTTAGAAGCTCTAAACAGCTATGTTAGTGTTTCTGGGGTTAAAATGTGTCTTAATCCAATGCAAATGACTAATTATAAGAGTTTGAGATTGATGTGGAGAGTTTAAAAGCCACTTATACTCATTTTGTCCCAAAACAGGCTAAAACCAAGAAAACATTGCCTAGAAGCTATAAACAGCTTTGTTAGTGTTTCTGGGATTAAAATGTATCTTAATCCAAAGCAACTGACTAATTATATGAGTTTGAGATGGATGTGGAGAGTATAAAAGCCACTTATACCCATTTTGTCCCAAAACAGGTTGAAACCAAGAAAACATTGCTTAGAAGCACTAAACAGCTTTGTTAGTGTTTTTGTGGTTAAAATGTGTCTTAATCCAATGCAACTAACTGATTATAAGAGTTTTAGATAGATGTGGAGAGTTTAAAAGCCACTTATACCCATTTTGTCCCAAAACAGGCTTAAACCAAGAAAACATTGCTTAGAAGCTCTAAACAGCTATGTTAGTGTTTCTGGGGTTTAAATGTGTCTTAATCCAATGCAACTGTCTAATTATAAGAGTTTGAGATTGATGTGGAGAGTTTAAAAGCCACTTATACCCATTTTGTCCCAAAACAGGCTAAAACCAAGAAAACATTGCTGAGAAGCACCAAACAGCTTTGTTAGTGTTTCTGGGGTTAAAATGTTTCTTAATCCAATGCAACTAACTAATTATAAGAGCTTGAGATAGATGTGGAGAGTTTAAAACCCACTTATACCCATTTTGTCCCAAAACAGGCTAAAACCATGAAAACAATGCCTAGAAGCTGTAAATAGCTTTGTTAGTGTTTCTGGGGTTAACATGTGTCTTAATCCAATGCAACTGACTAATTATAAGAGTTTGAGATGGATGTGGAGAGTTTAAAAGCCACTTATACCCATTTTGTCCCAAAACAGGCTAAAACCAAGAAACATTGCTTAGAAGCACTAAACAGTTTTGTTAGTGTTTCTGTGGTTAAAATGTGTCTTAATCCAATGCAACTAACTAATTATAAGAGTTTTAGATAGATGTGGAGAGTTTAAAAGCCACTTATACCCATTTTGTCCCAAAACAGGCTTAAACCAAGAAAACATTGCTTAGAAGCTCTAAACAGCTATGTTAGTGTTTCTGGGGTTTAAATGTGTCTTAATCCAATGCAACTGCCTAATTATAAGAGTTTGAGATTGATGTGGAGAGTTTAAAAGCCACTTATACCCATTTTGTCCCAGAACAGGCTAAAACCATGAAAACATTGCTGAGAAGCACCAAACAGCCATGTTAGTGTTTCTGGGGTTAAAATGTGTCTTAATCCAATGCAAATGACTAATTATAAGAGTTTGAGATTGATGTGGAGAGTTTAAAAGCCACTTATACCCATTTTGTCCCAAAACAGGCTTAAACCAAGAAAACATTGTTTAGAAGCTCTAAACAGCTATGTTAGTGTTTCTGGGGTTTAAATGTGTCTTAATCCAATGCAACTGACTAATTATAAGAGTTTGAGATGGATGTGGAGAGTTTAAAAGCCACTTATACCCATTTTGTCCCAAAACAGGCTAAAACCAAGAAAACATTGCTTAGAAACACTAAACAGCTTTGTTAGTGTTTTTGTGCTTAAAATGTGTCTTAATCCAATGCAACTAACTAATTATAAGAGCTTGAGATAAATGTGGAGAGTTTAAAAGCCACTTATACCCATTTTGTCCCAAAAAGGCTAAAACCAAGAAAACATTGCTTAGAAGCACTAAACAGCTTTGTTAGTGTTTCTGGGGTTAAAATGTGTCTTAATCCAATGCAACTAAATAATTATAAGAGTTTGAGATAGATGTGGAGAGTTTAAAAGCCACTTATACCCATTTTGTCCCAAAACAGGCTAAAACCATGACAACAATGCCTAGAAGCTGTAAACAGCTTTGTTAGTGTTTCTGGGGTTTAAATGTGTCTTAATCCAATGCAACTGACTAATTATAAGAGTTTAAGATGGATGTGGAGAGTTTAAAAGCCACTTATACCCATTTTGTCCCAAAACAGGCTAAAACCAAGAAAACATTGCTTAGAAGCTCTAAACAGCTATGTTAGTGTTTCTGGGGTTAAAATGTGTCTTAATCCAATGCAACTGACTAATTATAAGAGTTTGAGATGGATATGGAGAGTTTAAAAGCCACTTATACACATTTTGTCCCAACACAGGCTAAAATCAAGAAAACATTGCTTAGAAGCTGTAAACAGCTTTGTTAGTGTTTCTAGGGTTAAAATGTGTCTTAGTCCAATGCAACTGACTAATTATAAGAGTTTGAGATTGATGTGGAGAGTTTAAAAGCCACTTATACCCATTTTGTCCCAAAACAGGCTAAAACCAAGAAAACATTGCTTAGAAGCACTAAACAGCTTTGTTAGTGTTTCTGTGGTAAAAATGTGTCTTAATCCAATGCAACTAACTAACTATAAGAGTTTTAGATAGATGTGGAGAGTTTAAAAGCCACTTATACCCATTTTGTCCCAAAACAGGCTTAAACCAAGAAAACATTGCTTAGAAGCTCTAAACAGCTATGTTAGTGTTTCTGGGGTTTAAATGTGTCTTAATCCAATGCAACTGCCTAATTATAAGAGTTTGAGATTGATGTGGAGAGTTTAAAAGCCACTTATACCCATTTTGTCCCAAAACAGGCTAAAACCAAGAAAACATTGCTGAGAAGCACCAAACAGCTTTGTTAGTGTTTCTGGGGTTAAAATGTTTCTTAATCCAATGCAACTAACTAATTATAAGAGCTTGAGATAGATGTGGAGAGTTTAAAACCCACTTATACCCATTTTGTCCCAAAACAGGCTAAAACCATGAAAACAATGCCTAGAAGCTGTAAATAGCTTTGTTAGTGTTTCTGGGGTTAACATGTGTCTTAATCCAATGCAACTGACTAATTATAAGAGTTTGAGATGGATGTGGAGAGTTTAAAAGCCACTTATACCCATTTTGTCCCAAAACAGGCTAAAACCAAGAAACATTGCTTAGAAGCACTAAACATTTTTGTTAGTGTTTCTGTGGTTAAAATGTGTCTTAATCCAATGCAACTAACTAATTATAAGAGTTTTAGATAGATGTGGAGAGTTTAAAAGCCACTTATACCCATTTTGTCCCAAAACAGGCTTAAACCAAGAAAACATTGCTTAGAAGCTCTAAACAGCTATGTTAGTGTTTCTGGGGTTCAAATGTGTCTTAATCCAATGCAACTGCCTAATTATAAGAGTTTGAGATTGATGTGGAGAGTTTAAAAGCCACTTATACCCATTTTGTCCCAAAACAGGCTAAAACCATGAAAACATTGCTGAGAAGCACCAAACAGCCATGTTAGTGTTTCTGGGGTTAAAATGTGTCTTAATCCAATGCAAATGACTAATTATAAGAGTTTGAGATTGATGTGGAGAGTTTAAAAGCCACTTATACCCATTTTGTCCCAAAACAGGCTTAAACCAAGAAAACATTGTTTAGAAGCTCTAAACAGCTATGTTAGTGTTTCTGGGGTTAAAATGTGTCTTAATCCAATGCAACTGACTAATTATAAGAGTTTGAGATGGATGTGGAGAGTTTAAAAGCCACTTATACACATTTTGTCCCAAAACTGGCTAAAACCAAGAGAACATTGCTTAGAAGCTGTAAACAGTTTTGTTAGTGTTTCTACGGTTAAAATGTGTCTTAATCCAATGCAAACTGACTAATTATAAAAGTTTGAGATTGATGTGGAGAGTTTAAAAGCCACTTATACCCATTTTATCCCAAAACAGGCTAAAACCAAGAAAACATTGCCTAGAAGCTATAAACAGCTTTGTTAGTGTTTCAGGGATTAAAATGTATCTTAATCCAAAGCAACTGACTAATTATATGAGTTTGAGATGGATGTGGAGAGTTTAAAAGCCACTTATACCCATTTTGTCCCAAAACAGGTTAAAACCAAGAAAACATTGCTTAGAAGCACTAAACAGCTTTGTTAGTATTTTTGTGGTCAAAATGTGTCTTAATCCAATGCAACTAACTAATTATAAGAGTTTTAGATAGATGTGGAGAGTTTAAAAGCCACTTATACCCATTTTGTCCCAAAACAGGCTTAAACCAAGAAAACATTGCTTAGAAGCTCTAAAAAGTTATGTTAGTGTTTCTGGGGTTTAAATGTGTCTTAATCCAATGCAACTGCCTAATTATAAGAGTTTGAGATTGATGTGGAGAGTTTAAAAGCCACTTATACCCATTTTGTCCCAAAACAGGCTAAAACCAAGAAAACATTGCTGAGAAGCACCAAACAGCTTTGTTAGTGTTTCTAGGGTTAAAATGTTTCTTATCCAATGCAACTAACTAATTATAAGAGCTTGAGATAGATGTGGAGAGTTTAAAACCCACTTATACCCATTTTGTCCCAAAAAGGCTAAAACCAAGAAAACATTGCTTAGAAGCAGTAAACAGCTTTGTTAGTGTTTCTGGGGTTAAAATGTGTCTTAATCCAATGCAACTGACTAATTATAAGAGTTTAAGATAGATGTGGAGAGATTAAAAGGCACTTATACCCATTTTGTCCCAAAACAGGCTAAAACCATGAACAAATGCCTAGAAGCTGTAAACAGCTTTGTTATGGTTTTCTGGGGTTAAAATGTGTCTTAATCCAATGCAACTGGCTAATTATAAGAGTTTGAGATGGATGTGGAGAGTTTAAAAGCCACTTATACCCATTTTGTCCCAAAAACGGCTAAAACCAAGAAAACATTGCTTAGAAGCACTAAACAGCTTTGTTAGTGTTTTTGTGGTTAAAATGTGTCTTAATCCAATGCAACTAACTAATTATAAGAGTTTTAGATAGATGTGGAGAGTTTAAAAGCCACTTATACCCATTTTGTCCCAAAACAGGCTTAAACCAAGAAAACATTGCTTAGAAGCTCTAAACAGCTATGTTAGTGTTTTTGGGGTTTAAATGTGTCTTAATCCAATGCAACTGCCTAATTTAAGAGTTTGAGATTGATGTGGAGAGTTTAAAAGCCACTTATACCCATTTTGTCCCAAAAAAGGCTTAAACCAAGAAAACATTGCTGAGAAGCACCAAACAGCCATGTTAGTGTTTCTGGGGTTAAAATGTGTCTTAATCCAATGCAAATGACTAATTATAAGAGTTTGAGATTGATGTGGAGAGTTTAAAAGCCACTTATACCCATTTTGTCCCAAAACAGGCTAAAACCAAGAAAACATTGCTTAGAAGCACTAAACAGCTTTGTTAGTGTTTCTGTGGTAAAAATGTGTCTTAATCCAATGCAACTAACTAACTATAAGAGTTTTAGATAGATGTGGAGAGTTTAAAAGCCACTTATACCCATTTTGTCCCAAAACAGGCTTAAACCAAGAAAACATTGCTTAGAAGCTCTAAACAGCTATGTAAGTGTTTCTGGGGTTAAAATGTGTCTTAATCCAATGCATTTGACTAACTATAAGAGTTTGAGATGGATGTGGAGAGTTTAAATTCCACTTATACACATTTTGTCCCAAAACAGGCTAAAACCAAGAAAACATTGCTTAGAAGCTGTAAACAGCTTTGTTAGTGTTTCTAGGGTTAAAATGTGTCTTAATCCAATGCAACTGACTAATTATAAGAGTTTGAGATTGATGTGGAGAGTTTAAAAGCCACTTATACCCATTTTGTCCCAAAACAAGCTAAAACCAAGAAAACATTGCTGAGAAGCACCAAACAACTATGTTAGTGTTTCTGGGGTTAAAATGTGTCTTAATCCAATGCAAATGACTAGTTATAAGAGTTTGAGATTGATGTGGAGAGTTTAAAAGCCACTTATACCCATTTTGTCCCAAAACAGGCTAAAACCAAGAAAACATTGCCTAGAAGCTATAAACAGCTTTCTTAGTGTTTCTAGGATTAAAATGTATCTTAATCCAAAGCAACTGACAAATTATTTGAGTTTGAGATGGATGTGGAGAGTTTAAAAGCCACTTGTACTCATTTTGTCCCAAAACAGGTTAAAACTAAGAAAACATTGCTTAGAAGCACTAAACAGCTTTGTTAGTGTTTTTGTGGTTAAAATGTGTCTTAATCCAATGCAACTAACTAATTATAAGAGTTTGAGATAGATGTGGAGAGTTTAAAAGCCACTTATACCCGTTTTGTCCCAAAACAGGCTAAAACCAAGAATACATTGCTTAGAAGCACTAAACAACTTTGTTAGTGTTTCTGGGGTTAAAATGTGTCTTAATCCAATGCAACTAACTAATTATAAGAGCTTGAGATAAATGTGGAGAGTTTAAAAGCCACTTATACCCATTTTGTCCCAAAAAGGCTAAAACCAAGAAAACATTGCTTAGAAGCACTAAACAGCTTTGTTAGTGTTTCTGGGGTTAAAATGTGTCTTAATCCAATGCAACTAAATAATTATAAGAGTTTGAGATAGATGTGGAGAGTTTAAAAGCCACTTATACCCATTTTGTCCCAAAACAGGCTAAAACCATGACAACAATGCCTAGAAGCTGTAAACAGCTTTGTTAGTGTTTCTGGGGTTTAAATGTGTCTTAATCCAATGCAACTGACTAATTATAAGAGTTTGAGATGGATGTGGAGAGTTTAAAAGCCACTTATACCCATTTTGTCCCAAAACAGGCTAAAACCAAGAAAACATTGCTTAGAAGCTCTAAAATGCTATGTTAGTGTTTCTGGGGTTAAAATGTGTCTTAATCCAATGCAACTGACTAATTATAAGAGTTTGAGATGGATATGGAGAGTTTAAAAGCCACTTATACACATTTTGTCCCAACACAGGCTAAAATCAAGAAAACATTGCTTAGAAGCTGTAAACAGCTTTGTTAGTGTTTCTAGGGTTAAAATGTGTCTTAGTCCAATGCAACTGACTAATTATAAGAGTTTGAGATTGATGTGGAGAGTTTAAAAGCCACTTATACCAATTTTGTCCCAAAACAGACTAAAACCAAGAAAACATTGCTAAGAAGCACCAAACAGCTATGTTAGTGTTTCTGGGGTTAAAATGTGTCTTAATCCAATGCAAATGACTAATTATAAGAGTTTGAGATTGATGTGGAGAGTTTTAAAGCCACTTATACTCATTTTGTCCGAAAACAGGCTAAAACCAAGAAAACATTGCCTAGAAGCTATAAACAGCTTTGTTAGTGTTTCTGGGATTAAAATGTATCTTAATCCAAAGCAACTGACTAATTATATGAGTTTGAGATGGATGTGGAGAGTATAAAAGCCACTTATACCCATTTTGTCCCAAAACAGGTTGAAACCAAGAAAACATTGCTTAGAACCACTAAACAGCTTTGTTAGTGTTTCTGTGGTTAAAATGTGTCTTAATCCAATGCAACTAACTAATTATAAGAGTTTTAGATAGATGTGGAGAGTTTAAAAGCCACTTATACCCATTTTGTCCCAAAACAGGCTTAAACCAAGAAAACATTGCTTAGAAGCTCTAAACGGCTATGTTAGTGTTTCTGGGGTTTAAATGTGTCTTAATCCAATGCAACTGCCTAATTATAAAAGTTTGAGATTGATGTGGAGAGTTTAAAAGCCACTTATACCCATTTTGTCCCAAAACAGGCTAAAACCAAGAAAACATTGCTGAGAAGCACCAAACAGCTTTGTTAGTGTTTCTGGGGTTAAAATGTTTCTTAATCCAATGCAACTAACTAATTATAAGAGCTTGAGATAGATGTGGAGAGTTTAAAACCCACTTATACCCATTTTGTCCCAAAACAGGCTAAAACCATGAAAACAATGCCTAGAAGCTGGAAATAGCTTTGTTAGTGTTTCTGGGGTTAAAATGTGTCTTAATCCAATGCAACTGACTAATTATAAGAGTTTGAGATGGATGTGGACAGTTTAATAGCCACTTATACCCATTTTGTCCCAAAACAGGCTAAAACCAAGAAACATTGCTTAGAAGCACTAAACAGCTTTGTTAGTGTTTCTGTGGTTAAAATGTGTCTTAATCCAATGCAACTAACTAATTATAAGAGTTTTAGATAGATGTGGAGAGTTTAAAAGCCACTTATACCCATTTTGTCCCAAAACAGGCTTAAACCAAGAAAACATTGCTTAGAAGCTCTAAACAGCTATCTTAGTGTTTCTGGGGTTTAAATGTGTCTTAATCCAATGCAACTGCCTAATTATAAGAGTTTGAGATAGATGTGAAGAGTTTAAAAGCCACTTATACCCATTTTGTCCCAAAACAGGCTAAAACCATGAACAAATGCCTAGAAGCTGTAAACAGCTTTGTTATGGTTTTCTGGGGTTAAAATGTGTCTTAATCCAATGCAACTGACTAATTATAAGAGTTTGAGATGGATGTGGAGAGTTTAAAAGCCACTTATACACATTTTGTCCCAAAACAGGCTAAAACCAAGAGAACATTGCTTAGAAGCTGTAAACAGTTTTGTTAGTGTTTCTAGGGTTAAAATGTGTCTTAATCCAATGCAACTAACTAATTATAAGAGTTTGAGATTGATGTGGAGAGTTTAAAAGCCACTTATACCCATTTTGTCCCAAAACAGGCTAAAACCAAGAAAACATTGCCTAGAAGCTATAAACAGCTTTGTTAGTGTTTCTGGGGTTAAAATGTGTCTTAATCCAATGCAACTGACTAATTATAAGAGTTTGAGATGGATGTGGACAGTTTAATAGCCACTTATACCCATTTTGTCCCAAAACAGGCTAAAACCAAGAAACATTGCTTAGAAGCACTAAACAGCTTTGTTAGTGTTTCTGTGGTTAAAATGTGTCTTAATCCAATGCAACTAACTAATTATAAGAGTTTTAGATAGATGTGGAGAGTTTAAAAGCCACTTATACCCATTTTGTCCCAAAACAGGCTTAAACCAAGAAAACATTGCTTAGAAGCTCTAAACAGCTATCTTAGTGTTTCTGGGGTTTAAATGTGTCTTAATCCAATGCAACTGCCTAATTATAAGAGTTTGAGATTGATGTGGAGAGTTTAAAAGCCACTTATACCCATTTTGTCCCAAAACAGGCTTAAACCAAGAAAACATTGTTTAGAAGCTCTAAACAGCTATGTTAGTGTTTCTGGGGTTAAAATGTGTCTTAATCCAATGCAACTGACTAATTATAAGAGTTTGAGATGGATGTGGAGAGTTTAAAAGCCACTTATACACATTTTGTCCCAAAACAGGGTAAAACCAAGAGAACATTGCTTAGAAGCTGTAAACAGTTTTGTTAGTGTTTCTAGGGTTAAAATGTGTCTTAATCCAATGCAACTAACTAATTATAAGAGTTTGAGATTGATGTGGAGAGTTTAAAAGCCACTTATACCCATTTTGTCCCAAAACAGGCTAAAACCAAGAAAACATTGCCTAGAAGCTATAAACAGCTTTGTTAGTGTTTCAGGGATTAAAATGTATCTTAATCCAAAGAAACTGACTAAATATATGAGTTTGAGATGGATGTGGACAGTTTAATAGCCACTTATACCCATTTTGTCCCAAAACAGGCTAAAACCAAGAAACATTGCTTAGAAGCACTAAACAGCTTTGTTAGTGTTTCTGTGGTTAAAATGTGTCTTAATCCAATGCAACTAACTAATTATAAGAGTTTTAGATAGAGGTGGAGAGTTTAAAAGCCACTTATACCCATTTTGTCCCAAAACAGGCTTAAACCAAGAAAACATTGCTTAGAAGCTCTAAACAGCTATCTTAGTGTTTCTGGGGTTTAAATGTGTCTTAATCCAATGCAACTGCCTAATTATAAGAGTTTGAGATTGATGTGGAGAGTTTAAAAGCCACTTATACCCATTTTGTCCCAAAACAGGCTTAAACCAAGAAAACATTGTTTAGAAGCTCTAAACAGCTATGTTAGTGTTTCTGGGGTTAAAATGTGTCTTAATCCAATGCAACTGACTAATTATAAGAGTTTGAGATGGATGTGGAGAGTTTAAAAGCCACTTATACACATTTTGTCCCAAAACAGGGTAAAACCAAGAGAACATTGCTTAGAAGCTGTAAACAGTTTTGTTAGTCTTTCTAGGGTTAAAATGTGTCTTAATCCAATGCAACTAACTAATTATAAGAGTTTGAGATTGATGTGGAGAGTTTAAAAGCCACTTATACCCATTTTGTCCCAAAACAGGCTAAAACCAAGAAAACATTGCCTAGAAGCTATAAACAGCTTTGTTAGTGTTTCAGGGATTAAAATGTATCTTAATCCAAAGAAACTGACTAAATATATGAGTTTGAGATGGATGTGGAGAGTTTAAAAGCCACTTATACCCATTTTGTCCCAAAACAGGTTAAAACCAAGAAAACATTGCTTAGAAGCACTAAACAGCTTTGTTAGTGTTTTTGTGGTTAAAATGTGTCTTAATCCAATGCAACTAACTCATGATAAGAGTTTTAGATAGATGTGGAGAGTTTAAAAGCCACTTATACCCATTTTGTCCCAAAACAGGCTTAAACCAAGAAAACATTGCTTAGAAGCTCTAAACAGCTATGTTAGTGTTTCTGGGGTTTAAATGTGTCTTAATCCAATGCAACTGACTAATTATAAGAGTTTGAGATGGATGTGGAGAGTTTAAAAGCCACTTATACCCATTTTGTCCCAAAACAGGCTAAAACCAAGAAAACATTGCTTAGAAGCTCTAAACAGCTATGTTAGTGTTTCTGGGGTTAAAATGTGTCTTAATCCAATGCAACTGACTAATTATAAGAGTTTGAGATGGATATGGAGAGTTTAAAAGCCACTTATACACATTTTGTCCCAACACAGGCTAAAATCAAGAAAACATTGCTTAGAAGCTGTAAACAGCTTTGTTAGTGTTTCTAGGGTTAAAATGTGTCTTAGTCCAATGCAACTGACTAATTATAAGAGTTTGAGATTGATGTGGAGAGTTTAAAAGCCACTTATACCAATTTTGTCCCAAAACAGGCTAAAACCAAGAAAACATTGCTAAGAAGCACCAAACAGCTATGTTAGTGTTTCTGGGGTTAAAATGTGTCTTAATCCAATGCAAATGACTAATTATAAGAGTTTGAGATTGATGTGGAGAGTTTAAAAGCCACTTATACTCATTTTGTCCGAAAACAGGCTAAAACCAAGAAAACATTGCCTAGAAGCTATAAACAGCTTTGTTAGTGTTTCTGGGATTAAAATGTATCTTAATCCAAAGCAACTGACTAATTATATGAGTTTGAGATGGATGTGGAGAGTATAAAAGCCACTTATACCCATTTTGTCCCAAAACAGGCTAAAACCAAGAAAACATTGCCTAGAAGCTATAAACAGCTTTGTTAGTGTTTCAGGGATTAAAATGTATCTTAATCCAAAGCAACTGACTAATTATATGAGTTTGAGATGGATGTGGAGAGTATAAAAGCCACTTATACCCATTTTGTCCCAAAACAGGCTAAAACCAAGAAAACATTGCCTAGAAGCTATAAACAGCTTTGTTAGTGTTTCAGGGATTAAAATGTATCTTAATCCAAAGAAACTGACTAAATATATGAGTTTGAGATGGATGTGGACAGTTTAATAGCCACTTATACCCATTTTGTCCCAAAACAGGCTAAAACCAAGAAACATTGCTTAGAAGCACTAAACAGCTTTGTTAGTGTTTCTGTGGTTAAAATGTGTCTTAATCCAATGCAACTAACTAATTATAAGAGTTTTAGATAGAGGTGGAGAGTTTAAAAGCCACTTATACCCATTTTGTCCCAAAACAGGCTTAAACCAAGAAAACATTGCTTAGAAGCTCTAAACAGCTATCTTAGTGTTTCTGGGGTTTAAATGTGTCTTAATCCAATGCAACTGCCTAATTATAAGAGTTTGAGATTGATGTGGAGAGTTTAAAAGCCACTTATACCCATTTTGTCCCAAAACAGGCTTAAACCAAGAAAACATTGTTTAGAAGCTCTAAACAGCTATGTTAGTGTTTCTGGGGTTAAAATGTGTCTTAATCCAATGCAACTGACTAATTATAAGAGTTTGAGATGGATGTGGAGAGTTTAAAAGCCACTTATACACATTTTGTCCCAAAACAGGGTAAAACCAAGAGAACATTGCTTAGAAGCTGTAAACAGTTTTGTTAGTGTTTCTAGGGTTAAAATGTGTCTTAATCCAATGCAACTAACTAATTATAAGAGTTTGAGATTGATGTGGAGAGTTTAAAAGCCACTTATACCCATTTTGTCCCAAAACAGGCTAAAACCAAGAAAACATTGCCTAGAAGCTATAAACAGCTTTGTTAGTGTTTCAGGGATTAAAATGTATCTTAATCCAAAGAAACTGACTAAATATATGAGTTTGAGATGGATGTGGAGAGTTTAAAAGCCACTTATACCCATTTTGTCCCAAAACAGGTTAAAACCAAGAAAACATTGCTTAGAAGCACTAAACAGCTTTGTTAGTGTTTTTGTGGTTAAAATGTGTCTTAATCCAATGCAACTAACTCATGATAAGAGTTTTAGATAGATGTGGAGAGTTTAAAAGCCACTTATACCCATTTTGTCCCAAAACAGGCTTAAACCAAGAAAACATTGCTTAGAAGCTCTAAACAGCTATGTTAGTGTTTCTGGGGTTTAAATGTGTCTTAATCCAATGCAACTGACTAATTATAAGAGTTTGAGATGGATGTGGAGAGTTTAAAAGCCACTTATACCCATTTTGTCCCAAAACAGGCTAAAACCAAGAAAACATTGCTTAGAAGCTCTAAACAGCTATGTTAGTGTTTCTGGGGTTAAAATGTGTCTTAATCCAATGCAACTGACTAATTATAAGAGTTTGAGATGGATATGGAGAGTTTAAAAGCCACTTATACACATTTTGTCCCAACACAGGCTAAAATCAAGAAAACATTGCTTAGAAGCTGTAAACAGCTTTGTTAGTGTTTCTAGGGTTAAAATGTGTCTTAGTCCAATGCAACTGACTAATTATAAGAGTTTGAGATTGATGTGGAGAGTTTAAAAGCCACTTATACCAATTTTGTCCCAAAACAGGCTAAAACCAAGAAAACATTGCTAAGAAGCACCAAACAGCTATGTTAGTGTTTCTGGGGTTAAAATGTGTCTTAATCCAATGCAAATGACTAATTATAAGAGTTTGAGATTGATGTGGAGAGTTTAAAAGCCACTTATACTCATTTTGTCCGAAAACAGGCTAAAACCAAGAAAACATTGCCTAGAAGCTATAAACAGCTTTGTTAGTGTTTCTGGGATTAAAATGTATCTTAATCCAAAGCAACTGACTAATTATATGAGTTTGAGATGGATGTGGAGAGTATAAAAGCCACTTATACCCATTTTGTCCCAAAACAGGTTGAAACCAAGAAAACATTGCTTAGAAGCACTAAACAGCTTTGTTAGTGTTTTTGTGGTTAAAATGTGTCTTAATCCAATGCAACTAACTAATGATAAGAGTTTTAGATAGATGTGGAGAGTTTAAAAGCCACTTATACCCATTTTGTCCCAAAACAGGCTTAAACCAAGAAAACATTGCTTAGAAGCTCTAAACAGCTATGTTAGTGTTTCTGGGGTTTAAATGTGTCTTAATCCAATGCAACTGCCTAATTATAAAAGTTTGAGATTGATGTGGAGAGTTTAAAAGCCACTTATACCCATTTTGTCCCAAAACAGGCTAAAACCAAGAAAACATTGCTGAGAAGCACCAAACAGCTTTGTTATTGTTTCTGGGGTTAAAATGTTTCTTAATCCAATGCAACTAACTAATTATAAGAGCTTGAGATAGATGTGGAGAGTTTAAAACCCACTTATACCCATTTTGTCCCAAAACAGGCTAAAACCATGAAAACAATGCCTAGAAGCTGGAAATAGCTTTGTTAGTGTTTCTGGGGTTAAAATGTGTCTTAATCCAATGCAACTGACTAATTATAAGAGTTTGAGATGGATGTGGACAGTTTAAAAGCCACTTATACCCATTTTGTCCCAAAACAGGCTAAAACCAAGAAACATTGCTTAGAAGCACTAAACAGCTTTGTTAGTGTTTCTGTGGTTAAAATGTGTCTTAATCCAATGCAACTAACTAATTATAAGAGTTTTAGATAGATGTGGAGAGTTTAAAAGCCACTTATACCCATTTTGTCCCAAAACAGGCTTAAACCAAGAAAACATTGCTTAGAAGCTCTAAACAGCTATGTTAGTGTTTATGGGGTTTAAATGTGTCTTAATCCAATGCAACTGCCTAATTATAAGAGTTTGAGATTGATGTGGAGAGTTTAAAAGCCACTTATACCCATTTTGTCCCAAAACAGGCTTAAACCAAGAAAACATTGTTTAGAAGCTCTAAACAGCTATGTTAGTATTTCTGGGGTTAAAATGTGTCTTAATCCAATGCAACTGACTAATTATAAGAGTTTGAGATGGATGTGGAGAGTTTAAAAGCCACTTATACACATTTTGTCCCAAAACAGGCTAAAACCAAGAGAACATTGCTTAGAAGCTGTAAACAGTTTTGTTAGTGTTTCTAGGGTTAAAATGTGTCTTAATCCAATGCAACTAACTAATTATAAGAGTTTGAGATTGATGTGGAGAGTTTAAAAGCCACTTATACCCATTTTGTCCCAAAACAGGCTAAAACCAAGAAAACATTGCCTAGAAGCTATAAACAGCTTTGTTAGTGTTTCAGGGATTAAAATGTATCTTAATCCAAAGCAACTGACTAATTATATGAGTTTGAGATGGATGTGGAGAGTTTAAAAGCCACTTATACCCATTTTGTCCCAAAACAGGTTAAAACCAAGAAAACATTGCTTAGAAGCACTAAACAGCTTTGTTAGTGTTTTTGTGGTTAAAATGTGTCTTAATCCAATGCAACTAACTAATGATAAGAGTTTTAGATAGATGTGGATTGTTTAAAAGCCACTTATACCCATTTTGTCCCAAAACAGGCTTAAACCAAGAAAACATTGCTTAGACTCTAAACAGCTATGTTAGTGTTTCTGGGGTTTAAATGTGTCTTAATCCAATGCAACTGCCTAATTATAAGAGTTTGAGATTGATGTGGAGAGTTTAAAAGCCACTTATACCCATTTTGTCCCAAAACAGGCTAAAACCAAGAAAACATTGCTGAGAAGCACCAAACAGCTTTGTTAGTATTTCTGGGGTTAAAATGTTTCTTATCCAATGCAACTAACTAATTATAAGAGCTTGAGATAGATGTGGAGAGTTTAAAACCCACTTATACCCATTTTGTCCCAAAAAGGCTAAAACCAAGAAAACATTGCTTAGAAGCAGTAAACAGCTTTGTTAGTGTTTCTGGGGTTAAAATGTGTCTTAATCCAATGCAACTGACTAATTATAAGAGTTTAAGATAGATGTGGAGAGTTTAAAAGGCACTTATACCCATTTAGTCCCAAAACAGGCTAAAACCATGAAAACAATGCCTAGAAGCTGTAAACAGCGTTGTTATGGTTTTCTGGGGTTAAAATGTGTCTTAATCCAATGCAACTGACTAATTATAAGAGTTTGAGATGGATGTGGAGAGTTTAAAAGCCACTTATACCCATTTTGTCCCAAAAAAGGCTAAAACCAAGAAAACATTGCTTAGAAGCACTAAACAGCTTTGTTAGTGTTTTTGTGGTTAAAATGTGTCTTAATCCAATGCAACTAACTAATTATAAGAGTTTTAGATAGATGTGGAGAGTTTAAAAGCCACTTATACCCATTTTGTCCAAAACAGGCTTAAACCAAGAAAACATTGCTTAGAAGCTCTAAACAGCTATGTTAGTGTTTCTGGGGTTTAAATGTGTCTTAATCCAATGCAACTGCCTAATTATAAGAGTTTGAGATTGATGTGGAGAGTTTAAAAGCCACTTATACCCATTTTGTCCCAAAACAGGCTAAAACCAAGAAAACATTGCTGAGAAGCACCAAACAGCCATGTTAGTGTTTCTGGGGTTAAATTGTGTCTTAATCCAATGCAAATGACTAATTATAAGAGTTTGAGATTGATGTCGAGAGTTTAAAAGCCACTTATACCCATTTTGTCCCAAAACAGGCTAAAACCAAGAAAACATTGCCTAGAAGCTATAAACAGCTTTGTTAGTGTTTCTGGGATTAAAATGTATATTAATCCAAAGGAACTGACTAATTATATGAGTTTGAGATGGATGTGGAGAGTTTAAAAGCCACTTATACCCATTTTGTCCCAAAACAGGTTAAAACCAAGAAAACATTGCTTAGAAGCACTAAACAGCTTTGTTAGTGTTTTTGTGGTTAAAATGTGTCTTAATCCAATGCAACTAACTAATTATAAGAGTTTTAGATAGATGTGGAGAGTTTAAAAGCCACTTATACCCATTTTGTCCAAAACAGGCTTAAACCAAGAAAACATTGCTTAGAAGCTCTAAACAGCTATGTTAGTGTTTCTGGGGTTTAAATGTGTCTTAATCCAATGCAACTGCCTAATTATAAGAGTTTGAGATTGATGTGGAGAGTTTAAAAGCCACTTATACCCATTTTGTCCCAAAACAGGCTAAAACTAAGAAAACATTGCCTAGAAGCTATAAACAACTTTGTTAGTGTTTCTGGGATTAAAATGTATCTTAATCCAAAGCAACTGGCTAATTATATGAGTTTGAGATGGATGTGGAGAGTATAAAAGCCACTTATACCCATTTTGTCCCAAAACAGGTTGAAACCAAGAAAACATTGCTTAGAAGCACTAAACAGCTTTGTTAGTGTTTTTGTGGTTAAAATGTGTCTTAATCCAATGCAACTAACTAATTATAAGAGTTTTAGATAGATGTGAAGAGTTTAAAAGCCACTTATACCCATTTTGTCCCAAAACAGGCTTAAACCAAGAAAACATTGCTTAGAAGCTCTAAACAGCTATGTTAGTGTTTCTGGGGTTTAAATGTGTCTTAATCCAATGCAACTGCCTAATTATAAGAGTTTGAGATTGATGTGGAGAGTTTAAAAGCCACTTATACCCATTTTGTCCCAAAACAGGCTAAAACCAAGAAAACATTGCTGAGAAGCACCAAACAGCTTTGTTAGTGTTTCTGGGGTTAAATTGTGTCTTAATCCAATGCAAATGACTAATTATAAGAGTTTGAGATTGATGTCGAGAGTTTAAAAGCCACTTATACCCATTTTGTCCCAAAACAGGCTAAAACCAAGAAAACATTGCCTAGAAGCTATAAGCAGCTTTGTTAGTGTTTCTGGGATTAAAATGTATATTAATCCAAAGGAACTGACTAATTATATGAGTTTGAGATGGATGTGGAGAGTTTAAAAGCCACTTATACCCATTTTGTCCCAAAACAGGTTAAAACCAAGAAAACATTGCTTAGAAGCACTAAACAGCTTTGTTAGTGTTTTTGTGGTTAAAATGTGTCTGAATCCAATGCAACTAACTAATTATAAGAGTTTTAGATAGATGTGGAGAGTTTAAAAGCCACTTATACCCATTTTGTCCCAAAACAGGCTAAAACCAAGAAAACATTGCTAAGAAGCACCAAACAGCTATGTTAGTGTTTCTGGGGTTAAAATGTGTCTTAATCCAATCCAAATGACTAATTATAAGAGTTTGAGATTGATGTGGAGAGTTTAAAAGCCACTTATACTCATTTTGTCCCAAAACAGGCTAAAACCAAGAAAACATTGCCTAGAAGCTATAAACAACTTTGTTAGTGTTTCTGGGATTAAAATGTATCTTAATCCAAAGCAACTGACTAATTATATGAGTTTGAGATGGATGTGGAGAGTATAAAAGCCACTTATACCCATTTTGTCCCAAAACAGGTTGAAACCAAGAAAACATTGCTTAGAAGCACTAAACAGCTTTGTTAGTGTTTTTGTGGTTAAAATGTGTCTTAATCCAATGCAACTAACTAATTATAAGAGTTTTAGATAGATGTGAAGAGTTTAAAAGCCACTTATACCCATTTTGTCCCAAAACAGGCTTAAACCAAGAAAACATTGCTTAGAAGCTCTAAACAGCTATGTTAGTGTTTCTGGGGTTTAAATGTGTCTTAATCCAATGCAACTGCCTAATTATAAAAGTTTGAGATTGATGTGGAGAGTTTAAAAGCCACTTATACCCATTTTGTCCCAAAACAGGCTAAAACCAAGAAAACATTGCTGAGAAGCACCAAACAGCTTTGTTAGTGTTTCTGGGGTTAATATGTTTCTTAATCCAATGCAACTAACTAATTATAAGAGCTTGAGATAGATGTGGAGAGTTTAAAACCCACTTATACCCATTTTGTCCCAAAATAGGCTAAAACCATGAAAACAATGCCTAGAAGCTGTAAATAGCTTTGTTAGTGTTTCTGGGGTTAAAATGTGTCTTAATCCAATGCAACTGACTAATTATAAGAGTTTGAGATGGATGTGGAGAGTTTAAAAGCCACTTATACCCATTTTGTCCCAAAACAGGCTAGAACCAAGAAACATTGCTTAGAAGCACTAAACAGCTTTGTTAGTGTTTCTGTGGTTAAAATGTGTCTTAATCCAATGCAACTAACTAATTATAAGAGTTTTAGATAGATGTGGAGAGTTTAAAAGCCACTTATACCCATTTTGTCCCAAAACAGGCTTAAACCAATAAAACATTGCTTAGAAGCTCTAAACAGCTATGTTAGTGTTTCTGGGGTTTAAATGTGTCTTAATCCAATGCAACTGCCTAATTATAAGAGTTTGAGATTGATGTGGAGAGTTTAAAAGCCACTTATACCCATTTTGTCCCAAAACAGGCTTAAACCAAGAAAACATTGTTTAGAAGCTCTAAACAGCTATGTTAGTGTTTCTGGGGTTAAAATGTGTCTTAATCCAATGCAACTGACTAATTATAAGAGTTTGAGATGGATGTGGAGAGTTTAAAAGCCACTTATACACATTTTGTCCCAAAACAGGCTAAAACCAAGAGAACATTGCTTAGAAGCTGTAAACAGTTTTGTTAGTGTTTCTAGGGTTAAAATGTGTCTTAATCCAATGCAACTGACTAATTATAAGAGTTTGAGATTGATGTGGAGAGTTTAAAATCCACTTATACCCATTTTGTCCCAAAACAGGCTAAAACCAAGAAAACATTACCTAGAAGCTATAAACAGCTTTGTTAGTGTTTCAGGGATTAAAATGTATCTTAATCCAAAGCAACTGACTAATTATATGAGTTTGAGATGGATGTGGAGAGTTTAAAAGCCACTTATACCCATTTTGTCCCAAAACAGGTTAAAACCAAGAAAACATTGCTTAGAAGCACTAAACAGCTTTGTTAGTGTTTTTGTGGTTAAAATGTGTCTTAATCCAATGCAACTAACTAATTATAAGAGTTTTAGATAGATGTGGAGAGTTTAAAAGCCACTTATACCCATTTTGTCCCAAAACAGGCTTAAACCAAGTAAACATTGCTTAGAAGCTCTAAACAGCTATGTTAGTGTTTCTGGGGTTTAAATGTGTCTTAATCCAATGCAACTGCCTAATTAGAAGAGTTTGAGATTGATGTGGAGAGTTTAAAAGCCACTTATACCCATTTTGTCCCAAAACAGGCTAAAACCAAGAAAACATTGCTGAGAAGCACCAAACAGCTTTGTTAGTGTTTCTGGGGTTAAAATGTTTCTTATCCAATGCAACTAACTAATTATAAGAGCTTGAGATAGATGTGGAGAGTTTAAAACCCACTTATACCCATTTTGTCCCAAAAAGGCTAAAACCAAGAAAACATTGCTTAGAAGCAGTAAACAGCTTTGTTAGTGTTTATGGGGTTAAAATGTGTCTTAATACAATGCAACTGACTAATTATAAGAGTTTAAGATAGATGTGGAGAGTTTAAAAGGCACTTATACCCATTTTGTCCCAAAACAGGCTAAAACCATGAAAACAATGCCTAGAAGCTGTAAATAGCTTTGTTAGTGTTTCTGGGGTTAACATGTGTCTTAATCCAATGCAACTGACTAATTATAAGAGTTTGAGATGGATGTGGAGAGTTTAAAAGCCACTTATACCCATTTTGTCCCAAAACAGGCTAAAACCAAGAAACATTGCTTAGAAGCACTAAACATTTTTGTTAGTGTTTCTGTGGTTAAAATGTGTCTTAATCCAATGCAACTAACTAATTATAAGAGTTTTAGATAGATGTGGAGAGTTTAAAAGCCACTTATACCCATTTTGTCCCAAAACAGGCTTAAACCAAGAAAACATTGCTTAAAAGCTCTAAACAGCTATGTTAGTGTTTCTGGGGTTCAAATGTGTCTTAATCCAATGCAACTGCCTAATTATAAGAGTTTGAGATTGATGTGGAGAGTTTAAAAGCCACTTATACCCATTTTGTCCCAAAACAGGCTAAAACCATGAAAACATTGCTGAGAAGCACCAAACAGCCATGTTAGTGTTTCTGGGGTTAAAATGTGTCTTAATCCAATGCAAATGACTAATTATAAGAGTTTGAGATTGATGTGGAGAGTTTAAAAGCCACTTATACCCATTTTGTCCCAAAACAGGCTTAAACCAAGAAAACATTGTTTAGAAGCTCTAAACAGCTATGTTAGTGTTTCTGGGGTTAAAATGTGTCTTAATCCAATGCAACTGACTAATTATAAGAGTTTGAGATGGATGTGGAGAGTTTAAAAGCCACTTATACACATTTTGTCCCAAAACTGGCTAAAACCAAGAGAACATTGCTTAGAAGCTGTAAACAGTTTTGTTAGTGTTTCTACGGTTAAAATGTGTCTTAATCCAATGCAAACTGACTAATTATAAAAGTTTGAGATTGATGTGGAGAGTTTAAAAGCCACTTATACCCATTTTATCCCAAAACAGGCTAAAACCAAGAAAACATTGCCTAGAAGCTATAAACAGCTTTGTTAGTGTTTCAGGGATTAAAATGTATCTTAATCCAAAGCAACTGACTAATTATATGAGTTTGAGATGGATGTGGAGAGTTTAAAAGCCACTTATACCCATTTTGTCCCAAAACAGGTTAAAACCAAGAAAACATTGCTTAGAAGCACTAAACAGCTTTGTTAGTATTTTTGTGGTCAAAATGTGTCTTAATCCAATGCAACTAACTAATTATAAGAGTTTTAGATAGATGTGGAGAGTTTAAAAGCCACTTATACCCATTTTGTCCCAAAACAGGCTTAAACCAAGAAAACATTGCTTAGAAGCTCTAAACAGTTATGTTAGTGTTTCTGGGGTTTAAATGTGTCTTAATCCAATGCAACTGCCTAATTATAAGAGTTTGAGATTGATGTGGAGAGTTTAAAAGCCACTTATACCCATTTTGTCCCAAAACAGGCTAAAACCAAGAAAACATTGCTGAGAAGCACCAAACAGCTTTGTTAGTGTTTCTAGGGTTAAAATGTTTCTTATCCAATGCAACTAACTAATTATAAGAGCTTGAGATAGATGTGGAGAGTTTAAAACCCACTTATACCCATTTTGTCCCAAAAAGGCTAAAACCAAGAAAACATTGCTTAGAAGCAGTAAACAGCTTTGTTAGTGTTTCTGGGGTTAAAATGTGTCTTAATCCAATGCAACTGACTAATTATAAGAGTTTAAGATAGATGTGGAGAGATTAAAAGGCACTTATACCCATTTTGTCCCAAAACAGGCTAAAACCATGAACAAATGCCTAGAAGCTGTAAACAGCTTTGTTATGGTTTTCTGGGGTTAAAATGTGTCTTAATCCAATGCAACTGGCTAATTATAAGAGTTTGAGATGGATGTGGAGAGTTTAAAAGCCACTTATACCCATTTTGTCCCAAAAACGGCTAAAACCAAGAAAACATTGCTTAGAAGCACTAAACAGCTTTGTTAGTGTTTTTGTGGTTAAAATGTGTCTTAATCCAATGCAACTAACTAATTATAAGAGTTTTAGATAGATGTGGAGAGTTTAAAAGCCACTTATACCCATTTTGTCCCAAAACAGGCTTAAACCAAGAAAACATTGCTTAGAAGCTCTAAACAGCTATGTTAGTGTTTCTGGGGTTTAAATGTGTCTTAATCCAATGCAACTGCCTAATTTAAGAGTTTGAGATTGATGTGGAGAGTTTAAAAGCCACTTATACCCATTTTGTCCCAAAAAAGGCTAAAACCAAGAAAACATTGCTGAGAAGCACCAAACAGCCATGTTAGTGTTTCTGGGGTTAAAATGTGTCTTAATCCAATGCAAATGACTAATTATAAGAGTTTGAGATTGATGTGGAGAGTTTAAAAGCCACTTATACCCATTTTGTCCCAAAACAGGCTAAAACCAAGAAAACATTGCTTAGAAGCACTAAACAGCTTTGTTAGTGTTTCTGTGGTAAAAATGTGTCTTAATCCAATGCAACTAACTAACTATAAGAGTTTTAGATAGATGTGGAGAGTTTAAAAGCCACTTATACCCATTTTGTCCCAAAACAGGCTTAAACCAAGAAAACATTGCTTAGAAGCTCTAAACAGCTATGTAAGTGTTTCTGGGGTTAAAATGTGTCTTAATCCAATGCAACTGACTAACTATAAGAGTTTGAGATGGATGTGGAGAGTTTAAAATCCACTTATACACATTTTGTCCCAAAACAGGCTAAAACCAAGAAAACATTGCTTAGAAGCTGTAAACAGCTTTGTTAGTGTTTCTAGGGTTAAAATGTGTCTTAATCCAATGCAACTGACTAATTATAAGAGTTTGAGATTGATGTGGAGAGTTTAAAAGCCACTTATACCCATTTTGTCCCAAAACAAGCTAAAACCAAGAAAACATTGCTGAGAAGCACCAAACAACTATGTTAGTGTTTCTGGGGTTAAAATGTGTCTTAATCCAATGCAAATGACTAGTTATAAGAGTTTGAGATTGATGTGGAGAGTTTAAAAGCCACTTATACCCATTTTGTCCCAAAACAGGCTAAAACCAAGAAAACATTGCCTAGAAGCTATAAACAGCTTTCTTAGTGTTTCTAGGATTAAAATGTATCTTAATCCAAAGCAACTGACAAATTATTTGAGTTTGAGATGGATGTGGAGAGTTTAAAAGCCACTTGTACTCATTTTGTCCCAAAACAGGTTAAAACTAAGAAAACATTGCTTAGAAGCACTAAACAGCTTTGTTAGTGTTTTTGTGGTTAAAATGTGTCTTAATCCAATGCAACTAACTAATTATAAGAGTTTGAGATAGATGTGGAGAGTTTAAAAGCCACTTATACCCGTTTTGTCCCAAAACAGGCTAAAACCAAGAATACATTGCTTAGAAGCACTAAACAACTTTGTTAGTGTTTCTGGGGTTAAAATGTGTCTTAATCCAATGCAACTAACTAATTATAAGAGCTTGAGATAAATGTGGAGAGTTTAAAAGCCACTTATACCCATTTTGTCCCAAAAAGGCTAAAACCAAGAAAACATTGCTTAGAAGCACTAAACAGCTTTGTTAGTGTTTCTGGGGTTAAAATGTGTCTTAATCCAATGCAACTAAATAATTATAAGAGTTTTTGATAGATGTGGAGAGTTTAAAAGCCGCTTATACCCATTTTGTCCCAAAACAGGCTAAAACCATGACAACAATGCCTAGAAGCTGTAAACAGCTTTGTTAGTGTTTATGGGGTTTAAATGTGTCTTAATCCAATGCAACTGACTAATTATAAGAGTTTGAGATGGATGTGGAGAGTTTAAAAGCCACTTATACCCATTTTGTCCCAAAACAGGCTAAAACCAAGAAAACATTGCTTAGAAGCTCTAAACAGCTATGTTAGTGTTTCTGGGGTTAAAATGTGTCTTAATCCAATGCAACTGACTAATTATAAGAGTTTGAGATGGATATGGAGAGTTTAAAAGCCACTTATACACATTTTGTCCCAACACAGGCTAAAATCAAGAAAACATTGCTTAGAAGCTGTAAACAGCTTTGTTAGTGTTTCTAGGGTTAAAATGTGTCTTAGTCCAATGCAACTGACTAATTATAAGAGTTTGAGATTGATGTGGAGAGTTTAAAAGCCACTTATACCAATTTTGTCCCAAAACAGACTAAAACCAAGAAAACATTGCTAAGAAGCACCAAACAGCTATGTTAGTGTTTCTGGGGTTAAAATGTGTCTTAATCCAATGCAAATGACTAATTATAAGAGTTTGAGATTGATGTGGAGAGTTTAAAAGCCACTTATACTCATTTTGTCCGAAAACAGGCTAAAACCAAGAAAACATTGCCTAGAAGCTATAAACAGCTTTGTTAGTGTTTCTGGGATTAAAATGTATCTTAATCCAAAGCAACTGACTAATTATATGAGTTTGAGATGGATGTGGAGAGTATAAAAGCCACTTATACCCATTTTGTCCCAAAACAGGTTGAAACCAAGAAAACATTGCTTAGAAGCACTAAACAGCTTTGTTAGTGTTTTTGTGGTTAAAATGTGTCTTAATCCAATGCAACTAACTAATTATAAGAGTTTTAGATAGATGTGGAGAGTTTAAAAGCCACTTATACCCATTTTGTCCCAAAACAGGCTTAAACCAAGAAAACATTGCTTAGAAGCTCTAAACGGCTATGTTAGTGTTTCTGGGGTTTAAATGTGTCTTAATCCAATGCAACTGCCTAATTATAAAAGTTTGAGATTGCTGTGGAGAGTTTAAAAGCCACTTATACCCATTTTGTCCCAAAACAGGCTAAAACCAAGAAAACATTGCTGAGAAGCACCAAACAGCTTTGTTAGTGTTTCTGGGGTTAAAATGTTTCTTAATCCAATGCAACTAACTAATTATAAGAGCTTGAGATAGATGTGGAGAGTTTAAAACCCACTTATACCCATTTTGTCCCAAAACAGGCTAAAACCATGAAAACAATGCCTAGAAGCTGGAAATAGCTTTGTTACTGTTTCTGGGGTTAAAATGTGTCTTAATCCAATGCAACTGACTAATTATAAGAGTTTGAGATGGATGTGGACAGTTTAATAGCCACTTATACCCATTTTGTCCCAAAACAGGCTAAAACCAAGAAACATTGCTTAGAAGCACTAAACAGCTTTGTTAGTGTTTCTGTGGTTAAAATGTGTCTTAATCCAATGCAACTAACTAATTATAAGAGTTTTAGATAGATGTGGAGAGTTTAAAAGCCACTTATACCCATTTTGTCCCAAAACAGGCTTAAACCAAGAAAACATTGCTTAGAAGCTCTAAACAGCTATCTTAGTGTTTCTGGGGTTTAAATGTGTCTTAATCCAATGCAACTGCCTAATTATAAGAGTTTGAGATAGATGTGAAGAGTTTAAAAGCCACTTATACCCATTTTGTCCCAAAACAGGCTTAAACCAAGAAAACATTGTTTAGAAGCTCTAAACAGCTATGTTAGTGTTTCTGGGGTTAAAATGTGTCTTAATCCAATGCAACTGACTAATTATAAGAGTTTGAGATGGATGTGGAGAGTTTAAAAGCCACTTATACACATTTTGTCCCAAAACAGGCTAAAACCAAGAGAACATTGCTTAGAAGCTGTAAACAGTTTTGTTAGTGTTTCTAGGGTTAAAATGTGTCTTAATCCAATGCAACTAACTAATTATAAGAGTTTGAGATTGATGTGGAGAGTTTAAAAGCCACTTATACCCATTTTGTCCCAAAACAGGCTAAAACCAAGAAAACATTGCCTAGAAGCTATAAACAGCTTTGTTAGTGTTTCTGGGGTTAAAATGTGTCTTAATCCAATGCAACTGACTAATTATAAGAGTTTGAGATGGATGTGGACAGTTTAATAGCCACTTATACCCATTTTGTCCCAAAACAGGCTAAAACCAAGAAACATTGCTTAGAAGCACTAAACAGCTTTGTTAGTGTTTCTGTGGTTAAAATGTGTCTTAATCCAATGCAACTAACTAATTATAAGAGTTTTAGATAGATGTGGAGAGTTTAAAAGCCACTTATACCCATTTTGTCCCAAAACAGGCTTAAACCAAGAAAACATTGCTTAGAAGCTCTAAACAGCTATCTTAGTGTTTCTGGGGTTTAAATGTGTCTTAATCCAATGCAACTGCCTAATTATAAGAGTTTGAGATTGATGTGGAGAGTTTAAAAGCCACTTATACCCATTTTGTCCCAAAACAGGCTTAAACCAAGAAAACATTGTTTAGAAGCTCTAAACAGCTATGTTAGTGTTTCTGGGGTTAAAATGTGTCTTAATCCAATGCAACTGACTAATTATAAGAGTTTGAGATGGATGTGGAGAGTTTAAAAGCCACTTATACACATTTTGTCCCAAAACAGGGTAAAACCAAGAGAACATTGCTTAGAAGCTGTAAACAGTTTTGTTAGTGTTTCTAGGGTTAAAATGTGTCTTAATCCAATGCAACTAACTAATTATAAGAGTTTGAGATTGATGTGGAGAGTTTAAAAGCCACTTATACCCATTTTGTCCCAAAACAGGCTAAAACCAAGAAAACATTGCCTAGAAGCTATAAACAGCTTTGTTAGTGTTTCAGGGATTAAAATGTATCTTAATCCAAAGAAACTGACTAAATATATGAGTTTGAGATGGATGTGGACAGTTTAATAGCCACTTATACCCATTTTGTCCCAAAACAGGCTAAAACCAAGAAACATTGCTTAGAAGCACTAAACAGCTTTGTTAGTGTTTCTGTGGTTAAAATGTGTCTTAATCCAATGCAACTAACTAATTATAAGAGTTTTAGATAGAGGTGGAGAGTTTAAAAGCCACTTATACCCATTTTGTCCCAAAACAGGCTTAAACCAAGAAAACATTGCTTAGAAGCTCTAAACAGCTATCTTAGTGTTTCTGGGGTTTAAATGTGTCTTAATCCAATGCAACTGCCTAATTATAAGAGTTTGAGATTGATGTGGAGAGTTTAAAAGCCACTTATACCCATTTTGTCCCAAAACAGGCTTAAACCAAGAAAACATTGTTTAGAAGCTCTAAACAGCTATGTTAGTGTTTCTGGGGTTAAAATGTGTCTTAATCCAATGCAACTGACTAATTATAAGAGTTTGAGATGGATGTGGAGAGTTTAAAAGCCACTTATACACATTTTGTCCCAAAACAGGGTAAAACCAAGAGAACATTGCTTAGAAGCTGTAAACAGTTTTGTTAGTGTTTCTAGGGTTAAAATGTGTCTTAATCCAATGCAACTAACTAATTATAAGAGTTTGAGATTGATGTGGAGAGTTTAAAAGCCACTTATACCCATTTTGTCCCAAAACAGGCTAAAACCAAGAAAACATTGCCTAGAAGCTATAAACAGCTTTGTTAGTGTTTCAGGGATTAAAATGTATCTTAATCCAAAGAAACTGACTAAATATATGAGTTTGAGATGGATGTGGAGAGTTTAAAAGCCACTTATACCCATTTTGTCCCAAAACAGGTTAAAACCAAGAAAACATTGCTTAGAAGCACTAAACAGCTTTGTTAGTGTTTTTGTGGTTAAAATGTGTCTTAATCCAATGCAACTAACTCATGATAAGAGTTTTAGATAGATGTGGAGAGTTTAAAAGCCACTTATACCCATTTTGTCCCAAAACAGGCTAAAACCAAGAAAACATTGCTTAGAAGCTCTAAACAGCTATGTTAGTGTTTCTGGGGTTAAAATGTGTCTTAATCCAATGCAACTGACTAATTATAAGAGTTTGAGATGGATATGGAGAGTTTAAAAGCCACTTATACACATTTTGTCCCAACACAGGCTAAAATCAAGAAAACATTGCTTAGAAGCTGTAAACAGCTTTGTTAGTGTTTCTAGGGTTAAAATGTGTCTTAGTCCAATGCAACTGACTAATTATAAGAGTTTGAGATTGATGTGGAGAGTTTAAAAGCCACTTATACCAATTTTGTCCCAAAACAGGCTAAAACCAAGAAAACATTGCTAAGAAGCACCAAACAGCTATGTTAGTGTTTCTGGGGTTAAAATGTGTCTTAATCCAATGCAAATGACTAATTATAAGAGTTTGAGATTGATGTGGAGAGTTTAAAAGCCACTTATACTCATTTTGTCCGAAAACAGGCTAAAACCAAGAAAACATTGCCTAGAAGCTATAAACAGCTTTGTTAGTGTTTCTGGGATTAAAATGTATCTTAATCCAAAGCAACTGACTAATTATATGAGTTTGAGATGGATGTGGAGAGTATAAAAGCCACTTATACCCATTTTGTCCCAAAACAGGTTGAAACCAAGAAAACATTGCTTAGAAGCACTAAACAGCTTTGTTAGTGTTTTTGTGGTTAAAATGTGTCTTAATCCAATGCAACTAACTAATTATAAGAGTTTTAGATAGATGTGGAGAGTTTAAAAGCCACTTATACCCATTTTGTCCCAAAACAGGCTTAAACCAAGAAAACATTGCTTAGAAGCTCTAAACAGCTATGTTAGTGTTTCTGGGGTTTAAATGTGTCTTAATCCAATGCAACTGCCTAATTATAAAAGTTTGAGATTGATGTGGAGAGTTTAAAAGCCACTTATACCCATTTTGTCCCAAAACAGGCTAAAACCAAGAAAACATTGCTGAGAAGCACCAAACAGCTTTGTTATTGTTTCTGGGGTTAAAATGTTTCTTAATCCAATGCAACTAACTAATTATAAGAGCTTGAGATAGATGTGGAGAGTTTAAACCCCACTTATACCCATTTTGTCCCAAAACAGGCTAAAACCATGAAAACAATGCCTAGAAGCTGGAAATAGCTTTGTTAGTGTTTCTGGGGTTAAAATGTGTCTTAATCCAATGCAACTGACTAATTATAAGAGTTTGAGATGGATGTGGACAGTTTAAAAGCCACTTATACCCATTTTGTCCCAAAACAGGCTAAAACCAAGAAACATTGCTTAGAAGCACTAAACAGCTTTGTTAGTGTTTCTGTGGTTAAAATGTGTCTTAATCCAATGCAACTAACTAATTATAAGAGTTTTAGATAGATGTGGAGAGTTTAAAAGCCACTTATACCCATTTTGTCCCAAAACAGGCTTAAACCAAAAAAACATTGCTTAGAAGCTCTAAACAGCTATGTTAGTGTTTATGGGGTTTAAATGTGTCTTAATCCAATGCAACTGCCTAATTATAAGAGTTTGAGATTGATGTGGAGAGTTTAAAAGCCACTTATACCCATTTTGTCCCAAAACAGGCTTAAACCAAGAAAACATTGTTTAGAAGCTCTAAACAGCTATGTTAGTATTTCTGGGGTTAAAATGTGTCTTAATCCAATGCAACTGACTAATTATAAGAGTTTGAGATGGATGTGGAGAGTTTAAAAGCCACTTATACACATTTTGTCCCAAAACAGGCTAAAACCAAGAGAACATTGCTTAGAAGCTGTAAACAGTTTTGTTAGTGTTTCTAGGGTTAAAATGTGTCTTAATCCAATGCAACTAACTAATTATAAGAGTTTGAGATTGATGTGGAGAGTTTAAAAGCCACTTATACCCATTTTGTCCCAAAACAGGCTAAAACCAAGAAAACATTGCCTAGAAGCTATAAACAGCTTTGTTAGTGTTTCAGGGATTAAAATGTATCTTAATCCAAAGCAACTGACTAATTATATGAGTTTGAGATGGATGTGGAGAGTTTAAAAGCCACTTATACCCATTTTGTCCCAAAACAGGTTAAAACCAAGAAAACATTGCTTAGAAGCACTAAACAGCTTTGTTAGTGTTTTTGTGGTTAAAATGTGTCTTAATCCAATGCAACTAACTAATGATAAGAGTTTTAGATAGATGTGGATTGTTTAAAAGCCACTTATACCCATTTTGTCCCAAAACAGGCTTAAACCAAGAAAACATTGCTTAGACTCTAAACAGCTATGTTAGTGTTTCTGGGGTTTAAATGTGTCTTAATCCAATGCAACTGCCTAATTATAAGAGTTTGAGATTGATGTGGAGAGTTTAAAAGCCACTTATACCCATTTTGTCCCAAAACAGGCTAAAACCAAGAAAACATTGCTGAGAAGCACCAAACAGCTTTGTTAGTATTTCTGGGGTTAAAATGTTTCTTATCCAATGCAACTAACTAATTATAAGAGCTTGAGATAGATGTGGAGAGTTTAAAACCCACTTATACCCATTTTGTCCCAAAAAGGCTAAAACCAAGAAAACATTGCTTAGAAGCAGTAAACAGCTTTGTTAGTGTTTCTGGGGTTAAAATGTGTCTTAATCCAATGCAACTGACTAATTATAAGAGTTTAAGATAGATGTGGAGAGTTTAAAAGGCACTTATACCCATTTAGTCCCAAAACAGGCTAAAACCATGAAAACAATGCCTAGAAGCTGTAAACAGCGTTGTTATGGTTTTCTGGGGTTAAAATGTGTCTTAATCCAATGCAACTGACTAATTATAAGAGTTTGAGATGGATGTGGAGAGTTTAAAAGCCACTTATACCCATTTTGTCCCAAACAGGCTAAAACCAAGAAAACATTGCTGAGAAGCACCAAACAGCCATGTTAGTGTTTCTGGGGTTAAATTGTGTCTTAATCCAATGCAAATGACTAATTATAAGAGTTTGAGATTGATGTCGAGAGTTTAAAAGCCACTTATACCCATTTTGTCCCAAAATAGGCTAAAACCAAGAAAACATTGCCTAGAAGCTATAAACAGCTTTGTTAGTGTTTCTGGGATTAAAATGTATATTAATCCAAAGGAACTGACTAATTATATGAGTTTGAGATGGATGTGGAGAGTTTAAAAGCCACTTATACCCATTTTGTCCCAAAACAGGTTAAAACCAAGAAAACATTGCTTAGAAGCACTAAACAGCTTTGTTAGTGTTTTTGTGGTTAAAATGTGTCTGAATCCAATGCAACTAACTAATTATAAGAGTTTTAGATAGATGTGGAGAGTTTAAAAGCCACTTATACCCATTTTGTCCCAAAACAGGCTAAAACCAAGAAAACATTGCTAAGAAGCACCAAACAGCTATGTTAGTGTTTCTGGGGTTAAAATGTGTATTAATCCAATCTAAATGACTAATTATAAGAGTTTGAGATTGATGTGGAGAGTTTAAAAGCCACTTATACTCATTTTGTCCCAAAACAGGCTAAAACCAAGAAAACATTGCCTAGAAGCTATAAACAACTTTGTTAGTGTTTCTGGGATTAAAATGTATCTTAATCCAAAGCAACTGACTAATTATATGAGTTTGAGATGGATGTGGAGAGTATAAAAGCCACTTATACCCATTTTGTCCCAAAACAGGTTGAAACCAAGAAAACATTGCTTAGAAGCACTAAACAGCTTTGTTAGTGTTTTTGTGGTTAAAATGTGTCTTAATCCAATGCAACTAACTAATTATAAGAGTTTTAGATAGATGTGAAGAGTTTAAAAGCCACTTATACCCATTTTGTCCCAAAACAGGCTTAAACCAAGAAAACATTGCTTAGAAGCTCTAAACAGCTATGTTAGTGTTTCTGGGGTTTAAATGTGTCTTAATCCAATGCAACTGCCTAATTATAAGAGTTTGAGATTGATGTGGAGAGTTTAAAAGCCACTTATACCCATTTTGTCCCAAAACAGGCTAAAACCAAGAAAACATTGCTGAGAAGCACCAAACAGCTTTGTTAGTGTTTCTGGGGTTAAATTGTGTCTTAATCCAATGCAAATGACTAATTATAAGAGTTTGAGATTGATGTCGAGAGTTTAAAAGCCACTTATACCCATTTTGTCCCAAAACAGGCTAAAACCAAGAAAACATTGCCTAGAAGCTATAAACAGCTTTGTTAGTGTTTCTGGGATTAAAATGTATATTAATCCAAAGGTACTGACTAATTATATGAGTTTGAGATGGATGTGGAGAGTTTAAAAGCCACTTATACCCATTTTGTCCCAAAACAGGTTAAAACCAAGAAAACATTGCTTAGAAGCACTAAATTGCTTTGTTAGTGTTTTTGTGGTTAAAATGTGTCTGAATCCAATGCAACTAACTAATTATAAGAGTTTTAGATAGATGTGGAGAGTTTAAAAGCCACTTATACCCATTTTGTCCCAAAACAGGCTAAAACCAAGAAAACATTGCTAAGAAGCACCAAACAGCTATGTTAGTGTTTCTGGGGTTAAAATGTGTCTTAATCCAATCCAAATGACTAATTATAAGAGTTTGAGATTGATGTGGAGAGTTTAAAAGCCACTTATACTCATTTTGTCCCAAAACAGGCTAAAACCAAGAAAACATTGCCTAGAAGCTATAAACAACTTTGTTAGTGTTTCTGGGATTAAAATGTATCTTAATCCAAAGCAACTGACTAATTATATGAGTTTGAGATGGATGTGGAGAGTATAAAAGCCACTTATACCCATTTTGTCCCAAAACAGGTTGAAACCAAGAAAACATTGCTTAGAAGCACTAAACAGCTTTGTTAGTGTTTTTGTGGTTAAAATGTGTCTTAATCCAATGCAACTAACTAATTATAAGAGTTTTAGATAGATGTGAAGAGTTTAAAAGCCACTTATACCCATTTTGTCCCAAAACAGGCTTAAACCAAGAAAACATTGCTTAGAAGCTCTAAACAGCTATGTTAGTGTTTCTGGGGTTTAAATGTGTCTTAATCCAATGCAACTGCCTAATTATAAAAGTTTGAGATTGATGTGGAGAGTTTAAAAGCCACTTATACCCATTTTGTCCCAAAACAGGCTAAAACCAAGAAAACATTGCTGAGAAGCACCAAACAGCTTTGTTAGTGTTTCTGGGGTTAATATGTTTCTTAATCCAATGCAACTAACTAATTATAAGAGCTTGAGATAGATGTGGAGAGTTTAAAACCCACTTATACCCATTTTGTCCCAAAATAGGCTAAAACCATGAAAACAATGCCTAGAAGCTGTAAATAGCTTTGTTAGTGTTTCTGGGGTTAAAATGTGTCTTAATCCAATGCAACTGACTAATTATAAGAGTTTGAGATGGATGTGGAGAGTTTAAAAGCCACTTATACCCATTTTGTCCCAAAACAGGCTAGAACCAAGAAACATTGCTTAGAAGCACTAAACAGCTTTGTTAGTGTTTCTGTGGTTAAAATGTGTCTTAATCCAATGCAACTAACTAATTATAAGAGTTTTAGATAGATGTGGAGAGTTTAAAAGCCACTTATACCCATTTTGTCCCAAAACAGGCTTAAACCAATAAAACATTGCTTAGAAGCTCTAAACAGCTATGTTAGTGTTTCTGGGGTTTAAATGTGTCTTAATCCAATGCAACTGCCTAATTATAAGAGTTTGAGATTGATGTGGAGAGTTTAAAAGCCACTTATACCCATTTTGTCCCAAAACAGGCTTAAACCAAGAAAACATTGTTTAGAAGCTCTAAACAGCTATGTTAGTGTTTCTGGGGTTAAAATGTGTCTTAATCCAATGCAACTGACTAATTATAAGAGTTTGAGATGGATGTGGAGAGTTTAAAAGCCACTTATACACATTTTGTCCCAAAACAGGCTAAAACCAAGAGAACATTGCTTAGAAGCTGTAAACAGTTTTGTTAGTGTTTCTAGGGTTAAAATGTGTCTTAATCCAATGCAACTGACTAATTATAAGAGTTTGAGATTGATGTGGAGAGTTTAAAATCCACTTATACCCATTTTGTCCCAAAACAGGCTAAAACCAAGAAAACATTACCTAGAAGCTATAAACAGCTTTGTTAGTGTTTCAGGGATTAAAATGTATCTTAATCCAAAGCAACTGACTAATTATATGAGTTTGAGATGGATGTGGAGAGTTTAAAAGCCACTTATACCCATTTTGTCCCAAAACAGGTTAAAACCAAGAAAACATTGCTTAGAAGCACTAAACAGCTTTGTTAGTGTTTTTGTGGTTAAAATGTGTCTTAATCCAATGCAACTAACTCATTATAAGAGTTTTAGATAGATGTGGAGAGTTTAAAAGCCACTTATACCCATTTTGTCCCAAAACAGGCTTAAACCAAGTAAACATTGCTTAGAAGCTCTAAACAGCTATGTTAGTGTTTCTGGGGTTTAAATGTGTCTTAATCCAATGCAACTGCCTAATTAGAAGAGTTTGAGATTGATGTGGAGAGTTTAAAAGCCACTTATACCCATTTTGTCCCAAAACAGGCTAAAACCAAGAAAACATTGCTGAGAAGCACCAAACAGCTTTGTTAGTGTTTCTGGGGTTAAAATGTTTCTTATCCAATGCAACTAACTAATTATAAGAGCTTGAGATAGATGTGGAGAGTTTAAAACCCACTTATACCCATTTTGTCCCAAAAAGGCTAAAACCAAGAAAACATTGCTTAGAAGCAGTAAACAGCTTTGTTAGTGTTTATGGGGTTAAAATGTGTCTTAATACAATGCAACTGACTAATTATAAGAGTTTAAGATAGATGTGGAGAGTTTAAAAGGCACTTATACCCATTTTGTCCCAAAACAGGCTAAAACCATGAAAACAATGCCTAGAAGCTGTAAACAGCGTTGTTATGGTTTTCTGGGGTTAAAATGTGTCTTAATCCAATGCAACTGACTAATTATAAGAGTTTGAGATGGATGTGGAGAGTTTAAAAGCCACTTATACCCATTTTGTCCCAAAAAAGGCTAAAACCAAGAAAACATTGCTTAGAAGCACTAAACAGCTTTGTTAGTGTTTTTGTGGTTAAAATGTGTCTTAATCCAATGCAACTAACTAATTATAAGAGTTTTAGATAGATGTGGAGAGTTTAAAAGCCACTTATACCCATTTTGTCCCAAAACAGGCTTAAACCAAGAAAACATTGCTTAGAAGCTCTAAACAGCTATGTTAGTGTTTCTGGGGTTTAAATGTGTCTTAATCCAATGCAACTGCCTAATTATAAGAGTTTGAGATTGATGTGGAGAGTTTAAAAGCCACTTATACACATTTTGTCCCAAAACAGGCTAAAACCAAGAGAACATTGCTTAGAAGCTGTAAACAGTTTTGTTAGTGTTTCTAGGGTTAAAATGTGTCTTAATCCAATGCAACTGACTAATTATAAGAGTTTGAGATTGATGTGGAGAGTTTGAAAGCCACTTATACCCATTTTGTCCCAAAACAGGCTAAAACCAAGAAAACATTGCCTAGAAGCTATAAACAGCTTTGTTAGTGTTTCAGGGATTAAAATGTATCTTAATCCAAAGCAACTGACTAATTATATGAGTTTGAGATGGATGTGGAGAGTTTAAAAGCCACTTATACCCATTTTGTCCCAAAACAGGTTAAAACCAAGAAAACATTGCTTAGAAGCACTAAACAGCTTTGTTAGTGTTTTTGTGGTTAAAATGTGTCTTAATCCAATGCAACTAACTAATTATAAGAGTTTTAGATAGATGTGGAGAGTTTAAAAGCCACTTATACCCATTTTGTCCCAAAACAGGCTTAAACCAAGAAAACATTGCTTAGAAGCTCTAAACAGCTATGTTAGTGTTTCTGGGGTTTAAATGTGTCTTAATCCAATGCAACTGCCTAATTATAAGAGTTTGAGATTGATGTGGAGAGTTTAAAAGCCACTTATACCCATTTTGTCCCAAAACAGGCTAAAACCAAGAAAACATTGCTGAGAAGCACCAAACAGCTTTGTTAGTGTTTCTGGGGTTAAAATGTTTCTTATCCAATGCAACTAACTAATTATAAGAGCTTGAGATAGATGTGGAGAGTTTAAAACCCACTTATACCCATTTTGTCCCAAAAAGGCTAAAACCAAGAAAACATTGCTTAGAAGCAGTAAACAGCTTTGTTAGTGTTTATGGGGTTAAAATGTGTCTTAATCCAATGCAACTGACTAATTATAAGAGTTTAAGATAGATGTGGAGAGTTTAAAAGGCACTTATACCCATTTTGTCCCAAAACAGGCTAAAACCATGAAAACAATGCCTAGAAGCTGTAAACAGCGTTGTTATGGTTTTCTGGGGTTAAAATGTGTCTTAATCCAATGCAACTGACTAATTATAAGAGTTTGAGATGGATGTGGAGAGTTTAAAAGCCACTTATACCCATTTTGTCCCAAAAAAGGCTAAAACCAAGAAAACATTGCTTAGAAGCACTGAACAGCTTTGTTAGTGTTTTTGTGGTTAAAATGTGTCTTAATCCAATGCAACTAACTAATTATAAGAGTTTTAGATAGATGTGGAGAGTTTAAAAGCCACTTATACCCATTTTGTCCCAAAACAGGCTTAAACCAAGAAAACATTGCTTAGAAGCTCTAAACAGCTATGTTAGTGTTTCTGGGGTTTAAATGTGTCATAATCCAATGCAACTGCCTAATTATAAGAGTTTGAGATTGATGTGGAGAGTTTAAAAGCCACTTATACCTATTTTGTCCCAAAACAGGCTAAAACCAAGAAAACATTGCTGAGAAGCACCAAACAGCCATGTTAGTGTTTCTGGGGTTAAAATGTGTCTTAATCCAATGCAAATGACTAATTATAAGAGTTTGAGATTGATGTGGAGAGTTTAAAAGCCACTTATACTCATTTTGTCCCAAAACAGGCTAAAACCAAGAAAACATTGCCTAGAAGCTATAAACAGCTTTGTTAGTGTTTCTGGGATTAAAATGTATCTTAATCCAAAGCAACTGACTAATTATATGAGTTTGAGATGGATGTGGAGAGTTTAGAAGCCACTTATACCCATTTTGTCCCAAAACAGGCTAAAACCAAGAAAACATTGCCTAGAAGCTATAAACAGCTTTGTTAGTGTTTCAGGGATTAAAATGTATCTTAATCCAAAGCAACTGACTAATTATATGAGTTTGAGATGGATGTGGAGAGTTTAAAAGCCACTTATACCCATTTTGTCCCAAAATAGGTTAAAACCAAGAAAACATTGCTTAGAAGCACTAAACAGCTTTGTTAGTGTTTTTGTGGTTAAAATGTGTCTTAATCCAATGCAACTAACTAATTATAAGAGTTTTAGATAAATGTGGAGAGTTTAAAAGCCACTTATACCCATTTTGTCCCAAAACAGGCTTAAACCAAGAAAACATTGCTTAGAAGCTCTAAACAGCTATGTTAGTGTTTCTGGGGTTTAAATGTGTCTTAATCCAATGCAACTGCCTAATTATAAGAGTTTGAGATTGATGTGGAGAGTTTAAAAGCCACTTATACCCATTTTGTCCCAAAACAGGCTAAAACCAAGAAAACATTGCTGAGAAGCACCAAACAGCTTTGTTAGTATTTCTGGGGTTAAAATGTTTCTTATCCAATGCAACTAACTAATTATAAGAGCTTGAGATAGATGTGGAGAGTTTAAAACCCACTTATACCCATTTTGTCCCAAAAAGGCTAAAACCAAGAAAACATTGCTTAGAAGCAGTAAACAGCTTTGTTAGTGTTTATGGGGTTAAAATGTGTCTTAATCCAATGCAACTGACTAATTATAAGAGTTTAAGATAGATGTGGAGAGTTTAAAAGGCACTTATACCCATTTTGTCCCAAAACAGGCTAAAACCATGAAAACAATGCCTAGAAGCTGTAAACAGCGTTGTTATGGTTTTCTGGGGTTAAAATGTGTCTTAATCCAATGCAACTGACTAATTATAAGAGTTTGAGATGGTTGTGGAGAGTTTAAAAGCCACTTATACCCATTTTGTCCCAAAAAAGGCTAAAACCAAGAAAACATTGCTTAGAAGCACTAAACGGCTTTGTTAGTGTTTTTGTGGTTAAATGTGTCATAATCCAATGCAACTGCCTAATTATAAGAGTTTGAGATTGATGTGGAGAGTTTAAAAGCCACTTATACCTATTTTGTCCCAAAACAGGCTAAAACCAAGAAAACATTGCTGAGAAGCACCAAACAGCTTTGTTAGTGTTTCTGGGGTTAAAATGTTTCTTATCCAATGCAACTAACTAATTATAAGAGCTTGAGATAGATGTGGAGAGTTTAAAACCCACTTATACCCATTTTGTCCCAAAAAGGCTAAAACCAAGAAAACATTGCTTAGAAGCAGTAAACAGCTTTGTTAGTGTTTATGGGGTTAAAATGTGTCTTAATCCAATGCAACTGACTAATTATAAGAGTTTAAGATAGATGTGGAGAGTTTAAAAGGCACTTATACCCATTTTGTCCCAAAACAGGCTAAAACCATGAAAACAATGCCTAGAAGCTGTAAACAGCGTTGTTATGGTTTTCTGGGGTTAAAATGTGTCTTAATCCAATGCAACTGACTAATTATAAGAGTTTGAGATGGATGTGGAGAGTTTAAAAGCCACTTATACCCATTTTGTCCCAAAAAAGGCTAAAACCAAGAAAACATTGCTTAGAAGCACTGAACAGCTTTGTTAGTGTTTTTGTGGTTAAAATGTGTCTTAATCCAATGCAACTAACTAATTATAAGAGTTTTAGATAGATGTGGAGAGTTTAAAAGCCACTTATACCCATTTTGTCCCAAAACAGGCTTAAACCAAGAAAACATTGCTTAGAAGCTCTAAACAGCTATGTTAGTGTTTCTGGGGTTTAAATGTGTCATAATCCAATGCAACTGCCTAATTATAAGAGTTTGAGATTGATGTGGAGAGTTTAAAAGCCACTTATACCTATTTTGTCCCAAAACAGGCTAAAACCAAGAAAACATTGCTGAGAAGCACCAAACAGCCATGTTAGTGTTTCTGGGGTTAAAATGTGTCTTAATCCAATGCAAATGACTAATTATAAGAGTTTGAGATTGATGTGGAGAGTTTAAAAGCCACTTATACTCATTTTGTCCCAAAACAGGCTAAAACCAAGAAAACATTGCCTAGAAGCTATAAACAGCTTTGTTAGTGTTTCTGGGATTAAAATGTATCTTAATCCAAAGCAACTGACTAATTATATGAGTTTGAGATGGATGTGGAGAGTTTAGAAGCCACTTATACCCATTTTGTCCCAAAACAGGCTAAAACCAAGAAAACATTGCCTAGAAGCTATAAACAGCTTTGTTAGTGTTTCAGGGATTAAAATGTATCTTAATCCAAAGCAACTGACTAATTATATGAGTTTGAGATGGATGTGGAGAGTTTAAAAGCCACTTATACCCATTTTGTCCCAAAATAGGTTAAAACCAAGAAAACATTGCTTAGAAGCACTAAACAGCTTTGTTAGTGTTTTTGTGGTTAAAATGTGTCTTAATCCAATGCAACTAACTAATTATAAGAGTTTTAGATAAATGTGGAGAGTTTAAAAGCCACTTATACCCATTTTGTCCCAAAACAGGCTTAAACCAAGAAAACATTGCTTAGAAGCTCTAAACAGCTATGTTAGTGTTTCTGGGGTTTAAATGTGTCTTAATCCAATGCAACTGCCTAATTATAAGAGTTTGAGATTGATGTGGAGAGTTTAAAAGCCACTTATACCCATTTTGTCCCAAAACAGGCTAAAACCAAGAAAACATTGCTGAGAAGCACCAAACAGCTTTGTTAGTATTTCTGGGGTTAAAATGTTTCTTATCCAATGCAACTAACTAATTATAAGAGCTTGAGATAGATGTGGAGAGTTTAAAACCCACTTATACCCATTTTGTCCCAAAAAGGCTAAAACCAAGAAAACATTGCTTAGAAGCAGTAAACAGCTTTGTTAGTGTTTATGGGGTTAAAATGTGTCTTAATCCAATGCAACTGACTAATTATAAGAGTTTAAGATAGATGTGGAGAGTTTAAAAGGCACTTATACCCATTTTGTCCCAAAACAGGCTAAAACCATGAAAACAATGCCTAGAAGCTGTAAACAGCGTTGTTATGGTTTTCTGGGGTTAAAATGTGTCTTAATCCAATGCAACTGACTAATTATAAGAGTTTGAGATGGTTGTGGAGAGTTTAAAAGCCACTTATACCCATTTTGTCCCAAAAAAGGCTAAAACCAAGAAAACATTGCTTAGAAGCACTAAACGGCTTTGTTAGTGTTTTTGTGGTTAAATGTGTCATAATCCAATGCAACTGCCTAATTATAAGAGTTTGAGATTGATGTGGAGAGTTTAAAAGCCACTTATACCTATTTTGTCCCAAAACAGGCTAAAACCAAGAAAACATTGCTGAGAAGCACCAAACAGCCATGTTAGTGTTTCTGGGGTTAAAATGTGTCTTAATCCAATGCAAATGACTAATTATAAGAGTTTGAGATTGATGTGGAGAGTTTAAAAGCCACTTATACTCATTTTGTCCCAAAACAGGCTAAAACCAAGAAAACATTGCCTAGAAGCTATAGTGTTTCTGGGATTAAAATGTATCTTAATCCAAAGCAACTGACTAATTATATGAGTTTGAGATGGATGTGGAGAGTTTAGAAGCCACTTATACCCATTTTGTCCCAAAACAGGCTAAAACCAAGAAAACATTGCCTAGAAGCTATAAACAGCTTTGTTAGTGTTTCAGGGATTAAAATGTATCTTAATCCAAAGCAACTGACTAATTATATGAGTTTAAGATAGATGTGGAGATTTTAAAAGGCACTTATACCCATTTTGTCCCAAAACAGGCTAAAACCATGAAAACAATGCCTAGAAGCTGTAAACAGCGTTGTTATGGTTTTCTGGGGTTAAAATGTGTTTTAATCCAATGCAACTGACTAATTATAAGAGTTTGAGATGGATGTGGAGAGTTTAAAAGCCACTTATACCCATTTTGTCCCAAAAAAGGCTAAAACCAAGAAAACATTGCTTAGAAGCACTAAACAGCTTTGTTAGTGTTTTTGTGGTTAAAATGTGTCTTAATCCAATGCAACTAACTAATTATAAGAGTTTTAGATAGATGTGGAGAGTTTAAAAGCCACTTATACCCATTTTGTCCCAAAACAGGCTTAAACCAAGAAAACATTGCTTAGAAGCTCTAAACAGCTATGTTAGTGTTTCTGGGGTTTAAATGTGTCTTAATCCAATGCAACTGCCTAATTATAAGAGTTTGAGATTGATGTGGAGAGTTTAAAAGCCACTTAAACCCATTTTGTCCCAAAACAGGCTAAAACCAAGAAAACATTGCTGAGAAGCACCAAACAGCCATGTTAGTGTTTCTGGGGTTAAAATGTGTCTTAATCCAATGCAAATGACTAATTATAAGAGTTTGAGATTGATGTGGAGAGTTTAAAAGCCACTTATACCCATTTTGTCCCAAAACAGGCTAAAACCAAGAAAACATTGCTGAGAAGCACCAAACAGCCATGTTAGTGTTTCTGGGGTTAAAATGTGTCTTAATCCAATGCAAATGACTAATTATAAGAGTTTGAGATTGATGTGGAGAGTTTAAAAGCCACTTATTATTGATCAAGAGAATAAGCCTAAGGCAGCCATGGCCGTCCGTACAATTATGGGGCCGTCCGTACAACCAAGCAATAAGGCCGAGTCATGTAAGTGTGTAAAGACAATGAGGAGGCCTGCTCTCCTTAGGCCCATGAGAAGGATCTAGAATATCGCTTGTAGCCGTTAGAGAGGAGGAACAAGTGGAGTCACGGGTTATGTTGTGTTTAAGGAGACTAGGACGGGTCACTATCACCGTTGGGATTAGTTCTATCTCTCTCCTTGTCCCTATCACTTATACGATCGGTTGGTAGAGGGTGTAGCCCTAACTTTCCCTTGATATATATAGGCTTTAGCCTACATTGTAATATGTATTCTTATGGAACAATAACCTAATCTTTTCTTCTTCCTCATTCTCTTTGTCTACCGATATCTCTCATCAATCTCTTGATTCTCTTCTTTATTCTACAAAGTCTAACATGGTATCAGAGCAAGTTCTTCGATTCTCTACAGTCTAATCTCATTCTCCTACTCATTTCTACACTCTAGTCTCCTTATCTTCGTTTCTTCTCACTCGCATCTCTTTTATTCTCCGGGTAAAAGCTTTACCCATCGGTCCATAGAAATCCGACCATGGAAAACGCCAAGCCCATTGTTTCACCGGTTGTCCTAAAGGGGACAAACTACTTGCTGTGGACAAGAACCACAAGAACCGCCCTTGGAGGTCGTGGCCTTTGGAGTCATGTCGAGTCCGACTATGTCCCAAAGAAAAACCCCAAAGGAGAGGACGCTTCCGAGGCGGAAGCGGAGGAAGAGAGCGAGAGGAAGGCCAAATGGTTCCAAGAAGACCAAGTTGTCCTATCTGTTCTCCAAAACTCTCTGGACACGCCTATCCTTGAGGCCTACTCATATTGCGAGACGGCCAAGGAACTGTGGGAAACACTTAAAGGCGTGTATGGTAATGTCTCTAACATGACTAGAGTCTTTGAGGTCAAGAAGGCCATAAATGATCTTAACCAAGATGATGTGGAGTTCACTAAGCATCTTGGTAAGTTCCGTGCACTATGGTCCGAGCTTGACATGTTGCGGCCAAGTACACTTGAGGCAAGTGTGCTAAACGAAAGAAAGGAGCAAGACAAAGTCTTCGGACTCCTACTTACCTTGAACCCGTCCTTCAACGACCTCTTGAAGCACATCCTAAGGGCAGAGAAGCTCCCCTCCTTTGAAGATATTTGCTCCCAAATTCAGAAAGAGCAAGGATCCCTTGATTTGTTTAGCGGTAAGGGGGAGCTTGCTTCGGCCAACAAAGGAATGTACAAGCAAGAGGAGAGGAAGTTGTTGGTGTGCGACCACTGCAAGAAGCGGGGTCATCTGAAAGACAAGTGCTGGGTTCTCCATCCTCATCTCAAGCCGGCCAAGTTCAAAGCCAACCTCTCAAAGGAAGCGGTTAGCGATAAAGGAGCCGGATCATCAAAGCAGGGAGATGAGGTGGCCATGACCGCAGCCTACGGAGATGTGGTGAGGAAGTCAGACCTTGAGGCTCTCATCCGCTCCATTGCTTCACTCAAGGAGTCTGGTATCTCTTTCTTTACTTCTAGGCCTAGCAAATCGCTTGTTATTGACTCGGGAGCCTCACATCATATGATTAGTAACCCTAGTTTAATTGACAACATAAAACCGGCCTTAGGAAATGTTGTTATTGCAAATGGAGAACAAATACCAGTAAAGGGAATAGGGGACTTGAAACTATTTGATAAAACCTCAAAAGCTTTCTTTATGCCTACCTTTACCTCCAATTTACTATCGGTTAAGAGGGCCACAAATGATTTGAATTGTTATGCAATCTTTGGTCCTAACAATGTTTATTTTCAGGATATTGAGACTGGAAAGGTTCTTGGAGAAGGGCAAGGGAGTGGAGATCTCTATGTCCTAGAGAAAACCGATCCAAATTTATCCTCTACTAAGTCTTGTTTTGTTGTTGATTCGAATATGGTGTGGCATGCTAGGCTAGGCCACCCACATTCACGTGCTTTAGGGTTGATGTTTCCTAATATTTCTTTTGATAATTCTACTTGTGAACCTTGTATTCTTGGAAAACATTGCAAGTCTATCTTTCCTAAGTCAACTACTATTTATGAGAATTGTTTTGATTTAGTTCACTCAGATGTTTGGACATCACCATGCCTATCTAGAGATAATAACAAGTATTTTGTGACTTTTATTGATGAAAAATCAAAATACACTTGGATTACCTTGTTGCCATCTAAAGATAGAGTATTTGATGCCTTTATCAATTTTCAAAATTATGTGACTAATCACTTCAATGCTAAACTTAAGGTACTTAGGTCTGATAATGGGGGGGAATACACAAGTTGCAAGTTCAAAGAACATCTCTCCAAGCATGGCATTCTCCATCAAACTAGTTGTCCCTACACGCCACAACAAAATGGTGTGGCCGAGAGGAAGAACCGGCACCTCATGGAAGTGGCGCGGGCAATCATGTTCCATTCGAGTGTTCCTAAACGATATTGGGGTGATGCCGTGATGACTGCATGCTACCTAATCAACCGAACACCAACTAGAGTTCTTCATGACTTATCTCCATTTGAAGTACTAAACAAATTTAAACCATCTCTTGATCACTTACGAGTTTTCGGCTGTGTTTGTTTTGTGTTAGTACCAGGAGAACAAAGGAGTAAGCTGGATGCCAAAAGTACAAAGTGTATGTTCATTGGCTACTCCACCACACAAAAGGGGTACAAATGTTATGATCCGGCCACAAGTCGACTATATGTCTCTCGAGATGTCCGGTTTCTAGAACATGTGGGCTACCATGACAAGAGGGATTGGAACAGCCTTAAAGATCTCTCTCACTCACCTAATGACCGAGCTTCGAGTCTACGGTTCCTTCTTGATCACCTTGGCAACCCATCTCCACCAACGGGTGCCGTGCGCCCAACACTAAGTCAAATTTCTACCGATGGTGGGTCTGACCAAGGAGATGCAAATGACAATGGTTCAGCCCAAGATGGTGAATCTCTCGAGTCTGGCCTACCCATAACCGGTGTTCCCGTCCCTGGCCCTACAACGGACACGCATGCTCCGGTGGCGGCCTCTACCGAGGAAAACACGGAGACGGCTCCTACGGACGGTACGTCCACCGTGTTGCCTAGCGTGGATCCACCTCCGGCACCAGTCCTGCGTCGGAGCACCAGACCTCGATCGGATCCCTCCACTTGGAAGAACAAGCGTGTCTATTACAACAGCCAAGCTGTCGCTCATCCCATTCAGTCCGTTTGTTCCCTTGAGCTGTTACCTGCTGATCACCAAGCTTTCTTCGGCCAAGTGGACGCCAATTGGATCCCGCAGACATATGATGAAGCCAGAGAACATCAAGTTTGGTTAGATGCGGTCAAGGATGAAACTGGCGCCATGATCCGGAATCATACGTGGGACGAATCGGATCTTCCTCAAGGCAAGCGGGCAGTTAGCTCCAAATGGGTGTTTACCATAAAGTATTTGAGCAATGGTGACATTGAACGGCATAAATCCAGGTTAGTGGCCCGTGGCTTCACCCAAACCTATGGCGCGGACTACACGGACACCTTTGCACCCGTGGCCAAGCTCCATACGGTTCGGGTTGTGCTGTCTCTTGCTGTCAACCTCTCATGGGACTTATGGCAGATGGATGTGAAGAACGCCTTCCTTCAAGGTGAACTTGATGAAGAAGTGTACATGACGCCTCCTCCCGGCCTTGAAGACATGGTTACACCCGGAAAAGTCTTGAGGCTACGTAAGGCCATCTATGGCCTTAAGCAGTCCCCACGAGCGTGGTACCACAAACTAAGCTCCACTCTCAAGACTGATGGTTTTACGCGATCGGAGGCTGATCATACTCTCTTCACGCGTCGCACCTCTATTGGTTGGGTGGTGGTGCTCATATACGTCGACGACATCATCGTGACTGGTGATGATAAGGCGGCCATTCAGGACACCAAGGACTCTCTCAAGTCGGTATTTGACATCAAGGACCTTGGGGAACTCAAATACTTTCTTGGTATTGAGATTTGTCGCTCACCGGAAGGACTCTTCCTCTCACAACGCAAGTATACTCTTGACTTGTTAGAGGAGACTGGCAAGCTTGGTGTGTCTCCGGTTGCTACGCCCCTTGATGAAGATTACCAGCTCAAGCGAAAGGGGGAGAGCTTACGGGCAAAAGAAGGCCGACCTAAGGAACCAATGGACGAGCCATTCTTAGACGTCACACGCTACCGCCGGCTTGTAGGTAAGCTGATATACCTTACTATCACACGACCTGACATATCTTATGCTGTGAATCAGGTTAGCCAACATATGAAGGCACCAAGCAAGTACCAATGGAGTCAAGTCGAAAGGATCCTAAGCTATCTCAAGGGCAGTCCGGGTCAAGGTATTTGGATGGGCAAGAATGACAACACCGAAATCGTTGGCTATTGTGATGCGGATTACAATGGCGACACGCTGGATAGGAGATCCACCACTGGGTACTACACGTTTGTTGGAGGCAACTTGGTTACATGGAGGTCTAAGAAACAAAAGGTGGTTTCATGCTCTAGCGCCGAGGCCGAGTATAGAGCTATGAGGAAGCTCACTAACGAGATGACATGGCTGAAGGGCCTACTCAAGGACTTAGGCATCGAGACAAAGCAGCCCATGACCATGCACTGCGACAATGAAGCGGCCATCCACATTGCCACAAACTCAGTCTTTCATGAGAGGACCAAGCACATAGAAAGCGATTGCCACAAGGTGAGAGAGAAGATTGAAGAAGGAGTGGTGTTACCATGCCACACAAGGAGTCAAGATCAGCTAGCTGACATCTTCACCAAGTCTGCAAGCTCCAAGGTTTGTGATCACATCTACAGCAAACTTGGACTTGTAGACATTACACGGCCATGATCAAGCTTCCCTAATCCGTGGACAGCACACTCTTTTTCCCTTGACTTGGTTTTGTCCCATGAGGTTTTCTAAGTCAAGGTTTTTAATGAGGTGCTGCTTCACGGGTTCCAAGCTTAGCCATTTCACTCGGCTAAGCTTGAGGGGGAGTATTGATCAAGAGAATAAGCCTAAGGCAGCCATGGCCGTCCGTACAATTATGGGGCCGTCCGTACAACCAAGCAATAAGGCCGAGTCATGTAAGTGTGTGAAGACAATGAGGAGGCCTGCTCTCCTTAGGCCCATGAGAAGGATCTAGAATGTCGCTTGTAGCCGTTAGAGAGGAGGAACAAGTGGAGTCACGGGTTATGTTGTGTTTAAGGAGACTAGGACGGGTCACTATCACCGTTGGGATTAGTTCTATCTCTCTCCTTGTCCCTATCACTTATACGATCGGTTGGTAGAGGGTGTAGCCCTAACTTTCCCTTGATATATATAGGCTTTAGCCTACATTGTAATATGTATTCTTATGGAACAATAACCTAATCTTTTCTTCTTCCTCATTCTCTTTGTCTACCGATATCTCTCATCAATCTCTTGATTCTCTTCTTTATTCTACAAAGTCTAACACTTATACTCATTTTGTCCCAAAACAGGTTAAAACCAAGAAAACATTGCTTAGAAGCACTAAACAGCTTTGTTAGTGTTTTTGTGGTTAAAATGTGTCTTAATCCAATGCAACTAACTAATTATAAGAGTTTTAGATAGATGTGGAGAGTTTAAAAGCCACTTATACCCATTTTGTCCCAAAACAGGCTTAAACCAAGAAAACATTGCTTAGAAGCTCTAAACAGCTATGTTAGTGTTTCTGGGGTTTAAATGTGTCTTAATCCAATGCAACTGCCTAATTATAAGAGTTTGAGATTGATGTGGAGAGTTTAAAAGCCACTTATACCCATTTTGTCCCAAAACAGGCTAAAACCAAGAAAACATTGCTGAGAAGCACCAAACAGCTTTGTTAGTATTTCTGGGGTTAAAATGTTTCTTATCCAATGCAACTAACTAATTATAAGAGCTTGAGATAGATGTGGAGAGTTTAAAACCCACTTATACCCATTTTGTCCCAAAAAGGCTAAAACCAAGAAAACATTGCTTAGAAGCAGTAAACAGCTTTGTTAGTGTTTCTGGGGTTAAAATGTGTCTTAATCCAATGCAACTGACTAATTATAAGAGTTTAAGATAGATGTGGAGAGTTTAAAAGGCACTTATACCCATTTTGTCCCAAAAGAGGCTAAAACCATGAAAACAATGCCTAGAAGCTGTAAACAGCGTTGTTATGGTTTTCTGGGGTTAAAATGTGTTTTAATCCAATGCAACTGACTAATTATAAGAGTTTGAGATGGATGTGGAGAGTTTAAAAGCCACTTATACCCATTTTGTCCCAAAACAGGTTAAAACCAAGAAAACATTGCTTAGAAGCACTAAACAGCTTTGTTAGTGTTTTTGTGGTTAAAATGTGTCTTAATCCAATGCAACTAACTAATTATAAGAGTTTTAGATAGATGTGAAGAGTTTAAAAGCCACTTATACCCATTTTGTCCCAAAACAGGCTTAAACCAAGAAAACATTGCTTAGAAGCTCTAAACAGCTATGTTAGTGTTTCTGGGGTTTAAATGTGTCTTAATCCAATGCAACTGCCTAATTATAAGAGTTTGAGATTGATGTGGAGAGTTTAAAAGCCACTTATACCCATTTTGTCCCAAAAAAGGCTAAAACCAAGAAAACATTGCTTAGAAGCACTAAACAGCTTTGTTAGTGTTTCTGGGATTAAAATGTATCTTAATCCAAAGGAACTGACTAATTATATGAGTTTGAGATGGATGTGGAGAGTTTAAAAGCCACTTATACACATTTTGTCCCAAAACAGGCTAAAACCAAGAGAACATTGCTTAGAAGCTGTAAACAGTTTTGTTAGTGTTTCTAGGGTTAAAATGTGTCTTAATCCAATGCAACTGACTAATTATAAGAGTTTGAGATTGATGTGGAGAGTTTAAAAGCCACTTATACCCATTTTGTCCCAAAACAGGCTAAAACCAAGAAAACATTGCCTAGAAGCTATAAACAGCTTTGTTAGTGTTTCAGGGATTAAAATGTATCTTAATCCAAAGCAACTGACTAATTATATGAGTTTGAGATGGATGTGGAGAGTTAAAAAGCCACTTATACCCATTTTGTCCCAAAACAGGTTAAAACCAAGAAAACATTGCTTAGAAGCACTAAACAGCTTTGTTAGTGTTTTTGTGGTTAAAATGTGTCTTAATCCAATGCAACTAACTAATTATAAGAGTTTTAGATAGATGTGGAGAGTTTAAAAGCCACTTATACCCATTTTGTCCCAAAACAGCCTTAAACCAAGAAAACATTGCTTAGAAGCTCTAAACAGCTATGTTAGTGTTTCTGGGGTTTAAATGTGTCTTAATCCAATGCAACTGCCTAATTATAAGAGTTTGAGATTGATGTGGAGAGTTTAAAAGCCACTTATACCCATTTTGTCCCAAAACAGGCTAAAACCAAGAAAACATTGCTGAGAAGCACCAAACAGCTTTTTTAGTGTTTCTGGGGTTAAAATGTTTCTTATCCAATGCAACTAACTAATTATAAGAGCTTGAGATAGATGTGGAGAGTTTAAAACCCACTTATACCCATTTTGTCCCAAAAAGGCTAAAACCAAGAAAACATTGCTTAGAAGCAGTAAACAGCTTTGTTAGTGTTTATGGGGTTAAAATGTGTCTTAATCCAATGCAACTGACTAATTATAAGAGTTTAAGATAGATGTGGAGAGTTTAAAAGGCACTTATACCCATTTTGTCCCAAAACAGGCTAAAACCATGAAAACAATGCCTAGAAGCTGTAAACAGCGTTGTTATGGTTTTCTGGGGTTAAAATGTGTCTTAATCCAATGCAACTGACTAATTATAAGAGTTTGAGATGGATGTGGAGAGTTTAAAAGCCACTTATACCCATTTTGTCCCAAAAAAGGCTAAAACCAAGAAAACATTGCTTAGAAGCACTAAACAGCTTTGTTAGTGTTTTTGTGGTTAAAATGTGTCTTAATCTAATGCAACTAACTAATTATAAGAGTTTTAGATAGATGTGGAGAGTTTAAAAGCCACTTATACCCATTTTGTCCCAAAACAGGCTTAAACCAAGAAAACATTGCTTAGAAGCTCTAAACAGCTATGTTAGTGTTTATGGGGTTTAAATGTGTCATAATCCAATGCAACTGCCTAATTATAAGAGTTTGAGATTGATGTGGAGAGTTTAAAAGCCACTTATACCCATTTTGTCCCAAAACAGGCTAAAACCAAGAAAACATTGCTGAGAAGCACCAAACAGCCATGTTAGTGTTTCTGGGATTAAAATGTGTCTTAATCCAATGCAAATGACTAATTATAAGAGTTTGAGATTGATGTGGAGAGTTTAAAAGCCACATATACTCATTTTGTCCCAAAACAGGCTAAAACCAAGAAAACATTGCCTATAAGCTATAAACAGCTTTGTTAGTGTTTCTGGGATTAAAATGTATCTTAATCCAAAGCAACTGACTAATTATATGAGTTTGAGATGGATGTGGAGAGTTTAGAAGCCACTTATACCCATTTTGTCCCAAAACTGGCTAAAACCAAGAAAACATTGCCTAGAAGCTATAAACAGCTTTGTTAGTGTTTCAGGGATTAAAATGTATCTTAATCCAAAGCAACTGACTAATTATATGAGTTTGAGATGGATGTGGAGAGTTTAAAAGCCACTTATACCCATTTTGTCCCAAAACAGGTTAAAACCAAGAAAACATTGCTTAGAAGAACTAAACAGCTTTGTTAGTGTTTTTGTGGTTAAAATGTGTCTTAATCCAATGCAACTAACTAATTATAAGAGTTTTAGATAGATGTGGAGAGTTTAAAAGCCACTTATACCCATTTTGTCCCAAAACAGGCTTAAACCAAGAAAACATTGCATAGAAGCTCTAAACAGCTATGTTAGTGTTTCTGGGGTTTAAATGTGTCTTAATCCAATGCAACTGCCTAATTATAAGAGTTTGAGATTGATGTGGAGAGTTTAAAAGCCACTTATACCCATTTTGTCCCAAAAAGGCTAAAACCAAGAAAACATTGCTTAGAAGCAGTAAACAGCTTTGTTAGTGTTTCTGGGGTTAAAATGTGTCTTAATCCAATGCAACTGACTAATTATAAGAGTTTAAGATAGATGTGGAGAGTTTAAAAGGCACTTATACCCATTTTGTCCCAAAACAGGCTAAAACCATGAAAACAATGCCTAGAAGCTGTAAACAGAGTTGTTATGGTTTTCTGGGGTTAAAATGTGTTTTAATCCAATGCAACTGACTAATTATAAGAGTTTGAGATGGATGTGGAGAGTTTAAAAGCCACTTATACCCATTTTGTCCCAAAAAAAGGCTAAAACCAAGAAAACATTGCTTAGAAGCACTAAACAGCTTTGTTAGTGTTTTTGTGGTTAAAATGTGTCTTAATCCAATGCAACTAACTAATTGTAAGAGTTTTAGATAGATGTGGAGAGTTTAAAAGCCACTTATACCCATTTTGTCCCAAAACAGGCTTAAACCAAGAAAACATTGCTTAGAAGCTCTAAACAGCTATGTTAGTGTTTCTGGGGTTTAAATGTGTCTTAATCCAATGCAACTGTCTAATTATAAGAGTTTGAGATTGATGTGGAGAGTTTAAAAGCCACTTATACCCATTTTGTCCCAAAACAGGCTAAAACCAAGAAAACATTGCTGAGAAGCAGTAAACAGCTTTGTTAGTGTTTCTGGGGTTAAAATGTGTCTTAATCCAATGCAACTGACTAATTATAAGAGTTTAAGATAGATGTGGAGAGTTTAAAAGGCACTTATACCCATTTTGTCCCAAAACAGGCTAAAACCATGAAAACAATGCCTAGAAGCTGTAAACAGCGTTGTTATGGTTTTCTGGGGTTAAAATGTGTTTTAATCCAATGCAACTGACTAATTATAAGAGTTTGAGATGGATGTGGAGAGTTTAAAAGCCACTTATACCCATTTTGTCCCAAAACAGGTTAAAACCAAGAAAACATTGCTTAGAAGCACTAAACAGCTTTGTTAGTGTTTTTGTGGTTAAAATGTGTCTTAATCCAATGCAACTAACTAATTATAAGAGTTTTAGATAGATGTGAAGAGTTTAAAACCCACTTATACCCATTTTGTCCCAAAAAGGCTAAAACCAAGAAAACATTGCTTAGAAGCAGTAAACAGCTTTGTTAGTGTTTCTGGGGTTAAAATGTGTCTTAATCCAATGCAACTGACTAATTATAAGAGTTTAAGATAGATGTGGAGAGTTTAAAAGGCACTTATACCCATTTTGTCCCAAAACAGGCTAAAACCATGAAAACAATGCCTAGAAGCTGTAAACAGCGTTGTTATGGTTTTCTGGGGTTAAAATGTGTTTTAATCCAATGCAACTGACTAATTATAAGAGTTTGAGATGGATGTGGAGAGTTTAAAAGCCACTTATACCCATTTTGTCCCAAAAAAAGGCTAAAACCAAGAAAACATTGCTTAGAAGCACTAAACAGCTTTGTTAGTGTTTTTGTGGTTAAAATGTGTCTTAATCCAATGCAACTAACTAATTGTAAGAGTTTTAGATAGATGTGGAGAGTTTAAAAGCCACTTATACCCATTTTGTCCCAAAACAGGCTTAAACCAAGAAAACATTGCTTAGAAGCTCTAAACAGCTATGTTAGTGTTTCTGGGGTTTAAATGTGTCTTAATCCAATGCAACTGTCTAATTATAAGAGTTTGAGATTGATGTGGAGAGTTTAAAAGCCACTTATACCCATTTTGTCCCAAAACAGGCTAAAACCAAGAAAACATTGCTGAGAAGCACCAAACAGCCATGTTAGTGTTTCTGGGGTTAAAATGTGTCTTAATCCAATGCAAATGACTAATTATAAGAGTTTGAGATTGATGTCGAGAGTTTAAAAGCCACTTATACCCATTTTGTCCCAAAACAGGCTAAAACCAAGAAAACATTGCCTAGAAGCTATAAACAGCTTTGTTAGTGTTTCTGGGATTAAAATGTATATTAATCCAATGCAACTGCCTAATTATAAGAGTTTGAGATTGATGTGGAGAGTTTAAAAGCCACTTATACCCATTTTGTCTCAAAACAGGTTAAAACCAAGAAAACATTGCTTAGAAGCACTAAACAGCTTTGTTAGTTTTTTTGTGGTTAAAATGTGTCTGAATCCAATGCAACTAACTAATTATAAGAGTTTTAGATAGATGTGGAGAGTTTAAAAGCCACTTATACCCATTTTGTCCCAAAACAGGCTAAAACCAAGAAAACATTGCTAAGAAGCACCAAACAGCTATGTTAGTGTTTCTGGGGTTAAAATGTGTCTTAATCCAATCCAAATGACTAATGATAAGAGTTTGAGATTGATGTGGAGAGTTTAAAAGCCACTTATACTCATTTTGTCCCAAAACAGGCTAAAACCAAAAAAACATTGCCTAGACTCTATAAACAACTTTGTTAGTGTTTCTGGGATTAAAATGTATCTTAATCCAAAGCAACTGACTAATTATATGAGTTTGAGATGGATGTGGAGAGTATAAAAGCCACTTATACCCATTTTGTCCCAAAACAGGTTGAAACCAAGAAAACATTGCTTAGAAGCACTAAACAGCTTTGTTAGTGTTTTTGTGGTTAAAATGTGTCTTAATCCAATGCAACTAACTAATTATAAGAGTTTTAGATAGATGTGGAGAGTTTAAAAGCCACTTATACCCATTTTGTCCCAAAACAGGCTTAAACCAAGAAAACATTGCTTAGAAGCTCTAAACAGCTATGTTAGTGTTTCTGGGGTTTAAATGTGTCTTAATCCAATGCAACTGCCTAATTATAAAAGTTTGAGATTGATGTGGAGAGTTTAAAAGCCACTTATACCCATTTTGTCCCAAAACAGGCTAAAACCAAGAAAACATTGCCTAGAAGCTATAAACAGCTTTGTTAGTGTTTCTGGGATTAAAATGTATCTTAATCCAAAGGAACTGACTAATTATATGAGTTTGAGATGGATGTGGAGAGTTTAAAAGCCACTTATACACATTTTGTCCCAAAACAGGCTAAAACCAAGAGAACATTGCTTAGAAGCTGTAAACAGTTTTGTTAGTGTTTCTAGGGTTAAAATGTGTCTTAATCCAATGCAACTGATTAATTATAAGAGTTTGAGATTGATGTGGAGAGTTTAAAAGCCACTTCTACCCATTTTGTCCCAAAACAGGCTAAAACCAAGAAAACATTGCCTAGAAGCTATAAACAGCTTTGTTAGTGTTTCAGGGATTAAAATGTATCTTAATCCAAAGCAACTGACTAATTATATGAGTTTGAGATGGATGTGGAGAGTTTAAAAGCCACTTATACCCATTTTGTCCCAAAACAGGTTAAAACCAAGAAAACATTGCTTAGAAGCACTAAACAGCTTTGTTAGTGTTTTTGTGGTTAAAATGTGTCTTAATCCAATGCAACTAACTAATTATAAGAGTTTTAGATAGATGTGGAGAGTTTAAAAGCCACTTATACCCATTTTGTCCCAAAACAGCCTTAAACCAAGAAAACATTGCTTAGAAGCTCTAAACAGCTATGTTAGTGTTTCTGGGGTTTAAATGTGTCTTAATCCAATGCAACTGCCTAATTATAAGAGTTTGAGATTGATGTGGAGAGTTTAAAAGCCACTTATACCCATTTTGTCCCAAAACAGGCTAAAACCAAGAAAACATTGCTGAGAAGCACCAAACAGCTTTGTTAGTGTTTCTGGGGTTAAAATGTTTCTTATCCAATGCAACTAACTAATTATAAGAGCTTGAGATAGATGTGGAGAGTTTAAAACCCACTTATACCCATTTTGTCCCAAAAAGGCTAAAACCAAGAAAACATTGCTTAGAAGCAGTAAACAGCTTTGTTAGTGTTTATGGGGTTAAAATGTGTCTTAATCCAATGCAACTGACTAATTATAAGAGTTTAAGATAGATGTGGAGAGTTTAAAAGGCACTTATACCCATTTTGTCCCAAAACAGGCTAAAACCATGAAAACAATGCCTAGAAGCTGTAAACAGCGTTGTTATGGTTTTCTGGGGTTAAAATGTGTCTTAATCCAATGCAACTGACTAATTATAAGAGTTTGAGATGGATGTGGAGAGTTTAAAAGCCACTTATACCCATTTTGTCCCAAAACAGGTTAAAACCAAGAAAACATTGCTTAGAAGCACTAAACAGCTTTGTTAGTGTTTTTGTGGTTAAAATGTGTCTTAATCCAATGCAACTAACTAATTATAAGAGTTTTAGATAGATGTGAAGAGTTTAAAAGCCACTTATATCCATTTTGTCCCAAAACAGGCTTAAACCAAGAAAACATTGCTTAGAAGCTCTAAACAGCTATGTTAGTGTTTCTGGGGTTTAAATGTGTCTTAATCCAATGCAACTGCCTAATTATAAGAGTTTGTGATTGATGTGGAGAGTTTAAAAGCCACTTATACCCATTTTGTCCCAAAACAGGCTAAAACCAAGAAAACATTGCTGAGAAGCACCAAACAGCCATGTTAGTGTTTCTGGGGTTAAAATGTGTCTTAATCCAATGCAAATGACTAATTATAAGAGTTTGAGATTGATGTGGAGAGTTTAAAAGCCACATATACTCATTTTGTCCCAAAACAGGCTAAAACCAAGAAAACATTGCCTAGAAGCTATAAACAGCTTTGTTAGTGTTTCTGGGATTAAAATGTATCTTAATCCAAAGCAACTGACTAATTATATGAGTTTGAGATGGATGTGGAGAGTTTAGAAGCCACTTATACCCATTTTGTCCCAAAACTGGCTAAAACCAAGAAAACATTGCCTAGAAGCTATAAACAGCTTTGTTAGTGTTTCAGGGATTAAAATGTATCTTAATCCAAAGCAACTGACTAATTATATGAGTTTGAGATGGATGTGGAGAGTTTAAAAGCCACTTATACCCATTTTGTCCCAAAACAGGTTAAAACCAAGAAAACATTGCTTAGAAGCACTAAACAGCTTTGTTAGTGTTTTTGTGGTTAAAATGTGTCTTAATCCAATGCAACTAACTAATTATAAGAGTTTTAGATAGATGTGGAGAGTTTATAAGCCACTTATACCCATTTTGTCCCAAAACAGGCTTAAACCAAGAAAACATTGCTTAGAAGCTCTAAACAGCTATGTTAGTGTTTCTGGGGTTTAAATGTGTCTTAATCCAATGCAACTGCCTAATTATAAGAGTTTGAGATTGATGTGGAGAGTTTAAAAGCCACTTATACCCATTTTGTCCCAAAACAGGCTAAAACCAAGAAAACATTGCTGAGAAGCACCAAACAGCTTTGTTAGTATTTCTGGGGTTAAAATGTTTCTTATCCAATGCAACTAACTAATTATAAGAGCTTGAGATAGATGTGGAGAGTTTAAAACCCACTTATACCCATTTTGTCCCAAAAAGGCTAAAACCAAGAAAACATTGCTTAGAAGCAGTAAACAGCTTTGTTAGTGTTTCTGGGGTTAAAATGTGTCTTAATCCAATGCAACTGACTAATTATAAGAGTTTAAGATAGATGTGGAGAGGTTAAAAGGCACTTATACCCATTTTGTCCCAAAACAGGCTAAAACCATGAAAACAATGCCTAGAAGCTGTAAACAGCGTTGTTATGGTTTTCTGGGGTTAAAATGTGTTTAAATCCAATGCAACTGACTAATTATAAGAGTTTGAGATGGATGTGGAGAGTTTAAAAGCCACTTATACCCATTTTGTCCCAAAACAGGTTAAAACCAAGAAAACATTGCTTAGAAGCACTAAACAGCTTTGTTAGTGTTTTTGTGGTTAAAATGTGTCTTAATCCAATGCAACTAACTAATTATAAGAGTTTTAGATAGATGTGAAGAGTTTAAAAGCCACTTATACCCATTTTGTCCCAAAACAGGCTTAAACCAAGAAAACATTGCTTAGAAGCTCTAAACAGCTATGTTAGTGTTTCTGGGGTTTAAATGTGTCTTAATCCAATGCAACTGCCTAATTATAAGTGTTTGAGATTGATGTGGAGAGTTTAAAAGCCACTTATACCCATTTTGTCCCAAAACAGGCTAAAACCAAGAAAACATTGCTGAGAAGCACCAAACAGCTTTGTTAGTATTTCTGGGGTTAAAATGTTTCTTATCCAATGCAACTAACTAATTATAAGAGCTTGAGATAGATGTGGAGAGTTTAAAACCCACTTATACCCGTTTTGTCCCAAAAAGGCTAAAACCAAGAAAACATTGCTTAGAAGCAGTAAACAGCTTTGTTAGTGTTTCTGGGGTTAAAATGTGTCTTAATCCAATGCAACTGACTAATTATAAGAGTTTAAGATAGATGGGGAGAGTTTAAAAGGCACTTATACCCATTTTATCCCAAAACAGGCTAAAACCATGAAAACAATGCCTAGAAGCTGTAAACAGCGTTGTTATGGTTTTCTGGGGTTAAAATGTGTTTTAATCCAATGCAACTGACTAATTATAAGAGTTTGAGATGGATGTGGAGAGTTTAAAAGCCACTTATACCCATTTTGTCCCAAAAAAGGCTAAAACCAAGAAAACATTGCTTAGAAGCACTAAACAGCTTTGTTAGTGTTTTTGTGGTTAAAATGTGTCTTAATCCAATGAAACTAACTAATTATAAGAGTTTTAGATAGATGTGGAGAGTTTAAAAGCCACTTATACCCATTTTGTCCCAAAACAGGCTTAAACCAAGAAAACATTGCTTAGAAGCTCTAAACAGCTATGTTAGTGTTTCTGGGGTTTAAATGTGTCTTAATCCAATGCAACTGCCTAATTATAAGAGTTTGTGATTGATGTGGAGAGTTTAAAAGCCACTTATACCCATTTTGTCCCAAAACAGGCTAAAACCAAGAAAACATTGCTGAGAAGCACCAAACAGCCATGTTAGTGTTTCTGGGGTTAAAATGTGTCTTAATCCAATGCAAATGACTAATTATAAGAGGTTGAGATTGATGTGGAGAGTTTAAAAGCCACATATACTCATTTTGTCCCAAAACAGGCTAAAACCAAGAAAACATTGCCTAGAAGCTATAAACAGCTTTGTTAGTGTTTCTGGGATTAAAATGTATCTTAATCCAAAGCAACTGACTTATTATATGAGTTTGAGATGGATGTGGAGAGTTTAGAAGCCACTTATACCCATTTTGTCCCAAAACTGGCTAAAACCAAGAAAACATTGCCTAGAAGCTATAAACAGCTTTGTTAGTGTTTCAGGGATTAAAATGTATCTTAATCCAAAGCAACTGACTAATTATATGAGTTTGAGATGGATGTGGAGAGTTTAAAAGCCACTTATACCCATTTTGTCCCAAAACAGGTTAAAACCAAGAAAACATTGCTTAGAAGCACTAAACAGCTTTGTTAGTGTTTTTGTGGTTAAAATGTGTCTTAATCCAATGCAACTAACTAATTATAAGAGTTTTAGATAGATGTGGAGAGTTTAAAAGCCACTTATACCCATTTTGTCCCAAAACAGGCTTAAACCAAGAAAACATTGCTTAGAAGCTCTAAACAGCTATGTTAGTGTTTCTGGGGTTTAAATGTGTCTTAATCCAATGCAACTGCCTAATTATAAGAGTTTGAGATTGATGTGGAGAGTTTAAAAGCCACTTATACCCATTTTGTCCCAAAACAGGCTAAAACCAAGAAAACATTGCTGAGAAGCACCAAACAGCTTTGTTAGTATTTCTGGGGTTAAATTGTTTCTTATCCAATGCAACTAACTAATTATAAGAGCTTGAGATAGATGTGGAGAGTTTAAAACCCACTTATACCCATTTTGTCCCAAAAAGGCTAAAACCAAGAAAACATTGCTTAGAAGCAGTAAACAGCTTTGTTAGTGTTTCTGGGGTTAAAATGTGTCTTAATCCAATGCAACTGACTAATTATAAGAGTTTAAGATAGATGTGGAGAGTTTAAAAGGCACTTATACCCATTTTGTCCCAAAACAGGCTAAAACCATGAAAACAATGCCTAGAAGCTGTAAACAGCGTTGTTATGGTTTCTGGGGTTTAAATGTGTCTTAATCCAATGCAACTGCCTAATTATAAGAGTTTGAGATTGATGTGGAGAGTTTAAAAGCCACTTATACCCATTTTGTCCCAAAACAGGCTAAAACCAAGAAAACATTGCTGAGAAGCACCAAACAGCTTTGTTAGTATTTCTGGGGTTAAAATGTTTCTTATCCAATGCAACTAACTAATTATAAGAGCTTGAGATAGATGTGGAGAGTTTAAAACCCACTTATACCCATTTTGTCCCAAAACAGGCTTAAACCAAGAAAACATTGCTTAGAAGCTCTAAACAGCTATGTTAGTGTTTATGGGGTTAAAATGTGTCTTAATCCAATGCAACTGACTAATTATAAGAGTTTAAGATAGATGTGGAGAGTTTAAAAGGCACTTATACCCATTTTGTCCCAAAACAGGCTAAAACCATGAAAACAATGCCTAGAAGCTGTAAACAGCGTTGTTATGGTTTTCTGGGGTTAAAATGTGTCTTAATCCAATGCAACTGACTAATTATAAGAGTTTGAGATGGATGTGGAGAGTTTAAAAGCCACTTATACCCATTTTGTCCCAAAAAAGGCTAAAACCAAGAAAACATTGCTTAGAAGCACTAAACAGCTTTGTTAGTGTTTTTGTGGTTAAAATGTGTCTTAATCCAATGCAACTAACTAATTATAAGAGTTTTAGATAGATGTGGAGAGTTTAAAAGCCACTTATACCCATTTTGTCCCAAAACAGGCTTAAACCAAGAAAACATTGCTTAGAAGCTCTAAACAGCTATGTTAGTGTTTCTGGGGTTTAAATGTGTCATAATCCAATGCAACTGCCTAATTATAAGAGTTTGAGATTGATGTGGAGAGTTTAAAAGCCACTTATACCTATTTTGTCCCAAAACAGGCTAAAACCAAGAAAACATTGCTGAGAAGCACCAAACAGCCATGTTAGTGTTTCTGAGGTTAAAATGTGTCTTAATCCAATGCAAATGACTAATTATAAGAGTTTGAGATTGATGTGGAGAGTTTAAAAGCCACTTATACTCATTTTGTCCCAAAACAGGCTAAAACCAAGAAAACATTGCCTAGAAGCTATAAACAGCTTTGTTAGTGTTTCTGGGATTAAAATGTATCTTAATCCAAAGCAACTGACTAATTATATGAGTTTGAGATGGATGTGGAGAGTTTAGAAGCCACTTATACCCATTTTGTCCCAAAACAGGCTAAAACCAAGAAAACATTGCCTAGAAGCTATAAACAGCTTTGTTAGTGTTTCAGGGATTAAAATGTATCTTAATCCAAAGCAACTGACTAATTATATGAGTTTGAGATGGATGTGGAGAGTTTAAAAGCCACTTATACCCATTTTGTCCCAAAACAGGTTAAAACCAAGAAAACATTGCTTAGAAGCACTAAACAGCTTTGTTAGTGTTTTTGTGGTTAAAATGTGTCTTAATCCAATGCAACTAACTAATTATAAGAGTTTTAGATAGATGTGGAGAGTTTAAAAGCCACTTATACCCATTTTGTCCCAAAACAGGCTTAAACCAAGAAAACATTGCTTAGAAGCTCTAAACAGCTATGTTAGTGTTTCTGGGGTTTAAATGTGTCTTAATCCAATGCAACTGCCTAATTATAAGAGTTTGAGATTGATGTGGAGAGTTTAAAAGCCACTTATACCCATTTTGTCCCAAAACAGGCTAAAACCAAGAAAACATTGCTGAGAAGCACCAAACAGCTTTGTTAGTGTTTCTGGGGTTAAAATGTTTCTTATCCAATGCAACTAACTAATTATAAGAGCTTGAGATAGATGTGGAGAGTTTAAAACCCACTTATACCCATTTTGTCCCAAAAAGGCTAAAACCAAGAAAACATTGCTTAGAAGCAGTAAACAGCTTTGTTAGTGTTTATGGGGTTAAAATGTGTCTTAATCCAATGCAACTGACTAATTATAAGAGTTTAAGATAGATGTGGAGAGTTTAAAAGGCACTTATACCCATTTTGTCCCAAAACAGGCTAAAACCATGAAAACAATGCCTAGAAGCTGTAAACAGCGTTGTTATGGTTTTCTGGGGTTAAAATGTGTCTTAATCCAATGCAACTGACTAATTATAAGAGTTTGAGATGGATGTGGAGAGTTTAAAAGCCACTTATACCCATTTTGTCCCAAAAAAGGCTAAAACCAAGAAAACATTGCTTAGAAGCACTAAACAGCTTTGTTAGTGTTTTTGTGGTTAAAATGTGTCTTAATCCAATGGAACTAACTAATTATAAGAGTTTTAGATAGATGTGGAGAGTTTAAAAGCCACTTATACCCATTTTGTCCCAAAACAGGCTTAAACCAAGAAAACATTGCTTAGAAGCTCTAAACAGCTATGTTAGTGTTTCTGGGGTTTAAATGTGTCATAATCCAATGCAACTGCCTAATTATAAGAGTTTGAGATTGATGTGGAGAGTTTAAAAGCCACTTATACCCATTTTGTCCCAAAACAGGCTAAAACCAAGAAAACATTGCTGAGAAGCACCAAACAGCCATGTTAGTGTTTCTGGGGTTAAAATGTGTCTTAATCCAATGCAAATGACTAATTATAAGAGTTTGAGATTGATGTGGAGAGTTTAAAAGCCACATATACTCATTTTGTCCCAAAACAGGCTAAAACCAAGAAAACATTGCCTAGAAGCTATAAACAGCTTTGTTAGTGTTTCTGGGATTAAAATGTATCTTAATCCAAAGCAACTGACTAATTATATGAGTTTGAGATGGATGTGGAGAGTTTAGAAGCCACTTATACCCATTTTGTCCCAAAACAGGCTAAAACCAAGAAAACATTGCCTAGAAGCTATAAACAGCTTTGTTAGTGTTTCAGGGATTAAAATGTATCTTAATCCAAAGCAACTGACTAATTATATGAGTTTGAGATGGATGTGGAGAGTTTAAAAGCCACTTATACCCATTTTGTCCCAAAACAGGTTAAAACCAAGAAAACATTGCTTAGAAGCACTAAACAGCTTTGTTAGTGTTTTTGTGGTTAAAATGTGTCTTAATCCAATGCAACTAACTAATTATAAGAGTTTTAGATAGATGTGGAGAGTTTAAAAGCCACTTATACCCATTTTGTCCCAAAACAGGCTTAAACCGAGAAAACATTGCTTAGAAGCTCTAAACAGCTATGTTAGTGTTTCTGGGGTTTAAATGTGTCTTAATCCAATGCAACTGCCTAATTATAAGAGTTTGAGATTGATGTGGAGAGTTTAAAAGCCACTTATACCCATTTTGTCCCAAAACAGGCTAAAACCAAGAAAACATTGCTGAGAAGCACCAAACAGCTTTGTTAGTATTTCTGGGGTTAAAATGATTCTTATCCAATGCAACTAACTAATTATAAGAGCTTGAGATAGATGTGGAGAGTTTAAAACCCACTTATACCCATTTTGTCCCAAAAAGGCTAAAACCAAGAAAACATTGCTTAGAAGCAGTAAACAGCTTTGTTAGTGTTTCTGGGGTTAAAATGTGTCTTAATCCAATGCAACTGACTAATTATAAGAGTTTAAGATAGATGTGGAGAGTTTAAAAGGCACTTATACCCATTTTGTCCCAAAACAGGCTAAAACCATGAAAACAATGCCTAGAAGCTGTAAACAGCGTTGTTATGGTTTTCTGGGGTTAAAATGTGTTTTAATCCAATGCAACTGACTAATTATAAGAGTTTGAGATGGATGTGGAGAGTTTAAAAGCCACTTATACCCATTTTGTCCCAAAAAAAGGCTAAAACAAAGAAAACATTGCTTAGAAGCACTAAACAGCTTTGTTAGTGTTTTTGTGGTTAAAATGTGTCTTAATCCAATGCAACTAACTAATTATAAGAGTTTTAGATAGATGTGAAGAGTTTAAAAGCCACTTATACCCATTTTGTCCCAAAACAGGCTTAAACCAAGAAAACATTGCTTAGAAGCTCTAAACAGCTATGTTAGTGTTTCTGGGGTTTAAATGTGTCTTAATCCAATGCAACTGCCTAATTATAAGAGTTTGAGATTGATGTGGAGAGTTTAAAAGCCACTTATACCCATTTTGTCCCAAAACAGGCTAAAACCAAGAAAACATTGCTGAGAAGCACCAAACAGCTTTGTTAGTATTTCTGGGGTTAAAATGTTTCTTATCCAATGCAACTAACTAATTATAAGAGCTTGAAATAGATGTGGAGAGTTTAAAACCCACTTATACCCATTTTGTCCCAAAAAGGCTAAAACCAAGAAAACATTGCTTAGAAGCAGTAAACAGCTTTGTTAGTGTTTCTGGGGTTAAAATGTGTCTTAATCCAATGCAACTGACTAATTATAAGAGTTTAAGATAGATGTGGAGAGTTTAAAAGGCACTTATACCCATTTTGTCCCAAAACAGGCTAAAACCATGAAAACAATGCCTAGAAGCTGTAAACAGCGTTGTTATGGTTTTCTGGGGTTAAAATGTGTTTTAATCCAATGCAACTGATTAATTATAAGAGTTTGAGATGGATGTGGAGAGTTTAAAAGCCACTTATACCCATTTTGTCCCAAAAAAGGCTAAAACCAAGAAAACATTGCTTAGAAGCACTAAACAGCTTTGTTAGTGTTTTTGTGGTTAAAATGTGTCTTAATCCAATGCAACTGACTAATTATAAGAGTTTGAGATTGATGTCGAGAGTTTAAAAGCCACTTATACCCATTTTGTCCCAAAACAGGCTAAAACCAAGAAAACATTGCCTAGAAGCTATAAACAGCTTTGTTAGTGTTTCTGGGATTAAAATGTATCTTAATCCAAAGGAACTGACTAATTATATGAGTTTGAGATGGATGTGGAGAGTTTAAAAGCCACTTATACACATTTTGTCCCAAAACAGGCTAAAACCAAGAGAACATTGCTTAGAAGCTGTAAACAGTTTTGTTAGTGTTTCTAGGGTTAAAATGTGTCTTAATCCAATGCAACTGACTAATTATAAGAGTTTGAGATTGATGTGGAGAGTTTAAAAGCCACTTATACCCATTTTGTCCCAAAACAGGCTAAAACCAAGAAAACATTGCCTAGAAGCTATAAACAGCTTTGTTAGTGTTTCAGGGATTAAAATGTATCTTAATCCAAAGCAACTGACTAATTATATGAGTTTGAGATGGATGTGGAGAGTTTAAAAGCCACTTATACCCATTTTGTCCCAAAACAGGTTAAAACCAAGAAAACATTGCTTAGAAGCACTAAACAGCTTTGTTAGTGTTTTTGTGGTTAAAATGTGTCTTAATCCAATGCAACTAACTAATTATAAGAGTTTTAGATAGATGTGGAGAGTTTAAAAGCCACTTATACCCATTTTGTCCCAAAACAGGCTTAAACCAAGAAAACATTGCTTAGAAGCTCTAAACAGCTATGTTAGTGTTTCTGGGGTTTAAATGTGTCTTAATCCAATGCAACTGCCTAATTATAAGAGTTTGAGATTGATGTGGAGAGTTTAAAAGCCACTTATACCCATTTTGTCCCAAAACAGGCTAAAACCAAGAAAACATTGCTGAGAAGCACCAAACAGCTTTGTTAGTGTTTCTGGGGTTAAAATGTTTCTTATCCAATGCAACTAACTAATTATAAGAGCTTGAGATAGATGTGGAGAGTTTAAAACCCACTTATACCCATTTTGTCCCAAAAAGGCTAAAACCAAGAAAACATTGCTTAGAAGCAGTAAACAGCTTTGTTAGTGTTTATGGGGTTAAAATGTGTCTTAGTCCAATGCAACTGACTAATTATAAGAGTTTAAGATAGATGTGGAGAGTTTAAAAGGCACTTATACCCATTTTGTCCCAAAACAGGCTAAAACCATGAAAACAATGCCTAGAAGCTGTAAACAGCGTTGTTATGGTTTTCTGGGGTTAAAATGTGTCTTAATCCAATGCAACTGACTAATTATAAGAGTTTGAGATGGATGTGGAGAGTTTAAAAGCCACTTATACCCATTTTGTCCCAAAAAAGGCTAAAACCAAGAAAACATTGCTTAGAAGCACTAAACAGCTTTGTTAGTGTTTTTGTGGTTAAAATGTGTCTTAATCCAATGCAACTAACTAATTATAAGAGTTTTAGATAGATGTGGAGAGTTTAAAAGCCACTTATACCCATTTTGTCCCAAAACAGGCTTAAACCAAGAAAACATTGCTTAGAAGCTCTAAACAGCTATGTTAGTGTTTATGGGGTTTAAATGTGTCATAATCCAATGCAACTGCCTAATTATAAGAGTTTGAGATTGATGTGGAGAGTTTAAAAGCCACTTATACCCATTTTGTCCCAAAACAGGCTAAAACCAAGAAAACATTGCTGAGAAGCACCAAATGTAAGTTTTAAATTAGAGAGATTTGAGAGTAACTAAGAATAGAGATCGGATAGAGAAGGGAAGAGAGTAGGCGTATGGAGAGAATAGGAGAAAGAGATATTTTCTCTTCTTACTTTATTAGTAACCTAGTTACATCCTTATTATAGTCATACATACAAGAATATTCCTCTAAGATGCTATACACATTTACAAATGGAGATAGTGACACCTCCTTAATCACAACATGTGATCTTCCTTTCCCTTCCACTTGCACAGCTTGTCAACGGTTATGAAGGAGGAAGGATCTCGAAGGCTTGTGACCGTTGGAGGCTCTCACTGATGGGCTGGACCTGATATCCTCGATGGTTGTACGGACGGCCCACTTTGATAACAGTACGGACGTCCGTACGGCCGTACGGACGGTGGTGTCCCATTTCAGACTCCCCCTCAAGCTTGACTAAGGCCATGGATCAAGCTTGACTAAATGGGCACCCACCTCATTAAAAACCTTAGTATAGAAAACCACTTGGGAAAAACTATACACAAGGGAAAAAGAGTGTAGGTGCCGATTTAGGATCTCATGGCCGAGTAAGGTCTATGAGGCCAAGCTTCGAGTGAATGTATTCACACACTTGTGGGCTTGCTGCTTTGGTGAGGATGTCAGCCAGTTGTTCTTTGCTTTCGGTATGACATGGTAGGACAACCCCAAGCTTGATTTGCTCTCTAACTTTATGACAATCGACTTCAATATGCTTGGTTCTCTCATGAAACACTGAATTGGTGGCGATATGGATGGCGGCTTCATTATCACAATGCATAGTGATTGGTTTCGGTGATTCAATTCCAAGATCCTTGAGGAGTGCCTTTAACCACATCAGTTCCGTTGTTAGTTTCCTCATAGCTCTATACTCGGACTCCGCACTTGAAAGTGATACGACCTTTTGCTTCTTGCTCTTCCAAGTGACCAAGTTACCACCAAGGAACGTGCAGTAGCCTGTAGTTGAGCGGCGGTCCTCTCGATCTCCGGCATAGTCAGCATCGCAATAGCCCACTAGTTCGGTGTTCTTATTGCGTCCCATCCAAATGCCTTGTCCCGGTGAGCCTTTGATGTACTTGAGGATTCGTGTCACCATGTTCCAATGATGGATCGTTGGGTTCTTCATATGCTGGCTGGCCTGGTTCACAGCAAAACAAATATCAGGTCGTGTGATCGTTAAGTAGATAAGCTTACCTACTAGGCGCCGGTATAGGCTAACGTCCTTGAACGGAGCTGTATCAAGCTCCCCCTGTCCTCCGGCCTTGTAGTTCTCTTCAAGGGGTGTAGACACCGCTTTTGAACCTAATTTTCCTGTTTCACTCAACAAGTCAAGTGCATATTTCCTTTGTGACAAGAATAGACCTTTATCCGATCTGTAAACTTCTATCCCAAGAAAATATTTCAACTCTCCAAGGTCTTTAATATCAAAAACTGATTTCAAAAAGGTTTTAGTGGTTTGAATACCTACCGAGTCACTTCCAGTGATGATGATATCATCAACATACACTAGAATGACTATTATACCTTTTGTGCTTGTTAGCGTGAATAGAGTATGATCAGCCTCGGATTTTCGGAATCCTTTGTCAAGGAGAGTGGTGCTTAGCTTGTGGTACCATGCTCTTGGAGACTGTTTTAGGCCATAGATTGCTTTGTTGAGTTTTAACACCTTGCCCGGACTAATGGTGTCTTCTAAGCCCGGTGGTGGCCGCATATACACTTCGTCTTCAAGCTCTCCTTGCAAGAAGGCGTTCTTAACATCCATTTGCCAAAGTTCCCAATCGAGGTTGGTGGCAAGAGAGAGAACGACTCGAACGGTGTGAAGCTTGGCCACCGGAGCAAACGTATCAAGATAGTCCTCCCCATACGTTTGTGTGAATCCTCGTGCAACAAGCCGGGCTTTGTAGCGTTCGATCTCACCATTGCTCTTGTATTTGATGGTGAAGATATAACGCGAGGTAACGGCCTTCTTGCCGTTGGGCAAATCGGCTTCATCCCACGTACGGTTTTGGACCATGGCCGTGTTTTCAGCGTTGATCGCATCTTGCCATTCCTTGTGGTCCTTGGCCTCAGCATAGGTCTGGGGAATCCAGTTCGCATCAATGTGGCCAAGAAAGACTTGATGATCAATCGGGAGATGAGCAAGTGAACATACGGCCTGAATTGGGTGCGCGACGGCCATGTTGTTGTAGTACACTCGAGTGTTCGTCCAGTTGTTGGGGTGAAACTTGATGCGCTGACTTCGTCGGAGAGGAACGATAGGCCCAGCCTCGGACTCAGCACTGACTGGAACTTCCGGTTCCGTGAATGGTACTGTGTCCGTGTCCGTGTCCGTGTCCGTGTCCGTGGTACCGTGTCCGTGTCCGTGTCCGTGTCCGTGTCCGTGTCCATGTCCGTGTCCGTGTCCGTGTCCGTGTCCATGTCCATGTCCGTGTCCGTGTCCGTGTCCGTGTCCGTGTCCGTGTCCGTGTCCGGAGTCCGCGGTACCATGATCTTCCATAGATGTTTCTGGTGCATTTGGCTCGACAGGAACAGGATCAGTAGATGGGACAGAAGGTTCAGTTGGCTCGGCAGGATCATTGGCGGCCCGATCGTTTTCAATGCCTAGCCGCTCAAGGATGACACGTAGGTTCCGCGTTCGATCCGATGGGGTGGTTGATAGGTTACGTAGTTCATCCCAGTTGGGCTCGTCATAGAATCCTTTTGTCTCCACAAACTTGACATCACGAGATATGAGAACTCTCCTTGTCGCCGGATCATAGCACTTATAGCCCTTTTGTGTTGTGGAGTAGCCGATAAACATGCTCTTAACACTCTTGGCATCGAGTTTGTCTCGTAGTTCACCTGGTCGCAACACATAACAAACACAACCAAACACCCTTAGATGGTCAAATGTAGGTTTAGCCTTGTTTAATACCTCAAATGGGGATATGTCATTAAGGATCTTCGTTGGTGTGCGATTAATAAGGTAACAGGCCGTAAGGACAGCATCACCCCAAAAACGCTTTGGAACCGTTGTATGGAACATCATAGACCTTGCAACCTCCATGAGATGCCTATTCTTCCTCTCAGCCACTCCATTTTGTTGTGGTGTGTATGGGCAACTAGTTTGGTGAAGAATTCCATGTTTGGCTAGATGTTGTTTAAAGGCATGACTTGTGTATTCTCCACCATTATCTGATCTCAAAATTTTAATCTTTGCATGATAGTGGTTAGTAACATAATTTTGGAAATTAGTAAAGGCCTCAAGAACTCTATCCTTAGAAGGGAGTAAGGTCAACCAAGTATATTTCGATTTTTCATCAATAAAAATAACAAAATACTTTTGATTTTCTCTAGAAAGGCAAGGAGATGTCCAAACATCAGAATGGACTAAATCAAAACAGTTTTCATACATAGTAATAGATTTAGGAAAAACAGTTTTGCAATGTTTACCAAGGATACAAGCCTCACATTCATCATTTTTAAAAGAAATACTAGGAAACATCAAGGTTAAGGCTCTAGTGTGAGGATGTCCTAATCTAGCATGAAGAATAGAGTCATTAGGTTTAACAACAACCGATTTAAAACAAGATGCAGAAGTAGAAGATAGATTCAAGTCCTCAAGCACATAGAGATCATCCTTAGAACCTCCTTGTCCAAGAACTTTACTTGTTTCAATATCCTGAAAATGAACCTTGTTAGGACTAAATATTGCATAACAATTCAAATCAGTGGTAGCTCTCTTAACGGATAGTAAATTTGATGTGAAAGTTGGCATATAAAAAGCCTTGGTTACTTTGTCAAACAATTTCAAATTTCCTACACCTTTAACCGGTACCTTCTCGCCATTAGCTATAACAACATTACCATTTGCCGGTGTAATATCACTTATTAATCTAGAATCACTAATCATGTGATGAGATGCACCGGAGTCAACAATAAGAGGTTTAGTTTTGTTTAGGGCGAGAAAAGATTTACCGGAGGCCTCCTTGAGGGCTTTGATGAGCGCATCAAGGTCGGACTTCCTCACCAGCTCGGAGGACGCCGTGAGTGCAGTAGCTTGTTGGGATGGTTCGGTTGGTGTTTCTCCCATTACAGCGGCTTGATGGGCTCTTGGTGGTCCTCCACGGTTTGGTCCTCCACGGCGAAGGTGTGGGTGAAGGATCCAGCAGCGGCTCTTGAAGTGACCCACTTTCTTACAATGTTCACATACTGGTGGATTCTTGTCGTCCGGCTTGTAGTATCCTCGGTTAGCCGATGCCATTTCCACCTTGTTGACAGTTATTAACTCCCCTTTGCCTCCGAATAGCCCCATGGAACCATGTTCCTTTTGAATTTGGTTACATACGTCGTCTAGGCTAGGAAGCTTGTCAGATCGTAGGATATGCTTGATAAGGTCGTTGTAGGAGGGGTTCAACGTTAAGAGTAAGCCGAACACTTTATCTTGTTCACGCCTTTCGTTCAAGATGGCTGGATCTACGGTCGCCGGCCGGAGCATCTCTAGTTCAGCCCAAAGTGACCTAAACTTTCCAAAGTGTTTAGTGAACTCCATGTCTTCCTGGTTGAGATTGTTGATGGTTCTCTTAATCTCGAAGATCCGGTTCACGTTAGTAACATTTCCAAAGACATTCTTAAGAGTGTCCCATAAGTCCTTTGCAGTTTCGCAATAGGAGTAAGCTTCAAGGATGGGGGCATCTAGGGAGTTTTGAATAATGGCTAGGACTCCTTGGTCTTCTTGAAACCACTTGTTCCTTTCGTCTGCGACAAGATCCTTGTCGTCTTTGGTGGCCTCGCCACTTGGAGCCTCACTCGCTTCAACATGGGACCAAAGTCCTCGGCCGCATAGGGCTGTCTTCGTGGTTCTAGCCCACAGTAAGTAGTTCTCTCCCTTGAGAGTAACCGGAACAATCATAGTTTTGGTGTTTTCCATGATGAATTCGGTGGTTTAGGTGTTTACCCAACGGTTAACAGAAATTTTGGGAACAAAGAGATTTGAAAGCACAAGATAGAGAGAATGCGGAAGATTGTGATGGAGATGAAGTCAAAGAACAGGAACAATCTGCTCTGATACCATGTAAGTTTTAAATTAGAGAGATTTGAGAGTAACTAAGAATAGAGATCGGATAGAGAAGGGAAGAGAGTAGGCGTATGGAGAGAATAGGAGAAAGAGATATTTTCTCTTCTTACTTTATTAGTAACCTAGTTACATCCTTATTATAGTCATACATACAAGAATATTCCTCTAAGATGCTATACACATTTACAAATGGAGATAGTGACACCTCCTTAATCACAACATGTGATCTTCCTTTCCCTTCCACTTGCACAGCTTGTCAACGGTTATGAAGGAGGAAGGATCTCGAAGGCTTGTGACCGTTGGAGGCTCTCACTGATGGGCTGGACCTGATATCCTCGATGGTTGTACGGACGGCCCACTTTGATAACAGTACGGACGTCCGTACGGCCGTACGGACGGTGGTGTCCCATTTCAGACCAAACAGCCATGTTAGTGTTTCTGGGGTTAAAATGTGTCTTAATCCAATGCAAATGACTAATTATAAGAGTTTGAGATTGATGTGGAGAGTTTAAAAGCCACATATACTCATTTTGTCCCAAAACAGGCTAAAACCAAGAAAACATTGCCTAGAAGCTATAAACAGCTTTGTTAGTGTTTCTGGGATTAAAATGTATCTTAATCCAAAGCAACTGACTAATTATATGAGTTTGAGATGGATGTGGAGAGTTTAGAAGCCACTTATACCCATTTTGTCCCAAAACAGGCTAAAACCAAGAAAACATTGCCTAGAAGCTATAAACAGCTTTGTTAGTGTTTCAGGGATTAAAATGTATCTTAATCCAAAGCAACTGACTAATTATATGAGTTTGAGATGGATGTGGAGAGTTTAAAAGCCACTTATACCCATTTTGTCCCAAAACAGGTTAAAACCAAGAAAACATTGCTTAGAAGCACTAAACAGCTTTGTTAGTGTTTTTGTGGTTAAAATGTGTCTTAATCCAATGCAACTAACTAATTATAAGAGTTTTAGATAGATGTGGAGAGTTTAAAAGCCACTTATACCCATTTTGTCCCAAAACAGGCTTAAACCGAGAAAACATTGCTTAGAAGCTCTAAACAGCTATGTTAGTGTTTCTGGGGTTTAAATGTGTCTTAATCCAATGCAACTGCCTAATTATAAGAGTTTGAGATTGATGTGGAGAGTTTAAAAGCCACTTATACCCATTTTGTCCCAAAACAGGCTAAAACCAAGAAAACATTGCTGAGAAGCACCAAACAGCTTTGTTAGTATTTCTGGGGTTAAAATGTTTCTTATCCAATGCAACTAACTAATTATAAGAGCTTGAGATAGATGTGGAGAGTTTAAAACCCACTTATACCCATTTTGTCCCAAAAAGGCTAAAACCAAGAAAACATTGCTTAGAAGCAGTAAACAGCTTTGTTAGTGTTTCTGGGGTTAAAATGTGTCTTAATCCAATGCAATTGACTAATTATAAGAGTTTTAGATAGATGTGGAGAGTTTAAAAGCCACTTATACCCATTTTGTCCCAAAACAGGCTTAAACCAAGAAAACATTGCTTAGAAGCTCTAAACAGCTATGTTAGTGTTTCTGGGGTTTAAATGTGTCATAATCCAATGCAACTGCCTAATTATAAGAGTTTGAGATTGATGTGGAGAGTTTAAAAGCCACTTATACCCATTTTGTCCCAAAACAGGCTAAAACCAAGAAAACATTGCTGAGAAGCACCAAACAGCCATGTTAGTGTTTCTGGGGTTAAAATGTGTCTTAATCCAATGCAAATGACTAATTATAAGAGTTTGAGATTGATGTGGAGAGTTTAAAAGCCACATATACTCATTTTGTCCCAAAACAGGCTAAAACCAAGAAAACATTGCCTAGAAGCTATAAACAGCTTTGTTAGTGTTTCTGGGATTAAAATGTATCTTAATCCAAAGCAACTGACTAATTATATGAGTTTGAGATGGATGTGGAGAGTTTAGAAGCCACTTATACCCATTTTGTCCCAAAACAGGCTAAAACCAAGAAAACATTGCCTAGAAGCTATAAACAGCTTTGTTAGTGTTTCAGGGATTAAAATGTATCTTAATCCAAAGCAACTGACTAATTATATGAGTTTGAGATGGATGTGGAGAGTTTAAAAGCCACTTATACCCATTTTGTCCCAAAACAGGTTAAAACCAAGAAAACATTGCTTAGAAGCACTAAACAGCTTTGTTAGTGTTTTTGTGGTTAAAATGTGTCTTAATCCAATGCAACTAACTAATTATAAGAGTTTTAGATAGATGTGGAGAGTTTAAAAGCCACTTATACCCATTTTGTCCCAAAACAGGCTTAAACCGAGAAAACATTGCTTAGAAGCTCTAAACAGCTATGTTAGTGTTTCTGGGGTTTAAATGTGTCTTAATCCAATGCAACTGCCTAATTATAAGAGTTTGAGATTGATGTGGAGAGTTTAAAAGCCACTTATACCCATTTTGTCCCAAAACAGGCTAAAACCAAGAAAACATTGCTGAGAAGCACCAAACAGCTTTGTTAGTATTTCTGGGGTTAAAATGTTTCTTATCCAATGCAACTAACTAATTATAAGAGCTTGAGATAGATGTGGAGAGTTTAAAACCCACTTATACCCATTTTGTCCCAAAAAGGCTAAAACCAAGAAAACATTGCTTAGAAGCAGTAAACAGCTTTGTTAGTGTTTCTGGGTTTAAAATGTGTCTTAATCCAATGCAACTGACTAATTATAAGAGTTTAAGATAGATGTGGAGAGTTTAAAAGGCACTTATACCCATTTTGTCCCAAAACAGGCTAAAACCATGAAAACAATGCCTAGAAGCTGTAAACAGCGTTGTTATGGTTTTCTGGGGTTAAAATGTGTTTTAATCCAATGCAACTGACTAATTATAAGAGTTTGAGATGGATGTGGAGAGTTTAAAAGCCACTTATACCCATTTTGTCCCAAAAAAAGGCTAAAACCAAGAAAACATTGCTTAGAAGCACTAAACAGCTTTGTTAGTGTTTTTGTGGTTAAAATGTGTCTTAATCCAATGCAACTAACTAATTATAAGAGTTTTAGATAGATGTGGAGAGTTTAAAAGCCACTTATACCCATTTTGTCCCAAAACAGGCTTAAACCAAGAAAACATTGCTTAGAAGCTCTAAACAGCTATGTTAGTGTTTCTGGGGTTTAAATGTGTCTTAATCCAATGCAACTGTCTAATTATAAGAGTTTGAGATTGATGTGGAGAGTTTAAAAGCCACTTATACCCATTTTGTCCCAAAACAGGCTAAAACCAAGAAAACATTGCTGAGAAGCACCAAACAGCCATGTTAGTGTTTCTGGGGTTAAAATGTGTCTTAATCCAATGCAAATGACTAATTATAAGAGTTTGAGATTGATGTCGAGAGTTTAAAAGCCACTTATACCCATTTTGTCCCAAAACAGGCTAAAACCAAGAAAACATTGCCTAGAAGCTATAAACAGCTTTGTTAGTGTTTCTGGGATTAAAATGTATATTAATCCAAAGGAACTGACTAATTATATGAGTTTGAGATGGATGTGGAGAGTTTAAAAGCCACTTATACCCATTTTGTCTCAAAACAGGTTAAAACCAAGAAAACATTGCTTAGAAGCACTAAACAGCTTTGTTAGTGTTTTTGTGGTTAAAATGTGTCTGAATCCAATGCAACTAACTAATTATAAGAGTTTTAGATAGATGTGGAGAGTTTAAAAGCCACTTATACCCATTTTGTCCCAAAACAGGCTAAAACCAAGAAAACATTGCTAAGAAGCACCAAACAGCTATGTTAGTGTTTCTGGGGTTAAAATGTGTCTTAATCCAATCCAAATGACTAATGATAAGAGTTTGAGATTGATGTGGAGAGTTTAAAAGCCACTTATACTCATTTTGTCCCAAAACAGGCTAAAACCAAGAAAACATTGCCTAGACTCTATAAACAACTTTGTTAGTGTTTCTGGGATTAAAATGTATCTTAATCCAAAGCAACTGACTAATTATATGAGTTTGAGATGGATGTGGAGAGTATAAAAGCCACTTATACCCATTTTGTCCCAAAACAGGTTGAAACCAATAAAACATTGCTTAGAAGCACTAAACAGCTTTGTTAGTGTTTTTGTGGTTAAAATGTGTCTTAATCCAATGCAACTAACTAATTATAAGAGTTTTAGATAGATGTGGAGAGTTTAAAAGCCACTTATACCCATTTTGTCCCAAAACAGGCTTAACCCAAGAAAACATTGCTTAGAAGCTCTAAACAGCTATGTTAGTGTTTCTGGGGTTTAAATGTGTCATAATCCAATGCAACTGCCTAATTATAAAAGTTTGAGATTGATGTGGAGAGTTTAAAAGCCACTTATACCCATTTTGTCCCAAAACAGGCTAAAACCAAGAAAACATTGCTGAGAAGCACCAAACAGCCATGTTAGTGTTTCTGGGGTTAAAATGTGTCTTAATCCAATGCAAATGACTAATTATAAGAGTTTGAGATTGATGTGGAGAGTTTAAAAGCCACATATACTCATTTTGTCCCAAAACAGGCTAAAACCAAGAAAACATTGCCTAGAAGCTATAAACAGCTTTGTTAGTGTTTCTGGGATTAAAATGTATCTTAATCCAAAGCAACTGACTAATTATATGAGTTTGAGATGGATGTGGAGAGTTTAGAAGCCACTTATACCCATTTTGTCCCAAAACTGGCTAAAACCAAGAAAACATTGCCTAGAAGCTATAAACAGCTTTGTTAGTGTTTCAGGGATTAAAATGTATCTTAATCCAAAGCAACTGACTAATTATATGAGTTTGAGATGGATGTGGAGAGTTTAAAAGCCACTTATACCCATTTTGTCCCAAAACAGGTTAAAACCAAGAAAACATTGCTTAGAAGCACTAAAAAGCTTTGTTAGTGTTTTTGTGGTTAAAATGTGTCTTAATCCAATGCAACTAACTAATTATAAGAGTTTTAGATAGATGTGGAGAGTTTAAAAGCCACTTATACCCATTTTGTCCCAAAACAGGCTTAAACCGAGAAAACATTGCTTAGAAGCTCTAAACAGCTATGTTAGTGTTTCTGGGGTTTAAATGTGTCTTAATCCAATGCAACTGCCTAATTATAAGAGTTTGAGATTGATGTGGAGAGTTTAAAAGCCACTTATACCCATTTTGTCCCAAAACAGGCTAAAACCAAGAAAACATTGCTGAGAAGCACCAAACAGCTTTGTTAGTATTTCTGGGGTTAAAATGTTTCTTATCCAATGCAACTAACTAATTATAAGAGCTTGAGATAGATGTGGAGAGTTTAAAACCCACTTATACCCATTTTGTCCCAAAAAGGCTAAAACCAAGAAAACATTGCTTAGAAGCAGTAAACAGCTTTGTTAGTGTTTCTGGGGTTAAAATGTGTCTTAATCCAATGCAACTGACTAATTATAAGAGTTTAAGATAGATGTGGAGAGTTTAAAAGGCACTTATACCCATTTTGTCCCAAAACAGGCTAAAACCATGAAAACAATGCCTAGAAGCTGTAAACAGCGTTGTTATGGTTTTCTGGGGTTAAAATGTGTTTTAATCCAATGCAACTGACTAATTATAAGAGTTTGAGATGGATGTGGAGAGTTTAAAAGCCACTTATACCCATTTTGTCCCAAAAAAGGCTAAAACCAAGAAAACATTGCTTAGAAGCACTAAACAGCTTTGTTAGTGTTTTTGTGGTTAAAATGTGTCTTAATCCAATGAAACTAACTAATTATAAGAGTTTTAGATAGATGTGGAGACTTTAAAAGCCACTTATACCCATTTTGTCCCAAAACAGGCTTAAACCAAGAAAACATTGCTTAGAAGCTCTAAACAGCTATGTTAGTGTTTCTGGGGTTTAAATGTGTCTTAATCCAATGCAACTGCCTAATTATAAGAGTTTGTGATTGATGTGGAGAGTTTAAAAGCCACTTATACCCATTTTGTCCCAAAACAGGCTAAAACCAAGAAAACATTGCTGAGAAGCACCAAACAGCCATGTTAGTGTTTCTGGGGTTAAAATGTGTCTTAATCCAATGCAAATGACTAATTATAAGAGTTTGAGATTGATGTGGAGAGTTTAAAAGCCACATATACTCATTTTGTCCCAAAACAGGCTAAAACCAAGAAAACATTGCCTAGAAGCTATAAACAGCTTTGTTAGTGTTTCTGGGATTAAAATGTATCTTAATCCAAAGCAACTGACTAATTATATGAGTTTGAGATGGATGTGGAGAGTTTAGAAGCCACTTATACCCATTTTGTCCCAAAACTGGCTAAAACCAAGAAAACATTGCCTAGAAGCTATAAACAGCTTTGTTAGTGTTTCAGGGATTAAAATGTATCTTAATCCAAAGCAACTGACTAATTATATGAGTTTGAGATGGATGTGGAGAGTTTAAAAGCCACTTATACCCATTTTGTCCCAAAACAGGTTAAAACCAAGAAAACATTGCTTAGAAGCACTAAACAGCTTTGTTAGTGTTTTTGTGGTTAAAATGTATCTTAATCCAATGCAACTAACTAATTATAAGAGTTTTAGATAGATGTGGAGAGTTTAAAAGCCACTTATACCCATTTTGTCCCAAAATAGGCTTAAACCAAGAAAACATTGCTTAGAAGCTCTAAACAGCTATGTTAGTGTTTCTGGGGTTTAAATGTGTCTTAATCCAATGCAACTGCCTAATTATAAGAGTTTGAGATTGATGTGGAGAGTTTAAAAGCCACTTATACCCATTTTGTCCCAAAACAGGCTAAAACCAAGAAAACATTGCTGAGAAGCACCAAACAGCTTTGTTAGGATTTCTGGGGTTAAAATGTTTCTTATCCAATGCAACTAACTAATTATAAGAGCTTGAGATAGATGTGGAGAGTTTAAAACCCACTTATACCTATTTTGTCCCAAAAAGGCTAAAACCAAGAAAACATTGCTTAGAAGCAGTAAACAGCTTTGTTAGTGTTTCTGGGGTTAAAATGTGTCTTAATCCAATGCAACTGACTAATTATAAGAGTTTAAGATAGATGTGGAGAGTTTAAAAGGCACTTATACCCATTTTGTCCCAAAACAGGCTAAAACCATGAAAACAATGCCTAGAAGCTGTAAACAGCGTTGTTATGGTTTTCTGGGGTTAAAATGTGTTTTAATCCAATGCAACTGACTAATTATAAGAGTTTGAGATGGATGTGGAGAGTTTAAAAGCCACTTATACCCATTTTGTCCCAAAAAAGGCTAAAACCAAGAAAACATTGCTTAGAAGCAATAAACAGCTTTGTTAGTGTTTTTGTGGTTAAAATGTGTCTTAATCCAATGAAACTAACTAATTATAAGAGTTATAGATAGATGTGGAGAGTTTAAAAGCCACTTATACCCATTTTGTCCCAAAACAGGCTTAAACCAAGAAAACATTGCTTAGAAGCTCTAAACAGCTATGTTAGTGTTTCTGGGGTTTAAATGTGTCTTAATCCAATGCAACTGCCTAATTATAAGAGTTTGTAATTGATGTGGAGAGTTTAAAAGCCACTTATACCCATTTTGTCCCAAAACAGGCTAAAACCAAGAAAACATTGCTGAGAAGCACCAAACAGCCATGTTAGTGTTTCTGGGGTTAAAATGTGTCTTAATCCAATGCAAATGACTAATTATAAGAGTTTGAGATTGATGTGGAGAGTTTAAAAGCCACATATACTCATTTTGTCCCAAAACAGGCTAAAACCAAGAAAACATTGCCTAGAAGCTATAAACAGCTTTGTTAGTGTTTCTGGGATTAAAATGTATCTTAATCCAAAGCAACTGACTAATTATATGAGTTTGAGATGGATGTGGAGAGTTTAGAAGCCACTTATACCCATTTTGTCCCAAAACTGGCTAAAACCAAGAAAACATTGCCTAGAAGCTATAAACAGCTTTGTTAGTGTTTCAGGGATTAAAATGTATCTTAATCCAAAGCAACTGACTAATTATATGAGTTTGAGATGGATGTGGAGAGTTTAAAAGCCACTTATACCCATTTTGTCCCAAAACAGGTTAAAACCAAGAAAACATTGCTTAGAAGCACTAAACAGCTTTGTTAGTGTTTTTGTGGTTAAAATGTATCTTAATCCAATGCAACTAACTAATTATAAGAGTTTTAGATAGATGTGGAGAGTTTAAAAGCCACTTATACCCATTTTGTCCCAAAATAGGCTTAAACCAAGAAAACATTGCTTAGAAGCTCTAAACAGCTATGTTAGTGTTTCTGGGGTTTAAATGTGTCTTAATCCAATGCAACTGCCTAATTATAAGAGTTTGAGATTGATGTGGAGAGTTTAAAAGCCACTTATACCCATTTTGTCCCAAAACAGGCTAAAACCAAGAAAACATTGCTGAGAAGCACCAAACAGCTTTGTTAGGATTTCTGGGGTTAAAATGTTTCTTATCCAATGCAACTAACTAATTATAAGAGCTTGAGATAGATGTGGAGAGTTTAAAACCCACTTATACCTATTTTGTCCCAAAAAGGCTAAAACCAAGAAAACATTGCTTAGAAGCAGTAAACAGCTTTGTTAGTGTTTCTGGGGTTAAAATGTATCTTAATCCAATGCAACTGACTAATTATAAGAGTTTAAGATAGATGTGGAGAGTTTAAAAGGCACTTATACCCATTTTGTCCCAAAACAGGCTAAAACCATGAAAACAATGCCTAGAAGCTGTAAACAGCGTTGTTATGGTTTTCTGGGGTTAAAATGTGTTTTAATCCAATGCAACTGACTAATTATAAGAGTTTGAGATGGATGTGGAGAGTTTAAAAGCCACTTATACCCATTTTGTCCCAAAAAAGGCTAAAACCAAGAAAACATTGCTTAGAAGCAATAAACAGCTTTGTTAGTGTTTTTGTGGTTAAAATGTGTCTTAATCCAATGAAACTAACTAATTATAAGAGTTTTAGATAGATGTGGAGAGTTTAAAAGCCACTTATACCCATTTTGTCCCAAAACAGGCTTAAACCAAGAAAACATTGCTTAGAAGCTCTAAACAGCTATGTTAGTGTTTCTGGGGTTTAAATGTGTCTTAATCCAATGCAACTGCCTAATTATAAGAGTTTGTAATTGATGTGGAGAGTTTAAAAGCCACTTATACCCATTTTGTCCCAAAACAGGCTAAAACCAAGAAAACATTGCTGAGAAGCACCAAACAGCCATGTTAGTGTTTCTGGGGTTAAAATGTGTCTTAATCCAATGCAAATGACTAATTATAAGAGTTTGAGATTGATGTCGAGAGTTTAAAAGCCACTTATACCCATTTTGTCCCAAAACAGGCTAAAACCAAGAAAACATTGCCTAGAAGCTATAAACAGCTTTGTTAGTGTTTCTGGGATTAAAATGTATATTAATCCAAAGGAACTGACTAATTATATGAGTTTGAGATGGATGTGGAGAGTTTAAAAGCCACTTATACCCATTTTGTCTCAAAACAGGTTAAAACCAAGAAAACATTGCTTAGAAGCACTAAACAGCTTTGTTAGTGTTTTTGTGGTTAAAATGTGTCTGAATCCAATGCAACTAACTAATTATAAGAGTTTTAGATAGATGTGGAGAGTTTAAAAGCCACTTATACCCATTTTGTCCCAAAACAGGCTAAAACCAAGAAAACATTGCGAAGAAGCACCAAACAGCTATGTTAGTGTTTCTGGGGTTAAAATGTGTCTTAATCCAATCCAAATGACTAATGATAAGAGTTTGAGATTGATGTGGAGAGTTTAAAAGCCACTTATACTCATTTTGTCCCAAAACAGGCTAAAACCAAGAAAACATTGCTGAGAAGCACCAAACAGCTTTGTTAGTATTTCTGGGGTTAAAATGTTTCTTATCCAATGCAACTAACTAATTATAAGAGCTTGAGATAGATGTGGAGAGTTTAAAACCCACTTATACCCATTTTGTCCCAAAAAGGCTAAAACCAAGAAAACATTGCTTAGAAGCAGTAAACAGCTTTGTTAGTGTTTCTGGGGTTAAAATGTGTCTTAATCCAATGCAACTGACTAATTATAAGAGTTTAAGATAGATGTGGAGAGTTTAAAAGGCACTTATACCCATTTTGTCCCAAAACAGGCTAAAACCATGAAAACAATGCCTAGAAGCTGTAAACAGCGTTGTTATGGTTTTCTGGGGTTAAAATGTGTTTTAATCCAATGCAACTGACTAATTATAAGAGTTTGAGATGGATGTGGAGAGTTTAAAAGCCACTTATACCCATTTTGTCCCAAAAAAGGCTAAAACCAAGAAAACATTGCTTAGAAGCACTAAACAGCTTTGTTAGTGTTTTTGTGGTTAAAATGTGTCTTAATCCAATGAAACTAACTAATTATAAGAGTTTTAGATAGATGTGGAGAGTTTAAAAGCCACTTATACCCATTTTGTCCCAAAACAGGCTTAAACCAAGAAAACATTGCTTAGAAGCTCTAAACAGCTATGTTAGTGTTTCTGGGGTTTAAATGTGTCTTAATCCAATGCAACTGCCTAATTATAAGAGTTTGTGATTGATGTGGAGAGTTTAAAAGCCACTTATACCCATTTTGTCCCAAAACAGGCTAAAACAAAGAAAACATTGCTGAGAAGCACCAAACAGCCATGTTAGTGTTTCTGGGGTTAAAATGTGTCTTAATCCAATGCAAATGACTAATTATAAGAGTTTGAGATTGATGTGGAGAGTTTAAAAGCCACATATACTCATTTTGTCCCAAAACAGGCTAAAACCAAGAAAACATTGCCTAGAAGCTATAAACAGCTTTGTTAGTGTTTCTGGGATTAAAATGTATCTTAATCCAAAGCAACTGACTAATTATATGAGTTTGAGATGGATGTGGAGAGTTTAGAAGCCACTTATACCCATTTTGTCCCAAAACTGGCTAACACCAAGAAAACATTGCCTAGAAGCTATAAACAGCTTTGTTAGTGTTTCAGGGATTAAAATGTATCTTAATCCAAAGCAACTGACTAATTATATGAGTTTGAGATGGATGTGGAGAGTTTAAAAGCCACTTATACCCATTTTGTCCCAAAACAGGTTAAAACCAAGAAAACATTGCTTAGAAGCACTAAACAGCTTTGTTAGTGTTTTTGTGGTTAAAATGTGTCTTAATCCAATGCAACTAACTAATTATAAGAGTTTTAGATAGATGTGGAGAGTTTAAAAGCCACTTATACCCATTTTGTCCCAAAATAGGCTTAAACCAAGAAAACATTGCTTAGAAGCTCTAAACAGCTATGTTAGTGTTTCTGGGGTTTAAATGTGTTTTAATCCAATGCAACTGCCTAATTATAAGAGTTTGAGATTGATGTGGAGAGTTTAAAAGCCACTTATACCCATTTTGTCCCAAAACAGGCTAAAACCAAGAAAACATTGCTGAGAAGCACCAAACAGCTTTGTTAGTATTTCTGGGGTTAAAATGTTTCTTATCCAATGCAACTAACTAATTATAAGAGCTTGAGATAGATGTGGAGAGTTTAAAACCCACTTATACCCATTTTGTCCCAAAAAGGCTAAAACCAAGAAAACATTGCTTAGAAGCAGTAAACAGCTTTGTTAGTGTTTCTGGGGTTAAAATGTGTCTTAATCCAATGCAACTGACTAATTATAAGAGTTTAAGATAGATGTGGAGAGTTTAAAAGGCACTTATACCCATTTTGTCCCAAAAGAGGCTAAAACCATGAAAACAATGCCTAGAAGCTGTAAACAGCGTTGTTATGGTTTTCTGGGGTTAAAATGTGTTTTAATCCAATGCAACTGACTAATTATAAGAGTTTGAGATGGATGTGGAAAGTTTAAAAGCCACTTATACCCATTTTGTCCCAAAAAAGGCTAAAACCAAGAAAACATTGCTTAGAAGCACTAAACAGCTTTGTTAGTGTTTTTGTGGTTAAAATGTGTCTTAATCCAATGAAACTAACTAATTATAAGAGTTTTAGATAGATGTGGAGAGTTTAAAAGCCACTTATACCCATTTTGTCCCAAAACCGGCTTAAACCAAGAAAACATTGCTTAGAAGCTCTAAACAGCTATGTTAGTGTTTCTGGGGTTTAAATGTGTCTTAATCCAATGCAACTGCCTAATTATAAGAGTTTGTGATTGATGTGGAGAGTTTAAAAGCCACTTATACCCATTTTGTCCCAAAACAGGCTAAAACCAAGAAAACATTGCTGAGAAGCACCAAACAGCCATGTTAGTGTTTCTGGGGTTAAAATGTGTCTTAATCCAATGCAAATGACTAATTATAAGAGTTTGAGATTGATGTGGAGAGTTTAAAAGCCACATATACTCATTTTGTCCCAAAACAGGCTAAAACCAAGAAAACATTGCCTAGAAGCTATAAACAGCTTTGTTAGTGTTTCTGGGATTAAAATGTATCTTAATCCAAAGCAACTGACTAATTATATGAGTTTGAGATGGATGTGGAGAGTTTAGAAGCCACTTATACCCATTTTGTCCCAAAACTGGCTAAAACCAAGAAAACATTGCCTAGAAGCTATAAACAGCTTTGTTAGTGTTTCAGGGATTAAAATGTATCTTAATCCAAAGCAACTGACTAATTATATGAGTTTGAGATGGATGTGGAGAGTTTAAAAGCCACTTATACCCATTTTGTCCCAAAACAGGTTAAAACCAAGAAAACATTGCTTAGAAGCACTAAACAGCTTTGTTAGTGTTTTTGTGGTTAAAATGTGTCTTAATCCAATGCAACTAACTAATTATAAGAGTTTTAGATAGATGTGGAGAGTTTAAAAGCCACTTATACCCATTTTGTCCCAAAAAAGGCTAAAACCAAGAAAACATTGCTTAGAAGCACTAAACAGCTTTGTTAGTGTTTTTGTGGTTAAAATGTGTCTTAATCCAATGGAACTAACTAATTATAAGAGTTTTAGATAGATGTGGAGAGTTTAAAAGCCACTTATACCCATTTTGTCCCAAAACAGGCTAAAACCAAGAAAACATTGCTAAGAAGCACCAAACAGCTATGTTAGTGTTTCTGGGGTTAAAATGTGTCTTAATCCAATCCAAATGACTAATGATAAGAGTTTGAGATTGATGTGGAGAGTTTAAAAGCCACTTATACTCATTTTGTCCCAAAACAGGCTAAAACCAAGAAAACATTGCTGAGAAGCACCAAACAGCTTTGTTAGTATTTCTGGGGTTAAAATGTTTCTTATCCAATGCAACTAACTAATTATAAGAGCTTGAGATAGATGTGGAGAGTTTAAAACCCACTTATACCCATTTTGTCCCAAAAAGGCTAAAAACCAAGAAAACATTGCTTAGAAGCAGTAAACAGCTTTGTTAGTGTTTCTGGGGTTAAAATGTGTCTTAATCCAATGCAACTGACTAATTATAAGAGTTTAAGATAGATGTGGAGAGTTTAAAAGGCACTTATACCCATTTTGTCCCAAAACAGGCTAAAACCAAGAAAACATTGCTGAGAAGCACCAAACAGCCATGTTAGTGTTTGTGGGGTTAAAATGTTTCTTAATCCAATGCAAATGACTAATTATAAGAGTTTGAGATTTATGTGGAGAGTTTAAAAGCCACTTATACCCATTTTGTCCGAAAACAGGCTAAAACCAAGAAAACATTGCCTAGAAGCTATAAACAGCTTTGTTAGTGTTTCTGGGATTAAAATGTATCTTAATCCAAAGCAACTGACTAATTATATGAGTTTGAGATGGATGTGGAGAGTTTAAAAGCCACTTATACCCATTTTGTCCCAAAACAGGCTAAAACCATGAAAACAATGCCTAGAAGCTGTAAACAGCGTTGTTATGGTTTTCTGGGGTTAAAATGTGTTTTAATCCAATGCAACTGACTAATTATAAGAGTTTGAGATGGATGTGGAGAGTTTAAAAGCCACTTATACCCATTTTGTCCCAAAAAAGGCTAAAACCAAGAAAACATTGCTTAGAAGCACTAAACAGCTTTGTTAGTGTTTTTGTGGTTAAAATGTGTCTTAATCCAATGAAACTAACTAATTATAAGAGTTTTAGATAGATGTGGAGAGTTTAAAAGCCACTTATACCCATTTTGTCCCAAAACAGGCTTAAACCAAGAAAACATTGCTTAGAAGCTCTAAACAGCTATGTTAGTGTTTCTGGGGTTTAAATGTGTCTTAATCCAATGCAACTGCCTAATTATAAGAGTTTGTGATTGATGTGGAGAGTTTAAAAGCCACTTATACCCATTTTGTCCCAAAACAGGCTAAAACCAAGAAAACATTGCTGAGAAGCACCAAACAGCCATGTTAGTGTTTCTGGGGTTAAAATGTGTCTTAATCCAATGCAAATGACTAATTATAAGAGTTTGAGATTGATGTGGAGAGTTTAAAAGCCACATATACTCATTTTGTCACAAAACAGGCTAAAACCAAGAAAACATTGCCTAGAAGCTATAAACAGCTTTGTTAGTGTTTCTGGGATTAAAATGTATCTTAATCCAAAGCAACTGACTAATTATATGAGTTTGAGATGGATGTGGAGAGTTTAGAAGCCACTTATACCCATTTTGTCCCAAAACAGGCTAAAACCAAGAAAACATTGCCTAGAAGCTATAAACAGCTTTGTTAGTGTTTCAGGGATTAAAATGTATCTTAATCCAAAGCAACTGACTAATTATATGAGTTTGAGATGGATGTGGAGAGTTTAAAAGCCACTTATACCCATTTTGTCCCAAAACAGGTTAAAACCAAGAAAACATTGCTTAGAAGCACTAAACAGCTTTGTTAGTGTTTTTGTGGTTAAAATGTGTCTTAATCCAATGCAACTAACTAATTATAAGAGTTTTAGATAGATGTGGAGAGTTTAAAAGCCACTTATACCCATTTTGTCCCAAAACAGGCTTAAACCAAGAAAACATTGCTTAGAAGCTCTAAACAGCTATGTTAGTGTTTCTGGGGTTTAAATGTGTCTTAATCCAATGCAACTGCCTAATTATAAGAGTTTGAGATTGATGTGGAGAGTTTAAAAGCCACTTATACCCATTTTGTCCCAAAACAGGCTAAAACCAAGAAAACATTGCTGAGAAGCACCAAACAGCTTTGTTAGTATTTCTGGGGTTAAAATGTTTCTTATCCAATGCAACTAACTAATTATAAGAGCTTGAGATAGATGTGGAGAGTTTAAAACCCACTTATACCCATTTTGTCCCAAAAAGGCTAAAACCAAGAAAACATTGCTTAGAAGCAGTAAACAGCTTTGTTAGTGTTTCTGGGGTTAAAATGTGTCTTAATCCAATGCAACTGACTAATTATAAGAGTTTAAGATAGATGTGGAGAGTTTAAAAGGCACTTATACCCATTTTGTCCCAAAACGGGCTAAAACCATGAAAACATTGCCTAGAAGCTGTAAACAGCGTTGTTATGGTTTTCTGGGGTTAAAATGTGTTTTAATCCAATGCAACTGACTAATTATAAGAGTTTGAGATGGATGTGGAGAGTTTAAAAGCCACTTATACCCATTTTGTCCCAAAAAAGGCTAAAACCAAGAAAACATTGCTTAGAAGCACTAAACAGCTTTGTTAGTGTTTTTGTGGTTAAAATGTGTCTTAATCCAATGGAACTAACTAATTATAAGAGTTTTAGATAGATGTGGAGAGTTTAAAAGCCACTTATACCCATTTTGTCCCAAAACAGGCTTAAACCAAGAAAACATTGCTTAGAAGCTCTAAACAGCTATGTTAGTGTTTCTGGGGTTTAAATGTGTCTTAATCCAATGCAACTGCCTAATTATAAGAGTTTGTGATTGATGTGGAGAGTTTAAAAGCCACTTATACCCATTTTGTCCCAAAACAGGCTAAAACCAAGAAAACATTGCTGAGAAGCACCAAACAGCCATGTTAGTGTTTCTGGGGTTAAAATGTGTCTTAATCCAATGCAAATGACTAATTATAAGAGTTTGAGATTGATGTCGAGAGTTTAAAAGCCACTTATACCCATTTTGTCCCAAAACAGGCTAAAACCAAGAAAACATTGCCTAGAAGCTATAAACAGCTTTGTTAGTGTTTCTGGGATTAAAATGTATATTAATCCAAAGGAACTGACTAATTATATGAGTTTGAGATGGATGTGGAGAGTTTAAAAGCCACTTATACCCATTTTGTCTCAAAACAGGTTAAAACCAAGAAAACATTGCTTAGAAGCACTAAACAGCTTTGTTAGTGTTTTTGTGGTTAAAATGTGTCTGAATCCAATGCAACTAACTAATTATAAGAGTTTTAGATAGATGTGGAGAGTTTAAAAGCCACTTATACCCATTTTGTCCCAAAACAGGCTAAAACCAAGAAAACATTGCTAAGAAGCACCAAACAGCTATGTTAGTGTTTCTGGGGTTAAAATGTGTCTTAATCCAATCCAAATGACTAATGATAAGAGTTTGAGATTGATGTGGAGAGTTTAAAAGCCACTTATACTCATTTTGTCCCAAAATAGGCTAAAACCAAGAAAACATTGCCTAGACTCTATAAACAACTTTGTTAGTGTTTCTGGGATTAAAATGTATCTTAATCCAAAGCAACTGACTAATTATATGAGTTTGAGATGGATGTGGAGAGTATAAAAGCCACTTATACCCATTTTGCCCCAAAACAGGTTGAAACCAAGAAAACATTGCTTAGAAGCACTAAACAGCTTTGTTAGTGTTTTTGTGGTTAAAATGTGTCTTAATCCAATGCAACTAACTAATTATAAGAGTTTTAGATAGATGTGGAGAGTTTAAAAGCCACTTATACCCATTTTGTCCCAAAACAGGCTTAAACCAAGAAAACATTGCTTAGAAGCTCTAAACAGCTATGTTAGTGTTTCTGGGGTTTAAATGTGTCTTAATCCAATGCAACTGCCTAATTATAAAAGTTTGAGATTGATGTGGAGAGTTTAAAAGCCACTTATACCCATTTTGTCCCAAAACAGGCTAAAACCAAGAAAACATTGCTGAGAAGCACCAAACAGCTTTGTTAGTGTTTCTGGGGTTATAATGTTTCTTAATCCAATGCAACTAACTAATTATAAGAGCTTGAGATAGATGTGGAGAGTTTAAAACCCACTTATACCCATTTTGTCTCAAACCAGGCTAAAACCATGAAAACAATGCCTAGAAGCTGTAAATAGCTTTGTTAGTGTTTCTGGGGTTAAAATGTGTCTTAATCCAATGCAACTGACTAATTATAAGAGTTTGAGATGGATGTGGAGAGTTTAAAAGCCACTTATACCCATTTTGTCCCAAAACAGGCTAGAACCAAGAAACATTGCTTAGAAGCACTAAACAGCTTTGTTAGTGTTTTTGTGGTTAAAATGTGTCTTAATCCAATGCAACTAACTAATTATAAGAGTTTTAGATAGATGTGGAGAGTTTAAAAGCCACTTATACCCATTTTGTCCCAAAACAGGCTTAAAGCAAGAAAACATTGATTAGAAGCTCTAAACAGCTATGTTAGTGTTTCTGGGGTTTAAATGTGTCTTAATCCAATGCAACTGCCTAATTATAAGAGTTTGAGATTGATGTGGAGAGTTTAAAAGCCACTTATACCCATTTTGTCCCAAAACAGGCTAAAACCAAGAAAACATTGTTTAGAAGCTCTAAACAGCTATGTTAGTGTTTCTGGGGTTAAAATGTGTCTTAATCCAATGCAACTGACTAATTATAAGAGTTTGAGATGGATGTGGAGAGTTTAAAAGCCACTTATACACATTTTGTCCCAAAACAGGCTAAAACCAAGAGAACATTGCTTAGAAGCTGTAAACAGTTTTGTTAGTGTTTCTAGGGTTAAAATGTGTCTTAGTCCATTGCAACTGACTAATTATAAGAGTTTGAGATTGATGTGGAGAGTTTAAAAGCCACTTATACCCATTTTGTCCCAAAACAGGCTAAAACCAAGAAAACATTGCCTAGAAGCTATAAACAGCTTTGTTAGTGTTTCAGGGATTAAAATGTATCTTAATCCAAAGCAACTGACTAATTATATGAGTTTGAGATGGATGTGGAGAGTTTAAAAGCCACTTATACCCATTTTGTCCCAAAACAGGTTAAAACCAAGAAAACATTGCTTAGAAGCACTAAACAGCTTTGTTAGTGTTTTTGTCGTTAAAATGTGTCTTAATCCAATGCAACTAACTAATTATAAGAGTTTTAGATAGATGTGGAGAGTTTAAAAGCCACTTATACCCATTTTGTCCCAAAACAGGCTTAAACCAAGAAAACATTGCTTAGAAGCTCTAAACAGCTATGTTAGTGTTTCTGGGGTTTAAATGTGTCTTAATCCAATGCAACTGCCTAATTATAAGAGTTTGAGATTGATGTGGAGAGTTTAAAAGCCACTTATACCCATTTTGTCCCAAAACAGGCTAAAACCAAGAAAACATTGCTGAAAAGCACCAAACAGCTTTGTTAGTGTTTCTGGGGTTAAAATGTTTCTTATCCAATGCAACTAACTAATTATAAGAGCTTGAGATAGATGTGGAGAGTTTAAAACCCACTTATACCCATTTTGTCCCAAAAAGGCTAAAACCAAGAAAACATTGCTTAGAAGCAGTAAACAGCTTTGTTAGTGTTTATGGGGTTAAAATGTGTCTTAATCCAATGCAACTGACTAATTATAAGAGTTTAAGATAGATGTGGAGAGTTTAAAAGGCACTTATACCCATTTTGTCCCAAAACAGGCTAAAACCATGAAACCAATGCCTAGAAGCTGTAAACAGCGTTGTTATGGTTTTCTGGGGTTAAAATGTGTCTTAATCCAATGCAACTGACTAATTATAAGAGTTTGAGATGGATGTGGAGAGTTTAAAAGCCACTTATACCCATTTTGTCCCAAAAAAGGCTAAAACCAAGAAAACATTGCTTAGAATCACTAAACAGCTTTGTTAGTGTTTTTGTGGTTAAAATGTGTCTTAATCCAATGCAACTAACTAATTTTAAGAGTTTTAGATAGATGTGGAGAGTTTAAAAGCCACTTATACCCATTTTGTCCCAAAACAGGCTTAAACCAAGAAAACATTGCTTAGAAGCTCTAAACAGCTATGTTAGTGTTTCTGGGGTTTAAATGTGTCATAATCCAATGCAATTGCCTAATTATAAGAGTTTGAGATTGATGTGGAGAGTTTAAAAGCCACTTATACCCATTTTGTCCCAAAACAGGCTAAAACCAAGAAAACATTGCTGAGAAGCACCAAACAGCCATGTTAGTGTTTCTGGGGTTAAAATGTGTCTTAATCCAATGCAAATGACTAATTATAAGAGTTTGAGATTGATGTGGAGAGTTTAAAAGCCACTTATACTCATTTTGCCCCAAAACAGGCTAAAACCAAGAAAACATTGCCTAGAAGCTATAAACAGCTTTGTTAGTGTTTCTGGGGTTTAAACGTGTCTTAATCCAATGCAAATGACTAGTTATAAGAGTTTGAGATTGAAGTGGAGAGTTTAAAAGCCACTTATACCCATTTTGTCCCAAAACAGGCTAAAACCAAGAAAACATTGCCTAGAAGCTATAAACAGCTTTGTTAGTGTTTCTGGGATTAAAATGTATCTTAATCCAAAGCAACTGACTAATTATATGAGTTTGAGATGGATGTGGAGCGTTTAAAAGCCACTTATACCCATTTTGTCCCAAAACAGGTTAAAACCAAGAAAACATTGCTTAGATGGTACTAAACAGCGTTGTTAGTGTTTTTGTGGTTAAAATGTGTCTTAATCCAATGCAACTAACTAATTATAAGAGTTTTAGATAGATGTGGAGAGTTTAAAAGCCAGTTATACCCATTTTGTCCCAAAACAGGCTAAAACCAAGAAAACATTGCTGAGAAGCACCAAACAGCTTTGTTAGTGTTTCTGGGGTTAAAATGTGTCTTAATCCAATGCAACTAACTAATTATAAGAGTTTGAGATAGATGTGGAGAGTTTAAAAGCCACTTATACCCATTTTGTCCCAAAACAGGCTTAAACCAAGAAAACATTGCTTAGAAGCTCTAAACAGCTATGTTAGTGTTTCTGGGGTTTAAATGTGTCTTAATCCAATGCAACTGCCTAATTATAAGAGTTTGAGATTGATGTGGAGAGTTTAAAAGCCACTTATACCCATTTTGTCCCAAAACAGGCTAAAACCAAGAAAACATTGCTGAGAAGCACCAAACAGCTTTGTTAGTGTTTCTGGGTTAAAATGTTTCTTATCCAATGCAACTAACTAATTATAAGAGCTTGAGATTGATGTGGAGAGTTTAAAAGCCACTTATACCCATTTTGTCCCAAAACAGGCTAAAACCAAGAAAACATTGCTTAGAAGCTCTAAACAGCTATGTTAGTGTTTTTGGGGTTTAAATGTGTCTTAATCCAATGCAACGGCCTAATTATAAGAGTTTGAGATTGATGTGGAGAGTTTAAAAGCCACTTATACCCATTTTGTTCCAAAACAGGCTAAAACCAAGAAAACATTGCTGAGAAGCACCAAACAGCCATGTTAGTGTTTGTGGGGTTAAAATGTTTCTTAATCCAATGCAAATGACTAATTATAAGAGTTTGAGATTTATGTGGAGAGTTTAAAAGCCACTTATACCCATTTTGTCCGAAAACAGGCTAAAACCAAGAAAACATTGCCTAGAAGCTATAAACAGCTTTGTTAGTGTTTCTGGGATTAAAATGTATCTTAATCCAAAGCAACTGACTAATTATATGAGTTTGAGATGGATGTGGAGAGTTTAAAAGCCACTTATACCCATTTTGTCCCAAAACAGGCTAAAACCATGAAAACAATGCCTAGAAGCGGTAAACAGCTTTGTTAGTGTTTCTGGGGTTAAAATGTGTCTTAATCCAATGCAACTGACTAATTATAAGAGTTTGAGATGGATGTGGAGAGTTTAAAAGCCACTTATACCCATTTTGTCCCAAAACAGGCTAAAACCAAGAAAACATTGCTTAGAAGCACTAAACAGCTTTGTTAGTGTTTTTGTGGTTAAAATGTGTCTTAATCCAATTCAACTAACTAATTATAAGAGTTTTAGATAGATGTGGAGAGTTTAAAAGCCACTTATACCCATTTTGTCCCAAAACAGGCTTAATCCAAGAAAACATTGCTTAGAAGCTCTAAACAGCTATGTTAGTGTTTCTGGGGTTTAAATGTGTCTTAACCCAATGCTACTGCCTAATTATAAGAGTTTGAGATTGATGTGGAGAGTTTAAAAGCCACTTATACCCATTTTGTCCCAAAACAGGCTAAAACCAAGAAAACATTGCTGAGAAGCACCAAACAGCCATGTTAGTGTTTGTGGGGTTAAAATGTGTCTTAATCCAATGCAAATGACTAATTATAAGAGTTTGAGATTGATGTGGAGAGTTTAAACGCCACTTATACCCATTTTGTCCCAAAACAGGCTAAAACCAAGAAAACATTGCCTAGAAGCTATAAACAGCTTTGTTAGTGTTTTTGGGATTAAAATGTATTTTAATCCAAAGCAACTGACAAATTATATGAGTTTGAGATGGATGTGGAGAGTTTAAAAGCCACTTATACCCATTTTATCCCAAAACAGGTTAAAACCAAGAAAACATTGCTTAGAAGCACTAAACAGCTTTGTTAGTGTTTTTGTGGTTAAAATGTGTCTTAATCCAATGCAACTAACTAATTATAAGAGTTTTAGATAGATGTGGAGAGTTTAAAATCCACTTATACCCATTTTGTCCCAAAATAGGCTAAAACCAAGAAAACATTGCTTAGAAGCTCTAAACAGCTATGTTAGTGTTTTTGGGGTTTAAATGTGTCTTAATCCAATGCAACTGACTAACTATAAGAGTTTGAGATGGATGTGGAGAGTTTAAAAGCCACTTATACACATTTTGTCCCAAAACAGGCTAAAATCAAGAAAACATTGCTTAGAAGCTGTAAACAGCTTTGTTAGTGTTTCTAGGGTTAAAATGTGTCTTAATCCAATGCAACTGACTAATTATAAGAGTTTGAGATTGATGTGGAGAGTTTAAAAGCCACTTATACCCATTTTGTCCCAAAACAGGCTAAAACCAAGAAAACATTGCTGAGAAGCACCAAACAGATATGTTAGTGTTTCTGGGGTTAAAATGTGTCTTAATCCAATGCAAATGACTAGTTATAAGAGTTTGAGATTGATGTGGAGAGTTTAAAAGCCACTTATACCCATTTTGTCCCAAAACAGGCTAAAACCAAGAAAACATTGCCTAGAAGCTATAAACAGCTTTGTTAGTGTTTCTGGGATTAAAATGTATCTTAATCCAAAGCAACTGACTAATTATTTGAGTTTGAGATGGATGTGGAGAGTTTTAAACCCACTTATACCCATTTTGTCCCAAAAAGGCTAAAACCAAGAAAACATTGCTTAGAAGCAGTAAACAGCTTTGTTAGTGTTTCTGGGGTTAAAATGTGTCTTAATCCAATGCAACTGACTAATTATAAGAGTTAGAGATAGATGTGGAGAGTTTAAAAGCCACTTATACCCATTTTGTCCCAAAACAGGCTAAAACCATGAAAACAATGCCTAGAAGCTGTAAACAGCTTTGTTAGTGTTTCTGGGGTTAAAATGTGTCTTAATCCAATGCAACTGACTAATTATAAGAGTTTGAGATGGATGTGGAGAGTTTAAAAGCCACTTATACCCATTTTGTCCCAAAACAGGCTAAAACCAAGAAAACATTGCTTAGAAGCACTAAACAGCTTTGTTAGTGTTTTTGTGGTTAAAATGTGTCTTAATCCAATGCAACTAACTAATTATAAGAGTTTTAGATAGATGTGGAGAGTTTAAAAGCCACTTATACCCATTTTGTCCCAAAACAGGCTTAATCCAAGAAAACATTGCTTAGAAGCTCTAAACAGCTATGTTAGTGTTTCTGGGGTTTAAATGTGCCTTAATCCAATGCAACTGCCTAATTATAAGAGTTTGAGATTGATGTGGAGAGTTTAAAAGCCACTTATACCCATTTTGTCCCAAAACAGGCTAAAACCAAGAAAACATTGCTGAGAAGCACCAAACAGCCATGTTAGTGTTTGTGGGGTTAAAATGTGTCTTAATCCAATGCAAATGACTAATTATAAGAGTTTGAGATTGATGTGGAGAGTTTAAAAGCCACTTATACCCATTTTGTCCCAAAACAGGCTAAAACCAAGAAAACATTGCCTAAAAGCTCTAAACAACTTTGTTAGTGTTTCTGGGATTAAAATGTATATTAATCCAAAGCAACTGACTAATTATATGAGTTTGAGATGGATGTGGAGAGTTTAAAAGCCACTTATACCCATTTTATCCCAAAACATGTTAAAACCAAGAAAACATTGCTTAGAAGCACTAAACAGCTTTGTTAGTGTTTTTGTGGTTAAAATGTGTCTTAATCCAATGCAACTAACTAATTATAAGAGTTTTAGATAGATGTGGAGAGTTTAAAAGCCACTTATACCCATTTTGTCCCAAAATAGGCTAAAACCAAGAAAACATTGCTTAGAAGCTCTAAACAGCTATGTTAGTGTTTCTGGGGTTAAAATGTGTCTTAATCCAATGCAACTGACAAACTATAAGAGTTTGAGATGGATGTGGAGAGTTTAAAAGCCACTTATACACATTTTGTCCCAAAACAGGCTAAAATCAACAAAACATTGCTTAGAAGCTGTAAACAGCTTTGTTAGTGTTTCTAGGGTTAAAATGTGTCTTAATCCAATGCAACTGACTAATTATAAGAGTTTGAGATTGATGTGGAGAGTTTAAAAGCCACTTATACCCATTTTGTCCCAAAACAGGCTAAAACCAAGAAAACATTGCTGAGAAGCACCAAACATCTATGTTAGTGTTTCTGGGGTTAAAATGTATCTTAATCCAATGCCAATGACTAGTTATAAGAGTTTGAGATTGATGTGGAGAGTTTAAAAGCCACTTATACCCATTTTGTCCCAAAACAGGGTAAAACCAAGAAAACATTGCCTAGAAGCTATAAACAGCTTTGTTAGTGTGTCTGGGGTTAAAATGTGTCTTAATCCAATGCAACTGACTAATTATAAGAGTTTGAGATAGATGTGGAGAGTTTAAAAGCCACTTATACCCATTTTGTCCCAAAACAGGCTAAAACCATGAAAACAATGCCTAGAAGCTGTAAACAGCTTTGTTAGTGTTTCTGGGGTTAAAATGTGTCTTAATCCAATGCAACTGACTATTTATAATAGTTTGTGATGGATGTGGAGAGTTTAAAAGCCACTTATACCCATTTTGTCCCAAAACAGGCTAAAACCAAGAAAACATTGCTTAGAAGCACTAAACAGCTTTGTTAGTGTTTTTATGGTTAAAATGTGTCTTAATCCAATGCCACTAAGTAATTATAAGAGTTTTAGATAGATGTGGAGAGTTTAAAAGCCACTTATACCCATTTTGTCCCAAAACAGGCTTAATCCAAGAAAACATTGCTTAGAAGCTCTAAACAGCTATGTTAGTGTTTCTGGGGTTTAAATGTGTCTTAATCCAATGCAACGGCCTAATTATAAGAGTTTGAGATTGATGTGGAGAGTTTAAAAGCCACTTATACCCATTTTGTCCCAAAACAGGCTAAAACCAAGAAAACATTGCTGAGAAGCACCAAACAGCCATGTTAGTGTTTGTGGGGTTAAAATGTTTCTTAATCCAATGCAAATGACTAATTATAAGAGTTTGAGATTTATGTGGAGAGTTTAAAAGCCACTTATACCCATTTTGTCCGAAAACAGGCTAAAACCAAGAAAACATTGCCTAGAAGCTATAAACAGCTTTGTTAGTGTTTCTGGGATTAAAATGTATCTTAATCCAAAGCAACTGACTAATTATATGAGTTTGAGATGGATGTGGAGAGTTTAAAAGCCACTTATACCCATTTTGTCCCAAAACAGGCTAAAACCATGAAAACAATGCCTAGAAGCTGTAAACAGCTTTGTTAGTGTTTCTGGGGTTAAAATGTGTCTTAATCCAATGCAACTGACTAATTATAAGAGTTTGAGATGGATGTGGAGAGTTTAAAAGCCACTTATACCCATTTTGTCCCAAAACAGGCTAAAACCAAGAAAACATTGCTTAGAAGCACTAAACAGCTTTGTTAGTGTTTTTGTGGTTAAAATGTGTCTTAATCCAATGCAACTAACTAATTATAAGAGTTTTAGATAGATGTGGAGAGTTTAAAAGCCACTTATACCCATTTTGTCCCAAAACAGGCTTAATCCAAGAAAACATTGCTTAGAAGCTCTAAACAGCTATGTTAGTGTTTCTGGGGTTTAAATGTGTCTTAACCCAATGCTACTGCCTAATTATAAGAGTTTGAGATTGATGTGGAGAGTTTAAAAGCCACTTATACCCATTTTGTCCCAAAACAGGCTAAAACCAAGAAAACATTGCTGAGAAGCACCAAACAGCCATGTTAGTGTTTGTTTGGTTAAAATGTGTCTTAATCCAATGCAAATGACTAATTATAAGAGTTTGAGATTGATGTGGAGAGTTTAAACGCCACTTATACCCATTTTGTCCCAAAACAGGCTAAAACCAAGAAAACATTGCCTAGAAGCTATAAACAGCTTTGTTAGTGTTTCTGGGATTAAAATGTATTTTAATCCAAAGCAACTGACAAATTATATGAGTTTGAGATGGATGTGGAGAGTTTAAAAGCCACTTATACCCATTTTATCCCAAAACAGGTTAAAACCAAGAAAACATTGCTTAGAAGCACTAAACAGCTTTGTTAGTGTTTTTGTGGTTAAAATGTTTCTTAATCCAATGCAACTAACTAATTATAAGAGTTTTAGATAGATGTGGAGAGTTTAAAAGCCACTTATACCCATTTTGTCCCAAAATAGGCTAAAACCAAGAAAACATTGCTTAGAAGCTCTAAACAGCTATGTTAGTGTTTTTGGGGTTTAAATGTGTCTTAATCCAATGCAACTGACTAACTATAAGAGTTTGAGATGGATGTGGAGAGTTTAAAAGCCACTTATACACATTTTGTCCCAAAACAGGCTAAAATCAAGAAAACATTGCTTAGAAGCTGTAAACAGCTTTGTTAGTGTTTCTAGGGTTAAAATGTGTCTTAATCCAATGCAACTGACTAATTATAAGAGTTTGAGATTGATGTGGAGAGTTTAAAAGCCACTTATACCCATTTTGTCCCAAAACAGGCTAAAACCAAGAAAACATTGCTGAGAAGCACCAAACAGATATGTTAGTGTTTCTGGGGTTAAAATGTGTCTTAATCCAATGCAAATGACTAGTTATAAGAGTTTGAGATTGATGTGGAGAGTTTAAAAGCCACTTATACCCATTTTGTCCCAAAACAGGCTAAAACCAAGAAAACATTGCCTAGAAGCTATAAACAGCTTTGTTAGTGTTTCTGGGATTAAAATGTATCTTAATCCAAAGCAACTGACTAATTATTTGAGTTTGAGATGGATGTGGAGAGTTTTAAACCCACTTATACCCATTTTGTCCCAAAAAGGCTAAAACCAAGAAAACATTGCTTAGAAGCAGTAAACAGCTTTGTTAGTGTTTCTGGGGTTAAAATGTGTCTTAATCCAATGCAACTGACTAATTATAAGAGTTAGAGATAGATGTGGAGAGTTTAAAAGCCACTTATACCCATTTTGTCCCAAAACAGGCTAAAACCATGAAAACAATGCCTAGAAGCTGTAAACAGCTTTGTTAGTGTTTCTGGGGTTAAAATGTGTCTTAATCCAATGCAACTGACTAATTATAAAAGTTTGAGATGGATGTGGAGAGTTTAAAAGCCACTTATACCCATTTTGTCCCAAAACAGGCTAAAACCAAGAAAACATTGCTTAGAAGCACTAAACAGCTTTGTTAGTGTTTTTGTGGTTAAAATGTGTCTTAATCCAATGCAACTAACTAATTATAAGAGTTTTAGATAGATGTGGAGAGTTTAAAAGCCACTTATACCCATTTTGTCCCAAAACAGGCTTAATCCAAGAAAACATTGCTTAGAAGCTCTAAACAGCTATGTTAGTGTTTCTGGGGTTTAAATGTGCCTTAATCCAATGCAACTGCCTAATTATAAGAGTTTGAGATTGATGTGGAGAGTTTAAAAGCCACTTATACCCATTTTGTCCCAAAACAGGCTAAAACCAAGAAAACATTGCTGAGAAGCACCAAACAGCCATGTTAGTGTTTGTGGGGTTAAAATGTGTCTTAATCCAATGCAAATGACTAATTATAAGAGTTTGAGATTGATGTGGAGAGTTTAAAAGCCACTTATACCCATTTTGTCCCAAAACAGGCTAAAACCAAGAAAACATTGCCTAAAAGCTCTAAACAACTTTGTTAGTGTTTCTGGGATTAAAATGTATATTAATCCAAAGCAACTGACTAATTATATGAGTTTGAGATGGATGTGGAGAGTTTAAAAGCCACTTATACCCATTTTATCCCAAAACAGGTTAAAACCAAGAAAACATTGCTTAGACTAAACAGCTTTGTTAGTGTTTTTGTGGTTAAAATGTGTCTTAATCCAATGCAACTAACTAATTATAAGAGTTTTAGATAGATGTGGAGAGTTTAAAAGCCACTTATACCCATTTTGTCCCAAAATAGGCTAAAACCAAGAAAACATTGCTTAGAAGCTCTAAACAGCTATGTTAGTGTTTCTGGGGTTAAAATGTGTCTTAATCCAATGCAACTGACAAACTATAAGAGTTTGAGATGGATGTGGAGAGTTTAAAAGCCACTTATACACATTTTGTCCCAAAACAGGCTAAAATCAACAAAACATTGCTTAGAAGCTGTAAACAGCTTTGTTAGTGTTTCTAGGGTTAAAATGTGTCTTAATCCAATGCAACTGACTAATTATAAGAGTTTGAGATTGATGTGGAGAGTTTAAAAGCCACTTATACCCATTTTGTCCCAAAACAGGCTAAAACCAAGAAAACATTGCTGAGAAGCACCAAACATCTATGTTAGTGTTTCTGGGGTTAAAATGTATCTTAATCCAATGCCAATGACTAGTTATAAGAGTTTGAGATTGATGTGGAGAGTTTAAAAGCCACTTATACCCATTTTGTCCCAAAACAGGGTAAAACCAAGAAAACATTGCCTAGAAGCTATAAACAGCTTTGTTAGTGTTTCTGGGATTAAAATGTATCTTAATCCAAAGCAACTGACTAATTATTTGAGTTTGAGATGGATGTGGAGAGTTTAAAAGCCACTTGTACTCATTTTGTCCCAAAACAGGTTAAAACCAAGAAAACATTGCTTAGAAGCACTAAACAGCTTTGTTAGTGTTTTTGTGGTTAAAATGTGTATTAATCCAATGCAACTAACTAATTATAAGAGTTTGAGATAGATGTGGAGAGTTTAAAAGCCACTTATACCCATTTTCTCCCAAAACAGGCTAAAACCATGAAAACAATGCCTAGAAGCTGTAAACAGCTTTGTTAGTGTTTCTGGGGTTAAAATGTGTCTTAATCCAATGCAACTGACTAATTATAAGAGTTAGAGATGGATGTGGAGAGTTTAAAAGTCACTTATACCCATTTTGTCCCAAAATAGGCTAAAACCAAGAAAACATTGCTTAGAAGCACTAAACAGCTTTGTTAGTGTTTCTGTGGTTAAAATGTGTCTTAATCCAATGCAACTAACTAATTATAAGAGTTTTAGATAGATGTGGAGAGTTTAAAAGCCACTTATACCCATTTTGTCCCAAAACAGGCTAAAACCAAGAAAACATTGCTTAGAAGCTCTAAACAGCTATGTTAGTGTTTCTGGGGTTAAAATGTGTCTTAATCCAATGCATATGACTAACTATATGAGTTTGAGATGGATGTGGAGAGTTTAAAAGCCACTTATACACATTTTGTCCCAAAACAGGCTAAAATCAAGAAAACATTGCTTAGAAGCTGTAAACAGCTTTGTTAGTGTTTTTGGGGTTAAAATGTGTCTTAATCCAATGCAACTGACTAATTATAAGAGTTTGAGATTGATGTGCAGAGTTTAAAACCCACTTATACCCATTTTGTCCCAAAACAGGCTAAAACCAAGAAAACATTGCTGAGAAGCACCAAACAGCTATGTTAGTGTTTCTGGGGTTAAAATGTGTCTTAATCCAATGCAAATGACTAGTTATAAGAGTTTGAGATTGAAGTGGAGAGTTTAAAAGCCACTTATACCCATTTTGTCCCAAAACAGGCTAAAACCAAGAAAACATTGCCTAGAAGCTATAAACAGCTTTGTTAGTGTTTCTGGGATTAAAATGTATCTTAATCCAAAGCAACTGACTAATTATATGAGTTTGAGATGGATGTGGAGAGTTTAAAAGCCACTTATACCCATTTTGTCCCAAAACAGGTTAAAACCAAGAAAACATCGCTTAGAAGGTACTAACAGCATTGTTAGTGTTTTTGTGGTTAAAATGTGTCTTAATCCAATGCAACTAACTAATTATAAGAGTTTTAGATAGATGTGGAGAGTTTAAAAGCCACTTATACCCATTTTGTCCCAAAATAGGCTAAAACCAAGAAAACATTGCTGAGAAGCACCAAACCGCTTTGTTAGTGTTTCTGGGGTTAAAATGTGTCTTAATCCAATGCAACTAACTAATTATAAGAGTTTGAGATTGATGTGGAGAGTTTAAAAGCCACTTATACCCATTTTGTCCCAAAACAGGCTAAAACCAAGAAAACATTGCTGAGAAGCACCAAACAGCCATGTTAGTGTTTGTGGGGTTAAAATGTGTCTTAATCCAATGCAAATGACTAATTATAAGAGTTTGAGATTGATGTGGAGAGTTTAAACGCCACTTATACCCATTTTGTCCCAAAACAGGCTAAAACCAAGAAAACATTGCCTAGAAGCTATAAACAGCTTTGTTAGTGTTTCTGGGATTAAAATGTATTTTAATCCAAAGCAACTGACAAATTATATGAGTTTGAGATGGATGTGGAGAGTTTAAAAGCCACTTATACCCATTTTATCCCAAAACCGGTTAAAACCAAGAAAACATTGCTTAGAAGCACTAAACAGCTTTGTTAGTGTTTTTGTGGTTAAAATGTGTCTTAATCCAATGCAACTAACTAATTATAAGAGTTTTAGATAGATGTGGAGAGTTTAAAAGCCACTTATACCCATTTTGTCCCAAAATAGGCTAAAACCAAGAAAACATTGCTTAGAAGCTCTAAACAGCTATGTTAGTGTTTCTGGGGTTTAAATGTGTCTTAATCCAATGCAACTGACTAACTATAAGAGTTTGAGATGGATGTGGAGAGTTTAAAAGCCACTTATACACATTTTGTCCCAAAACAGGCTAAAATCAAGAAAACATTGCTTAGAAGCTGTAAACAGCTTTGTTAGTGTTTCTAGGGTTAAAATGTGTCTTAATCCAATGCAACTGACTAATTATAAGAGTTTTAGATTGATGTGGAGAGTTTAAAAGCCACTTATACCCATTTTGTCCCAAAACAGGCTAAAACCAAGAAAACATTGCTGAGAAGCACCAAACAGATATGTTAGTGTTTCTGGGGTTAAAATGTGTCTTAATCCAATGCAAATGACTAGTTATAAGAGTTTGAGATTGATGTGGAGAGTTTAAAAGCCACTTATACCCATTTTGTCCCAAAACAGGCTAAAACCAAGAAATCATTGCCTAGAAGCTATAAACAGCTTTGTTAGTGTTTCTGGGATTAAAATGTATCTTAATCCAAAGCAACTGACTAATTATTTGAGTTTGAGATGGATGTGGAGAGTTTTAAACCCACTTATACCCATTTTGTCCCAAAAAGGCTAAAACCAAGAAAACATTGCTTAGAAGCAGTAAACAGCTTTGTTAGTGTTTCTGGGGTTAAAATGTGTCTTAATCCAATGCAACTAACTAATTATAAGAGTTAGAGATAGATGTGGAGAGTTTAAAAGCCACTTATACCCATTTTGTCCCAAAACAGGCTAAAACCATGAAAACAATGCCTAGAAGCTGTAAACAGCTTTGTTAGTGTTTCTGGGGTTAAAATGTGTCTTAATCCAATGCAACTGACTAATTATAAGAGTTTGAGATGGATGTGGAGAGTTTAAAAGCCACTTATACCCATTTTGTCCCAAAACAGGCCAAAACCAAGAAAACATTGCTTAGAAGCACTAAACAGCTTTGTTAGTGTTTTTGTGGTTAAAATGTGTCTTAATCCAATGCAACTAACTAATTATAAGAGTTTTAGATAGATGTGGAGAGTTTAAAAGCCACTTATACCCATTTTGTCCCAAAACAGGCTTAATCCAAGAAAACATTGCTTAGAAGCTCTAAACAGCTATGTTAGTGTTTCTGGGGTTTAAATGTGTCTTAATCCAATGCAACTGCCTAATTATAAGAGTTTGAGATTGATGTGGAGAGTTTAAAAGCCACTTATACCCATTTTGTCCCAAAACAGGCTAAAACCAAGAAAACATTGCTGAGAAGCACCAAACAGCCATGTTAGTGTTTGTGGGGTTAAAATGTGTCTTAATCCAATGCAAATGACTAATTATAAGAGTTTGAGATTGATGTGGAGAGTTTAAAAGCCACTTATACCAATTTTGTCCCAAAACAGGCTAAAACCAAGAAAACATTGCCTAAAAGCTCTAAACAGCTATGTTAGTGTTTCTGGGGTTAAAATGTGTCTTAATCCAATGCATATGACTAACTATATGAGTTTGAGATGGATGTGGAGAGTTTAAAAGCCACTTATACACATTTTGTCCCAAAACAGGCTAAAATCAAGAAAACATTGCTTAGAAGCTGTAAACAGCTTTGTTAGTGTTTTTGGGGTTAAAATGTGTCTTAATCCAATGCAACTGACTAATTATAAGAGTTTGAGATTGATGTGGAGAGTTTAAAACCCACTTATACCCATTTTGTCCCAAAACAGGCTAAAACCAAGAAAACATTGCTGAGAAGCACCAAACAGCTATGTTAGTGTTTCTGGGGTTAAAATGTGTCTTAATCCAATGCAAATGACTAGTTATAAGAGTTTGAGATTGAAGTGGAGAGTTTAAAAGCCACTTATACCCATTTTGTCCCAAAACAGGCTAAAACCAAGAAAACATTGCCTAGAAGCTATAAACAGCTTTGTTAGTGTTTCTGGGATTAAAATGTATCTTAATCCAAAGCAACTGACTAATTATATGAGTTTGAGATGGATGTGGAGAGTTTAAAAGCCACTTATACCCATTTTGTCCCAAAACAGGTTAAAACCAAGAAAACATCGCTTAGAAGGTACTAACAGCATTGTTAGTGTTTTTGTGGTTAAAATGTGTCTTAATCCAATGCAACTAACTAATTATAAGAGTTTTAGATAGATGTGGAGAGTTTAAAAGCCAGTTATACCCATTTTGTCCCAAAACAGGCTAAAACCAAGAAAACATTGCTGAGAAGCACCAAACCGCTTTGTTAGTGTTTCTGGGGTTAAAATGTGTCTTAATCCAATGCAACTAACTAATTATAAGAGTTTGAGATTGATGTGGAGAGTTTAAAAGCCACTTATACCCATTTTGTCCCAAAACAGGCTAAAACCAAGAAAACATTGCTGAGAAGCACCAAACAGCCATGTTAGTGTTTGTGGGGTTAAAATGTGTCTTAATCCAATGCAAATGACTAATTATAAGAGTTTGAGATTGATGTGGAGAGTTTAAACGCCACTTATACCCATTTTGTCCCAAAACAGGCTAAAACCAAGAAAACATTGCCTAGAAGCTATAAACAGCTTTGTTAGTGTTTCTGGGATTAAAATGTATTTTAATCCAAAGCAACTGACAAATTATATGAGTTTGAGATGGATGTGGAGAGTTTAAAAGCCACTTATACCCATTTTATCCCAAAACAGGTTAAAACCAAGAAACCATTGCTTAGAAGCACTAAACAGCTTTGTTAGTGTTTTTGTGGTTAAAATGTGTCTTAATCCAATGCAACTAACTAATTATAAGAGTTTTAGATAGATGTGGAGAGTGTAAAAGCCACTTATACCCATTTTGTCCCAAAATAGGCTAAAACCAAGAAAACATTGCTTAGAAGCTCTAAACAGCTATGTTAGTGTTTCTGGGGTTATAAATGTGTCTTAATCCAATGCAACTGACTAACTATAAGAGTTTGAGATGGATGTGGAGAGTTTAAAAGCCACTTATACACATTTTGTCCCAAAACAGGCTAAAATCAAGAAAACATTGCTTAGAAGCTGTAAACAGCTTTGTTAGTGTTTCTAGGGTTAAAATGTGTCTTAATCCAATGCAACTGACTAATTATAAGAGTTTTAGATTGATGTGGAGAGTTTAAAAGCCACTTATACCCATTTTGTCCCAAAACAGGCTAAAACCAAGAAAACATTGCTGAGAAGCACCAAACAGATATGTTAGTGTTTCTGGGGTTAAAATTTGTCTTAATCCAATGCAAATGACTAGTTATAAGAGTTTGAGATTGATGTGGAGAGTTTAAAAGCCACTTATACCCATTTTGTCCCAAAACAGGCTAAAACCAAGAAAACATTGCCTAGAAGCTATAAACAGCTTTGTTAGTGTTTCTGGGATTAAAATGTATCTTAATCCAAAGCAACTGACTAATTATTTGAGTTTGAGATGGATGTGGAGAGTTTTAAACCCACTTATACCCATTTTGTCCCAAAAAGGCTAAAACCAAGAAAACATTGCTCAGAAGCAGTAAACAGCTTTGTTAGTGTTTCTGGGGTTAAAATGTGTCTTAATCCAATGCAACTAACTAATTATAAGAGTTAGAGATAGATGTGGAGAGTTTAAAAGCCACTTATACCCATTTTGTCCCAAAACAGGCTAAAACCATGAAAACAATGCCTAGAAGCTGTAAACAGCTTTGTTAGTGTTTCTGGGGTTAAAATGTGTCTTAATCCAATGCAACTGACTAATTATAAGAGTTTGAGATGGATGTGGAGAGTTTAAAAGCCACTTATACCCATTTTGTCCCAAAACAGGCCAAAACCAAGAAAACATTGCTTAGAAGCACTAAACAGCTTTGTTAGTGTTTTTGTGGTTAAAATGTGTCTTAATCCAATGCAACTAACTAATTATAAGAGTTTTAGATAGATGTGGAGAGTTTAAAAGCCACTTATACCCATTTTGTCCCAAAACAGGCTTAATCCAAGAAAACATTGCTTAGAAGCTCTAAACAGCTATGTTAGTGTTTCTGGGGTTTAAATGTGTCTTAATCCAATGCAACTGCCTAATTATAAGAGTTTGAGATTGATGTGGAGAGTTTAAAAGCCACTTATACCCATTTTGTCCCAAAACAGGCTAAAACCAAGAAAACATTGCTGAGAAGCACCAAACAGCCATGTTAGTGTTTGTGGGGTTAAAATGTGTCTTAATCCAATGCAAATGACTAATTATAAGAGTTTGAGATTGATGTGGAGAGTTTAAAAGCCACTTATACCAATTTTGTCCCAAAACAGGCTAAAACCAACAAAACATTGCCTAAAAGCTCTAAACAACTTTGTTAGTGTTTCTGGGATTAAAATGTATCTTAATCCAAAGCAACTGACTAATTATATGAGTTTGAGATGGATGTGGAGAGTTTAAAAGCCACTTATACCCATTTTATCCCAAAACAGGTTAAAACCAAGAAAACATTGCTTAGAAGCACTAAACAGCTTTGTTAGTGTTTTTGTGGTTAAAATGTGTCTTAATCCAATGCAACTAACTAATTATAAGAGTTTTAGATAGATGTGGAGAGTTTAAAAGCCACTTATACCCATTTTGTCCCAAAATAGGCTAAAACCAAGAAAACATTGCTTAGAAGCTCTAAACAGCTATGTTAGTGTTTCTGGGGTTAAAATGTGTCTTAATCCAATGCAACTGACAAACTATAAGAGTTTGAGATGGATGTGGAGAGTTTAAAAGCCACTTATACACATTTTGTCCCAAAACAGGCTAAAATCAACAAAACATTGCTTAGAAGCTGTAAACAGCTTTGTTAGTGTTTCTAGGGTTAAAATGTGTCTTAATCCAATGCAACTGACTAATTATAAGAGTTTGAGATTGATGTGGGGAGTTTAAAAGCCACTTATACCCATTTTGTCCCAAAACAGGCTAAAACCAAGAAAACATTGCTGAGAAGCACCAAACATCTATGTTAGTGTTTCTGGGGTTAAAATGTATCTTAATCCAATGCCAATGACTAGTTATAAGAGTTTGAGATTGATGTGGAGAGTTTAAAAGCCACTTATACCCATTTTGTCCCAAAACAGGCTAAAACCAAGAAAACATTGCCTAGAAGCTATAAACAGCTTTGTTAGTGTTTCTGGGATTAAAATGTATCTTAATCAAAAGGAACTGACTAATTATTTGAGTTTGAGATGGATGTGGAGAGTTTAAAAGCCACTTGTACTCATTTTGTCCCAAAACAGGTTAAAACCAAGAAAACATTGCTTAGAAGCACTAAACAGCTTTGTTAGTGTTTTTGTGGTTAAAATGTGTATTAATCCAATGCAACTAACTAATTATAAGAGTTTGAGATAGATGTGGAGAGTTTAAAAGCCACTTATACCCATTTTCTCCCAAAACAGGCTAAAACCTTGAAAACAATGCCTAGAAGCTGTAAAGAGCTTTGTTAGTGATTCTGGGGTTAAAATGTGTCTTAATCCAATGCAACTGACTAATTATAAGAGTTTGAGATGGATGTGGAGAGTTTAAAAGTCACTTATACCCATTTTGTCCCAAAATAGGCTAAAACCAAGAAAACATTGCTTAGAAGCACTAAACAGCTTTGTTAGTGTTTCTGTGGTTAAAATGTGTCTTAATCCAATGCAACTAACTAATTATAAGAGTTTTAGATAGATGTGGAGAGTTTAAAAGCCACTTATACCCATTTTGTCCCAAAACAGGCTAAAACCAAGAAAACATTGCTTAGAAGCTCTAAACAGCTATGTTAGTGTTTCTGGGGTTAAAATGTGTCTTAATCCAATGCATATGACTAACTATATGAGTTTGAGATGGATGTGGAGAGTTTAAAAGCCACTTATACACATTTTGTCCCAAAACAGGCTAAAATCAAGAAAACATTGCTTAGAAGCTGTAAACAGCTTTGTTAGTGTTTTTGGGGTTAAAATGTGTCTTAATCCAATGCAACTGACTAATTATAAGAGTTTGAGATTGATGTGGAGAGTTTAAAAGCCACTTATACCCATTTTGTCCCAAAACAGGCTAAAACCAAGAAAACATTGCTGAGAAGCACCAAACAGCTATGTTAGTGTTTCTGGGGTTAAAAAGTGTCTTAATCCAATGCAAATGACTAGTTATAAGAGTTTGAGATTGAAGTGGAGAGTTTAAAAGCCACTTATACCCATTTTGTCCCAAAACAGGCTAAAACCAAGAAAACATTGCCTAGAAGCTATAAACAGCTTTGTTAGTGTTTCTGGGATTAAAATGTATCTTAATCCAAAGCAACTGACTAATTATATGAGTTTGAGATGGATGTGGAGAGTTTAAAAGCCACTTATACCCATTTTGTCCCAAAACAGGTTAAAACCAAGAAAACATCGCTTAGAAGGTACTAAACAGCATTGTTAGTGTTTTTGTGGTTAAAATGTGTCTTAATCCAATGCAACTAACTAATTATAAGAGTTTTAGATAGATGTGGAGAGTTTAAAAGCTAGTTATACCCATTTTGTCCCAAAACAGGCTAAAACCAAGAAAACATTGCTGAGAAGCACCAAACCGCTTTGTTAGTGTTTCTGTGGTTAAAATGTGTCTTAATCCAATGCAACTAACTAATTATAAGAGTTTGAGATAGATGTGGAGAGTTTAAAAGCCACTTATACCCATTTTGACCCAAAACAGGGTAAAACCAAAAAACATTGCTTAGAAGCTCTAAACAGCTATGTTAGTGTTTCTGGGGTTTAAATGTGTCTTAATCCAATGCAACTGCCTAATTATAAGAGTTTGAGATTGATGTGGAGAGTTTAAAAGCCACTTATACCCATTTTGTCCCAAAACAGGCTAAAACTAAGAAAACATTGCTTAGAAGCACTAAACAGCTTTGTTAGTGTTTTTGTGGTTAAAATGTGTCTTAATCCAATGCAACTAACTAATTATAAGAGTTTTAGATAGATGTGGAGAGTTTAAAAGCCACTTATACCCATTTTGTCCCAAAACAGGCTAAAACCAAGAAAACATTGCCTAGAAGCTCTAAACAACTTTGTTAGTGTTTCTGGGATTAAAATATATCTTAATCCAAAGCAACTGACTAATTATATGAGTTTGAGATGGATGTGGAGAGTTTAAAAGCCACTTATACCCATTTTATCCCAAAATAGGTTAAAACCAAGAAAACATTGCTTAGAAGCACTAAACAGCTTTGTTAGTGTTTTTGTGGTTAAAATGTGTCTTAATCCAATGCAACTAACTAATTATAAGAGTTTTAGATAGATGTGGAGAGTTTAAAAGCCACTTATACCCATTTTGTCCCAAAATAGGCTAAAACCAAGAAAACATTGCTTAGAAGCTCTAAACAGCTATGTTAGTGTTTCTGGGGTTAAAATGTGTTTTAATCCAATGCAACTGACTAACTATAAGAGTTTGAGATGGATGTGGAGAGTTTAAAAGCCACTTATACACATTTTGTCCCAAAACAGGCTAAAATCAACAAAACATTGCTTAGAAGCTGTAAACAGCTTTGTTATTGTTTCTAGGGTTAAAATGTGTCTTAATCCAATGCAACTGACTAATTATAAGAGTTTGAGATTGATGTGGAGAGTTTAAAAGCCACTTATACCCATTTTGTCCCAAAACTGGCTAAAACCAAGAAAACATTGCTGAGAAGCACCAAACAGCTATGTTAGTGTTTCTGGGGTTAATATGTATCTTAATTCAATGCAAATGACTAGTTATAAGAGTTTGAGATTGATGTGGAGAGTTTAAAAGCCACTTATACCCATTTTGTCCCAAAACAGGCTAAAACCTAGAAAACATTGCCTAGAAGCTATAAACAGCTTTGTTAGTGTTTCTGAGATTAAAATGTATCTTAATCCAAAGCAACTGACTAATTATTTGAGTTTGAGATGGATGTGGAGAGTTTAAAAGCCACTTGTACTCATTTTGTCCCAAAACAGGTTAAAACCAAGAAAACATTGCTTAGAAGCACTAAACAGCTTTGTTAGTGTTTTTGTGGTTAAAATGTGTATTAATCCAATGCAACTAACTAATTATAAGAGTTTGAGATATATGTGGAGAGTTTAAAAGCCACTTATACCCATTTTCTCCCAAAACAGGCTAAAACCATGAAAACAATGCCTAGAAGCTGTAAACAGCTTTGTTAGTGTTTCTGGGGTTAAAATGTGTCTTAATCCAATGCAACTGACTAATTATAAGAGTTTGAGATGGATGTGGAGAGTTTAAAAGCCACTTATACCCATTTTGTCCCAAAATAAGCTAAAACCAAGAAAACATTGCTTAGAAGCACTAAACAGCTTTCTTAGTGTTTCTGGGGTTAAAATGTGTCTTAATCCAATGCAACTAACTAATTATAAGAGTTTTAGATAGATGTGGAGAGTTTAAAAGCCACTTATACCCATTTTGTCCCAAAACAGGCTAAAACCAAGAAAACATTGCTTAGAAGCTCTAAACAGCTATGTTAGTGTTTCTGGGGTTAAAATGTGTCTTAATCCAATGCAACTGACTAACTATAAGAGTTTGAGATGGATGTGGAGAGTTTAAAAGCCACTTATACACATTTTGTCCCAAAACAGGCTAAAATCAAGAAAACATTGCTTAGAAGCTGTAAACAGCTTTGTTAGTGTTTTTGGGGTTAAAATGTGTCTTAATCCAATGCAACTGACTAATTATAAGAGTTTGAGATTGATGTGGAGAGTTTAAAAGCCACTTATACCCATTTTGTCCCAAAACAGGCTAAAACCAAGAAAACATTGCTGAGAAGCACCAAACAGCTATGTTAGTGTTTCTGGGGTTAAAATGTGTCTTAATCCAATGCAAATGACTAGGTATAAGAGTTTGAGATTGATGTGGAGAGTTTAAAAGCCACTTATACCCATTTTGTCCCAAAACAGGCTAAAACCTAGAAAACATTGCCTAGAAGCTATAAACAGCTTTGTTAGTGTTTCTGGGATTAAAATGTATCTTAATCCAAAGCAACTGACTAATTATTTGAGTTTGAGATGGATGTGGAGAGTTTAAAAGCCACTTATACCCATTTTATCCCAAAATAGGTTAAAACCAAGAAAACATTGCTTAGAAGCACTAAACAGCTTTGTTAGTGTTTTTGTGGTTAAAATGTGTCTTAATCCAATGCAACTAACTAATTATAAGAGTTTTAGATAGATGTGGAGAGTTTAAAAGCCACTTATACCCATTTTCTCCCAAAACAGGCTAAAACCATGAAAACAATGCCTAGAAGCTGTAAACAGCTTTGTTAGTGTTTCTGGGGTTAAAATGTGTCTTAATCCAATGCAACTGACTAATTATAAGAGTTTGAGATGGATGTGGAGAGTTTAAAAGCCACTTATACCCATTTTGTCCCAAAATAGGCTAAAACCAAGAAAACATTGCTTAGAAGCACTAAACAGCTTTCTTAGTGTTTCTGGGGTTAAAATGTGTCTTAATCCAATGCAACTAACTAATTATAAGAGTTTTAGATAGATGTGGAGAGTTTAAAAGCCACTTATACCCATTTTCTCCCAAAACAGGCTAAAACCATGAAAACAATGCCTAGAAGCTGTAAACAGCTTTGTTAGTGTTTCTGGGGTTAAAATGTGTCTTAATCCAATGCAACTGACTAATTATAAGAGTTTGAGATGGATGTGGAGAGTTTAAAAGTCACTTATACCCATTTTGTCCCAAAATAGGCTAAAACCAAGAAAACATTGCTTAGAAGCACTAAACAGCTTTGTTAGTGTTTCTGTGGTTAAAATGTGTCTTAATCCAATGCAACTAACTAATTATAAGAGTTTTAGATAGATGTGGAGAGTTTAAAAGCCACTTATACCCATTTTGTCCCAAAACAGGCTAAAACCAAGAAAACATTGCTTAGAAGCTCTAAACAGCTATGTTAGTGTTTCTGGGGTTAAAATGTGTCTTAATCCAATGCATATGACTAACTATATGAGTTTGAGATGGATGTGGAGAGTTTAAAAGCCACTTATACACATTTTGTCCCAAAACAGGCTAAAATCAAGAAAACATTGCTTAGAAGCTGTAAACAGCTTTGTTAGTGTTTTTGGGGTTAAAATGTGTCTTAATCCAATGCAACTGACTAATTATAAGAGTTTGAGATTGATGTGGAGAGTTTAAAAGCCACTTATACCCATTTTGTCCCAAAACAGGCTAAAACCAAGAAAACATTGCTGAGAAGCACCAAACAGCTATGTTAGTGTTTCTGGGGTTAAAAAGTGTCTTAATCCAATGCAAATGACTAGTTATAAGAGTTTGAGATTGAAGTGGAGAGTTTAAAAGCCACTTATACCCATTTTGTCCCAAAACAGGCTAAAACCAAGAAAACATTGCCTAGAAGCTATAAACAGCTTTGTTAGTGTTTCTGGGATTAAAATGTATCTTAATCCAAAGCAACTGACTAATTATATGAGTTTGAGATGGATGTGGAGAGTTTAAAAGCCACTTATACACATTTTGTCCCAAAACAGGCTAAAATCAACAAAACATTGCTTAGAAGCTGTAAACAGCATTGTTAGTGTTTCTAGGGTTAAAATGTGTCTTAATCCAATGCAACTGACTAATTATAAGAGTTTGAGATTGATGTGGAGAGTTTAAAAGCCACTTATACCCATTTTGTCCCAAAACAGGCTAAAACCAAGAAAACATTGCTGAGAAGCACCAAACAGCTATGTTAGTGTTTCTGGGGTTAATATGTATCTTAATTCAATGCAAATGACTAGTTATAAGAGTTTGAGATTGATGTGGAGAGTTTAAAAGCCACTTATACCCATTTTGTCCCAAAACAGGCTAAAACCTAGAAAACATTGCCTAGAAGCTATAAACAGCTTTATTAGTGTTTCTGGGATTAAAATGTATCTTAATCCAAAGCAACTGACTAATTATTTGAGTTTGAGATGGATGTGGAGAGTTTAAAAGCCACTTGTACTCATTTTGTCCCAAAACAGGTTAAAACCAAGAAAACATTGCTTAGAAGCACTAAACAGCTTTGTTAGTGTTTTTGTGGTTAAAATGTGTATTAATCCAATGCAACTAACTAATTATAAGAGTTTGAGATAGATGTGGAGAGTTTAAAAGCCACTTATACCCATTTTCTCCCAAAACAGGCTAAAACCATGAAAACAATGCCTAGAAGCTGTAAACAGCTTTGTTAGTGTTTCTGGGGTTAAAATGTGTCTTAATCCAATGCAACTGACTAATTATAAGAGTTTGAGATGGATGTGGAGAGTTTAAAAGCCACTTATACCCATTTTGTCCCAAAATAGGCTAAAACCAAGAAAACATTGCTTAGAAGCACTAAACAGCTTTCTTAGTGTTTCTGGGGTTAAAATGTGTCTTAATCCAATGCAACTAACTAATTATAAGAGTTTTAGATAGATGTGGAGAGTTTAAAAGCCACTTATACCCATTTTGTCCCAAAACAGGCTAAAACCAAGAAAACATTGCTTAGAAGCTCTAAACAGCTATGTTAGTGTTTCTGGGGTTAAAATGTGTCTTAATCCAATGCAACTGACTAACTATAAGAGTTTGAGATGGATGTGGAGAGTTTAAAAGCCACTTATACACATTTTGTCCCAAAAAAGGCTAAAATCAAGAAAACATTGCTTAGAAGCTGTAAACAGCTTTGTTAGAGTTTTTGGGGTTAAAATGTGTCTTAATCCAATGCAACTGACTAATTATAAGAGTTTGAGATTGATGTGGAGAGTTTAAAAGCCACTTATACCCATTTTGTCCCAAAACAGGCTAAAACAAGGAAAACATTGCTGAGAAGCACCAAACAGCTATGTTAGTGTTTCTGGGGTTAAAATGTGTCTTAATCCAATGCAAATGACTAGTTATAAGAGTTTGAGATTGATGTGGAGAGTTTAAAAGGCACTTATACCCATTTTGTCCCAAAACAGGCTAAAACCAAGAAAACATTGCCTAGAAGCTATAAACAGCTTTGTAAGTGTTTCTGGGATTAAAATGTATCTTAATCCAAAGCAACTGACTAATTATGAGTTTGAGATGGATGTGGAGAGTTTAAAAGCCACTTATACCCATTTTATCCCAAAATAGGTTAAAACCAAGAAAACATTGCTTAGACTAAACAGCTTTGTTAGTGTTTTTGTGGTTAAAATGTGTCTTAATCCAATGCAACTAACTAATTATAAGAGTTTTAGATAGATGTGGAGAGTTTAAAAGCCACTTATACCCATTTTGTCCCAAAATAGGCTAAAACCAAGAAAACATTGCTTAGAAGCTCTAAACAGCTATGTTAGTGTTTCTGGGGTTAAAATGTGTCTTAATCCAATGCAACTGACTAACTATAAGAGTTTGAGATGGATGTGGAGAGTTTAAAAGCCACTTATACACATTTTGTCCCAAAACAGGCTAAAATCAACAAAACATTGCTTAGAAGCTGTAAACAGCTTTGTTATTGTTTCTAGGGTTAAAATGTGTCTTAATCCAATGCAACTGACTAATTATAAGAGTTTGAGATTGATGTGGAGAGTTTAAAAGCCACTTATACCCATTTTGTCCCAAAACAGGCTAAAACCAAGAAAACATTGCTGAGAAGCACCAAACAGCTATGTTAGTGTTTCTGGGGTTAATATGTATCTTAATCCAATGCAAATGACTAGTTATAAGAGTTTGAGATTGATGTGGAGAGTTTAAAAGCCACTTATACCCATTTTGTCCCAAAACAGGCTAAAACCTAGAAAACATTGCCTAGAAGCTATAAACAGCTTTGTTAGTGTTTCTGGGATTAAAATGTATCTTAATCCAAAGCAACTGACTAATTATTTGAGTTTGAGATGGATGTGGAGAGTTTAAAAGCCACTTGTACTCATTTTGTCCCAAAACAGGTTAAAACCAAGAAAACATTGCTTAGAAGCACTAAACAGCTTTGTTAGTGTTTTTGTGGTTAAAATGTGTATTAATCCAATGCAACTAACTAATTATAAGAGTTTGAGATAGATGTGGAGAGTTTAAAAGCCACTTATACCCATTTTCTCCCAAAACAGGCTAAAACCATGAAAACAATGCCTAGAAGCTGTAAACAGCTTTGTTAGTGTTTTTGGGGTTAAAATGTGTCTTAATCCAATGCAACTGACTAATTATAAGAGTTTGAGATGGATGTGGAGAGTTTAAAAGCCACTTATACCCATTTTGTCCCAAAATAGGCTAAAACCAAGAAAACATTGCTTAGAAGCACTAAACAGCTTTCTTAGTGTTTCTGGGGTTAAAATGTGTCTTAATCCAATGCAACTAACTAATTATAAGAGTTTTAGATAGATGTGGAGAGTTTAAAAGCCACTTATACCCATTTTGTCCCAAAACAGGCTAAAACCAAGAAAACATTGCTTAGAAGCTCTAAACAGCTATGTTAGTGTTTCTGGGGTTAAAATGTGTCTTAATCCAATGCAACTGACTAACTATAAGAGTTTGAGATGGATGTGGAGAGTTTAAAAGCCACTTATACACATTTTGTCCCAAAACAGGCTAAAATCAAGAAAACATTGCTTAGAAGCTGTAAACAGCTTTGTTAGTGTTTTTGGGGTTAAAATGTGTCTTAATCCAATGCAACTGACTAATTATAAGAGTTTGAGATTGATGTGGAGAGTTTAAAAGCCACTTATACCCATTTTGTCCCAAAACAGGCTAAAACCAAGAAAACATTGCTGAGAAGCACCAAACAGCTATGTTAGTGTTTCTGGGGTTAAAATGTGTCTTAATCCAATGCAAATGACTAGTTATAAGAGTTTGAGATTGATGTGGAGAGTTTAAAAGCCACTTGTACCCATTTTGTCCCAAAACAGGCTAAAACCAAGAAAACATTGCCTAGAAGCTATAAACAGCTTTGTTAGTGTTTCTGGGATTAATATGTATCTTAATCCAAATCAACTGACTAATTATATGAGTTTGAGATGGATGTGGAGAGTTTAAAAGCCACTTATACCCATTTTGTCCCAAAACAGGTTAAAACCAAGAAAACATTGCTTAGAAGGTACTAAACAGCATTGTTAGTGTTTTTGTGGTTAAAATGTGTCTTAATTCAATGCAACTAACTAATTATAAGAGTTTTAGATAGATGTGGAGAGTTTAAAAGCCACTTATACCCATTTTGTCCCAAAACAGGCTAAAACCAAGAAAACATTACTGAGAAGCACCAAACAGCTTTGTTAGTGTTTCTGGGGTTAAAATGTGTCTTAATCCAATGCAACTAACTAATTATAAGAGTTTGAGATAGATGTGGAGAGTTTAAAAGCCACTTATACCCATTTTGACCCAAAACAGGGTAAAACCAAGAAAACATTGCTTAGAAGCACTAAACAGCTTTGTTAGTGTTTTTGTGGTTAAAATGTGTCTTAATCCAATGCAACTAACTAATTATAAGAGTTCTAGATAGATGTGGAGAGTTTAAAAGCCACTTATACCCATTTTGTCCCAAAATAGGCTAAAACCAAGAAAACATTGCTTAGAAGCTCTAAACAGCTATGTTAGTGTTTCTGGGGTTAAAATGTGTCTTAATCCAATGCAACTGACTAACTATAAGAGTTTGAGATGGATGTGGAGAGTTTAAAAGCCACTTATACACATTTTGTCCCAAAACAGGCTAAAATCAAGAAAACATTGCTTAGAAGCTGTAAACAGCTTTGTTAGTGTTTCTAGGGTTAAAATGTGTCTTAATCCAATGCAACTGACTAATTATAAGAGTTTGAGTTTGATGTGGAGAGTTTAAAAGCCACTTATACCCATTTTGTCCCAAAACAGGCTAAAACCAAGAAAACATTGCTGAGAAGCACCAAACAGCTATGTTAGTGTTTCTGGGGTTAAAATGTGTCTTAATCCAATGCAAATGACTAGTTATAAGAGTTTGAGTTTGATGTGGAGAGTTTAAAAGCTACTTATACCCATTTTGTCCCAAAACAGGCTAAAACCAAGAAAACATTGCCTAGAAGCTATAAACAGCTTTGTTACTGTTTCTGGGATTAAAATGTATCTGAATCCAAAGCAACTGACTAATTATTTGAGTTTGAGATGGATGTGGAGAGTTTAAAACCCACTTATACCCATTTTGTCCCAAAACAGGCTAAAACCAAGAAAACATTGCTTAGAAGCAGTAAACAGCTTTGTTAGTGTGTCTGGGTTAAAATGTGTCTTAATCCAATGCAACTGACTAATTATAAGAGTTTGAGATAGATGTGGAGAGTTTAAAAGCCACTTATACCCATTTTGTCCCAAAACAGGCTAAAACCATGAAAACAATGCCTAGAAGCTGTAAACAGCTTTGTTAGTGTTTCTGGGGTTAAAATGTGTCTTAATCCAATGCAACTGACTAATTATAAGAGTTTGAGATGGATGTGGAGAGTTTAAAAGCCACTTATACCCATTTTGTCCCAAAACAGGCTAAAACCAAGAAAACATTGCTTAGAAGCACTAAACAGCTTTGTTAGTGTTTTTGTGGTTAAAATGTGTCTTAATCCAATGCAACTAACTAATTATAAGAGTTTTAGATAGATGTGGAGAGTTTAAAAGCCACTTATACCCATTTTGTCCCAAAACAGGCTTAATCCAAGAAAACATTGCTTAGAAGCTCTAAACAGCTATGTTAGTGTTTCTGGGGTTTAAATGTGTCTTAATCCAATGCAACTGCCTAATTATAAGAGTTTGAGATTGATGTGGAGAGTTTAAAAGCCACTTATACCCATTTTGTCCCAAAACAGACTAAAACCAAGAAAAAATTGCTGAGAAGCACCAAACAGCCATGTTAGTGTTTGTGGGGTTAAAATGTTTCTTAATCCAATGCAAATGACTAATTATAAGAGTTTGAGATTGATGTGGAGAGTTTAAAAGCCACTTATACCCATTTTGTCCCAAAACAGGCTAAAACCAAGAAAACATTGCCTAGAAGCTATAAACAGCTTTGTTAGTGTTTCTGGGATTAAAATGTATCTTAATCCAAAGCAACTGACTAATTATATGAGTTTGAGATGGATGTGGAGAGTTTAAAAGCCACTTATACCCATTTTGTCCCAAAACAGGTTAAAACCAAGAAAACATTGCTTAGAAGCTGTAAACAGCATTGTTAGTGTTTCTAGGGTTAAAATGTGTCTTAATCCAATGCAACTGACTAATTATAAGAGTTTGAGATTGATGTGGAGAGTTTAAAAGGCACTTATACCCATTTTGTCCCAAAACAGGCTAAAACCAAGAAAACATTGCTGAGAAGCACCAAACAGCTATGTTAGTGTTTCTGGGGTTAATATGTATCTTAATTCAATGCAAATGACTAGTTATAAGAGTTTGAGATTGATGTGGAGAGTTTAAAAGCCACTTATACCCATTTTGTCCCAAAACAGGCTAAAACCTAGAAAACATTGCCTAGAAGCTATAAACAGCTTTATTAGTGTTTCTGGGATTAAAATGTATCTTAATCCAAAGCAACTGACTAATTATTTGAGTTTGAGATGGATGTGGAGAGTTTAAAAGCCACTTGTACTCATTTTGTCCCAAAACAGGTTAAAACCAAGAAAACATTGCTTAGAAGCACTAAACAGCTTTGTTAGTGTTTTTGTGGTTAAAATGTGTATTAATCCAATGCAACTAACTAATTATAAGAGTTTGAGATAGATGTGGAGAGTTTAAAAGCCACTTATACCCATTTTCTCCCAAAACAGGCTAAAACCATGAAAACAATGCCTAGAAGCTGTAAACAGCTTTGTTAGTGTTTCTGGGGTTAAAATGTGTCTTAATCCAATGCAACTGACTAATTATAAGAGTTTGAGATGGATGTGGAGAGTTTAAAAGCCACTTATACCCATTTTGTCCCAAAACAGGCTAAAACCATGAAAACATTGCTTAGAAGCACTAAACAGCTTTCTTAGTGTTTCTGGGGTTAAAATGTGTCTTAATCCAATGCAACTAACTAATTATAAGAGTTTTAGATAGATGTGGAGAGTTTAAAAGCCACTTATACCCATTTTGTCCCAAAACAGGCTAAAACCAAGAAAACATTGCTTAGAAGCTCTAAACAGCTATGTTAGTGTTTCTGGGGTTAAAATGTGTCTTAATCCAATGCAACTGACTAACTATAAGAGTTTGAGATGGATGTGGAGAGTTTAAAAGCCACTTATACACATTTTGTCCCAAAAAAGGCTAAAATCAAGAAAACATTGCTTAGAAGCTGTAAACAGCTTTGTTAGAGTTTTTGGGGTTAAAATGTGTCTTAATCCAATGCAACTGACTAATTATAAGAGTTTGAGATTGATGTGGAGAGTTTAAAAGCCACTTATACCCATTTTGTCCCAAAACAGGCTAAAACAAGGAAAACATTGCTGAGAAGCACCAAACAGCTATGTTAGTGTTTCTGGGGTTAAAATGTGTCTTAATCCAATGCAAATGACTAGTTATAAGAGTTTGAGATTGATGTGGAGAGTTTAAAAGCCACTTATACCCATTTTGTCCCAAAACAGGCTAAAACCAAGAAAACATTGCCTAGAAGCTATAAACAGCTTTGTTAGTGTTTTTGGGATTAAAATGTATCTTAATCCAAAGCAACTGACTAATTATGAGTTTGAGATGGATGTGGAGAGTTTAAAAGCCACTTATACCCATTTTATCCCAAAATAGGTTAAAACCAAGAAAACATTGCTTAGACTAAACAGCTTTGTTAGTGTTTTTGTGGTTAAAATGTGTCTTAATCCAATGCAACTAACTAATTATAAGAGTTTTAGATAGATGTGGAGAGTTTAAAAGCCACTTATACCCATTTTGTCCCAAAATAGGCTAAAACCAAGAAAACATTGCTTAGAAGCTCTAAACAGCTATGTTAGTGTTTCTGGGGTTAAAATGTGTCTTAATCCAATGCAACTGACTAACTATAAGAGTTTGAGATGGATGTGGAGAGTTTAAAAGCCACTTATACACATTTTGTCCCAAAACAGGCTAAAATCAACAAAACATTGCTTAGAAGCTGTAAACAGCTTTGTTATTGTTTCTAGGGTTAAAATGTGTCTTAATCCAATGCAACTGACTAATTATAAGAGTTTGAGATTGATGTGGAGAGTTTAAAAGCCACTTATACCCATTTTGTCCCAAAACAGGCTAAAACCAAGAAAACATTGCTGAGAAGCACCAAACAGCTATGTTAGTGTTTCTGGGGTTAATATGTATCTTAATCCAATGCAAATGACTAGTTATAAGAGTTTGAGATTGATGTGGAGAGTTTAAAAGCCACTTATACCCATTTTGTCCCAAAACAGGCTAAAACCTAGAAAACATTGCCTAGAAGCTATAAACAGCTTTGTTAGTGTTTCTGGGATTAAAATGTATCTTAATCCAAAGCAACTGACTAATTATTTGAGTTTGAGATGGATGTGGAGAGTTTAAAAGCCACTTGTACTCATTTTGTCCCAAAACAGGTTAAAACCAAGAAAACATTGCTTAGAAGCACTAAACAGCTTTGTTAGTGTTTTTGTGGTTAAAATGTGTATTAATCCAATGCAACTAACTAATTATAAGAGTTTGAGATAGATGTGGAGAGTTTAAAAGCCACTTATACCCATTTTCTCCCAAAACAGGCTAAAACCATGAAAACAATGCCTAGAAGCTGTAAACAGCTTTTTTAGTGTTTTTGGGGTTAAAATGTGTCTTAATCCAATGCAACTGACTAATTATAAGAGTTTGAGATGGATGTGGAGAGTTTAAAAGCCACTTATACCCATTTTGTCCCAAAATAGGCTAAAACCAAGAAAACATTGCTTAGAAGCACTAAACAGCTTTCTTAGTGTTTCTGGGGTTAAAATGTGTCTTAATCCAATGCAACTAACTAATTATAAGAGTTTGAGATTGATGTGGAGAGTTTAAAAGCCACTTATACCCATTTTGTCCCAAAACAGGCTAAAACCAAGAAAACATTGCTTAGAAGCTCTAAACAGCTATGTTAGTGTTTCTGGGGTTAAAATGTGTCTTAATCCAATGCAACTGACTAACTATAAGAGTTTGAGATGGATGTGGAGAGTTTAAAAGCCACTTATACCCATTTTGTCCCAAAACAGGCTAAAACCAAGAAAACATTACTGAGAAGCACCAAACAGCTTTGTTAGTGTTTCTGGGGTTAAAATGTGTCTTAATCCAATGCAACTAACTAATTATAAGAGTTTGAGATAGATGTGGAGAGTTTAAAAGCCACTTATACCCATTTTGACCCAAAACAGGGTAAAACCAAGAAAACATTGCTTAGAAGCACTAAACAGCTTTGTTAGTGTTTTTGTGGTTAAAATGTGTCTTAATCCAATGCAACTAACTAATTATAAGAGTTCTAGATAGATGTGGAGAGTTTAAAAGCCACTTATACCCATTTTGTCCCAAAATAGGCTAAAACCAAGAAAACATTGCTTAGAAGCTCTAAACAGCTATGTTAGTGTTTCTGGGGTTAAAATGTGTCTTAATCCAATGCAACTGACTAACTATAAGAGTTTGAGATGGATGTGGAGAGTTTAAAAGCCACTTATACACATTTTGTCCCAAAACAGGCTAAAATCAAGAAAACATTGCTTAGAAGCTGTAAACAGCTTTGTTAGTGTTTCTAGGGTTAAAATGTGTCTTAATCCAATGCAACTGACTAATTATAAGAGTTTGAGTTTGATGTGGAGAGTTTAAAAGCCACTTATACCCATTTTGTCCCAAAACAGGCTAAAACCAAGAAAACATTGCTGAGAAGCACCAAACAGCTATGTTAGTGTTTCTGGGGTTAAAATGTGTCTTAATCCAATGCAAATGACTAGTTATAAGAGTTTGAGTTTGATGTGGAGAGTTTAAATGCTACTTATACCCATTTTGTCCCAAAACAGGCTAAAACCAAGAAAACATTGCCTAGAAGCTATAAACAGCTTTGTTACTGTTTCTGGGATTAAAATGTATCTGAATCCAAAGCAACTGACTAATTATTTGAGTTTGAGATGGATGTGGAGAGTTTAAAACCCACTTATACCCATTTTGTCCCAAAACAGGCTAAAACCAAGAAAACATTGCTTAGAAGCAGTAAACAGCTTTGTTAGTGTGTCTGGGTTAAAATGTGTCTTAATCCAATGCAACTGACTAATTATAAGAGTTTGAGATAGATGTGGAGAGTTTAAAAGCCACTTATACCCATTTTGTCCCAAAACAGGCTAAAACCATGAAAACAATGCCTAGAAGCTGTAAACAGCTTTGTTAGTGTTTCTGGGGTTAAAATGTGTCTTAATCCAATGCAACTGACTAATTATAAGAGTTTGAGATGGATGTGGAGAGTTTAAAAGCCACTTATACCCATTTTGTCCCAAAACAGGCTAAAACCAAGAAAACATTGCTTAGAAGCACTAAACAGCTTTGTTAGTGTTTTTGTGGTTAAAATGTGTCTTAATCCAATGCAACTAACTAATTATAAGAGTTTTAGATAGATGTGGAGAGTTTAAAAGCCACTTATACCCATTTTGTCCCAAAACAGGCTTAATCCAAGAAAACATTGCTTAGAAGCTCTAAACAGCTATGTTAGTGTTTCTGGGGTTTAAATGTGTCTTAATCCAATGCAACTGCCTAATTATAAGAGTTTGAGATTGATGTGGAGAGTTTAAAAGCCACTTATACCCATTTTGTCCCAAAACAGACTAAAACCAAGAAAAAATTGCTGAGAAGCACCAAACAGCCATGTTAGTGTTTGTGGGGTTAAAATGTTTCTTAATCCAATGCAAATGACTAATTATAAGAGTTTGAGATTGATGTGGAGAGTTTAAAAGCCACTTATACCCATTTTGTCCCAAAACAGGCTAAAACCAAGAAAACATTGCCTAGAAGCTATAAACAGCTTTGTTAGTGTTTCTGGGATTAAAATGTATCTTAATCCAAAGCAACTGACTAATTATATGAGTTTGAGATGGATGTGGAGAGTTTAAAAGCCACTTATACCCATTTTGTCCCAAAACAGGTTAAAACCAAGAAAACATTGCTTAGAAGCTGTAAACAGCATTGTTAGTGTTTCTAGGGTTAAAATGTGTCTTAATCCAATGCAACTGACTAATTATAAGAGTTTGAGATTGATGTGGAGAGTTTAAAAGGCACTTATACCCATTTTGTCCCAAAACAGGCTAAAACCAAGAAAACATTGCTGAGAAGCACCAAACAGCTATGTTAGTGTTTCTGGGGTTAATATGTATCTTAATTCAATGCAAATGACTAGTTATAAGAGTTTGAGATTGATGTGGAGAGTTTAAAAGCCACTTATACCCATTTTGTCCCAAAACAGGCTAAAACCTAGAAAACATTGCCTAGAAGCTATAAACAGCTTTATTAGTGTTTCTGGGATTAAAATGTATCTTAATCCAAAGCAACTGACTAATTATTTGAGTTTGAGATGGATGTGGAGAGTTTAAAAGCCACTTGTACTCATTTTGTCCCAAAACAGGTTAAAACCAAGAAAACATTGCTTAGAAGCACTAAACAGCTTTGTTAGTGTTTTTGTGGTTAAAATGTGTATTAATCCAATGCAACTAACTAATTATAAGAGTTTGAGATAGATGTGGAGAGTTTAAAAGCCACTTATACCCATTTTCTCCCAAAACAGGCTAAAACCATGAAAACAATGCCTAGAAGCTGTAAACAGCTTTGTTAGTGTTTCTGGGGTTAAAATGTGTCTTAATCCAATGCAACTGACTAATTATAAGAGTTTGAGATGGATGTGGAGAGTTTAAAAGCCACTTATACCCATTTTGTCCCAAAACAGGCTAAAACCATGAAAACATTGCTTAGAAGCACTAAACAGCTTTCTTAGTGTTTCTGGGGTTAAAATGTGTCTTAATCCAATGCAACTAACTAATTATAAGAGTTTTAGATAGATGTGGAGAGTTTAAAAGCCACTTATACCCATTTTGTCCCAAAACAGGCTAAAACCAAGAAAACATTGCTTAGAAGCTCTAAACAGCTATGTTAGTGTTTCTGGGGTTAAAATGTGTCTTAATCCAATGCAACTGACTAACTATAAGAGTTTGAGATGGATGTGGAGAGTTTAAAAGCCACTTATACACATTTTGTCCCAAAAAAGGCTAAAATCAAGAAAACATTGCTTAGAAGCTGTAAACAGCTTTGTTAGAGTTTTTGGGGTTAAAATGTGTCTTAATCCAATGCAACTGACTAATTATAAGAGTTTGAGATTGATGTGGAGAGTTTAAAAGCCACTTATACCCATTTTGTCCCAAAACAGGCTAAAACAAGGAAAACATTGCTGAGAAGCACCAAACAGCTATGTTAGTGTTTCTGGGGTTAAAATGTGTCTTAATCCAATGCAAATGACTAGTTATAAGAGTTTGAGATTGATGTGGAGAGTTTAAAAGCCACTTATACCCATTTTGTCCCAAAACAGGCTAAAACCAAGAAAACATTGCCTAGAAGCTATAAACAGCTTTGTTAGTGTTTTTGGGATTAAAATGTATCTTAATCCAAAGCAACTGACTAATTATGAGTTTGAGATGGATGTGGAGAGTTTAAAAGCCACTTATACCCATTTTATCCCAAAATAGGTTAAAACCAAGAAAACATTGCTTAGACTAAACAGCTTTGTTAGTGTTTTTGTGGTTAAAATGTGTCTTAATCCAATGCAACTAACTAATTATAAGAGTTTTAGATAGATGTGGAGAGTTTAAAAGCCACTTATACCCATTTTGTCCCAAAATAGGCTAAAACCAAGAAAACATTGCTTAGAAGCTCTAAACAGCTATGTTAGTGTTTCTGGGGTTAAAATGTGTCTTAATCCAATGCAACTGACTAACTATAAGAGTTTGAGATGGATGTGGAGAGTTTAAAAGCCACTTATACACATTTTGTCCCAAAACAGGCTAAAATCAACAAAACATTGCTTAGAAGCTGTAAACAGCTTTGTTATTGTTTCTAGGGTTAAAATGTGTCTTAATCCAATGCAACTGACTAATTATAAGAGTTTGAGATTGATGTGGAGAGTTTAAAAGCCACTTATACCCATTTTGTCCCAAAACAGGCTAAAACCAAGAAAACATTGCTGAGAAGCACCAAACAGCTATGTTAGTGTTTCTGGGGTTAATATGTATCTTAATCCAATGCAAATGACTAGTTATAAGAGTTTGAGATTGATGTGGAGAGTTTAAAAGCCACTTATACCCATTTTGTCCCAAAACAGGCTAAAACCTAGAAAACATTGCCTAGAAGCTATAAACAGCTTTGTTAGTGTTTCTGGGATTAAAATGTATCTTAATCCAAAGCAACTGACTAATTATTTGAGTTTGAGATGGATGTGGAGAGTTTAAAAGCCACTTATACCCATTTTCTCCCAAAACAGGCTAAAACCATGAAAACAATGCCTAGAAGCTGTAAACAGCTTTTTTAGTGTTTTTGGGGTTAAAATGTGTCTTAATCCAATGCAACTGACTAATTATAAGAGTTTGAGATGGATGTGGAGAGTTTAAAAGCCACTTATACCCATTTTGTCCCAAAATAGGCTAAAACCAAGAAAACATTGCTTAGAAGCACTAAACAGCTTTCTTAGTGTTTCTGGGGTTAAAATGTGTCTTAATCCAATGCAACTAACTAATTATAAGAGTTTGAGATTGATGTGGAGAGTTTAAAAGCCACTTATACCCATTTTGTCCCAAAACAGGCTAAAACCAAGAAAACATTGCTTAGAAGCTCTAAACAGCTATGTTAGTGTTTCTGGGGTTAAAATGTGTCTTAATCCAATGCAACTGACTAACTATAAGAGTTTGAGATGGATGTGGAGAGTTTAAAAGCCACTTATACCCATTTTGTCCCAAAACAGGCTAAAACCAAGAAAACATTACTGAGAAGCACCAAACAGCTTTGTTAGTGTTTCTGGGGTTAAAATGTGTCTTAATCCAATGCAACTAACTAATTATAAGAGTTTGAGATAGATGTGGAGAGTTTAAAAGCCACTTATACCCATTTTGACCCAAAACAGGGTAAAACCAAGAAAACATTGCTTAGAAGCACTAAACAGCTTTGTTAGTGTTTTTGTGGTTAAAATGTGTCTTAATCCAATGCAACTAACTAATTATAAGAGTTCTAGATAGATGTGGAGAGTTTAAAAGCCACTTATACCCATTTTGTCCCAAAATAGGCTAAAACCAAGAAAACATTGCTTAGAAGCTCTAAACAGCTATGTTAGTGTTTCTGGGGTTAAAATGTGTCTTAATCCAATGCAACTGACTAACTATAAGAGTTTGAGATGGATGTGGAGAGTTTAAAAGCCACTTATACACATTTTGTCCCAAAACAGGCTAAAATCAAGAAAACATTGCTTAGAAGCTGTAAACAGCTTTGTTAGTGTTTCTAGGGTTAAAATGTGTCTTAATCCAATGCAACTGACTAATTATAAGAGTTTGAGTTTGATGTGGAGAGTTTAAAAGCCACTTATACCCATTTTGTCCCAAAACAGGCTAAAACCAAGAAAACATTGCTGAGAAGCACCAAACAGCTATGTTAGTGTTTCTGGGGTTAAAATGTGTCTTAATCCAATGCAAATGACTAGTTATAAGAGTTTGAGTTTGATGTGGAGAGTTTAAATGCTACTTATACCCATTTTGTCCCAAAACAGGCTAAAACCAAGAAAACATTGCCTAGAAGCTATAAACAGCTTTGTTACTGTTTCTGGGATTAAAATGTATCTGAATCCAAAGCAACTGACTAATTATTTGAGTTTGAGATGGATGTGGAGAGTTTAAAACCCACTTATACCCATTTTGTCCCAAAACAGGCTAAAACCAAGAAAACATTGCTTAGAAGCAGTAAACAGCTTTGTTAGTGTGTCTGGGTTAAAATGTGTCTTAATCCAATGCAACTGACTAATTATAAGAGTTTGAGATAGATGTGGAGAGTTTAAAAGCCACTTATACCCATTTTGTCCCAAAACAGGCTAAAACCATGAAAACAATGCCTAGAAGCTGTAAACAGCTTTGTTAGTGTTTCTGGGGTTAAAATGTGTCTTAATCCAATGCAACTGACTAATTATAAGAGTTTGAGATGGATGTGGAGAGTTTAAAAGCCACTTATACCCATTTTGTCCCAAAACAGGCTAAAACCAAGAAAACATTGCTTAGAAGCACTAAACAGCTTTGTTAGTGTTTTTGTGGTTAAAATGTGTCTTAATCCAATGCAACTAACTAATTATAAGAGTTTTAGATAGATGTGGAGAGTTTAAAAGCCACTTATACCCATTTTGTCCCAAAACAGGCTTAATCCAAGAAAACATTGCTTAGAAGCTCTAAACAGCTATGTTAGTGTTTCTGGGGTTTAAATGTGTCTTAATCCAATGCAACTGCCTAATTATAAGAGTTTGAGATTGATGTGGAGAGTTTAAAAGCCACTTATACCCATTTTGTCCCAAAACAGACTAAAACCAAGAAAAAATTGCTGAGAAGCACCAAACAGCCATGTTAGTGTTTGTGGGGTTAAAATGTTTCTTAATCCAATGCAAATGACTAATTATAAGAGTTTGAGATTGATGTGGAGAGTTTAAAAGCCACTTATACCCATTTTGTCCCAAAACAGGCTAAAACCAAGAAAACATTGCCTAGAAGCTATAAACAGCTTTGTTAGTGTTTCTGGGATTAAAATGTATCTTAATCCAAAGCAACTGACTAATTATATGAGTTTGAGATGGATGTGGAGAGTTTAAAAGCCACTTATACCCATTTTGTCCCAAAACAGGTTAAAACCAAGAAAACATTGCTTAGAAGCTGTAAACAGCATTGTTAGTGTTTCTAGGGTTAAAATGTGTCTTAATCCAATGCAACTGACTAATTATAAGAGTTTGAGATTGATGTGGAGAGTTTAAAAGGCACTTATACCCATTTTGTCCCAAAACAGGCTAAAACCAAGAAAACATTGCTGAGAAGCACCAAACAGCTATGTTAGTGTTTCTGGGGTTAATATGTATCTTAATTCAATGCAAATGACTAGTTATAAGAGTTTGAGATTGATGTGGAGAGTTTAAAAGCCACTTATACCCATTTTGTCCCAAAACAGGCTAAAACCTAGAAAACATTGCCTAGAAGCTATAAACAGCTTTATTAGTGTTTCTGGGATTAAAATGTATCTTAATCCAAAGCAACTGACTAATTATTTGAGTTTGAGATGGATGTGGAGAGTTTAAAAGCCACTTGTACTCATTTTGTCCCAAAACAGGTTAAAACCAAGAAAACATTGCTTAGAAGCACTAAACAGCTTTGTTAGTGTTTTTGTGGTTAAAATGTGTATTAATCCAATGCAACTAACTAATTATAAGAGTTTGAGATAGATGTGGAGAGTTTAAAAGCCACTTATACCCATTTTCTCCCAAAACAGGCTAAAACCATGAAAACAATGCCTAGAAGCTGTAAACAGCTTTGTTAGTGTTTCTGGGGTTAAAATGTGTCTTAATCCAATGCAACTGACTAATTATAAGAGTTTGAGATGGATGTGGAGAGTTTAAAAGCCACTTATACCCATTTTGTCCCAAAACAGGCTAAAACCATGAAAACATTGCTTAGAAGCACTAAACAGCTTTCTTAGTGTTTCTGGGGTTAAAATGTGTCTTAATCCAATGCAACTAACTAATTATAAGAGTTTTAGATAGATGTGGAGAGTTTAAAAGCCACTTATACCCATTTTGTCCCAAAACAGGCTAAAACCAAGAAAACATTGCTTAGAAGCTCTAAACAGCTATGTTAGTGTTTCTGGGGTTAAAATGTGTCTTAATCCAATGCAACTGACTAACTATAAGAGTTTGAGATGGATGTGGAGAGTTTAAAAGCCACTTATACACATTTTGTCCCAAAAAAGGCTAAAATCAAGAAAACATTGCTTAGAAGCTGTAAACAGCTTTGTTAGAGTTTTTGGGGTTAAAATGTGTCTTAATCCAATGCAACTGACTAATTATAAGAGTTTGAGATTGATGTGGAGAGTTTAAAAGCCACTTATACCCATTTTGTCCCAAAACAGGCTAAAACAAGGAAAACATTGCTGAGAAGCACCAAACAGCTATGTTAGTGTTTCTGGGGTTAAAATGTGTCTTAATCCAATGCAAATGACTAGTTATAAGAGTTTGAGATTGATGTGGAGAGTTTAAAAGCCACTTATACCCATTTTGTCCCAAAACAGGCTAAAACCAAGAAAACATTGCCTAGAAGCTATAAACAGCTTTGTTAGTGTTTTTGGGATTAAAATGTATCTTAATCCAAAGCAACTGACTAATTATGAGTTTGAGATGGATGTGGAGAGTTTAAAAGCCACTTATACCCATTTTATCCCAAAATAGGTTAAAACCAAGAAAACATTGCTTAGACTAAACAGCTTTGTTAGTGTTTTTGTGGTTAAAATGTGTCTTAATCCAATGCAACTAACTAATTATAAGAGTTTTAGATAGATGTGGAGAGTTTAAAAGCCACTTATACCCATTTTGTCCCAAAATAGGCTAAAACCAAGAAAACATTGCTTAGAAGCTCTAAACAGCTATGTTAGTGTTTCTGGGGTTAAAATGTGTCTTAATCCAATGCAACTGACTAACTATAAGAGTTTGAGATGGATGTGGAGAGTTTAAAAGCCACTTATACACATTTTGTCCCAAAACAGGCTAAAATCAACAAAACATTGCTTAGAAGCTGTAAACAGCTTTGTTATTGTTTCTAGGGTTAAAATGTGTCTTAATCCAATGCAACTGACTAATTATAAGAGTTTGAGATTGATGTGGAGAGTTTAAAAGCCACTTATACCCATTTTGTCCCAAAACAGGCTAAAACCAAGAAAACATTGCTGAGAAGCACCAAACAGCTATGTTAGTGTTTCTGGGGTTAATATGTATCTTAATCCAATGCAAATGACTAGTTATAAGAGTTTGAGATTGATGTGGAGAGTTTAAAAGCCACTTATACCCATTTTGTCCCAAAACAGGCTAAAACCTAGAAAACATTGCCTAGAAGCTATAAACAGCTTTGTTAGTGTTTCTGGGATTAAAATGTATCTTAATCCAAAGCAACTGACTAATTATTTGAGTTTGAGATGGATGTGGAGAGTTTAAAAGCCACTTGTACTCATTTTGTCCCAAAACAGGTTAAAACCAAGAAAACATTGCTTAGAAGCACTAAACAGCTTTGTTAGTGTTTTTGTGGTTAAAATGTGTATTAATCCAATGCAACTAACTAATTATAAGAGTTTGAGATAGATGTGGAGAGTTTAAAAGCCACTTATACCCATTTTCTCCCAAAACAGGCTAAAACCATGAAAACAATGCCTAGAAGCTGTAAACAGCTTTGTTAGTGTTTTTGGGGTTAAAATGTGTCTTAATCCAATGCAACTGACTAATTATAAGAGTTTGAGATGGATGTGGAGAGTTTAAAAGCCACTTATACCCATTTTGTCCCAAAATAGGCTAAAACCAAGAAAACATTGCTTAGAAGCACTAAACAGCTTTCTTAGTGTTTCTGGGGTTAAAATGTGTCTTAATCCAATGCAACTAACTAATTATAAGAGTTTTAGATAGATGTGGAGAGTTTAAAAGCCACTTATACCCATTTTGTCCCAAAACAGGCTAAAACCAAGAAAACATTGCTTAGAAGCTCTAAACAGCTATGTTAGTGTTTCTGGGGTTAAAATGTGTCTTAATCCAATGCAACTGACTAACTATAAGAGTTTGAGATGGATGTGGAGAGTTTAAAAGCCACTTATACACATTTTGTCCCAAAACAGGCTAAAATCAAGAAAACATTGCTTAGAAGCTGTAAACAGCTTTGTTAGTGTTTTTGGGGTTAAAATGTGTCTTAATCCAATGCAACTGACTAATTATAAGAGTTTGAGATTGATGTGGAGAGTTTAAAAGCCACTTATACCCATTTTGTCCCAAAACAGGCTAAAACCAAGAAAACATTGCTGAGAAGCACCAAACAGCTATGTTAGTGTTTCTGGGGTTAAAATGTGTCTTAATCCAATGCAAATGACTAGTTATAAGAGTTTGAGATTGATGTGGAGAGTTTAAAAGCCACTTGTACCCATTTTGTCCCAAAACAGGCTAAAACCAAGAAAACATTGCCTAGAAGCTATAAACAGCTTTGTTAGTGTTTCTGGGATTAATATGTATCTTAATCCAAATCAACTGACTAATTATATGAGTTTCAGATGGATGTGGAGAGTTTAAAAGCCACTTATACCCATTTTGTCCCAAAACAGGTTAAAACCAAGAAAACATTGCTTAGAAGGTACTAAACAGCATTGTTAGTGTTTTTGTGGTTAAAATGTGTCTTAATTCAATGCAACTAACTAATTATAAGAGTTTTAGATAGATGTGGAGAGTTTAAAAGCCACTTATACCCATTTTGTCCCAAAACAGGCTAAAACCAAGAAAACATTACGGAGAAGCACCAAACAGCTTTGTTAGTGTTTCTGGGGTTAAAATGTGTCTTAATCCAATGCAACTAACTAATTATAAGAGTTTGAGATAGATGTGGAGAGTTTAAAAGCCACTTATACCCATTTTGACCCAAAACAGGGTAAAACCAAGAAAACATTGCTTAGAAGCACTAAACAGCTTTGTTAGTGTTTTTGTGGTTAAAATGTGTCTTAATCCAATGCAACTAACTAATTATAAGAGTTCTAGATAGATGTGGAGAGTTTAAAAGCCACTTATACCCATTTTGTCCCAAAATAGGCTAAAACCAAGAAAACATTGCTTAGAAGCTCTAAACAGCTATGTTAGTGTTTCTGGGGTTAAAATGTGTCTTAATCCAATGCAACTGACTAACTATAAGAGTTTGAGATGGATGTGGAGAGTTTAAAAGCCACTTATACACATTTTGTCCCAAAACAGGCTAAAATCAAGAAAACATTGCTTAGAAGCTGTAAACAGCTTTGTTAGTGTTTCTAGGGTTAAAATGTGTCTTAATCCAATGCAACTGACTAATTATAAGAGTTTGAGTTTGATGTGGAGAGTTTAAAAGCCACTTATACCCATTTTGTCCCAAAACAGGCTAAAACCAAGAAAACATTGCTGAGAAGCACCAAACAGCTATGTTAGTGTTTCTGGGGTTAAAATGTGTCTTAATCCAATGCAAATGACTAGTTATAAGAGTTTGAGATTGATGTGGAGAGTTTAAAAGCTACTTATACCCATTTTGTCCCAAAACAGGCTAAAACCAAGAAAACATTGCCTAGAAGCTATAAACAGCTTTGTTACTGTTTCTGGGATTAAAATGTATCTGAATCCAAAGCAACTGACTAATTATTTGAGTTTGAGATGGATGTGGAGAGTTTAAAACCCACTTATACCCATTTTGTCCCAAAACAGGCTAAAACCAAGAAAACATTGCTTAGAAGCAGTAAACAGCTTTGTTAGTGTGTCTGGGGTTAAAATGTGTCTTAATCCAATGCAACTGACTAATTATAAGAGTTTGAGATAGATGTGGAGAGTTTAAAAGCCACTTATACCCATTTTGTCCCAAAACAGGCTAAAACCATGAAAACAATGCCTAGAAGCTGTAAACAGCTTTGTTAGTGTTTCTGGGGTTAAAATGTGTCTTAATCCAATGCAACTGACTAATTATAAGAGTTTGAGATGGATGTGGAGAGTTTAAAAGCCACTTATACCCATTTTGTCCCAAAACAGGCTAAAACCAAGAAAACATTGCTTAGAAGCACTAAACAGCTTTGTTAGTGTTTTTGTGGTTAAAATGTGTCTTAATCCAATGCAACTAACTAATTATAAGAGTTTTAGATAGATGTGGAGAGTTTAAAAGCCACTTATACCCATTTTGTCCCAAAACAGGCTTAATCCAAGAAAACATTGCTTAGAAGCTCTAAACAGCTATGTTAGTGTTTCTGGGGTTTAAATGTGTCTTAATCCAATGCAACTGCCTAATTATAAGAGTTTGAGATTGATGTGGAGAGTTTAAAAGCCACTTATACCCATTTTGTCCCAAAACAGACTAAAACCAAGAAAAAATTGCTGAGAAGCACCAAACAGCCATGTTAGTGTTTGTGGGGTTAAAATGTTTCTTAATCCAATGCAAATGACTAATTATAAGAGTTTGAGATTGATGTGGAGAGTTTAAAAGCCACTTATACCCATTTTGTCCCAAAACAGGCTAAAACCAAGAAAACATTGCCTAGAAGCTATAAACAGCTTTGTTAGTGTTTCTGGGATTAAAATGTATCTTAATCCAAAGCAACTGACTAATTATATGAGTTTGAGATGGATGTGGAGAGTTTAAAAGCCACTTATACCCATTTTGTCCCAAAACAGGTTAAAACCAAGAAAACATTGCTTAGTGTTGGGATTTATGAGACAAAGCTCACAAGAGAGGGTAGACAAACACTTGGTGAATGAATCCCCCTTTACCCACAACAAACTAACTCACTCTCAAGGGGGAGGAGAGGACATCAACTTGTGATGAACTCCCCATAAATAAGCTAAATAGATCCCCAATACTAGGTAGTAAACGGATCTATGAAGGAGCAAACAATCCTAGTTTGAGACTAATCCTTGTTAAAGTATCACAACACTTAAGAGTTTGTGTACTTAGGTAGAAAGGATTTAGAATCAGTAAGCTAGGGAAATAGAAGGAGATAAAGAAGAGTTTAGGTGTGATTTAGGAAGAGAATAGGCTGCCTTAAGGGCAGCCTCTAACCAATAACCCTAAACACTCTACATTGTAACTAAGAACAAGAACACAAGGTAGAGAGGGAAATCAGATTCTCTTTATTATTGAATAATAATGTGATATCTTACATTGAAGTGAATTACAACTTAATATAGGGAATACAATGCTTATGACCGTTAGAGAGAGGGAGGTGAAGGTGATAGTGACATCCTTCCCTTCTTTGCACACGTGATTCTTCTCTTCTTCCCTTCCTTTTGACCGTTGGAGCCTTCTTCCTTGAAAGCGACTTCCTTCCTTCTTCCTTTGGCATCTTCTTCCCTTTGGCAGCTTCTTGATCACATGGTGGGCCGAGTCTTCCTTCTTCTCATCACTCATACTCGGCCTTATTCCTTCCTTCTTTCCTTTGTGAGACTTTCTCTTGGGCTTCTTCTTCTTATAAGGCCTTTGCTCTTCTCATTGCACTTATGGCCTTATTAACCTCTTTCCTTGCTCACACAGCCCACATGGCTTCTCTTATTGTGTTCACGGCCTAACTGGCCGCTCACACACCACTCATGGCCTTACGGCCACTCCTCTTGGTGCACACGGCCTTACCGGCCACTTCTCTTCTTCTTCTATGGCTCGGCCTTACCGGCCTCTCCTCTCTTCTCTTCCTTATATTCTAATACTTAGAAGCACTAAACAGCTTTGTTAGTGTTTTTGTGGTTAATATGTGTCTTAATCCAATGCAACTAACTAACTATAAGAGTTTTAGATAGATGTGGAAAGTTTAAAAGCCACTTATACCCATTTTGTCCCAAAATAGGCTAAAACCAAGAAAACATTGCTTAGAAGCTCTAAACAGCTATGTTAGTGTTTCTGGGGTTAAAATGTGTCTTAATCCAATGCAACTGACTAACTATAAGAGTTTGAGATGGATGTGGAGAGTTTAAAAGCCACTTATACACATTTTGTCCCAAAACAGGCTAAAATCAAGAAAACATTGCTTAGAAGCTGTAAACAGCTTTGTTAGTGTTTCTAGGGTTAAAATGTGTCTTAATCCAATGCAACTGACTAATTATAAGAGTTTGAGATTGATGTGGAGAGATTAAAAGCCACTTATACCCATTTTGTCCCAAAACAGGCTAAAACCAAGAAAACATTGCTGAGAAGCACCAAACAGCTTTGTTAGTGTTTCTGGGGTTAAAATGTTTCTTAATCCAATGCAACTAACTAATTATAGAGCTTGAGATAGATGTGGAGAGTTTAAAACCCACTTATACCCATTTTGTCCCAAAAAGGCTAAAACCAAGAAAACATTGCTTAGAAGCAGTAAACAGCTTTGTTAGTGTTTCTGGGGTTAAAATGTGTCTTAATCCAATGCAACTGACTAATTATAAGAGGTTGAGATAGATGTGGAGAGTTTAAAAGCCACTTATACCCATTTTGTCCCAAAACAGGCTAAAACCATGAAAACAATGCCTAGAAGCTGTAAACAGCTTTGTTAGTGTTTCTGGGGTTAAAATGTGTCTTAATCCAATGCAACTGACTAATTATAAGAGTTTGAGATGGATGTGGAGAGTTTAAAAGCCACTTATACCCATTTTGTCCCAAAACAGGCTAAAACCAAGAAAACATTGCTTAGAAGCACTAAACAGCTTTGTTAGTGTTTTTGTGGTTAAAATGTGTCTTAATCCAATGCAACTAACTAATTATAAGAGTTTTAGATAGATGTGGAGAGTTTAAAAGCCACTTATACCCATTTTGTCCCAAAACAGGCTTAATCCAAGAAAACATTGCTTAGAAGCTCTAAACAGCTATGTTAGTGTTTCTGGGGATTAAATGTGTCTTAATCCAATGCTACTGCCTAATTATAAGAGTTTGAGATTGATGTGGAGAGTTTAAAAGCCACTTATACCCATTTTGTCCCAAAACAGGCTAAAACCAAGAAAACATTGCTGAGAAGCACCAAACAGACATGTTAGTGTTTGTGGGGTTAAAATGTGTCTTAATCCAATGCAAATGACTAATTATAAGAGTTTGAGATTGATGTGGAGAGTTTAAACGCCACTTATACCCATTTTGTCCCAAAACAGGCTAAAACCAAGAAAACATTGCCTAGAAGCTATAAACAGCTTTGTTAGTGTTTCTGGGATTAAAATGTATTTTAATCCAAAGCAACTGACAAATTATATGAGTTTGAGATGGATGTGGAGAGTTTAAAAGCCACTTATACCCATTTTATCCCAAAACAGGTTAAAACCAAGAAAACATTGCTTAGAAGCACTAAACAACTTTGTTAGTGTTTTTGTGGTTAAAATGTGTCTTAATCCAATGCAACTAACTAATTATAAGAGTTTTAGATAGATGTGGAGAGTTTAAAAGCCACTTATACCCATTTTGTCCCAAAACAGGCTTAATCCAAGAAAACATTGCTTAGAAGCTCTAAACAGCTATGTTAGTGTTTCTGGGGTTTAAATGTGTCTTAATCCAATGCTACTGCCTAATTATAAGAGTTTGAGATTGATGTGGAGAGTTTAAAAGCCACTTATACCCATTTTGTCCCAAAACAGGCTAAAACCAAGAAAACATTGCTGAGAAGCACCAAACAGACATGTTAGTGTTTGTGGGGTTAAAATGTGTCTTAATCCAATGCAAATGACTAATTATAAGAGTTTGAGATTGATGTGGAGAGTTTAAACGCCACTTATACCCATTTTGTCCCAAAACAGGCTAAAACCAAGAAAACATTGCCTAGAAGCTATAAACAGCTTTGTTAGTGTTTCTGGGATTAAAATGTATTTTAATCCAAAGCAACTGACAAATTATATGAGTTTGAGATGGATGTGGAGAGTTTAAAAGCCACTTATACCCATTTTATCCCAAAACAGGTTAAAACCAAGAAAACATTGCTTAGAAGCACTAAACAACTTTGTTAGTGTTTTTGTGGTTAAAATGTGTCTTAATCCAATGCAACTAACTAATTATAAGAGTTTTAGATAGATGTGGAGAGTTTAAAAGCCACTTATACCCATTTTGTCCCAATATAGGCTAAAACCAAGAAAACATTGCTTAGAAGCTCTAAACAGCTATGTTAGTGTTTCTGTGGTTTAAATGTGTCTTAATCCAATGCAACTGACTAACTATAAGAGTTTGAGATGGATGTGGAGAGTTTAAAAGCCACTTATACACATTTTGTCCCAAAACAGGCTAAAATCAAGAAAACATTGCTTAGAAGCTGTAAACAGCTTTGTTAGTGTTTCTAGGGTTAAAATGTGTCTTAATCCAATGCAACTGACTAATTATAAGTGTTTGAGATTGATGTGGAGAGTTTAAAAGCCACTTATACCCATTTTGTCCCAAAACAGGCTAAAACCAAGAAAACATTGCTGAGAAGCACCAAACAGATATGTTAGTGTTTCTGGGGTTAAAATGTGTCTTAATCCAATGCAAATGACTAGTTATGAGAGTTTGAGATTGATGTGGAGAGTTTAAAAGCCACTTATACCCATTTTGTCCCAAAACAGGCTAAAACCAAGAAAACATTGCCTAGAGGCTATAAACAGCTTTGTTAGTGTTTCTGGGATTAAAATGTATCTTAATCCAAAGCAACTGACTAATTATTTGAGTTTGAGATGGATGTGGAGAGTTTTAAACCCACTTATACCCATTTTGTCCCAAAAAAGCTAAAACCAAGAAAACATTGCTTAGAAGCAGTAAACAGCTTTGTTAGTGTTTCTGGGGTTAAAATGTGTCTTAATCCAATGCAACTGACTAATTATAAGAGTTAGAGATAGATGTGGAGAGTTTAAAAGCCACTTATACCCATTTTGTCCCAAAACAGGCTAAAACCATGAAAACAATGCCTAGAAGCTGTAAACAGCTTTGTTAGTGTTTCTGGGGTTAAAATGTGTCTTAATCCAATGCAACTGACTAATTATAAGAGTTTGAGATGGATGTGGAGAGTTTAAAAGCCACTTATACCCATTTTGTCCCAAAACAGGCTAAAACCAAGAAAACATTGCTTAGAAGCACTAAACAGCTTTGTTAGTGTTTTTGTGGTTAAAATGTGTCTTAATCCAATGCAACTAACTAATTATAAGAGTTTTAGATAGATGTGGAGAGTTTAAAAGCCACTTATACCCATTTTGTCCCAAAACAGGCTTAATCCAAGAAAACATTGCTTAGAAGCTCTAAACAGCTATGTTAGTGTTTCTGGGGTTTAAATGTGTCTTAATCCAATGCAACTGCCTAATTATAAGAGTTTGAGATTGATGTGGAGAGTTTAAAAGCCACTTATACCCATTTTGTCCCAAAACAGGCTAAAACCAAGAAAACATTGCTGAGAAGCACCAAACAGCCATGTTAGTGTTTGTGGGGTTAAAATGTGTCTTAATCCAATGCAAATGACTAATTATAAGAGTTTGAGATAAATGTGGAGAGTTTAAAAGCCACTTATACCCATTTTGTCCCAAAACAGGCTAAAACCAAGAAAACATTGCCTAAAAGCTCTACACAACTTTGTTAGTGTTTCTGGGATTAAAATGTATCTTAATCCAAAGCAATTGACTAATTATATGAGTTTGAGATGGATGTGGAGAGTTTAAAAGCCACTTATACCCATTTTATCCCAAAACAGGTTAAAACCAAGAAAACATTGCTTAGAAGCACTAAACAGCTTTGTTAGTGTTTTTGTGGTTAAAATGTGTCTTAATCCAATGCAACTAACTAATTATAAGAGTTTTAGATAGATGTGGAGAGTTTAAAAGCCACTTATACCCATTTTGTCCCAAAATAGGCTAAAACCAAGAAAACATTGCTTAGAAGCTCTAAACACTTATGTTAGTGTTTCTGGGGTTAAAATGTGTCTTAATCCAATGCAACTGACAAACTATAAGAGTTTGAGATGGATGTGGAGAGTTTAAAAGCCACTTATACACATTTTGTCCCAAAACAGGCTAAATTCAACAAAACATTGCTTAGAAGCTGTAAACAGCTTTGTTAGTGTTTCTAGGGTTAAAATGTGTCTTAATCCAATGCAACTGCCTAATTATAAGAGTTTGAGATTGATGTGGAGAGTTTAAAAGCCACTTATACCCATTTTGTCCCAAAACAGGCTAAAACCAAGAAAACATTGCTGAGAAGCACCAAACAGCCATGTTAGTGTTTGTGGGGTTAAAATGTGTCTTAATCCAATGCAAATGACTAATTATAAGAGTTTGAGATAAATGTGGAGAGTTTAAAAGCCACTTATACCCATTTTGTCCCAAAAAAGGCTAAAACCAAGAAAACATTGCCTAAAAGCTCTAAACAACGTTGTTAGTGTTTCTGGGATTAAAATGTATCTTAATCCAAAGCAATTGACTAATTATATGAGTTTGAGATGGATGTGGAGAGTTTAAAAGCCACTTATACCCATTTTATCCCAAAACAGGTTAAAACCAAGAAAACATTGCTTAGAAGCACTAAACAGCTTTGTTAGTGTTTTTGTGGTTAAAATGTGTCTTAATCCAATGCAACTAACTAATTATAAGAGTTTTAGATAGATGTGGAGAGTTTAAAAGCCACTTATACCCATTTTGTCCCAAAATAGGCTAAAACCAAGAAAACATTGCTTAGAAGCTCTAAACACTTATGTTAGTGTTTCTGGGGTTAAAATGTGTCTTAATCCAATGCAACTGACAAACTATAAGAGTTTGAGATGGATGTGGAGAGTTTAAAAGCCACTTATACACATTTTGTCCCAAAACAGGCTAAAATCAACAAAACATTGCTTAGAAGCTGTAAACAGCTTTGTTAGTGTTTCTAGGGTTAAAATGTGTCTTAATCCAATCCAACTGACTAATTATAAGAGTTTGAGATTGATGTGGAGAGTTTAAAAGCCACTTATACCCATTTTGTCCCAAAACAGGCTAAAACCAAGAAAACATTGCTGAGGAGCACCAAACATCTATGTTAGTGTTTCTGGGGTTAAAATGTATCTTAATCCAATGCCAATGACTAGTTATAAGAGTTTGAGATTGATGTGGAGAGTTTAAAAGCCACTTATACCCATTTTGTCCCAAAACAGGCTAAAACCAAGAAAACATTGCCTAGAAGCTATAAACAGCTTTGTTAGTGTTTCTGGGATTAAAATGTATCTTAATCCAAAGCAACTGACTAATTATTTGAGTTTGAGAGGGATGTGGAGAGTTTAAAAGCCACTTGTACTCATTTTGTCCCAAAACAGGTTAAAACCAAGAAAACATTGCTTAGAAGCACTAAACAGCTTTGTTAGTGTTTTTGTGGTTAAAATGTGTATTAATCCAATGCAACTAACTAATTATAAGAGTTTGAGATAGATGTGGAGAGTTTAAAAGCCACTTATACCCATTTTCTCCCAAAACAGGCTAAAACCATGAAAACAATGCCTAGAAGCTGTAAACAGCTTTGTTAGTGTTTCTGGGGTTAAAATGTGTCTTAATCCAATGCAACTGACTAATTATAAGAGTTTGAGATGGATGTGGAGAGTTTAAAAGTCACTTATACCCATTTTGTCCCAAAATACGCTAAAACCAAGAAAACATTGCTTAGAAGCACTAAACAGCTTTGGTAGTGTTTCTGTGGTTAAAATGTGTCTTAATCCAATGCAACTAACTAATTATAAGAGTTTTAGATAGATGTGGAGAGTTTAAAAGCCACTTATACCCATTTTGTCCCAAAACAGGCTAAAACCAAGAAAACATTGCTTAGAAGCTCTAAACAGCTATGTTAGTGTTTCTGGGGTTAAAATGTGTCTTAATCCAATGCATATGACTAACTATATGAGTTTGAGATGGATGTGGAGAGTTTAAAAGCCACTTATACACATTTTGTCCCAAAACAGGCTAAAATCAAGAAAACATTGCTTAGAAGCTGTAAACAGCTTTGTTAGTGTTTTTGGGGTTAAAATGTGTCTTAATCCAATGCAACTGACTAATTATAAGAGTTTGAGATTGATGTGGAGAGTTTAAAAGCCACTTATACCCATTTTGTCCCAAAACAGGCTAAAACCAAGAAAACATTGCTGAGAAGCACCAAACAGCTATGTTAGTGTTTCTGGGGTTAAAATGTGTCTTAATCCAATGCAAATGACTAGTTATAAGAGTTTGAGATTGAAGTGGAGAGTTTAAAAGCCACTTACACCCATTTTGTCCCAAAACAGGCTAAAACCTAGAAAACATTGCCTAGAAGCTATAAACAGCTTTGTTAGTGTTTCTGGGATTAAAATGTATCTTAATCCAAAGCAACTGACTAATTATATGAGTTTGAGATGGATGTGGAGCGTTTAAAAGCCACTTATAACCATTTTGTCCCAAAACAGGTTAAAACCAAGAAAACATTGCTTAGAAGGTACTAAACAGCATTGTTAGTGTTTTTGTGGTTAAAATGTGTCTTAATCCAATGCAACTAACTAATTATAAGAGTTTTAGATAGATGTGGAGAGTTTAAAAGCCAGTTATACCCATTTTGTCCCAAAACAGGCTAAAACCAAGAAAACATTGCTGAGAAGCACCAAACAGCTTTGTTAGTGTTTCTGGGGTTAAAATGTGTCTTAATCCAATGCAACTAACTAATTATAAGAGTTTGAGATAGATGTGGAGAGTTTAAAAGCCACATATACCCATTTTGACCCAAAACAGGGTAAAACCAAAAAACATTGCTTAGAAGCTCTAAACAGCTATGTTAGTGTCTATGGGGTTAAAATGTATCTTAATCCAATGCAACTGACTAATTATAAGAGTTTGAGATGGATGTGGAGAGTTTAAAAGCTACTTATACACATTTTGTCCCAAAACAGGCTAAAACTAAGAAAACATTGCTTAGAAGATGTAAACAGCTTTGTTAGTGTTTCTAGGGTTAAAATGTGTCTTAATCCAATGCAACTGACTAATTATAAGAGTTTGAGATAGATGTGGAGAGTTTAAAAGCCACTTATACCCACTTTGTCCCAAAACAGGCTAAAACCATGAAAACAATGCCTAGAAGCTGTAAACAGCTTTGTTAGTGTTTCTGGGGTTAAAATGTGTCTTAATCCAATGCAACTGACTAATTATAAGAGTTTGAGATGGATGTGGAGAGTTTAAAAGCCACTTATACCCATTTTGTCCCAAAACAGGCTAAAACCAAGAAAACATTGCTTAGAAGCACTAAACAGCTTTGTTAGTGTTTTTGTGGTTAAAATGTGTCTTAATCCAATGCAACTAACTAATTATAAGAGTTTTAGATAGATGTGGAGAGTTTAAAAGCCACTTATACCCATTTTGTCCCAAAACAGGCTAAAACCAAGAAAACATTGCCTAGAAGATGTAAACAGCTTTGTTAGTGTTTCTAGGGTTAAAATGTGTCTTAATCCAATGCAACTGACTAATTATAAGAGTTTGAGATAGATGTGGAGAGTTTAAAAGCCACTTATACCCACTTTGTCCCAAAACAGGCTAAAACCATGAAAACAATGCCTAGAAGCTGTAAACAGCTTTGTTAGTGTTTCTGGGGTTAAAATGTGTCTTAATCCAATGCAACTGACTAATTATAAGAGTTTGAGATGGATGTGGAGAGTTTAAAAGCCACTTATACCCATTTTGTCCCAAAACAGGCTAAAACCAAGAAAACATTGCTTAGAAGCACTAAACAGCTTTGTTAGTGTTTTTGTGGTTAAAATGTGTCTTAATCCAATGCAACTAACTAATTATAAGAGTTTTAGATAGATGTGGAGAGTTTAAAAGCCACTTATACCCATTTTGTCCCAAAATAGGCTAAAACCAAGAAAACATTGCTTAGAAGCTCTAAACACTTATGTTAGTGTTTCTGGGGTTAAAATGTGTCTTAATCCAATGCAACTGACAAACTATAAGAGTTTGAGATGGATGTGGAGAGTTTAAAAGCCACTTATACACATTTTGTCCCAAAACAGGCTAAAATCAACAAAACATTGCTTAGAAGCTGCAAACAGCTTTGTTAGTGTTTCTAGGGTTAAAATGTGTCTTAATCCAATGCAACTGACTAATTATAAGAGTTTGAGATTGATGTGGAGAGTTTAAAAGCCACTTATACCCATTTTGTCCCAAAACAGGCTAAAACCAAGAAAACATTGCTGAGGAGCACCAAACATCTATGTTAGTGTTTCTGGGGTTAAAATGTATCTTAATCCAATGCCAATGACTAGTTATAAGAGTTTGAGATTGATGTGGAGAGTTTAAAAGCCACTTATACCCATTTTGTCCCAAAACAGGCTAAAACCAAGAAAACATTGCCTAGAAGCTATAAACAGCTTTGTTAGTGTTTCTGGGATTAAAATGTATCTTAATCCAAAGCAACTGACTAATTATTTGAGTTTGAGAGGGATGTGGAGAGTTTAAAAGCCACTTGTACTCATTTTGTCCCAAAACAGGTTAAAACCAAGAAAACATTGCTTAGAAGCACTAAACAGCTTTGTTAGTGTTTTTGTGGTTAAAATGTGTATTAATCCAATGCAACTAACTAATTATAAGAGTTTGAGATAGATGTGGAGAGTTTAAAAGCCACTTATACCCATTTTCTCCCAAAACAGGCTAAAACCATGAAAACAATGCCTAGAAGCTGTAAACAGCTTTGTTAGTGTTTCTGGGGTTAAAATGTGTCTTAATCCAATGCAACTGACTAATTATAAGAGTTTGAGATGGATGTGGAGAGTTTAAAAGTCACTTATACCCATTTTGTCCCAAAATACGCTAAAACCAAGATAACATTGCTTAGAAGCACTAAACAGCTTTGGTAGTGTTTCTGTGGTTAAAATGTGTCTTAATCCAATGCAACTAACTAATTATAAGAGTTTTAGATAGATGTGGAGAGTTTAAAAGCCACTTATACCCATTTTGTCCCAAAACAGGCTAAAACCAAGAAAACATTGCTTAGAAGCACTAAACAGCTTTGTTAGTGTTTTTGTGGTTAAAATGTGTCTTAATCCAATGCAACTAACTAATTATAAGAGTTTTAGATAGATGTGGAGAGTTTAAAAGCCACTTATACCCATTTTGTCCCAAAACAGGCTAAAACCAAGAAAACATTGCCTAGAAGATGTAAACAGCTTTGTTAGTGTTTCTAGGGTTAAAATGTGTCTTAATCCAATGCAACTGACTAATTATAAGAGTTTGAGATAGATGTGGAGAGTTTAAAAGCCACTTATACCCACTTTGTCCCAAAACAGGCTAAAACCATGAAAACAATGCCTAGAAGCTGTAAACAGCTTTGTTAGTGTTTCTGGGGTTAAAATGTGTCTTAATCCAATGCAACTGACTAATTATAAGAGTTTGAGATGGATGTGGAGAGTTTAAAAGCCACTTATACCCATTTTGTCCCAAAACAGGCTAAAACCAAGAAAACATTGCTTAGAAGCACTAAACAGCTTTGTTAGTGTTTTTGTGGTTAAAATGTGTCTTAATCCAATGCAACTAACTAATTATAAGAGTTTTAGATAGATGTGGAGAGTTTAAAAGCCACTTATACCCATTTTGTCCCAAAATAGGCTAAAACCAAGAAAACATTGCTTAGAAGCTCTAAACACTTATGTTAGTGTTTCTGGGGTTAAAATGTGTCTTAATCCAATGCAACTGACAAACTATAAGAGTTTGAGATGGATGTGGAGAGTTTAAAAGCCACTTATACACATTTTGTCCCAAAACAGGCTAAAATCAACAAAACATTGCTTAGAAGCTGCAAACAGCTTTGTTAGTGTTTCTAGGGTTAAAATGTGTCTTAATCCAATGCAACTGACTAATTATAAGAGTTTGAGATTGATGTGGAGAGTTTAAAAGCCACTTATACCCATTTTGTCCCAAAACAGGCTAAAACCAAGAAAACATTGCTGAGGAGCACCAAACATCTATGTTAGTGTTTCTGGGGTTAAAATGTATCTTAATCCAATGCCAATGACTAGTTATAAGAGTTTGAGATTGATGTGGAGAGTTTAAAAGCCACTTATACCCATTTTGTCCCAAAACAGGCTAAAACCAAGAAAACATTGCCTAGAAGCTATAAACAGCTTTGTTAGTGTTTCTGGGATTAAAATGTATCTTAATCCAAAGCAACTGACTAATTATTTGAGTTTGAGAGGGATGTGGAGAGTTTAAAAGCCACTTGTACTCATTTTGTCCCAAAACAGGTTAAAACCAAGAAAACATTGCTTAGAAGCACTAAACAGCTTTGTTAGTGTTTTTGTGGTTAAAATGTGTATTAATCCAATGCAACTAACTAATTATAAGAGTTTGAGATAGATGTGGAGAGTTTAAAAGCCACTTATACCCATTTTCTCCCAAAACAGGCTAAAACCATGAAAACAATGCCTAGAAGCTGTAAACAGCTTTGTTAGTGTTTCTGGGGTTAAAATGTGTCTTAATCCAATGCAACTGACTAATTATAAGAGTTTGAGATGGATGTGGAGAGTTTAAAAGTCACTTATACCCATTTTGTCCCAAAATACGCTAAAACCAAGATAACATTGCTTAGAAGCACTAAACAGCTTTGGTAGTGTTTCTGTGGTTAAAATGTGTCTTAATCCAATGCAACTAACTAATTATAAGAGTTTTAGATAGATGTGGAGAGTTTAAAAGCCACTTATACCCATTTTGTCCCAAAACAGGCTAAAACCAAGAAAACATTGCTTAGAAGCTCTAAACAGCTATGTTAGTGTTTCTGGGGTTAAAATGTGTCTTAATCAAAAGCATATGACTAACTATATGAGTTTGAGATGGATGTGGAGAGTTTAAAAGCCACTTATACACATTTTGTCCCAAAACAGGCTAAAATCAAGAAAACATTGCTTAGAAGCTGTAAACAGCTTTGTTAGTGTTTTTGGGGTTAAAATGTGTCTTAATCCAATGCAACTGACTAATTATAAGAGTTTGAGATTGATGTGGAGAGTTTAAAAGCCACTTATACCCATTTTGTCCCAAAACAGGCTAAAACCAAGAAAACATTGCTGAGAAGCACCAAACAGCTATGTTAGTGTTTCTGGGGTTAAAATGTGTCTTAATCCAATGCAAATGACTAGTTATAAGAGTTTGAGATTGAAGTGGAGAGTTTAAAAGCCACTTACACCCATTTTGTCCCAAAACAGGCTAAAACCTAGAAAACATTGCCTAGAAGCTATAAACAGCTTTGTTAGTGTTTCTGGGATTAAAATGTATCTTAATCCAAAGCAACTGACTAATTATATGAGTTTGAGATGGATGTGGAGCGTTTAAAAGCCACTTATAACCATTTTGTCCCAAAACAGGTTAAAACCAAGAAAACATTGCTTAGAAGGTACTAAACAGCATTGTTAGTGTTTTTGTGGTTAAAATGTGTCTTAATCCAATGCAACTAACTAATTATAAGAGTTTTAGATAGATGTGGAGAGTTTAAAAGCCAGTTATACCCATTTTGTCCCAAAACAGGCTAAAACCAAGAAAACATTGCTGAGAAGCACCAAACAGCTTTGTTAGTGTTTCTGGGGTTAAAATGTGTCTTAATCCAATGCAACTAACTAATTATAAGAGTTTGAGATAGATGTGGAGAGTTTAAAAGCCACATATACCCATTTTGACCCAAAACAGGGTAAAACCAAAAAACATTGCTTAGAAGCTCTAAACAGCTATGTTAGTGTCTATGGGGTTAAAATGTATCTTAATCCAATGCAACTGACTAATTATAAGAGTTTGAGATGGATGTGGAGAGTTTAAAAGCTACTTATACACATTTTGTCCCAAAACAGGCTAAAACTAAGAAAACATTGCTTAGAAGATGTAAACAGCTTTGTTAGTGTTTCTAGGGTTAAAATGTGTCTTAATCCAATGCAACTGACTAATTATAAGAGTTTGAGATAGATGTGGAGAGTTTAAAAGCCACTTATACCCACTTTGTCCCAAAACAGGCTAAAACCATGAAAACAATGCCTAGAAGCTGTAAACAGCTTTGTTAGTGTTTCTGGGGTTAAAATGTGTCTTAATCCAATGCAACTGACTAATTATAAGAGTTTGAGATGGATGTGGAGAGTTTAAAAGCCACTTATACCCATTTTGTCCCAAAACAGGCTAAAACCAAGAAAACATTGCTTAGAAGCACTAAACAGCTTTGTTAGTGTTTTTGTGGTTAAAATGTGTCTTAATCCAATGCAACTAACTAATTATAAGAGTTTTAGATAGATGTGGAGAGTTTAAAAGCCACTTATACCCATTTTGTCCCAAAACAGGCTAAAACCAAGAAAACATTGCCTAGAAGCTCTAAACAACTTTGTTAGTGTTTCTGGGATTAAAATGTATCTTAATCCAAAGCAACTGACTAATTATATGAGTTTGAGATGGATGTGGAGAGTTTAAAAGCCACTTATACCCATTTTATCCCAAAATAGGTTAAAACCAAGAAAACATTGCTTAGAAGCACTAAACAGCTTTGTTAGTGTTTTTGTGGTTAAAATGTGTCTTAATCCAATGCAACTAACTAATTATAAGAGTTTTAGATAGATGTGGAGAGTTTAAAAGCCACTTATACCCATTTTGTCCCAAAATAGGCTAAAACCAAGAAAACATTGCTTAGAAGCTCTAAACAGCTATGTTAGTGTTTCTGGGGTTAAAATGTGTCTTAATCCAATGCAACTGACTAACTATAAGAGTTTGAGATGGATGTGGAGAGTTTAAAAGCCACTTATACACATTTTGTCCCAAAACAGGCTAAAACCAAGAAAACATTGCTGAGAAGCACCAAACAGCTATGTTAGTGTTTCTGGGGTTAATATGTATCTTAATCCAATGCAAATGACTAGTTATAAGAGTTTGAGATTGATGTGGAGAGTTTAAAAGCCACTTATACCCATTTTGTCCCAAAACAGGCTAAAACCTAGAAAACATTGCCTAGAAGCTATAAACAGCTTTGTTAGTGTTTCTGGGATTAAAATGTATCTTAATCCAAAGCAACTGACTAATTATTTGAGTTTGAGATGGATGTGGAGAGTTTAAAAGCCACTTGTACTCATTTTGTCCCAAAACAGGTTAAAACCAAGAAAACATTGCTTAGAAGCACTAAACAGCTTTGTTAGTGTTTTTGTGGTTAAAATGTGTATTAATCCAATGCAACTAACTAATTATAAGAGTTTGAGATAGATGTGGAGAGTTTAAAAGCCACTTATACCCATTTTCTCCCAAAACAGGCTAAAACCATGAAAACAATGCCTAGAAGCTGTAAACAGCTTTGTTAGTGTTTCTGGGGTTAAAATGTGTCTTAATCCAATGCAACTGACTAATTATAAGAGTTTGAGATGGATGTGGAGAGTTTAAAAGCCACTTATACCCATTTTGTCCCAAAATAGGCTAAAACCAAGAAAACATTGCTTAGAAGCACTAAACAGCTTTGTTAGTGTTTCTGTGGGTAAAATGTGTCTTAATCCAATGCAACTAACTAATTATAAGAGTTTTAGATAGATGTGGAGAGTTTAAAAGCCACTTATACCCATTTTGTCCCAAAACAGGCTAAAACCAAGAAAACATTGCTTAGAAGCTCTAAACAGCTATGTTAGTGTTTCTGGGGTTAAAATGTGTCTTAATCCAATGCAACTGACTAACTATAAGAGTTTGAGATGGATGTGGAGAGTTTAAAAGCCACTTATACACATTTTGTCCCAAAACAGGCTAAAATCAAGAAAACATTGCTTAGAAGCTGTAAACAGCTTTGTTAGTGTTTTTGGGGTTAAAATGTGTCTTAATCCAATGCAACTGACTAATTATAAGAGTTTGAGATTGATGTGGAGAGTTTAAAAGCCACTTATACCCATTTTGTCCCAAAACAGGCTAAAACCAAGAAAACATTGCTGAGAAGCACCAAACAGCTTTGTTAGTGTTTCTAGGGTTAAAATGTGTCTTAATCCAATGCAACTAACTAATTATAAGAGTTTGAGATAGATGTGGAGAGTTTAAAAGCCACTTATACCCATTTTGACCCAAAACAGGGTAAAACCAAGAAAACATTGCTTAGAAGCTCTAAACAGCTATGTTAGTGTTTATGGGGTTAAAATGTATCTTAATCCAATGCAACTGACTAATTATAAGAGTTTGAGATGGATGTGGAGAGTTTAAAAGCCACTTATACACATTTTGTCCCAAAACAGGCTAAAACTACGAAAACATTGCTTAGAAGATGTAAACAGCTTTGTTAGTGTTTCTAGGGTTAAAATGTGTCTTAATCCAATGCAACTGACTAATTATAAGAGTTTGAGATAGATGTGGAGAGTTTAAAAGCCATTTATACCCATTTTGTCCCAAAACAGGCTAAAATCATGAAAACAATGCCTAGAAGCTGTAAACAGCTTTGTTAGTGTTTCTGGGGTTAAAATGTGTCTTAATCCAATGCAACTGACTAATTATAAGAGTTTGAGATGGATGTGGAGAGTTTAAAAGCCACTTATACCCATTTTGTCCCAAAACAGGCTAAAACCAAGAAAACATTGCTTAGAAGCACTAAACAGCTTTGTTAGTGTTTTTGTGGTTAAAATGTGTCTTAATCCAATGCAACTAACTAATTATAAGAGTTTTAGATAGATGTGGAGAGTTCAAAAGCCACTTATACCCATTTTGTCCCAAAACAGGCTTAAACCAAGAAAACATTGCTTAGAAGCTCTAAACAGCTATGTTAGTGTTTCTGGGGTTTAAATGTGTCTTAATCCAATGCAACTGCCTAATTATAAGAGTTTGAGATTGATGTGGAGAGTTTAAAAGCCACTTATACCCATTTTGTCCCAAAACAGGCTAAAACCAAGAAAACATTGCTGAGAAGCACCAAACAGCCATGTTAGTGTTTGTGGGGTTAAAATGTGTCTTAATACAATGCAAATGACTAATTATAAGAGTTTGAGATTGATGTGGAGAGTTTAAAAGCCACTTATACCCATTTTGTCCCAAAACAGGCTAAAACCAAGAAAACATTGCCTAGAAGCTATAAACAGCTTTGTTAGTGTTTCTGGGATTAAAATGTATCTTAATCCAAAGCAACTGACTAATTATATGAGTTTGAGATGGATGTGGAGAGTTTAAAAGCCACTTATACCCATTTTGTCCCAAAACAGGTTAAAACCAAGAAAACATTGCTTAGAAGCACTAAACAGCTTTGTTAGTGTTTTTGTGGTTAAAATGTGTCTTAATCCAATGCAAATGACTAACTATAAGAGTTTGAGATGGATGTGGAGAGTTTAAAAGCCACTTATACACATTTTGTCCCAAAACAGGCTAAAATCAAGAAAACATTGCTTAGAAGCTGTAAACAGCTTTGTTAGTGTTTCTAGGGTTAAAATGTGTCTTAATCCAATGCAACTGACTAATTATAAGAGTTTGAGATTGATGTGGAGAGTTTAAAAGCCACTTATACCCATTTTGTCCCAAAACAGGCTAAAACCAAGAAAACATTGCTGAGAAGCACCAAACATCTATGTTAGTGTTTCTGGGGTTAAAATGTGTCTTAATCCAATGCAAATGACTAGTTATAAGAGTTTGAGATTGATGTGGAGAGTTTAAAAGCCACTTATACCCATTTTGTCCCAATACAGGCTAAAACCAAGAAAACATTGCTGAGAAGCACCAAACAGTTTTGTTAGTGTTTCTGGGGTTAAAATGTTTCTTAATCCAATGCAACTAACTAATGATAAGAGCTTGAGATAGATGTGGAGAGTTTAAAACCCACTTATACCCATTTTGACCCAAAACAGGGTAAAACCAAGAAAACATTGCTTAGAAGCTCTAAACAGCTATGTTAGTGTTTATGGGGTTAAAATGTATCTTAATCCAATGCAACTGACTAATTATAAGAGTTTGAGATGGATGTGGAGAGTTTAAAAGCCACTTATACACATTTTGTCCCAAAACAGGCTAAAACTACGAAAACATTGCTTAGAAGATGTAAACAGCTTTGTTAGTGTTTCTAGGGTTAAAATGTGTCTTAATCCAATGCAACTGACTAATTATAAGAGTTTGAGATAGATGTGGAGAGTTTAAAAGCCATTTATACCCATTTTGTCCCAAAACAGGCTAAAATCATGAAAACAATGCCTAGAAGCTGTAAACAGCTTTGTTAGTGTTTCTGGGGTTAAAATGTGTCTTAATCCAATGCAACTGACTAATTATAAGAGTTTGAGATGGATGTGGAGAGTTTAAAAGCCACTTATACCCATTTTGTCCCAAAACAGGCTAAAACCAAGAAAACATTGCTTAGAAGCACTAAACAGCTTTGTTAGTGTTTTTGTGGTTAAAATGTGTCTTAATCCAATGCAACTAACTAATTATAAGAGTTTTAGATAGATGTGGAGAGTTCAAAAGCCACTTATACCCATTTTGTCCCAAAACAGGCTTAAACCAAGAAAACATTGCTTAGAAGCTCTAAACAGCTATGTTAGTGTTTCTGGGGTTTAAATGTGTCTTAATCCAATGCAACTGCCTAATTATAAGAGTTTGAGATTGATGTGGAGAGTTTAAAAGCCACTTATACCCATTTTGTCCCAAAACAGGCTAAAACCAAGAAAACATTGCTGAGAAGCACCAAACAGCCATGTTAGTGTTTGTGGGGTTAAAATGTGTCTTAATACAATGCAAATGACTAATTATAAGAGTTTGAGATTGATGTGGAGAGTTTAAAAGCCACTTATACCCATTTTGTCCCAAAACAGGCTAAAACCAAGAAAACATTGCCTAGAAGCTATAAACAGCTTTGTTAGTGTTTCTGGGATTAAAATGTATCTTAATCCAAAGCAACTGACTAATTATATGAGTTTGAGATGGATGTGGAGAGTTTAAAAGCCACTTATACCCATTTTGTCCCAAAACAGGTTAAAACCAAGAAAACATTGCTTAGAAGCACTAAACAGCTTTGTTAGTGTTTTTGTGGTTAAAATGTGTCTTAATCCAATGCAAATGACTAACTATAAGAGTTTGAGATGGATGTGGAGAGTTTAAAAGCCACTTATACACATTTTGTCCCAAAACAGGCTAAAATCAACAAAACATTGCTTAGAAGCTGTAAACAGCTTTGTTAGTGTTTCTAGGGTTAAAATGTGTCTTAATCCAATGCAACTGACTAATTATAAGAGTTTGAGATTGATGTGGAGAGTTTAAAAGCCACTTATACCCATTTTGTCCCAAAACAGGCTAAAACCAAGAAAACATTGCTGAGGAGCACCAAACATCTATGTTAGTGTTTCTGGGGTTAAAATGTATCTTAATCCAATGCCAATGACTAGTTATAAGAGTTTGAGATTGATGTGGAGAGTTTAAAAGCCACTTATACCCATTTTGTCCCAAAACAGGCTAAAACCAAGAAAACATTGCCTAGAAGCTATAAACAGCTTTGTTAGTGTTTCTGGGATTAAAATGTATCTTAATCCAAAGCAACTGACTAATTATTTGAGTTTGAGAGGGATGTGGAGAGTTTAAAAGCCACTTGTACTCATTTTGTCCCAAAACAGGTTAAAACCAAGAAAACATTGCTTAGAAGCACTAAACAGCTTTGTTAGTGTTTTTGTGGTTAAAATGTGTATTAATCCAATGCAACTAACTAATTATAAGAGTTTGAGATAGATGTGGAGAGTTTAAAAGCCACTTATACCCATTTTCTCCCAAAACAGGCTAAAACCATGAAAACAATGCCTAGAAGCTGTAAACAGCTTTGTTAGTGTTTCTGGGGTTAAAATGTGTCTTAATCCAATGCAACTGACTAATTATAAGAGTTTGAGATGGATGTGGAGAGTTTAAAAGTCACTTATACCCATTTTGTCCCAAAATACGCTAAAACCAAGATAACATTGCTTAGAAGCACTAAACAGCTTTGGTAGTGTTTCTGTGGTTAAAATGTGTCTTAATCCAATGCAACTAACTAATTATAAGAGTTTTAGATAGATGTGGAGAGTTTAAAAGCCACTTATACCCATTTTGTCCCAAAACAGGCTAAAACCAAGAAAACATTGCTTAGAAGCTCTAAACAGCTATGTTAGTGTTTCTGGGGTTAAAATGTGTCTTAATCCAATGCATATGACTAACTATATGAGTTTGAGATGGATGTGGAGAGTTTAAAAGCCACTTATACACATTTTGTCCCAAAACAGGCTAAAATCAAGAAAACATTGCTTAGAAGCTGTAAACAGCTTTGTTAGTGTTTTTGGGGTTAAAATGTGTCTTAATCCAATGCAACTGACTAATTATAAGAGTTTGAGATTGATGTGGAGAGTTTAAAAGCCACTTATACCCATTTTGTCCCAAAACAGGCTAAAACCAAGAAAACATTGCTGAGAAGCACCAAACAGCTATGTTAGTGTTTCTGGGGTTAAAATGTGTCTTAATCCAATGCAAATGACTAGTTATAAGAGTTTGAGATTGAAGTGGAGAGTTTAAAAGCCACTTACACCCATTTTGTCCCAAAACAGGCTAAAACCTAGAAAACATTGCCTAGAAGCTATAAACAGCTTTGTTAGTGTTTCTGGGATTAAAATGTATCTTAATCCAAAGCAACTGACTAATTATATGAGTTTGAGATGGATGTGGAGCGTTTAAAAGCCACTTATAACCATTTTGTCCCAAAACAGGTTAAAACCAAGAAAACATTGCTTAGAAGGTACTAAACAGCATTGTTAGTGTTTTTGTGGTTAAAATGTGTCTTAATCCAATGCAACTAACTAATTATAAGAGTTTTAGATAGATGTGGAGAGTTTAAAAGCCAGTTATACCCATTTTGTCCCAAAACAGGCTAAAACCAAGAAAACATTGCTGAGAAGCACCAAACAGCTTTGTTAGTGTTTCTGGGGTTAAAATGTGTCTTAATCCAATGCAACTAACTAATTATAAGAGTTTGAGATAGATGTGGAGAGTTTAAAAGCCACATATACCCATTTTGACCCAAAACAGGGTAAAACCAAAAAACATTGCTTAGAAGCTCTAAACAGCTATGTTAGTGTCTATGGGGTTAAAATGTATCTTAATCCAATGCAACTGACTAATTATAAGAGTTTGAGATGGATGTGGAGAGTTTAAAAGCTACTTATACACATTTTGTCCCAAAACAGGCTAAAACTAAGAAAACATTGCTTAGAAGATGTAAACAGCTTTGTTAGTGTTTCTAGGGTTAAAATGTGTCTTAATCCAATGCAACTGACTAATTATAAGAGTTTGAGATAGATGTGGAGAGTTTAAAAGCCACTTATACCCACTTTGTCCCAAAACAGGCTAAAACCATGAAAACAATGCCTAGAAGCTGTAAACAGCTTTGTTAGTGTTTCTGGGGTTAAAATGTGTCTTAATCCAATGCAACTGACTAATTATAAGAGTTTGAGATGGATGTGGAGAGTTTAAAAGCCACTTATACCCATTTTGTCCCAAAACAGGCTAAAACCAAGAAAACATTGCTTAGAAGCACTAAACAGCTTTGTTAGTGTTTTTGTGGTTAAAATGTGTCTTAATCCAATGCAACTAACTAATTATAAGAGTTTGAGATAGATGTGGAGAGTTTAAAAGCCACTTATACCCATTTTATCCCAAAATAGGTTAAAACCAAGAAAACATTGCTTAGAAGCACTAAACAGCTTTGTTAGTGTTTTTGTGGTTAAAATGTGTCTTAATCCAATGCAACTAACTAATTATAAGAGTTTTAGATAGATGTGGAGAGTTTAAAAGCCACTTATACCCATTTTGTCCCAAAATAGGCTAAAACCAAGAAAACATTGCTTAGAAGCTCTAAACAGCTATGTTAGTGTTTCTGGGGTTAAAATGTGTCTTAATCCAATGCAACTGACTAACTATAAGAGTTTGAGATGGATGTGGAGAGTTTAAAAGCCACTTATACACATTTTGTCCCAAAACAGGCTAAAACCAAGAAAACATTGCTGAGAAGCACCAAACAGCTATGTTAGTGTTTCTGGGGTTAATATGTATCTTAATCCAATGCAAATGACTAGTTATAAGAGTTTGAGATTGATGTGGAGAGTTTAAAAGCCACTTATACCCATTTTGTCCCAAAACAGGCTAAAACCTAGAAAACATTGCCTAGAAGCTATAAACAGCTTTGTTAGTGTTTCTGGGATTAAAATGTATCTTAATCCAAAGCAACTGACTAATTATTTGAGTTTGAGATGGATGTGGAGAGTTTAAAAGCCACTTATACCCATTTTATCCCAAAATAGGTTAAAACCAAGAAAACATTGCTTAGAAGCACTAAACAGCTTTGTTAGTGTTTCTGTGGTTAAAATGTGTCTTAATCCAATGCAACTAACTAATTATAAGAGTTTTAGATAGATGTGGAGAGTTTAAAAGCCACTTATACCCATTTTGTCCCAAAACAGGCTAAAACCAAGAAAACATTGCTTAGAAGCTCTAAACAGCTATGTTAGTGTTTCTGGGGTTAAAATGTGTCTTAATCCAATGCAACTGACTAACTATAAGAGTTTGAGATGGATGTGGAGAGTTTAAAAGCCACTTATACACATTTTGTCCCAAAACAGGCTAAAATCAAGAAAACATTGCTTAGAAGCTGTAAACAGCTTTGTTAGTGTTTTTGGGGTTAAAATGTGTCTTAATCCAATGCAACTGACTAATTATAAGAGTTTGAGATTGATGTGGAGAGTTTAAAAGCCACTTATACCCATTTTGTCCCAAAACAGGCTAAAACCAAGAAAACATTGCTGAGAAGCACCAAACAGCTTTGTTAGTGTTTCTAGGGTTAAAATGTGTCTTAATCCAATGCAACTAACTAATTATAAGAGTTTGAGATAGATGTGGAGAGTTTAAAAGCCACTTATACCCATTTTGACCCAAAACAGGGTAAAACCAAGAAAACATTGCTTAGAAGCTCTAAACAGCTATGTTAGTGTTTATGGGGTTAAAATGTATCTTAATCCAATGCAACTGACTAATTATAAGAGTTTGAGATGGATGTGGAGAGTTTAAAAGCCACTTATACACATTTTGTCCCAAAATAGGCTAAAACCAAGAAAACATTGCTTAGAAGCTCTAAACAGGTATGTTAGTGTTTCTCGGGTTAAAATGTGTCTTAATCCAATGCAACTGACTAACTATAAGAGTTTGAGATGGATGTGGAGAGTTTAAAAGCCACTTATACACATTTTGTCCCAAAACAGGCTAAAACCAAGAAAACATTGCTGAGAAGCACCAAACAGCTATGTTAGTGTTTCTGGGGTTAATATGTATCTTAATCCAATGCAAATGACTAGTTATAAGAGTTTGAGATTGATGTGGAGAGTTTAAAAGCCACTTATACCCATTTTGTCCCAAAACAGGCTAAAACCTAGAAAACATTGCCTAGAAGCTATAAACAGCTTTGTTAGTGTTTCTGGGATTAAAATGTATCTTAATCCAAAGCAACTGACTAATTATTTGAGTTTGAGATGGATGTGGAGAGTTTAAAAGCCACTTATACCCATTTTATCCCAAAATAGGTTAAAACCAAGAAAACATTGCTTAGAAGCACTAAACAGCTTTGTTAGTGTTTCTGTGGTTAAAATGTGTCTTAATCCAATGCAACTAACTAATTATAAGAGTTTTAGATAGATGTGGAGAGTTTAAAAGCCACTTATACCCATTTTGTCCCAAAACAGGCTAAAACCAAGAAAACATTGCTTAGAAGCTCTAAACAGCTATGTTAGTGTTTCTGGGGTTAAAATGTGTCTTAATCCAATGCAACTGACTAACTATAAGAGTTTGAGATGGATGTGGAGAGTTTAAAAGCCACTTATACACATTTTGTCCCAAAACAGGCTAAAATCAAGAAAACATTGCTTAGAAGCTGTAAACAGCTTTGTTAGTGTTTTTGGGGTTAAAATGTGTCTTAATCCAATGCAACTGACTAATTATAAGAGTTTGAGATTGATGTGGAGAGTTTAAAAGCCACTTATACCCATTTTGTCCCAAAACAGGCTAAAACCAAGAAAACATTGCTGAGAAGCACCAAACAGCTTTGTTAGTGTTTCTAGGGTTAAAATGTGTCTTAATCCAATGCAACTAACTAATTATAAGAGTTTGAGATAGATGTGGAGAGTTTAAAAGCCACTTATACCCATTTTGACCCAAAACAGGGTAAAACCAAGAAAACATTGCTTAGAAGCTCTAAACAGCTATGTTAGTGTTTATGGGGTTAAAATGTATCTTAATCCAATGCAACTGACTAATTATAAGAGTTTGAGATGGATGTGGAGAGTTTAAAAGCCACTTATACACATTTTGTCCCAAAACAGGCTAAAACTACGAAAACATTGCTTAGAAGATGTAAACAGCTTTGTTAGTGTTTCTAGGGTTAAAATGTGTCTTAATCCAATGCAACTGACTAATTATAAGAGTTTGAGATAGATGTGGAGAGTTTAAAAGCCATTTATACCCATTTTGTCCCAAAACAGGCTAAAATCATGAAAACAATGCCTAGAAGCTGTAAACAGCTTTGTTAGTGTTTCTGGGGTTAAAATGTGTCTTAATCCAATGCAACTGACTAATTATAAGAGTTTGAGATGGATGTGGAGAGTTTAAAAGCCACTTATACCCATTTTGTCCCAAAACAGGCTAAAACCAAGAAAACATTGCTTAGAAGCACTAAACAGCTTTGTTAGTGTTTTTGTGGTTAAAATGTGTCTTAATCCAATGCAACTAACTAATTATAAGAGTTTTAGATAGATGTGGAGAGTTCAAAAGCCACTTATACCCATTTTGTCCCAAAACAGGCTTAAACCAAGAAAACATTGCTTAGAAGCTCTAAACAGCTATGTTAGTGTTTCTGGGGTTTAAATGTGTCTTAATCCAATGCAACTGCCTAATTATAAGAGTTTGAGATTGATGTGGAGAGTTTAAAAGCCACTTATACCCATTTTGTCCCAAAACAGGCTAAAACCAAGAAAACATTGCTGAGAAGCACCAAACAGCCATGTTAGTGTTTGTGGGGTTAAAATGTGTCTTAATACAATGCAAATGACTAATTATAAGAGTTTGAGATTGATGTGGAGAGTTTAAAAGCCACTTATACCCATTTTGTCCCAAAACAGGCTAAAACCAAGAAAACATTGCCTAGAAGCTATAAACAGCTTTCTTAGTGTTTCTGGGATTAAAATGTATCTTAATCCAAAGCAACTGACTAATTATATGAGTTTGAGATGGATGTGGAGAGTTTAAAAGCCACTTATACCCATTTTGTCCCAAAACAGGTTAAAACCAAGAAAACATTGCTTAGAAGCACTAAACAGCTTTGTTAGTGTTTTTGTGGTTAAAATGTGTCTTAATCCAATGCAAATGACTAACTATAAGAGTTTGAGATGGATGTGGAGAGTTTAAAAGCCACTTATACACATTTTGTCCCAAAACAGGCTAAAATCAAGAAAACATTGCTTAGAAGCTGTAAACAGCTTTGTTAGTGTTTCTAGGGTTAAAATGTGTCTTAATCCAATGCAACTGACTAATTATAAGAGTTTGAGATTGATGTGGAGAGTTTAAAAGCCACTTATACCCATTTTGTCCCAAAACAGGCTAAAACCAAGAAAACATTGCTGAGAAGCACCAAACATCTATGTTAGTGTTTCTGGGGTTAAAATGTGTCTTAATCCAATGCAAATGACTAGTTATAAGAGTTTGAGATTGATGTGGAGAGTTTAAAAGCCACTTATACCCATTTTGTCCCAATACAGGCTAAAACCAAGAAAACATTGCTGAGAAGCACCAAACAGTTTTGTTAGTGTTTCTGGGGTTAAAATGTTTCTTAATCCAATGCAACTAACTAATGATAAGACCTTGAGATAGATGTGGAGAGTTTAAAACCCACTTATACCCATTTTGTCCCAAAAAGGCTAAAACCAAGAAAACATTGCTTAGAAGCAGTAAACAGCTTTGTTAGTGTTTCTGGGGTTAAAATGTGTCTTAATCCAATGCAACTGACTAATTATAAGAGTTTGAGATGGATGTGGATAGTTTAAAAGCCACTTATACCCATTTTGTCCCAAAACAGGCTAAAACCAAGAAAACATTGCCTAGAAGCACTAAACAGCTTTGTTAGTGTTTTTGTGGTTAAAATGTGTCTTAATCCAATGCAACTAACTAATTATAAGAGTTTTAGATAGATGTGGAAAGTTTAAAAGCCACTTATACCCATTTTGTCCCAAAACAGGCTTAAACCAAGAAAACATTGCTTAGAAGCTCTAAACAGCTATGTTAGTGTTTCTGGGGTTTAAATGTGTCTTAATCCAATGCAACTGCCTAATTATAAGAGTTTGAGATTGATGTGGAGAGTTTAAAAGCCACTTATACCCATTTTGTCCCAAAACAGGCTAAAACCAAGAAAACATTGCCTAGAAGCTTTAAACAGCTTTGTTAGTGTTTCTGGGATTAAAATGTATCTTAATCCAAAGCAACTGACTAATTATATGAGTTTGAGATGGATGTGGAGAGTTTAAAAGCCACTTATACCCATTTTGTCCCAAAACAGGTTAAAACCAAGAAAACATTGCTTAGAAGCACTAAACAGCTTTGTTTGTGTTTTTGTGGTTAAAATGTGTCTTAATCCAATGCAACTAACTAATTATAAGAGTTTTAGATAGATGTGGAGAGTTTAAAAGCCACTTATACCCATTTTGTCCCAAAATAGGCTAAAACCAAGAAAACATTGCTTAGAAGCTCTAAACAGCTATGTTAGTGTTTCTGGGGTTAAAATGTGTCTTAATCCAATTCAACTGACTAACTATAAGAGTTTGAGATGGATGTGGAGAGTTTAAAAGCCACTTATACACATTTTGTCCCAAAACAGGCTAAAATCAAGAAAACATTGCTTAGAAGCTGTAAACAGCTTTGTTAGTGTTTCTAGGGTTAAAATGTGTCTTAATCCAATGCAACTGACTAATTATAAGAGTTTGAGATTGATGTGGAAAGTTTAAAAGCCACTTATACACATTTTGTCCCAAAACAGGCTAAAATCAAGAAAACATTGCTTAGAAGCTGTAAACAGCTTTGTTAGTGTTTCTAGGGTTAAAATGTGTCTTAATCCAATGCAACTGACTAACTATAAGAGTTTGAGATGGATGTGGAGAGTTTAAAAGCCACTTATACACATTTTGTCCCAAAACAGGCTAAAATCAAGAAAACATTGCTTAGAAGCTGTAAACAGCTTTGTTAGTGTTTCTAGGGTTAAAATGTGTCTTAATCCAATGCAACTGACTAATTATAAGAGTTTGAGATTGATGTGGAGAGTTTAAAAGCCACTTATACCCATTTTGTCCCAAAACAGGCTAAAACCAAGAAAACATTGCTGAGAAGCACCAAACATCTATGTTAGTGTTTCTGGGGTTAAAATGTGTCTTAATCCAATGCAAATGACTAGTTATAAGAGTTTGAGATTGATGTGGAGAGTTTAAAAGCCACTTATACCCATTTTGTCCCAATACAGGATAAAACCAAGAAAACATTGCTGAGAAGCACCAAACAGTTTTGTTAGTGTTTCTGGGGTTAAAATGTTTCTTAATCCAATGCAACTAACTAATGATAAGAGCTTGAGATAGATGTGGAGAGTTTAAAACCCACTTATACCCATTTTGTCCCAAAAAGGCTAAAACCAAGAAAACATTGCTTAGAAGCAGTAAACAGCTTTGTTAGTGTTTCTGGGGTTAAAATGTGTCTTAATCCAATGCAACTGACTAATTATAAGAGTTTGAGATGGATGTGGAGAGTTTAAAAGCCACTTATACCCATTTTGTCCCAAAACAGGCTAAAACCAAGAAAACATTGCCTAGAAGCACTAAACAGCTTTGTTAGTGTTTTTGTGGTTAAAATGTGTCTTAATCCAATGCAACTAACTAATTATAAGAGTTTTAGATAGATGTGGAAAGTTTAAAAGCCACTTATACCCATTTTGTCCCAAAACAGGCTTAAACCAAGAAAACATTGCTTAGAAGCTCTAAACAGCTATGTTAGTGTTTCTGGGGTTTAAATGTGTCTTAATCCAATGCAACTGCCTAATTATAAGAGTTTGAGATTGATGTGGAGAGTTTAAAAGCCACTTATACCCATTTTGTCCCAAAACAGGCTAAAACCAAGAAAACATTGCTGAGAAGCACCAAACAGCTATGTTAGTGTTTCTTGGGTTAAAATGTGTCTTAATCCAATGCAAATGACTAGTTATAAGAGTTTGAGATTGATGTGGAGAGTTTAAAAGCCACTTATACCCATTTTGTCCCAAAACAGGCTAAAACCAAGAAAACATTGCTGAGAAGCACCAAACAGCTTTGTTAGTGTTTCTGGGGTTAAAATGTTTCTTAATCCAATGCAACTAACTAATTATAAGAGTTTTAGATAGATGTGGATAGTTTAAAAGCCACTTATACCCATTTTGTCCCAAAACAGGCTTAAACCAAGAAAACATTGCTTAGAAGCTCTAAACAGCTATGTTAGTGTTTCTGGGGTTTAAATGTGTCTTAATCCAATGCAACTGCCTAATTATAAGAGTTTGAGATTGATGTGGAGAGTTTAAAAGCCACTTATACCCATTTTGTCCCAAAACAAGCTTAAACCAAGAAAACATTGCTTAGAAGCTCTAAACAGCTATGTTAGTGTTTCTGGGGTTCAAATGTGTCTTAATCCAATGCAACTGCCTAATTATAAGAGTTTGAGATTGACGTGGAGAGTTTAAAAGCCACTTATACCCATTTTGTCCCAAAACAGGCTAAAACCAAGAAAACATTGCTGAGAAGCACCAAACAGCCATGTTAGTGTTTGTGGGGTTAAAATGTGTCTTAATCCAATGCAAATGACTAATTATAAGAGTTTGAGATTGATGTGGAGAGTTTAAAAGCCACTTATACCCATTTTGTCCCAAAACAGGCTAAAACCAAGAAAACATTGCCTAGAAGCTATAAACAGCTTTGTTAGTGTTTCTGGGATTAAAATGTATCTTAATCCAAAGCAACTGACTAATTATATGAGTTTGAGATGGATGTGGAGAGTTTAAAAGCCACTTATACCCATTTTATCCCAAAACAGGTTAAAACCAAGAAAACATTGCTTAGAAGCACTAAACAGCTTTGTTAGTGTTTTTGTGGTTAAAATGTGTCTTAATCCAATGCAACTAACTAATTATAAGAGTTTTAGATAGATGTGGAGAGTTTAAAAGCCACTTATACCCATTTTGTCCCAAAATAGGCTAAAACCAAGAAAACATTGCTTAGAAGCTCTAAACAGCTATGTTAGTGTTTCTGGGGTTAAAATGTGTCTTAATCCAATGCAACTGACTAACTATAAGAGTTTGAGATGGATGTGGAGAGTTTAAAAGCCACTTATACACATTTTGTCCCAAAACAGGCTAAAATCAAGAAAACATTGCTTAGAAGCTGTAAACAGCTTTGTTAGTGTTTCTAGGGTTAAAATGTGTCTTAATCCAATGCAACTGACTAATTATAAGAGTTTGAGATTGATGTGGAGAGTTTAAAAGCCACTTATACCCATTTTGTCCCAAAACAGGCTAAAACCAAGAAAACATTGCTGAGAAGCACCAAACAGCTATGTTAGTGTTTCTGGGGTTAAAATGTGTCTTAATCCAATGCAAATGACTAGTTATAAGAGTTTGTGATTGATGTGGAGAGTTTAAAAGCCACTTATACCCATTTTGTCCCAAAACAGGCTAAAACCAAGAAAACATTGCCTAGAAGCTATAAACAGCTTTGTTAGTGTTTCTGGGATTAAAATGTATCTTAATCCAAAGCAACTGACTAATTATTTGAGTTTGAGATGGATGTGGAGAGTTTAAAAGCCACTTATACCCATTTTGTCCCAAAATAGGCTAAAACCAAGAAAACATTGCTTAGAAGCTCTAAACAGCTATGTTAGTGTTTCTGGGGTTAAAATGTGTCTTAATCCAATGCAAATGACTAACTATAAGAGTTTGAGATGGATGTGGAGAGTTTAAAAGCCACTTATACACATTTTGTCCCAAAACAGGCTAAAATCAAGAAAACATTGCTTAGAAGCTGTAAACAGCTTTGTTAGTGTTTCTAGGGTTAAAATGTGTCTTAATCCAATGCAACTGACTAATTATAAGAGTTTGAGATTGATGTGGAGAGTTTAAAAGCCACTTATACCCATTTTGTCCCAAAACAGGCTAAAACCAAGAAAACATTGCTGAGAAGCACCAAACATCTATGTTAGTGTTTCTGGGGTTAAAATGTGTCTTAATCCAATGCAAATGACTAGTTATAAGAGTTTGAGATTGATGTGGAGAGTTTAAAAGCCACTTATACCCATTTTGTCCCAAAACAGGCTAAAACCAAGAAAACATTGCTGAGAAGCACCAAACAGCTTTGTTAGTGTTTGTGGGGTTAAAATGTGTCTTAATCCAATGCAAATGACTAATTATAAGAGTTTGAGATTGATGTGGAGAGTTTAAAAGCCACTTATACCCATTTTGTCCCAAAACAGGCTAAAACCAAGAAAACATTGCCTAGAAGCTATAAACAGCTTTGTTAGTGTTTCTGGGATTAAAATGTATCTTAATCCAAAGCAACTGACTAATTATATGAGTTTGAGATGGATGTGGAGAGTTTAAAAGCCACTTATACCCATTTTGTCCCAAAACAGGTTAAAACCAAGAAAACATTGCTTAGAAGCACTAAACAGCTTTGTTAGTGTTTTTGTGGTTAAAATGTGTCTTAATCCAATGCAACTATAAGAGTTTTAGATAGATGTGGAGAGTTTAAAAGCCACTTATACCCATTTTGTCCCAAAATAGGCTAAAACCAAGAAAACATTGCTTAGAAGCTCTAAACAGCTATGTTAGTGTTTCTGGGGTTAAAATGTGTCTTAATCCAATGCAAATGACTAACTATAAGAGTTTGAGATGGATGTGGAGAGTTTACAAGCCACTTATACACATTTTGTCCCAAAACAGGCTAAAATCAAGAAAACATTGCTTAGAAGCTGTAAACAGCTTTGTTAGTGTTTCTAGGGTTAAAATGTGTCTTAATCCAATGCAACTGACTAATTATAAGAGTTTGAGATTGATGTGGAGAGTTTAAAAGCCACTTATACCCATTTTGTCCCAAAATAGGCTAAAACCAAGAAAACATTGCTTAGAAGCTCTAAACAGCTATGTTAGTGTTTCTGGGGTTAAAATGTGTCTTAATCCAATGCAACTGACTAACTATAAGAGTTTGAGATGGATGTGGAGAGTTTAAAAGCCACTTATACACATTTTGTCCCAAAATAGGCTAAAACCAAGAAAACATTGCTTAGAAGCTCTAAACAGCTATGTTAGTGTTTCTGGGGTTAAAATGTGTCTTAATCCAATGCAACTGACTAACTATAAGAGTTTGAGATGGATGTGGAGAGTTTAAAAGCCACTTATACACATTTTGTCCCAAAACAGGCTAAAATCAAGAAAACATTGCTTAGAAGCTGTAAACAGCTTTGTTAGTGTTTCTAGGGTTAAAATGTGTCTTAATCCAATGCAACTGACTAATTATAAGAGTTTGAGATTGATGTGGAGAGTTTAAAAGCCACTTATACCCATTTTGTCCCAAAACAGGCTAAAACCAAGAAAACATTGCTGAGAAGCACCAAACAGCTATGTTAGTGTTTCTGGGGTTAAAATGTGTCTTAATCCAATGCAAATGACTAGTTATAAGAGTTTGTGATTGATGTGGAGAGTTTAAAAGCCACTTATACCCATTTTGTCCCAAAACAGGCTAAAACCAAGAAAACATTGCCTAGAAGCTATAAACAGCTTTGTTAGTGTTTCTGGGATTAAAATGTATCTTAATCCAAAGCAACTGACTAATTATTTGAGTTTGAGATGGATGTGGAGAGTTTAAAAGCCACTTATACCCATTTTGTCCCAAAATAGGCTAAAACCAAGAAAACATTGCTTAGAAGCTCTAAACAGCTATGTTAGTGTTTCTGGGGTTAAAATGTGTCTTAATCCAATGCAAATGACTAACTATAAGAGTTTGAGATGGATGTGGAGAGTTTAAAAGCCACTTATACACATTTTGTCCCAAAACAGGCTAAAATCAAGAAAACATTGCTTAGAAGCTGTAAACAGCTTTGTTAGTGTTTCTAGGGTTAAAATGTGTCTTAATCCAATGCAACTGACTAATTATAAGAGTTTGAGATTGATGTGGAGAGTTTAAAAGCCACTTATACCCATTTTGTCCCAAAACAGGCTAAAACCAAGAAAACATTGCTGAGAAGCACCAAACATCTATGTTAGTGTTTCTGGGGTTAAAATGTGTCTTAATCCAATGCAAATGACTAGTTATAAGAGTTTGAGATTGATGTGGAGAGTTTAAAAGCCACTTATACCCATTTTGTCCCAAAACAGGCTAAAACCAAGAAAACATTGCTGAGAAGCACCAAACAGCCATGTTAGTGTTTGTGGGGTTAAAATGTGTCTTAATCCAATGCAAATGACTAATTATAAGAGTTTGAGATTGATGTGGAGAGTTTAAAAGCCACTTATACCCATTTTGTCCCAAAACAGGCTAAAACCAAGAAAACATTGCCTAGAAGCTATAAACAGCTTTGTTAGTGTTTCTGGGATTAAAATGTATCTTAATCCAAAGCAACTGACTAATTATATGAGTTTGAGATGGATGTGGAGAGTTTAAAAGCCACTTATACCCATTTTGTCCCAAAACAGGTTAAAACCAAGAAAACATTGCTTAGAAGCACTAAACAGCTTTGTTAGTGTTTTTGTGGTTAAAATGTGTCTTAATCCAATGCAACTATAAGAGTTTTAGATAGATGTGGAGAGTTTAAAAGCCACTTATACCCATTTTGTCCCAAAATAGGCTAAAACCAAGAAAACATTGCTTAGAAGCTCTAAACAGCTATGTTAGTGTTTCTGGGGTTAAAATGTGTCTTAATCCAATGCAAATGACTAACTATAAGAGTTTGAGATGGATGTGGAGAGTTTACAAGCCACTTATACACATTTTGTCCCAAAACAGGCTAAAATCAAGAAAACATTGCTTAGAAGCTGTAAACAGCTTTGTTAGTGTTTCTAGGGTTAAAATGTGTCTTAATCCAATGCAACTGACTAATTATAAGAGTTTGAGATTGATGTGGAGAGTTTAAAAGCCACTTATACCCATTTTGTCCCAAAACAGGCTAAAACCAAGAAAACATTGCTGAGAAGCACCAAACATCTATGTTAGTGTTTCTGGGGTTAAAATGTGTCTTAATCCAATGCAAATGACTAGTTATAAGAGTTTGAGATTGATGTGGAGAGTTTAAAAGCCACTTATACCCATTTTGTCCCAAAACAGGCTAAAACCAAGAAAACATTGCTGAGAAGCACCAAACAGCCATGTTAGTGTTTGTGGGGTTAAAATGTGTCTTAATCCAATGCAAATGACTAATTATAAGAGTTTGAGATTGATGTGGAGAGTTTAAAAGCCACTTATACCCATTTTGTCCCAAAACAGGCTAAAACCAAGAAAACATTGCCTAGAAGCTATAAACAGCTTTGTTAGTGTTTCTGGGATTAAAATGTATCTTAATCCAAAGCAACTGACTAATTATATGAGTTTGAGATGGATGTGGAGAGTTTAAAAGCCACTTATACCCATTTTGTCCCAAAACAGGTTAAAACCAAGAAAACATTGCTTAGAAGCACTAAACAGCTTTGTTAGTGTTTTTGTGGTTAAAATGTGTCTTAATCCAATGCAACTATAAGAGTTTTAGATAGATGTGGAGAGTTTAAAAGCCACTTATACCCATTTTGTCCCAAAATAGGCTAAAACCAAGAAAACATTGCTTAGAAGCTCTAAACAGCTATGTTAGTGTTTCTGGGGTTAAAATGTGTCTTAATCCAATGCAAATGACTAACTATAAGAGTTTGAGATGGATGTGGAGAGTTTACAAGCCACTTATACACATTTTGTCCCAAAACAGGCTAAAATCAAGAAAACATTGCTTAGAAGCTGTAAACAGCTTTGTTAGTGTTTCTAGGGTTAAAATGTGTCTTAATCCAATGCAACTGACTAATTATAAGAGTTTGAGATTGATGTGGAGAGTTTAAAAGCCACTTATACCCATTTTGTCCCAAAACAGGCTAAAACCAAGAAAACATTGCTGAGAAGCACCAAACATCTATGTTAGTGTTTCTGGGGTTAAAATGTGTCTTAATCCAATGCAAATGACTAGTTATAAGAGTTTGAGATTGATGTGGAGAGTTTAAAAGCCACTTATACCCATTTTGTCCCAATACAGGCTAAAACCAAGAAAACATTGCTGAGAAGCACCAAACAGTTTTGTTAGTGTTTCTGGGGTTAAAATGTTTCTTAATCCAATGCAACTAACTAATGATAAGAGCTTGAGATAGATGTGGAGAGTTTAAAACCCACTTATACCCATTTTGTCCCAAAAAGGCTAAAACCAAGAAAACATTGCTTAGAAGCAGTAAACAGCTTTGTTAGTGTTTCTGGGGTTAAAATGTGTCTTAATCCAATGCAACTGACTAATTATAAGAGTTTGAGATGGATGTGGATAGTTTAAAAGCCACTTATACCCATTTTGTCCCAAAACAGGCTAAAACCAAGAAAACATTGCCTAGAAGCACTAAACAGCTTTGTTAGTGTTTTTGTGGTTAAAATGTGTCTTAATCCAATGCAACTAACTAATTATAAGAGTTTTAGATAGATGTGGAAAGTTTAAAAGCCACTTATACCCATTTTGTCCCAAAACAGGCTTAAACCAAGAAAACATTGCTTAGAAGCTCTAAACAGCTATGTTAGTGTTTCTGGGGTTTAAATGTGTCTTAATCCAATGCAACTGCCTAATTATAAGAGTTTGAGATTGATGTGGAGAGTTTAAAAGCCACTTATACCCATTTTGTCCCAAAACAGGCTAAAACCAAGAAAACATTGCCTAGAAGCTTTAAACAGCTTTGTTAGTGTTTCTGGGATTAAAATGTATCTTAATCCAAAGCAACTGACTAATTATATGAGTTTGAGATGGATGTGGAGAGTTTAAAAGCCACTTATACCCATTTTGTCCCAAAACAGGTTAAAACCAAGAAAACATTGCTTAGAAGCACTAAACAGCTTTGTTAGTGTTTTTGTGGTTAAAATGTGTCTTAATCCAATGCAACTAACTAATTATAAGAGTTTTAGATAGATGTGGAGAGTTTAAAAGCCACTTATACCCATTTTGTCCCAAAATAGGCTAAAACCAAGAAAACATTGCTTAGAAGCTCTAAACAGCTATGTTAGTGTTTCTGGGGTTAAAATGTGTCTTAATCCAATTCAACTGACTAACTATAAGAGTTTGAGATGGATGTGGAGAGTTTAAAAGCCACTTATACACATTTTGTCCCAAAACAGGCTAAAATCAAGAAAACATTGCTTAGAAGCTGTAAACAGCTTTGTTAGTGTTTCTAGGGTTAAAATGTGTCTTAATCCAATGCAACTGACTAATTATAAGAGTTTGAGATTGATGTGGAAAGTTTAAAAGCCACTTATACACATTTTGTCCCAAAACAGGCTAAAATCAAGAAAACATTGCTTAGAAGCTGTAAACAGCTTTGTTAGTGTTTCTAGGGTTAAAATGTGTCTTAATCCAATGCAACTGACTAACTATAAGAGTTTGAGATGGATGTGGAGAGTTTAAAAGCCACTTATACACATTTTGTCCCAAAACAGGCTAAAATCAAGAAAACATTGCTTAGAAGCTGTAAACAGCTTTGTTAGTGTTTCTAGGGTTAAAATGTGTCTTAATCCAATGCAACTGACTAATTATAAGAGTTTGAGATTGATGTGGAGAGTTTAAAAGCCACTTATACCCATTTTGTCCCAAAACAGGCTAAAACCAAGAAAACATTGCTGAGAAGCACCAAACATCTATGTTAGTGTTTCTGGGGTTAAAATGTGTCTTAATCCAATGCAAATGACTAGTTATAAGAGTTTGAGATTGATGTGGAGAGTTTAAAAGCCACTTATACCCATTTTGTCCCAATACAGGATAAAACCAAGAAAACATTGCTGAGAAGCACCAAACAGTTTTGTTAGTGTTTCTGGGGTTAAAATGTTTCTTAATCCAATGCAACTAACTAATGATAAGAGCTTGAGATAGATGTGGAGAGTTTAAAACCCACTTATACCCATTTTGTCCCAAAAAGGCTAAAACCAAGAAAACATTGCTTAGAAGCAGTAAACAGCTTTGTTAGTGTTTCTGGGGTTAAAATGTGTCTTAATCCAATGCAACTGACTAATTATAAGAGTTTGAGATGGATGTGGAGAGTTTAAAAGCCACTTATACCCATTTTGTCCCAAAACAGGCTAAAACCAAGAAAACATTGCCTAGAAGCACTAAACAGCTTTGTTAGTGTTTTTGTGGTTAAAATGTGTCTTAATCCAATGCAACTAACTAATTATAAGAGTTTTAGATAGATGTGGAAAGTTTAAAAGCCACTTATACCCATTTTGTCCCAAAACAGGCTTAAACCAAGAAAACATTGCTTAGAAGCTCTAAACAGCTATGTTAGTGTTTCTGGGGTTTAAATGTGTCTTAATCCAATGCAACTGCCTAATTATAAGAGTTTGAGATTGATGTGGAGAGTTTAAAAGCCACTTATACCCATTTTGTCCCAAAACAGGCTAAAACCAAGAAAACATTGCTGAGAAGCACCAAACAGCTATGTTAGTGTTTCTGGGGTTAAAATGTGTCTTAATCCAATGCAAATGACTAGTTATAGGAGTTTGAGATTGATGTGGAGAGTTTAAAAGCCACTTATACCCATTTTGTCCCAAAACAGGCTAAAACCAAGAAAACATTGCTGAGAAGCACCAAACAGCTTTGTTAGTGTTTCTGGGGTTAAAATGTTTCTTAATCCAATGCAACTAACTAATTATAAGAGTTTTAGATAGATGTGGATAGTTTAAAAGCCACTTATACCCATTTTGTCCCAAAACAGGCTTAAACCAAGAAAACATTGCTTAGAAGCTCTAAACAGCTATGTTAGTGTTTCTGGGGTTTAAATGTGTCTTAATCCAATGCAACTGCCTAACTATAAGAGTTTGAGATTGATGTGGAGAGTTTAAAAGCCACTTATACCCATTTTGTCCCAAAACAAGCTTAAACCAAGAAAACATTGCTTAGAAGCTCTAAACAGCTATGTTAGTGTTTCTGGGGTTCAAATGTGTCTTAATCCAATGCAACTGCCTAATTATAAGAGTTTGAGATTGACGTGGAGAGTTTAAAAGCCACTTATACCCATTTTGTCCCAAAACAGGCTAAAACCAAGAAAACATTGCTGAGAAGCACCAAACAGCCATGTTAGTGTTTGTGGGGTTAAAATGTGTCTTAATCCAATGCAAATGACTAATTATAAGAGTTTGAGATTGATGTGGAGAGTTTAAAAGCCACTTATACCCATTTTGTCCCAAAACAGGCTAAAACCAAGAAAACATTGCCTAGAAGCTATAAACAGCTTTGTTAGTGTTTCTGGGATTAAAATGTATCTTAATCCAAAGCAACTGACTAATTATATGAGTTTGAGATGGATGTGGAGAGTTTAAAAGCCACTTATACCCATTTTATCCCAAAACAGGTTAAAACCAAGAAAACATTGCTTAGAAGCACTAAACAGCTTTGTTAGTGTTTTTGTGGTTAAAATGTGTCTTAATCCAAGGCAACTAACTAATTATAAGAGTTTTAGATAGATGTGGAGAGTTTAAAAGCCACTTATACCCATTTTGTCCCAAAATAGGCTAAAACCAAGAAAACATTGCTTAGAAGCTCTAAACAGCTATGTTAGTGTTTCTGGGGTTAAAATGTGTCTTAATCCAATGCAACTGACTAACTATAAGAGTTTGAGATGGATGTGGAGAGTTTAAAAGCCACTTATACACATTTTGTCCCAAAACAGGCTAAAATCAAGAAAACATTGCTTAGAAGCTGTAAACAGCTTTGTTAGTGTTTCTAGGGTTAAAATGTGTCTTAATCCAATGCAACTGACTAATTATAAGAGTTTGAGATTGATGTGGAGAGTTTAAAAGCCACTTATACCCATTTTGTCCCAAAACAGGCTAAAACCAAGAAAACATTGCTGAGAAGCATCAAACAGCTATGTTAGTGTTTCTGGGGTTAAAATGTGTCTTAGTCCAATGCAAATGACTAGTTATAAGAGTTTGAGATTGATGTGGAGAGTTTAAAAGCCACTTATACCCATTTTGTCCCAAAACAGGCTAAAACCAAGAAAACATTGCCTAGAAGCTATAAACAGCTTTGTTAGTGTTTCTGGGATTAAAATGTATCTTAATCCAAAGCAACTGACTAATTATTTGAGTTTGAGATGGATGTGGAGAGTTTAAAAGCCACTTGTACTCATTTTGTCCCAAAACAGGTTAAAACCAAGAAAACATTGCTTAGAAGCACTAAACAGCTTTGTTAGTGTTTTTGTGGTTAAAATGTTTGTTAATCCAATGCAACTAACTAATTATAAGAGTTTGAGATAGATGTGGAGAGTTTAAAAGCCACTTATACCCATTTTCTCCCAAAACAGGCTAAAACCATGAAAACAATGCCTAGAAGCTGTAAACAGCTTTGTTAGTGTTTCTGGGGTTAAAATGTGTCTTAATCCAATGCAACTGACTAATTATAAGAGTTTGAGATGGATGTGGAGAGTTTAAAAGCCAGTTATACCCATTTTGTCCCAAAATAGGCTAAAACCAAGAAAACATTGCTTAGAAGCACTAAACAGCTTTGTTAGTGTTTCTGTGGTTAAAATGTGTCTTAATCCAATGCAACTGACTAACTATAAGAGTTTGAGATGGATGTGGAGAGTTTAAAAGCCACTTATACCCATTTTGTCCCAAAACAGGCTAAAACCAAGAAAACATTGCTGAGAAGCACCAAACAGCTTTGTTAGTGTTTCTGGGGTTAAAATGTTTCTTAATCCAATGCAACTAACTAATTATAAGAGTTTTAGATAGATGTGGATAGTTTAAAAGCCACTTATACCCATTTTGTCCCAAAACAGGCTTAAACCAAAAAAACATTGCTTAGAAGCTCTAAACAGCTATGTTAGTGTTTCTGGGGTTAAAATGTGTCTTAATCCAATGCAACTGACTAACTATAAGAGTTTGAGATGGATGTGGAGAGTTTAAAAGCCACTTATACACATTTTGTCCCAAAACAGGCTAAAATCAAGAAAACATTGCTTAGAAGCTGTAAACAGCTTTGTTAGTGTTTCTAGGGTTAAAATGTGTCTTAATCCAATGCAACTGACTAATTATAAGAGTTTGAGATTGATGTGGAGAGTTTAAAAGCCACTTATACCCATTTTGTCCCAAAACAAGCTAAAACCAAGAAAACATTGCTGAGAAGCACCAAACAGCTATGTTAGTGTTTCTGGGGTTAAAATGTGTCTTAATCCAATGCAAATGACTAGTTATAAGAGTTTGAGATTGATGTGGAGAGTTTAAAAGCCACTTATACCCATTTTGTCCCAAAACAGGCTAAAACCAAGAAAACATTGCTGAGAAGCACCAAACAGCTTTGTTAGTGTTTCTAGGGTTAAAATGTTTCTTAATCCAATGCAGCTAACTAATTATAAGAGTTTTAGATAGATGTGGATAGTTTAAAAGCCACTTATACCCATTTTGTCCCAAAACAGGCTTAAACCAAGAAAACATTGCTTAGAAGCTCTAAACAGCTATGTTAGTGTTTCTGGGGTTTAAATGTGTCTTAATCCAATGCAACTGCCTAATTATAAGAGTTTGACATTGATGTGGAGAGTTTAAAAGCCACTTATACCCATTTTGTCCCAAAACAGGCTTAAACCAAGAAAACATTGCTTAGAAGCTCTAAACAGCTATGTTAGTGTTTCTGGGGTTTAAATGTGTCTTAATCCAATGCAACTGCCTAATTATAAGAGTTTGAGATTGATGTGGAGAGTTTAAAAGCCACTTATACCCATTTTGTCCCAAAACAGGCTAAAACCAAGAAAACATTGCTGAAAAGCACCAAACAGCCATGTTAGTGTTTGTGGGGTTAAAATGTGTCTTAATCCAATGCAAATGACTAATTATAAGAGTTTGAGATTGATGTGGAGAGTTTAAAAGCCACTTATACCCATTTTGTCCCAAAACAGGCTAAAACCAAGAAAACATTGCCTAGAAGCTATAAACAGCTTTGTTAGTGTTTCTGGGATTAAAATGTATCTTAATCCAAAGCAACTGACTAATTATATGAGTTTGAGATGGATGTGGAGAGTTTAAAAGCCACTTATACCCATTTTATCCCAAAACAGGTTAAAACCAAGAAAACATTGCTTAGAAGCACTAAACAGCTTTGTTAGTGTTTTTGTGGTTAAAATGTGTCTTAATCCAATGCAACTAACTAATTATAAGAGTTTTAGATAGATGTGGAGAGTTTAAAAGCCACTTATACCCATTTTGTCCCAAAATAGGCTAAAACCAAGAAAACATTGCTTAGAAGCTCTAAACAGCTATGTTAGTGTTTCTGGGGTTAAAATGTGTCTTAATCCAATGCAACTGACTAACTATAAGAGTTTGAGATGGATGTGGAGAGTTTAAAAGCCACTTATACACATTTTGTCCCAAAACAGGCTAAAATCAAGAAAACATTGCTTAGAAGCTGTAAACAGCTTTGTTAGTGTTTCTAGGGTTAAAATGTGTCTTAATCCAATGCAACTGACTAATTATAAGAGTTTGAGATTGATGTGGAGAGTTTAAAAGCCACTTATACCCATTTTGTCCCAAAACAGGCTAAAACCAAGAAAACATTGCTGAGAAGCACCAAACAGCTATGTTAGTGTTTCTGGGGTTAAAATGTGTCTTAATCCAATGCAAATGACTAGTTATAAGAGTTTGAGATTGATGTGGAGAGTTTAAAAGCCACTTATACCCATTTTGTCCCAAAACAGGCTAAAACCAAGAAAACATTGCCTAGAAGCTATAAACAGCTTTGTTAGTGTTTCTGGGATTAAAATGTATCTTAATCCAAAGCAACTGACTAATTATTTGAGTTTGAGATGGATGTGGAGAGTTTAAAAGCCACTTGTACTCATTTTGTCCCAAAACAGGTTAAAACCAAGAAAACATTGCTTAGAAGCACTAAACAGCTTTGTTAGTGTTTTTGTGGTTAAAATGTGTATTAATCCAATGCAACTAACTAATTATAAGAGTTTGAGATAGATGTGGAGAGTTTAAAAGCCACTTATACCCATTTTCTCCCAAAACAGGCTAAAACCATGAAAACAATGCCTAGAAGCTGTAAACAGCTTTGTTAGTGTTTCTGGGGTTAAAATGTGTCTTAATCCAATGCAACTGACTAATTATAAGAGTTTGAGATGGATGTGGAGAGTTTAAAAGCCAGTTATACCCATTTTGTCCCAAAATAGGCTAAAACCAAGAAAACATTGCTTAGAAGCACTAAACAGCTTTGTTAGTGTTTCTGTGGTTAAAATGTGTCTTAATCCAATGCAACTGACTAACTATAAGAGTTTGAGATGGATGTGGAGAGTTTAAAAGCCACTTATACACATTTTGTCCCAAAACAGGCTAAAATCAAGAAAACATTGCTTAGAAGCTGTAAACAGCTTTGTTAGTGTTTCTGGGGTTAAAATGTGTTTTAATCCAATGCAACTGACTAATTAGAAGAGTTTGAGATTGATGTGGAGAGTTTAAAAGCCACTTATACCCATTTTGTCCCAAAACAGGCTAAAACCAAGAAAACATTGCTGAGAAGCACCAAACAGCTATGTTAGTGTTTCTGGGGTTAAAATGTGTCTTAATCTAATGCAAATGACTAGTTACAAGAGTTTGAGATTGATGTGGAGAGTTTAAAAGCCACTTATACCCATTTTGTCCCAAAACAGGCTAAAACCAAGAAAACATTGCCTAGAAGCTATAAACAGCTTTGTTAGTGTTTATGGGATTAAAATGTATCTTAATCCAAAGCAACTGACTAATTATATGGGTTTGAGATGGATGTGGAGAGTTTAAAAGCCACTTATACCCATTTTGTCCCAAAACAGGTTAAAACCAAGAAAACATTGCTTAGAAGCACTAAACAGCTTTGTTAGTGTTTTTGTGGTTAAAATGTGTCTTAATCCAATGCAACTAACTAATTATAAGAGTTTTAGATAGATGTGGAGAGTTTAAAAGCCACTTATACCCATTTTGTCCCAAAATAGGCTAAAACCAAGAAAACATTGCTTAGAAGCTCTAAACAGCTATGTTAGTGTTTCTGGGGTTAAAATGTGTCTTAATCCAATGCAACTGACTAACTATAAGAGTTTCAGATGGATGTGGAGAGTTTAAAAGCCACTTATACACATTTTGTCCCAAAACAGGCTAAAATCAAGAAAACATTGCTTAGAAGCTGTAAACAGCTTTGTTAGTGTTTCTAGGGTTAAAATGTGTCTTAATCCAATGCAACTGACTAATTATAAGAGTTTGAGATTGATGTGGAGAGTTTAAAAGCCACTTATACCCATTTTGTCCCAAAACAGGCTAAAACCAAGAAAACATTGCTGAGAAGCACCAAACAGCTATGTTAGTGTTTCTGGGGTTAAAATGTGTCTTAATCCAATGCAAATGACTAGTTATAAGAGTTTGAGATTGATGTGGAGAGTTGAAAAGCCACTTATACCCATTTTGTCCCAAAACAGGCTAAAACCAAGAAAACATTGCCTAGAAGCTATAAACAGCTTTGTTAGTGTTTCTGGGATTAAAATGTATCTTAATCCAAAGCAACTGACTAATTATTTGAGTTTGAGATGGATGTGGAGAGTTTAAAAGCCACTTGTACTCATTTTGTCCCAAAACAGGTTAAAACCAAGAAAACATTGCTTAGAAGCACTAAACAGCTTTGTTAGTGTTTTTGTGGTTAAAATGTGTATTAATCCAATGCAACTAACTAATTATAAGAGTTTGAGATAGATGTGGAGAGTTTAAAAGCCACTTATACCCATTTTTTTCCCAAAACAGGCTAAAACCATGAAAACAATGCCTAGAAGCTGTAAACAGCTTTGTTAGTGTTTCTGGGGTTAAAATGTGTCTTAATCCAATGCAACTGACTAATTATAAGAGTTTGAGATGGATGTGGAGAGTTTAAAAGCCAGTTATACCCATTTTGTCCCAAAATAGGCTAAAACCAAGAAAACATTGCTTAGAAGCACTAAACAGCTTTGTTAGTGTTTCTGTGGTTAAAATGTGTCTTAATCCAATGCAACTGACTAACTATAAGAGTTTGAGATGGATGTGGAGAGTTTAAAAGCCACTTATACACATTTTGTCCCAAAACAGGCTAAAATCAAGAAAACATTGCTTAGAAGCTGTAAACAGCTTTGTTAGTGTTTCTGGGGTTAAAATGTGTCTTAATCCAATGCAACTGACTAATTAGAAGAGTTTGAGATTGATGTGGAGAGTTTAAAAGCCACTTATACCCATTTTGTCCCAAAACAGGCTAAAACCAAGAAAACATTGCTGAGAAGCACCAAACAGCTATGTTAGTGTTTCTGGGGTTAAAATGTGTCTTAATCCAATGCAAATGACTAGTTATAAGAGTTTGAGATTGATGTGGAGAGTTTAAAAGCCACTTATACCCATTTTGTCCCAAAACAGGCTAAAACCAAGAAAACATTGCCTAGAAGCTGTAAACAGCTTTGTTAGTGTTTCTGGGATTAAAATGTATCTTAATCCAAAGCAACTGACTAATTATATGAGTTTGAGATGGATGTGGAGAGTTTAAAAGCCACTTATACCCATTTTGTCCCAAAACAGGTTAAAACCAAGAAAACATTGCTTAGAAGCACTAAACAGCTTTGTTAGTGTTTTTGTGGTTAAAATGTGTCTTAATCCAATGCAACTAACTAATTATAAGAGTTTTAGATAGATGTGGAGAGTTTAAAAGCCACTTATACCCATTTTGTCCCAAAATAGGCTAAAACCAAGAAAACATTGCTTAGAAGCTCTAAACAGCTATGTTAGTGTTTCTGGGGTTAAAATGTGTCTTAATCCAATGCAACTGACTAACTATAAGAGTTTCAGATGGATGTGGAGAGTTTAAAAGCCACTTATACACATTTTGTCCAAAAACAGGCTAAAATCAAGAAAACATTGCTTAGAAGCTGTAAACAGCTTTGTTAGTGTTTCTAGGGTTAAAATGTGTCTTAATCCAATGCAACTGACTAATTATAAGAGTTTGAGATTGATGTGGAGAGTTTAAAAGCCACTTATACCCATTTTGTCCCAAAACAGGCTAAAACCAAGAAAACATTGCTGAGAAGCACCAAACAGCTATGTTAGTGTTTCTGGGGTTAAAATGTGTCTTAATCCAATGCAAATGACTAGTTATAAGAGTTTGAGATTGATGTGGAGAGTTGAAAAGCCACTTATACCCATTTTGTCCCAAAACAGGCTAAAACCAAGAAAACATTGCCTAGAAGCTATAAACAGCTTTGTTAGTGTTTCTGGGATTAAAATGTATCTTAATCCAAAGCAACTGACTAATTATTTGAGTTTGAGATGGATGTGGAGAGTTTAAAAGCCACTTGTACTCATTTTGTCCCAAAACAGGTTAAAACCAAGAAAACATTGCTTAGAAGCACTAAACAGCTTTGTTAGTGTTTTTGTGGTTAAAATGTGTATTAATCCAATGCAACTAACTAATTATAAGAGTTTGAGATAGATGTGGAGAGTTTAAAAGCCACTTATACCCATTTTCTCCCAAAACAGGCTAAAACCATGAAAACAATGCCTAGAAGCTGTAAACAGCTTTGTTAGTGTTTCTGGGGTTAAAATGTGTCTTAATCCAATGCAACTGACTAATTATAAGAGTTTGAGATGGATGTGGAGAGTTTAAAAGCCAGTTATACCCATTTTGTCCCAAAATAGGCTAAAACCAAGAAAACATTGCTTAGAAGCACTAAACAGCTTTGTTAGTGTTTCTGTGGTTAAAATGTGTCTTAATCCAATGCAACTGACTAACTATAAGAGTTTGAGATGGATGTGGAGAGTTTAAAAGCCACTTATACACATTTTGTCCCAAAACAGGCTAAAATCAAGAAAACATTGCTTAGAAGCTGTAAACAGCTTTGTTAGTGTTTATGGGGTTAAAATGTGTCTTAATCCAATGCAACTGACTAATTAGAAGAGTTTGAGATTGATGTGGAGAGTTTAAAAGCCACTTATACCCATTTTGTCCCAAAACAGGCTAAAACCAAGAAAACATTGCTGAGAAGCACCAAACAGCTATGTTAGTGTTTCTGGGGTTAAAATGTGTCTTAATCCAATGCAAATGACTAGTTATAAGAGTTTGAGATTGATGTGGAGAGTTTAAAAGCCACTTATACCCATTTTGTCCCAAAACAGGCTAAAACCAAGAAAACATTGCCTAGAAGCTGTAAACAGCTTTGTTAGTGTTTCTGGGATTAAAATGTATCTTAATCCAAAGCAACTGACTAATTATATGAGTTTGAGATGGATGTGGAGAGTTTAAAAGCCACTTATACCCATTTTGTCCCAAAACAGGTTAAAACCAAGAAAACATTGCTTAGAAGCACTAAACAGCTTTGTTAGTGTTTTTGTGGTTAAAATGTGTCTTAATCCAATGCAACTAACTAATTATAAGAGTTTTAGATAGATGTGGAGAGTTTAAAAGCCACTTATACCCATTTTGTCCCAAAATAGGCTAAAACCAAGAAAACATTGCTTAGAAGCTCTAAACAGCTATGTTAGTGTTTCTGGGGTTAAAATGTGTCTTAATCCAATGTAACTGACTAACTATAAGAGTTTGAGATGGATGTGGAGAGTTTAAAAGCCACTTATACACATTTTGTCCCAAAACAGGCTAAAATCAAGAAAACATTGCTTAGAAGCTGTAAACAGCTTTGTTAGTGTTTCTAGGGTTAAAATGTGTCTTAATCCAATGCAACTGACTAATTATAAGAGTTTGAGATTGATGTGGAGAGTTTAAAAGCCACTTATACCCATTTTGTCCCAAAACAGGCTAAAACCAAGAAAACATTGCTGAGAAGCACCAAACAGCTATGTTAGTGTTTCTGGGGTTAAAATGTGTCTTAGTCCAATGCAAATGACTAGTTATAAGAGTTTGAGATTGATGTGGAGAGTTTAAAAGCCACTTATACCCATTTTGTCCCAAAACAGGCTAAAACCAAGAAAACATTGCTGAGAAGCACCAAACAGCTTTGTTAGTGTTTCTGGGGTTAAAATGTTTCTTAATCCAATGCAACTAACTAATTATAAGAGCATGAGATAGATGTGGAGAGTTTAAAACCCACTTATACCCATTTTGTCCCAAAAAGGCTAAAACCAAGAAAACATTGCTTAGAAGCAGTAAACGGCTTTGTTAGTGTTTCTGGGGTTAAAATGTGTCTTAATCCAATGCAACTGACTAATTATAAGAGTTTGAGATAGATGTGGAGAGTTTAAAAGCCACTTATACCCATTTTGTCCCAAAACAGGCTAAAACCATGAAAACAATGCCTAGAAGCTGTAAACAGCTTTGTTAGTGTTTCTGGGGTTAAAATGTGTCTTAATCTAATGCAACTGACTAATTATAAGAGTTTGAGATGGATGTGGAGAGTTTAAAAGCCACTTATACCCATTTTGTCCCAAAACAGGCTAAAACCAAGAAAACATTGCTTAGAAGCACTAAACAGCTTTGTTAGTGTTTTTGTGGTTAAAATGTGTCTTAATCCAATGCAACTAACTAATTATAAGAGTTTTAGATAGATGTGGAGAGTTTAAAAGCCACTTATACCCATTTTGTCCCAAAACAGGCTTAAACCAAGAAAACATTGCTTAGAAGCTCTAAACAGCTATGTTAGTGTTTTTGGGGTTTAAATGTGTCTTAATCCAATGCAACTGCCTAATTATAAGAGTTTGAGATTGATGTGGAGAGTTTAAAAGCCACTTATACCCATTTTGTCCCAAAACAGGCTAAAACCAAGAAAACATTGCTGAGAAGCACCAAACAGCCATGTTAGTGTTTGTGGGGTTAAAATGTGTCTTAATCCAATGCAAATGACTAATTATAAGAGTTTGAGATTGATGTGGAGAGTTTAAAAGCCACTTATACCCATTTTGTCCCAAAACAGGCTAAAACCAAGAAAACATTGCCTAGAAGCTATAAACAGCTTTGTTAGTGTTTCTGGGATTAAAATGTATCTTAATCCAAAGCAACTGACTAATTATATGAGTTGGAGATGGATGTGGAGAGTTTAAAAGCCACTTATACCCATTTTATCCCAAAACAGGTTAAAACCAAGAAAACATTGCTTAGAAGCACTAAACAGCTTTGTTAGTGTTTTTGTGGTTAAAATGTGTCTTAATCCAATGCAACTAACTAATTATAAGAGTTTTAGATAGATGTGGAGAGTTTAAAAGCCACTTATACCCATTTTGTCCCAAAATAGGCTAAAACCAAGAAAACATTGCTTAGAAGCTCTAAACAGCTATGTTAGTGTTTCTGGGGTTAAAATGTGTCTTAATCCAATGCAACTGACTAACTATAAGAGTTTGAGATGGATGTGGAGAGTTTAAAAGCCACCTATACACATTTTGTCCCAAAACAGGCTAAAATCAAGAAAACATTGCTTAGAAGCTGTAAACAGCTTTGTTAGTGTTTCTAGGGTTAAAATGTGTCTTAATCCAATGCAACTGACTAATTATAAGAGTTTGAGATTGATGTGGAGAGTGTAAAAGCCACTTATACCCATTTTGTCCCAAAACAGGCTAAAACCAAGAAAACATTGCTGAGAAGCACCAAACAGCTATGTTAGTGTTTCTGGGGTTAAAATGTGTCTTAATCCAATGCAAATGACTAGTTATAAGAGTTTGAGATTGATGTGGAGAGTTTAAAAGCCACTTATACCCATTTTGTCCCAAAACAGGCTAAAACCAAGAAAACATTGCCTAGAAGCTATAAACAGCTTTGTTAGTGTTTCTGGGATTAAAATGTATCTTAATCCAAAGCAACTGACTAATTATTTGAGTTTGAGATGGATGTGGAGAGTTTAAAAGCCACTTGTACTCATTTTGTCCCAAAACAGGTTAAAACCAAAAAAACATTGCTTAGAAGCACTAAACAGCTTTGTTAGTGTTTTTGTGGTTAAAATGTGTATTAATCCAATGCAACTAACTAATTATAAGAGTTTGAGATAGATGTGGAGAGTTTAAAAGCCAATTATACCCATTTTGTCCCAAAATAGGCTAAAACCAAGAAAACATTGCTTAGAAGCACCAAACAGCTATGTTAGTGTTTCTGGGGTTAAAATGTGTCTTAGTCCAATGCAAATGACTAGTTATAAGAGTTTGAGATTGATGTGGAGAGTTTAAAAGCCACTTATACCCATTTTGTCCCAAAACAGGCTAAAACCAAGAAAACATTGCTGAGAAGCACCAAACAGCTTTGTTAGTGTTTCTGGGGTTAGAATGTTTCTTAATCCAATGCAACTAACTAATTATAAGAGCTTGAGATAGATGTGGAGAGTTTAAAACCCACTTATACCCATTTTGTCCCAAAAAGGCTAAAACCAAGAAAACATTGCTTAGAAGCAGTAAACAGCTTTGTTAGTGTTTCTGGGGTTAAAATGTGTCTTAATCCAATGCAACTGACTAATTATAAGAGTTTGAGATAGATGTGGAGAGTTTAAAAGCCACTTATACCCATTTTGTCCCAAAACAGGCTAAAACCATGAAAACAATGCCTAGAAGCTGTAAACAGCTTTGTTAGTGTTTCTGGGGTTAAAATGTGTCTTAATCTAATGCAACTGACTAATTATAAGAGTTTGAGATGGATGTGGAGAGTTTAAAAGCCACTTATACCCATTTTGTCCCAAAACAGGCTAAAACCAAGAAAACATTGCTTAGAAGCACTAAACAGCTTTGTTAGTGTTTTTGTGGTTAAAATGTGTCTTAATCCAATGCAACTAACTAATTATAAGAGTTTTAGATAGATGTGGAGAGTTTAAAAGCCACTTATACCCATTTTGTCCCAAAACAGGCTTAAACCAAGAAAACATTGCTTAGAAGCTCTAAACAGCTATGTTAGTGTTTCTGGGGTTTAAATGTGTCTTAATCCAATGCAACTGCCTAATTATAAGAGTTTGAGATTGATGTGGAGAGTTTAAAAGCCACTTATACCCATTTTGTCCCAAAACAGGCTAAAACCAAGAAAACATTGCTGAGAAGTACCAAACAGCCATGTTAGTGTTTGTGGGGTTAAAATGTGTCTTAATCCAATGCAAATGACTAATTATAAGAGTTTGAGATTGATGTGGAGAGTTTAAAAGCCACTTATACCCATTTTGTCCCAAAACAGGCTAAAACCAAGAAAACATTGCCTAGAAGCTATAAACAGCTTTGTTAGTGTTTCTGGGATTAAAATGTATCTTAATCCAAAGCAACTGACTAATTATATGAGTTGGAGATGGATGTGGAGAGTTTAAAAGCCACTTATACCCATTTTATCCCAAAACAGGTTAAAACCAAGAAAACATTGCTTAGAAGCACTAAACAGCTTTGTTAGTGTTTTTGTGGTTAAAATGTGTCTTAATCCAATGCAACTAACTAATTATAAGAGTTTTAGATAGATGTGGAGAGTTTAAAAGCCACTTATACACATTTTGTCCCAAAACAGGCTAAAATCAAGAAAACATTGCTTAGAAGCTGTAAACAGCTTTGTTAGTGTTTCTGGGGTTAAAATGTGTCTTAATCCAATGCAACTGACTAATTAGAAGAGTTTGAGATTGATGTGGAGAGTTTAAAAGCCACTTATACCCATTTTGTCCCAAAACAGGCTAAAACCAAGAAAACATTGCTGAGAAGCACCAAACAGCTATGTTAGTGTTTCTGGGGTTAAAATGTGTCTTAATCCAATGCAAATGACTAGTTATAAGAGTTTGAGATTGATGTGGAGAGTTTAAAAGCCACTTATACCCATTTTGTCCCAAAACAGGCTAAAACCAAGAAAACATTGCCTAGAAGCTGTAAACAGCTTTGTTAGTGTTTCTGGGATTAAAATGTATCTTAATCCAAAGCAACTGACTAATTATATGAGTTGGAGATGGATGTGGAGAGTTTAAAAGCCACTTATACCCATTTTATCCCAAAACAGGTTAAAACCAAGAAAACATTGCTTAGAAGCACTAAACAGCTTTGTTAGTGTTTTTGTGGTTAAAATGTGTCTTAATCCAATGCAACTAACTAATTATAAGAGTTTTAGATAGATGTGGAGAGTTTAAAAGCCACTTATACCCATTTTGTCCCAAAACAGGCTTAAACCAAGAAAACATTGCTTAGAAGCTCTAAACAGCTATGTTAGTGTTTCTGGGGTTTAAATGTGTCTTAATCCAATGCAACTGCCTAATTATAAGAGTTTGAGATTGATGTGGAGAGTTTAAAAGCCACTTATACCCATTTTGTCCCAAAACAGGCTAAAACCAAGAAAACATTGCTGAGAAGTACCAAACAGCCATGTTAGTGTTTGTGGGGTTAAAATGTGTCTTAATCCAATGCAAATGACTAATTATAAGAGTTTGAGATTGATGTGGAGAGTTTAAAAGCCACTTATACCCATTTTGTCCCAAAACAGGCTAAAACCAAGAAAACATTGCCTAGAAGCTATAAACAGCTTTGTTAGTGTTTCTGGGATTAAAATGTATCTTAATCCAAAGCAACTGACTAATTATATGAGTTGGAGATGGATGTGGAGAGTTTAAAAGCCACTTATACCCATTTTATCCCAAAACAGGTTAAAACCAAGAAAACATTGCTTAGAAGCACTAAACAGCTTTGTTAGTGTTTTTGTGGTTAAAATGTGTCTTAATCCAATGCAACTAACTAATTATAAGAGTTTTAGATAGATGTGGAGAGTTTAAAAGCCACTTATACACATTTTGTCCCAAAACAGGCTAAAATCAAGAAAACATTGCTTAGAAGCTGTAAACAGCTTTGTTAGTGTTTCTGGGGTTAAAATGTGTCTTAATCCAATGCAACTGACTAATTAGAAGAGTTTGAGATTGATGTGGAGAGTTTAAAAGCCACTTATACCCATTTTGTCCCAAAACAGGCTAAAACCAAGAAAACATTGCTGAGAAGCACCAAACAGCTATGTTAGTGTTTCTGGGGTTAAAATGTGTCTTAATCCAATGCAAATGACTAGTTATAAGAGTTTGAGATTGATGTGGAGAGTTTAAAAGCCACTTATACCCATTTTGTCCCAAAACAGGCTAAAACCAAGAAAACATTGCCTAGAAGCTGTAAACAGCTTTGTTAGTGTTTCTGGGATTAAAATGTATCTTAATCCAAAGCAACTGACTAATTATATGAGTTTGAGATGGATGTGGAGAGTTTAAAAGCCACTTATACCCATTTTGTCCCAAAACAGGTTAAAACCAAGAAAACATTGCTTAGAAGCACTAAACAGCTTTGTTAGTGTTTTTGTGGTTAAAATGTGTCTTAATCCAATGCAACTAACTAATTATAAGAGTTTTAGATAGATGTGGAGAGTTTAAAAGCCACTTATACCCATTTTGTCCCAAAATAGGCTAAAACCAAGAAAACATTGCTTAGAAGCTCTAAACAGCTATGTTAGTGTTTCTGGGGTTAAAATGTGTCTTAATCCAATGTAACTGACTAACTATAAGAGTTTGAGATGGATGTGGAGAGTTTAAAAGCCACTTATACACATTTTGTCCCAAAACAGGCTAAAATCAAGAAAACATTGCTTAGAAGCTGTAAACAGCTTTGTTAGTGTTTCTAGGGTTAAAATGTGTCTTAATCCAATGCAACTGACTAATTATAAGAGTTTGAGATTGATGTGGAGAGTTTAAAAGCCACTTATACCCATTTTGTCCCAAAACAGGCTAAAACCAAGAAAACATTGCTGAGAAGCACCAAACAGCTATGTTAGTGTTTCTGGGGTTAAAATGTGTCTTAGTCCAATGCAAATGACTAGTTATAAGAGTTTGAGATTGATGTGGAGAGTTTAAAAGCCACTTATACCCATTTTGTCCCAAAACAGGCTAAAACCAAGAAAACATTGCTGAGAAGCACCAAACAGCTTTGTTAGTGTTTCTGGGGTTAAAATGTTTCTTAATCCAATGCAACTAACTAATTATAAGAGCTTGAGATAGATGTGGAGAGTTTAAAACCCACTTATACCCATTTTGTCCCAAAAAGGCTAAAACCAAGAAAACATTGCTTAGAAGCAGTAAACGGCTTTGTTAGTGTTTCTGGGGTTAAAATGTGTCTTAATCCAATGCAACTGACTAATTATAAGAGTTTGAGATAGATGTGGAGAGTTTAAAAGCCACTTATACCCATTTTGTCCCAAAACAGGCTAAAACCATGAAAACAATGCCTAGAAGCTGTAAACAGCTTTGTTAGTGTTTCTGGGGTTAAAATGTGTCTTAATCTAATGCAACTGACTAATTATAAGAGTTTGAGATGGATGTGGAGAGTTTAAAAGCCACTTATACCCATTTTGTCCCAAAACAGGCTAAAACCAAGAAAACATTGCTTAGAAGCACTAAACAGCTTTGTTAGTGTTTTTGTGGTTAAAATGTGTCTTAATCCAATGCAACTAACTAATTATAAGAGTTTTAGATAGATGTGGAGAGTTTAAAAGCCACTTATACCCATTTTGTCCCAAAACAGGCTTAAACCAAGAAAACATTGCTTAGAAGCTCTAAACAGCTATGTTAGTGTTTTTGGGGTTTAAATGTGTCTTAATCCAATGCAACTGCCTAATTATAAGAGTTTGAGATTGATGTGGAGAGTTTAAAAGCCACTTATACCCATTTTGTCCCAAAACAGGCTAAAACCAAGAAAACATTGCTGAGAAGCACCAAACAGCCATGTTAGTGTTTGTGGGGTTAAAATGTGTCTTAATCCAATGCAAATGACTAATTATAAGAGTTTGAGATTGATGTGGAGAGTTTAAAAGCCACTTATACCCATTTTGTCCCAAAACAGGCTAAAACCAAGAAAACATTGCCTAGAAGCTATAAACAGCTTTGTTAGTGTTTCTGGGATTAAAATGTATCTTAATCCAAAGCAACTGACTAATTATATGAGTTGGAGATGGATGTGGAGAGTTTAAAAGCCACTTATACCCATTTTATCCCAAAACAGGTTAAAACCAAGAAAACATTGCTTAGAAGCACTAAACAGCTTTGTTAGTGTTTTTGTGGTTAAAATGTGTCTTAATCCAATGCAACTAACTAATTATAAGAGTTTTAGATAGATGTGGAGAGTTTAAAAGCCACTTATACCCATTTTGTCCCAAAATAGGCTAAAACCAAGAAAACATTGCTTAGAAGCTCTAAACAGCTATGTTAGTGTTTCTGGGGTTAAAATGTGTCTTAATCCAATGCAACTGACTAACTATAAGAGTTTGAGATGGATGTGGAGAGTTTAAAAGCCACCTATACACATTTTGTCCCAAAACAGGCTAAAATCAAGAAAACATTGCTTAGAAGCTGTAAACAGCTTTGTTAGTGTTTCTAGGGTTAAAATGTGTCTTAATCCAATGCAACTGACTAATTATAAGAGTTTGAGATTGATGTGGAGAGTGTAAAAGCCACTTATACCCATTTTGTCCCAAAACAGGCTAAAACCAAGAAAACATTGCTGAGAAGCACCAAACAGCTATGTTAGTGTTTCTGGGGTTAAAATGTGTCTTAATCCAATGCAAATGACTAGTTATAAGAGTTTGAGATTGATGTGGAGAGTTTAAAAGCCACTTATACCCATTTTGTCCCAAAACAGGCTAAAACCAAGAAAACATTGCCTAGAAGCTATAAACAGCTTTGTTAGTGTTTCTGGGATTAAAATGTATCTTAATCCAAAGCAACTGACTAATTATTTGAGTTTGAGATGGATGTGGAGAGTTTAAAAGCCACTTGTACTCATTTTGTCCCAAAACAGGTTAAAACCAAAAAAACATTGCTTAGAAGCACTAAACAGCTTTGTTAGTGTTTTTGTGGTTAAAATGTGTATTAATCCAATGCAACTAACAGATTATAAGAGTTTGAGATAGATGTGGAGAGTTTAAAAGCCAATTATACCCATTTTGTCCCAAAATAGGCTAAAACCAAGAAAACATTGCTTAGAAGCACCAAACAGCTATGTTAGTGTTTCTGGGGTTAAAATGTGTCTTAGTCCAATGCAAATGACTAGTTATAAGAGTTTGAGATTGATGTGGAGAGTTTAAAAGCCACTTATACCCATTTTGTCCCAAAACAGGCTAAAACCAAGAAAACATTGCTGAGAAGCACCAAACAGCTTTGTTAGTGTTTCTGGGGTTAGAATGTTTCTTAATCCAATGCAACTAACTAATTATAAGAGCTTGAGATAGATGTGGAGAGTTTAAAACCCACTTATACCCATTTTGTCCCAAAAAGGCTAAAACCAAGAAAACATTGCTTAGAAGCAGTAAACAGCTTTGTTAGTGTTTCTGGGGTTAAAATGTGTCTTAATCCAATGCAACTGACTAATTATAAGAGTTTGAGATAGATGTGGAGAGTTTAAAAGCCACTTATACCCATTTTGTCCCAAAACAGGCTAAAACCATGAAAACAATGCCTAGAAGCTGTAAACAGCTTTGTTAGTGTTTCTGGGGTTAAAATGTGTCTTAATCTAATGCAACTGACTAATTATAAGAGTTTGAGATGGATGTGGAGAGTTTAAAAGCCACTTATACCCATTTTGTCCCAAAACAGGCTAAAACCAAGAAAACATTGCTTAGAAGCACTAAACAGCTTTGTTAGTGTTTTTGTGGTTAAAATGTGTCTTAATCCAATGCAACTAACTAATTATAAGAGTTTTAGATAGATGTGGAGAGTTTAAAAGCCACTTATACCCATTTTGTCCCAAAACAGGCTTAAACCAAGAAAACATTGCTTAGAAGCTCTAAACAGCTATGTTAGTGTTTCTGGGGTTTAAATGTGTCTTAATCCAATGCAACTGCCTAATTATAAGAGTTTGAGATTGATGTGGAGAGTTTAAAAGCCACTTATACCCATTTTGTCCCAAAACAGGCTAAAACCAAGAAAACATTGCTGAGAAGTACCAAACAGCCATGTTAGTGTTTGTGGGGTTAAAATGTGTCTTAATCCAATGCAAATGACTAATTATAAGAGTTTGAGATTGATGTGGAGAGTTTAAAAGCCACTTATACCCATTTTGTCCCAAAACAGGCTAAAACCAAGAAAACATTGCCTAGAAGCTATAAACAGCTTTGTTAGTGTTTCTGGGATTAAAATGTATCTTAATCCAAAGCAACTGACTAATTATATGAGTTGGAGATGGATGTGGAGAGTTTAAAAGCCACTTATACCCATTTTATCCCAAAACAGGTTAAAACCAAGAAAACATTGCTTAGAAGCACTAAACAGCTTTGTTAGTGTTTTTGTGGTTAAAATGTGTCTTAATCCAATGCAACTAACTAATTATAAGAGTTTTAGATAGATGTGGAGAGTTTAAAAGCCACTTATACACATTTTGTCCCAAAACAGGCTAAAATCAAGAAAACATTGCTTAGAAGCTGTAAACAGCTTTGTTAGTGTTTCTGGGGTTAAAATGTGTCTTAATCCAATGCAACTGACTAATTAGAAGAGTTTGAGATTGATGTGGAGAGTTTAAAAGCCACTTATACCCATTTTGTCCCAAAACAGGCTAAAACCAAGAAAACATTGCTGAGAAGCACCAAACAGCTATGTTAGTGTTTCTGGGGTTAAAATGTGTCTTAATCCAATGCAAATGACTAGTTATAAGAGTTTGAGATTGATGTGGAGAGTTTAAAAGCCACTTATACCCATTTTGTCCCAAAACAGGCTAAAACCAATAAAACATTGCCTAGAAGCTATAAACAGCTTTGTTAGTGTTTCTAGGATTAAAATGTATCTTAATCCAAAGCAACTGACTAATTATATGAGTTTGAGATGGATGTGGAGAGTTTAAAAGCCACTTATACCCATTTTGTCCCAAAACAGGTTAAAACCAAGAAAACATTGCTTAGAAGCACTAAACAGCTTTGTTAGTGTTTTTGTGGTTAAAATGTGTCTTAATCCAATGCAACTAACTAATTATAAGAGTTTTAGATAGATGTGGAGAGTTTAAAAGCCACTTATACCCATTTTGTCCCAAAATAGGCTAAAACCAAGAAAACATTGCTTAGAAGCTCTAAACAGCTATGTTAGTGTTTCTGGGGTTAAAATGTGTCTTAATCCAATGCAACTGACTAACTATAAGAGTTTGAGATGGATGTGGAGAGTTTAAAAGCCACTTATACACATTTTGTCCCAAAACAGGCTAAAATCAAGAAAACATTGCTTAGAAGCTGTAAACAGCTTTGTTAGTGTTTCTAGGGTTAAAATGTGTCTTAATCCAATGCAACTGACTAATTATAAGAGTTTGAGATTGATGTGGAGAGTTTAAAAGCCACTTATACCCATTTTGTCCCAAAACAGGCTAAAACCAAGAAAACATTTCTGAGAAGCACCAAACAGCTATGTTAGTGTTTCTGGGGTTAAAATGTGTCTTAGTCCAATGCAAATTACTAGTTATAAGAGTTTGAGATTGATGTGGAGAGTTTAAAAGCCACTTATACCCATTTTGTCCCAAAACAGGCTAAAACCAAGAAAACATTGCTGAGAAGCACCAAACAGCTTTGTTAGTGTTTCTGGGGTTAAAATGTTTCTTAATCCAATGCAACTAACTAATTATAAGAGCTTGAGATAGATGTGGAGAGTTTAAAACCCACTTATACCCATTTTGTCCCAAAAAGGCTAAAACCAAGAAAACATTGCTTAGAAGCAGTAAACAGCTTTGTTAGTGTTTCTGGGGTTAAAATGTGTCTTAATCCAATGCAACTGACTAATTATAAGAGTTTGAGATAGATGTGGAGAGTTTAAAAGCCACTTATACCCATTTTGTCCCAAAACAGGCTAAAACCATGAAAACAATGCCTAGAAGCTGTAAACAGCTTTGTTAGTGTTTCTGGGGTTAAAATGTGTCTTAATCTAATGCAACTGACTAATTATAAGAGTTTGAGATGGATGTGGAGAATTTAAAAGCCACTTATACCCATTTTGTCCCAAAACAGGCTAAAACCAAGAAAACATTGCTTAGAAGCACTAAACAGCTTTGTTAGTGTTTTTGTGGTTAAAATGTGTCTTAATCCAATGCAACTAACTAATTATAAGAGTTTTAGATAGATGTGGAGAGTTTAAAAGCCACTTATACCCATTTTGTCCCAAAACAGGCTTAAACCAAGAAAACATTGCTTAGAAGCTCTAAACAGCTATGTTAGTGTTTCTGGGGTTTAAATGTGTCTTAATCCAATGCAACTGCCTAATTATAAGAGTTTGAGATTGATGTGGAGAGTTTAAAAGCCACTTATACCCATTTTGTCCCAAAACAGGCTAAAACCAAGAAAACATTGCTGAGAAGCACCAAACAGCCATGTTAGTGTTTGTGGGGTTAAAATGTGTCTTAATCCAATGCAAATGACTAATTATAAGAGTTTGAGATTGATGTGGAGAGTTTAAAAGCCACTTATACCCATTTTGTCCCAAAACAGGCTAAAACCAAGAAAACATTGCCTAGAAGCTATAAACAGCTTTGTTAGTGTTTCTGGGATTAAAATGTATCTTAATCCAAAGCAACTGACTAATTATATGAGTTGGAGATGGATGTGGAGAGTTTAAAAGCCACTTATACCCATTTTATCCCAAAACAGGTTAAAACCAAGAAAACATTGCTTAGAAGCACTAAACAGCTTTGTTAGTGTTTTTGTGGTTAAAATGTGTCTTAATCCAATGCAACTAACTAATTATAAGAGTTTTAGATAGATGTGGAGAGTTTAAAAGCCACTTATACCCATTTTGTCCCAAAATAGGCTAAAACCAAGAAAACATTGCTTAGAAGCTCTAAACAGCTATGTTAGTGTTTCTGGGGTTAAAATGTGTCTTAATCCAATGCAACTGACTAACTATAAGAGTTTGAGATGGATGTGGAGAGTTTAAAAGCCACCTATACACATTTTGTCCCAAAACAGGCTAAAATCAAGAAAACATTGCTTAGAAGCTGTAAACAGCTTTGTTAGTGTTTCTAGGGTTAAAATGTGTCTTAATCCAATGCAACTGACTAATTATAAGAGTTTGAGATTGATGTGGAGAGTGTAAAAGCCACTTATACCCACTTTGTCCCAAAACAGGCTAAAACCAAGAAAACATTGCTGAGAAGCACCAAACAGCTATGTTAGTGTTTCTGGGGTTAAAATGTGTCTTAATCCAATGCAAATGACTAGTTATAAGAGTTTGAGATTGATGTGGAGAGTTTAAAAGCCACTTATACCCATTTTGTCCCAAAACAGGCTAAAACCAAGAAAACATTGCCTAGAAGCTATAAACAGCTTTGTTAGTGTTTCTGGGATTAAAATGTATCTTAATCCAAAGCAACTGACTAATTATTTGAGTTTGAGATGGATGTGGAGAGTTTAAAAGCCACTTGTACTCATTTTGTCCCAAAACAGGTTAAAACCAAGAAAACATTGCTTAGAAGCACTAAACAGCTTTGTTAGTGTTTTTGTGGTTAAAATGTGTATTAATCCAATGCAACTAACTAATTATAAGAGTTTGAGATAGATGTGGAGAGTTTAAAAGCCACTTATACCCATTTTCTCCCAAAACAGGCTAAAACCATGAAAAAAATGCCTAGAAGCTGTAAACAGCTTTGTTTGTGTTTCTGGGGTTAAAATGTGTCTTAATCCAATGCAACTGACTAATTATAAGAGTTTGAGATGGATGTGGAGAGTTTAAAAGCCAGTTATACCCATTTTGTCCCAAAATAGGCTAAAACCAAGAAAACATTGCTTAGAAGCACTAAACAGCTTTGTTAGTGTTTCTGTGGTTAAAATGTGTCTTAATCCAATGCAACTAACTAATTATAAGAGTTTTAGATAGATGTGGAGAGTTTAAAAGCCACTTATACCCATTTTGTCCCAAAACAGGCTAAAACCAAGAAAACATTGCTTAGAAGCTCTAAACAGCTATGTTAGTGTTTCTCGGGTTCAAATGTGTCTTAATCTAATGCAACTGACTAACTATAAGAGTTTGAGATGGATGTGGAGAGTTTAAAAGCCACTTATACACATTTTGTCCCAAAACAGGCTAAAATCAAGAAAACATTGCTTAGAAGCTGTAAACAGCTTTGTTAGTGTTTCTGGGGTTAAAATGTGTCTTAATCCAATGCAACTGACTAATTAGAAGAGTTTGAGATTGATGTGGAGAGTTTAAAAGCCACTTATACCCATTTTGTCCCAAAACAGGCTAAAACCAAGAAAACATTGCTGAGAAGCACCAAACAGCTATGTTAGTGTTTCTGGGGTTAAAATGTGTCTTAATCCAATGCAAATGACTAGTTATAAGAGTTTGAGATTGATGTGGAGAGTTTAAAAGCCACTTATACCCATTTTGTCCCAAAACAGGCTAAAACCAAGAAAACATTGCCTAGAAGCTATAAACAGCTTTGTTAGTGTTTCTGGGATTAAAATGTATCTTAATCCAAAGCAACTGACTAATTATATGAGTTTGAGATGGATGTGGAGAGTTTAAAAGCCACTTATACCCATTTTGTCCCAAAACAGGTTAAAACCAAGAAAACATTGCTTAGAAGCACTAAACAGCTTTGTTAGTGTTTTTGTGGTTAAAATGTGTCTTAATCCAATGCAACTAACTAATTATAAGAGTTTTAGATAGATGTGGAGAGTTTAAAAGCCACTTATACCCATTTTGTCCCAAAACAGGCTTAAACCAAGAAAACATTGCTTAGAAGCTCTAAACAGCTATGTTAGTGTTTCTGGGGTTTAAATGTGTCTTAATCCAATGCAACTGCCTAATTATAAGAGTTTGAGATTGATGTGGAGAGTTTAAAAGCCACTTATACCCATTTTGTCCCAAAACAGGCTAAAACCAAGAAAACATTGCTGAGAAGCACCAAACAGCCATGTTAGTGTTTGTGGGGTTAAAATGTGTCTTAATCCAATGCAAATGACTAATTATAAGAGTTTGAGATTGATGTGGAGAGTTTAAAAGCCACTTATACCCATTTTGTCCCAAAACAGGCTAAAACCAAGAAAACATTGCCTAGAAGCTATAAACAGCTTTGTTAGTGTTTCTGGGATTAAAATGTATCTTAATCCAAAGCAACTGACTAATTATATGAGTTGGAGATGGATGTGGAGAGTTTAAAAGCCACTTATACCCATTTTATCCCAAAACAGGTTAAAACCAAGAAAACATTGCTTAGAAGCACTAAACAGCTTTGTTAGTGTTTTTGTGGTTAAAATGTGTCTTAATCCAATGCAACTAACTAATTATAAGAGTTTTAGATAGATGTGGAGAGTTTAAAAGCCACTTATACCCATTTTGTCCCAAAATAGGCTAAAACCAAGAAAACATTGCTTAGAAGCTCTAAACAGCTATGTTAGTGTTTCTGGGGTTAAAATGTGTCTTAATCCAATGCAACTGACTAACTATAAGAGTTTGAGATGGATGTGGAGAGTTTAAAAGCCACCTATACACATTTTGTCCCAAAACAGGCTAAAATCAAGAAAACATTGCTTAGAAGCTGTAAACAGCTTTGTTAGTGTTTCTAGGGTTAAAATGTGTCTTAATCCAATGCAACTGACTAATTATAAGAGTTTGAGATTGATGTGGAGAGTGTAAAAGCCACTTATACCCACTTTGTCCCAAAACAGGCTAAAACCAAGAAAACATTGCTGAGAAGCACCAAACAGCTATGTTAGTGTTTCTGGGGTTAAAATGTGTCTTAATCCAATGCAAATGACTAGTTATAAGAGTTTGAGATTGATGTGGAGAGTTTAAAAGCCACTTATACCCATTTTGTCCCAAAACAGGCTAAAACCAAGAAAACATTGCCTAGAAGCTATAAACAGCTTTGTTAGTGTTTCTGGGATTAAAATGTATCTTAATCCAAAGCAACTGACTAATTATTTGAGTTTGAGATGGATGTGGAGAGTTTAAAAGCCACTTGTACTCATTTTGTCCCAAAACAGGTTAAAACCAAGAAAACATTGCTTAGAAGCACTAAACAGCTTTGTTAGTGTTTTTGTGGTTAAAATGTGTATTAATCCAATGCAACTAACTAATTATAAGAGTTTGAGATAGATGTGGAGAGTTTAAAAGCCACTTATACCCATTTTCTCCCAAAACAGGCTAAAACCATGAAAAAAATGCCTAGAAGCTGTAAACAGCTTTGTTTGTGTTTCTGGGGTTAAAATGTGTCTTAATCCAATGCAACTGACTAATTATAAGAGTTTGAGATGGATGTGGAGAGTTTAAAAGCCAGTTATACCCATTTTGTCCCAAAATAGGCTAAAACCAAGAAAACATTGCTTAGAAGCACTAAACAGCTTTGTTAGTGTTTCTGTGGTTAAAATGTGTCTTAATCCAATGCAACTAACTAATTATAAGAGTTTTAGATAGATGTGGAGAGTTTAAAAGCCACTTATACCCATTTTGTCCCAAAACAGGCTAAAACCAAGAAAACATTGCTTAGAAGCTCTAAACAGCTATGTTAGTGTTTCTCGGGTTCAAATGTGTCTTAATCTAATGCAACTGACTAACTATAAGAGTTTGAGATGGATGTGGAGAGTTTAAAAGCCACTTATACACATTTTGTCCCAAAACAGGCTAAAATCAAGAAAACATTGCTTAGAAGCTGTAAACAGCTTTGTTAGTGTTTCTGGGGTTAAAATGTGTCTTAATCCAATGCAACTGACTAATTAGAAGAGTTTGAGATTGATGTGGAGAGTTTAAAAGCCACTTATACCCATTTTGTCCCAAAACAGGCTAAAACCAAGAAAACATTGCTGAGAAGCACCAAACAGCTATGTTAGTGTTTCTGGGGTTAAAATGTGTCTTAATCCAATGCAAATGACTAGTTATAAGAGTTTGAGATTGATGTGGAGAGTTTAAAAGCCACTTATACCCATTTTGTCCCAAAACAGGCTAAAACCAAGAAAACATTGCCTAGAAGCTATAAACAGCTTTGTTAGTGTTTCTGGGATTAAAATGTATCTTAATCCAAAGCAACTGACTAATTATATGAGTTTGAGATGGATGTGGAGAGTTTAAAAGCCACTTATACCCATTTTGTCCCAAAACAGGTTAAAACCAAGAAAACATTGCTTAGAAGCACTAAACAGCTTTGTTAGTGTTTTTGTGGTTAAAATGTGTCTTAATCCAATGCAACTAACTAATTATAAGAGTTTTAGATAGATGTGGAGAGTTTAAAAGCCACTTATACCCATTTTGTCCCAAAATAGGCTAAAACCAAGAAAACATTGCTGAGAAGCACCAAACAGCTATGTTAGTGTTTCTGGGGTTAAAATGTGTCTTAGTCCAATGCAAATGACTAGTTATAAGAGTTTGAGATTGATGTGGAGAGTTTAAAAGCCACTTATACCCATTTTGTCCCAAAACAGGCTAAAACCAAGAAAACATTGCTGAGAAGCACCAAACAGCTTTGTTAGTGTTTCTGGGGTTAAAATGTTTCTTAATCCAATGCAACTAACTAATTATAAGAGCTTGAGATAGATGTGGAGAGTTTAAAACCCACTTATACCCATTTTGTCCCAAAAAGGCTAAAACCAAGAAAACATTGCTTAGAAGCAGTAAACAGCTTTGTTAGTGTTTCTGGGGTTAAAATGTGTCTTAATCCAATGCAACTGACTAATTATAAGAGTTTGAGATAGATGTGGAGAGTTTAAAAGCCACTTATACCCATTTTGTCCCAAAACAGGCTAAAACCATGAAAACAATGCCTAGAAGCTGTAAACAGCTTTGTTAGTGTTTCTGGGGTTAAAATGTGTCTTAATCTAATGCAACTGACTAATTATAAGAGTTTGAGATGGATGTGGAGAGTTTAAAAGCCACTTATACCCATTTTGTCCCAAAACAGGCTAAAACCAAGAAAACATTGCTTAGAAGCACTAAACAGCTTTGTTAGTGTTTTTGTGGTTAAAATGTGTCTTAATCCAATGCAACTAACTAATTATAAGAGTTTTAGATAGATGTGGAGAGTTTAAAAGCCACTTATACCCATTTTGTCCCAAAACAGGCTTAAACCAAGAAAACATTGCTTAGAAGCTCTAAACAGCTATGTTAGTGTTTCTGGGGTTTAAATGTGTCTTAATCCAATGCAACTGCCTAATTATAAGAGTTTGAGATTGATGTGGAGAGTTTAAAAGCCACTTATACCCATTTTGTCCCAAAACAGGCTAAAACCAAGAAAACATTGCTGAGAAGCACCAAACAGCCATGTTAGTGTTTGTGGGGTTAAAATGTGTCTTAATCCAATGCAAATGACTAATTATAAGAGTTTGAGATTGATGTGGAGAGTTTAAAAGCCACTTATACCCATTTTGTCCCAAAACAGGCTAAAACCAAGAAAACATTGCCTAGAAGCTATAAACAGCTTTGTTAGTGTTTCTGGGATTAAAATGTATCTTAATCCAAAGCAACTGACTAATTATATGAGTTGGAGATGGATGTGGAGAGTTTAAAAGCCACTTATACCCATTTTATCCCAAAACAGGTTAAAACCAAGAAAACATTGCTTAGAAGCACTAAACAGCTTTGTTAGTGTTTTTGTGGTTAAAATGTGTCTTAATCCAATGCAACTAACTAATTATAAGAGTTTTAGATAGATGTGGAGAGTTTAAAAGCCACTTATACCCATTTTGTCCCAAAATAGGCTAAAACCAAGAAAACATTGCTTAGAAGCTCTAAACAGGTATGTTAGTGTTTCTCGGGTTAAAATGTGTCTTAATCCAATGCAACTGACTAACTATAAGAGTTTGAGATGGATGTGGAGAGTTTAAAAGCCACTTATACACATTTTGTCCCAAAACAGGCTAAAATCAAGAAAACATTGCTTAGAAGCTGTAAACAGCTTTGTTAGTGTTTCTGGGGTTAAAATGTGTCTTAATCCAATGCAACTGACTAATTAGAAGAGTTTGAGATTGATGTGGAGAGTTTAAAAGCCACTTATACCCATTTTGTCCCAAAACAGGCTAAAACCAAGAAAACATTGCTGAGAAGCACCAAACAGCTATGTTAGTGTTTCTAGGGTTAAAATGTGTCTAAATCCAATGCAAATGACTAGTTATAAGAGTTTGAGATTGATGTGGAGAGTTTAAAAGCCACTTATACCCATTTTGTCCCAAAACAGGCTAAAACCAAGAAAACATTGCCTAGAAGCTATAAACAGCTTTGTTAGTGTTTCTGGGATTAAAATGTATCTTAATCCAAAGCAACTGACTAATTATATGAGTTTGAGATGGATGTGGAGAGTTTAAAAGCCACTTATACCCATTTTGTCCCAAAACAGGTTAAAACCAAGAAAACATTGCTTAGAAGCACTAAACAGCTTTGTTAGTGTTTTTGTGGTTAAAATGTGTCTTAATCCAATGCAACTAACTAATTATAAGAGTTTTAGATAGATGTGGAGAGTTTAAAAGCCACTTATACCCATTTTGTCCCAAAATAGGCTAAAACCAAGAAAACATTGCTTAGAAGCTCTAAACAGCTATATTAGTGTTTCTGGGGTTAAAATGTGTCTTAATCCAATGCAACTGACTAACTATAAGAGTTTGAGATGGATGTGGAGAGCTTAAAAGCCACTTATACACATTTTGTCCCAAAACAGGCTAAAATCAAGAAAACATTGCTTAGAAGCTGTAAACAGCTTTGTTAGTGTTTCTAGGGTTAAAATGTGTCTTAATCCAATGCAACTGACTAATTATAAGAGTTTGAGATTGATGTGGAGAGTTTAAAAGCCACTTATACCCATTTTGTCCCAAAACAGGCTAAAACCAAGAAAACATTGCTGAGAAGCACCAAACAGCTATGTTAGTGTTTCTGGGGTTAAAATGTGTCTTAATCCAATGCAAATGACTAGTTATAAGAGTTTGAGATTGATGTGGAGAGTTTAAAAGGCACTTATACCCATTTTGTCCCAAAACAGGCTAAAACCAAGAAAACATTGCTGAGAAGCACCAAACAGCTTTGTTAGTGTTTCTGGGGTTAAAATGTGTCTTAATCCAATGCAACTGACTAATTAGAAGAGTTTGAGATTGATGTGGAGAGTTTAAAAGCCACTTATACCCATTTTGTCCCAAAACAGGGTAAAACCAAGAAAACATTGCTGAGAAGCACCAAACAGCTATGTTAGTGTTTCTGGGGTTAAAATGTGTCTTAATCCAATGCAAATGACTAGTTATAAGAGTTTGAGATTGATGTGGAGAGTTTAAAAGCCACTTATACCCATTTTGTCCCAAAACAGGCTAAAACCAAGAAAACATTGCCTAGAAGCTATAAACAGCTTTGTTAGTGTTTCTGGGATTAAAATGTATCTTAATCCAAAGCAACTGACTAATTATATGAGTTTGAGATGGATGTGGAGAGTTTAAAAGCCACTTATACCCATTTTGTCCCAAAACAGGATAAAACCAAGAAAACATTGCTTAGAAGCACTAAACAGCTTTGTTAGTGTTTTTGTGGTTAAAATGTGTCTTAATCCAATGCAACTAACTAATTATAAGAGTTTTAGATAGATGTGGAGAGTTTAAAAGCCACTTATACCCATTTTGTCCCAAAATAGGCTAAAACCAAGAAAACATTGCTGAGAAGCACCAAACAGCTATGTTAGTGTTTCTGGGGTTAAAATGTGTCTTAGTCCAATGCAAATGACTAGTTATAAGAGTTTGAGATTGATGTGGAGAGTTTAAAAGCCACTTATACCCATTTTGTCCCAAAACAGGCTAAAACCAAGAAAACATTGCTGAGAAGCACCAAACAGCTTTGTTAGTGTTTATGGGGTTAAAATGTTTCTTAATCCAATGCAACTAACTAATTATAAGAGCTTGAGATAGATGTGGAGAGTTTAAAACCCACTTATACCCATTTTGTCCCAAAAAGGCTAAAACCAAGAAAACATTGCTTAGAAGCAGTAAACAGCTTTGTTAGTGTTTCTGGGGTTAAAAGGTGTCTTAATCCAATGCAACTGACTAATTATAAGAGTTTGAGATTGATGTGGAGAGTTTAAAAGCCACTTATACCCATTTTGTCCCAAAACAGGCTAAAACCATGAAAACAATGCCTAGAAGCTGTAAACAGCTTTGTTAGTGTTTCTGGGGTTAAAATGTGTCTTAATCCAATGCAACTGACTAACTATAAGAGTTTGAGATGGATGTGGAGAGTTTAAAAGCCACCTATACACATTTTGTCCCAAAACAGGCTAAAATCAAGAAAACATTGCTTAGAAGCTGTAAACAGCTTTGTTAGTGTTTCTAGGGTTAAAATGTTTCTTAATCCAATGCAACTGACTAATTATAAGAGTTTGAGATTGATGTGGGGAGTGTAAAAGCCACTTATACCCATTTTGTCCCAAAACAGGCTAAAACCAAGAAAACATTGCTGAGAAGCACCAAACAGCTATGTTAGTGTTTCTGGGGTTAAAATGTGTCTTAATCCAATGCAAATGACTAGTTATAAGAGTTTGAGATTGATGTGGAGAGTTTAAAAGCCACTTATACCCATTTTGTCCCAAAACAGGCTAAAACCAAGAAAACATTGCCTAGAAGCTATAAACAGCTTTGTTAGTGTTTCTGGGATTAAAATGTATCTTAATCCAAAGCAACTGACTAATTATTTGAGTTTGAGATGGATGTGGAGAGTTTAAAAGCCACTTGTACTCATTTTGTCCCAAAACAGGTTAAAACCAAGAAAACATTGCTTAGAAGCACTAAACAGCTTTGTTCGTGTTTTTGTGGTTAAAATGTGTATTAATCCAATGCAACTAACTAATTATAAGAGTTTGAGATAGATGTGGAGAGTTTAAAAGCCACTTATACCTATTTTCTCCCAAAACAGGCTAAAACCATGAAAACAATGCCTAGAAGCTGTAAACAGCTTTGTTTGTGTTTCTGGGGTTAAAATGTGTCTTAATCCAATGCAACTGACTAATTATAAGAGTTTGAGATGGATGTGGAGAGTTTAAAAGCCAGTTATACCCATTTTGTCCCAAAATAGGCTAAAACCAAGAAAACATTGCTTAGAAGAACTAAACAGCTTTGTTAGTGTTTCTGTGGTTAAAATGTGTCTTAATCCAATGCAACTAACTAATTATAAGAGTTTTAGATAGATGTGGAGAGTTTAAAAGCCACTTATACCCATTTTGTCCCAAAACAGGCTAAAACCAAGAAAACATTGCTTAGAAGCTCTAAACAGCTATGTTAGTGTTTCTCGGGTTAAAATGTGTCTTAATCTAATGCAACTGACTAACTATAAGAGTTTGAGATGGATGTGGAGAGTTTAAAAGCCACTTATACACATTTTGTCCCAAAACAGGCTAAAATCAAGAAAACATTGCTTAGAAGCTGTAAACAGCTTTGTTAGTGTTTCTGGGGTTAAAATGTGTCTTAATCCAATGCAACTGACTAATTAGAAGAGTTTGAGATTGATGTGGAGAGTTTAAAAGCCAGTTATACCCATTTTGTCCCAAAACAGGCTAAAACCAAGAAAACATTGCTGAGAAGCACCAAACAGCTATGTTAGTGTTTCTGGGGTTAAAATGTGTCTTAATCCAATGCAAATGACTAGTTATAAGAGTTTGAGGTTGATGTGGAGAGTTTAAAAGCCACTTATACCCATTTTGTCCCAAAACAGGCTAAAACCAAGAAAACATTGCCTAGAAGCTATAAACAGCTTTGTTAGTGTTTCTGGGATTAAAATGTATCTTAATCCAAAGCAACTGACTAATTATATGAGTTTGAGATGGATGTGGAGAGTTTAAAAGCCACTTATACCCATTTTGTCCCAAAACAGGTTAAAACCAAGAAAACATTGCTTAGAAGCACTAAACAGCTTTGTTAGTGTTTTTGTGGTTAAAATGTGTCTTAATCCAATGCAACTAACTAATTATAAGAGTTTTAGATAGATGTGGAGAGTTTAAAAGCCACTTATACCCATTTTGTCCAAAAATAGGCTAAAACCAAGAAAACATTGCTTAGAAGCTCTAAACAGCTATATTAGTGTTTCTGGGGTTAAAATGTGTCTTAATCCAATGCAACTGACTAACTATAAGAGTTTGAGATGGATGTGGAGAGCTTAAAAGCCACTTATACACATTTTGTCCCAAAACAGGCTAAAATCAAGAAAACATTGCTTAGAAGCTGTAAACCGCTTTGTTAGTGTTTCTAGGGTTAAAATGTGTCTTAATCCAATGCAACTGACAAATTAGAAGAGTTTGAGATTGATGTGGAGAGATTAAAAGCCACTTATACCCATTTTGTCCCAAAACAGGCTAAAACCAAGAAAACATTGCTGAGAAGCACCAAACAGCTATGTTAGTGTTTCTGGGGTTAAAATGTGTCTTAATCCAATGCAAATGACTAGTTATAAGAGTTTGAGATTGATGTGGAGAGTTTAAAAGGCACTTATACCCATTTTGTCCCAAAACAGGCTAAAACCAAGAAAACATTGCTGAGAAGCACCAAACAGCTTTGTTAGTGTTTCTGGGGTTAAAATGTGTCTTAATCCAATGCAACTGACTAATTATAAGAGTTTGAGATGGATGTGGAGAGTTTAAAAGCCAGTTATACCCATTTTGTCCCAAAACAGGCTAAAATCAAGAAAACATTGCTTAGAAGCTGTAAACAGCTTTGTTAGTGTTTCTGGGGTTAAAATGTGTCTTAATCCAATGCAACTGACTAATTAGAAGAGTTTGAGATTGATGTGGAGAGATTAAAAGCCACTTATACCCATTTTGTCCCAAAACAGGCTAAAACCAAGAAAACATTGCTTAGAAGCTCTAAACAGCTATGTTAGTGTTTCTAGGGTTAAAATGTGTCTTAATCCAATGCAACTGACTAACTATAAGAGTTTGAGATGGATGTGGAGAGTTTGAAAGCCACTTATACACATTTTGTCCCAAAACAGGCTAAAATCAAGAAAACATTGCTTAGAAGCTGTAAACAGCTTTGTTAGTGTTTCTGGGGTTAAAATGTGTCTTAATCCAATGCAACTGACTAATTAGAAGAGTTTGAGATTGATGTGAAGAGTTTAAAAGCCACTTATACCCATTTTGTCCCAAAACAGGCTAAAACCAAGAAAACATTGCTGAGAAGCACCAAACAGCTATGTTAGTGTTTCTGGGGTTAAAATCTGTCTTAATCCAATGCAAATGACTAGTTATAAGAGTTTCAGATTGATGTGGAGAGTTTAAAAGCCACTTATACCCATTTTGTCCCAAAACAGGCTAAAACCAAGAAAACATTGCCTAGAAGCTATAAACAGCTTTGTTAGTGTTCTGGGATTAAAATGTATCTTAATCCAAAGCAACTGACTAATTATATGAGTTTGAGATGGATGTGGAGAGTTTAAAAGCCACTTATACCCATTTTGTCCCAAAACAGGTTAAAACCAAGAAAACATTGCTTAGAAGCACTAAACAGCTTTGTTAGTGTTTTTGTGGTTAAAATGTGTCTTAATCCAATGCAACTAACTAATTATAAGAGTTTTAGATAGATGTGGAGAGTTTAAAAGCCACTTATACCCATTTTGTCCCAAAATAGGCTAAAACCAAGAAAACATTGCTTAGAAGCTCTAAACAGCTATATTAGTGTTTCTGGGGTTAAAATGTGTCTTAATCCAAAGCAACGGACTAACTATAAGAGTTTGAGATGGATGTGGAGAGCTTAAAAGCCACTTATACACATTTTGTCCCAAAACAGGCTAAAATCAAGAAAACATTGCTTAGAAGCTGTAAACAGCTTTGTTAGTGTTTCTAGGGTTAAAATGTGTCTTAATCCAATGCAACTGACTAATTATAAGAGTTTGAGATTGATGTGGAGAGTTTAAAAGCCACTTATACCCACTTTGTCCCAAAACAGGCTAAAACCAAGAAAACATTGCTGAGAAGCACCAAACAGCTATGTTAGTGTTTCTGGGGTTAAAATGTGTCTTAATCCAATGCAAATGACTAGTTATAAGAGTTTGAGATTGATGTGGAGAGTTTAAAAGGCACTTATACCCATTTTGTCCCAAAACAGGCTAAAACCAAGAAAACATTGCTGAGAAGCACCAAACAGCTTTGTTAGTGTTTCTGGGGTTAAAATGTGTCTTAATCCAATGCAACTGACTAATTATAAGAGTTTGAGATGGATGTGGAGAGTTTAAAAGCCAGTTATACCCATTTTGTCCCAAAATAGGCTAAAACCAAGAAAACATTGCTTAGAAGCACTAAAACGCTTTGTTAGTGTTTCTGTGGTTAAAATGTGTCTTAATCCAATGCAACTAACTAATTATAAGAGTTTTAGATAGATGTGGAGAGTTTAAAAGCCACTTATACCCATTTTGTCCCAAAACAGGCTAAAACCAAGAAAACATTGCTTAGAAGCTCTAAACAGCTATGTTAGTGTTTCTAGGGTTAAAATGTGTCTTAATCCAATGCAACTGACTAACCATAAGACTTTGAGATGGATGTGGAGAGTTTGAAAGCCACTTATACACATTTTGTCCCAAAACAGGCTAAAATCAAGAAAACATTGCTTAGAAGCTGTAAACAGCTTTGTTAGTGTTTCTGGGGTTAAAATGTGTCTTAATCCAATGCAACTGACTAATTAGAAGAGTTTGAGATTGATGTGAAGAGTTTAAAAGCCACTTATACCCATTTTGTCCCAAAACAGGCTAAAACCAAGAAAACATTGCTGAGAAGCACCAAACAGCTATGTTAGTGTTTCTGGGGTTAAAATGTGTCTTAATCCAATGCAACTAACTAGTTATAAGAGTTTCAGATTGATGTGGAGAGTTTAAAAGCCACTTATACCCATTTTGTCCCAAAACAGGCTAAAACCAAGAAAACATTGCCTAGAAGCTATAAACAGCTTTGTTAGTGTTTCTAGGGTTAAAATGTGTCTTAATCCAATGCAACTAACTAATTATAAGAGTTTGACATGGATGTGGAGAGTTTAAAAGCCACTTATACCCATTTTGTCCCAAAACAGGCTAAAACCATGAAAACAATGCCTAGAAGGTGTAAACAGCTCTGTTAGTGTTTCTGGGGTTAAAATGTGTCTTAATCCAATGCAACTGACTAATTATAAGAGTTTAAGATAGATGTGGAGAGTTTAAAAGCCACTTATACCCATTTTGTCCCAAAATAGGCTAAAACCAAGAAAACATTGCTTAGAAGCACTAAACAGCTTTGTTAGTGTTTCTGTGGTTAAAATGTGTCTTAATCCATTGCAACTAACTAATTATAAGAGTTTTAGATAGATGTGGAGAGTTTAAAAGCCACTTATACCCATATTGTCCCAAAACAGGCTAAAACCAAGAAAACATTGCTTAGAAGCTCTAAACAACTATGTTAGTGTTTCTGGGGTTAAAATGTGTCTTAATCCAATGCAACTGACTAACTATAAGAGTTTGAGATGGATGTGGAGAGTTTAAAAGCCACTTATACACATTTTGTCCCAAAATAGGCTAAAATCAAGAAAACATTGCTTAGAAGCTGTAAACAGCTTTGTTTGTGTTTCTGAGGTAAAAGTGTGTCTTAATCCAATGCAACTGACTAATTATAAGAGTTTGAGATTGATGTGGAGAGTTTAAAAGCCACTTATACCCATTTTGTCCCAAAACAGGCTAAAACCAAGAAAACATTGCTGAGAAGCACCAAACAGCTATGTTAGTGTTTCTGGGGTTAAAATGTGTATTAATCCAATGCAAATGACTAATTATAAGAGTTTGAGATTGATGTGGAGAGTTTAAAAGCCACTTATACCAATTTTGTCCCAAAACAGGCTAAAACCAAGAAAACATTGCTGAGAAACACCAAACAGCTATGTTAGTGTTTCTGGGATTAAAATGTGTCTTAATCCAATGCAAATGACTAATTATAAGAGTTTGAGATTGATGTGGAGAGTTTAAAAGCCACTTATACCCATTTTGTCCAAAAACAGGCTAAAACCAAGAAAACATTGCTGAGAAGCACCAAACAGCTATGTTAGTGTTTCTGGGGTTAAAATGTGTCTTAATCCAATGCAAATGACTAGTTATAAGAGTTTGAGATTGATGTGGAGAGTTTAAAAGCCACTTATACCCACTTTGTCCCAAAACAGGCTAAAACAAAGAAAACATTGCCTAGAAGCTATAAACAGCTTTGTTAGTGTTTCTGGCATTAAAATATATCTTAATCCAAAGCAACTGACTAATTATATGAGTTTGAGATGGATGTGGAGAGCTTAAAAGCCACTTATACCCATTTTGTCCTGGGGTTTAAATGTGTCTTAATCCAATGCAACTAACTAATTATAAGAGTTTGAGATTGATGTGGAGAGTTTAAAAGCCACTTATACCCATTTTGTCCCAAAACAGGCTAAAACCAAGAAAACATTGCTGAGAAGCACCAAATAGCTATGTTAGTGTTTCTGGGGTTAAAATGTTTCTTAATCCAATGCAAATGACTAGTTATAAGAGTTTGAGATTGATGTGGAGAGTTTAAAAGCCACTTATACCCATTTTCTCCCAAAACAGGCTAAAACAATGAAAACATTGCCTAGAAGCTGTAAACAGCTTTGTTAGTGTTTCTGGGGTTAAAATGTGTCTTAATCCAATGCAACTGACTAATTATAAGAGTTTGAGATGGATGTGGAGAGTTTAAAAGCCAGTTATACCCATTTTGTCCCAAAATAGGCTAAAACCAAGAAAACATTGCTTAGTAGCACTAAACAGCTTTGTTAGTGTTTCTGTGGTAAAAATGTGTATTAATCCAATGCAACTAACTAATTATAAGAGTTTTAGATAGATGTGGAGAGTTTAAAAGCCACTTATACCCATTTTGTCCCAAAACAGGCTAAAACCAAGAAAACATTGCTTAGAAGCTCTAAACAGCTATGTTAGTGTTTCTGGGGTTAAAATTTGTCTTAATCCAATGCAACTGACTAACTATAAGTGTTTGAGATGGATGTGGAGAGTTAAAAGCCACTTATACACATTTTGTCCCAAAACAGGCTAAAATCAAGAAAACATTGCTTAGAAGCTGTAAACAGCTTTGTTAGTGTTTCTGGGGTTAAAATGTGTCTTAATCCAATGCAACTGACTAATTAGAAGAGTTTGAGATTGATGTGGAGAGTTTAAAAGCCACTTATACCCATTTTGTCGAAAAACAGGCTAAAACCAAGAAAACATTGCTGAGAAGCACCAAACAGCTATGTTAGTGTTTCTGGGGTTAAAATGTGTCTTAATCCAATGCAAATGACTAGTTATAAGAGTTTGAGATTGATGTGGAGAGTTTAAAAGCCACTTATACCCATTTTGTCCCAAAACAGGCTAAAACAAAGAAAACATTGCCTAGAAGCTATAAACAGCTTTGTTAGTGTTTCTGGCATTAAAATGTATCTTAATCCAAAGCAACTGACTAATTATATGAGTTTGAGATGGATGTGGAGAGCTTAAAAGCCACTTATACCCATTTTGTCCTGGGGTTAAAATGTGTCTTAATCCAATGCAACTGACTAATTATAAGAGTTTGAGGTTGATGTGGAGAGTTTAAAAGCCAGTTATACCCATTTTGTCCCAAAATAGGCTAAAACCAAGAAAACATTGCTTAGAAGCACTAAACAGCTTTGTTAGTGTTTCTGTGGTTAAAATGTGTCTTAATCCAATGCAACTAACTAATTATAAGAGTTTTAGATAGATGTGGAGAGTTTAAAAGCCACTTATACCAATTTTGTCCCAAAACAGGCTAAAACCAAGAAAACATTGCTTAGAAGGTACTAAACAGCATTGTTAGTGTTTTTGTGGTTAAAATGTGTCTTAATCCAATGCAACTAACTAATTATAAGAGTTTTAGATAGATGTGGAGAGTTTAAAAGCCACTTATACCCATTTTGTCCCAAAACAGGCGAAAACCAAGAACACATTGCTGAGAAGCACCAAACAGCTTTGTTAGTGTTTCTGGGGTTAAAATGTGTCTTAATCCAATGCAACTAACTAATTATAAGAGCTTGAGATAGATGTGGAGAGTTTAAAAGCCACTTATACCCATTTTGTCCCAAAAAGGCTAAAACCAAGAAAACATTGCTTAGAAGCACTAAACAGCTTTGTTAGTGTTTCTGTGGTTAAAATGTGTCTTAATCCAATGCAACTAACTAATTATAAGAGTTTTAGATAGATGTGGAGAGTTTAAAAGCCACTTATACCCATTTTGTCCCAAAACAGGCTAAAACCAAGAAAACATTGCTGAGAAGCACCAAACAGCTATTTTAGTGTTTCTGGGGTTAAAATGTGTCTTAATCCAATGCAAATGACTAGTTATAAGAGTTTGAGATTGATGTGGAGAGTTTAAAAGCCACTTATACCCATTTTGTCCCAAAACAGGCTAAAACCAAGAAAACATTGCTGAGAAGCATCAAACAGCTTTGTTAGTGTTTCTGGGGTTAAAATGTGTCTTAATCCAATGCAACTGACTAATTATAAGAGTTTGAGATGGATGTGGAGAGTTTAAAAGCCAGTTATACCCATTTTGTACCAAAATAGGCTAAAACCAAGAAAACATTGCTTGGAAGCACTAAAACGCTTTGTTAGTGTTTCTGTGGTTAAAATGTGTCTTAATCCAATGCAACTAACTAATTATAAGAGTTTTAGATAGATGTGGAGAGTTTAAAAGCCACTTATACCCATTTTGTCCCAAAACAGGCTAAAACCAAGAAAACATTGCTTAGAAGCTCTAAACAGCTATGTTAGTGTTTCTAGGGTTAAAATGTGTCTTAATCCAATGCAACTGACTAACTATAAGAGTTTGAGATGGATGTGGAGAGTTTAAAAGCCACTTATACACATTTTGTCCCAAAACAGGCTAAAATCAAGAAAACATTGCTTAGAAGCTGTAAACAGCTTTGTTAGTGTTTCTGGGGTTAAAATGTGTCTTAATCCAATGCAACTGACTAATTAGAAGAGTTTGAGATTGATGTGAAGAGTTTAAAAGCCACTTATACCCATTTTGTCCCAAAACAGGCTAAAACCAAGAAAACATTGCTGAGAAGCACCAAACAGCTATGTTAGTGTTTCTGGGGTTAAAATGTGTCTTAATCCAATGCAAATGACTAGTTATAAGAGTTTGAGATTGATGTGGAGAGTTTAAAAGCCACTTACCCAAAACAGGCTAAAACCAAGAAAACATTGCCTAGAAGCTATAAACAGCTTTGTTAGTGTTTCTGGGATTAAAATGTATCTTAATCCAAAGCAACTGACTAATTATATGAGTTTGACATGGATGTGGAGAGTTTAAAAGCCACTTATACCCATTTTGTCCTGGGGTTAAAATGTGTCTTAATCCAATGCAACTGACTAATTATAAGAGTTTGAGATTGATGTGGAGAGTTTAAAAGCCACTTATACCCATTTTGTCCCAAAACAGGCTAAAACCAAGAAAACATTGCTGAGAAGCACCAAATAGCTATGTTAGTGTTTCTGGGGTTAAAATGTTTCTTAATCCAATGCAAATGACTAGTTATAAGAGTTTGAGATTGATGTGGAGAGTTTAAAAGCCACTTATACCCATTTTCTCCCAAAACAGGCTAAAACAATGAAAACAATGCCTAGAAGCTGTAAACAGCTTTGTTAGTGTTTCTGGGGTTAAAATGTGTCTTAATCCAATGCAACTGACTAATTATAAGAGTTTGAGATGGATGTGGAGAGTTTAAAAGCCAGTTATACCCATTTTGTCCCAAAATAGGCTAAAACCAAGAAAACATTGCTTAGAAGCACTAAACAGCTTTGTTAGTGTTTCTGTGGTAAAAATGTGTATTAATCCAAAGCAACTAACTAATTATAAGAGTTTTAGATAGATGTGGAGAGTTTAAAAGCCACTTATACCCATTTTGTCCCAAAACAGGCTAAAACCAAGAAAACATTGCTTAGAAGCTCTAAACAGCTATGTTAGTGTTTCTGAGGTTAAAATTTGTCTTAATCCAATGCAACTGACTAACTATAAGAGTTTGAGATGGATGTGGAGAGTTAAAAGCCACTTATACACATTTTATCCCAAAACAGGCTAAAATCAAGAAAACATTGCTTAGAAGCTGTAAACAGCTTTGTTAGTGTTTCTGGGGTTAAAATGTGTCTTAATCCAATGCAACTGACTAATTAGAAGAGTTTGAGATTGATGTGGAGAGTTTAAAAGCCACTTATACCCATTTTGTCCAAAAACAGGCTAAAACCAAGAAAACATTGCTGAGAAGCACCAAACAGCTATGTTAGTGTTTCTGGGGTTAAAATGTGTCTTAATCCAATGCAAATGACTAGTTATAAGAGTTTGAGATTGATGTGGAGAGTTTAAAAGCCACTTATACCCATTTTGTCCCAAAACAGGCTAAAACAAAGAAAACATTGCCTAGAAGCTATAAACAGCTTTGTTAGTGTTTCTGGCATTAAAATGTATCTTAATCCAAAGCAACTGACTAATTATATGAGTTTGAGATGGATGTGGAGAGCTTAAAAGCCACTTATACCCATTTTGTCCCAAAACAGGTTAAAACCAAGAAAACATTGCTTAGAAGGTACTAAACAGCATTGTTAGTGTTTTTGTGGTTAAAATGTGTCTTAATCCAATGCAACTAACTAATTATAAGAGTTTTAGATAGATGTGGAGAGTTTAAAAGCCACTTATACCCATTTTGTCCCAAAACAGGCTAAAACCAAGAACACATTGCTGAGAAGCACCAAACAGCTTTGTTAGTGTTTCTGGGGTTAAAATGTGTCTTAATCCAATGCAACTGACTAATTATAAGAGTTTGAGATAGATGTGGAGAGTTTAAAAGCCAGTTATACCCATTTTGTCCCAAAATAGGCTAAAACCAAGAAAACATTGCTTAGAAGCACTAAACAGCTTTGTTAGTGTTTCTGTGGTTAAAATGTGTCTTAATCCAATGCAACTAACTAATTATAAGAGTTTTAGATAGATGTGGAGAGTTTAAAGCCACTTATACCCATTTTGTCCCAAAACAGGCTAAAACCAAGAAAACATTGCTTAGAAGCTCTAAACAGCTATGTTAGTGTTTCTCGGGTTAAAATGTGTCTTAATCTAATGCAACTAACTAACTATAAGAGTTTAAGATGGATGTGGAGAGTTTAAAAGCCACTTATACACATTTTGTCCCAAAACAGGCTAAAATCAAGAAAACATTGCTTAGAAGCTGTAAACAGCTTTGTTAGTGTTTCTGGGGTTAAAATGTGTCTTAATCCAATGCAACTGACTAATTAGAAGAGTTTGAGATTGATGTGGAGAGTTTAAAAGCCACTTATACCCATTTTGTCCCAAAACAGGCTAAAACCAAGAAAACATTGCTGAGAAGCACCAAACAGCTATGTTAGTGTTTCTGGGGTTAAAATGTGTCTTAATCCAATGCAAATGACTAGTTATAAGAGTTTGAGATTGATGTGGAGAGTTTAAAAGCCACTTGTACCCATTTTGTCCCAAAACAGGCTAAAACCAAGAAAACATTGCCTAGAAGCTATAAACAGCTTTGTTAGTGTTTCTGGGATTAAAATGTATCTTAATCCAAAGCAACTGACTAATTATATGAGTTTGAGATGGATGTGGAGAGTTTAAAAGCCACTTATACCCATTTTGTCCCAAAACAGGTTAAAACCAAGAAAACATTGCTTAGAAGGTACTAAACAGCATTGTTAGTGTTTTTGTGGTTAAAATGTGTCTTAATCCAATGCAACTAACTAATTATAAGAGTTTTAGATAGATGTGGAGAGTTTAAAAGCCACTTATACCCATTTTGTCCCAAAACAGGCGAAAACCAAGAACACATTGCTGAGAAGCACCAAACAGCTTTGTTAGTGTTTCTGGGGTTAAAATGTGTCTTAATCCAATGCAACTAACTAATTATAAGAGCTTGAGATAGATGTGGAGAGTTTAAAAGCCACTTATACCCATTTTGTCCCAAAAAGGCTAAAACCAAGAAAACATTGCTTAGAAGCACTAAACAGCTTTGTTAGTGTTTCTGTGGTTAAAATGTGTCTTAATCCAATGCAACTAACTAATTATAAGAGTTTTAGATAGATGTGGAGAGTTTAAAAGCCACTTATACCCATTTTGTCCCAAAACAGGCTAAAACCAAGAAAACATTGCTGAGAAGCACCAAACAGCTATTTTAGTGTTTCTGGGGTTAAAATGTGTCTTAATCCAATGCAAATGACTAGTTATAAGAGTTTGAGATTGATGTGGAGAGTTTAAAAGCCACTTATACCCATTTTGTCCCAAAACAGGCTAAAACCAAGAAAACATTGCTGAGAAGCATCAAACAGCTTTGTTAGTGTTTCTGGGGTTAAAATGTGTCTTAATCCAATGCAACTGACTAATTATAAGAGTTTGAGATGGATGTGGAGAGTTTAAAAGCCAGTTATACCCATTTTGTCCTGGGGTTTAAATGTGTCTTAATCCAATGCAACTAACTAATTATAAGAGTTTGAGATTGATGTGGAGAGTTTAAAAGCCACTTATACCCATTTTGTCCCAAAACAGGCTAAAACCAAGAAAACATTGCTGAGAAGCACCAAATAGCTATGTTAGTGTTTCTGGGGTTAAAATGTTTCTTAATCCAATGCAAATGACTAGTTATAAGAGTTTGAGATTGATGTGGAGAGTTTAAAAGCCACTTATACCCATTTTCTCCCAAAACAGGCTAAAACAATGAAAACATTGCCTAGAAGCTGTAAACAGCTTTGTTAGTGTTTCTGGGGTTAAAATGTGTCTTAATCCAATGCAACTGACTAATTATAAGAGTTTGAGATGGATGTGGAGAGTTTAAAAGCCAGTTATACCCATTTTGTCCCAAAATAGGCTAAAACCAAGAAAACATTGCTTAGAAGCACTAAACAGCTTTGTTAGTGTTTCTGTGGTAAAAATGTGTATTAATCCAATGCAACTAACTAATTATAAGAGTTTTAGATAGATGTGGAGAGTTTAAAAGCCACTTATACCCATTTTGTCCCAAAACAGGCTAAAACCAAGAAAACATTGCTTAGAAGCTCTAAACAGCTATGTTAGTGTTTCTGGGGTTAAAATTTGTCTTAATCCAATGCAACTGACTAACTATAAGTGTTTGAGATGGATGTGGAGAGTTAAAAGCCACTTATACACATTTTGTCCCAAAACAGGCTAAAATCAAGAAAACATTGCTTAGAAGCTGTAAACAGCTTTGTTAGTGTTTCTGGGGTTAAAATGTGTCTTAATCCAATGCAACTGACTAATTAGAAGAGTTTGAGATTGATGTGGAGAGTTTAAAAGCCACTTATACCCATTTTGTCCAAAAACAGGCTAAAACCAAGAAAACATTGCTGAGAAGCACCAAACAGCTATGTTAGTGTTTCTGGGGTTAAAATGTGTCTTAATCCAATGCAAATGACTAGTTATAAGAGTTTGAGATTGATGTGGAGAGTTTAAAAGCCACTTATACCCATTTTGTCCCAAAACAGGCTAAAACAAAGAAAACATTGCCTAGAAGCTATAAACAGCTTTGTTAGTGTTTCTGGCATTAAAATGTATCTTAATCCAAAGCAACTGACTAATTATATGAGTTTGAGATGGATGTGGAGAGCTTAAAAGCCACTTATACCCATTTTGTCCCAAAACAGGTTAAAACCAAGAAAACATTGCTTAGAAGGTACTAAACAGCATTGTTAGTGTTTTTGTGGTTAAAATGTGTCTTAATCCAATGCAACTAACTAATTATAAGAGTTTTAGATAGATGTGGAGAGTTTAAAAGCCACTTATACCCATTTTGTCCCAAAACAGGCTAAAACCAAGAACACATTGCTGAGAAGCACCAAACAGCTTTGTTAGTGTTTCTGGGGTTAAAATGTGTCTTAATCCAATGCAACTAACTAATTATAAGAGCTTGAGATAGATGTGGAGAGTTTAAAAGCCACTTATACCCATTTTGTCCCAAAAAGGCTAAAACCAAGAAAACATTGCTTAGAAGCACTAAACAGCTTTGTTAGTGTTTCTGTGGTTAAAATGTGTCTTAATCCAATGCAACTAACTAATTATAAGAGTTTTAGATAGATGTGGAGAGTTTAAAAGCCACTTATACCCATTTTGTCCCAAAAAGGCTAAAACCAAGAAAACATTGCTTAGAAGCACTAAACAGCTTTGTTAGTGTTTCTGGGGTTAAAATGTGTCTTAATCTAATGCAACTAACTAATTATAAGAGTTTGAGATAGATGTGGAGAGTTTAAAAGCCACTTATACCCATTTTGTCCCAAAACAGGCTAAAACCATGAAAACAATGCCTAGAAGGTGTAAACAGCTCTGTTAGTGTTTCTGGGGTTAAAATGTGTCTTAATCCAATGCAACTGACTAATTATAAGAGTTTAAGATAGATGTGGAGAGTTTAAAAGCCACTTATACCCATTTTGTCCCAAAATAGGCTAAAACCAAGAAAACATTGCTTAGAAGCACTAAACAGCTTTGTTAGTGTTTCTGTGGTTAAAATGTGCCTTAATCCATTGCAACTAACTAATTATAAGAGTTTTAGATAGATGTGGAGAGTTTAAAAGCCACTTATACCCATATTGTCCCAAAACAGGCTAAAACCAAGAAAACATTGCTTAGAAGCTCTAAACAACTATGTTAGTGTTTCTGGGGTTAAAATGTGTCTTAATCCAATGCAACTGACTAACTATAAGAGTTTGAGATGGATGTGGAGAGTTTAAAAGCCACTTATACACATTTTGTCCCAAAATAGGCTAAAATCAAGAAAACATTGCTTAGAAGCTGTAAACAGCTTTGTTTGTGTTTCTGAGGTAAAAGTGTGTCTTAATCCAATGCAACTGACTAATTATAAGAGTTTGAGATTGATGTGGAGAGTTTAAAAGCCACTTATACCCATTTTGTCCCAAAACAGGCTAAAACCAAGAAAACATTGCTGAGAAGCACCAAACAGCTATGTTAGTGTTTCTGGGGTTAAAATGTGTATTAATCCAATGCAAATGACTAATTATAAGAGTTTGAGATTGATGTGGAGAGTTTAAAAGCCACTTATACCAATTTTGTCCCAAAACAGGCTAAAACCAAGAAAACATTGCTGAGAAACACCAAACAGCTATGTTAGTGTTTCTGGGATTAAAATGTGTCTTAATCCAATGCAAATGACTAATTATAAGAGTTTGAGATTGATGTGGAGAGTTTAAAAGCCACTTATACCCATTTTGTCCAAAAACAGGCTAAAACCAAGAAAACATTGCTGAGAAGCACCAAACAGCTATGTTAGTGTTTCTGGGGTTAAAATGTGTCTTAATCCAATGCAAATGACTAGTTATAAGAGTTTGAGATTGATGTGGAGAGTTTAAAAGCCATTTATACCCACTTTGTCCCAAAACAGGCTAAAACAAAGAAAACATTGCCTAGAAGCTATAAACAGCTTTGTTAGTGTTTCTGGCATTAAAATATATCTTAATCCAAAGCAACTGACTAATTATATGAGTTTGAGATGGATGTGGAGAGCTTAAAAGCCACTTATACCCATTTTGTCCTGGGGTTTAAATGTGTCTTAATCCAATGCAACTGACTAATTATAAGAGTTTGAGATTGATGTGGAGAGTTTAAAAGCCACTTATACCCATTTTGTCCCAAAACAGGCTAAAACCAAGAAAACATTGCTGAGAAGCACCAAATAGCTATGTTAGTGTTTCTGGGGTTAAAATGTTTCTTAATCCAATGCAAATGACTAGTTATAAGAGTTTGAGATTGATGTGGAGAGTTTAAAAGCCACTTATACCCATTTTCTCCCAAAACAGGCTAAAACAATGAAAACATTGCCTAGAAGCTGTAAACAGCTTTGTTAGTGTTTCTGGGGTTAAAATGTGTCTTAATCCAATGCAACTGACTAATTATAAGAGTTTGAGATGGATGTGGAGAGTTTAAAAGCCAGTTATACCCATTTTGTCCCAAAATAGGCTAAAACCAAGAAAACATTGCTTAGAAGCACTAAACAGCTTTGTTAGTGTTTCTGTGGTAAAAATGTGTATTAATCCAATGCAACTAACTAATTATAAGAGTTTTAGATAGATGTGGAGAGTTTAAAAGCCACTTATACCCATTTTGTCCCAAAACAGGCTAAAACCAAGAAAACATTGCTTAGAAGCTCTAAACAGCTATGTTAGTGTTTCTGGGGTTAAAATTTGTCTTAATCCAATGCAACTGACTAACTATAAGTGTTTGAGATGGATGTGGAGAGTTAAAAGCCACTTATACACATTTTGTCCCAAAACAGGCTAAAATCAAGAAAACATTGCTTAGAAGCTGTAAACAGCTTTGTTAGTGTTTCTGGGGTTAAAATGTGTCTTAATCCAATGCAACTGACTAATTAGAAGAGTTTGAGATTGATGTGGAGAGTTTAAAAGCCACTTATACCCATTTTGTCCAAAAACAGGCTAAAACCAAGAAAACATTGCTGAGAAGCACCAAACAGCTATGTTAGTGTTTCTGGGGTTAAAATGTGTCTTACTCCAATGCAAATGACTAGTTATAAGAGTTTGAGATTGATGTGGAGAGTTTAAAAGCCACTTATACCCATTTTGTCCCAAAACAGGCTAAAACAAAGAAAACATTGCCTAGAAGCTATAAACAGCTTTGTTAGTGTTTCTGGCATTAAAATGTATCTTAATCCAAAGCAACTGACTAATTATATGAGTTTGAGATGGATGTGGAGAGCTTAAAAGCCACTTATACCCATTTTGTCCCAAAACAGGTTAAAACCAAGAAAACATTGCTTAGAAGGTACTAAACAGCATTGTTAGTGTTTTTGTGGTTAAAATGTGTCTTAATCCAATGCAACTAACTAATTATAAGAGTTTTAGATAGATGTGGAGAGTTTAAAAGCCACTTATACCCATTTTGTCCCAAAACAGGCTAAAACCAAGAACACATTGCTGAGAAGGACCAAACAGCTTTGTTAGTGTTTCTGGGGTTAAAATGTGTCTTAATCCAATGCAACTAACTAATTATAAGAGCTTGAGATAGATGTGGAGAGTTTAAAAGCCACTTATACCCATTTTGTCCCAAAAAGGCTAAAACCAAGAAAACATTGCTTAGAAGCACTAAACAGCTTTGTTAGTGTTTCTGTGGTTAAAATGTGTCTTAATCCAATGCAACTAACTAATTATAAGAGTTTTAGATAGATGTGGAGAGTTTAAAAGCCACTTATTATGAACCGGCACACACACTTGTCCGTACGACCGTACGGACGTCCGTACGACCAACCAACGGGCCATCCTCAAATAGAAGTCTTCATGAGCCCAATCCACCAAAGAGATCCTCCAACGGTCGCCATTCATCTCGATCCTTCCTTTGTAGCCGTTGGAGCAAGTTGCAAGAGAGAAGAGGAGATCACATGTTAGAATAAGGAGATGTCGCTTTCTCCTCATATTAGTGTGCATAGGATCCTAAGAGAATATCCTATTTGTATATGTCTTTAAATAGTTTGTAAGTATCATACTAATAGAAGTAAGAAGAGAGTTTATTCTCTTTCTCCAACACTCTCTCTCTCAATCGTTCACTCTCCTCACTCTTTACACGATTTCACTCTCTTTCATACTCTCTTCCATAATCTCTTGATTACTCTACTCTCAAACTTACATGGTATCAGAGCAGATTTGATTCTGTTCTTGCCTCAAATCTCCATCACTCCCTTCCGCATTCTCTTTCTTGTTCTTGAAATTTCTTGTTCTTGAATCTTCTTTCTTTAACCGTTGGAAAATAGCTTTAACCAACGGTCTCTTCATCCTTTTCCATGGAAACTACCAAAACTCTCATTGTTCCAGTTACTCTCAAGGGAGAGAATTACTTACTGTGGGCTAGAACCACAAAGACAGCCCTATGCGGCCGAGGACTTTGGTCCCATGTTGAGACAAGCGAAGCTCCTAGTGGCGAGACCACCAAAGACGGCAAGGATCTTGTCGATGAAAAGAACAAGTGGTTTCAAGAAGATCAGGGAGTCCTAGCTATCATTCAAAACTCCCTAGATGCACCTATACTTGAAGCTTACTCTTATTGCGAGACAGCAAAAGACTTGTGGGACACTCTCAAGAATGTTTTTGGGAATGTTACAAATGTAAACCGAATTTTTGAGATTAAGAGGGCCATCAACAACCTCAACCAAGAAGACATGGAGTTCACCAAGCACTTTGGGAAGTTTAGGTCCCTTTGGGCTGAACTAGAGATGCTCCGGCCGGCGACTATAGATCCGGCCATTCTGAATGAGAGGCGTGAACAAGATAAGGTGTTCGGCCTTCTCTTGACCTTGAACCCCTCCTACAATGACCTTATCAAGCATATTCTACGGTCGGACAAGCTCCCTAGCCTTGATGATGTCTGTAACCAAATTCAAAAGGAGCATGGCTCCATGGGATTGTTTGGCGGCAAGGGAGAACTTGTGACCGCTAACAAAGCTGAGACGGCATCAGCAAACAAGGGCTACTACAAGCCGGAGGACAAGAACAACCCGCCATTTTGTGAGCATTGTAAGAAGCTTGGTCACTTCAAGAGCCGCTGCTGGATTCTACACCCTCATCTAGCACCACCGCCGGGTACCATCCGAGGTGGACGACCAAACCGCGGAGGACCACCGAGAGCTCATCAAGCAGTAGCCATGGGGGAGTCAATCTCTGAGCAGCCTCAACAAGTGACCAGTGGAACTGCTCTTGCTGCAGCATCGTCCGAGCTGGTAAGGCGGTCCGACCTTGATGCGCTCATCAAAGCCATCAAAGAGGCCACCGGTAAGGCGTTTCTTGCCTCAAACAAAATTAAACCCCTCATAGTTGATTCTGGTGCATCCCATCACATGATTAGTGATTCTAGGCTAATTAGTGATATTAAACCTGCTAATGGTAATGTAATAATAGCAAATGGTGAGAAAGTACCAGTTAAAGGCATAGGAAACTTGAAACTCTTTGATAAGGAGACTAAGGCATTTTATATGCCAAACTTTACTTCTAACTTGCTATCAGTTAAGAGAGCCACTACTGATTTAAATTGTTATGCTATATTTGGTCCTAACAATGTTCATTTTCAGGATATTGAGACAAGTAAGGTTCTTGGTCAAGGAGGATCCAAGGATGACCTCTATGTGCTTGAGGACTTGAACTTATCTTCTAATGCATCTTGTTTTAATTCGGTTATTATGAAACCTAGTGATTCTATTTTACATGCTAGGCTAGGACACCCTCACACAAGAGCTTTATCCTTAATATTTCCTAATGTTTCTTTTCAAAATGATGAGTGTGAGGCTTGTATTCTTGGTAAACATTGCAAGGCTGTTTTCCCTAAATCTATTACTATTTATGAAAAATGTTTTGATTTAATTCATTCTGATGTTTGGACATCTCCTTGCTTATCTAGAGATAATCAAAAGTATTTTGTGACTTTTATTGATGAAAAATCAAAATATACTTGGATAACTTTGCTTCCCTCTAAGGATAGAGTCCTTGAGGCCTTTACTAATTTTCAAAATTATGTCACTAACCACTTTCATGCCAAGATTAAAATTTTGAGATCAGATAATGGTGGAGAGTACACAAGCCATGCCTTTAAACAATATCTAGCCAAACATGGAATTCTTCATCAAACTAGCTGTCCTTACACACCACAACAAAATGGAGTGGCTGAGAGAAAGAATAGGCATCTCATGGAAGTAGCAAGGTCTATGATGTTTCACACAAGGGTTCCAAAGAGGTTTTGGGGAGATGCTGTGCTAGCCGCTTGTTATCTTATTAACCGCACACCAACAAAGATCCTAAAAGATGTGTCTCCATTTGAGGTATTAACGAATGACAAACCTACATTTGATCACTTACGAGTGTTTGGTTGTGTGTGCTATGTGTTGCGACCAGGTGAGCTAAGAGACAAGCTTGATGCAAAGAGTACAAAGGCTATGTTTCTTGGCTACTCTACCACACAAAAGGGGTATAAGTGCTATGACCCTACAACAAGGAGGGTTCTAGTATCTCGTGATGTCAAGTTCATGGAGACACAAGGCTTTTACGATGAGAAGAATTGGGATGAGCTCCGTAACCTCTCTGATTCACCATCTGATCGGACGCGCAACCTCCGAGTAATCCTTGAGCGACTAGGTCTTGAAAACGATCGGATCACTACTGAGTCAGCCAGACCAGCATCACCAGAACAACCTGAGCCATCTACTGAGCCTGAGCCTGCTACACATGCCGATGACCATACTGAGCAGCATGAGGAAGCACCCGAGTCACTCGCGGACAACACGGCCGAAACAACCGAGGGGACGGCTGACCAGCTTGAGGAGATCATTACTCCAGGACGAGCCAACTCCGAAGCTGGGGCTATAGTTCCTCTTCGGCGCAGCCAACGTATCAAGTATCCTCCTAGTCATTGGAAGAACACCCGTGTGTACTACAACAACATGGCCGTTGCTCATCCGATTCAGGCCGTGTGCACCTTGGCTCATTTTCCGATAGAGCATCAAGTGTTTCTTGGCCATATTGATGAGGATTGGATCCCCAAGACCTATGATGAGGCTAAGCAGCACAAAGTATGGAGAGATGCAGTGGATGCCGAGAATACGGCCATGGTGCAAAATCATACATGGGACGAGGCTGACTTACCCAAGGGCAAGAAGGCTGTCACCTCTCGGTATATCTTCACAATCAAATATAAGAGCAATGGGGAGATTGAACGCCACAAAGCCCGCCTAGTCGCACGCGGTTTCACGCAAACGTATGGGGAGGACTATCTTGATACGTTTGCTCCGGTGGCTAAGCTTCACACGGTTCGAGTTGTACTCTCTCTCGCCACCAACCTCGACTGGGAACTTTGGCAAATGGACGTGAAGAACGCCTTCTTGCAAGGAGAACTGGAGGATGAAGTGTATATGCGACCACCACCGGGTTTGGAGGATACTATTGGTCCGGGAAAGGTCTTGAAACTCAACAAAGCTATCTATGGCTTGAAGCAGTCACCAAGGGCTTGGTATCACAAGCTTAGCACCACACTTCTTGACAAAGGCTTTCGCAAATCCGAAGCTGACCACACCTTGTTCACCTTACCAAGCGCCAAAGGTATAGTAGTCATTCTAGTGTATGTTGATGATATCATCATCACTGGAAGTGACTCGGTAGGTATTCAAGACTCTAAAACATTCTTGAAATCAGTTTTTGATATTAAAGATCTTGGAGAGTTGAAATACTTTCTTGGGATAGAAGTTTATAGATCAAATGAAGGGTTATTGTTATCTCAAAGAAAGTATGCACTAGACTTATTGAGTGAAACAGGAAAACTAGGAGCTAAGGCAGTAACAACGCCCCTAGAAGAGAATTACAAGGATGGAGGACAGGGGGAGCTTGACACCGCTCCATTCGAGGACGTTAGCCTCTACCGGCGGCTAGTCGGTAAGCTCATTTATTTAACTATCACACGGCCTGACATTTGCTTTGCCGTGAACCAGGTAAGCCAGCATATGAAGAACCCCACCGTGCACCATTGGAACATGCTGACACGGATCCTCAAGTACATCAAGGGCTCACCCGGCCAAGGCATATGGATGGGACGCAACAAGAGCACCGAGTTGGTAGGCTACTGCGACGCTGACTATGCCGGAGATCGTGGGGACCGACGCTCAACCACAGGCTATTGCACGTTCCTTGGAGGGAACCTGGTCACATGGAAGAGCAAGAAGCAAAAGGTCGTCTCACTCTCAAGTGCCGAATCCGAGTATAGAGCTATGAGGAAGCTAACGACGGAGCTAATGTGGCTGAAGATGTTACTCAAGGATCTTGGAATAGAATCAACAAAGCCGATCACCATGCACTGTGATAACGAAGCAGCCATTCATATAGCAACCAATTCAGTGTTCCATGAGCGGACCAAGCACATTGAAGTGGATTGCCATAAGGTCCGAGAACAAATCAAGCTTGGAGTTGTCTTACCTTGCCATACCGAAAGCAAAGAACAACTTGCAGACGTCCTGACTAAAGCTGCGAGCCCCCAAGTGTGTGAATACATCCATCCTAAGCTTGGCCTCCTAAACCTCACTCGGCCATGACTTGCTTTGTTTTGGCGCCTACACTCTTTTTCCCTTAAGTATAGTTTTCCCAAGAGGTTTTTCTATACTAAGGTTTTTAATGAGGTGGGTGCCTATGTTGTCAAGCTTGACTAGTTCCCCAAGTCAAGCTTGAGGGGGAGTATGAACCGGCACACACACTTGTCCGTACGACCGTACGGACGTCCGTACGACCAACCAACGGGCCATCCTCAAATAGAAGTCTTCATGAGCCCAATCCACCAAAGAGATCCTCCAACGGTCGCCATTCATCTCGATCCTTCCTTTGTAGCCGTTGGAGCAAGTTGCAAGAGAGAAGAGGAGATCACATGTTAGAATAAGGAGATGTCGCTTTCTCCTCATATTAGTGTGCATAGGATCCTAAGAGAATATCCTATTTGTATATGTCTTTAAATAGTTTGTAAGTATCATACTAATAGAAGTAAGAAGAGAGTTTATTCTCTTTCTCCAACACTCTCTCTCTCAATCGTTCACTCTCCTCACTCTTTACACGATTTCACTCTCTTTCATACTCTCTTCCATAATCTCTTGATTACTCTACTCTCAAACTTACACTTATACCCATTTTGTCCCAAAAAGGCTAAAACCAAGAAAACATTGCTTAGAAGCACTAAACAGCTTTGTTAGTGTTTTTGGGGTTAAAATGTGTCTTAATCTAATGCAACTAACTAATTATAAGAGTTTGAGATAGATGTGGAGAGTTTAAAAGCCACTTATACCCATTTTGTCCCAAAACAGGCTAAAACCATGAAAACAATGCCTAGAAGCTGTAAACAGCTCTGTTAGTGTTTCTGGGGTTAAAATGTGTCTTAATCCAATGCAACTGACTAATTATAAGAGTTTAAGATAGATGTGGAGAGTTTAAAAGCCACTTATACCCATTTTGTCCCAAAATAGGCTAAAACCAAGAAAACATTGCTTAGAAGCACTAAACAGCTTTGTTAGTGTTTCTGTGGTTAAAATGTGTCTTAATCCATTGCAACTAACTAATTATAAGAGTTTTAGATAGATGTGGAGAGTTTAAAAGCCACTTATACCCATATTGTCCCAAAACAGGCTAAAACCAAGAAAACATTGCTTAGAAGCTCTAAACAACTATGTTAGTGTTTCTGGGGTTAAAATGTGTCTTAATCCAATGCAACTGACTAACTATAAGAGTTTGAGATGGATGTGGAGAGTTTAAAAGCCACTTATACACATTTTGTCCCAAAATAGGCTAAAATCAAGAAAACATTGCTTAGAAGCTGTAAACAGCTTTGTTTGTGTTTCTGAGGTAAAAGTGTGTCTTAATCCAATGCAACTGACTAATTATAAGAGTTTGAGATTGATGTGGAGAGTTTAAAAGCCACTTATACCCATTTTGTCCCAAAACAGGCTAAAACCAAGAAAACATTGCTGAGAAGCACCAAACAGCTATGTTAGTGTTTCTGGGGTTAAAATGTGTATTAATCCAATGCAAATGACTAATTATAAGAGTTTGAGATTGATGTGGAGAGTTTAAAAGCCACTTATACCAATTTTGTCTCAAAACAGGCTAAAACCAAGAAAACATTGCTGAGAAACACCAAACAGCTATGTTAGTGTTTCTGGGATTAAAATGTGTCTTAATCCAATGCAAATGACTAATTATAAGAGTTTGAGATTGATGTGGAGAGTTTAAAAGCCACTTATACCCATTTTGTCCAAAAACAGGCTAAAACCAAGAAAACATTGCTGAGAAGCACCAAACAGCTATGTTAGTGTTTCTGGGGTTAAAATGTGTCTTAATCCAATGCAAATGACTAGTTATAAGAGTTTGAGATTGATGTGGAGAGTTTAAAAGCCACTTATACCCACTTTGTCCCAAAACAGGCTAAAACAAAGAAAACATTGCCTAGAAGCTATAAACAGCTTTGTTAGTGTTTCTGGCATTAAAATATATCTTAATCCAAAGCAACTGACTAATTATATGAGTTTGAGATGGATGTGGAGAGCTTAAAAGCCACTTATACCCATTTTGTCCTGGGGTTTAAATGTGTCTTAATCCAATGCAACTGACTAATTATAAGAGTTTGAGATTGATGTGGAGAGTTTAAAAGCCACTTATACCCATTTTGTCCCAAAACAGGCAAAAACCAAGAAAACATTGCTGAGAAGCACCAAACAGCTATGTTAGTGTTTATGGGGTTAAAATGTGTCTTAATCCAATGCAAATGACTAGTTATAAGAGTTTGAGATTGATGTGGAGAGTTTAAAAGCCACTTATACCCATTTTGTCCCAAAACAGGCTAAAACCAAGAAAACATTGCCTAGAAGCTATAAACAGCTTTGTTAGTGTTTCTGGGATTAAAATGTATCTTAATCCAAAGCAAATGACTAATTATATGAGTTTGAGATGGATGTGGAGAGTTTAAAAGCCACTTATACCCATTTTGTCCCAAAACAGGCTAAAACCAAGAACACATTGCTGAGAAGCACCAAACAGCTTTGTTAGTGTTTCTGGGGTTAAAATGTGTCTTAATCCAATGCAACTAACTAATTATAAGAGCTTGAGATAGATGTGGAGAGTTTAAAAGCCACTTATACCCATTTTGTCCCAAAAAGGCTAAAACCAAGAAAACATTGCTTAGAAGCACTAAACAGCTTTGTTAGTGTTTCTGTGGTTAAAATGTGTCTTAATCCAATGCAACTAACTAATTATAAGAGTTTTAGATAGATGTGGAGAGTTTAAAAGCCACTTATACCCATTCTGTCCCAAAAAGGCTAAAACCAAGAAAACATTGCTTAGAAGCACTAAACAGCTTTGTTAGTGTTTCTGGGGTTAAAATGTGTCTTAATCCAATGCAACTAACTAATTATAAGAGTTTGAGATAGATGTGGAGAGTTTAAAAGCCACTTATACCTATTTTGTCCCAAAACAGGCTAAAACCATGAAAACAATGCCTAGAAGCTGTAAACAGCTCTGTTAGTGTTTCTGGGGTTAAAATGTGTCTTAATCCAATGCAACTGACTAATTATAAGAGTTTAAGATAGATGTGGAGAGTTTAAAAGCCACTTATACCCATTTTGTCCCAAAATAGGCTAAAACCAAGAAAACATTGCTTAGAAGCACTAAACAGCTTTGTTAGTGTTTCTGTGGTTAAAATGTGTCTTAATCCATTGCAACTAACTAATTATAAGAGTTTTAGATAGATGTGGAGAGTTTAAAAGCCACTTATACCCATATTGTCCCAAAACAGGCTAAAACCAAGAAAACATTGCTTAGAAGCTCTAAACAACTATGTTAGTGTTTCTGGGGTTAATATGTGTCTTAATCCAATGCAACTGACTAACTATAAGAGTTTGAGATGGATGTGGAGAGTTTAAAAGCCACTTATACACATTTTGTCCCAAAATAGGCTAAAATCAAGAAAACATTGCTTAGAAGCTGTAAACAGCTTTGTTTGTGTTTCTGAGGTAAAAGTGTGTCTTAATCCAATGCAACTGACTAATTATAAGAGTTTGAGATTGATGTGGAGAGTTTAAAAGCCACTTATACCCATTTTGTCCCAAAACTGGCTAAAACCAAGAAAACATTGCTGAGAAGCACCAAACAGCTATGTTACTGTTTCTGGGGTTAAAATGTGTATTAATCCAATGCAAATGACTAATTATAAGAGTTTGAGATTGATGTGGAGAGTTTAAAAGCCACTTATACCAATTTTGTCCCAAAACAGGCTAAAACCAAGAAAACATTGCTGAGAAACACCAAACAGCTATGTTAGTGTTTCTGGGATTAAAATGTGTCTTAATCCAATGCAAATGACTAATTATAAGAGTTTGAGATTGATGTGGAGAGTTTAAAAGCCACTTATACCCATTTTGTCCAAAAACAGGCTAAAACCAAGAAAACATTGCTGAGAAGCACCAAACAGCTATGTTAGTGTTTCTGTGGTTAAAATGTGTCTTAATCCAATGCAAATGACTAGTTATAAGAGTTTGAGATTGATGTGGAGAGTTTAAAAGCCACTTATACCCATTTTGTCCCAAAACAGGCTAAAACAAAGAAAACATTGCCTAGAAGCTATAAACAGCTTTGTTAGTGTTTCTGGCATTAAAATGTATCTTAATCCAAAGCAACTGACTAATTATATGAGTTTGAGATGGATGTGGAGAGCTTAAAAGCCACTTATACCCATTTTGTCCTGGGGTTAAAATGTGTCTTAATCCAATGCAACTGACTAATTATAAGAGTTTGAGATTGATGTGGAGAGTTTAAAAGCCACTTATACCCATTTTGTCCCAAAACAGGCTAAAACCAAGAAAACATTGCTGAGAAGCACCAAACAGCTATGTTAGTGTTTCTGGGGTTAAAATGTGTCTTAATCCAATGCAAATGACTAGTTATAAGAGTTTGAGATTGATGTGGAGAGTTTAAAAGCCACTTATACCCATTTTGTCCCAAAACAGGCTAAACCAAGAAAACATTGCCTAGAAGCTATAAACAGCTTTGTTAGTGTTTCTGGGGTTAAAATGTGTGTTAATCCAATGCAACTGACTAATTATAAGAGTTTGAGATGGATGTGGAGAGTTTAAAAGCCAGTTATACCCATTTTGTCCCAAAATAGGCTAAAACCAAGAAAACATTGCTTAGAAGCACTAAACAGCTTTGTTAGTGTTTCTGTGGTAAAAATGTGTATTAATCCAATGCAACTAACTAATTATAAGAGTTTTAGATAGATGTGGAGAGTTTAAAAGCCACTTATACCCATTTTGTCCCAAAACAGGCTAAAACCAAGAAAACATTGCTTAGAAGCTCTAAACAGCTATGTTAGTGTTTCTGGGGTTAAAATGTGTCTTAATCCAATGCAACTGACTAACTATAAGAGTTTGAGATGGATGTGGAGAGTTAAAAGCCACTTATACACATTTTGTCCCAAAAAAGGCTAAAATCAAGAAAACATTGCTTAGAAGCTGTAAACAGCTTTGTTAGTGTTTCTGGGGTTAAAATGTGTCTTAATCCAATGCAACTGACTAATTATAAGAGTTTGAGATTGATGTGGAGAGTTTAAAAGCCACTTATACCCATTTTGTCCCAAAACAGGCTAAAACCAAGAAAACATTGCTGAGAAGCACCAAACAGCTATGTTAGTGTTTCTGGGGTTAAAATGTGTCTTAATCCAATGCAAATGACTAGTTATAAGAGTTTGAGATTGATGTGGAGAGTTTAAAAGCGACTTATACCCATTTTGTCCCAAAACAGGCTAAAACAAAGAAAACATTGCCTAGAAGCTATAAACAGCTTTGTTAGTGTTTCTGGCATTAAAATGTATCTTAATCCAAAGTAACTGACTAATTATATGAGTTTGAGATGGATGTGGAGAGCTTAAAAGCCACTTATACCCATTTTGTCCCAAAACAGGTTAAAACCAAGAAAACATTGCTTAGAAGGTACTAAACAGCATTGTTAGTGTTTTTGTGGTTAAAATGTGTCTCAATCCAATGCAACTAACTAATTATAAGAGTTTTAGATAGATGTGGAGAGTTTAAAAGCCACTTATACCCATTTTGTCCCAAAACAGGCTAAAACCAAGAACACATTGCTGAGAAGCACCAAACAGCTTTGTTAGTGTTTCTGGGGTTAAAATGTGTCTTAATCCAATGCAACTAACTAATTATAAGAGCTTGAGATAGATGTGGAGAGTTTAAAAGCCACTTATACCCATTTTGTCCCAAAAAGGCTAAAACCAAGAAAACATTGCTTAGAAGCACTAAACAGCTTTGTTAGTGTTTCTGTGGTTAAAATGTGTCTTAATCCAATGCAACTAACTAATTATAAGAGTTTTAGATAGATGTGGAGAGTTTAAAAGCCACTTATACCCATTTTGTCCCAAAAAGGCTAAAACCAAGAAAACATTGCTTAGAAGCACTAAACAGCTTTGTTAGTGTTTCTGGGGTTAAAATGTGTCTTAATCCAATGCAACTAACTAATTATAAGAGTTTGAGATAGATGTGGAGAGTTTAAAAGCCACTTATACCCATTTTGTCCCAAAACAGGCTAAAACCATAAAAACAATGCCTAGAAGCTGTAAACAGCTCTGCTAGTGTTTCTGGGGTTAAAATGTGTCTTAATCCAATGCAACTGACTAATTATAAGAGTTTAAGATAGATGTGGAGAGTTTAAAAGCCACTTATACCCATTTTGTCCCAAAATAGGCTAAAACCAAGAAAACATTGCTTAGAAGCACTAAACAGCTTTGTTAGTGTTTCTGTGGTTAAAATGTGTCTTAATCCATTGCAACTAACTAATTATAAGAGTTTTAGATAGATGTGGAGAGTTTAAAAGCCACTTATACCCATATTGTCCCAAAACAGGCTAAAACCAAGAAAACATTGCTTAGAAGCTCTAAACAACTATGTTAGTGTTTCTGGGGTTAAAATGTGTCTTAATCCAATGCAACTGACTAACTATAAGAGTTTGAGATGGATGTGGAGAGTTTAAAAGCCACTTATACACATTTTGTCCCAAAATAGGCTAAAATCAAGAAAACATTGCTTAGAAGCTGTAAACAGCTTTGTTTGTGTTTCTGAGGTAAAAGTGTGTCTTAATCCAATGCAACTGACTAATTATAAGAGTTTGAGATTGATGTGGAGAGTTTAAAAGCCATTTATACCCATTTTGTCCCAAAACATGCTAAAACCAAGAAAACATTGCTGAGAAGCACCAAACAGCTATGTTAGTGTTTCTGGGGTTAAAATGTGTATTAATCCAATGCAAATGACTAATTATAAGAGTTTGAGATTGATGTGGAGAGTTTAAAAGCCACTTATACCAATTTTGTCCCAAAACAGGCTAAAACCAAGAAAACATTGCTGAGAAACACCAAACAGCTATGTTAGTGTTTCTGGGATTAAAATGTGTCTTAATCCAATGCAAATGACTAATTATAAGAGTTTGAGATTGATGTGGAGAGTTTAAAAGCCACTTATACCCATTTTGTCCAAAAACAGGCTAAAACCAAGAAAACATTGCTGAGAAGCACCAAACAGCTATGTTAGTGTTTCTGGGGTTAAAATGTGTCTTAATCCAATGCAAATGACTAGTTATAAGAGTTTGAGATTGATGTGGAGAGTTTAAAAGCCACTTATACCCATTTTGTCCCAAAACAGGCTAAAACAAAGAAAACATTGCCTAGAAACTATAAACAGCTTTGTTAGTGTTTCTGGCATTAAAATATATCTTAATCCAAAGCAACTGACTAATTATATGAGTTTGAGATGGATGTGGAGAGCTTAAAAGCCACTTATACCCATTTTGTCCTGGGGTTTAAATGTGTCTTAATCCAATGCAACTGACTAATTATAAGAGTTTGAGATTGATGTGGAGAGTTTAAAAGCCACTTATACCCATTTTGTCCCAAAACAGGCTAAAACCAAGAAAACATTGCTGAGAAGCACCAAACAGCTATGTTAGTGTTTATGGGGTTAAAATGTGTCTTAATCCAATGCAAATGACTAGTTATAAGAGTTTGAGATTGATGTGGAGAGTTTAAAAGCCACTTATACCCATTTTGTCCCAAAACAGGCTAAAACCAAGAAAACATTGCCTAGAAGCTATAAACAGCTTTGTTAGTGTTTCTGGGATTAAAATGTATCTTAATCCAAAGCAAATGACTATTTATATGAGTTTGAGATGGATGTGGAGAGTTTAAAAGCCACTTATACCCATTTTGTCCCAAAACAGGCTAAAACCAAGAACACATTGCTGAGAAGCACCAAACAGCTTTGTTAGTGTTTCTGGGGTTAAAATGTGTCTTAATCCAATGCAACTAACTAATTATAAGAGCTTGAGATAGATGTGGAGAGTTTAAAAGCCACTTATACCCATTTTGTCCCAAAAAGGCTAAAACCAAGAAAACATTGCTTAGAAGCACTAAACAGCTTTGTTAGTGTTTCTGTGGTTAAAATGTGTCTTAATCCAATGCAACTAACTAATTATAAGAGTTTTAGATAGATGTGGAGAGTTTAAAAGCCACTTATACCCATTTTGTCCCAAAAAGGCTAAAACCAAGAAAACATTGCTTAGAAGCACTAAACAGCTTTGTTAGTGTTTCTGGGGTTAAAATGTGTCTTAATCCAATGCAACTAACTAATTATAAGAGTTTGAGATAGATGTGGAGAGTTTAAAAGCCACTTATACCCATTTTGTCCCAAAACAGGCTAAAACCATGAAAACAATGCCTAGAAGCTGTAAACAGCTCTGTTAGTGTTTCTGGGGTTAAAATGTGTCTTAATCCAATGCAACTGACTAATTATAAGAGTTTAAGATAGATGTGGAGAGTTTAAAAGCCACTTATACCCATTTTGTCCCAAAATAGGCTAAAACCAAGAAAACATTGCTTAGAAGCACTAAACAGCTTTGTTAGTGTTTCTGTGGTTAAAATGTGTCTTAATCCATTGCAACTAACTAATTATAAGAGTTTTAGATAGATGTGGAGAGTTTAAAAGCCACTTATACCCATATTGTCCCAAAACAGGCTAAAACCAAGAAAACATTGCTTAGAAGCTCTAAACAACTATGTTAGTGTTTCTGGGGTTAAAATGTGTCTTAATCCAATGCAACTGACTAACTATAAGAGTTTGAGATGGATGTGGAGAGTTTAAAAGCCACTTATACACATTTTGTCCCAAAATAGGCTAAAATCAAGAAAACATTGCTTAGAAGCTGTAAACAGCTTTGTTTGTGTTTCTGAGGTAAAAGTGTGTCTTAATCCAATGCAACTGACTAATTATAAGAGTTTGAGATTGATGTGGAGAGTTTAAAAGCCACTTATACCCATTTTGTCCCAAAACAGGCTAAAACCAAGAAAACATTGCTGAGAAGCACCAAACAGCTATGTTAGTGTTTCTGGGGTTAAAATGTGTATTAATCCAATGCAAATGACTATTTAGAAGAGTTTGAGATTGATGTGGAGAGTTTAAAAGCCACTTATACCAATTTTGTCCCAAAACAGGCTAAAACCAAGAAAACATTGCTGAGAAACACCAAACAGCTATGTTAGTGTTTCTGGGATTAAAATGTGTCTTAATCCAATGCAAAGGACTAATTATAAGAGTTTGAGATTGATGTGGAGAGTTTAAAAGCCACTTATACCCATTTTGTCCAAAAAAAGGCTAAAACCAAGAAAACATTGCTGAGAAGCACCAAACAGCTATGTTAGTGTTTCTGGGGTTAAAATATGTCTTAATCCAATGCAAATGACTAGTTATAAGAGTTTGAGATTAATGTGGAGAGTTTAAAAGCCACTTATACCCATTTTGTCCCAAAACAGGCTAAAACCAAGAAAACATTGCTTAGAAGCAGTAAACAGCTTTGTTAGTGTTTCTACGGTTAAAATGTTTCTTAATCCAATGCAACTAACTAATTATAAGACTTTGACATAGATGTGGAGAGTTTAAAAGCCACTTATACCCATTTTGTCCCAAAACAGGCTAACAGCAAGAAAACATTGCTTAGTAGCTGTAAACAGCTATGTTAGTGTTTCTGGGGTTAAAATGTGTCTTAATCCAATGCAACTGACTAATTATAAGAGTTTGAGATATGAACCGGCACACACACTTGTCCGTACGACCGTACGGACGTCCGTACGACCAACCAACGGGCCATCCTCAAATAGAAGTCTTCATGAGCCCAATCCACCAAAGAGATCCTCCAACGGTCGCCATTCATCTCGATCCTTCCTTTGTAGCCGTTGGAGCAAGTTGCAAGAGAGAAGAGGAGATCACATGTTAGAATAAGGAGATGTCGCTTTCTCCTCATATTAGTGTGCATAGGATCCTAAGAGAATATCCTATTTGTATATGTCTTTAAATAGTTTGTAAGTATCATACTAATAGAAGTAAGAAGAGAGTTTATTCTCTTTCTCCAACACTCTCTCTCTCAATCGTTCACTCTCCTCACTCTTTACACGATTTCACTCTCTTTCATACTCTCTTCCATAATCTCTTGATTACTCTACTCTCAAACTTACATGGTATCAGAGCAGATTTGATTCTGTTCTTGCCTCAAATCTCCATCACTCCCTTCCGCATTCTCTTTCTTGTTCTTGAAATTTCTTGTTCTTGAATCTTCTTTCTTTAACCGTTGGACAATAGCTTTAACCAACGGTCTCTTCATCCTTTTCCATGGAAACTACCAAAACTCTCATTGTTCCAGTTACTCTCAAGGGAGAGAATTACTTACTGTGGGCTAGAACCACAAAGACAGCCCTATGCGGCCGAGGACTTTGGTCCCATGTTGAGACAAGCGAAGCTCCTAGTGGCGAGACCACCAAAGACGGCAAGGATCTTGTCGATGAAAAGAACAAGTGGTTTCAAGAAGATCAGGGAGTCCTAGCTATCATTCAAAACTCCCTAGATGCACCTATACTTGAAGCTTACTCTTATTGCGAGACAGCAAAAGACTTGTGGGACACTCTCAAGAATGTTTTTGGGAATGTTACAAATGTAAACCGAATTTTTGAGATTAAGAGGGCCATCAACAACCTCAACCAAGAAGACATGGAGTTCACCAAGCACTTTGGGAAGTTTAGGTCCCTTTGGGCTGAACTAGAGATGCTCCGGCCGGCGACTATAGATCCGGCCATTCTGAATGAGAGGCGTGAACAAGATAAGGTGTTCGGCCTTCTCTTGACCTTGAACCCCTCCTACAATGACCTTATCAAGCATATTCTACGGTCGGACAAGCTCCCTAGCCTTGATGATGTCTGTAACCAAATTCAAAAGGAGCATGGCTCCATGGGATTGTTTGGCGGCAAGGGAGAACTTGTGACCGCTAACAAAGCTGAGACGGCATCAGCAAACAAGGGCTACTACAAGCCGGAGGACAAGAACAACCCGCCATTTTGTGAGCATTGTAAGAAGCTTGGTCACTTCAAGAGCCGCTGCTGGATTCTACACCCTCATCTAGCACCACCGCCGGGTACCATCCGAGGTGGACGACCAAACCGCGGAGGACCACCGAGAGCTCATCAAGCAGTAGCCATGGGGGAGTCAATCTCTGAGCAGCCTCAACAAGTGACCAGTGGAACTGCTCTTGCTGCAGCATCGTCCGAGCTGGTAAGGCGGTCCGACCTTGATGCGCTCATCAAAGCCATCAAAGAGGCCACCGGTAAGGCGTTTCTTGCCTCAAACAAAATTAAACCCCTCATAGTTGATTCTGGTGCATCCCATCACATGATTAGTGATTCTAGGCTAATTAGTGATATTAAACCTGCTAATGGTAATGTAATAATAGCAAATGGTGAGAAAGTACCAGTTAAAGGCATAGGAAACTTGAAACTATTTGATAAGGAGACTAAGGCATTTTATATGCCAAACTTTACCTCTAACTTGCTATCAGTTAAGAGAGCCACTACTGATTTAAATTGTTATGCTATATTTGGTCCTAACAATGTTCATTTTCAGGATATTGAGACAAGTAAGGTTCTTGGTCAAGGAGGATCCAAGGATGACCTCTATGTGCTTGAGGACTTGAACTTATCTTCTAATGCATCTTGTTTTAATTCGGTTATTATGAAACCTAGTGATTCTATTTTACATGCTAGGCTAGGACACCCTCACACAAGAGCTTTATCCTTAATATTTCCTAATGTTTCTTTTCAAAATGATGAGTGTGAGGCTTGTATTCTTGGTAAACATTGCAAGGCTGTTTTCCCTAAATCTATTACTATTTATGAAAAATGTTTTGATTTAATTCATTCTGATGTTTGGACATCTCCTTGCTTATCTAGAGATAATCAAAAGTATTTTGTGACTTTTATTGATGAAAAATCAAAATATACTTGGATAACTTTGCTTCCCTCTAAGGATAGAGTCCTTGAGGCCTTTACTAATTTTCAAAATTATGTCACTAACCACTTTCATGCCAAGATTAAAATTTTGAGATCAGATAATGGTGGAGAGTACACAAGCCATGCCTTTAAACAATATCTAGCCAAACATGGAATTCTTCATCAAACTAGCTGTCCTTACACACCACAACAAAATGGAGTGGCTGAGAGAAAGAATAGGCATCTCATGGAAGTAGCAAGGTCTATGATGTTTCACACAAGGGTTCCAAAGAGGTTTTGGGGAGATGCTGTGCTAGCCGCTTGTTATCTTATTAACCGCACACCAACAAAGATCCTAAAAGATGTGTCTCCATTTGAGGTATTAACGAATGACAAACCTACATTTGATCACTTACGAGTGTTTGGTTGTGTGTGCTATGTGTTGCGACCAGGTGAGCTAAGAGACAAGCTTGATGCAAAGAGTACAAAGGCTATGTTTCTTGGCTACTCTACCACACAAAAGGGGTATAAGTGCTATGACCCTACAACAAGGAGGGTTCTAGTATCTCGTGATGTCAAGTTCATGGAGACACAAGGCTTTTACGATGAGAAGAATTGGGATGAGCTCCGTAACCTCTCTGATTCACCATCTGATCGGACGCGCAACCTCCGAGTAATCCTTGAGCGACTAGGTCTTGAAAACGATCGGATCACTACTGAGTCAGCCAGACCAGCATCACCAGAACAACCTGAGCCATCTACTGAGCCTGAGCCTGCTACACATGCCGATGACCATACTGAGCAGCATGAGGAAGCACCCGAGTCACTCGCGGACAACACGGCCGAAACAACCGAGGGGACGGCTGACCAGCTTGAGGAGATCATTACTCCAGGACGAGCCAACTCCGAAGCTGGGGCTATAGTTCCTCTTCGGCGCAGCCAACGTATCAAGTATCCTCCTAGTCATTGGAAGAACACCCGTGTGTACTACAACAACATGGCCGTTGCTCATCCGATTCAGGCCGTGTGCACCTTGGCTCATTTTCCGATAGAGCATCAAGTGTTTCTTGGCCATATTGATGAGGATTGGATCCCCAAGACCTATGATGAGGCTAAGCAGCACAAAGTATGGAGAGATGCAGTGGATGCCGAGAATACGGCCATGGTGCAAAATCATACATGGGACGAGGCTGACTTACCCAAGGGCAAGAAGGCTGTCACCTCTCGGTATATCTTCACAATCAAATATAAGAGCAATGGGGAGATTGAACGCCACAAAGCCCGCCTAGTCGCACGCGGTTTCACGCAAACGTATGGGGAGGACTATCTTGATACGTTTGCTCCGGTGGCTAAGCTTCACACGGTTCGAGTTGTACTCTCTCTCGCCACCAACCTCGACTGGGAACTTTGGCAAATGGACGTGAAGAACGCCTTCTTGCAAGGAGAACTGGAGGATGAAGTGTATATGCGACCACCACCGGGTTTGGAGGATACTATTGGTCCGGGAAAGGTCTTGAAACTCAACAAAGCTATCTATGGCTTGAAGCAGTCACCAAGGGCTTGGTATCACAAGCTTAGCACCACACTTCTTGACAAAGGCTTTCGCAAATCCGAAGCTGACCACACCTTGTTCACCTTACCAAGCGCCAAAGGTATAGTAGTCATTCTAGTGTATGTTGATGATATCATCATCACTGGAAGTGACTCGGTAGGTATTCAAGACTCTAAAACATTCTTGAAATCAGTTTTTGATATTAAAGATCTTGGAGAGTTGAAATACTTTCTTGGGATAGAAGTTTATAGATCAAATGAAGGGTTATTGTTATCTCAAAGAAAGTATGCACTAGACTTATTGAGTGAAACAGGAAAACTAGGAGCTAAGGCAGTAACAACGCCCCTAGAAGAGAATTACAAGGATGGAGGACAGGGGGAGCTTGACACCGCTCCATTCGAGGACGTTAGCCTCTACCGGCGGCTAGTCGGTAAGCTCATTTATTTAACTATCACACGGCCTGACATTTGCTTTGCCGTGAACCAGGTAAGCCAGCATATGAAGAACCCCACCGTGCACCATTGGAACATGCTGACACGGATCCTCAAGTACATCAAGGGCTCACCCGGCCAAGGCATATGGATGGGACGCAACAAGAGCACCGAGTTGGTAGGCTACTGCGACGCTGACTATGCCGGAGATCGTGGGGACCGACGCTCAACCACAGGCTATTGCACGTTCCTTGGAGGGAACCTGGTCACATGGAAGAGCAAGAAGCAAAAGGTCGTCTCACTCTCAAGTGCCGAATCCGAGTATAGAGCTATGAGGAAGCTAACGACGGAGCTAATGTGGCTGAAGATGTTACTCAAGGATCTTGGAATAGAATCAACAAAGCCGATCACCATGCACTGTGATAACGAAGCAGCCATTCATATAGCAACCAATTCAGTGTTCCATGAGCGGACCAAGCACATTGAAGTGGATTGCCATAAGGTCCGAGAACAAATCAAGCTTGGAGTTGTCTTACCTTGCCATACCGAAAGCAAAGAACAACTTGCAGACGTCCTGACTAAAGCTGCGAGCCCCCAAGTGTGTGAATACATCCATCCTAAGCTTGGCCTCCTAAACCTCACTCGGCCATGACTTGCTTTGTTTTGGCGCCTACACTCTTTTTCCCTTAAGTATAGTTTTCCCAAGAGGTTTTTCTATACTAAGGTTTTTAATGAGGTGGGTGCCTATGTTGTCAAGCTTGACTAGTTCCCCAAGTCAAGCTTGAGGGGGAGTATGAACCGGCACACACACTTGTCCGTACGACCGTACGGACGTCCGTACGACCAACCAACGGGCCATCCTCAAATAGAAGTCTTCATGAGCCCAATCCACCAAAGAGATCCTCCAACGGTCGCCATTCATCTCGATCCTTCCTTTGTAGCCGTTGGAGCAAGTTGCAAGAGAGAAGAGGAGATCACATGTTAGAATAAGGAGATGTCGCTTTCTCCTCATATTAGTGTGCATAGGATCCTAAGAGAATATCCTATTTGTATATGTCTTTAAATAGTTTGTAAGTATCATACTAATAGAAGTAAGAAGAGAGTTTATTCTCTTTCTCCAACACTCTCTCTCTCAATCGTTCACTCTCCTCACTCTTTACACGATTTCACTCTCTTTCATACTCTCTTCCATAATCTCTTGATTACTCTACTCTCAAACTTACATGAGATTGATGTGGAGAGTTTAAAAGCCACTTATACCCATTTTGTCCCAAAACAGGCTAAAACCAAGAAAACATTGCTGAGAAGCACCAAACAGCTATGTTAGTGTTTCTGGGGTTAAAATGTGTCTTAATCCAATGCAAATGACTAGTTATAAGAGTTTGAGATTGATGTGGAGAGTTTAAAAGCCACTTATACCCATTTTGTCCCAAAACAGGCTAAAACCAAGAAAACATTGCCTAGAAGCTATAAACAGCTTTGTTAGTGTTTCTGGGATTAAAATGTATCTTAATCCAAAGCAAATGACTAATTATATGAGTTTGAGATGGATGTGGAGAGTTTAAAAGCCACTTATACCCATTTTGTCCAAAAATAGGTTAAAACCAAGAAAACATTGCTTAGAAGGTACTAAACAGCATTGTTAGTGTTTTTGTGGTTAAAATGTGTCTTAATCCAATGCAACTAACTAATTATAAGAGTTTTAGATAGATGTGGAGAGTTTAAAAGCCACTTATACCCATTTTGTCCCAAAACAGGCTAAAACCAAGAAAACATTGCTGAGAAGCACCAAACAGCTTTGTTAGTGTTTCTGGGGTTAAAATGTGTCTTAATCCAATGCAACTAACTAATTATAAGAGCTTGAGATAGATGTGGAGAGTTTAAAAGCCACTTATACCCATTTTGTCCCAAAAAGGCTAAAACCAAGAAAACATTGCTTAGAAGCACTAAACAGCTTTGTTAGTGTTTCTGTGGTTAAAATGTGTCTTAATCCAATGCAACTAACTAATTATAAGAGTTTTAGATAGATGTGGAGAGTTTAAAAGCCACTTATACCCATTTTGTCCCAAAAAGGCTAAAACCAAGAAAACATTGCTTAGAAGCACTAAACAGCTTTGTTAGTGTTTCTGTGGTTAAAATGTGTCTTAATCCATTGCAACTAACTAATTATAAGAGTTTTAGATAGATGTGGAGAGTTTAAAAGCCACTTATACCCATATTGTCCCAAAACAGGCTAAAACCAAGAAAACATTGCTTAGAAGCTCTAAACAACTATGTTAGTGTTTCTGGGGTTAAAATGTGTCTTAATCCAATGCAACTGACTAACTATAAGAGTTTGAGATGGATGTGGAGAGTTTAAAAGCCACTTATACACATTTTGTCCCAAAATAGGCTAAAATCAAGAAAACATTGCTTAGAAGCTGTAAACAGCTTTGTTAGTGTTTCTGAGGTAAAAGTGTATCTTAATCCAATGCAACTGACTAATTATAAGAGTTTGAGATTGATGTGGAGAGTTTAAAAGCCTCTTATACCCATTTTGTCCCAAAACAGGCTAAAACCAAGAAAACATTGCTGAGAAGCACCAAACAGCTATGTTAGTGTTTCTGGGGTTAAAATGTGTATTAATCCAATGCAAATGACTATTTAGAAGAGTTTGAGATTGATGTGGAGAGTTTAAAAGCCACTTATACCCATTTTGTCCCAAAACAGGCTAAAACCAAGAAAACATTGCCTAGAAGCTATAAACAGCTCTGTTAGTGTTTCTGGGGTTAAAATGTGTCTTAATCCAATGCAACTGACTAATTATATGAGTTTGAGATGGATGTGGAGAGTTTAAAAGCCACTTATACCCATTTAGTCCCAAAACAGGTTAAAACCAAGAAAACATTGCTTAGATGGTACTAAACAGCTTTGTTAGTGTTTCTGTGGTTAAAATGTGTCTTAATCCAATGCAACTAACTAATTATAAGAGCTTGAGATAGATGTGGAGAGTTTAAAAGCCACTTATACCCATTTTGTCCTAAAACATGCTTAAACCAAGAAAACATTGCTTAGAAGCTCTAAACAGCTATGTTAGTGTTTCTGGGGTTTAAATGTGTTTTAATCCAATGCAACTGACTAATTATAAGAGTTTGAGATTGATGTGGAGAGTTTAAAAGCCACTTATACCAATTTTGTCCCAAAACAGGCTAAAACCAAGAAAACATTGCTGAGAAACACCAAACAGCTATGTTAGTGTTTCTGGGATTAAAATGTGTCTTAATCCAATGCAAATGACTAATTATAAGAGTTTGAGATTGATGTGGAGAGTTTAAAAGCCACTTATACTCATTTTGTCCCAAAACAGGCTAAAACCAAGAAAACATTGCCTAGAAGCTATAAACAGGTTTGTTAGTGTTTCTGGGATTCAAATGTATCTTAATCCAAAGCAACTGACTAATTATATGAGTTTGAGATGGATGTGGAGAGTTTAAAAGCCACTTATACCCATTTTGTCCCAAAACAGGTTGAAACCAAGAAAACATTGCTTAGAAGCACTAAACAGCATTGTTAGTGTTTTTGTGGTTAAAATGTGTCTTAATCCCATGCAACTAACTAATTATAAGAGTTTTAGATAGATGTGGAGAGTTTAAAAGCCTCTTATACCCATTTTGTCCCAAAACAGGCTTAAACCAAGAAAACATTGCTTAGAAGCTCTAAACAGCTATGTTAGTGTTTCTGGGGTTTAAATGTGTCTTAATCCAATGCAACTGCCTAATTATAAGAGTTTGAGATTGATGTGGAGAGTTTAAAAGCCACTTATACCCATTTTGTCCCAAAACAGGCTAAAACCAAAAAAACATTGCTGAGAAGCACCAAACAGCTTTGTTAGTGTTTCTGGGGTTAAAATGTTTCTTAATCCAATGCAACTAACTAATTTTAAGAGCTTGAGATAGATGTGGAGAGTTTAAAACCCACTTATACCCATTTTGTCCCAAAAAGGCTAAAACCAAGAAAACATTGCTTAGAAGCAGTAAACAGCTTTGTTAGTGTTTAAGGGGTTAAAATGTGTCTTAATCCAATGCAACTGACTAATTATAAGAGTTTGAGATAGATGTGGAGAGTTTAAAAGCCACTTATACCCGTTTTGTCCCAAAACAGGCTAAAACCATGAAAACAATGCCTAGAAGCTGTAAACAGCTTTGTTAGTGTTTCTGGGGTTAAAATGTGTCTTAATCCAATGCAACTGACTAATTATAAGAGTTTGAGATGGATGTGGAGAGTTTAAAAGCCACTTATACCCATTTTGTCCCAAAACAGGCTAAAACCAAGAAATCATTGCTTAGAAGCACCAAACAGCTTTGTTAGTGTTTCTGGGGTTAAAATGTGTCTTAACCCAATGCAACTAACTAATTATAAGAGCTTGAGATAGATGTGGAGAGTTTAAAAGCCACTTATACCCATTTTGTCCCAAAAAGGCTAAAACCAAAAAAACATTGCTTAGAAGCACTAAACAGCTTTGTTAGTGTTTCTGTGGTTAAAATGTGTCTTAATCCAATGCAACTAACTAATTACAAGAGTTTTAGATAGATGTGGAGAGTTTAAAAGCCACTTATACCCATTTTGTCCCAAAAAGGCTAAAACCAAGAAAACATTGCTTAGAAGCACTAAACAGCTTTGTTAGTGTTTCTGGGGTTAAAATGTGTCTTAATCCAATGCAACTAACTAATTATAAGAGTTTGAGATAGATGTGGAGAGTTTAAAAGCCACTTATACCCATTTGGTCCCAAAACAGGCTAAAACCATGAAAACAATGCCTAGAAGCTGTAAACAGCTCTGTTAGTGTTTCTGGGGTTAAAATGTGTCTTAATCCAATGCAACTGACTAATTATAAGAGTTTAAGATAGATGTGGAGAGTTTAAAAGCCACTTATACCCATTTTGTCCCAAAATAGGCTAAAACCAAGAAAACATTGCTTAGAAGCACTAAACAGCTTTGTTAGTGTTTCTGTGGTTAAAATGTGTCTTAATCCATTGCAACTAACTAATTATAAGAGTTTTAGATAGATGTGGAGAGTTTAAAAGCCACTTATACCCATATTGTCCCAAAACAGGCTAAAACCAAGAAAACATTGCTTAGAAGCTCTAAACAACTATGTTAGTGTTTCTGGGGTTAAAATGTGTCTTAATCCAATGCAACTGACTAACTATAAGAGTTTGAGATGGATGTGGAGAGTTTAAAAGCCACTTATACACATTTTGTCCCAAAATAGGCTAAAATCAAGAAAACATTGCTTAGAAGCTGTAAACAGCTTTGTTTGTGTTTCTGAGGTAAAAGTGTGTCTTAATCCAATGCAACTGACTAATTATAAGAGTTTGAGATTGATGTGGAGAGTTTAAAAGCCACTTATACCCATTTTGTCCCAAAACAGGCTAAAACCAAGAAAACATTGCTGAGAAGCACCAAACAGCTATGTTAGTGTTTCTGGGGTTAAAATGTGTATTAATCCAATGCAAATGACTAATTATAAGAGTTTGAGATTGATGTGGAGAGTTTAAAAGCCACTTATACCAATTTTGTCCCAAAACAGGCTAAAACCAAGAAAACATTGCTGAGAAACACCAAACAGCTATGTTAGTGTTTCTGGGATTAAAATGTGTCTTAATCCAATGCAAATGACTAATTATAAGAGTTTGAGATTGATGTGGAGAGTTTAAAAGCCACTTATACCCATTTTGTCCAAAAACAGGCTAAAACCAAGAAAACATTGCTGAGAAGCACCAAACAGCTATGTTAGTGTTTCTGGGGTTAAAATGTGTCTTAATCCAATGCAAATGACTAGTTATAAGAGTTTGAGATTGATGTGGAGAGTTTAAAAGCCACTTATACCCATTTTGTCCCAAAACAGGCTAAAACAAAGAAAACATTGCCTAGAAGCTATAAACAGCTTTGTTAGTGTTTCTGGCATTAAAATGTATCTTAATCCAAAGCAACTGACTAATTATATGAGTTTGAGATGGATGTGGAGAGCTTAAAAGCCACTTATACCCATTTTGTTCTGGGGTTAAAATGTGTCTTAATCCAATGCAACTGACTAATTATAAGAGTTTGAGATTGATGTGGAGAGTTTAAAAGCCACTTATACCCATTTTGTCCCAAAACAGGCTAAAACCAAGAAAAATTGCTGAGAAGCACCAAACAGCTATGTTAGTGTTTCTGGGGTTAAAATGTTTCTTAATCCAATGCAAATGACTAGTTATAAGAGTTTGAGATTGATGTGGAGAGTTTAAAAGCCACTTATACCCATTTTGTCCCAAAACAGGCTAAAACCAAGAAAACATTGCCTAGAAGCTATAAACAGCTTTGTTAGTGTTTCTGGGATTAAAATGTATCTTAATCCAAAGCAAATGACTAATTATATGAGTTTGAGATGGATGTGGAGAGTTTAAAAGCCACTTATACCCATTTTGTCCCAAAATAGGTTAAAACCAAGAAAACATTGCTTAGAAGGTACTAAACAGCATTGTTAGTGTTTTTGTGGTTAAAATGTGTCTTAATCCAATGCAACTAACTAATTATAAGAGTTTTAGATAGATGTGGAGAGTTTAAAAGCCACTTATACCCATTTTGTCCCAAAACAGGCTAAAACCAAGAAAACATTGCTGAGAAGCACCAAACAGCTTTGTTAGTGTTTCTGGGGTTAAAATGTGTCTTAATCCAATGCAACTAACTAATTATAAGAGCTTGAGATAGATGTGGAGAGTTTAAAAGCCACTTATACCCATTTTCTCCCAAAAAGGCTTAAACCAAAAAAACATTGTTGAGAAGCTGTAAACAGCTTTGTTAGTGTTTCTAGGGTTAAAATGTGTCTTAATCCAATGCAACTGACTAATTACAAGAGTTTGAGATTGATGTGGAGAGTTTAAAAGCCACTTATACCCATTTTGTCCCAAAAAGGCTAAAACCAAGAAAACATTACTTAGAAGCACTAAACAGCTTTGTTAGTGTTTCTGGGGTTAAAATGTGTCTTAATCCAATGCAACTAACTAATTATAAGAGTTTGAGATAGATGTGGAGAGTTTAAAAGCCACTTATACCCATTTTGTCCCAAAACAGGCTAAAACCATGAAAACAATGCCTAGAAGCTGTAAACAGCTCTGTTAGTGTTTCTGGGGTTAAAATGTGTCTTAATCCAATGCAACTGACTAATTATAAGAGTTTAAGATAGATGTGGAGAGTTTAAAAGCCACTTATACCCATTTTGTCCCAAAATAGGCTAAAACCAAGAAAACATTGCTTAGAAGCACTAAACAGCTTTGTTAGTGTTTCTGTGGTTAAAATGTGTCTTAATCCATTGCAACTAACTAATTATAAGAGTTTTAGATAGATGTGGAGAGTTTAAAAGCCACTTATACCCATATTGTCCCAAAACTGGCTAAAACCAAGAAAACATTGCTTAGAAGCTCTAAACAACTATGTTAGTGTTTCTGGGGTTAAAATGTGTCTTAATCCAATGCAACTGACTAACTATAAGAGTTTGAGATGGATGTGGAGAGTTTAAAAGCCACTTATACACATTTTGTCCCAAAATAGGCTAAAATCAAGAAAACATTGCTTAGAAGCTGTAAACAGCTTTGTTAGTGTTTCTGAGGTAAAAGTGTGTCTTAATCCAATGCAACTGACTAATTATAAGAGTTTGAGATTGATGTGGAGAGTTTAAAAGCCTCTTATACCCATTTTGTCCCAAAACAGGCTAAAACCAAGAAAACATTGCTGAGAAGCACCAAACAGCTATGTTAGTGTTTCTGGGGTTAAAATGTGTATTAATCCAATGCAAATGACTATTTAGAAGAGTTTGAGATTGATGTGGAGAGTTTAAAAGCCACTTATACCCATTTTGTCCCAAAACAGGCTAAAACCAAGAAAACATTGCCTAGAAGCTATAAACAGCTTTGTTAGTGTTTCTGGAATTAAAATGTATCTTAATCCAAAGCAACTGACTAATTATATGAGTTTGAGATGGATGTGGAGAGTTTAAAAGCCACTTATACCCATTTAGTCCCAAAACAGGTTAAAACCAAGAAAACATTGCTTAGATGGTACTAAACAGCTTTGTTAGTGTTTCTATGGTTAAAATGTGTCTTAATCCAATGCAACTAACTAATTATAAGAGCTTGAGATAGATGTGGAGAGTTTAAAAGCCACTTATACCAATTTTGTCCCAAAACAGGCTAAAACCAAGAAAACATTGCTGAGAAACACCAAACAGCTATGTTATTGTTTCTGGGATTAAAATGTGTCTTAATCCAATGCAAATGACTAATTATAAGAGTTTGAGATTGATGTGGAGAGTTTAAAAGCCACTTATACTCATTTTGTCCCAAAACAGGCTAAAACCAAGAAAACATTGCCTAGAAGCTATAAACAGGTTTGTTAGTGTTTCTGGGATTCAAATGTATCTTAATCCAAAGCAACTGACTAATTATAAACAGCTATGTTAGTGTTTCTGGGATTCAAATGTATCTTAATCCAAAGCAACTGACTAATTATAAACAGCTATGTTTAGAAGCTCTAAACAGCTATGTTAGTGTTTCTGGGGTTTAAATGTGTTTTAATCCAATGCAACTGACTAATTATAAGAGTTTGAGATTGATGTGGAGAGTTTAAAAGCCACTTATACCAATTTTGTCCCAAAACAGGCTAAAACCAAGAAAACATTGCTGAGAAACACCAAACAGCTATGTTAGTGTTTCTGGGATTAAAATGTGTCTTAATCCAATGCAAATGACTAATTATAAGAGTTTGAGATTGATGTGGAGAGTTTAAAAGCCACTTATACTCATTTTGTCCCAAAACAGGCTAAAACCAAGAAAACATTGCCTAGAAGCTATAAACAGGTTTGTTAGTGTTTCTGGGATTCAAATGTATCTTAATCCAAAGCAACTGACTAATTATATGAGTTTGAGATGGATGTGGAGAGTTTAAAAGCCACTTATACCCATTTTGTCCCAAAACAGGTTGAAACCAAGAAAACATTGCTTAGAAGCACTAAACAGCTTTGTTAGTGTTTTTGTGGTTAAAATGTGTCTTAATCCCATGCAACTAACTAATTATAAGAGTTTTAGATAGATGTGGAGAGTTTAAAAGCCACTTATACCCATTTTGTCCCAAAACAGGCTTAAACCAAGAAAACATTGCTTAGAAGCTCTAAACAGCTATGTTAGTGTTTCTGGGGTTTAAATGTGTCTTAATCCAATGCAACTGCCTAATTATAAGAGTTTGAGATTGATGTGGAGAGTTTAAAACCCACTTATACCCATTTTGTCCCAAAACAGGCTAAAACCAAAAAAACATTGCTGAGAAGCACCAAACAGCTTTGTTAGTGTTTCTGGGGTTAAAATGTTTCTTAATCCAATGCAACTAACTAATTTTAAGAGCTTGAGATAGATGTGGAGAGTTTAAAACCCACTTATACCCATTTTGTCCCAAAAAGGCTAAAACCAAGAAAACATTGCTTAGAAGCAGTAAACAGCTTTGTTAGTGTTTATGGGGTTAAAATGTGTCTTAATCCAATGCAACTGACTAATTATAAGAGTTTGAGATAGATGTGGAGAGTTTAAAAGCCACTTATACCCGTTTTGTCCCAAAACAGGCTAAAACCATGAAAACAATGCCTAGAAGCTGTAAACAGCTTTGTTAGTGTTTCTGGGGTTAAAATGTGTCTTAATCCAATGCAACTGACTAATTATAAGAGTTTGAGATGGATGTGGAGAGTTTAAAAGCCACTTATACCCATTTTGTCCCAAAACAGGCTAAAACCAAGAAAACATTGCTTAGAAGCACTAAACAGCTTTGTTAGTGTTTTTGTTGTTAAAATGTGTCTTAATCCAATGCAACTAACTAATTATAAGAGTTTGAGATGGATGTGGAGAGCTTAAAAGCCACTTATACCCATTTTGTCCTGGGGTTAAAATGTGTCTTAATCCAATGCAACTGACTAATTATAAGAGTTTGAGATTGATGTGGAGAGTTTAAAAGCCACTTATACCCATTTTGTCCCAAAACAGGCTAAAACCAAGAAAACATTGCTGAGAAGCACCAAACAGCTATGTTAGTGTTTCTGGGGTTAAAATGTGTCTTAATCCAACGCAAATGACTAGTTATAAGAGTTTGAGATTGATGTGGAGAGTTTAAAAGCCACTTATACCCATTTTGTCCCAAAACAGGCTAAAACCAAGAAAACATTGCCTAGAAGCTATAAACAGCTTTGTTAGTGTTTCTGGGATTAAAATGTATCTTAATCCAAAGCAACTGACTAATTATATGAGTTTGAGATGGATGTGGAGAGTTTAAAAGCCACTTATACCCATTTTGTCCCAAAACAGGTTAAAACCAAGAAAACATTGCTTAGAAGGTACTAAACAGCATTGTTAGTGTTTTTGTGGTTAAAATGTGTCTTAATCCAATGCAACTAACTAATTATAAGAGTTTTAGATAGATGTGGAGAGTTTAAAAGCCACTTATACCCATTTTGTCCCAAAACAGGCTAAAACCAAGAACACATTGCTGAGAAGCACCAAACAGCTTTATTAGTGTTTCTGGGGTTAAAATGTGTCTTAATCCAATGCAACTAACTAATTATAAGAGCTTGAGATAGATGTGGAGAGTTTAAAAGCCACTTATACCCATATTGTCCCAAAAAGGCTAAAACCAAGAAAACATTGCTTAGAAACACTAAACAGCTTTGTTAGTGTTTCTGTGGTTAAAATGTGTCTTAATCCAATGCAACTAACTAATTATAAGAGTTTTAGATAGATGTGGAGAGTTTAAAAGCCACTTATACCCATTTTGTCCCAAAAAGGCTAAAACCAAGAAAACATTGCTTAGAAGCACTAAACAGCTTTGTTAGTGTTTCTGGGGTTAAAATGTGTCTTAATCCAATGCAACTAACTAATTATAAGAGTTTGAGATAGATGTGGAGAGTTTAAAAGCCACTTATACCCATTTTGTCCCAAAACAGGCTAAAACCATGAAAACAATGCCTAGAAGCTGTAAACAGCTCTGTTAGTGTTTCTGGGGTTAAAATGTGTCTTAATCCAATGCAACTGACTAATTATAAGAGTTTAAGATAGATGTGGAGAGTTTAAAAGCCACTTATACCCATTTTGTCCCAAAATAGGCTAAAACCAAGAAAACATTGCTTAGAAGCACTAAACAGCTTTGTTAGTGTTTCTGTGGTTAAAATGTGTCTTAATCCATTGCAACTAACTAATTATAAGAGTTTTAGATAGATGTGGAGAGTTTAAAAGCCACTTATACCCATATTGTCCCAAAACAGGCTAAAACCAAGAAAACATTGCTTAGAAGCTCTAAACAACTATGTTAGTGTTTCTGGGGTTAAAATGTGTCTTAATCCAATGCAACTGACTAACTATAAGAGTTTGAGATGGATGTGGAGAGTTTAAAAGCCACTTATACACATTTTGTCCCAAAATAGGCTAAAATCAAGAAAACATTGCTTAGAAGCTGTAAACAGCTTTGTTAGTGTTTCTGAGGTAAAAGTGTGTCTTAATCTAATGCAACTGACTAATTATAAGAGTTTGAGATTGATGTGGAGAGTTTAAAAGCCACTTATACCCATTTTGTCCCAAAACAGGCTAAAACCAAGAAAACATTGCTGAGAAGCACCAAACAGCTATGTTAGTGTTTCTGGGGTTAAAATGTGTATTAATCCAATGCAAATGACTATTTATAAGAGTTTGAGATTGATGTGGAGAGTTTAAAAGCCACTTATACCCATTTTGTCCCAAAACAGGCTAAAACCAAGAAAACATTGCCTAGAAGCTATAAACAGCTTTGTTAGTGTTTCTGGAATTAAAATGTATCTTAATCCAAAGCAACTGACTAATTATATGAGTTTGAGATGGATGTGGAGAGTTTAAAAGCCACTTATACCCATTTAGTCCCAAAACAGGTTAAAACCAAGAAAACATTGCTTAGATGGTACTAAACAGCTTTGTTAGTGTTTCTGTGGTTAAAATGTGTCTTAATCCAATGCAACTAACTAATTATAAGAGCTTGAGATAGATGTGGAGAGTTTAAAAGCCACTTATACCCATTTTGTCCTAAAACAGGCTTAAACCAAGAAAACATTGCTTAGAAGCTCTAAACAGCTATGTTAGTGTTTCTGGGGTTTAAATGTGTTTTAATCCAATGCAACTGACTAATTATAAGAGTTTGAGATTGATGTGGAGAGTTTAAAAGCCACTTATACCAATTTTGTCCCAAAACAGGCTAAAACCAAGAAAACATTGCTGAGAAGCACCAAACAGCTATGTTAGTGTTTCTGGGATTAAAATGTGTCTTAATCCAATGCAAATGACTAATTATAAGAGTTTGAGATTGATGTGGAGAGTTTAAAAGCCACTTATACTCATTTTGTCCCAAAACAGGCTAAAACCAAGAAAACATTGCCTAGAAGCTATAAACAGGTTTGTTAGTGTTTATGGGATTAAAATGTATCTTAATCCAAAGCAACTGACTAATTATATGAGTTTGAGATGGATGTGGAGAGTTTAAAAGCCACTTATACCCATTTTGTCCCAAAACAGGTTGAAACAAGGAAAACATTGCTTAGAAGCACTAAACAGCTTTGTTAGTGTTTTTGTGGTTAAAATGTGTCTTAATCCCATGCAACTAACTAATTATAAGAGTTTTAGATAGATGTGGAGAGTTTAAAAGCCACTTATACCCATTTTGTCCCAAAACAGGCTTAAACCAAGAAAACATTGCTTAGAAGCTCTAAACAGCTATGTTAGTGTTTCTGGGGTTTAAATGTGTCTTAATCCAATGCAACTGCCTAATTATAAGAGTTTGAGATTGATGTGGAGAGTTTAAAAGCCTTTTATACCCATTTTGTCCCAAAACAGGCTAAAACCAAGAAAACATTGCTGAGAAGCACCAAACAGCTTTGTTAGTGTTTCTGGGGTTAAAATGTTTCTTAATCCAATGCAACTAACTAATTTTAAGAGCTTGAGATAGATGTGGAGAGTTTAAAACCCACTTATACCCATTTTGTCCCAAAAAGGCTAAAACCAAGAAAACATTGCTTAGAAGCAGTAAACAGCTTTGTTAGTGTTTATGGGGTTAAAATGTGTCTTAATCCAATGCAACTGACTAATTATAAGAGTTTGAGATAGATGTGGAGAGTTTAAAAGCCACTTATACCCGTTTTGTCCCAAAACAGGCTAAAACCATGAAAACAATGCCTAGAAGCTGTAAACAGCTTTGTTAGTGTTTCTGGGGTTAAAATGTGTCTTAATCCAATGCAACTGACTAATTATAAGAGTTTGAGATGGATGTGGAGAGTTTAAAAGCCACTTATACCCATTTTGTCCCAAAACAGGCTAAAACCAAGAAAACATTGCTTAGAAGCACTAAACAGCTTTGTTAGTGTTTTTGTTGTTAAAATGTGTCTTAATCCAATGCAACTAACTAATTATAAGAGTTTTAGATAGATGTGGAGAGTTTAAAATCACTTATACCCATTTTGTCCCAAAACAGGCTTAAACCAAGAAAACATTGCTTAGAAGCTAAATGTGTCTTAATCCAATGCAACTGCCTAATTATAAGAGTTTGAGATTGATGTCAGGAGTTTAAAAGCCACTTATACCCATTTTGTCCCAAAACAGGCTAAAACCAAGAAAACATTGCTGAGAAGCACCAAACAGCCATGTTAGTGTTTGTGGGGTTAAAATGTGTCTTAATCCAATGCAAATGACTAATTATAAGAGTTTGAGATTGATGTGGAGAGTTTAAAAGCCACTTATACCCATTTTGTCCCAAAACAGGCTAAAACCATGAAAACAATGCCTAGAAGCTGTAAACAGCTTTGTTAGTGTTTCTGGGGTTAAAATGTGTCTTAATCCAATGCAACTGACTAATTATAAGAGTTTGAGATGGATGTGGAGAGTTTAAAAGCCACTTATACCCATTTTGTCCCAAAACAGGCTAAATCCAAGAAAACATTGCTTAAAAGCACTAAACAGGTTTGTTAGTGTTTTTGTGGTTAAAATGTGTCTTAATCTAATGCAACTAACTAATTATAAGAGTTTTAGATAGATGTGGAGAGTTTAAAAGCCACTTATACCCATTTTGTCTCAAAACAGGCTTAAACCAAGAAAACATTGCTAAGAAGCTAAATGTGTCTTAATCCAATGCAACTGCCTAATTATAAGAGTTTGAGATTGATGTGGAGAGTTTAAAAGCCACTTATACCCATTTTGTCCCAAAACAGGCTAAAACCAAGAAAACATTGCTGAGAAGCACCAAACAGCCATGTTAGTGTTTGTGGGGTTAAAATGTGTCTTAATCCAATGCAAATGACTAATTATAAGAGTTTGAGATTGATGTGGAGAGTTTAAAAGCCACTTATACCCATTTTGTCCCAAAACAGGCTAAAACCAAGAAAACATTGCTGAGAAGCACCAAACAGCTATGTTAGTGTTTCTGGGGTTAAAATGTGTATTAATCCAATGCAAATGACTATTTATAAGAGTTTGAGATTGATGTGGAGAGTTTAAAAGCCACTTATACCCATTTTGTCCCAAAACAGGCTAAAACCAAGAAAACATTGCCTAGAAGCTATAAACAGCTTTGTTAGTGTTTCTGGAATTAAAATGTATCTTAATCCAAAGCAACTGACTAATTATATGAGTTTGAGATGGATGTGGAGAGTTTAAAACCACTTATACCCATTTAGTCCCAAAACAGGTTAAAACCAAGAAAACATTGCTTAGAAGGTGAAACATGTATTATTTTGTGTGGTGTGATGAAAGTGAATGGTGTGTGCAATGGTATGATATGGAATGATGGGTGTTTCAATTCCCCTTATGCAGTTGCAGTATAAGGGGTGTCAATCCAGTCTGAGTGCTTGTGAACAGATAAGATGTGCATATGAATCTAAGTTAAGACAAATATGAAAGGATGTTTGTCACTAACAATCCTATGATGATAATGATAAAATGCAGAAAATAAACTACAAGAGCTAATAACTAGATGCAAATAAAACAGAATGATTATGAACTAAGAACAGAAACAGAAACTGTAAACAATAGATATGAACTAATGCAAGACAAGTAATGAACTTGATGCTAAGTGAATGCAATGGAAATTAAACAGGAATGAAACAAGACAAACACAGATCATAAACAAGAGTTCTGGGGATGAACTCGAGCAGCACTCGACCGAGTGTAGGTCGAGTGAGTGGTCGAGCTAGACAAATCCGGGAAAACAGAGCAATGCAATAAAAACAGAGTAAAGATAACACAGATCAAACAGCAAGCAAATAACAAGATTAAGACTTTAAAATCAATAAACAAAGAAGGTTCCTGAGGATGGATTCATGGGATAAACTGACCATTGTGGTAATCTAACTTGATCAACAAATCTCAAGCAATGCTATGAGCTAACCTCTAGACATATTAATCTAAGACAAGTCTCTCCCACTCTCATGGTCAAGAGACAATCAAACCTATGCAATCCTAGACTTGCTCTCACAATGAAAAGAATCTACACAAGCAGGCATTAAGCAATACATCTCAAACCAAACAAGACCTCTAATCTCTTAGCAAGCCTAATGGTAAGCTCTAGATCTAGCCTTATCTATGCTTCTTAAACATTGGTGTGATGCCAAAAAGCTTGAGATCAGATCCTACCCTCTCAGATATAGGATCAGCATTAAGAACATCTAACCTAGAAGAGATCTACAACAATCAAGCTTGATCAAATCAGATATACCACAAGATCAATCTATCCTAACCCATCCTCAAGATCCTAAGAAGACTACTCACAACAAGACATGATCAAACAAATCATAAACCCAGAAATCATTGAAACTTGCATGAATAGATAGACAAGATTAAGATCTACAACTTTAAAGAAGAAATCAAACTCAGATTCTCAATACTTAGAAAGTTATTCAACCAACAAGTATGAGGAAATTCTTCTTTTCCAAGTACAAGATCTAAAAAAGAAAATAAAAAGCAAAAGGAATAAAATTCCTTAAAAGGCAAAAACTAGGTTAAAAATATCTGAAAAGCTGACTAAAAATCTAGATTAAAAACTTGGTTCAGGTGGCTGCAGTACAAGTCCTTATATAGTGGGGAAGGTGGAAGCCCTAAAAATGGGAAAAGTCAAAGTGGTCCACGCATCGGTCAACTCGACCAGTGCTCGGTCGAGCTGGGGGTCGAGCTGGCTTCTCTTGTGCAACTCCACACGGTCGAGTCCATCTCCCACTCGGTCGAGTGCTTGGTCGAGCTGGACTCCGGATTCCTTGTTCTTCAGCCTTAACTCCCTTGTTTCCTCTTCATGATTGCTTCACATCTCTTCTCCATTGCTTCCATGCTCCTTAAGCTCCAAAATCACCTGTTTATGCATGAAAAGATGCAAATGCAATGCAACTACACTATAATGCATGATTAGTCCTAAAGCTAAACCCAAATGATCCTAGTGCTACCCTTTTACTTCTTCTTTTCTCTTTAACCCTTTTCTCTTTTGGTTTTCAAGTCTTAGGAGAGGTTTCTTACTTGATCTTTCTAGTGGGATGGGGGATTCTTATTGATTGCTATGGTTCTCTTTTCTTCTTATTCTTAAGACATTTAAGCTTTTTGCTAAACTGCTCTTTGCTTTCTTTTCTTTTTCTTTTGACTAGAACCATCTTAGATAACATTTTCTTACTTCCCATCCTTTCACTAGACATTAGCTTTCACTTAAACACATTCCTCTCCTAAAGACTCTACCCTTTTTCTTTCTCTTTTTTTTTTTCTTTTCTTTTTATAACAGCCAAGTCCCAAACCCAACAAGTGAACCACCTAGTCCTATCTAGTTTGAAAAATGCAAACTAGAACTACACAAGGTCTTACTCTTGTCAGTTCAAACCTAACACTTTCTACCAAGCTCAATCCCAAAAAGGCCTCACACACACAAGAATAAACATGGCTTGAAAGAAGGTTTTGGTTTAGGGGTAGGGAAACTGATTTAAAAGTGAAATCAGCTACTTGGATCAACAAGAGTGGTAAAAAGGAGAAAGATGATCCAAATATGTATGTAGTATCCATGAGTTTAAAGCAATGCATACAATGATAATTAAAAGTCAATATTAGGTTCTTATAGATAGGAAATGGAATCAAATCACAACATGCTTCAATTTAGACCAAATGCAATGCATGAATTCAAGGCTTGGTTCAGTCTTATGCTTCTAACCACTCAACTAGCATCAAAGTACTAATAACTTGGGCATTGATCCTAGTCTAGTGAATAAAGCAAGCTAACAAGGAAATACTCATCATAGATCCCTAATGCAAATATTATACAATTCTACATGAAACATGCTAAACAAGATCCTAATATGCAATGCAAACTACATGAACACTCTTTTTTTTTATGAAGATTTTTTCAAAATTTTTCAAATTTTTATGGTTTTTCTATGCCTTAGATGCTAATGCAAGTGCTAACATGATGATGATAAAAATTTGAAATAAGAACACAAAACACAACATCAAATGCTATCTAGAACCCTCCCCCAAACTTAAATCACACAGTCCCCTGTGTGAAAAAGTTGTGAGAGGTTTCAAGACTTAAACACAACACAAAACACAATATGAAGTGCAATGGTATAAACAATGGTAAGGTGATGATGGTACCTTAGGGATTGTGGAAGAAGTTGTCCACATCCATCTGCATGCTATCATAGAAGTAGTTGGGGTCAGGCTGGTGGCTTGGAGAAGGACTTTGGGGCAGCTCGACTACAGAGATCGACCGGGACTCGGTCGTGTGCATGTCCGAGTGGGGGGGTCGAGCTGGACCGCGAATCTCCATAACTTGTCCCTAACTCTTCTGTTCAGACTCCTTTACTTCCCTGATTATGAAAATACTAAAGCAAAAATCAAAAATACCAAAATTCTAGGCAATATGTACAGAGATACCTTAGGGACTTCCTCCCTAGTGAGCTTGTTTAAAGTCACTAAGCTTGACTTCTTCTAGCTTTTCAAGCTTGAGTTGGAGACCAAGGAGGTGAAGAAATCCCCCCTGGTTCTACTTGGTAACACTTGTGTTCCTTCTTGATAACTACCTCCTTAGCACTTGAACCATGTTGCTTCTTAAGCTTGAGTCTTGGTCTTGCCTTCTTCAAAGATTTCTGTTTGAGCTGAGCTTGAAGATCCTTGACTAAACCAGCTAGCACTTGAACTGAACCCTTTAGCTTCTCCACTGAATCTTCTTGAAAGGTTAGCTTACCCCTTGAAGCAGTTTCCTCACTTGAGACCTCTTGATCCTCCTTTCTTTTTATAGTATAAGGTGGATCATATTTGGAAGGCAGGTTAGTGGGATTGGTGATGTCAAACTTCATAGTGAAGTCTTCAGTCAGGTGGAGCTTGATAGTCCCCATCTTCACATCAATAACAGCCCCAGCTGTAGCTAAGAATGGCCTTCCCAAGATAAGAGGGTCTTTAGGCTCTTTTTCCATACTCATGATTGCAAAATCAGTTGGGATCCTTGCTTCTCCTATTTTGATAGGGAGATTCTTAATCACTCCAACCACATCCCTCTTGGTTCCATCTGCTAGACTGACATAGTAGTTGCTGTCCTTGAAGTCCTCATACCCCAACTTCTCAGTCACTGAGTATGGCATCAAGCTCACTGAAGCTCCTAGATCACAAAGGCACTTATTGAAGTGCATGTAGCTGATGGAACAGGGTAAGTTGAATGAGCCTGGATCTTCAAGCTTTGTTGGGACAATAGCTTGCCCAATCTCTTTCAAATCCTTCTTATCTTGGTCATGAGCCCTCTTCTTTGACATCTCAAGTAAAAAATTCTGATAGAGAGGGTATGGGGCATGCTGTTCCAAAGCAGGTCCTCTCTCTTCTTCCTGGTAAGCAATGATGACCTCTTGTATAGCCATCACCTCCTTCTTCTCAATAACAACCTCTTCCTTCAAGGCTTTCTCCTTCTCTTGTTGCAAAGCAGTCACTGCTTCCTTCTTTTCAATGACTACTTCTTCCTTCAAAGCCATCACTTCCTCTTTTTTTTCAATGACAACCTCTTCTCTCAAAGCTTTCTCTTTCTCTTGTTGCAAAGCTATCTTCTCCTTTTTCTCAATGATCTCCCTGAGTTCTCTTATCTTTTGTGCCTTGAAACGCCCTGGGAATGGTAGAGGTGATTTGTAAGCAGGAGGAATGTATCTAGCAGGCTTAACAGCTTCTGTGTCTACAACTTGATCAGTCACTCGATCAGGTACTTGATCGTGTGTGTTGTCGAGCACCTGGTCGAGTGGTTTCTCTGCTTCAGTCTGCTCAGTAAAACCTTCACTCTGGGCTTCTATTGGTGACCAACCCTCCCCACCTTGAACCTCACTGTCCTCAGGGACATATTCCTCATGGAGATGAAGAGCTTTAACAGTGATCTCCCTTGTGTTTGTAATAGCTTGTTGAGGAAGATGGTATGGCTTAGGAGCTGAAGTAGAGTCAATGGGGTGTTCCATGTACTGGAATGTAGAGGTCAGACTCTCAAGCTGGTTACTCAGGTCATGAGAATAAGAATCCAATGTTTGGTTTAGCTCCCCAAACTGCCTTGCTGACTCAGTCTGCTGATTGGCTTGCCCAAGCAATAGTTGTTGCATCATAGCTCTTAAGTCAGGTTCTTGGGCTTGGTAGGGTTGAAATGCTGGAGGGTGACACCATTGAGGCTGGAAACCTTGTTGCTGGTTCATGGATGCATAATGGAACTGACTGCCTTGAAACATGCTTACTGACTCAAACAGAAAACACAAACGATTTTTGCCAGGCAAGCGATTGAGCACAGGCTCAAGTAGGAGGGTAGGTTGACTGGAGAAAGAGGGTTATAGGGATCCGGCGTCTGGCTCGAGCAAGTGCTCGACCACGACTCGGTCGAGCTGGGGTCGAGCTGATGGTCGAGCTGGTACCTGAAATGGAACTTCAACCCAGAAACAGAAGATTCAAGTGCAGAAACCTCACAAGTGTATAAAAGAACTTAATCTTAGACTAATATGGATCCTAACTGTCACAAAAACAAACTCAAACTGGCAACGGCGCCAAATTGAAACATGTATTATTTTGTGTGGTGTTATGAAAGTGAATGGTGTGTGCAATGGTATGATATGGAATGATGGGTGTTTTAATTCCCCTTATGCAGTTGCAGTATAAGGGGTGTCAATCCAGTCTGAGTGCTTGTGAACAGATAAGATGTGCATATGAATCTAAGTTAAGACAAATATGAAAGGATGTTTGTCACTAACAATCCTATGATGATAATGATAAAATGCAGAAAATAAACTACAAGAGCTAATAACTAGATGCAAATAAAACAGAATGATTATGAACTAAGAACAGAAACAGAAACTGTAAACAATAGATATGAACTAATGCAAGACAAGTAATGAACTAGATGCTAAGTGAATGCAATGGAAATTAAACAGGAATGAAACAAGACAAACACAGATCATAAACAAGAGTTCTGGGGATGAACTCGAGCAGCACTCGACCGAGTGTAGGTCGAGTGAGTGGTCGAGCTAGACAAATCCGGGAAAACAGAGCAATGCAATAAAAACAGAGTAAAGATAACACAGATCAAACAGCAAGCAAATAACAAGATTAAGACTTTAAAATCAATAAACAAAGAAGGTTCCTGAGGATGGATTCATGGGATAAACTGACCATTGTGGTAATCTAACTTGATCAACAAATCTCAAGCAATGCTATGAGCTAACCTCTAGACATATTAATCTAAGACAAGTCTCTCCCACTCTCATGGTCAAGAGACAATCAAACCTATGCAATCCTAGACTTGCTCTCACAATGAAAAGAATCTACACAAGCAGGCATTAAGCAATACATCTCAAACCAAACAAGACCTCTAATCTCTTAGCAAGCCTAATGGTAAGCTCTAGATCTAGCCTTATCTATGCTTCTTAAACATTGGTGTGATGCCAAAAAGCTTGAGATCAGATCCTACCCTCTCAGATATAGGATCAGCATTAAGAACATCTAGCCTAGAAGAGATCTACAACAATCAAGCTTGATCAAATCAGATATACCACAAGATCAATCTATCCTAACCCATCCTCAAGATCCTAAGAAGACTACTCACAACAAGACATGATCAAACAAATCATAAACCCAGAAATCATTGAAACTTGCATGAATAGATAGACAAGATTAAGATCTACAACTTTAAAGAAGAAATCAAACTCAGATTCTCAATACTTAGAAAGTTATTCAACCAACAAGTATGAGGAAATTCTTCTTTTCCAAGTACAAGATCTAAAAAAGAAAATAAAAAGCAAAAGGAATAAAATTCCTTAAAAGGCAAAAACTAGGTTAAAAATATCTGAAAAGCTGACTAAAAATCTAGATTAAAAACTTGGTTCAGGTGGCTGCAGTACAAGTCCTTATATAGTGGGGAAAGTGGAAGCCCTAAAAATGGGAAAAGTCAAAGTGGTCCACGCATCGGTCAACTCGACCAGTGCTCGGTCGAGCTGGGGGTCGAGCTGGCTTCTCTTGTGCAACTCCACACGGTCGAGTCCATCTCCCACTCGGTCGAGTGCTTGGTCGAGCTGGACTCCGGATTCCTTGTTCTTCAGCCTTAACTCCCTTGTTTCCTCTTCATGATTGCTTCACATCTCTTCTCCATTGCTTCCATGCTCCTTAAGCTCCAAAATCACCTGTTTATGCATGAAAAGATGCAAATGCAATGCAACTACACTATAATGCATGATTAGTCCTAAAGCTACACAATAGTGGTGAGAATGGATAGAAAAAGATGCAAAAGATGTGAATAAACTAAGGGAAAACATGGTAAAATATATGAACATCAGAAGGTACTAAACAGCTTTGTTAGTGTTTCTGTGGTTAAAATGTGTCTTAATCCAATGCAACTAACTAATTATAAGAGCTTGAGATAGATGTGGAGAGTTTAAAAGCCACTTATACCCATTTTGTCCTAAAAAGGCTAAAACCAAGAAAACATTGCTTAGAAGCACTAAACAGCTTTGTTAGTGTTTCTAGGGTTAAAATGTTTCTTAATCCAATGCAACTAACTAATTATAAGAGTTTGAGATAGATGTGGACAGTTTAAAAGCCACTTATACCCATTTTGTCCCAAAACAGGCTAAAACCATGAAAACAATGCCTAGAAGCTGTAAACAGCTTTGTTAGTGTTTCTGGGGTTAAAATGTGTCTTAATCCAATGCAACTGACTAATTATAAGAGTTTGAGATGGATGTGGAGAGTTTAAAAGCCACTTATACCAATTTTGTCCCAAAACAGGCTAAAACCATGAAAACAATGCCTAGAAGCTCTAAACAGCTTTGTTAGTGTTTCTGGGGTTAAAATGTGTCTTAATCCAATGCAACTGACTAATTATAAGAGTTTGAGATGGATGTGGAGAGTTTGAAAGCCACTTATACCCATTTTGTCCCAAAATAGGCTAAAACCAAGAAAACATTGCTGAGAAGCACCAAACAGCTTTGTTAGTGTTTCTGGGGTTAAAATGTTTCTTAATCCAATGCAACTAACTAATTATAAGAGTTTGAGATAGATTTGGAGAGTTTAAAACCGACTTATACCCATTTTGTCCCAAAAAGGCTAAAACCAAGAAAACATTGCTTAGAAGCAGTAAACAGCTTTGTTAGTGTTTCTGGGGTTAAAATGTGTCTTAATCCAATGCAACTGACTAATTATAAGAGTTTGAGATAGATGTGGAGAGTTTAAAAGCCACTTATACCCATTTTATCCCAAAACAGGCTAAAACCATGAAAACAATGCCTAGAAGCTGTAAACAGCTTTGTTAGTGTTTCTGGGGTTAAAATGTGTCTTAATCCAATGCAACTGACTAATTATAAGAGTTTGAGATGGATGTGGAGAGTTTAAAAGCCACTTATACCCATTTTGTCCCAAAACAGGCTAAAACCAAGAAAACATTGCTTAGAAGCTGTAAACAGCTTTGTTAGTGTTTCTGGGGTAAAAGTGTGTCTTAATCCAATGCAACTGACTAATTATAAGAGTTTGAGATTGATGTGGAGAGTTTAAAAGCCACTTATACCCATTTTGTCTCAAAATAGGCTAAAACCAAGAAAACATTGCTGAGAAGCACCAAACATCTTTGTTAGTGTTTCTGGGGTTAAAATGTGTCTTAATCCAATGCAACTGACTAATTATAAGAGTTTGAGATGGATGTGGAGAGTTTAAAAGCCACTTATACCCATTTTATCCCAAAACAGGCTAAAACCATGAAAACAATGCCTAGAAGCTGTAAACAGCTTTGTTAGTGTTGCTGGGGTTAAAATGTGTCTTAATCCAATGCAACTGACTAATTATAAGAGTTTGAGATGGATGTGGAGAGTTTAAAAGCCACTTATACCCATTTTGTCCCAAAACATGCTAAAACCAAGAAAACATTGCTTAGAAGCTGTAAACAGCTTTGTTAGTGTTTCTGGGGTAAAAGTGTGTCTTAATCCAATGCAACTGACTAATTATAAGAGTTTGAGATTGATGTGGAGAGTTTAAAAGCCACTTATACCCATTTTGTCCCAAAATAGGCTAAAACCAAGAAAACATTGCTGAGAAGCACCAAACAGCTTTGTTAGTGTTTCTGGGGTTAAAATGTGTCTTAATCCAATGCAACTGACTAATTATAAGAGTTTGAGATGGATGTGGAGAGTTTAAAAGCCACTTATACCCATTTTGTCCCAAAACAGGCTAAAACCATGGAAACAATGCCTAGAAGCTGTAAACAGCTTTGTTAGTGTTTCTGGGGTAAAAGTGTGTCTTAATCCAATGTAACTGACTAATTATAAGAGTTTGAGATTGATGTGGAGAGTTTAAAAGCCACTTATACCCATTTTGTCCCAAAACAGGCTAAAACCAAGAAAACATTGCTGAGAAGCACCAAACAGCTATGTTAGTGTTTCTAGGGTTAAATTGTGTATTAATCCAATGCAAATGACTATTTATAAGAGTTTGAGATTGATGTGGAGAGTTTAAAAGCCACTTATACCTATTTAGTCCCAAAACAGGTTAAAACCAAGAAAACATTGCTTAGAAGGTACTAAACAGCTTTGTTAGTGTTTCTGTGGTTAAAATGTGTCTTAATCCAATGCAACTAACTAATTATAAGAGCTTGAGATAGATGTGGAGAGTTTAAAAGCCACTTATACCCATTTTGTCCTAAAAAGGCTAAAACCAAGAAAACATTGCTTAGAAGCACTAAACAGCTTTGTTAGTGTTTCTAGGGTTAAAATGTGTCTTAATCCAATGCAACTAACTAATTATAAGAGTTTGAGATAGATGTGGAGAGTTTAAAAGCCACTTATACCCATTTTGTCCCAAAACAGGCTAAAACCATGAAAATAATGCCTAGAAGCTGTAAACAGCTTTGTTAGTGTTTCTGGGGTTAAAATGTGTCTTAATCCAATGCAACTGACTAATTATAAGAGTTTGAGATGGATGTGGAGAGTTTAAAAGCCACTTATACCCATTTTGTCCCAAAACAGGCTAAAACCATGAAAACAATGCCTAGAAGCTGTAAACAGCTTTGTTAGTGTTTCTGGGGTTAAAATGTGTCTTAATCCAATGCAACTGACTAATTATAAGAGTTTGAGATGGATGTGGAGAGTTTGAAAGCCACTTATACCCATTTTGTCCCAAAATAGGCTAAAACCAAGAAAACATTGCTGAGAAGCACCAAACAGCTTTGTTAGTGTTTCTGGGGTTAAAATGTTTCTTAATCCAATGAAACTAACAAATTATAAGAGTTTTAGATAGATGTGGAGAGTTTAAAACCCACTTATACCCATTTTGTCCCAAAAAGGCTAAAACCAAGAAAACATTGCTTAGAAGCAGTAAACAGCTTTGTTAGTGTTTCTGGGGTTAAAATGTGTCTTAATCCAATGCAACTGACTAATTATAAGAGTTTGAGATAGATGTGGAGAGTTTAAAAGCCACTTATACCCATTTTATCCCAAAACAGGCTAAAACCATGAAAACAATGCCTAGAAGCTGTAAACAGCTTTGTTAGTGTTTCTGGGGTTAAAATGTGTCTTAATCCAATGCAACTGACTAATTATAAGAGTTTGAGATGGATGTGGAGAGTTTAAAAGCCACTTATACCCATTTTGTCCCAAAACAGGCTAAAACCAAGAAAACATTGCTTAGAAGCTGTAAACAGCTTTGTTAGTGTTTCTGGGGTAAAAGTGTGTCTTAATCCAATGCAACTGACTAATTATAAGAGTTTGAGATTGATGTGGAGAGTTTAAAAGCCACTTATACCCATTTTGTCCCAAATTAGGCTAAAACCAGAAAACATTGCTGAGAAGCACCAAACAGCTTTGTTAGTGTTTCTGGGGTTAAAATGTGTCTTAATCCAATGCAACTGACTAATTATAAGAGTTTGAGATGGATGTGGAGAGTTTAAAAGCCACTTATACCCATTTTGTCCCAAAACAGGCTAAAACCATGGAAACAATGCCTAGAAGCTATAAACAGCTTTGTTAGTGTTTCTGGGGTAAAAGTGTGTCTTAATCCAATGCAACTGACTAATTATAAGAGTTTGAGATTGATGTGGAGAGTTTAAAAGCCACTTATACCCATTTTGTCCCAAAACAGGCTAAAACCAAGAAAACATTGCTAAGAAGCACCAAACAGCTATGTTAGTGTTTGTGGGGTTAAAATGTGTATTAACCCAATGCAAATGACTATTTATAAGAGTTTGAGATTGATGTGGAGAGTTTAAAAGCCACTTATACCCATTTTGTCCCAAAACAGGCTAAAACCAAGAAAACATTGCCTAGAAGCTATAAACAGCTTTGTTAGTGTTTCTGGAATTAAAATCTATCTTAATCCAAACCAACTGACTAATTATATGAGTTTGAGATGGATGTGGAGAGTTTAAAAGCCACTTATACCCATTTAGTCCCAAAACAGGTTAAAACCAAGAAAACATTGCTTAGAAGGTACTAACCAGCTTTGCTAGTGTTTCTGTGGTTAAAATGTGTCTTAATCTAATGCAACTAACTAATTATAAGAGCTTGAGATAGATGTGGAGAGTTTAAAAGCCACTTATACCCATTTTGTCCTAAAAAGGCTAAAACAAAGAAAACATTGCTTAGAAGCACTAAACAGCTTTGTTAGTGTTTCTAGGGTTAAAATGTGTCTTAATCCAAAGCAACTAACTAATTATAAGAGTTTGAGATAGATGTGGAGAGTTTAAAAGCCACTTATACCCATTATGTCCCAAAACAGGCTAAAACCATGAAAACAATGCCTAGAAGCTGTAAACAGCTTTGTTAGTGTTTCTGGGGTTAAAATGTGTCTTAATCCAATGCAACTGACTAATTATAAGAGTTTGAGATGGATGTGGAGAGTTTAAAAGCCACTTATACCCATTTTGTCCCAAAACAGGCTAAAACCATGAAAACAATGCCTAGAAGCTGTAAACAGCTTTGTTAGTGTTTCTGGGGTTAAAATGTGTCTTAATCCAATGCAACTGACTAATTATAAGAGTTTGAGATGGATGTGGAGAGTTTGAAAGCCACTTATACCCATTTTGTCCCAAAATAGGCTAAAACCAAGAAAACATTGCTGAGAAGCACCAAACAGCTTTGTTAGTGTTTCTGGGGTTAAAATGTTTCTTAATCCAATGCAACTAACTAATTATAAGAGTTTTAGATAGATGTGGAGAGTTTAAAACCCACTTATACCCATTTTGTCCCAAAAAGGCTAAAACCAAGAAAACATTGCTTAGAAGCAGTAAACAGCTTTGTTAGTGTTTCTAGGGTTAAAATGTGTCTTAATCCAATGCAACTGACTAATTATAAGAGTTTGAGATAGATGTGGAGAGTTTAAAAGCCACTTATACCCATTTTATCCCAAAACAGGCTAAAACCATGAAAACAATGCCTAGAAGCTGTAAACAGCTTTGTTAGTGTTTCTGGGGTTAAAATGTGTCTTAATCCAATGCAACTGACTAATTATAAGAGTTTGAGATGGATATGGAGAGTTTAAAAGCCACTTATACCCATTTTGTCCCAAAACAGGCTAAAACCAAGAAAACATTGCTTAGAAGCTGTAAACAGCTTTGTTAGTGTTTCTGGGGTAAAAGTGTGTCTTAATCCAATGCAACTGACTAATTATAAGAGTTTGAGATTGATGTGGAGAGTTTAAAAGCCACTTATACCCATTTTGTCCCAAAATAGGCTAAACCCAAGAAAACATTGCTGAGAAGCACCAAACAGCTTTGTTAGTGTTTCTAAGGTTAAAATGTGTCTTAATCCAATGCAACTGACTAATTATAAGAGTTTGAGATGGATGTGGAGAGTTTAAAAGCCACTTATACCCATTTTGTCCCAAAACAGGCTAAAACCAAGAAAACATTGCCTAGAAGCTATAAACAGTTTTGTTAGTGTTTCTGGGATTAAAATGTATCTTAATCCAAAGCAACTGACTAATTATATGAGTTTGAGATGGATGTGGAGAGTTTAAAAGCCACTTATACCCATTTTGTCCCAAAACAGGTTAAAACCAAGAAAACATTGCTGAGAAGCACTAAACAGCTTTGTTAGTGTTTCTGGGGTTGAAATGTGTCTTAATCCAATGCAACTAACTAATTATAAGAGTTTTAGATAGATGTGGAGAGTTTAAGAGCCACTTATACCCATTTTGTCCCAAAATAGGCTAAAACCAAGAAAACATTGCTGAGAAGCACCAAACAGCTTTGTTAGTGTTTCTGGGTAAAAGTGTGTCTTAATCCAATGCAACTGACTAATTATAAGAGTTTGAGATTGATGTGGAGAGTTTAAAAGCCACTTATACCCATTTTGTCCCAAAAAGGCTAAAACCAAGAAAACATTGCTTAGAAGCACTAAACAGCTTTGTTAGTGTTTCTGGGGTTAAATTGTGTCTTAATCCAATGCAACTGACTAATTATAAGAGTTTGAGATGGATGTGGAGAGTTTAAAAGCCACTTATACCCATTTTGTCCCAAAACAGGCTAAAACCAAGAAAACATTGCTTAGAAGCTGTAAACAGCTTTGTTAGGGTTTCTGGGGTAAAAGTATGTCTTAATCCAATGCAACTGACTAATTATAAGAGTTTGAGATTGATGTGGAGAGTTTAAAAGCCACTTATACCCATTTTGTCCCAAAACAGGCTAAAACCAAGAAAACATTGCTGAGAAGCACCAAACAGCTTTGTTAGTGTTTCTGGGGTTAAAATGTGTCTTAATCCAATGCAACTAACTAATTATAAGAGCTTGAGATAGATGTGAAGAGTTTAAAAGCCACTTATACCCATTTTGTCCTAAAAAGGCTAAAACCTAGAAAACATTGCTTAGAAGCACTAAACAGCTTTGTTAGTGTTTCTAGGGTTAAAATGTGTCTTAATCCAATGCAACTGACTAATTATAAGAGTTTGAGATGGATGTGGAGAGTTTAAAAGCCACTTATACCCATTTTGTCCCAAAACAGGCTAAAACCAAGAAAACATTGCCTAGAAGCTATAAACAGTTTTGTTAGTGTTTCTGGGATTAAAATGTATCTTAATCCAAAGCAACTGACTAATTATATGAGTTTGAGATGGATGTGGAGAGTTTAAAAGCCACTTATACCCATTTTGTCCCAAAACAGGTTAAAACCAAGAAAACATTGCTGAGAAGCACTAAACAGCTTTGTTAGTGTTTCTGGGGTTGAAATGTGTCTTAATCCAATGCAACTAACTAATTATAAGAGTTTTAGATAGATGTGGAGAGTTTAAGAGCCACTTATACCCATTTTGTCCCAAAATAGGCTAAAACCAAGAAAACATTGCTGAGAAGCACCAAACAGCTTTGTTAGTGTTTCTGGGTAAAAGTGTGTCTTAATCCAATGCAACTGACTAATTATAAGAGTTTGAGATTGATGTGGAGAGTTTAAAAGCCACTTATACCCATTTTGTCCCAAAAAGGCTAAAACCAAGAAAACATTGCTTAGAAGCACTAAACAGCTTTGTTAGTGTTTCTGGGGTTAAATTGTGTCTTAATCCAATGCAACTGACTAATTATAAGAGTTTGAGATGGATGTGGAGAGTTTAAAAGCCACTTATACACATTTTGTCCCAAAACAGGCTAAAATCAAGAAAACATTGCTTAGAAGCTGTAAACAGCTTTGTTAGGGTTTCTGGGGTAAAAGTATGTCTTAATCCAATGCAACTGACTAATTATAAGAGTTTGAGATTGATGTGGAGAGTTTAAAAGCCACTTATACCCATTTTGTCCCAAAACAGGCTAAAACCAAGAAAACATTGCTGAGAAGCACCAAACAGCTTTGTTAGTGTTTCTGGGGTTAAAATGTGTCTTAATCCAATGCAACTAACTAATTATAAGAGCTTGAGATAGATGTGAAGAGTTTAAAAGCCACTTATACCCATTTTGTCCTAAAAAGGCTAAAACCTAGAAAACATTGCTTAGAAGCACTAAACAGCTTTGTTAGTGTTTCTAGGGTTAAAATATGTCTTAATCCAATGCAACTAACTAATTATAAGAGTTTGAGATAGATGTGGAGAGTTTAAAAGCCACTTATACCCATTTTGTCCCAAAACAGGCTAAAACCATGAAAACAATGCCTAGAAGCTGTAAACAGCTTTGTTAGTGTTTCTGGGGTTAAAATGTGTCTTAATCCAATGCAACTGACTAATTATAAGAGTTTGAGATGGATGTGGAGAATTTAAAAGCCACTTATACCCATTTTGTCCCAAAACAGGCTAAAACCATGAAAACAATGCCTAGAAGCTGTAAACAGCTTTGTTAGTGTTTCTGGGGTTAAAATGTGTCTTAATCCAATGCAACTGACTAATTATAAGAGTTTGAGATGGATGTGGAGAGTTTGAAAGCCACTTATACCCATTTTGTCCCAAAATAGGCTAAAACCAAGAAAACATTGCTGAGAAGCACCAAACAGCTTTGTTAGTGTTTCTGGGGTTAAAATGTTTCTTAATCCAATGCAACTAACTAATTATAAGAGTTTGAGATGGATGTGGAGAGTTTAAAAGCCACTTATACCCATTTTGTCCCAAAACAGGCTAAAACCATGAAAACAATGCCTAGAAGCTGTAAACAGCTTTGTTAGTGTTTCTGGGGTTAAAATGTGTCTTAATCCAATGCAACTGACTAATTATAAGAGTTTGAGATGGATGTGGAGAATTTAAAAGCCACTTATACCCATTTTGTCCCAAAACAGGCTAAAACCATGAAAACAATGCCTAGAAGCTGTAAACAGCTTTGTTAGTGTTTCTGGGGTTAAAATGTGTCTTAATCCAATGCAACTGACTAATTATAAGAGTTTGAGATGGATGTGGAGAGTTTGAAAGCCACTTATACCCATTTTGTCCCAAAATAGGCTAAAACCAAGAAAACATTGCTGAGAAGCACCAAACAGCTTTGTTAGTGTTTCTGGGGTTAAAATGTTTCTTAATCCAATGCAACTAACTAATTATAAGAGTTTTAGATAGATGTGGAGAGTTTAAAACCCACTTATACCCATTTTGTCCCAAAAAGGCTAAAACCAAGAAAACATTGCTTAGAAGCAGTAAACAGCTTTGTTAGTGTTTCTGGGGTTAAAATGTGTCTTAATCCAATGCAACTGACTAATTATAAGAGTTTGAGATAGATGTGGAGAGTTTAAATGCCACTTATACCCATTTTGTCCCAAAACAGGCTAAAACCATGAAAACAATGCCTAGAAGCTGTAAACAGCCTTGTTAGTGTTTCTGGGGTTAAAATGTGTCTTAATCCAATGCAACTGACTAATTATAAGAGTTTGAGATGGATGTGGAGAGTTTAAAAGCCACTTATACCCATTTTGTCCCAAAACAGGCTAAAACCAAGAAAACATTGCTTAGAAGCACTAAACAACTTTGTTAGTGTTTCTGTGGTTAAAATGTGTCTTAATCCAATGCAACTAACTAATTATAAGAGTTTTAGATAGATGTGGAGAGTTTAAAAGCCACTTATACCTATTTTGTCCCAAAACATGCTTAAACCAAGAAAACATTGCTTAGAAGCTGTAAACAGCTTTGTTAGTGTTTCTGGGGTAAGAGTGTGTCTTAATCCAATGCAACTGACTAATTATAAGAGTTTGAGATTGATGTGGAGAGTTTAAAAGCCACTTATACCCATTTTGTCCCAAAATAGGCTAAAACCAAGAAAACATTGCTGAGAAGCACCAAACAGCTTAGTTAGTGTTTCTGGGGTAAAAGTGTGTCTTAATCCAATGCAACTGACTAATTATAAGAGTTTGAGATTGATGTGGAGAGTTTAAAAGCCACTTATACCCATTTTGTCCCAAAAAGGCTAAAACCAAGAAAACATTGCTTAGAAGCACTAAACAGCTTTGTTAGTGTTTCTAGGGTTAAAATGTGTCTTAATCCAATGCAACTGACTAATTATAAGAGTTTGAGATGGATGTGGAGAGTTTAAAAGCCACTTATACCCATTTTGTCCCAAAACAGGCTAAAACCAAGAAAACATTGCTTAGAAGCTGTAAACAGCTTTGTTAGGGTTTCTGGGGTAAAAGTGTGTCTTAATCCAATGCAACTGACTAATTATAAGAGTTTGAGATTGATGTGGAGAGTTTAAAAGCCACTTATACCCATTTTGTCCCAAAACAGGCTAAAACCAAGAAAACATTGCTGAGAAGCACCAAACAGCTTTGTTAGTGTTTCTGGGGTTAAAATGTGTCTTAATCCAATGCAACTAACTAATTATAAGAGCTTGAGATAGATGTGGAGAGTTTAAAAGCCACTTATACCCGTTTTGTCCTAAAAAGGCTAAAACCTAGAAAACATTGCTTAGAAGCACTAAACAGCTTTGTTAGTGTTTCTAGGGTTAAAATATGTCTTAATCCAATGCAACTAACTAATTATAAGAGTTTGAGATAGATGTGGAGAGTTTAAAAGCCACTTATACCCATTTTGTCCCAAAACAGGCTAAAACCATGAAAACAATGCCTAGAAGCTGTAAACAGCTTTGTTAGTGTTTCTGGGGTTAAAATGTGTCTTAATCCAATGCAACTGACTAATTATAAGAGTTTGAGATGGATGTGGAGAGTTTAAAAGCCACTTATACCCATTTTGTCCCAAAACAGGCTAAAACCATGAAAACAATGCCTAGAAGCTGTAAACAGCTTTGTGAGTGTTTCTGGGGTTAAAATGTGTCTTAATCCAATGCAACTGACTAATTATAAGAGTTTGAGATGGATGTGGTGAGTTTGAAAGCCACTTATACCCATTTTGTCCCAAAATAGGCTAAAACCAAGAAAACATTGCTGAGAAGCACCAAACAGCTTTGTTAGTGTTTCTGGGGTTAAAATGTTTCTTAATCCAATGCAACTAACTAATTATAAGAGTTTTAGATAGATGTGGAGAGTTTAAAACCCACTTATACCCATTTTGTCCCAAAAAGGCTAAAACCAAGAAAACATTGCTTAGAAGCAGTAAACAGCTTTGTTAGTGTTTCTGGGGTTAAAATGTGTCTTAATCCAATGCAACTGACTAATTATAAGAGTTTGAGATAGATGTGGAGAGTTTAAATGCCACTTATACCCATTTTGTCCCAAAATAGGCTAAAACCATGAAAACAATGCCTAGAAGCTGTAAACAGCTTTGTTAGTGTTTCTGGGGTTAAAATGTGTCTTAATCCAATGCAACTGACTAATTATAAGAGTTTGAGATGGATGTGGAGAATTTAAAAGCCACTTATACCCATTTTGTCCCAAAACAGGCTAAAACCATGAAAACAATGCCTAGAAGCTGTAAACAGCTTTGTTAGTGTTTCTGGGGTTAAAATGTGTCTTAATCCAATGCAACTGACTAATTATAAGAGTTTGAGATGGATGTGGAGAGTTTGAAAGCCACTTATACCCATTTTGTCCCAAAATAGGCTAAAACCAAGAAAACATTGCTGAGAAGCACCAAACAGCTTTGTTAGTGTTTCTGGGGTTAAAATGTTTCTTAATCCAATGCAACTAACTAATTATAAGAGTTTGAGATGGATGTGGAGAGTTTAAAAGCCACTTATACCCATTTTGTCCCAAAACAGGCTAAAACCATGAAAACAATGCCTAGAAGCTGTAAACAGCTTTGTTAGTGTTTCTGGGGTTAAAATGTGTCTTAATCCAATGCAACTGACTAATTATAAGAGTTTGAGATGGATGTGGAGAATTTAAAAGCCACTTATACCCATTTTGTCCCAAAACAGGCTAAAACCATGAAAACAATGCCTAGAAGCTGTAAACAGCTTTGTTAGTGTTTCTGGGGTTAAAATGTGTCTTAATCCAATGCAACTGACTAATTATAAGAGTTTGAGATGGATGTGGAGAGTTTGAAAGCCACTTATACCCATTTTGTCCCAAAATAGGCTAAAACCAAGAAAACATTGCTGAGAAGCACCAAACAGCTTTGTTAGTGTTTCTGGGGTTAAAATGTTTCTTAATCCAATGCAACTAACTAATTATAAGAGTTTTAGATAGATGTGGAGAGTTTAAAACCCACTTATACCCATTTTGTCCCAAAAAGGCTAAAACCAAGAAAACATTGCTTAGAAGCACTAAACAGCTTTGTTAGTGTTTCTAGGGTTAAAATGTGTCTTAATCCAATGCAACTAACTAATTATAAGAGCTTGAGATAGATGTGGAGAGTTTAAAAGCCACTTATACCCATTTTGTCCCAAAACAGGCTAAAACCATGAAAACAATGCCTAGAAGCTGTAAACAGCTTTGTTAGTGTTTCTGGGGTTAAAATGTGTCTTAATCCAATGCAACTGACTAATTATAAGAGTTTGAGATGGATGTGGAGAGTTTAAAAGCCACTTATACACATTTTGTCCCAAAATAGGCTAAAACCAAGAAAACATTGCTTAGAAGCACTAAACAGCTTTGTTAGTGTTTCTGTGGTTAAAATGTGTCTTAATCCAATGCAACTAACTAATTATAAGAGTTTTAGATAGATGTGGAGAGTTTAAAAGCCACTTATACCCATTTTGTCCCAAAACATGCTTAAACCAAGAAAACATTGCTTAGAAGCTCTATACAGCTTTGTTAGTGTTTCTAGGGTTAAAATGTGTCTTAATCCAATGCAACTGACTAACTATAAGAGTTTGAGATGGATGTGGAGAGTTTAAAAGCCACTTATACACATTTTGTCCCAAAACAGGCTAAAATCAAGAAAACATTGCTTAGAAGCTGTACACAGCTTTGTTAGTGTTTCTATTAGAATATAAGAAGGAGAAGAGAGAGGGAGGCCGGTAAAGCCAAGCTGTGGAAGAAGAAGAGGAGCGGCCGGTAAGGCCGTGAGCACAAGAAGAGTGGCCGGTAAGGTCATGAGTGGAATGAGAACGGCCAGTAAGGCCGTGAGCACAAGAGGAGTGTTGGTACAACTAGGAAGTCGTTGGTACAACTATGGCAAGTAGGACTGTTGGTACAACTAGGAAGTCATTGGTACAACTACAGTGAGACTGTCCGTACAAGGAAGCAATGAGGCCGAGTGTGAGTTTTGTAAAGAAGAGAGACGAGGCCCATTATGTGATCAAGAAGCTTCTAATCCAACCGTTAGGAAAGAAGGAGAGAAATCACGAGTGTGGTTAAGCAAGTGGGCATGTCGCTATTAGCTTAGGAAATCACACTTCTCTCTCCTCATGTCCCTCTCAACTCTCATCTCTTCTCTAACAGTTATATTGAGCTTTGTATCTCTATATTAAGCTGTGCAATTTAGCTCTTTGTAACACAACATTATTCAATAATAAGAGAAACCGATTTCCTCTCTACACTTGTGTTCTTGTTCATATCAACAATGTAGAGAGTTTAGGATTAGCGGTTAGGGGCTGCCCTTAAGGCAGCCTATTCTCTTCTCAAATATCACCTAAACTCTTCTCTATTTATTGCTTTACTTAGCCTAGTTTATGGGGAGTTCATCACAAGTTGATGTTCTTCTCTTCCCCTTTAGATCGAGTCAGTTATTGTGGGTTTAAGGAGACTTAACCGTTGGGGTTTTGTTCTTCCTTGGCAAGAGCTTTCTCTCTTGCAAAACCAACATGGTATCAGAGCAAGTAATGTTCTTGGTGACTCAAACTCGATCTAAATTCAGTCTTTTAATGTGTCTTAGGTTCTAGGTCTAATCCGCTTAGCTTAGGCGCTTTAGAGGTTTAATTTTTTTGGTTTAATTGTTCAATCGATTCTTTAGCAGCTCAATGTTGAGTAAGCTTGGTCTCTTGTCTTGTTAGAATTTGTAGACCAAGTGTGTGAAAAGAAATCGAGTTTAAAAGCCCCATCCTTAAGCTTTACCGATTTGGTAATAGCCTTGTTTAAATGGGGAAGTGATGAACCATTGAGCAAATTGTGTTGTTCATGGTGAGGATTCACGGTTCTTGTGTGCTTGTATGAGCCACGAAATTCTTAGGATTTAATTCTCTTAGGATTTAGTTTGCTAAAGCTTAGAGGGGTGTATTGAAATAATGATTTTGGAGGATTTGATGGGATTTAGAAAATTTGAAATTTTGATAGATTTTAGGGAAGTTGATATGATTTATAGTAAAATTCTTTGAAATCTCACCTAAAACCATGAGATTTGGATTTGTGTATTTTTAACTAAACAAATCCTCTCAAATCCTCCAAAATCCCTACAACTTATTAAAATCCAAATCCACAAACTGTTTTGAATAATAGTGGATTTTAAAGTAGATTTTAAAATCATCATTTCAATAACGGTGGATTTCAAGAGACTTTTTAAAATTCATGATTGAATAACATAGAATTTGTAACTTTTACACAAATCACTTAAAATGTCAAGTTGAATACACCCCCCTTAGTTTCCTTTATTTTAGGATTCTCTTAGGATTCTCTTAGGATTCTCTTAGGATTTAGTTTCCTTTAAAGGTTTAATTTTGCTTTAGTTGCTAAATCGATTCTCCTTCATCTCAAGGTTGAAAAAGCTTTGTTTCTAGCCGTATGGTGTGTCCAGATTCAAGCTTGAGGAAGAGAGAGATCTTGTTTTTCGCATCTCATGTCCGCTTGGTCAACTAGACTAAAGCTGTTCAAAGGTGCATTCTTTTAACCGATGGACAAAAGGTTGTTCCAAAGGTGCTTTTACTTTTTATTCGAATTTGACCATGGAAAGCCTCTTCTATATGCTATTTCATGGTTCTTGAAGGTTTTTAACCTTGGAGAACACTTTGTTTAAGTGATTCTACCATGAGTTATGCCTAAACCGTTGGTGAAATTAATTTTCCAAACGGTCCATTGTGTTTCAGCCATTAAAGCACCAAAAGAGATTGTCTTCTTGGTTGTTTTTGGCTGTCAAAGCTTCTGCAAACTCAAGAAAACAGAGTATAACTCTGTCCATAGGAACTCTTGAGCTCTATTCTACTCTCCATTCACCTTATACTATCGCCCATACTCTTCTTTATACTCGCTCATACTTGGTTACTTATACTCTTGGTTACTTATTCTCTATTCTCCATTTATACTCTTATTTATTCTCTAAATTCTCTATTTATTTTCAGTAATATACTCTATACTCTATACTCTAATCTCTCACAATCTCTTGTTTAGAATCTGTCCCAAGAAGAAGTGGCGAGGTTGAAGGCTACAAGGAAGCCATGAGGAGGCGCAGCACAATGCCTGGAGTTAGAACCAAGGGCCACCAAGTCTTTGTTAAGCTGGTGGAAGGTGATGAATCAGCCCAAGAGCATGTGTGTTAGTGCCAAGTTGTTGATCGGATGTGCACAAGACTTTAAGGAAGGTCAAGCACAAGGTTTCAAGTGAAATGATGAGATGTCAGCTCATCATCAAGTCAAGGGTACGGGGGAGATCGACTTTCAAGTGACTTCACCACACCTCACAGATTCTGCTCGGCCACAAGCAAAAGTTTTGCTTAAAGTCAGCCGAAGCGTCTCAAAGATCGGCTCGGACGAAAGCCTTCCACTGCGATTCAGCTTCCGCGTTCTTCACAAACGTTCTAGACCATAGAGTCATCTTGCCAGTGGAAGTGAAATCATACCAATCCGAGAAGCCTTTCGAAAGTTATGTCCGATTCAGTGGGCATATGTCAGTCTGACGATATGTTGGCCGGGTTTTAAAAAAAAAACCATGGTTAGAGAAGCGGTCTCAAGGAGGAATTCCAAACCGCATCAGTGATCAACTCTCTCCTTCCTATCCATCAAAACACCAAAAAGGCTGTGCTCTAAACCCTACTCTATTTAAATTCATAAATTCATTATCTTAGCTTCATTACTAGTCTTTACTCTTTAATATGTTCTCTTAAATTGTCACATTTTTCTTTAAAATTTTCTTTGATATTCCTCATAGCATACACTTATTCTTTTCTTCTTTATCACTTGATTGAAGGGTAAAGGAAACTATGAGAGCCTCAAAGAAATTAGAAAAGTGCAAGCTTGGAGATCATACGAAGTGAGTTAACGGCAAGAAGGGCTAAGGAAGTGTAGCAGTTTAAAGACATGAAGGGAATAGAGCCGGTCCTTACAAACCAAGATCATTGCGACATCAAGGACGGTGAAGGCTACACTATTTTTCCCTTAACAAAGTTTTCTCCCAAGTGGTTTTCTTTGTTAAGGTTTTTAATGAGGTAGTCGACACGAGTCCACGCTTGATCTTTGGTCCTCATGGTGTCCCGGCGATCAAACGTGCGGGGGAGTATTAGAATATAAGAAGGAGAAGAGAGAGGGAGGCCGGTAAGGCCGAGCTGTGGAAGAAGAAGAGGAGCGGCCGGTAAGGCCGTGAGCACAAGAAGAGTGGCCGGTAAGGTCATGAGTGGAATGAGAATGGCCAGTAAGGCCGTGAGCACAAGAGGAGTGTTGGAACAACTAGGAAGTCGTTGGTACAACTATGGCAAGGAGGACTGTTGGTACAACTAGGAAGTCATTGGTACAACTACAATGAGACTGTCCGTACAAGGAAGCAATGAGGCAGAGTGTGAGTGTTGTAAAGAAGAGAGACGAGGCCCATTATGTGATCAAGAAGCTTCTAATCCAACCGTTAGGAAAGAAGGAGAGAAATCACGAGTGTGGTTAAGCAAGTGGGCATGTCGCTATTAGCTTAGGAAATCACACTTCTCTCTCCTCATGTCCCTCTCAACTCTCATCTCTTCTCTAACGGTTATATTGAGCTTTGTATCTCTATATTAAGCTGTGTAATTTAGCTCTTTGTAACACAACATTATTCAATAATAAGAGAAACCGATTTCCTCTCTACACTTGTGTTCTTATTCATATCAACAATGTAGAGAGTTTAGGATTAGCGGTTAGGGGCTGCCCTTAAGGCAGCCTATTCTCTTCTCAAATATCACCTAAACTCTTCTCTATTTATTGCTTTACTTAGCCTAGTTTATGGGGAGTTCATCAAAAGTTGATGTTCTTCTCTTCCCCTTTAGATCGAGTCAGTTATTGTGGGTTTAAGGAGACTTAACCGTTGGGGTTTTGTTCTTCCTTGGCAAGAGCTTTCTCTCTTGCAAAACCAACATGGTATCAGAGCAAGTAATGTTCTTGGTGACTCAAACTCGATCTAAATTCAGTCTTTTAATGTGTCTTAGGTTAAAAAGTGTCTTAATCCAATGCAACTGACTAATTATAAGAGTTTGAGATTGATGTGGAGAGTTTAAAAGCCACTTATACCCATTTTGTCCCAAAACAGGCTAAAACCAAGAAAACATTGCTGAGAAGCACCAAACAGCTATGTTAGTGTTTCTGGGGTTAAAATGTGTCTTAATCCAATGCAAATGACTAATTATAAGAGTTTGAGATTGATGTGGAGAGTTTAAAAGCCACTTATACCCATTTTGTCCCAAAACATGCTTAAACCAAGAAAACATTGCATAGAAGCTATAAACAGCTTTGTTAGTGTTTCTGGGATTAAAATGTATCTTAATCCAAAGCAACTGACTAATTATATGAGTTTGAGATGGCTGTGGAGAGTTTAAAAGCCACTTATACCCATTTAGTCCCAAAACAGGTTAAAACCAAGAAAACATTGCTTAGAAGGTACTAAACAGCTTTGTTAATGTTTCTGTGGTTAAAATGTGTCTTAATCCAATGCAGCTAACTAATTATAAGAGTTTTAGATAGATGTGGAGAGTTTAAAAGCCACTTATACCCATTTTGTCCCAAAACAGGCTAAAACCAAGAAAACATTGCTGAGAAGCACCAAACAGCTTTGTTAGTGTTTCTGGGGTTAAAATGTGTCTTAATCCAATGCAACTAACTAATTATAAGAGCTTGAGATAGATGTGGAGAGTTTAAAAGCCACTTATACCCATTTTGTCCCAAAACAGGCTAAAACCAAGAAAACATTGCTTAGAAGCACTAAACAGCTTTGTTAGGGTTTATGTGGTTAAAATGTGTCTTAATCCAATGCAACTAACTAATTATAAGAGTTTTAGATGGATGTGGAGAGTTTAAAAGCCACTTATACCCATTTTGTCCCAAAACAGGCTAAAACCAAGAAAACATTGCTTAGAAGCACTAAACAGCTTTGTTAGTGTTTATGGGGTTAAAATGTTTCTTAATCCAATGCAACTAACTAATTATAAGAGTTTGAGATAGATGTGGAGAGATTAAAAGCCACTTATACCCATTTTGTCCCAAAACAGGCTAAAACCATGAAAACAATGCCTAGAAACTGTAAACAGCTTTGTTAGAGTTTCTGGGGTTAAAATGTGTCTTGATCGAATGCAACTGACTAATTATAAGAGTTTGAGATGGATGTGGAGAGTTTAAAAGCCACTTATACCACTTTTGTCCCAAAACAGGCTAAAAGCAAGAAAACATTGCTTAGAAGCACTAAACAGCTTTGTTAGTGTCTCTGTGGTTAAAATGTGTCTTAATCCAATGAAACTAGCTAATTATAAGAGTTTTAGATAGATGTGGAGAGTTTAAAAGCCACTTATACCCATTTTGTCCCAAAACAGGCTAAAACCAAGAAAACATTGCTTAGAAGCTCTAAACAGCTATGTTAGTGTTTCTGGGGTTAAAATGTGTCTTAATCCAATGCAACTGACTATTTATAAGAGTTTGAGATGGATGTGGAGAGTTTAAAAGCCACTTATACACATTTTGTCCCAAAACAGGCTAAAATCAAGAAAACATTGCTTAGAAGCTGTAAACAGCTTTGTTAGTGTTTCTAGGGTTAAAATGTGTCTTAATCCAATGCAACTGACTAATTATAAGAGTTTGAGATTGATGTGGAGAGTTTAAAAGCCACTTATAACCATTTTGTCCCAAAACAGGCTAAAACCAAGAAAACATTGCTGAGAAGCACCAAACAGCTATGTTAGTGTTTCTGGGGTTAAAATGTGTCTTAATCCAATGCAAATGACTAATTATAAGAGTTTGAGATTGATGTGGAGAGTTTAATAGCCACTTATACCCATTTTGTCCCAAAAAGGCTAAAACCAAGAAAACATTGCTTAGAAGCACTAAACAGCTTTGTTAGTGTTTCTGGGGTTAAAATGTGTCTTAATCCAATGCAACTAACTAATTATAAGAGTTTGAGATAGATGTGGAGAGTATAAAAGCCACTTATACCCATTTTGTCCCAAAACAGGCTAAAACCATGAAAACAATGCCTAGAAGCTGTAAACAGTTTTGTTAGTGTTTCTGGGGTTAAAAGTGTCTTAATCCAATGCAACTGACTAATTATAAGAGTTTGAGATGGATGTGGAGAGTTTAAAAGCCACTTATACACATTTTGTCCCAAAACAGGCTAAAATCAAGAAAACATTGCTTAGAAGCTGTAAACAGCTTTGTTAGTGTTTCTAGGGTTAAAATGTGTCTTAATCCAATGAAACTAACTAATTATAAGCGTTTTAGATAGATGTGGAGAGTTTAAAAGCCACTTATACCCATTTGTCCAAAAACAGGCTAAAACCAAGAAAACATTGCTTATAAGCTCTAAACAGCTATGTTAGTGTTTCTGGGGTTAAAATGTGTCTTAATCCAATGCAACTCACTATTTATAAGAGTTTGAGATGGATGTGGAGAGTTTAAAAGCCACTTATACACATTTTGTCCCAAAACAGGCTAAAATCAAGAAAACATTGCTTAGAAGCTGTAGACAGCTTTGTTAGTGTTTCTAGGGTTAAAATATGTCTTAATCCAATGCAACTGACTAATTATAAGAGTTTGAGATTGATGTGGAGAGTTTAAAAGCCACTTATACCCATTTTGTCCCAAAACAGGCTAAAACCAAGAAAACATTGCTGAGAAGCACCAAACAGCTATGTTAGTGTTTCTGGGGTTAAAATGTGTCTTAATCCAATGCAAATGACTAATTATAAGAGTTTGAGATTGATGTGGAGAGTTTAAAAGCCACTTATACCCATTTTGTCCCAAAAAGGCTAAAACCAAGAAAACATTGCTTAGAAGCACTAAACAGCTTTGTTAGTGTTTCTGGGGTTAAAATGTGTCTTAATCCAATGCAACTAACTAATTATAAGAGTTTGAGATAGATGTGGAGAGTTTAAAAGCCACTTATACCCATTTTGTCCCAAAACAGGCTAAAACCATGAAAACAATGCCTAGAAGCTGTAAACAGCTTTGTTAGTGTTTCTGGGGTTAAAAAGTGTCTTAATCCAATGCAACTGACTAATTATAAGAGTTTGAGATGGATGTGGAGAGTTTAAAAGCCACTTATACCCATTTTGTCCCAAAACAGGCTAAAACCAAGAAAACATTGCTGAGAAGCACCAAACAGCTATGTTAGTGTTTCTCTGGTTAAAATGTGTCTTAATCCAATGAAACTAACTAATTATAAGAGTTTTAGATAGATGTGGAGAGTTTAAAAGCCACTTATACCCATTTTGTCCCAAAATAGGCTAAAACCAAGAAAACATTGCTTAGAAGCTCTAAACAGCTATGTTAGTGTTTCTGGGGTTAAAATGTGTCTTAATCCAATGCAACTGACTATTTATAAGAGTTTGAGATGGATGTGGAGAGTTTAAAAGCCACTTATACACATTTTGTCCCAAAACAGGCCAAAATCATGAAAACATTGCTTAGAAGCTGTAAACAGCTTTGTTAGTGTTTCTAGGGTTAAAATGTGTCTTAATCCAATGCAACTTACTAATTATAAGAGTTTGAGATTGATGTGGAGAGTTTAAAAGCCACTTATACCCATTTTGTCCCAAAACAGGCTAAAACCAAGAAAACATTGCTGAGAAGCACCAAACAGCTATGTTAGTGTTTCTGGGGTTAAAATGTGTCTTAATCCAATGCAAATGACTAATTATAAGAGTTTGAGATTGATGTGGAGAGTTTAAAAGCCACTTATACCCATTTTGTCCCAAAACATGCTTAAACCAAGAAAACATTGCATAGAAGCTATAAACAGCTTTGTTAGTGTTTCTGGGATTAAAATGTATCTTAATCCAAAGCAACTGACTAATTATATGAGTTTGAGATGGCTGTGGAGAGTTTAAAAGCCACTTATACCAATTTAGTCCCAAAACAGGTTAAAACCAAGAAAACATTGCTTAGAAGGTACTAAACAGCTTTGTTAATGTTTCTGTGGTTAAAATGTGTCTTAATCCAATGCAGCTAACTAATTATAAGAGTTTTAGATAGATGTGGAGAGTTTAAAAGCCACTTATACCCATTTTGTCCCAAAACAGGCTAAAACCAAGAAAACATTGCTGAGAAGCACCAAACAGCTTTGTTAGTGTTTCTGGGGTTAAAATGTGTCTTAATCCAATGCAACTAACTAATTATAAGAGCTTGAGATAGATGTGGAGAGTTTAAAAGCCACTTATACCCATTTTGTCCCAAAACAGGCTAAAACCAAGAAAACATTGCTTAGAAGCACTAAACAGCTTTGTTAGGGTTTATGTGGTTAAAATGTGTCTTAATCCAATGCAACTAACTAATTATAAGAGTTTTAGATGGATGTGGAGAGTTTAAAAGCCACTTATACCCATTTTGTCCCAAAACAGGCTAAAACCAAGAAAACATTGCTTAGAAGCACTAAACAGCTTTGTTAGTGTTTATGGGGTTAAAATGTTTCTTAATCCAATGCAACTAACTAATTATAAGAGTTTGAGATAGATGTGGAGAGATTAAAAGCCACTTATACCCATTTTGTCCCAAAACAGGCTAAAACCATGAAAACAATGCCTAGAAACTGTAAACAGCTTTGTTAGAGTTTCTGGGGTTAAAATGTGTCTTGATCGAATGCAACTGACTAATTATAAGAGTTTGAGATGGATGTGGAGAGTTTAAAAGCCACTTATACCACTTTTGTCCCAAAACAGGCTAAAAGCAAGAAAACATTGCTTAGAAGCACTAAACAGCTTTGTTAGTGTCTCTGTGGTTAAAATGTGTCTTAATCCAATGAAACTAGCTAATTATAAGAGTTTTAGATAGATGTGGAGAGTTTAAAAGCCACTTATACCCATTTTGTCCCAAAACAGGCTAAAACCAAGAAAACATTGCTTAGAAGCTCTAAACAGCTATGTTAGTGTTTCTGGGGTTAAAATGTGTCTTAATCCAATGCAACTGACTATTTATAAGAGTTTGAGATGGATGTGGAGAGTTTAAAAGCCACTTATACACATTTTGTCCCAAAACAGGCTAAAATCAAGAAAACATTGCTTAGAAGCTGTAAACAGCTTTGTTAGTGTTTCTAGGGTTAAAATGTGTCTTAATCCAATGCAACTGACTAATTATAAGAGTTTGAGATTGATGTGGAGAGTTTAAAAGCCACTTATAACCATTTTGTCCCAAAACAGGCTAAAACCAAGAAAACATTGCTGAGAAGCACCAAACAGCTATGTTAGTGTTTCTGGGGTTAAAATGTGTCTTAATCCAATGCAAATGACTAATTATAAGAGTTTGAGATTGATGTGGAGAGTTTAATAGCCACTTATACCCATTTTGTCCCAAAAAGGCTAAAACCAAGAAAACATTGCTTAGAAGCACTAAACAGCTTTGTTAGTGTTTCTGGGGTTAAAATGTGTCTTAATCCAATGCAACTAACTAATTATAAGAGTTTGAGATAGATGTGGAGAGTATAAAAGCCACTTATACCCATTTTGTCCCAAAACAGGCTAAAACCATGAAAACAATGCCTAGAAGCTGTAAACAGTTTTGTTAGTGTTTCTGGGGTTAAAAGTGTCTTAATCCAATGCAACTGACTAATTATAAGAGTTTGAGATGGATGTGGAGAGTTTAAAAGCCACTTATACACATTTTGTCCCAAAACAGGCTAAAATCAAGAAAACATTGCTTAGAAGCTGTAAACAGCTTTGTTAGTGTTTCTAGGGTTAAAATGTGTCTTAATCCAATGAAACTAACTAATTATAAGCGTTTTAGATAGATGTGGAGAGTTTAAAAGCCACTTATACCCATTTGTCCAAAAACAGGCTAAAACCAAGAAAACATTGCTTATAAGCTCTAAACAGCTATGTTAGTGTTTCTGGGGTTAAAATGTGTCTTAATCCAATGCAACTCACTATTTATAAGAGTTTGAGATGGATGTGGAGAGTTTAAAAGCCACTTATACACATTTTGTCCCAAAACAGGCTAAAATCAAGAAAACATTGCTTAGAAGCTGTAGACAGCTTTGTTAGTGTTTCTAGGGTTAAAATATGTCTTAATCCAATGCAACTGACTAATTATAAGAGTTTGAGATTGATGTGGAGAGTTTAAAAGCCACTTATACCCATTTTGTCCCAAAACAGGCTAAAACCAAGAAAACATTGCTGAGAAGCACCAAACAGCTATGTTAGTGTTTCTGGGGTTAAAATGTGTCTTAATCCAATGCAAATGACTAATTATAAGAGTTTGAGATTGATGTGGAGAGTTTAAAAGCCACTTATACCCATTTTGTCCCAAAAAGGCTAAAACCAAGAAAACATTGCTTAGAAGCACTAAACAGCTTTGTTAGTGTTTCTGGGGTTAAAATGTGTCTTAATCCAATGCAACTAACTAATTATAAGAGTTTGAGATAGATGTGGAGAGTTTAAAAGCCACTTATACCCATTTTGTCCCAAAACAGGCTAAAACCATGAAAACAATGCCTAGAAGCTGTAAACAGCTTTGTTAGTGTTTCTGGGGTTAAAAAGTGTCTTAATCCAATGCAACTGACTAATTATAAGAGTTTGAGATGGATGTGGAGAGTTTAAAAGCCACTTATACCCATTTTGTCCCAAAACAGGCTAAAACCAAGAAAACATTGCTGAGAAGCACCAAACAGCTATGTTAGTGTTTCTCTGGTTAAAATGTGTCTTAATCCAATGAAACTAACTAATTATAAGAGTTTTAGATAGATGTGGAGAGTTTAAAAGCCACTTATACCCATTTTGTCCCAAAATAGGCTAAAACCAAGAAAACATTGCTTAGAAGCTCTAAACAGCTATGTTAGTGTTTCTGGGGTTAAAATGTGTCTTAATCCAATGCAACTGACTATTTATAAGAGTTTGAGATGGATGTGGAGAGTTTAAAAGCCACTTATACACATTTTGTCCCAAAACAGGCCAAAATCATGAAAACATTGCTTAGAAGCTGTAAACAGCTTTGTTAGTGTTTCTAGGGTTAAAATGTGTCTTAATCCAATGCAACTTACTAATTATAAGAGTTTGAGATTGATGTGGAGAGTTTAAAAGCCACTTATACCCATTTTGTCCCAAAACAGGCTAAAACCAAGAAAACATTGCTGAGAAGCACCAAACAGCTATGTTAGTGTTTCTGGGGTTAAAATGTGTCTTAATCCAATGCAAATGACTAATTATAAGAGTTTGAGATTGATGTGGAGAGTTTAAAAGCCACTTATACCCATTTTGTCCCAAAACATGCTTAAACCAAGAAAACATTGCATAGAAGCTATAAACAGCTTTGTTAGTGTTTCTGGGATTAAAATGTATCTTAATCCAAAGCAACTGACTAATTATATGAGTTTGAGATGGCTGTGGAGAGTTTAAAAGCCACTTATACCCATTTAGTCCCAAAACAGGTTAAAACCAAGAAAACATTGCTTAGAAGGTACTAAACAGCTTTGTTAATGTTTCTGTGGTTAAAATGTGTCTTAATCCAATGCAGCTAACTAATTATAAGAGTTTTAGATAGATGTGGAGAGTTTAAAAGCCACTTATACCCATTTTGTCCCAAAACAGGCTAAAACCAAGAAAACATTGCTGAGAAGCACCAAACAGCTTTGTTAGTGTTTCTGGGGTTAAAATGTGTCTTAATCCAATGCAACTAACTAATTATAAGAGCTTGAGATAGATGTGGAGAGTTTAAAAGCCACTTATACCCATTTTGTCCCAAAACAGGCTAAAACCAAGAAAACATTGCTTAGAAGCACTAAACAGCTTTGTTAGGGTTTATGTGGTTAAAATGTGTCTTAATCCAATGCAACTAACTAATTATAAGAGTTTTAGATGGATGTGGAGAGTTTAAAAGCCACTTATACCCATTTTGTCCCAAAACAGGCTAAAACCAAGAAAACATTGCTTAGAAGCACTAAACAGCTTTGTTAGTGTTTATGGGGTTAAAATGTTTCTTAATCCAATGCAACTAACTAATTATAAGAGTTTGAGATAGATGTGGAGAGATTAAAAGCCACTTATACCCATTTTGTCCCAAAACAGGCTAAAACCATGAAAACAATGCCTAGAAACTGTAAACAGCTTTGTTAGAGTTTCTGGGGTTAAAATGTGTCTTGATCGAATGCAACTGACTAATTATAAGAGTTTGAGATGGATGTGGAGAGTTTAAAAGCCACTTATACCACTTTTGTCCCAAAACAGGCTAAAAGCAAGAAAACATTGCTTAGAAGCACTAAACAGCTTTGTTAGTGTCTCTGTGGTTAAAATGTGTCTTAATCCAATGAAACTAGCTAATTATAAGAGTTTTAGATAGATGTGGAGAGTTTAAAAGCCACTTATACCCATTTTGTCCCAAAACAGGCTAAAACCAAGAAAACATTGCTTAGAAGCTCTAAACAGCTATGTTAGTGTTTCTGGGGTTAAAATGTGTCTTAATCCAATGCAACTGACTATTTATAAGAGTTTGAGATGGATGTGGAGAGTTTAAAAGCCACTTATACACATTTTGTCCCAAAACAGGCTAAAATCAAGAAAACATTGCTTAGAAGCTGTAAACAGCTTTGTTAGTGTTTCTAGGGTTAAAATGTGTCTTAATCCAATGCAACTGACTAATTATAAGAGTTTGAGATTGATGTGGAGAGTTTAAAAGCCACTTATAACCATTTTGTCCCAAAACAGGCTAAAACCAAGAAAACATTGCTGAGAAGCACCAAACAGCTATGTTAGTGTTTCTGGGGTTAAAATGTGTCTTAATCCAATGCAAATGACTAATTATAAGAGTTTGAGATTGATGTGGAGAGTTTAATAGCCACTTATACCCATTTTGTCCCAAAAAGGCTAAAACCAAGAAAACATTGCTTAGAAGCACTAAACAGCTTTGTTAGTGTTTCTGGGGTTAAAATGTGTCTTAATCCAATGCAACTAACTAATTATAAGAGTTTGAGATAGATGTGGAGAGTATAAAAGCCACTTATACCCATTTTGTCCCAAAACAGGCTAAAACCATGAAAACAATGCCTAGAAGCTGTAAACAGTTTTGTTAGTGTTTCTGGGGTTAAAAGTGTCTTAATCCAATGCAACTGACTAATTATAAGAGTTTGAGATGGATGTGGAGAGTTTAAAAGCCACTTATACACATTTTGTCCCAAAACAGGCTAAAATCAAGAAAACATTGCTTAGAAGCTGTAAACAGCTTTGTTAGTGTTTCTAGGGTTAAAATGTGTCTTAATCCAATGAAACTAACTAATTATAAGCGTTTTAGATAGATGTGGAGAGTTTAAAAGCCACTTATACCCATTTGTCCAAAAACAGGCTAAAACCAAGAAAACATTGCTTATAAGCTCTAAACAGCTATGTTAGTGTTTCTGGGGTTAAAATGTGTCTTAATCCAATGCAACTCACTATTTATAAGAGTTTGAGATGGATGTGGAGAGTTTAAAAGCCACTTATACACATTTTGTCCCAAAACAGGCTAAAATCAAGAAAACATTGCTTAGAAGCTGTAGACAGCTTTGTTAGTGTTTCTAGGGTTAAAATATGTCTTAATCCAATGCAACTGACTAATTATAAGAGTTTGAGATTGATGTGGAGAGTTTAAAAGCCACTTATACCCATTTTGTCCCAAAACAGGCTAAAACCAAGAAAACATTGCTGAGAAGCACCAAACAGCTATGTTAGTGTTTCTGGGGTTAAAATGTGTCTTAATCCAATGCAAATGACTAATTATAAGAGTTTGAGATTGATGTGGAGAGTTTAAAAGCCACTTATACCCATTTTGTCCCAAAAAGGCTAAAACCAAGAAAACATTGCTTAGAAGCACTAAACAGCTTTGTTAGTGTTTCTGGGGTTAAAATGTGTCTTAATCCAATGCAACTAACTAATTATAAGAGTTTGAGATAGATGTGGAGAGTTTAAAAGCCACTTATACCCATTTTGTCCCAAAACAGGCTAAAACCATGAAAACAATGCCTAGAAGCTGTAAACAGCTTTGTTAGTGTTTCTGGGGTTAAAAAGTGTCTTAATCCAATGCAACTGACTAATTATAAGAGTTTGAGATGGATGTGGAGAGTTTAAAAGCCACTTATACCCATTTTGTCCCAAAACAGGCTAAAACCAAGAAAACATTGCTGAGAAGCACCAAACAGCTATGTTAGTGTTTCTCTGGTTAAAATGTGTCTTAATCCAATGAAACTAACTAATTATAAGAGTTTTAGATAGATGTGGAGAGTTTAAAAGCCACTTATACCCATTTTGTCCCAAAATAGGCTAAAACCAAGAAAACATTGCTTAGAAGCTCTAAACAGCTATGTTAGTGTTTCTGGGGTTAAAATGTGTCTTAATCCAATGCAACTGACTATTTATAAGAGTTTGAGATGGATGTGGAGAGTTTAAAAGCCACTTATACACATTTTGTCCCAAAACAGGCCAAAATCATGAAAACATTGCTTAGAAGCTGTAAACAGCTTTGTTAGTGTTTCTAGGGTTAAAATGTGTCTTAATCCAATGCAACTTACTAATTATAAGAGTTTGAGATTGATGTGGAGAGTTTAAAAGCCACTTATACCCATTTTGTCCCAAAACAGGCTAAAACCAAGAAAACATTGCTGAGAAGAACCAAACAGCTATGTTAGTGTTTCTGGGGTTAAAATGTGTCTTAATCCAATGCAAATGACTAATTATAAGAGTTTGAGATTGATGTGGAGAGTTTAAAAGCCACTTATACCCATTTTGTCCCAAAAAGGCTAAAACCAAGAAAACATTGCTTATAAGCTCTAAACAGCTATGTTAGTGTTTCTGGGGTTAAAATGTGTCTTAATCCAATGCAACTAACTAATTATAAGAGTTTGAGATGGATGTGGAGAGTTTAAAAGCCACTTATACACATTTTGTCCCAAAACAGGCTAAAATCAAGAAAACATTGCTTAGAAGCTGTAGACAGCTTTGTTAGTGTTTCTAGGGTTAAAATATGTCTTAATCCAATGCAACTGACTAATTATAAGAGTTTGAGATTGATGTGGAGAGTTTAAAAGCCACTTATACCCATTTTGTCCCAAAACAGGCTAAAACCAAGAAAACATTGCTGAGAAGCACCAAACAGCTATGTTAGTGTTTCTGGGGTTAAAATGTGTCTTAATCCAATGCAAATGACTAATTATAAGAGTTTGAGATTGATGTGGAGAGTTTAAAAGCCACTTATACCCATTTTGTCCCAAAAAGGCTAAAACCAGGAAAACATTGCTTAGAAGCACTAAACAGCTTTGTTAGTGTTTCTGGGGTTAAAATGTGTCTTAATCCAATGCAACTAACTAATTATAAGAGTTTGAGATAGATGTGGAGAGTTTAAAAGCCACTTATACCCATTTTGTCCCAAAACAGGCTAAAACCATGAAAACAATGCCTAGAAGCTGTAAACAGCTTTGTTAGTGTTTCTGGGGTTAAAAAGTGTCTTAATCCAATGCAACTGACTAATTATAAGAGTTTGAGATGGATGTGGAGAGTTTAAAAGCCACTTATACCCATTTTGTCCCAAAACAGGCTAAAAGCAAGAAAACATTGCTTAGAAGCACTAAACAGCTTTGTTAGTGTTTCTCTGGTTAAAATGTGTCTTAATCCAATGAAACTAACTAATTATAAGAGTTTTAGATAGATGTGGAGAGTTTAAAAGCCACTTATACCCATTTTGTCCCAAAATAGGCTAAAACCAAGAAAACATTGCTTAGAAGCTCTAAACAGCTATGTTAGTGTTTCTGGGGTTAAAATGTGTCTTAATCCAATGCAACTGACTATTTATAAGAGTTTGAGATGGATGTGGAGAGTTTAAAAGCCACTTATACACATTTTGTCCCAAAACAGGCCAAAATCATGAAAACATTGCTTAGAAGCTGTAAACAGCTTTGTTAGTGTTTCTAGGGTTAAAATGTGTCTTAATCCAATGCAACTTACTAATTATAAGAGTTTGAGATTGATGTGGAGAGTTTAAAAGCCACTTATACCCATTTTGTCCCAAAACAGGCTAAAACCAAGAAAACATTGCTGAGAAGAACCAAACAGCTATGTTAGTGTTTCTGGGGTTAAAATGTGTCTTAATCCAATGCAAATGACTAATTATAAGAGTTTGAGATTGATGTGGAGAGTTTAAAAGCCACTTATACCCATTTTGTCCCAAAAAGGCTAAAACCAAGAAAACATTGCTTAGAAGCACTAAACAGCTTTGTTAGTGTTTCTGGGGTTAAAATGTGTCTTAATCCAATGCAACTAACTAATTATAAGAGTTTGAGATAGATGTGGAGAGTTTAAAAGCCACTTATACCCATTTTGTCCCAAAACAGGCTAAAACCATGAAAACAATGCCTAGAAGCTGTAAACAGTTTTGTTAGTGTTTCTGGGGTTAAAAAGTATCTTAATCCAATGCAACTGACTAGTTATAAGAGTTTGAGATGGATGTGGAGAGTTTAAAAGCCACTTATACACATTTTGTCCCAAAACAGGCTAAAATCAAGAAAACATTGCTTAGAAGCTGTAAACAGCTTTGTTAGTGTTTCTAGGGTTAAAATGTGTCTTAATCCAATGCAACTGAATAATTATAAGAGTTTGAGATTGATGTGGAGAGTTTAAAAGCCACTTATACCCATTTTGTCCCAAAACCAGCTAAAACCAAGAAAACATTGCTTAGAAGCTCTAAACAGCTATGTTAGTGTTTATGGGGTTAAAATGTGTCTTAATACAATGCAACTGACTAACTATAAGAGTTTGAGATGGATGTGGAGAGTTTAAAAGCCACTTATACACATTTTGTCCCAAAACAGGCTAAAATCAAGAAAACATTGCTTAGAAGCTGTAAACAGCTTTGTTAGTGTTTCTGGGGTAAAAATGTGTCTTAATCCAATGCAACTGACTAATTATAAGAGTTTGAGATTGATGTTGAGAGTATAAAAGCCACTTATACCCATTTTGTCCCAAAAAGGCTAAAACCAAGAAAACATTGCTTAGAAGCACTAAACAGCTTTGTTAGTGTTTCTGGGGTTAAAATGTGTCTTAATCCAATGCAACTAACTAATTATAAGAGTTTGAGATAGATGTGGAGAGTTTAAAAGCCACTTATACCCATTTTGTCCCAAAACAGGCTAAAACCATGAAAACGATGCCTAGAAGCTGTAAACAGTTTTGTTAGTGTTTCTGGGGTTAAAAAGTGTCTTAATGCAATGCAACTGACTAATTATAAGAGTTTGAGATGGATGTGGAGAGTTTAAAAGCCACTTATACACATTTTGTCCCAAAACAGGCTAAAATCAAGAAAACATTGCTTAGAAGCTGTAAACAGCTTTGTTAGTGTTTCTAGGGTTAAAATGTGTCTTAATCCAATGCAACTGAAAAATTATAAGAGTTTGAGATTGATGTGGAGAGTTTAAAAGCCACTTATACCCATTTTGTCCCAAAACCGGCTAAAACCAAAAAAACATTGCTTAGAAGCTCTAAACAGCTATGTTAGTGTTTATGGGGTTAAAATGTGTCTTAATTCAATGCAACTGACTAACTATAAGAGTTTGAGATGGATGTGGAGAGTTTAAAAGCCACTTATACACATTTTGTCCCAAAACAGGCTAAAATCATGAAAACATTGCTTAGAAGCTGTAAACAGCTTTGTTAGTGTTTCTGGGGTAAAAATGTGTCTTAATCCAATGCAACTGACTAATTATAAGAGTTTGAGATTTATGTGGAGAGTATAAAAGCCACTTATACCCATTTTGTCCCAAAAAGGCTAAAACCAAGAAAACATTGCTTAGAAGCACTAAACAGCTTTGTTAGTGTTTCTGGGGTTAAAATGTGTCTTAATCCAATGCAAATGACTAATTATAAGAGTTTGAGATTGATGTGGAGAGTTTAAAAGCCACTTATACCCATTTTGTCCCAAAAAGGCTAAAACCAAGAAAACATTGCTTAGAAGCACTAAACAGCTTTGTTAGTGTTTCTGGGGTTAATATGTGTCTTAATCCAATGCAACTGACTAATTATAAGAGTTTGAGATAGATGTGGAGAGTTTAAAAGCCACTTATACACATTTTGTCCCAAAACAGGCTAAAATCAAGAAAACATTGCTTAGAAGCTGTAAACAGCTTTGTTAGTGTTTCTAGGGTTAAAATGTTTCTTAATCCAATGCAACTGACTAATTATATGAGTTTGAGATTGATGTGGAGAGTTTAAAAGCCACTTATACCCATTTTGTCCCAAAACAGGCTAAAACAAAGAAAACATTGCTTAGAAGCTCTAAACAGCTATGTTAGTGTTTCTGGGGTTAAAATGTGTCTTAGTCCAATGCAACTGACTAACTATAAGAGTTTGAGATGGATGTGGAGAGTTTAAAAGCCACTTATACACATTTTGTCCCAAAACAGGCTAAAATCAAGAAAACATTGCTTAGAAGCTGTAAACAGCTTTGTTAGTGTTTCTGGGGTAAAAATGTGTCTTAATCCAATGCAACTGACTAATTATAAGAGTTTGAGATTGATGTTGAGAGTATAAAAGCCACTTATACCCATTTTGTCCCAAAAAGGCTAAAACCAAGAAAACATTGCTTAGAAGCACTAAACAGCTTTGTTAGTTTTTCTGGGGTTAAAATGTGTCTTAATCCAATGCAACTAACTAATTATAAGAGTTTGAGATAGATGTGGAGAGTTTAAAAGCCACTTATACCCATTTTGTCCCAAAACAGGCTAAAACCATGAAAACGATGCCTAGAAGCTGTAAACAGTTTTGTTAGTGTTTCTGGGGTTAAAAAGTGTCTTAATGCAATGCAACTGACTAATTATAAGAGTTTGAGATGGATGTGGAGAGTTTAAAAGCCACTTATACACATTTTGTCCCAAAACAGGCTAAAATCAAGAAAACATTGCTTAGAAGCTGTAAACAGCTTTGTTAGTGTTTCTAGGGTTAAAATGTGTCTTAATCCAATGCAACTGAAAAATTATAAGAGTTTGAGATTGATGTGGAGAGTTTAAAAGCCACTTATACCCATTTTGTCCCAAAACCGGCTAAAACCAAAAAAACATTGCTTAGAAGCTCTAAACAGCTATGTTAGTGTTTATGGGGTTAAAATGTGTCTTAATTCAATGCAACTGACTAACTATAAGAGTTTGAGATGGATGTGGAGAGTTTAAAAGCCACTTATACACATTTTGTCCCAAAACAGGCTAAAATCATGAAAACATTGCTTAGAAGCTGTAAACAGCTTTGTTAGTGTTTCTGGGGTAAAAATGTGTCTTAATCCAATGCAACTGACTAATTATAAGAGTTTGAGATTGATGTGGAGAGTATAAAAGCCACTTATACCCATTTTGTCCCAAAAAGGCTAAAACCAAGAAAACATTGCTTAGAAGCACTAAACAGCTTTGTTAGTGTTTCTGGGGTTAAAATGTGTCTTAATCCAATGCAAATGACTAATTATAAGAGTTTGAGATTGATGTGGAGAGTTTAAAAGCCACTTATACCCATTTTGTCCCAAAAAGGCTAAAACCAAGAAAACATTGCTTAGAAGCACTAAACAGCTTTGTTAGTGTTTCTGGGGTTAATATGTGTCTTAATCCAATGCAACTGACTAATTATAAGAGTTTGAGATAGATGTGGAGAGTTTAAAAGCCACTTATACACATTTTGTCCCAAAACAGGCTAAAATCAAGAAAACATTGCTTAGAAGCTGTAAACAGCTTTGTTAGTGTTTCTAGGGTTAAAATGTGTCTTAATCCAATGCAACTGACTAATTATATGAGTTTGAGATTGATGTGGAGAGTTTAAAAGCCACTTATACCCATTTTGTCCCAAAACAGGCTAAAACAAAGAAAACATTGCTTAGAAGCTCTAAACAGCTATGTTAGTGTTTCTGGGGTTAAAATGTGTCTTAGTCCAATGCAACTGACTAACTATAAGAGTTTGAGATGGATGTGGAGAGTTTAAAAGCCACTTATACACATTTTGTCCCAAAACATGCTAAAATCAAGAAAACATTGCTTAGAAGCTGTAAACAGCTTTGTTAGTGTTTCTGGGGTAAAAATGTGTCTTAATCCAATGCAACTGACTAATTATAAGAGTTTGAGATTGATGTGGTGAGTTTAAAAGCCACTTATACCCATTTTGTCCCAAAACAGGCTAAAACCAAGAAACATTGCTGAGAAGCACCAAAGAGCTATGTTAGTGTTTCTGGGGTTAAAATGTGTCTTAATCCAATGCAAATGACTATTTTTAAGAGTTTGAGATTGATGTGGAGAGTTTTAAAGCCACTTATACCCATTTTGTCCCAAAAAGGCTAAAACCAAGAAAACATTGCTTAGAAGCACTAAACAGCTTTGTTAGTGTTTCTGGGGTTAAAATGTGTCTTAATCCAATACAATTAACTAATTATAAGAGTTTGAGATAGATGTGGAGAGTTTAAAAGCCACTTATACCCATTTTGTCCCAAAACAGGCTAAAACCATGAAAACAATGCCTAGAAGCTGTAAACAGCTTTGTTAGTGTTTCTGGGGTTAAAAAGTGTCTTAATCCAATGCAACTGACTAATTATAAGAGTTTGAGATGGATGTGGAGAGTTTAAAAGCCACTTATACCCATTTTGTCCCAAAACAGGCTAAAAGCAAGAAAACATTGCTTAGAAGCACTAAACAGCTTTGTTAGTGTTTCTGTGGTTAAAATGTGTCTTAATCCAATGAAACTAACTAATTATAAGAGTTTTAGATAGATGTGGAGAGTTTAAAAGCCACTTATACCCATTTTGTCCCAAAACAGGCTTAAACCAAGAAAACATTGCTTAGAAGCTCTAAACAGCTATGTTAGTGTTTCTGGGGTTAAAATGTGTCTTAATCCAATGCAACTGACTATTTATAAGAGTTTGAGATGGATGTGGAGAGTTTAAAAGACACTTATACATATTTTGTCCCAAAACCGGCTAAAATCAAGAAAACATTGCTTAGAAGCTGTAAACAGCTTTGTTAGTGTTTCTAGGGTTAAAATGTGTCTTAATCCAATGCAACTGACTAATTATAAGAGTTTGAGATTGATGTGGAGAGTTTAAAAGCCACTTATACCCATTTTGTCCCAAAACAGGCTAAAACTAAGAAAACATTGCTTAGAAGCTCTAAACAGCTATGTTAGTGTTTCTGGGGTTAAAATGTGTCTTAATCCAATGTAACTGACTATTTATAAGAGTTTGAGATGAATGTGGAGAGTTTAGAAGCCACTTATACACATTTTGTCCCAAAACAGGCTAAAATCAAGAAAACATTGCTTAGAAGCTGTAACCAGCTTTGTTAGTGTTTCTAGGGTTAAAATGTGCCTTAATCCAATGCAACTTACTAATTATAAGAGTTTGAGATTGATGTGGAGAGTTTAAAAGCCACTTATACCCATTTTGTCCCAAAACAGGCTAAAACCATGAAAACAATGCCTAGAAGCTGTAAACAGCTTTGTTAGTGTTTCTGGGGTTAAAAAGTGTCTTAATCCAATGCAACTGACTAATTATAAGAGTTTGAGATGGATGTGGAGAGTTTAAAAGCCACTTATACCCATTTTGTCCCAAAACAGGCTAAAAGCAAGAAAACATTGCTTAGAAGCACTAAACAGCTTTGTTAGTGTTTATGTGGTTAAAATGTGTCTTAATCCAATGAAACTAACTAATTATAAGAGTTTTAGATAGATGTGGAGAGTTTAAAAGCCACTTATACCCATTTTGTCCCAAAACAGGCTTAAACCAAGAAAACATTGCTTAGAAGCTCTAAACAGCTATGTTAGTGTTTCTGGGGTTAAAATGTGTCTTAATCCAATGCAACTGACTATTTATAAGAGTTTGAGATGGATGTGGAGAGTTTAAAAGACACTTATACATATTTTGTCCCAAAACCGGCTAAAATCAAGAAAACATTGCTTAGAAGCTGTAAACAGCTTTGTTAGTGTTTCTAGGGTTAAAATGTGTCTTAATCCAATGCAACTGACTAATTATAAGAGTTTGAGATTGATGTGGAGAGTTTAAAAGCCACTTATACCCATTTTGTCCCAAAACAGGCTAAAACCAAGAAAACATTGCTTAGAAGCTCTAAACAGCTATGTTAGTGTTTCTGGGGTTAAAATGTGTCTTAATCCAATGCAACTGACTATTTATAAGAGTTTGAGATGAATGTGGAGAGTTTAGAAGCCACTTATACACATTTTGTCCCAAAACAGGCTAAAATCAAGAAAACATTGCTTAGAAGCTGTAACCAGCTTTGTTAGTGTTTCTAGGGTTAAAATGTGTCTTAATCCAATGCAACTTACTAATTATAAGAGTTTGAGATTGATGTGGAGAGTTTAAAAGCCACTTATACCCATTTTGTCCCAAAACAGGCTAAAACCAAGAAAACATTGCTGAGAAGCACCAAACAGCTATGTTAGTGTTTCTGGGGTTAAAATGTGTCTTAATCCAATGCAAATGACTAATTATAAGAGTTTGAGATTGATGTGGAGAGTTTAAAAGCCACTTATACCCATTTTGTCCCAAAAAGGCTAAAACCAAGAAAACATTGCTTAGAAGCACTAAACAGCTTTGTTAGTGTTTCTGGGGTTAATATGTGTCTTAATCCAATGCAACTGACTAATTATAAGAGTTTGAGATAGATGTGGAGAGTTTAAAAGCCACTTATACACATTTTGTCCCAAAACAGGCTAAAATCAAGAAAACATTGCTTAGAAGCTGTAAACAGCTTTGTTAGTGTTTCTAGGGTTAAAATGTGTCTTAATCCAATGCAACTGACTAATTATAAGAGTTTGAGATTGATGTGGAGAGTTTAAAAGCCACTTATACCCATTTTGTCCCAAAACAGGCTAAAACCAAGAAAAACATTGCTTAGAAGCTCTAAACAGCTATGTTAGTGTTTCTGGGGTTAAAATGTGTCTTAATCCAATGCAACTCACTATTTATAAGAGTTTGAGATGGATGTGGAGAGTTTAAAAGCCACTTATACACATTTTGTCCCAAAACAGGCTAAAATCAAGAAAACATTGCTTAGAAGCTGTAACCAGCTTTGTTAGTGTTTCTAGGGTTAAAATGTGTCTTAATCCAATGCAACTTACTAATTATAAGAGTTTGAGATTGATGTGGAGAGTTTAGAAGCCACTTATACCCATTTTGTCCCAAAACAGGCTAAAACCAAGAAAACATTGCTGAGAAGCACCAAACAGCTATGTTAGTGTTTCTGGGGTTAAAATGTGTCTTAATCCAATGCAAATGACTATTTATAAGAGTTTGAGATGGATGTGGAGAGTTTAAAAGCCACTTATACACATTTTGTCCCAAAACAGGCTAAAATCAAGAAAACATTGCTTAGAAGCTGTAAACAGCTTTGTTAGTGTTTCTAGGGTTAAAATGTGTCTTAATCCAATGCAACTGACTAATTATAAGAGTTTGAGATTGATGTGGAGAGTTTAAAAGCCACTTATACCCATTTTGTCCCAAAACAGGCTAAAACCAAGAAAACATTTCTTAGAAGCTCTAAACAGCTATGTTAGTGTTTCTGGGGTTAAAATGTGTCTTAATCCAATGCAACTGACTATTTATAAGAGTTTGAGATGGATGTGGAGAGTTTAAAAGCCACTTATACACATTTTGTCCCAAAACAGGCTAAAATCAAGAAAACATTGCTTAGAAGCTGTAAACAGCTTTGTTAGTGTTTCTAGGGTTAAAATGTGTCTTAATCCAATGCAACTTACTAATTATAAGAGTTTGAGATTGATGTGGAGAGTTTAAAAGCCACTTATACCCATTTTGTCCCAAAACAGGCTAAAACCAAGAAAACATTGCTGAGAAGCACCAAACAGCTATGTTAGTGTTTCTGGGGTTAAAATGTGTCTTAATCCAATGCAAATGACTAATTATAAGAGTTTGAGATTGATGTGGAGAGTTTAAAAGCCACTTATACCCATTTTGTCCCAAAAAGGCTAAAACCAAGAAAACATTGCTTAGAAGCACTAAACAGCTTTGTTAGTGTTTCTGGGGTTAATATGTTTCTTAATCCAATGCAACTGACTAATTATAAGAGTTTGAGATAGATGTGGAGAGTTTAAAAGCCACTTATACACATTTTGTCCCAAAACAGGCTAAAATCAAGAAAACATTGCTTAGAAGCTGTAAACAGCTTTGTTAGTGTTTCTAGGGTTAAAATGTGTCTTAATCCAATGCAACTGACTAATTATAAGAGTTTGAGATTGATGTGGAGAGTTTAAAAGCCACTTATACCCATTTTGTCCCAAAACAGGCTAAAACAAAGAAAACATTGCTTAGAAGCTCTAAACAGCTATGTTAGTGTTTCTGGGGTTAAAATGTGTCTTAGTCGAATGCAACTGACTAACTATAAGAGTTTGAGATGGATGTGGAGAGTTTAAAAGCCACTTATACACATTTTGTCCCAAAACATGCTAAAATCAAGAAAACATTGCTTAGAAGCTGTAAACAGCTTTGTTCGTGTTTCTGGGGTAAAAATGTGTCTTAATCCAATGCAACTGACTAATTATAAGAGTTTGAGATTGATGTGGAGAGTTTAAAAGCCACTTATACCCATTTTGTCCCAAAACAGTCTAAAACCAAGAAACATTGCTGAGAAGCACCAAAGAGCTATGTTAGTGTTTCTGGGGTTAAAATGTGTCTTAATCCAATGCAAATGACTATTTTTAAGAGTTTGAGATTGATGTGGAGAGTTTTAAAGCCACTTATACCCATTTTGTCCCAAAAAGGCTAAAACCAAGAAAACATTGCTTAGAAGCACTAAACAGCTTTGTTAGTGTTTCTGGGGTTAAAATGTGTCTTAATCCAATACAATTAACTAATTATAAGAGTTTGAGATAGATGTGGAGAGTTTAAAAGCCACTTATACCCATTTTGTCCCAAAACAGGCTAAAACCATGAAAACAATGCCTAGAAGCTGTAAACAGCTTTGTTAGTGTTTCTGGGGTTAAAAAGTGTCTTAATCCAATGCAACTGACTAAATATAAGAGTTTGAGATGGATGTGGAGAGTTTAAAAGCCACTTATACCCATTTTGTCCCAAAACAGGCTAAAAGCAAGAAAACATTGCTTAGAAGCACTAAACAGCTTTGTTAGTGTTTCTGTGGTTAAAATGTGTCTTAATCCAATGAAACTAACTAATTATAAGAGTTTTAGATAGATGTGGAGAGTTTAAAAGCCACTTATACCCATTTTGTCCCAAAACAGGCTAAAACCAAGAAAACATTGCTTAGAAGCTCTAAACAGCTATGTTAGTGTTTCTGGGGTTAAAATGTGTCTTAATCCAATGCAACTGACTATTTATAAGAGTTTGAGATGGATGTGGAGAGTTTAAAAGACACTTATACATATTTTGTCCCAAAACAGGCTAAAATCAAGAAAACATTGCTTAGAAGCTGTAAACAGCTTTGTTAGTGTTTCTAGGGTTAAAATGTGTCTTAATCCAATGCAACTGACTAATTATAAGAGTTTGAGATTGATGTGGAGAGTTTAAAAGCCACTTATACCCATTTTGTCCCAAAACAGGCTAAAACCAAGAAAACATTGCTTAGAAGCTCTAAACAGCTATGTTAGTGTTTCTGGGGTTAAAATGTGTCTTAATCCAATGCAACTGACTATTTATAAGAGTTTGAGATGGATGTGGAGAGTTTAGAAGCCACTTATACACATTTTGTCCCAAAACAGGCTAAAATCAAGAAAACATTGCTTAGAAGCTGTAACCAGCTTTGTTAGTGTTTCTAGGGGTAAAATGTGTCTTAATCCAATGCAACTTACTAATTATAAGAGTTTGAGATTGAAGTGGAGAGTTTAAAAGCCACTTATACCCATTTTGTCCCAAAACAGGCTAAAACCAAGAAAACATTGCTGAGAAGCACCAAACAGCTATGTTAGTGTTTCTGGGGTTAAAATGTGTCTTAATCCAATGCAAATGACTAATTATAAGGGTTTGAGATTGATGTGGAGAGTTTAAAAGCCACTTATACCCATTTTGTCCCAAAAAGGCTAAAACCAAGAAAACATTGCTTAGAAGCACTAAACAGCTTTGTTAGTGTTTCTGGGGTTAATATGTGTCTTAATCCAATGCAACTGACTAATTATAAGAGTTTGAGATAGATGTGGAGAGTTTAAAAGCCAGTTATACACATTTTGTCCCAAAACAGGCTAAAATCAAGAAAACATTGCTTAGAAGCTGTAAACAGCTTTGTTAGTGTTTCTAGGGTTAAAATGTGTCTTAATCCAATGCAACTGACTAATTATAAGAGTTTGAGATTGATGTGGAGAGTTTAAAAGCCACTTATACCCATTTTGTCCCAAAACAGGCTAAAACCAAGAAAACATTGCTTAGAAGCTCTAAACAGCTATGTTAGTGTTTCTGGGGTTAAAATCTGTCTTAATCCAATGCAACTGACTATTTATAAGAGTTTGAGATGGATGTGGAGAGTTTAGAAGCCACTTATACACATTTTGTCCCAAAACAGGCTAAAATCAAGAAAACATTGCTTAGAAGCTGTAACCAGCTTTGTTAGTGTTTCTAGGGTTAAAATGTGTCTTAATCCAATGCAACTTACTAATTATAAGAGTTTGAGATTGAAGTGGAGAGTTTAAAAGCCACTTATACCCATTTTGTCCCAAAATAGGCTAAAACCAAGAAAACATTGCTGAGAAGCACCAAACAGCTTTGTTAGTGTTTCTGGGGTTAAAATGTTTCTTAATCCAATGCAACTAACTAATTATAAGAGTTTGAGATGGATGTGGAGAGTTTAAAAGCCACTTATACCCATTTTGTCCCAAAACAGGCTAAAACCATGAAAACAATGCCTAGAAGCTGTAAACAGCTTTGTTAGTGTTTCTGGGGTTAATATGTGTCTTAATCCAATGCAACTGACTAATTATAAGAGTTTGAGATAGATGTGGAGAGTTTAAAAGCCAGTTATACACATTTTGTCCCAAAACAGGCTAAAATCAAGAAAACATTGCTTAGAAGCTGTAAACAGCTTTGTTAGTGTTTCTAGGGTTAAAATGTGTCTTAATCCAATGCAACTGACTAATTATAAGAGTTTGAGATTGATGTGGAGAGTTTAAAAGCCACTTATACCCATTTTGTCCCAAAACAGGCTAAAACCAAGAAAACATTGCTTAGAAGCTCTAAACAGCTATGTTAGTGTTTCTGGGGTTAAAATGTGTCTTAATCCAATGCAACTGACTATTTATAAGAGTTTGAGATGGATGTGGAGAGTTTAAAAGCCACTTATACACATTTTGTCCCAAAACAGGCTAAAATCAAGAAAACATTGCTTAGAAGCTGTAACCAGCTTTGTTAGTGTTTCTAGGGTTAAAATGTGTCTTAATCCAATGCAACTTACTAATTATAAGAGTTTGAGATTGATGTGGAGAGTTTAAAAGCCACTTATACCCATTTTGTCCCAAAACAGGCTAAAACCAAGAAAACATTGCTGAGAAGCACCAAACAGCTATGTTAGTGTTTCTGGGGTTAAAATGTGTCTTAATCCAATGCAAATGACTATTTATAAGAGTTTGAGATGGATGTGGAGAGTTTAAAAGCCACTTATACACATTTTGTCCCAAAACAGGCTAAAATCAAGAAAACATTGCTTAGAAGCTGTAAACAGCTTTGTTAGTGTTTCTAGGGTTAAAATGTGTCTTAATCCAATGCAACTGACTAATTATAAGAGTTTGAGATTGATGTGGAGAGTTTAAAAGCCACTTATACCCATTTTGTCCCAAAACAGGCTAAAACCAAGAAAACATTTCTTAGAAGCTCTAAACAGCTATGTTAGTGTTTCTGGGGTTAAAATGTGTCTTAATCCAATGCAACTGACTATTTATAAGAGTTTGAGATGGATGTGGAGAGTTTAAAAGCCACTTATACACATTTTGTCCCAAAACAGGCTAAAATCAAGAAAACATTGCTTAGAAGCTGTAAACAGCTTTGTTAGTGTTTCTAGGGTTAAAATGTGTCTTAATCCAATGCAACTTACTAATTATAAGAGTTTGAGATTGATGTGGAGAGTTTAAAAGCCACTTAAAAGCCACTTATACCCATTTTGTCCCAAAAAGGCTAAAACCAAGAAAACATTGCTTAGAAGCACTAAACAGCTTTGTTAGTGATTCTGGGGTTAATATGTGTCTTAATCCAATGCAACTGACTAATTATAAGAGTTTGAGATAGATGTGGAGAGTATAAAAGCCACTTATACACATTTTGTCCCAAAACAGGCTAAAATCAAGAAAACATTGCTTAGAAGCTGTAAACAGCTTTGTTAGTGTTTCTAGGGTTAAAATGTGTCTTAATCCAATGCAACTGACTAATTATAAGAGTTTGAGATTGATGTGGAGAGTTTAAAAGCCACTTATACCCATTTTGTCCCAAAACAGGCTAAAACAAAGAAAACATTGCTTAGAAGCTCTAAACAGCTATGTTAGTGTTTCTGGGGTTAAAATGTGCCTTAGTCCAATGCAACTGACTAACTATAAGAGTTTGAGATGGATGTGGAGAGTTTAAAAGCCACTTATACACATTTTGTCCCAAAACATGCTAAAATCAAGAAAACATTGCTTAGAAGCTGTAAACAGCTTTGTTAGTGTTTCTGGGGTAAAAATGTGTCTTAATCCAATGCAACTGACTAATTATAAGAGTTTGAGATTGATGTGGAGAGTTTAAAAGCCACTTATACCCATTTTGTCCCAAAACAGGCTAAAACCAAGAAACATTGCTGAGAAGCACCAAAGAGCTATGTTAGTGTTTTTGGGGTTAAAATGTGTCTTAATCCAATGCAAATGACTATTTTTAAGAGTTTGAGATTGATGTGGAGAGTTTTAAAGCCACTTATACCCATTTTGTCCCAAAAAGGCTAAAACCAAGAAAACATTGCTTAGAAGCACTAAACAGCTTTGTTAGTGTTTCTGGGGTTAAAATGTGTCTTAATCCAATACAATTAACTAATTATAAGAGTTTGAGATAGATGTGGAGAGTTTAAAAGCCACTTATACCCATTTTGTCCCAAAACAGGCTAAAACCATGAAAACAATGCCTAGAAGCTGTAAACAGCTTTGTTAGTGTTTCTGGGGTTAAAAAGTGTCTTAATCCAATGCAACTGACTAATTATAAGAGTTTGAGATGGATGTGGAGAGTTTAAAAGCCACTTATACCCATTTTGTCCCAAAACAGGCTAAAAGCAAGAAAACATTGCTTAGAAGCACTAAACAGCTTTGTTAGTGTTTCTGTGGTTAAAATGTGTCTTAATCCAATGAAACTAACTAATTATAAGAGTTTTAGATAGATGTGGAGAGTTTAAAAGCCACTTATACCCATTTTGTCCCAAAACAGGCTAAAACCAAGAAAACATTGCTTAGAAGCTCTAAACAGCTATGTTAGTGTTTCTGGGGTTAAAATGTGTCTTAATCCAATGCAACTGACTATTTATAAGAGTTTGAGATGGATGTGGAGAGTTTAAAAGCCACTTATACCCATTTTGTCCCAAAACAGGCTAAAACCAAGAAACATTGCTGAGAAGCACCAAAGAGCTATGTTAGTGTTTCTGGGGTTAAAATGTGTCTTAATCCAATGCAAATGACTATTTTTAAGAGTTTGAGATTGATGTGGAGAGTTTTAAAGCCACTTATACCCATTTTGTCCCAAAAAGGCTAAAACCAAGAAAACATTGCTTAGAAGCACTAAACAGCTTTGTTAGTGTTTCTGGGGTTAAAATGTGTCTTAATCCAATACAATTAACTAATTATAAGAGTTTGAGATAGATGTGGAGAGTTTAAAAGCCACTTATACCCATTTTGTCCCAAAACAGGCTAAAACCATGAAAACAATGCCTAGAAGCTGTAAACAGCTTTGTTAGTGTTTCTGGGGTTAAAAAGTGTCTTAATCCAATGCAACTGACTAATTATAAGAGTTTGAGATGGATGTGGAGAGTTTAAAAGCCACTTATACCCATTTTGTCCCAAAACAGGCTAAAAGCAAGAAAACATTGCTTAGAAGCACTAAACAGCTTTGTTAGTGTTTCTGTGGTTAAAATGTGTCCTAATCCAATGAAACTAACTAATTATAAGAGTTTTAGATAGATGTGGAGAGTTTAAAAGCCACTTATACCCATTTTGTCCCAAAACAGGCTAAAACCAAGAAAACATTGCTTAGAAGCTCTAAACAGCTATGTTAGTGTTTCTGGGGTTAAAATGTGTCTTAATCCAATGCAACTGACTATTTATAAGAGTTTGAGATGGATGTGGAGAGTTTAAAAGACACTTATACATATTTTGTCCCAAAACAGGCTAAAATCAAGAAAACATTGCTTAGAAGCTGTAAACAGCTTTGTTAGTGTTTCTAGGGTTAAAATATGTCTTAATCCAATGCAACTGACTAATTATAAGAGTTTGAGATTGATGTGGAGAGTTTAAAAGCCACTTATACCCATTTTGTCCCAAAACAGGCTAAAACCAAGAAAACATTGCTTAGAAGCTCTAAACAGCTATGTTAGTGTTTCTGGGGTTAAAATGTGTCTTAATCCAATGCAACTGACTATTTATAAGAGTTTGAGATGGATGTGGAGAGTTTAGAAGCCACTTATACACATTTTGTCCCAAAACAGGCTAAAATCAAGAAAACATTGCTTAGAAGCTGTAACCAGCTTTGTTAGTGTTTCTAGGGTTAAAATGTGTCTTAATCCAATGCAACTTACTAATTATAAGAGTTTGACATTGATGTGGAGAGTTTAAAAGCCACTTATACCCATTTTGTCCCAAAACAGGCTAAAACCAAGAAAACATTGCTGAGAAGCACCAAACAGCTATGTCAGTGTTTCTGGGGTTAAAATGTGTCTTAATCCAATGCAAATGACTAATTATAAGAGTTTGAGATTGATGTGGAGAGTTTAAAAGCCACTTATACCCATTTTGTCCCAAAAAGGCTAAAACCAAGAAAACATTGCTTAGAAGCACTAAACAGCTTTGTTAGTGTTTCTGGGGTTAATATGTGTCTTAATCCAATGCAACTGACTAATTATAAGAGTTTGAGATAGATGTGGAGAGTTTAAAAGCCACTTATACACATTTTGTCCCAAAACAGGCTAAAATCAAGAAAACATTGCTTAGAAGCTGTAAACAGCTTTGTTAGTGTTTCTAGGGTTAAAATGTGTCTAAATCCAATGCAACTGACTAATTATAAGAGTTTGAGATTGATGTGGAGAGTTTAAAAGCCACTTATACCCATTTTGTCCCAAAACAGGCTAAAACCAAGAAAACATTGCTTAGAAGCTCTAAACAGCTATGTTAGTGTTTCTGGGGTTAAAATGTGTCTTAATCCAATGCAACTGACTATTTATAAGAGTTTGAGATGGATGTGGAGAGTTTAAAAGCCACTTATACACATTTTGTCCCAAAACAGGCTAAAATCAAGAAAACATTGCTTAGAAGCTATAAACAGCTTTGTTAGTGTTTCTGGGATTAAAATGTATCTTAATCCAAAGCAACTGACTAATTATATGAGTTTCAGATGGATGTGGAGAGTTTAAAAGCCACTTATACCCATTTAGTCCCAAAACAGGTTAAAACCAAGAAAACATTGCTTAGAAGGTACTAAACAGCTTTGTTAGTATTTCTGTGGTTAAAATGTATCTTAATCCAATGCAACTAACTAATTATAAGAGTTTTACATAGATGTGGAGAGTTTAAAAGCTACTTATACCCATTTTGTCCCAAAACAGGCTAAAACCAAGAAAACATTGCTTAGAAGCTCAAAACAGCTATGTTAGTGATTCTGGGGTTAAAATGTGTCTTAATCCAATGCAACTGACTAATTATAAGAGTTTGAGATAGATGTGGAGAGTTTAAAAGCCATTTATACACATTTTGTCCCAAAACAGGCTAAAATCAAGAAAACATTGCTTAGAAGCTGTAAACAGCTTTGTTAGTGTTTCTAGGGTTAAAATGTGTCTTAATCCAATGCAACTGACTAATTATAAGAGTTTGAGATTGATGTGGAGAGTTTAAAAGCCACTTATACCCATTTTGTCCCAAAACAGGCTAAAACAAAGAAAACATTGCTTAGAAGCTCTAAACAGCTATGTTAGTGTTTCTGGGGTTAAAATGTGTCTTAGTCCAATGCAACTGACTAACTATAAGAGTTTGAGATGGATGTGGAGAGTTTAAAAGCCACTTATACACATTTTGTCCCAAAACATGCTAAAATCAAGAAAACATTGCTTAGAAGCTGTAAACAGCTTTGTTAGTGTTTCTGGGGTAAAAATGTGTCTTAATCCAATGCAACTGACTAATTATAAGAGTTTGAGATTGATGTGGAGAGTTTAAAAGCCACTTATACACATTTTGTCCCAAAACAGGCTAAAATCAAGAAAACATTGCTTAGAAGCTGTAAACAGCTTTGTTAGTGTTTCTAGGGTAAAAATGTGTCTTAATCCAATGCAACTTACTAATTATAAGAGTTTGAGATTGATGTGGAGAGTTTAAAAGCCACTTATACCCATTATGTCCCAAAATAGGCTAAAACCAAGAAAACATTGCTTAGAAGCACTAAACAGCTTTGTTAGTGTTTCTGTGGTTAAAATGTGTCTTAATCCATTGCAACTAACTAATTATAAGAGTTTGAGATAGATGTGGAGAGTTTAAAAGCCACTTATACCCATTTTGTCCCAAAACAGGCTAAAACCATGAAAACAATGCCTAGAAGCTGTAAACAGCTTTGTTAGTGTTTCTGGGGTTAAAAAGTGTCTTAATCCAATGCAACTGACTAATTATAAGAGTTTGAGATGGATGTGGAGAGTTTAAAAGCCACTTATACACATTTTGTCCCAAAACAGGCTAAAATCAAGAAAACATTGCTTAGAAGCTGTAAACAGCTTTCTTAGTGTTTCTTGGGTAAAAATGTGTCTTAATCCAATGCAACTGACTAATTATAAGAGTTTGAGATTGATGTGGAGAGTTTAAAAGCCACTTATACCCATTTTGTCCCAAAATAGGCTAAAACCAAGAAAACATTGCTGAGAAGCACCAAAGAGCTATGTTAGTGTTTCTGGGGTTAAAATGTGTCTTAATCCAATGCAAATGACTATTTTTAAGAGTTTGAGATTGATGTGGAGAGTTTAAAAGCCACTTATACCCATTTTGTTCCAAAAAGGCTAAAACCAAGAAAACATTGCTTAGAAGCACTAAACAGCTTTGTTAGTGTTTCTGGGGTTAAAATGTGTCTTAATCCAATACAATTAACTAATTATAAGAGTTTGAGATAGATGTGGAGAGTTTAAAAGCCACTTATACCCATTTTGTCCCAAAACAGGCTAAAACCATGAAAACAATGCCTAGAAGCTGTAAACAGATTTGTTAGTGTTTCTGGGGTTAAAAAGTGTCTTAATCCAATGCAACTGACTAATTATAAGAGTTTGAGATGGATGTGGAGAGTTTAAAAGCCACTTATACACATTTTGTCCCAAAACAGGCTAAAATCAAGAAAACATTGCTTAGAAGCTGTAAACAGCTTTGTTAGTGTTTCTAGGGTTAAAATGTGTCTTAATCCAATGCAACTGACTAATTATAAGAGTTTGAGATTGATGTGGAGAGTTTAAAAGCCACTTATACCCATTTTGTCCCAAAACAGGCTAAAACCAAGAAAACATTGCTTAGAAGCTCTAAACAGCTATGTTAGTGTTTCTGGGGTTAAAATGTGTCTTAATCCAATGCAACTGACTATTTATAAGAGTTTGAGATGGATGTGGAGAGTTTAAAAGCCACTTATACACATTTTGTCCCAAAACAGGCTAAAATCAAGAAAACATTGCTTAGAAGCTATAAACAGCTTTGTTAGTGTTTCTGGGATTAAAATGTATCTTAATCCAAAGCAACTGACTAATTATATGAGTTTCAGATGGATGTGGAGAGTTTAAAAGCCACTTATACCCATTTAGTCCCAAAACAGGTTAAAACCAAGAAAACATTGCTTAGAAGGTACTAAACAGCTTTGTTAGTATTTCTGTGGTTAAAATGTATCTTAATCCAATGCAACTAACTAATTATAAGAGTTTTACATAGATGTGGAGAGTTTAAAAGCTACTTATACCCATTTTGTCCCAAAACAGGCTAAAACCAAGAAAACATTGCTTAGAAGCTCAAAACAGCTATGTTAGTGATTCTGGGGTTAAAATGTGTCTTAATCCAATGCAACTGACTAATTATAAGAGTTTGAGATAGATGTGGAGAGTTTAAAAGCCATTTATACACATTTTGTCCCAAAACAGGCTAAAATCAAGAAAACATTGCTTAGAAGCTGTAAACAGCTTTGTTAGTGTTTCTAGGGTTAAAATGTGTCTTAATCCAATGCAACTGACTAATTATAAGAGTTTGAGATTGATGTGGAGAGTTTAAAAGCCACTTATACCCATTTTGTCCCAAAACAGGCTAAAACAAAGAAAACATTGCTTAGAAGCTCTAAACAGCTATGTTAGTGTTTCTGGGGTTAAAATGTGTCTTAGTCCAATGCAACTGACTAACTATAAGAGTTTGAGATGGATGTGGAGAGTTTAAAAGCCACTTATACACATTTTGTCCCAAAACATGCTAAAATCAAGAAAACATTGCTTAGAAGCTGTAAACAGCTTTGTTAGTGTTTCTGGGGTAAAAATGTGTCTTAATCCAATGCAACTGACTAATTATAAGAGTTTGAGATTGATGTGGAGAGTTTAAAAGCCACTTATACACATTTTGTCCCAAAACAGGCTAAAATCAAGAAAACATTGCTTAGAAGCTGTAAACAGCTTTGTTAGTGTTTCTAGGGTAAAAATGTGTCTTAATCCAATGCAACTTACTAATTATAAGAGTTTGAGATTGATGTGGAGAGTTTAAAAGCCACTTATACCCATTATGTCCCAAAATAGGCTAAAACCAAGAAAACATTGCTTAGAAGCACTAAACAGCTTTGTTAGTGTTTCTGTGGTTAAAATGTGTCTTAATCCATTGCAACTAACTAATTATAAGAGTTTGAGATAGATGTGGAGAGTTTAAAAGCCACTTATACCCATTTTGTCCCAAAACAGGCTAAAACCATGAAAACAATGCCTAGAAGCTGTAAACAGCTTTGTTAGTGTTTCTGGGGTTAAAAAGTGTCTTAATCCAATGCAACTGACTAATTATAAGAGTTTGAGATGGATGTGGAGAGTTTAAAAGCCACTTATACACATTTTGTCCCAAAACAGGCTAAAATCAAGAAAACATTGCTTAGAAGCTGTAAACAGCTTTGTTAGTGTTTCTGGGGTAAAAATGTGTCTTAATCCAATGCAACTGACTAATTATAAGAGTTTGAGATTGATGTGGAGAGTTTAAAAGCCACTTATACCCATTTTGTCCCAAAATAGGCTAAAACCAAGAAAACATTGCTGAGAAGCACCAAAGAGCTATGTTAGTGTTTCTGGGGTTAAAATGTGTCTTAATCCAATGCAAATGACTATTTTTAAGAGTTTGAGATTGATGTGGAGAGTTTAAAAGCCACTTATACCCATTTTGTTCCAAAAAGGCTAAAACCAAGAAAACATTGCTTAGAAGCACTAAACAGCTTTGTTAGTGTTTCTGGGGTTAAAATGTGTCTTAATCCAATACAATTAACTAATTATAAGAGTTTGAGATAGATGTGGAGAGTTTAAAAGCCACTTATACCCATTTTGTCCCAAAACAGGCTAAAACCATGAAAACAATGCCTAGAAGCTGTAAACAGATTTGTTAGTGTTTCTGGGGTTAAAAAGTGTCTTAATCCAATGCAACTGACTAATTATAAGAGTTTGAGATGGATGTGGAGAGTTTAAAAGCCACTTATACACATTTTGTCCCAAAACAGGCTAAAATCAAGAAAACATTGCTTAGAAGCTGTAAACAGCTTTGTTAGTGTTTCTAGGGTTAAAATGTGTCTTAATCCAATGCAACTGACTAATTATAAGAGTTTGAGATTGATGTGGAGAGTTTAAAAGCCACTTATACCCATTTTGTCCCAAAACAGGCTAAAACCAAGAAAACATTGCTTAGAAGCTCTAAACAGCTATGTTAGTGTTTCTGGGGTTAAAATGTGTCTTAGTCCAATGCAACTGACTAACTATAAGAGTTTGAGATGGATGTGGAGAGTTTAAAAGCCACTTATACACATTTTGTCCCAAAACAGGCTAAAATCAAGAGAACATTGCTTAGAAGCTGTAAACAGCTTTGTTAGTGTTTCTGGGGTAAAAATGTGTCTTAATCCAAAGCAACTAACTAATTATAAGAGTTTGAGATTGATGTGGAGAGTTTAAAAGCCACTTATACCCATTTTGTCCCAAAACAGGCTAAAACCAAGAAAACATTGCTGAGAAGCACCAAACAGCTATGTTAGTGTTTCTGGGGTTAAAATGTGTCTTAATCCAATGCAAATGACTATTTATAAGAGTTTGAGATTGATGTGGAGAGTTTAAAAGCCACTTATACCCATTTTGTCCCAAAACAGGCTAAAACCAAGAAAACATTGTCTAGAAGCTATAAACAGCTTTGTTAGTGTTTCTGGGATTAAAATGTATCTTAATCCAAAGCAACTGACTAATTATATGAGTTTGAGATGGATGTGGAGAGTTTAAAAGCCACTTATACCCATTTAGTCCCAAAACAGGTTAAAACCAAGAAAACATTGCTTAGAAGGTACTAAACAGCTTTGTTAGTATTTCTGTGGTTAAAATGTATCTTAATCCAATGCAACTAACTAATTATAAGAGTTTTACATAGATGTGGAGAGTTTAAAAGCTACTTATACCCATTTTGTCCCAAAACAGGCTAAAACCAAGAAAACATTGCTGAGAAGCACCAAACAGCTTTGTTAGTGTTTCTGGGGTTAAAATGTGTCTTAATCCAATGCAACTAACTAATTATAAGAGCTTGAGATAGATGTGGAGAGTTTAAAAGCCACTTAAACCCATTTTGTCCCAAAAAGGCTAAAACCAAGAAAACATTGCTTAGAAGCACTAAACAGCTTTGTTAGTGTTTCTGGGGTTAAAATGTGTCTTAATCCAATGCAACTAACTAATTATAAGAGTTTTAGATAGATGTGGAGAGTTTAAAAGCCACTTATACCCATTTTGTCCCAAAACAGGCTAAAACCATGAAAACATTGCTTAGAAGCTCTAAACAGCTATGTTAGTGTTTCTGGGGTTAAAATGTGTCTTAATCCAATGCAACTGACTAATTATAAGAGTTTGAGATGGATGTGGAGAGTTTAAAAGCCACTTATACACATTTTGTCCCAAAACAGGCTAAAATCAAGAAAACATTGCTTAGAATCTGTAAACAGCTTTGTTAGTGTTTCTAGGGTTAAAATGTGTCATAATACAATGCAACTGACTAATTATAAGAGTTTGAGATTGATTTATACCCATTTTGTCCCAAAACAGGCTAAAACCAAGAAAACATTGCTGAGAAGCACTAAACAGCTATGTTAGTGTTTCTGGGGTTAAAATATGTCTTAATCCAATGCAAATGACTAATTATAAGAGTTTGAGATTGATGTGGAGAGTTTAAAAGCCACTTATACCCATTTTGTTCCAAAACAGGCTAAAACCAAGAAAACATTGCCTAGAAGCTATAAACAGCTTTGTTAGTGTTTCTGGGATTAAAATGTATCTTAATCCAAAGCAACTGACTAATTATATGAGTTTGAGATGGATGTGGAGAGTTTAAAAGCCACTTGTACTCATTTTGTCCCAAAACAGGTTAAAATTAAGAAAACATTGCTTAGAAGCACTAAACAGCTTTATTAGTGTTTTTGTGGTTAAAATGTGTCTTAATCCAATGCAACTAACTAATTATAAGAGTTTTAGATAGATGTGGAGAGTTTAAAAGCCACTTATACCCATTTTGTCCCAAAACAGGCTAAAACCAAGAAAACATTGCTGAGAAGCACCAAACAGCTTTGTTAGTGTTTCTGGGGTTAAAATTTGTCTTAATCCAATCCAACTAACTTATTATAAGAGTTTTAGATAGATGTGGAGAGTTTAAAAGCCACTTATACCCATTTTGTCCCAAAAGAGGCTAAAACCAAGAAAACATTACTTAGAAGCTCTAAACAGCTATGTTAGTGTTTCTGGGGTTAAAATGTGTCTTAATCCAATGCAACTAACTAATTATAAGAGTTTGAGATGGATGTGGAGAGTTTAGAAGCCACTTATACACATTTTGTCCCAAAACAGGCTAAAATCAAGAAAACATTCCTTAGAATCTGTAAACAGCTTTGTTAGTGTTTCTATGGTTAAAATGTGTCTTAATCCAATGCAACTGACTAATTATAAGAGTTTGAGATTGATGTGGAGAGTTTAAAAGCCACTTATACCCATTTTGTCCCAAAACAGGCTAAAACCAAGAAAACATTGCTGAGAAGCACCAAAAAGCTATGTTAGTGTTTCTGGGGTTAAAATATGTCTTAATCCAATGCAAATCACTAATTATAAGAGTTTGAGATTGATGTGGAGAGTTTAAAAGCCACTTATACCCATTTTGTCCCAAAACAGGCTAAAACCAAGAAAACATTGCCTAGAAACTATAAACAGCTATGTTAGTGTTTCTGGGATTAAAATGTATCTTAATCCAAAGCAACTGACTAATTATATGAGTTTGAGATTGATGTGGAGAGTTTAAAAGCCACTTATACCCATTTTGTCCCAAAACAGGCTAAAACCAAGAAAACATTGCTTAGAAGCTCTAAACAGCTATGTTAGTGTTTCTGGGGTTAAAATGTGTCTTAATCCAATGCAACTGACTAACTATAAGAGTTTGAGATGGATGTGGAGAGTTTAAAAGCCACTTATACACATTTTGTCCCAAAACAGGCTAAAATCAAGAAAACATTGCTTAGAAGCTCTAAACAGCTATGTTAGTGTTTCTGGGGTTAAAATGTGTCTTAATCCAATGCAACTGACTAACTATAAGAGTTTGAGATGGATGTGGAGAGTTTAAAAGCCACTTATACACATTTTGTCCCAAAACAGGCTAAAATCAAGAGAACATTGCTTAGAAGCTGTAAACAGCTTTGTTAGTGTTTCTGGGGTAAAAATGTGTCTTAATCCAAAGCAACTAACTAATTATAAGAGTTTGAGATTGATGTGGAGAGTTTAAAAGCCACTTATACCCATTTTGTCCCAAAACAGGCTAAAACCAAGAAAACATTGTCTAGAAGCTATAAACAGCTTTGTTAGTGTTTCTGGGATTAAAATGTATCTTAATCCAAGGCAACTGACTAATTATATGAGTTTGAGATGGATGTGGAGATTTTAAAAGCCACTTATACCCATTTAGTCCCAAAACAGGTTAAAACCAAGAAAACATTGCTTAGAAGGTACTAAACAGCTTTGTTAGTGTTTTTGTGGTTAAAATGTATCTTAATCCAATGCAACTAACTAATTATAAGAGTTTTACATAGATGTGGAGAGTTTAAAAGCCACTTATACCCATTTTGTCCCAAAACAGGCTAAAACCAAGAAAACATTGCTGAGAAGCACCAAACAGCTTTGTTAGTGTTTCTGGGGTTAAAATGTGTCTTAATCCAATGCAACTAACTAATTATAAGAGCTTGAGATAGATGTGGAGAGTTTAAAAGCCACTTATACCCATTTTGTCCCAAAAAGGCTAAAACCAAGAAAACATTGCTTAGAAGTACTAAACAGCTTTGTTAGTGTTTCTGGGGTTAAAATGTGTCTTAATCCAACGCAACTAACTAATTATAAGAGTTTTAGATAGATGTGGAGAGTTTAAAAGCCACTTATACCCATTTTGTCCCAAAACAGGCTAAAACCATGAAAACATTGCTTAGAAGCTCTAAACAGCTATGTTAGTGTTTCTGGGGTTAAAATGTGTCTTAATCCAATGCAACTGACTAATTATAAGAGTTTGAGATGGATGTGGAGAGTTTAAAAGCCACTTATACACATTTTGTCCCAAAACAGGCTAAAATCAAGAAAACATTGCTTAGAATCTGTAAACAGCTTTGTTAGTGTTTCTAGGGTTAAAATGTGTCTTAATACAATGCAACTGACTAATTATAAGAGTTTGAGATTGATTTATACCCATTTTGTCCCAAAACAGGCTAAAACCAAGAAAACATTGCTGAGAAGCACCAAACAGCTATGTTAGTGTTTCTGGGGTTAAAATATGTCTTAATCCAATGCAAATGACTAATTATAAGAGTTTGAGATTGATGTGGAGAGTTTAAAAGCCACTTATACCCATTTTGTTCCAAAACAGGCTAAAACCAAGAAAACATTGCCTAGAAGCTATAAACAGCTTTGTTAGTGTTTCTGGGATTAAAATGTATCTTAATCCAAAGCAACTGACTAATTATAAGAGTTTGAGATTGATGTGGAGAGTTTAAAAGCCACTTATACCCATTTTGTCCCAAAAAGGCTAAAACCAAGAAAACATTGCTTAGAAGCACTAAACAGCTTTGTTAGTGTTTCTGGGGTTAATATGTGTCTTAATCCAATGCAACTGACTAATTATAAGAGTTTGAGATAGATGTGGAGAGTTTAAAAGCCACTTATACACATTTTGTCCCAAAACAGGCTAAAATCAAGAAAACATTGCTTAGAAGCTGTAAACAGCTTTGTTAGTGTTTCTAGGGTTAAAATGTGTTTTAATCCAATGCAACTGACTAATTATAAGAGTTTGAGATTGATGTGGAGAGTTTAAAAGCCACTTATACCCATTTTGTCCCAAAACAGGCTAAAACCAAGAAAACATTGCTTAGAAGCTCTAAACAGCTATGTTAGTGTTTCTGGGGTTAAAATGTGTCTTAATCCAATGCAACTGACTATTTATAAGAGTTTGAGATTGATGTGGAGAGTTTAAAAGCCACTTATACCCATTTTGTTCCAAAACAGGCTAAAACCAAGAAAACATTGCCTAGAAGCTATAAACAGCTTTGTTAGTGTTTCTGGGATTAAAATGTATCTTAATCCAAAGCAACTGACTAATTATATGAGTTTGAGATGGATGTGGAGAGTTTAAAAGCCACTTGTACTCATTTTGTCCCAAAACAGGTTAAAATTAAGAAAACATTGCTTAGAAGCACTAAACAGCTTTGTTAGTGTTTTTGTGGTTAAAATGTGTCTTAATCCAATGCAACTAACTAATTATAAGAGTTTTAGATAGATGTGGAGAGTTTAAAAGCCACTTATACCCATTTTGTCCCAAAACAGGCTAAAACCAAGAAAACATTGCTGAGAAGCACCAAACAGCTTTGTTAGTGTTTCTGGGGTTAAAATTTGTCTTAATCCAATGCAACTAACTTATTATAAGAGTTTGAGATTGATGGGTAGAGTTTAAAAGCCACTTGTACCCATTTTGTTCCAAAACAGGCTAAAACCAAGAAAACATTGCCTAGAAGCTCTAAACAGCTATGTTAGTGTTTCTGGGGTTAAAATGTATCTTAATCCAAAGCAACTGACTAATTATAAGAGTTTGAGATTGATGTGGAGAGTTTAAAAGCCACTTATACCCATTTTGTCCCAAAAAGGCTAAAACCAAGAAAACATTGCTTAGAAGCACTAAACAGCTTTGTTAGTGTTTCTGGGGTTAATATGTGTCTTAATCCAATGCAACTGACTAATTATAAGAGTTTGAGATAAATGTGGAGAGTTTAAAAGCCACTTATACACATTTTGTCCCAAAACAGGCTAAAATCAAGAAAACATTGCTTAGAAGCTGTAAACAGCTTTGTTAGTGTTTCTAGGGTTAAAATGTGTCTTAATCCAATGCAACTGACTAATTATAAGAGTTTGAGATTGATGTGGAGAGTTTAAAAGCCACTTATACCCATTTTGTCCCAAAACAGGCTAAAACCAAGAAAACATTGCTGAGAAGCACCAAACAGCTATGTTAGTGTTTCTGGGGTTAAAATGTGTCTTAATCCAATGCAACTGACTATTTATAAGAGTTTGAGATTGATGTGGAGAGTTTAAAAGCCACTTATACCCATTTTGTTCCAAAACAGGCTAAAACCAAGAAAACATTGCCTAGAAGCTATAAACAGCTTTGTTAGTGTTTCTGGGATTAAAATGTATCTTAATCCAAAGCAACTGACTAATTATATGAGTTTGAGATGGATGTGGAGAGTTTAAAAGCCACTTGTACTCATTTTGTCCCAAAACAGGTTAAAATTAAGAAAACATTGCTTAGAAGCACTAAACAGCTTTGTTAGTGTTTTTGTGGTTAAAATGTGTCTTAATCCAATGCAACTAACTAATTATAAGAGTTTTAGATAGATGTGGAGAGTTTAAAAGCCACTTATACCCATTTTGTCCCAAAACAGGCTAAAACCAAGAAAACATTGCTGAGAAGCACCAAACAGCTTTGTTAGTGTTTCTGGGGTTAAAATTTGTCTTAATCCAATGCAACTAACTTATTATAAGAGTTTTAGATAGATGTGGAGAGTTTAAAAGCCACTTATACCCATTTTGTCCCAAAACAGGCTAAAACCAAGAAAACATTGCTTAGAAGCTCTAAACAGCTATGTTAGTGTTTCTGGGGTTAAAATGTGTCTTAATCCAATGCAACTGACTAACTATAAGAGTTTGAGATGGATGTGGAGAGTTTAAAAGCCACTTATACACATTTTGTCCCAAAACAGGCTAAAATCAAGAGAACATTGCTTAGAAGCTGTAAACAGCTTTGTTAGTGTTTCTGGGGTAAAAATGTGTCTTAATCCAAAGCAACTAACTAATTATAAGAGTTTGAGATTGATGTGGAGAGTTTAAAAGCCACTTATACCCATTTTGTCCCAAAACAGGCTAAAACCAAGAAAACATTGTCTAGAAGCTATAAACAGCTTTGTTAGTGTTTCTGGGATTAAAATGTATCTTAATCCAAGGCAACTGACTAATTATATGAGTTTGAGATGGATGTGGAGAGTTTAAAAGCCACTTATACCCATTTAGTCCCAAAACAGGTTAAAACCAAGAAAACATTGCTTAGAAGGTACTAAACAGCTTTGTTAGTGTTTCTGTGGTTAAAATGTATCTTAATCCAATGCAACTAACTAAATATAAGAGTTTTACATAGATGTGGAGAGTTTAAAAGCCACTTATACCCATTTTGTCCCAAAACAGGCTAAAACCAAGAAAACATTGCTGAGAAGCACCAAACAGCTTTGTTAGTGTTTCTGGGGTTAAAATGTGTCTTAATCCAATGCAACTAACGAATTATAAGAGCTTGAGATAGATGTGGAGAGTTTAAAAGCCACTTATACCCATTTTGTCCCAAAAAGGCTAAAACCAAGAAAACATTGCTTAGAAGTACTAAACAGCTTTGTTAGTGTTTCTGGGGTTAAAATGTGTCTTAATCCAATGCAACTAACTAATTATAAGAGTTTTAGATAGATGTGGAGAGTTTAAAAGCCACTTATACCCATTTTGTCCCAAAACAGGCTAAAACCATGAAAACATTGCTTAGAAGCTCTAAACAGCTATGTTAGTGTTTCTGGGGTAAAAATGTGTCTTAATCCAATGCAACTGACTAATTATAAGAGTTTGAGATGGATGTGGAGAGTTTAAAAGCCACTTATACACATTTTGTCCCAAAACAGGCTAAAATCAAGAAAACATTGCTTAGAATCTGTAAACAGCTTTGTTAGTGTTTCTAGGGTTAAAATGTGTCTTAATACAATGCAACTGACTAATTATAAGAGTTTGAGATTGATTTATACCCATTTTGTCCCAAAACAGGCTAAAACCAAGAAAACATTGCTGAGAAGCACCAAACAGCTATGTTAGTGTTTCTGGGGTTAAAATATGTCTTAATCCAATGCAAATGACTAATTATAAGAGTTTGAGATTGATGTGGAGAGTTTAAAAGCCACTTATACCCATTTTGTTCCAAAACAGGCTAAAACCAAGAAAACATTGCCTAGAAGCTATAAACAGCTTTGTTAGTGTTTCTGGGATTAAAATGTATCTTAATCCAAAGCAACTGACTAATTATAAGAGTTTGAGATGGATGTGGAGAGTTTAAAAGCCACTTGTACTCATTTTGTCCCAAAACAGGTTAAAATTAAGAAAACATTGCTTAGAAGCACTAAACAGCTTTGTTAGTGTTTTTGTGGTTAAAATGTGTCTTAATCCAATGCAACTAACTAATTATAAGAGTTTTAGATAGATGTGGAGAGTTTAAAAGCCACTTATACCCATTTTGTCCCAAAACAGGCTAAAACCAAGAAAACATTGCTGAGAAGCACCAAACAGCTTTGTTAGTGTTTCTGGGGTTAAAATATGTCTTAATCCAATGCAACTAACTTATTATAAGAGTTTTAGATAGATGTGGAGAGTTTAAAAGCCACTTATACCCATTTTGTCCCAAAAGAGGCTAAAACCAAGAAAACATTGCTTAGAAGCTCTAAACAGCTATGTTAGTGTTTCTGGGGTTAAAATGTGTCTTAATCCAATGCAACTAACTAATTATAAGAGTTTGAGATGGATGTGGAGAGTTTAGAAGCCACTTATACACATTTTGTCCCAAAACAGGCTAAAATCAAGAAAACATTCCTTATAATCTGTAAACAGCTTTGTTAGTGTTTCTAGGGTTAAAATGTGTCTTAATCCAATGCAACTGACTAATTATAAGAGTTTGAGATTGATGTGGAGAGTTTAAAAGCCACTTATACCCATTTTGTCCCAAAACAGGCTAAAACCAAGAAAACATTGCTGAGAAGCACCAAACAGCTATGTTAGTGTTTCTGGGGTTAAAATATGTCTTAATCCAATGCAAATGACTAATTATAAGAGTTTGAGATTGATGTGGAGAGTTTAAAAGCCACTTATACCCATTTTGTCCCAAAACAGGCTAAAACCAAGAAAACATTGCCTAGAAGCTATAAACAGCTATGTTAGTGTTTCTGGGATTAAAATGTATCTTAATCCAAAGCAACTGACTAATTATATGAGTTTGAGATGGATATGGAGAGTTTAAAAGCCACTTGTACTCATTTTGTCCCAAAACAGGTTAAAATTAAAAAAACATTGCTTAGAATGTGTCTTAATCCAATGCAACTAACTAATTATAAGAGTTTTAGATAGATGTGGTGAAACATGTTATTTGTTGGTTGTGGTGAATGATGGATGTATGCAATGATGATATATGAATGGAATGATGGGTGTTTCAATTCCCCTTATGCAGTTGCAGTATAAGAGGTGTCAATCCAGTCTGAGTGCTTGTGAACAATCAAGATATGCATATGAATCTAAGTTAAGACAAATATGAAAGGATGTTTGTCACTAACAATCCTATGATGATAATGATAAAATGCAGAAAATAAACTACAAGAGCTAAGAACTAGATGCAAATAAAACAGAATGATTATGAACTAAGAATAGAAACAGAAACTGTAAACTCTAGATATGAACTAATTCAAGACAGGTAATGAACTAGATGCTAAGTAAATGCAATGGAAATTAAACAGGAATGAAACAAGACAATCACAAATCATAAACAAGAGTTCTGGGGATGAACTCGAGCAGCACTCGACCGAGTGTAGGTCGAGTGAGTGGTCGAGCTAGACAAATCCGGGAAAACAGAGCAATGCAATAAAAACAGAGTAAAGCAAACACAGATCAAATAGCAAGCAAATAACAAGATTGAGACTTTAAAATCAATAAACAAAGTAGGTTCCTGAGGATGGATTCATGGGATAAACTAATCATTGTGGTAATCTAACTTGATCAACAAATCTCAAGCAATGCTATGAGCTAACCTCTAGACATATTAATCCAAGACAAGTCTCTCCCACTCTCATGGTCAAGAGACAATCAAACCCATGCAATCCTAGACTTGCTCTCACAATGAAAAGAATCTACACAAGCAGGCATTAAGCAATACATCTCAAACCAAACAAGACCTCTAATCTCTTAGCAAGCCTAATGGTAAGCTCTAGATCTAGCCTTATCTATGCTTCTTAAACATTGGTGTGATGCTAAAAAGCTTGAGATCAGATCCTACCCTCTCAGATATAGGATCAGCATTAAGAACATCTAGCCTAGAAGAGATCTACAACAATCAAGCTTGATCAAATCAGATATACCACAAGATCAATCTATCCTAACCCATCCTCAAGATCCTAAGAAGACTACTCACAACAAGACATGAAGAACAAAGACAAAAACCCAGAAAATATTGAAACTTGCATGATTAGATAGATAAGATAAAGATCTACAACTTTAAAGAAGAAATCAAACTCAGATTCTCAATACTTAGAAAGTTATTCAACCAACAAGTATGAGGAAATTCTTCTTTTCTAAGTACAAAATCCAAAAAAGAAATAAAAATGCAAAAGGAATAATATTCCTAAAAAGGTAAAAACTAGGTTTAGAATATCTGAAAAGCTGGACTAAAAAATCTAGATTGTTTGGTGGCTGCAGGTACAAGGCCTTATATAGGAAGGGGAGTGTGAAACATGTTATTTGTTGGTTGTGGTGAATGATGGATGTATGCAATGATGATATATGAATGGAATGATGGGTGTTTCAATTCCCCTTATGCAGTTGCAGTATAAGAGGTGTCAATCCAGTCTGAGTGCTTGTGAACAATCAAGATATGCATATGAATCTAAGTTAAGACAAATATGAAAGGATGTTTGTCACTAACAATCCTATGATGATAATGATAAAATGCAGAAAATAAACTACAAGAACTAAGAACTAGATGCAAATAAAACAGAATGACTATGAACTAAGAATAGAAACAGAAACTGTAAACTCTAGATATGAACTAATGCAAGACAAGTAATGAACTAGATGCTAAGTAAATGCAATGGAAATTAAACAGGAATGAAACAGGAATGAAACAAGACAATCACAAATCATAAACAAGAGTTCTGGGGATGAACTCGAGCAGCACTCGACCGAGTGTAGGTCGAGTGAGTGGTCGAGCTAGACAAATCCGGGAAAACAGAGCAATGCAATAAAAACAGAGTAAAGCAAACACAGATCAAATAGCAAGCAAATAACAAGATTGAGACTTTAAAATCAATAAACAAAGTAGGTTCCTGAGGATGGATTCATGGGATAAACTAATCATTGTGGTAATCTAACTTGATCAACAAATCTCAAGCAATGTTATGAGCTAACCTCTAGACATATTAATCCAAGACAAGTCTCTCCCACTCTCATGGTCAAGAGACAATCAAACCCATGCAATCCTAGACTTGCTCTCACAATGAAAAGAATCTACACAAGCAGGCATTAAGCAATACATCTCAAACCAAACAAGACCTCTAATCTCTTAGCAAGCCTAATGGTAAGCTCTAGATCTAGCCTTATCTATGCTTCTTAAACATTGGTGTGATGCTAAAAAGCTTGAGATCAGATCCTACCCTCTCAGATATAGGATCAGCATTAAGAACATCTAGCCTAGAAGAGATCTACAATAATCAAGCTTGATCAAATCAGATATACCACAAGATCAATCCATCCTAACCCATCCTCAAGATCCTAAGAAGACTACTCACAACAAGACATGATGAACAAAGTCAAAAACCCAGAAAATATTGAAACTTGCATGATTAGATAGATAAGATAAAGATCTACAACTTTAAAGAAGAAATCAAACTCAGATTCTCAATAGTTAGAAAGTTATTCAACCAACAAGTATGAGGAAATTCTTCTTTTCTAAGTACAAAATCCAAAAAAGAAATAAAAATGCAAAAGGAATAATATTCCTAAAAAGGTAAAAACTAGGTTTAGAATATCTGAAAAGCTAGACTAAAAAATCTAGATTGTTTGGTGGCTGCAGGTACAAGGCCTTATATAGGAAGGGGAGTGGAAGCCCTAAAAATGGGAAAAGTCAAAGTGGTCCACGAATCGGTCAACTCGACCAGTGCTGGGTCGAGTGACAGGTCGGGCTGGCTTCTTCTGTGTAACTCCACTCGGTCGAGTCCATCTCCCACTCGATCGAGTGCTTGGTCGAGCTGGACTCCGGATCTTGGTTCTTCAGCCTTAACTCCCTTGTTTCCTCCTCATGATTGCTTCACATCTCTTCTCCATTGCTTCCATGCTCCTTAAGCTCCAAAATCACCTGTTTATGCATGAAAAGATGCAAATGCAATGCAACTACACTCTAATGCATGATTAGTCCTAAAGCTACACAATAATGGTGAAAATGGATAGAAAAAGATGCAAAAGATGTGAATAAACTAAGGGAAAACATGGTAAAATATATGAACATCAGAGTGGAAGCCCTAAAAATGGGAAAAGTCAAAGTGGTCCACGAATCGGTCAACTCGACCAGTGCTCGGTCGAGTGACAGGTCGGGCTGGCTTCTTCTGTGTAACTCCACTCGGTCGAGTCCATCTCCCACTCGGTCGAGTGCTTGGTCGAGCTGGACTCCGGATCTTGGTTCTTCAGCCTTAACTCCCTTGTTTCCTCCTCATGATTGCTTCACATCTCTTCTCCATTGCTTCCATGCTCCTTAAGCACAAAATCACCTGTTTATGCATGAAAAGATGCAAATGCAATGTAACTACACTCTAATGCATGATTAGTCCTAAAGCTACACAATAATGGTGAAAATGGATAGAAAAAGATGCAAAATATGTGAATAAACTAAGGGAAAACATGGTAAAATATATGAACATCAACACCCCCAAACTTAGTATTTGCTTGCCCTCAAGCAAATAAACAAGACATAAGAAGGTAGATGAGGTTTAAAAGTGGGATCTCAGCTCCTTAAGCTTGCAAATAGACCATCTAGTATCAATGTCCAAGTTACTAATACTATGATGCAAGTTGAATGAGCTGGAATTTAAAGACTTTAGACAAGCATATCACAACTTTTACTGATTTGAGCCTAAGACATCCACATGCATTCAAATCAACCATTTCCTTTAACATTCATTAAACAAGAACATGAATCAACTCTATGCAACGCTTAAACTCATTTGGCTTGGTAATAAAGGGTTTTGAGACAATGATGGTCTCTTTTTTTAGAGTGGGGCTTATCAATATCAAGGTTCTCTCATGAAAATGGATTGAGCTTTAGAAGAATGCTAAAGGTAAGAACACCTAAACTCATACAAGAATAAAACCTTGTCTACCCAAAGGTACCCAAAGTGTTTATCCTAGCAATCTAAACCCTTATGATCTTAGTGCTACCCTTTGCTTCTTCTTTTCTCTTTAACCCTTTTCTCTTTTGGTTTTCAAGTCTTAGGAGATGCTTCTTATTTGATCTTTCTAGTGGAATGGGGGATTCTTTCTTATTGCTATGGTTCTCTTTTCTTCTTATTCTTAAGACATAAAAGCATTTTGCAAGACTTTTCTTTTCTTTCTTTTCTTTTTCTTAACTAGAACCATCTTAATCAACACTTTACTTCCCATCCTTTCACTAGACTTTACTTAAACACAATCTCCTCTTAAAGACTCTACCCTTTTTCTTTCTCTTTTCTTTCTTTTCTTTTCAAAACAACCAAGTCCCAAACCCAACAAGTGAACCACCTAGTCCTATCTAGTTTGAAAAATGCAAACTAGAACTACACAAGGTCTTACTCTTGTCAGTTCAAACCTAACACTTTCTACCAAGCTCAATCCCAAAAATAGGACTCACACACTCAAGAATAAATTTGGCTTGAAAGAAGGATAGGTTAAGGGTAGGGAAACTGATTCTTAATGAGGAAATCAGCTACTTGGATCAACAAGAGTGGTAAAAGGAAAAAGATGATCCAAGTATGTATATGGTATCCATGAGTTTAAAGCAATGCACATATTGATAATTAAAAGTCAATATTAGGTTCTTATAAGTAGGAAATGACATCAAATCACAACATGCTTCAATTTAGATCAAATGCAATGCAAGAATTCAAGCTTGGTTCAATCTTATGCTTCCTACTACTCAACTAGCATCAAAGTACTAATAACTTGGGCATTGATCCTAGTCTAGTGAATAGGCTAGCTAACAAGGAAATACTCATCATAGATCCCTAATGCAAATATTATACAATTCTACATGAAACATGCTAAACAAGATCCTAATATGCAATACAAACTACATGAACACTCTTTTTTTATGAAGATTTTTTTCAAAAATTTTCAAATTTTTATGGTTTTTCTATGCCTTAGATGCTAATGCAAGTGCTAACATGATAATGATAAAAATTTGAAATAAGAACACAAAACACAACATCAAATGCTATCTCAAACCCTCCCCCAAACTTAAATCACACAGTCCCCTGTGTGAAAAAGTTGTGAGAGGATTCAAGATTTAAACACAACACAAAACACAATATGAAATGCAATGGTATAAACAATGGTAAGGTGATAGTGGTACCTTAGGGATTGTGGAAGAAGTTGTCCACATCCATCTGCATGCTATCATAGGAGTAGTTGGGGTCAGGCTGGTGGCTTGGAGAAGGACTTTGGGGCAGCTCGACAATCCCAATCGACCTTGACTCGGCCGAGTACGTGTCCGAGTGGGTAGGTCGAGCTAGACTGCGAGTGTCCAAATGATGAGCCTTCCTCTTCTATTCAGACTCCCTAGCGTGCCTAACCATGAAAATTCTAAAGCAAAAATCAAAATACCAAAATTCCAAAGCAATATATACAGGGATACCTTAGGGACTTCCTCCCTAATGAGCTTGTTTAAAGTCACTAAGCTTGACTCTTATGGTTCTTCAGTCCTGAGGGACATCTTTGAGAAGCATTGAGCACTTCTCATGTGTCTCCTTCTCTCCTAAATACTTCTTAACCCTCTGACCATTGACTGTGAACTCACTACCATCCTTGTTGAGAAGTGTGACAGCTCCATAAGGCAAAACCTCTTTTATCTCAAAAGGACCTCCCCATCTACTTTTCAACTTCCCAGGGAATAACTTGAGTTTTGAATTGTAAAGCAAAGCTTGGTCTCCAGGCTTAAGGTCCTTGATGAGAATTTTTTTATCATGGAAGGCCTTAGTCCTCTCCTTGTAGATTTTTGAGTTCTCATAAGCTTCCAATCTGATCTCCTCAAGTTCATGCAGATCAAGGCTTCTCTTGGCTTGGGCTGTCTCAAGATCCAAGTTCAGGAGTTTGATTGCCCATAGAGCCTTTTACTCAACTTCAACTGGAAGGTGACAAGACTTTCCATACACAAGCTGGAATGGGGTTCTTCCTATAGGAGTTTTAAAAGCTGTTCTATAAGCCCAAAGTGTCTCATCAAGTTTACTAGACCAATCCTTCCTTGTTGCTCCTACTATTCTTGATAGAATGGCCTTGATCTGTTTGTTTGACACCTCAACTTGCCCACTTGTCTGAGGGTGATAGGCTGTAGACACCTTATGCTTAACTCCATACTTCCTTAGCATTCCTTCAAAGATCTTATTGATGAAGTGTGATCCTCCATCACTTATCACAACTCTTGGGATTCCATACCTTGGAAAGATTATGTTCTTGAAAAGCTTGAGAACTACCTTGTGATCATTAGTGGGACTAGCAATGGCTTCCACCCACTTGGAGACATAGTCCACTGCTACCAAGATGTAGGCATTCCCATTTGAAGGTGGATTAAAGGTTCCCATGAAATCAATCCCCCACACATCAAATATCTCAACTTCAAGAATTGGATTTTGAGGCATCTCATTCCTTCTTGTGATATTCCCCATCCTTTGGCAAGCATCACATTTGGTGATGAACTTGTGAGTGTCTTTGAACAATGTAGGCCACCATAGACCAGCTTGTAAGACCTTTTGGGCTGTCTTGAAAGTTGCAAAATGGCCTCCATAAGCAGAACCATGGCAATGTCCTAACACTCCTTCAACTTCATTCTCTGCTATGCACCTCCTAAACAATCCATCTGATCCCTTCTTGTATAAGTAAGGTTCATCCCAATAGTATCCATTGATGTCCTTGAGGAGTTTCTTCCTCCTATAAGAGTCCATGTCTGCTGGGACTTCTTCACACACCTTGTAATTAACTATATCAGCATACCAAGGCAGATCCTCACTCTCAAGTGCCATCCACTCCTCCATTTCGTCCTGCTCGATCGGGCACCCAAACATACTCGGTCGAGTGCCTGCTCGAGTGGGTGGTCGAGTGGGAAGCCTTGTTGACCCAATCAGCATCAGTTTCTCCTCAGGCATTGAATCATCAATTGGAATATCTTCTTCTATCCTCATCCTAGACAAGTGATCAGCTACTCCATTCTCTATCCCTTTTTTATCAACTATTTCCATGTCAAACTCTTGGAGAAGCCAAATCCATCTCAATAGCCTTGGTTTTGTATCCTTCTTTGAGTAGATGTGCCTCAAAGCAGCATGATCAGTGTACACAATCACCTTGGACCCTACTAAGTAGCTTCTGAACTTTTCAAAGGTAAATACAACTGCTAAGAGCTCTTTCTCTGTTGTTGAATACCTTCCTTGAGTTTCATTGATGTTCATATATTTTACCATGTTTTCCCTTAGTTTATTCACATCTTTTGCATCTTTTTCTATCCATTCTCACCACTATTGTGTAGCTTTAGGACTAATCATGCATTATAGTGTAGTTGCATTGCATTTGCATCTTTTCATGCATAAACAGGTGATTTTGGAGCTTAAGGAGCATGGAAGCAATGGAGAAGAGATGTGAAGCAATCATGAAGAGGAAACAAGGGAGTTAAGGCTGAAGAACAAGGAATCCGGAGTCCAGCTCGACCAAGCACTCGACCGAGTGGGAGATGGACTCGACCGTGTGGAGTTGCACAAGAGAAGCCAGCTCGACCCCCAGCTCGACCGAGCACTGGTCGAGTTGACCGATGCGTGGACCACTTTGACTTTTCCCATTTTTAGGGCTTCCACCTTCCCCACTATATAAGGACTTGTACTGCAGCCACCTGAACCAAGTTTTAATCTAGATTTTTAGTCAGCTTTTCAGATATTTTAAACCTAGTTTTTGCCTTTTAAGGAATTTTATTCCTTTTGCTTTTTATTTTCTTTTTTTGATCTTGTACTTGGAAAAGAAGAATTTCCTCATACTTGTTGGTTGAATAACTCTCTAAGTATTGAGAATCTGAGTTTGATTTCTTCATTAAAGTTGTAGATCTTAATCTTATCTATCTAATCATGCAAGTTTCAATGATTTCTGGGTTTATGATTTGTTTGATCATGTCTTGTTGTGAGTAGTCTTCTTAGGATCTTGAGGATGGGTTAGGATAGATTGATCTTGTGGTATATCTGATTTGATCAAGCTTGATTGTTGTAGATCTCTTCTAGGCTAGATGTTCTTAATGCTGATCCTATATCTGAGAGGGTAGGATCTGATCTCAAGCTTTTTAGCATCACACCAATGTTTAAGAAGCATAGATAAGGCTAGATCTAGAGCTTACCATTAGGCTTGCTAAGAGATTAGAGGTCTTGTTTGGTTTGAGATGTATTGCTTAATGCCTGCTTGTGTAGATTCTTTTCATTGTGAGAGCAAGTCTAGGATTGCATAGGTTTGATTGTCTCTTGACCATGAGAGTGGGAGAGACTTATCTTAGATTAATATGTCTAGAGGTTAGCTCATAGCATTGCTTGAGATTTGTTGATCAAGTTAGATTACCACAATGGTTAGTTTATCCCTCAGGCATTGAGTCATTAATTGGAATCTCCTCAGGCATTGAGTCATCAATTGGAATCTCCTCCTCTATCCTCATTCTTGACAAATGGTCTGCAACTCCATTTTCTATCCCTTTCTTATCAACTATTTCCATGTCAAATTCTTGGAGAAGCAAAATCCATCTCAACAACCTTGGTTTTGTATCCTTCTTTGAGTAGATGTGCCTCAAAGCAGCATGATCAGTGTACACAATCACCTTGGACCCTACTAAGTAGCTTCTGAACTTTTCAAAGGCAAATACCACTGCTAAGAGCTCTTTCTCTGTTGTTGAATATCTCCCTTGAGTTTCATCCAAAGTTCTTATGGGATAAACTAATCATTGTGGTAATCTAACTTGATCAACAAATCTCAAGCAATGCTATGAGCTAACCTCTAGACATATTAATCCAAGACAAGTCTCTCCCACTCTCATGGTCAAGAGACAATCAAACCCATGCAATCCTAGACTTGCTCTCACAATGAAAAGAATCTACACAAGCAGGCATTAAGCAATACATTTCAAACCAAACAAGACCTCTAATCTCTTAGCAAGCCTAATGGTAAGCTCTAGATCTAGCCTTATCTATGCTTCTTAAACATTGGTGTGATGCTAAAAAGCTTGAGATCAGATCCTACCCTCTCAGATATAGGATCAGCATTAAGAACATCTAGCCTAGAAGAGATCTACAACAATCAAGCTTGATCAAATCAGATATACCACAAGATCAATCCATCCTAACCCATCCTCAAGATCCTAAGAAGACTACTCACAACAAGACATGAAGAACAAAGTCAAAAACCCAGAAAATATTGAAACTTGCATGATTAGATAGATAAGATAAAGATCTACAACTTTAAAGAAGAAATCAAACTCAGATTCTCAATACTTAGAAAGTTATTCAACCAACAAGTATGAGGAAATTCTTCTTTTCTAAGTACAAAATCCAAAAAAGAAATAAAAATGCAAAAGGAATAATATTCCTAAAAAGGTAAAAACTAGGTTTAGAATATCTGAAAAGCTGGACTAAAAAATCTAGATTGTTTGGTGGCTGCAGGTACAAGGCCTTATATAGGAAGGGGAGTTGAAGCCCTAAAAATGGGAAAAGTCAAAGTGGTCCACGAATCGGTCAACTCGACCAGTGCTCGGTCGAGTGACAAGTCGGGCTGGCTTCTTCTGTGTAACTCCACTCGGTCGAGTCCATCTCCCACTCGGTCGAGTGCTTGGTCGAGCTGGACTCCGGATCTTGGTTCTTCAGCCTTAACTCCCTTGTTTCCTCCTCATGATTGCTTCACATCTCTTCTCCATTGCTTCCATGCTCCTTAAGCTCCAAAATCACCTGTTTATGCATGAAAAGATGCAAATGCAATGCAACTACACTCTAATGCATGATTAGTCCTAAAGCTACACAATAATGGTGAAAATGGATAGAAAAAGATGCAAAAGATGTGAATAAACTAAGGGAAAACATGGTAAAATATATGAACATCATGTGGAGAGTTTAAAAGCCACTTATACCCATTTTGTCCCAAAAAGGCTAAAACCAAGAAAACATTGCTTAGAAGCTCTAAACAGCTATGTTAGTGTTTCTCGGGTTAAAATGTGTCTTAATCCAATGCAACTGACTAACTATAAGAGTTTGAGATGGATGTGTAGAGTTTAAAAGCCACTTATACACATTTTGTCCCAAAACAGGCTAAAATCAAGAAAACATTGCTTAGAAGCTGTAAACAGTTTTGTTAGTGTTTCTGGGGTTAAAAAGTGTCTTAATCCAATGCAACTGACTAATTATAAGAGTTTGAGATTGATGTGGAGAGTTTAAAAGCCACTTATACCCATTTTGTCCCAAAAAGGCTAAAACCAAGAAAACATTGCTTAGAAGCACTACACATCTTTGTTAGTGTTTCTGTGGTTAAAATGTGTCTTAATCCAATGCAACTAACTAATTATAAGAGTTTTAGATAGATGTGGAGAGTTTAAAAGCCACTTATACCCATTTTGTCCCAAAACAGGCTAAAACCAAAAAAACATTGCTTAGAAGCTCTAAACAGCTATGTTAGTGTTTCTGGGGTTAAAATGTGTCTTAATCCAAGGCAACTGACTAATTATAAGAGTTTGAGATGGATGTGGAGAGGTTAGAAGCCACTTATACACATTTTGTCCCAAAAACAGGCTAAAATCAAGAAAAAATTGCTTAGAATCTGTAAACAGCTTTGTTAGTGTTTCTAGGGTTAAAATGTGTCTTAATCCAATGCAACTGACTAATTATATGAGTTTGAGATTGATTTATACCCATTTTGTCCCAAAACAGGCTAAAACCAAGAAAACATTGCTGAGAAGCACCAAACAGCTATGTTAGTGTTTCTGGAGTTAAAATATGTCTTAATCCAATGCAAATGACTAATTATAAGAGTTTGAGATTGATGTGGAGAGTTTAAAAGCCACTTATACCCATTTTGTCCCAAAACAGGCTAAAACCAAGAAAACATTGCCTAGAAGCTATAAACAGCTTTGTTAGTGTTTCTGGGATTAAAATGTATCTTAATCCAAAGCAACTGACTAATTATATGAGTTTGAGATGGATGTGGAGAGTTTAAAAGCCACTTGTACTCATTTTGTCCCAAAACAGGTTAAAATTAAGAAAACATTGCTTAGAAGCACTAAACAGCTTTGTTAGTGTTTTTGTGGTTAAAATGTGTCTTAATCCAATGCAACTAACTAATTATAAGAGTTTTAGATAGATGTGGAGAGTTTAAAAGCCACTTATACCCATTTTGTCCCAAAACAGGCTAAAACCAAGAAAACATTGCTGAGAAGCACCAAACAGCTTTGTTAGTGTTTATGGGGTTAAAATGTGTCTTAATCCAATGCAACTAACTTATTATAAGAGTTTTAGATAGATGTGGAGAGTTTAAAAGCCACTTATACCCATTTTGTCCCAAAAAAGGCTAAAACCAAGAAAACATTGCTTAGAAGCTCTAAACAGCTATGTTAGTGTTTCTAGGGTTAAAATGTGTCTTAATCCAATGCAACTAACTAATTATAAGAGTTTGAGATGGATGTGGAGAGTTTAGAAGCCACTTATACACATTTTGTCCCAAAATAGGCTAAAATCAAGAAAACATTGCTTAGAATCTGTAAACAGCTTTGTTAGTGTTTCTAGGGTTAAAATGTGTCTTAATCCAATGCAACTGACTAATTATAAGAGTTTGAGATTGATGTGGAGAGTTTAAAAGCCATTTATACCCATTTTGTCCCAAAAAAAGCTAAAACCAAGAAAACATTGCTGAGAAGCACCAAACAGCTATGTTAGTGTTTCTGGGGTTAAAATATGTCTTAATCCAATGCAAATGACTAATTATAAGAGTTTTAGATTGATGTGGAGAGTTTAAAAGCCACTTATATCCATTTTGTCCCAAAACAGGCTAAAACCAAGAAAACATTGCCTAGAAGCTATAAACAGCTATGTTAGTGTTTCTGGGATTAAAATGTATCTTAATCCAAAGCAACTGACTAATTATATGAGTTTGAGATGGATGTGGAGAGTTTAATAGCCACTCGTACTCATTTTGTCCCAAAACAGGTTAAAATTAAGAAAACATTGCTTAGAAGCACTAAACAGCTTTGTTAGTGTTTTTGTGGTTAAAATGTGTCTTAATCCAATGCAACTAACTAATTATAAGAGTTTTAGATAGATGTGGAGAGTTTAGAAGCCACTTATACACATTTTGTCCCAAAATAGGCTAAAATCAAGAAAACATTGCTTAGAATCTGTAAACAGCTTTGTTAGTGTTTCTAGGGTTAAAATGTGTCTTAATCCAATGCAACTGACTAATTATAAGAGTTTGAGATTGATGTGGAGAGTTTAAAAGCCATTTATACCCATTTTGTCCCAAAAAAAGCTAAAACCAAGAAAACATTGCTGAGAAGCACCAAACAGCTATGTTAGTGTTTCTGGGGTTAAAATATGTCTTAATCCAATGCAAATGACTAATTATAAGAGTTTGAGATTGATGTGGAGAGTTTGAAAGCCACTTATACCCATTTTGTCCCAAAACAGGCTAAAACCAAGAAAACATTGCCTAGAAACTATAAACAGCTATGTTAGTGTTTCTGGGATTAAAATGTATCTTAATCCAAAGCAACTGACTAATTATATGAGTTTGAGATGGATGTGGAGAGTTTAATAGCCACTCGTACTCATTTTTTCCCAAAACAGGTTAAAATTAAGAAAACATTGCTTAGAAGCACTAAACAGCTTTGTTAGTGTTTTTGTAATTAAAATGTGTCTTAATCCAATGCAACTAACTAATTATAAGAGTTTTAGATAGATGTGGAGAGTTTAAAAGCCACTTATACCCATTTTGTCCCAAAACAGGCTAAAACCAAGAAAACATTGCTGAGAAGCACCAAACAGCTTTGTTAGTGTTTCTGGGGTTAAAATGTGTCTTAATCCAATGCAACTAACTTATTATAAGAGTTTTAGATAGATGTGGAGAGTTTAAGAGCCACTTATACCCATTTTGTCCCAAAAGAGGCTAAAACCAAGAAAACATTGCTTAGAGGCTCTAAACAGCTATGTTAGTGTTTCTAGGGTTAAAATGTGTCTTAATCCAATGCAATTATCTAATTATAAGAGTTTGAGATGGATGTGGAGAGTTTAGAAGCCACTTATACACATTTTGTCCCAAAACAGGCTAAAATCAAGAAAACATTGCTTAGAATCTGTAAATAGCTTTGTTAGTGTTTCTAGGGTTAAAATGTGTCTTATTCCAATGCAACTGACTAATTATAAGAGTTTGAGATTGATGTGGAGAGTTTAAAAGCCACTTATACCCATTTTGTCCCAAAAGAGGCTAAAACCAAGAAAACATTGCTGAGAAGCACCAAACAGCTTTGTTAGTGTTTCTGGGGTTAAAATGTGTCTTAATCCAATGCAACTAACTTATTATAAGAGTTTTAGATAGATGTGGAGAGTTTAAAAGCCACTTATACCCATTTTGTCCCATAAGAGGCTAAAACCAAGAAAACATTGCTTAGAAGCTCTAAACAGCTATGTTAGTGTTTCTAGGGTTAAAATGTGTCTTAATCCAATGCAACTAACTAATTATAAGAGTTTGAGATGGATGTGGAGAGTTTAGAAGCCACTTATACACATTTTGTCCCAAAATAGGCTAAAATCAAGAAAACATTGCTTAGAATCTGTAAACAGCTTTGTTAGTGTTTCTAGGGTTAAAATGTGTCTTAATCCAATGCAACTGACTAATTATAAGAGTTTGAGATTGATGTGGAGAGTTTAAAAGCCATTTATACCCATTTTGTCCCAAAAAAAGCTAAAACCAAGAAAACATTGCTGAGAAGCACCAAACAGCTATGTTAGTGTTTCTGGGGTTAAAATATGTCTTAATCCAATGCAAATGACTAATTATAAGAGTTTGAGATTGATGTGGAGAGTTTAAAAGCCACTTATACCCATTTTGTCCCAAAACAGGCTAAAACCAAGAAAACATTGCCTAGAAGCTATAAACAGCTATGTTAGTGTTTCTGGGATTAAAATGTATCTTAATCCAAAGCAACTGACTAATTATATGAGTTTGAGATGGATGTGGAGAGTTTAATAGCCACTCGTACTCATTTTTTCCCAAAACAGGTTAAAATTAAGAAAACATTGCTTAGAAGCACTAAACAGCTTTGTTAGTGTTTTTGTAATTAAAATGTGTCTTAATCCAATGCAACTAACTAATTATAAGAGTTTTAGATAGATGTGGAGAGTTTAAAAGCCACTTATACCCATTTTGTCCCAAAACAGGCTAAAACCAAGAAAACATTGCTGAGAAGAACCAAACAGCTATGTTAGTGTTTCTGGGGTTAAAATGTGTCTTAATCCAATGCAAATGACTAATTATAAGAGTTTGAGATTGATGTGGAGAGTTTAAAAGCCACTTATACCCATTTTGTCCCAAAAAGGCTAAAACCAAGAAAACATTGCTTATAAGCTCTAAACAGCTATGTTAGTGTTTCTGGGGTTAAAATGTGTCTTAATCCAATGCAACTAACTAATTATAAGAGTTTGAGATGGATGTGGAGAGTTTAAAAGCCACTTATACACATTTTGTCCCAAAACAGGCTAAAATCAAGAAAACATTGCTTAGAATCTGTAAACAGCTTTGTTAGTGTTTCTAGGGTTAAAATGTGTCTTAATCCAATGCAACTGACTAATTATAAGAGTTTGAGATTGATGTGGAGAGTTTAAAAGCCACTTATACCCATTTTGTCCCAAAAAGGCTAAAACCAAGAAAACATTGCTTAGAAGCTCTAAACAGCTATGTTAGTGTTTCTCGGGTTAAAATGTGTCTTAATCCAATGCAACTGACTAACTATAAGAGTTTGAGATGGATGTGGAGAGTTTAAAAGCCACTTATACACATTTTGTTCCAAAACAGGCTAAAATCAAGAAAACATTGCTTAGAAGCTGTAAACAGCTTTGTTAGTGTTTCTGGGGTTAAAAAGTGTCTTAATCCAATGCAACTGACTAATTATAAGAGTTTGAGATTGATGTGGAGAGTTTAAAAGCCACTTATACCCATTTTGTCCCAAAAAGGCTAAAACCAAGAAAACATTGCTTAGAAGCACTACACATCTTTGTTAGTGTTTCTGTGGTTAAAATGTGTCTTAATCCAATGCAACTAACTAATTATAAGAGTTTTAGATAGATGTGGAGAGTTTAAAAGCCACTTATACCCATTTTGTCCCAAAACAGGCTAAAACCAAGAAAACATTGCTTAGAAGCTCTAAACAGCTATGTTAGTGTTTCTGGGGTTATAATGTGTCTTAATCCAATGCAACTGACTAATTATAAGAGTTTGAGATGGATGTGGAGAGGTTAGAAGCCACTTATACACATTTTGTCCCAAAACAGGCTAAAATCAAGAAAAATTGCTTAGAATCTGTAAACAGCTTTGTTAGTGTTTCTAGGGTTAAAATGTGTCTTAATCCAATGCAACTGACTAATTATAAGAGTTTGAGATTGATTTATACCCATTTTGTCCCAAAACAGGCTAAAACCAAGAAAACATTGCTGAGAAGCACCAAACAGCTATGTTAGTGTTTCTGGGGTTAAAATATGTCTTAATCCAATGCAAATGACTAATTATAAGAGTTTGAGATTGATGTGGAGAGTTTAAAAGCCACTTATACCCATTTTGTCCCAAAACAGGCTAAAACCAAGAAAACATTGCCTAGAAGCTATAAACAGCTATGTTAGTGTTTCTGGGATTAAAATGTATCTTAATCCAAAGCAACTGACTAATTATATGAGTTTGAGATGGATGTGGAGAGTTTAATAGCCACTCGTACTCATTTTGTCCCAAAACAGGTTAAAATTAAGAAAACATTGCTTAGAAGCACTAAACAGCTTTGTTAGTGTTTTTGTGGTTAAAATGTGTCTTCATCCAATGCAACTAACTAATTATAAGAGTTTTAGATAGATGTGGAGAGTTTAAAAGCCACTTATACCCATTTTGTCCCAAAACAGGCTAAAACCAAGAAAACATTGCTGAGAAGCACCAAACAGCTTTGTTAGTGTTTCTGGGGTTAAAATGTGTCTTAATCCAATGCAACTAACTTATTATAAGAGTTTTAGATAGATGTGGAGAGTTTAAGAGCCACTTATACCCATTTTGTCCCAAAAGAGGCTAAAACCAAGAAAACATTGCTTAGAAGCTCTAAACAGCTATGTTAGTGTTTCTAGGGTTAAAATGTGTCTTAATCCAATGCAACTATCTAATTATAAGAGTTTGAGATGGATGTGGAGAGTTTAGAAGCCACTTATACACATTTTGTCCCAAAACAGGCTAAAATCAAGAAAACATTGCTTAGAATCTGTAAACAGCTTTGTTAGTGTTTCTAGGGTTAAAATGTGTCTTAATCCAATGCAACTGACTAATTATAAGAGTTTGAGATTGATGTGGAGAGTTTAAAAGCCACTTATACCCATTTTGTCCCAAAACAGGCTAAAACCAAGAAAACATTGCTGAGAAGCACCAGACAGCTATGTTAGTGTTTCTGGGGTTAAAATATGTCTTAATCCAATGCAAATGACTAATTATAAGAGTTTGAGATTGATGTGGAGAGTTTAAAAGCCACTTATACCCATTTTGTCCCAAAACAGGCTAAAACCAAGAAAACATTGCCTAGAAGCTATAAACAGCTATGTTAGTGTTTCTGGGATTAAAATGTATCTTAATCCAAAGCAACTGACTAATTATATGAGTTTGAGATGGATGTGGAGAGTTTAAAAGCCACTTGAACTCATTTTGTCCCAAAACAGGTTAAAATTAAGAAAACATTGCTTAGAAGCACTAAACAGCTTTGTTAGTGTTTTTGTGGTAAAAATGTGTCTTAATCCAATGCAACTAACTAATTATAAGAGTTTTAGATAGATGTGGAGAGTTTAAAAGCCACTTATACCCATTTTGTCCCAAAAAGGCTAAAACCAAGAAAACATTCCTTAGAAGCTCTAAACAGCTATGTTAGTGTTTCTGGGGTTAAAATGTGTCTTAATCCAATGCAACTGACTAACTATAAGAGTTTGAGATGGATGTGGAGAGTTTAAAAGCCACTTATACACATTTTGTCCCAAAACAGTCTAAAATCAAGAAAACATTGCTTAGAAGCTGTAAACAGCTTTGTTAGTGTTTCTGGGGTTAAAAAGTGTCTTAATCCAATGCAACTGACTAATTATAAGAGTTTGAGATTGATGTGGAGAGTTTAAAAGCCACTTATACCCATTTTGTCCCAAAACAGGCTAAAACCAAGAAAACATTGCCTAGAAGCTATAAACAGCTTTGTTAGTGTTTCTGGGATTAAAATGTATCTTAATCCAAAGCAACTGACTAATTATATGAGTTTGAGATGGATGTGGAGAGTTTAAAATCCACTTATACCCATTTTGTCCCAAAACATGTTAAAACCAAGAAAACATTGCTTAGAAGCACTACACAGCTTTGTTAGTGTTTTTGTGGTTAAAATGTGTCTTAATCCAATGCAACTAACTAATTATAAGAGTTTTAGATAGATGTGGAGAGTTTAAAAGCCACTTATACCCATTTTGTCCCAAAACAGGCTAAAACCAAGAAAACATTGCTTAGAAGCACTACACAGCTTTGTTAGTGTTTCTGTGGTTAAAATGTGTCTTAATCCAAAGCAACTAACTAATTATAAGAGTTTTAGATAGATGTGGAGAGTTTAAAAGCCACTTATACCCATTTTGTCCCAAAAAGGCTAAAACCAAGAAAACATTCCTTAGAAGCTCTAAACAGCTATGTTAGTGTTTCTGGGGTTAAAATGTGTCTTAATCCAATGCAACTGACTAACTATAAGAGTTTGAGATGGATGTGGAGAGTTTAAAAGCCACTTATACACATTTTGTCCCAAAACAGTCTAAAATCAAGAAAACATTGCTTAGAAGCTGTAAACAGCTTTGTTAGTGTTTCTGGGGTTAAAAAGTGTCTTAATCCAATGCAACTGACTAATTATAAGAGTTTGAGATTGATGTGGAGAGTTTAAAAGCCACTTATACCCATTTTGTCCCAAAACAGGCTAAAACCAAGAAAACATTGCCTAGAAGCTATAAACAGCTTTGTTAGTGTTTCTGGGATTAAAATGTATCTTAATCCAAAGCAACTGACTAATTATATGAGTTTGAGATGGATGTGGAGAGTTTAAAAGCCACTTATACCCATTTTGTCCTAAAACAGGCTAAAACCAAGAAAACATTGCTGAGAAGCACCAAACAGCTATGTTAGTGTTTCTGGGGTTAAAATGTGTCTTAATCCAATGCAAAAGACTAATTATAAGAGTTTGAGATTGATGTGGAGAGTTTAAAAGCCACTTATACCCATTTTGTCCCAAAACAGGCTAAAACCAAGAAAACATTGCCTAGAAGCTATAAACAGCTTAGTGTTTCTGGGATTAAAATGTATCTTAATCCAAAGCAATTGACTAATTATATGAGTTTGAGATGGATGTGGAGAGTTTAAAATCCACTTATACCCATTTTGTCCCAAAACATGTTAAAACCAAGAAAACATTGCTTAGAAGCACTACACAGCTTTGTTAGTGTTTTTGTGGTTAAAATGTGTCTTAATCCAATGCAACTAACTAATTATAAGAGTTTTAGATAGATGTGGAGAGTTTAAAAGCCACTTATACCCATTTTGTCCCAAAACAGGCTAAAACCAAGAAAACATTGCTTAGAATCACTACACAGCTTTGTTAGTGTTTCTGTGGTTAAAATGTGTCTTAATCCAATGCAACTAACTAATTATAAGAGTTTTAGATAGATGTGGAGAGTTTAAAAGCCACTTATACCCATTTTGTCCCAAAACAGGCTAAAACCAAGAAAACATTGCTTAGAAGCTCTAAACAGCTATGTTAGTGTTTCTGGGGTTAAAATTTGTCTTAATCCAATGCAACTGGCTAATTATAAGAGTTTGAGATGGATGTGGAGAGTTTAGAAGCCACTTATACACATTTGTCCCAAAACAGGCTAAAATCAAGAAAACATTGCTTAGAATCTGTAAACAGCTTTGTTAGTGTTTCTAGGGTTAAAATGTGTCTTAATCCAATGCAACTGACTAATTATAAGAGTTTGAGATTGATGTGGAGAGTTTAAAAGCCACTTATACCCATTTTGTCCCAAAACAGGCTAAAACCAAGAAAACATTGCCTAGAAGCTATAAACAGCTATGTTAGTGTTTCTGGGATTAAAATATTGATCAAAAGAATAAGCCTAAGGCAGCCATGGCCGTCCGTACAAGTGTTGAATATGGGCTGTCCGTACAAGTGTGGTGAAATGGCCGAGTCTTCTTGTGATAAGGAATGGAGAGGAGGCCTGAAGCCGACTAGAAGGATCGAGAAGCACATTATAACCGTTAGAGAGAAGGGAAGGAAATAGTCACATGTTTGGTAAGGATGGGCTGTCGCTTTCACCTTGGGATGTAGTGTGTCTCTCTCCTAATGTCCCTATCCCACTTGTGTGTCTCGGTCAAGGGTGTAGCCCTAGTTTGTGTTTCCTTAAATAGGCTCATAGCCACCTTGTATTATCGCTTCTTATGGAATAAGAAAAACCTAATCTTTTCTTCTTCCTCATTCTCTTTGTCTACCGAAACCTATCTCCAATCTCTTGATTCTCTTCTTTATTCTACAAAGTCTTACATGGTATCAGAGCAAGTTGTTCGATTCTCTACAGTCTAATCTCATTCTTCTACTTGTTTCTATTCTCTAGTCTCCTTTCCTTCTTTTCTTCTCACTCGCATTTTTTTGTTTATTCTCCGGGTAAAAGCTTTACCCATCGTTTCACCGATTGTCCTAAAGGGGACAAACTACTTGCTGTGGACAAGAACCACAAGAACCGCCCTTGGAGGTCGTGGCCTTTGGAGTCATGTCGAGTCCGACTATGTCCCAAAGCAAAACCCCAAAGGAGAAGATGCTTCCGAGGCGGAAGCGGAGGAAGAGAGCGAGAGGAAGGCCAAATGGTTCCAAGAAGACCAAGTTGTCCTATCTGTTCTCCAAAACTCTCTGGACACGCCTATCCTTGAGGCCTACTCATATTGCGAGACGGCCAAGGAACTGTGGGAAACACTTAAAGGCGTGTATGGTAATGTCTCTAACATGACTAGAGTCTTTGAGGTCAAGAAGGCCATAAACGACCTTAACCAAGATGATGTGGAGTTCACTAAGCATCTTGGTAAGTTCCGTGCACTATGGTCCGAGCTTGACATGTTGCGGCCAAGTACACTTGAGGCAAGTGCGCTAAACGAAAGGAAGGAGCAAGACAAAATCTTTGGACTCCTCCTTACCTTGAACCCATCCTTCAATGACCTCTTGAAGCACATCCTAAGGGCAGAGAAGCTTCCCTCCTTTGAAGATATTTGCTCCCAAATTCAGAAAGAACAAGGATCTCTTGATTTGTTTAGCGGTAAGGGGGAGCTTGCTACGGCCAAGTAAGAGGAGAGGAAGGTGTGGGTATGCGACCACTGCAAGAAGCGGGGCCACCTGAAAGACAAATGCTGGGTTCTCCATCCTCATCTCAAGCCGGCCAAGTTCAAAGCCAACCTCTCAAAGGAAGCGGTTAGCGACAAGGGAGCCGGATCATCAAAGCAGGGAGATGAGGTGGCCATGACCGCAGCCTATGGAGATGTGGTGAGGAAGTCAGACCTTGAGGCTCTCATCCGCTCCATTGCCTCACTCAAGGAGTCTGGTATCTCTTTCTTTACCTCTAAGCCTAGTAAATCGCTTGTTATTGACTCGGGGGCTTCACATCATATGATTAGCAACCCTAGGTTAATTGACAACATAAAACCGGCTTTAGGGAATGTTGTTATTGCTAATGGAGATCAAATACCAGTAAAAGGGATAGGGGACTTGAAACTTTTTGATAAAACCTCAAAAGCTTTCTTTATGCCTACATTTACCTCCAATCTTCTATCGGTTAAGAGGGCCACAAATGATTTGAATTGTTATGCAATTTTTGGTCCTAACAGTGTTCATTTTCAGGATATTGAGACTGGAAAGGTTCTTGGAGAAGGGCAAGGGAGTGGAGATCTCTATGTCCTAGAGAAAACCGATCCAAATTTATCTTCTATTAAGTCTTGTTTTGTTGTTGATTCGAATATGGTGTGGCATGCTAGGCTAGGCCACCCTCATTCGCGTGCTTTAGGACTAATGTTTCCTAATATTTCTTTTGATAATTCTACTTGTGAACCTTGTATTCTTGGAAAACATTGCAAGTCTATCTTTCCTAAGTCAACTACTATTTATGAAAATTGTTTTGATTTAGTTCACTCAGATGTTTGGACATCACCATGCCTATCTAGAGATAATAACAAGTATTTTGTGACTTTTATTGATGAAAAATCAAAATATACTTGGATTACCTTATTGCCTTCTAAAGATAGAGTGTTTGATGCCTTTGTCAACTTTCAAAACTATGTGACTAATCATTTTAATGCAAAACTTAAGGTTCTTAGGTCTGATAATGGTGGAGAATACACAAGTTGCAAGTTCAAAGAACATCTCTCCAAGCATGGCATTCTCCATCAAACTAGTTGTCCCTACACGCCACAACAAAATGGTGTGGCCGAGAGAAAGAACCGGCATCTCATGGAAGTGGCGCGGGCAATCATGTTCCACTCTAGTGTTCCCAAACGATATTGGGGTGATGCTGTGATGACTGCATGCTATCTCATCAACCGGACACCAACCAGAGTTCTTCATGACTTATCTCCATTTGAAGTACTAAACAAATTTAAACCATCCCTTGATCACTTACGCGTTTTTGGTTGTGTTTGTTTTGTGTTAGTACCAGGAGAACAAAGGAGTAAGCTGGATGCCAAGAGTACAAAGTGCATGTTCATTGGCTACTCTACCACACAAAAGGGGTACAAATGTTATGATCCGGCCACAAGTCGTCTATATGTCTCCCGAGATGTCCGGTTCCTAGAGAATGTGGGCTACTATGACAAGAAGGACTGGAACAACCTTAAAGACCTCTCTCACTCACCTAATGACCGAGCTTCAAGTCTAAGGTTCCTTCTTGATCACCTTGGCAACCCGTCTCCACCAACGGGTGTCGTGCAGCCAATGCTACGCCAAACTCCTACCAACGGTGGGTCTGACCAAGGAGATACGAATAACAATGTTTCAGCCCAAGATAGTGTGTCCCTTGAGTCTGGCCTACCTATAGCCGGTGTTCCTGTTCCTGGCCCTACACCGGACACACATGCTCCGGCAGCGGCTTCTACCGAGGAAAACACGGAGACGGTTCTTACGGACGGTACGTCCACGGAGTTGCCTAGTATGGATCCACCTCCTGCACCAGTCCTGCGTCGGAGCACCAGACCTCGATCTGATCCCTCCACTTGGAAGAACAAGCGTGTATATTACAACAGTCAAGCCGTCGCTCATCCCATTCAGTCCGTTTGTTCCCTTGAGCTGTTACCTGCTGATCACCAAGCTTTCTTCGGCCAAGTTGACGCCAATTGGATCCCGCAGACATATGATGAAGCCAAGGAGCATCAGGTTTGGTTAGATGCGGTCAAGGATGAAACCGGTGCCATGATCCGGAATCATACGTGGGACGAATCGGATCTTCCTCAAGGCAAGCGGGCAGTTAGCTCCAAATGGGTGTTCACCATAAAGTATTTGAGCAATGGTGACATTGAACGGCATAAAGCCCGGTTAGTGGCCCGTGGCTTCACCCAAACCTATGGTGCGGACTACACGGACACCTTTGCACCCGTGGCCAAGCTCCATACGGTTCGGGTTGTGCTGTCTCTTGCTGTCAACCTATCATGGGACTTATGGCAGATGGATGTGAAGAACGCCTTTCTTCAAGGTGAACTTGATGAAGAAGTGTACATGACGCCTCCTCCCGGCCTTGAAGACTTGGTTACACCCGGAAAAGTCTTGAGGCTACGTAAGGCCATCTATGGCCTTAAGCAGTCCCCACGAGCTTGGTACCACAAACTAAGCTCTACTCTCAAGACTTATGGTTTTAAGCGATCGGAGGCTGATCATACTCTCTTCACACGTCGCACCTCTATTGGTTGGGTGGTGGTGCTCATATACGTCGACGACATCATCGTGACTGGTGATGATAAGGCGGCCATCCAGGACACCAAGGACTCCCTCAAGTCGGCATTTGACATCAAGGACCTTGGGGAACTCAAATACTTTCTTGGTATTGAAATTTGTCGCTCACCGGAAGGACTCTTCCTCTCACAACGCAAGTACACTCTTGACTTGTTAGAGGAGACTGGCAAGCTTGGTGTGTCTCCGGTCGCTACGCCACTTGATGAAGACTACCAGCTCAAGCGAAAGGGGGAGAGCTTACGGGCAAAAGAAGGCCGACCTAAGGAACCAATGGACGAGCCATTCTTAGACGTCACACGCTACCGCCGGCTTGTAGGTAAGCTAATATACCTTACTATCACACGACCTGACATATGTTATGCTGTGAATCAGGTTAGCCAACATATGAAGGCACCAAGCAAGTACCAATGGAGTCAAGTCGAGAGGATCCTAAGCTATCTCAAGGGCAGTCCGGGTCAAGGTATTTGGATGGGCAAGAATGACAACACCGAGATCGTTGGCTACTGTGATGCGGATTACAATGGCGACACGCTGGATAGAAGATCCACTACTGGGTACTGCACGTTCGTTGGAGGCAACATGGTTACATGGAGGTCTAAGAAACAAAAGGTGGTTTCATGCTCTAGCGCCGAGGCCGAGTATAGAGCTATGAGGAAGCTCACTAACGAGATGACATGGCTGAAGGGACTACTCAAGGACTTAGGCATCGAGACAAAGCAGCCCATGACCATGCACTGCGACAATGAAGCGGCCATCCACATTGCCACAAACTCGGTCTTTCATGAGAGGACCAAGCACATAGAAAGCGATTGCCACAAGGTGAGAGAGAAGATTGAAGAAGGAGTGGTGTTACCATGCCACACAAGGAGTCAAGATCAGCTAGCTGACATCTTCACCAAGTCTGCAAGCTCCAAGGTTTGTGATCACATCTATAGCAAACTTGGACTTGTAGACATTACACGGCCATGATCAAGCTTCTCTAATCCGTGGACAGCACACTCTTTTTCCCTTGACTTGGTTTTGTCCCATGAGGTTTTCTAAGTCAAGGTTTTTAATGAGGTGCTGCTTCACGGGTTCCAAGCTTAGCCATTTCATTAGGCTAAGCTTGAGGGGGAGTATTGATCAAAAGAATAAGCCTAAGGCAGCCATGGCCGTCCGTACAAGTGTTGAATATGGGCTGTCCGTACAAGTGTGGTGAAATGGCCGAGTCTTCTTGTGATAAGGAATGGAGAGGAGGCCTGAAGCCCACTAGAAGGATCGAGAAGCACATTATAACCGTTAGAGAGAAGGGAAGGAAATAGTCACATGTTTGGTAAGGATGGGCTGTCGCTTTCACCTTGGGATGTAGTGTGTCTCTCTCCTAATGTCCCTATCCCACTTGTGTGTCTCGGTCAAGGGTGTAGCCCTAGTTTGTGTTTCCTTAAATAGGCTCATAGCCACCTTGTATTATCGCTTCTTATGGAATAAGAAAAACCTAATCTTTTCATCTTCCTCATTCTCTTTGTCTACTGAAACCTATCTCCAATCTCTTGATTCTCTTCTTTATTCTACAAAGTCTTACATAAAATGTATCTTAATCCAAAGCAACTGACTAATTATATGAGTTTGAGATGGATGTGGAGAGTTTAAAAGCCACTTGAACTCATTTTGTCCCAAAACAGGTTAAAATTAAGAAAACATTGCTTAGAAGCACTAAACAGCTTTGTTAGTGTTTTTGTGGTTAAAATGTGTCTTAATCCAATGCAACTAACTAATTATAAGAGTTTTAGATAGATGTGGAGAGTTTAAAAGCCACTTATACCCATTTTGTCCCAAAACAGGCTAAAACCAAGAAAACATTGCTTAGAAGCTCTAAACAGCTATGTTAGTGTTTCTGGGGTTAAAATGTGTCTTAATCCAATGCAACTGGCTAATGATAAGAGTTTGAGATGGATGTGGAGAGTTTAGAAGCCACTTATACACATTTGTCCCAAAACAGGCTAAAATCAAGAAAACATTGCTTAGAATCTGTAAACAGCTTTGTTAGTGTTTCTAGGGTTAAAATGTGTCTTAATCCAATGCAACTAACTAATTATAAGAGTTTTAGATAGATGTGGAGAGTTTAAAAGCCACTTATACCCATTTTGTCCCAAAAAGGCTAAAACCAAGAAAACATTGCTTAGAAGCTCTAAACAGCTATGTTAGTGTTTCTGGGGTTAAAATGTGTCTTAATCCAATGCAACTGACTAACTATAAGAGTTTGAGATGGATGTGGAGAGTTTAAAAGCCACTTATACACATTTTGTCCCAAAACAGGCTAAAATCAAGAAAACATTGCTTAGAAGCTGTAAACAGCTTTGTTAGTGTTTCTGGGGTTAAAAAGTGTCTTAATCCAATGCAACTGACTAATTATAAGAGTTTGAGATTGATGTGGAGAGTTTAAAAGCCACTTATACCCATTTTGTCCCAAAACAGGCTAAAACCAAGAAAACATTGCTTAGAAGCTCTAAACAGCTATGTTAGTGTTTCTGGGGTTAAAATGTGTCTTAATCCAATGCAACTGGCTAATTATAAGAGTTTGAGATGGATGTGGAGAGTTTAGAAGCCACTTATACACATTTGTCCCAAAACAGGCTAAAATCAAGAAAACATTGCTTAGAATCTGTAAACAGCTTTGTTAGTGTTTCTAGGGTTAAAATGTGTCTTAATCCAATGCAACTGACTAATTATAAGAGTTTGAGATGGATGTGGAGAGTTTAGAAGCCACTTATACACATTTGTCCCAAAACAGGCTAAAATCAAGAAAACATTGCTTAGAATCTGTAAACAGCTTTGTTAGTGTTTCTAGGGTTAAAATGTGTCTTAATCCAATGCAACTGACTAATTATAAGAGTTTGAGATTGATGTGGAGAGTTTAAAAGCCACTTATACCCATTTTGTCCCAAATCAGGCTAAAACCAAGAAAACATTGCCTAGAAGCTATAAACAGCTTAGTGTTTCTGGGATTAAAATGTATCTTAATCCAAAGCAATTGACTAATTATATGAGTTTGAGATGGATGTGGAGAGTTTAAAAGCCACTTATACCCATTTTGTCCCAAAACAGGTTAAAACCAAGAAAACATTGCTTAGAAGCACTACACAGCTTTGTTAGTGTTTTTGTGGTTAAAATGTGTCTTAATCCAATGCAACTAACTAATTATAAGAGTTTTAGATAGATGTGGAGAGTTTAAAAGCCACTTATACCCATTTTGTCCCAAAACAGGCTAAAACCAAGAAAACATTGCTTAGAAGCACTACACAGCTTTGTTAGTGTTTCTGTGGTTAAAATGTGTCTTAATCCAATGCAACTAACTAATTATAAGAGTTTTAGATAGATGTGGAGAGTTTAAAAGCCACTTATACCCATTTTGTCCCAAAACAGGCTAAAACCAAGAAAACATTGCTTAGAAGCTCTAAACAGCTATGTTAGTGTTTCTGGGGTTAAAATGTGTCTTAATCCAATGCAACTGGCTAATTATAAGAGTTTGAGATGGATGTGGAGAGTTTAGAAGCCACTTATACACATTTGTCCCAAAACAGGCTAAAATCAAGAAAACATTGCTTAGAATCTGTAAACAGCTTTGTTAGTGTTTCTAGGGTTAAAATGTGTCTTAATCCAATGCAACTGACTAATTATAAGAGTTTGAGATTGATGTGGAGAGTTTAAAAGCCACTTATACCCATTTTGTCCCAAAATAGGCTAAAACCAAGAAAACATTGCCTAGAAGCTATAAACAGCTATGTTAGTGTTTCTGGGATTAAAATGAATCTTAATCCAAAGCAACTGACTAATTATATGAGTTTGAGATGGATGTGGAGAGTTTAAAAGCCACTTGAACTCATTTTGTCCCAAAACAGGTTAAAATTTAGAAAACATTGCTTAGAAGCACTAAACAGCTTTGTTAGTGTTTTTGTGGTTAAAATGTGTCTTAATCCAATGCAACTAACTAATTATAAGAGTTTTAGATAGATGTGGAGAGTTTAAAAGCCACTTATACCCATTTTGTCCCAAAAAGGCTAAAACCAAGAAAACATTGCTTAGAAGCTCTAAACAGCTATGTTAGTGTTTCTGGGGTTAAAATGTGTCTTAATCCAATGCAACTGACTAACTATAAGAGTTTGAGATGGATGTGGAGAGTTTAAAAGCCACTTATACACATTTTGTCCCAAAACAGGCTAAAATCAAGAAAACATTGCTTAGAAGCAGTAAACAGCTTTGTTAGTGTTTCTGGGGTTAAAAAGTGTCTTAATCCAATGCAACTGACTAATTATAAGAGTTTGAGATTGATGTGGAGAGTTTAAAAGCCACTTATACCCATTTTGTCCCAAAACAGGCTAAAACCAAGAAAACATTGCCTAGAAGCTATAGACAGCTTTGTTAGTGTTTCTGGGATTAAAATGTATCTTAATCCAAAGCAACTGACTAATTATATGAGTTTGAGATGGATGTGGAGAGTTTAAAAGCCACTTATACCCATTTTGTCCCAAAACAGGCTAAAACCAAGAAAACATTGCTGAGAAGCACCAAACAGCTATGTTAGTGTTTCTGGGGTTAAAATGTGTCTTAATCCAATGCAAAAGACTAATTATAAGAGTTTGAGATTGATGTGGAGAGTTTAAAAGCCACTTATACCCATTTTGTCTCAAAACAGGCTAAAACCAAGAAAACATTGCCTAGAAGCTATAAACAGCTTAGTGTTTCTGGGATTAAAATGTAACTTAATCCAAAGCAATTGACTAATTATATGAGTTTGAGATGGATGTGGAGAGTTTAAAAGCCACTTATACCCATTTTGTCCCAAAACAGGTTAAAACCAAGAAAACATTGCTTAGAAGCACTAAACAGCTTTGTTAGTGTTTTTGTGGTTAAAATGTGTCTTAATCCAATGCAACTAACTAATTATAAGAGTTTTAGATAGATGTGGAGAGTTTAAAAGCCACTTATACCCATTTTGTCCCAAAACAGGCTAAAACCAAGAAAACATTGCTTAGAAGCACTACACAGCTTTGTTAGTGTTTCTGTGGTTAAAATGCGTCTTAATTCAATGCAACTAACTAATTATAAGAGTTTTAGATAGATGTGGAGAGTTTAAAAGCCACTTATACCCATTTTGTCCCAAAACAGGCTAAAACCAAGAAAACATTGCTTAGAAGCTCTAAACAGCTATGTTAGTGTTTCTGGGGTTAAAATGTGTCTTAATCCAATGCAACTGGCTAATTATAAGAGTTTGAGATGGATGTGGAGAGTTTAGAAGCCACTTATACACATTTGTCCCAAAACAGGCTAAAATCAAGAAAACATTGCTTAGAATCTGTAAACAGCTTTGTTAGTGTTTCTAGGGTTAAAATGTGTCTTAATCCAATGCAACTGACTAATTATAAGAGTTTGAGATTGATGTGGAGAGTTTAAAAGCCACTTATACCCATTTTGTCCCAAAAGAGGCTAAAACCAAGAAAACATTGCTTAGAAGCTCTAAACAGCTATGTTAGTGTTTCTAGGGTTAAAATGTGTCTTAATCCAATGCAACTAACTAATTATAAGAGTTTGAGATGGATGTGGAGAGTTTAGAAGCCACTTATACCCATTTTGTCCCAAATCAGGCTAAAACCAAGAAAACATTGCTGAGAAGCACCAAACAGCTATGTTAGTGTTTCTGGGGTTAAAATATGTCTTAATCCAATGCAAATGACTAAATATAAGAGTTTGAGATTGATGTGGAGAGTTTAAAAGCCACTTATACCCATTTTGTCCCAAAACAGGCTAAAACCAAGAAAACATTGCCTAGAAGCTATAAACAGCTTTGTTAGTGTTTCTGAAATTAAAATGTATCTTAATCCAAAGCAACTGACTAATTATATGAGTTTGAGATAGATGTGGAGAGTTTAAAAGCCACTTGTACTCATTTTGTCCCAAAACAGGTTAAAATTAAGAAAACATTGCTTAGAAGCACTAAACAGCTTTGTTAGTGTTTTTGTCGTTAAAATGTTTCTTAATCCAATGCAACTAACTAATTATAAGAGTTTGAGATGGATGTGGAGAGTTTAGAAGCCACTTATACACATTTTGTCCCAAAACAGGCTATAATCAAGAAAACATTGCTTAGAATCTGTAAACAGCTTTGTTAGTGTTTCTAGGGTTAAAATGTGTCTTAATCCAATGCAACTGACTAATTATAAGAGTTTGAGATTGATGTGGAGAGTTTAAAAGCCACTTATACCCATTTTGTCCCAAAACAGGCTAAAACCAAGAAAACATTGCTGAGAAGCACCAAACAGCTATGTTAGTGTTTCTGGGGTTAAAAAATGTCTTAATCCAATGCAAATGACTAATTATAAGAGTTTGAGATTGATGTGGAGAGTTTAAAAGCCACTTATACCCATTTTGTCCCAAAACAGGCTAAAACCAAGAAAACATTGCCTAGAAGCTATAAACAGCTATGTTAGTGTTTCTGGGATTAAAATGTATCTTAATCCAAAGCAACTGACTAATTATATGAGTTTGAGATGGATGTGGAAAGTTTAAAAGCCACTTGAACTCATTTTGTCCCAAAACAGGTTAAAATTAAGAAAACATTGCTTAGAAGCACTAAACAGCTTTGTTAGTGTTTTTGTGGTTAAAATGTGTCTTAATCCAATGCAACTAACTAATTATAAGAGTTTTAGATAGATGTGGAGAGTTTAAAAGCCACTTATACCCATTTTGTCCCAAAACAGGCTAAAACCAAGAAAACATTGCTGAGAAGCACCAAACAGCTTTGTTAGTGTTTCTGGGGTTAAAATGTGTCTTAATCCAATGCAACTAACTTATTATAAGAGTTTTAGATAGATGTGGAGAGTTTAAAAGCCACTTATACCCATTTTGTCCCAAAAGAGGCTAAAACCAAGAAAACATTGCTTAGAAGCTCTAAACAGCTATGTTAGTGTTTCTAGGGTTAAAATGTGTCTTAATCCAATGCAACTAACTAATTATAAGAGTTTGAGATGGATGTGGAGAGTTTAGAAGCCACTTATACACATTTTGTCCCAAAACAGGCTAAAATCAAGAAAACATTGCTTAGAATCTGTAAACAGCTTTGTTAGTGTTTCTAGGGTTAAAATGTTTCTTAATCCAATGCAACTAACTAATTATAAGAGTTTGAGATGGATGTGGAGAGTTTAGAAGCCACTTATACACATTTTCTGAAATGGGACACCACCGTCCGTACGGCCGTACGGACGTCCGTACTGTTATCAAAGTGGGCCGTCCGTACAACCATCGAGGATATCAGGTCCAGCCCATCAGTGAGAGCCTCCAACGGTCACAAGCCTTCGAGATCCTTCCTCCTTCATAACCGTTGACAAGCTGTGCAAGTGGAAGGGAAAGGAAGATCACATGTTGTGATTAAGGAGGTGTCACTATCTCCATTTGTAAATGTGTATAGCATCTTAGAGGAATATTCTTGTATGTATGACTATAATAAGGATGTAACTAGGTTACTAATAAAGTAAGAAGAGAAAATATCTCTTTCTCCTATTCTCTCCATACGCCTACTCTCTTCCCTTCTCTATCCGATCTCTATTCTTAGTTACTCTCAAATCTCTCTAATTTAAAACTTACATGGTATCAGAGCAGATTGTTCCTGTTCTTTGACTTCATCTCCATCACAATCTTCCGCATTCTCTCTATCTTGTGCTTTCAAATCTCTTTGTTCCCAAAATTTCTGTTAACCGTTGGGTAAACACCTAAACCACCGAATTCATCATGGAAAACACCAAAACTATGATTGTTCCGGTTACTCTCAAGGGAGAGAACTACTTACTGTGGGCTAGAACCACGAAGACAGCCCTATGCGGCCGAGGACTTTGGTCCCATGTTGAAGCGAGTGAGGCTCCAAGTGGCGAGGCCACCAAAGACGACAAGGATCTTGTCGCAGACGAAAGGAACAAGTGGTTTCAAGAAGACCAAGGAGTCCTAGCCATTATTCAAAACTCCCTAGATGCCCCCATCCTTGAAGCTTACTCCTATTGCGAAACTGCAAAGGACTTATGGGACACTCTTAAGAATGTCTTTGGAAATGTTACTAACGTGAACCGGATCTTCGAGATTAAGAGAACCATCAACAATCTCAACCAGGAAGACATGGAGTTCACTAAACACTTTGGAAAGTTTAGGTCACTTTGGGCTGAACTAGAGATGCTCCGGCCGGCGACCGTAGATCCAGCCATCTTGAACGAAAGGCGTGAACAAGATAAAGTGTTCGGCTTACTCTTAACGTTGAACCCCTCCTACAACGACCTTATCAAGCATATCCTACGATCTGACAAGCTTCCTAGCCTAGACGACGTATGTAACCAAATTCAAAAGGAACATGGTTCCATGGGGCTATTCGGAGGCAAAGGGGAGTTAATAACTGTCAACAAGGTGGAAATGGCATCGGCTAACCGAGGATACTACAAGCCGGACGACAAGAATCCACCAGTATGTGAACATTGTAAGAAAGTGGGTCACTTCAAGAGCCGCTGCTGGATCCTTCACCCACACCTTCGCCGTGGAGGACCAAACCGTGGAGGACCACCAAGAGCCCATCAAGCCGCTGTAATGGGAGAAACACCAACCGAACCATCCCAACAAGCTACTGCACTCACGGCGTCCTCCGAGCTGGTGAGGAAGTCCGACCTTGATGCGCTCATCAAAGCCCTCAAGGAGGCCTCCGGTAAATCTTTTCTCGCCCTAAACAAAACTAAACCTCTTATTGTTGACTCCGGTGCATCTCATCACATGATTAGTGATTCTAGATTAATAAGTGATATTACACCGGCAAATGGTAATGTTGTTATAGCTAATGGCGAGAAGGTACCGGTTAAAGGTGTAGGAAATTTGAAATTGTTTGACAAAGTAACCAAGGTTTTTTATATGCCAACTTTCACATCAAATTTACTATCCGTTAAGAGAGCTACCACTGATTTGAATTGTTATGCAATATTTAGTCCTAACAAGGTTCATTTTCAGGATATTGAAACAAGTAAAGTTCTTGGACAAGGAGGTTCTAAGGATGATCTCTATGTGCTTGAGGACTTGAATCTATCTTCTACTTCTGCATCTTGTTTTAAATCGGTTGTTGTTAAACCTAATGACTCTATTCTTCATGCTAGATTAGGACATCCTCACACTAGAGCCTTAACCTTGATGTTTCCTAGTATTTCTTTTAAAAATGATGAATGTGAGGCTTGTATCCTTGGTAAACATTGCAAAACTGTTTTTCCTAAATCTATTACTATGTGAAAACTGTTTTGATTTAGTCCATTCTGATGTTTGGACATCTCCTTGCCTTTCTAGAGAAAATCAAAAGTATTTTGTTATTTTTATTGATGAAAAATCGAAATATACTTGGTTGACCTTACTCCCTTCTAAGGATAGAGTTCTTGAGGCCTTTACTAATTTCCAAAATTATGTTACTAACCACTATCATGCAAAGATTAAAATTTTGAGATCAGATAATGGTGGAGAATACACAAGTCATGCCTTTAAACAACATCTAGCCAAACATGGAATTCTTCACCAAACTAGTTGCCCATACACACCACAACAAAATGGAGTGGCTGAGAGGAAGAATAGGCATCTCATGGAGGTTGCAAGGTCTATGATGTTCCATACAACGGTTCCAAAGCGTTTTTGGGGTGATGCTGTCCTTACGGCCTGTTACCTTATTAATCGCACACCAACGAAGATCCTTAATGACATATCCCCATTTGAGGTATTAAACAAGGCTAAACCTACATTTGACCATCTAAGGGTGTTTGGTTGTGTTTGTTATGTGTTGCGACCAGGTGAACTACGAGACAAACTCGATGCCAAGAGTGTTAAGAGCATGTTTATCGGCTACTCCACAACACAAAAGGGCTATAAGTGCTATGATCCGGCGACAAGGAGAGTTCTCATATCTCGTGATGTCAAGTTTGTGGAGACAAAAGGATTCTATGACGAGCCCAACTGGGATGAACTACGTAACCTATCAACCACCCCATCGGATCGAACGCGGAACCTACGTGTCATCCTTGAGCGGCTAGGCATTGAAAACGATCGGGCCGCCAATGATCCTGCCGAGCCAACTGAACCTTCTGTCCCATCTACTGATCCTGTTCCTGTCGAGCCAAATGCACCAGAAACATCTATGGAAGATCATGGTACCGCGGACTCCGGACACGGACACGGACACGGACACGGACACGGACACGGACACGGACATGGACATGGACACGGACACGGACACGGACACGGACATGGACACGGACACGGACACGGACACGGACACGGACACGGACACGGTACCACGGACACGGACACGGACACGGACACGGACACAGTACCATTCACGGAACCGGAAGTTCCAGTCAGTGCTGAGTCCGACGCTGGGCCTATCGTTCCTCTCCGACGAAGTCAGCGCATCAAGTTTCACCCCAACAACTGGACGAACACTCGAGTGTACTACAACAACATGGCCGTCGCGCACCCAATTCAGGCCGTATGTTCACTTGCTCATCTCCCGATTGATCATCAAGTCTTTCTTGGCCACATTGATGCGAACTGGATTCCCCAGACCTATGCTGAGGCCAAGGACCACAAGGAATGGCAAGATGCGATCAACGCTGAAAACACGGCCATGGTCCAAAACCGTACGTGGGATGAAGCCGATTTGCCCAACGGCAAGAAGGCCGTTACCTCGCGTTATATCTTCACCATCAAATACAAGAGCAATGGTGAGATCGAACGCTACAAAGCCCGGCTTGTTGCACGAGGATTCACACAAACGTATGGGGAGGACTATCTTGATACGTTTGCTCCGGTGGCCAAGCTTCACACCGTTCGAGTCGTTCTCTCTCTTGCCACCAACCTCGATTGGGAACTTTGGCAAATGGATGTTAAGAACGCCTTCTTGCAAGGAGAGCTTGAAGACGAAGTGTATATGCGGCCACCACCGGGCTTAGAAGACACCATTAGTCCGGGCAAGGTGTTAAAACTCAACAAAGCAATCTATGGCCTAAAACAGTCTCCAAGAGCATGGTACCACAAGCTAAGCACCACTCTCCTTGACAAAGGATTCCGAAAATCCGAGGCTGATCATACTCTATTCACGCTAACAAGCACAAAAGGTATAATAGTCATTCTAGTGTATGTTGATGATATCATCATCACTGGAAGTGACTCGGTAGGTATTCAAACCACTAAAACCTTTTTGAAATCAGTTTTTGATATTAAAGACCTTGGAGAGTTGAAATATTTTCTTGGGATAGAAGTTTACAGATCGGATAAAGGTCTATTCTTGTCACAAAGGAAATATGCACTTGACTTGTTGAGTGAAACAGGAAAATTAGGTTCAAAAGCGGTGTCTACACCCCTTGAAGAGAACTACAAGGCCGGAGGACAGGGGGAGCTTGATACAGCTCCGTTCAAGGACGTTAGCCTATACCGGCGCCTAGTAGGTAAGCTTATCTACTTAACGATCACACGACCTGATATTTGTTTTGCTGTGAACCAGGCCAGCCAGCATATGAAGAACCCAACGATCCATCATTGGAACATGGTGACACGAATCCTCAAGTACATCAAAGGCTCACCGGGACAAGGCATTTGGATGGGACGCAATAAGAACACCGAACTAGTGGGCTATTGCGATGCTGACTATGCCGGAGATCGAGAGGACCGCCGCTCAACTACAGGCTACTGCACGTTCCTTGGTGGTAACTTGGTCACTTGGAAGAGCAAGAAGCAAAAGGTCGTATCACTTTCAAGTGCGGAGTCCGAGTATAGAGCTATGAGGAAACTAACAACGGAACTGATGTGGTTAAAGGCACTCCTCAAGGATCTTGGAATTGAATCACCGAAACCAATCACTATGCATTGTGATAATGAAGCCGCCATCCATATCGCCACCAATTCAGTGTTTCATGAGAGAACCAAGCATATTGAAGTCGATTGTCATAAAGTTAGAGAGCAAATCAAGCTTGGGGTTGTCCTACCATGTCATACCGAAAGCAAAGAACAACTGGCTGACATCCTCACCAAAGCAGCAAGCCCACAAGTGTGTGAATACATTCACTCGAAGCTTGGCCTCATAGACCTTACTCGGCCATGAGATCCTAAATCGGCACCTACACTCTTTTTCCCTTGTGTATAGTTTTTCCCAAGTGGTTTTCTATACTAAGGTTTTTAATGAGGTGGGTGCCCATTTAGTCAAGCTTGATCCATGGCCTTAGTCAAGCTTGAGGGGGAGTCTGAAATGGGACACCACCGTCCGTACGGCCGTACGGACGTCCGTACTGTTATCAAAGTGGGCCGTCCGTACAACCATCGAGGATATCAGGTCCAGCCCATCAGTGAGAGCCTCCAACGGTCACAAGCCTTCGAGATCCTTCCTCCTTCATAACCGTTGACAAGCTGTGCAAGTGGAAGGGAAAGGAAGATCACATGTTGTGATTAAGGAGGTGTCACTATCTCCATTTGTAAATGTGTATAGCATCTTAGAGGAATATTCTTGTATGTATGACTATAATAAGGATGTAACTAGGTTACTAATAAAGTAAGAAGAGAAAATATCTCTTTCTCCTATTCTCTCCATACGCCTACTCTCTTCCCTTCTCTATCCGATCTCTATTCTTAGTTACTCTCAAATCTCTCTAATTTAAAACTTACACATTTTGTCCCAAAACAGGCTATAATCAAGAAAACATTGCTTAGAATCTGTAAACAGCTTTGTTAGTGTTTCTAGGGTTAAAATGTGTCTTAATCCAATGCAACTGACTAATTATAAGAGTTTGAGATTGATGTGGAGAGTTTAAAAGCCACTTATACCCATTTTGTCCCAAAACAGGCTAAAACCAAGAAAACATTGCTGAGAAGCACCAAACAGCTATGTTAGTGTTTCTGGGGTTAAAATATGTCTTAATCCAATGCAAATGACTAATTATAAGAGTTTGAGATTGATGTGGAGAGTTTAAAAGCCACTTATACCCATTTTGTCCCAAAACAGGCTAAAACCAAGAAAACATTGCCTAGAAGCTATAAACAGCTATGTTAGTGTTTCTGGGATTAAAATGTATCTTAATCCAAAGCAACTGACTAATTATATGAGTTTGAGATGGATGTGGAAAGTTTAAAAGCCACTTGAACTCATTTTGTCCCAAAACAGGTTAAAATTAAGAAAACATTGCTTAGAAGCACTAAACAGCTTTGTTAGTGTTTTTGTGGTTAAAATGTGTCTTAATCCAATGCAACTAACTAATTATAAGAGTTTTAGATAGATGTGGAGAGTTTAAAAGCCACTTATACCCATTTTGTCCCAAAACAGGCTAAAACCAAGAAAACATTGCTGAGAAGCACCAAACAGCTTTGTTAGTGTTTCTGGGGTTAAAATGTGTCTTAATCCAATGCAACTAACTTATTATAAGAGTTTTAGATAGATGTGGAGAGTTTAAAAGCCACTTATACCCATTTTGTCCCAAAAGAGGCTAAAACCAAGAAAACATTGCTTAGAAGCTCTAAACAGCTATGTTAGTGTTTCTAGGGTTAAAATGTGTCTTAATCCAATGCAACTAACTAATTATAAGAGTTTGAGATGGATGTGGAGAGTTTAGAAGCCACTTATACACATTTTGTCCCAAAACAGGCTAAAATCAAGAAAACATTGCTTAGAATCTGTAAACAGCTTTGTTAGTGTTTCTAGGGTTAAAATGTGTCTTAATCCAATGCAACTGATTAATTATAAGAGTTTGAGATTGATGTGGAGAGTTTAAAAGCCACTTATACCCATTTTGTCCCAAAAGAGGCTAAAACCAAGAAAACATTGCTTAGAAGCTCTAAACAGCTATGTTAGTGTTTCTAGGGTTAAAATGTGTCTTAATCCAATGCAACTAACTAATTATAAGAGTTTGAGATGGATGTGGAGAGTTTAGAAGCCACTTATACACATTTTGTCCCAAAACAGGCTAAAATCAAGAAAACATTGCTTAGAATCTGTAAACAGCTATGTTAGTGTTTCTGGGGTTAAAATATGTCTTAATCCAATGCAAATGACTAATTATAAGAGTTTGAGATTTATGTGGAGAGTTTAAAAGCCACTTATACCCATTTTGTCCCAAAACAGGCTAAAACCAAGAAAACATTGCCTAGAAGCTATAAACAGCTATGTTAGTGTTTCTGGGATTAAAATGTATCTTAATCCAAAGCAACTGACTAATTATATGAGTTTGAGATGGATGTGGAAAGTTTAAAAGCCACTTGAACTCATTTTGTCCCAAAACAGGTTAAAATTAAGAAAACATTGCTTAGAAGCACTAAACAGCTTTGTTAGTGTTTTTGTGGTTAAAATGTGTCTTAATCCAATGCAACTAACTAATTATAAGAGTTTTAGATAGATGTGGAGAGTTTAAAAGCCACTTATACCCATTTTGTCCCAAAACAGGCTAAAACCAAGAAAACATTGCTGAGAAGCACCAAACAGCTTTGTTAGTGTTTCTGGGGTTAAAATGTGTCTTAATCCAATGCAACTAACTTATTATAAGAGTTTTAGATAGATGTGGAGAGTTTAAAAGCCACTTATACCCATTTTGTCCCAAAAGAGGCTAAAACCAAGAAAACATTGCTTAGAAGCTCTAAACAGCTATGTTAGTGTTTCTAGGGTTAAAATGTGTCTTAATCCAATGCAACTAACTAATTATAAGAGTTTGAGATGGATGTGGAGAGTTTAGAAGCCACTTATACACATTTTGTCCCAAAACAGGCTAAAATCAAGAAAACATTGCTTAGAATCTGTAAACAGCTATGTTAGTGTTTCTGGGGTTAAAATATGTCTTAATCCAATGCAAATGACTAATTATAAGAGTTTGAGATTTATGTGGAGAGTTTAAAAGCCACTTATACCCATTTTGTCCCAAAACAGGCTAAAACCAAGAAAACATTGCCTAGAAGCTATAAACAGCTATGTTAGTGTTTCTGGGATTAAAATGTATCTTAATCCAAAGCAACTGACTAATTATATGAGTTTGAGATGGATGTGGAGAGTTTAAAAGCCACTTGAACTCATTTTGTCCCAAAACAAGTTAAAATTAAGAAAACATTGCTTAGAAGCACTAAACAGCTTTGTTAGTGTTTTTGTGGTTAAAATGTGTCTTAATCCAATGCAACTAACTAATTATAAGAGTTTTAGATAGATGTGGAGAGTTTAAAAGCCACTTATACCCATTTTGTCCCAAAAAGGCTAAAACCAAGAAAACATTGCTTAGAAGCTCTAAACAGCTATGTTAGTGTTTCTGGGGTTAAAATGTGTCTTAATCCAATGCAACTGACTAACTATAAGAGTTTGAGATGGATGTGGAGAGTTTAAAAGCCACTTATACACATTTTGTCCCAAAACAGGCTAAAATCAAGAAAACATTGCTTAGAAGCTGTAAACAGCTTTGTTAGTGTTTCTGGGGTTAAAAAGTGTCTTAATCCAATGCAACTGACTAATTATAAGAGTTTGAGATTGATGTGGAGAGTTTAAAAGCCACTTATACCCATTTTGTCCCAAAACAGGCTAAAACCAAGAAAACATTGCCTAGAAGCTATAAATAGCTTTGTTAGTGTTTCTGGGATTAAAATGTATCTTAATCCAAAGCAACTGACTAATTATATGAGTTTGAGATGGATGTGGAGAGTTTAAAAGCCACTTATACCCATTTTGTCCCAAAACAGGCTAAAACCAAGAAAACATTGCTGAGAAGCACCAAACAGCTATGTTAGTGTTTCTGGGGTTAAAATGTGTCTTAATCCAATGCAAAAGACTAATTATAAGAGTTTGAGATTGATGTGGAGAGTTTAAAAGCCACTTATACCCATTTGTCCCAAAACAGGCTAAAACCAAGAAAACATTGCTTAGAAGCACTACACAGCTTTGTTAGTGTTTCTGTGGTTAAAATGTGTCTTAATCCAATGCAACTAACTAATTATAAGAGTTTTAGATAGATGTGGAGAGTTTAAAAGCCACTTATACCCATTTTGTCCCAAAACAGGCTAAAACCAAGAAAACATTGCTTAGAAGCTCTAAACAGCTATGTTAGTGTTTCTGGGGTTAAAATGTGTCTTAATCCAATGCAACTGGCTAATTATAAGAGTTTGAGATGGATGTGGAGAGTTTAGAAGCCACCTATACACATTTTGTCCCAAAACAGGCTAAAATCAAGAAAACATTGCTTAGAATCTGTAAACAGCTTTGTTAGTGTTTCTAGGGTTAAAATGTGTCTTAATCCAATGCAACTGACTAATTATAAGAGTTTGAGATTGATGTGGAGAGTTTAAAAGCCACTTATACCCATTTTGTCCCAAAACAGGCTAAAACCAAGAAAACATTGCTGAGAAGCACCAAACAGCTATGTTAGTGTTTCTGGGGTTAAAATATGTCTTAATCCAATGCAAATGACTAATTATAAGAGTTTGAGATTGATGTGGAGAGTTTAAAAGCCACTTATACCCATTTTGTCCCAAAACAGGCTAAAACCAAGAAAACATTGCCTAGAAGCTATAAACAGAAATGTTAGTGTTTCTGGGATTAAAATGTATCTTAATCCAAAGCAACTGACTAATTATATGAGTTTGAGATGGATGTGGAGAGTTTAAAAGCCACTTGAACTCATTTTGTCCCAAAACAGGTTAAAATTAAGAAAACATTGCTTAGAAGCACTAAACAGATTTGTTAGTGTTTTTGTGGTTAAAATGTGTCTTAATCCAATGCAACTAACTAATTATAAGAGTTTTAGATAGATGTAGAGAGTTTAAAAGCCACTTATACCCATTTTGTCCCAAAAAGGCTAAAACCAAGAAAACATTGCTTAGAAGCTCTAAACAGCTATGTTAGTGTTTCTGGGGTTAAAATGTGTCTTAATCCAATGCAACTGACTAACTATAAGAGTTTGAGATGGATGTGGAGAGTTTAAAAGCCACTTATACACATTTTGTCCCAAAACAGGCTAAAATCAAGAAAACATTGCTTAGAAGCTGTAAACAGCTTTGTTAGTGTTTCTGGGGTTAAAATATGTCTTAATCCAATGCAAATGACTAATTATAAGAGTTTGAGATTGATGTGGAGAGTTTAAAAGCCACTTATACCCATTTTGTCCCAAAACAGGCTAAAACCAAGAAAACATTGCCTAGAAGCTATAAACAGCTATGCTAGTGTTTCTGGGATTAAAATGTATCTTAATCCAAAGCAAGTGACTAATTATATGAGTTTGAGATGGATGTGGAGAGTTTAAAAGCCACTTGAACTCATTTTGTCCCAAAACAGGTTAAAATTAAGAAAACATTGCATAGAAGCACTAAACAGCTTTGTTAGTGTTTTTGTGGTTAAAATGTGTCTTAATCCAATGCAACTAACTAATTATAAGAGTTTTAGATAGATGTAGAGAGTTTAAAAGCCACTTATACCCATTTTCTCCCAAAAAGGCTAAAACCAAGAAAACATTGCTTAGAAGCTCTAAACAGCTATGTTAGTGTTTCTGGGGTTAAAATGTGTCTTAATCCAATGCAACTGACTAACTATAAGAGTTTGAGATGGATGTGGAGAGTTTAAAAGCCACTTATACACATTTTGTCCCAAAACAGGCTAAAATCAAGAAAACATTGCTTAGAAGCTGTAAACAGCTTTGTTAGTGTTTCTGGGGTTAAAATATGTCTTAATCCAATGCAAATGACTAATTATAAGAGTTTGAGATTGATGTGGAGAGTTTAAAAGCCACTTATACCCATTTTGTCCCAAAACAGGCTAAAACCAAGAAAACATTGCCTAGAAGCTATAAACAGCTATGCTAGTGTTTCTAGGATTAAAATGTATCTTAATCCAAAGCAACTGACTAATTATATGAGTTTGAGATGGATGTGGAGAGTTTAAAAGCCACTTGAACTCATTTTGTCCCAAAACAGGTTAAAATTAAGAAAACATTGCATAGAAGCACTAAACAGCTTTGTTAGTGTTTTTGTGGTTAAAATGTGTCTTAATCCAATGCAACTAACTAATTATAAGAGTTTTAGATAGATGTGGAGAGTTTAAAAGCCACTTATACCCATTTTGTCCCAAAAAGGCTAAAACCAAGAAAACATTGCTTAGAAGCACCAAACAGCTTTGTTAGTGTTTCTGGGGTTAAAATGTGTCTTAATCCAATGCAACTAACTTATTATAAGAGTTTTAGATAGATGTGGAGAGTTTAAAAGCCACTTATACCCATTTTGTCCCAAAAGAGGCTAAAACCAAGAAAACATTGCTTAGAAGCTCTAAACAGCTATGTTAGTGTTTCTAGGGTTAAAATGTGTCTTAATCCAATGCAACTAACTAATTATAAGAGTTTGAGATGGATGTGGAGAGTTTAGAAGCCACTTATACACATTTTGTCCCAAAACAGGCTAAAATCAAGAAAACATTGCTTAGAATCTGTAAACAGCTTTGTTAGTGTTTCTAGGGTTAAAATGTGTCTTAATCCAATGCAACTGACTAATTATAAGAGTTTGAGATTGATGTGGAGAGTTTAAAAGCCACTTATACCCATTTTGTCCCAAAACAGGCTAAAACCAAGAAAACATTGCTGAGAAGCACCAAACAGCTATGTTAGTGTTTCTGGGGTTAAAATATGTCTTAATCCAATGCAAATGATTAATTATAAGAGTTTGAGATTGATGTGGAGAGTTTAAAAGCCACTTATACCCATTTTGTCCCAAAACAGGCTAAAACCAAGAAAAATTGCCTAGAATCTATAAACAGCTATGTTAGTGTTTCTGGGATTAAAATGTATCTTAATCCAAAGCAACTGACTAATTATATGAGTTTGAGATGGATGTGGAGAGTTTAAAAGCCACTTGAACTCATTTTGTCCCAAAACAGGTTAAAATTAAGAAAACATTGCTTAGAAGCACTAAACAGCTTTGTTAGTGTTTTTGTGGTTAAAATGTGTCTTAATCCAATGCAACTAACTAATTATAAGAGTTTTAGATAGATGTGGAGAGTTTAAAAGCCACTTATACCCATTTTGTCCCAAAACAGGCTAAAACCAAGAAAACATTGCTGAGAAGCACCAAACAGCTTTGTTAGTGTTTCTGGGGTTAAAATGTGTCTTAATCCAATGCAACTAACTTATTATAAGAGTTTTAGATAGATGTGGAGAGTTTAAAAGCCACTTATACCCATTTTGTCCCAAAAGAGGCAAAAACCAAGAAAACATTGCTTAGAAGCTCTAAACAGCTATGTTAGTGTTTCTAGGGTTAAAATGTGTCATAATCCAATGCAACTAACTAATTATAAGAGTTTGAGATGGATGTGGAGAGTTTAGAAGCCACTTATACACATTTTGTCCCAAAACAGGCTAAAATCAAGAAAACATTGCTTAGAATCTGTAAACAGCTTTGTTAGTGTTTCTAGGGTTAAAATGTGTCTTAATCCAATGCAACTGACTAATTATAAGAGTTTGAGATTGATGTGGAGAGTTTAAAAGCCACTTATACCCATTTTGTCCCAAAACAGGCTAAAACCAAGAAAACATTGCTGAGAAGCACCAAACAGCTATGTTAGTGTTTCTGGGGTTAAAATATGTCTTAATCCAATGCAAATGACTAATTATAAGAGTTTGAGATTGATGTGGAGAGTTTAAAAGCCACTTATACCCATTTTGTCCCAAAACAGGCTAAAACCAAGAAAACATTGCCTAGAAGCTATAAACAGCTATGTTAGTGTTTCTGGGATTAAAATGTATCTTAATCCAAAGCAACTGACTAATTATATGAGTTTGAGATGGATGTGGAGAGTTTAAAAGCCACTTGAACTCATTTTGTCCCAAAACAGGTTAAAATTAAGAAAACATTGCTTAGAAGCACTAAACAGATTTGTTAGTGTTTTTGTGGTTAAAATGTGTCTTAATCCAATGCAACTAACTAATTATAAGAGTTTTAGATAGATGTAGAGAGTTTAAAAGCCACTTATACCCATTTTGTCCCAAAAAGGCTAAAACCAAGAAAACATTGCTTAGAAGCTCTAAACAGCTATGTTAGTGTTTCTGGGGTTAAAATGTGTCTTAATCCAATGCAACTGACTAACTATAAGAGTTTGAGATGGATGTGGAGAGTTTAAAAGCCACTTATACACATTTTGTCCCAAAACAGGCTAAAATCAAGAAAACATTGCTTAGAAGCTGTAAACAGCTTTGTTAGTGTTTCTGGGGTTAAAATATGTCTTAATCCAATGCAAATGACTAATTATAAGAGTTTGAGATTGATGTGGAGAGTTTAAAAGCCACTTATACCCATTTTGTCCCAAAACAGGCTAAAACCAAGAAAACATTGCCTAGAAGCTATAAACAGCTATGCTAGTGTTTCTGGGATTAAAATGTATCTTAATCCAAAGCAAGTGACTAATTATATGAGTTTGAGATGGATGTGGAGAGTTTAAAAGCCACTTGAACTCATTTTGTCCCAAAACAGGTTAAAATTAAGAAAACATTGCATAGAAGCACTAAACAGCTTTGTTAGTGTTTTTGTGGTTAAAATGTGTCTTAATCCAATGCAACTAACTAATTATAAGAATTTTAGATAGATGTAGAGAGTTTAAAAGCCACTTATACCCATTTTCTCCCAAAAAGGCTAAAACCAAGAAAACATTGCTTAGAAGCTCTAAACAGCTATGTTAGTGTTTCTGGGGTTAAAATGTGTCTTAATCCAATGCAACTGACTAACTATAAGAGTTTGAGATGGATGTGGAGAGTTTAAAAGCCACTTATACACATTTTGTCCCAAAACAGGCTAAAATCAAGAAAACATTGCTTAGAAGCTGTAAACAGCTTTGTTAGTGTTTCTGGGGTTAAAATATGTCTTAATCCAATGCAAATGACTAATTATAAGAGTTTGAGATTGATGTGGAGAGTTTAAAAGCCACTTATACCCATTTTGTCCCAAAACAGGCTAAAACCAAGAAAACATTGCCTAGAAGCTATAAACAGCTATGCTAGTGTTTCTGGGATTAAAATGTATCTTAATCCAAAGCAACTGACTAATTATATGAGTTTGAGATGGATGTGGAGAGTTTAAAAGCCACTTGAACTCATTTTGTCCCAAAACAGGTTAAAATTAAGAAAACATTGCATAGAAGCACTAAACAGCTTTGTTAGTGTTTTTGTGGTTAAAATGTGTCTTAATCCAATGCAACTAACTAATTATAAGAGTTTTAGATAGATGTGGAGAGTTTAAAAGCCACTTATACCCATTTTGTCCCAAAAAGGCTAAAACCAAGAAAACATTGCTTAGAAGCACCAAACAGCTTTGTTAGTGTTTCTGGGGTTAAAATGTGTCTTAATCCAATGCAACTAACTTATTATAAGAGTTTTAGATAGATGTGGAGAGTTTAAAAGCCACTTATACCCATTTTGTCCCAAAAGAGGCTAAAACCAAGAAAACATTGCTTAGAAGCTCTAAACAGCTATGTTAGTGTTTCTAGGGTTAAAATGTGTCTTAATCCAATGCAACTAACTAATTATAAGAGTTTGAGATGGATGTGGAGAGTTTAGAAGCCACTTATACACATTTTGTCCCAAAACAGGCTAAAATCAAGAAAACATTGCTTAGAATCTGTAAACAGCTTTGTTAGTGTTTCTAGGGTTAAAATGTGTCTTAATCCAATGCAACTGACTAATTATAAGAGTTTGAGATTGATGTGGAGAGTTTAAAAGCCACTTATACCCATTTTGTCCCAAAACAGGCTAAAACCAAGAAAACATTGCTGAGAAGCACCAAACAGCTATGTTAGTGTTTCTGGGGTTAAAATATGTCTTAATCCAATGCAAATGATTAATTATAAGAGTTTGAGATTGATGTGGAGAGTTTAAAAGCCACTTATACCCATTTTGTCCCAAAACAGGCTAAAACCAAGAAAACATTGCCTAGAAGCTATAAACAGCTATGTTAGTGTTTCTGGGATTAAAATGTATCTTAATCCAAAGCAACTGACTAATTATATGAGTTTGAGATGGATGTGGAGAGTTTAAAAGCCACTTGAACTCATTTTGTCCCAAAACAGGTTAAAATTAAGAAAACATTGCTTAGAAGCACTAAACAGCTTTGTTAGTGTTTTTGTGGTTAAAATGTGTCTTAATCCAATGCAACTAACTAATTATAAGAGTTTTAGATAGATGTGGAGAGTTTAAAAGCCACTTATACCCATTTTGTCCCAAAACAGGCTAAAACCAAGAAAACATTGCTGAGAAGCACCAAACAGCTTTGTTAGTGTTTCTGGGGTTATAATGTGTCTTAATCCAATGCAACTAACTTATTATAAGAGTTTTAGATAGATGTGGAGAGTTTAAAAGCCACTTATACCCATTTTGTCCCAAAAGAGGCTAAAACCAAGAAAACATTGCTTAGAAGCTCTAAACAGCTATGTTAGTGTTTCTAGGGTTAAAATGTGTCATAATCCAATGCAACTATCTAATTATAAGAGTTTGAGATGGATGTGGAGAGTTTAGAAGCCACTTATACACATTTTGTCCCAAAACAGGCTAAAATCAAGAAAACATTGCTTAGAATCTGTAAACAGCTTTGTTAGTGTTTCTAGGGTTAAAATGTGTCTTAATCCAATGCAACTGACTAATTATAAGAGTTTGAGATTGATGTGGAGAGTTTAAAAGCCACTTATACCCATTTTGTCCCAAAACAGGCTAAAACCAAGAAAACATTGCTGAGAAGCACCAAACAGCTATGTTAGTGTTTCTGGGGTTAAAATATGTCTTAATCCAATGCAAATGACTAATTATAAGAGTTTGAGATTGATGTGGAGAGTTTAAAAGCCACTTATACCCATTTTGTCCCAAAACAGGCTAAAACCAAGAAAACATTGCCTAGAAGCTATAAACAGCTATGTTAGTGTTTCTGGGATTAAAATGTATCTTAATCCAAAGCAACTGACTAATTATATGAGTTTGAGATGGATGTGGAGAGTTTAAAAGCCACTTGAACTCATTTTGTCCCAAAACAGGTTAAAATTAAGAAAACATTGCTTAGAAGCACTAAACAGATTTGTTAGTGTTTTTGTGGTTAAAATGTGTCTTAATCCAATGCAACTAACTAATTATAAGAGTTTTAGATAGATGTAGAGAGTTTAAAAGCCACTTATACCCATTTTCTCCCAAAAAGGCTAAAACCAAGAAAACATTGCTTAGAAGCTCTAAACAGCTATGTTAGTGTTTCTGGGGTTAAAATGTGTCTTAATCCAATGCAACTGACTAACTATAAGAGTTTGAGATGGATGTGGAGAGTTTAAAAGCCACTTATACACATTTTGTCCCAAAACAGGCTAAAATCAAGAAAACATTGCTTAGAAGCTGTAAACAGCTTTGTTAGTGTTTCTGGGGTTAAAATATGTCTTAATCCAATGCAAATGACTAATTATAAGAGTTTGAGATTGATGTGGAGAGTTTAAAAGCCACTTATACCCATTTTGTCCCAAAACAGGCTAAAACCAAGAAAACATTGCCTAGAAGCTATAAACAGCTATGCTAGTGTTTCTGGGATTAAAATGTATCTTAATCCAAAGCAAGTGACTAATTATATGAGTTTGAGATGGATGTGGAGAGTTTAAAAGCCACTTGAACTCATTTTGTCCCAAAACAGGTTAAAATTAAGAAAACATTGCATAGAAGCACTAAACAGCTTTGTTAGTGTTTTTGTGGTTAAAATGTGTCTTAATCCAATGCAACTAACTAATTATAAGAGTTTTAGATAGATGTAGAGAGTTTAAAAGCCACTTATACCCATTTTCTCCCAAAAAGGCTAAAACCAAGAAAACATTGCTTAGAAGCTCTAAACAGCTATGTTAGTGTTTCTGGGGTTAAAATGTGTCTTAATCCAATGCAACTGACTAACTATAAGAGTTTGAGATGGATGTGGAGAGTTTAAAAGCCACTTATACACATTTTGTCCCAAAACAGGCTAAAATCAAGAAAACATTGCTTAGAAGCTGTAAACAGCTTTGTTAGTGTTTCTGGGGTTAAAATATGTCTTAATCCAATGCAAATGACTAATTATAAGAGTTTGAGATTGATGTGGAGAGTTTAAAAGCCACTTATACCCATTTTGTCCCAAAACAGGCTAAAACCAAGAAAACATTGCCTAGAAGCTATAAACAGCTATGCTAGTGTTTCTGGGATTAAAATGTATCTTAATCCAAAGCAACTGACTAATTATATGAGTTTGAGATGGATGTGGAGAGTTTAAAAGCCACTTGAACTCATTTTGTCCCAAAACAGGTTAAAATTAAGAAAACATTGCATAGAAGCACTAAACAGCTTTGTTAGTGTTTTTGTGGTTAAAATGTGTCTTAATCCAATGCAACTAACTAATTATAAGAGTTTTAGATAGATGTGGAGAGTTTAAAAGCCACTTATACCCATTTTGTCCCAAAAAGGCTAAAACCAATAAAACATTGCTTAGAAGCACCAAACAGCTTTGTTAGTGTTTCTGGGGTTAAAATGTGTCTTAATCCAATGCAACTAACTTATTATAAGAGTTTTAGATAGATGTGGAGAGTTTAAAAGCCACTTATACCCATTTTGTCCCAAAAGAGGCTAAAACCAAGAAAACATTGCTTAGAAGCTCTAAACAGCTATGTTAGTGTTTCTAGGGTTAAAATGTGTCTTAATCCAATGCAACTAACTAATTATAAGAGTTTGAGATGGATGTGGAGAGTTTAGAAGCCACTTATACACATTTTGTCCCAAAACAGGCTAAAATCAAGAAAACATTGCTTAGAATCTGTAAACAGCTTTGTTAGTGTTTCTAGGGTTAAAATGTGTCTTAATCCAATGCAACTGACTAATTATAAGAGTTTGAGATTGATGTGGAGAGTTTAAAAGCCACTTATACCCATTTTGTCCCAAAACAGGCTAAAACCAAGAAAACATTGCTGAGAAGCACCAAACAGCTATGTTAGTGTTTCTGGGGTTAAAATATGTCTTAATCCAATGCAAATGATTAATTATAAGAGTTTGAGATTGATGTGGAGAGTTTAAAAGCCACTTATACCCATTTTGTCCCAAAACAGGCTAAAACCAAGAAAACATTGCCTAGAAGCTATAAACAGCTATGTTAGTGTTTCTGGGATTAAAATGTATCTTAATCCAAAGCAACTGACTAATTATATGAGTTTGAGATGGATGTGGAGAGTTTAAAAGCCACTTGAACTCATTTTGTCCCAAAACAGGTTAAAATTAAGAAAACATTGCTTAGAAGCACTAAACAGCTTTGTTAGTGTTTTTGTGGTTAAAATGTGTCTTAATCCAATGCAACTAACTAATTATAAGAGTTTTAGATAGATGTGGAGAGTTTAAAAGCCACTTATACCCATTTTGTCCCAAAACAGGCTAAAACCAAGAAAACATTGCTGAGAAGCACCAAACAGCTTTGTTAGTGTTTCTGGGGTTAAAATGTGTCTTAATCCAATGCAACTAACTTATTATAAGAGTTTTAGATAGATGTGGAGAGTTTAAAAGCCACTTATACCCATTTTGTCCCAAAAGAGGCTAAAACCAAGAAAACATTGCTTAGAAGCTCTAAACAGCTATGTTAGTGTTTCTAGGGTTAAAATGTGTCTTAATCCAATGCAACTAACTAATTATAAGAGTTTGAGATGGATGTGGAGAGTTTAGAAGCCACTTATACACATTTTGTCCCAAAACAGGCTAAAATCAAGAAAACATTGCTTAGAATCTGTAAACAGCTATGTTAGTGTTTCTGGGGTTAAAATATGTCTTAATCCAATGCAAATGACTAATTATAAGAGTTTGAGATTTATGTGGAGAGTTTAAAAGCCACTTATACCCATTTTGTCCCAAAACAGGCTAAAACCAAGAAAACATTGCCTAGAAGCTATAAACAGCTATGTTAGTGTTTCTGGGATTAAAATGTATCTTAATCCAAAGCAACTGACTAATTATATGAGTTTGAGATGGATGTGGAGAGTTTAAAAGCCACTTGAACTCATTTTGTCCCAAAACAGGTTAAAATTAAGAAAACATTGCATAGAAGCACTAAACAGCTTTGTTAGTGTTTTTGTGGTTAAAATGTGTCTTAATCCAATGCAACTAACTAATTATAAGAGTTTTAGATAGATGTAGAGAGTTTAAAAGCCACTTATACCCATTTTCTCCCAAAAAGGCTAAAACCAAGAAAACATTGCTTAGAAGCTCTAAACAGCTATGTTAGTGTTTCTGGGGTTAAAATGTGTCTTAATCCAATGCAACTGACTAACTATAAGAGTTTGAGATGGATGTGGAGAGTTTAAAAGCCACTTATACACATTTTGTCCCAAAACAGGCTAAAATCAAGAAAACATTGCTTAGAAGCTGTAAACAGCTTTGTTAGTGTTTCTGGGGTTAAAATATGTCTTAATCCAATGCAAATGACTAATTATAAGAGTTTGAGATTGATGTGGAGAGTTTAAAAGCCACTTATACCCATTTTGTCCCAAAACAGGCTAAAACCAAGAAAACATTGCCTAGAAGCTATAAACAGCTATGCTAGTGTTTCTGGGATTAAAATGTATCTTAATCCAAAGCAACTGACTAATTATATGAGTTTGAGATGGATGTGGAGAGTTTAAAAGCCACTTGAACTCATTTTGTCCCAAAACAGGTTAAAATTAAGAAAACATTGCATAGAAGCACTAAACAGCTTTGTTAGTGTTTTTGTGGTTAAAATGTGTCTTAATCCAATGCAACTAACTAATTATAAGAGTTTTAGATAGATGTGGAGAGTTTAAAAGCCACTTATACCCATTTTGTCCCAAAAAGGCTAAAACCAAGAAAACATTGCTTAGAAGCACCAAACAGCTTTGTTAGTGTTTCTGGGGTTAAAATGTGTCTTAATCCAATGCAACTAACTTATTATAAGAGTTTTAGATAGATGTGGAGAGTTTAAAAGCCACTTATACCCATTTTGTCCCAAAAGAGGCTAAAACCAAGAAAACATTGCTTAGAAGCTCTAAACAGCTATGTTAGTGTTTCTAGGGTTAAAATGTGTCTTAATCCAATGCAACTAACTAATTATAAGAGTTTGAGATGGATGTGGAGAGTTTAGAAGCCACTTATACACATTTTGTCCCAAAACAGGCTAAAATCAAGAAAACATTGCTTAGAATCTGTAAACAGCTTTGTTAGTGTTTCTAGGGTTAAAATGTGTCTTAATCCAATGCAACTGACTAATTATAAGAGTTTGAGATTGATGTGGAGAGTTTAAAAGCCACTTATACCCATTTTGTCCCAAAACAGGCTAACACCAAGAAAACATTGCTGAGAAGCACCAAACAGCTATGTTAGTGTTTCTGGGGTTAAAATATGTCTTAATCCAATGCAAATGATTAATTATAAGAGTTTGAGATTGATGTGGAGAGTTTAAAAGCCACTTATACCCATTTTGTCCCAAAACAGGCTAAAACCAAGAAAACATTGCCTAGAAGCTATAAACAGCTATGTTAGTGTTTCTGGGATTAAAATGTATCTTAATCCAAAGCAACTGACTAATTATATGAGTTTGAGATGGATGTGGAGAGTTTAAAAGCCACTTGAACTCATTTTGTCCCAAAACAGGTTAAAATTAAGAAAACATTGCTTAGAAGCACTAAACAGCTTTGTTAGTGTTTTTGTGGTTAAAATGTGTCTTAATCCAATGCAACTAACTAATTATAAGAGTTTTAGATAGATGTGGAGAGTTTAAAAGCCACTTATACCCATTTTGTCCCAAAACAGGCTAAAACCAAGAAAACATTGCTGAGAAGCACCAAACAGCTTTGTTAGTGTTTCTGGGGTTAAAATGTGTCTTAATCCAATGCAACTAACTTATTATAAGAGTTTTAGATAGATGTGGAGAGTTTAAAAGCCACTTATACCCATTTTGTCCCAAAAGAGGCTAAAACCAAGAAAACATTGCTTAGAAGCTCTAAACAGCTATGTTAGTGTTTCTAGGGTTAAAATGTGTCTTAATCCAATGCAACTAACTAATTATAAGAGTTTGAGATGGATGTGGAGAGTTTAGAAGCCACTTATACACATTTTGTCCCAAAACAGGCTAAAATCAAGAAAACATTGCTTAGAATCTGTAAACAGCTATGTTAGTGTTTCTGGGGTTAAAATATGTCTTAATCCAATGCAAATGACTAATTATAAGAGTTTGAGATTTATGTGGAGAGTTTAAAAGCCACTTATACCCATTTTGTCCCAAAACAGGCTAAAACCAAGAAAACATTGCCTAGAAGCTATAAACAGCTATGTTAGTGTTTCTGGGATTAAAATGTATCTTAATCCAAAGCAACTGACTAATTATATGAGTTTGAGATGGATGTGGAGAGTTTAAAAGCCACTTGAACTCATTTTGTCCCAAAACAGGTTAAAATTAAGAAAACATTGCTTAGAAGCACTAAACAGCTTTGTTAGTGTTTTTGTGGTTAAAATGTGTCTTAATCCAATGCAACTAACTAATTATAAGAGTTTTAGATAGATGTGGAGAGTTTAAAAGCCACTTATACCCATTTTGTCCCAAAACAGGCTAAAACCAAGAAAACATTGCTGAGAAGCACCAAACAGCTTTGTTAGTGTTTCTGGGGTTAAAATGTGTCTTAATCCAATGCAACTAACTTATTATAAGAGTTTTAGATAGATGTGGAGAGTTTAAAAGCCACTTATACCCATTTTGTCCCAAAAGAGGCTAAAACCAAGAAAACATTGCTTAGAAGCTCTAAACAGCTATGTTAGTGTTTCTAGGGTTAAAATGTGTCTTAATCCAATGCAACTAACTAATTATAAGAGTTTGAGATGGATGTGGAGAGTTTAGAAGCCACTTATACACATTTTGTCCCAAAACAGGCTAAAATCAAGAAAACATTGCTTAGAATCTGTAAACAGCTATGTTAGTGTTTCTGGGGTTAAAATATGTCTTAATCCAATGCAAATGACTAATTATAAGAGTTTGAGATTTATGTGGAGAGTTTAAAAGCCACTTATACCCATTTTGTCCCAAAACAGGCTAAAACCAAGAAAACATTGCCTAGAAGCTATAAACAGCTATGTTAGTGTTTCTGGGATTAAAATGTATCTTAATCCAAAGCAACTGACTAATTATATGAGTTTGAGATGGATGTGGAAAGTTTAAAAGCCACTTGAACTCATTTTGTCCCAAAACAGGTTAAAATTAAGAAAACATTGCATAGAAGCACTAAACAGCTTTGTTAGTGTTTTTGTGGTTAAAATGTGTCTTAATCCAATGCAACTAACTAATTATAAGAGTTTTAGATAGATGTAGAGAGTTTAAAAGCCACTTATACCCATTTTCTCCCAAAAAGGCTAAAACCAAGAAAACATTGCTTAGAAGCTCTAAACAGCTATGTTAGTGTTTCTGGGGTTAAAATGTGTCTTAATCCAATGCAACTGACTAACTATAAGAGTTTGAGATGGATGTGGAGAGTTTAAAAGCCACTTATACACATTTTGTCCCAAAACAGGCTAAAATCAAGAAAACATTGCTTAGAAGCTGTAAACAGCTTTGTTAGTGTTTCTGGGGTTAAAATATGTCTTAATCCAATGCAAATGACTAATTATAAGAGTTTGAGATATATGTGGAGAGTTTAAAAGCCACTTATACCCATTTTGTCCCAAAACAGGCTAAAACCAAGAAAACATTGCCTAGAAGCTATAAACAGCTATGCTAGTGTTTCTGGGATTAAAATGTATCTTAATCCAAAGCAACTGACTAATTATATGAGTTTGAGATGGATGTGGAGAGTTTAAAAGCCACTTGAACTCATTTTGTCCCAAAACAGGTTAAAATTAAGAAAACATTGCATAGAAGCACTAAACAGCTTTGTTAGTGTTTTTGTGGTTAAAATGTGTCTTAATCCAATGCAACTAACTAATTATAAGAGTTTTAGATAGATGTGGAGAGTTTAAAAGCCACTTATACCCATTTTGTCCCAAAAAGGCTAAAACCAAGAAAACATTGCTTAGAAGCACCAAACAGCTTTGTTAGTGTTTCTGGGGTTAAAATGTGTCTTAATCCAATGCAACTAACTTATTATAAGAGTTTTAGATAGATGTGGAGAGTTTAAAAGCCACTTATACCCATTTTGTCCCAAAAGAGGCTAAAACCAAGAAAACATTGCTTAGAAGCTCTAAACAGCTATGTTAGTGTTTCTAGGGTTAAAATGTGTCTTAATCCAATGCAACTAACTAATTATAAGAGTTTGAGATGGATGTGGAGAGTTTAGAAGCCACTTATACACATTTTGTCCCAAAACAGGCTAAAATCAAGAAAACATTGCTTAGAATCTGTAAACAGCTTTGTTAGTGTTTCTAGGGTTAAAATGTGTCTTAATCCAATGCAACTGACTAATTATAAGAGTTTGAGATTGATGTGGAGAGTTTAAAAGCCACTTATACCCATTTTGTCCCAAAACAGGCTAAAACCAAGAAAACATTGCTGAGAAGCACCAAACAGCTATGTTAGTGTTTCTGGGGTTAAAATATGTCTTAATCCAATGCAAATGATTAATTATAAGAGTTTGAGATTGATGTGGAGAGTTTAAAAGCCACTTATACCCATTTTGTCCCAAAACAGGCTAAAACCAAGAAAACATTGCCTAGAAGCTATAAACAGCTATGTTAGTGTTTCTGGGATTAAAATGTATCTTAATCCAAAGCAACTGACTAATTATATGAGTTTGAGATGGATGTGGAGAGTTTAAAAGCCACTTGAACTCATTTTGTCCCAAAACAGGTTAAAATTAAGAAAACATTGCTTAGAAGCACTAAACAGCTTTGTTAGTGTTTTTGTGGTTAAAATGTGTCTTAATCCAATGCAACTAACTAATTATAAGAGTTTTAGATAGATGTGGAGAGTTTAAAAGCCACTTATACCCATTTTGTCCCAAAACAGGCTAAAACCAAGAAAACATTGCTGAGAAGCACCAAACAGCTTTGTTAGTGTTTCTGGGGTTAAAATGTGTCTTAATCCAATGCAACTAACTTATTATAAGAGTTTTAGATAGATGTGGAGAGTTTAAAAGCCACTTATACCCATTTTGTCCCAAAAGAGGCTAAAACCAAGAAAACATTGCTTAGAAGCTCTAAACAGCTATGTTAGTGTTTCTAGGGTTAAAATGTGTCTTAATCCAATGCAACTAACTAATTATAAGAGTTTGAGATGGATGTGGAGAGTTTAGAAGCCACTTATACACATTTTGTCCCAAAACAGGCTAAAATCAAGAAAACATTGCTTAGAATCTGTAAACAGCTATGTTAGTGTTTCTGGGGTTAAAATATGTCTTAATCCAATGCAAATGACTAATTATAAGAGTTTGAGATTTATGTGGAGAGTTTAAAAGCCACTTATACCCATTTTGTCCCAAAACAGGCTAAAACCAAGAAAACATTGCCTAGAAGCTATAAACAGCTATGTTAGTGTTTCTGGGATTAAAATGTATCTTAATCCAAAGCAACTGACTAATTATATGAGTTTGAGATGGATGTGGAGAGTTTAAAAGCCACTTGAACTCATTTTGTCCCAAAACAGGTTAAAATTAAGAAAACATTGCTTAGAAGCACTAAACAGCTTTGTTAGTGTTTTTGTGGTTAAAATGTGTCTTAATCCAATGCAACTAACTAATTATAAGAGTTTTAGATAGATGTGGAGAGTTTAAAAGCCACTTATACCCATTTTGTCCCAAAACAGGCTAAAACCAAGAAAACATTGCTGAGAAGCACCAAACAGCTTTGTTAGTGTTTCTGGGGTTAAAATGTGTCTTAATCCAATGCAACTAACTTATTATAAGAGTTTTAGATAGATGTGGAGAGTTTAAAAGCCACTTATACCCATTTTGTCCCAAAAGAGGCTAAAACCAAGAAAACATTGCTTAGAAGCTCTAAACAGCTATGTTAGTGTTTCTAGGGTTAAAATGTGTCTTAATCCAATGCAACTAACTAATTATAAGAGTTTGAGATGGATGTGGAGAGTTTAGAAGCCACTTATACACATTTTGTCCCAAAACAGGCTAAAATCAAGAAAACATTGCTTAGAATCTGTAAACAGCTATGTTAGTGTTTCTGGGGTTAAAATATGTCTTAATCCAATGCAAATGACTAATTATAAGAGTTTGAGATTTATGTGGAGAGTTTAAAAGCCACTTATACCCATTTTGTCCCAAAACAGGCTAAAACCAAGAAAACATTGCCTAGAAGCTATAAACAGCTATGTTAGTGTTTCTGGGATTAAAATGTATCTTAATCCAAAGCAACTGACTAATTATATGAGTTTGAGATGGATGTGGAAAGTTTAAAAGCCACTTGAACTCATTTTGTCCCAAAACAGGTTAAAATTAAGAAAACATTGCTTAGAAGCACTAAACAGCTTTGTTAGTGTTTTTGTGGTTAAAATGTGTCTTAATCCAATGCAACTAACTAATTATAAGAGTTTTAGATAGATGTGGAGAGTTTAAAAGCCACTTATACCCATTTTGTCCCAAAAGAGGCTAAAACCAAGAAAACATTGCTTAGAAGCTCTAAACAGCTATGTTAGTGTTTCTAGGGTTAAAATGTGTCTTAATCCAATGCAACTAACTAATTATAAGAGTTTGAGATGGATGTGGAGAGTTTAGAAGCCACTTATACACATTTTGTCCCAAAACAGCCTAAAATCAAGAAAACATTGCTTAGAATCTGTAAACAGCTATGTTAGTGTTTCTGGGGTTAAAATATGTCTTAATCCAATGCAAATGACTAATTATAAGAGTTTGAGATTTATGTGGAGAGTTTAAAAGCCACTTATACCCATTTTGTCCCAAAACAGGCTAAAACCAAGAAAACATTGCCTAGAAGCTATAAACAGCTATGTTAGTGTTTCTGGGATTAAAATGTATCTTAATCCAAAGCAACTGACTAATTATATGAGTTTGAGATGGATGTGGAGAGTTTAAAAGCCACTTGAACTCATTTTGTCCCAAAACAGGTTAAAATTAAGAAAACATTGCTTAGAAGCACTAAACAGCTTTGTTAGTGTTTTTGTGGTTAAAATGTGTCTTAATCCAATGCAACTAACTAATTATAAGAGTTTTAGATAGATGTGGAGAGTTTAAAAGCCACTTATACCCATTTTGTCCCAAAACAGGCTAAAACCAAGAAAACATTGCTGAGAAGCACCAAACAGCTTTGTTAGTGTTTCTGGGGTTAAAATGTGTCTTAATCCAATGCAACTAACTTATTATAAGAGTTTTAGATAGATGTGGAGAGTTTAAAAGCCACTTATACCCATTTTGTCCCAAAAGAGGCTAAAACCAAGAAAACATTGCTTAGAAGCTCTAAACAGCTATGTTAGTGTTTCTAGGGTTAAAATGTGTCTTAATCCAATGCAACTAACTAATTATAAGAGTTTGAGATGGATGTGGAGAGTTTAGAAGCCACTTATACACATTTTGTCCCAAAACAGGCTAAAATCAAGAAAACATTGCTTAGAATCTGTAAACAGCTATGTTAGTGTTTCTGGGGTTAAAATATGTCTTAATCCAATGCAAATGACTAATTATAAGAGTTTGAGATTTATGTGGAGAGTTTAAAAGCCACTTATACCCATTTTGTCCCAAAACAGGCTAAAACCAAGAAAACATTGCCTAGAAGCTATAAACAGCTATGTTAGTGTTTCTGGGATTAAAATGTATCTTAATCCAAAGCAACTGACTAATTATATGAGTTTGAGATGGATGTGGAAAGTTTAAAAGCCACTTGAACTCATTTTGTCCCAAAACAGGTTAAAATTAAGAAAACATTGCATAGAAGCACTAAACAGCTTTGTTAGTGTTTTTGTGGTTAAAATGTGTCTTAATCCAATGCAACTAACTAATTATAAGAGTTTTAGATAGATGTGGAGAGTTTAAAAGCCACTTATACCCATTTTGTCCCAAAAGAGGCTAAAACCAAGAAAACATTGCTTAGAAGCTCTAAACAGCTATGTTAGTGTTTCTAGGGTTAAAATGTGTCTTAATCCAATGCAACTAACTAATTATAAGAGTTTGAGATGGATGTGGAGAGTTTAGAAGCCACTTATACACATTTTGTCCCAAAACAGCCTAAAATCAAGAAAACATTGCTTAGAATCTGTAAACAGCTATGTTAGTGTTTCTGGGGTTAAAATATGTCTTAATCCAATGCAAATGACTAATTATAAGAGTTTGAGCTTTATGTGGAGAGTTTAAAAGCCACTTATACCCATTTTGTCCCAAAACAGGCTAAAACCAAGAAAACATTGCCTAGAAGCTATAAACAGCTATGTTAGTGTTTCTGGGATTAAAATGTATCTTAATCCAAAGCAACTGACTAATTATATGAGTTTGAGATGGATGTGGAGAGTTTAAAAGCCACTTGAACTCATTTTGTCCCAAAACAGGTTAAAATTAAGAAAACATTGCTTAGAAGCACTAAACAGCTTTGTTAGTGTTTTTGTGGTTAAAATGTGTCTTAATCCAATGCAACTAACTAATTATAAGAGTTTTAGATAGATGTGGAGAGTTTAAAAGCCACTTATACCCATTTTGTCCCAAAAGAGGCTAAAACCAAGAAAACATTGCTTAGAAGCTCTAAACAGCTATGTTAGTGTTTCTAGGGTTAAAATGTGTCTTAATCCAATGCAACTAACTAATTATAAGAGTTTTAGATAGATGTGGAGAGTTTAGAAGCCACTTATACACATTTTGTCCCAAAACAGCCTAAAATCAAGAAAACATTGCTTAGAATCTGTAAACAGCTATGTTAGTGTTTCTGGGGTTAAAATATGTCTTAATCCAATGCAAATGACTAATTATAAGAGTTTGAGATTTATGTGGAGAGTTTAAAAGCCACTTGAACTCATTTTGTCCCAAAACAGGTTAAAATTAAGAAAACATTGCTTAGAAGCACTAAACAGCTTTGTTAGTGTTTTTGTGGTTAAAATGTGTCTTAATCCAATGCAACTAACTAATTATAAGAGTTTTAGATAGATGTGGAGAGTTTAAAAGCCACTTATACCCATTTTGTCCCAAAAGAGGCTAAAACCAAGAAAACATTGCTTAGAAGCTCTAAACAGCTATGTTAGTGTTTCTAGGGTTAAAATGTGTCTTAATCCAATGCAACTAACTAATTATAAGAGTTTTAGATAGATGTGGAGAGTTTAAAAGCCACTTATACCCATTTTGTCCCAAAACAGGCTAAAACCAAGAAAACATTGCTGAGAAGCACCAAACAGCTTTGTTAGTGTTTCTGGGGTTAAAATGTGTCTTAATCCAATGCAACTAACTTATTATAAGAGTTTTAGATAGATGTGGAGAGTTTAAAAGCCACTTATACCCATTTTGTCCCAAAAGAGGCTAAAACCAAGAAAACATTGCTTAGAAGCTCTAAACAGCTATGTTAGTGTTTCTAGGGTTAAAATGTGTCTTAATCCAATGCAACTAACTAATTATAAGAGTTTGAGATGGATGTGGAGAGTTTAGAAGCCACTTATACACATTTTGTCCCAAAACAGGCTAAAATCAAGAAAACATTGCTTAGAATCTGTAAACAGCTATGTTAGTGTTTCTGGGGTTAAAATATGTCTTAATCCAATGCAAATGACTAATTATAAGAGTTTGAGATTTATGTGGAGAGTTTAAAAGCCACTTATACCCATTTTGTCCCAAAACAGGCTAAAACCAAGAAAACATTGCCTAGAAGCTATAAACAGCTATGTTAGTGTTTCTGGGATTAAAATGTATCTTAATCCAAAGCAACTGACTAATTATATGAGTTTGAGATGGATGTGGAAAGTTTAAAAGCCACTTGAACTCATTTTGTCCCAAAACAGGTTAAAATTAAGAAAACATTGCATAGAAGCACTAAACAGCTTTGTTAGTGTTTTTGTGGTTAAAATGTGTCTTAATCCAATGCAACTAACTAATTATAAGAGTTTTAGATAGATGTAGAGAGTTTAAAAGCCACTTATACCCATTTTCTCCCAAAAAGGCTAAAACCAAGAAAACATTGCTTAGAAGCTCTAAACAGCTATGTTAGTGTTTCTGGGGTTAAAATGTGTCTTAATCCAATGCAACTGACTAACTATAAGAGTTTGAGATGGATGTGGAGAGTTTAAAAGCCACTTATACACATTTTGTCCCAAAACAGGCTAAAATCAAGAAAACATTGCTTAGAAGCTGTAAACAGCTTTGTTAGTGTTTCTGGGGTTAAAATATGTCTTAATCCAATGCAAATGACTAATTATAAGAGTTTGAGATTGATGTGGAGAGTTTAAAAGCCACTTATACCCATTTTGTCCCAAAACAGGCTAAAACCAAGAAAACATTGCCTAGAAGCTATAAACAGCTATGCTAGTGTTTCTGGGATTAAAATGTATCTTAATCCAAAGCAACTGACTAATTATATGAGTTTGAGATGGATGTGGAGAGTTTAAAAGCCACTTGAACTCATTTTGTCCCAAAACAGGTTAAAATTAAGAAAACATTGCATAGAAGCACTAAACAGCTTTGTTAGTGTTTTTGTGGTTAAAATGTGTCTTAATCCAATGCAACTAACTAATTATAAGAGTTTTAGATAGATGTGGAGAGTTTAAAAGCCACTTATACCCATTTTGTCCCAAAAAGGCTAAAACCAAGAAAACATTGCTTAGAAGCACCAAACAGCTTTGTTAGTGTTTCTGGGGTTAAAATGTGTCTTAATCCAATGCAACTAACTTATTATAAGAGTTTTAGATAGATGTGGAGAGTTTAAAAGCCACTTATACCCATTTTGTCCCAAAAGAGGCTAAAACCAAGAAAACATTGCTTAGAAGCTCTAAACAGCTATGTTAGTGTTTCTAGGGTTAAAATGTGTCTTAATCCAATGCAACTAACTAATTATAAGAGTTTGAGATGGATGTGGAGAGTTTAGAAGCCACTTATACACATTTTGTCCCAAAACAGGCTAAAATCAAGAAAACATTGCTTAGAATCTGTAAACAGCTTTGTTAGTGTTTCTAGGGTTAAAATGTGTCTTAATCCAATGCAACTGACTAATTATAAGAGTTTGAGATTGATGTGGAGAGTTTAAAAGCCACTTATACCCATTTTGTCCCAAAACAGGCTAAAACCAAGAAAACATTGCTGAGAAGCACCAAACAGCTATGTTAGTGTTTCTGGGGTTAAAATATGTCTTAATCCAATGCAAATGATTAATTATAAGAGTTTGAGATTGATGTGGAGAGTTTAAAAGCCACTTATACCCATTTTGTCCCAAAACAGGCTAAAACCAAGAAAACATTGCCTAGAAGCTATAAACAGCTATGTTAGTGTTTCTGGGATTAAAATGTATCTTAATCCAAAGCAACTGACTAATTATATGAGTTTGAGATGGATGTGGAGAGTTTAAAAGCCACTTGAACTCATTTTGTCCCAAAACAGGTTAAAATTAAGAAAACATTGCTTAGAAGCACTAAACAGCTTTGTTAGTGTTTTTGTGGTTAAAATGTGTCTTAATCCAATGCAACTAACTAATTATAAGAGTTTTAGATAGATGTGGAGAGTTTAAAAGCCACTTATACCCATTTTGTCCCAAAACAGGCTAAAACCAAGAAAACATTGCTGAGAAGCACCAAACAGCTTTGTTAGTGTTTCTGGGGTTAAAATGTGTCTTAATCCAATGCAACTAACTTATTATAAGAGTTTTAGATAGATGTGGAGAGTTTAAAAGCCACTTATACCCATTTTGTCCCAAAAGAGGCTAAAACCAAGAAAACATTGCTTAGAAGCTCTAAACAGCTATGTTAGTGTTTCTAGGGTTAAAATGTGTCTTAATCCAATGCAACTAACTAATTATAAGAGTTTGAGATGGATGTGGAGAGTTTAGAAGCCACTTATACACATTTTGTCCCAAAACAGGCTAAAATCAAGAAAACATTGCTTAGAATCTGTAAACAGCTATGTTAGTGTTTCTGGGGTTAAAATATGTCTTAATCCAATGCAAATGACTAATTATAAGAGTTTGAGATTTATGTGGAGAGTTTAAAAGCCACTTATACCCATTTTGTCCCAAAACAGGCTAAAACCAAGAAAACATTGCCTAGAAGCTATAAACAGCTATGTTAGTGTTTCTGGGATTAAAATGTATCTTAATCCAAAGCAACTGACTAATTATATGAGTTTGAGATGGATGTGGAGAGTTTAAAAGCCACTTGAACTCATTTTGTCCCAAAACAGGTTAAAATTAAGAAAACATTGCTTAGAAGCACTAAACAGCTTTGTTAGTGTTTTTGTGGTTAAAATGTGTCTTAATCCAATGCAACTAACTAATTATAAGAGTTTTAGATAGATGTGGAGAGTTTAAAAGCCACTTATACCCATTTTGTCCCAAAAAGGCTAAAACCAAGAAAACATTGCTTAGAAGCACCAAACAGCTTTGTTAGTGTTTCTGGGGTTAAAATGTGTCTTAATCCAATGCAACTAACTTATTATAAGAGTTTTAGATAGATGTGGAGAGTTTAAAAGCCACTTATACCCATTTTGTCCCAAAAGAGGCTAAAACCAAGAAAACATTGCTTAGAAGCTCTAAACAGCTATGTTAGTGTTTCTAGGGTTAAAATGTGTCTTAATCCAATGCAACTAACTAATTATAAGAGTTTGAGATGGATGTGGAGAGTTTAGAAGCCACTTATACACATTTTGTCCCAAAACAGGCTAAAATCAAGAAAACATTGCTTAGAATCTGTAAACAGCTTTGTTAGTGTTTCTAGGGTTAAAATGTGTCTTAATCCAATGCAACTGACTAATTATAAGAGTTTGAGATTGATGTGGAGAGTTTAAAAGCCACTTATACCCATTTTGTCCCAAAACAGGCTAAAACCAAGAAAACATTGCTGAGAAGCACCAAACAGCTATGTTAGTGTTTCTGGGGTTAAAATATGTCTTAATCCAATGCAAATGATTAATTATAAGAGTTTGAGATTGATGTGGAGAGTTTAAAAGCCACTTATACCCATTTTGTCCCAAAACAGGCTAAAACCAAGAAAACATTGCCTAGAAGCTATAAACAGCTATGTTAGTGTTTCTGGGATTAAAATGTATCTTAATCCAAAGCAACTGACTAATTATATGAGTTTGAGATGGATGTGGAGAGTTTAAAAGCCACTTGAACTCATTTTGTCCCAAAACAGGTTAAAATTAAGAAAACATTGCTTAGAAGCACTAAACAGCTTTGTTAGTGTTTTTGTGGTTAAAATGTGTCTTAATCCAATGCAACTAACTAATTATAAGAGTTTTAGATAGATGTGGAGAGTTTAAAAGCCACTTATACCCATTTTGTCCCAAAACAGGCTAAAACCAAGAAAACATTGCTGAGAAGCACCAAACAGCTTTGTTAGTGTTTCTGGGGTTAAAATGTGTCTTAATCCAATGCAACTAACTTATTATAAGAGTTTTAGATAGATGTGGAGAGTTTAAAAGCCACTTATACCCATTTTGTCCCAAAAGAGGCTAAAACCAAGAAAACATTGCTTAGAAGCTCTAAACAGCTATGTTAGTGTTTCTAGGGTTAAAATGTGTCTTAATCCAATGCAACTAACTAATTATAAGAGTTTGAGATGGATGTGGAGAGTTTAGAAGCCACTTATACACATTTTGTCCCAAAACAGGCTAAAATCAAGAAAACATTGCTTAGAATCTGTAAACAGCTATGTTAGTGTTTCTGGGGTTAAAATATGTCTTAATCCAATGCAAATGACTAATTATAAGAGTTTGAGATTTATGTGGAGAGTTTAAAAGCCACTTATACCCATTTTGTCCCAAAACAGGCTAAAACCAAGAAAACATTGCCTAGAAGCTATAAACAGCTATGTTAGTGTTTCTGGGATTAAAATGTATCTTAATCCAAAGCAACTGACTAATTATATGAGTTTGAGATGGATGTGGAGAGTTTAAAAGCCACTTGAACTCATTTTGTCCCAAAACAGGTTAAAATTAAGAAAACATTGCTTAGAAGCACTAAACAGCTTTGTTAGTGTTTTTGTGGTTAAAATGTGTCTTAATCCAATGCAACTATCTAATTATAAGAGTTTTAGATAGATGTGGAGAGTTTAAAAGCCACTTATACCCATTTTGTCCCAAAACAGGCTAAAACCAAGAAAACATTGCTGAGAAGCACCAAACAGCTTTGTTAGTGTTTCTGGGGTTAAAATGTGTCTTAATCCAATGCAACTAACTTATTATAAGAGTTTTAGATAGATGTGGAGAGTTTAAAAGCCACTTATACCCATTTTGTCCCAAAAGAGGCTAAAACCAAGAAAACATTGCTTAGAAGCTCTAAACAGCTATGTTAGTGTTTCTAGGGTTAAAATGTGTCTTAATCCAATGCAACTAACTAATTATAAGAGTTTGAGATGGATGTGGAGAGTTTAGAAGCCACTTATACACATTTTGTCCCAAAACAGGCTAAAATCAAGAAAACATTGCTTAGAATCTGTAAACAGCTATGTTAGTGTTTCTGGGGTTAAAATATGTCTTAATCCAATGCAAATGACTAATTATAAGAGTTTGAGATTTATGTGGAGAGTTTAAAAGCCACTTATACCCATTTTGTCCCAAAACAGGCTAAAACCAAGAAAACATTGCCTAGAAGCTATAAACAGCTATGTTAGTGTTTCTGGGATTAAAATGTATCTTAATCCAAAGCAACTGACTAATTATATGAGTTTGAGATGGATGTGGAAAGTTTAAAAGCCACTTGAACTCATTTTGTCCCAAAACAGGTTAAAATTAAGAAAACATTGCTTAGAAGCACTAAACAGCTTTGTTAGTGTTTTTGTGGTTAAAATGTGTCTTAATCCAATGCAACTAACTAATTATAAGAGTTTTAGATAGATGTGGAGAGTTTAAAAGCCACTTATACCCATTTTGTCCCAAAAGAGGCTAAAACCAAGAAAACATTGCTTAGAAGCTCTAAACAGCTATGTTAGTGTTTCTAGGGTTAAAATGTGTCTTAATCCAATGCAACTAACTAATTATAAGAGTTTGAGATGGATGTGGAGAGTTTAGAAGCCACTTATACACATTTTGTCCCAAAACAGGCTAAAATCAAGAAAACATTGCTTAGAATCTGTAAACAGCTATGTTAGTGTTTCTGGGGTTAAAATATGTCTTAATCCAATGCAAATGATTAATTATAAGAGTTTGAGATTGATGTGGAGAGTTTAAAAGCCACTTATACCCATTTTGTCCCAAAACAGGCTAAAACCAAGAAAACATTGCCTAGAAGCTATAAACAGCTATGTTAGTGTTTCTGGGATTAAAATGTATCTTAATCCAAAGCAACTGACTAATTATATGAGTTTGAGATGGATGTGGAGAGTTTAAAAGCCACTTGAACTCATTTTGTCCCAAAACAGGTTAAAATTAAGAAAACATTGCTTAGAAGCACTAAACAGCTTTGTTAGTGTTTTTGTGGTTAAAATGTGTCTTAATCCAATGCAACTAACTAATTATAAGAGTTTTAGATAGATGTGGAGAGTTTAAAAGCCACTTATACCCATTTTGTCCCAAAACAGGCTAAAACCAAGAAAACATTGCTGAGAAGCACCAAACAGCTTTGTTAGTGTTTCTGGGGTTAAAATGTGTCTTAATCCAATGCAACTAACTTATTATAAGAGTTTTAGATAGATGTGGAGAGTTTAAAAGCCACTTATACCCATTTTGTCCCAAAAGAGGCTAAAACCAAGAAAACATTGCTTAGAAGCTCTAAACAGCTATGTTAGTGTTTCTAGGGTTAAAATGTGTCTTAATCCAATGCAACTAACTAATTATAAGAGTTTGAGATGGATGTGGAGAGTTTAGAAGCCACTTATACACATTTTGTCCCAAAACAGGCTAAAATCAAGAAAACATTGCTTAGAATCTGTAAACAGCTATGTTAGTGTTTCTGGGGTTAAAATATGTCTTAATCCAATGCAAATGACTAATTATAAGAGTTTGAGATTTATGTGGAGAGTTTAAAAGCCACTTATACCCATTTTGTCCCAAAAGAGGCTAAAACCAAGAAAACATTGCTTAGAAGCTCTAAACAGCTATGTTAGTGTTTCTAGGGTTAAAATGTGTCTTAATCCAATGCAACTAACTAATTATAAGAGTTTGAGATGGATGTGGAGAGTTTAGAAGCCACTTATACACATTTTGTCCCAAAACAGGCTAAAATCAAGAAAACATTGCTTAGAATCTGTAAACAGCTATGTTAGTGTTTCTGGGGTTAAAATATGTCTTAATCCAATGCAAATGATTAATTATAAGAGTTTGAGATTGATGTGGAGAGTTTAAAAGCCACTTATACCCATTTTGTCCCAAAACAGGCTAAAACCAAGAAAACATTGCCTAGAAGCTATAAACAGCTATGTTAGTGTTTCTGGGATTAAAATGTATCTTAATCCAAAGCAACTGACTAATTATATGAGTTTGAGATGGATGTGGAGAGTTTAAAAGCCACTTGAACTCATTTTGTCCCAAAACAGGTTAAAATTAAGAAAACATTGCTTAGAAGCACTAAACAGCTTTGTTAGTGTTTTTGTGGTTAAAATGTGTCTTAATCCAATGCAACTAACTAATTATAAGAGTTTTAGATAGATGTGGAGAGTTTAAAAGCCACTTATACCCATTTTGTCCCAAAACAGGCTAAAACCAAGAAAACATTGCTGAGAAGCACCAAACAGCTTTGTTAGTGTTTCTGGGGTTAAAATGTGTCTTAATCCAATGCAACTAACTTATTATAAGAGTTTTAGATAGATGTGGAGAGTTTAAAAGCCACTTATACCCATTTTGTCCCAAAAGAGGCTAAAACCAAGAAAACATTGCTTAGAAGCTCTAAACAGCTATGTTAGTGTTTCTAGGGTTAAAATGTGTCTTAATCCAATGCAACTAACTAATTATAAGAGTTTGAGATGGATGTGGAGAGTTTAGAAGCCACTTATACACATTTTGTCCCAAAACAGGCTAAAATCAAGAAAACATTGCTTAGAATCTGTAAACAGCTATGTTAGTGTTTCTGGGGTTAAAATATGTCTTAATCCAATGCAAATGACTAATTATAAGAGTTTGAGATTTATGTGGAGAGTTTAAAAGCCACTTATACCCATTTTGTCCCAAAACAGGCTAAAACCAAGAAAACATTGCCTAGAAGCTATAAACAGCTATGTTAGTGTTTCTGGGATTAAAATGTATCTTAATCCAAAGCAACTGACTAATTATATGAGTTTGAGATGGATGTGGAAAGTTTAAAAGCCACTTGAACTCATTTTGTCCCAAAACAGGTTAAAATTAAGAAAACATTGCTTAGAAGCACTAAACAGCTTTGTTAGTGTTTTTGTGGTTAAAATGTGTCTTAATCCAATGCAACTAACTAATTATAAGAGTTTTAGATAGATGTGGAGAGTTTAAAAGCCACTTATACCCATTTTGTCCCAAAACAGGCTAAAACCAAGAAAACATTGCTGAGAAGCACCAAACAGCTTTGTTAGTGTTTCTGGGGTTAAAATGTGTCTTAATCCAATGCAACTAACTTATTATAAGAGTTTTAGATAGATGTGGAGAGTTTAAAAGCCACTTATACCCATTTTGTCCCAAAAGAGGCTAAAACCAAGAAAACATTGCTTAGAAGCTCTAAACAGCTATGTTAGTGTTTCTAGGGTTAAAATGTGTCTTAATCCAATGCAACTAACTAATTATAAGAGTTTGAGATGGATGTGGAGAGTTTAGAAGCCACTTATACACATTTTGTCCCAAAACAGGCTAAAATCAAGAAAACATTGCTTAGAATCTGTAAACAGCTTTGTTAGTGTTTCTAGGGTTAAAATGTGTCTTAATCCAATGCAACTGACTAATTATAAGAGTTTGAGATTGATGTGGAGAGTTTAAAAGCCACTTATACCCATTTTGTCCCAAAAGAGGCTAAAACCAAGAAAACATTGCTTAGAAGCTCTAAACAGCTATGTTAGTGTTTCTAGGGTTAAAATGTGTCTTAATCCAATGCAACTAACTAATTATAAGAGTTTGAGATGGATGTGGAGAGTTTAGAAGCCACTTATACACATTTTGTCCCAAAACAGGCTAAAATCAAGAAAACATTGCTTAGAATCTGTAAACAGCTATGTTAGTGTTTCTGGGGTTAAAATATGTCTTAATCCAATGCAAATGACTAATTATAAGAGTTTGAGATTTATGTGGAGAGTTTAAAAGCCACTTATACCCATTTTGTCCCAAAACAGGCTAAAACCAAGAAAACATTGCCTAGAAGCTATAAACAGCTATGTTAGTGTTTCTGGGATTAAAATGTATCTTAATCCAAAGCAACTGACTAATTATATGAGTTTGAGATGGATGTGGAGAGTTTAAAAGCCACTTGAACTCATTTTGTCCCAAAACAAGTTAAAATTAAGAAAACATTGCTTAGAAGCACTAAACAGCTTTGTTAGTGTTTTTGTGGTTAAAATGTGTCTTAATCCAATGCAACTAACTAATTATAAGAGTTTTAGATAGATGTGGAGAGTTTAAAAGCCACTTATACCCATTTTGTCCCAAAAAGGCTAAAACCAAGAAAACATTGCTTAGAAGCTCTAAACAGCTATGTTAGTGTTTCTGGGGTTAAAATGTGTCTTAATCCAATGCAACTGACTAACTATAAGAGTTTGAGATGGATGTGGAGAGTTTAAAAGCCACTTATACACATTTTGTCCCAAAACAGGCTAAAATCAAGAAAACATTGCTTAGAAGCTGTAAACAGCTTTGTTAGTGTTTCTGGGGTTAAAAAGTGTCTTAATCCAATGCAACTGACTAATTATAAGAGTTTGAGATTGATGTGGAGAGTTTAAAAGCCACTTATACCCATTTTGTCCCAAAACAGGCTAAAACCAAGAAAACATTGCCTAGAAGCTATAAATAGCTTTGTTAGTGTTTCTGGGATTAAAATGTATCTTAATCCAAAGCAACTGACTAATTATATGAGTTTGAGATGGATGTGGAGAGTTTAAAAGCCACTTATACCCATTTTGTCCCAAAACAGGCTAAAACCAAGAAAACATTGCTGAGAAGCACCAAACAGCTATGTTAGTGTTTCTGGGGTTAAAATGTGTCTTAATCCAATGCAAAAGACTAATTATAAGAGTTTGAGATTGATGTGGAGAGTTTAAAAGCCACTTATACCCATTTTGTCCCAAAACAGGCTAAAACCAAGAAAACATTGCTTAGAAGCACTACACAGCTTTGTTAGTGTTTCTGGGGTTAAAATATGTCTTAATCCAATGCAAATGACTAATTATAAGAGTTTGAGATTTATGTGGAGAGTTTAAGATTTGTTAGTGTTTTTGTGGTTAAAATGTGTCTTAATCCAATGCAACTAACTAATTATAAGAGTTTTAGATAGATGTGGAGAGTTTAAAAGCCACTTATACCCATTTTGTCCCAAAACAGGCTAAAACCAAGAAAACATTGCTTAGAAGCTCTAAACAGCTATGTTAGTGTTTCTGGGGTTAAAATGTGTCTTAATCCAATGCAACTGGCTAATTATAAGAGTTTGAGATGGATGTGGAGAGTTTAGAAGCCACCTATACACATTTGTCCCAAAACAGGCTAAAATCAAGAAAACATTGCTTAGAATCTGTAAACAGCTTTGTTAGTGTTTCTAGGGTTAAAATGTGTCTTAATCCAATGCAACTGACTAATTATAAGAGTTTGAGATTGATGTGGAGAGTTTAAAAGCCACTTATACCCATTTTGTCCCAAATCAGGCTAAAACCAAGAAAACATTGCTGAGAAGCACCAAACAGCTATGTTAGTGTTTCTGGGGTTAAAATATGTCTTAATCCAATGCAACTAACTTATTATAAGAGTTTTAGATAGATGTGGAGAGTTTAAAAGCCACTTATACCCATTTTGTCCCAAAAGAGGCTAAAACCAAGAAAACATTGCTTAGAAGCTCTAAACAGCTATGTTAGTGTTTCTAGGGTTAAAATGTGTCTTAATCCAATGCAACTAACTAATTATAAGAGTTTGAGATGGATGTGGAGAGTTTAAAAGCCACTTATACACATTTTGTCCCAAAACAGGCTAAAATCAAGAAAACATTGCTTAGAAGCTGTAAACAGCTTTGTTAGTGTTTCTGGGGTTAAAATATGTCTTAATCCAATGCAAATGACTAATTATAAGAGTTTGAGATTGATGTGGAGAGTTTAAAAGCCACTTATACCCATTTTGTCCCAAAACAGGCTAAAACCAAGAAAACATTGCCTAGAAGCTATAAACAGCTATGCTAGTGTTTCTGGGATTAAAATGTATCTTAATCCAAAGCAACTGACTAATTATATGAGTTTGAGATGGATGTGGAGAGTTTAAAAGCCACTTGAACTCATTTTGTCCCAAAACAGGTTAAAATTAAGAAAACATTGCATAGAAGCACTAAACAGCTTTGTTAGTGTTTTTGTGGTTAAAATGTGTCTTAATCCAATGCAACTAACTAATTATAAGAGTTTTAGATAGATGTGGAGAGTTTAAAAGCCACTTATACCCATTTTGTCCCAAAAAGGCTAAAACCAAGAAAACATTGCTTAGAAGCACCAAACAGCTTTGTTAGTGTTTCTGGGGTTAAAATGTGTCTTAATCCAATGCAACTAACTTATTATAAGAGTTTTAGATAGATGTGGAGAGTTTAAAAGCCACTTATACCCATTTTGTCCCAAAAGAGGCTAAAACCAAGAAAACATTGCTTAGAAGCTCTAAACAGCTATGTTAGTGTTTCTAGGGTTAAAATGTGTCTTAATCCAATGCAACTAACTAATTATAAGAGTTTGAGATGGATGTGGAGAGTTTAGAAGCCACTTATACACATTTTGTCCCAAAACAGGCTAAAATCAAGAAAACATTGCTTAGAATCTGTAAACAGCTTTGTTAGTGTTTTTAGGGTTAAAATGTGTCTTAATCCAATGCAACTGACTAATTATAAGAGTTTGAGATTGATGTGGAGAGTTTAAAAGCCACTTATACCCATTTTGTCCCAAAACAGGCTAAAACCAAGAAAACATTGCTGAGAAGCACCAAACAGCTATGTTAGTGTTTCTGGGGTTAAAATATGTCTTAATCCAATGCAAATGATTAATTATAAGAGTTTGAGATTGATGTGGAGAGTTTAAAAGCCACTTATACCCATTTTGTCCCAAAACAGGCTAAAACCAAGAAAAATTGCCTAGAATCTATAAACAGCTATGTTAGTGTTTCTGGGATTAAAATGTATCTTAATCCAAAGCAACTGACTAATTATATGAGTTTGAGATGGATGTGGAGAGTTTAAAAGCCACTTGAACTCATTTTGTCCCAAAACAGATTAAAATTAAGAAAACATTGCTTAGAAGCACTAAACAGCTTTGTTAGTGTTTTTGTGGTTAAAATGTGTCTTAATCCAATGCAACTAACTAATTATAAGAGTTTTAGATAGATGTGGAGAGTTTAAAAGCCACTTATACCCATTTTGTCCCAAAACAGGCTAAAACCAAGAAAACATTGCTGAGAAGCACCAAACAGCTTTGTTAGTGTTTCTGGGGTTAAAATGTGTCTTAATCCAATGCAACTAACTTATTATAAGAGTTTTAGATAGATGTGGAGAGTTTAAAAGCCACTTATACCCATTTTGTCCCAAAAGAGGCTAAAACCAAGAAAACATTGCTTAGAAGCTCTAAACAGCTATGTTAGTGTTTCTAGGGTTAAAATGTGTCATAATCCAATGCAACTAACTAATTATAAGAGTTTGAGATGGATGTGGAGAGTTTAGAAGCCACTTATACACATTTTGTCCCAAAACAGGCTAAAATCAAGAAAACATTGCTTAGAATCTGTAAACAGCTTTGTTAGTGTTTCTAGGGTTAAAATGTGTCTTAATCCAATGCAACTGACTAATTATAAGAGTTTGAGATTGATGTGGAGAGTTTAAAAGCCACTTATACCCATTTTGTCCCAAAACAGGCTAAAACCAAGAAAACATTGCTGAGAAGCACCAAACAGCTATGTTAGTGTTTCTGGGGTTAAAATATGTCTTAATCTAATGCAAATGACTAATTATAAGAGTTTGAGATTGATGTGGAGAGTTTAAAAGCCACTTATACCCATTTTGTCCCAAAACAGGCTAAAACCAAGAAAACATTGCCTAGAAGCTATAAACAGCTATGTTAGTGTTTCTGGGATTAAAATGTATCTTAATCCAAAGCAACTGACTAATTATATGAGTTTGAGATGGATGTGGAGAGTTTAAAAGCCACTTGAACTCATTTTGTCCCAAAACAGGTTAAAATTAAGAAAACATTGCTTAGAAGCACTAAACAGATTTGTTAGTGTTTTTGTGGTTAAAATGTGTCTTAATCCAATGCAACTAACTAATTATAAGAGTTTTAGATAGATGTAGAGAGTTTAAAAGCCACTTATACCCATTTTGTCCCAAAAAGGCTAAAACCAAGAAAACATTGCTTAGAAGCTCTAAACAGCTATGTTAGTGTTTCTGGGGTTAAAATGTGTCTTAATCCAATGCAACTGACTAACTATAAGAGTTTGAGATGGATGTGGAGAGTTTAAAAGCCACTTATACACATTTTGTCCCAAAACAGGCTAAAATCAAGAAAACATTGCTTAGAAGCTGTAAACAGCTTTGTTAGTGTTTCTGGGGTTAAAATATGTCTTAATCCAATGCAAATGACTAATTATAAGAGTTTGAGATTGATGTGGAGAGTTTAAAAGCCACTTATACCCATTTTGTCCCAAAACAGGCTAAAACCAAGAAAACATTGCCTAGAAGCTATAAACAGCTATGCTAGTGTTTCTGGGATTAAAATGTATCTTAATCCAAAGCAAGTGACTAATTATATGAGTTTGAGATGGATGTGGAGAGTTTAAAAGCCACTTGAACTCATTTTGTCCCAAAACAGGTTAAAATTAAGAAAACATTGCATAGAAGCACTAAACAGCTTTGTTAGTGTTTTTGTGGTTAAAATGTGTCTTAATCCAATGCAACTAACTAATTATAAGAGTTTTAGATAGATGTAGAGAGTTTAAAAGCCACTTATACCCATTTTCTCCCAAAAAGGCTAAAACCAAGAAAACATTGCTTAGAAGCTCTAAACAGCTATGTTAGTGTTTCTGGGGTTAAAATGTGTCTTAATCCAATGCAACTGACTAACTATAAGAGTTTGAGATGGATGTGGAGAGTTTAAAAGCCACTTATACACATTTTGTCCCAAAACAGGCTAAAATCAAGAAAACATTGCTTAGAAGCTGTAAACAGCTTTGTTAGTGTTTCTGGGGTTAAAATATGTCTTAATCCAATGCAAATGACTAATTATAAGAGTTTGAGATTGATGTGGAGAGTTTAAAAGCCACTTATACCCATTTTGTCCCAAAACAGGCTAAAACCAAGAAAACATTGCCTAGAAGCTATAAACAGCTATGCTAGTGTTTCTGGGATTAAAATGTATCTTAATCCAAAGCAACTGACTAATTATATGAGTTTGAGATGGATGTGGAGAGTTTAAAAGCCACTTGAACTCATTTTGTCCCAAAACAGGTTAAAATTAAGAAAACATTGCATAGAAGCACTAAACAGCTTTGTTAGTGTTTTTGTGGTTAAAATGTGTCTTAATCCAATGCAACTAACTAATTATAAGAGTTTTAGATAGATGTGGAGAGTTTAAAAGCCACTTATACCCATTTTGTCCCAAAAAGGCTAAAACCAAGAAAACATTGCTTAGAAGCACCAAACAGCTTTGTTAGTGTTTCTGGGGTTAAAATGTGTCTTAATCCAATGCAACTAACTTATTATAAGAGTTTTAGATAGATGTGGAGAGTTTAAAAGCCACTTATACCCATTTTGTCCCAAAAGAGGCTAAAACCAAGAAAACATTGCTTAGAAGCTCTAAACAGCTATGTTAGTGTTTCTAGGGTTAAAATGTGTCTTAATCCAATGCAACTAACTAATTATAAGAGTTTGAGATGGATGTGGAGAGTTTAGAAGCCACTTATACACATTTTGTCCCAAAACAGGCTAAAATCAAGAAAACATTGCTTAGAATCTGTAAACAGCTTTGTTAGTGTTTCTAGGGTTAAAATGTGTCTTAATCCAATGCAACTGACTAATTATAAGAGTTTGAGATTGATGTGGAGAGTTTAAAAGCCACTTATACCCATTTTGTCCCAAAACAGGCTAAAACCAAGAAAACATTGCTGAGAAGCACCAAACAGCTATGTTAGTGTTTCTGGGGTTAAAATATGTCTTAATCCAATGCAAATGATTAATTATAAGAGTTTGAGATTGATGTGGAGAGTTTAAAAGCCACTTATACCCATTTTGTCCCAAAACAGGCTAAAACCAAGAAAACATTGCCTAGAAGCTATAAACAGCTATGTTAGTGTTTCTGGGATTAAAATGTATCTTAATCCAAAGCAACTGACTAATTATATGAGTTTGAGATGGATGTGGAGAGTTTAAAAGCCACTTGAACTCATTTTGTCCCAAAACAGGTTAAAATTAAGAAAACATTGCTTAGAAGCACTAAACAGCTTTGTTAGTGTTTTTGTGGTTAAAATGTGTCTTAATCCAATGCAACTAACTAATTATAAGAGTTTTAGATAGATGTGGAGAGTTTAAAAGCCACTTATACCCATTTTGTCCCAAAACAGGCTAAAACCAAGAAAACATTGCTGAGAAGCACCAAACAGCTTTGTTAGTGTTTCTGGGGTTAAAATGTGTCTTAATCCAATGCAACTAACTTATTATAAGAGTTTTAGATAGATGTGGAGAGTTTAAAAGCCACTTATACCCATTTTGTCCCAAAAGAGGCTAAAACCAAGAAAACATTGCTTAGAAACTCTAAACAGCTATGTTAGTGTTTCTAGGGTTAAAATGTGTCATAATCCAATGCAACTAACTAATTATAAGAGTTTGAGATGGATGTGGAGAGTTTAGAAGCCACTTATACACATTTTGTCCCAAAACAGGCTAAAATCAAGAAAACATTGCTTAGAATCTGTAAACAGCTTTGTTAGTGTTTCTAGGGTTAAAATGTGTCTTAACAACTGACTAATTATAAGAGTTTGAGATTGATGTGGAGAGTTTAAAAGCCACTTATACCCATTTTGTCCCAAAACAGGCTAAAACCAAGAAAACATTGCTGAGAAGCACCAAACAGCTATGTTAGTGTTTCTGGGGTTAAAATATGTCTTAATCCAATGCAAATGACTAATTATAAGAGTTTGAGATTGATGTGGAGAGTTTAAAAGCCACTTATACCCATTTTGTCCCAAAACAGGCTAAAACCAAGAAAACATTGCCTAGAAGCTATAAACAGCTATGTTAGTGTTTCTGGGATTAAAATGTATCTTAATCCAAAGCAACTGACTAATTATATGAGTTTGAGATGGATGTGGAGAGTTTAAAAGCCACTTGAACTCATTTTGTCCCAAAACAGGTTAAAATTAAGAAAACATTGCTTAGAAGCACTAAACAGATTTGTTAGTGTTTTTGTGGTTAAAATGTGTCTTAATCCAATGCAACTAACTAATTATAAGAGTTTTAGATAGATGTAGAGAGTTTAAAAGCCACTTATACCCATTTTGTCCCAAAAAGGCTAAAACCAAGAAAACATTGCTTAGAAGCTCTAAACAGCTATGTTAGTGTTTCTGGGGTTAAAATGTGTCTTAATCCAATGCAACTGACTAACTATAAGAGTTTGAGATGGATGTGGAGAGTTTAAAAGCCACTTATACACATTTTGTCCCAAAACAGGCTAAAATCAAGAAAACATTGCTTAGAAGCTGTAAACAGCTTTGTTAGTGTTTCTGGGGTTAAAAAGTGTCTTAATCCAATGCAACTGACTAATTATAAGAGTTTGAGATTGATGTGGAGAGTTTAAAAGCCACTTATACCCATTTTGTCCCAAAACAGGCTAAAACCAAGAAAACATTGCCTAGAAGCTATAAACAGCTTTGTTAGTGTTTCTGGGATTAAAATGTATCTTAATCCAAAGCAACTGACTAATTATATGAGTTTGAGATGGATGTGGAGAGTTTAAAAGCCACTTATACCCATTTTGTCCCAAAACAGGCTAAAACCAAGAAAACATTGCTGAGAAGCACCAAACAGCTATGTTAGTGTTTCTGGGGTTAAAATGTGTCTTAATCCAATGCAAAAGACTAATTATAAGAGTTTGAGATTGATGTGGAGAGTTTAAAAGCCACTTATACCCATTTTGTCCCAAAACAGGCTAAAACCAAGAAAACATTGCCTAGAAGCTATAAACAGCTTAGTGTTTCTGGGATTAAAATGTATCTTAATCCAAAGCAATTGACTAATTATATGAGTTTGAGATGGATGTGGAGAGTTTAAAAGCCACTTGAACTCATTTTGTCCCAAAACAGGTTAAAATTAAGAAAACATTGCTTAGAAGCACTAAACAGCTTTGTTAGTGTTTTTGTGGTTAAAATGTGTCTTAATCAAATGCAACTAACTAATTATAAGAGTTTTAGATAGATGTGGAGAGTTTAAAAGCCACTTATACCCATTTTGTCCCAAAAAGGCTAAAACCAAGAAAACATTGCTTAGAAGCTCTAAACAGCTATGTTAGTGTTTCTGGGGTTAAAATGTGTCTTAATCCAATGCAACTGACTAACTATAAGAGTTTGAGATGGATGTGGAGAGTTTAAAAGCCACTTATACACATTTTGTCCCAAAACAGGCTAAAATCAAGAAAACATTGCTTAGAAGCTGTAAACAGCTTTGTTAGTGTTTCTGGGGTTAAAAAGTGTCTTAATCCAATGCAACTGACTAATTATAAGAGTTTGAGATTGATGTGGAGAGTTTAAAAGCCACTTATACCCATTTTGTCCCAAAACAGGCTAAAACCAAGAAAACATTGCGTAGAAGCTATAAACAGCTTTGTTAGTGTTTCTGGGATTAAAATGTATCTTAATCCAAAGCAACTGACTAATTATATGAGTTTGAGATGGATGTGGAGAGTTTAAAAGCCACTTATACCCATTTTGTCCCAAAACAGGCTAAAACCAAGAAAACATTGCTGAGAAGCACCAAACAGCTATGTTAGTGTTTCTGGGGTTAAAATGTGTCTTAATCCAATGCAAAAGACTAATTATAAGAGTTTGAGATTGATGTGGAGAGTTTAAAAGCCACTTATACCCATTTTGTCCCAAAACAGGCTAAAACCAAGAAAACATTGCCTAGAAGCTATAAACAGCTTAGTGTTTCTGGGGTTAAAATATGTCTTAATCCAATGCAAATGACTAATTATAAGAGTTTGAGATTGATTTGGAGAGTTTAAAAGCCACTTATACCCATTTTGTCCCAAAACAGGCTAAAACCATGAAAACAATGCCTAGAAGCTGCAAACAGCTTTGTTAGTGTTTCTGGGGTTAAAATGTGTCTTAATCCAAAGCAACTGACTAATTATAAGAGTTTTAGATAGATGTGGAGAGTTTAAAAGCCATTTATACCCATTTTGTCCCAAAACAGGCTAAAACAAAGAAAACATTGCTGAGAAGCACCAAACAGCTTTGTTAGTGTTTTTGTGGTAAAAATGTGTCTCAATCCAATGCAACTAACTAATTATAAGAGTTTTAGATAGATGTGGAGAGTTTAAAAGCCACTTATACCCATTTTGTCCCAAAACAGGCTAAAACCAAGAAAACATTGCTGAGAAGCACCAAACAGGTTTGTTAGTGTTTCTGGGGTTAAAATGTGTCTTAATCCAATGCAACTAACTAATTATAAGAGCTTGAGATAGATGTGGAGAGTTTAAAAGCCACTTATACCCATTTTGTCCCAAAAAGGCTAAAACCAAGAAAACATTGCTTAGAAGCACTAAACAGCTTTGTTAGTGTTTCTGGGGTTAAAATGTGTCTTAATCCAATGCAACTAACTAATTATAAGAGTTTGAGATAGATGTGGAGAGTTTAAAAGCCACTTATACCCATTTTGTCCCAAAACAGGCTAAAACCATGAAAACAATGCTGAGAAGCACCAAACAGCTATGTTAGTGTTTCTGGGGTTAAAATATGTCTTAATCCAATGCAAATGACTAATTATAAGAGTTTGAGATTGATGTGGAGAGTTTAAAGGCCACTTATACCCATTTTGTCCCAAAACAGGCTAAAACCAAGAAAACATTGCCTAGAAGCTATAAACAGCTATGTTAGTGTTTCTGGGATTAAAATGTATCTTAATCCAAAGCAACTGACTAATTATATGAGTTTGAGATGGATGTGGAGAGTTTAAAAGCCACTTGAACTCATTTTGTCCCAAAACAGGTTAAAATTAAGAAAACATTGCTTAGAAGCACTAAACAGCTTTGTTAGTGTTTTTGTGGTTAAAATGTGTCTTAATCAAATGCAACTAACTAATTATAAGAGTTTTAGATAGATGTGGAGAGTTTAAAAGCCACTTATACCCATTTTGTCCCAAAAAGGCTAAAACCAAGAAAACATTGCTTAGAAGCTCTAAACAGCTATGTTAGTGTTTCTGGGGTTAAAATGTGTCTTAATCCAATGCAACTGACTAACTATAAGAGTTTGAGATGGATGTGGAGAGTTTAAAAGCCACTTATACACATTTTGTCCCAAAACAGGCTAAAATCAAGAAAACATTGCTTAGAAGCTGTAAACAGCTTTGTTAGTGTTTCTGGGGTTAAAAAGTGTCTTAATCCAATGCAACTGACTAATTATAAGAGTTTGAGATTGATGTGGAGAGTTTAAAAGCCACTTATACCCATTTTGTCCCAAAACAGGCTAAAACCAAGAAAACATTGCGTAGAAGCTATAAACAGCTTTGTTAGTGTTTCTGGGATTAAAATGTATCTTAATCCAAAGCAACTGACTAATTATATGAGTTTGAGATGGATGTGGAGAGTTTAAAAGCCACTTATACCCATTTTGTCCCAAAACAGGCTAAAACCAAGAAAACATTGCTGAGAAGCACCAAACAGCTATGTTAGTGTTTCTGGGGTTAAAATGTGTCTTAATCCAATGCAAAAGACTAATTATAAGAGTTTGAGATTGATGTGGAGAGTTTAAAAGCCACTTATACCCATTTTGTCCCAAAACAGGCTAAAACCAAGAAAACATTGCCTAGAAGCTATAAACAGCTTAGTGTTTCTGGGGTTAAAATATGTCTTAATCCAATGCAAATGACTAATTATAAGAGTTTGAGATTGATTTGGAGAGTTTAAAAGCCACTTATACCCATTTTGTCCCAAAACAGGCTAAAACCATGAAAACAATGCCTAGAAGCTGCAAACAGCTTTGTTAGTGTTTCTGGGGTTAAAATGTGTCTTAATCCAATGCAACTGACTAATTATAAGAGTTTGAGATGGATGTGGAGAGTTTAAAAGCCACTTATACCCATTTTGTCCCAAAACAGGCTAAAACCAAGAAAACATTGCTTAGAAGCACTAAACAGCTTTGTTAGTGTTTCTCTGGTTAAATTGTGTCTTAATCCAATGAAACTAACTAATTATAAGAGTTTTAGATAGATGTGGAGAGTTTAAAAGCCACTTATACCCATTTTGTCCCAAAACACGCTAAAACCAAGAAACATTGCTTAGAAGCTCTAAACAGCTATGTTAGTGTTTCTGGGGTTAAAATGTGTCTTAATCCAATGCAACTGGCTAATTATAAGAGTTTGAGATGGATGTGGAGAGTTTAGAAGCCACTTATACACATTTGTCCCAAAACAGGCTAAAATCAAGAAAACATTGCTTAGAATCTGTAAACAGCTTTGTTAGTGTTTCTAGGGTTAAAATGTGTCTTAATCCAATGCAACTGACTAATTATAAGAGTTTGAGATTGATGTGGAGAGTTTAAAAGCCACTTATACCCATTTTGTCCCAAAACAGGCTAAAACCAAGAAAACATTGCTGAGAAGCACCAAACAGCTATGTTAGTGTTTATGGGGTTAAAATATGTCTTAATCCAATGCAAATGACTAAATATAAGAGTTTGAGATTGATGTGGAAGGTTAAAAGCCACTTATACCCATTTTGTCCCAAAACAGGCTAAAACCAAGAAAACATTGCCTAGAAGCTATAAACAGCTTTGTTAGTGTTTCTGAAATTAAAATGTATCTTAATCCAAAGCAACAGACTAATTATATGAGTTTGAGATAGATGTGGAGAGTTTAAAAGCCACTTGTACTCATTTTGTCCCAAAACAGGTTAAAATTAAGAAAACATTGCTTAGAAGCACTAAACAGCTTTGTTAGTGTTTTTGTCGTTAAAATGTGTCTTAATCCAATGCAACTAACTAATTATAAGAGTTTTAGATAGATGTGGAAAGTTTAAAAGCCACTTATACCCATTTTGTCCCAAAACAGGCTAAAACCAAGAAAACATTCCTGAGAAGCACCAAACAGCTTTGTTAGTGTTTCTGGGGTTAAAATGTGTCTTAATCCAATGCAACTAACTAATTATAAGAGCTTGAGATAGATGTGGAGAGTTTAAAAGCCACTTATACCCATTTTGTCCCAAAAAGGCTAAAACCAAGAAAACATTGCTTAGAAGCACTAAACAGCTTTGTTAGTGTTTCTGGGGTTAAAATGTGTCTTAATCCAATGCAACTAACTAATTATAAGAGTTTGAGATAGATGTGGAGAGTTTAAAAGCCACTTATACCCATTTTGTCCCAAAACAGGCTAAACCATGAAAACAATGCCTAGAAACTGTAAACAGCTTTGTTAGTGTTTCTGGGGTTAAAATGTCTCTTAATCCAATGGAACTGACTAATTATAAGAGTTTTAGATAGATGTGGAGAGTTTAAAAGCCATTTATACCCATTTTGTCCCAAAACAGGCTAAAACAAAGAAAACATTGCTGAGAAGCACCAAACAGCTTTGTTAGTGTTTTTGTGGTAAAAATGTGTCTCAATCCAATGCAACTAACTAATTATAAGAGTTTTAGATAGATGTGGAGAGTTTAAAAGCCACTTATACCCATTTTGTCCCAAAACAGGCTAAAACCAAGAAAACATTGCTGAGAAGCACCAAACAGGTTTGTTAGTGTTTCTGGGGTTAAAATGTGTCTTAATCCAATGCAACTAACTAATTATAAGAGCTTGAGATAGATGTGGAGAGTTTAAAAGCCACTTATACCCATTTTGTCCCAAAAAGGCTAAAACCAAGAAAACATTGCTTAGAAGCACTAAACAGCTTTGTTAGTGTTTCTGGGGTTAAAATGTGTCTTAATCCAATGCAACTAACTAATTATAAGAGTTTGAGATAGATGTGGAGAGTTTAAAAGCCACTTATACCCATTTTGTCCCAAAACAGGCTAAAACCATGAAAACAATGCCTAGAAGCTGTAGACAGCTTTGTTAGTGTTTCTGGGGTTAAACTGTGTCTTAATCCAATGCAACTGACTAATTATATGAGTTTGAGATGGATGTGGAGAGTTTAAAAGCCACTTATACCCATTTTGTCCCAAAACAGGTTAAAACCAAGAAAACATTGCTTAGAAGCACTAAACAGCTTTGTTAGTGTTTTTGTGGTTAAAATGTGTCTTAATCCAATGCAACTAACTAATTATAAGAGTTTTAGATAGATGTGGAGAGTTTAAAAGCCACTTATACCCATTTTGTCCAAAAATAGGCTAAAACCAAGAAAACATTGCTTAGAAGCTGTAAACAGCTTTGTTAGTGTTTCTGGGGTAAAAATGTGTCTTAATCCAATGCAACTGACTAATTATAAGAGTTTGAGATTGATGTGGAGAGTTTAAAAGCCACTTATACCCATTTTGTCCCAAAACAGGCCAAAACCATGAAAACAATGCCTAGAAGCTGTAAACAGCTTTGTTAGTGTTTCTGGGGTTAAAAAGTGTCTTACTCCAATGCAACTGACTAATTATAAGAGTTAGAGATGGATGTGGAGAGTTTAAAAGCCACTTATACACATTTTGTCCCAAAACAGGCTAAAATCAAGAAAACATTGCTTAGAAGCTGTAAACAGCTTTGTTAGTGTTTCTAGGGTTAAAATGTGTCTTAATCCAATGCAACTGACTAATTATAAGAGTTTGAGATTGATGTGGAGAGTTTAAAAGCCACTTATACCCATTTTGTCCCAAAACAGACTAAAACCAAGAAAACATTGCTTAGAAGCTCTAAACAGCTATGTTAGTGTTTCTGGGGTTAAAATGTGTCTTAATCCAATGCAACTGACTAACTATAAGAGTTTGAGATGGATGTGGAGAGTTTAAAAGCCACTTATATGAACCGGCACACACACTTGTCCGTACGACCGTACGGACGTCCGTACGACCAACCAACGGGCCATCCTCAAATAGAAGTCTTCATGAGCCCAATCCACCAAAGAGATCCTCCAACGGTCGCCATTCATCTCGATCCTTCCTTTGTAGCCGTTGGAGCAAGTTGCAAGAGAGAAGAGGAGATCACATGTTAGAATAAGGAGATGTCGCTTTCTCCTCATATTAGTGTGCATAGGATCCTAAGAGAATATCCTATTTGTATATGTCTTTAAATAGTTTGTAAGTATCATACTAATAGAAGTAAGAAGAGAGTTTATTCTCTTTCTCCAACACTCTCTCTCTCAATCGTTCACTCTCCTCACTCTTTACACGATTTCACTCTCTTTCATACTCTCTTCCATAATCTCTTGATTACTCTACTCTCAAACTTACATGGTATCAGAGCAGATTTGATTCTGTTCTTACCTCAAATCTCCATCACTCCCTTCCGCATTCTCTTTCTTGTTCTTGAAATTTCTTGTTCTTGAATCTTCTTTCTTTAACCGTTGGACAATAGCTTTAACCAACGGTCTCTTCATCCTTTTCCATGGAAACTACCAAAACTCTCATTGTTCCAGTTACTCTCAAGGGAGAGAATTACTTACTGTGGGCTAGAACCACAAAGACAGCCCTATGCGGCCGAGGACTTTGGTCCCATGTTGAGACAAGCGAAGCTCCTAGTGGCGAGACCACCAAAGACGGCAAGGATCTTGTCGATGAAAAGAACAAGTGGTTTCAAGAAGATCAGGGAGTCCTAGCTATCATTCAAAACTCCCTAGATGCACCTATACTTGAAGCTTACTCTTATTGCGAGACAGCAAAAGACTTGTGGGACACTCTCAAGAATGTTTTTGGGAATGTTACAAATGTAAACCGAATTTTTGAGATTAAGAGGGCCATCAACAACCTCAACCAAGAAGACATGGAGTTCACCAAGCACTTTGGGAAGTTTAGGTCCCTTTGGGCTGAACTAGAGATGCTCCGGCCGGCGACTATAGATCCGGCCATTCTGAATGAGAGGCGTGAACAAGATAAGGTGTTCGGCCTTCTCTTGACCTTGAACCCCTCCTACAATGACCTTATCAAGCATATTCTACGGTCGGACAAGCTCCCTAGCCTTGATGATGTCTGTAACCAAATTCAAAAGGAGCATGGCTCCATGGGATTGTTTGGCGGCAAGGGAGAACTTGTGACCGCTAACAAAGCTGAGACGGCATCAGCAAACAAGGGCTACTACAAGCCGGAGGACAAGAACAACCCGCCATTTTGTGAGCATTGTAAGAAGCTTGGTCACTTCAAGAGCCGCTGCTGGATTCTACACCCTCATCTAGCACCACCGCCGGGTACCATCCGAGGTGGACGACCAAACCGCGGAGGACCACCGAGAGCTCATCAAGCAGTAGCCATGGGGGAGTCAATCTCTGAGCAGCCTCAACAAGTGACCAGTGGAACTGCTCTTGCTGCAGCATCGTCCGAGCTGGTAAGGCGGTCCGACCTTGATGCGCTCATCAAAGCCATCAAAGAGGCCACCGGTAAGGCGTTTCTTGCCTCAAACAAAATTAAACCCCTCATAGTTGATTCTGGTGCATCCCATCACATGATTAGTGATTCTAGGCTAATTAGTGATATTAAACCTGCTAATGGTAATGTAATAATAGCAAATGGTGAGAAAGTACCAGTTAAAGGCATAGGAAACTTGAAACTATTTGATAAGGAGACTAAGGCATTTTATATGCCAAACTTTACTTCTAACTTGCTATCAGTTAAGAGAGCCACTACTGATTTAAATTGTTATGCTATATTTGGTCCTAACAATGTTCATTTTCAGGATATTGAGACAAGTAAGGTTCTTGGTCAAGGAGGATCCAAGGATGACCTCTATGTGCTTGAGGACTTGAACTTATCTTCTAATGCATCTTGTTTTAATTCGGTTATTATGAAACCTAGTGATTCTATTTTACATGCTAGGCTAGGACACCCTCACACAAGAGCTTTATCCTTAATATTTCCTAATGTTTCTTTTCAAAATGATGAGTGTGAGGCTTGTATTCTTGGTAAACATTGCAAGGCTGTTTTCCCTAAATCTATTACTATTTATGAAAAATGTTTTGATTTAATTCATTCTGATGTTTGGACATCTCCTTGCTTATCTAGAGATAATCAAAAGTATTTTGTGACTTTTATTGATGAAAAATCAAAATATACTTGGATAACTTTGCTTCCCTCTAAGGATAGAGTCCTTGAGGCCTTTACTAATTTTCAAAATTATGTCACTAACCACTTTCATGCCAAGATTAAAATTTTGAGATCAGATAATGGTGGAGAGTACACAAGCCATGCCTTTAAACAATATCTAGCCAAACATGGAATTCTTCATCAAACTAGCTGTCCTTACACACCACAACAAAATGGAGTGGCTGAGAGAAAGAATAGGCATCTCATGGAAGTAGCAAGGTCTATGATGTTTCACACAAGGGTTCCAAAGAGGTTTTGGGGAGATGCTGTGCTAGCCGCTTGTTATCTTATTAACCGCACACCAACAAAGATCCTAAAAGATGTGTCTCCATTTGAGGTATTAACGAATGACAAACCTACATTTGATCACTTACGAGTGTTTGGTTGTGTGTGCTATGTGTTGCGACCAGGTGAGCTAAGAGACAAGCTTGATGCAAAGAGTACAAAGGCTATGTTTCTTGGCTACTCTACCACACAAAAGGGGTATAAGTGCTATGACCCTACAACAAGGAGGGTTCTAGTATCTCGTGATGTCAAGTTCATGGAGACACAAGGCTTTTACGATGAGAAGAATTGGGATGAGCTCCGTAACCTCTCTGATTCACCATCTGATCGGACGCGCAACCTCCGAGTAATCCTTGAGCGACTAGGTATTGAAAACGATCGGATCACTACTGAGTCAGCCAGACCAGCATCACCAGAACAACCTGAGCCATCTACTGAGCCTGAGCCTGCTACACATGCCGATGACCATACTGAGCAGCATGAGGAAGCACCCGAGTCACTCGCGGACAACACGGCCGAAACAACCGAGGGGACGGCTGACCAGCTTGAGGAGATCATTACTCCAGGACGAGCCAACTCCGAAGCTGGGGCTATAGTTCCTCTTCGGCGCAGCCAACGTATCAAGTATCCTCCTAGTCATTGGAAGAACACCCGTGTGTACTACAACAACATGGCCGTTGCTCATCCGATTCAGGCCGTGTGCACCTTGGCTCATTTTCCGATAGAGCATCAAGTGTTTCTTGGCCATATTGATGAGGATTGGATCCCCAAGACCTATGATGAGGCTAAGCAGCACAAAGTATGGAGAGATGCAGTGGATGCCGAGAATACGGCCATGGTGCAAAATCATACATGGGACGAGGCTGACTTACCCAAGGGCAAGAAGGCTGTCACCTCTCGGTATATCTTCACAATCAAATATAAGAGCAATGGGGAGATTGAACGCCACAAAGCCCGCCTAGTCGCACGCGGTTTCACGCAAACGTATGGGGAGGACTATCTTGATACGTTTGCTCCGGTGGCTAAGCTTCACACGGTTCGAGTTGTACTCTCTCTCGCCACCAACCTCGACTGGGAACTTTGGCAAATGGACGTGAAGAACGCCTTCTTGCAAGGAGAACTGGAGGATGAAGTGTATATGCGACCACCACCGGGTTTGGAGGATACTATTGGTCCGGGAAAGGTCTTGAAACTCAACAAAGCTATCTATGGCTTGAAGCAGTCACCAAGGGCTTGGTATCACAAGCTTAGCACCACACTTCTTGACAAAGGCTTTCGCAAATCCGAAGCTGACCACACCTTGTTCACCTTACCAAGCGCCAAAGGTATAGTAGTCATTCTAGTGTATGTTGATGATATCATCATCACTGGAAGTGACTCGGTAGGTATTCAAGACTCTAAAACATTCTTGAAATCAGTTTTTGATATTAAAGATCTTGGAGAGTTGAAATACTTTCTTGGGATAGAAGTTTATAGATCAAATGAAGGGTTATTGTTATCTCAAAGAAAGTATGCACTAGACTTATTGAGTGAAACAGGAAAACTAGGAGCTAAGGCAGTAACAACGCCCCTAGAAGAGAATTACAAGGATGGAGGACAGGGGGAGCTTGACACCGCTCCATTCGAGGACGTTAGCCTCTACCGGCGGCTAGTCGGTAAGCTCATTTATTTAACTATCACACGGCCTGACATTTGCTTTGCCGTGAACCAGGTAAGCCAGCATATGAAGAACCCCACCGTGCACCATTGGAACATGCTGACACGGATCCTCAAGTACATCAAGGGCTCACCCGGCCAAGGCATATGGATGGGACGCAACAAGAGCACCGAGTTGGTAGGCTACTGCGACGCTGACTATGCCGGAGATCGTGGGGACCGACGCTCAACCACAGGCTATTGCACGTTCCTTGGAGGGAACCTGGTCACATGGAAGAGCAAGAAGCAAAAGGTCGTCTCACTCTCAAGTGCCGAATCCGAGTATAGAGCTATGAGGAAGCTAACGACGGAGCTAATGTGGCTGAAGATGTTACTCAAGGATCTTGGAATAGAATCAACAAAGCCGATCACCATGCACTGTGATAACGAAGCAGCCATTCATATAGCAACCAATTCAGTGTTCCATGAGCGGACCAAGCACATTGAAGTGGATTGCCATAAGGTCCGAGAACAAATCAAGCTTGGAGTTGTCTTACCTTGCCATACCGAAAGCAAAGAACAACTTGCAGACGTCCTGACTAAAGCTGCGAGCCCCCAAGTGTGTGAATACATCCATCCTAAGCTTGGCCTCCTAAACCTCACTCGGCCATGACTTGCTTTGTTTTGGCGCCTACACTCTTTTTCCCTTAAGTATAGTTTTCCCAAGAGGTTTTTCTATACTAAGGTTTTTAATGAGGTGGGTGCCTATGTTGTCAAGCTTGACTAGTTCCCCAAGTCAAGCTTGAGGGGGAGTATGAACCGGCACACACACTTGTCCGTACGACCGTACGGACGTCCGTACGACCAACCAACGGGCCATCCTCAAATAGAAGTCTTCATGAGCCCAATCCACCAAAGAGATCCTCCAACGGTCGCCATTCATCTCGATCCTTCCTTTGTAGCCGTTGGAGCAAGTTGCAAGAGAGAAGAGGAGATCACATGTTAGAATAAGGAGATGTCGCTTTCTCCTCATATTAGTGTGCATAGGATCCTAAGAGAATATCCTATTTGTATATGTCTTTAAATAGTTTGTAAGTATCATACTAATAGAAGTAAGAAGAGAGTTTATTCTCTTTCTCCAACACTCTCTCTCTCAATCGTTCACTCTCCTCACTCTTTACACGATTTCACTCTCTTTCATACTCTCTTCCATAATCTCTTGATTACTCTACTCTCAAACTTACAACTTATACACATTTTGTCCCAAAACAGGCTTAAATCAAGAAAACATTGCTTAGAAGCTGTAAACAGCTTTGTTAGTGTTTCTGGGGTAAAAATGTTTCTTAATCCAATGCAACTGACTAATTATAAGAGTTTGAGATTGATGTGGAGAGTTTAAAAGCCACTTATACCCATTTTGTCCCAAAACAGGCTAAAACCAAGAAAACATTGCTGAGAAGCACCAAACAGCTATGTTAGTGTTTCTGGGGTTAAAATGTGTCTTAATCCAATGCAAATGACTATTTATAAGAGTTTGAGATTGATGTGGAGAGTTTAAAAGCCACTTATACCCATTTTGTCCCAAAACAGGCTAAAACCAAGAAAACATTGCCTGGAAGCTATAAACAGCTTTGTTAGTGTTTCTGGGATTAAAATGTATCTTAATCCAAAGCAACTGACTAATTATATGAGTTTGAGATGGATGTGGAGAGTTTAAAAGCCACTTATACCCATTTAGTCCCAAAACAGGTTAAAACCAAGAAAACATTGCTTAGAAGGTACTAAACAGCTTTGTTAGTGTTTCTGTGGTTAAAAGGTGTCTTAATCCAATGCAACTAACTAATTATAAGAGTTTTAGATAGATGTGGAGAGTTTAAAAGCCACTTATACCCATTTTGTCCCAAAACAGGCTAAAACCAAGAAAACATTGCTTAGAAGCTGTAAACAGCTTTGTTAGTGTTTCTAGGGTTAAGATGTGTCTTAATCCAATGCAACTGACTAATTATAAGAGCTTGAGATAGATGTGGAGAGTTTAAAAGCCACTTATACCCATTTTGTCCCAAAAAGGCTAAAACCAAGAAAACATTGCTTAGAAGCACTAAACAGCTTTGTTAGTGTTTCTGGGGTTAAAATGTGTCTTAATCCAATGCAACTAACTAATTATAAGAGTTTGAGATAGATGTGGAGAGTTTAAAAGCCACTTATACCCATTTTGTCCCAAAACAGGCTAAAACCATGAAAACAATGCCTAGAAGCTGTAGACAGCTTTGTTAGTGTTTCTGGGGTTAAACTGTGTCTTAATCCAATGCAACTGACTAATTATAAGAGTTTGAGATGGATGTGGAGAGTTTAAAAGCCACTTATACACATTTTGTCCCAAAACAGGCTAAAATCAAGAAAACATTGCTTAGAAGCTGTAAACAGCTTTGTTAGTGTTTCTAGGGTTAAAATGTGTCTTAATCCAATGCAACTGACTAATTATAAGAGTTTGAGATTGATGTGGAGAGTTTAAAAGCCACTTATACCCATTTTGTCCCAAAACATGCTAAAACCAAGAAAACATTGCTGAGAAGCACCAAAGAGCTATGTTAGTGTTTCTGGGGTTAAAATGTGTCTTAATCCAATGCAACTAACTAATTATAAGAGTTTTAGATAGATGTGGAGAGTTTAAAAGCCACTTATACCCATTTTGTCCCAAAAAGGCTAAAACCAAGAAAACATTGCTTAGACGCACTAAACAGCTTTGTTAGTGTTTCTGGGGTTAAAATGTGTCTTAATCCAATACAACTAATTAATTATAAGAGTTTGAGATTGCTTAGAAGCTCCAAACAGCTATGTTAGTGTTTCTGGGGTTAAAATGTGTCTTAATCCAATGCAACTGACTAACTATAAGAGTTTGAGATGGATGTGGAGAGTTTAAAAGCCACTTATACACATTTTGTCCCAAAACAGGCTAAAATCAAGAAAACATTGCTTAGAAGCTGTAAACAGCTTTGTTAGTGTTTCTGGGGTAAAAATGTGTCTTAATCCAATGCAACTGACTAATTATAAGAGTTTGAGATTGATGTGGAGAGTTTAAAAGCCACTTATACCCATTTTGTCCCAAAATTGGCTAAAACCAAGAAAACATTGCTGAGAAGCACCAAAGAGCTATGTTAGTGTTTCTGGGGTTAAAATGTGTCTTAATCCAATGCAAATGACTATTTATAAGATTTTGAGATTGATGTGGAGAGTTTAAAAGCCACTTATACCCATTTTGTCCCAAAACAGGCCAAAACCATGAAAACAATGCCTAGAAGCTGTAAACAGCTTTGTTAGTGTTTCTGGGGTTAAAAAGTGTCTTACTCCAATGCAACTGACTAATTATAAGAGTTAGAGATGGATGTGGAGAGTTTAAAAGCCACTTATACACATTTTGTCCCAAAACAGGCTAAAATCAAGAAAACATTGCTTAGAAGCTGTAAACAGCTTTGTTAGTGTTTCTAGGGTTAAAATGTGTCTTAATCCAATGCAACTGACTAATTATAAGAGTTTGAGATTGATGTGGAGAGTTTAAAAGCCACTTATACCCATTTTGTCCCAAAACAGACTAAAACCAAGAAAACATTGCTTAGAAGCTCTAAACAGCTATGTTAGTGTTTCTGGGGTTAAAATGTGTCTTAATCCAATGCAACTGACTAACTATAAGAGTTTGAGATGGATGTGGAGAGTTTAAAAGCCACTTATACACATTTTGTCCCAAAACAGGCTTAAATCAAGAAAACATTGCTTAGAAGCTGTAAACAGCTTTGTTAGTGTTTCTGGGGTAAAAATGTTTCTTAATCCAATGCAACTGACTAATTATAAGAGTTTGAGATTGATGTGGAGAGTTTAAAAGCCACTTATACCCATTTTGTCCCAAAACAGGCTAAAACCAAGAAAACATTGCTGAGAAGCACCAAACAGCTATGTTAGTGTTTCTGGGGTTAAAATGTGTCTTAATCCAATGCAAATGACTATTTATAAGAGTTTGAGATTGATGTGGAGAGTTTAAAAGCCACTTATACCCATTTTGTCCCAAAACAGGCTAAAACCAAGAAAACATTGCCTGGAAGCTATAAACAGCTTTGTTAGTGTTTCTGGGATTAAAATGTATCTTAATCCAAAGCAACTGACTAATTATATGAGTTTGAGATGGATGTGGAGAGTTTAAAAGCCACTTATACCCATTTAGTCCCAAAACAGGTTAAAACCAAGAAAACATTGCTTAGAAGGTACTAAACAGCTTTGTTAGTGTTTCTGTGGTTAAAAGGTGTCTTAATCCAATGCAACTAACTAATTATAAGAGTTTTAGATAGATGTGGAGAGTTTAAAAGCCACTTATACCCATTTTGTCCCAAAACAGGCTAAAACCAAGAAAACATTGCTTAGAAGCTGTAAACAGCTTTGTTAGTGTTTCTAGGGTTAAGATGTGTCTTAATCCAATGCAACTGACTAATTATAAGAGTTTGAGATTGATGTGGAGAGTTTAAAAGCCACTTATACCCATTTTGTCCCAAAACAAGCTAAAAACAAGAAAACATTGCTTAGAAGCTCCAAACAGCTATGTTAGTGTTTCTGGGGTTAAAATGTGTCCAATGCAACTGACTAGCTATATTTGTCCTGGGGTTTAAATGTGTCTTAATCCAATGCAACTGACTAATTATAAGAGTTTGAGATTGATGTGGAGAGTTTAAAAGCCACTTATACCCATTTTGTCCCAAAACAGGCTAAAACCAAGAAAACATTGCTGAGAAGCACCAAACAGCTATGTTAGTGTTTATGGGGTTAAAATGTGTCTTAATCCAATGCAAATGACTAGTTATAAGAGTTTGAGATTGATGTGGAGAGTTTAAAAGCCACTTATACCCATTTTGTCCCAAAACAGGCTAAAACCAAGAAAACATTGCCTAGAAGCTATAAACAGCTTTGTTAGTGTTTCTGGGATTAAAATGTATCTTAATCCAAAGCAAATGACTAATTATATGAGTTTGAGATGGATGTGGATAGTTTAAAAGCCACTTATACCCATTTTGTCCCAAAACAGGCTAAAACCAAGAACACATTGCTGAGAAGCACCAAACAGCTTTGTTAGTGTTTCAGGGGTTAAAATGTGTCTTAATCCAATGCAACTAACTAATTATAAGAGCTTGAGATAGATGTGGAGAGTTTAAAAGCCACTTATACCCATTTTGTCCCAAAAAGGCTAAAACCAAGAAAACATTGCTTAGAAGCACTAAACAGCTTTGTTAGTGTTTCTGTGGTTAAAATGTGTCTTAATCCAATGCAACTAACTAATTATAAGAGTTTTAGATAGATGTGGAGAGTTTAAAAGCCACTTATACCCATTTTGTCCCAAAAAGGCTAAAACCAAGAAAACATTGCTTAGAAGCACTAAACAGCTTTGTTAGTGTTTCTGGGGTTAAAATGTGTCTTAATCCAATGCAACTAACTAATTATAAGAGTTTGAGATAGATGTGGAGAGTTTAAAAGCCACTTATACCCATTTTGTCCCAAAACAGGCTAAAACCAAGAACACATTGCTGAGAAGCACCAAACAGCTTTGTTAGTGTTTCTGGGGTTAAAATGTGTCTTAATCCAATGCAACTAACTAATTATAAGAGCTTGAGATAGATGTGGAGAGTTTAAAAGCCACTTATACCCATTTTGTCCCAAAAAGGCTAAAACCAAGAAAACATTGCTTAGAAGCACTAAACAGCTTTGTTAGTGTTTCTGTGGTTAAAATGTGTCTTAATCCAATGCAACTAACTAATTATAAGAGTTTTAGATAGATGTGGAGAGTTTAAAAGCCACTTATACCCATTTTGTCCCAAAAAGGCTAAAACCAAGAAAACATTGCTTAGAAGCACTAAACAGCTTTGTTAGTGTTTCTGGGGTTAAAATGTGTCTTAATCCAATGCAACTAACTAATTATAAGAGTTTGAGATAGATGTGGAGAGTTTAAAAGCCACTTATACCCATTTTGTCCCAAAACAGGCTAAAACCATGAAAACAATGCCTAGAAGCTGTAAACAGCTCTGTTAGTGTTTCTGGGGTTAAAATGTGTCTTAATCCAATGCAACTAACTAATTATAAGAGCTTGAGATAGATGTGGAGAGTTTAAAAGCCACTTATACCCATTTTGTCCCAAAAAGGCTAAAACCAAGAAAACATTGCTTAGAAGCACTAAACAGCTTTGTTAGTGTTTCTGTGGTTAAAATGTGTCTTAATCCAATGCAACTAACTAATTATAAGAGTTTTAGATAGATGTGGAGAGTTTAAAAGCCACTTATACCCATTTTGTCCCAAAAAGGCTAAAACCAAGAAAACATTGCTTAGAAGCACTAAACAGCTTTGTTAGTGTTTCTGGGGTTAAAATGTGTCTTAATCCAATGCAACTAACTAATTATAAGAGTTTGAGATAGATGTGGAGAGTTTAAAAGCCACTTATACCCATTTTGTCCCAAAACAGGCTAAAACCATGAAAACAATGCCTAGAAGCTGTAAACAGCTCTGTTAGTGTTTCTGGGGTTAAAATGTGTCTTAATCCAATGCAACTGACTAATTATAAGAGTTTAAGATAGATGTGGAGAGTTTAAAAGCCACTTATACCCATTTTGTCCCAAAATAGGCTAAAACCAAGAAAACATTGCTTAGAAGCACTAAACAGCTTTGTTAGTGTTTCTGTGGTTAAAATGTGTCTTAATCCATTGCAACTAACTAATTATAAGAGTTTAAGATAGATGTGGAGAGTTTAAAAGCCACTTATACCCATTTTGTCCCAAAATAGGCTAAAACCAAGAAAACATTGCTTAGAAGCACTAAACAGCTTTGTTAGTGTTTCTGTGGTTAAAATGTGTCTTAATCCATTGCAACTAACTAATTATAAGAGTTTTAGATAGATGTGGAGAGTTTAAAAGCCACTTATACCCATATTGTCCCAAAACAGGCTAAAACCAAGAAAACATTGCTTAGAAGCTCTAAACAACTATGTTAGTGTTTCTGGGGTTAAAATGTGTCTTAATCCAATGCAACTGACTAACTATAAGAGTTTGAGATGGATGTGGAGAGTTTAAAAGCCACTTATACACATTTTGTCCCAAAATAGGCTAAAATCAAGAAAACATTGCTTAGAAGCTGTAAACAGCTTTGTTTGTGTTTCTGAGGTAAAAGTGTGTCTTAATCCAATGCAACTGACTAATTATAAGAGTTTGAGATTGATGTGGAGAGTTTAAAAGCCACTTATACCCATTTTGTCCCAAAACAGGCTAAAACCAAGAAAACATTGCTGAGAAGCACCAAACAGCTATGTTAGTGTTTCTGGGGTTAAAATGTGTATTAATCCAATGCAAATGACTAATTATAAGAGTTTGAGATTGATGTGGAGAGTTTAAAAGCCACTTATACCAATTTTGTCCCAAAACAGGCTAAAACCAAGAAAACATTGCTGAGAAACACCAAACAGCTATGTTAGTGTTTCTGGGATTAAAATGTGTCTTAATCCAATGCAAATGACTAATTATAAGAGTTTGAGATTGATGTGGAGAGTTTAAAAGCCACTTATACCCATTTTGTCCAAAAACAGGCTAAAACCAAGAAAACATTGCTGAGAAGCACCAAACAGCTATGTTAGTGTTTCTGGGGTTAAAATGTGTCTTAATCCAATGCAAATGACTAGTTATAAGAGTTTGAGATTGATGTGGATAGTTTAAAAGCCACTTATACCCATTTTGTCCCAAAACAGGCTAAAACAAAGAAAACATTGCCTAGAAGCTATAAACAGCTTTGTTAGTGTTTCTGGCATTAAAATGTATCTTAATCCAAAGCAAATGACTAATTATATGAGTTTGAGATGGATGTGGAGAGTTTAAAAGCCACTTATACCCATTTTGTCCCAAAACAGGCTAAAACCAAGAACACATTGCTGAGAAGCACCAAACAGCTTTGTTAGTGTTTCTGGGGTTAAAATGTGACTTAATCCAATGCAACTAACTAATTATAAGAGCTTGAGATAGATGTGGAGAGTTTAAAAGCCACTTATACCCATTTTGTCCCAAAAAGGCTAAAACCAAGAAAACATTGCTTAGAAGCACTAAACAGCTTTGTTAGTGTTTCTGTGGTTAAAATGTGTCTTAATCCAATGCAACTAACTAATTAGAAGAGTTTTAGATAGATGTGGAGAGTTTAAAAGCCACTTATACCCATTTTGTCCCAAAAAGGCTAAAACCAAGAAAACATTGCTTAGAAGCACTAAACAGCTTTGTTAGTGTTTCTGGGGTTAAAATGTGTCTTAATCCAATGCAACTGACTAACTATAAGAGTTTGAGATGGATGTGGAGAGTTTAAAAGCCACTTATACCCATTTTGTCCCAAAATAGGCTAAAACCAAGAAAACATTGCTTAGAAGCACTAAACAGCTTTGTTAGTGTTTCTGTGGTTAAAATGTGTCTTAATCCATTGCAACTAACTAATTATAAGAGTTTTAGATAGATGTGGAGAGTTTAAAAGCCACTTATACCCATATTGTCCCAAAACAGGCTAAAACCAAGAAAACATTGCTTAGAAGCTCTAAACAACTATGTTAGTGTTTCTGGGGTTAAAATGTGTCTTAATCCAATGCAACTGACTAACTATAAGAGTTTGAGATGGATGTGGAGAGTTTAAAAGCCACTTATACACATTTTGTCCCAAAATAGGCTAAAATCAAGAAAACATTGCTTAGAAGCTGTAAACAGCTTTGTTTGTGTTTCTGAGGTAAAAGTGTGTCTTAATCCAATGCAACTGACTAATTATAAGAGTTTGAGATTGATGTGGAGAGTTTAAAAGCCACTTATACCCATTTTGTCCCAAAACAGGCTAAAACCAAGAAAACATTGCTGAGAAGCACCAAACAGCTATGTTAGTGTTTCTGGGGTTAAAATGTGTATTAATCCAATGCAAATGACTAATTATAAGAGTTTGAGATTGATGTGGAGAGTTTAAAAGCCACTTATACCAATTTTGTCCCAAAACAGGCTAAAACCAAGAAAACATTGCTGAGAAACACCAAACAGCTATGTTAGTGTTTCTGGGATTAAAATGTGTCTTAATCCAATGCAAATGACTAATTATAAGAGTTTGAGATTGATGTGGAGAGTTTAAAAGCCACTTATACCCATTTTGTCCAAAAACAGGCTAAAACCAAGAAAACATTGCTGAGAAGCACCAAACAGCTATGTTAGTGTTTCTGGGGTTAAAATGTGTCTTAATCCAATGCAAATGACTAGTTATAAGAGTTTGAGATTGATGTGGATAGTTTAAAAGCCACTTATACCCATTTTGTCCCAAAACAGGCTAAAACAAAGAAAACATTGCCTAGAAGCTATAAACAGCTTTGTTAGTGTTTCTGGCATTAAAATGTATCTTAATCCAAAGCAAATGACTAATTATATGAGTTTGAGATGGATGTGGAGAGTTTAAAAGCCACTTATACCCATTTTGTCCCAAAACAGGCTAAAACCAAGAACACATTGCTGAGAAGCACCAAACAGCTTTGTTAGTGTTTCTGGGGTTAAAATGTGACTTAATCCAATGCAACTAACTAATTATAAGAGCTTGAGATAGATGTGGAGAGTTTAAAAGCCACTTATACCCATTTTGTCCCAAAAAGGCTAAAACCAAGAAAACATTGCTTAGAAGCACTAAACAGCTTTGTTAGTGTTTCTGTGGTTAAAATGTGTCTTAATCCAATGCAACTAACTAATTAGAAGAGTTTTAGATAGATGTGGAGAGTTTAAAAGCCACTTATACCCATTTTGTCCCAAAAAGGCTAAAACCAAGAAAACATTGCTTAGAAGCACTAAACAGCTTTGTTAGTGTTTCTGGGGTTAAAATGTGTCTTAATCCAATGCAACTGACTAACTATAAGAGTTTGAGATGGATGTGGAGAGTTTAAAAGCCACTTATACACATTTTGTCCCAAAATAGGCTAAAATCAAGAAAACATTGCTTAGAAGCTGTAAACAGCTTTGTTTGTGTTTCTGAGGTAAAAGTGTGTCTTAATCCAATGCAACTGACTAATTATAAGAGTTTGAGATTGATGTGGAGAGTTTAAAAGCCACTTATACCCATTTTGTCCAAAAACAGGCTAAAACCAAGAAAACATTGCTGAGAAGCACCAAACAGCTATGTTAGTGTTTCTGGGGTTAAAATGTGTCTTAATCCAATGCAAATGACTAGTTATAAGAGTTTGAGATTGATGTGGAGAGTTTAAAAGCCACTTATACCCATTTTGTCCCAAAACAGGCTAAAACCAAGAAAACATTGCTTAGAAGCAGTAAACAGCTTTGTTAGTGTTTCTAGGGTTAAAATGTTTCTTAATCCAATGCAACTAACTAATTATAAGACTTTGACATAGATGTGGAGAGTTTAAAAGCCACTTATACCCATTTTGTCCCAAAACAGGCTAACAGCAAGAAAACATTGCTTAGTAGCTGTAAACAGCTATGTTAGTGTTTCTGGGGTTAAAATGTGTCTTAATCCAATGCAACTGACTAATTATAAGAGTTTGAGATTGATGTGGAGAGTTTAAAAGCCACTTATACCCATTTTGTCCCAAAACAGGCTAAAACCAAGAAAACATTGCTGAGAAGCACCAAACAGCTATGTTAGTGTTTCTGGGGTTAAAATGTGTCTTAATCCAATGCAAATGACTAGTTATAAGAGTTTGAGATTGATGTGGAGAGTTTAAAAGCCACTTATACCCATTTTGTCCCAAAACAGGCTAAAACCAAGAAAACATTGCCTAGAAACTATAAACAGCTTTGTTAGTGTTTCTGGGATTAAAATGTATCTTAATCCAAAGCAAATGACTAATTATATGAGTTTGAGATGGATGTGGAGAGTTTAAAAGCCACTTATACCCATTTTGTCCCAAAATAGGTTAAAACCAAGAAAACATTGCTTAGAAGGTACTAAACAGCATTGTTAGTGTTTTTGTGGTTAAAATGTGTCTTAATCCAATGCAACTAACTAATTATAAGAGTTTTAGATAGATGTGGAGAGTTTAAAAGCCACTTATACCCATTTTGTCCCAAAACAGGCTAAAACCAAGAAAACATTGCTGAGAAGCACCAAACAGCTTTGTTAGTGTTTCTGGGGTTAAAATGTGTCTTAATCCAATGCAACTAACTAATTATAAGAGCTTGAGATAGATGTGGAGAGTTTAAAAGCCACTTATACCCATTTTGTCCCAAAAAGGCTAAAACCAAGAAAACATTGCTTAGAAGCACTAAACAGCTTTGTTAGTGTTTCTGTGGTTAAAATGTGTCTTAATCCAATGCAACTAACTAATTATAAGAGTTTTAGATAGATGTGGAGAGTTTAAAAGCCACTTATACCCATTTTGTCCCAAAAAGGCTTAAACCAAGAAAACATTGCTTAGAAGCACTAAACAGCTTTGTTAGTGTTTCTGGGGTTAAAATGTGTCTTAATCCAATGCAACTAACTAATTATAAGAGTTTGAGATAGATGTGGAGAGTTTAAAAGCCACTTATACCCATTTTGTCCCAAAACAGGCTAAAACCATGAAAACAATGCCTAGAAGCTGTAAACAGCTCTGTTAGTGTTTCTGGGGTTAAAATGTGTCTTAATCCAATGCAACTGACTAATTATAAGAGTTTAAGATAGATGTGGAAAGTTTAAAAGCCACTTATACCCATTTTGTCCCAAAATAGGCTAAAACCAAGAAAACATTGCTTAGAAGCACTAAGCAGCTTTGTTAGTGTTTCTGTGGTTAAAATGTGTCTTAATCCATTGCAACTAACTAATTATAAGAGTTTTAGATAGATGTGGAGAGTTTAAAAGCCACTTATACCCATATTGTCCCAAAACAGGCTAAAACCAAGAAAACATTGCTTAGAAGCTCTAAACAACTATTTTAGTGTTTCTGGGGTTAAAATGTGTCTTAATCCAATGCAACTGACTAACTATAAGAGTTTGAGATGGATGTGGAGAGTTTAAAAGCCACTTATACACATTTTGTCCCAAAATAGGCTAAAATCAAGAAAACATTGCTTAGAAGCTGTAAACAGCTTTGTTAGTGTTTCTGAGGTAAAAGTGTGTCTTAATCCAATGCAACTGACTAATTATAAGAGTTTGAGATTGATGTGGAGAGTTTAAAAGCCTCTTATACCCATTTTGTCCCAAAACAGGCTAAAACCAAGAAAACATTGCTGAGAAGCACCAAACAGCTATGTTAGTGTTTCTGGGGTTAAAATGTGTATTAATCCAATGCAAATGACTATTTAGAAGAGTTTGAGATTGATGTGGAGAGTTTAAAAGCCACTTATACCCATTTTGTCCCAAAACAGGCTAAAACCAAGAAAACATTGCTTAGAAGCAGTAAACAGCTTTGTTAGTGTTTCTAGGGTTAAAATGTTTCTTAATCCAATGCAACTAACTAATTATAAGACTTTGACATAGATGTGGAGAGTTTAAAAGCCACTTATACCCATTTTGTCCCAAAACAGGCTAACAGCAAGAAAACATTGCTTAGTAGCTGTAAACAGCTATGTTAGTGTTTCTGGGGTTAAAATGTGTCTTAATCCAATGCAACTGACTAATTATAAGAGTTTGAGATTGATGTGGAGAGTTTAAAAGCCACTTATACCCATTTTGTCCCAAAACAGGCTAAAACCAAGAAAACATTGCTGAGAAGCACCAAACAGCTATGTTAGTGTTTCTGGGGTTAAAATGTGTCTTAATCCAATGCAAATGACTAGTTATAAGAGTTTGAGATTGATGTGGAGAGTTTAAAAGCCACTTATACCCATTTTGTCCCAAAACAGGCTAAAACCAAGAAAACATTGCCTAGAAACTATAAACAGCTTTGTTAGTGTTTCTGGGATTAAAATGTATCTTAATCCAAAGCAAATGACTAATTATATGAGTTTGAGATGGATGTGGAGAGTTTAAAAGCCACTTATACCCATTTTGTCCCAAAATAGGTTAAAACCAAGAAAACATTGCTTAGAAGGTACTAAACAGCATTGTTAGTGTTTTTGTGGTTAAAATGTGTCTTAATCCAATGCAACTAACTAATAATAAGAGTTTTAGATAGATGTGGAGAGTTTAAAAGCCACTTATACCCATTTTGTCCCAAAACAGGCTAAAACCAAGAAAACATTGCTGAGAAGCACCAAACAGCTTTGTTAGTGTTTCTGGGGTTAAAATGTGTCTTAATCCAATGCAACTAACTAATTATAAGAGCTTGAGATAGATGTGGAGAGTTTAAAAGCCACTTATACCCATTTTGTCCCAAAAAGGCTAAAACCAAGAAAACATTGCTTAGAAGCACTAAACAGCTTTGTTAGTGTTTCTGTGGTTAAAATGTGTCTTAATCCAATGCAACTAACTAATTATAAGAGTTTTAGATAGATGTGGAGAGTTTAAAAGCCACTTATACCCATTTTGTCCCAAAAAGGCTTAAACCAAGAAAACATTGCTTAGAAGCACTAAACAGCTTTGTTAGTGTTTCTGGGGTTAAAATGTGTCTTAATCCAATGCAACTAACTAATTATAAGAGTTTGAGATAGATGTGGAGAGTTTAAAAGCCACTTATACCCATTTTGTCCCAAAACAGGCTAAAACCATGAAAACAATGCCTAGAAGCTGTAAACAGCTCTGTTAGTGTTTCTGGGGTTAAAATGTGTCTTAATCCAATGCAACTGACTAATTATAAGAGTTTAAGATAGATGTGGAAAGTTTAAAAGCCACTTATACCCATTTTGTCCCAAAATAGGCTAAAACCAAGAAAACATTGCTTAGAAGCACTAAGCAGCTTTGTTAGTGTTTCTGTGGTTAAAATGTGTCTTAATCCATTGCAACTAACTAATTATAAGAGTTTTAGATAGATGTGGAGAGTTTAAAAGCCACTTATACCCATATTGTCCCAAAACAGGCTAAAACCAAGAAAACATTGCTTAGAAGCTCTAAACAACTATTTTAGTGTTTCTGGGGTTAAAATGTGTCTTAATCCAATGCAACTGACTAACTATAAGAGTTTGAGATGGATGTGGAGAGTTTAAAAGCCACTTATACACATTTTGTCCCAAAATAGGCTAAAATCAAGAAAACATTGCTTAGAAGCTGTAAACAGCTTTGTTAGTGTTTCTGAGGTAAAAGTGTGTCTTAATCCAATGCAACTGACTAATTATAAGAGTTTGAGATTGATGTGGAGAGTTTAAAAGCCTCTTATACCCATTTTGTCCCAAAACAGGCTAAAACCAAGAAAACATTGCTGAGAAGCACCAAACAGCTATGTTAGTGTTTCTGGGGTTAAAATGTGTATTAATCCAATGCAAATGACTATTTAGAAGAGTTTGAGATTGATGTGGAGAGTTTAAAAGCCACTTATACCCATTTTGTCCCAAAACAGGCTAAAACCAAGAAAACATTGCCTAGAAGCTATAAACAGCTTTGTTAGTGTTTCTGGAATTAAAATGTATCTTAATCCAAAGCAACTGACTAATTATATGAGTTTGAGATGGATGTGGAGAGTTTAAAAGCCACTTATACCCATTTAGTCCCAAAACAGGTTAAAACCAAGAAAACATTGCTTAGATGGTACTAAACAGCTTTGTTAGTGTTTCTGTGGTTAAAATGTGTCTTAATCCAATGCAACTAACTAATTATAAGAGCTTGAGATAGATGTGGAGAGTTTAAAAGCCACTTATACCCATTTTGTCCTAAAACATGCTTAAACCAAGAAAACATTGCTTAGAAGCTCTAAACAGCTATGTTAGTGTTTCTGGGGTTTAAATGTGTTTTAATCCAATGCAACTGACTAATTATAAGAGTTTGAGATTGATGTGGAGAGTTTAAAAGCCACTTATACCCATTTTGTCCCAAAACAGGCTAAAACCAAGAAAACATTGCCTAGAAGCTATAAACAGCTTTGTTAGTGTTTCTGGAATTAAAATGTATCTTAATCCAAAGCAACTGACTAATTATATGAGTTTGAGATGGATGTGGAGAGTTTAAAAGCCACTTATACCCATTTAGTCCCAAAACAGGTTAAAACCAAGAAAACATTGCTTAGATGGTACTAAACAGCTTTGTTAGTGTTTCTGTGGTTAAAATGTGTCTTAATCCAATGCAACTAACTAATTATAAGAGCTTGAGATAGATGTGGAGAGTTTAAAAGCCACTTATACCCATTTTGTCCTAAAACATGCTTAAACCAAGAAAACATTGCTTAGAAGCTCTAAACAGCTATGTTAGTGTTTCTGGGGTTTAAATGTGTTTTAATCCAATGCAACTGACTAATTATAAGAGTTTGAGATTGATGTGGAGAGTTTAAAAGCCACTTATACAAATTTTGTCCCAAAACAGGCTAAAACCAAGAAAACATTGCTGAGAAACACCAAACAGCTATGTTAGTGTTTCTGGGATTAAAATGTGTCTTAATCCAATGCAAATGACTAATTATAAGAGTTTGAGATTGATGTGGAGAGTTTAAAAGCCACTTATACTCATTTTGTCCCAAAACAGGCTAAAACCAAGAAAACATTGCCTAGAAGCTATAAACAGGTTTGTTAGTGTTTCTGGGATTCAAATGTATCTTAATCCAAAGCAACTGACTAATTATATGAGTTTGAGATGGATGTGGAGAGTTTAAAAGCCACTTATACCCATTTTGTCCCAAAACAGGTTGAAACCAAGAAAACATTGCTTAGAAGCACTAAACAGCTTTGTTAGTGTTTTTGTGGTTAAAATGTGTCTTAATCCCATGCAACTAACTAATTATAAGAGTTTTAGATAGATGTGGAGAGTTTAAAAGCCACTTATACCCATTTTGTCCCAAAACAGGCTTAAACCAAGAAAACATTGCTTAGAAGCTCTAAACAGCTATGTTAGTGTTTCTGGGGTTTAAATGTGTCTTAATCCAATGCAACTGCCTAATTATAAGAGTTTGAGATTGATGTGGAGAGTTTAAAAGCCACTTATACCCATTTTGTCCCAAAACAGGCTAAAACCAAAAAAACATTGCTGAGAAGCACCAAACAGCTTTGTTAGTGTTTCTGGGGTTAAAATGTTTCTTAATCCAATGCAACTAACTAATTTTAAGAGCTTGAGATAGATGTGGAGAGTTTAAAACCCACTTATACCAATTTTGTCCCAAAAAGGCTAAAACCAAGAAAACATTGCTTAGAAGCAGTAAACAGCTTTGTTAGTGTTTATGGGGTTAAAATGTGTCTTAATCCAATGCAACTGACTAATTATAAGAGTTTGAGATAGATGTGGAGAGTTTAAAAGCCACTTATACCCGTTTTGTCCCAAAACAGGCTAAAACCATGAAAACAATGCCTAGAAGCTGTAAACAGCTTTGTTAGTGTTTCTGGGGTTAAAATGTGTCTTAATCCAATGCAACTGACTAATTATAAGAGTTTGAGATGGATGTGGAGAGTTTAAAAGCCACTTATACCCATTTTGTCCCAAAACAGGCTAAAACCAAGAAAACATTGCTTAGAAGCACCAAACAGCTTTGTTAGTGTTTCTGGGGTTAAAATGTGTCTTAATCCAATGCAACTAACTAATTATAAGAGCTTGAGATAGATGTGGAGAGTTTAAAAGCCACTTATACCCATTTTGTCCCAAAAAGGCTAAAACCAAGAAAACATTGCTTAGAAGCACTAAACAGCTTTGTTAGTGTTTCTGTGGTTAAAATGTGTCTTAATCCAATGCAACTAACTAATTATAAGAGTTTTAGATAGATGTGGAGAGTTTAAAAGCCACTTATACCCATTTTGTCCCAAAAAGGCTAAAACCAAGAAAACATTGCTTAGAAGCACTAAACAGCTTTGTTAGTGTTTCTGGGGTTAAAATGTGTCTTAATCCAATGCAACTAACTAATTATAAGAGTTTGAGATAGATGTGGAGAGTTTAAAAGCCACTTATACCCATTTTGTCCCAAAACAGGCTAAAACCATGAAAACAATGCCTAGAATCTGTAAACAGCTCTGTTAGTGTTTCTGGGGTTAAAATGTGTCTTAATCCAATGCAACTGACTAATTATAAGAGTTTAAGATAGATGTGGAGAGTTTAAAAGCCACTTATACCCATTTTGTCCCAAAATAGGCTAAAACCAAGAAAACATTGCTTAGAAGCACTAAACAGCTTTGTTAGTGTTTCTGTGGTTAAAATGTGTCTTAATCCATTGCAACTAACTAATTATAAGAGTTTTAGATAGATGTGGAGAGTTTAAAAGCCACTTATACCCATATTGTCCCAAAACAGGCTAAAACCAAGAAAACATTGCTTAGAAGCTCTAAACAACTATGTTAGTGTTTCTGGGGTTAAAATGTGTCTTAATCCAATGCAACTGACTAACTATAACAGTTTGAGATGGATGTGGAGAGTTTAAAAGCCACTTATACACATTTTGTCCCAAAATAGGCTAAAATCAAGAAAACATTGCTTAGAAGCTGTAAACAGCTTTGTTTGTGTTTCTGAGGTAAAAGTGTGTCTTAATCCAATGCAACTGACTAATTATAAGAGTTTGAGATTGATGTGGAGAGTTTAAAAGCCACTTATACCCATTTTGTCCCAAAACAGGCTAAAACCAAGAAAACATTGCTGAGAAGCACCAAACAGCTATGTTAGTGTTTCTGGGGTTAAAATGTGTATTAATCCAATGCAAATGACTAATTATAAGAGTTTGAGATTGATGTGGAGAGTTTAAAAGCCACTTATTGTTGGGATTTATGAGACAAAGCTCACAAGAGAGGGTAGACAAACACTTGGTGAATGAATCCCCCTTTACCCACAACAAACTAACTCATTCTCAAGGGGAAGAAGAGAACATCAACTTGTGATGAACTCCTCATAAACTAGGCTAGATAGAACCCAAATACTAGAGAGTAAGCGGATCCTATCAAGGAGAAGCACTAGTTTGAGACTTATCCTTGTTCTAGTAACACAACACTAAGAGTTTGTGTACTTAGGAGAGGAGGATTAAGAATCAGTAATCTAGGCTATATGAAAGAGTAAATAAGAAGACTTTAGGTGAGATTTGGGAAGAGAATAGGCTGCCTTAAGGGCAGCCTCTAACCGATTCCCTAAACTATCTACATTGAAGCTAGAACAAGAACACAAGGTAAAAGAGGGGAAATCGGATTCTCTTATTGAATAATGTTGTGATATGTTTCATATATGAGAAATTACACATCTTAATATAGGAGAACAAAGGCATAGAGCCGTTAGGCACACAAGGGATTCAAAGGAGAGATGAAAGGGACAGCTCCTTGTCTTTGGTTGACTCGCTATGCTTCCCAACCAAAGCTACACGTGATCTCCTTCCCTTCCATGCCTTGTGACCGTTAGATCTCCTTCCCTTGTGGCCATTGGATCCTTCTTCCCTTCCTTGTGGAATTTCCTTTCTTCTTCTTTATGGGCCTCTCCCTTGTAAGGCCTCGTTTTCCTCCTCTCAAACTCGGCCTCTCTATCTACTGGACCGAGCGCAGGCCTAAGGGCCGAGACCGTACGGACGGGCCTTCTCTTCATCGTACGGACGGGCCTTCTCTTCATCGTACGGACGGGCCTGTACGGACGGGCCTGTACGGACGGGCCTGTACGGACGGGCCTGTACGGACGGGCCTTCTCTTCATCGTGTTCACGGCCTAGCTGGCCGCTCACCGGACATGGGTCCGTTCACGGACACGGTACATGGTCGCTCACGGACACGGACATGGCCTTACCGGCCTTTACATGGCCTTTCCGGCCTTTCTTCTCTTCTTCCAAGGCTCGGCCTTACCGGCCTCTCCTCTCTCCTCCTTGGTACATTCTAATACTCCCCCGCACGCTTGATCGGTGGGACACCATAGGGACCAAAGATCAAGGGTGGACTAGTGTCATCTACCTCATTAAAAACCTCAACAAAGAAAACCTCTTGGGATAAAACTTTGTTAAGGGAAAAAGAGTATAGACTCCACTATCCATGATGTCCCTTGACCTTGGTTTGCAAAGAACTAGCTCCCTTCTCTTCATGATTTGAACCGCTCCTACTCCTTAGCCCACCTTGCCTTTAGCACATTCCTTATGATCTCCATCCTTGCGCCTTTAGAATTTCTTTGAGGCTCTCATAGTCTCCTTTACCCCTTAAACAAGTGATAAAGAAGAAAAGAATAAGTGTTTGCTATGAGGAATATCAAAGAAAATTTCTAAAAGTGTGACAATTTAAGAGAACATATTAAAGAGTAAAGACTAGTAATGAAGCTAAGGTAATGAATTTATGAATTAAAATAGGGAAGAGTTTAGAGCACAGCCTTTATGGTGTTTTGATGGATAGGAAGGAGAGAGTTGATCACTGATGCGGTTTGGAATTCCTCCTTGAGACCGCTTCTCTAACCATGGTTTTTAAACCCGGCCAGTTTTATCTGTCAGACTGATACATGCCCACTGAATCGGACATAACTTTCGAACGGCTGCTCGGATTGGTATGATTCCACTTCCACTGGCAAGATGACTCCATGGTCTAGAACTTTTGTGAAGACCGCGGAAGCTGAATCGCAGTGGAAGGGTTTCGTCCGAGTCGATCTTTGAGACGCTTCGGCTGAGCTTTAAGTAAAAACTTTTGCTTGTGGCCGAGCAGAATCTGTGAGGTACGGTCTGAAGTCACTTGATCTCCCCCGTAACCTTTACTTGATGATGGGCTGAAACCTCATCACCTCAGTTGAAGCCTTGTGCATCACCGTTCTTGTGCACATCCAATCAACAGTTGAAACCTTGTGCATCACCTTTCCTAAAGACCATTGTGCACATCCGATCAACAACTTGGCACTAACACACATGCTCTTGGACTGATTCATCACCTTCCACCAGCTTAACAAAGACTTGGTGGCCCTTGGTTCTAACTCCAGGCATTGTGCTGCGCTCTCCTCATGGCTATCTTGTAGCCTTCAACCTCGCCACTTCTTCTTCTTGAGATAGTAGGCGAGCTCCACACAATCTTCAAGGTTGAAACTGAAACCAAAACTCAATGGGACAGTTTCTAAACAAGAGATTGTGAGAGATTAGAGTATAGAGTATAGACTGAAAATAAATAGAGAATTTAGAGAATTAGTAACCAGAGAATTAGTAACCAAGAGTATTAGTAACCAAGAGTATAGAGTATAGTAGAGTATATGGGCGGAAGTATAAGGTGAGTGGAGAGTAGAATAGAGAATTTGCTCAAGAGTTCTTATGGACAGAGTTATACTCTGTTTTTTTTTTTTTTTTGAGTTTGCAGAAGCTTTGACAGCCAAGAGCATCCAACATTCAACAAGACTTTGGTGCTTTAATGGCTGAAACACATGGACCGTTTGGAAAATTAATTTCTCCAACGGTTTGGGACACTTCTCATGGTAGAATCACTTAAACAGGTGTTCTCCAAGAGTCTAATGCCTTCAAGGATCACGAAAGAGCATATAGAAGATGCTTTCCATGTTCAAAATTCAAATAAAAGAAGAAACACCTTTGGAACAACCTTTTGTCCATTGGTTAAAAGAATGCATCTTGGACCAACTTGAATCTATTTGACCAAGCGGGCCATACATGCTAAAAACAAGAACTCTCTCTTCCCCAAACTCGAATCTGGACACACCATATGGCCAGAAACAAAGCTTTCTCAACCAAGAACAAAACCGATTTGCTCCTTGGTTCATCACCACCTCATTTAAACCCAAGCTTTCACCAAATCGGTAAGCCTAAAGATGAGGTTTTAAAATCGATTTCTTTCACACACTTGGTCTACAAATTCTAACAAGACAAGAGACCAAGCTTACTCAACAATGAGCTGCTAGAGAATCGATTTAACAACAAAAGCAAAATTAAAGCTTTAAAGAACTAAGCTAAGCGAATTAACACCTAAGCTAGGATTAAAACTTTAACTAAGCTAACTCCTAAGAAAACGACATTGAGAATGAGTTTGAATCACCAAGAACAGAACCTGCTCTGATACCATGTTGGGATTTATGAGACAAAGCTCACAAGAGAGGGTAGACAAACACTTGGTGAATGAATCCCCCTTTACCCACAACAAACTAACTCATTCTCAAGGGGAAGAAGAGAACATCAACTTGTGATGAACTCCTCATAAACTAGGCTAGATAGAACCCAAATACTAGAGAGTAAGCGGATCCTATCAAGGAGAAGCACTAGTTTGAGACTTATCCTTGTTCTAGTAACACAACACTAAGAGTTTGTGTACTTAGGAGAGGAGGATTAAGAATCAGTAATCTAGGCTATATGAAAGAGTAAATAAGAAGACTTTAGGTGAGATTTGGGAAGAGAATAGGCTGCCTTAAGGGCAGCCTCTAACCGATTCCCTAAACTATCTACATTGAAGCTAGAACAAGAACACAAGGTAAAAGAGGGGAAATCGGATTCTCTTATTGAATAATGTTGTGATATGTTTCATATATGAGAAATTACACATCTTAATATAGGAGAACAAAGGCATAGAGCCGTTAGGCACACAAGGGATTCAAAGGAGAGATGAAAGGGACAGCTCCTTGTCTTTGGTTGACTCGCTATGCTTCCCAACCAAAGCTACACGTGATCTCCTTCCCTTCCATGCCTTGTGACCGTTAGATCTCCTTCCCTTGTGGCCATTGGATCCTTCTTCCCTTCCTTGTGGAATTTCCTTTCTTCTTCTTTATGGGCCTCTCCCTTGTAAGGCCTCGTTTTCCTCCTCTCAAACTCGGCCTCTCTATCTACTGGACCGAGCGCAGGCCTAAGGGCCGAGACCGTACGGACGGGCCTTCTCTTCATCGTACGGACGGGCCTTCTCTTCATCGTACGGACGGGCCTGTACGGACGGGCCTGTACGGACGGGCCTGTACGGACGGGCCTTCTCTTCATCGTGTTCACGGCCTAGCTGGCCGCTCACCGGACATGGGTCCGTTCACGGACACGGTACATGGTACCGGACACGGTACATGGTCGCTCACGGACACGGACATGGCCTTACCGGCCTTTACATGGCCTTTCCGGCCTTTCTTCTCTTCTTCCAAGGCTCGGCCTTACCGGCCTCTCCTCTCTCCTCCTTGGTACATTCTAATACTTATACCAATTTTGTCCCAAAACAGGCTAAAACCAAGAAAACATTGCTGAGAAACACCAAACAGCTATGTTAGTGTTTCTGGGATTAAAATGTGTCTTAATCCAATGCAAATGACTAATTATAAGAGTTTGAGATTGATGTGGAGAGTTTAAAAGCCACTTATACCCATTTTGTCCAAAAACAGGCTAAAACCAAGAAAACATTGCTGAGAAGCACCAAACAGCTATGTTAGTGTTTCTGGGGTTAAAATGTGTCTTAATCCAATGCAAATGACTAGTTATAAGAGTTTGAGATTGATGTGGAGAGTTTAAAAGCCACTTATACCCATTTTGTCCCAAAACAGGCTAAAACAAAGAAAACATTGCCTAGAAGCTATAAACAGCTTTGTTAGTGTTTCTGGCATTAAAATGTATCTTAATCCAAAGCAACTGACTAATTATATGAGTTTGAGATGGATGTGGAGAGCTTAAAAGCCACTTATACCCATTTTGTCCTGGGGTTAAAATGTGTCTTAATCCAATGCAACTGACTAATTATAAGAGTTTGAGATTGATGTGGAGAGTTTAAAAGCCACTTATACCCATTTTGTCCCAAAACAGGCTAAAACCAAGAAAACATTGCTGAGAAGCACCAAACAGCTATGTTAGTGTTTCTGGGGTTAAAATGTTTCTTAATCCAATGCAAATGACTAGTTATAAGAGTTTGAGATTGATGTGGAGAGTTTAAAAGCCACTTATACCCATTTTGTCCCAAAACAGGCTAAAACCAAGAAAACATTGCCTAGAAGCTATAAACAGCTTTGTTAGTGTTTCTGGGATTAAAATGTATCTTAATCCAAAGCAAATGACTAATTATATGAGTTTGAGATGGATGTGGAGAGTTTAAAAGCCACTTATACCCATTTTGTCCCAAAATAGGTTAAAACCAAGAAAACATTGCTTAGAAGGTACTAAACAGCATTGTTAGTGTTTTTGTGGTTAAAATGTGTCTTAATCCAATGCAACTAACTAATTATAAGAGTTTTAGATAGATGTGGAGAGTTTAAAAGCCACTTATACCCATTTTGTCCCAAAACAGGCTAAAACCAAGAAAACATTGCTGAGAAGCACCAAACAGCTTTGTTAGTGTTTCTGGGGTTAAAATGTGTCTTAATCCAATGCAACTAACTAATTATAAGAGCTTGAGATAGATGTGGAGAGTTTAAAAGCCACTTATACCCATTTTGTCCCAAAAAGGCTAAAACCAAGAAAACATTGCTTAGAAGCACTAAACAGCTTTGTTAGTGTTTCTGTGGTTAAAATGTGTCTTAATCCAATGCAACTAACTAATTATAAGAGTTTTAGATAGATGTGGAGAGTTTAAAAGCCACTTATACCCATTTTGTCCCAAAAAGGCTAAAACCAAGAAAACATTACTTAGAAGCACTAAACAGCTTTGTTAGTGTTTCTGGGGTTAAAATGTGTCTTAATCCAATGCAACTAACTAATTAGAAGAGTTTGAGATAGATGTGGAGAGTTTAAAAGCCACTTATACCCATTTTGTCCCAAAACAGGCTAAAACCATGAAAACAATGCCTAGAAGCTGTAAACAGCTCTGTTAGTGTTTCTGGGGTTAAAATGTGTCTTAATCCAATGCAACTGACTAATTATAAGAGTTTAAGATAGATGTGTAGAGTTTAAAAGCCACTTATACCCATATTGTCCCAAAACAGGCTAAAACCAAGAAAACATTGCTTAGAAGCTCTAAACAACTATGTTAGTGTTTCTGGGGTTAAAATGTGTCTTAATCCAATGCAACTGACTAACTATAAGAGTTTGAGATGGATGTGGAGAGTTTAAAAGCCACTTATACACATTTTGTCCCAAAATAGGCTAAAATCAAGAAAACATTGCTTAGAAGCTGTAAACAGCTTTGTTAGTGTTTCTGAGGTAAAAGTGTGTTTTAATCCAATGCAACTGACTAATTATAAGAGTTTGAGATTGATGTGGAGAGTTTAAAAGCCTCTTATACCCATTTTGTCCCAAAACAGGCTAAAACCAAGAAAACATTGCTTAGAAGCACCAAACAGCTTTGTTAGTGTTTCTGGGGTTAAAATGTGTCTTAATCCAATGCAACTAACTAATTATAAGAGCTTGAGATAGATGTGGAGAGTTTAAAAGCCACTTATACCCATTTTGTCCCAAAAAGGCTAAAACCAAGAAAACATTGCTTAGAAGCACTAAACAGCTTTGTTAGTGTTTCTGTGGTTAAAATGTGTCTTAATCCAATGCAACTAACTAATTATAAGAGTTTTAGATAGATGTGGAGAGTTTAAAAGCCACTTATACCCATTTTGTCCCAAAAAGGCTAAAACCAAGAAAACATTGCTTAGAAGCACTAAACAGCTTTGTTAGTGTTTCTGGGGTTAAAATGTGTCTTAATCCAATGCAACTAACTAATTATAAGAGTTTGAGATAGATGTGGAGAGTTTAAAAGCCACTTATACCCATTTTGTCCCAAAACAGGCTAAAACCATGAAAACAATGCCTAGAAGCTGTAAACAGCTCTGTTAGTGTTTCTGGGGTTAAAATGTGTCTTAATCCAATGCAACTGACTAATTATAAGAGTTTAAGATAGATGTGGAGTGTTTAAAAGCCACTTATACCCATTTTGTCCCAAAATAGGCTAAAACCAAGAAAACATTGCTTAGAAGCACTAAACAGCTTTGTTAGTGTTTCTGTGGTTAAAATGTGTCTTAATCCATTGCAACTAACTAATTATAAGAGTTTTAGATAGATGTGGAGAGTTTAAAAGCCACTTATACCCATATTGTCCCAAAACAGGCTAAAACCAAGAAAACATTGCTTAGAAGCTCTAAACAACTATGTTAGTGTTTCTGGGGTTAAAATGTGTCTTAATCCAATGCAACTGACTAACTATAAGAGTTTGAGATGGATGTGGAGAGTTTAAAAGCCACTTATACACATTTTGTCCCAAAATAGGCTAAAATCAAGAAAACATTGCTTAGAAGCTGTAAACAGCTTTGTTTGTGTTTCTGAGGTAAAAGTGTGTCTTAATCCAATGCAACTGACTAATTATAAGAGTTTGAGATTGATGTGGAGAGTTTAAAAGCCACTTATACCCATTTTGTCCCAAAACAGGCTAAAACCAAGAAAACATTGCTTAGATGGTACTAAACAGCTTTGTTAGTGTTTCTGTGGTTAAAATGTGTCTTAATCCAATGCAACTAACTAATTATAAGAGCTTGAGATAGATGTGGAGAGTTTAAAAGCCACTTATACCCATTTTGTCCTAAAACATGCTTAAACCAAGAAAACATTGCTTAGAAGCTCTAAACAGCTATGTTAGTGTTTCTGGGGTTTAAATGTGTTTTAATCCAATGCAACTGACTAATTATAAGAGTTTGAGATTGATGTGGAGAGTTTAAAAGCCACTTATACCAATTTTGTCCCAAAACAGGCTAAAACCAAGAAAACATTGCTGAGAAACACCAAACAGCTATGTTAGTGTTTCTGGGATTAAAATGTGTCTTAATCCAATGCAAATGACTAATTATAAGAGTTTGAGATTTATGTGGAGAGTTTAAAAGCCACTTATACTCATTTTGTCCCAAAACAGGCTAAAACCAAGAAAACATTGCCTAGAAGCTATAAACAGGTTTGTTAGTGTTTCTGGGATTCAAATGTATCTTAATCCAAAGCAACTGACTAATTATATGAGTTTGAGATGGATGTGGAGAGTTTAAAAGCCACTTATACCCATTTTGTCCCAAAACAGGTTGAAACCAAGAAAACATTGCTTAGAAGCACTAAACAGCTTTGTTAGTGTTTTTGTGGTTAAAATGTGTCTTAATCCCATGCAACTAACTAATTATAAGAGTTTTAGATAGATGTGGAGAGTTTAAAAGCCACTTATACCCATTTTGTCCCAAAACAGGCTTAAACCAAGAAAACATTGCTTAGAAGCTCTAAACAGCTATGTTAGTGTTTCTGGGGTTTAAATGTGTCTTAATCCAATGCAACTGCCTAATTATAAGAGTTTGAGATTGATGTGGAGAGTTTAAAAGCCACTTATACCCATTTTGTCCCAAAACAGGCTAAAACCAAAAAAACATTGCTGAGAAGCACCAAACAGCTTTGTTAGTGTTTCTGGGGTTAAAATGTTTCTTAATCCAATGCAACTAACTAATTTTAAGAGCTTGAGATAGATGTGGAGAGTTTAAAACCCACTTATACCCATTTTGTCCCAAAAAGGCTAAAACCAAGAAAACATTGCTTAGAAGCAGTAAACAGCTTTGTTAGTGTTTATGGGGTTAAAATGTGTCTTAATCCAATGCAACTGACTAATTATAAGAGTTTGAGATAGATGTGGAGAGTTTAAAAGCCACTTATACCCGTTTTGTCCCAAAACAGGCTAAAACCATGAAAACAATGCCTAGAAGCTGTAAAGAGCTTTGTTAGTGTTTCTGGGGTTAAAATGTGTCTTAATCCAATGCAACTGACTAATTATAAGAGTTTGAGATGGATGTGGAGAGTTTAAAAGCCACTTATACCCATTTTGTCCCAAAACAGGCTAAAACCAAGAAAACATTGCTTAGAAGCACCAAACAGCTTTGTTAGTGTTTCTGGGGTTAAAATGTGTCTTAATCCAATGCAACTAACTAATTATAAGAGCTTGAGATAGATGTGGAGAGTTTAAAAGCCACTTATACCCATTTTGTCCCAAAAAGGCTAAAACCAAGAAAACATTGCTTAGAAGCACTAAACAGCTTTGTTAGTGTTTCTGTGGTTAAAATGTGTCTTAATCCAATGCAACTAACTAATTATAAGAGTTTTAGATAGATGTGGAGAGTTTAAAAGCCACTTATACCCATTTTGTCCCAAAAAGGCTAAAACCAAGAAAACATTGCTTAGAAGCACTAAACAGCTTTGTTAGTGTTTCTGGGGTTAAAATGTGTCTTAATCCAATGCAACTAACTAATTATAAGAGTTTGAGATAGATGTGGAGAGTTTAAAAGCCACTTATACCCATTTTGTCCCAAAACAGGCTAAAACCATGAAAACAATGCCTAGAAGCTGTAAACAGCTCTGTTAGTGTTTCTGGGGTTAAAATGTGTCTTAATCCAATGCAACTGACTAATTATAAGAGTTTAAGATAGATGTGGAGAGTTTAAAAGCCACTTATACCCATTTTGTCCCAAAATAGGCTAAAACCAAGAAAACATTGCTTAGAAGCACTAAACAGCTTTGTTAGTGTTTCTGTGGTTAAAATGTGTCTTAATCCATTGCAACTAACTAATTATAAGAGTTTTAGATAGATGTGGAGAGTTTAAAAGCCACTTATACCCATATTGTCCCAAAACAGGCTAAAACCAAAAAAACATTGCTTAGAAGCTCTAAACAACTATGTTAGTGTTTCTGGGGTTAAAATGTGTCTTAATCCAATGCAACTGACTAACTATAAGTGTTTGAGATGGATGTGGAGAGTTTAAAAGCCACTTATACACATTTTGTCCCAAAATAGGCTAAAATCAAGAAAACATTGCTTAGAAGCTGTAAACAGCTTTGTTTGTGTTTCTGAGGTAAAAGTGTGTCTTAATCCAATGCAACGGACTAATTATAAGAGTTTGAGATTGATGTGGAGAGTTTAAAAGCCACTTATACCCATTTTGTCCCAAAACAGGCTAAAACCAAGAAAACATTGCTGAGAAGCACCAAACAGCTATGTTAGTGTTTCCGGGGTTAAAATGTGTATTAATCCAATGCAAATGACTAATTATAAGAGTTTGAGATTGATGTGGAGAGTTTAAAAGCCACTTATACCAATTTTGTCCCAAAACAGGCTAAAACCAAGAAAACATTGCTGAGAAACACGAAACAGCTATCTTAGTGTTTCTGGGATTAAAATGTGTCTTAATCCAATGCAAATGACTAATTATAAGAGTTTGAGATTGATGTGGAGAGTTTAAAAGCCACTTATACCCATTTTGTCCAAAAACAGGCTAAAACCAAGAAAACATTGCTGAGAAGCACCAAACAGCTATGTTAGTGTTTCTGGGGTTAAAATGTGTCTTAATCCAATGCAAATGACTAGTTATAAGAGTTTGAGATTGATGTGGAGAGTTTAAAAGCCACTTATACCCATTTTGTCCCAAAACAGGCTAAAACAAAGAAAACATTGCCTAGAAGCTATAAACAGCTTTGTTAGTGTTTCTGGCATTAAAATGTATCTTAATCCAAAGCAACTGACTAATTATATGAGTTTGAGATGGATGTGGAGAACTTAAAAGCCACTTATACCCATTTTGTCCTGGGGTTAAAATGTGTCTTAATCCAATGCAACTGACTAATTATAAGAGTTTGAGATTGATGTGGAGAGTTTAAAAGCCACTTATACCCATTTTGTCCCAAAACAGGCTAAAACCAAGAAAACATTGCCTAGAAGCTATAAACAGGTTTGTTAGTGTTTCTGGGATTCAAATGTATCTTAATCCAAAGCAACTGACTAATTATATGAGTTTGAGATGGATGTGGAGAGTTTAAAAGCCACTTATACCCATTTTGTCCCAAAACAGGTTGAAACCAAGAAAACATTGCTTAGAAGCACTAAACAGCTTTGTTAGTGTTTTTGTGGTTAAAATGTGTCCTAATCCCATGCAACTAACTAATTATAAGAGTTTTAGATAGATGTGGAGAGTTTAAAAGCCACTTATACCCATTTTGTCCCAAAACAGGCTTAAACCAAGAAAACATTGCTTAGAAGCTCTAAACAGCTATGTTAGTGTTTCTGGGGTTTAAATGTGTCTTAATCCAATGCAACTGCCTAATTATAAGAGTTTGAGATTGATGTGGAGAGTTTAAAAGCCACTTATACCCATTTTGTCCCAAAACAGGCTAAAACCAAAAAAACATTGCTGAGAAGCACCAAACAGCTTTGTTAGTGTTTCTGGAGTTAAAATGTTTCTTAATCCAATGCAACTAACTAATTTTAAGAGCTTGAGATTGATGTGGAGAGTTTAAAACCCACTTATACCCATTTTGTCCCAAAAAGGCTAAAACCAAGAAAACATTGCTTAGAAGCAGTAAACAGCTTTGTTAGTGTTTATGGGGTTAAAATGTGTCTTAATCCAATGCAACTGACTAATTATAAGAGTTTGAGATAGATGTGGAGAGTTTAAAAGCCACTTATACCCGTTTTGTCCCAAAACAGGCTAAAACCATGAAAACAATGCCTAGAAGCTGTAAAGAGCTTTGTTAGTGTTTCTGGGGTTAAAATGTGTCTTAATCCAATGCAACTGACTAATTATAAGAGTTTGAGATGGATGTGGAGAGTTTAAAAGCCACTTATACCCATTTTGTCCCAAAACAGGCTAAAACCAAGAAAACATTGCTTAGAAGCACCAAACAGCTTTGTTAGTGTTTCCGGGGTTAAAATGTGTCTTAATCCAATGCAACTAACTAATTATAAGAGCTTGAGATAGATGTGGAGAGTTTAAAAGCCACTTATACCCATTTTGTCCCAAAAAGGCTAAAACCAAGAAAACATTGCTTAGAAGCACTAAACAGCTTTGTTAGTGTTTCTGGGGTTAAAATGTGTCTTAATCCAATGCAACTAACTAATTATAAGAGTTTGAGATAGATGTGGAGAGTTTAAAAGCCACTTATACCCATTTTGTCCCAAAACAGGCTAAAACCATGAAAACAATGCCTAGAAGCTGTAAACAGCTCTGTTAGTGTTTCTGGGGTTAAAATGTGTCTTAATCCAATGCAACTGACTAATTATAAGAGTTTAAGATAGATGTGGAGAGTTTAAAAGCCACTTATACCCATTTTGTCCCAAAATAGGCTAAAACCAAGAAAACATTGCTTAGAAGCACTAAACAGCTTTGTTAGTGTTTCTGTGGTTAAAATGTGTCTTAATCCATTGCAACTAACTAATTATAAGAGTTTTAGATAGATGTGGAGAGTTTAAAAGCCACTTATACCCATATTGTCCCAAAACAGGCTAAAACCAAGAAAACATTGCTTAGAAGCTCTAAACAACTATGTAATTGTTTCTGGGGTTAAAATGTGTCTTAATCCAATGCAACTGACTAACTATAAGAGTTTGAGATGGATGTGGAGAGTTTAAAAGCCACTTATACACATTTTGTCCCAAAATAGGCTAAAATCAAGAAAACATTGCTTAGAAGCTGTAAACAGCTTTGTTTGTGTTTCTGAGGTAAAAGTGTGTCTTAATCCAATGCAACTGACTAATTATAAGAGTTTGAGATTGATGTGGAGAGTTTAAAAGCCACTTATACCCATTTTGTCCCAAAACAGGCTAAAACCAAGAAAACATTGCTGAGAAGCACCAAACAGCTATGTTAGTGTTTCCGGGGTTAAAATGTGTATTAATCCAATGCAAATGACTAATTATAAGAGTTTGAGATTGATGTGGAGAGTTTAAAAGCCACTTATACCAATTTTGTCCCAAAACAGGCTAAAACCAAGAAAACATTGCTGAGAAACACCAAACAGCTATCTTAGTGTTTTTGGGATTAAAATGTGTCTTAATCCAATGCAAATGACTAATTATAAGAGTTTGAGATTGATGTGGAGAGTTTAAAAGCCACTTATACCCATTTTGTCCAAAAACAGGCTAAAACCAAGAAAACATTGCTGAGAAGCACCAAACAGCTATGTTAGTGTTTCTGGGGTTAAAATGTGTCTTAATCCAATGCAAATGACTAGTTATAAGAGTTTGAGATTGATGTGGAGAGTTTAAAAGCCACTTATACCCATTTTGTCCCAAAACAGGCTAAAACAAAGAAAACATTGCCTAGAAGCTATAAACAGCTTTGTTAGTGTTTCTGGCATTAAAATGTATCTTAATCCAAAGCAACTGACTAATTATATGAGTTTGAGATGGATGTGGAGAACTTAAAAGCCACTTATACCCATTTTGTCCTGGGGTTAAAATGTGTCTTAATCCAATGCAACTGACTAATTATAAGAGTTTGAGATTGATGTGGAGAGTTTAAAAGCCACTTATACCCATTTTGTCCCAAAACAGGCTAAAACCAAGAAAACATTGCTGAGAAGCACCAAACAGCTATGTTAGTGTTTCTGGGGTTAAAATGTATCTTAATCCAATGCAAATGACTAGTTATAAGAGTTTGAGATTGATGTGGAGAGTTTAAAAGCCACTTATACCCATTTTGTCCCAAAACAGGCTAAAACCAAGAAAACATTGCCTAGAAGCTATAAACAGCTTTGTTAGTGTTTCTGGGATTAAAATGTATCTTAATCCAAAGCAAATGACTAATTATATGAGTTTGAGATGGATGTGGAGAGTTTAAAAGCCACTTATACCCATTTTGTCCCAAAATAGGTTAAAACCAAGAAAACATTGCTTAGAAGGTACTAAACAGCATTGTTAGTGTTTTTGTGGTTAAAATGTGTCTTAATCCAATGCAACTAACTAATTATAAGAGTTTTAGATAGATGTGGAGAGTTTAAAAGCCACTTATACCCATTTTGTCCCAAAACAGGCTAAAATCAAGAAAACATTACTTAGAAGCTCTAAACAACTATGTTAGTGTTTCTGGGGTTAAAATGTGTCTTAATCCAATGCAACTGACTAACTATAAGTGTTTGAGATGGATGTGGAGAGTTTAAAAGCCACTTATACACATTTTGTCCCAAAACAGGCTAAAACCAAGAAAACATTGCCTAGAAGCTATAAACAGCTTTGTTAGTGTTTCTGGGATTAAAATGTATCTTAATCCAAAGCAAATGACTAATTATATGAGTTTGAGATATTGATCAAAAGAATAAGCCTAAGGCAGCCATGGCCGTCCGTACGAGTGTTGAATATGGGCTGTCCGTACAAGTGTGGTGAAATGGCCGAGTCTTCTAGTGATAAGGAATGGAGAGGAGGCCTGAAGCCCACTAGAAGGATCGAGAAGCACATTATAACCGTTAGAGAGAAGGGAAGGAAATAGTCACATGTTTGGTAAGGATGGGCTGTCGCTTTCACCTTGGGATGTAGTGTGTCTCTCTCCTAATGTCCCTATCCCACTTGTGTGTCTCGGTCAAGGGTGTAGCCCTAGTTTGTGTTTCCTTAAATAGGCTCATAGCCACCTTGTATTATCGCTTCTTATGGAATAAGAAAACCTAATCTTTTCTCCTTCCTCATTCTCTTTGTCTACCGAAACCTATATCCATTCTCTTGATTCTCTTCTTTATTCTACAAAGTCTTACATGGTATCAGAGCAAGTTGTTCGATTCTCTACAGTCTAATCTCATTCTTCTACTTGTTTCTATTCTCTAGTCTCCTTTCCTTCTTTTCTTCTCACTCGCATTCTTTTGTTTATTCTCCGGGTAAAAGCTTTATCCATCGGTCCATAGAAATCCGACCATGGAAAACGCCAAGCCCATCGTTTCACCGATTGTCCTAAAGGGGACAAACTACTTGCTGTGGACAAGAACCACAAGAACCGCCCTTGGAGGTCGTGGCCTTTGGAGTCATGTCGAGTCCGACTATGTCCCAAAGCAAAACCCCAAAGAAGAAGATGCTTCCGAGGCGGAAGCGGAGGAAGAGAGCGAGAGGAAGGCCAAATGGTTCCAAGAAGACCAAGTTGTCCTATCTGTTCTCCAAAACTCTCTGGACACGCCTATCCTTGAGGCCTACTCATACTGCGAGACGGCCAAGGAACTGTGGGAAACACTTAAAGGCGTGTATGGTAATGTCTCTAACATGACTAGAGTCTTTGAGGTCAAGAAGGCCATAAACGACCTTAACCAAGATGATGTGGAGTTCACTAAGCATCTTGGTAAGTTCCGTGCACTATGGTCCGAGCTTGACATGTTGCGGCCAAGTACACTTGAGGCGAGTGTGCTAAACGAAAGGAAGGAGCAAGACAAGATCTTTGGACTCCTCCTTACCTTGAACCCATCCTTCAATGACCTCTTGAAGCACATCCTAAGGGCAGAGAAGCTTCCCTCCTTTGAAGATATTTGCTCCCAAATTCAGAAAGAACAAGGATCTCTTGATTTGTTTAGCGGTAAGGGGGAGCTTGCTACGGCCAACAAAGGAGTGTACAAGCAAGAGGAGAGGAAGGTGTGGGTATGCGACCACTGCAAGAAGCGGGGCCACCTGAAAGACAAATGCTGGGTTCTCCATCCTCATCTCAAGCCGGCCAAGTTCAAAGCCAACTTCTCAAAGGAAGCGGTTAGCGACAAGGGAGCCGGATCATCAAAGCAGGGAGATGAGGTGGCCATGACCGCAGCCTATGGAGATGTGGTGAGGAAGTCAGACCTTGAGGCTCTCATCCGCTCCATTGCCTCACTCAAGGAGTCTGGTATCTCTTTCTTTACCTCTAAGCCTAGTAAATCGCTTGTTATTGACTCGGGGGCTTCACATCATATGATTAGCAACCCTAGGTTAATTGACAACATAAAACCGGCTTTAGGGAATGTTGTTATTGCTAATGGAGATCAAATACCAGTAAAAGGGATAGGGGACTTGAAACTTTTTGATAAAACCTCAAAAGCTTTCTTTATGCCTACATTTACCTCCAATCTTCTATCGGTTAAGAGGGCCACAAATGATTTGAATTGTTATGCAATTTTTGGTCCTAACAGTGTTCATTTTCAGGATATTGAGACTGGAAAGGTTCTTGGAGAAGGGCAAGGGAGTGGAGATCTCTATGTCCTAGAGAAAACCGATCCAAATTTATCTTCTATTAAGTCTTGTTTTGTTGTTGATTCGAATATGGTGTGGCATGCTAGGCTAGGCCACCCTCATTCGCGTGCTTTAGGACTAATGTTTCCTAATATTTCTTTTGATAATTCTACTTGTGAACCTTGTATTCTTGGAAAACATTGCAAGTCTATCTTTCCTAAGTCAACTACTATTTATGAAAATTGTTTTGATTTAGTTCACTCAGATGTTTGGACTTCACCATGCCTATCTAGAGATAATAACAAGTATTTTGTGACTTTTATTGATGAAAAATCAAAATATACTTGGATTACCTTATTGCCTTCTAAAGATAGAGTGTTTGATGCCTTTGTCAACTTTCAAAACTATGTGACTAATCATTTTAATGCAAAACTTAAGGTACTTAGGTCTGATAATGGTGGAGAATACACAAGTTGCAAGTTCAAAGAACATCTCTCCAAGCATGGCATTCTCCATCAAACTAGTTGTCCCTACACGCCACAACAAAATGGTGTGGCCGAGAGAAAGAACCGGCATCTCATGGAAGTGGCGCGGGCAATCATGTTCCACTCTAGTGTTCCCAAACGATATTGGGGTGATGCTGTGATGACTGCATGCTATCTCATCAACCGGACACCAACCCGAGTTCTTCATGACTTATCTCCATTTGAAGTACTAAACAAATTTAAACCATCCCTTGATCACTTACGCGTTTTTGGTTGTGTTTGTTTTGTGTTAGTACCAGGAGAACAAAGGAGTAAGCTGGATGCCAAGAGTACAAAGTGCATGTTCATTGGCTACTCTACCACACAAAAGGGGTACAAATGTTATGATCCGGCCACAAGTCGTCTATATGTCTCCCGAGATGTCCGGTTCCTAGAGAATGTGGGCTACTATGACAAGAAGGACTGGAACAACCTTAAAGACCTCTCTCACTCACCTAATGACCGAGCTTCAAGTCTAAGGTTCCTTCTTGATCACCTTGGCAACCCGTCTCCACCAACGGGTGTCGTGCAGCCTATGCTACGCCAAACTCCTACCGACGGTGGGTCTGACCAAGGAGATACGAATAACAATGTTTCAGCCCAAGATAGTGTGTCCCTTGAGTCTGGCCTACCCATAGCCGGTGTTCCTGTTCCTGGCCCTACACCGGACACACATGCTCCGGCAGCGGCTCCTACCGAGGAAAACACGGAGACGGTTCTTACGGACGGTACGTCAACGGAGTTGCCTAGGACGGATCCACCTCCTGCACCAGTCCTGCGTCGGAGCACCAGACCTCGATCTGACCCCTCCACTTGGAAGAACAAGCGTGTATATTACAACAGTCAAGCCGTCGCTCATCCCATCCAGTCCGTTTGTTCCCTTGAGCTGTTACCTGCTGATCACCAAGCTTTCTTTGGCCAAGTTGACGCCAATTGGATCCCGCAGACATATGATGAAGCCAAGGAGCATCAGGTTTGGTTAGATGCGGTCAAGGATGAAACCGGCGCCATGATCCGGAATCATACGTGGGACGAATCGGATCTTCCTCAAGGCAAGCGGGCAGTTAGCTCCAAATGGGTGTTCACCATAAAGTATTTGAGCAATGGTGACATTGAACGGCATAAAGCCCGGTTAGTGGCCTGTGGCTTCACCCAAACCTATGGTGCGGACTACACGGACACCTTTGCACCCGTGGCCAAGCTCCATACGGTTCGGGTTGTGCTGTCTCTTGCTGTCAACCTATCATGGGACTTATGGCAGATGGATGTGAAGAACGCCTTTCTTCAAGGTGAACTTGATGAAGAAGTGTACATGACGCCTCCTCCCGGCCTTGAAGACATGGTTACACCCGGAAAAGTCTTGAGGCTACGTAAGGCCATCTATGGCCTTAAGCAGTCCCCACGAGCTTGGTACCACAAACTAAGCTCTACTCTCAAGACTTATGGTTTTAAGCGATCGGAGGCTGATCATACTCTCTTCACACGTCGCACCTCTATTGGTTGGGTGGTGGTGCTCATATACGTCGACGACATCATCGTGACTGGTGATGATAAGGCGGCCATTCAGGACACCAAGGACTCCCTCAAGTCGGCATTTGACATCAAGGACCTTGGGGAACTCAAATACTTTCTTGGTATTGAAATTTGTCGCTCACCGGAAGGACTCTTCCTCTCACAACGCAAGTACACTCTTGACTTGTTAGAGGAGACTGGCAAGCTTGGTGTGTCTCCGGTCGCTACGCCACTTGATGACGACTACCAGCTCAAGCGAAAGGGGGAGAGCTTACGGGAAAAAGAAGGCCGACCTAAGGAACCAATGGACGAGCCATTCTTAGACGTCACACGCTACCGCCGGCTTGTAGGTAAGCTAATATACCTTACTATCACACGACCTGACATATGTTATGCTGTGAATCAGGTTAGCCAACATATGAAGGCACCAAGCAAGTACCAATGGAGTCAAGTCGAGAGGATCCTAAGCTATCTCAAGGGCAGTCCGGGTCAAGGTATTTGGATGGGCAAGAATGACAACACCGAGATTGTTGGCTACTGTGATGCGGATTACAATGGCGACACGCTGGATAGAAGATCCACTACTGGGTACTGCACGTTCGTTGGAGGCAACATGGTTACATGGAGGTCTAAGAAACAAAAGGTGGTTTCATGCTCTAGCGCCGAGGCCGAGTATAGAGCTATGAGGAAGCTCACTAACGAGATGACATGGCTGAAGGGTCTACTCAAGGACTTAGGCATCGAAACAAAGCAGCCCATGACCATGCATTGCGACAATGAAGCGGCCATCCACATTGCCACAAACTCGGTCTTTCATGAGAGGACCAAGCACATAGAAAGCGATTGCCACAAGGTGAGAGAGAAGATTGAAGAAGGAGTGGTGTTACCATGCCACACAAGGAGTCAAGATCAGCTAGCTGACATCTTCACCAAGTCTGCAAGCTCCAAGGTTTGTGATCACATCTATAGCAAACTTGGACTTGTAGACATTACACGGCCATGATCAAGCTTCTCTAATCCGTGGACAGCACACTCTTTTTCCCTTGACTTGGTTTTGTCCCATGAGGTTTTCTAAGTCAAGGTTTTTAATGAGGTGCTGCTTCACGGGTTCCAAGCTTAGCCATTTCATTAGGCTAAGCTTGAGGGGGAGTATTGATCAAAAGAATAAGCCTAAGGCAGCCATGGCCGTCCGTACGAGTGTTGAATATGGGCTGTCCGTACAAGTGTGGTGAAATGGCCGAGTCTTCTAGTGATAAGGAATGGAGAGGAGGCCTGAAGCCCACTAGAAGGATCGAGAAGCACATTATAACCGTTAGAGAGAAGGGAAGGAAATAGTCACATGTTTGGTAAGGATGGGCTGTCGCTTTCACCTTGGGATGTAGTGTGTCTCTCTCCTAATGTCCCTATCCCACTTGTGTGTCTCGGTCAAGGGTGTAGCCCTAGTTTGTGTTTCCTTAAATAGGCTCATAGCCACCTTGTATTATTGCTTCTTATGGAATAAGAAAACCTAATCTTTTCTCCTTCCTCATTCTCTTTGTCTACCGAAACCTATATCCATTCTCTTGATTCTCTTCTTTATTCTACAAAGTCTTACATGAGATGGATGTGGAGAGTTTAAAAGCCACTTATACCCATTTTGTCCCAAAATAGGTTAAAACCAAGAAAACATTGCTTAGAAGGTACTAAACAGCATTGTTAGTGTTTTTGTGGTTAAAATGTGTCTTAATCCATTGCAACTAACTAATTATAAGAGTTTTAGATAGATGTGGAGAGTTTAAAAGCCACTTATACCCATATTGTCCCAAAACAGGCTAAAACCAAGAAAACATTGCTTAGAAGCTCTAAACAACTATGTTAGTGTTTCTGGGGTTAAAATGTGTCTTAATCCAATGCAACTGACTAACTATAAGTGTTTGAGATGGATGTGGAGAGTTTAAAAGCCACTTATACACATTTTGTCCCAAAATAGGCTAAAATCAAGAAAACATTGCTTAGAAGCTGTAAACAGCTTTGTTTGTGTTTCTGAGGTAAAAGTGTGTCTTAATCCAATGCAACTGACTAATTATAAGAGTTTGAGATTGATGTGGAGAGTTTAAAAGCCACTTATACCCATTTTGTCCCAAAACAGGCTAAAACCAAGAAAACATTGCTGAGAAGCACCAAACAGCTATGTTAGTGTTTCCGGGGTTAAAATGTGTATTAATCCAATGCAAATGACTAATTATAAGAGTTTGAGATTGATGTGGAGAGTTTAAAAGCCACTTATACCAATTTTGTCCCAAAACAGGCTAAAACCAAGAAAACATTGCTGAGAAACACCAAACAGCTATCTTAGTGTTTTTGGGATTAAAATGTGTCTTAATCCAATGCAAATGACTAATTATAAGAGTTTGAGATTGATGTGGAGAGTTTAAAAGCCACTTATACCCATTTTGTCCAAAAACAGGCTAAAACCAAGAAAACATTGCTGAGAAGCACCAAACAGCTATGTTAGTGTTTCTGGGGTTAAAATGTGTCTTAATCCAATGCAAATGACTAGTTATAAGAGTTTGAGATTGATGTGGAGAGTTTAAAAGCCACTTATACCCATTTTGTCCCAAAACAGGCTAAAACAAAGAAAACATTGCCTAGAAGCTATAAACAGCTTTGTTAGTGTTTCTGGCATTAAAATGTATCTTAATCCAAAGCAACTGACTAATTATATGAGTTTGAGATGGATGTGGAGAACTTAAAAGCCACTTATACCCATTTTGTCCTGGGGTTAAAATGTGTCTTAATCCAATGCAACTGACTAATTATAAGAGTTTGAGATTGATGTGGAGAGTTTAAAAGCCACTTATACCCATTTTGTCCCAAAACAGGCTAAAACCAAGAAAACATTGCTGAGAAGCACCAAACAGCTATGTTAGTGTTTCTGGGGTTAAAATGTATCTTAATCCAATGCAAATGACTAGTTATAAGAGTTTGAGATTGATGTGGAGAGTTTAAAAGCCACTTATACCCATTTTGTCCCAAAACAGGCTAAAACCAAGAAAACATTGCCTAGAAGCTATAAACAGCTTTGTTAGTGTTTCTGGGATTAAAATGTATCTTAATCCAAAGCAAATGACTAATTATATGAGTTTGAGATGGATGTGGAGAGTTTAAAAGCCACTTATACCCATTTTGTCCCAAAATAGGTTAAAACCAAGAAAACATTGCTTAGAAGGTACTAAACAGCATTGTTAGTGTTTTTGTGGTTAAAATGTGTCTTAATCCAATGCAACTAACTAATTATAAGAGTTTTAGATAGATGTGGAGAGTTTAAAAGCCACTTATACCCATTTTGTCCCAAAACAGGCTAAAATCAAGAAAACATTACTTAGAAGCTCTAAACAACTATGTTAGTGTTTCTGGGGTTAAAATGTGTCTTAATCCAATGCAACTGACTAACTATAAGTGTTTGAGATGGATGTGGAGAGTTTAAAAGCCACTTATACACATTTTGTCCCAAAACAGGCTAAAACCAAGAAAACATTGCCTAGAAGCTATAAACAGCTTTGTTAGTGTTTCTGGGATTAAAATGTATCTTAATCCAAAGCAAATGACTAATTATATGAGTTTGAGATATTGATCAAAAGAATAAGCCTAAGGCAGCCATGGCCGTCCGTACGAGTGTTGAATATGGGCTGTCCGTACAAGTGTGGTGAAATGGCCGAGTCTTCTAGTGATAAGGAATGGAGAGGAGGCCTGAAGCCCACTAGAAGGATCGAGAAGCACATTATAACCGTTAGAGAGAAGGGAAGGAAATAGTCACATGTTTGGTAAGGATGGGCTGTCGCTTTCACCTTGGGATGTAGTGTGTCTCTCTCCTAATGTCCCTATCCCACTTGTGTGTCTCGGTCAAGGGTGTAGCCCTAGTTTGTGTTTCCTTAAATAGGCTCATAGCCACCTTGTATTATCGCTTCTTATGGAATAAGAAAACCTAATCTTTTCTCCTTCCTCATTCTCTTTGTCTACCGAAACCTATATCCATTCTCTTGATTCTCTTCTTTATTCTACAAAGTCTTACATGAGATGGATGTGGAGAGTTTAAAAGCCACTTATACCCATTTTGTCCCAAAATAGGTTAAAACCAAGAAAACATTGCTTAGAAGGTACTAAACAGCATTGTTAGTGTTTTTGTGGTTAAAATGTGTCTTAATCCATTGCAACTAACTAATTATAAGAGTTTTAGATAGATGTGGAGAGTTTAAAAGCCACTTATACCCATATTGTCCCAAAACAGGCTAAAACCAAGAAAACATTGCTTAGAAGCTCTAAACAACTATGTTAGTGTTTCTGGGGTTAAAATGTGTCTTAATCCAATGCAACTGACTAACTATAAGTGTTTGAGATGGATGTGGAGAGTTTAAAAGCCACTTATACACATTTTGTCCCAAAATAGGCTAAAATCAAGAAAACATTGCTTAGAAGCTGTAAACAGCTTTGTTTGTGTTTCTGAGGTAAAAGTGTGTCTTAATCCAATGCAACTGACTAATTATAAGAGTTTGAGATTGATGTGGAGAGTTTAAAAGCCACTTATACCCATTTTGTCCCAAAACAGGCTAAAACCAAGAAAACATTGCTGAGAAGCACCAAACAGCTATGTTAGTGTTTCCGGGGTTAAAATGTGTATTAATCCAATGCAAATGACTAATTATAAGAGTTTGAGATTGATGTGGAGAGTTTAAAAGCCACTTATACCAATTTTGTCCCAAAACAGGCTAAAACCAAGAAAACATTGCTGAGAAACACCAAACAGCTATCTTAGTGTTTCTGGGATTAAAATGTGTCTTAATCCAATGCAAATGACTAATTATAAGAGTTTGAGATTGATGTGGAGAGTTTAAAAGCCACTTATACCCATTTTGTCCAAAAACAGGCTAAAACCAAGAAAACATTGCTGAGAAGCACCAAACAGCTATGTTAGTGTTTCTGGGGTTAAAATGTGTCTTAATCCAATGCAAATGACTAGTTATAAGAGTTTGAGATTGATGTGGAGAGTTTAAAAGCCACTTATACCCATTTTGTCCCAAAACAGGCTAAAACAAAGAAAACATTGCCTAGAAGCTATAAACAGCTTTGTTAGTGTTTCTGGCATTAAAATGTATCTTAATCCAAAGCAACTGACTAATTATATGAGTTTGAGATGGATGTGGAGAACTTAAAAGCCACTTATACCCATTTTGTCCTGGGGTTAAAATGTGTCTTAATCCAATGCAACTGACTAATTAAAAGAGTTTGAGATTGATGTGGAGAGTTTAAAAGCCACTTATACCCATTTTGTCCCAAAACAGGCTAAAACCAAGAAAACATTGCTGAGAAGCACCAAACAGCTATGTTAGTGTTTCTGGGGTTAAAATGTATCTTAATCCAATGCAAATGACTAGTTATAAGAGTTTGAGATTGATGTGGAGAGTTTAAAAGCCACTTATACCCATTTTGTCCCAAAACAGGCTAAAACCAAGAAAACATTGCCTAGAAGCTATAAACAGCTTTGTTAGTGTTTCTGGGATTAAAATGTATCTTAATCCAAAGCAAATGACTAATTATATGAGTTTGAGATGGATGTGGAGAGTTTAAAAGCCACTTATACCCATTTTGTCCCAAAATAGGTTAAAACCAAGAAAACATTGCTTAGAAGGTACTAAACAGCATTGTTAGTGTTTTTGTGGTTAAAATGTGTCTTAATCCAATGCAACTAACTAATTATAAGAGTTTTAGATAGATGTGGAGAGTTTAAAAGCCACTTATACCCATTTTGTCCCAAAACAGGCTAAAACCAAGAAAACATTGCTGAGAAGCACCAAACAGCTTTGTTAGTGTTTCTGGGGTTAAAATGTGTCTTAATCCAATGCAACTAACTAATTATAAGAGCTTGAGATAGATGTGGAGAGTTTAAAAGCCACTTATACCCATTTTGTCCCAAAAAGGCTAAAACCAAGAAAACATAGCTTAGAAGCACTAAACAGCTTTGTTAGTGTTTCTGTGGTTAAAATGTGTCTTAATCCAATGCAACTAACTAATTATAAGAGTTTTAGATAGATGTGGAGAGTTTAAAAGCCACTTATACCCATTTTGTCCCAAAAAGGCAAAAACCAAGAAAACATTACTTAGAAGCACTAAACAGCTTTGTTAGTGTTTTTGGGGTTAAAATGTGTCTTAATCCAATGCAACTAACTAATTATAAGAGTTTGAGATAGATGTCGAGAGTTTAAAAGCCACTTATACCCATTTTGTCCCAAAACAGGCTAAAACCATGAAAACAATGCCTAGAAGCTGTAAACAGCTCTGTTAGTGTTTCTGGGGTTAAAATGTGTCTTAATCCAATGCAACTGACTAATTATAAGAGTTTAAGATAGATGTGGAGAGTTTAAAAGCCACTTATACCCATTTTGTCCCAAAATAGGCTAAAACCAAGAAAACATTGCTTAGAAGCACTAAACAGCTTTGTTAGTGTTTCTGTGGTTAAAATGTGTCTTAATCCATTGCAACTAACTAATTATAAGAGTTTTAGATAGATGTGGAGAGTTTAAAAGCCACTTATACCCATATTGTCCCAAAACTGGCTAAAACCAAGAAAACATTGCTTAGAAGCTCTAAACAACTATGTTAGTGTTTCTGGGGTTAAAATGTGTCTTAATCCAATGCAACTGACTAACTATAAGAGTTTGAGATGGATGTGGAGAGTTTAAAAGTCCCAAAATAGGCTAAAATCAAGAAAACATTGCTTAGAAGCTGTAAACAGCTTTGTTAGTGTTTCTGAGGTAAAAGTGTGTCTTAATCCAATGCAACTGACTAATTATAAGAGTTTGAGATTGATGTGGAGAGTTTAAAAGCCTCTTATACCCATTTTGTCCCAAAACAGGCTAAAACCAAGAAAACATTGCTGAGAAGCACCAAACAGCTATGTTAGTGTTTCTGGGGTTAAAATGTGTATTAATCCAATGCAAATGACTATTTAGAAGAGTTTGAGATTGATGTGGAGAGTTTAAAAGCCACTTATACCCATTTTGTTCCAAAACAGGCTAAAACCAAGAAAACATTGCCTAGAAGCTATAAACAGCTTTGTTAGTGTTTCTGGAATTAAAATGTATCTTAATCCAAAGCAACTGACTAATTATATGAGTTTGAGATGGATGTGGAGAGTTTAAAAGCCACTTATACCCATTTAGTCCCAAAACAGGTTAAAACCAAGAAAACATTGCTTAGATGGTACTAAACAGCTTTGTTAGTGTTTCTGTGGTTAAAATGTGTCTTAATCCAATGCAACTAACTAATTATAAGAGCTTGAGATAGATGTGGAGAGTTTAAAAGCCACTTATACCCATTTTGTCCCAAAAAGGCTAAAACCAAGAAAACATTGCTTAGAAGCAGTAAACAGCTTTGTTAGTGTTTATGGGGTTAAAATGTGTCTTAATCCAATGCAACTGACTAATTATAAGAGTTTGAGATTGATGTGGAGAGTTTAAAAGCCACTTATACCAATTTTGTCCCAAAACAGGCTAAAACCAAGAAAACATTGCTGAGAAACACCAAACAGCTATGTTAGTGTTTCTGGGATTAAAATGTGTCTTAATCCAATGCAAATGACTAATTATAAGAGTTTGAGATTGATGTGGAGAGTTTAAAAGCCACTTATACTCATTTTGTCCCAAAACAGGCTAAAACCAAGAAAACATTGCCTAGAAGCTATAAACAGGTTTGTTAGTGTTTATGGGATTAAAATGTATCTTAATCCAAAGCAACTGACTAATTATATGAGTTTGAGATGGATGTGGAGAGTTTAAAAGCCACTTATACCCATTTTGTCCCAAAACAGGTTGAAACCAAGAAAACATTGCTTAGAAGCACTAAACAGCTTTGTTAGTGTTTTTGTGGTTAAAATGTGTCTTAATCCCATGCAACTAACTAATTAGAAGAGTTTTAGATAGATGTGGAGAGTTTAAAAGCCACTTATACCCATTTTGTCCCAAAACAGGCTTAAACCAAGAAAACATTGCTTAGAAGCTCTAAACAGCTATGTTAGTGTTTCTGGGGTTTAAATGTGTCTTAATCCAATGCAACTGCCTAATTATAAGAGTTTGAGATTGATGTGGAGAGTTTAAAAGCCTTTTATACCCATTTTGTCCCAAAACAGGCTAAAACCAAGAAAACATTGCTGAGAAGCACCAAACAGCTTTGTTAGTGTTTCTGGGGTTAAAATGTTTCTTAATCCAATGCAACTAACTAATTTTAAGAGCTTGAGATAGATGTGGAGAGTTTAAAACCCACTTATACCCATTTTGTCCCAAAAAGGCTAAAACCAAGAAAACATTGCTTAGAAGCAGTAAACAGCTTTGTTAGTGTTTATGGGGTTAAAATGTGTCTTAATCCAATGCAACTGACTAATTATAAGAGTTTGAGATAGATGTGGAGAGTTTAAAAGCCACTTATACCCGTTTTGTCCCAAAACAGGCTAAAACCATGAAAACAATGCCTAGAAGCTGTAAACAGCTTTGTTAGTGTTTCTGGGGTTAAAATGTGTCTTAATCCAATGCAACTGACTAATTATAAGAGTTTGAGATGGATGTGGAGAGTTTAAAAGCCACTTATACCCATTTTGTCCCAAAACAGGCTAAAACCATGAAAACAATGCCTAGAAGCTGTAAACAGCTTTGTTAGTGTTTCTGGGGTTAAAATGTGTCTTAATCCAATGCAACTGACTAATTATAAGAGTTTGAGATGGATGTGGAGAGTTTAAAAGCCACTTATACCCATTTTGTCCCAAAACAGGCTAAAACCAAGAAAACATTGCTTAGAAGCACTAAACAGCTTTGTTAGTGTTTTTGTTGTTAAAATGTGTCTTAATCCAATGCAACTGACTAATTATAAGAGTTTGAGATAGATGTGGAGAGTTTAAAAGCCACTTATACCCATTTTGTCCCAAAACAGGCTAAAACCAAGAAAACATTGCTTAGAAGCACTAAACAGCTTTGTTAGTGTTTATGTGGTTATAATGTGTCTTAATCCAATGCAACTAACTAATTATAAGAGTTTTAGATAGATGTGGAGAGTTTAAAATCACTTATACCCATTTTGTCCCAAAACAGGCTTAAACCAAGAAAACATTGCTTAGAAGCTAAATGTGTCTTAATCCAATGCAGCTGCCTAATTATAAGAGTTTGAGATTGATGTCAGGAGTTTAAAAGCCACTTATACCCATTTTGTCCCAAAACAGGCTAAAACCAAGAAAACATTGCTGAGAAGCACCAAACAGCCATGTTAGTGTTTGTGGGGTTAAAATGTGTCTTAATCCAATGCAAATGACTAATTATAAGAGTTTGAGATTGATGTGGAGAGTTTAAAAGCCACTTATACCCATTTTGTCCCAAAACAGGCTAAAAACATGAAAACAATGCCTAGAAGCTGTAAACAGCTTTGTTAGTGTTTCTGGGGTTAAAATGTGTCTTAATCCAATGCAACTGACTAATTATAAGAGTTTGAGATGGATGTGGAGAGTTTAAAAGCCACTTATACCCATTTTGTCCCAAAACAGGCTAAATCCAAGAAAACATTGCTTAGAAGCACTAAACAGCTTTGTTAGTGTTTTTGTGGTTAAAATGTGTCTTAATCCAATGCAACTAACTAATTATAAGAGTTTTAGATAGATGTGGAGAGTTTAAAAGCCACTTATGTAAGTTTGAGAGTAGAGTAATCAAGAGATTATGGAAGAGAGTATGAAAGAGAGTGAAATCGTGTAAAGAGTGAGGAGAGTGAACGATTGAGAGAGAGAGTGTTGGAGAAAGAGAATAAACTCTCTTCTTACTTCTATTAGTATGATACTTACAAACTATTTAAAGACATATACAAATAGGATATTCTCTTAGGATCCTATGCACACTAATATGAGGAGAAAGCGACATCTCCTTATTCTAACATGTGATCTCCTCTTCTCTCTTGCAACTTGCTCCAACGGCTACAAAGGAAGGATCGAGATGAATGGCGACCGTTGGAGGATCTCTTTGGTGGATTGGGCTCATGAAGACTTCTATTTGAGGATGGCCCGTTGGTTGGTCGTACGGACGTCCGTACGGTCGTACGGACAAGTGTGTGTGCCGGTTCATACTCCCCCTCAAGCTTGACTTGGGGAACTAGTCAAGCTTGACAACATAGGCACCCACCTCATTAAAAACCTTAGTATAGAAAAACCTCTTGGGAAAACTATACTTAAGGGAAAAAGAGTGTAGGCGCCAAAACAAAGCAAGTCATGGCCGAGTGAGGTTTAGGAGGCCAAGCTTAGGATGGATGTATTCACACACTTGGGGGCTCGCAGCTTTAGTCAGGACGTCTGCAAGTTGTTCTTTGCTTTCGGTATGGCAAGGTAAGACAACTCCAAGCTTGATTTGTTCTCGGACCTTATGGCAATCCACTTCAATGTGCTTGGTCCGCTCATGGAACACTGAATTGGTTGCTATATGAATGGCTGCTTCGTTATCACAGTGCATGGTGATCGGCTTTGTTGATTCTATTCCAAGATCCTTGAGTAACATCTTCAGCCACATTAGCTCCGTCGTTAGCTTCCTCATAGCTCTATACTCGGATTCGGCACTTGAGAGTGAGACGACCTTTTGCTTCTTGCTCTTCCATGTGACCAGGTTCCCTCCAAGGAACGTGCAATAGCCTGTGGTTGAGCGTCGGTCCCCACGATCTCCGGCATAGTCAGCGTCGCAGTAGCCTACCAACTCGGTGCTCTTGTTGCGTCCCATCCATATGCCTTGGCCGGGTGAGCCCTTGATGTACTTGAGGATCCGTGTCAGCATGTTCCAATGGTGCACGGTGGGGTTCTTCATATGCTGGCTTACCTGGTTCACGGCAAAGCAAATGTCAGGCCGTGTGATAGTTAAATAAATGAGCTTACCGACTAGCCGCCGGTAGAGGCTAACGTCCTCGAATGGAGCGGTGTCAAGCTCCCCCTGTCCTCCATCCTTGTAATTCTCTTCTAGGGGCGTTGTTACTGCCTTAGCTCCTAGTTTTCCTGTTTCACTCAATAAGTCTAGTGCATACTTTCTTTGAGATAACAATAACCCTTCATTTGATCTATAAACTTCTATCCCAAGAAAGTATTTCAACTCTCCAAGATCTTTAATATCAAAAACTGATTTCAAGAATGTTTTAGAGTCTTGAATACCTACCGAGTCACTTCCAGTGATGATGATATCATCAACATACACTAGAATGACTACTATACCTTTGGCGCTTGGTAAGGTGAACAAGGTGTGGTCAGCTTCGGATTTGCGAAAGCCTTTGTCAAGAAGTGTGGTGCTAAGCTTGTGATACCAAGCCCTTGGTGACTGCTTCAAGCCATAGATAGCTTTGTTGAGTTTCAAGACCTTTCCCGGACCAATAGTATCCTCCAAACCCGGTGGTGGTCGCATATACACTTCATCCTCCAGTTCTCCTTGCAAGAAGGCGTTCTTCACGTCCATTTGCCAAAGTTCCCAGTCGAGGTTGGTGGCGAGAGAGAGTACAACTCGAACCGTGTGAAGCTTAGCCACCGGAGCAAACGTATCAAGATAGTCCTCCCCATACGTTTGCGTGAAACCGCGTGCGACTAGGCGGGCTTTGTGGCGTTCAATCTCCCCATTGCTCTTATATTTGATTGTGAAGATATACCGAGAGGTGACAGCCTTCTTGCCCTTGGGTAAGTCAGCCTCGTCCCATGTATGATTTTGCACCATGGCCGTATTCTCGGCATCCACTGCATCTCTCCATACTTTGTGCTGCTTAGCCTCATCATAGGTCTTGGGGATCCAATCCTCATCAATATGGCCAAGAAACACTTGATGCTCTATCGGAAAATGAGCCAAGGTGCACACGGCCTGAATCGGATGAGCAACGGCCATGTTGTTGTAGTACACACGGGTGTTCTTCCAATGACTAGGAGGATACTTGATACGTTGGCTGCGCCGAAGAGGAACTATAGCCCCAGCTTCGGAGTTGGCTCGTCCTGGAGTAATGATCTCCTCAAGCTGGTCAGCCGTCCCCTCGGTTGTTTCGGCCGTGTTGTCCGCGAGTGACTCGGGTGCTTCCTCATGCTGCTCAGTATGGTCATCGGCATGTGTAGCAGGCTCAGGCTCAGTAGATGGCTCAGGTTGTTCTGGTGATGCTGGTCTGGCTGACTCAGTAGTGATCCGATCGTTTTCAAGACCTAGTCGCTCAAGGATTACTCGGAGGTTGCGCGTCCGATCAGATGGTGAATCAGAGAGGTTACGGAGCTCATCCCAATTCTTCTCATCGTAAAAGCCTTGTGTCTCCATGAACTTGACATCACGAGATACTAGAACCCTCCTTGTTGTAGGGTCATAGCACTTATACCCCTTTTGTGTGGTAGAGTAGCCAAGAAACATAGCCTTTGTACTCTTTGCATCAAGCTTGTCTCTTAGCTCACCTGGTCGCAACACATAGCACACACAACCAAACACTCGTAAGTGATCAAATGTAGGTTTGTCATTCGTTAATACCTCAAATGGAGACACATCTTTTAGGATCTTTGTTGGTGTGCGGTTAATAAGATAACAAGCGGCTAGCACAGCATCTCCCCAAAACCTCTTTGGAACCCTTGTGTGAAACATCATAGACCTTGCTACTTCCATGAGATGCCTATTCTTTCTCTCAGCCACTCCATTTTGTTGTGGTGTGTAAGGACAGCTAGTTTGATGAAGAATTCCATGTTTGGCTAGATATTGTTTAAAGGCATGGCTTGTGTACTCTCCACCATTATCTGATCTCAAAATTTTAATCTTGGCATGAAAGTGGTTAGTGACATAATTTTGAAAATTAGTAAAGGCCTCAAGGACTCTATCCTTAGAGGGAAGCAAAGTTATCCAAGTATATTTTGATTTTTCATCAATAAAAGTCACAAAATACTTTTGATTATCTCTAGATAAGCAAGGAGATGTCCAAACATCAGAATGAATTAAATCAAAACATTTTTCATAAATAGTAATAGATTTAGGGAAAACAGCCTTGCAATGTTTACCAAGAATACAAGCCTCACACTCATCATTTTGAAAAGAAACATTAGGAAATATTAAGGATAAAGCTCTTGTGTGAGGGTGTCCTAGCCTAGCATGTAAAATAGAATCACTAGGTTTCATAATAACCGAATTAAAACAAGATGCATTAGAAGATAAGTTCAAGTCCTCAAGCACATAGAGGTCATCCTTGGATCCTCCTTGACCAAGAACCTTACTTGTCTCAATATCCTGAAAATGAACATTGTTAGGACCAAATATAGCATAACAATTTAAATCAGTAGTGGCTCTCTTAACTGATAGCAAGTTAGAAGTAAAGTTTGGCATATAAAATGCCTTAGTCTCCTTATCAAATAGTTTCAAGTTTCCTATGCCTTTAACTGGTACTTTCTCACCATTTGCTATTATTACATTACCATTAGCAGGTTTAATATCACTAATTAGCCTAGAATCACTAATCATGTGATGGGATGCACCAGAATCAACTATGAGGGGTTTAATTTTGTTTGAGGCAAGAAACGCCTTACCGGTGGCCTCTTTGATGGCTTTGATGAGCGCATCAAGGTCGGACCGCCTTACCAGCTCGGACGATGCTGCAGCAAGAGCAGTTCCACTGGTCACTTGTTGAGGCTGCTCAGAGATTGACTCCCCCATGGCTACTGCTTGATGAGCTCTCGGTGGTCCTCCGCGGTTTGGTCGTCCACCTCGGATGGTACCCGGCGGTGGTGCTAGATGAGGGTGTAGAATCCAGCAGCGGCTCTTGAAGTGACCAAGCTTCTTACAATGCTCACAAAATGGCGGGTTGTTCTTGTCCTCCGGCTTGTAGTAGCCCTTGTTTGCTGATGCCGTCTCAGCTTTGTTAGCGGTCACAAGTTCTCCCTTGCCGCCAAACAATCCCATGGAGCCATGCTCCTTTTGAATTTGGTTACAGACATCATCAAGGCTAGGGAGCTTGTCCGACCGTAGAATATGCTTGATAAGGTCATTGTAGGAGGGGTTCAAGGTCAAGAGAAGGCCGAACACCTTATCTTGTTCACGCCTCTCATTCAGAATGGCCGGATCTATAGTCGCCGGCCGGAGCATCTCTAGTTCAGCCCAAAGGGACCTAAACTTCCCAAAGTGCTTGGTGAACTCCATGTCTTCTTGGTTGAGGTTGTTGATGGCCCTCTTAATCTCAAAAATTCGGTTTACATTTGTAACATTCCCAAAAACATTCTTGAGAGTGTCCCACAAGTCTTTTGCTGTCTCGCAATAAGAGTAAGCTTCAAGTATAGGTGCATCTAGGGAGTTTTGAATGATAGCTAGGACTCCCTGATCTTCTTGAAACCACTTGTTCTTTTCATCGACAAGATCCTTGCCGTCTTTGGTGGTCTCGCCACTAGGAGCTTCGCTTGTCTCAACATGGGACCAAAGTCCTCGGCCGCATAGGGCTGTCTTTGTGGTTCTAGCCCACAGTAAGTAATTCTCTCCCTTGAGAGTAACTGGAACAATGAGAGTTTTGGTAGTTTCCATGGAAAAGGATGAAGAGACCGTTGGTTAAAGCTATTGTCGAACGGTTAAAGAAAGAAGATTCAAGAACAAGAAATTTCAAGAACAAGAAAGAGAATGCGGAAGGGAGTGATGGAGATTTGAGGCAAGAACAGAATCAAATCTGCTCTGATACCATGTAAGTTTGAGAGTAGAGTAATCAAGAGATTATGGAAGAGAGTATGAAAGAGAGTGAAATCGTGTAAAGAGTGAGGAGAGTGAACGATTGAGAGAGAGAGTGTTGGAGAAAGAGAATAAACTCTCTTCTTACTTCTATTAGTATGATACTTACAAACTATTTAAAGACATATACAAATAGGATATTCTCTTAGGATCCTATGCACACTAATATGAGGAGAAAGCGACATCTCCTTATTCTAACATGTGATCTCCTCTTCTCTCTTGCAACTTGCTCCAACGGCTACAAAGGAAGGATCGAGATGAATGGCGACCGTTGGAGGATCTCTTTGGTGGATTGGGCTCATGAAGACTTCTATTTGAGGATGGCCCGTTGGTTGGTCGTACGGACGTCCGTACGGTCGTACGGACAAGTGTGTGTGCCGGTTCATAACTTATACCCATTTTGTCCCAAAACAGGCTTAAACCAAGAAAACATTGCTTAGAAGCTAAATGTGTCTTAATCCAATGCAACTGCCTAATTATAAGAGTTTGAGATTGATGTGGAGAGTTTAAAAGCCACTTATACCCATTTTGTCCCAAAACAGGCTAAAACCAAGAAAACATTGCTGAGAAGCACCAAACAGCCATGTTAGTGTTTGTGGGGTTAAAATGTGTCTTAATCCAATGCAAATGACTAATTATAAGAGTTTGAGATTGATGTGGAGAGTTTAAAAGCCACTTATACCCATTTTGTCCCAAAACAGGCTAAAACCAAGAAAACATTGCTGAGAAGCACCAAACAGCTATGTTAGTGTTTCTGGGGTTAAAATGTGTACTAATCCAATGCAAATGACTATTTATAAGAGTTTGAGATTGATGTGGAGAGTTTAAAAGCCACTTATACCCATTTTGTCCCAAAACAGGCTAAAACCAAGAAAACATTGCCTAGAAGCTATAAACAGCTTTGTTAGTGTTTCTGGAATTAAAATGTATCTTAATCCAAAGCAACTGACTAATTATATGAGTTTGAGATGGATGTGGAGAGTTTAAAACCACTTATACCCATTTAGTCCCAAAACAGGTTAAAACCAAGAAAACATTGCTTAGAAGGTGAAACATGTATTATTTTGTGTGGTGTGATGAAAGTGAATGGTGTGTGCAATGGTATGATATGGAATGATGGGTGTTTCAATTCCCCTTATGCAGTTGCAGTATAAGGGGTGTCAATCCAGTCTGAGTGCTTGTGAACAGATAAGATGTGCATATGAATCTAAGTTAAGACAAATATGAAAGGATGTTTGTCACTAACAATCCTATGATGATAATGATAAAATGCAGAAAATAAACTACAAGAGCTAATAACTAGATGCAAATAAAACAGAATGATTATGAACTAAGAACAGAAACAGAAACTGTAAACAATAGATATGAACTAATGCAAGACAAGTAATGAACTAGATGCTAAGTGAATGCAATGGAAATTAAACAGGAATGAAACAAGACAAACACAGATCATAAACAAGAGTTCTGGGGATGAACTCGAGCAGCACTCGACCGAGTGTAGGTCGAGTGAGTGGTCGAGCTAGACAAATCCGGGAAAACAGAGCAATGCAATAAAAACAGAGTACAGATAACACAGATCAAACAGCAAGCAAATAACAAGATTAAGACTTTAAAATCAATAAACAAAGAAGGTTCCTGAGGATGGATTCATGGGATAAACTGACCATTGTGGTAATCTAACTTGATCAACAAATCTCAAGCAATGCTATGAGCTAACCTCTAGACATATTAATCTAAGACAAGTCTCTCCCACTCTCATGGTCAAGAGACAATCAAACCTATGCAATCCTAGACTTGCTCTCACAATGAAAAGAATCTACACAAGCAGGCATTAAGCAATACATCTCAAACCAAACAAGACCTCTAATCTCTTAGCAAGCCTAATGGTAAGCTCTAGATCTAGCCTTATCTATGCTTCTTAAACATTGGTGTGATGCCAAAAAGCTTGAGATCAGATCCTACCCTCTCAGATATAGGATCAGCATTAAGAACATCTAGCCTAGAAGAGATCTACAACAATCAAGCTTGATCAAATCAGATATACCACAAGATCAATCTATCCTAACCCATCCTCAAGATCCTAAGAAGACTACTCACAACAAGACATGATCAAACAAATCATAAACCCAGAAATCATTGAAACTTGCATGAATAGATAGACAAGATTAAGATCTACAACTTTAAAGAAGAAATCAAACTCAGATTCTCAATACTTAGAAAGTTATTCAACCAACAAGTATGAGGAAATTCTTCTTTTCCAAGTACAAGATCTAAAAAAGAAAATAAAAAGCAAAAGGAATAAAATTCCTTAAAAGGCAAAAACTAGGTTAAAAATATCTGAAAAGCTGACTAAAAATCTAGATTAAAAACTTGGTTCAGGTGGCTGCAGTACAAGTCCTTATATAGTGGGGAAGGTGGAAGCCCTAAAAATGGGAAAAGTCAAAGTGGTCCACGCATCGGTCAACTCGACCAGTGCTCGGTCGAGCTGGGGGTCGAGCTGGCTTCTCTTGTGCAACTCCACACGGTCGAGTCCATCTCCCACTCGGTCGAGTGCTTGGTCGAGCTGGACTCCGGATTCCTTGTTCTTCAGCCTTAACTCCCTTGTTTCCTCTTCATGATTGCTTCACATCTCTTCTCCATTGCTTCCATGCTCCTTAAGCTCCAAAATCACCTGTTTATGCATGAAAAGATGCAAATGCAATGCAACTACACTATAATGCATGATTAGTCCTAAAGCTACACAATAGTGGTGAGAATGGATAGAAAAAGATGCAAAAGATGTGAATAAACTAAGGGAAAACATGGTAAAATATATGAACATCAGAAGGTACTAAACAGCTTTGTTAGTGTTTCTGTGGTTAAAATGTGTCTTAATCCAATGCAACTAACTAATTATAAGAGCTTGAGATAGATGTGGAGAGTTTAAAAGCCACTTATACCCATTTTGTCCTAAAAAGGCTAAAACCAAGAAAACATTGCTTAGAAGCACTAAACAGCTTTGTTAGTGTTTCTAGGGTTAAAATGTTTCTTAATCCAATGCAACTAACTAATTATAAGAGTTTGAGATAGATGTGGAGAGTTTAAAAGCCACTTATACCCATTTTGTCCCAAAACAGGCTAAAACCATGAAAACAATGCCTAGAAGCTGTAAACAGCTTTGTTAGTGTTTCTGGGGTTAAAATGTGTCTTAATCCAATGCAACTGACTAATTATAAGAGTTTGAGATGGATCTGGAGAGTTTAAAAGCCACTTATACCCATTTTGTCCCAAAACAGGCTAAAACCATGAAAACAATGCCTAGAAGCTGTAAACAGCTTTGTTAGTGTTTCTGGGGTTAAAATGTGTCTTAATCCAATGCAACTGACTAATTATAAGAGTTTGAGATGGATGTGGAGAATTTAAAAGCCACTTATACCCATTTTGTCCCAAAACAGGCTAAAACCATGAAAACAATGCCTAGAAGCTGTAAACAGCTTTGTTAGTGTTTCTGGGGTTAAAATGTGTCTTAATCCAATGCAACTGACTAATTATAAGAGTTTGAGATGGATGTGGTGAGTTTGAAAGCCACTTATACCCATTTTGTCCCAAAATAGGCTAAAACCAAGAAAACATTGCTGAGAAGCACCAAACAGCTTTGTTAGTGTTTCTGGGGTTAAAATGTTTCTTAATCCAATGCAACTAACTAATTATAAGAGTTTTAGATAGATGTGGAGAGTTTAAAACCCACTTATACCCATTTTGTCCCAAAAAGGCTAAAACCAAGAAAACATTGCTTAGAAGCAGTAAACAGCTTTGTTAGTGTTTCTGGGGTTAAAATGTGTCTTAATCCAATGCAACTGACTAATTATAAGAGTTTGAGATAGATGTGGAGAGTTTAAATGCCACTTATACCCATTTTGTCCCAAAATAGGCTAAAACCATGAAAACAATGCCTAGAAGCTGTAAACAGCTTTGTTAGTGTTTTTGGGGTTAAAATGTGTCTTAATCCAGTGCAACTGACTAATTATAAGAGTTTGAGATGGATGTGGAGAGTTTAAAAGCCACTTATACCCATTTTGTCCCAAAACAGGCTAAAACCAAGAAAACATTGCTTAGAAGCACTAAACAGCTTTGTTAGTGTTTCTGTGGTTAAAATGTGTCTTAATCCAATGCAACTAACTAATTATAAGAGTTTTAGATAGATGTGGAGACAATGATGGTCTCTTTTCAGAGTGGGGCTTGTCAATATCAAGGTTTTCTCATTAAAAATGGATTGAGCTTTAGAAGAATGCTAAAGGTAAGAACACCTAAACTCATACAAGAATAAAACCTTGTCTACCCAAAGGCACCCAAAGTGTTTATCCTAACAATCTAAACCCAAATGATCTTAGTGCTACCCTTTGACTTCTTCTTTTCTCTTTAACCCTTTTCTCTTTTGGTTTTCAAGTCTTAGGAGAGGTTTCTTACTTGATCTTTCTAGTGGGATGGGGGATTCTTATTGATTGCTATGGTTCTCTTTTCTTCTTATTCTTAAGACATTTAAGCTTTTTGCTAAACTGCTCTTTGCTTTCTTTTCTTTTTCTTTTGACTAGAACCATCTTAGATAACATTTTCTTACTTCCCATCCTTTCACTAGACATTAGCTTTCACTTAAACACATTCCTCTCCTAAAGACTCTACCCTTTTTCTTTCTCTTTTTTTTTCTTTTCTTTTTATAACAGCCAAGTCCCAAACCCAACAAGTGAACCACCTAGTCCTATCTAGTTTGAAAAATGCAAACTAGAACTACACAAGGTCTTACTCTTGTCAGTTCAAACCTAACACTTTCTACCAAGCTCAATCCCAAAAAGGCCTCACACACACAAGAATAAACATGGCTTGAAAGAAGGTTTTGGTTTAGGGGTAGGGAAACTGATTTAAAAGTGAAATCAGCTACTTGGATCAACAAGAGTGGTAAAAAGGAGAAAGATGATCCAAATATGTATGTAGTATCCATGAGTTTAAAGCAATGCACACAATGATAATTAAAAGTCAATATTAGGTTCTTATAGATAGGAAATGGAATCAAATCACAACATGCTTCAATTTAGACCAAATGCAATGCAGGAATTCAAGGCTTGGTTCAGTCTTATGCTTCTAACCACTCAACTAGCATCAAAGTACTAATAACTTGGGCATTGATCCTAGTCTAGTGAATAAAGCAAGCTAACAAGGAAATACTCATCATAGATCCCTAATGCAAATATTATACAATTCTACATGAAACATGCTAAACAAGATCCTAATATGCAATGCAAACTACATGAACACTCTTTTTTTTTATGAAGATTTTTTCAAAATTTTTCAAATTTTTATGGTTTTTCTATGCCTTAGATGCTAATGCAAGTGCTAACATGATGATGATAAAAATTTGAAATAAGAACACAAAACACAACATCAAATGCTATCTAGAACCCTCCCCCAAACTTAAATCACACAGTCCCCTGTGTGAAAAAGTTGTGAGAGGTTTCAAGACTTAAACACAACACAAAACACAATATGAAATGCAATGGTATAAACAATGGTAAGGTGATGATGGTACCTTAGGGATTGTGGAAGAAGTTGTCCACATCCATCTGCATGCTATCATAGGAGTAGTTGGGGTCAGGCTGGTGGCTTGGAGAAGGACTTTGGGGCAGCTCGACTACAGAGATCGACCGGGACTCGGTCGTGTGCATGTCCGAGTGGGGGGGTCGAGCTGGACCGCGAATCTCCATAACTTGTCCCTAACTCTTCTATTCAGACTCCTTTACTTCCCTGATTATGAAAATACTAAAGCAAAAATCAAAAATACCAAAATTCTAGGCAATATGTACAGAGATACCTTAGGGACTTCCTCCCTAGTGAGCTTGTTTAAAGTCACTAAGCTTGACTTCTTCTAGCTTTTCAAGCTTGAGTTGGAGACCAAGGAGGTGAAGAAATCCCCCCTGGTTCTACTTGGTAACACTTGTGTTCCTTCTTGATAACTACCTCCTTAGCACTTGAACCATGTTGCTTCTTAAGCTTGAGTCTTGGTCTTGCCTTCTTCAAAGATTTCTGTTTGAGCTGAGCTTGAAGATCCTTGACTAAACCAGCTAGCACTTGAACTGAACCCTTTAGCTTCTCCACTGAATCTTCTTGAAAGGTTAGCTTACCCCTTGAAGCAGTTTCCTCACTTGAGACCTCTTGATCCTCCTTTCTTTTTATAGTATAAGGTGGATCATATTTGGAAGGCAGGTTAGTGGGATTGGTGATGTCAAACTTCATAGTGAAGTCTTCAGTCAGGTGGAGCTTGATAGTCCCCATCTTCACATCAATAACAGCCCCAGCTGTAGCTAAGAATGGCCTTCCCAAGATAAGAGGGTCTTTAGGCTCTTTTTCCATACTCATGATTGCAAAATCAGTTGGGATCCTTGCTTCTCCTATTTTGATAGGGAGATTCTTAATCACTCCAACCACATCCCTCTTGGTTCCATCTGCTAGACTGACATAGTAGTTGCTGTCCTTGAAGTCCTCATACCCCAACTTCTCAGCCACTGAGTATGGCATCAAGCTCACTGAAGCTCCTAGATCACAAAGGCACTTATTGAAGTGCATGTAGCTGATGGAACAGGGTAAGTTGAATGAGCCTGGATCTTCAAGCTTTGTTGGGACAATAGCTTGCCCAATCTCTTTCAAATCCTTCTTATCTTGGTCATGAGCCCTCTTCTTTGACATCTCAAGTAAAAAATTCTGATAGAGAGGGTATGGGGCATGCTGTTCCAAAGCAGGTCCTCTCTCTTCTTCCTGGTAAGCAATGATGACCTCTTGTATAGCCATCACCTCCTTCTTCTCAATAACAACCTCTTCCTTCAAGGCTTTCTCCTTCTCTTGTTGCAAAGCAGTCACTGCTTCCTTCTTTTCAATGACTACTTCTTCCTTCAAAGCCATCACTTCCTCTTTTTTTTCAATGACAACCTCTTCTCTCAAAGCTTTCTCTTTCTCTTGTTGCAAAGCTATCTTCTCCTTTTTCTCAATGATCTCCCTGAGTTCTCTTATCTTTTGTGCCTTGAAACGCCCTGGGAATGGTAGAGGTGATTTGTAAGCAGGAGGAATGTATCTAGCAGGCTTAACAGCTTCTGTGTCTACAACTTAATCAGTCACTCGATCAGGTACTTGATCGTGTGTGTGGTCGAGCACCTGGTCGAGTGGTTTCTCTGCTTCAGTCTGCTCAGTAAAACCTTCACTCTGGGCTTCTATTGGTGACCAACCCTCCCCACCTTGAACCTCACTGTCCTCAGGGACATATTCCTCATGGAGATGAAGAGCTTTAACAGTGATCTCCCTTGTGTTTGTAATAGCTTGTTGAGGAAGATGGTATGGCTTAGGAGCTGAAGTAGAGTCAATGGGGTGTTCCATGTACTGGAATGTAGAGGTCAGACTCTCAAGCTGGTTACTCAGGTCATGAGAATAAGAATCCAATGTTTGGTTTAGCTCCCCAAACTGCCTTGCTGACTCAATCTGCTGATTGGCTTGCCCAAGCAATAGTTGTTGCATCATAGCTCTTAAGTCAGGTTCTTGGGCTTGGTAGGGTTGAAATGCTGGAGGGTGACACCATTGAGGCTGGAAACCTTGTTGCTGGTGCATGGATGCATAATGGAACTGACTGCCTTGAAACATGCTTACTGACTCAAACAGAAAACACAAACGATTTTTGCCAGGCAAGCGATTGAGCACAAGCTCAAGTAGGAGGGTAGGTTGACTGGAGAAAGAGGGTTATAGGGATCCGGCGTCTGGCTCGAGCAAGTGCTCGACCACGACTCGGTCGAGCTGGGGTCGAGCTGATGGTCGAGCTGGTACCTGAAATGGAACTTCAACCCAAAACAGAAGATTCAAGTGCATAAACCTCACAAGTGTATAAAAGAACTTAATCTTAGACTAATATGGATCCTAACTGTCACAAAAACAAACTCAAACTGGCAACGGCGCCAAATTGAAACATGTATTATTTTGTGTGGTGTTATGAAAGTGAATGGTGTGTGCAATGGTATGATATGGAATGATGGGTGTTTCAATTCCCCTTATGCAGTTGCAGTATAAGGGGTGTCAATCCAGTCTGAGTGCTTGTGAACAGATAAGATGTGCATATGAATCTAAGTTAAGACAAATATGAAAGGATGTTTGTCACTAACAATCCTATGATGATAATGATAAAATGCAGAAAATAAACTACAAGAGCTAATAACTAGATGCAAATAAAACAGAATGATTATGAACTAAGAACAGAAACAGAAACTGTAAACAATAGATATGAACTAATGCAAGACAAGTAATGAACTAGATGCTAAGTGAATGCAATGGAAATTAAACAGGAATGAAACAAGACAAACACAGATCATAAACAAGAGTTCTGGGGATGAACTCGAGCAGCACTCGACCGAGTGTAGGTCGAGTGAGTGGTCGAGCTAGACAAATCCGGGAAAACAGAGCAATGCAATAAAAACAGAGTACAGATAACACAGATCAAACAGCAAGCAAATAACAAGATTAAGACTTTAAAATCAATAAACAAAGAAGGTTCCTGAGGATGGATTCATGGGATAAACTGACCATTGTGGTAATCTAACTTGATCAACAAATCTCAAGCAATGCTATGAGCTAACCTCTAGACATATTAATCTAAGACAAGTCTCTCCCACTCTCATGGTCAAGAGACAATCAAACCTATGCAATCCTAGACTTGCTCTCACAATGAAAAGAATCTACACAAGCAGGCATTAAGCAATACATCTCAAACCAAACAAGACCTCTAATCTCTTAGCAAGCCTAATGGTAAGCTCTAGATCTAGCCTTATCTATGCTTCTTAAACATTGGTGTGATGCCAAAAAGCTTGAGATCAGATCCTACCCTCTCAGATATAGGATCAGCATTAAGAACATCTAGCCTAGAAGAGATCTACAACAATCAAGCTTGATCAAATCAGATATACCACAAGATCAATCTATCCTAACCCATCCTCAAGATCCTAAGAAGACTACTCACAACAAGACATGATCAAACAAATCATAAACCCAGAAATCATTGAAACTTGCATGAATAGATAGACAAGATTAAGATCTACAACTTTAAAGAAGAAATCAAACTCAGATTCTCAATACTTAGAAAGTTATTCAACCAACAAGTATGAGGAAATTCTTCTTTTCCAAGTACAAGATCTAAAAAAGAAAATAAAAAGCAAAAGGAATAAAATTCCTTAAAAGGCAAAAACTAGGTTAAAAATATCTGAAAAGCTGACTAAAAATCTAGATTAAAAACTTGGTTCAGGTGGCTGCAGTACAAGTCCTTATATAGTGGGGAAGGTGGAAGCCCTAAAAATGGGAAAAGTCAAAGTGGTCCACGCATCGGTCAACTCGACCAGTGCTCGGTCGAGCTGGGGGTCGAGCTGGCTTCTCTTGTGCAACTCCACACGGTCGAGTCCATCTCCCACTCGGTCGAGTGCTTGGTCGAGCTGGACTCCGGATTCCTTGTTCTTCAGCCTTAACTCCCTTGTTTCCTCTTCATGATTGCTTCACATCTCTTCTCCATTGCTTCCATGCTCCTTAAGCTCCAAAATCACCTGTTTATGCATGAAAAGATGCAAATGCAATGCAACTACACTATAATGCATGATTAGTCCTAAAGCTACACAATAGTGGTGAGAATGGATAGAAAAAGATGCAAAAGATGTGAATAAACTAAGGGAAAACATGGTAAAATATATGAACATCAGAAGGTACTAAACAGCTTTGTTAGTGTTTCTGTGGTTAAAATGTGTCTTAATCCAATGCAACTAACTAATTATAAGAGCTTGAGATAGATGTGGAGAGTTTAAAAGCCACTTATACCCATTTTGTCCTAAAAAGGCTAAAACCAAGAAAACATTGCTTAGAAGCACTAAACAGCTTTGTTAGTGTTTCTAGGGTTAAAATGTTTCTTAATCCAATGCAACTAACTAATTATAAGAGTTTGAGATAGATGTGGAGAGTTTAAAAGCCACTTATACCCATTTTGTCCCAAAACAGGCTAAAACCATGAAAACAATGCCTAGAAGCTGTAAACAGCTTTGTTAGTGTTTCTGGGGTTAAAATGTGTCTTAATCCAATGCAACTGACTAATTATAAGAGTTTGAGATGGATCTGGAGAGTTTAAAAGCCACTTATACCCATTTTGTCCCAAAACAGGCTAAAACCATGAAAACAATGCCTAGAAGCTGTAAACAGCTTTGTTAGTGTTTCTGGGGTTAAAATGTGTCTTAATCCAATGCAACTGACTAATTATAAGAGTTTGAGATGGATGTGGAGAATTTAAAAGCCACTTATACCCATTTTGTCCCAAAACAGGCTAAAACCATGAAAACAATGCCTAGAAGCTGTAAACAGCTTTGTTAGTGTTTCTGGGGTTAAAATGTGTCTTAATCCAATGCAACTGACTAATTATAAGAGTTTGAGATGGATGTGGTGAGTTTGAAAGCCACTTATACCCATTTTGTCCCAAAATAGGCTAAAACCAAGAAAACATTGCTGAGAAGCACCAAACAGCTTTGTTAGTGTTTCTGGGGTTAAAATGTTTCTTAATCCAATGCAACTAACTAATTATAAGAGTTTTAGATAGATGTGGAGAGTTTAAAACCCACTTATACCCATTTTGTCCCAAAAAGGCTAAAACCAAGAAAACATTGCTTAGAAGCAGTAAACAGCTTTGTTAGTGTTTCTGGGGTTAAAATGTGTCTTAATCCAATGCAACTGACTAATTATAAGAGTTTGAGATAGATGTGGAGAGTTTAAATGCCACTTATACCCATTTTGTCCCAAAATAGGCTAAAACCATGAAAACAATGCCTAGAAGCTGTAAACAGCTTTGTTAGTGTTTTTGGGGTTAAAATGTGTCTTAATCCAGTGCAACTGACTAATTATAAGAGTTTGAGATGGATGTGGAGAGTTTAAAAGCCACTTATACCCATTTTGTCCCAAAACAGGCTAAAACCAAGAAAACATTGCTTAGAAGCACTAAACAGCTTTGTTAGTGTTTCTGTGGTTAAAATGTGTCTTAATCCAATGCAACTAACTAATTATAAGAGTTTTAGATAGATGTGGAGAGTTTAAAAGCCACTTATACCTATTTTGTCCCAAAACAGGCTTAAACCAAGAAAACATTGCTTAGAAGCTCTAAACAGCTATGTTAGTGTTTCTGGGGTTTAAATGTGTCTTAATCCAATGCAACTGCCTAATTATAAGAGTTTGAGATTGATCTGGAGAGTTTAAAAGCCACTTATACCCTTTTTGTCCCAAAATAGGCTAAAACCAAGAAAACATTGCTGAGAAGCACCAAACAGCTTAGTTAGTGTTTCTGGGGTAAAAGTGTGTCTTAATCCAATGCAACTGACTAATTATAAGAGTTTGAGATTGATGTGGAGAGTTTAAAACCCACTTATACCCATTTTGTCCCAAAAAGGCTAAAACCAAGAAAACATTGCTTAGAAGCACTAAACAGCTTTGTTAGTGTTTCTAGGGTTAAAATGTGTCTTAATCCAATGCAACTGACTAATTATAAGAGTTTGAGATGGATGTGGAGAGTTTAAAAGCCACTTATACCCATTTTTGTTGGGATTTATGAGACAAAGCTCACAAGAGAGGGTAGACAAACACTTGGTGAATGAATCCCCCTTTACCCACAACAAACTAACTCATTCTCAAGGGGGAGGAGAGAACATCAACTTGTGATGAACTCCCCATAAACAAGCTAGATAGAACCCAAATACTAGAGAGTAAGCGGATCCTAACTAGGAGAAGCACTAGTTTGAGACTTATCCTCTTCTAGTATCACAACACTTAGAGTTTGTGTACTTAGGAGAAGGAGGATTAAGAATCAGTAATCTAGGCTAAGTAAAGCAGTAAATAAGAAGAGTTTAGGTGGATTTGAGAAGAGAATAGGCTGCCTTAAGGGCAGCCCCTAACCGCTAATCCTAAACTCTCTACATTGTTAATATGAAACAAGAACACAAGTATAGAGAGGAAATCGGTTTCTCTTCTATTGAATAATAATGTTGTTGTGTTACATATGAGGTGAAATACAAAGCTTAATATAGGAGAATACAAGGTCATATGACCGTTAGAGAGAAGAAGAGAGTGATGAAAGTGACATTCTCGATTTGGTGTTGGTGAGAGTGACCTTTCCTTCCTTCACCAACCAAGGGCACATGTGATCTTCCCATAAGCCTCTCTCTCTTGTAGGGCCTCGCTTTCCTCCTCTCAAACTCGGCCTCTCTATCTACTGGACCGAGCGCAGGCCTAAGGGCCGAGACCGTACGGACGGGCCTTCTCTTCATTGTACGGACGGGCCTTCTCTTCATCGTACGGACGGGCCTGTACGGACGGGCCTGTACGGACGGGCCTGTACGGACGGGCCTTCTCTTCAATGTGTTCACGGCCTAACTGGCCGCTCACCGGACATGGGTCCGTTCACGGACACGGTACATGGTACCGGACACGGTACATGGTCGCTCACGGACACGGACATGGCCTTACCGGCCTTTACATGGCCTTTCCGGCCTTTCTTCTCTTCTTCCAAGGCTCGGCCTTACCGGCCTCTCCTCTCTCTTCCTCCTTACTCTCTAATACTCCCCCGCACGCTTGATCTGCAGGGCACCATGGGGACCAAAGATCAAGGGTGGACTAGTGTCATCTACCTCATTAAAAACCTCAACAAAGAAAACCTCTTGGGATAAAACTTTGTTAAGGGAAAAAGAGTATAGACTCCACTATCCATGATGTCCCTTGACCTTGGTTTGCAAAGAACTAGCTCCCTTCTCTTCATGATTTGAACCGCTCCTACTCCTTAGCCCACCTTGCCTTTAGCACATTCCTTATGATCTCCATCCTTGCGCCTTTAGAGTTTCTTTGAGGCTCTCATAGTCTCCTTTACCCCTTAAACAAGTGATAAAGAAGAAAAGAATAAGTGTTTGCTATGAGGAATATCAAAGAAAATTTCTAAAAGTGTGACAATTTAAGAGAACATATTAAAGAGTAAAGACTAGTAATGAAGCTAAGGTAATGAATTTAAGAAATTTAAATAGAGTAGAGTTTAGAGCACAGCCTTTATGGTGTTTTGATGGATAGGAAGGAGAGAGTTGATCACTGATGCGGTTTGGAATTCCTCCTTGAGACCGCTTCTCTAACCATGGTTTTTTTTTTTTTTTTTTTTTTTTTTAAACCCGGCCAGTTTTATCTGTCAGACTGATACATGCCCACTGAATCGGACATAACTTTCGAACGGCTGCTCGGATTGGTATGATTCCACTTCCACTGGCAAGATGACTCTGTGGTCTCGAACTTTAATGAAGAACGCGGAAGCCGAATCGCAGTGGAAGGGTTTCGTCCGAGTCGATCTTTGAGACGCTTCGGCTGAGCTTTAAGTAAAGACTTTTGCTTGTGGCCGAGCAGAATCTGTGAGGTACGGTCTGAAGTCACTTGATCTCCCCCGTAACCTTTACTTGATGATGGGCTGAAACCTCATCACCTCAGTTGAAGCCTTGTGCATCACCGTTCTTGTGCACATCCAATCAACAGTTGAAACCTTGTGCATCACCTTTCCTAAAGACCATTGTGCACATCCGATCAACAACTTGGCACTAACACACATGCTCTTGGACTGATTCATCACCTTCCACCAGCTTAACAAAGACTTGGTGGCCCTTGGTTCTAACTCCAGGCATTGTGCTGCGCTCTTACATGGCTATCTTGTAGCCTTCAACCTCGCCACTTCTTCTCCTTGAGATAGTGAGCGAGCTCCACACAATCTTCAATGCTGAAACTGAAACCAAAAATCAATGGAACAGATTCTAAACAAGAGATTGTTAGAGATTAGAGTATAGAGAATATTACTGAAATTAAATAGAGAATTTAGAGAATTAATAAGAGTATATATGGAGAATAGAAAGTGAGAGTATAAGGGAGAGTATTGGCGGTAGTATAAGATGAATGGAGAGTAGAATAGAGAATCTGCTCAAGAGTTCTTATGGACAGAGTTTAACTCTGTTTTCTTGAGTTGAAAGAAGCTTTGACAGCCAAGAACATCCAAGAAGACAATCTCTTTTGGTGCTTTAATGGCTGAAACACAATGGACCTTATGGAAAATTAGTTTCTCCAAAGGTTTAACAACAAAACTCCTTGTAGAATCACTTAAACAAGTGTTCTTCAAGAGATTAAGGCTTTAGATCCACGAAGATAACATATAGAAGATGTTTTTCGTGGTCCCAAGCAAAGAAGAAACAACAAAAGCCTTTGGAACAGCCTATTGTCCAACGGTTAAAAGAATGCATCTTGGACCAACTTGAATCTATTTGACCAAGCGGGCTCTACATGCTAAAATAAAGTCTTTCTCTTCCTCAAACTCGAACCTGGACACACCATATGACCAGAAACAAAGCTTTCTCAACCTTGAGAAGAAGAAGAAGCGATTTAGTAATTAAGCCTTTAAAGGAAATTTAACAAAAGCAAAATTAAACCTTTAGAGGAAAATTAACTAAATCCTAAGAGAACTAAATCCTAAGAATTTCGTGGCTCATACAAGCACACAAGAACCGTGAATCCTCACCATGAACAACACAATTTGCTCAATGGTTCATCACTTCCCACACATCCCAAAATAAACAAAGCTATTACCAAATCGGTGAAGCTTAAGGATGGGGCTTGTAAAATCGATTTCTTTCCACACACTTGGTCTACAAATTCTAACAAGACAAGAGACCAAGCTTACTCAACAATGAGCTGCTAGAGAATCGATTTAATCAACAAAAGCAAAATTAAAGCTTTAAAGAAACTAAGCTAAGCGATTTAACACCTAAGCAAAGTCTAAAACTTTAACTAAGCTAACTCCTAAGAAAACGACTTTGAGAATGAGTTTAAAACACCAAGAACAGAACCTGCTCTGATACCATGTTGGGATTTATGAGACAAAGCTCACAAGAGAGGGTAGACAAACACTTGGTGAATGAATCCCCCTTTACCCACAACAAACTAACTCATTCTCAAGGGGGAGGAGAGAACATCAACTTGTGATGAACTCCCCATAAACAAGCTAGATAGAACCCAAATACTAGAGAGTAAGCGGATCCTAACTAGGAGAAGCACTAGTTTGAGACTTATCCTCTTCTAGTATCACAACACTTAGAGTTTGTGTACTTAGGAGAAGGAGGATTAAGAATCAGTAATCTAGGCTAAGTAAAGCAGTAAATAAGAAGAGTTTAGGTGGATTTGAGAAGAGAATAGGCTGCCTTAAGGGCAGCCCCTAACCGCTAATCCTAAACTCTCTACATTGTTAATATGAAACAAGAACACAAGTATAGAGAGGAAATCGGTTTCTCTTCTATTGAATAATAATGTTGTTGTGTTACATATGAGGTGAAATACAAAGCTTAATATAGGAGAATACAAGGTCATATGACCGTTAGAGAGAAGAAGAGAGTGATGAAAGTGACATTCTCGATTTGGTGTTGGTGAGAGTGACCTTTCCTTCCTTCACCAACCAAGGGCACATGTGATCTTCCCATAAGCCTCTCTCTCTTGTAGGGCCTCGCTTTCCTCCTCTCAAACTCGGCCTCTCTATCTACTGGACCGAGCGCAGGCCTAAGGGCCGAGACCGTACGGACGGGCCTTCTCTTCATTGTACGGACGGGCCTTCTCTTCATCGTACGGACGGGCCTGTACGGACGGGCCTGTACGGACGGGCCTGTACGGACGGGCCTTCTCTTCAATGTGTTCACGGCCTAACTGGCCGCTCACCGGACATGGGTCCGTTCACGGACACGGTACATGGTACCGGACACGGTACATGGTCGCTCACGGACACGGACATGGCCTTACCGGCCTTTACATGGCCTTTCCGGCCTTTCTTCTCTTCTTCCAAGGCTCGGCCTTACCGGCCTCTCCTCTCTCTTCCTCCTTACTCTCTAATAATTTTGTCCCAAAACAGGCTAAAACCAAGAAAACATTGCTTAGAAGCTGTAAACAGCTTTGTTAGGGTTTCTGGGGTAAAAGTGTGTCTTAATCCAATGCAACTGACTAATTATAAGAGTTTGAGATTGATGTGGAGAGTTTAAAAGCCACTTATACCCATTTTGTCCCAAAACAGGCTAAAACCAAGAAAACATTGCTGAGAAGCACCAAACAGCTTTGTTAGTGTTTCTGGGGTTAAAATGTGTCTTAATCCAATGCAACTAACTAATTATAAGAGCTTGAGATAGATGTGGAGAGTTTAAAAGCCACTTATACCCGTTTTGTCCTAAAAAGGCTAAAACCAAGAAAACATTGCTTAGAAGCACTAAACAGCTTTGTTAGTGTTTCTAGGGTTAAAATATGTCTTAATCCAATGCAACTAACTAATTATAAGAGTTTGAGATAGATGTGGAGAGTTTAAAAGCCACTTATACCCATTTTGTCCCAAAACAGGCTAAAACCATGAAAACAATGCCTAGAAGCTGTAAACAGCTTTGTTAGTGTTTTTGGGGTTAAAATGTGTCTTAATCCAATGCAACTGACTAATTATAAGAGTTTGAGATGGATGTGGAGAGTTTAAAAGCCACTTATACCCATTTTGTCCCAAAACAGGCTAAAACCATGAAAACAATGCCTAGAAGCTGTAAACAGCTTTGTTAGTGTTTCTGGGGTTAAAATGTGTCTTAATCCAATGCAACTGACTAATTATAAGAGTTTGAGATGGATGTGGAGAATTTAAAAGCCACTTATACCCATTTTGTCCCAAAACAGGCTAAAACCATGAAAACAATGCCTAGAAGCTGTAAACAGCTTTGTTAGTGTTTTTGGGGTTAAAATGTGTCTTAATCCAGTGCAACTGACTAATTATAAGAGTTTGAGATGGATGTGGAGAGTTTAAAAGCCACTTATACCCATTTTGTCCCAAAACAGGCTAAAACCAAGAAAACATTGCTTAGAAGCACTAAACAGCTTTGTTAGTGTTTCTGTGGTTAAAATGTGTCTTAATCCAATGCAACTAACTAATTATAAGAGTTTTAGATAGATGTGGAGAGTTTAAAAGCCACTTATACCTATTTTGTCCCAAAACAGGCTTAAACCAAGAAAACATTGCTTAGAAGCTCTAAACAGCTATGTTAGTGTTTCTGGGGTTTAAATGTGTCTTAATCCAATGCAACTGCCTAATTATAAGAGTTTGAGATTGATCTGGAGAGTTTAAAAGCCACCTATACCCTTTTTGTCCCAAAATAGGCTAAAACCAAGAAAACATTGCTGAGAAGCACCAAACAGCTTAGTTAGTGTTTCTGGGGTAAAAGTGTGTCTTAATCCAATGCAACTGACTAATTATAAGAGTTTGAGATTGATGTGGAGAGTTTAAAACCCACTTATACCCATTTTGTCCCAAAAAGGCTAAAACCAAGAAAACATTGCTTAGAAGCACTAAACAGCTTTGTTAGTGTTTCTAGGGTTAAAATGTGTCTTAATCCAATGCAACTGACTAATTATAAGAGTTTGAGATGGATGTGGAGAGTTTAAAAGCCACTTATACCCATTTTGTCCCAAAACAGGCTAAAACCAAGAAAACATTGCTTAGAAGCTGTAAACAGCTTTGTTAGGGTTTCTGGGGTAAAAGTGTGTCTTAATCCAATGCAACTGACTAATTATAAGAGTTTGAGATTGATGTGGAGAGTTTAAAAGCCACTTATACCCATTTTGTCCCAAAACAGGCTAAAACCAAGAAAACATTGCTGAGAAGCACCAAACAGCTTTGTTAGTGTTTCTGGGGTTAAAATGTGTCTTAATCCAATGCAACTAACTAATTATAAGAGCTTGAGATAGATGTGGAGAGTTTAAAAGCCACTTATACCCGTTTTGTCCTAAAAAGGCTAAAACCAAGAAAACATTGCTTAGAAGCACTAAACAGCTTTGTTAGTGTTTCTAGGGTTAAAATATGTCTTAATCCAATGCAACTAACTAATTATAAGAGTTTGAGATAGATGTGGAGAGTTTAAAAGCCACTTATACCCATTTTGTCCCAAAACAGGCTAAAACCATGAAAACAATGCCTAGAAGCTGTAAACAGCTTTGTTAGTGTTTTTGGGGTTAAAATGTGTCTTAATCCAATGCAACTGACTAATTATAAGAGTTTGAGATGGATGTGGAGAGTTTAAAAGCCACTTATACCCATTTTGTCCCAAAACAGGCTAAAACCATGAAAACAATGCCTAGAAGCTGTAAACAGCTTTGTTAGTGTTTCTGGGGTTAAAATGTGTCTTAATCCAATGCAACTGACTAATTATAAGAGTTTGAGATGGATGTGGAGAATTTAAAAGCCACTTATACCCATTTTGTCCCAAAACAGGCTAAAACCATGAAAACAATGCCTAGAAGCTGTAAACAGCTTTGTTAGTGTTTCTGGGGTTAAAATGTGTCTTAATCCAATGCAAATGACTAATTATAAGAGTTTGAGATGGATGTGGAGAGTTTGAAAGCCACTTATACCCATTTTGTCCCAAAATAGGCTAAAACCAAGAAAACATTGCTGAGAAGCACCAAACAGCTTAGTTAGTGTTTCTGGGGTAAAAGTGTGTCTTAATCCAATGCAACTGACTAATTATAAGAGTTTGAGATTGATGTGGAGAGTTTAAAAGCCACTTATACCCATTTTGTCCCAAAAAGGCTAAAACCAAGAAAACATTGCTTAGAAGCACTAAACAGCTTTGTTAGTGTTTCTAGGGTTAAAATGTGTCTTAATCCAATGCAACTGACTAATTATAAGAGTTTGAGATGAATGTGGAGAGTTTAAAAGCCACTTATACCCATTTTGTCCCAAAACAGGCTAAAACCAAGAAAACATTGCTTAGAAGCTCTAAACAGCTATGTTAGTGTTTCTGGGGTTAAAATGTGTCTTAATCCAATGCAACTGACTATTTATAAGAGTTTGAGATGGATGTGGAGAGTTTAAAAGACACTTATACATATTTTGTCCCAAAACAGGCTAAAATCAAGAAAACATTGCTTAGAAGCACTAAACAGCTTTGTTAGTGTTTCTAGGGTTAAAATGTGTCTTAATCCAATGCAACTGACTAATTATAAGAGTTTGAGATGGATGTGGAGAATTTAAAAGCCACTTATACCCATTTTGTCCCAAAACAGGCTAAAACCATGAAAACAATGCCTAGAAGCTGTAAACAGCTTTGTTAGTGTTTCTGGGGTTAAAATGTGTCTTAATCCAATGCAACTGACTAATTATAAGAGTTTGAGATGGATGTGGAGAGTTTGAAAGCCACTTATACCCATTTTGTCCCAAAATAGGCTAAAACCAAGAAAACATTGCTGAGAAGCACCAAACAGCTTTGTTAGTGTTTCTGGGGTTAAAATGTTTCTTAATCCAATGCAACTAACTAATTATAAGAGTTTTAGATAGATGTGGAGAGTTTAAAACCCACTTATACCCATTTTGTCCCAAAAAGGCTAAAACCAAGAAAACATTGCTTAGAAGCAGTAAACAGCTTTGTTAGTGTTTCTGGGGTTAAAATGTGTCTTAATCCAATGCAACTGACTAATTATAAGAGTTTGAGATAGATGTGGAGAGTTTAAATGCCACTTATACCCATTTTGTCCCAAAACAGGCTAAAACCATGAAAACAATGCCTAGAAGCTGTAAACAGCCTTGTTAGTGTTTCTGGGGTTAAAATGTGTCTTAATCCAATGCAACTGACTAATTATAAGAGTTTGAGATGGATGTGGAGAGTTTAAAAGCCACTTATACCCATTTTGTCCCAAAACAGGCTAAAACCAAGAAAACATTGCTTAGAAGCACTAAACAGCTTTGTTAGTGTTTCTGTGGTTAAAATGTGTCTTAATCCAATGCAACTAACTAATTATAAGAGTTTTAGATAGATGTGGAGAGTTTAAAAGCCACTTATACCTATTTTGTCCCAAAACATGCTTAAACCAAGAAAACATTGCTTAGAAACTGTAAACAGCTTTGTTAGTGTTTATGGGGTAAGAGTGTGTCTTAATCCAATGCAACTGACTAATTATAAGAGTTTGAGATTGATGTGGAGAGTTTAAAAGCCACTTATACCCATTTTGTCCCAAAATAGGCTAAAACCAAGAAAACATTGCTGAGAAGCACCAAACAGCTTAGTTAGTGTTTCTGGGGTAAAAGTGTGTCTTAATCCAATGCAACTGACTAATTATAAGAGTTTGAGATTGATGTGGAGAGTTTAAAAGCCACTTATACCCATTTTGTCCCAAAAAGGCTAAAACCAAGAAAACATTGCTTAGAAGCACTAAACAGCTTTGTTAGTGTTTCTAGGGTTAAAATGTGTCTTAATCCAATGCAACTGACTAATTATAAGAGTTTGAGATGGATGTGGAGAGTTTAAAAGCCACTTATACCCATTTTGTCCCAAAACAGGCTAAAACCAAGAAAACATTGCTTAGAAGCTGTAAACAGCTTTGTTAGGGTTTCCGGGGTAAAAGTGTGTCTTAATCCAATGCAACTGACTAATTATAAGAGTTTGAGATTGATGTGGAGAGTTTAAAAGCCACTTATACCCATTTTGTCCCAAAACAGGCTAAAACCAAGAAAACATTGCTGAGAAGCACCAAACAGCTTTGTTAGTGTTTCTGGGGTTAAAATGTGTCTTAATCCAATGCAACTAACTAATTATAAGAGCTTGAGATAGATGTGGAGAGTTTAAAAGCCACTTATACCCGTTTTGTCCTAAAAAGGCTAAAACCTAGAAAACATTGCTTAGAAGCACTAAACAGCTTTGTTAGTGTTTCTAGGGTTAAAATATGTCTTAATCCAATCCAACTAACTAATTATAAGAGTTTGAGATAGATGTGGAGAGTTTAAAAGCCACTTATACCCATTTTGTCCCAAAACAGGCTAAAACCATGAAAACAATGCCTAGAAGCTGTAAACAGCTTTGTTAGTGTTTCTGGGGTTAAAATGTGTCTTAATCCAATGCAACTGACTAATTATAAGAGTTTGAGATGGATCTGGAGAGTTTAAAAGCCACTTATACCCATTTTGTCCCAAAACAGGCTAAAACCATGAAAACAATGCCTAGAAGCTGTAAACAGCTTTGTTAGTGTTTCTGGGGTTAAAATGTGTCTTAATCCAATGCAACTGACTAATTATAAGAGTTTGAGATGGATGTGGAGAATTTAAAAGCCACTTATACCCATTTTGTCCCAAAACAGGCTAAAACCATGAAAACAATGCCTAGAAGCTGTAAACAGCTTTGTTAGTGTTTCTGGGGTTAAAATGTGTCTTAATCCAATGCAACTGACTAATTATAAGAGTTTGAGATGGATGTGGTGAGTTTGAAAGCCACTTATACCCATTTTGTCCCAAAATAGGCTAAAACCAAGAAAACATTGCTGAGAAGCACCAAACAGCTTTGTTAGTGTTTCTGGGGTTAAAATGTTTCTTAATCCAATGCAACTAACTAATTATAAGAGTTTTAGATAGATGTGGAGAGTTTAAAACCCACTTATACCCATTTTGTCCCAAAAAGGCTAAAACCAAGAAAACATTGCTTAGAAGCAGTAAACAGCTTTGTTAGTGTTTCTGGGGTTAAAATGTGTCTTAATCCAATGCAACTGACTAATTATAAGAGTTTGAGATAGATGTGGAGAGTTTAAATGCCACTTATACCCATTTTGTCCCAAAATAGGCTAAAACCATGAAAACAATGCCTAGAAGCTGTAAACAGCTTTGTTAGTGTTTTTGGGGTTAAAATGTGTCTTAATCCAGTGCAACTGACTAATTATAAGAGTTTGAGATGGATGTGGAGAGTTTAAAAGCCACTTATACCCATTTTGTCCCAAAACAGGCTAAAACCAAGAAAACATTGCTTAGAAGCACTAAACAGCTTTGTTAGTGTTTCTGTGGTTAAAATGTGTCTTAATCCAATGCAACTAACTAATTATAAGAGTTTTAGATAGATGTGGAGAGTTTAAAAGCCACTTATACCTATTTTGTCCCAAAACAGGCTTAAACCAAGAAAACATTGCTTAGAAGCTCTAAACAGCTATGTTAGTGTTTCTGGGGTTTAAATGTGTCTTAATCCAATGCAACTGCCTAATTATAAGAGTTTGAGATTGATCTGGAGAGTTTAAAAGCCACTTATACCCTTTTTGTCCCAAAACAGGCTAAAACCAAGAAAACATTGCTGAGAAGCACCAAACAGCCATGTTAGTGTTTCTGGGGTTAAAATGTGTCTTAATCCAATGCAAATGACTAATTATAAGAGTTTGAGATTGATGTGGAGAGTTTAAAAGCCACTTATACCCATTTTGTCCCAAAACAGGCTAAAACCAAGAAAACATTGCCTAGAAGCTATAAACAGTTTTGTTAGTGTTTCTGGGATTAAAATGTATCTTAATCCAAAGCAACTGACTAATTATATGAGTTTGAGATGGATGTGGAGAGTTTAAAAGCCACTTATACCCATTTTGTCCCAAAACAGGTTAAAACCAAGAAAACATTGCTTAGAAGCACTAAACAGCTTTGTTAGTGTTTTTGTGGTTAAAATGTGTCTTAATCCAATGCAACTAACTAATTATAAGAGTTTTAGATAGATGTGGAGAGTTTAAGTGCCACTTATACCCATTTTGTCCCAAAAAGGCTAAAACCAAGAAAACATTGCTTAGAAGCACTAAACAGCTTTGTTAGTGTTTCTGGGGTTAAAATGTGTCTTAATCCAATGCAACTGACTAATTATAAGAGTTTGAGATGGATGTGGAGAGTTTAAAAGCCACTTATACCCATTTTGTCCCAAAAAGGCTAAAACCAAGAAAACATTGCTTAGAAGCACTAAACAGCTTTGTTAGTGTTTCTGGGGTTAAAATGTGTCTTAATCCAATGCAACTGACTAATTATAAGGGTTTGAGATTGATGTGGCGAGTTTAAAAGCCACTTATACCCATTTTGTCCCAAAACAGGCTAAAGCCAAGAAAACATTGCTGAGAAGCACCAAACAGCTTTGTTAGTGTTTCTGGGGTTAAAATGTGTATTAATCCAATGCAACTAACTAATTATAAGAGCTTGTGATAGATGTGGAGAGTTTAAAAGCCACTTATACCCATTTTGTCCTAAAAAGGCTAAAACCAAGAAAACATTGCTTAGAAGCACTAAACAGCTTTGTTAGTGTTTCTAGGGTTAAAATATGTCTTAATCCAATGCAACTAACTAATTATAAGAGTTTGAGATAGATGTGGAGAGTTTAAAAGCCACTTATACCCATTTTGTCCCAAAACAGGCTAAAACCATGAAAACAATGCCTAGAAGCTGTAAACAGCTTTGTTAGTGTTTCTGGGGTTAAAATGTGTCTTAATCCAATGCAACTGACTAATTATAAGAGGTTGAGATGGATGTGGAGAGTTTAAAAGCCACTTATACCCATTTTGTCCCAAAACAGACTAAAACCATGAAAACAATGCCTAGAAGCTGTAAACAGATTTGTTAGTGTTTCTGGGGTTAAAATGTATCTTAATCCAATGCAACTGACTAATTATAAGAGTTTGAGATGGATGTGGAGAGTTTGAAAGCCACTTATACCCATTTTGTCCCAAAATAGGCTAAAACCAAGAAAACATTGCTGAGAAGCACCAAACAGCTTTGTTAGTGTTTCTGGGGTTAAAATGTTTCTTAATCCAATGCAACTAACTAATTATAAGAGTTTTAGATAGATGTGGAGAGTTTAAAACCCACTTATACCCATTTTGTCCCCAAAAGGCTAAAACCAAGAAAACATTGCTTAGAAGCAGTAAATAGCTTTGTTAGTGTTTCTGGGGTTAAAATGTGTCTTAATCCAATGCAACTGACTAATTATAAGAGTTTGAGATAGATGTGGAGAGTTTAAATGCCACTTATACCCATTTTGTCCCAAAACAGGCTAAAACCATGAAAACAATGCCTTGAAGCTGTAAACAGCTTTGTTAGTGTTTCTGGGGTTAAAATGTGTCTTAATCCAATGCAACTGACTAATTATAAGAGTTTTAGATGGATGTGGGGAGTTTAAAAGCCACTTATACCCATTTTGTCCCAAAATAGGCTAAAACCAAGAAAACGTTGCTTAGAAGCACTAAACAGCTTTGTTAGTGTTTCTGTGGTTAAAATGTGTCTTAATCCAATGCAACTAACTAATTATAAGAGTTTTAGATAGATGTGGAGAGTTTAAAAGCCACTTATACCTATTTTGTCCCAAAACAGGCTTAAACCAAGAAAACATTGCTTAGAAGCTCTAAACAGCTATGTTAGTGTTTCTGGGGTTTAAATGTGTCTTAATCCAATGCAACTGCCTAATTATAAGAGTTTGAGATTGATCTGGAGAGTTTAAAAGCCACTTATACCCATTTTGTCCCAAAAGAGGCTAAAACCAAGAAAACATTGCCTAGAAGCTATAAACAGTTTTGTTAGTGTTTCTGGGATTAAAATGTATCTAAATCCAAAGCAACTGACTAATTATATGAGTTTGAGATGGATGTGGAGAGTTTAAAAGCCACTTATACCCATTTTGTCCCAAAACAGGTTAAAACCAAGAAAACATTGCTTAGAAGCACTAAACAGCTTTGTTAGTGTTTTTGTGGTTAAAATGTGTCTTAATCCAATGCAACTAACTAATTATAAGAGTTTTAGATAGATGTGGAGAGTTTAAGAGCCACTTATACCCATTTTGTCCCAAAACAGGCTAAAACCATGAAAACATTGCCTAGAAGCACCAAACAGCTTTGTTAGTGTTTCTGGGGTCAAAATGTGTCTTAATCCAATGCAACTAACTAATTATAAGAGTTTGAGATAGATGTGGAGAGTTTAAAAGCCACTTATACCCATTTTGTCCCAAAACAGGCTAAAACCATGAAAACAATGCCTAGAAGCTGTAAACAGCTTTGTTAGTGTTTATGGGGTTAAAAAGTGTCTTAATCCAATGCAACTGACAAATTATATACAGTTTGAGATGGATGTGGAGAGTTTAAAAGCCACTTATACCCATTTTGTCCCAAAACAGGCTAAAACCATGAAAACAATGCCTAGAAGCTGTAAACAGCTTTGTTAGTGTTTCTGGGGTTAAAATGTGTCTTAATCCAATGCAACTGACTAATTATAAGAGTTTGAGATGGATGTGGAGAGTTTGGAAGCCACTTATACCCATTTTATCCCAAAACAGGCTAAAACCATGAAAACAATGCCTAGAAGCTGTAAACAGCTTTGTTAGTGTTTATGGGGTTAAAATGTGTCTTAATCCAATGCAACTGACTAATTATAAGAGTTTGAGATGGATGTGGAGAGTTTAAAAGCCACTTATACCCATTTTGTCCCAAAACAGACTAAAACCATGGAAACAATGCCTAGAAGCTGTAAACAGCTTTGTTAGTGTTTCTGGGGTTAAAATGTGTCTTAATCCAATGCAACTGACTAATTATAAGAGTTTGAGATGGATGTGGAGAGTTTGAAAGCCACTTATACCCATTTTGTCCCAAAATAGGCTAAAACCCAGAAAACATTGCTGAGAAGCACCAAACAGCTTTGTTAGTGTTTTTGGGGTTAAAATGTGTCTTAATCCAATGCAACTGACTAATTATAAGAGTTTGAGATGGATGTGGACAGTTTAAAAGCCACTTATACCCATTTTGTCCCAAAAAGGCTAAAACCATGAAAACATTGCTTAGAAGCAGTAAATAGCTTTGTTAGTGTTTCTGGGGTTAAAATGTGTCTTAATCCAATGCAACTGACTAATTATAAGAGTTTGAGATAGATGTGGAGAGTTTAAAAGCCACTTATACCCATTTTGTCCCAAAACAGGCTAAAACCAAGAAAACATTGCTTAGAAGCACTAAACAGCTTTGTTAGTGTTTATGTGGTTATAATGTGTCTTAATCCAATGCAACTAACTAATTATAAGAGTTTTAGATAGATGTGGAGAGTTTAAAAGCCACTTATACCCATTTTGTCCCAAAACAGGCTAAAACCAAGAAAACATTGCTGAGAAGCACCAAACAGCTTTGTTAGTGTTTCTGGGGTAAAAGTGTGTCTTAATCCAATGCAACTGACTAATTATAAGAGTTTGAGATTGATGTGGAGAGTTTAAAAGCCACTTATACCCATTTTGTCCCAAAAAGGCTAAAACCAAGAAAACATTGCTGAGAAGCACCAAACAGCTTTGTTAGTGTTTCTAGGGTTAAAATGTGTCTTAATCCAATGCAACTAACTAATTATAAGAGTTTGAGATAGATGTGGAGAGTTTAAAAGCCACTTATACCCATTTTGTCCCAAAACAGGCTAAAACCATGAAAACAATGCCTAGAAGCTGTAAACAGCTTTGTTAGTGTTTCTGGGGTTAAAATGTGTCTTAATCCAATGCAACTGACTAATTATAAGAGTTTGAGATGGATGTGGAGAGTTTAGATGCCACTTATACACATTTTGTCCAAAAATAGGCTAAAACCAAGAAAACATTGCTTAGAAGCACTAAACAGCTTTGTTAGTGTTTCTGTGGTTAAAATGTGTCTTAATCCAATGCAACTAACTAATTATAAGAGTTTTAGATAGATGTGGAGAGTTTAAAAGCCACTTATACCCATTTTGTCCCAAAACAGGCTAAAACCAAGAAAACATTGTTTAGAAGCTCTAAACAGCTATGTTAGTGTTTCTGGAGTTGAAATGTGTCTTAATCCAATGCAACTGACTAACTATAAGAGTTTGAGATGGATGTGGAGAGTTTAAAAGCCACTTATACCCATTTTGTCCCAAAACAGGCTAAAATCAAGAAAACATTGCTTAGAAGCTGTAAACAGCTTTGTTATTGTTTCTGGGGTAAAAATGTGTCTTAATCCAATGCAACTGACTAATTATAAGAGTTTGAGATTGATGTGGAGAGTTTAAAAGCCACTTATACCCATTTTGTCCCAAAACAGGCTAAAACCAAGAAAACATTGCTGAGAAGCACCAAACAGCTATGTTAGTGTTTCTGGGGTTAAAATGTGTCTTAATCCAATGCAAATGACTATTTATAAGAGTTTGAGATTGATGTGGAGAGTTTAAAAGCCACTTATACCCATTTTGTCCCAAAACAGGCTAAAACCAAGAAAACATTGCCTAGAAGCTATAAACAGGTTTGTTAGTGTTTCTGGGATTAAAATGTATCTTAATCCAAAGCAACTGACTAATTATATGAGTTTGAGATGGATGTGGAGAGTTTAAAAGCCACTTATACCCATTTAGTCCCAAAACATGTTAAAACCAAGAAAACATTGCTTAGAAGCACTAAACAGCTTTGTTAGTGTTTCTGGGGTAAAAATGTGTCTTAATCCAATGCAACTAACTAATTATAAGAGTTTGAGATAGATGTGGAGAGTTTAAAAGCCACTTATACCCATTTTGTCCCAAAACAGGCTAAAACCATGAAAACAATGCCTAGAAGCTGTAAACAGCTTTGTTAGTGTTTCTGGGGTTAAAAAGTGTCTTAATCCAATGCAACTGACAAATTATAACAGTTTGAGATGGATGTGGAGAGTTTAAAAGCCACTTATACCCATTTTGTCCCAAAACAGGCTAAAACCATGAAAACAATGCCTAGAAGCTGTAAATAGCTTTGTTAGTGTTTCTGGGGTTAAAATGTGTCTTAATCCAATGCAACTGACAAATTATATACAGTTTGAGATGGATGTGGAGAGTTTAAAAGCCACTTATACCCATTTTGTCCCAAAACAGGCTAAAACCATGAAAACAATGCCTAGAAGCTGTAAACAGCTTTGTTAGTGTTTCTGGGGTTAAAATGTGTCTTAATCCAATGCAACTGACTAATTATAAGAGTTTGAGATGGATGTGGAGAGTTTGGAAGCCACTTATACCCATTTTATCCCAAAACAGGCTAAAACCATGAAAACAATGCCTAGAAGCTGTAAACAGCTTTGTTAGTGTTTATGGGGTTAAAATGTGTCTTAATCCAATGCAACTGACTAATTATAAGAGTTTGAGATGGATGTGGAGAGTTTAAAAGCCACTTATACCCATTTTGTCCCAAAACAGACTAAAACCATGGAAACAATGCCTAGAAGCTGTAAACAGCTTTGTTAGTGTTTCTGGGGTTAAAATGTGTCTTAATCCAATGCAACTGACTAATTATAAGAGTTTGAGATGGATGTGGAGAGTTTGAAAGCCACTTATACCCATTTTGTCCCAAAATAGGCTAAAACCCAGAAAACATTGCTGAGAAGCACCAAACAGCTTTGTTAGTGTTTTTGGGGTTAAAATGTGTCTTAATCCAATGCAACTGACTAATTATAAGAGTTTGAGATGGATGTGGACAGTTTAAAAGCCACTTATACCCATTTTGTCCCAAAAAGGCTAAAACCATGAAAACATTGCTTAGAAGCAGTAAATAGCTTTGTTAGTGTTTCTGGGGTTAAAATGTGTCTTAATCCAATGCAACTGACTAATTATAAGAGTTTGAGATAGATGTGGAGAGTTTAAAAGCCACTTATACCCATTTTGTCCCAAAACAGGCTAAAACCAAGAAAACATTGCTTAGAAGCACTAAACAGCTTTGTTAGTGTTTATGTGGTTATAATGTGTCTTAATCCAATGCAACTAACTAATTATAAGAGTTTTAGATAGATGTGGAGAGTTTAAAAGCCACTTATACCCATTTTGTCCCAAAACAGGCTAAAACCAAGAAAACATTGCTGAGAAGCACCAAACAGCTTTGTTAGTGTTTCTGGGGTAAAAGTGTGTCTTAATCCAATGCAACTGACTAATTATAAGAGTTTGAGATTGATGTGGAGAGTTTAAAAGCCACTTATACCCATTTTGTCCCAAAAAGGCTAAAACCAAGAAAACATTGCTGAGAAGCACCAAACAGCTTTGTTAGTGTTTCTAGGGTTAAAATGTGTCTTAATCCAATGCAACTAACTAATTATAAGAGTTTGAGATAGATGTGGAGAGTTTAAAAGCCACTTATACCCATTTTGTCCCAAAACAGGCTAAAACCATGAAAACAATGCCTAGAAGCTGTAAACAGCTTTGTTAGTGTTTCTGGGGTTAAAATGTGTCTTAATCCAATGCAACTGACTAATTATAAGAGTTTGAGATGGATGTGGAGAGTTTAGATGCCACTTATACACATTTTGTCCAAAAATAGGCTAAAACCAAGAAAACATTGCTTAGAAGCACTAAACAGCTTTGTTAGTGTTTCTGTGGTTAAAATGTGTCTTAATCCAATGCAACTAACTAATTATAAGAGTTTTAGATAGATGTGGAGAGTTTAAAAGCCACTTATACCCATTTTGTCCCAAAACAGGCTAAAACCAAGAAAACATTGTTTAGAAGCTCTAAACAGCTATGTTAGTGTTTCTGGAGTTGAAATGTGTCTTAATCCAATGCAACTGACTAACTATAAGAGTTTGAGATGGATGTGGAGAGTTTAAAAGCCACTTATACCCATTTTGTCCCAAAACAGGCTAAAATCAAGAAAACATTGCTTAGAAGCTGTAAACAGCTTTGTTATTGTTTCTGGGGTAAAAATGTGTCTTAATCCAATGCAACTGACTAATTATAAGAGTTTGAGATTGATGTGGAGAGTTTAAAAGCCACTTATACCCATTTTGTCCCAAAACAGGCTAAAACCAAGAAAACATTGCTGAGAAGCACCAAACAGCTATGTTAGTGTTTCTGGGGTTAAAATGTGTCTTAATCCAATGCAAATGACTATTTATAAGAGTTTGAGATTGATGTGGAGAGTTTAAAAGCCACTTATACCCATTTTGTCCCAAAACAGGCTAAAACCAAGAAAACATTGCCTAGAAGCTATAAACAGCTTTGTTAGTGTTTCTGGGATTAAAATGTATCTTAATCCAAAGCAACTGACTAATTATATGAGTTTGAGATGGATGTGGAGAGTTTAAAAGCCACTTATACCCATTTAGTCCCAAAACATGTTAAAACCAAGAAAACATTGCTTAGAAGCACTAAACAGCTTTGTTAGTGTTTCTGGGGTAAAAATGTGTCTTAATCCAATGCAACTAACTAATTATAAGAGTTTGAGATAGATGTGGAGAGTTTAAAAGCCACTTATACCCATTTTGTCCCAAAACAGGCTAAAACCATGAAAACAATGCCTAGAAGCTGTAAACAGCTTTGTTAGTGTTTCTGGGGTTAAAAAGTGTCTTAATCCAATGCAACTGACAAATTATAACAGTTTGAGATGGATGTGGAGAGTTTAAAAGCCACTTATACCCATTTTGTCCCAAAACAGGCTAAAACCATGAAAACAATGCCTAGAAGCTGTAAATAGCTTTGTTAGTGTTTCTGGGGTTAAAATGTGTCTTAATCCAATGCAACTGACTAATTATAAGAGTTTGAGATGGATGTGGAGAGTTTAAAAGCCACTTATACCCATTTTGTCCCAAAACAGGCTAAAACCATGAAAACAATGCCTAGAAGCTGTAAACAGCTTTGTTAGTGTTTATGGGGTTAAAATGTATCTTAATCCAATGCAACTGACTAATTATAAGAGTTTGAGATGGATGTGGAGAGTTTAAAAGCCACTTATACCCATTTTGTCCCAAAACAGACTAAAACCATGGAAACAATGCCTAGAAGCTGTAAACAGCTTTGTTAGTGTTTCTGGGGTTAAAATGTGTCTTAATCCAGTGCAACTGACTAATTATAAGAGTTTGAGATGGATGTGGAGAGTTTGAAAGCCACTTATACCCATTTTGTCCCAAAATAGGCTAAAACCAAGAAAACATTGCTGAGAAGCACCAAACAGCTTTGTTAGTGTTTTTGGGGTTAAAATGTGTCTTAATCCAATGCAACTGACTAATTATAAGAGTTTGAGATGGATGTGGACAGTTTAAAAGCCACTTATACCCATTTTGTCCCAAAAAGGCTAAAACCATGAAAACATTGCTTAGAAGCAGTAAATAGCTTTGTTAGTGTTTCTGGGGTTAAAACGTGTCTTAATCCAATGCAACTGACTAATTATAAGAGTTTGAGATAGATGTGGAGAGTTTAAAAGCCACTTATACCCATTTTATCCCAAAACAGGCTAAAACCAAGAAAACATTGCTTAGAAGCACTAAACAGCTTTGTTAGTGTTTATGTGGTTATAATGTGTCTTAATCCAATGCAACTAACTAATTATAAGAGTTTTAGATAGATGTGGAGAGTTTAAAAGCCACTTATACCCATTTTGTCCCAAAACAGGCTAAAACCAAGAAAACATTGCTGAGAAGAACCAAACAGCTTTGTTAGTGTTTCTGGGGTAAAAGTGTGTCTTAATCCAATGCAACTGACTAATTATAAGAGTTTGAGATTGATGTGGAGAGTTTAAAAGCCACTTATACCCATTTTGTCCCAAAACAGGCTAAAACCATGAAAACAATGCCTAGAAGCTGTAAACAGCTTTGTTAGTGTTTCTGGGGTTAAAATGTGTCTTAATCCAATGCAACTGACTAATTATAAGAGTTTGAGATGGATGTGGAGAGTTTAAAAGCCACTTATACCCATTTTGTCCCAAAACAGGCTAAAACCATGAAAACAATGCCTAGAAGCTGTAAACAGCTTTGTTAGTGTTTATGGGGTTAAAATGTATCTTAATCCAATGCAACTGACTAATTATAAGAGTTTGAGATGGATGTGGAGAGTTTAAAAGCCACTTATACCCATTTTGTCCCAAAACAGACTAAAACCATGGAAACAATGCCTAGAAGCTGTAAACAGCTTTGTTAGTGTTTCTGGGGTTACAATGTGTCTTAATCCAATGCAACTGACTAATTATAAGAGTTTGAGATGGATGTGGAGAGTTTGAAAGCCACTTATACCCATTTTGTCCCAAAATAGGCTAAAACCAAGAAAACATTGCTGAGAAGCACCAAACAGCTTTGTTAGTGTTTTTGGGGTTAAAATGTGTCTTAATCCAATGCAACTGACTAATTATAAGAGTTTGAGATGGATGTGGACAGTTTAAAAGCCACTTATACCCATTTTGTCCCAAAAAGGCTAAAACCATGAAAACATTGCTTAGAAGCAGTAAATAGCTTTGTTAGTGTTTCTGGGGTTAAAACGTGTCTTAATCCAATGCAACTGACTAATTATAAGAGTTTGAGATAGATGTGGAGAGTTTAAAAGCCACTTATACCCATTTTATCCCAAAACAGGCTAAAACCAAGAAAACATTGCTTAGAAGCACTAAACAGCTTTGTTAGTGTTTATGTGGTTATAATGTGTCTTAATCCAATGCAACTAACTAATTATAAGAGTTTTAGATAGATGTGGAGAGTTTAAAAGCCACTTATACCCATTTTGTCCCAAAACAGGCTAAAACCAAGAAAACATTGCTGAGAAGAACCAAACAGCTTTGTTAGTGTTTCTGGGGTAAAAGTGTGTCTTAATCCAATGCAACTGACTAATTATAAGAGTTTGAGATTGATGTGGAGAGTTTAAAAGCCACTTATACCCATTTTGTCCCAAAACAGGCTAAAACCAAGAAAACATTGCCTAGAAGCTATAAACAGCTTTGTTAGTGTTTCTGGGATTAAAATGTATCTTAATCCAAAGCAACTGACTAATTATATGAGTTTGAGATGGATGTGGAGAGTTTAAAAGCCACTTATACCCATTTAGTCCCAAAACAGGTTAAAACCAAGAAAACATTGCTTAGAAGCTGTAAACAGCTTTGTTAGTGTTTATGGGGTTAAAATGTATCTTAATCCAATGCAACTGACTAATTATAAGAGTTTGAGATGGATGTGGAGAGTTTAAAAGCCACTTATACCCATTTTGTCCCAAAACAGACTAAAACCATGGAAACAATGCCTAGAAGCTGTAAACAGCTTTGTTAGTGTTTCTGGGGTTACAATGTGTCTTAATCCAATGCAACTGACTAATTATAAGAGTTTGAGATGGATGTGGAGAGTTTGAAAGCCACTTATACCCATTTTGTCCCAAAATAGGCTAAAACCAAGAAAACATTGCTGAGAAGCACCAAACAGCTTTGTTAGTGTTTTTGGGGTTAAAATGTGTCTTAATCCAATGCAACTGACTAATTATAAGAGTTTGAGATGGATGTGGACAGTTTAAAAGCCACTTATACCCATTTTGTCCCAAAAAGGCTAAAACCATGAAAACATTGCTTAGAAGCAGTAAATAGCTTTGTTAGTGTTTCTGGGGTTAAAACGTGTCTTAATCCAATGCAACTGACTAATTATAAGAGTTTGAGATAGATGTGGAGAGTTTAAAAGCCACTTATACCCATTTTATCCCAAAACAGGCTAAAACCAAGAAAACATTGCTTAGAAGCACTAAACAGCTTTGTTAGTGTTTATGTGGTTATAATGTGTCTTAATCCAATGCAACTAACTAATTATAAGAGTTTTAGATAGATGTGGAGAGTTTAAAAGCCACTTATACCCATTTTGTCCCAAAACAGGCTAAAACCAAGAAAACATTGCTGAGAAGAACCAAACAGCTTTGTTAGTGTTTCTGGGGTAAAAGTGTGTCTTAATCCAATGCAACTGACTAATTATAAGAGTTTGAGATTGATGTGGAGAGTTTAAAAGCCACTTATACCCATTTTGTCCCAAAACAGGCTAAAACCAAGAAAACATTGCCTAGAAGCTATAAACAGCTTTGTTAGTGTTTCTGGGATTAAAATGTATCTTAATCCAAAGCAACTGACTAATTATATGAGTTTGAGATGGATGTGGAGAGTTTAAAAGCCACTTATACCCATTTAGTCCCAAAACAGGTTAAAACCAAGAAAACATTGCTTAGAAGCACTAAACAGCTTTGTTAGTGTTTCTGGGGTATAAATGTGTCTTAATCCAATGCAACTAACTAATTATAAGAGTTTTAGATAGATGTGGAGAGTTTAAAAGCCACTTATACCCATTTTGTCCCAAAACAGGCTAAAACCAAGAAAACATTGTTTAGAAGCTCTAAACAGCTATGTTAGTGTTTCTGGGGTTGAAATGTGTCTTAATCCAATGCAACTGACTAACTATAAGAGTTTGAGATGGATGTGGAGAGTTTAAAAGCCACTTATACCCATTTTGTCCCAAAACAGGCTAAAATCAAGAAAACATTGCTTAGAAGCTGTAAACAGCTTTGTTAGTGTTTCTGGGGTAAAAATGTGTCTTAATCCAATGCAACTGACTAATTATAAGAGTTTGAGATTGATGTGGAGAGTTTAAAAGCCACTTATACCCATTTTGTCCCAAAGCAGGCTAAAACCAAGAAAACATTGCTGAGAAGCACCAAACAGCTTTGTTAGTGTTTCTAGGGTTAAAATGTGTCTTAATCCAATGCAACTAACTAATTATAAGAGTTTGAGATAGATGTGGAGAGTTTAAAAGCCACTTATACCCATTTTGTCCCAAAATAGGCTAAAACCAAGAAAACATTGCTGAGAAGCACCAAACAGCTTTGTTAGTGTTTTTGGGGTTAAAATGTGTCTTAATCCAATGCAACTGACTAATTATAAGAGTTTGAGATGGATGTGGAGAGTTTAGATGCCACTTATACACATTTTGTCCAAAAATAGGCTAAAACCAAGAAAACATTGCTTAGAAGCACTAAACAGCTTTGTTAGTGTTTCTGTGGTTAAAATGTGTCTTAATTCAATGCAACTAACTAATTATAAGAGTTTTAGATAGATGTGGAGAGTTTAAAAGCCACTTATACCCATTTTGTCCCAAAACAGGCTAAAACCTAGAAAACATTGCTGAGAAGCACCAAACAGCTTTGTTAGTGTTTCTGGGGTAAAAGTGTGTCTTAATCCAATGCAACTGACTAATTATAAGAGTTTGAGATTGATGTGGAGAGTTTAAAAGCCACTTATACCCATTTTGTCCCAAAACAGGCTAAAACCAAGAAACATTGCTGAGAAGCACCAAAGAGCTATGTTAGTGTTTCTGGGGTTAAAATGTGTCTTAATCCAATGCAAATGACTATTTTTAAGAGTTTGAGATTGATGTGGAGAGTTTAAAAGCCACTTATACCCATTTTGTCCCAAAAAGGCTAAAACCATGAAAACATTGCTTAGAAGCAGTAAATAGCTTTGTTAGTGTTTCTGGGGTTAAAACGTGTCTTAATCCAATGCAACTGACTAATTATAAGAGTTTGAGATAGATGTGGAGAGTTTAAAAGCCACTTATACCCATTTTATCCCAAAACAGGCTAAAACCAAGAAAACATTGCTTAGAAGCACTAAACAGCTTTGTTAGTGTTTATGTCGTTATAATGTGTCTTAATCCAATGCAACTAACTAATTATAAGAGTTTTAGATAGATGTGGAGAGTTTAAAAGCCACTTATACCCATTTTGTCCCAAAACAGGCTAAAACCAAGAAAACATTGCTGAGAAGCACCAAACAGCTTTGTTAGTGTTTCTGGGGTAAAAGTGTGTCTTAATCCAATGCAACTGACTAATTATAAGAGTTTGAGATGGATGTGGAGAGTTTAAAAGCCACTTATACCCATTTTGTCCCAAAACAGGCTAAAACCATGGAAATAATGCCTAGAAGCTATAAACAGCTTTGTTAGTGTTTCTGGGGTAAAAGTGTGTCTTAATCCAATGCCACTGACTAATTATAAGAGTTTGAGATTGATGTGGAGAGTTTAAAAGCCACTTATACCCATTTTGTCCCAAAACAGGCTAAAACCAAGAAAACATTGTTTAGAAGCTCTAAACAGCTATGTTAGTGTTTCTGGGGTTGAAATGTGTCTTAATCCAATGCAACTGACTAACTATAAGAGTTTGAGATGGATGTGGAGAGTTTAAAAGCCACTTATACCCATTTTGTCCCAAAACAGGCTAAAATCAAGAAAACATTGCTTAGAAGCTGTAAACAGCTTTGTTAGTATTTCTGGGGTAAAAATGTTTCTTAATCCAATGCAACTGACTAATTATAAGAGTTTGAGATTGATGTGGAGAGTTTAAAAGCCACTTATACCCATTTTGTCCCAAAGCAGGCTAAAACCAAGAAAACATTGCTGAGAAGCACCAAACAGCTATGTTAGTGTTTCTGGGGTTAAAATGTGTCTTAATCCAATGCAAATGACTATTTATAAGAGTTTGAGATTGATGTGGAGAGTTTAAAAGCCACTTATACCCATTTTGTCCCAAAACGGGCTAAAACCAAGAAAACATTGCCTAGAAGCTATAAACAGCTTTGTTAGTGTTTCTGGGATTAAAATGTATCTTAATCCAAAGCAACTGACTAATTTTATGAGTTTGAGATGGATGTGGAGAGTTTAAAAGCCACTTATACCCATTTAGTCCCAAAACAGGTTAAAACCAAGAAAACATTGCTTAGAAGGTACTAAACAGCTTTGTTAGTGTTTCAGTGGTTAAAATTTGTCTTAATCCAATGCAACTAACTAATTATAAGAGTTTTAGATAGATGTGGAGAGTTTAAAAGCCACTTATACCCATTTTGTCCCAAAACAGGCTAAAACCAAGAAAACATTGCTGAGAAGCACCAAACAGCTTTGTCAGTGTTTCTGTGGTTAAAATGTGTCTTAATCCAATGCAACTAACTAATTATAAGAGCTTGAGATAGATGTGGAGAGTTTAAAAGCCACTTATACCCATTTTGTCCCAAAAAGGCTAAAACCAAGAAAACATTGCTTAGAAGCACTAAACAGCTTTGTTAGTGTTTCTGGGGTTAAAATGTGTCTTAATCCAATGCAACTAACTAATTATAAGAGTTTGAGATAGATGTGGAGAGTTTAAAAGCCACTTATACCCATTTTGTCCCAAAACAGGCTAAAACCATGAAAACAATGCCTAGAAGCTGTAAACAGCTTTGTTAGTGTTTCTGGGGTTAAACAGTGTCTTAATCCAATGCAACTGACAAATTATAACAGTTTGAGATGGATGTGGAGAGTTTAAAAGCCACTTATACCCATTTTGTCCCAAAAAGGCTAAAACCAAGAAAACATTGCATAGAAGCACTACACAGCGTTGTTAGTGTTTCTGTGGTTAAAATGTGTCTTAATCCAATGCAACTAACTAATTATAAGAGTTTTAGATAGATGTGGAGAGTTTAAAAGCCACTTATACCCATTTTGTCCCAAAACAGGATAAAACCAAGAAAACATTGCTTAGAAGCTCTAAACAGCTATGTTAGTGTTTCTGGGGTTAAAATGTGTCTTAATCCAATGCAACTGACTAATTATAAGAGTTTGAGATTGATGTGGAGAGTTTAAAAGCCACTTATACCCATTTTGTCCCAAAACAGGCTAAAACCAAGAAAACATTGCTGAGAAGCACCAAACAGCTATGTTAGTGTTTCAGGGGTTAAAATATGTCTTAATCCAATGCAAATGACTAATTATAAGAGTTTGAGATTGATGTGGACATTTTGAAAGCCACTTATACCCATTTTGTCCCAAAACAGGCTAAAACCAAGAAAACATTGCCTAGAAGCTATAAACAGCTTTGTTAGTGTTTCTGGGATTAAAATGTATCTTAATCCAAAGCAACTGACTAATTATATGAGTTTGAGATGGATGTGGAGAGTTTAAAAGCCACTTGTACTCATTATGTCCCAAAACAGGTTAAATTAAGAAAACATTGCTTAGAAGCACTAAACAGCTTTGTTAGTGTTTTTGTGGTTAAAATGTGTCTTAATCCAATGCAACTAACTAATTATAAGAGTTTTAGATAGATGTGGAGAGTTTAAAAGCCACTTATACCCATTTTGTCCCAAAACTGGCTAAAACCAAGAAAACATTGCTGAGAAGCACCAAACAGCTTTGTTAGTGTTTCTGGGGTTAAAATGTGTCTTAATCCAATGCAACTAACTAATTATAAGAGCTTGAGATAGATGTGGAGAGTTTAAAAGCCACTTATACCCATTTTGTCCCAAAACAGGCTAAAACCATGAAAACAATGCCTAGAAGCTGTAAACAGCTTTGTTAGTGTTTCTGGGGTTAAAATGTGTCTTAATCCAATGCAACTGACTAATTATAAGAGTTTGAGATGGATGTGGAGAGTTTAAAAGCCACTTATACACATTTTGTCCCAAAATAGGCTAAAACCAAGAAAACATTGCTTAGAAGCACTAAACAGCTTTGTTAGTGTTTCTGTGGTTAAAATGTGTCTTAATCCAATGCAACTAACTAATTATAAGAGTTTTAGATAGATGTGGAGAGTTTAAAAGCCACTTATACCCATTTTGTCCCAAAACAGGCTAAAACCAAGAAAACATTGCTTAGAAGCTCTAAACAGCTATGTTAGTGTCTCTAGGGTTAAAATGTGTCTTAATCCAATGCAACTGACTAACTATAAGAGTTTGAGATGGATGTGGAGAGTATAAAAGCCACTTATACACATTTTGTCCCAAAACAGGCTAAAATCAAGAAAACATTGCTTAGAAGCACTAAACAGCTTTGTTAGTGTTTCTGTGGTTAAAATGTGTCTTAATCCAATGAAACTAACTAATTATAAGAGTTTTAGATAGATGTGGAGAGTTTAAAAGTCACTTATACCCATTTTGTCCCAAAATAGGCTAAAACCAAGAAAACATTGCTTAGAAGATCTAAACAGCTATGTTAGTGTTTCTGGGGTTAAAATGTGTCTTAATCCAATGCAACTTACTATTTGTAAGAGTTTGAGATGGATGTGGAGAGTTTAAAAGCCACTTATACACATTTTGTCCCAAAACAGGCTAAAATCAAGAAAACATTGCTTAGAAGCTGTAAACAGCTTTGTTAGTGTTTCTAGGGTTAAAATGTGTCTTAATCCAATGCAACTTACTAATTATAAGAGTTTGAGATTGATGTGGAGAGTTTAAAAGCCACTTATACCCATTTTGTCCCAAAACAGGCTAAAACCAAGAAAACATTGCTGAGAAGAACCAAACAGCTATGTTAGTGTTTCTGGGGTTAAAATGTGTCTTAATCCAATGCAAATGACTAATTATAAGAGTTTGAGATTGATGTGGAGAGTTTAAAAGCCACTTATACCCATTTTGTCCCAAAAAGGCTAAAACCAAGAAAACATTGCTTAGAAGCACTAAACAGCTTTGTTAGTGTTTCTGGGGTTAAAATGTGTCTTAATCCAATGCAACTAACTAATTATAAGAGTTTGAGATAGATGTGGAGAGTTTAAAAGCCACTTATACCCATTTTGTCCCAAAACAGGCTAAAACCATGAAAACAATGCCTAGAAGCTGTAAACAGTTTTGTTAGTGTTTCTGGGGTTAAAAAGTATCTTAATCCAATGCAACTGACTAGTTATAAGAGTTTGAGATGGATGTGGAGAGTTTAAAAGCCACTTATACACATTTTGTCCCAAAACAGGCTAAAATCAAGAAAACATTGCTTAGAAGCTGTAAACAGCTTTGTTAGTGTTTCTAGGGTTAAAATGTGTCTTAATCCAATGCAACTGAATAATTATAAGAGTTTGAGATTGATGTGGAGAGTTTAAAAGCCACTTATACCCATTTTGTCCCAAAACCGGCTAAAACCAAGAAAACATTGCTTAAAAGCTCTAAACAGCTATGTTAGTGTTTATGGGGTTAAAATGTGTCTTAATACAATGCAACTGACTAACTATAAGAGTTTGAGATGGATGTGGAGAGTTTAAAAGCCACTTATACACATTTTGTCCCAAAACAGGCTAAAATCAAGAAAACATTGCTTAGAAGCTGTAAACAGCTTTGTTTGTGTTTCTGGGGTAAAAATGTGTCTTAATCCAATGCAACTGACTAATTATAAGAGTTTGAGATTGATGTGGAGAGTATAAAAGCCACTTATACCCATTTTGTCCCAAAAAGGCTAAAACCAAGAAAACATTGCTTAGAAGCACTAAACAGCTTTGTTAGTGTTTCTGGGGTTAAAATGTTTCTTAATCCAATGCAACTAACTAATTATAAGAGTTTGAGATAGATGTGGAGAGTTTAAAAGCCACTTATACCCATTTTGTCCCAAAACAGGCTAAAACCATGAAAACAATGCCTAGAAGCTGTAAACAGTTTTGTTAGTGTTTCTGGGGTTAAAAAGTGTCTTAATGCAATGCAACTGACTAATTATAAGAGTTTGAGATGGATGTGGAGAGTTTAAAAGCCACTTATACACATTTTGTCCCAAAACAGGCTAAAATCAAGAAAACATTGCTTAGAAGCTGTAAACAGCTTTGTTAGTGTTTCTAGGGTTAAAATGTGTCTTAATCCAATGCAACTGAAAAATTATAAGAGTTTGAGATTGATGTGGAGAGTTTAAAAGCCACTTATACCCATTTTGTCCCAAAACCGGCTAAAACCAAAAAAACATTGCTTAGAAGCTCTAAACAGCTATGTTAGTGTTTATGGGGTTAAAATGTGTCTTAATTCAATGCAACTGACTAACTATAAGAGTTTGAGATGGATGTGGAGAGTTTAAAAGCCACTTATACACATTTTGTCCCAAAACAGGCTAAAATCAAGAAAACATTGCTTAGAAGCTGTAAACAGCTTTGTTAGTGTTTCTGGGGTAAAAATGTGTCTTAATCCAATGCAACTGACTAATTATAAGAGTTTGAGATTGATGTGGAGAGTTTAAAAGCCACTTATACCCATTTTGTCCCAAAACAGGCTAAAACCAAGAAACATTGCTGAGAAGCACCAAAGAGCTATGTTAGTGTTTCTGGGGTTAAAATGTGTCTTAATCCAATGCAAATGACTATTTTTAAGAGTTTGAGATTGATGTGGAGAGTTTTAAAGCCACTTATACCCATTTTGTCCCAAAAAGGCTAAAACCAAGAAAACATTGCTTAGAAGCACTAAACAGCTTTGTTAGTGTTTCTGGGGTTAAAATGTGTCTTAATCCAATACAATTAACTAATTATAAGAGTTTGAGATAGATGTGGAGAGTTTAAAAGCCACTTATACCCATTTTGTCCCAAAACAGGCTAAAACCATGAAAACAATGCCTAGAAGCTGTAAACAGCTTTGTTAGTGTTTCTGGGGTTAAAAAGTGTCTTAATCCAATGCAACTGACTAATTATAAGAGTTTGAGATGGATGTGGAGAGTTTAAAAGCCACTTATACCCATTTTGTCCCAAAATAGGCTAAAAGCAAGAAAACATTGCTTAGAAGCACTAAACAGCTTTGTTAGTGTTTCTGTGGTTAAAATGTGTCTTAATCCAATGAAACTAACTAATTATAAGAGTTTTAGATAGATGTGGAGAGTTTAAAAGCCACTTATACCCATTTTGTCCCAAAACAGGCTAAAACCAAGAAAACATTGCTTAGAAGCTCTAAACAGCTATGTTAGTGTTTCTGGGGTTAAAATGTGTCTTAATCCAATGCAAATGACTAATTATAAGAGTTTGAGATTGATGTGGAGAGTTTAAAAGCCACTTATACCCATTTTGTCCCAAAACAGGCTAAAACCAAGAAAACATTGCTTAGAAGCACTAAACAGCTTTGTTAGTGTTTCTGGGGTTAATATGTGTCTTAATCCAATGCAACTGACTAATTATAAGAGTTTGAGATAGATGTGGAGAGTTTAAAAGCCACTTATACACATTTTGTCCCAAAACAGGCTAAAATCAAGAAAACATTGCTTAGAAGCTGTAAACAGCTTTGTTAGTGTTTCTAGGGTTAAAATGTGTCTTAATCCAATGCAACTGAATAATTATAAGAGTTTGAGATTGATGTGGAGAGTTTAAAAGCCACTTATACCCATTTTGTCCCAAAACCGGCTAAAACCAAGAAAACATTGCTTAGAAGCTCTAAACAGCTATGTTAGTGTTTATGGGGTTAAAATGTGTCTTAATACAATGCAACTGACTAACTATAAGAGTTTGAGATGGATGTGGAGAGTTTAAAAGCCACTTATACACATTTTGTCCCAAAACAGGCTAAAATCAAGAAAACATTGCTTAGAAGCTGTAAACAGCTTTGTTAGTGTTTCTGGGGTAAAAATGTGTCTTAATCCAATGCAACTGACTAATTATAAGAGTTTGAGATTGATGTGGAGAGTATAAAAGCCACTTATACCCATTTTGTCCCAAAAAGGCTAAAACCAAGAAAACATTGCTTAGAAGCACTAAACAGCTTTGTTAGTGTTTCTGGGGTAAAAATGTTTCTTAATCCAATGCAACTAACTAATTATAAGAGTTTGAGATAGATGTGGAGAGTTTAAAAGCCACTTATACCCATTTTGTCCCAAAACAGGCTAAAACCATGAAAACAATGCCTAGAAGCTGTAAACAGTTTTGTTAGTGTTTCTGGGGTTAAAAAGTGTCTTAATGCAATGCAACTGACTAATTATAAGAGTTTGAGATGGATGTGGAGAGTTTAAAAGCCACTTATACACATTTTGTCCCAAAACAGGCTAAAATCAAGAAAACATTGCTTAGAAGCTGTAAACAGCTTTGTTAGTGTTTCTAGGGTTAAAAAGTGTCTTAATCCAATGCAAATGACTAATTATAAGAGTTTGAGATTGATGTGGAGAGTTTAAAAGCCACATATACTCATTTTGTCCCAAAACAGGCTAAAATCAAGAAAACATTGCTTAGAAGCTGTAAACAGCTTTGTTAGTGTTTCTGGGGTAAAAATGTGTCTTAATCCAATGCAACTGACTAATTATAAGAGTTTGAGATTGATGTGGAGAGTTTAAAAGCCACTTATACCCATTTTGTCCCAAAACAGGCTAAAACCAAGAAACATTGCTGAGAAGCACCAAAGAGCTATGTTAGTGTTTCTGGGGTTAAAATGTGTCTTAATCCAATGCAAATGACTATTTTTAAGAGTTTGAGATTGATGTGGAGAGTTTTAAAGCCACTTATACCCATTTTGTCCCAAAAAGGCTAAAACCAAGAAAACATTGCTTAGAAGCACTAAACAGCTTTGTTAGTGTTTCTGGGGTTAAAATGTGTCTTAATCCAATACAATTAACTAATTATAAGAGTTTGAGATAGATGTGGAGAGTTTAAAAGCCACTTATACCCATTTTGTCCCAAAACAGGCTAAAACCATGAAAACAATGCCTAGAAGCTGTAAACAGCTTTGTTAGTGTTTCTGGGGTTAAAAAGTGTCTTAATCCAATGCAACTGACTAATTATAAGAGTTTGAGATGGATGTGGAGAGTTTAAAAGCCACTTATACCCATTTTGTCCCAAAATAGGCTAAAAGCAAGAAAACATTGCTTAGAAGCACTAAACAGCTTTGTTAGTGTTTCTGTGGTTAAAATGTGTCTTAATCCAATGAAACTAACTAATTATAAGAGTTTTAGATAGATGTGGAGAGTTTAAAAGCCACTTATACCCATTTTGTCCCAAAACAGGCTAAAACCAAGAAAACATTGCTTAGAAGCTCTAAACAGCTATGTTAGTGTTTCTGGGGTTAAAATGTGTCTTAATCCAATGCAAATGACTAATTATAAGAGTTTGAGATTGATGTGGAGAGTTTAAAAGCCACTTATACCCATTTTGTCCCAAAACAGGCTAAAACCAAGAAAACATTGCTTAGAAGCACTAAACAGCTTTGTTAGTGTTTCTGGGGTTAATATGTGTCTTAATCCAATGCAACTGACTAATTATAAGAGTTTGAGATAGATGTGGAGAGTTTAAAAGCCACTTATACACATTTTGTCCCAAAACAGGCTAAAATCAAGAAAACATTGCTTAGAAGCTGTAAACAGCTTTGTTAGTGTTTCTAGGGTTAAAATGTGTCTTAATCCAATGCAACTGACTAATTATAAGAGTTTGAGATTGATGTGGAGAGTTTAAAAGCCACTTATACCCATTTTGTCCCAAAACAGGCTAAAACCAAGAAAACATTGCTTAGAAGCTCTAAACAGCTATGTTAGTGTTTCTGGGGTTAAAATGTGTCTTAATCCAATGCAACTGACTATTTATAAGAGTTTGAGATGGATGTGGAGAGTTTAAAAGCCACTTATACACATTTTGTCCCAAAACAGGCTAAAATCAAGAAAACATTGCTTAGAAGCTGTAACCAGCTTTGTTAGTGTTTCTAGGGTTAAAATGTGTCTTAATCCATTGCAACTTACTAATTATAAGAGTTTGAGATTGATGTGGAGAGTTTAAAAGCCACTTATACCCATTTTGTCCCAAAACAGGCTAAAACCAAGAAAACATTGCTGAGAAGCACCAAACAGCTATGTTAGTGTTTCTGGGGTTAAAATGTGTCTTAATCCAATGCAAATGACTATTTATAAGAGTTTGAGATGTTGGGATTTATGAGACAAAGCTCACAAGAGAGGGTAGACAAACACTTGGTGAATGAATCCCCCTTTACCCACAACAAACTAACTCATTCTCAAGGGGGAGGAGAGAACATCAACTTGTGATGAACTCCCCATAAACAAGCTAGATAGAACCCAAATACTAGAGAGTAAGCGGATCCTAACTAGGAGAAGCACTAGTTTGAGACTTATCCTCTTCTAGTATCACAACACTTAGAGTTTGTGTACTTAGGAGAAGGAGGATTAAGAATCAGTAATCTAGGCTAAGTAAAGCAGTAAATAAGAAGAGTTTAGGTGGATTTGAGAAGAGAATAGGCTGCCTTAAGGGCAGCCCCTAACCGCTAATCCTAAACTCTCTACATTGTTAATATGAAACAAGAACACAAGTATAGAGAGGAAATCGGTTTCTCTTCTATTGAATAATATTGTTATGATTACATATGAGAGTGTATACAAAGCTTAATATAGAGATACAAATGCCATATGACCGTTGGAGAGAAGAAGAGAGTGATGAAAGTGACATTCTCGATTTGGTGTTGGTGAGAGTGACCTTTCCTTCCTTCACCAACCAAGGGCACATGTGATCTTCCCATAAGCCTCTCTCTCTTGTAGGGCCTCGCTTTCCTCCTCTCAAACTCGGCCTCTCTATCTACTGGACCGAGCGCAGGCCTAAGGGCCGAGACTGTACGGACGGGCCTTCTCTTCATTGTACGGACGGGCCTTCTCTTCATCGTACGGACGGGCCTGTACGGACGGGCCTTCTCTTCATTGTACGGACGGGCCTTCTCTTCATCGTACGGACGGGCCTGTACGGACGGGCCTGTACGGACGGGCCTTCTCTTCATCGTGTTCACGGCCTAACTGGCCGCTCACCGGACATGGGTCCGTTCACGGACACGGTACATGGTACCGGACACGGTACATGGCCTTACCGGCCTTTACATGGCCTTTCCGGCCTTTCTTCTCTTCTTCCAAGGCTCGGCCTTACCGGCCTCTCCTCTCTCCTCCTTGGTACATTCTAATACTCCCCCGCACGCTTGATCGGTGGGACACCATGGGGACCAAAGATCAAGGGTGGACACGTGAGGACTACCTCATTAAAAACCTTAACAAAGAAAACCACTTGGGAGAAAACTTTGTTAAGTAAAAAGAGTGTAGTCTCCACGGTCCTTGATGTCGCATTGATCTTGGTTTGTCAAGAACCAGCTCTCTTTCTCTTTAAGCCTTTGAACCGCTACACTTCCTTAGCCCTCCTTGCCTTTAGCACATTCCTTATGATCTCCATCCTTGTTCCTTTAGAATTCCTTTGAGGCTCTCATAGTCTCCTTTACCCTTAAACAAGTGATAAAGAAGAAAAGAATAAGTGTTTGCTATGAGGAATATCAAAGAAAATTTCTAAAAGTGTGACAATTTAAGAAGAATCATATTAAAGACTAAAGACTAGTAATGAAGCTAAGGTAATGAATTTATGAATTAAAATAGAGAAGAGTTTAGAGCACAGCCTTTATGGTGTTTTGATGGATAGGAGGGAGAGAGTTGATCACTGTTGCGGTTTGGAATTCCTCCTTGAGACCGCTCCTCTAACCATGGTTTTAAACCCGGTCAGTTTTATTTGTCAGACTGACACATGCCCACTGAATCGGACATAACTTTCGAACGGCTGCTCGGATTGGTATGATTCCACTTCCACTGGCAAGATGACTCTGTGGTCTCGAACTTTAATGAATAACGCGGAAGCCGAATCGCAGTGGAAGGGTTTCGTCCGAGTCGATCTTTGAGACGCTTCGGCTGAACTTTAAGTAAAGACTTTTGCTTGTGGCCGAGCAGAATCTGTGAGGTACGGTCTGAAGTCACTTGATCTCCCCCGTAACCTTTACTTGATGATGGGCTGAAACCTCATCACCTCAGTTGAAGCCTTGTGCATCACCGTTCTTGTGCACATCCAATCAACAGTTGAAACCTTGTGCATCACCTTTCCTAAAGACCATTGTGCACATCCGATCAACAACTTGGCACTAACACACATGCTCTTGGACTGATTCATCACCTTCCACCAGCTTAACAAAGACTTGGTGGCCCTTGGTTCTAACTCCAGGCATTGTGCTGCGCTCTTACATGGCTATCTTGTAGCCTTCAACCTCGCCACTTCTTCTCCTTGAGATAGTGAGCGAGCTCCACACAATCTTCAATGCTGAAACTGAAACCAAAAATCAATGGAACAGATTCTAAACAAGAGATTGTTAGAGATTAGAGAATAGAGAATATAGAATATTACTGAAAATAAAATAGAATTTAGAGAATAAGTAACCAAGTATAAGTAACCAAGAGAATAAAGTATAAGAGAGTATAAGAGAGAATATGGGCGATAGTATAAGGTGAATGGAGAGTAGAATAGAGCTCAAGAGTTCCTATGGACAGAGTTAGACTCTGTTTTCTTGAGTTTGCAGAAGCTTTGACAGCCAAGAACAACCAAGAAGACAATCTCTTTTGGTGCTTTAATGGCTGAAACACATGGACCTTATGGAAAATTAGTTTCTCCAAAGGTTTAGGACACTTCTCATGGTAGAATCACTTAAACAGGTGTTCTCCAAGAGTCTAATGCCTTCAAGGATCACGAAAGAGCATATAGAAGATGCTTTCCATGTTCAAAATTCAAATAAAAGAAGAAACACCTTTGGAACAACCTTTTGTCCATTGGTTAAAAGAATGCATCTTGGACCAACTTGAATCTATTTGACCAAGCGGGCCATACATGCTAAAAACAAGAACTCTCTCTTCCCCAAACTCGAATCTGGACACACCATATGGCCAGAGACAAAGCTTTCTCAACCTTGAGAAGAAGAAGAAGTGATTTAGTAATTAAACTTTAAAGGAAATTTAACACAAGCAAAATTAAACCTTTAAAGGAAAATTAACTAAATCTTAAGAGAATCCTAGAAAAAAAAACCTAAGGATTTCGTGGCTCATACAAGCACACAAGAACCGTGAATCCTCACCATGAACAACACAATTTGCTCAATGGTTCATCACTTCCCACACATCCCAAAATAAACAAAGCTATTACCAAATCGGTAAAGCTTAAGGATGGGGCTTGTAAAATCGATTTCTTTCCACACACTTGGTCTACAAATTCTAACAAGACAAGAGACCAAGCTTACTCAACAATGAGCTGCTAGAGAATCGATTTAATCAACAAAAGCAAAATTAAAGCTTTAAAGAAACTAAGCTAAGCGATTTAACACCTAAGCAAAGTCTAAAACTTTAACTAAGCTAACTCCTAAGAAAACGACTTTTAGAATGAGTTTAAATCACCAAGAACAGAACCTGCTCTGATACCATGTTGGGATTTATGAGACAAAGCTCACAAGAGAGGGTAGACAAACACTTGGTGAATGAATCCCCCTTTACCCACAACAAACTAACTCATTCTCAAGGGGGAGGAGAGAACATCAACTTGTGATGAACTCCCCATAAACAAGCTAGATAGAACCCAAATACTAGAGAGTAAGCGGATCCTAACTAGGAGAAGCACTAGTTTGAGACTTATCCTCTTCTAGTATCACAACACTTAGAGTTTGTGTACTTAGGAGAAGGAGGATTAAGAATCAGTAATCTAGGCTAAGTAAAGCAGTAAATAAGAAGAGTTTAGGTGGATTTGAGAAGAGAATAGGCTGCCTTAAGGGCAGCCCCTAACCGCTAATCCTAAACTCTCTACATTGTTAATATGAAACAAGAACACAAGTATAGAGAGGAAATCGGTTTCTCTTCTATTGAATAATATTGTTATGATTACATATGAGAGTGTATACAAAGCTTAATATAGAGATACAAATGCCATATGACCGTTGGAGAGAAGAAGAGAGTGATGAAAGTGACATTCTCGATTTGGTGTTGGTGAGAGTGACCTTTCCTTCCTTCACCAACCAAGGGCACATGTGATCTTCCCATAAGCCTCTCTCTCTTGTAGGGCCTCGCTTTCCTCCTCTCAAACTCGGCCTCTCTATCTACTGGACCGAGCGCAGGCCTAAGGGCCGAGACTGTACGGACGGGCCTTCTCTTCATTGTACGGACGGGCCTTCTCTTCATCGTACGGACGGGCCTGTACGGACGGGCCTTCTCTTCATTGTACGGACGGGCCTTCTCTTCATCGTACGGACGGGCCTGTACGGACGGGCCTGTACGGACGGGCCTTCTCTTCATCGTGTTCACGGCCTAACTGGCCGCTCACCGGACATGGGTCCGTTCACGGACACGGTACATGGTACCGGACACGGTACATGGCCTTACCGGCCTTTACATGGCCTTTCCGGCCTTTCTTCTCTTCTTCCAAGGCTCGGCCTTACCGGCCTCTCCTCTCTCCTCCTTGGTACATTCTAATATGAGATTGATGTGGAGAGTTTAAAAGCCACTTATACACATTTTGTCCCAAAACAGGCTAAAATCAAGAAAACATTGCTTAGAAGCTGTAAACAGCTTTGTTAGTGTTTCTAGGGTTAAAATGTGTCTTAATCCAATGCAACTGACTAATTATAAGAGTTTGAGATTGATGTGGAGAGTTTAAAAGCCACTTATACCCATTTTGTCCCAAAACAGGCTAAAACCAAGAAAACATTTCTTAGAAGCTCTAAACAGCTATGTTAGTGTTTCTGGGGTTAAAATGTGTCTTAATCCAATGCAACTGACTATTTATAAGAGTTTGAGATGGATGTGGAGAGTTTAAAAGCCACTTATACACATTTTGTCCCAAAACAGGCTAAAATCAAGAAAACATTGCTTAGAAGCTGTAAACAGCTTTGTTAGTGTTTCTAGGGTTAAAATGTGTCTTAATCCAATGCAACTTACTAATTATAAGAGTTTGAGATTGATGTGGAGAGTTTAAAAGCCACTTATACCCATTTTCTCCCAAAACAGGCTAAAACCAAGAAAACATTGCTGAGAAGCACCAAACAGCTATGTTAGTGTTTCTGGGGTTAAAATGTGTCTTAATCCAATGCAAATGACTAATTATAAGAGTTTGAGATTGATGTGGAGAGTTTAAAAGCCACTTATACCCATTTTGTCCCAAAAAGGCTAAAACCAAGAAAACATTGCTTAGAAGCACTAAACAGCTTTGTTAGTGTTTCTGGGGTTAATATGTGTCTTAATCCAATGCAACTGACTAATTATAAGAGTTTGAGATAGATGTGGAGAGTTTAAAAGCCACTTATACACATTTTGTCCCAAAACAGGCTAAAATCAAGAAAACATTGCTTAGAAGCTGTAAACAGCTTTGTTAGTGTTTCTAGGGTTAAAATGTGTCTTAATCCAATGCAACTTACTAATTATAAGAGTTTGAGATTGATGTGGAGAGTTTAAAAGCCACTTATACCCATTTTGTCCCAAAACAGGCTAAAACCAAGAAAACATTGCTGAGAAGCACCAAACAGCTATGTTAGTGTTTCTGGGGTTAAAATGTGTCTTAATCCAATGCAAATGACTAATTATAAGAGTTTGAGATTGATGTGGAGAGTTTAAAAGCCACTTATACCCATTTTGTCCCAAAAAGGCTAAAACCAAGAAAACATTGCTTAGAAGCACTAAACAGCTTTGTTAGTGTTTCTGGGGTTAATATGTGTCTTAATCCAATGCAACTGACTAATTATAAGAGTTTGAGATAGATGTGGAGAGTTTAAAAGCCACTTATACCCATTTTGTCCCAAAACAGGCTAAAACCATGAAAACAATGCCTAGAAGCTGTAAACAGCTTTGTTAGTGTTTCTGGGGTTAAAAAGTGTCTTAATCCAATGCAACTGACTAATTATAAGAGTTTGAGATGGATGTGGAGAGTTTAAAAGCCACTTATACCCATTTTGTCCCAAAATAGGCTAAAAGCAAGAAAACATTGCTTAGAAGCACTAAACAGCTTTGTTAGTGTTTCTGTGGTTAAAATGTGTCTTAATCCAATGAAACTAACTAATTATAAGAGTTTTAGATAGATGTGGAGAGTTTAAAAGCCACTTATACACATTTTGTCCCAAAACAGGCTAAAATCAAGAAAACATTGCTTAGAAGCTGTAAACAGCTTTGTTAGTGTTTCTAGGGTTAAAATGTGTCTTAATCCAATGCAACTTACTAATTATAAGAGTTTGAGATTGATGTGGAGAGTTTAAAAGCCACTTATACCCATTTTGTCCCAAAACAGGCTAAAACCAAGAAAACATTGCTGAGAAGCACCAAACAGCTATGTTAGTGTTTCTGGGGTTAAAATGTGTCTTAATCCAATGCAAATGACTAATTATAAGAGTTTGAGATTGATGTGGAGAGTTTAAAAGCCACTTATACCCATTTTGTCCCAAAAAGGCTAAAACCAAGAAAACATTGCTTAGAAGCACTAAACAGCTTTGTTAGTGTTTCTGGGGTTAATATGTGTCTTAATCCAATGCAACTGACTAATTATAAGAGTTTGAGATAGATGTGGAGAGTTTAAAAGCCACTTATACCCATTTTGTCCCAAAACAGGCTAAAACCATGAAAACAATGCCTAGAAGCTGTAAACAGCTTTGTTAGTGTTTCTGGGGTTAAAAAGTGTCTTAATCCAATGCAACTGACTAATTATAAGAGTTTGAGATGGATGTGGAGAGTTTAAAAGCCACTTATACCCATTTTGTCCCAAAATAGGCTAAAAGCAAGAAAACATTGCTTAGAAGCACTAAACAGCTTTGTTAGTGTTTCTGTGGTTAAAATGTGTCTTAATCCAATGAAACTAACTAATTATAAGAGTTTTAGATAGATGTGGAGAGTTTAAAAGCCACTTATACCCATTTTGTCCCAAAACAGGCTAAAACCAAGAAAACATTGCTTAGAAGCTCTAAACAGCTATGTTAGTGTTTCTGGGGTTAAAATGTGTCTTAATCCAATGCAAATGACTAATTATAAGAGTTTGAGATTGATGTGGAGAGTTTAAAAGCCACTTATACCCATTTTGTCCCAAAACAGGCTAAAACCAAGAAAACATTGCTTAGAAGCACTAAACAGCTTTGTTAGTGTTTCTGGGGTTAATATGTGTCTTAATCCAATGCAACTGACTAATTATAAGAGTTTGAGATAGATGTGGAGAGTTTAAAAGCCACTTATACACATTTTGTCCCAAAACAGGCTAAAATCAAGAAAACATTGCTTAGAAGCTGTAAACAGCTTTGTTAGTGTTTCTAGGGTTAAAATGTGTCTTAATCCAATGCAACTGAATAATTATAAGAGTTTGAGATTGATGTGGAGAGTTTAAAAGCCACTTATACCCATTTTGTCCCAAAACCGGCTAAAACCAAGAAAACATTGCTTAGAAGCTCTAAACAGCTATGTTAGTGTTTATGGGGTTAAAATGTGTCTTAATACAATGCAACTGACTAACTATAAGAGTTTGAGATGGATGTGGAGAGTTTAAAAGCCACTTATACACATTTTGTCCCAAAACAGGCTAAAATCAAGAAAACATTGCTTAGAAGCTGTAAACAGCTTTGTTAGTGTTTCTGGGGTAAAAATGTGTCTTAATCCAATGCAACTGACTAATTATAAGAGTTTGAGATTGATGTGGAGAGTATAAAAGCCACTTATACCCATTTTGTCCCAAAAAGGCTAAAACCAAGAAAACATTGCTTAGAAGCACTAAACAGCTTTGTTAGTGTTTCTGGGGTTAAAATGTTTCTTAATCCAATGCAACTAACTAATTATAAGAGTTTGAGATAGATGTGGAGAGTTTAAAAGCCACTTATACCCATTTTGTCCCAAAACAGGCTAAAACCATGAAAACAATGCCTAGAAGCTGTAAACAGTTTTGTTAGTGTTTCTGGGGTTAAAAAGTGTCTTAATGCAATGCAACTGACTAATTATAAGAGTTTGAGATGGATGTGGAGAGTTTAAAAGCCACTTATACACATTTTGTCCCAAAACAGGCTAAAATCAAGAAAACATTGCTTAGAAGCTGTAAACAGCTTTGTTAGTGTTTCTAGGGTTAAAATGTGTCTTAATCCAATGCAACTGAAAAATTATAAGAGTTTGAGATTGATGTGGAGAGTTTAAAAGCCACTTATACCCATTTTGTCCCAAAACCGGCTAAAACCAAAAAAACATTGCTTAGAAGCTCTAAACAGCTATGTTAGTGTTTATGGGGTTAAAATGTGTCTTAATTCAATGCAACTGACTAACTATAAGAGTTTGAGATGGATGTGGAGAGTTTAAAAGCCACTTATACACATTTTATGAACCGGCACACACACTTGTCCGTACGACCGTACGGACGTCCGTACGACCAACCAACGGGCCATCCTCAAATAGAAGTCTTCATGAGCCCAATCCACCAAAGAGATCCTCCAACGGTCGCCATTCATCTCGATCCTTCCTTTGTAGCCGTTGGAGCAAGTTGCAAGAGAGAAGAGGAGATCACATGTTAGAATAAGGAGATGTCGCTTTCTCCTCATATTAGTGTGCATAGGATCCTAAGAGAATATCCTATTTGTATATGTCTTTAAATAGTTTGTAAGTATCATACTAATAGAAGTAAGAAGAGAGTTTATTCTCTTTCTCCAACACTCTCTCTCTCAATCGTTCACTCTCCTCACTCTTTACACGATTTCACTCTCTTTCATACTCTCTTCCATAATCTCTTGATTACTCTACTCTCAAACTTACATGGTATCAGAGCAGATTTGATTCTGTTCTTACCTCAAATCTCCATCACTCCCTTCCGCATTCTCTTTCTTGTTCTTGAAATTTCTTGTTCTTGAATCTTCTTTCTTTAACCGTTGGACAATAGCTTTAACCAACGGTCTCTTCATCCTTTTCCATGGAAACTACCAAAACTCTCATTGTTCCAGTTACTCTCAAGGGAGAGAATTACTTACTGTGGGCTAGAACCACAAAGACAGCCCTATGCGGCCGAGGACTTTGGTCCCATGTTGAGACAAGCGAAGCTCCTAGTGGCGAGACCACCAAAGACGGCAAGGATCTTGTCGATGAAAAGAACAAGTGGTTTCAAGAAGATCAGGGAGTCCTAGCTATCATTCAAAACTCCCTAGATGCACCTATACTTGAAGCTTACTCTTATTGCGAGACAGCAAAAGACTTGTGGGACACTCTCAAGAATGTTTTTGGGAATGTTACAAATGTAAACCGAATTTTTGAGATTAAGAGGGCCATCAACAACCTCAACCAAGAAGACATGGAGTTCACCAAGCACTTTGGGAAGTTTAGGTCCCTTTGGGCTGAACTAGAGATGCTCCGGCCGGCGACTATAGATCCGGCCATTCTGAATGAGAGGCGTGAACAAGATAAGGTGTTCGGCCTTCTCTTGACCTTGAACCCCTCCTACAATGACCTTATCAAGCATATTCTACGGTCGGACAAGCTCCCTAGCCTTGATGATGTCTGTAACCAAATTCAAAAGGAGCATGGCTCCATGGGATTGTTTGGCGGCAAGGGAGAACTTGTGACCGCTAACAAAGCTGAGACGGCATCAGCAAACAAGGGCTACTACAAGCCGGAGGACAAGAACAACCCGCCATTTTGTGAGCATTGTAAGAAGCTTGGTCACTTCAAGAGCCGCTGCTGGATTCTACACCCTCATCTAGCACCACCGCCGGGTACCATCCGAGGTGGACGACCAAACCGCGGAGGACCACCGAGAGCTCATCAAGCAGTAGCCATGGGGGAGTCAATCTCTGAGCAGCCTCAACAAGTGACCAGTGGAACTGCTCTTGCTGCAGCATCGTCCGAGCTGGTAAGGCGGTCCGACCTTGATGCGCTCATCAAAGCCATCAAAGAGGCCACCGGTAAGGCGTTTCTTGCCTCAAACAAAATTAAACCCCTCATAGTTGATTCTGGTGCATCCCATCACATGATTAGTGATTCTAGGCTAATTAGTGATATTAAACCTGCTAATGGTAATGTAATAATAGCAAATGGTGAGAAAGTACCAGTTAAAGGCATAGGAAACTTGAAACTATTTGATAAGGAGACTAAGGCATTTTATATGCCAAACTTTACTTCTAACTTGCTATCAGTTAAGAGAGCCACTACTGATTTAAATTGTTATGCTATATTTGGTCCTAACAATGTTCATTTTCAGGATATTGAGACAAGTAAGGTTCTTGGTCAAGGAGGATCCAAGGATGACCTCTATGTGCTTGAGGACTTGAACTTATCTTCTAATGCATCTTGTTTTAATTCGGTTATTATGAAACCTAGTGATTCTATTTTACATGCTAGGCTAGGACACCCTCACACAAGAGCTTTATCCTTAATATTTCCTAATGTTTCTTTTCAAAATGATGAGTGTGAGGCTTGTATTCTTGGTAAACATTGCAAGGCTGTTTTCCCTAAATCTATTACTATTTATGAAAAATGTTTTGATTTAATTCATTCTGATGTTTGGACATCTCCTTGCTTATCTAGAGATAATCAAAAGTATTTTGTGACTTTTATTGATGAAAAATCAAAATATACTTGGATAACTTTGCTTCCCTCTAAGGATAGAGTCCTTGAGGCCTTTACTAATTTTCAAAATTATGTCACTAACCACTTTCATGCCAAGATTAAAATTTTGAGATCAGATAATGGTGGAGAGTACACAAGCCATGCCTTTAAACAATATCTAGCCAAACATGGAATTCTTCATCAAACTAGCTGTCCTTACACACCACAACAAAATGGAGTGGCTGAGAGAAAGAATAGGCATCTCATGGAAGTAGCAAGGTCTATGATGTTTCACACAAGGGTTCCAAAGAGGTTTTGGGGAGATGCTGTGCTAGCCGCTTGTTATCTTATTAACCGCACACCAACAAAGATCCTAAAAGATGTGTCTCCATTTGAGGTATTAACGAATGACAAACCTACATTTGATCACTTACGAGTGTTTGGTTGTGTGTGCTATGTGTTGCGACCAGGTGAGCTAAGAGACAAGCTTGATGCAAAGAGTACAAAGGCTATGTTTCTTGGCTACTCTACCACACAAAAGGGGTATAAGTGCTATGACCCTACAACAAGGAGGGTTCTAGTATCTCGTGATGTCAAGTTCATGGAGACACAAGGCTTTTACGATGAGAAGAATTGGGATGAGCTCCGTAACCTCTCTGATTCACCATCTGATCGGACGCGCAACCTCCGAGTAATCCTTGAGCGACTAGGTCTTGAAAACGATCGGATCACTACTGAGTCAGCCAGACCAGCATCACCAGAACAACCTGAGCCATCTACTGAGCCTGAGCCTGCTACACATGCCGATGACCATACTGAGCAGCATGAGGAAGCACCCGAGTCACTCGCGGACAACACGGCCGAAACAACCGAGGGGACGGCTGACCAGCTTGAGGAGATCATTACTCCAGGACGAGCCAACTCCGAAGCTGGGGCTATAGTTCCTCTTCGGCGCAGCCAACGTATCAAGTATCCTCCTAGTCATTGGAAGAACACCCGTGTGTACTACAACAACATGGCCGTTGCTCATCCGATTCAGGCCGTGTGCACCTTGGCTCATTTTCCGATAGAGCATCAAGTGTTTCTTGGCCATATTGATGAGGATTGGATCCCCAAGACCTATGATGAGGCTAAGCAGCACAAAGTATGGAGAGATGCAGTGGATGCCGAGAATACGGCCATGGTGCAAAATCATACATGGGACGAGGCTGACTTACCCAAGGGCAAGAAGGCTGTCACCTCTCGGTATATCTTCACAATCAAATATAAGAGCAATGGGGAGATTGAACGCCACAAAGCCCGCCTAGTCGCACGCGGTTTCACGCAAACGTATGGGGAGGACTATCTTGATACGTTTGCTCCGGTGGCTAAGCTTCACACGGTTCGAGTTGTACTCTCTCTCGCCACCAACCTCGACTGGGAACTTTGGCAAATGGACGTGAAGAACGCCTTCTTGCAAGGAGAACTGGAGGATGAAGTGTATATGCGACCACCACCGGGTTTGGAGGATACTATTGGTCCGGGAAAGGTCTTGAAACTCAACAAAGCTATCTATGGCTTGAAGCAGTCACCAAGGGCTTGGTATCACAAGCTTAGCACCACACTTCTTGACAAAGGCTTTCGCAAATCCGAAGCTGACCACACCTTGTTCACCTTACCAAGCGCCAAAGGTATAGTAGTCATTCTAGTGTATGTTGATGATATCATCATCACTGGAAGTGACTCGGTAGGTATTCAAGACTCTAAAACATTCTTGAAATCAGTTTTTGATATTAAAGATCTTGGAGAGTTGAAATACTTTCTTGGGATAGAAGTTTATAGATCAAATGAAGGGTTATTGTTATCTCAAAGAAAGTATGCACTAGACTTATTGAGTGAAACAGGAAAACTAGGAGCTAAGGCAGTAACAACGCCCCTAGAAGAGAATTACAAGGATGGAGGACAGGGGGAGCTTGACACCGCTCCATTCGAGGACGTTAGCCTCTACCGGCGGCTAGTCGGTAAGCTCATTTATTTAACTATCACACGGCCTGACATTTGCTTTGCCGTGAACCAGGTAAGCCAGCATATGAAGAACCCCACCGTGCACCATTGGAACATGCTGACACGGATCCTCAAGTACATCAAGGGCTCACCCGGCCAAGGCATATGGATGGGACGCAACAAGAGCACCGAGTTGGTAGGCTACTGCGACGCTGACTATGCCGGAGATCGTGGGGACCGACGCTCAACCACAGGCTATTGCACGTTCCTTGGAGGGAACCTGGTCACATGGAAGAGCAAGAAGCAAAAGGTCGTCTCACTCTCAAGTGCCGAATCCGAGTATAGAGCTATGAGGAAGCTAACGACGGAGCTAATGTGGCTGAAGATGTTACTCAAGGATCTTGGAATAGAATCAACAAAGCCGATCACCATGCACTGTGATAACGAAGCAGCCATTCATATAGCAACCAATTCAGTGTTCCATGAGCGGACCAAGCACATTGAAGTGGATTGCCATAAGGTCCGAGAACAAATCAAGCTTGGAGTTGTCTTACCTTGCCATACCGAAAGCAAAGAACAACTTGCAGACGTCCTGACTAAAGCTGCGAGCCCCCAAGTGTGTGAATACATCCATCCTAAGCTTGGCCTCCTAAACCTCACTCGGCCATGACTTGCTTTGTTTTGGCGCCTACACTCTTTTTCCCTTAAGTATAGTTTTCCCAAGAGGTTTTTCTATACTAAGGTTTTTAATGAGGTGGGTGCCTATGTTGTCAAGCTTGACTAGTTCCCCAAGTCAAGCTTGAGGGGGAGTATGAACCGGCACACACACTTGTCCGTACGACCGTACGGACGTCCGTACGACCAACCAACGGGCCATCCTCAAATAGAAGTCTTCATGAGCCCAATCCACCAAAGAGATCCTCCAACGGTCGCCATTCATCTCGATCCTTCCTTTGTAGCCGTTGGAGCAAGTTGCAAGAGAGAAGAGGAGATCACATGTTAGAATAAGGAGATGTCGCTTTCTCCTCATATTAGTGTGCATAGGATCCTAAGAGAATATCCTATTTGTATATGTCTTTAAATAGTTTGTAAGTATCATACTAATAGAAGTAAGAAGAGAGTTTATTCTCTTTCTCCAACACTCTCTCTCTCAATCGTTCACTCTCCTCACTCTTTACACGATTTCACTCTCTTTCATACTCTCTTCCATAATCTCTTGATTACTCTACTCTCAAACTTACACATTTTGTCCCAAAACAGGCTAAAATCAAGAAAACATTGCTTAGAAGCTGTAAACAGCTTTGTTAGTGTTTCTGGGGTAAAAATGTGTCTTAATCCAATGCAACTGACTAATTATAAGAGTTTGAGATTGATGTGGAGAGTTTAAAAGCCACTTATACCCATTTTGTCCCAAAACAGGCTAAAACCAAGAAAACATTTCTTAGAAGCTCTAAACAGCTATGTTAGTGTTTCTGGGGTTAAAATGTGTCTTAATCCAATGCAACTGACTATTTATAAGAGTTTGAGATGGATGTGGAGAGTTTAAAAGCCACTTATACACATTTTGTCCCAAAACAGGCTAAAATCAAGAAAACATTGCTTAGAAGCTGTAAACAGCTTTGTTAGTGTTTCTAGGGTTAAAATGTGTCTTAATCCAATGCAACTTACTAATTATAAGAGTTTGAGATTGATGTGGAGAGTTTAAAAGCCACTTATACCCATTTTCTCCCAAAACAGGCTAAAACCAAGAAAACATTGCTGAGAAGCACCAAACAGCTATGTTAGTGTTTCTGGGGTTAAAATGTGTCTTAATCCAATGCAAATGACTAATTATAAGAGTTTGAGATTGATGTGGAGAGTTTAAAAGCCACTTATACCCATTTTGTCCCAAAAAGGCTAAAACCAAGAAAACATTGCTTAGAAGCACTAAACAGCTTTGTTAGTGTTTCTGGGGTTAATATGTGTCTTAATCCAATGCAACTGACTAATTATAAGAGTTTGAGATAGATGTGGAGAGTTTAAAAGCCACTTATACACATTTTGTCCCAAAACAGGCTAAAATCAAGAAAACATTGCTTAGAAGCTGTAAACAGCTTTGTTAGTGTTTCTAGGGTTAAAATGTGTCTTAATCCAATGCAACTTACTAATTATAAGAGTTTGAGATTGATGTGGAGAGTTTAAAAGCCACTTATACCCATTTTGTCCCAAAACAGGCTAAAACCAAGAAAACATTGCTGAGAAGCACCAAACAGCTATGTTAGTGTTTCTGGGGTTAAAATGTGTCTTAATCCAATGCAAATGACTAATTATAAGAGTTTGAGATTGATGTGGAGAGTTTAAAAGCCACTTATACCCATTTTGTCCCAAAAAGGCTAAAACCAAGAAAACATTGCTTAGAAGCACTAAACAGCTTTGTTAGTGTTTCTGGGGTTAATATGTGTCTTAATCCAATGCAACTGACTAATTATAAGAGTTTGAGATAGATGTGGAGAGTTTAAAAGCCACTTATACCCATTTTGTCCCAAAACAGGCTAAAACCATGAAAACAATGCCTAGAAGCTGTAAACAGCTTTGTTAGTGTTTCTGGGGTTAAAAAGTGTCTTAATCCAATGCAACTGACTAATTATAAGAGTTTGAGATGGATGTGGAGAGTTTAAAAGCCACTTATACCCATTTTGTCCCAAAATAGGCTAAAAGCAAGAAAACATTGCTTAGAAGCACTAAACAGCTTTGTTAGTGTTTCTGTGGTTAAAATGTGTCTTAATCCAATGAAACTAACTAATTATAAGAGTTTTAGATAGATGTGGAGAGTTTAAAAGCCACTTATACACATTTTGTCCCAAAACAGGCTAAAATCAAGAAAACATTGCTTAGAAGCTGTAAACAGCTTTGTTAGTGTTTCTAGGGTTAAAATGTGTCTTAATCCAATGCAACTTACTAATTATAAGAGTTTGAGATTGATGTGGAGAGTTTAAAAGCCACTTATACCCATTTTGTCCCAAAACAGGCTAAAACCAAGAAAACATTGCTGAGAAGCACCAAACAGCTATGTTAGTGTTTCTGGGGTTAAAATGTGTCTTAATCCAATGCAAATGACTAATTATAAGAGTTTGAGATTGATGTGGAGAGTTTAAAAGCCACTTATACCCATTTTGTCCCAAAAAGGCTAAAACCAAGAAAACATTGCTTAGAAGCACTAAACAGCTTTGTTAGTGTTTCTGGGGTTAATATGTGTCTTAATCCAATGCAACTGACTAATTATAAGAGTTTGAGATAGATGTGGAGAGTTTAAAAGCCACTTATACCCATTTTGTCCCAAAACAGGCTAAAACCATGAAAACAATGCCTAGAAGCTGTAAACAGCTTTGTTAGTGTTTCTGGGGTTAAAAAGTGTCTTAATCCAATGCAACTGACTAATTATAAGAGTTTGAGATGGATGTGGAGAGTTTAAAAGCCACTTATACCCATTTTGTCCCAAAATAGGCTAAAAGCAAGAAAACATTGCTTAGAAGCACTAAACAGCTTTGTTAGTGTTTCTGTGGTTAAAATGTGTCTTAATCCAATGAAACTAACTAATTATAAGAGTTTTAGATAGATGTGGAGAGTTTAAAAGCCACTTATACCCATTTTGTCCCAAAACAGGCTAAAACCAAGAAAACATTGCTTAGAAGCTCTAAACAGCTATGTTAGTGTTTCTGGGGTTAAAATGTGTCTTAATCCAATGCAAATGACTAATTATAAGAGTTTGAGATTGATGTGGAGAGTTTAAAAGCCACTTATACCCATTTTGTCCCAAAACAGGCTAAAACCAAGAAAACATTGCTTAGAAGCACTAAACAGCTTTGTTAGTGTTTCTGGGGTTAATATGTGTCTTAATCCAATGCAACTGACTAATTATAAGAGTTTGAGATAGATGTGGAGAGTTTAAAAGCCACTTATACACATTTTGTCCCAAAACAGGCTAAAATCAAGAAAACATTGCTTAGAAGCTGTAAACAGCTTTGTTAGTGTTTCTAGGGTTAAAATGTGTCTTAATCCAATGCAACTGAATAATTATAAGAGTTTGAGATTGATGTGGAGAGTTTAAAAGCCACTTATACCCATTTTGTCCCAAAACCGGCTAAAACCAAGAAAACATTGCTTAGAAGCTCTAAACAGCTATGTTAGTGTTTATGGGGTTAAAATGTGTCTTAATACAATGCAACTGACTAACTATAAGAGTTTGAGATGGATGTGGAGAGTTTAAAAGCCACTTATACACATTTTGTCCCAAAACAGGCTAAAATCAAGAAAACATTGCTTAGAAGCTGTAAACAGCTTTGTTAGTGTTTCTGGGGTAAAAATGTGTCTTAATCCAATGCAACTGACTAATTATAAGAGTTTGAGATTGATGTGGAGAGTATAAAAGCCACTTATACCCATTTTGTCCCAAAAAGGCTAAAACCAAGAAAACATTGCTTAGAAGCACTAAACAGCTTTGTTAGTGTTTCTGGGGTTAAAATGTTTCTTAATCCAATGCAACTAACTAATTATAAGAGTTTGAGATAGATGTGGAGAGTTTAAAAGCCACTTATACCCATTTTGTCCCAAAACAGGCTAAAACCATGAAAACAATGCCTAGAAGCTGTAAACAGTTTTGTTAGTGTTTCTGGGGTTAAAAAGTGTCTTAATGCAATGCAACTGACTAATTATAAGAGTTTGAGATGGATGTGGAGAGTTTAAAAGCCACTTATACACATTTTGTCCCAAAACAGGCTAAAATCAAGAAAACATTGCTTAGAAGCTGTAAACAGCTTTGTTAGTGTTTCTAGGGTTAAAATGTGTCTTAATCCAATGCAACTGAAAAATTATAAGAGTTTGAGATTGATGTGGAGAGTTTAAAAGCCACTTATACCCATTTTGTCCCAAAACAGGCTAAAACCAAGAAAACATTGCTTAGAAGCTCTAAACAGCTATGTTAGTGTTTCTGGGGTTAAAATGTGTCTTAATCCAATGCAACTGACTATTTATAAGAGTTTGAGATGGATGTGGAGAGTTTAAAAGCCACTTATACACATTTTGTCCCAAAACAGGCTAAAATCAAGAAAACATTGCTTAGAAGCTGTAACCAGCTTTGTTAGTGTTTCTAGGGTTAAAATGTGTCTTAATCCATTGCAACTTACTAATTATAAGAGTTTGAGATTGATGTGGAGAGTTTAAAAGCCACTTATACCCATTTTGTCCCAAAACAGGCTAAAACCAAGAAAACATTGCTGAGAAGCACCAAACAGCTATGTTAGTGTTTCTGGGGTTAAAATGTGTCTTAATCCAATGCAAATGACTATTTATAAGAGTTTGAGATTGATGTGGAGAGTTTAAAAGCCACTTATACACATTTTGTCCCAAAACAGGCTAAAATCAAGAAAACATTGCTTAGAAGCTGTAAACAGCTTTGTTAGTGTTTCTAGGGTTAAAATGTGTCTTAATCCAATGCAACTGACTAATTATAAGAGTTTGAGATTGATGTGGAGAGTTTAAAAGCCACTTATACCCATTTTGTCCCAAAACAGGCTAAAACAAGAAAACATTTCTTAGAAGCTCTAAACAGCTATGTTAGTGTTTCTGGGGTTAAAATGTGTCTTAATCCAATGTAACTGACTATTTATAAGAGTTTGAGATGGATGTGGAGAGTTTAAAAGCCACTTATACACATTTTGTCCCAAAACAGGCTAAAATCAAGAAAACATTGCTTAGAAGCTGTAAACAGCTTTGTTAGTGTTTCTAGGGTTAAAATGTGTCTTAATCCAATGCAACTTACTAATTATAAGAGTTTGAGATTGATGTGGAGAGTTTAAAAGCCACTTATACCCATTTTGTCCCAAAACAGGCTAAAACCAAGAAAACATTGCTGAGAAGCACCAAACAGCTATGTTAGTGTTTCTGGGGTTAAAATGTGTCTTAATCCAATGCAAATGACTAATTATAAGAGTTTGAGATTGATGTGGAGAGTTTAAAAGCCACTTATACCCATTTTGTCCCAAAAAGGCTAAAACCAAGAAAACATTGCTTAGAAGCACTAAACAGCTTTGTTAGTGTTTCTGGGGTTAATATGTGTCTTAATCCAATGCAACTGACTAATTATAAGAGTTTGAGATAGATGTGGAGAGTTTAAAAGCCACTTATACACATTTTGTCCCAAAACAGGCTAAAATCAAGAAAACATTGCTTAGAAGCTGTAAACAGCTTTGTTAGTGTTTCTAGGGTTAAAATGTGTCTTAATCCAATGCAACTGACTAATTATAAGAGTTTGAGATTGATGTGGAGAGTTTACAAGCCACTTATACCCATTTTGTCCCAAAACAGGCTAAAACAAAGAAAACATTGCTTAGAAGCTCTAAACAGCTATGTTAGTGTTTCTGGGGTTAAAATGTGTCTTAGTCCAATGCAACTGACTAACTATAAGAGTTTGAGATGGATGTGGAGAGTTTAAAAGCCACTTATACACATTTTGTCCCAAAACATGCTAAAATCAAGAAAACATTGCTTAGAAGCTGTAAACAGCTTTGTTAGTGTTTCTGGGGTAAAAATGTGTCTTAATCCAATGCAACTGACTAATTATAAGAGTTTGAGATTGATGTGGAGAGTTTAAAAGCCACTTATACCCATTTTGTCCCAAAACAGGCTAAAACCAAGAAACATTGCTGAGAAGCACCAAAGAGCTATGTTAGTGTTTATGGGGTTAAAATGTGTCTTAATCCAATGCAAATGACTATTTTTAAGAGTTTGAGATTGATGTGGAGAGTTTTAAAGCCACTTATACCCATTTTGTCCCAAAAAGGCTAAAACCAAGAAAACATTGCTTAGAAGCACTAAACAGCTTTGTTAGTGTTTCTGGGGTTAAAATGTGTCTTAATCCAATACAATTAACTAATTATAAGAGTTTGAGATAGATGTGGAGAGTTTAAAAGCCACTTATACCCATTTTGTCCCAAAACAGGCTAAAACCATGAAAACAATGCCTAGAAGCTGTAAACAGCTTTGTTAGTGTTTCTGGGGTTAAAAAGTGTCTTAATCCAATGCAACTGACTAATTATAAGAGTTTGAGATGGATGTGGAGAGTTTAAAAGCCACTTATACCCATTTTGTCCCAAAACAGGCTAAAAGCAAGAAAACATTGCTTAGAAGCACTAAACAGCTTTGTTAGTATTTCTGTGGTTAAAATGTGTCTTAATCCAATGAAACTAACTAATTATAAGAGTTTTAGATAGATGTGGAGAGTTTAAAAGCCACTTATACCCATTTTGTCCCAAAACAGGCTAAAACCAAGAAAACATTGCTTAGAAGCTCTAAACAGCTATGTTAGTGTTTCTGGGGTTAAAATGTGTCTTAATCCAATGCAAATGACTAATTATAAGAGTTTGAGATTGATGTGGAGAGTTTAAAAGCCACTTATACCCATTTTGTCCCAAAAAGGCTAAAACCAAGAAAACATTGCTTAGAAGCACTAAACAGCTTTGTTAGTGTTTCTGGGGTTAATATGTGTCTTAATCCAATGCAACTGACTAATTATAAGAGCTTGAGATAGATGTGGAGAGTTTAAAAGCCACTTATACACATTTTGTCCCAAAACAGGCTAAAATCAAGAAAACATTGCTTAGAAGCTGTAAACAGCTTTGTTAGTGTTTCTAGGGTTAAAATGTGTCTTAATCCAATGCAACTGACTAATTATAAGAGTTTGAGATTGATGTGGAGAGTTTAAAAGCCACTTATACCCATTTTGTCCCAAAACAGGCTAAAACCAAGAAAACATTGCTTAGAAGCTCTAAACAGCTATGTTAGTGTTTCTGGGGTTAAAATGTGTCTTAATCCAATGCAACTGACTATTTATAAGAGTTTGAGATGGATGTGGAGAGTTTAAAAGCCACTTATACACATTTTGTCCCAAAACAGGCTAAAATCAAGAAAACATTGCTTAGAAGCTGTAACCAGCTTTGTTAGTGTTTCTAGGGTTAAAATGTGTCTTAATCCAATGCAACTTACTAATTATAAGAGTTTGAGATTGATGTGGAGAGTTTAAAAGCCACTTATACCCATTTTGTCCCAAAACAGGCTAAAACCAAGAAAACATTGCTGAGAAGCACCAAACAGCTATGTTAGTGTTTCTGGGGTTAAAATGTGTCTTAATCCAATGCAAATGACTATTTATAAGAGTTTGAGATGGATGTGGAGAGTTTAAAAGCCACTTATACACATTTTGTCCCAAAACAGGCTAAAATCAAGAAAACATTGCTTAGAAGCTGTAAACAGCTTTGTTAGTGTTTCTAGGGTTAAAATGTGTCTTAATCCAATGCAACAGACTAATTATAAGAGTTTGAGATTGATGTGGAGAGTTTAAAAGCCACTTATACCCATTTTGTCCCAAAACAGGCTAAAACCAAGAAAACATTTCTTAGAAGCTCTAAACAGCTATGTTAGTGTTTCTGGGGTTAAAATGTGTCTTAATCCAATGCAACTGACTATTTATTAGAGTTTGAGATGGATGTGGAGAGTTTAAAAGCCACTTATACACATTTTGTCCCAAAACAGGCTAAAATCAAGAAAACATTGCTTAGAAGCTGTAAACAGCTTTGTTAGTGTTTCTAGGGTTAAAATGTGTCTTAATCCAATGCAAATGACTAATTATAAGAGTTTGAGATTGATGTGGAGAGTTTAAAAGCCACTTATACCCATTTTGTCCCAAAAAGGCTAAAACCAAGAAAACATTGCTTAGAAGCACTAAACAGCTTTGTTAGTGTTTCTGGGGTTAATATGTGTCTTAATCCAATGCAACTGACTAATTATAAGAGTTTGAGATAGATGTGGAGAGTTTAAAAGCCACTTATACACATTTTGTCCCAAAACAGGCTAAAATCAAGAAAACATTGCTTAGAAGCTGTAAACAGCTTTGTTAGTGTTTCTAGGGTTAAAATGTGTCTTAATCCAATGCAACTTACTAATTATAAGAGTTTGAGATTGATGTGGAGAGTTTAAAAGCCACTTATACCCATTTTGTCCCAAAACAGGCTAAAACCAAGAAAACATTGCTGAGAAGCACCAAACAGCTATGTTAGTGTTTCTGGGGTTAAAATGTGTCTTAATCCAATGCAAATGACTAATTATAAGAGTTTGAGATTGATGTGGAGAGTTTAAAAGCCACTTATACCCATTTTGTCCCAAAAAGGCTAAAACCAAGAAAACATTGCTTAGAAGCACTAAACAGCTTTGTTAGTGTTTCTGGGGTTAATATGTGTCTTAATCCAATGCAACTGACTAATTATAAGAGTTTGAGATAGATGTGGAGAGTTTAAAAGCCACTTATACACATTTTGTCCCAAAACAGGCTAAAATCAAGAAAACATTGCTTAGAAGCTGTAAACAGCTTTGTTAGTGTTTCTAGGGTTAAAATGTGTCTTAATCCAATGCAACTGACTAATTATAAGAGTTTGAGATTGATGTGGAGAGTTTACAAGCCACTTATACCCATTTTGTCCCAAAACAGGCTAAAACAAAGAAAACATTGCTTAGAAGCTCTAAACAGCTATGTTAGTGTTTCTGGGGTTAAAATGTGTCTTAGTCCAATGCAACTGACTAACTATAAGAGTTTGAGATGGATGTGGAGAGTTTAAAAGCCACTTATACACATTTTGTCCCAAAACATGCTAAAATCAAGAAAACATTGCTTAGAAGCTGTAAACAGCTTTGTTAGTGTTTCTGGGGTAAAAATGTGTCTTAATCCAATGCAACTGACTAATTATAAGAGTTTGAGATTGATGTGGAGAGTTTAAAAGCCACTTATACCCATTTTGTCCCAAAACAGGCTAAAACCAAGAAACATTGCTGAGAAGCACCAAAGAGCTATGTTAGTGTTTATGGGGTTAAAATGTGTCTTAATCCAATGCAAATGACAGTTTTTAAGAGTTTGAGATTGATGTGGAGAGTTTTAAAGCCACTTATACCCATTTTGTCCCAAAAAGGCTAAAACCAAGAAAACATTGCTTAGAAGCACTAAACAGCTTTGTTAGTGTTTCTGGGGTTAAAATGTGTCTTAATCCAATACAATTAACTAATTATAAGAGTTTGAGATAGATGTGGAGAGTTTAAAAGCCACTTATACCCATTTTGTCCCAAAACAGGCTAAAACCATGAAAACAATGCCTAGAAGCTGTAAACAGCTTTGTTAGTGTTTCTGGGGTTAAAAAGTGTCTTAATCCAATGCAACTGACTAATTATAAGAGTTTGAGATGGATGTGGAGAGTTTAAAAGCCACTTATACCCATTTTGTCCCAAAACAGGCTAAAAGCAAGAAAACATTGCTTAGAAGCACTAAACAGCTTTGTTAGTGTTTCTGTGGTTAAAATGTGTCTTAATCCAATGAAACTAACTAATTATAAGAGTTTTAGATAGATGTGGAGAGTTTAAAAGCCACTTATACCCATTTTGTCCCAAAACAGGCTAAAACCAAGAAAACATTGCTTAGAAGCTCTAAACAGCTATGTTAGTGTTTCTGGGGTTAAAATGTGTCTTAATCCAATGCAAATGACTAATTATAAGAGTTTGAGATTTATGTGGAGAGTTTAAAAGCCACTTATACCCATTTTGTCCCAAAAAGGCTAAAACCAAGAAAACATTGCTTAGAAGCACTAAACAGCTTTGTTAGTGTTTCTGGGGTTAATATGTGTCTTAATCCAATGCAACTGACTAATTATAAGAGTTTGAGATAGATGTGGAGAGTTTAAAAGCCACTTATACACATTTTGTCCCAAAACAGGCTAAAATCAAGAAAACATTGCTTAGAAGCTGTAAACAGCTTTGTTAGTGTTTCTAGGGTTAAAATGTGTCTTAATCCAATGCAACTGACTAATTATAAGAGTTTGAGATTGATGTGGAGAGTTTAAAAGCCACTTATACCCATTTTGTCCCAAAACAGGCTAAAACCAAGAAAACATTGCTTAGAAGCTTTAAACAGCTATGTTAGTGTTTCTGGGGTTAAAATGTGTCTTAATCCAATGCAACTGACTATTTATAAGAGTTTGAGATGGATGTGGAGAGTTTAAAAGCCACTTATACACATTTTGTCCCAAAACAGGCTAAAATCAAGAAAACATTGCTTAGAAGCTGTAACCAGCTTTGTTAGTGTTTCTAGGGTTAAAATGTGTCTTAATCCAATGCAACTTACTAATTATAAGAGTTTGAGATTGATGTGGAGAGTTTAAAAGCCACTTATACCCATTTTGTCCCAAAACAGGCTAAAACCAAGAAAACATTGCTGAGAAGCACCAAACAGCTATGTTAGTGTTTCTGGGGTTAAAATGTGTCTTAATCCAATGCAAATGACTATTTATAAGAGTTTGAGATGGATGTGGAGAGTTTAAAAGCCACTTATACACATTTTGTCCCAAAACAGGCTAAAATCAAGAAAACATTGCTTAGAAGCTGTAAACAGCTTTGTTAGTGTTTCTAGGGTTAAAATGTGTCTTAATCCAATGCAACTGACTAATTATAAGAGTTTGAGATTGATGTGGAGAGTTTAAAAGCCACTTATACCCATTTTGTCCCAAAACAGGCTAAAACCAAGAAAACATTTCTTAGAAGCTCTAAACAGCTATGTTAGTGTTTCTGGGGTTAAAATGTGTCTTAATCCAATGCAACTGACTATTTATTAGAGTTTGAGATGGATGTGGAGAGTTTAAAAGCCACTTATACACATTTTGTCCCAAAACAGGCTAAAATCAAGAAAACATTGCTTAGAAGCTGTAAACAGCTTTGTTAGTGTTTCTAGGGTTAAAATGTGTCTTAATCCAATGCAACTTACTAATTATAAGAGTTTGAGATTGATGTGGAGAGTTTAAAAGCCACTTATACCCATTTTGTCCCAAAACAGGCTAAAACCAAGAAAACATTGCTGAGAAGCACCAAACAGCTATGTTAGTGTTTCTGGGGTTAAAATGTGTCTTAATCCAATGCAAATGACTAATTATAAGAGTTTGAGATTGATGTGGAGAGTTTAAAAGCCACTTATACCCATTTTGTCCCAAAAAGGCTAAAACCAAGAAAACATTGCTTAGAAGCACTAAACAGCTTTGTTAGTGTTTCTGGGGTTAATATGTGTCTTAATCCAATGCAACTGACTAATTATAAGAGTTTGAGATAGATGTGGAGAGTTTAAAAGCCACTTATACACATTTTGTCCCAAAACAGGCTAAAATCAAGAAAACATTGCTTAGAAGCTGTAAACAGCTTTGTTAGTGTTTCTAGGGTTAAAATGTGTCTTAATCCAATGCAACTTACTAATTATAAGAGTTTGAGATTGATGTGGAGAGTTTAAAAGCCACTTATATCCATTTTGTCCCAAAACAGGCTAAAACCAAGAAAACATTGCTGAGAAGCACCAAACAGCTATGTTAGTATTTCTGGGGTTAAAATGTGTCTTAATCCAATGCAAATGACTAATTATAAGAGTTTGAGATTGATGTGGAGAGTTTAAAAGCCACTTATACCCATTTTGTCCCAAAAAGGCTAAAACCAAGAAAACATTGCTTAGAAGCACTAAACAGCTTTGTTAGTGTTTCTGGGGTTAATATGTGTCTTAATCCAATGCAACTGACTAATTATAAGAGTTTGAGATAGATGTGGAGAGTTTAAAACCCACTTATACACATTTTGTCCCAAAACAGGCTAAAATCAAGAAAACATTGCTTAGAAGCTGTAAACAGCTTTGTTAGTGTTTCTAGGGTTAAAATGTGTCTTAATCCAATGCAACTGACTAATTATAAGAGTTTGAGATTGATGTGGAGAGTTTAAAAGCCACTTATACCCATTTTGTCCCAAAACAGGCTAAAACAAAGAAAACATTGCTTAGCTAAACAGCTATGTTAGTGTTTCTGGGGTTAAAATGTGTCTTAGTCCAATGCAACTGACTAACTATAAGAGTTTGAGATGGATGTGGAGAGTTTAAAAGCCACTTATACACATTTTGTCCCAAAACATGCTAAAATCAAGAAAACATTGCTTAGAAGCTGTAAACAGCTTTGTTAGTGTTTCTGGGGTAAAAATGTGTCTTAATCCAATGCAACTGACTAATTATAAGAGTTTGAGATTGATGTGGAGAGTTTAAAAGCCACTTATACCCATTTTGTCCCAAAACAGGCTAAAACCAAGAAACATTGCTAAGAAGCACCAAAGAGCTATGTTAGTGTTTCTGGGGTTAAAATGTGTCTTAATCCAATGCAAATGAGTATTTTTAAGAGTTTGAGATTGATGTGGAGAGTTTTAAAGCCACTTATACCCATTTTGTCCCAAAAAGGCTAAAACCAAGAAAACATTGCTTAGAAGCACTAAACAGCTTTGTTAGTGTTTCTGGGGTTAAAATGTGTCTTAATCCAATACAATTAACTAATTATAAGAGTTTTAGATAGATGTGGAGAGTTTAAAAGCCACTTATACCCATTTTGTCCCAAAACAGGCTAAAACCATGAAAACAATGCCTAGAAGCTGTAAACAGCTTTGTTAGTGTTTCTGGGGTTAAAAAGTGTCTTAATCCAATGCAACTGACTAATTATAAGAATTTGAGATGGATGTGGAGAGTTTAAAAGCCACTTATACCCATTTTGTCCCAAAACAGGCTAAAAGCAAGAAAACATTGCTTAGAAGCACTAAACCGCTTTGTTAGTGTTTCTGTGGTTAAAATGTGCCTTAATCCAATGAAACTAACTAATTATAAGAGTTTTAGATAGATGTGGAGAGTTTAAAAGCCACTTATACCCATTTTGTCCCAAAACAGGCTAAAACCAAGAAAACATTGCTTAGAAGCTCTAAACAGCTATGTTAGTGTTTCTGGGGTTAAAATGTGCCTTAATCCAATGCAACTGACTATTTATAAGAGTTTGAGATGGATGTGGAGAGTTTAAAAGACACTTATACATATTTTGTCCCAAAACAGGCTAAAATCAAGAAAACATTGCTTAGAAGCTGTAAACAGCTTTGTTAGTGTTTCTAGGGTTAAAATGTGTCTTAATCCAATGCAACTGACTAATTATAAGAGTTTGAGATTGATGTGGAGAGTTTAAAAGCCATTTATACCCATTTTGTCCCAAAAAAAGCTAAAACCAAGAAAACATTGCTGAGAAGCACCAAACAGCTATGTTAGTGTTTCTGGGGTTAAAATATGTCTTAATCCAATGCAAATGACTAATTATAAGAGTTTTAGATTGATGTGGAGAGTTTAAAAGCCACTTATATCCATTTTGTCCCAAAACAGGCTAAAACCAAGAAAACATTGCCTAGAAGCTATAAACAGCTATGTTAGTGTTTCTGGGATTAAAATGTATCTTAATACAATGCAACTGACTATTTATAAGAGTTTGAGATGGATGTGGAGAGTTTAGAAGCCACTTATACACATTTTGTCCCAAAACAGGCTAAAATCAAGAAAACATTGCTTAGAAGCTGTAACCAGCTTTGTTAGTGTTTCTAGGGTTAAAATGTGTCTTAATACAATGCAACTGACTATTTATAAGAGTTTGAGATGGATGTGGAGAGTTTAGAAGCCACTTATACACATTTTGTCCCAAAACAGGCTAAAATCAAGAAAACATTGCTTAGAAGCTGTAACCAGCTTTGTTAGTGTTTCTAGGGTTAAAATGTGTCTTAATCCAATGCAACTTACTAATTATAAGAGTTTGAGATTGATGTGGAGAGTTTAAAAGCCACTTATACCCATTTTGTCCCAAAACAGGCTAAAACCAAGAAAACATTGCTGTGAAGCACCAAACAGCTATGTTAGTGTTTCTGGGGTTAAAATGTGTCTTAATCCAATGCAAATGACTAATTATAAGAGTTTGAGATTGATGTGGAGAGTTTAAAAGCCACTTATACCCATTTTGTCCCAAAAAGGCTAAAACCAAGAAAACATTGCTTAGAAGCACTAAACAGCTTTGTTAGTGTTTCTGGGGTTAATATGTGTCTTAATCCAATGCAACTGACTAATTATAAGAGTTTGAGATAGATGTGGAGAGTTTAAAAGCCACTTATACACATTTTGTCCCAAAACAGGCTAAAATCAAGAAAACATTGCTTAGAAGCTGTAAACAGCTTTGTTAGTGTTTCTAGGGTTAAAATGTGTCTTAATCCAATGCAACTGACTAATTATAAGAGTTTGAGATTGATGTGGAGAGTTTAAAAGCCACTTATACCCATTTTGTCCCAAAACAGGCTAAAACCAAGAAAACATTGCTTAGAAGCTCTAAACAGCTATGTTAGTGTTTCTGGGGTTAAAATGTGTCTTAATCCAATGCAACTGACTATTTATAAGAGTTTGAGATGGATGTGGAGAGTTTAAAAGCCACTTATACACATTTTGTCCCAAAACAGGCTAAAATCAAGAAAACATTGCTTAGAAGCTGTAAACAGCTTTGTTAGTGTTTCTAGGGTTAAAATGTGTCTTAATCCAATGCAACTTACTAATTATAAGAGTTTGAGATTGATGTGGAGAGTTTAAAAGCCACTTATACCCATTTTGTCCCAAAACAGGCTAAAACCAAGAAAACATTGCTGAGAAGCACCAAACAGCTATGTTAGTATTTCTGGGGTTAAAATGTGTCTTAATCCAATGCAAATGACTAATTATAAGAGTTTGAGATTGATGTGGAGAGTTTAAAAGCCACTTATACCCATTTTGTCCCAAAAAGGCTAAAACCAAGAAAACATTGCTTAGAAGCACTAAACAGCTTTGTTAGTGTTTCTGGGGTTAATATGTGTCTTAATCCAATGCAACTGACTAATTATAAGAGTTTGAGATAGATGTGGAGAGTTTAAAAGCCACTTATACACATTTTGTCCCAAAACAGGCTAAAATCAAGAAAACATTGCTTAGAAGCTGTAAACAGCTTTGTTAGTGTTTCTAGGGTTAAAATGTGTCTTAATCCAATGCAACTGACTAATTATAAGAGTTTGAGATTGATGTGGAGAGTTTAAAAGCCACTTATACCCATTTTGTCCCAAAACAGGCTAAAACAAAGAAAACATTGCTTAGCTAAACAGCTATGTTAGTGTTTCTGGGGTTAAAATGTGTCTTAGTCCAATGCAACTGACTAACTATAAGAGTTTGAGATGGATGTGGAGAGTTTAAAAGCCACTTATACACATTTTGTCCCAAAACATGCTAAAATCAAGAAAACATTGCTTAGAAGCTGTAAACAGCTTTGTTAGTGTTTCTGGGGTAAAAATGTGTCTTAATCCAATGCAACTGACTAATTATAAGAGTTTGAGATTGATGTGGAGAGTTTAAAAGCCACTTATACCCATTTTGTCCCAAAACAGGCTAAAACCAAGAAACATTGCTAAGAAGCACCAAAGAGCTATGTTAGTGTTTCTGGGGTTAAAATGTGTCTTAATCCAATGCAAATGAGTATTTTTAAGAGTTTGAGATTGATGTGGAGAGTTTTAAAGCCACTTATACCCATTTTGTCCCAAAAAGGCTAAAACCAAGAAAACATTGCTTAGAAGCACTAAACAGCTTTGTTAGTGTTTCTGGGGTTAAAATGTGTCTTAATCCAATACAATTAACTAATTATAAGAGTTTTAGATAGATGTGGAGAGTTTAAAAGCCACTTATACCCATTTTGTCCCAAAACAGGCTAAAACCATGAAAACAATGCCTAGAAGCTGTAAACAGCTTTGTTAGTGTTTCTGGGGTTAAAAAGTGTCTTAATCCAATGCAACTGACTAATTATAAGAGTTTGAGATGGATGTGGAGAGTTTAAAAGCCACTTATACCCATTTTGTCCCAAAACAGGCTAAAAGCAAGAAAACATTGCTTAGAAGCACTAAACCGCTTTGTTAGTGTTTCTGTGGTTAAAATGTGTCTTAATCCAATGAAACTAACTAATTATAAGAGTTTTAGATAGATGTGGAGAGTTTAAAAGCCACTTATACCCATTTTGTCCCAAAACAGGCTAAAACCAAGAAAACATTGCTTAGAAGCTCTAAACAGCTATGTTAGTGTTTCTGGGGTTAAAATGTGCCTTAATCCAATGCAACTGACTATTTATAAGAGTTTGAGATGGATGTGGAGAGTTTAAAAGACACTTATACATATTTTGTCCCAAAACAGGCTAAAATCAAGAAAACATTGCTTAGAAGCTGTAAACAGCTTTGTTAGTGTTTCTAGGGTTAAAATGTGTCTTAATCCAATGCAACTGACTAATTATAAGAGTTTGAGATTGATGTGGAGAGTTTAAAAGCCATTTATACCCATTTTGTCCCAAAAAAAGCTAAAACCAAGAAAACATTGCTGAGAAGCACCAAACAGCTATGTTAGTGTTTCTGGGGTTAAAATATGTCTTAATCCAATGCAAATGACTAATTATAAGAGTTTTAGATTGATGTGGAGAGTTTAAAAGCCACTTATATCCATTTTGTCCCAAAACAGGCTAAAACCAAGAAAACATTGCCTAGAAGCTTTAAACAGCTATGTTAGTGTTTCTGGGATTAAAATGTATCTTAATACAATGCAACTGACTATTTATAAGAGTTTGAGATGGATGTGGAGAGTTTAGAAGCCACTTATACACATTTTGTCCCAAAACAGGCTAAAATCAAGAAAACATTGCTTAGAAGCTGTAACCAGCTTTGTTAGTGTTTCTAGGGTTAAAATGTGTCTTAATACAATGCAACTGACTATTTATAAGAGTTTGAGATGGATGTGGAGAGTTTAGAAGCCACTTATACACATTTTGTCCCAAAACAGGCTAAAATCAAGAAAACATTGCTTAGAAGCTGTAACCAGCTTTGTTAGTGTTTCTAGGGTTAAAATGTGTCTTAATCCAATGCAACTTACTAATTATAAGAGTTTGAGATTGATGTGGAGAGTTTAAAAGCCACTTATACCCATTTTGTCCCAAAACAGGCTAAAACCAAGAAAACATTGCTGTGAAGCACCAAACAGCTATGTTAGTGTTTCTGGGGTTAAAATGTGTCTTAATCCAATGCAAATGACTAATTATAAGAGTTTGAGATTGATGTGGAGAGTTTAAAAGCCACTTATACCCATTTTGTCCCAAAAAGGCTAAAACCAAGAAAACATTGCTTAGAAGCACTAAACAGCTTTGTTAGTGTTTCTGGGGTTAATATGTGTCTTAATCCAATGCAACTGACTAATTATAAGAGTTTGAGATAGATGTGGAGAGTTTAAAAGCCACTTATACACATTTTGTCCCAAAACAGGCTAAAATCAAGAAAACATTGCTTAGAAGCTGTAAACAGCTTTGTTAGTGTTTCTAGGGTTAAAATGTGTCTTAATCCAATGCAACTGACTAATTATAAGAGTTTGAGATTGATGTGGAGAGTTTAAAAGCCACTTATACCCATTTTGTCCCAAAACAGGCTAAAACCAAGAAAACATTGCTTAGAAGCTCTAAACAGCTATGTTAGTGTTTCTGGGGTTAAAATGTGTCTTAATCCAATGCAACTGACTATTTATAAGAGTTTGAGATGGATGTGGAGAGTTTAAAAGCCACTTATACACATTTTGTCCCAAAACAGGCTAAAATCAAGAAAACATTGCTTAGAAGCTGTAACCAGCTTTGTTAGTGTTTCTAGGGTTAAAATGTGTCTTAATCCAATGCAACTTACTAATTATAAGAGTTTGAGATTGATGTGGAGAGTTTAAAAGCCACTTATACCCATTTTGTCCCAAAACAGGCTAAAACCAAGAAAACATTGCTGAGAAGCACCAAACAGCTATGTTAGTGTTTCTGTGGTTAAAATGTGTCTTAATCCAATGCAAATGACTATTTATAAGAGTTTGAGATGGATGTGGAGAGTTTAAAAGCCACTTATACACATTTTGTCCCAAAACAGGCTAAAATCAAGAAAACATTGCTTAGAAGCTGTAAACAGCTTTGTTAGTGTTTCTAGGGTTAAAATGTGTCTTAATCCAATGCAACTGACTAATTATAAGAGTTTGAGATTGATGTGGAGAGTTTAAAAGCCACTTATACCCATTTTGTCCCAAAACAGGCTAAAACCAAGAAAACATTTCTTAGAAGCTCTAAACAGCTATGTTAGTGTTTCTGGGGTTAAAATGTGTCTTAATCCAATGCAACTGACTATTTATAAGAGTTTGAGATGGATGTGGAGAGTTTAAAAGCCACTTATACACATTTTGTCCCAAAACAGGCTAAAATCAAGAAAACATTGCTTAGAAGCTGTAAACAGCTTTGTTAGTGTTTCTAGGGTTAAAATGTGTCTTAATCCAATGCAACTTACTAATTATAAGAGTTTGAGATTGATGTGGAGAGTTTAAAAGCCACTTATACCCATTTTGTCCCAAAACAGGCTAAAACCAAGAAAACATTGCTGAGAAGCACCAAACAGCTATGTTAGTGTTTCTGGGGTTAAAATGTGTCTTAATCCAATGCAAATGACTAATTATAAGAGTTTGAGATTGATGTGGAGAGTTTAAAAGCCACTTATACCCATTTTGTCCCAAAAAGGCTAAAACCAAGAAAACATTGCTTAGAAGCACTAAACAGCTTTGTTAGTGTTTCTGGGGTTAATATGTGTCTTAATCCAATGCAACTGACTAATTATAAGAGTTTGAGATAGATGTGGAGAGTTTAAAAGCCACTTATACACATTTTGTCCCAAAACAGGCTAAAATCAAGAAAACATTGCTTAGAAGCTGTAAACAGCTTTGTTAGTGTTTCTAGGGTTAAAATGTGTCTTAATCCAATGCAACTGACTAATTATAAGAGTTTGAGATTGATGTGGAGAGTTTAAAAGCCACTTATACCCATTTTGTCCCAAAACAGGCTAAAACAAAGAAAACATTGCTTAGAAGCTCTAAACAGCTATGTTAGTGTTTCTGGGGTTAAAATGTGTCTTAGTCCAATGCAACTGACTAACTATAAGAGTTTGAGATGGATGTGGAGAGTTTAAAAGCCACTTATACACATTTTGTCCCAAAACATGCCAAAATCAAGAAAACATTGCTTAGAAGCTGTAAACAGCTTTGTTAGTGTTTCTGGGGTAAAAATGTGTCTTAATCCAATGCAACTGACTAATTATAAGAGTTTGAGATTGATGTGGAGAGTTTAAAAGCCACTTATACCCATTTTGTCCCAAAACAGGCTAAAACCAAGAAACATTGCTGAGAAGCACCAAAGAGCTATGTTAGTGTTTCTGGGGTTAAAATGTGTCTTAATCCAATGCAAATGACTATTTTTAAGAGTTTGAGATTGATGTGGAGAGTTTTAAAGCCACTTATACCCATTTTGTCCCAAAAAGGCTAAAACCAAGAAAACATTGCTTAGAAGCACTAAACAGCTTTGTTAGTGATTCTGGGGTTAAAATGTGTCTTAATCCAAAGCAACTGACTAATTATATGAGTTTGAGATGGATGTGGAGAGTTTAAAAGCCACTTGTACTCATTTTGTCCCAAAACAGGTTAAAATTAAGAAAACATTGCTTAGAAGCACTAAACAGCTTTGTTAGTGTTTTTGTGGTTAAAATGTGTCTTAATCCAATGCAACTGACTAATTATAAGAGTTTGAGATGGATGTGGAGAGTTTAAAAGCCACTTATACCCATTTTGTCCCAAAACAGGCTAAAAGCAAGAAAACATTGCTTAGAAGCACTAAACAGCTTTGTTAGTGTTTCTGTGGTTAAAATGTGTCTTAATCCAATGAAACTAACTAATTATAAGAGTTTTAGATAGATGTGGAGAGTTTAAAAGCCACTTATACCCATTTTGTCCCAAAACAGGCTAAAACCAAGAAAACATTGCTTAGAAGCTCTAAACAGCTATGTTAGTGTTTCTGGGGTTAAAATGTGTCTTAATCCAATGCAACTGACTATTTATAAGAGTTTGAGATGGATGTGGAGAGTTTAAAAGACACTTATACATATTTTGTCCCAAAACAGGCTAAAATCAAGAAAACATTGCTTAGAAGCTGTAAACAGCTTTGTTAGTGTTTCTAGGGTTAAAAAGTGTCTTAATCCAATGCAACTGACTAATTATAAGAGTTTGAGATTGATGTGGAGAGTTTAAAAGCCACTTATACCCATTTTGTCCCAAAACAGGCTAAAACCAAGAAAACATTGCTTAGAAGCTCTAAACAGCTATGTTAGTGTTTCTGGGGTTAAAATGTGTCTTAATCCAATGCAACTGACTATTTATAAGAGTTTGAGATGGATGTGGAGAGTTTAGAAGCCACTTATACACATTTTGTCCCAAAACAGGCTAAAATCAAGAAAACATTGCTTAGAAGCTGTAACCAGCTTTGTTAGTGTTTCTAGGGTTAAAATGTGTCTTAATCCAATGCAACTTACTAATTATAAGAGTTTGAGATTGATGTGGAGAGTTTAAAAGCCACTTATACCCATTTTGTCCCAAAACAGGCTAAAACCAAGAAAACATTGCTGAGAAGCACCAAACAGCTATGTTAGTGTTTCTGGGGTTAAAATGTGTCTTAATCCAATGCAAATGACTAATTATAAGAGTTTGAGATTGATGTGGAGAGTTTAAAAGCCACTTATACCCATTTTGTCCCAAAAAGGCTAAAACCAAGAAAACATTGCTTAGAAGCACTAAACAGCTTTGTTAGTGTTTCTGGGGTTAATATGTGTCTGAATCCAATGCAACTGACTAATTATAAGAGTTTGAGATAGATGTGGAGAGTTTAAAAGCCACTTATACACATTTTGCCCCAAAACAGGCTAAAATCAAGAAAACATTGCTTAGAAGCTGTAAACAGCTTTGTTAGTGTTTCTAGGGTTAAAATGTGTCTTAATCCAATGCAACTGACTAATTATAAGAGTTTGAGATTGATGTGGAGAGTTTAAAAGCCACTTATACCCATTTTGTCCCAAAACAGGCTAAAACCAAGAAAACATTGCTTAGAAGCTCTAAACAGCTATGTTAGTGTTTCTGGGGTTAAAATGTGTCTTAATCCAATGCAACTGACTATTTATAAGAGTTTGAGATGGATGTGGAGAGTTTAGAAGCCACTTATACACATTTTGTCCCAAAACAGGCTAAAATCAAGAAAACATTGCTTAGAAGCTGTAACCAGCTTTGTTAGTGTTTCTAGGGTTAAAATGTGTCTTAATCCAATGCAACTTACTAATTATAAGAGTTTGAGATTGATGTGGAGAGTTTAAAAGCCACTTATACCCATTTTGTCCCAAAACAGGCTAAAACCAAGAAAACATTGCTGAGAAGCACCAAACAGCTATGTTAGTGTTTCTGGGGTTAAAATGTGTCTTAATCCAATGCAAATGACTAATTATAAGAGTTTGAGATTGATGTGGAGAGTTTAAAAGCCACTTATACCCATTTTGTCCCAAAAAGGCTAAAACCAAGAAAACATTGCTTAGAAGCACTAAACAGCTTTGTTAGTGTTTCTGGGGTTAATATGTGTCTTAATCCAATGCAACTGACTAATTATAAGAGTTTGAGATAGATGTGGAGAGTTTAAAAGCCACTTATACACATTTTGTCCCAAAACAGGCTAAAATCAAGAAAACATTGCTTAGAAGCTGTAAACAGCTTTGTTAGTGTTTCTAGGGTTAAAATGTGTCTTAATCCAATGCAACTGACTAATTATAAGAGTTTGAGATTGATGTGGAGAGTTTAAAAGCCACTTATACCCATTTTGTCCCAAAACAGGCTAAAACAAAGAAAACATTGCTTAGAAGCTCTAAACAGCTATGTTAGTGTTTCTGGGGTTAAAATGTGTCTTAGTCCAATGCAACTGACTAACTATAAGAGTTTGAGATGGATGTGGAGAGTTTAAAAGCCACTTATACACATTTTGTCCCAAAACATGCTAAAATCAAGAAAACATTGCTTAGAAGCTGTAAACAGCTTTGTTAGTGTTTCTGGGGTAAAAATGTGTCTTAATCCAATGCAACTGACTAATTATAAGAGTTTGAGATTGATGTGGAGAGTTTAAAAGCCACTTATACCCATTTTGTCCCAAAACAGGCTAAAACCAAGAAACATTGCTGAGAAGCACCAAAGAGCTATGTTAGTGTTTCTGGGGTTAAAATGTGTCTTAATCCAATGCAAATGACTATTTTTAAGAGTTTGAGATTGATGTGGAGAGTTTTAAAGCCACTTATACCCATTTTGTCCCAAAAAGGCTAAAACCAAGAAAACATTGCTTAGAAGCACTAAACAGCTTTGTTAGTGATTCTGGGGTTAAAATGTGTCTTAATCCAAAGCAACTGACTAATTATATGAGTTTGAGATGGATGTGGAGAGTTTAAAAGCCACTTGTACTCATTTTGTCCCAAAACAGGTTAAAATTAAGAAAACATTGCTTAGAAGCACTAAACAGCTTTGTTAGTGTTTTTGTGGTTAAAATGTGTCTTAATCCAATGCAACTGACTAATTATAAGAGTTTGAGATGGATGTGGAGAGTTTAAAAGCCACTTATACCCATTTTGTCCCAAAACAGGCTAAAAGCAAGAAAACATTGCTTAGAAGCACTAAACAGCTTTGTTAGTGTTTCTGTGGTTAAAATGTGTCTTAATCCAATGAAACTAACTAATTATAAGAGTTTTAGATAGATGTGGAGAGTTTAAAAGCCACTTATACCCATTTTGTCCCAAAACAGGCTAAAACCAAGAAAACATTGCTTAGAAGCTCTAAACAGCTATGTTAGTGTTTCTGGGGTTAAAATGTGTCTTAATCCAATGCAACTGACTATTTATAAGAGTTTGAGATGGATGTGGAGAGTTAAAAAACACTTATACATATTTTGTCCCAAAACAGGCTAAAATCAAGAAAACATTGCTTAGAAGCTGTAAACAGCTTTGTTAGTGTTTCTAGGGTTAAAAAGTGTCTTAATCCAATGCAACTGACTAATTATAAGAGTTTGAGATTGATGTGGAGAGTTTAAAAGCCACTTATACCCATTTTGTCCCAAAACAGGCTAAAACCAAGAAAACATTGCTTAGAAGCTCTAAACAGCTATGTTAGTGTTTCTGGGGTTAAAATGTGTCTTAATCCAATGCAACTGACTATTTATAAGAGTTTGAGATGGATGTGGAGAGTTTAGAAGCCACTTATACACATTTTGTCCCAAAACAGGCTAAAATCAAGAAAACATTGCTTAGAAGCTGTAACCAGCTTTGTTAGTGTTTCTAGGGTTAAAATGTGTCTTAATCCAATGCAACTTACTAATTATAAGAGTTTGAGATTGATGTGGAGAGTTTAAAAGCCACTTATACCCATTTTGTCCCAAAACAGGCTAAAACCAAGAAAACATTGCTGAGAAGCACCAAACAGCTATGTTAGTGTTTCTGGGGTTAAAATGTGTCTTAATCCAATGCAAATGACTAATTATAAGAGTTTGAGATTGATGTGGAGAGTTTAAAAGCCACTTATACCCATTTTGTCCCAAAAAGGCTAAAACCAAGAAAACATTGCTTAGAAGCACTAAACAGCTTTGTTAGTGTTTCTGGGGTTAATATGTGTCTGAATCCAATGCAACTGACTAATTATAAGAGTTTGAGATAGATGTGGAGAGTTTAAAAGCCACTTATACACATTTTGTCCCAAAACAGGCTAAAATCAAGAAAACATTGCTTAGAAGCTGTAACCAGCTTTGTTAGTGTTTCTAGGGTTAAAATGTGTCTTAATCCAATGCAACTTACTAATTATAAGAGTTTGAGATTGATGTGGAGAGTTTAAAAGCCACTTATACCCATTTTGTCCCAAAACAAGCTAAAACCAAGAAAACATTGCTGAGAAGCACCAAACAGCTATGTTAGTGTTTCTGGGGTTAAAATGTGTCTTAATCCAATGCAAATGACTATTTATAAGAGTTTGAGATGGATGTGGAGAGTTTAAAAGCCACTTATACACATTTTGTCCCAAAACAGGCTAAAATCAAGAAAACATTGCTTAGAAGCTGTAAACAGCTTTGTTAGTGTTTCTAGGGTTAAAATGTGTCTTAATCCAATGCAACTGACTAATTATAAGAGTTTGAGATTGATGTGGAGAGTTTAAAAGCCACTTATACCCATTTTGTCCCAAAACAGGCTAAAACCAAGAAAACATTTCTTAGAAGCTCTAAACAGCTATGTTAGTGTTTCTGGGGTTAAAATGTGTCTTAATCCAATGCAACTGACTATTTATAAGAGTTTGAGATGGATGTGGAGAGTTTAAAAGCCACTTATACACATTTTGTCCCAAAACAGGCTAAAATCAAGAAAACATTGCTTAGAAGCTGTAAACAGCTTTGTTAGTGTTTCTAGGGTTAAAATGTGTCTTAATCCAATGCAACTTACTAATTATAAGAGTTTGAGATTGATGTGGAGAGTTTAAAAGCCACTTATACCCATTTTGTCCCAAAACAGGCTAAAACCAAGAAAACATTGCTGAGAAGCACCAAACAGCTATGTTAGTGTTTCTGGGGTTAAAATGTGTCTTAATCCAATGCAAATGACTAATTATAAGAGTTTGAGATTGATGTGGAGAGTTTAAAAGCCACTTATACCCATTTTGTCCCAAAAAGGCTAAAACCAAGAAAACATTGCTTAGAAGCACTAAACAGCTTTGTTAGTGTTTCTGGGGTTAATATGTGTCTTAATCCAATGCAACTGACTAATTATAAGAGTTTGAGATAGATGTGGAGAGTTTAAAAGCCACTTATACACATTTTGTCCCAAAACAGGCTAAAATCAAGAAAACATTGCTTAGAAGCTGTAAACAGCTTTGTTAGTGTTTCTAGGGTTAAAATGTGTCTTAATCCAATGCAACTGACTAATTATAAGAGTTTGAGATTGATGTGGAGAGTTTAAAAGCCACTTATACCCATTTTGTCCCAAAACAGGCTAAAACAAAGAAAACATTGCTTAGAAGCTCTAAACAGCTATGTTAGTGTTTCTGGGGTTAAAATGTGTCTTAGTCCAATGCAACTGACTAACTATAAGAGTTTGAGATGGATGTGGAGAGTTTAAAAGCCACTTATACACATTTTGTCCCAAAACATGCTAAAATCAAGAAAACATTGCTTAGAAGCTGTAAACAGCTTTGTTAGTGTTTCTGGGGTAAAAATGTGTCTTAATCCAATGCAACTGACTAATTATAAGAGTTTGAGATTGATGTGGAGAGTTTAAAAGCCACTTATACCCATTTTGTCCCAAAACAGGCTAAAACCAAGAAACATTGCTGAGAAGCACCAAAGAGCTATGTTAGTGTTTCTGGGGTTAAAATGTGTCTTAATCCAATGCAAATGACTATTTTTAAGAGTTTGAGATTGATGTGGAGAGTTTTAAAGCCACTTATACCCATTTTGTCCCAAAAAGGATAAAACCAAGAAAACATTGCTTAGAAGCACTAAACAGCTTTGTTAGTGATTCTGGGGTTAAAATGTGTCTTAATCCAAAGCAACTGACTAATTATATGAGTTTGAGATGGATGTGGAGAGTTTAAAAGCCACTTGTACTCATTTTGTCCCAAAACAGGTTAAAATTAAGAAAACATTGCTTAGAAGCACTAAACAGCTTTGTTAGTGTTTTTGTGGTTAAAATGTGTCTTAATCCAATGCAACTGACTAATTATAAGAGTTTGAGATGGATGTGGAGAGTTTAAAAGCCACTTATACCCATTTTGTCCCAAAACAGGCTAAAAGCAAGAAAACATTGCTTAGAAGCACTAAACAGCTTTGTTAGTGTTTCTGTGGTTAAAATGTGTCTTAATCCAATGAAACTAACTAATTATAAGAGTTTTAGATAGATGTGGAGAGTTTAAAAGCCACTTATACCCATTTTGTCCCAAAACAGGCTAAAACCAAGAAAACATTGCTTAGAAGCTCTAAACAGCTATGTTAGTGTTTCTGGGGTTAAAATGTGTCTTAATCCAATGCAACTGACTATTTATAAGAGTTTGAGATGGATGTGGAGAGTTTAAAAGACACTTATACATATTTTGTCCCAAAACAGGCTAAAATCAAGAAAACATTGCTTAGAAGCTGTAAACAGCTTTGTTAGTGTTTCTAGGGTTAAAAAGTGTCTTAATCCAATGCAACTGACTAATTATAAGAGTTTGAGATTGATGTGGAGAGTTTAAAAGCCACTTATACCCATTTTGTCCCAAAACAGGCTAAAACCAAGAAAACATTGCTTAGAAGCTCTAAACAGCTATGTTAGTGTTTCTGGGGTTAAAATGTGTCTTAATCCAATGCAACTGACTATTTATAAGAGTTTGAGATGGATGTGGAGAGTTTAGAAGCCACTTATACACATTTTGTCCCAAAACAGGCTAAAATCAAGAAAACATTGCTTAGAAGCTGTAACCAGCTTTGTTAGTGTTTCTAGGGTTAAAATGTGTCTTAATCCAATGCAACTTACTAATTATAAGAGTTTGAGATTGATGTGGAGAGTTTAAAAGCCACTTATACCCATTTTGTCCAAAAACAGGCTAAAACCAAGAAAACATTGCTGAGAAGCACCAAACAGCTATGTTAGTGTTTCTGGGGTTAAAATGTGTCTTAATCCAATGCAAATGACTAATTATAAGAGTTTGAGATTGATGTGGAGAGTTTAAAAGCCACTTATACCCATTTTGTCCCAAAAAGGCTAAAACCAAGAAAACATTGCTTAGAAGCACTAAACAGCTTTGTTAGTGTTTCTGGGGTTAATATGTGTCTGAATCCAATGCAACTGACTAATTATAAGAGTTTGAGATAGATGTGGAGAGTTTAAAAGCCACTTATACACATTTTGTCCCAAAACAGGCTAAAATCAAGAAAACATTGCTTAGAAGCTGTAAACAGCTTTGTTAGTGTTTCTAGGGTTAAAATGTGTCTTAATCCAATGCAACTGACTAATTATAAGAGTTTGAGATTGATGTGGAGAGTTTAAAAGCCACTTATACCCATTTTGTCCCAAAACAGGCTAAAACCAAGAAAACATTGCTTAGAAGCTCTAAACAGCTATGTTAGTGTTTCTGGGGTTAAAATGTGTCTTAATCCAATGCAACTGACTATTTATAAGAGTTTGAGATGGATGTGGAGAGTTTAGAAGCCACTTATACACATTTTGTCCCAAAACAGGCTAAAATCAAGAAAACATTGCTTAGAAGCTGTAAGCAGCTTTGTTAGTGTTTCTAGGGTTAAAATGTGTCTTAATCCAATGCAACTTACTAATTATAAGAGTTTGAGATTGATGTGGAGAGTTTAAAAGCCACTTATACCCATTTTGTCCCAAAACAGGCTAAAACCAAGAAAACATTGCTGAGAAGCACCAAGCAGCTATGTTAGTGTTTCTGGGGGTTAAAATGTGTCTTAATCCAATGCAAATGACTAATTATAAGAGTTTGAGATTGATGTGGAGAGTTTAAAAGCCACTTATACCCATTTTGTCCCAAAACAGGCTAAAAGCAAGAAAACATTGCTTAGAAGCACTAAACAGCTTTGTTAGTGTTTCTGTGGTTAAAATGTGTCTTAATCCAATGAAACTAACTAATTATAAGAGTTTTAGATAGATGTGGAGAGTTTAAAAGCCACTTATACCCATTTTGTCCCAAAACAGGCTAAAACCAAGAAAACATTGCTTAGAAGCTCTAAACAGCTATGTTAGTGTTTCTGGGGTTAAAATGTGTCTTAATCCAATGCAACTGACTATTTATAAGAGTTTGAGATGGATGTGGAGAGTTTAAAAGACACTTATACATATTTTGTCCCAAAACAGGCTAAAATCAAGAAAACATTGCTTAGAAGCTGTAAACAGCTTTGTTAGTGTTTCTAGGGTTAAAAAGTGTCTTAATCCAATGCAACTGACTAATTATAAGAGTTTGAGATTGATGTGGAGAGTTTAAAAGCCACTTATACCCATTTTGTCCCAAAACAGGCTAAAACCAAGAAAACATTGCTTAGAAGCTCTAAACAGCTATGTTAGTGTTTCTGGGGTTAAAATGTGTCTTAATCCAATGCAACTGACTATTTATAAGAGTTTGAGATGGATGTGGAGAGTTTAGAAGCCACTTATACACATTTTGTCCCAAAACAGGCTAAAATCAAGAAAACATTGCTTAGAAGCTGTAACCAGCTTTGTTAGTGTTTCTAGGGTTAAAATGTGTCTTAATCCAATGCAACTTACTAATTATAAGAGTTTGAGATTGATGTGGAGAGTTTAAAAGCCACTTATACCCATTTTGTCCCAAAACAGGCTAAAACCAAGAAAACATTGCTGAGAAGCACCAAACAGCTATGTTAGTGTTTCTGGGGTTAAAATGTGTCTTAATCCAATGCAAATGACTAATTATAAGAGTTTGAGATTGATGTGGAGAGTTTAAAAGCCACTTATACCCATTTTGTCCCAAAAAGGCTAAAACCAAGAAAACATTGCTTAGAAGCACTAAACAGCTTTGTTAGTGTTTCTGGGGTTAATATGTGTCTGAATCCAATGCAACTGACTAATTATAAGAGTTTGAGATAGATGTGGAGAGTTTAAAAGCCACTTATACACATTTTGTCCCAAAACAGGCTAAAATCAAGAAAACATTGCTTAGAAGCTGTAAACAGCTTTGTTAGTGTTTCTAGGGTTAAAATGTGTCTTAATCCAATGCAACTGACTAATTATAAGAGTTTGAGATTGATGTGGAGAGTTTAAAAGCCACTTATACCCATTTTGTCCCAAAACAGGCTAAAACAAAGAAAACATTGCTTAGAAGCTCTAAACAGCTATGTTAGTGTTTCTGGGGTTAAAATGTGTCTTAGTCCAATGCAACTGACTAACTATAAGAGTTTGAGATGGATGTGGAGAGTTTAAAAGCCACTTATACACATTTTGTCCCAAAACATGCTAAAATCAAGAAAACATTGCTTAGAAGCTGTAAACAGCTTTGTTAGTGTTTCTGGGGTAAAAATGTGTCTTAATCCAATGCAACTGACTAATTATAAGAGTTTGAGATTGATGTGGAGAGTTTAAAAGCCACTTATACCCATTTTGTCCCAAAACAGGCTAAAACCAAGAAACATTGCTGAGAAGCACCAAAGAGCTATGTTAGTGTTTCTTGTAAGTTTGAGAGTAGAGTAATCAAGAGATTATGGAAGAGAGTATGAAAGAGAGTGAAATCGTGTAAAGAGTGAGGAGAGTGAACGATTGAGAGAGAGAGTGTTGGAGAAAGAGAATAAACTCTCTTCTTACTTCTATTAGTATGATACTTACAAACTATTTAAAGACATATACAAATAGGATATTCTCTTAGGATCCTATGCACACTAATATGAGGAGAAAGCGACATCTCCTTATTCTAACATGTGATCTCCTCTTCTCTCTTGCAACTTGCTCCAACGGCTACAAAGGAAGGATCGAGATGAATGGCGACCGTTGGAGGATCTCTTTGGTGGATTGGGCTCATGAAGACTTCTATTTGAGGATGGCCCGTTGGTTGGTCGTACGGACGTCCGTACGGTCGTACGGACAAGTGTGTGTGCCGGTTCATACTCCCCCTCAAGCTTGACTTGGGGAACTAGTCAAGCTTGACAACATAGGCACCCACCTCATTAAAAACCTTAGTATAGAAAAACCTCTTGGGAAAACTATACTTAAGGGAAAAAGAGTGTAGGCGCCAAAACAAAGCAAGTCATGGCCGAGTGAGGTTTAGGAGGCCAAGCTTAGGATGGATGTATTCACACACTTGGGGGCTCGCAGCTTTAGTCAGGACGTCTGCAAGTTGTTCTTTGCTTTCGGTATGGCAAGGTAAGACAACTCCAAGCTTGATTTGTTCTCGGACCTTATGGCAATCCACTTCAATGTGCTTGGTCCGCTCATGGAACACTGAATTGGTTGCTATATGAATGGCTGCTTCGTTATCACAGTGCATGGTGATCGGCTTTGTTGATTCTATTCCAAGATCCTTGAGTAACATCTTCAGCCACATTAGCTCCGTCGTTAGCTTCCTCATAGCTCTATACTCGGATTCGGCACTTGAGAGTGAGACGACCTTTTGCTTCTTGCTCTTCCATGTGACCAGGTTCCCTCCAAGGAACGTGCAATAGCCTGTGGTTGAGCGTCGGTCCCCACGATCTCCGGCATAGTCAGCGTCGCAGTAGCCTACCAACTCGGTGCTCTTGTTGCGTCCCATCCATATGCCTTGGCCGGGTGAGCCCTTGATGTACTTGAGGATCCGTGTCAGCATGTTCCAATGGTGCACGGTGGGGTTCTTCATATGCTGGCTTACCTGGTTCACGGCAAAGCAAATGTCAGGCCGTGTGATAGTTAAATAAATGAGCTTACCGACTAGCCGCCGGTAGAGGCTAACGTCCTCGAATGGAGCGGTGTCAAGCTCCCCCTGTCCTCCATCCTTGTAATTCTCTTCTAGGGGCGTTGTTACTGCCTTAGCTCCTAGTTTTCCTGTTTCACTCAATAAGTCTAGTGCATACTTTCTTTGAGATAACAATAACCCTTCATTTGATCTATAAACTTCTATCCCAAGAAAGTATTTCAACTCTCCAAGATCTTTAATATCAAAAACTGATTTCAAGAATGTTTTAGAGTCTTGAATACCTACCGAGTCACTTCCAGTGATGATGATATCATCAACATACACTAGAATGACTACTATACCTTTGGCGCTTGGTAAGGTGAACAAGGTGTGGTCAGCTTCGGATTTGCGAAAGCCTTTGTCAAGAAGTGTGGTGCTAAGCTTGTGATACCAAGCCCTTGGTGACTGCTTCAAGCCATAGATAGCTTTGTTGAGTTTCAAGACCTTTCCCGGACCAATAGTATCCTCCAAACCCGGTGGTGGTCGCATATACACTTCATCCTCCAGTTCTCCTTGCAAGAAGGCGTTCTTCACGTCCATTTGCCAAAGTTCCCAGTCGAGGTTGGTGGCGAGAGAGAGTACAACTCGAACCGTGTGAAGCTTAGCCACCGGAGCAAACGTATCAAGATAGTCCTCCCCATACGTTTGCGTGAAACCGCGTGCGACTAGGCGGGCTTTGTGGCGTTCAATCTCCCCATTGCTCTTATATTTGATTGTGAAGATATACCGAGAGGTGACAGCCTTCTTGCCCTTGGGTAAGTCAGCCTCGTCCCATGTATGATTTTGCACCATGGCCGTATTCTCGGCATCCACTGCATCTCTCCATACTTTGTGCTGCTTAGCCTCATCATAGGTCTTGGGGATCCAATCCTCATCAATATGGCCAAGAAACACTTGATGCTCTATCGGAAAATGAGCCAAGGTGCACACGGCCTGAATCGGATGAGCAACGGCCATGTTGTTGTAGTACACACGGGTGTTCTTCCAATGACTAGGAGGATACTTGATACGTTGGCTGCGCCGAAGAGGAACTATAGCCCCAGCTTCGGAGTTGGCTCGTCCTGGAGTAATGATCTCCTCAAGCTGGTCAGCCGTCCCCTCGGTTGTTTCGGCCGTGTTGTCCGCGAGTGACTCGGGTGCTTCCTCATGCTGCTCAGTATGGTCATCGGCATGTGTAGCAGGCTCAGGCTCAGTAGATGGCTCAGGTTGTTCTGGTGATGCTGGTCTGGCTGACTCAGTAGTGATCCGATCGTTTTCAAGACCTAGTCGCTCAAGGATTACTCGGAGGTTGCGCGTCCGATCAGATGGTGAATCAGAGAGGTTACGGAGCTCATCCCAATTCTTCTCATCGTAAAAGCCTTGTGTCTCCATGAACTTGACATCACGAGATACTAGAACCCTCCTTGTTGTAGGGTCATAGCACTTATACCCCTTTTGTGTGGTAGAGTAGCCAAGAAACATAGCCTTTGTACTCTTTGCATCAAGCTTGTCTCTTAGCTCACCTGGTCGCAACACATAGCACACACAACCAAACACTCGTAAGTGATCAAATGTAGGTTTGTCATTCGTTAATACCTCAAATGGAGACACATCTTTTAGGATCTTTGTTGGTGTGCGGTTAATAAGATAACAAGCGGCTAGCACAGCATCTCCCCAAAACCTCTTTGGAACCCTTGTGTGAAACATCATAGACCTTGCTACTTCCATGAGATGCCTATTCTTTCTCTCAGCCACTCCATTTTGTTGTGGTGTGTAAGGACAGCTAGTTTGATGAAGAATTCCATGTTTGGCTAGATATTGTTTAAAGGCATGGCTTGTGTACTCTCCACCATTATCTGATCTCAAAATTTTAATCTTGGCATGAAAGTGGTTAGTGACATAATTTTGAAAATTAGTAAAGGCCTCAAGGACTCTATCCTTAGAGGGAAGCAAAGTTATCCAAGTATATTTTGATTTTTCATCAATAAAAGTCACAAAATACTTTTGATTATCTCTAGATAAGCAAGGAGATGTCCAAACATCAGAATGAATTAAATCAAAACATTTTTCATAAATAGTAATAGATTTAGGGAAAACAGCCTTGCAATGTTTACCAAGAATACAAGCCTCACACTCATCATTTTGAAAAGAAACATTAGGAAATATTAAGGATAAAGCTCTTGTGTGAGGGTGTCCTAGCCTAGCATGTAAAATAGAATCACTAGGTTTCATAATAACCGAATTAAAACAAGATGCATTAGAAGATAAGTTCAAGTCCTCAAGCACATAGAGGTCATCCTTGGATCCTCCTTGACCAAGAACCTTACTTGTCTCAATATCCTGAAAATGAACATTGTTAGGACCAAATATAGCATAACAATTTAAATCAGTAGTGGCTCTCTTAACTGATAGCAAGTTAGAAGTAAAGTTTGGCATATAAAATGCCTTAGTCTCCTTATCAAATAGTTTCAAGTTTCCTATGCCTTTAACTGGTACTTTCTCACCATTTGCTATTATTACATTACCATTAGCAGGTTTAATATCACTAATTAGCCTAGAATCACTAATCATGTGATGGGATGCACCAGAATCAACTATGAGGGGTTTAATTTTGTTTGAGGCAAGAAACGCCTTACCGGTGGCCTCTTTGATGGCTTTGATGAGCGCATCAAGGTCGGACCGCCTTACCAGCTCGGACGATGCTGCAGCAAGAGCAGTTCCACTGGTCACTTGTTGAGGCTGCTCAGAGATTGACTCCCCCATGGCTACTGCTTGATGAGCTCTCGGTGGTCCTCCGCGGTTTGGTCGTCCACCTCGGATGGTACCCGGCGGTGGTGCTAGATGAGGGTGTAGAATCCAGCAGCGGCTCTTGAAGTGACCAAGCTTCTTACAATGCTCACAAAATGGCGGGTTGTTCTTGTCCTCCGGCTTGTAGTAGCCCTTGTTTGCTGATGCCGTCTCAGCTTTGTTAGCGGTCACAAGTTCTCCCTTGCCGCCAAACAATCCCATGGAGCCATGCTCCTTTTGAATTTGGTTACAGACATCATCAAGGCTAGGGAGCTTGTCCGACCGTAGAATATGCTTGATAAGGTCATTGTAGGAGGGGTTCAAGGTCAAGAGAAGGCCGAACACCTTATCTTGTTCACGCCTCTCATTCAGAATGGCCGGATCTATAGTCGCCGGCCGGAGCATCTCTAGTTCAGCCCAAAGGGACCTAAACTTCCCAAAGTGCTTGGTGAACTCCATGTCTTCTTGGTTGAGGTTGTTGATGGCCCTCTTAATCTCAAAAATTCGGTTTACATTTGTAACATTCCCAAAAACATTCTTGAGAGTGTCCCACAAGTCTTTTGCTGTCTCGCAATAAGAGTAAGCTTCAAGTATAGGTGCATCTAGGGAGTTTTGAATGATAGCTAGGACTCCCTGATCTTCTTGAAACCACTTGTTCTTTTCATCGACAAGATCCTTGCCGTCTTTGGTGGTCTCGCCACTAGGAGCTTCGCTTGTCTCAACATGGGACCAAAGTCCTCGGCCGCATAGGGCTGTCTTTGTGGTTCTAGCCCACAGTAAGTAATTCTCTCCCTTGAGAGTAACTGGAACAATGAGAGTTTTGGTAGTTTCCATGGAAAAGGATGAAGAGACCGTTGGTTAAAGCTATTGTCCAACGGTTAAAGAAAGAAGATTCAAGAACAAGAAATTTCAAGAACAAGAAAGAGAATGCGGAAGGGAGTGGTGGAGATTTGAGGCAAGAACAGAATCAAATCTGCTCTGATACCATGTAAGTTTGAGAGTAGAGTAATCAAGAGATTATGGAAGAGAGTATGAAAGAGAGTGAAATCGTGTAAAGAGTGAGGAGAGTGAACGATTGAGAGAGAGAGTGTTGGAGAAAGAGAATAAACTCTCTTCTTACTTCTATTAGTATGATACTTACAAACTATTTAAAGACATATACAAATAGGATATTCTCTTAGGATCCTATGCACACTAATATGAGGAGAAAGCGACATCTCCTTATTCTAACATGTGATCTCCTCTTCTCTCTTGCAACTTGCTCCAACGGCTACAAAGGAAGGATCGAGATGAATGGCGACCGTTGGAGGATCTCTTTGGTGGATTGGGCTCATGAAGACTTCTATTTGAGGATGGCCCGTTGGTTGGTCGTACGGACGTCCGTACGGTCGTACGGACAAGTGTGTGTGCCGGTTCATATTTCTGGGGTTAAAATGTGTCTTAATCCAATGCAAATGACTATTTTTAAGAGTTTGAGATTGATGTGGAGAGTTTTAAAGCCACTTATACCCATTTTGTCCCAAAAAGGCTAAAACCAAGAAAACATTGCTTAGAAGCACTAAACAGCTTTGTTAGTGATTCTGGGGTTAAAATGTGTCTTAATCCAAAGCAACTGACTAATTATATGAGTTTGAGATGGATGTGGAGAGTTTAAAAGCCACTTGTACTCATTTTGTCCCAAAACAGGTTAAAATTAAGAAAACATTGCTTAGAAGCACTAAACAGCTTTGTTAGTGTTTTTGTGGTTAAAATGTGTCTTAATCCAATGCAACTGACTAATTATAAGAGTTTGAGATGGATGTGGAGAGTTTAAAAGCCACTTATACCCATTTTGTCCCAAAACAGGCTAAAAGCAAGAAAACATTGCTTAGAAGCACTAAACAGCTTTGTTAGTGTTTCTGTGGTTAAAATGTGTCTTAATCCAATGAAACTAACTAATTATAAGAGTTTTAGATAGATGTGGAGAGTTTAAAAGCCACTTATACCCATTTTGTCCCAAAACAGGCTAAAACCAAGAAAACATTGCTTAGAAGCTCTAAACAGCTATGTTAGTGTTTCTGGGGTTAAAATGTGTCTTAATCCAATGCAACTGACTATTTATAAGAGTTTGAGATGGATGTGGAGAGTTTAAAAGACACTTATACATATTTTGTCCCAAAACAGGCTAAAATCAAGAAAACATTGCTTAGAAGCTGTAAACAGCTTTGTTAGTGTTTCTAGGGTTAAAAAGTGTCTTAATCCAATGCAACTGACTAATTATAAGAGTTTGAGATTGATGTGGAGAGTTTAAAAGCCACTTATACCCATTTTGTCCCAAAACAGGCTAAAACCAAGAAAACATTGCTTAGAAGCTCTAAACAGCTATGTTAGTGTTTCTGGGGTTAAAATGTGTCTTAATCCAATGCAACTGACTATTTATAAGAGTTTGAGATGGATGTGGAGAGTTTAGAAGCCACTTATACACATTTTGTCCCAAAACAGGCTAAAATCAAGAAAACATTGCTTAGAAGCTGTAACCAGCTTTGTTAGTGTTTCTAGGGTTAAAATGTGTCTTAATCCAATGCAACTTACTAATTATAAGAGTTTGAGATTGATGTGGAGAGTTTAAAAGCCACTTATACCCATTTTGTCCCAAAACAGGCTAAAACCAAGAAAACATTGCTGAGAAGCACCAAACAGCTATGTTAGTGTTTCTGGGGTTAAAATGTGTCTTAATCCAATGCAAATGACTAATTATAAGAGTTTGAGATTGATGTGGAGAGTTTAAAAGCCACTTATACCCATTTTGTCCCAAAAAGGCTAAAACCAAGAAAACATTGCTTAGAAGCACTAAACAGCTTTGTTAGTGTTTCTGGGGTTAATATGTGTCTGAATCCAATGCAACTGACTAATTATAAGAGTTTGAGATAGATGTGGAGAGTTTAAAAGCCACTTATACACATTTTGTCCCAAAACAGGCTAAAATCAAGAAAACATTGCTTAGAAGCTGTAAACAGCTTTGTTAGTGTTTCTAGGGTTAAAATGTGTCTTAATCCAATGCAACTGACTAATTATAAGAGTTTGAGATTGATGTGGAGAGTTTAAAAGCCACTTATACCCATTTTGTCCCAAAACAGGCTAAAACCAAGAAAACATTGCTTAGAAGCTCTAAACAGCTATGTTAGTGTTTCTGGGGTTAAAATGTGTCTTAATCCAATGCAACTGACTATTTATAAGAGTTTGAGATGGATGTGGAGAGTTTAGAAGCCACTTATACACATTTTGTCCCAAAACAGGCTAAAATCAAGAAAACATTGCTTAGAAGCTGTAACCAGCTTTGTTAGTGTTTCTAGGGTTAAAATGTGTCTTAATCCAATGCAACTTACTAATTATAAGAGTTTGAGATTGATGTGGAGAGTTTAAAAGCCACTTGTACTCATTTTGTCCCAAAACAGGTTAAAATTAAGAAAACATTGCTTAGAAGCACTAAACAGCTTTGTTAGTGTTTTTGTGGTTAAAATGTGTCTTAATCCAATGCAACTGACTAATTATAAGAGTTTGAGATGGATGTGGAGAGTTTAAAAGCCACTTATACCCATTTTGTCCCAAAACAGGCTAAAAGCAAGAAAACATTGCTTAGAAGCACTAAACAGCTTTGTTAGTGTTTCTGTGGTTAAAATGTGTCTTAATCCAATGAAACTAACTAATTATAAGAGTTTTAGATAGATGTGGAGAGTTTAAAAGCCACTTATACCCATTTTGTCCCAAAACAGGCTAAAACCAAGAAAACATTGCTTAGAAGCTCTAAACAGCTATGTTAGTGTTTCTGGGGTTAAAATGTGTCTTAATCCAATGCAACTGACTATTTATAAGAGTTTGAGATGGATGTGGAGAGTTTAAAAGACACTTATACATATTTTGTCCCAAAACAGGCTAAAATCAAGAAAACATTGCTTAGAAGCTGTAAACAGCTTTGTTAGTGTTTCTAGGGTTAAAAAGTGTCTTAATCCAATGCAACTGACTAATTATAAGAGTTTGAGATTGATGTGGAGAGTTTAAAAGCCACTTATACCCATTTTGTCCCAAAACAGGCTAAAACCAAGAAAACATTGCTTAGAAGCTCTAAACAGCTATGTTAGTGTTTCTGGGGTTAAAATGTGTCTTAATCCAATGCAACTGACTATTTATAAGAGTTTGAGATGGATGTGGAGAGTTTAGAAGCCACTTATACACATTTTGTCCCAAAACAGGCTAAAATCAAGAAAACATTGCTTAGAAGCTGTAACCAGCTTTGTTAGTGTTTCTAGGGTTAAAATGTGTCTTAATCCAATGCAACTGACTAATTATAAGAGTTTGAGATTGATGTGGAGAGTTTAAAAGCCACTTATACCCATTTTGTCCCAAAACAGGCTAAAACAAAGAAAACATTGCTTAGAAGCTCTAAACAGCTATGTTAGTGTTTCTGGGGTTAAAATGTGTCTTAGTCCAATGCAACTGACTAACTATAAGAGTTTGAGATGGATGTGGAGAGTTTAAAAGCCACTTATACACATTTTGTCCCAAAACATGCTAAAATCAAGAAAACATTGCTTAGAAGCTGTAAACAGCTTTGTTAGTGTTTCTGGGGTAAAAATGTGTCTTAATCCAATGCAACTGACTAATTATAAGAGTTTGAGATTGATGTGGAGAGTTTAAAAGCCACTTATACCCATTTTGTCCCAAAACAGGCTAAAACCAAGAAACATTGCTGAGAAGCACCAAAGAGCTATGTTAGTGTTTCTGGGGTTAAAATGTGTCTTAATCCAATGCAAATGACTATTTTTAAGAGTTTGAGATTGATGTGGAGAGTTTTAAAGCCACTTATACCCATTTTGTCCCAAAAAGGCTAAAACCAAGAAAACATTGCTTAGAAGCACTAAACAGCTTTGTTAGTGATTCTGGGGTTAAAATGTGTCTTAATCCAAAGCAACTGACTAATTATATGAGTTTGAGATGGATGTGGAGAGTTTAAAAGCCACTTGTACTCATTTTGTCCCAAAACAGGTTAAAATTAAGAAAACATTGCTTAGAAGCACTAAACAGCTTTGTTAGTGTTTTTGTGGTTAAAATGTGTCTTAATCCAATGCAACTGACTAATTATAAGAGTTTGAGATGGATGTGGAGAGTTTAAAAGCCACTTATACCCATTTTGTCCCAAAACAGGCTAAAAGCAAGAAAACATTGCTTAGAAGCACTAAACAGCTTTGTTAGTGTTTCTGTGGTTAAAATGTGTCTTAATCCAATGAAACTAACTAATTATAAGAGTTTTAGATAGATGTGGAGAGTTTAAAAGCCACTTATACCCATTTTGTCCCAAAACAGGCTAAAACCAAGAAAACATTGCTTAGAAGCTCTAAACAGCTATGTTAGTGTTTCTGGGGTTAAAATGTGTCTTAATCCAATGCAACTGACTATTTATAAGAGTTTGAGATGGATGTGGAGAGTTTAAAAGACACTTATACATATTTTGTCCCAAAACAGGCTAAAATCAAGAAAACATTGCTTAGAAGCTGTAAACAGCTTTGTTAGTGTTTCTAGGGTTAAAAAGTGTCTTAATCCAATGCAACTGACTAATTATAAGAGTTTGAGATTGATGTGGAGAGTTTAAAAGCCACTTATACCCATTTTGTCCCAAAACAGGCTAAAACCAAGAAAACATTGCTTAGAAGCTCTAAACAGCTATGTTAGTGTTTCTGGGGTTAAAATGTGTCTTAATCCAATGCAACTGACTATTTATAAGAGTTTGAGATGGATGTGGAGAGTTTAGAAGCCACTTATACACATTTTGTCCCAAAACAGGCTAAAATCAAGAAAACATTGCTTAGAAGCTGTAACCAGCTTTGTTAGTGTTTCTAGGGTTAAAATGTGTCTTAATCCAATGCAACTTACTAATTATAAGAGTTTGAGATTGATGTGGAGAGTTTAAAAGCCACTTATACCCATTTTGTCCCAAAACAGGCTAAAACCAAGAAAACATTGCTGAGAAGCACCAAACAGCTATGTTAGTGTTTCTGGGGTTAAAATGTGTCTTAATCCAATGCAAATGACTAATTATAAGAGTTTGAGATTGATGTGGAGAGTTTAAAAGCCACTTATACCCATTTTGTCCCAAAAAGGCTAAAACCAAGAAAACATTGCTTAGAAGCACTAAACAGCTTTGTTAGTGTTTCTGGGGTTAATATGTGTCTGAATCCAATGCAACTGACTAATTATAAGAGTTTGAGATAGATGTGGAGAGTTTAAAAGCCACTTATACACATTTTGTCCCAAAACAGGCTAAAATCAAGAAAACATTGCTTAGAAGCTGTAAACAGCTTTGTTAGTGTTTCTAGGGTTAAAATGTGTCTTAATCCAATGCAACTGACTAATTATAAGAGTTTGAGATTGATGTGGAGAGTTTAAAAGCCACTTATACCCATTTTGTCCCAAAACAGGCTAAAACCAAGAAAACATTGCTTAGAAGCTCTAAACAGCTATGTTAGTGTTTCTGGGGTTAAAATGTGTCTTAATCCAATGCAACTGACTATTTATAAGAGTTTGAGATGGATGTGGAGAGTTTAGAAGCCACTTATACACATTTTGTCCCAAAACAGGCTAAAATCAAGAAAACATTGCTTAGAAGCTGTAACCAGCTTTGTTAGTGTTTCTAGGGTTAAAATGTGTCTTAATCCAATGCAACTTACTAATTATAAGAGTTTGAGATTGATGTGGAGAGTTTAAAAGCCACTTGTACTCATTTTGTCCCAAAACAGGTTAAAATTAAGAAAACATTGCTTAGAAGCACTAAACAGCTTTGTTAGTGTTTCTGTGGTTAAAATGTGTCTTAATCCAATGAAACTAACTAATTATAAGAGTTTTAGATAGATGTGGAGAGTTTAAAAGCCACTTATACCCATTTTGTCCCAAAACAGGCTAAAACCAAGAAAACATTGCTTAGAAGCTCTAAACAGCTATGTTAGTGTTTCTGGGGTTAAAATGTGTCTTAATCCAATGCAAATGACTAATTATAAGAGTTTGAGATTGATGTGGAGAGTTTAAAAGCCACTTATACCCATTTTGTCCCAAAAAGGCTAAAACCAAGAAAACATTGCTTAGAAGCACTAAACAGCTTTGTTAGTGTTTCTGGGGTTAATATGTGTCTTAATCCAATGCAACTGACTAATTATAAGAGTTTGAGATAGATGTGGAGAGTTTAAAAGCCACTTATACACATTTTGTCCCAAAACAGGCTAAAATCAAGAAAACATTGCTTAGAAGCTGTAAACAGCTTTGTTAGTGTTTCTAGGGTTAAAATGTGTCTTAATCCAATGCAACTGACTAATTATAAGAGTTTGAGATTGATGTGGAGAGTTTAAAAGCCACTTATACCCATTTTGTCCCAAAACAGGCTAAAACAAAAAAAACATTGCTTAGAAGCTCTAAACAGCTATGTTAGTGTTTCTGGGGTTAAAATGTGTCTTAGTCCAATGCAACTGACTAACTATAAGAGTTTGAGATGGATGTGGAGAGTTTAAAAGCCACTTATACACATTTTGTCCCAAAACATGCTAAAATCAAGAAAACATTGCTTAGAAGCTGTAAACAGCTTTGTTAGTGTTTCTGGGGTAAAAATGTGTCTTAATCCAATGCAACTGACTAATTATAAGAGTTTGAGATTGATGTGGAGAGTTTAAAAGCCACTTATACCCATTTTGTCCCAAAACAGGCTAAAACCAAGAAACATTGCAGAGAAGCACCAAAGAGCTATGTTAGTGTTTCTGGGGTTAAAATGTGTCTTAATCCAATGCAAATGACTATTTTTAAGAGTTTGAGATTGATGTGGAGAGTTTTAAAGCCACTTATACCCATTTTGTCCCAAAAAGGCTAAAACCAAGAAAACATTGCTTAGAAGCACTAAACAGCTTTGTTAGTGATTCTGGGGTTAAAATGTGTCTTAATCCAAAGCAACTGACTAATTATATGAGTTTGAGATGGATGTGGAGAGTTTAAAAGCCACTTGTACTCATTTTGTCCCAAAACAGGTTAAAATTAAGAAAACATTGCTTAGAAGCACTAAACAGCTTTGTTAGTGTTTTTGTGGTTAAAATGTGTCTTAATCCAATGCAACTGACTAATTATAAGAGTTTGAGATGGATGTGGAGAGTTTAAAAGCCACTTATACCCATTTTGTCCCAAAACAGGCTAAAAGCAAGAAAACATTGCTTAGAAGCACTAAACAGCTTTGTTAGTGTTTCTGTGGTTAAAATGTGTCTTAATCCAATGAAACTAACTAATTATAAGAGTTTTAGATAGATGTGGAGAGTTTAAAAGCCACTTATACCCATTTTGTCCCAAAACAGGCTAAAACCAAGAAAACATTGCTTAGAAGCTCTAAACAGCTATGTTAGTGTTTCTGGGGTTAAAATGTGTCTTAATCCAATGCAACTGACTATTTATAAGAGTTTGAGATGGATGTGGAGAGTTTAAAAGACACTTATACATATTTTGTCCCAAAACAGGCTAAAATCAAGAAAACATTGCTTAGAAGCTGTAAACAGCTTTGTTAGTGTTTCTAGGGTTAAAAAGTGTCTTAATCCAATGCAACTGACTAATTATAAGAGTTTGAGATTGATGTGGAGAGTTTAAAAGCCACTTATACCCATTTTGTCCCAAAACAGGCTAAAACCAAGAAAACATTGCTTAGAAGCTCTAAACAGCTATGTTAGTGTTTCTGGGGTTAAAATGTGTCTTAATCCAATGCAACTGACTATTTATAAGAGTTTGAGATGGATGTGGAGAGTTTAGAAGCCACTTATACACATTTTGTCCCAAAACAGGCTAAAATCAAGAAAACATTGCTTAGAAGCTGTAACCAGCTTTGTTAGTGTTTCTAGGGTTAAAATGTGTCTTAATCCAATGCAACTTACTAATTATAAGAGTTTGAGATTGATGTGGAGAGTTTAAAAGCCACTTATACCCATTTTGTCCCAAAACAGGCTAAAACCAAGAAAACATTGCTGAGAAGCACCAAACAGCTATGTTAGTGTTTCTGGGGTTAAAATGTGTCTTAATCCAATGCAAATGACTAATTATAAGAGTTTGAGATTGATGTGGAGAGTTTAAAAGCCACTTATACCCATTTTGTCCCAAAAAGGCTAAAACCAAGAAAACATTGCTTAGAAGCACTAAACAGCTTTGTTAGTGTTTCTGGGGTTAATATGTGTCTGAATCCAATGCAACTGACTAATTATAAGAGTTTGAGATAGATGTGGAGAGTTTAAAAGCCACTTATACACATTTTGTCCCAAAACAGGCTAAAATCAAGAAAACATTGCTTAGAAGCTGTAAACAGCTTTGTTAGTGTTTCTAGGGTTAAAATGTGTCTTAATCCAATGCAACTGACTAATTATAAGAGTTTGAGATTGATGTGGAGAGTTTAAAAGCCACTTATACCCATTTTGTCCCAAAACAGGCTAAAACCAAGAAAACATTGCTTAGAAGCTCTAAACAGCTATGTTAGTGTTTCTGGGGTTAAAATGTGTCTTAATCCAATGCAACTGACTATTTATAAGAGTTTGAGATGGATGTGGAGAGTTTAAAAGCCACTTATACACATTTTGTCCCAAAACAGGCTAAAATCAAGAAAACATTGCTTAGAAGCTGTAACCAGCTTTGTTAGTGTTTCTAGGGTTAAAATGTGTCTTAATCCAATGCAACTTACTAATTATAAGAGTTTGAGATTGATGTGGAGAGTTTAAAAGCCACTTATACCCATTTTGTCCCAAAACAGGCTAAAACCAAGAAAACATTGCTGAGAAGCACCAAACAGCTATGTTAGTGTTTCTGGGGGTTAAAATGTGTCTTAATCCAATGCAAATGACTAATTATAAGAGTTTGAGATTGATGTGGAGAGTTTAAAAGCCACTTATACCCATTTTGTCCCAAAAAGGCTAAAACCAAGAAAACATTGCTTAGAAGCACTAAACAGCTTTGTTAGTGTTTCAGGGGTTAATATGTGTCTTAATCCAATGCAACTGACTAATTATAAGAGTTTGAGATAGATGTGGAGAGTTTAAAAGCCATTTATACACATTTTGTCCCAAAACAGGCTAAAATCAAGAAAACATTGCTTAGAAGCTGTAAACAGCTTTGTTAGTGTTTCTAGGGTTAAAATGTGTCTTAATCCAATGCAACTGACTAATTATAAGAGTTTGAGATTGATGTGGAGAGTTTAAAAGGCACTTATACCCATTTTGTCCCAAAACAGGCTAAAACAAAGAAAACATTGCTTAGAAGCTCTAAACAGCTATGTTAGTGTTTCTGGGTTTAAAATGTGTCTTAGTCCAATGCAACTGACTAACTATAAGAGTTTGAGATGGATGTGGAGAGTTTAAAAGCCACTTATACACATTTTGTCCCAAAACATGCTAAAATCAAGAAAACATTGCTTAGAAGCTGTAAACAGCTTTGTTAGTGTTTCTGGGGTAAAAATGTGTCTTAATCCAATGCAACTGACTAATTATAAGAGTTTGAGATTGATGTGGAGAGTTTAAAAGCCACTTATACCCATTTTGTCCCAAAACAGGCTAAAACCAAGAAAATTGCTGAGAAGCACCAAAGAGCTATGTTAGTGTTTCTGGGGTTAAAATGTGTCTTAATCCAATGCAAATGACTATTTTTAAGAGTTTGAGATTGATGTGGAGAGTTTTAAAGCCACTTATACCCATTTTGTCCCAAAAAGGCTAAAACCAAGAAAACATTGCTTAGAAGTACTAAACAGCTTTGTTAGTGTTTCTGGGGTTAAAATGTGTCTTAATCCAATACAATTAACTAATTATAAGAGTTTGAGATAGATGTGGAGAGTTTAAAAGCCACTTATACCCATTTTGTCCCAAAACAGGCTAAAACCATGAAAACAATGCCTAGAAGCTGTAAACAGCTTTGTTAGTGTTTCTGGGGTTAAAAAGTGTCTTAATCCAATGCAACTGACTAATTATAAGAGTTTGAGATGGATGTGGAGAGTTTAAAAGCCACTTATACACATTTTGTCCCAAAACAGGCTAAAATCAAGAAAACATTGCTTAGAAGCTGTAAACAGCTTTTTTAGTGTTTCTGGGGTAAAAATGTGTCTTAATCCAATGCAACTGACTAATTATAAGAGTTTGAGATTGATGTGGAGAGTTTAAAAGCCACTTATACCCATTTTGTCCCAAAATAGGCTAAAACCAAGAAAACATTGCTGAGAAGCACCAAAGAGCTATGTTAGTGTTTCTGGGGTTAAAATGTGTCTTAATCCAATGCAAATGACTATTTTTAAGAGTTTGAGATTGATGTGGAGAGTTTAAAAGCCACTTATACCCATTTTGTCCCAAAAAGGCTAAAACCAAGAAAACATTGCTTAGAAGCACTAAACAGCTTTGTTAGTGTTTCAGGGGTTAATATGTGTCTTAATCCAATGCAAGTGACTAATTATAAGAGTTTGAGATAGATGTGGAGAGTTTAAAAGCCATTTATACACATTTTGTCCCAAAACAGGCTAAAATCAAGAAAACATTGCTTAGAAGCTGTAAACAGCTTTGTTAGTGTTTCTAGGGTTAAAATGTGTCTTAATCCAATGCAACTGACTAATTATAAGAGTTTGAGATTGATGTGGAGAGTTTAAAAGCCACTTATACCCATTTTGTTCCAAAACAAGCTAAAACAAAGAAAACATTGCTTAGAAGCTCTAAACAGCTATGTTAGTGTTTCTGGGTTTAAAATGTGTCTTAGTCCAATGCAACTGACTAACTATAAGAGTTTGAGATGGATGTGGAGAGTTTAAAAGCCACTTATACACATTTTGTCCCAAAACATGCTAAAATCAAGAAAACATTGCTTAGAAGCTGTAAACAGCTTTGTTAGTGTTTCTGGGGTAAAAATGTGTCTTAATCCAATGCAACTGACTAATTATAAGAGTTTGAGATTGATGTGGAGAGTTTAAAACCATGAAAACATTGCTTAGAAGCTCTAAACAGCTATGTTAGTGTTTCTGGGGTTAAAATGTGTCTTAATCCAATGCAACTGACTAATTATAAGAGTTTGAGATGGATGTGGAGAGTTTAAAAGCCACTTATACACATTTTGTCCCAAAACAGGCTAAAACCAAGAAAACATTGCCTAGAAGCTATAAACAGCTTTGTTAGTGTTTCTGGGATTAAAATGTATCTTAATCCAAAGCAACTGACTAATTATATGAGTTTGAGATGGATGTGGAGAGTTTAAAAGCCACTTATACCCATTTTGTCCCAAAAGAGGCTAAAACCAAGAAAACATTGCTTAGAAGCTCTAAACAGCTATGTTAGTGTTTCTGGGGTTAAAATGTGTCTTAATCCAATGCAACTAACTAATTATAAGAGTTTGAGATGGATGTGGAGAGTTTAGAAGCCACTTATACACATTTTGTCCCAAAACAGGCTAAAATCAAGAAAACATTCCTTAGAATCTGTAAACAGCTTTGTTAGTGTTTCTATGGTTAAAATGTGTCTTAATCCAATGCAACTGACTAATTATAAGAGTTTGAGATTGATGTGGAGAGTTTAAAAGCCACTTATACCCATTTTGTCCCAAAACAGGCTAAAACCAAGAAAACATTGCTGAGAAGCACCAAACAGCTATGTTAGTGTTTCTGGGGTTAAAATATGTCTTAATCCAATGCAAATGACTAATTATAAGAGTTTGAGATTGATGTGGAGAGTTTAAAAGCCACTTATACCCATTTTGTCCCAAAACAGGCTAAAACCAAGAAAACATTGCCTAGAAACTATAAACAGCTATGTTAGTGTTTCTGGGATTAAAATGTATCTTAATCCAAAGCAACTGACTAATTATATGAGTTTGAGATTGATGTGGAGAGTTTAAAAGCCACTTATACCCATTTTGTCCCAAAACAGGCTAAAACCAAGAAAACATTGCTTAGAAGCTCTAAACAGCTATGTTAGTGTTTCTGGGGTTAAAATGTGTCTTAATCCAATGCAACTGACTAACTATAAGAGTTTGAGATGGATGTGGAGAGTTTAAAAGCCACTTATACACATTTTGTCCCAAAACAGGCTAAAATCAAGAGAACATTGCTTAGAAGCTGTAAACAGCTTTGTTAGTGTTTCTGGGGTAAAAATGTGTCTTAATCCAAAGCAACTAACTAATTATAAGAGTTTGAGATTGATGTGGAGAGTTTAAAAGCCACTTATACCCATTTTGTCCCAAAACAGGCTAAAACCAAGAAAACATTGCTGAGAAGCACCAAACAGCTATGTTAGTGTTTCTGGGGTTAAAATGTGTCTTAATCCAAAGCAACTGACTAATTATATGAGTTTGAGATTGATGTGGAGAGTTTAAAAGCCACTTATACCCATTTTGTCCCAAAACAGGCTAAAACCAAGAAAACATTGCTTAGAAGCTCTAAACAGCTATGTTAGTGTTTCTGGGGTTAAAATGTGTCTTAATCCAATGCAACTGACTAACTATAAGAGTTTGAGATGGATGTGGAGAGTTTAAAAGCCACTTATACACATTTTGTCCCAAAACAGGCTAAAATCAAGAGAACATTGCTTAGAAGCTGTAAACAGCTTTGTTAGTGTTTCTGGGGTAAAAATGTTTCTTAATCCAAAGCAACTAACTAATTATAAGAGTTTGAGATTGATGTGGAGAGTTTAAAAGCCACTTATACCCATTTTGTCCCAAAACAGGCTAAAACCAAGAAAACATTGTCTAGAAGCTATAAACAGCTTTGTTAGTGTTTCTGGGATTAAAATGTATCTTAATCCAAGGCAACTGACTAATTATATGAGTTTGAGATGGATGTGGAGAGTTTAAAAGCCACTTATACCCATTTAGTCCCAAAACAGGTTAAAACCAAGAAAACATTGCTTAGAAGGTACTAAACAGCTTTGTTAGTGTTTCTGTGGTTAAAATGTATCTTAATCCAATGCAACTAACTAATTATAAGAGTTTTACATAGATGTGGTGTAAGACTTTGTAGAATAAAGAAGAGAATCAAGAGAATGGATATAGGTTTCGGTAGACAAAGAGAATGAGGAAGGAGAAAAGATTAGGTTTTCTTATTCCATAAGAAGCGATAATACAAGGTGGCTATGAGCCTATTTAAGGAAACACAAACTAGGGCTACACCCTTGACCGAGACACACAAGTGGGATAGGGACATTAGGAGAGAGACACACTACATCCCAAGGTGAAAGCGACAGCCCATCCTTACCAAACATGTGACTATTTCCTTCCCTTCTCTCTAACGGTTATAATGTGCTTCTCGATCCTTCTAGTGGGCTTCAGGCCTCCTCTCCATTCCTTATCACTAGAAGACTCGGCCATTTCACCACACTTGTACGGACAGCCCATATTCAACACTCGTACGGACGGCCATGGCTGCCTTAGGCTTATTCTTTTGATCAATACTCCCCCTCAAGCTTAGCCTAATGAAATGGCTAAGCTTGGAACCCGTGAAGCAGCACCTCATTAAAAACCTTGACTTAGAAAACCTCATGGGACAAAACCAAGTCAAGGGAAAAAGAGTGTGCTGTCCACGGATTAGAGAAGCTTGATCATGGCCGTGTAATGTCTACAAGTCCAAGTTTGCTATAGATGTGATCACAAACCTTGGAGCTTGCAGACTTGGTGAAGATGTCAGCTAGCTGATCTTGACTCCTTGTGTGGCATGGTAACACCACTCCTTCTTCAATCTTCTCTCTCACCTTGTGGCAATCGCTTTCTATGTGCTTGGTCCTCTCATGAAAGACCGAGTTTGTGGCAATGTGGATGGCCGCTTCATTGTCGCAATGCATGGTCATGGGCTGCTTTGTTTCGATGCCTAAGTCCTTGAGTAGACCCTTCAGCCATGTCATCTCGTTAGTGAGCTTCCTCATAGCTCTATACTCGGCCTCGGCGCTAGAGCATGAAACCACCTTTTGTTTCTTAGACCTCCATGTAACCATGTTGCCTCCAACGAACGTGCAGTACCCAGTAGTGGATCTTCTATCCAGCGTGTCGCCATTGTAATCCGCATCACAGTAGCCAACAATCTCGGTGTTGTCATTCTTGCCCATCCAAATACCTTGACCCGGACTGCCCTTGAGATAGCTTAGGATCCTCTCGACTTGACTCCATTGGTACTTGCTTGGTGCCTTCATATGTTGGCTAACCTGATTCACAGCATAACATATGTCAGGTCGTGTGATAGTAAGGTATATTAGCTTACCTACAAGCCGGCGGTAGCGTGTGACGTCTAAGAATGGCTCGTCCATTGGTTCCTTAGGTCGGCCTTCTTTTTCCCGTAAGCTCTCCCCCTTTCGCTTGAGCTGGTAGTCGTCATCAAGTGGCGTAGCGACCGGAGACACACCAAGCTTGCCAGTCTCCTCTAACAAGTCAAGAGTGTACTTGCGTTGTGAGAGGAAGAGTCCTTCCGGTGAGCGACAAATTTCAATACCAAGAAAGTATTTGAGTTCCCCAAGGTCCTTGATGTCAAATGCCGACTTGAGGGAGTCCTTGGTGTCCTGAATGGCCGCCTTATCATCACCAGTCACGATGATGTCGTCGACGTATATGAGCACCACCACCCAACCAATAGAGGTGCGACGTGTGAAGAGAGTATGATCAGCCTCCGATCGCTTAAAACCATAAGTCTTGAGAGTAGAGCTTAGTTTGTGGTACCAAGCTCGTGGGGACTGCTTAAGGCCATAGATGGCCTTACGTAGCCTCAAGACTTTTCCGGGTGTAACCATGTCTTCAAGGCCGGGAGGAGGCGTCATGTACACTTCTTCATCAAGTTCACCTTGAAGAAAGGCGTTCTTCACATCCATCTGCCATAAGTCCCATGATAGGTTGACAGCAAGAGACAGCACAACCCGAACCGTATGGAGCTTGGCCACGGGTGCAAAGGTGTCCGTGTAGTCCGCACCATAGGTTTGGGTGAAGCCACGGGCCACTAACCGGGCTTTATGCCGTTCAATGTCACCATTGCTCAAATACTTTATGGTGAACACCCATTTGGAGCTAACTGCCCGCTTGCCTTGAGGAAGATCCGATTCGTCCCACGTATGATTCCGGATCATGGCGCCGGTTTCATCCTTGACCGCATCTAACCAAACCTGATGCTCCTTGGCTTCATCATATGTCTGCGGGATCCAATTGGCGTCAACTTGGCCAAAGAAAGCTTGGTGATCAGCAGGTAACAGCTCAAGGGAACAAACGGACTGGATGGGATGAGCGACGGCTTGACTGTTGTAATATACACGCTTGTTCTTCCAAGTGGAGGGGTCAGATCGAGGTCTGGTGCTCCGACGCAGGACTGGTGCAGGAGGTGGATCCGTCCTAGGCAACTCCGTTGACGTACCGTCCGTAAGAACCGTCTCCGTGTTTTCCTCGGTAGGAGCCGCTGCCGGAGCATGTGTGTCCGGTGTAGGGCCAGGAACAGGAACACCGGCTATGGGTAGGCCAGACTCAAGGGACACACTATCTTGGGCTGAAACATTGTTATTCGTATCTCCTTGGTCAGACCCACCGTCGGTAGGAGTTTGGCGTAGCATAGGCTGCACGACACCCGTTGGTGGAGACGGGTTGCCAAGGTGATCAAGAAGGAACCTTAGACTTGAAGCTCGGTCATTAGGTGAGTGAGAGAGGTCTTTAAGGTTGTTCCAGTCCTTCTTGTCATAGTAGCCCACATTCTCTAGGAACCGGACATCTCGGGAGACATATAGACGACTTGTGGCCGGATCATAACATTTGTACCCCTTTTGTGTGGTAGAGTAGCCAATGAACATGCACTTTGTACTCTTGGCATCCAGCTTACTCCTTTGTTCTCCTGGTACTAACACAAAACAAACACAACCAAAAACGCGTAAGTGATCAAGGGATGGTTTAAATTTGTTTAGTACTTCAAATGGAGATAAGTCATGAAGAACTCGGGTTGGTGTCCGGTTGATGAGATAGCATGCAGTCATCACAGCATCACCCCAATATCGTTTGGGAACACTAGAGTGGAACATGATTGCCCGCGCCACTTCCATGAGATGCCGGTTCTTTCTCTCGGCCACACCATTTTGTTGTGGCGTGTAGGGACAACTAGTTTGATGGAGAATGCCATGCTTGGAGAGATGTTCTTTGAACTTGCAACTTGTGTATTCTCCACCATTATCAGACCTAAGTACCTTAAGTTTTGCATTAAAATGATTAGTCACATAGTTTTGAAAGTTGACAAAGGCATCAAACACTCTATCTTTAGAAGGCAATAAGGTAATCCAAGTATATTTTGATTTTTCATCAATAAAAGTCACAAAATACTTGTTATTATCTCTAGATAGGCATGGTGAAGTCCAAACATCTGAGTGAACTAAATGTAAGTTTGAGAGTAGAGTAATCAAGAGATTATGGAAGAGAGTATGAAAGAGAGTGAAATCGTGTAAAGAGTGAGGAGAGTGAACGATTGAGAGAGAGAGTGTTGGAGAAAGAGAATAAACTCTCTTCTTACTTCTATTAGTATGATACTTACAAACTATTTAAAGACATATACAAATAGGATATTCTCTTAGGATCCTATGCACACTAATATGAGGAGAAAGCGACATCTCCTTATTCTAACATGTGATCTCCTCTTCTCTCTTGCAACTTGCTCCAACGGCTACAAAGGAAGGATCGAGATGAATGGCGACCGTTGGAGGATCTCTTTGGTGGATTGGGCTCATGAAGACTTCTATTTGAGGATGGCCCGTTGGTTGGTCGTACGGACGTCCGTACGGTCGTACGGACAAGTGTGTGTGCCGGTTCATACTCCCCCTCAAGCTTGACTTGGGGAACTAGTCAAGCTTGACAACATAGGCACCCACCTCATTAAAAACCTTAGTATAGAAAAACCTCTTGGGAAAACTATACTTAAGGGAAAAAGAGTGTAGGCGCCAAAACAAAGCAAGTCATGGCCGAGTGAGGTTTAGGAGGCCAAGCTTAGGATGGATGTATTCACACACTTGGGGGCTCGCAGCTTTAGTCAGGACGTCTGCAAGTTGTTCTTTGCTTTCGGTATGGCAAGGTAAGACAACTCCAAGCTTGATTTGTTCTCGGACCTTATGGCAATCCACTTCAATGTGCTTGGTCCGCTCATGGAACACTGAATTGGTTGCTATATGAATGGCTGCTTCGTTATCACAGTGCATGGTGATCGGCTTTGTTGATTCTATTCCAAGATCCTTGAGTAACATCTTCAGCCACATTAGCTCCGTCGTTAGCTTCCTCATAGCTCTATACTCGGATTCGGCACTTGAGAGTGAGACGACCTTTTGCTTCTTGCTCTTCCATGTGACCAGGTTCCCTCCAAGGAACGTGCAATAGCCTGTGGTTGAGCGTCGGTCCCCACGATCTCCGGCATAGTCAGCGTCGCAGTAGCCTACCAACTCGGTGCTCTTGTTGCGTCCCATCCATATGCCTTGGCCGGGTGAGCCCTTGATGTACTTGAGGATCCGTGTCAGCATGTTCCAATGGTGCACGGTGGGGTTCTTCATATGCTGGCTTACCTGGTTCACGGCAAAGCAAATGTCAGGCCGTGTGATAGTTAAATAAATGAGCTTACCGACTAGCCGCCGGTAGAGGCTAACGTCCTCGAATGGAGCGGTGTCAAGCTCCCCCTGTCCTCCATCCTTGTAATTCTCTTCTAGGGGCGTTGTTACTGCCTTAGCTCCTAGTTTTCCTGTTTCACTCAATAAGTCTAGTGCATACTTTCTTTGAGATAACAATAACCCTTCATTTGATCTATAAACTTCTATCCCAAGAAAGTATTTCAACTCTCCAAGATCTTTAATATCAAAAACTGATTTCAAGAATGTTTTAGAGTCTTGAATACCTACCGAGTCACTTCCAGTGATGATGATATCATCAACATACACTAGAATGACTACTATACCTTTGGCGCTTGGTAAGGTGAACAAGGTGTGGTCAGCTTCGGATTTGCGAAAGCCTTTGTCAAGAAGTGTGGTGCTAAGCTTGTGATACCAAGCCCTTGGTGACTGCTTCAAGCCATAGATAGCTTTGTTGAGTTTCAAGACCTTTCCCGGACCAATAGTATCCTCCAAACCCGGTGGTGGTCGCATATACACTTCATCCTCCAGTTCTCCTTGCAAGAAGGCGTTCTTCACGTCCATTTGCCAAAGTTCCCAGTCGAGGTTGGTGGCGAGAGAGAGTACAACTCGAACCGTGTGAAGCTTAGCCACCGGAGCAAACGTATCAAGATAGTCCTCCCCATACGTTTGCGTGAAACCGCGTGCGACTAGGCGGGCTTTGTGGCGTTCAATCTCCCCATTGCTATTATATTTGATTGTGAAGATATACCGAGAGGTGACAGCCTTCTTGCCCTTGGGTAAGTCAGCCTCGTCCCATGTATGATTTTGCACCATGGCCGTATTCTCGGCATCCACTGCATCTCTCCATACTTTGTGCTGCTTAGCCTCATCATAGGTCTTGGGGATCCAATCCTCATCAATATGGCCAAGAAACACTTGATGCTCTATCGGAAAATGAGCCAAGGTGCACACGGCCTGAATCGGATGAGCAACGGCCATGTTGTTGTAGTACACACGGGTGTTCTTCCAATGACTAGGAGGATACTTGATACGTTGGCTGCGCCGAAGAGGAACTATAGCCCCAGCTTCGGAGTTGGCTCGTCCTGGAGTAATGATCTCCTCAAGCTGGTCAGCCGTCCCCTCGGTTGTTTCGGCCGTGTTGTCCGCGAGTGACTCGGGTGCTTCCTCATGCTGCTCAGTATGGTCATCGGCATGTGTAGCAGGCTCAGGCTCAGTAGATGGCTCAGGTTGTTCTGGTGATGCTGGTCTGGCTGACTCAGTAGTGATCCGATCGTTTTCAAGACCTAGTCGCTCAAGGATTACTCGGAGGTTGCGCGTCCGATCAGATGGTGAATCAGAGAGGTTACGGAGCTCATCCCAATTCTTCTCATCGTAAAAGCCTTGTGTCTCCATGAACTTGACATCACGAGATACTAGAACCCTCCTTGTTGTAGGGTCATAGCACTTATACCCCTTTTGTGTGGTAGAGTAGCCAAGAAACATAGCCTTTGTACTCTTTGCATCAAGCTTGTCTCTTAGCTCACCTGGTCGCAACACATAGCACACACAACCAAACACTCGTAAGTGATCAAATGTAGGTTTGTCATTCGTTAATACCTCAAATGGAGACACATCTTTTAGGATCTTTGTTGGTGTGCGGTTAATAAGATAACAAGCGGCTAGCACAGCATCTCCCCAAAACCTCTTTGGAACCCTTGTGTGAAACATCATAGACCTTGCTACTTCCATGAGATGCCTATTCTTTCTCTCAGCCACTCCATTTTGTTGTGGTGTGTAAGGACAGCTAGTTTGATGAAGAATTCCATGTTTGGCTAGATATTGTTTAAAGGCATGGCTTGTGTACTCTCCACCATTATCTGATCTCAAAATTTTAATCTTGGCATGAAAGTGGTTAGTGACATAATTTTGAAAATTAGTAAAGGCCTCAAGGACTCTATCCTTAGAGGGAAGCAAAGTTATCCAAGTATATTTTGATTTTTCATCAATAAAAGTCACAAAATACTTTTGATTATCTCTAGATAAGCAAGGAGATGTCCAAACATCAGAATGAATTAAATCAAAACATTTTTCATAAATAGTAATAGATTTAGGGAAAACAGCCTTGCAATGTTTACCAAGAATACAAGCCTCACACTCATCATTTTGAAAAGAAACATTAGGAAATATTAAGGATAAAGCTCTTGTGTGAGGGTGTCCTAGCCTAGCATGTAAAATAGAATCACTAGGTTTCATAATAACCGAATTAAAACAAGATGCATTAGAAGATAAGTTCAAGTCCTCAAGCACATAGAGGTCATCCTTGGATCCTCCTTGACCAAGAACCTTACTTGTCTCAATATCCTGAAAATGAACATTGTTAGGACCAAATATAGCATAACAATTTAAATCAGTAGTGGCTCTCTTAACTGATAGCAAGTTAGAAGTAAAGTTTGGCATATAAAATGCCTTAGTCTCCTTATCAAATAGTTTCAAGTTTCCTATGCCTTTAACTGGTACTTTCTCACCATTTGCTATTATTACATTACCATTAGCAGGTTTAATATCACTAATTAGCCTAGAATCACTAATCATGTGATGGGATGCACCAGAATCAACTATGAGGGGTTTAATTTTGTTTGAGGCAAGAAACGCCTTACCGGTGGCCTCTTTGATGGCTTTGATGAGCGCATCAAGGTCGGACCGCCTTACCAGCTCGGACGATGCTGCAGCAAGAGCAGTTCCACTGGTCACTTGTTGAGGCTGCTCAGAGATTGACTCCCCCATGGCTACTGCTTGATGAGCTCTCGGTGGTCCTCCGCGGTTTGGTCGTCCACCTCGGATGGTACCCGGCGGTGGTGCTAGATGAGGGTGTAGAATCCAGCAGCGGCTCTTGAAGTGACCAAGCTTCTTACAATGCTCACAAAATGGCGGGTTGTTCTTGTCCTCCGGCTTGTAGTAGCCCTTGTTTGCTGATGCCGTCTCAGCTTTGTTAGCGGTCACAAGTTCTCCCTTGCCGCCAAACAATCCCATGGAGCCATGCTCCTTTTGAATTTGGTTACAGACATCATCAAGGCTAGGGAGCTTGTCCGACCGTAGAATATGCTTGATAAGGTCATTGTAGGAGGGGTTCAAGGTCAAGAGAAGGCCGAACACCTTATCTTGTTCACGCCTCTCATTCAGAATGGCCGGATCTATAGTCGCCGGCCGGAGCATCTCTAGTTCAGCCCAAAGGGACCTAAACTTCCCAAAGTGCTTGGTGAACTCCATGTCTTCTTGGTTGAGGTTGTTGATGGCCCTCTTAATCTCAAAAATTCGGTTTACATTTGTAACATTCCCAAAAACATTCTTGAGAGTGTCCCACAAGTCTTTTGCTGTCTCGCAATAAGAGTAAGCTTCAAGTATAGGTGCATCTAGGGAGTTTTGAATGATAGCTAGGACTCCCTGATCTTCTTGAAACCACTTGTTCTTTTCATCGACAAGATCCTTGCCGTCTTTGGTGGTCTCGCCACTAGGAGCTTCGCTTGTCTCAACATGGGACCAAAGTCCTCGGCCGCATAGGGCTGTCTTTGTGGTTCTAGCCCACAGTAAGTAATTCTCTCCCTTGAGAGTAACTGGAACAATGAGAGTTTTGGTAGTTTCCATGGAAAAGGATGAAGAGACCGTTGGTTAAAGCTATTGTCCAACGGTTAAAGAAAGAAGATTCAAGAACAAGAAATTTCAAGAACAAGAAAGAGAATGCGGAAGGGAGTGATGGAGATTTGAGGTAAGAACAGAATCAAATCTGCTCTGATACCATGTAAGTTTGAGAGTAGAGTAATCAAGAGATTATGGAAGAGAGTATGAAAGAGAGTGAAATCGTGTAAAGAGTGAGGAGAGTGAACGATTGAGAGAGAGAGTGTTGGAGAAAGAGAATAAACTCTCTTCTTACTTCTATTAGTATGATACTTACAAACTATTTAAAGACATATACAAATAGGATATTCTCTTAGGATCCTATGCACACTAATATGAGGAGAAAGCGACATCTCCTTATTCTAACATGTGATCTCCTCTTCTCTCTTGCAACTTGCTCCAACGGCTACAAAGGAAGGATCGAGATGAATGGCGACCGTTGGAGGATCTCTTTGGTGGATTGGGCTCATGAAGACTTCTATTTGAGGATGGCCCGTTGGTTGGTCGTACGGACGTCCGTACGGTCGTACGGACAAGTGTGTGTGCCGGTTCATACTAAATCAAAACAATTTTCATAAATAGTAGTTGACTTAGGAAAGATAGACTTGCAATGTTTTCCAAGAATACAAGGTTCACAAGTAGAATTATCAAAAGAAATATTAGGAAACATTAGTCCTAAAGCACGCGAATGAGGGTGGCCTAGCCTAGCATGCCACACCATATTCGAATCAACAACAAAACAAGACTTAATAGAAGATAAATTTGGATCGGTTTTGTCTAGGACATAGAGATCTCCACTCCCTTGCCCTTCTCCAAGAACCTTTCCAGTCTCAATATCCTGAAAATGAACACTGTTAGGACCAAAAATTGCATAACAATTCAAATCATTTGTGGCCCTCTTAACCGATAGAAGATTGGAGGTAAATGTAGGCATAAAGAAAGCTTTTGAGGTTTTATCAAAAAGTTTCAAGTCCCCTATCCCTTTTACTGGTATTTGATCTCCATTAGCAATAACAACATTCCCTAAAGCCGGTTTTATGTTGTCAATTAACCTAGGGTTGCTAATCATATGATGTGAAGCCCCCGAGTCAATAACAAGCGATTTACTAGGCTTAGAGGTAAAGAAAGAGATACCAGACTCCTTGAGTGAGGCAATGGAGCGGATGAGAGCCTCAAGGTCTGACTTCCTCACCACATCTCCATAGGCTGCGGTCATGGCCACCTCATCTCCCTGCTTTGATGATCCGGCTCCCTTGTCGCTAACCGCTTCCTTTGAGAAGTTGGCTTTGAACTTGGCCGGCTTGAGATGAGGATGGAGAACCCAGCATTTGTCTTTCAGGTGGCCCCGCTTCTTGCAGTGGTCGCATACCCACACCTTCCTCTCCTCTTGCTTGTACACTCCTTTGTTGGCCGTAGCAAGCTCCCCCTTACCGCTAAACAAATCAAGAGATCCTTGTTCTTTCTGAATTTGGGAGCAAATATCTTCAAAGGAGGGAAGCTTCTCTGCCCTTAGGATGTGCTTCAAGAGGTCATTGAAGGATGGGTTCAAGGTAAGGAGGAGTCCAAAGATCTTGTCTTGCTCCTTCCTTTCGTTTAGCACACTCGCCTCAAGTGTACTTGGCCGCAACATGTCAAGCTCGGACCATAGTGCACGGAACTTACCAAGATGCTTAGTGAACTCCACATCATCTTGGTTAAGGTCGTTTATGGCCTTCTTGACCTCAAAGACTCTAGTCATGTTAGAGACATTACCATACACGCCTTTAAGTGTTTCCCACAGTTCCTTGGCCGTCTCGCAGTATGAGTAGGCCTCAAGGATAGGCGTGTCCAGAGAGTTTTGGAGAACAGATAGGACAACTTGGTCTTCTTGGAACCATTTGGCCTTCCTCTCGCTCTCTTCCTCCGCTTCCGCCTCGGAAGCATCTTCTTCTTTGGGGTTTTGCTTTGGGACATAGTCGGACTCGACATGACTCCAAAGGCCACGACCTCCAAGGGCGGTTCTTGTGGTTCTTGTCCACAGCAAGTAGTTTGTCCCCTTTAGGACAATCGGTGAAACGATGGGCTTGGCGTTTTCCATGGTCGGATTTCTATGGACCGATGGATAAAGCTTTTACCCGGAGAATAAACAAAAGAATGCGAGTGAGAAGAAAAGAAGGAAAGGAGACTAGAGAATAGAAACAAGTAGAAGAATGAGATTAGACTGTAGAGAATCGAACAACTTGCTCTGATACCATGTAAGACTTTGTAGAATAAAGAAGAGAATCAAGAGAATGGATATAGGTTTCGGTAGACAAAGAGAATGAGGAAGGAGAAAAGATTAGGTTTTCTTATTCCATAAGAAGCGATAATACAAGGTGGCTATGAGCCTATTTAAGGAAACACAAACTAGGGCTACACCCTTGACCGAGACACACAAGTGGGATAGGGACATTAGGAGAGAGACACACTACATCCCAAGGTGAAAGCGACAGCCCATCCTTACCAAACATGTGACTATTTCCTTCCCTTCTCTCTAACGGTTATAATGTGCTTCTCGATCCTTCTAGTGGGCTTCAGGCCTCCTCTCCATTCCTTATCACTAGAAGACTCGGCCATTTCACCACACTTGTACGGACAGCCCATATTCAACACTCGTACGGACGGCCATGGCTGCCTTAGGCTTATTCTTTTGATCAATATGTGGAGAGTTTAAAAGCCACTTATACCCATTTTGTCCCAAAACAGGCTAAAACCAAGAAAACATTGCTGAGAAGCACCAAACAGCTTTGTTAGTGTTTCTGGGGTTAAAATGTGTCTTAATCCAATGCAACTAACTAATTATAAGAGCTTGAGATAGATGTGGAGAGTTTATAAGCCACTTATACCCATTTTGTCCCAAAAAGGCTAAAACCAAGAAAACATTGCTTAGAAGTACTAAACAGCTTTGTTAGTGTTTCTGGGGTTAAAATGTGTCTTAATCCAATGCAACTAACTAATTATAAGAGTTTTAGATAGATGTGGAGAGTTTAAAAGCCACTTATACCCATTTTGTCCCAAAACAGGCTAAAACCATGAAAACATTGCTTAGAAGCTCTAAACAGCTATGTTAGTGTTTCTGGGGTTAAAATGTGTCTTAATCCAATGCAACTGACTAATTATAAGAGTTTGAGATGGATGTGGAGAGTTTAAAAGCCACTTATACACATTTTGTCCCAAAACAGGCTAAAATCAAGAAAACATTGCTTAGAATCTGTAAACAGCTTTGTTAGTGTTTCTAGGGTTAAAATGTGTCTTAATACAATGCAACTGACTAATTATAAGAGTTTGAGATTGATTTATACCCATTTTGTCCCAAAACAGGCTAAAACCAAGAAAACATTGCTGAGAAGCACCAAACAGCTATGTTAGTGTTTCTGGGGTTAAAATATGTCTTAATCCAATGCAAATGACTAATTATAAGAGTTTGAGATTGATGTGGAGAGTTTAAAAGCCACTTATACCCATTTTGTTCCAAAACAGGCTAAAACCAAGAAAACATTGCCTAGAAGCTATAAACAGCTTTGTTAGTGTTTCTGGGATTAAAATGTATCTTAATCCAAAGCAACTGACTAATTATAAGAGTTTGAGATGGATGTGGAGAGTTTAAAAGCCACTTGTACTCATTTTGTCCCAAAACAGGTTAAAACCAAGAAAACATTGCTTAGAAGCACTAAACAGCTTTGTTAGTGTTTTTGTGGTTAAAATGTGTCTTAATCCAATGCAACTAACTAATTATAAGAGTTTTAGATAGATGTGGAGAGTTTAAAAGCCACTTATACCCATTTTGTCCCAAAACAGGCTAAAACCAAGAAAACATTGCTGAGAAGCACCAAACAGCTTTGTTAGTGTTTCTGGGGTTAAAATATGTCTTAATCCAATGCAACTAACATATTATAAGAGTTTTAGATAGATGTGGAGAGTTTAAAAGCCACTTATACCCATTTTGTCCCAAAACAGGCTAAACCAAGAAAACATTGCTTAGAAGCTGTAAACAGCTATGTTAGTGTTTCAGGGGTTAAAATGTGTCTTAATCCAATGCAACTAACTAATTATAAGAGTTTGAGATAGATGTGGAGAGTTTAAAAGCCACTTATACCCATTTTGTCCCAAAACAGGCTAACAGCAAGAAAACATTGCTTAGGTAAACAGCTATGTTAGTGTTTTTGGGGTTAAAATGTGTCTTAATCCAATGCAACTAACTAATTATAAGAGTTTGAGATAGATGTGGAGAGTTTAAAAGCCACTTATACCCATTTTGTCCTAAAACAGGCTAAAACCAAGAAAACATTGCTTAGAAGCTGTAAACAGCTATGTTAGTGTTTATGGGGTTAAAATGTGTCTCAATCCAATGCAACTATCTAATTATAAGAGTTTGAGATAGATGTGGAGAGTTTAAAAGCTACTTATACCCATTTTGTCCCAATAAAGGCTAAAACCAAGAAAACATTGCTTAGAAGCTGTAAACAGCTATGTTAGTTTTTCTGGGGTTAAAATGTGTCTTAATCCAATGCAACTAACTAATTATAAGAGTTTGAGATAGATGTGGAGAGTTTAAAACCCACTTATACCCATTTTGTCCCAAAACAGGCTAAAACCAAGAAAACATTGCTTAGAAGCTGTAAACAGCTATGTTAGTGTTTATGGGGTTAAAATGTGTCTTAATCCAATGCAACTATCTAATTATAAGAGTTTGAGATAGATGTGGAGAGTTTAAAAGCCACTTATACCCATTTTGTCCCAAAACAGACTATACCAAGAAAACATTGCTTAGAAGCTGTAAACAGCTATGTTAGTGTTTCTGGGGTTAAAATGTGTCTTAATCCAATGCAACTAACTAATTATAAGAGTTTGAGATAGATGTGGAGAGTTTAAAAGCCACTTATACCCATTTTGTCCCAAAACAGGCTAACAGCAAGAAAACATTGCTTAGTAGCTGTAAACAGATATGTTAGTGTTTATGGGGTTAAAATGTGTCTTAATCCAATGCAACTAACTAAGTATAAGAGTTTGAGATAGATGTGGAGAGTTTAAAAGCCACTTATACCCATTTTGTCCCAAAACAGGCTAAAAGCAATAAAACATTGCTTAGAAGCTGTAAACAGCTATGTTAGTGTTTATGGGGTTAAAATGTGTCTTAATCCAATGCAACTAACTAATTATAAGAGTTTGAGATAGATGTGGAGAGTTTAAAAGCCACTTATACCCATTTTGTCCCAAAAAAGGCTAAAACCAAGAAAACATTGCTTAGAAGCTGTAAACAGCTATGTTAGTGTTTATGGGGTTAAAATGTGTCTTAATCCAATGCAACTAACTAATTATAAGAGTTTGAGATAGATGTGGAGAGTTTAAAAGCCACTTACACCCATTTTGTCCCAAAACAGGCTAAAACCAAGAAAACATTGCTTAGAAGCTCTAAACAGCTATGTTAGTGTTTCTGGGGTTAAAATGTGTCTTAATCCAATGCAACTAACTAATTATAAGAGTTTGAGATGGATGTGGAGAGTTTAGAAGCCACTTATACACATTTTGTCCCAAAACAGGCTAAAATCAAGAAAACATTCCTTAGAATCTGTAAACAGCTTTGTTAGTGTTTCTAGGGTTAAAATGTGTCTTAATCCAATGCAACTGACTAATTATAAGAGTTTGAGATTGATGTGGAGAGTTTAAAAGCCACTTATACCCATTTTGTCCCAAAACAGGCTAAAACCAAGAAAACATTGCTGAGAAGCACCAAACAGCTATGTTAGTGTTTCTGGGGTTAAAATATGTCTTAATCCAATGCAAATGACTAATTATAAGAGTTTGAGATTGATGTGGAGAGTTTAAAAGCCACTTATACCCATTTTGTCCCAAAACAGGCTAAAACCAAGAAAACATTGCCTAGAAGCTATAAACAGCTATGTTAGTGTTTCTGGGATTAAAATGTATCTTAATCCAAAGCAACTGACTAATTATATGAGTTTGAGATGGATATGGAGAGTTTAAAAGCCACTTGTACTCATTTTGTCCCAAAACAGGTTAAAATTAAGAAAACATTGCTTAGAAGCACTAAACAGCTTTGTTAGTGTTTTTGTGGTTAAAATGTGTCTTAATCCAATGCAACTAACTAATTATAAGAGTTTTAGATAGATGTGGTGAAACATGTTATTTGTTGGTTGTGGTGAATGATGGATGTATGCAATGATGATATATGAATGGAATGATGGGTGTTTCAATTCCCCTTATGCAGTTGCAGTATAAGAGGTGTCAATCCAGTCTGAGTGCTTGTGAACAATCAAGATATGCATATGAATCTAAGTTAAGACAAATATGAAAGGATGTTTGTCACTAACAATCCTATGATGATAATGATAAAATGCAGAAAATAAACTACAAGAACTAAGAACTAGATGCAAATAAAACAGAATGATTATGAACTAAGAATAGAAACAGAAACTGTAAACTCTAGATATGAACTAATTCAAGACAGGTAATGAACTAGATGCTAAGTAAATGCAATGGAAATTAAACAGGAATGAAACAAGACAATCACAAATCATAAACAAGAGTTCTGGGGATGAACTCGAGCAGCACTCGACCGAGTGTAGGTCGAGTGAGTGGTCGAGCTAGACAAATCCGGGAAAACAGAGCAATGCAATAAAAACAGAGTAAAGCAAACACAGATCAAATAGCAAGCAAATAACAAGATTGAGACTTTAAAATCAATAAACAAAGTAGGTTCCTGAGGATGGATTCATGGGATAAACTAATCATTGTGGTAATCTAACTTGATCAACAAATCTCAAGCAATGCTATGAGCTAACCTCTAGACATATTAATCCAAGACAAGTCTCTCCCACTCTCATGGTCAAGAGACAATCAAACCCATGCAATCCTAGACTTGCTCTCACAATGAAAAGAATCTACACAAGCAGGCATTAAGCAATACATCTCAAACCAAACAAGACCTCTAATCTCTTAGCAAGCCTAATGGTAAGCTCTAGATCTAGCCTTATCTATGCTTCTTAAACATTGGTGTGATGCTAAAAAGCTTGAGATCAGATCCTACCCTCTCAGATATAGGATCAGCATTAAGAACATCTAGCCTAGAAGAGATCTACAACAATCAAGCTTGATCAAATCAGATATACCACAAGATCAATCTATCCTAACCCATCCTCAAGATCCTAAGAAGACTACTCACAACAAGACATGAAGAACAAAGACAGAAACCCAGAAAATATTGAAACTTGCATGATTAGATAGATAAGATAAAGATCTACAACTTTAAAGAAGAAATCAAACTCAGATTCTCAATACTTAGAAAGTTATTCAACCAACAAGTATGAGGAAATTCTTCTTTTCTAAGTACAAAATCCAAAAAAGAAATAAAAATGCAAAAGGAATAATATTCCTAAAAAGGTAAAAACTAGGTTTAGAATATCTGAAAAGCTGGACTAAAAACTCTAGATTGTTTGGTGGCTGCAGGTACAAGGCCTTATATAGGAAGGGGAGTGTGAAACATGTTATTTGTTGGTTGTGGTGAATGATGGATGTATGCAATGATGATATATGAATGGAATGATGGGTGTTTCAATTCCCCTTATGCAATTGCAGTATAAGAGGTGTCAATCCAGTCTGAGTGCTTGTGAACAATCAAGATATGCATATGAATCTAAGTTAAGACAAATATGAAAGGATGTTTGTCACTAACAATCCTATGATGATAATGATAAAATGCAGAAAATAAACTACAAGAACTAAGAACTAGATGCAAATAAAACAGAATGATTATGAACTAAGAATAGAAACAGAAACTGTAAACTCTAGATATGAACTAATGCAAGACAAGTAATGAACTAGATGCTAAGTAAATGCAATGGAAATTAAACAGGAATGAAACAAGACAATCACAAATCATAAACAAGAGTTCTGGGGATGAACTCGAGCAGCACTCGACCGAGTGTAGGTCGAGTGAGTGGTCGAGCTAGACAAATCCGGGAAAACAGAGCAATGCAATAAAAACAGAGTAAAGCAAACACAGATCAAATAGCAAGCAAATAACAAGATTGAGACTTTAAAATCAATAAACAAAGTAGGTTCCTGAGGATGGATTCATGGGATAAACTAATCATTGTGGTAATCTAACTTGATCAACAAATCTCAAGCAATGCTATGAGCTAACCTCTAGACATATTAATCCAAGACAAGTCTCTCCCACTCTCATGGTCAAGAGACAATCAAACCCATGCAATCCTAGACTTGCTCTCACAATGAAAAGAATCTACACAAGCAGGCATTAAGCAATACATCTCAAACCAAACAAGACCTCTAATCTCTTAGCAAGCCTAATGGTAAGCTCTAGATCTAGCCTTATCTATGCTTCTTAAACATTGGTGTGATGCTAAAAAGCTTGAGATCAGATCCTACCCTCTCAGATATAGGATCAGCATTAAGAACATCTAGCCTAGAAGAGATCTACAACAATCAAGCTTGATCAAATCAGATATACCACAAGATCAATCTATCCTAACCCATCCTCAAGATCCTAAGAAGACTACTCACAACAAGACATGAAGAACAAAGACAGAAACCCAGAAAATATTGAAACTTGCATGATTAGATAGATAAGATAAAGATCTACAACTTTAAAGAAGAAATCAAACTCAGATTCTCAATACTTAGAAAGTTATTCAACCAACAAGTATGAGGAAATTCTTCTTTTCTAAGTACAAAATCCAAAAAAGAAATAAAAATGCAAAAGGAATAATATTCCTAAAAAGGTAAAAACTAGGTTTAGAATATCTGAAAAGCTGGACTAAAAACTCTAGATTGTTTGGTGGCTGCAGGTACAAGGCCTTATATAGGAAGGGGAGTGTGAAACATGTTATTTGTTGGTTGTGGTGAATGATGGATGTATGCAATGATGATATATGAATGGAATGATGGGTGTTTCAATTCCCCTTATGCAATTGCAGTATAAGAGGTGTCAATCCAGTCTGAGTGCTTGTGAACAATCAAGATATGCATATGAATCTAAGTTAAGACAAATATGAAAGGATGTTTGTCACTAACAATCCTATGATGATAATGATAAAATGCAGAAAATAAACTACAAGAACTAAGAACTAGATGCAAATAAAACAGAATGATTATGAACTAAGAATAGAAACAGAAACTGTAAACTCTAGATATGAACTAATGCAAGACAAGTAATGAACTAGATGCTAAGTAAATGCAATGGAAATTAAACAGGAATGAAACAAGACAATCACAAATCATAAACAAGAGTTCTGGGGATGAACTCGAGCAGCACTCGACCGAGTGTAGGTCGAGTGAGTGGTCGAGCTAGACAAATCCGGGAAAACAGAGCAATGCAATAAAAACAGAGTAAAGCAAACACAGATCAAATAGCAAGCAAATAACAAGATTGAGACTTTAAAATCAATAAACAAAGTAGGTTCCTGAGGATGGATTCATGGGATAAACTAATCATTGTGGTAATCTAACTTGATCAACAAATCTCAAGCAATGCTATGAGCTAACCTCTAGACATATTAATCCAAGACAAGTCTCTCCCACTCTCATGGTCAAGAGACAATCAAACCCATGCAATCCTAGACTTGCTCTCACAATGAAAAGAATCTACACAAGCAGGCATTAAGCAATACATCTCAAACCAAACAAGACCTCTAATCTCTTAGCAAGCCTAATGGTAAGCTCTAGATCTAGCCTTATCTATGCTTCTTAAACATTGGTGTGATGCTAAAAAGCTTGAGATCAGATCCTACCCTCTCAGATATAGGATCAGCATTAAGAACATCTAGCCTAGAAGAGATCTACAACAATCAAGCTTGATCAAATCAGATATACCACAAGATCAATCTATCCTAACCCATCCTCAAGATCCTAAGAAGACTACTCACAACAAGACATGAAGAACAAAGACAGAAACCCAGAAAATATTGAAACTTGCATGATTAGATAGATAAGATAAAGATCTACAACTTTAAAGAAGAAATCAAACTCAGATTCTCAATACTTAGAAAGTTATTCAACCAACAAGTATGAGGAAATTCTTCTTTTCTAAGTACAAAATCCAAAAAAGAAATAAAAATGCAAAAGGAATAATATTCCTAAAAAGGTAAAAACTAGGTTTAGAATATCTGAAAAGCTGGACTAAAAACTCTAGATTGTTTGGTGGCTGCAGGTACAAGGCCTTATATAGGAAGGGGAGTGTGAAACATGTTATTTGTTGGTTGTGGTGAATGATGGATGTATGCAATGATGATATATGAATGGAATGATGGGTGTTTCAATTCCCCTTATGCAATTGCAGTATAAGAGGTGTCAATCCAGTCTGAGTGCTTGTGAACAATCAAGATATGCATATGAATCTAAGTTAAGACAAATATGAAAGGATGTTTGTCACTAACAATCCTATGATGATAATGATAAAATGCAGAAAATAAACTACAAGAACTAAGAACTAGATGCAAATAAAACAGAATGATTATGAACTAAGAATAGAAACAGAAACTGTAAACTCTAGATATGAACTAATGCAAGACAAGTAATGAACTAGATGCTAAGTAAATGCAATGGAAATTAAACAGGAATGAAACAAGACAATCACAAATCATAAACAAGAGTTCTGGGGATGAACTCGAGCAGCACTCGACCGAGTGTAGGTCGAGTGAGTGGTCGAGCTAGACAAATCCGGGAAAACAGAGCAATGCAATAAAAACAGAGTAAAGCAAACACAGATCAAATAGCAAGCAAATAACAAGATTGAGACTTTAAAATCAATAAACAAAGTAGGTTCCTGAGGATGGATTCATGGGATAAACTAATCATTGTGGTAATCTAACTTGATCAACAAATCTCAAGCAATGCTATGAGCTAACCTCTAGACATATTAATCCAAGACAAGTCTCTCCCACTCTCATGGTCAAGAGACAATCAAACCCATGCAATCCTAGACTTGCTCTCACAATGAAAAGAATCTACACAAGCAGGCATTAAGCAATACATCTCAAACCAAACAAGACCTCTAATCTCTTAGCAAGCCTAATGGTAAGCTCTAGATCTAGCCTTATCTATGCTTCTTAAACATTGGTGTGATGCTAAAAAGCTTGAGATCAGATCCTACCCTCTCAGATATAGGATCAGCATTAAGAACATCTAGCCTAGAAGAGATCTACAACAATCAAGCTTGATCAAATCAGATATACCACAAGATCAATCTATCCTAACCCATCCTCAAGATCCTAAGAAGACTACTCACAACAAGACATGAAGAACAAAGACAAAAACCCAGAAAATATTGAAACTTGCATGATTAGATAGATAAGATAAAGATCTACAACTTTAAAGAAGAAATCAAACTCAGATTCTCAATACTTAGAAAGTTATTCAACCAACAAGTATGAGGAAATTCTTCTTTTCTAAGTACAAAATCCAAAAAAGAAATAAAAATGCAAAAGGAATAATATTCCTAAAAAGGTAAAAACTAGGTTTAGAATATCTGAAAAGCTGGACTAAAAAATCTAGATTGTTTGGTGGCTGCAGGTACAAGGCCTTATATAGGAAGGGGAGTGTGAAACATGTTATTTGTTGGTTGTGGTGAATGATGGATGTATGCAATGATGATATATGAATGGAATGATGGGTGTTTCAATTCCCCTTATGCAGTTGCAGTATAAGAGGTGTCAATCCAGTCTGAGTGCTTGTGAACAATCAAGATATGCATATGAATCTAAGTTAAGACAAATATGAAAGGATGTTTGTCACTAACAATCCTATGATGATAATGATAAAATGCAGAAAATAAACTACAAGAACTAAGAACTAGATGCAAATAAAACAGAATGATTATGAACTAAGAATAGAAACAGAAACTGTAAACTCTAGATATGAACTAATGCAAGACAAGTAATGAACTAGATGCTAAGTAAATGCAATGGAAATTAAACAGGAATGAAACAGGAATGAAACAAGACAATCACAAATCATAAACAAGAGTTCTGGGGATGAACTCGAGCAGCACTCGACCGAGTGTAGGTCGAGTGAGTGGTCGAGCTAGACAAATCCGGGAAAACAGAGCAATGCAATAAAAACAGAGTAAAGCAAACACAGATCAAATAGCAAGCAAATAACAAGATTGAGACTTTAAAATCAATAAACAAAGTAGGTTCCTGAGGATGGATTCATGGGATAAACTAATCATTGTGGTAATCTAACTTGATCAACAAATCTCAAGCAATGCTATGAGCTAACCTCTAGACATATTAATCCAAGACAAGTCTCTCCCACTCTCATGGTCAAGAGACAATCAAACCCATGCAATCCTAGACTTGCTCTCACAATGAAAAGAATCTACACAAGCAGGCATTAAGCAATACATCTCAAACCAAACAAGACCTCTAATCTCTTAGCAAGCCTAATGGTAAGCTCTAGATCTAGCCTTATCTATGCTTCTTAAACATTGGTGTGATGCTAAAAAGCTTGAGATCAGATCCTACCCTCTCAGATATAGGATCAGCATTAAGAACATCTAGCCTAGAAGAGATCTACAATAATCAAGCTTGATCAAATCAGATATACCACAAGATCAATCCATCCTAACCCATCCTCAAGATCCTAAGAAGACTACTCACAACAAGACATGATGAACAAAGTCAAAAACCCAGAAAATATTGAAACTTGCATGATTAGATAGATAAGATAAAGATCTACAACTTTAAAGAAGAAATCAAACTCAGATTCTCAATAGTTAGAAAGTTATTCAACCAACAAGTATGAGGAAATTCTTCTTTTCTAAGTACAAAATCCAAAAAAGAAATAAAAATGCAAAAGGAATAATATTCCTAAAAAGGTAAAAACTAGGTTTAGAATATCTGAAAAGCTAGACTAAAAAATCTAGATTGTTTGGTGGCTGCAGGTACAAGGCCTTATATAGGAAGGGGAGTGGAAGCCCTAAAAATGGGAAAAGTCAAAGTGGTCCACGAATCGGTCAACTCGACCAGTGCTCGGTCGAGTGACAGGTCGGGCTGGCTTCTTCTGTGTAACTCTACTCGGTCGAGTCCATCTCCCACTCGGTCGAGTGCTTGGTCGAGCTGGACTCCGGATCTTGGTTCTTCAGCCTTAACTCCCTTGTTTCCTCCTCATGATTGCTTCACATCTCTTCTCCATTGCTTCCATGCTCCTTAAGCTCCAAAATCACCTGTTTATGCATGAAAAGATGCAAATGCAATGCAACTACACTCTAATGCATGATTAGTCCTAAAGCTACACAATAATGGTGAAAATGGATAGAAAAAGATGCAAAATATGTGAATAAACTAAGGGAAAACATGGTAAAATATATGAACATCAACACCCCCAAACTTAGTATTTGCTTGCCCTCAAGCAAATAAACAAGACATAAGAAGGTAGATGAGGTTTAAAAGTGGGATCTCAGCTCCTTAAGCTTGCAAATAGACCATCTAGTATCAATGTCCAAGTTACTAATACTATGATGCAAGTTGAATGAGCTGGAATTTAAAGACTTTAGACAAGCATATCACAACTTTTACTGATTTGAGCCTAAGACATCCACATGCATTCAAATCAACCATTTCCTTTAACATTCATTAAACAAGAACATGAATCAACTCTATGCAATGCTTAAACTCATTTGGCTTGGTAATAAAGGGTTTTGAGACAATGATGGTCTCTTTTTTTAGAGTGGAGCTTATCAATATCAAGGTTCTCTCATGAAAATGGATTGAGCTTTAGAAGAATGCTAAAGGTAAGAACACCTAAACTCATACAAGAATAAAACCTTGTCTACCCAAAGGTACCCAAAGTGTTTATCCTAGCAATCTAAACCCTTATGATCCTAGTGCTACCCTTTGCTTCTTCTTTTCTCTTTAACCCTTTTCTCTTTTGGTTTTCAAGTCTTAGGAGATGCTTCTTATTTGATCTTTCTAGTGGAATGGGGGATTCTTTCTTATTGCTATGGTTCTCTTTTCTTCTTATTCTTAAGACATAAAAGCATTTTGCAAGACTTTTCTTTTCTTTCTTTTCTTTTTCTTAACTAGAACCATCTTAATCAACACTTTACTTCCCATCCTTTCACTAGACTTTACTTAAACACAATCTCCTCTTAAAGACTCTACCCTTTTTCTTTCTCTTTTCTTTCTTTTCTTTTCAAAACAACCAAGTCCCAAACCCAACAAGTGAACCACCTAGTCCTATCTAGTTTGAAAAATGCAAACTAGAACTACACAAGGTCTTACTCTTGTCAGTTCAAACCTAACACTTTCTACCAAGCTCAATCCCAAAAATAGGACTCACACACTCAAGAATAAATTTGGCTTGAAAGAAGGATAGGTTAAGGGTAGGGAAACTGATTCTTAATGAGGAAATCAGCTACTTGGATCAACAAGAGTGGTAAAAGGAAAAAGATGATCCAAGTATGTATATGGTATCCATGAGTTTAAAGCAATGCACATATTGATAATTAAAAGTCAATATTAGGTTCTTATAAGTAGGAAATGACATCAAATCACAACATGCTTCAATTTAGATCAAATGCAATGCAAGAATTCAAGCTTGGTTCAATCTTATGCTTCCTACTACTCAACTAGCATCAAAGTACTAATAACTTGGGCATTGATCCTAGTCTAGTGAATAGGCTAGCTAACAAGGAAATACTCATCATAGATCCCTAATGCAAATATTATACAATTCTACATGAAACATGCTAAACAAGATCCTAATATGCAATACAAACTACATGAACACTCTTTTTTTATGAAGATTTTTTTCAAAAATTTTCAAATTTTTATGGTTTTTCTATGCCTTAGATGCTAATGCAAGTGCTAACATGATAATGATAAAAATTTGAAATAAGAACACAAAACACAACATCAAATGCTATCTCAAACCCTCCCCCAAACTTAAATCACACAGTCCCCTGTGTGAAAAAGTTGTGAGAGGATTCAAGATTTAAACACAACACAAAACACAATATGAAATGCAATGGTATAAACAATGGTAAGGTGATAGTGGTACCTTAGGGATTGTGGAAGAAGTTGTCCACATCCATCTGCATGCTATCATAGGAGTAGTTGGGGTCAGGCTGGTGGCTTGGAGAAGGACTTTGGGGCAGCTCGACAATCCCAATCGACCTTGACTCGGCCGAGTACGTGTCCGAGTGGGTAGGTCGAGCTAGACTGCGAGTGTCCAAATGATGAGCCTTCCTCTTCTATTCAGACTCCCTAGCGTGCCTAACCATGAAAATTCTAAAGCAAAAATCAAAATACCAAAATTCCAAAGCAATATATACAGGGATACCTTAGGGACTTCCTCCCTAATGAGCTTGTTTAAAGTCACTAAGCTTGACTCTTATGGTTCTTCAGTCCTGAGGGACATCTTTGAGAAGCATTGAGCACTTCTCATGTGTCTCCTTCTCTCCTAAATACTTCTTAACCCTCTGACCATTGACTGTGAACTCACTACCATCCTTGTTGAGAAGTGTGACAGCTCCATAAGGCAAAACCTCTTTTATCTCAAAAGGACCTCCCCATCTACTTTTCAACTTCCCAGGGAATAACTTGAGTTTTGAATTGTAAAGCAAAGCTTGGTCTCCAGGCTTAAGGTCCTTGATGAGAATTTTTTTATCATGGAAGGCCTTAGTCCTCTCCTTGTAGATTTTTGAGTTCTCATAAGCTTCCAATCTGATCTCCTCAAGTTCATGCAGATCAAGGCTTCTCTTGGCTTGGGCTGTCTCAAGATCCAAGTTCAGGAGTTTGATTGCCCATAGAGCCTTGTACTCAACTTCAACTGGAAGGTGACAAGACTTTCCATACACAAGCTGAAATGGGGTTCTTCCTATAGGAGTTTTAAAAGCTGTTCTATAAGCCCAAAGTGTCTCATCAAGTTTACTAGACCAATCCTTCCTTGTTGCTCCTACTATTCTTGATAGAATGGCCTTGATCTGTTTGTTTGACACCTCAACTTGCCCACTTGTCTGAGGGTGATAGGCTGTAGACACCTTATGCTTAACTCCATACTTCCTTAGCATTCCTTCAAAGATCTTATTGATGAAGTGTGATCCTCCATCACTTATCACAACTCTTGGGATTCCATACCTTGGAAAGATTATGTTCTTGAAAAGCTTGAGAACTACCTTGTGATCATTAGTGGGACTAGCAATGGCTTCCACCCACTTGGAGACATAGTCCACTGCTACCAAGATGTAGGCATTCCCATTTGAAGGTGGATTAAAGGGTCCCATGAAATCAATCCCCCACACATCAAATATCTCAACTTCAAGAATTGGATTTTGAGGCATCTCATTCCTTCTTGTGATATTCCCCATCCTTTGGCAAGCATCACATTTGGTGATGAACTTGTGAGTGTCTTTGAACAATGTAGGCCACCATAGACCAGCTTGTAAGACCTTTTGGGCTGTCTTGAAAGTTGCAAAATGGCCTCCATAAGCAGAACCATGGCAATGTCCTAACACTCCTTCAACTTCATTCTCTGCTATGCACCTCCTAAACAATCCATCTGATCCCTTCTTGTATAAGTAAGGTTCATCCCAATAGTATCCATTGATGTCCTTGAGGAGTTTCTTCCTCCTATAAGAGTCCATGTCTGCTGGGACTTCTTCACACACCTTGTAATTAACTATATCAGCATACCAAGGCAGATCCTCACTCTCAAGTGCCATCCACTCCTCCATTTCGTCCTGCTCGATCGGGCACCCAAACATACTCGGTCGAGTGCCTGCTCGAGTGGGTGGTCGAGTGGGAAGCCTTGTTGACCCAATCAGCATCAGTTTCTCCTCAGGCATTGAATCATCAATTGGAATATCTTCTTCTATCCTCATCCTAGACAAGTGATCAGCTACTCCATTCTCTATCCCTTTTTTATCAACTATTTCCATGTCAAACTCTTGGAGAAGCCAAATCCATCTCAACAGCCTTGGTTTTGTATCCTTCTTTGAGTAGATGTGCCTCAAAGCAGCATGATCAGTGTACACAATCACCTTGGACCCTACTAAGTAGCTTCTGAACTTTTCAAAGGTAAATACAACTGCTAAGAGCTCTTTCTCTGTTGTTGAATACCTTCCTTGAGTTTCATTGATGTTCATATATTTTACCATGTTTTCCCTTAGTTTATTCACATCTTTTGCATCTTTTTCTATCCATTCTCACCACTATTGTGTAGCTTTAGGACTAATCATGCATTATAGTGTAGTTGCATTGCATTTGCATCTTTTCATGCATAAACAGGTGATTTTGGAGCTTAAGGAGCATGGAAGCAATGGAGAAGAGATGTGAAGCAATCATGAAGAGGAAACAAGGGAGTTAAGGCTGAAGAACAAGGAATCCGGAGTCCAGCTCGACCAAGCACTCGACCGAGTGGGAGATGGACTCGACCGTGTGGAGTTGCACAAGAGAAGCCAGCTCGACCCCCAGCTCGACCGAGCACTGGTCGAGTTGACCGATGCGTGGACCACTTTGACTTTTCCCATTTTTAGGGCTTCCACCTTCCCCACTATATAAGGACTTGTACTGCAGCCACCTGAACCAAGTTTTAATCTAGATTTTTAGTCAGCTTTTCAGATATTTTTAACCTAGTTTTTGCCTTTTAAGGAATTTTACTCCTTTTGCTTTTTATTTTCTTTTTTTGATCTTGTACTTGGAAAAGAAGAATTTCCTCATACTTGTTGGTTGAATAACTCTCTAAGTATTGAGAATCTGAGTTTGATTTCTTCATTAAAGTTGCAGATCTTAATCTTATCTATCTAATCATGCAAGTTTCAATGATTTCTGGGTTTATGATTTGTTTGATCATGTCTTGTTGTGAGTAGTCTTCTTAGGATCTTGAGGATGGGTTAGGATAGATTGATCTTGTGGTATATCTGATTTGATCAAGCTTGATTGTTGTAGATCTCTTCTAGGCTAGATGTTCTTAATGCTGATCCTATATCTGAGAGGGTAGGATCTGATCTCAAGCTTTTTAGCATCACACCAATGTTTAAGAAGCATAGATAAGGCTAGATCTAGAGCTTACCATTAGGCTTGCTAAGAGATTAGAGGTCTTGTTTGGTTTGAGATGTATTGCTTAATGCCTGCTTGTGTAGATTCTTTTCATTGTGAGAGCAAGTCTAGGATTGCATAGGTTTGATTGTCTCTTGACCATGAGAGTGGGAGAGACTTGTCTTAGATTAATATGTCTAGAGGTTAGCTCATAGCATTGCTTGAGATTTGTTGATCAAGTTAGATTACCACAATGGTTAGTTTATCCCATGAATCCATCCTCAGGAGCCTTCTTTGTTTATTGATTTTAAAGTCTTAATCTTGTTATTTGCCTGCTGTTTGATCTGTGTTATCTTTACTCTGTTTTTCCGGATTCGTCTAGCTCGACCACTCACTCGACCTACACTCGGTCGAGTGCTGCTCGAGTTCATCCCCAGAACTCTTGTTTATGATCTGTGTTTGTCTTGTTTCATTTCTGTTTAATTTCCATTGCATTCACTTAGCATCTAGTTCATCACTTGTCTTGCATTAGTTCTTATCTAGTGTTTACAGTTTCTGTTTCTGTTCTTAGTTCATAATCATTCTGTTTTATTTGCATCTAGTTCTTAGCTCTTGTAGTTTATTTTCTGCATTTTATCATTATCATCATAGGATTGTTAGTGACAAACATCCTTTCATATTTGTCTTAACTTAGATTCATATGCATGTCTTGATTGTTCACAAGCACTCAGACTGGATTGACACCCCTTATACTGCAACTGCATAAGGGGAATTGAAACACCCATCATATCATACCATTGCACACACTCATTCACTTTCATCACACCACACACAATAAACCATGTTTCAATTTGGCGCCGTTGCCGGTTTGAGCCAGGGTTCTAGATAGCATTTGATGTTGTGTTTTGTGTTCTTATTTCAAATTTTTATCATCATCATGTTAGCACTTGCATTAGCATCTAAGGCATAGAAAAACCATAAAAATTTGAAAAATTTTGAAAAAATCTTCATAAAAAAAGAGTGTTCATGTAGTTTGCATTGCATATTAGGATCTTGTTTAGCATGTTTCATGTAGAATTGTATAATATTTGCATTAGGGATCTATGATGAGTATTTCCTTGTTAGCTTGCTTTATTCACTAGACTAGGATCAATGCCCAAGTTATTAGTACTTTGATGCTAGTTGAGTGGTTAGAAGCATAAGACTGAACCAAGCCTTGAATTCATGCATTGCATTTGGTCTAAATTGAAGCATGTTGTGATTTGATTCCATTTCCTATCTATAAGAACCTAATATTGACTTTTAATTATCATTGTATGCATTGCTTTAAACTCATGGATACTACATACATATTTGGATCATCTTTCTCCTTTTTACCACTCTTGTTGATCCAAGTAGCTGATTTCACTTTTAAATCAGTTTCCCTACCCCTAAACCAAAACCTTCTTTCAAGCCATGTTTATTCTTGTGTGTGTGAGGCCTTTTTGGGATTGAGCTTGGTAGAAAGTGTTAGGTTTGAACTGACAAGAGTAAGACCTTGTGTAGTTCTAGTTTGCATTTTTCAAACTAGATAGGACTAGGTGGTTCACTTGTTGGGTTTGGGACTTGGCTGTTATAAAAAGAAAAGAAAAAAAAAAAGAGAAAGAAAAAGGGTAGAGTCTTTAGGAGAGGAATGTGTTTAAGTGAAAGCTAATGTCTAGTGAAAGGATGGGAAGTAAGAAAATGTTATCTAAGATGGTTCTAGTCAAAAGAAAAAGAAAAGAAAGCAAAGAGCAGTTTAGCAAAAAGCTTAAATGTCTTAAGAATAAGAAGAAAAGAGAACCATAGCAATCAATAAGAATCCCCCATCCCACTAGAAAGATCAAGTAAGAAACCTCTCCTAAGACTTGAAAACCAAAAGAGAAAAGGGTTAAAGAGAAAAGAAGAAGTAAAAGGGTAGCACTAGGATCATTTGGGTTTAGCTTTAGGACTAATCATGCATTATAGTGTAGTTGCATTGCATTTGCATCTTTTCATGCATAAACAGGTGATTTTGGAGCTTAAGGAGCATGGAAGCAATGGAGAAGAGATGTGAAGCAATCATGAAGAGGAAACAAGGGAGTTAAGGCTGAAGAACAAGGAATCCGGAGTCCAGCTCGACCAAGCACTCGACCGAGTGGGAGATGGACTCGACCGTGTGGAGTTGCACAAGAGAAGCCAGCTCGACCCCCAGCTCGACCGAGCACTGGTCGAGTTGACCGATGCGTGGACCACTTTGACTTTTCCCATTTTTAGGGCTTCCACCTTCCCCACTATATAAGGACTTGTACTGCAGCCACCTGAACCAAGTTTTATTCTAGATTTTTAGTCAGCTTTTCAGATATTTTAAACCTAGTTTTTGCCTTTTAAGGAATTTTATTCCTTTTGCTTTTTATTTTCTTTTTTTGATCTTGTACTTGGAAAAGAAGAATTTCCTCATACTTGTTGGTTGAATAACTCTCTAAGTATTGAGAATCTGAGTTTGATTTCTTCATTAAAGTTGTAGATCTTAATCTTATCTATCTAATCATGCAAGTTTCAATGATTTCTGGGTTTATGATTTGTTTGATCATGTCTTGTTGTGAGTAGTCTTCTTAGGATCTTGAGGATGGGTTAGGATAGATTGATCTTGTGGTATATCTGATTTGATCAAGCTTGATTGTTGTAGATCTCTTCTAGGCTAGATGTTCTTAATGCTGATCCTATATCTGAGAGGGTAGGATCTGATCTCAAGCTTTTTAGCATCACACCAATGTTTAAGAAGCATAGATAAGGCTAGATCTAGAGCTTACCATTAGGCTTGCTAAGAGATTAGAGGTCTTGTTTGGTTTGAGATGTATTGCTTAATGCCTGCTTGTGTAGATTCTTTTCATTGTGAGAGCAAGTCTAGGATTGCATAGGTTTGATTGTCTCTTGACCATGAGAGTGGGAGAGACTTGTCTTAGATTAATATGTCTAGAGGTTAGCTCATAGCATTGCTTGAGATTTGTTGATCAAGTTAGATTACCACAATGGTTAGTTTATCCCATAAACCATGTTTCAATTTGGCGCCGTTGCCTGTTTGAGTTAGTTTTTGTGACATTTAGGATCCATATTAGTCTAAGATTAAGTTCTTTTATACATTTGTGAAGTTTCTGCACTTGAATCTTGTGTTTGGGGTTGAAGTTCCATTTCAGGTACCACTCGACCAGTCACTCGACCACCACTCGACCGAGTAGTGCTCGAGCACTTGATCGAGCCAGACCCCGGATCTCTGTAAGCCTCTTCTTCCAGTTGCCCTACCTTCCTACTTGAGCCTGTGCTCAGTCGCTTGCTCGGGAAAAATCGTTTGCGTTCGTTGATGCACACAAGGTCCAAAGGAAAGGACAATCTTCTAAGGCATAGTGACAGCATCAACAAGTTGAACAAGGGTTTGGGATCCAAGTATTGATCAAAAGAATAAGCCTAAGGCAGCCATGGCCGTCCGTACAAGTGTTGAATATGGGCTGTCCGTACAAGTGTGGTGAAATGGCCGAGTCTTCTTGTGATAAGGAATGGAGAGGAGGCCTGAAGCCCACTAGAAGGATCGAGAAGCACATTATAACCGTTAGAGAGAAGGGAAGGAAATAGTCACATGTTTGGTAAGGATGGGCTGTCGCTTTCACCTTGGGATGTAGTGTGTCTCTCTCCTAATGTCCCTATCCCACTTGTGTGTCTCGGTCAAGGGTGTAGCCCTAGTTTGTGTTTCCTTAAATAGGCTCATAGCCACCTTGTATTATCGCTTCTTATGGAATAAGAAAAACCTAATCTTTTCTTCTTCCTCATTCTCTTTGTCTACCGAAACCTATCTCCAATCTCTTGATTCTCTTCTTTATTCTACAAAGTCTTACATGGTATCAGAGCAAGTTGTTCGATTCTCTACAGTCTAATCTCATTCTTCTACTTGTTTCTATTCTCTAGTCTCCTTTCCTTCTTTTCTTCTCACTCGCATTTTTTTGTTTATTCTCCGGGTAAAAGCTTTATCCATCGGTCCATAGAAATCCGACCATGGAAAACGCCAAGCCCATCGTTTCACCGATTGTCCTAAAGGGGACAAACTACTTGCTGTGGACAAGAACCACAAGAACCACCCTTGGAGGTCGTGGCCTTTGGAGTCATGTCGAGTCCGACTATGTCCCAAAGCAAAACCCCAAAGGAGAAGATGCTTCCGAGGCGGAAGCGGAGGAAGAGAGCGAGAGGAAGGCCAAATGGTTCCAAGAAGACCAAGTTGTCCTATCTGTTCTCCAAAACTCTCTGGACACGCCTATCCTTGAGGCCTACTCATATTGCGAGACGGCCAAGGAACTGTGGGAAACACTTAAAGGCGTGTATGGTAATGTCTCTAACATGACTAGAGTCTTTGAGGTCAAGAAGGCCATAAACGAACTTAACCAAGATGATGTGGAGTTCACTAAGCATCTTGGTAAGTTCCGTGCACTATGGTCCGAGCTTGACATGTTGCGGCCAAGTACACTTGAGGCAAGTGTGCTAAACGAAAGTAAGGAGCAAGACAAAATCTTTGGACTCCTCCTTACCTTGAACCCATCCTTCAATGACCTCTTGAAGCACATCCTAAGGGCAGAGAAGCTTCCCTCCTTTGAAGATATTTGCTCCCAAATTCAGAAAGAACAAGGATCTCTTGATTTGTTTAGCGGTAAGGGGGAGCTTGCTACGGCCAACAAAGGAGTGTACAAGCAAGAGGAGAGGAAGGTGTGGGTATGCGACCACTGCAAGAAGCGGGGCCACCTGAAAGACAAATGCTGGGTTCTCCATCCTCATCTCAAGCCGGCCAAGTTCAAAGCCAACCTCTCAAAGGAAGCGGTTAGCGACAAGGGAGCCGGATCATCAAAGCAGGGAGATGAGGTGGCCATGACCGCAGCCTATGGAGATGTGGTGAGGAAGTCAGACCTTGAGGCTCTCATCCGCTCCATTGCCTCACTCAAGGAGTCTGGTATCTCTTTCTTTACCTCTAAGCCTAGTAAATCGCTTGTTATTGACTCGGGGGCTTCACATCATATGATTAGCAACCCTAGGTTAATTGACAACATAAAACCGGCTTTAGGGAATGTTGTTATTGCTAATGGAGATCAAATACCAGTAAAAGGGATAGGGGACTTGAAACTTTTTGATAAAACCTCAAAAGCTTTCTTTATGCCTACATTTACCTCCAATCTTCTATCGGTTAAGAGGGCCACAAATGATTTGAATTGTTATGCAATTTTTGGTCCTAACAGTGTTCATTTTCAGGATATTGAGACTGGAAAGGTTCTTGGAGAAGGGCAAGGGAGTGGAGATCTCTATGTCCTAGAGAAAACCGATCCAAATTTATCTTCTATTAAGTCTTGTTTTGTTGTTGATTCGAATATGGTGTGGCATGCTAGGCTAGGCCACCCTCATTCGCGTGCTTTAGGACTAATGTTTCCTAATATTTCTTTTGATAATTCTACTTGTGAACCTTGTATTCTTGGAAAACATTGCAAGTCTATCTTTCCTAAGTCAACTACTATTTATGAAAATTGTTTTGATTTAGTTCACTCAGATGTTTGGACATCACCATGCCTATCTAGAGATAATAATAAGTATTTTGTGACTTTTATTGATGAAAAATCAAAATATACTTGGATTACCTTATTGCCTTCTAAAGATAGAGTGTTTGATGCCTTTGTCAACTTTCAAAACTATGTGACTAATCATTTTAATGCAAAACTTAAGGTTCTTAGGTCTGATAATGGTGGAGAATACACAAGTTGCAAGTTCAAAGAACATCTCTCCAAGCATGGCATTCTCCATCAAACTAGTTGTCCCTACACGCCACAACAAAATGGTGTGGCCGAGAGAAAGAACCGGCATCTCATGGAAGTGGCGCGGGCAATCATGTTCCACTCTAGTGTTCCCAAACGATATTGGGGTGATGCTGTGATGACTGCATGCTATCTCATCAACCGGACACCAACCAGAGTTCTTCATGACTTATCTCCATTTGAAGTACTAAACAAATTTAAACCATCCCTTGATCACTTACGCGTTTTTGGTTGTGTTTGTTTTGTGTTAGTACCAGGAGAACAAAGGAGTAAGCTGGATGCCAAGAGTACAAAGTGCATGTTCATTGGCTACTCTACCACACAAAAGGGGTACAAATGTTATGATCCGGCCACAAGTCGTCTATATGTCTCCCGAGATGTCCGGTTCCTAGAGAATGTGGGCTACTATGACAAGAAGGACTGGAACAACCTTAAAGACCTCTCTCACTCACCTAATGACCGAGCTTCAAGTCTAAGGTTCGTTCTTGATCACCTTGGCAACCCGTCTCCACCAACGGGTGTCGTGCAGCCAATGCTACGCCAAACTCCTACCAACGGTGGGTCTGACCAAGGAGATACGAATAACAATGTTTCAGCCCAAGATAGTGTGTCCCTTGAGTCTGGCCTACCTATAGCCGGTGTTCCTGTTCCTGGCCCTACACCGGACACACATGCTCCGGCAGCGGCTTCTACCGAGGAAAACACGGAGACGGTTCTTACGGACGGTACGTCCACGGAGTTGCCTAGTATGGATCCACCTCCTGCACCAGTCCTGCGTTGGAGCACCAGACCTCGATCTGATCCCTCCACTTGGAAGAACAAGCGTGTATATTACAACAGTCAAGCCGTCGCTCATCCCATTCAGTCCGTTTGTTCCCTTGAGCTGTTACCTGCTGATCACCAAGCTTTCTTCGGCCAAGTTGACGCCAATTGGATCCCGCAGACATATGATGAAGCCAAGGAGCATCAGGTTTGGTTAGATGCGGTCAAGGATGAAACCGGTGCCATGATCCGGAATCATACGTGGGACGAATCGGATCTTCCTCAAGGCAAGCGGGCAGTTAGCTCCAAATGGGTGTTCACCATAAAGTATTTGAGCAATGGTGACATTGAACGGCATAAAGCCCGGTTAGTGGCCCGTGGCTTCACCCAAACCTATGGTGCGGACTACACGAACACCTTTGCACCCGTGGCCAAGCTCCATACGGTTCGGGTTGTGCTGTCTCTTGCTGTCAACCTATCATGGGACTTATGGCAGATGGATGTGAAGAACGCCTTTCTTCAAGGTGAACTTGATGAAGAAGTGTACATGACGCCTCCTCCCGGCCTTGAAGACTTGGTTACACCCGGAAAAGTCTTGAGGCTACGTAAGGCCATCTATGGCCTTAAGCAGTCCCCACGAGCTTGGTACCACAAACTAAGCTCTACTCTCAAGACTTATGGTTTTAAGCGATCGGAGGCTGATCATACTCTCTTCACACGTCGCACCTCTATTGGTTGGGTGGTGGTGCTCATATACGTCGACGACATCATCGTGACTGGTGATGATAAGGAGGCCATCCAGGACACCAAGGACTCCCTCAAGTCGGCATTTGACATCAAGGACCTTGGGGAACTCAAATACTTTCTTGGTATTGAAATTTGTCGCTCACCGGAAGGACTCTTCCTCTCACAACGCAAGTACACTCTTGACTTGTTAGAGGAGACTGGCAAGCTTGGTGTGTCTCCGGTCGCTACGCCACTTGATGAAGACTACCAGCTCAAGCGAAAGGGGGAGAGCTTACGGGCAAAAGAAGGCCGACCTAAGGAACCAATGGACGAGCCATTCTTAGACGTCACACGCTACCGCCGGCTTGTAGGTAAGCTAATATACCTTACTATCACACGACCTGACATATGTTACGCTGTGAATCAGGTTAGCCAACATATGAAGGCACCAAGCAAGTACCAATGGAGTCAAGTCGAGAGGATCCTAAGCTATCTCAAGGGCAGTCCGGGTCAAGGTATTTGGATGGGCAAGAATGACAACACCGAGATCGTTGGCTACTGTGATGCGGATTACAATGGCGACATGCTGGATAGAAGATCCGCTACTGGGTACTGCACGTTCGTTGGAGGCAACATGGTTACATGGAGGTCTAAGAAACAAAAGGTGGTTTCATGCTCTAGCGCCGAGGCCGAGTATAGAGCTATGAGGAAGCTCACTAACGAGATGACATGGCTGAAGGGACTACTCAAGGACTTAGGCATCGAGACAAAGCAGCCCATGACCATGCACTGCGACAATGAAGCGGCCATCCACATTGCCACAAACTCGGTCTTTCATGAGAGGACCAAGCACATAGAAAGCGATTGCCACAAGGTGAGAGAGAAGATTGAAGAAGGAGTGGTGTTACCATGCCACACAAGGAGTCAAGATCAGCTAGCTGACATCTTCACCAAGTCTGCAAGCTCCAAGGTTTGTGATCACATCTATAGCAAACTTGGACTTGTAGACATTACACGGCCATGATCAAGCTTCTCTAATCCGTGGACAGCACACTCTTTTTCCCTTGACTTGGTTTTGTCCCATGAGGTTTTCTAAGTCAAGGTTTTTAATGAGGTGCTGCTTCACGGGTTCCAAGCTTAGCCATTTCATTAGGCTAAGCTTGAGGGGGAGTATTGATCAAAAGAATAAGCCTAAGGCAGCCATGGCCGTCCGTACAAGTGTTGAATATGGGCTGTCCGTACAAGTGTGGTGAAATGGCCGAGTCTTCTTGTGATAAGGAATGGAGAGGAGGCCTGAAGCCCACTAGAAGGATCGAGAAGCACATTATAACCGTTAGAGAGAAGGGAAGGAAATAGTCACATGTTTGGTAAGGATGGGCTGTCGCTTTCACCTTGGGATGTAGTGTGTCTCTCTCCTAATGTCCCTATCCCACTTGTGTGTCTCGGTCAAGGGTGTAGCCCTAGTTTGTGTTTCCTTAAATAGGCTCATAGCCACCTTGTATTATCGCTTCTTATGGAATAAGAAAAACCTAATCTTTTCTTCTTCCTCATTCTCTTTGTCTACCGAAACCTATCTCCAATCTCTTGATTCTCTTCTTTATTCTACAAAGTCTTACACCAAGAAGAAGAGAGTTGTTCAGCAACAACAAGAGATTCAAGTAGCTATGGATCAGCAAGATCAGGTTCAGAGACCAAGACATATTGGTGCTGGGGATGCACCCAACACACACAACCAAAGAGCTGGCATTGTACCACCAACAGTTGCCAATAACAACTTTGAGATCAAGAGTGGATTGATTTCAATGATTCAGGCCAATAAGTTTCATGGATTGCCTATGGAGGATCCACTTGATCATCTTGATGAGTTTGACAGAATTTGTGGTCTTACTAAGATCAATGGAGTAAGTGAAGATGGTTTCAAGCTGAGGTTGTTCCCTTTCTCTCTTGGGGACAAGGCTCATTTATGGGAGAAGACTCTGCCCACTGGTGCTATCACTACTTGGGACCAATGTAAGAAGGCCTTCTTGGCAAAATTCTTCTCCAATGCTAGGACAGCAAGGCTGAGGAATGAGATCTCTGGATTTGCTCAAAGGAACAATGAGAGCTTTTGTGAAGCTTGGGAGAGATTCAAGGGCTACCAGACTCAATGCCCTCATCATGGTTTCAGTATGGAGTCATTGTTGAGCACATTGTATAGAGGAGTGCTTCCCAAGTTCAGAATGCTTCTTGACACAGCCTCCAATGGAAACTTCCTCAACAAGCATGTGGATGAAGGCTGGGAGTTAGTAGAGAATCTTGCTCAGTCAGATGGCAATTATAGTGAAGATTATGATAGGACCATAAGGAGTTCCTCAACTGATCAAGAGGACAAGTACAAGAAGGATCTGAAGATGGTCAATGAGAAACTTGACAAGATACTCCTTAGCCAGTCCAAATCTATTCACTTCATTGGTGAAGAAGAAGCTCCAGTTCAAGAGGGGGAGAATGAGTTTGCTGAGCTTTGCTACATGCAAAACCAAGGTGGATTCAAGGGCTACAATCAAGGTGGTTTCAAGAACAACAACCTATCTTATAGGAGCACCAATGTGGCTAATCCACAAGATCAAGTCTACCCTCCTCAACAGCCTCAACAGCCTCAAGGGTTCCAAAACTATATCCCCAAACAACAGCAGCAGGTGTTCCAGCCCCAGTTGTGTCCCCCACCAGGGTTTCAGACTAACCAAGGCCAAGAACAAGACCTTAGAGCTATGATTCAGCAGCTGTTGATTGGTCAAACACAAGGGAAGATAGAGGAAGCCAATAGATTTGCTGAGTTGAACAGGAGGATAACAGATCTTTACAGTGACCTACATGAAAAGTTTGACACACTTACTTCAAGGATTGCAACACTAGAGGGTCAACAAACCTCTGCCTCTAAGCAAGAGAACAACAAGGGAAAAGCTATTATGCAGTCTATAGAAAGTGCTCATGCCATTAATTTGCGCAGTGGAAGAGTTTTACAAGACCAAAAGGGCGCTTTGCAAAACACTGAGGACAGTGTGGAACAAGATGGGGAGGATTTTCAACAAAAAGGGACTCAGGATAACACTAGTGTTCAGCTCGACCACACACTCGATCAGGCACCCGACCGTGTGCATGATCGAGCACCTGATCGAGCACCTGCTCAGGAAACATCTAAGCCATCTACCTCTAAGGAAAAGCCTGCTAAGTACATTCCCCCTCCTTACAAGCCTCCTTTGCCCTTCCCAGGAAGGTTTAAGAAGCAAATGGTTGACAAGTATAAAGCATTGTTTGACAAACAAGTTAGAGAGATTGAGCTTAGGATGCCCTTGATTGATGCTTTTGTGATGATTCCTCCTTACCAGAAGTTCTTGAAAGATGCTGTGATGGAAAGAATCAAAGAAGTTCAGGGGATGGTGCATCTTAGCCATGAGTGTAGTGCTATAATCCAAAAACAAGTGAACCCTCAAAAGTTGAGAGATCCAGGCTCCTTCACTATACCTTGCTCAATAGGACCTTTGACTTTCAACAGATGCCTTTGTGATTTGGGAGCCTCAGTGAGCCTCATGCCTTTGACAGTTGCAAAGCGACTTGGATTTACAAGATATAAACCATGCAATATATCTTTGATCTTAGCTGATAGATCAATAAGACTACCACATGGTGTTTTGGAAGATCTACCTGTTAGAATTGGAGCAGTAGAAGTCCCAACAGACTTTGTAGTCTTGGAAATGGATGAGGAGCCAAAAGATCCCTTGATTTTGGGAAGACCTTTCCTTGCCACAGCAGGAGCAATAATTGATGTGAGAGAAGGGAAGATTGATCTCAACTTAGGAGATGACTTAAAAATGACATTTGACATTGTTGAAGCCATGAAGAAACCAACCATTGGAGGGCAAGTCTATTGGACTGAAGAGATGGATAAACTATCAGAGGAATTGATAGAGGAACTAGTAGAACAAGATCACCTTAGAACTGTTTTAACCAAAAGTGGGGAGGAAGGATTCATTCATCAAGAAACTAAAGCATATGAGGAGATATTGGACTCTTGTAGAAAATCTGACCACCCAGAAGTTTTTGAGGGGTTACCAGCACAAAGAGAGGAAGTCTGGTCAGTTCAAATAGCAACTTCGGACAGCTCGACCATCAACTCGAGCACACACTCGACCGAGCACCAGATCCACTCGACCGAGTGCACCACTGAGCCCTACACAAATGATTGGTCCGAACTAAAGGCACCAAAAGTAGAGCTCAAACCTCTCCCATCTGGGCTAAGGTACGTTTTTCTAGGTAAGAACTCTACTTATCCTGTGATAGTAAATGCTAAGTTGAGTGAGAATGAACTTGAATTGCTAGTTGTAGAGCTAAGGAAGTATAGGAAAGCAATTGGTTATACCTTGGATGACATTCAAGGCCTTTCACCTAGTCTTTGCATGCATAGGATCCATCTTGAAAATGAATCCTACTCTAGTATTGAACCTCAAAGAAGATTAAACCCCAACCTAAAGGAAGTAGTTAAAAAAGAAATCCTTAAGTTGCTTGATGCTGGTGTAATCTATCCTATCTCTGATAGTACTTGGGTTTCACCAGTCCATTGTGTTCCAAAAAAGGGAGGAATAACTGTGGTAAAGAATGATCAAGATGAATTAATTCCCACTAGGACCATTACAGGGCATAGAATGTATATTGACTATAGGAAGCTTTATTCAGCCACTAGGAAAGATCATTTCCCTCTTCCTTTCATTGATCAAATGTTGGAAAGATTAGCTAATCACACTCACTACTGTTTCTTGGATGGATATTCTGGATTTTTCCAAATTCCTATTCATCCCAATGATCAAGAGAAGACAACATTCACATGTCCATATGGTACTTTTGCTTATAGAAGGATGCCATTTGGACTATGTAATGCTCCAGCAACTTTTCAAAGATGCATGATGTCTATCTTCTCTGATCTAATTGAGGATGCTGTGGAAGTTTTTATGGATGACTTCTCTGTCTATAGAGACTCCTTTCCTTCTTGTCTTGCTAATTTATGCAGGGTCTTAAAGAGATGTGAGGAGACAAATCTTGTTTTGAACTGGGAGAAGTGTCACTTCATGGTTGAAGAATAGTTCTTGGCCATAAAATTTCAGAAAAGGGGATTGAGGTTGATAAGGCAAAGATTGAAGTCATGGTTCAACTCCAACCACCAAAAACAGTTAAGGACATAAGGAGCTTCCTTGGGCATGCTGGGTTTTATAGGAGGTTCATCAAGGATTTCTCAAAGATAGCTAGGCCATTGACAAGGTTGCTATGTAAGGAGACTGAGTTCAACTTTGATGAGGATTGCTTAAAGGCTTTCAAGGAGATCAAAGCTGCCTTGATCTAAGCTCCAATAGTCCAAGCTCCAAACTGGGATCTTCCATTTGAGATTATGTGTGATGCTTCAGACTTTGCAGTAGGAGCAGTCCTAGGTCAGAAAAAAGATAAGAGGCTGCATGTGATTCACTATGCAAGCAGAACTTTGGATGAAACTCAAGGGAGATATTCAACAACAGAGAAAGAGCTCTTAGCAGTGGTATTTGCCTTTGAAAAGTTCAGAAGCTACTTAGTAGGGTCCAAGGTGATTGTGTACACTGATCATGCTGCTTTGAGGCACATCTACTCAAAGAAGGATACAAAACCAAGGTTGTTGAGATGGATTTTGCTTCTCCAAGAATTTGACATGGAAATAGTTGATAAGAAAGGGATAGAAAATGGAGTTGCAGACCATTTGTCAAGAATGAGGATAGAGGAGGAGATTCCAATTGATGACTCAATGCCTGAGGAGAAACTGATGTTACTTGGAACAACCCGGCAGCCAGCTCGACCACCCACTCGAGCACTCACTCGACCGTGTGAGTTTGGTGATCCGATCGAGCAGGAGCAGATGGAGGAGTGGTTGGCACTTGAGAGTGAGGATCTGCCTTGGTATGCTGATATAGTCAATTACAAAGTGTGTGAAGAAGTCCCAACAGACATGGACTCCTATAGGAAGAAGAAACTCCTCAAGGACATCAATGGATACTATTGGGATGAACCTTACTTATACAAGAAGGGATCAGATGGATTGTTTAGAAGATGCATAGCAGAGAGTGAAGTTGAGGGAGTGTTAGAACATTGCCATGGTTCTGCTTATGGAGGCCATTTTGCAACTTTCAAGACTGCCCAAAAGGTCTTACAAGCTGGCCTATGGTGGCCCACATTGTTCAAAGACACCCACAAGTTCATCACAAAATGTGATGCTTGCCAAAGGATGGGGAACATCACAAGAAGGAATGAGATGCCTCAAAATCCAATTCTTGAAGTTGAGATATTTGATGTGTGGGGAATTGATTTCATGGGACCCTTTAATCCACCTTCAAATGGGAATGCTTACATATTAGTAGCAGTAGACTATGTTTCCAAGTGGGTAGAAGCCATTGCTAGTCCCACTAATGATCACAAGGTAGTACTCAAGCTTTTCAAGAACATAATCTTCCCAAGGTTTGGAATCCCAAGAGTTGTGATAAGTGATGGAGGATCACACTTCATCAATAAGATCTTTGAAGGAATGCTAAGGAAGTATGGAGTTAAGCATAAGGTGTCTACAGCCTATCACCCTCAGACAAGTGGGCAAGTTGAGGTGTCAAACAAACAGATCAAGGCCATTCTATCAAGGATAGTAGGAGCAACAAGAAAGGATTGGTCTAGTAAACTTGATGAGACACTTTGGGCTTATAGAACAGCTTTTAAAACTCCTATAGGAAGAACCCCATTCCAGCTTGTGTATGGAAAGTCTTGCCACCTTCCAGTTGAAGTTGAGTACAAGGCTCTATGGGCAATCAAACTCCTGAACTTGGATCTTGAGACAGCACAAGTTAAGAGAAGCCTTGATCTGCATGAACTTGAGGAGATCAGATTGGAAGCTTATGAAAACTCCAAAATCTACAAGGAGAGGACCAAGGCCTTCCATGATAAGAAGATTCTCATCAAGGACCTTAAGCCTGGAGACCAAGCTCTGCTTTACAATTCAAAACTCAAGTTATTCCCTGGGAAGTTGAAAAGTAGATGGGGAGGTCCTTTTGAGATAAAAGAGATTTTACCTTATGGAGCTGTCACACTTCTCAACAAGGATGGTAGTGAGTTCACAGTCAATGGTCAGAGGGTTAAGAAGTATTTAGGAGAGAAGGAGACACATGAGAAGTGCTCAATGCTTCTCAAAGTTGCCCCTCAAGCCTGAAGAATCATAGAAGTCAAGCTTAGTGACTCTAAACAAGCTCACTAGGGAGGAAGTCCCTAAGGTATCTCTGTACATATTGCCTAGAATTTTGGTATTTTTGATTTTTGCTTTAGTATTTTCATAATCAGAGAAGTAAAGGAGTCTGAATAGAAGAGTTAGGGACAAGTTATGGAGATTCGCGGTCCAGCTCGACCCCCCCACTCGGACATGCACTCGACCGAGTCCCGGTCGATCTCTATAGTCGAGCTGCCCCAAAGTCCTTCTCCAAGCAACCAGCCTGATCCCAACTACTCCTATGATAGCATGCAGATGGATGTGGACAACTTCTTCCACAATCCCTAAGGTACCATCATCACCTTACCATTGTTTATACCATTGCATTTGATGTTGTGTTGTGTTTAAATCTTGAAACCTCTCACAACTTTTTCACACAAGGGACTGTGTGATTTAAGTTTGGGGGAGGGTTCTAGATAGCATTTGATGTTGTGTTTTGTGTTCTTATTTCAAATTTTTATCATCATCATGTTAGCACTTGCATTAGCATCTAAGGCATAGAAAAACCATAAAAATTTGAAAAATTTTGAAAAAATCTTCATAAAAAAAGAGTGTTCATGTAGTTTGCATTGCATATTAGGATCTTGTTTAGCATGTTTCATGTAGAATTGTATAATATTTGCATTAGGGATCTATGATGAGTATTTCCTTGTTAGCTTGCTTTATTCACTAGACTAGGATCAATGCCCAAGTTATTAGTACTTTGATGCTAGTTGAGTGGTTAGAAGCATAAGACTGAACCAAGCCTTGAATTCCTGCATTGCATTTGGTCTAAATTGAAGCATGTTGTGATTTGATTCCATTTCCTATCTATAAGAACCTAATATTGACTTTTAATTATCATTGTATGCATTGCTTTAAACTCATGGATACTACATACATATTTGGATCATCTTTCTCCTTTTTACCACTCTTGTTGATCCAAGTAGCTGATTTCACTTTTAAATCAGTTTCCCTACCCCTAAACCAAAACCTTCTTTCAAGCCATGTTTATTCTTGTGTGTGTGAGGCCTTTTTGGGATTGAGCTTGGTAGAAAGTGTTAGGTTTGAACTGACAAGAGTAAGACCTTGTGTAGTTCTAGTTTGCATTTTTCAAACTAGATAGGACTAGGTGGTTCACTTGTTGGGTTTGGGACTTGGCTGTTATAAAAAGAAAAGAAAAAAAAAAGAGAAAGAAAAAGGGTAGAGTCTTTAGGAGAGGAATGTGTTTAAGTGAAAGCTAATGTCTAGTGAAAGGATGGGAAGTAAGAAAATGTTATCTAAGATGGTTCTAGTCAAAAGAAAAAGAAAAGAAAGCAAAGAGCAGTTTAGCAAAAAGCTTAAATGTCTTAAGAATAAGAAGAAAATAGAACCATAGCAATCAATAAGAATCCCCCATCCCACTAGAAAGATCAAGTAAGAAACCTCTCCTAAGACTTGAAAACCAAAAGAGAAAAGGGTTAAAGAGAAAAGAAGAAGTCAAAGGGTAGCACTAGGATCATTTGGGTTTAGATTGTTAGGATAAACACTTTGGGTGCCTTTGGGTAGACAAGGTTTTATTCTTGTATGAGTTTAGGTGTTCTTACCTTTAGCATTCTTCTAAAGCTCAATCCATTTTTAATGAGAGAACCTTGATATTGACAAGCCCCACTCTGAAAAGAGACCATCATTGTCTCTAAAACCCTTTATTACCAAGCCAAATGAGTTTAAGCATTGCATAGAATTGATTCATGTTCTTGATTAATGAATGTTAAAGGAAATGGTTGATTTGAATGCATGTGAATATCTAAGGCTCAAATCAGTAAAGGTTGTGATGTGCTTGTCTAAAGTTTTTAAGTATAGCTCTTCACCTTGCATCCTAGTACTAGTAACTTGGACATTGATTCTAGATGGTCTATTTGCAAGCTTTAGGAACTGAGATCCCACTTTTAAACCTCACTTACCTTCTTATGTCTTGTTTATTTGCTTGAGGGCAAGCAAAGACTAAGTTTGGGGGTGTTGATGTTCATATATTTTACCATGTTTCCCTTAGTTTATTCACATCTTTTGTATCTTTTTCTATCCATTCTCACCACTATTGTGTAGCTTTAGGACTAATCATGCATTATAGTGTAGTTGCATTGCATTTGCATCTTTTCATGCATAAACAGGTGATTTTGGAGCTTAAGGAGCATGGAAGCAATGGAGAAGAGATGTGAAGCAATCATGAAGAGGAAACAAGGGAGTTAAGGCTGAAGAACAAGGAATCCGGAGTCCAGCTCGACCAAGCACTCGACCGAGTGGGAGATGGACTCGACCGTGTGGAGTTGCACAAGAGAAGCCAGCTCGACCCCCAGCTCGACCGAGCACTGGTCGAGTTGACCGATGCGTGGACCACTTTGACTTTTCCCATTTTTAGGGCTTCCACCTTCCCCACTATATAAGGACTTGTACTGCAGCCACCTGAACCAAGTTTTAATCTAGATTTTTAGTCAGCTTTTCAGATATTTTAAACCTAGTTTTTGCCTTTTAAGGAATTTTATTCCTTTTGCTTTTTATTTTCTTTTTTGATCTTGTACTTGGAAAAGAAGAATTTCCTCATACTTGTTGGTTGAATAACTCTCTAAGTATTGAGAATATGAGTTTGATTTCTTCATTAAAGTTGTAGATCTTAATCTTATCTATCTAATCATGCAAGTTTCAATGATTTCTGGGTTTATGATTTGTTTGATCATGTCTTGTTGTGAGTAGTCTTCTTAGGATCTTGAGGATGGGTTAGGATAGATTGATCTTGTGGTATATCTGATTTGATCAAGCTTGATTGTTGTAGATCTCTTCTAGGCTAGATGTTCTTAATGCTGATCCTATATCTGAGAGGGTAGGATTTGATCTCAAGCTTTTTAGCATCACACCAATGTTTAAGAAGCATACATAAGGCTAGATCTAGAGCTTACCATTAGGCTTGCTAAGAGATTAGAGGTCTTGTTTGGTTTGAGATGTATTGCTTAATGCCTGCTTGTGTAGATTCTTTTCATTGTGAGAGCAAGTCTAGGATTGCATAGGTTTGATTGTCTCTTGACCATGAGAGTGGGAGAGACTTGTCTTAGATTAATATGTCTAGAGGTTAGCTCATAGCATTGCTTGAGATTTGTTGATCAAGTTAGATTACCACAATGGTTAGTTTATCCCATGAATCCATCCTCAGGAGCCTTCTTTGTTTATTGATTTTAAAGTCTTAATCTTGTTATTTGCCTGCTGTTTGATCTGTGTTATCTTTACTCTGTTTTTATTGCATTGCTCTGTTTTTCCGGATTCGTCTAGCTCGACCACTCACTCGACCTACACTCGGTCGAGTGCTGCTCGAGTTCATCTCCAGAACTCTTGTTTATGATCTGTGTTTGTCTTGTTTCATTTCTGTTTAATTTCCATTGCATTCACTTAGCATCTAGTTCATCACTTGTCTTGCATTAGTTCTTATCTAGTGTTTACAGTTTCTGTTTCTGTTCTTAGTTCATAATCATTCTGTTTTATTTGCATCTAGTTCTTAGCTCTTGTAGTTTATTTTCTGCATTTTATCATTATCATCATAGGATTGTTAGTGACAAACATCCTTTCATATTTGTCTTAACTTAGATTCATATGCATGTCTTGATTGTTCACAAGCACTCAGACTGGATTGACACCCCTTATACTGCAACTGCATAAGGGGAATTGAAACACCCATCATATCATACCATTGCACACACTCATTCACTTTCATCACACCACACACAATAAACCATGTTTCATTCATCCAAGGTTCTACTTGCATAGTGAATCACATGCAGCCTCTTATCTTTTTTCTGACCTAGGACTGCTCCTACTGCAAAGTCTGAAGCATCACACATAATCTCAAATGGAAGATCCCAGTTTGGAGCTTGGACTATTGGAGCTGAGATCAAAGCAGCTTTGATCTCCTTGAAAGCCTTCAAGCAATCTTCATCAAAGTTGAACTCAGTCTCCTTACATAGCAACCTTGTCAATGGCCTAGCTATCTTTGAGAAATCCTTGATGAACCTCCTATAAAACCCAGCATGCCCAAGAAAGCTTCTTATATCCTTGACTGTTTTTGGTGGTTGGAGTTGAACCATGACTTCAATCTTTGCCTTATCAACCTCAATCCCTTTTTCTGAAATCTTATGGCCAAGAACTATCCCTTCTTCAACCATGAAGTGACACTTTTCCCAGTTCAAAACAAGATTTGTCTCCTCACATCTCTTTAAGACCCTGCATAAATTAGCAAGACAAGAAGGAAAGGAGTCTCCATAGACAGAGAAGTCATCCATAAAAACTTCCACAACATCCTCAATTAGATCAGAGAAGATAGACATCATGCATCTTTGAAAAGTTGCTGGAGCATTACATAATCCAAATGGCATCCTTCTATAAGCAAAAGTACCATATGGACATGTGAATGTTGTCTTCTCTTGATCATTGGGATGAATAGGAATTTGGAAAAATCCAGAATATCCATCCAAGAAACAGTAGTGAGTGTGATTAGCTAATCTTTCCAACATTTGATCAATGAAAGGAAGGGGGAAATGATCTTTCCTAGTGGCTGAATTAAGCTTCCTATAGTCAATACACATTCTATGCCCTGTAATGGTCCTAGTGGGAATTAATTCATCTTGATCATTCTTTACCACAGTTATTCCTCCCTTCTTTGGAACACAATGAACTGGTGAAACCCAAGTACTATCAGAGATAGGATAGATTACACCAGCATCAAGCAACTTAAGGATTTCTTTTTTAACTACTTCCTTTAGGTTGGGGTTTAATCTTCTTTGAGGTTCAACACTAGAGTAGGATTCATTTTCAAGATGGATCCTATGCATGCAAAGACTGGGTGAAAGCCCTTGAATGTCATCTAAGGTATAACCAATTGCTTTCCTATACTTCCTTAGCTCTACAACTAGCAATTCAAGTTCATTTTCACTCAACTAAGCATTTACTATCACAGGATAAGTAGAGTTCTTACCTAGAAAAACGTACCTTAGCCCAGATGGGAGAGGTTTGAGCTCTACTTTTGGTGCCTTTAGTTCGGACCAATCATTTGTGTAGGGCTCGGTGGTGCACTCGGTCGAGTGGCTCTGGTGCTCGGTCGAGTGCCTGCTCGAGTTGATGGTCGAGCTGTCCGAAGTTGCTATTTGAACTGACCAGACTTCCTCTCTTTGTGCTGGTAATCCCTCAAAAACCTCTGGGTGGTCAGATTTTCTACAGGAGTCCAATATCTCCTCATATGCTCTAGTTTCTTGATGAATGAATCCTTCCTCCCCACTTTTGGTTAAAACAGTCCTAAGGTGGTCTGGTTCTGCTAGTTCCTCCATCAATTCCTCTGATAGTTTATCCATCTCTTCAGTCCAAAAGACTTGCCCTCCAATGGTTGGTTTCTTCATGGCCTCCACAATGTCAAATGTCATTTTGAAGTCCTCTCCCAAGTTAAGATCAATCTTCCCTTGTCTCACATCAATTATTGCTCCTGCTGTAGCTAGGAAAGGTCTCCCTAGTATCAGAGGATCCTTTGGTTCTTCATCCATTTCCAGGACTATAAAGTCTGTTGGGACTTCTACTTCTCCAACTCTAACTGGTAGGTCCTCCAAAACACCATGTGGTAATCTTATTGATCTATCAGCCAAGATCAAGGATATATTGCATGGCTTATACCTTGTAAACCCTAGGCGCTTAGCAACTGATAGAGGCATTAGGCTTACTGAGGCTCCCAAATCACATAGGCATCTGTTGAAAGTTATAGGGCCTATGGAACAAGGTAGGGTAAAGGAGCCAGGATCCCTTAGCTTTTGAGGATTCACTTGCTTGGTGATGATGGCACTGCACTCTTGGCTAAGAATCACCATCCCTTGAACTTCTTTGATCCTCTCCATCACAGCATCTTTCAAAAATTTCTGGTAAGGAGGAATCATCACAAATGCATCTATTAGAGGCATTCTAAGCTCAATTTCCCTAACTTGTTTGTCAAACAATGCCTTGTATTTCTCAACCATCTGCTTCTTAAATCTTCCTGGGAAAGGTAGTGGAGGCTTGTAAGGAGGAGGAATGAACCGGACTTTTTTTTCTTTGGCAGCAACTGGCTTGGGTTTTTCTTGAGAGGTTGCTCGATCGGGTGCTCGATCACCCACACGGTCGAGTGTGTGGTCGAGTGGTGGGTCGAGCTCGATGGCATTTTCATTCTGAGTTTCTTTTTGTTGAAAACCCTCCCCCTCTTGATCACCACTTTCCTCAGTGTCTGGCAAAGCTCCCTCTCTTGTTGGTAGAACCCTACCACTGCGTAGATTGATAGCATGGGCAGATTCTATAGAGTGCATATTGGCCTTGTCATTGTTATTTGGGGCATTAGCTAGTTGATTCTCCAAAGTCACAATCCTGGAAGTAAGTGTATCAAACTTGGCATGGAGGTCACTGTAAACATCTGATATCCTCCTATTCAACTCATCAAATCTGTTTGTTGCCTCAATCTTTCCTTGTGTTTGTCCAATCAACAATTGTTGCATCATAGCTCTTAAGTCTTGTCCTTGGCCTTGGTTAGTCTGAAACCCTGGTGGGGGACACAACTGGGGCTGGAACACCTGCTGCTGTTGTTTGGGAATATAGTGTTGGAACCCTTGAGGCTGTTGAGGCTGTTGAGGAGGGTAGACTTGATCTTGTGGATTAGCCACATTGGTGCTCCTATAAGATAGGTTGTTGTTCTTGAAACCACCTTGATTGTAGCCCTTGAATCCACCTTGGTTTTGCATATAGCAAAGCTCAGCAAACTCATTCTCCCCCTCTTGAACTGGAGCTTCTTCTTCACCAATGAAGTGAATGGATTTGGACTGGCTGAGGAGTATCTTGTCAAGTTTCTCATTGACCATCTTCAAATCCTTCTTGTACTTGTCCTCTTGATCAGTTGAGGAACTCCTTATGGTCCTATCATAATCTTCATTATAATTGCCATCTGACTGAGCAAGATTCTCTACTAACCCCCAGCCTTCATCTACATGCTTGTTGAGGAAGTTTCCATTGGAGGCTGTGTCAAGAAGCATTCTGAACTTGGGAAGCACTCCTCTATACAATGTGCTCAACAATGACTCCATACTGAAACCATGATGAGGGCATTGAGTCTGGTAGCCCTTGAATCTCTCCCAAGCTTCACAAAAGCTCTCATTGTTCCTTTGAGCAAATCCAGAGATCTCATTTCTCAATCTAGCAGTCCTAGCATTGGAGAAGAATTTGGCCAAGAAAGCCTTCTTACATTGGTCCCAAGTAGTGATAGCACCAGTGGGCAGAGTCTTCTCCCATAAATGAGCCTTGTCCCCAAGAGAGAAAGAGAACAACCTCAGCTTGAAACCATCTTCACTTACTCCATTGATCTTGGTAAGACCACAGATTCTGTCAAACTCATCAAGATGATCAAGTGGATCCTCCATAGGCAATCCATGAAACTTATTGGCCTGAATCATTGAGATCAATCCACTCTTGATCTCAAAGTTGTTGTTGGCAACAGTTGGTGGCACAATGCCAGCTCTTTGGTTGTGTGTGTTGGGTGCATCTCCAGCACCAATATGTCTTGGTCTCTGAACTTGATCCTGATGATCCATAGGTACTTGAACCTCTTGTTGTTGCTGAACAACCCTCTTCTTCTTGGATCTCAAACCCTTGTTCAACTTGTTGATACTGTCACTATGCCTTAGAAGATTGTCCTTTCCTTTGGACCTTGTGTGCATCAACGAACGCAAACGATTTTTCCCGAGCAAGCGACTGAGCACAGGCTCAAGTAGGATGGTAGGGCGACTGGAAAAAGAGGCTTTCAGAGATCCGGGGTCTGGCTCGATCAAGTGCTCGATCACTACTCGATCGAGTGGTGGTCGAGTGACTGGTCGAGTGGTACCTGAAATGGAACTTCAACCCCAAACACAAGATTCAAGTGCAGAAACTTCAAGAATGTATAAAAGAACTTAATCTTAGACTAATATGGATCCTAAATGTCACAAAAACTAACTCAAACAGGCAACGGCGCCAAATTGAAACATGTTATTTGTTGGTTGTGGTGAATGATGGATGTATGCAATGATGATATATGAATGGAATGATGGGTGTTTCAATTTCCCTTATGCAGTTGCAGTATAAGAGGTGTCAATCCAGTCTGAGTGCTTGTAAACAATCAAGATATGCATATGAATCTAAGTTAAGACAAATATGAAAGGATGTTTGTCACTAACAATCCTATGATGATAATGATAAAATGCAGAAAATAAACTACAAGAACTAAGAACTAGATGCAAATAAAACAGAATGATTATGAACTAAGAATAGAAACAGAAACTGTAAACTCTAGATATGAACTAATGCAAGACAAGTAATGAACTAGATGCTAAGTAAATGCAATGGAAATTAAACAGGAATGAAACAAGACAATCACAAATCATAAACAAGAGTTCTGGGGATGAACTCGAGCAGCACTCGACCGAGTGTAGGTCGAGTGAGTGGTCGAGCTAGACAAATCCGGGAAAACAGAGCAATGCAATAAAAACAGAGTAAAGCAAACACAGATCAAATAGCAAGCAAATAACAAGATTGAGACTTTAAAATCAATAAACAAAGTAGGTTCCTGAGGATGGATTCATGGGATAAACTAATCATTGTGGTAATCTAACTTGATCAACAAATCTCAAGCAATGCTATGAGCTAACCTCTAGACATATTAATCCAAGACAAGTCTCTCCCACTCTCATGGTCAAGAGACAATCAAACCCATGCAATCCTAGACTTGCTCTCACAATGAAAAGAATCTACACAAGCAGGCATTAAGCAATACATCTCAAACCAAACAAGACCTCTAATCTCTTAGCAAGCCTAATGGTAAGCTCTAGATCTAGCCTTATCTATGCTTCTTAAACATTGGTGTGATGCTAAAAAGCTTGAGATCAGATCCTACCCTCTCAGATATAGGATCAGCATTAAGAACATCTAGCCTAGAAGAGATCTACAACAATCAAGCTTGATCAAATCAGATATACCACAAGATCAATCCATCCTAACCCATCCTCAAGATCCTAAGAAGACTACTCACAACAAGACATGAAGAACAAAGTCAAAAACCCAGAAAATATTGAAACTTGCATGATTAGATAGATAAGATAAAGATCTACAACTTTAAAGAAGAAATCAAACTCAGATTCTCAATACTTAGAAAGTTATTCAACCAACAAGTATGAGGAAATTCTTCTTTTCTAAGTACAAAATCCAAAAAAGAAATAAAAATGCAAAAGGAATAATATTCCTAAAAAGGTAAAAACTAGGTTTAGAATATCTGAAAAGCTGGACTAAAAAATCTAGATTGTTTGGTGGCTGCAGGTACAAGGCCTTATATAGGAAGGGGAGTTGAAGCCCTAAAAATGGGAAAAGTCAAAGTGGTCCACGAATCGGTCAACTCGACCAGTGCTCGGTCGAGTGACAAGTCGGGCTGGCTTCTTCTGTGTAACTCCACTCGGTCGAGTCCATCTCCCACTCGGTCGAGTGCTTGGTCGAGCTGGACTCCGGATCTTGGTTCTTCAGCCTTAACTCCCTTGTTTCCTCCTCATGATTGCTTCACATCTCTTCTCCATTGCTTCCATGCTCCTTAAGCTCCAAAATCCCCTGTTTATGCATGAAAAGATGCAAATGCAATGCAACTACACTCTAATGCATGATTAGTCCTAAAGCTACACAATAATGGTGAAAATGGATAGAAAAAGATGCAAAAGATGTGAATAAACTAAGGGAAAACATGGTAAAATATATGAACATCATGTGGAGAGTTTAAAAGCCACTTATACCCATTTTGTCCCAAAAAGGCTAAAACCAAGAAAACATTGCTTAGAAGCTCTAAACAGCTATGTTAGTGTTTCTCGGGTTAAAATGTGTCTTAATCCAATGCAACTGACTAACTATAAGAGTTTGAGATGGATGTGTAGAGTTTAAAAGCCACTTATACACATTTTGTCCCAAAACAGGCTAAAATCAAGAAAACATTGCTTAGAAGCTGTAAACAGTTTTGTAAGTGTTTCTGGGGTTAAAAAGTGTCTTAATCCAATGCAACTGACTAATTATAAGAGTTTGAGATTGATGTGGAGAGTTTAAAAGCCACTTATACCCATTTTGTCCCAAAAAGGCTAAAACCAAGAAAACATTGCTTAGAAGCACTACACATCTTTGTTAGTGTTTCTGTGGTTAAAATGTGTCTTAATCCAATGCAACTAACTAATTATAAGAGTTTTAGATAGATGTGGAGAGTTTAAAAGCCACTTATACCCATTTTGTCCCAAAACAGGCTAAAACCAAGAAAACATTGCTTAGAAGCTCTAAACAGCTATGTTAGTGTTTCTGGGGTTAAAATGTGTCTTAATCCAAAGCAACTGACTAATTATAAGAGTTTGAGATGGATGTGGAGAGGTTAGAAGCCACTTATACACATTTTGTCCCAAAACAGGCTAAAATCAAGAAAAAATTGCTTAGAATCTGTAAACAGCTTTGTTAGTGTTTCTAGGGTTAAAATGTGTCTTAATCCAATGCAACTGACTAATTATAAGAGTTTGAGATTGATTTATACCCATTTTGTCCCAAAACAGGCTAAAACCAAGAAAACATTGCTGAGAAGCACCAAACAGCTATGTTAGTGTTTCTGGGGTTAAAATATGTCTTAATCCAATGCAAATGACTAATTATAAGAGTTTGAGATTGATGTGGAGAGTTTAAAAGCCACTTATACCCATTTTGTCCCAAAACAGGCTAAAACCAAGAAAACATTGCCTAGAAGCTATAAACAGCTTTGTTAGTGTTTCTGGGATTAAAATGTATCTTAATCCAAAGCAACTGACTAATTATATGAGTTTGAGATGGATGTGGAGAGTTTAAAAGCCACTTATACCCATTTTGTCCCAAAAGAGGCTAAAACCAAGAAAACATTGCTTAGAAGCTCTAAACAGCTATGTTAGTGTTTCTAGGGTTAAAATGTGTCTTAATCCAATGCAACTAACTAATGATAAGAGTTTGAGATGGATGTGGAGAGTTTAGAAGCCACTTATACACATTTTGTCCCAAAATAGGCTAAAATCAAGAAAACATTGCTTAGAATCTGTAAACAGCTTTGTTAGTGTTTCTAGGGTTAAAATGTGTCTTAATCCAATGCAACTGACTAATTATAAGAGTTTGAGATTGATGTGGAGAGTTTAAAAGCCATTTATACCCATTTTGTCCAAAAAAAAGCTAAAACCAAGAAAACATTGCTGAGAAGCACCAAACAGCTATGTTAGTGTTTCTGGGGTTAAAATATGTCTTAATCCAATGCAAATGACTAATTATAAGAGTTTTAGATTGATGTGGAGAGTTTAAAAGCCACTTATATCCATTTTGTCCCAAAACAGGCTAAAACCAAGAAAACATTGCCTAGAAGCTATAAACAGCTATGTTAGTGTTTCTGGGATTAAAATGTATCTTAATCCAAAGCAACTGACAAATTATATGAGTTTGAGATGGATGTGGAGAGTTTAATAGCCACTCGTACTCATTTTGTCCCAAAACAGGTTAAAATTAAGAAATCATTGTTTAGAAGCACTAAACAGCTTTGTTAGTGTTTTTGTGGTTAAAATGTGTCTTAATCCAATGCAACTAACTAATTATAAGAGTTTTAGATAGATGTGGAGAGTTTAAAAGCCACTTATACCCATTTTGTCCCAAAACAGGCTAAAACCAAGAAAACATTGCTGAGAAGCACCAAACAGCTTTGTTAGTGTTTCTGGGGTTAAAATGTGTCTTAATCCAATGCAACTAACTTATTATAAGAGTTTTAGATAGATGTGGAGAGTTTAAGAGCCACTTATACCCATTTTGTCCCAAAAGAGGCTAAAACCAAAAAAACATTGCTTAGATGCTCTAAACAGCTATGTTAGTGTTTCTAGGGTTAAAATGTGTCTTAATCCAATGCAATTATCTAATTATAAGAGTTTGAGATGGATGTGGAGAGTTTAGAAGCCACTTATACACATTTTGTCCCAAAACAGGGTAAAATCAAGAAAACATTGCTTAGAATCTGTAAATAGCTTTGTTAGAGTTTCTAGGGTTAAAATATGTCTTAATCCAATGCAAATGACTAATTATAAGAGTTTGAGATTGATGTGGAGAGTTTAAAAGCCACTTATACCCATTTTGTCCCAAAACAGGCTAAAACCAAGAAAACATTGCCTAGAAGCTATAAACAGCTTTGTTAGTGTTTCTGGGATTAAAATGTATCTTAATCCAAAGCAACTGACTAATTATATGAGTTTGAGATGGATGTGGAGAGTTTAAAAGCCACTTATACCCATTTTGTCCCAAAAGAGGCTAAAACCAAGAAAACATTGCTTAGAAGCTCTAAACAGCTATGTTAGTGTTTCTAGGGTTAAAATGTGTCTTAATCCAATGCAACTAACTAATTATAAGAGTTTGAGATGGATGTGGAGAGTTTAGAAGCCACTTATACACATTTTGTCCCAAAATAGGCTAAAATCAAGAAAACATTGCTTAGAATCTGTAAACAGCTTTGTTAGTGTTTCTAGGGTTAAAATGTGTCTTAATCCAATGCAACTGACTAATTATAAGAGTTTGAGATTGATGTGGAGAGTTTAAAAGCCATTTATACCCATTTTGTCCCAAAAATAGCTAAAACCAAGAAAACATTGCTGAGAAGCACCAAACAGCTATGTTAGTGTTTCTGGGGTTAAAATATGTCTTAATCCAATGCAAATGACTAATTATAAGAGTTTTAGATTGATGTGGAGAGTTTAAAAGCCACTTATATCCATTTTGTCCCAAAACAGGCTAAAACCAAGAAAACATTGCCTAGAAGCTATAAACAGCTATGTTAGTGTTTCTGGGATTAAAATGTATCTTAATCCAAAGCAACTGACTAATTATATGAGTTTGAGATGGATGTGGAGAGTTTAATAGCCACTCGTACTCATTTTGTCCCAAAACAGGTTAAAATTAAGAAAACATTGTTTAGAAGCACTAAACAGCTTTGTTAGTGTTTTTGTGGTTAAAATGTGTCTTAATCCAATGCAACTAACTAATTATAAGAGTTTTAGATAGATGTGGAGAGTTTAAAAGCCACTTATACCCATTTTGTCCCAAAACAGGCTAAAACCAAGAAAACATTGCTGAGAAGCACCAAACAGCTTTGTTAGTGTTTCTGGGGTTAAAATGTGTCTTAATCCAATGCAACTAACTTATTATAAGAGTTTTAGATAGATGTGGAGAGTTTAAGAGCCACTTATACCCATTTTGTCCCAAAAGAGGCTAAAACCAAGAAAACATTGCTTAGAAGCTCTAAACAGCTATGTTAGTGTTTCTAGGGTTAAAATGTGTCTTAATCCAATGCAATTATCTAATTATAAGAGTTTGAGATGGATGTGGAGAGTTTAGAAGCCACTTATACACATTTTGTCCCAAAACAGGGTAAAATCAAGAAAACATTGCTTAGAATCTGTAAATAGCTTTGTTAGAGTTTCTAGGGTTAAAATATGTCTTAATCCAATGCAAATGACTAATTATAAGAGTTTGAGATTGATGTGGAGAGTTTAAAAGCCACTTATACCCATTTTGTCCCAAAACAGGCTAAAACCAAGAAAACATTGCCTAGAAGCTATAAACAGCTTTGTTAGTGTTTCTGGGATTAAAATGTATCTTAATCCAAAGCAACTGACTAATTATATGAGTTTGAGATGGATGTGGAGAGTTTAAAAGCCACTTATACCCATTTTGTCCCAAAAGAGGCTAAAACCAAGAAAACATTGCTTAGAAGCTCTAAACAGCTATGTTAGTGTTTCTAGGGTTAAAATGTGTCTTAATCCAATGCAACTAACTAATTATAAGAGTTTGAGATGGATGTGGAGAGTTTAGAAGCCACTTATACACATTTTGTCCCAAAATAGGCTAAAATCAAGAAAACATTGCTTAGAATCTGTAAACAGCTTTGTTAGTGTTTCTAGGGTTAAAATGTGTCTTAATCCAATGCAACTGACTAATTATAAGAGTTTGAGATTGATGTGGAGAGTTTAAAAGCCATTTATACCCATTTTGTCCCAAAAATAGCTAAAACCAAGAAAACATTGCTGAGAAGCACCAAACAGCTATGTTAGTGTTTCTGGGGTTAAAATATGTCTTAATCCAATGCAAATGACTAATTATAAGAGTTTTAGATTGATGTGGAGAGTTTAAAAGCCACTTATATCCATTTTGTCCCAAAACAGGCTAAAACCAAGAAAACATTGCCTAGAAGCTATAAACAGCTATGTTAGTGTTTCTGGGATTAAAATGTATCTTAATCCAAAGCAACTGACTAATTATATGAGTTTGAGATGGATGTGGAGAGTTTAATAGCCACTCGTACTCATTTTGTCCCAAAACAGGTTAAAATTAAGAAAACATTGTTTAGAAGCACTAAACAGCTTTGTTAGTGTTTTTGTGGTTAAAATGTGTCTTAATCCAATGCAACTAACTAATTATAAGAGTTTTAGATAGATGTGGAGAGTTTAAAAGCCACTTATACCCATTTTGTCCCAAAACAGGCTAAAACCAAGAAAACATTGCTGAGAAGCACCAAACAGCTTTGTTAGTGTTTCTGGGGTTAAAATGTGTCTTAATCCAATGCAACTAACTTATTATAAGAGTTTTAGATAGATGTGGAGAGTTTAAGAGCCACTTATACCCATTTTGTCCCAAAAGAGGCTAAAACCAAAAAAACATTGCTTAGATGCTCTAAACAGCTATGTTAGTGTTTCTAGGGTTAAAATGTGTCTTAATCCAATGCAATTATCTAATTATAAGAGTTTGAGATGGATGTGGAGAGTTTAGAAGCCACTTATACACATTTTGTCCCAAAACAGGGTAAAATCAAGAAAACATTGCTTAGAATCTGTAAATAGCTTTGTTAGAGTTTCTAGGGTTAAAATATGTCTTAATCCAATGCAAATGACTAATTATAAGAGTTTGAGATTGATGTGGAGAGTTTAAAAGCCACTTATACCCATTTTGTCCCAAAACAGGCTAAAACCAAGAAAACATTGCCTAGAAGCTATAAACAGCTTTGTTAGTGTTTCTGGGATTAAAATGTATCTTAATCCAAAGCAACTGACTAATTATATGAGTTTGAGATGGATGTGGAGAGTTTAAAAGCCACTTATACCCATTTTGTCCCAAAAGAGGCTAAAACCAAGAAAACATTGCTTAGAAGCTCTAAACAGCTATGTTAGTGTTTCTAGGGTTAAAATGTGTCTTAATCCAATGCAACTAACTAATTATAAGAGTTTGAGATGGATGTGGAGAGTTTAGAAGCCACTTATACACATTTTGTCCCAAAATAGGCTAAAATCAAGAAAACATTGCTTAGAATCTGTAAACAGCTTTGTTAGTGTTTCTAGGGTTAAAATGTGTCTTAATCCAATGCAACTGACTAATTATAAGAGTTTGAGATTGATGTGGAGAGTTTAAAAGCCATTTATACCCATTTTGTCCCAAAAATAGCTAAAACCAAGAAAACATTGCTGAGAAGCACCAAACAGCTATGTTAGTGTTTCTGGGGTTAAAATATGTCTTAATCCAATGCAAATGACTAATTATAAGAGTTTTAGATTGATGTGGAGAGTTTAAAAGCCACTTATATCCATTTTGTCCCAAAACAGGCTAAAACCAAGAAAACATTGCCTAGAAGCTATAAACAGCTATGTTAGTGTTTCTGGGATTAAAATGTATCTTAATCCAAAGCAACTGACTAATTATATGAGTTTGAGATGGATGTGGAGAGTTTAATAGCCACTCGTACTCATTTTGTCCCAAAACAGGTTAAAATTAAGAAAACATTGTTTAGAAGCACTAAACAGCTTTGTTAGTGTTTTTGTGGTTAAAATGTGTCTTAATCCAATGCAACTAACTAATTATAAGAGTTTTAGATAGATGTGGAGAGTTTAAAAGCCACTTATACCCATTTTGTCCCAAAACAGGCTAAAACCAAGAAAACATTGCTGAGAAGCACCAAACAGCTTTGTTAGTGTTTCTGGGGTTAAAATGTGTCTTAATCCAATGCAACTAACTTATTATAAGAGTTTTAGATAGATGTGGAGAGTTTAAGAGCCACTTATACCCATTTTGTCCCAAAAGAGGCTAAAACCAAGAAAACATTGCTTAGAAGCTCTAAACAGCTATGTTAGTGTTTCTAGGGTTAAAATGTGTCTTAATCCAATGCAATTATCTAATTATAAGAGTTTGAGATGGATGTGGAGAGTTTAGAAGCCACTTATACACATTTTGTCCCAAAACAGGCTAAAATCAAGAAAACATTGCTTAGAATCTGTAAATAGCTTTGTTAGAGTTTCTAGGGTTAAAATGTGTCTTAATCCAATGCAACTGACTAATTATAAGAGTTTGAGATTGATGTGGAGAGTTTAAAAGCCACTTATACCCATTTTGTCCCAAAAGAGGCTAAAACCAAGAAAACATTGCTGAGAAGCACCAAACAGCTTTGTTAGTGTTTCTGGGGTTAAAATGTGTCTTAATCCAATGCAACTAACTTATTATAAGAGTTTTAGATAGATGTGGAGAGTTTAAAAGCCACTTATACCCATTTTGTCCCATAAGAGGCTAAAACCAAGAAAACATTGCTTAGAAGCTCTAAACAGCTATGTTAGTGTTTCTAGGGTTAAAATGTGTCTTAATCCAATGCAACTAACTAATTATAAGAGTTTGAGATGGATGTGGAGAGTTTAGAAGCCACTTATACACATTTTGTCCCAAAATAGGCTAAAATCAAGAAAACATTGCTTAGAATCTGTAAACAGCTTTGTTAGTGTTTCTAGGGTTAAAATGTGTCTTAATCCAATGCAACTGACTAATTATAAGAGTTTGAGATTGATGTGGAGAGTTTAAAAGCCATTTATACCCATTTTGTCCCAAAAAAAGCTAAAACCAAGAAAACATTGCTGAGAAGCACCAAACAGCTATGTTAGTGTTTCTGGGGTTAAAATATGTCTTAATCCAATGCAAATGACTAATTATAAGAGTTTGAGATTGATGTGGAGAGTTTGAAAGCCACTTATACCCATTTTGTCCCAAAACAGGCTAAAACCAAGAAAACATTGCCTAGAAACTATAAACAGCTATGTTAGTGTTTCTGGGATTAAAATGTATCTTAATCCAAAGCAACTGACTAATTATATGAGTTTGAGATGGATGTGGAGAGTTTAATAGCCACTCGTACTCATTTTTTCCCAAAACAGGTTAAAATTAAGAAAACATTGCTTAGAAGCACTAAACAGCTTTGTTAGTGTTTTTGTAATTAAAATGTGTCTTAATCCAATGCAACTAACTAATTATAAGAGTTTTAGATAGATGTGGAGAGTTTAAAAGCCACTTATACCCATTTTGTCCCAAAACAGGCTAAAACCAAGAAAACATTGCTGAGAAGCACCAAACAGCTTTGTTAGTGTTTCTGGGGTTAAAATGTGTCTTAATCCAATGCAACTAACTTATTATAAGAGTTTTAGATAGATGTGGAGAGTTTAAGAGCCACTTATACCCATTTTGTCCCAAAAGAGGCTAAAACCAAGAAAACATTGCTTAGATGCTCTAAACAGCTATGTTAGTGTTTCTAGGGTTAAAATGTGTCTTAATCCAATGCAATTATCTAATTATAAGAGTTTGAGATGGATGTGGAGAGTTTAGAAGCCACTTATACACATTTTGTCCCAAAACAGGCTAAAATCAAGAAAACATTGCTTAGAATCTGTAAATAGCTTTGTTAGAGTTTCTTGGGTTAAAATATTTCTTAATCCAATGCAAATGACTAATTATAAGAGTTTGAGATTGATGTGGAGAGTTTAAAAGCCACTTATACCCATTTTGTCCCAAAACAGGCTAAAACCAAGAAAACATTGCTGAGAAGCACCAAACAGCTATGTTAGTGTTTTTGGGGTTAAAATATGTCTTAATCCAATGCAAATGACTAATTATAAGAGTTTGAGATTGATGTGGAGAGTTTAAAAGCCACCTATACCCATTTTGTCCCAAAACAGGCTAAAACCAAGAAAACATTGCCTAGAAGCTATAAACAGCTATGTTAGTGTTTCTGGGATTAAAATGTATCTTAATCCAAAGCAACTGACTAATTATATGAGTTTGAGATGGATGTGGAGAGTTTAATAGCCACTCGTACTCATTTTTTCCCAAAACAGGTTAAAATTAAGAAAACATTGCTTAGAAGCACTAAACAGCTTTGTTAGTGTTTTTGTAATTAAAATGTGTCTTAATCCAATGCAACTAACTAATTATAAGAGTTTTAGATAGATGTGGAGAGTTTAAAAGCCACTTATACCCATTTTGTCCCAAAACAGGCTAAAACCAAGAAAACATTGCTGAGAAGCACCAAACAGCTTTGTTAGTGTTTCTGGGGTTAAAATGTGTCTTAATCCAATGCAACTAACTTATTATAAGAGTTTTAGATAGATGTGGAGAGTTTAAGAGCCACTTATACCCATTTTGTCCCAAAAGAGGCTAAAACCAAGAAAACATTGCTTAGAAGCTCTAAACAGCTATGTTAGTGTTTCTAGGGTTAAAATGTGTCTTAATCCAATGCAACTATCTAATTATAAGAGTTTGAGATGGATGTGGAGAGTTTAGAAGCCACTTATACACATTTTGTCCCAAAACAGGCTAAAATCAAGAAAACATTGCTTAGAATCTGTAAACAGCTTTGTTAGTGTTTCTAGGGTTAAAATGTGTCTTAATCCAATGCAACTGACTAATTATAAGAGTTTGAGATTGATGTGGAGAGTTTAAAAGCCACTTATACCCATTTTGTCCCAAAAAGGCTAAAACCAAGAAAACATTGCTTAGAAGCTCTAAACAGCTATGTTAGTGTTTCTTGGGTTAAAATGTGTCTTAATCCAATGCAACTATCTAATTATAAGAGTTTGAGATGGATGTGGAGAGTTTAGAAGCCACTTATACACATTTTGTCCCAAAACAGGCTAAAATCAAGAAAACATTGCTTAGAATCTGTAAACAGCTTTGTTAGTGTTTCTAGGGTTAAAATGTGTCTTAATCCAATGCAACTGACTAACTATAAGAGTTTGAGATGGATGTGGAGAGTTTAAAAGCCACTTATACACATTTTGTCCCAAAACAGGCTAAAATCAAGAAAACATTGCTTAGAATCTGTAAATAGCTTTGTTAGTGTTTCTAGGGTTAAAATGTGTCTTAATCCAATGCAACTGACTAATTATACGAGTTTGAGATTGATGTGGAGAGTTTAAAAGCCACTTATACCCATTTTGTCCCAAAAGAGGCAAAAACCAAGAAAACATTGCTGAGAAGCACCAAACAGCTTTGTTAGTGTTTCTGGGGTTAAAATGTGTCTTAATCCAATGCAACTAACTTATTATAAGAGTTTTAGATAGATGTGGAGAGTTTAAAAGCCACTTATACCCATTTTGTCCCAAAAGAGGCTAAAACCAAGAAAACATTGCTTAGAAGCTCTAAACAGCTATGTTAGTGTTTCTAGGGTTAAAATGTGTCTTAATCCAATGCAACTAACTAATTATAAGAGTTTGAGATGGATGTGGAGAGTTTAGAAGCCACTTATACACATTTTGTCCCAAAACAGGCTAAAATCAAGAAAACATTGCTTAGAATCTGTAAACAGCTTTGTTAGTGTTTCTAGGGTTAAAATGTGTCTTAATCCAATGCAACTGACTAACTATAAGAGTTTGAGATGGATGTGGAGAGTTTAAAAGCCACTTATACACATTTTGTCCCAAAACAGGCTAAAATCAAGAAAACATTGCTTAGGTAAACAGCTTTGTTAGTGTTTCTGGGGTTAAAAAGTGTCTTAATCCAATGCAACTGACTAATTATAAGAGTTTGAGATTGATGTGGAGAGTTTAAAAGCCACTTATACCCATTTTGTCCCAAAAAGGCTAAAACCAAGAAAACATTGCTTAGAAGCACTACACATCTTTGTTAGTGTTTCTGTGGTTAAAATGTGTCTTAATCCAATGCAACTAACTAATTATAAGAGTTTTAGATAGATGTGGAGAGTTTAAAAGCCACTTATACCCATTTTGTCCCAAAACAGGCTAAAACCAAGAAAACATTGCTTAGAAGCTCTAAACAGTTATGTTAGTGTTTCTGGGGTTATAATGTGTCTTAATCCAATGCAACTGACTAATTATAAGAGTTTGAGATGGATGTGGAGAGGTTAGAAGCCACTTATACACATTTTGTCCCAAAACAGGCTAAAATCAAGAAAAATTGCTTAGAATCTGTAAACAGCTTTGTTAGTGTTTCTAGGGTTAAAATGTGTCTTAATCCAATGCAACTGACTAATTATAAGAGTTTGAGATTGATTTATACCCATTTTGTCCCAAAACAGGCTAAAACCAAGAAAACATTGCTGAGAAGCACCAAACAGCTATGTTAGTGTTTCTGGGGTTAAAATATGTCTTAATCCAATGCAAATGACTAATTATAAGAGTTTGAGATTGATGTGGAGAGTTTAAAAGCCACTTATACCCATTTTGTCCCAAAACAGGCTAAAACCAAGAAAACATTGCCTAGAAGCTATAAACAGCTATGTTAGTGTTTCTGGGATTAAAATGTATCTTAATCCAAAGCAACTGACTAATTATATGAGTTTGAGATGGATGTGGAGAGTTTAATAGCCACTCGTACTCATTTTGTCCCAAAACAGGTTAAAATTAAGAAAACATTGCTTAGAAGCACTAAACAGCTTTGTTAGTGTTTTTGTGGTTAAAATGTGTCTTAATCCAATGCAACTAACTAATTATAAGAGTTTTAGATAGATGTGGAGAGTTTAAAAGCCACTTATACCCATTTTGTCCCAAAACAGGCTAAAACCAAGAAAACATTGCTGAGAAGCACCAAACAGCTTTGTTAGTGTTTCTGGGGTTAAAATGTGTCTTAATCCAATGCAACTAACTTATTATAAGAGTTTTAGATAGATGTGGAGAGTTTAAGAGCCACTTATACCCATTTTGTCCCAAAAGAGGCTAAAACCAAGAAAACATTGCTTAGAAGCTCTAAACAGCTATGTTAGTGTTTCTAGGGTTAAAATGTGTCTTAATCCAATGCAACTATCTAATTATAAGAGTTTGAGATGGATGTGGAGAGTTTAGAAGCCACTTATACACATTTTGTCCCAAAACAGGCTAAAATCAAGAAAACATTGCTTAGAATCTGTAAACAGCTTTGTTAGTGTTTCTAGGGTTAAAATGTGTCTTAATCCAATGCAACTGACTAATTATAAGAGTTTGAGATTGATGTGGAGAGTTTAAAAGCCACTTATACCCATTTTGTCCCAAAACAGGCTAAAACCAAGAAAACATTGCTGAGAAGCACCAGACAGCTATGTTAGTGTTTCTGGGGTTAAAATATGTCTTAATCCAATGCAAATGACTAATTATAAGAGTTTGAGATTGATGTGGAGAGTTTAAAAGCCACTTATACCCATTTTGTCCCAAAACAGGCTAAAACCAAGAAAACATTGCCTAGAAGCTATAAACAGCTATGTTAGTGTTTCTGGGATTAAAATGTATCTTAATCCAAAGCAACTGACTAATTATATGAGTTTGAGATGGATGTGGAGAGTTTAAAAGCCACTTGAACTCATTTTGTCCCAAAACAGGTTAAAATTAAGAAAACATTGCTTAGAAGCACTAAACAGCTTTGTTAGTGTTTTTGTGGTTAAAATGTGTCTTAATCCAATGCAACTAACTAATTATAAGAGTTTTAGATAGATGTGGAGAGTTTAAAAGCCACTTATACCCATTTTGTCCCAAAAAGGCTAAAACCAAGAAAACATTCCTTAGAAGCTCTAAACAGCTATGTTAGTGTTTCTGGGGTTAAAATGTGTCTTAATCCAATGCAACTGACTAACTATAAGAGTTTGAGATGGATGTGGAGAGTTTAAAAGCCACTTATACACATTTTGTCCCAAAACAGTCTAAAATCAAGAAAACATTGCTTAGAAGCTGTAAACAGCTTTGTTAGTGTTTCTGGGGTTAAAAAGTGTCTTAATCCAATGCAACTGACTAATTATAAGAGTTTGAGATTGATGTGGAGAGTTTAAAAGCCACTTATACCCATTTTGTCCCAAAACAGGCTAAAACCAAGAAAACATTGCCTAGAAGCTATAAACAGCTTTGTTAGTGTTTCTGGGATTAAAATGTATCTTAATCCAAAGCAACTGGCTAATTATATGAGTTTGAGATGGATGTGGAGAGTTTAAAAGCCACTTATACCCATTTTGTCCTAAAACAGGCTAAAACCAAGAAAACATTGCTGAGAAGCACCAAACAGCTATGTTAGTGTTTCTGGGGTTAAAATGTGTCTTAATCCAATGCAAAAGACTAATTATAAGAGTTTGAGATTGATGTGGAGAGTTTAAAAGCCACTTATACCCATTTTGTCCCAAAACAGGCTAAAACCAAGAAAACATTGCCTAGAAGCTTTAAACAGCTTAGTGTTTCTGGGATTAAAATGTATCTTAATCCAAAGCAATTGACTAATTATATGAGTTTGAGATGGATGTGGAGAGTTTAAAATCCACCCATTTTGTCCCAAAACATGTTAAAACCAAGAAAACATTGCTTAGAAGCACTACACAGCTTTGTTAGTGTTTTTGTGGTTAAAATGTGTCTTAATCCAATGCAACTAACTAATTATAAGAGTTTTAGATAGATGTGGAGAGTTTAAAAGCCACTTATACCCATTTTGTCCCAAAACAGGCTAAAACCAAGAAAACATTGCTTAGAAGCACTACACAGCTTTGTTAGTGTTTCTGTGGTTAAAATGTGTCTTAATCCAATGCAACTAACTAATTATAAGAGTTTTAGATAGATGTGGAGAGTTTAAAAGCCACTTATACCCATTTTGTCCCAAAACAGGCTAAAACCAAGAAAACATTGCTTAGAAGCTCTAAACAGCTATGTTAGTGTTTCTGGGGTTAAAATGTGTCTTAATCCAATGCAACTGGCTAATTATAAGAGTTTGAGATGGATGTGGAGAGTTTAGAAGCCACTTATACACATTTGTCCCAAAACAGGCTAAAATCAAGAAAACATTGCTTAGAAGCTGTAAACAGCTTTGTTAGTGTTTCTAGGGTTAAAATGTGTCTTAATCCAATGCAACTGACTAATTATAAGAGTTTGAGATTGATGTGGAGAGTTTAAAAGCCACTTATACCCATTTTGTCCCAAAACAGGCTAAAACCAAGAAAACATTGCCTAGAAGCTATAAACAGCTATGTTAGTGTTTCTGGGATTAAAATATATCTTAATCCAAAGCAACTGACTAATTATATGAGTTTGAGATGGATGTGGAGAGTTTAAAAGCCACTTGAACTCATTTTGTCCCAAAACAGGTTAAAATTAAGAAAACATTGCTTAGAAGCACTAAACAGCTTTGTTAGTGTTTTTGTGGTTAAAATGTGTCTTAATCCAATGCAACTAACTAATTATAAGAGTTTTAGATAGATGTGGAGAGTTTAAAAGCCACTTATACCCATTTTGTCCCAAAACAGGCTAAAACCAAGAAAACATTGCTTAGAAGCTCTAAACAGCTATGTTAGTGTTTCTGGGGTTAAAATGTGTCTTAATCCAATGCAACTGGCTAATGATAAGAGTTTGAGATGGATGTGGAGAGTTTAGAAGCCACTTATACACATTTGTCCCAAAACAGGCTAAAATCAAGAAAACATTGCTTAGAATCTGTAAACAGCTTTGTTAGTGTTTCTAGGGTTAAAATGTGTCTTAATCCAATGCAACTGACTAATTATAAGAGTTTGAGATTGATGTGGAGAGTTTAAAAGCCACTTATACCCATTTTGTCCCAAAACAGGCTAAAACCAAGAAAACATTGCCTAGAAGCTATAAACAGCTATGTTAGTGTTTCTAGGGTTAAAATGTGTCTTAATCCAATGCAATTATCTAATTATAAGAGTTTGAGATGGATGTGGAGAGTTTAGAAGCCACTTATACACATTTTGTCCCAAAACAGGCTAAAATCAAGAAAACATTGCTTAGAATCTGTAAATAGCTTTGTTAGAGTTTCTAGGGTTAAAATATGTCTTAATCCAATGCAAATGACTAATTATAAGAGTTTGAGATTGATGTGGAGAGTTTAAAAGCCACTTATACCCATTTTGTCCCAAAACAGGCTAAAACCAAGAAAACATTGCCTAGAAGCTATAAACAGCTTTGTTAGTGTTTCTGGGATTAAAATGTATCTTAATCCAAAGCAACTGACTAATTATATGAGTTTGAGATGGATGTGGAGAGTTTAAAAGCCACTTATACCCATTTTGTCCCATAAGAGGCTAAAACCAAGAAAACATTGCTTAGAAGCTCTAAACAGCTATGTTAGTGTTTCTAGGGTTAAAATGTGTCTTAATCCAATGCAACTAACTAATTATAAGAGTTTGAGATGGATGTGGAGAGTTTAGAAGCCACTTATACACATTTTGTCCCAAAATAGGCTAAAATCAAGAAAACATTGCTTAGAATCTGTAAACAGCTTTGTTAGTGTTTCTAGGGCTAAAATGTGTCTTAATCCAATGCAACTGACTAATTATAAGAGTTTGAGATTGATGTGGAGAGTTTAAAAGCCATTTATACCCATTTTGTCCCAAAAAAAGCTAAAACCAAGAAAACATTGCTGAGAAGCACCAAACAGCTATGTTAGTGTTTCTGGGGTTAAAATATGTCTTAATCCAATGCAAATGACTAATTATAAGAGTTTTAGATTGATGTGGAGAGTTTAAAAGCCACTTATATCCATTTTGTCCCAAAACAGGCTAAAACCAAGAAAACATTGCCTAGAAGCTATAAACAGCTATGTTAGTGTTTCTGGGATTAAAATGTATCTTAATCCAAAGCAACTGACTAATTATATGAGTTTGAGATGGATGTGGAGAGTTTAATAGCCACTCGTACTCATTTTGTCCCAAAACAGGTTAAAATTAAGAAAACATTGTTTAGAAGCACTAAACAGCTTTGTTAGTGTTTTTGTGGTTAAAATGTGTCTTAATCCAATGCAACTAACTAATTATAAGAGTTTTAGATAGATGTGGAGAGTTTAAAAGCCACTTATACCCATTTTGTCCCAAAACAGGCTAAAACCAAGAAAACATTGCTGAGAAGCACCAAACAGCTTTGTTAGTGTTTCTGGGGTTAAAATGTGTCTTAATCCAATGCAACTAACTTATTATAAGAGTTTTAGATAGATGTAGAGAGTTTAAGAGCCACTTATACCCATTTTGTCCCAAAAGAGGCTAAAACCAAGAAAACATTGCTTAGAAGCTCTAAACAGCTATGTTAGTGTTTCTGGGGTTAAAATGTGTCTTAATCTAATGCAATTATCTAATTATAAGAGTTTGAGATGGATGTGGAGAGTTTAGAAGCCACTTATACACATTTTGTCCCAAAACAGGCTAAAATCAAGAAAACATTGCTTAGAATCTGTAAATAGCTTTGTTAGAGTTTCTAGGGTTAAAATGTGTCTTAATCCAATGCAACTGACTAATTATAAGAGTTTGAGATTGATGTGGAGAGTTTAAAAGCCACTTATACCCATTTTGTCCCAAAAGAGGCTAAAACCAAGAAAACATTGCTGAGAAGCACCAAACAGCTTTGTTAGTGTTTCTGGGGTTAAAATGTGTCTTAATCCAATGCAACTAACTTATTATAAGAGTTTTAGATAGATGTGGAGAGTTTAAAAGCCACTTATACCCATTTTGTCCCATAAGAGGCTAAAACCAAGAAAACATTGCTTAGAAGCTCTAAACAGCTATGTTAGTGTTTCTAGGGTTAAAATGTGTCTTAATCCAATGCAACTAACTAATTATAAGAGTTTGAGATGGATGTGGAGAGTTTAGAAGCCACTTATACACATTTTGTCCCAAAATAGGCTAAAATCAAGAAAACATTGCTTAGAATCTGTAAACAGCTTTGTTAGTGTTTCTAGGGTTAAAATGTGTCTTAATCCAATGCAACTGACTAATTATAAGAGTTTGAGATTGATGTGGAGAGTTTAAAAGCCATTTATACCCATTTTGTCCCAAAAAAAGCTAAAACCAAGAAAACATTGCTGAGAAGCACCAAACAGCTATGTTAGTGTTTCTGGGGTTAAAATATGTCTTAATCCAATGCAAATGACTAATTATAAGAGTTTGAGATTGATGTGGAGAGTTTGAAAGCCACTTATACCCATTTTGTCCCAAAACAGGCTAAAACCAAAAAAACATTGCCTAGAAACTATAAACAGCTATGTTAGTGTTTCTGGGATTAAAATGTATCTTAATCCAAAGCAACTGACTAATTATATGAGTTTGAGATGGATGTGGAGAGTTTAATAGCCACTCGTACTCATTTTTTCCCAAAACAGGTTAAAATTAAGAAAACATTGCTTAGAAGCACTAAACAGCTTTGTTAGTGTTTTTGTAATTAAAATGTGTCTTAATCCAATGCAACTAACTAATTATAAGAGTTTTAGATAGATGTGGAGAGTTTAAAAGCCACTTATACCCATTTTGTCCCAAAACAGGCTAAAACCAAGAAAACATTGCTGAGAAGCACCAAACAGCTTTGTTAGTGTTTCTGGGGTTAAAATGTGTCTTAATCCAATGCAACTAACTTATTATAAGAGTTTTAGATAGATGTGGAGAGTTTAAGAGCCACTTATACCCATTTTGTCCCAAAAGAGGCTAAAACCAAGAAAACATTGCTTAGATGCTCTAAACAGCTATGTTAGTGTTTCTAGGGTTAAAATGTGTCTTAATCCAATGCAATTATCTAATTATAAGAGTTTGAGATGGATGTGGAGAGTTTAGAAGCCACTTATACACATTTTGTCCCAAAACAGGCTAAAATCAAGAAAACATTGCTTAGAATCTGTAAATAGCTTTGTTAGTGTTTCTGGGATTAAAATGTATCTTAATCCAAAGCAACTGACTAATTATATGAGTTTGAGATGGATGTGGAGAGTTTAATAGCCACTCGTACTCATTTTTTCCCAAAACAGGTTAAAATTAAGAAAACATTGCTTAGAAGCACTAAACAGCTTTGTTAGTGTTTTTGTAATTAAAATGTGTCTTAATCCAATGCAACTAACTAATTATAAGAGTTTTAGATAGATGTGGAGAGTTTAAAAGCCACTTATACCCATTTTGTCCCAAAACAGGCTAAAACCAAGAAAACATTGCTGAGAAGCACCAAACAGCTTTGTTAGTGTTTCTGGGGTTAAAATGTGTCTTAATCCAATGCAACTAACTTATTATAAGAGTTTTAGATAGATGTGGAGAGTTTAAGAGCCACTTATACCCATTTTGTCCCAAAAGAGGCTAAAACCAAGAAAACATTGCTTAGATGCTCTAAACAGCTATGTTAGTGTTTCTAGGGTTAAAATGTGTCTTAATCCAATGCAATTATCTAATTATAAGAGTTTGAGATGGATGTGGAGAGTTTAGAAGCCACTTATACACATTTTGTCCCAAAACAGGCTAAAATCAAGAAAACATTGCTTAGAATCTGTAAATAGCTTTGTTAGTGTTTCTAGGGTTAAAATGTGTCTTAATCCAATGCAACTGACTAATTATACGAGTTTGAGATTGATGTGGAGAGTTTAAAAGCCACTTATACCCATTTTGTCCCAAAAGAGGCAAAAACCAAGAAAACATTGCTGAGAAGCACCAAACAGCTTTGTTAGTGTTTCTGGGGTTAAAATGTGTCTTAATCCAATGCAACTAACTTATTATAAGAGTTTTAGATAGATGTGGAGAGTTTAAAAGCCACTTATACCCATTTTGTCCCATAAGAGGCTAAAACCAAGAAAACATTGCTTAGAAGCTCTAAACAGCTATGTTAGTGTTTCTAGGTTTAAAATGTGTCTTAATCCAATGCAACTAACTAATTATAAGAGTTTGAGATGGATGTGGAGAGTTTAGAAGCCACTTATACACATTTTGTCCCAAAATAGGCTAAAATCAAGAAAACATTGCTTAGAATCTGTAAACAGCTTTGTTAGTGTTTCTAGGGTTAAAATGTGTCTTAATCCAATGCAACTGACTAATTATAAGAGTTTGAGATTGATGTGGAGAGTTTAAAAGCCATTTATACCCATTTTGTCCCAAAAAAAGCTAAAACCAAGAAAACATTGCTGAGAAGCACCAAACAGCTATGTTAGTGTTTCTGGGGTTAAAATATGTCTTAATCCAATGCAAATGACTAATTATAAGAGTTTGAGATTGATGTGGAGAGTTTAAAAGCCACTTATACCCATTTTGTCCCAAAACAGGCTAAAACCAAGAAAACATTGCCTAGAAGCTATAAACAGCTATGTTAGTGTTTCTGGGATTAAAATGTATCTTAATCCAAAGCAACTGACTAATTATATGAGTTTGAGATGGATGTGGAGAGTTTAATAGCCACTCGTACTCATTTTTTCCCAAAACAGGTTAAAATTAAGAAAACATTGCTTAGAAGCACTAAACAGCTTTGTTAGTGTTTTTGTAATTAAAATGTGTCTTAATCCAATGCAACTAACTAATTATAAGAGTTTTAGATAGATGTGGAGAGTTTAAAAGCCACTTATACCCATTTTGTCCCAAAACAGGCTAAAACCAAGAAAACATTGCTGAGAAGCACCAAACAGCTTTGTTAGTGTTTCTGGGGTTAAAATGTGTCTTAATCCAATGCAACTAACTATTATAAGAGTTTTAGATAGATGTGGAGAGTTTAAGAGCCACTTATACCCATTTTGTCCCAAAAGAGGCTAAAACCAAGAAAACATTGCTTAGAAGCTCTAAACAGCTATGTTAGTGTTTCTAGGGTTAAAATGTGTCTTAATCCAATGCAACTATCTAATTATAAGAGTTTGAGATGGATGTGGAGAGTTTAGAAGCCACTTATACACATTTTGTCCCAAAACAGGCTAAAATCAAGAAAACATTGCTTAGAATCTGTAAACAGCTTTGTTAGTGTTTCTAGGGTTAAAATGTGTCTTAATCCAATGCAACTGACTAATTATAAGAGTTTGAGATTGATGTGGAGAGTTTAAAAGCCACTTATACCCATTTTGTCCCAAAAAGGCTAAAACCAAGAAAACATTGCTTAGAAGCTCTAAACAGCTATGTTAGTGTTTCTTGGGTTAAAATGTGTCTTAATCCAATGCAACTGACTAACTATAAGAGTTTGAGATGGATGTGGAGAGTTTAAAAGCCACTTATACACATTTTGTCCCAAAACAGGCTAAAATCAAGAAAACATTGCTTAGAAGCTGTAAACAGCTTTGTTAGTGTTTCTGGGGTTAAAAAGTGTCTTAATCCAATGCAACTGACTAATTATAAGAGTTTGAGATTGATGTGGAGAGTTTAAAAGCCACTTATACCCATTTTGTCCCAAAAAGGCTAAAACCAAGAAAACATTGCTTAGAAGCTCTAAACAGCTATGTTAGTGTTTCTGGGGTTATAATGTGTCTTAATCCAATGCAACTGACTAATTATAAGAGTTTGAGATGGATGTGGAGAGGTTAGAAGCCACTTATACACATTTTGTCCCAAAACAGGCTAAAATCAAGAAAAATTGCTTAGAATCTGTAAACAGCTTTGTTAGTGTTTCTAGGGTTAAAATGTGTCTTAATCCAATGCAACTGACTAGTTATAAGAGTTTGAGATTGATTTATACCCATTTTGTCCCAAAACAGGCTAAAACCAAGAAAACATTGCTGAGAAGCACCAAACAGCTATGTTAGTGTTTCTGGGGTTAAAATATGTCTTAATCCAATGCAAAAGACTAATTATAAGAGTTTGAGATTGATGTGGAGAGTTTAAAAGCCACTTATACCCATTTTGTCCCAAAACAGGCTAAAACCAAGAAAACATTGCCTAGAAGCTATAAACAGCTTAGTGTTTCTGGGATTAAAATGTATCTTAATCCAAAGCAATTGACTAATTATATGAGTTTGAGATGGATGTGGAGAGTTTAAAATCCACTTATACCCATTTTGTCCCAAAACATGTTAAAACCAAGAAAACATTGCTTAGAAGCACTACACAGCTTTGTTAGTGTTTTTGTGGTTAAAATGTGTCTTAATCCAATGCAACTAACTAATTATAAGAGTTTTAGATAGATGTGGAGAGTTTAAAAGCCACTTATACCCATTTTGTCCCAAAACAGGCTAAAACCAAGAAAACATTGCTTAGAAGCACTACACAGCTTTGTTAGTGTTTCTGTGGTTAAAATGTGTCTTAATCCAATGCAACTAACTAATTATAAGAGTTTTAGATAGATGTGGAGAGTTTAAAAGCCACTTATACCCATTTTGTCCCAAAACAGGCTAAAACCAAGAAAACATTGCTTAGAAGCTCTAAACAGCTATGTTAGTGTTTCTGGGGTTAAAATGTGTCTTAAGCCAATGCAACTGGCTAATTATAAGAGTTTGAGATGGATGTGGAGAGTTTAGAAGCCACTTATACACATTTGTCCCAAAACAGGCTAAAATCAAGAAAACATTGCTTAGAAGCTGTAAACAGCTTTGTTAGTGTTTCTAGGGTTAAAATGTGTCTTAATCCAATGCAACTGACTAATTATAAGAGTTTGAGATTGATGTGGAGAGTTTAAAAGCCACTTATACCCATTTTGTCCCAAAACAGGCTAAAACCAAGAAAACATTGCCTAGAAGCTATAAACAGCTATGTTAGTGTTTCTGGGATTAAAATATATCTTAATCCAAAGCAACTGACTAATTATATGAGTTTGAGATGGATGTGGAGAGTTTAAAAGCCACTTGAACTCATTTTTGTAAGACTTTGTAGAATAAAGAAGAGAATCAAGAGAATGGATATAGGTTTCGGTAGACAAAGAGAATGAGGAAGGAGAAAAGATTAGGTTTTCTTATTCCATAAGAAGCGATAATACAAGGTGGCTATGAGCCTATTTAAGGAAACACAAACTAGGGCTACACCCTTGACCGAGACACACAAGTGGGATAGGGACATTAGGAGAGAGACACACTACATCCCAAGGTGAAAGCGACAGCCCATCCTTACCAAACATGTGACTATTTCCTTCCCTTCTCTCTAACGGTTATAATGTGCTTCTCGATCCTTCTAGTGGGCTTCAGGCCTCCTCTCCATTCCTTATCACTAGAAGACTCGGCCATTTCACCACACTTGTACGGACAGCCCATATTCAACACTCGTACGGACGGCCATGGCTGCCTTAGGCTTATTCTTTTGATCAATACTCCCCCTCAAGCTTAGCCTAATGAAATGGCTAAGCTTGGAACCCGTGAAGCAGCACCTCATTAAAAACCTTGACTTAGAAAACCTCATGGGACAAAACCAAGTCAAGGGAAAAAGAGTGTGCTGTCCACGGATTAGAGAAGCTTGATCATGGCCGTGTAATGTCTACAAGTCCAAGTTTGCTATAGATGTGATCACAAACCTTGGAGCTTGCAGACTTGGTGAAGATGTCAGCTAGCTGATCTTGACTCCTTGTGTGGCATGGTAACACCACTCCTTCTTCAATCTTCTCTCTCACCTTGTGGCAATCGCTTTCTATGTGCTTGGTCCTCTCATGAAAGACCGAGTTTGTGGCAATGTGGATGGCCGCTTCATTGTCGCAATGCATGGTCATGGGCTGCTTTGTTTCGATGCCTAAGTCCTTGAGTAGACCCTTCAGCCATGTCATCTCGTTAGTGAGCTTCCTCATAGCTCTATACTCGGCCTCGGCGCTAGAGCATGAAACCACCTTTTGTTTCTTAGACCTCCATGTAACCATGTTGCCTCCAACGAACGTGCAGTACCCAGTAGTGGATCTTCTATCCAGCGTGTCGCCATTGTAATCCGCATCACAGTAGCCAACAATCTCGGTGTTGTCATTCTTGCCCATCCAAATACCTTGACCCGGACTGCCCTTGAGATAGCTTAGGATCCTCTCGACTTGACTCCATTGGTACTTGCTTGGTGCCTTCATATGTTGGCTAACCTGATTCACAGCATAACATATGTCAGGTCGTGTGATAGTAAGGTATATTAGCTTACCTACAAGCCGGCGGTAGCGTGTGACGTCTAAGAATGGCTCGTCCATTGGTTCCTTAGGTCGGCCTTCTTTTTCCCGTAAGCTCTCCCCCTTTCGCTTGAGCTGGTAGTCGTCATCAAGTGGCGTAGCGACCGGAGACACACCAAGCTTGCCAGTCTCCTCTAACAAGTCAAGAGTGTACTTGCGTTGTGAGAGGAAGAGTCCTTCCGGTGAGCGACAAATTTCAATACCAAGAAAGTATTTGAGTTCCCCAAGGTCCTTGATGTCAAATGCCGACTTGAGGGAGTCCTTGGTGTCCTGAATGGCCGCCTTATCATCACCAGTCACGATGATGTCGTCGACGTATATGAGCACCACCACCCAACCAATAGAGGTGCGACGTGTGAAGAGAGTATGATCAGCCTCCGATCGCTTAAAACCATAAGTCTTGAGAGTAGAGCTTAGTTTGTGGTACCAAGCTCGTGGGGACTGCTTAAGGCCATAGATGGCCTTACGTAGCCTCAAGACTTTTCCGGGTGTAACCATGTCTTCAAGGCCGGGAGGAGGCGTCATGTACACTTCTTCATCAAGTTCACCTTGAAGAAAGGCGTTCTTCACATCCATCTGCCATAAGTCCCATGATAGGTTGACAGCAAGAGACAGCACAACCCGAACCGTATGGAGCTTGGCCACGGGTGCAAAGGTGTCCGTGTAGTCCGCACCATAGGTTTGGGTGAAGCCACGGGCCACTAACCGGGCTTTATGCCGTTCAATGTCACCATTGCTCAAATACTTTATGGTGAACACCCATTTGGAGCTAACTGCCCGCTTGCCTTGAGGAAGATCCGATTCGTCCCACGTATGATTCCGGATCATGGCGCCGGTTTCATCCTTGACCGCATCTAACCAAACCTGATGCTCCTTGGCTTCATCATATGTCTGCGGGATCCAATTGGCGTCAACTTGGCCAAAGAAAGCTTGGTGATCAGCAGGTAACAGCTCAAGGGAACAAACGGACTGGATGGGATGAGCGACGGCTTGACTGTTGTAATATACACGCTTGTTCTTCCAAGTGGAGGGGTCAGATCGAGGTCTGGTGCTCCGACGCAGGACTGGTGCAGGAGGTGGATCCGTCCTAGGCAACTCCGTTGACGTACCGTCCGTAAGAACCGTCTCCGTGTTTTCCTCGGTAGGAGCCGCTGCCGGAGCATGTGTGTCCGGTGTAGGGCCAGGAACAGGAACACCGGCTATGGGTAGGCCAGACTCAAGGGACACACTATCTTGGGCTGAAACATTGTTATTCGTATCTCCTTGGTCAGACCCACCGTCGGTAGGAGTTTGGCGTAGCATAGGCTGCACGACACCCGTTGGTGGAGACGGGTTGCCAAGGTGATCAAGAAGGAACCTTAGACTTGAAGCTCGGTCATTAGGTGAGTGAGAGAGGTCTTTAAGGTTGTTCCAGTCCTTCTTGTCATAGTAGCCCACATTCTCTAGGAACCGGACATCTCGGGAGACATATAGACGACTTGTGGCCGGATCATAACATTTGTACCCCTTTTGTGTGGTAGAGTAGCCAATGAACATGCACTTTGTACTCTTGGCATCCAGCTTACTCCTTTGTTCTCCTGGTACTAACACAAAACAAACACAACCAAAAACGCGTAAGTGATCAAGGGATGGTTTAAATTTGTTTAGTACTTCAAATGGAGATAAGTCATGAAGAACTCGGGTTGGTGTCCGGTTGATGAGATAGCATGCAGTCATCACAGCATCACCCCAATATCGTTTGGGAACACTAGAGTGGAACATGATTGCCCGCGCCACTTCCATGAGATGCCGGTTCTTTCTCTCGGCCACACCATTTTGTTGTGGCGTGTAGGGACAACTAGTTTGATGGAGAATGCCATGCTTGGAGAGATGTTCTTTGAACTTGCAACTTGTGTATTCTCCACCATTATCAGACCTAAGTACCTTAAGTTTTGCATTAAAATGATTAGTCACATAGTTTTGAAAGTTGACAAAGGCATCAAACACTCTATCTTTAGAAGGCAATAAGGTAATCCAAGTATATTTTGATTTTTCATCAATAAAAGTCACAAAATACTTGTTATTATCTCTAGATAGGCATGGTGAAGTCCAAACATCTGAGTGAACTAAATCAAAACAATTTTCATAAATAGTAGTTGACTTAGGAAAGATAGACTTGCAATGTTTTCCAAGAATACAAGGTTCACAAGTAGAATTATCAAAAGAAATATTAGGAAACATTAGTCCTAAAGCACGCGAATGAGGGTGGCCTAGCCTAGCATGCCACACCATATTCGAATCAACAACAAAACAAGACTTAATAGAAGATAAATTTGGATCGGTTTTCTCTAGGACATAGAGATCTCCACTCCCTTGCCCTTCTCCAAGAACCTTTCCAGTCTCAATATCCTGAAAATGAACACTGTTAGGACCAAAAATTGCATAACAATTCAAATCATTTGTGGCCCTCTTAACCGATAGAAGATTGGAGGTAAATGTAGGCATAAAGAAAGCTTTTGAGGTTTTATCAAAAAGTTTCAAGTCCCCTATCCCTTTTACTGGTATTTGATCTCCATTAGCAATAACAACATTCCCTAAAGCCGGTTTTATGTTGTCAATTAACCTAGGGTTGCTAATCATATGATGTGAAGCCCCCGAGTCAATAACAAGCGATTTACTAGGCTTAGAGGTAAAGAAAGAGATACCAGACTCCTTGAGTGAGGCAATGGAGCGGATGAGAGCCTCAAGGTCTGACTTCCTCACCACATCTCCATAGGCTGCGGTCATGGCCACCTCATCTCCCTGCTTTGATGATCCGGCTCCCTTGTCGCTAACCGCTTCCTTTGAGAAGTTGGCTTTGAACTTGGCCGGCTTGAGATGAGGATGGAGAACCCAGCATTTGTCTTTCAGGTGGCCCCGCTTCTTGCAGTGGTCGCATACCCACACCTTCCTCTCCTCTTGCTTGTACACTCCTTTGTTGGCCGTAGCAAGCTCCCCCTTACCGCTAAACAAATCAAGAGATCCTTGTTCTTTCTGAATTTGGGAGCAAATATCTTCAAAGGAGGGAAGCTTCTCTGCCCTTAGGATGTGCTTCAAGAGGTCATTGAAGGATGGGTTCAAGGTAAGGAGGAGTCCAAAGATCTTGTCTTGCTCCTTCCTTTCGTTTAGCACACTCGCCTCAAGTGTACTTGGCCGCAACATGTCAAGCTCGGACCATAGTGCACGGAACTTACCAAGATGCTTAGTGAACTCCACATCATCTTGGTTAAGGTCGTTTATGGCCTTCTTGACCTCAAAGACTCTAGTCATGTTAGAGACATTACCATACACGCCTTTAAGTGTTTCCCACAGTTCCTTGGCCGTCTCGCAGTATGAGTAGGCCTCAAGGATAGGCGTGTCCAGAGAGTTTTGGAGAACAGATAGGACAACTTGGTCTTCTTGGAACCATTTGGCCTTCCTCTCGCTCTCTTCCTCCGCTTCCGCCTCGGAAGCATCTTCTTCTTTGGGGTTTTGCTTTGGGACATAGTCGGACTCGACATGACTCCAAAGGCCACGACCTCCAAGGGCGGTTCTTGTGGTTCTTGTCCACAGCAAGTAGTTTGTCCCCTTTAGGACAATCGGTGAAACGATGGGCTTGGCGTTTTCCATGGTCGGATTTCTATGGACCGATGGATAAAGCTTTTACCCGGAGAATAAACAAAAGAATGCGAGTGAGAAGAAAAGAAGGAAAGGAGACTAGAGAATAGAAACAAGTAGAAGAATGAGATTAGACTGTAGAGAATCGAACAACTTGCTCTGATACCATGTAAGACTTTGTAGAATAAAGAAGAGAATCAAGAGAATGGATATAGGTTTCGGTAGACAAAGAGAATGAGGAAGGAGAAAAGATTAGGTTTTCTTATTCCATAAGAAGCGATAATACAAGGTGGCTATGAGCCTATTTAAGGAAACACAAACTAGGGCTACACCCTTGACCGAGACACACAAGTGGGATAGGGACATTAGGAGAGAGACACACTACATCCCAAGGTGAAAGCGACAGCCCATCCTTACCAAACATGTGACTATTTCCTTCCCTTCTCTCTAACGGTTATAATGTGCTTCTCGATCCTTCTAGTGGGCTTCAGGCCTCCTCTCCATTCCTTATCACTAGAAGACTCGGCCATTTCACCACACTTGTACGGACAGCCCATATTCAACACTCGTACGGACGGCCATGGCTGCCTTAGGCTTATTCTTTTGATCAATAATTTTGTCCCAAAACAGGTTAAAATTAAGAAAACATTGCTTAGAAGCACAAAACAGCTTTGTTAGTGTTTTTGTGGTTAAAATGTGTCTTAATCCAATGCAACTAACTAATTATAAGAGTTTTAGATAGATGTGGAGAGTTTAAAAGCCACTTATACCCATTTTGTCCCAAAACAGGCTAAAACCAAGAAAACATTGCTTAGAAGCTCTAAACAGCTATGTTAGTGTTTCTGGGGTTAAAATGTGTCTTAATCCAATGCAACTGGCTAATGATAAGAGTTTGAGATGGATGTGGAGAGTTTAGAAGCCACTTATACACATTTGTCCCAAAACAGGCTAAAATCAAGAAAACATTGCTTAGAATCTGTAAACAGCTTTGTTAGTGTTTCTAGGGTTAAAATGTGTCTTAATCCAATGCAACTGACTAATTATAAGAGTTTGAGATTGATGTGGAGAGTTTAAAAGCCACTTATACCCATTTTGTCCCAAAACAGGCTAAAACCAAGAAAACATTGCCTAGAAGCTATAAACAGCTATGTTAGTGTTTCTGGGATTAAAATGTATCTTAATCCAAAGCAACTGACTAATTATATGAGTTTGAGATGGATGTGGAGAGTTTAAAAGCCACTTGAACTCATTTTGTCCCAAAACAGGTTAAAATTAAGAAAACATTACTTAGAATCATTAAACAGCTTTGTTAGTGTTTTTGTGGTTAAAATGTGTCTTAATCCAATGCAACTAACTAATTATAAGAGTTTTAGATAGATGTGGAGAGTTTAAAAGCCACATATACCCATTTTGTCCCAAAAAGGCTAAAACCAAGAAAACATTGCTTAGAAGCTCTATACAGCTATGTTAGTGTTTCTGGGGTTAAAATGTGTCTTAATCCAATGCAACTGACTAACTATAAGAGTTTGAGATGGATGTGGAGAGTTTAAAAGCCACTTATACACATTTTGTCCCAAAACAGGCTAAAATCAAGAAAACATTGCTTAGAAGTTGTAAACAGCTTTGTTAGTGTTTCTGGGGTTAAAAAGTGTCTTAATCCAATGCAACTGACTAATTATAAGAGTTTGAGATTGATGTGGAGATTTTAAAAGACACTTATACCCATTTTGTCCCAAAACAGGCTAAAACCAAGAAAACATTGCCTAGAAGCTATAAACAGCTTTGTTAGTGTTTCTGGGATTAAAATGTATCTTAATCCAAAGCAACTGACTAATTATATGAGTTTGAGATGGATGTGGAGAGTTTAAAAGCCACTTATACCCATTTTGTCCCAAAACAGGCTAAAACCAAGAAAACATTGCTGAGAAGCACCAAACAGCTATGTTAGTGTTTCTGGGGTTAAAATGTGTCTTAATCCAATGCAAAAGACTAATTATAAGAGTTTGAGATTGATGTGGAGAGTTTAAAAGCCACTTATACCCATTTTGTCCCAAAACAGGCTAAAACCAAGAAAACATTGCCTAGAAGCTATAAACAGCTTAGTGTTTCTGGGATTAAAATGTATCTTAATCCAAAGCAATTGACTAATTATATGAGTTTGAGATGGATGTGGAGAGTTTAAAAGCCACTTATACCCATTTTGTCCCAAAACAGGTTAAAACCAAGAAAACATTGCTTAAAAGCACTACACAGCTTTGTTAGTGTTTTTGTGGTTAAAATGTGTCTTAATCCAATGCAACTAACTAATTATAAGAGTTTTAGATAGATGTGGAGAGTTTAAAAGCCACTTATACCCATTTTGTCCCAAAACAGGCTAAAACCAAGAAAACATTGCTTAGAAGCACTACACAGCTTTGTTAGTATTTCTGTGGTTAAAATGTGTCTTAATCCAATGCAACTAGCTAATTATAAGAGTTTTAGATATATGTGGAGAGTTTAAAAGCCACTTATACCCATTTTGTCCCAAAACAGGCTAAAACCAAGAAAACATTGCTTAGAAGCTCTAAACAGCTATGTTAGTGTTTCTGGGGTTAAAATGTGTCTTAATCCAATGCAACTGGCTAATTATAAGAGTTTGAGATGGATGTGGAGAGTTTAGAAGCCACTTATACACATTTGTCCCAAAACAGGCTAAAATCAAGAAAACATTGCTTAGAATCTGTAAACAGCTTTGTTAGTGTTTCTACGGTTAAAATGTGTCTTAATCCAATGCAACTGACTAATTATAAGAGTTTGAGATTGATGTGGAGAGTTTAAAAGCCACTTATACCCATTTTGTCCCAAAATAGGCTAAAACCAAGAAAACATTGCCTAGAAGCTATAAACAGCTATGTTAGTGTTTCTGGGATTAAAATGTATCTTAATCCAAAGCAACTGACTAATTATATGAGTTTGAGATGGATGTGGAGAGTTTAAAAGCCACTTGAACTCATTTTGTCCCAAAACAGGTTAAAATTAAGAAAACATTGCTTAGAAGCACTAAACAGCTTTGTTAGTGTTTTTGTGGTTAAAATGTGTCTTAATCCAATGCAACTAACTAATTATAAGAGTTTTAGATAGATGTGGAGAGTTTAGAAGCCACTTATACACATTTTGTCCCAAAACAGGCTAAAATCAAGAAAACATTGCTTAGAATCTGTAAACAGCTTTGTTAGTGTTTCTAGGGTTAAAATGTGTCTTAATCCAATGCAACTAACTTATTATAAGAGTTTTAGATAGATGTGGAGAGTTTAAGAGCCACTTATACCCATTTTGTCCCAAAAGAGGCTAAAACCAAGAAAACATTGCTTAGAAGCTCTAAACAGCTATGTTAGTGTTTCTAGGGTTAAAATGTGTCTTAATCCAATGCAACTATCTAATTATAAGAGTTTGAGATGGATGTGGAGAGTTTAGAAGCCACTTATACACATTTTGTCCCAAAACAGGCTAAAATCAAGAAAACATTGCTTAGAATCTGTAAACAGCTTTGTTAGTGTTTCTAGGGTTAAAATGTGTCTTAATCCAATGCAACTGACTAATTTTAAGAGTTTGAGATTGATGTGGAGAGTTTAAAAGCCACTTATACCCATTTTGTCCTAAAACAGGCTAAAACCAAGAAAACATTGCTGAGAAGCACCAAACAGCTATGTTAGTGTTTCTGGGGTTAAAATGTGTCTTAATCCAATGCAAAAGACTAATTATAAGAGTTTGAGATTGATGTGGAGAGTTTAAAAGCCACTTATACCCATTTTGTCCCAAAACAGGCTAAAACCAAGAAAACATTGCCTAGAAGCTATAAACAGCTTAGTGTTTCTGGGATTAAAATGTATCTTAATCCAAAGCAATTGACTAATTATATGAGTTTGAGATGGATGTGGAGAGTTTAAAATCCACTTATACCCATTTTGTCCCAAAACATGTTAAAACCAAGAAAACATTGCTTAGAAGCACTACACAGCTTTGTTAGTGTTTTTGTGGTTAAAATGTGTCTTAATCCAATGCAACTAACTAATTATAAGAGTTTTAGATAGATGTGGAGAGTTTAAAAGCCACTTATACCCATTTTGTCCCAAAACAGGCTAAAACCAAGAAAACATTGCTTAGAAGCACTACACAGCTTTGTTAGTGTTTCTGTGGTTAAAATGTGTCTTAATCCAATGCAACTAACTAATTATAAGAGTTTTAGATAGATGTGGAGAGTTTAAAAGCCACTTATACCCATTTTGTCCCAAAACAGGCTAAAACCAAGAAAACATTGCTTAGAAGCTCTAAACAGCTATGTTAGTGTTTCTGGGGTTAAAATGTGTCTTAATCCAATGCAACTGGCTAATTATAAGAGTTTGAGATGGATGTGGAGAGTTTAGAAGCCACTTATACACATTTGTCCCAAAACAGGCTAAAATCAAGAAAACATTGCTTAGAAGCTGTAAACAGCTTTGTTAGTGTTTCTAGGGTTAAAATGTGTCTTAATCCAATGCAACTGACTAATTATAAGAGTTTGAGATTGATGTGGAGAGTTTAAAAGCCACTTATACCCATTTTGTCCCAAAACAGGCTAAAACCAAGAAAACATTGCCTAGAAGCTATAAACAGCTATGTTAGTGTTTCTGGGATTAAAATATATCTTAATCCAAAGCAACTGACTAATTATATGAGTTTGAGATGGATGTGGAGAGTTTAAAAACCACTTGAACTCATTTTGTCCCAAAACAGGTTAAAATTAAGAAAACATTGCTTAGAAGCACTAAACAGCTTTGTTAGTGTTTTTGTGGTTAAAATGTGTCTTAATCCAATGCAACTAACTAATTATAAGAGTTTTAGATAGATGTGGAGAGTTTAAAAGCCACTTATACCCATTTTGTCCCAAAACAGGCTAAAACCAAGAAAACATTGCTTAGAAGCTCTAAACAGCTATGTTAGTGTTTCTGGGGTTAAAATGTGTCTTAATCCAATGCAACTGGCTAATGATAAGAGTTTGAGATGGATGTGGAGAGTTTAGAAGCCACTTATACACATTTGTCCCAAAACAGGCTAAAATCAAGAAAACATTGCTTAGAATCTGTAAACAGCTTTGTTAGTGTTTCTAGGGTTAAAATGTGTCTTAATCCAATGCAACTGACTAATTATAAGAGTTTGAGATTGATGTGGAGAGTTTAAAAGCCACTTATACCCATTTTGTCCCAAAACAGGCTAAAACCAAGAAAACATTGCCTAGAAGCTATAAACAGCTATGTTAGTGTTTCTGGGATTAAAATGTATCTTAATCCAAAGCAACTGACTAATTATATGAGTTTGAGATGGATGTGGAGAGTTTAAAAGCCACTTGAACTCATTTTGTCCCAAAACAGGTTAAAATTAAGAAAACATTACTTAGAAGCATTGAACAGCTTTGTTAGTGTTTTTGTGGTTAAAATGTGTCTTAATCCAATGCAACTAACTAATTATAAGAGTTTTAGATAGATGTGGAGAGTTTAAAAGCCACTTATACCCATTTTGTCCCAAAAAGGCTAAAACCAAGAAAACATTGCTTAGAAGCACTAAACAGCTTTGTTAGTGTTTCTGGGGTTAAAATGTGTCTTAATCCAATGCAACTAACTAATTATAAGAGTTTGAGATTGATGTGGAGAGTTTAAAAGCCACTTATACCCATTTTGTCCCAAAACAGGCTAAAACCAAGAAAACATTGCCTAGAAGCTATAAACAGCTTTGTTAGTGTTTCTGGGATTAAAATGTATCTTAATCCAAAGCAACTGACTAATTATATGAGTTTGAGATGGATGTGGAGAGTTTAAAAGCCACTTATACCCATTTTGTCCCAAAACAGGCTAAAACCAAGAAAACATTGCTGAGAAGCACCAAACAGCTATGTTAGTGTTTCTGGGGTTAAAATGTGTCTTAATCCAATGCAAAAGACTAATTATAAGAGTTTGAGATTGATGTGGAGAGTTTAAAAGCCACTTATACCCATTTTGTCCCAAAACAGGCTAAAACCAAGAAAACATTGCCTAGAAGCTATAAACAGCTTAGTGTTTCTGGGATTAAAATGTATCTTAATCCAAAGCAATTGACTAATTATATGAGTTTGAGATGGATGTGGAGAGTTTAAAAGCCACTTATACCCATTTTGTCCCAAACAGGTTAAAACCAAGAAAACATTGCTTACAAGCACTACACAGCTTTGTTAGTGTTTTTGTGGTTAAAATGTGTCTTAATCCAATGCAACTAACTAATTATAAGAGTTTTAGATAGATGTGGAGAGTTTAAAAGCCACTTATACCCATTTTGTCCCAAAACAGGCTAAAACCAAGAAAACATTGCTTAGAAGCACTACACAGCTTTGTTAGTGTTTCTGTGGTTAAAATGTGTCTTAATCCAATGCAACTAGCTAATTATAAGAGTTTTAGATATATGTGGAGAGTTTAAAAGCCACTTATACCCATTTTGTCCCAAAAGAGGCTAAAACCAAGAAAACATTGCTTAGAAGCTCTAAACAGCTATGTTAGTGTTTCTAGGGTTAAAATGTGTCTTAATCCAATGCAACTATCTAATTATAAGAGTTTGAGATGGATGTGGAGAGTTTAGAAGCCACTTATACACATTTTGTCCCAAAACAGGCTAAAATCAAGAAAACATTGCTTAGAATCTGTAAACAGCTTTGTTAGTGTTTCTAGGGTTAAAATGTGTCTTAATCCAATGCAACAAACTAATTATAAGAGTTTGAGATTGATGTGGAGAGTTTAAAAGCCACATACCCATTTTGTCCTAAAACAGGCTAAAACCAAGAAAACATTGCTGAGAAGCACCAAACAGCTATGTTAGTGTTTCTGGGGTTAAAATGTGTCTTAATCCAATGCAAAAGACTAATTATAAGAGTTTGAGATTGATGTGGAGAGTTTAAAAGCCACTTATACCCATTTTGTCCCAAAACAGGCTAAAACCAAGAAAACATTGCCTAGAAGCTATAAACAGCTTAGTGTTTCTGGGATTAAAATGTATCTTAATCCAAAGCAATTGACTAATTATATGAGTTTGAGATGGATGTGGAGAGTTTAAAATCCACTTATACCCATTTTGTCCCAAAACATGTTAAAACTAAGAAAACATTGCTTAGAAGCACTACACAGCTTTGTTAGTGTTTTTGTGGTTAAAATGTGTCTTAATCCAATGCAACTAACTAATTATAAGAGTTTTAGATAGATGTGGAGAGTTTAAAAGCCACTTATACCCATTTTGTCCCAAAACAGGCTAAAACCAAGAAAACATTGCTTAGAAGCACTACACAGCTTTGTTAGTGTTTCTGTGGTTAAAATGTGTCTTAATCCAATGCAACTAACTAATTATAAGAGTTTTAGATAGATGTGGAGAGTTTAAAAGCCACTTATACCCATTTTGTCCCAAAACAGGCTAAAACCAAGAAAACATTGCTTAGAAGCTCTAAACAGCTATGTTAGTGTTTCTGGGGTTAAAATGTGTCTTAATCCAATGCAACTGGCTAATTATAAGAGTTTGAGATGGATGTGGAGAGTTTAGAAGCCACTTATACACATTTGTCCCAAAACAGGCTAAAATCAAGAAAACATTGCTTAGAAGCTGTAAACAGCTTTGTTAGTGTTTCTAGGGTTAAAATGTGTCTTAATCCAATGCAACTGACTAATTATAAGAGTTTGAGATTGATGTGGAGAGTTTAAAAGCCACTTATACCCATTTTGTCCCAAAACAGGCTAAAACCAAGAAAACATTGCCTAGAAGCTATAAACAGCTATGTTAGTGTTTCTGGGATTAAAATATATCTTAATCCAAAGCAACTGACTAATTATATGAGTTTGAGATGGATGTGGAGAGTTTAAAAGCCACTTGAACTCATTTTGTCCCAAAACAGGTTAAAATTAAGAAAACATTGCTTAGAAGCACTAAACAGCTTTGTTAGTGTTTTTGTGGTTAAAATGTGTCTTAATCCAATGCAACTAACTAATTATAAGAGTTTTAGATAGATGTGGAGAGTTTAAAAGCCACTTATACCCATTTTGTCCCAAAACAGGCTAAAACCAAGAAAACATTGCTTAGAAGCTCTAAACAGCTATGTTAGTGTTTCTGGGGTTAAAATGTGTCTTAATCCAATGCAACTGGCTAATGATAAGAGTTTGAGATGGATGTGGAGAGTTTAGAAGCCACTTATACACATTTGTCCCAAAACAGGCTAAAATCAAGAAAACATTGCTTAGAATCTGTAAACAGCTTTGTTAGTGTTTCTAGGGTTAAAATGTGTCTTAATCCAATGCAACTGACTAATTATAAGAGTTTGAGATTGATGTGGAGAGTTTAAAAGCCACTTATACCCATTTTGTCCCAAAACAGGCTAAAACCAAGAAAACATTGCCTAGAAGCGATAAACAGCTATGTTAGTGTTTCTGGGATTAAAATGTATCTTAATCCAAAGCAACTGACTAATTATATGAGTTTGAGATGGATGTGGAGAGTTTAAAAGCCACTTGAACTCATTTTGTCCCAAAACAGGTTAAAATTAAGAAAACATTACTTAGAAGCATTAAACAGCTTTGTTAGTGTTTTTGTGGTTAAAATGTGTCTTAATCCAATGCAACTAACTAATTATAAGAGTTTTAGATAGATGTGGAGAGTTTAAAAGCCACTTATACCCATTTTGTCCCAAAAAGGCTAAAACCAAGAAAACATTGCTTAGAAGCTCTATACAGCTATGTTAGTGTTTCTGGGGTTAAAATGTGTCTTAATCCAATGCAACTGACTAACTATAAGAGTTTGAGATGGATGTGGAGAGTTTAAAAGCCACTTATACACATTTTGTCCCAAAACAGGCTAAAATCAAGAAAACATTGCTTAGAAGCTGTAAACAGCTTTGTTAGTGTTTCTGGGGTTAAAAAGTGTCTTAATCCAATGCAACTGACTAATTATAAGAGTTTGAGATTGATGTGGAGAGTTTAAAAGCCACTTATACCCATTTTGTCCCAAAACAGGCTAAAACCAAGAAAACATTGCCTAGAAGCTATAAACAGCTTTGTTAGTGTTTCTGGGATTAAAATGTATCTTAATCCAAAGCAACTGACTAATTATATGAGTTTGAGATGGATGTGGAGAGTTTAAAAGCCACTTATACCCATTTTGTCCCAAAACAGGCTAAAACCAAGAAAACATTGCTGAGAAGCACCAAACAGCTATGTTAGTGTTTCTGGGGTTAAAATGTGTCTTAATCCAATGCAAAAGACTAATTATAAGAGTTTGAGATTGATGTGGAGAGTTTAAAAGCCACTTATACCCATTTTGTCCCAAAACAGGCTAAAACCAAGAAAACATTGCCTAGAAGCTATAAACAGCTTAGTGTTTCTGGGATTAAAATGTATCTTAATCCAAAGCAATTGACTAATTATATGAGTTTGAGATGGATGTGGAGAGTTTAAAAGCCACTTATACCCATTTTGTCCCAAAAGAGGCTAAAACCAAGAAAACATTGCTGAGAAGCACCAAACAGCTTTGTTAGTGTTTCTGGGGTTAAAATGTGTCTTAATCCAATGCAACTAACTTATTATAAGAGTTTTAGATAGATGTGGAGAGTTTAAAAGCCACTTATACCCATTTTGTCCCATAAGAGGCTAAAACCAAGAAAACATTGCTTAGAAGCTCTAAACAGCTATGTTAGTGTTTCTAGGGTTAAAATGTGTCTTAATCCAATGCAACTAACTAATTATAAGAGTTTGAGATGGATGTGGAGAGTTTAGAAGCCACTTATACACATTTTGTCCCAAAATAGGCTAAAATCAAGAAAACATTGCTTAGAATCTGTAAACAGCTTTGTTAGTGTTTCTAGGGTTAAAATGTGTCTTAATCCAATGCAACTGACTAATTATAAGAGTTTGAGATTGATGTGGAGAGTTTAAAAGCCATTTATACCCATTTTGTCCCAAAAAAAGCTAAAACCAAGAAAACATTGCTGAGAAGCACCAAACAGCTATGTTAGTGTTTCTGGGGTTAAAATATGTCTTAATCCAATGCAAATGACTAATTATAAGAGTTTGAGATTGATGTGGAGAGTTTAAAAGCCACTTATACCCATTTTGTCCCAAAACAGGCTAAAACCAAGAAAACATTGCCTAGAAGCTATAAACAGCTATGTTAGTGTTTCTGGGATTAAAATGTATCTTAATCCAAAGCAACTGACTAATTATATGAGTTTGAGATGGATGTGGAGAGTTTAATAGCCACTCGTACTCATTTTTTCCCAAAACAGGTTAAAATTAAGAAAACATTGCTTAGAAGCACTAAACAGCTTTGTTAGTGTTTTTGTAATTAAAATGTGTCTTAATCCAATGCAACTAACTAATTATAAGAGTTTTAGATAGATGTGGAGAGTTTAAAAGCCACTTATACCCATTTTGTCCCAAAACAGGCTAAAACCAAGAAAACATTGCTGAGAAGCACCAAACAGCTTTGTTAGTGTTTCTGGGGTTAAAATGTGTCTTAATCCAATGCAACTAACTTATTATAAGAGTTTTAGATAGATGTGGAGAGTTTAAGAGCCACTTATACCCATTTTGTCCCCAAAGAGGCTAAAACCAAGAAAACATTGCTTAGAAGCTCTAAACAGCTATGTTAGTGTTTCTAGGGTTAAAATGTGTCTTAATCCAATGCAACTATCTAATTATAAGAGTTTGAGATGGATGTGGAGAGTTTAGAAGCCACTTATACACATTTTGTCCCAAAACAGGCTAAAATCAAGAAAACATTGCTTAGAATCTGTAAACAGCTTTGTTAGTGTTTCTAGGGTTAAAATGTTTCTTAATCCAATGCAACTGACTAATTATAAGAGTTTGAGATTGATGTGGAGAGTTTAAAAGCCACTTATACCCATTTTGTCCCAAAAAGGCTAAAACCAAGAAAACATTGCTTAGAAGCTCTAAACAGCTATGTTAGTGTTTCTTGGGTTAAAATGTGTCTTAATCCAATGCAACTGACTAACTATAAGAGTTTGAGATGGATGTGGAGAGTTTAAAAGCCACTTATACACATTTTGTCCCAAAACAGGCTAAAATCAAGAAAACATTGCTTAGAAGCTGTAAACAGCTTTGTTAGTGTTTCTGGGGTTAAAAAGTGTCTTAATCCAATGCAACTGACTAATTATAAGAGTTTGAGATTGATGTGGAGAGTTTAAAAGCCACTTATACCCATTTTGTCCCAAAAAGGCTAAAACCAAGAAAACATTGCTTAGAAGCACTACACATCTTTGTTAGTGTTTCTGTGGTTAAAATGTGTCTTAATCCAATGCAACTAACTAATTATAAGAGTTTTAGATAGATGTGGAGAGTTTAAAAGCCACTTATACCCATTTTGTCCCAAAACAGGCTAAAACCAAGAAAACATTGCTTAGAAGCTCTAAACAGCTATGTTAGTGTTTCTGGGGTTATAATGTGTCTTAATCCAATGCAACTGACTAATTATAAGAGTTTGAGATGGATGTGGAGAGGTTAGAAGCCACTTATACACATTTTGTCCCAAAACAGGCTAAAATCAAGAAAAATTGCTTAGAATCTGTAAACAGCTTTGTTAGTGTTTCTAGGGTTAAAATGTGTCTTAATCCAATGCAACTGACTAATTATAAGAGTTTGAGATTGATTTATACCCATTTTGTCCCAAAACAGGCTAAAACCAAGAAAACATTGCTGAGAAGCACCAAACAGCTATGTTAGTGTTTCTGGGGTTAAAATGTGTCTTAATCCAATGCAAAAGACTAATTATAAGAGTTTGAGATTGATGTGGAGAGTTTAAAAGCCACTTATACCCATTTTGTCTCAAAACAGGCTAAAACCAAGAAAACATTGCCTAGAAGCTATAAACAGCTTAGTGTTTCTGGGATTAAAATGTAACTTAATCCAAAGCAATTGACTAATTATATGAGTTTGAGATGGATGTGGAGAGTTTAAAAGCCACTTATACCCATTTTGTCCCAAAACAGGTTAAAACCAAGAAAACATTGCTTAGAAGCACTAAACAGCTTTGTTAGTGTTTTTGTGGTTAAAATGTGTCTTAATCCAATGCAACTAACTAATTATAAGAGTTTTAGATAGATGTGGAGAGTTTAAAAGCCACTTATACCCATTTTGTCCCAAAACAGGCTAAAACCAAGAAAACATTGCTTAGAAGCACTACACAGCTTTGTTAGTGTTTCTGTGGTTAAAATGTGTCTTAATTCAATGCAACTAACTAATTATAAGAGTTTTAGATAGATGTGGAGAGTTTAAAAGCCACTTATACCCATTTTGTCCCAAAACAGGCTAAAACCAAGAAAACATTGCTTAGAAGCTCTAAACAACTATGTTAGTGTTTCTGGGGTTAAAATGTGTCTTAATCCAATGCAACTGGCTAATTATAAGAGTTTGAGATGGATGTGGAGAGTTTAGAAGCCACTTATACACATTTGTCCCAAAACAGGCTAAAATCAAGAAAACATTGCTTAGAATCTGTAAACAGCTTTGTTAGTGTTTCTAGGGTTAAAATGTGTCTTAATCCAATGCAATTGACTAATTATAAGAGTTTGAGATTGATGTGGAGAGTTTAAAAGCCACTTATACCCATTTTGTCCCAAATCAGGCTAAAACCAAGAAAACATTGCTGAGAAGCACCAAACAGCTATGTTAGTGTTTCTGGGGTTAAAATATGTCTTAATCCAATGCAAATGACTAAATATAAGAGTTTGAGATTGATGTGGAGAGTTTAAAAGCCACTTATACCCATTTTGTCCCAAAACAGGCTAAAACCAAGAAAACATTGCCTAGAAGCTATAAACAGCTATGTTAGTGTTTCTGGGATTAAAATATATCTTAATCCAAAGCAACTGACTAATTATATGAGTTTAAGATGGATGTGGAGAGTTTAAAAACCACTTGAACTCATTTTGTCCCAAAACAGGTTAAAATTAAGAAAACATTGCTTAGAAGCACTAAACAGCTTTGTTAGTGTTTTTGTCGTTAAAATGTTTCTTAATCCAATGCAACTAACTAATTATAAGAGTTTGAGATGGATGTGGAGAGTTTAGAAGCCACTTATACACATTTTGTCCCAAAACAGGCTATAATCAAGAAAACATTGCTTAGAATCTGTAAACAGCTTTGTTAGTGTTTCTAGGGTTAAAATGTGTCTTAATCCAATGCAACTGACTAATTATAAGAGTTTGAGATTGATGTGGAGAGTTTAGAAGCCACTTATACCCATTTTGTCCCAAAACAGGCTAAAATCAAGAAAACATTGCTGAGAAGCACCAAACAGCCATGTTAGTGTTTGTGGGGTTAAAATGTGTCTTAATCCAATGCAACTGACTAATTATAAGAGTTTGAGATTGATGTGGAGAGTTTAAAAGCCACTTATACCCATTTTGTCCCAAAACAGGCTAAAACCAAGAAAACATTGCCTAGAAGCTATAAACAGCTATGTTAGTGTTTCTGGGATTAAAATGTATCTTAATCCAAAGCAACTGACTAATTATATGAGTTTGAGATGGATGTGGAGAGTTTAAAAGCCACTTGAACTCATTTTGTCCTAAAACAGGTTAAAATTAAGAAAACATTGCTTAGAAGCACTAAACAGCTTTGTTAGTGTTTTTGTGGTTAAAATGTGTCTTAATCCAATGCAACTAACTAATTATAAGAGTTTTAGATAGATGTGGAGAGTTTAAAAGCCACTTATACCCATTTTGTCCCAAAAAGGCTAAAACCAAGAAAACATTGCTTAGAAGCTCTAAACAGCTATGTTAGTGTTTCTGGGGTTAAAATGTGTCTTAATCCAATGCAACTGACTAACTATAAGAGTTTGAGATGGATGTGGAGAGTTTAAAAGCCACTTATACACATTTTGTCCCAAAACAGGCTAAAATCAAGAAAACATTGCTTAGAAGCTGTAAACAGCTTTGTTAGTGTTTCTGGGGTTAAAAAGTGTCTTAATCCAATGCAACTGACTAATTATAAGAGTTTGAGATTGATGTGGAGAGTTTAAAAGCCACTTATACCCATTTTGTCCCAAAACAGGCTAAAACCAAGAAAACATTGCCTAGAAGCTATAAATAGCTTTGTTAGTGTTTCTGGGATTAAAATGTATCTTAATCCAAAGCAACTGACTAATTATATGAGTTTGAGATGGATGTGGAGAGTTTAAAAGCCACTTATACCCATTTTGTCCCAAAACAGGCTAAAACCAAGAAAACATTGCTGAGAAGCACCAAACAGCTATGTTAGTGTTTCTGGGGTTAAAATGTGTCTTAATCCAATGCAAAAGACTAATTATAAGAGTTTGAGATTGATGTGGAGAGTTTAAAAGCCACTTATACCCATTTTGTCCCAAAACAGGCTAAAACCAAGAAAACATTGCCTAGAAGCTATAAACAGCTTAGTGTTTCTAGGATTAAAATGTATCTTAATCCAAAGCAATTGACTAATTATATGAGTTTGAGATGGATGTGGAGAGTTTAAAAGCCACTTATACCCATTTTGTCCCAAAACAGGTTAAAACCAAGAAAACATTGCTTAGAAGCACTAAACAGCTTTGTTAGTGTTTTTGTGGTTAAAATGTGTCTTAATCCAATGCAACTAACTAATTATAAGAGTTTTAGATAGATGTGGAGAGTTTAAAAGCCACTTATACCCATTTTGTCCCAAAACAGGCTAAAACCAAGAAAACATTGCTTAGAAGCACTACACAGCTTTGTTAGTGTTTCTGTGGTTAAAATGTGTCTTAATCCAATGCAACTAACTAATTATAAGAGTTTTAGATAGATGTGGAGAGTTTAAAAGCCACTTATACCCATTTTGTCCCAAAACAGGCTAAAACCAAGAAAACATTGCTTAGAAGCTCTAAACAGCTATGTTAGTGTTTCTGGGGTTAAAATGTGTCTTAATCCAATGCAACTGGCTAATTATAAGAGTTTGAGATGGATGTGGAGAGTTTAGAAGCCACCTATACACATTTGTCCCAAAACAGGCTAAAATCAAGAAAACATTGCTTAGAATCTGTAAACAGCTTTGTTAGTGTTTCTAGGGTTAAAATGTGTCTTAATCCAATGCAACTGACTAATTATAAGAGTTTGAGATTGATGTGGAGAGTTTAAAAGCCACTTATACCCATTTTGTCCCAAATCAGGCTAAAACCAAGAAAACATTGCTGAGAAGCACCAAACAGCTATGTTAGTGTTTCTGGGGTTAAAATATGTCTTAATCCAATGCAAATGACTAATTATAAGAGTTTGAGATTGATGTGGAGAGTTTAAAAGCCACTTATACCCATTTTGTCCCAAAACAGGCTAAAACCAAGAAAACATTGCCTAGAAGCTATAAACAGCTTTGTTAGTGTTTCTGAAATTAAAATGTATCTTAATCCAAAGCAACTGACTAATTATATGAGTTTGAGATAGATGTGGAGAGTTTAAAAGCCACTTGTACTCATTTTGTCCCAAAACAGGTTAAAATTAAGAAAACATTGCTTAGAAGCACTAAACATCTTTGTTAGTGTTTTTGTCGTTAAAATGTTTCTTAATCCAATGCAACTAACTAATTATAAGAGTTTGAGATGGATGTGGAGAGTTTAGAAGCCACTTATACACATTTTGTCCCAAAACAGGCTAAAATCAAGAAAACATTGCTTAGAATCTGTAAACAGCTTTGTTAGTGTTTATAGGGTTAAAATGTGTCTTAATCCAATGCAACTGACTAATTATAAGAGTTTTAGATAGATGTGGAGAGTTTAAAAGCCACTTATACCCATTTTGTCCCAAAACAGGCTAAAACCAAGAAAACATTGCTTAGAAGCTATAAATAGCTTTGTTAGTGTTTCTGGGATTAAAATGTGTCTTAATCCAATGCAACTAACTAATTATAAGAGTTTTAGATAGATGTGGAGAGTTTAAAAGCCACTTATACCCATTTTGTCCCAAAACAGGCTAAAACCAAGAAAACATTGCTTAGAAGCTCTAAACAGCTATGTTAGTGTTTCTGGGGTTAAAATGTGTCTTAATCCAATGCAACTGGCTAATTATAAGAGTTTGAGATGGATGTGGAGAGTTTAGAAGCCACCTATACACATTTGTCCCAAAACAGGCTAAAATCAAGAAAACATTGCTTAGAATCTGTAAACAGCTTTGTTAGTGTTTCTAGGGTTAAAATGTGTCTTAATCCAATGCAACTGACTAATTATAAGAGTTTGAGATTGATGTGGAGAGTTTAAAAGCCACTTATACCCATTTTGTCCCAAATCAGGCTAAAACCAAGAAAACATTGCTGAGAAGCACCAAACAGCTATGTTAGTGTTTCTGGGGTTAAAATATGTCTTAATCCAATGCAAATGACTAAATATAAGAGTTTGAGATTGATGTGGAGAGTTTAAAAGCCACTTATACCCATTTTGTCCCAAAACAGGCTAAAACCAAGAAAACATTGCCTAGAAGCTATAAACAGCTTTGTTAGTGTTTCTGAAATTAAAATGTATCTTAATCCAAAGCAACTGACTAATTATATGAGTTTGAGATAGATGTGGAGAGTTTAAAAGCCACTTGTACTCATTTTGTCCTAAAACAGGTTAAAATTAAGAAAACATTGCTTAGAAGCACTAAACATCTTTGTTAGTGTTTTTGTCGTTAAAATGTTTCTTAATCCAATGCAACTAACTAATTATAAGAGTTTGAGATGGATGTGGAGAGTTTAGAAGCCACTTATACACATTTTGTCCCAAAACAGGCTAAAATCAAGAAAACATTGCTTAGAATCTGTAAACAGCTTTGTTAGTGTTTATAGGGTTAAAATGTGTCTTAATCCAATGCAACTGACTAATTATAAGAGTTTGAGATTGATGTGGAGAGTTTAAAAGCCACTTATACCCATTTTGTCCCAAAACAGGCTAAAACCAAGAAAACATTGCCTAGAAGCTATAAATAGCTTTGTTAGTGTTTCTGGGATTAAAATGTATCTTAATCCAAAGCAACTGACTAATTATATGAGTTTGAGATGGATGTGGAGAGTTTAAAAGCCACTTATACCCATTTTGTCCCAAAACAGGCTAAAACCAAGAAAACATTGCTGAGAAGCACCAAACAGCTATGTTAGTGTTTCTGGGGTTAAAATGTGTCTTAATCCAATGCAAAAGACTAATTATAAGAGTTTGAGATTGATGTGGAGAGTTTAAAAGCCACTTATACCCATTTTGTCCCAAAACAGGCTAAAACCAAGAAAACATTGCCTAGAAGCTATAAACAGCTTAGTGTTTCTAGGATTAAAATGTATCTTAATCCAAAGCAATTGACTAATTATATGAGTTTGAGATGGATGTGGAGAGTTTAAAAGCCACTTATACCCATTTTGTCCCAAAATAGGTTAAAACCAAGAAAACATTGCTTAGAAGCACTAAACAGCTTTGTTAGTGTTTTTGTGGTTAAAATGTGTCTTAATCCAATGCAACTAACTAATTATAAGAGTTTTAGATAGATGTGGAGAGTTTAAAAGCCACTTATACCCATTTTGTCCCAAAATAGGCTAAAACCAAGAAAACATTGCTTAGAAGCACTACACAGCTTTGTTAGTGTTTCTGTGGTTAAAATGTGTCTTAATCCAATGCAACTAACTAATTGTAAGAGTTTTAGATAGATGTGGAGAGTTTAAAAGCCACTTATACACATTTTGTCCCAAAACAGGCTAAAACCAAGAAAACATTGCTTAGAAGCTCTAAACAGCTATGTTAGTGTTTCTGGGGTTAAAATGTGTCTTAATCCAATGCAACTGGCTAATTATAAGAGTTTGAGATGGATGTGGAGAGTTTAGAAGCCACCTATACACATTTGTCCCAAAACAGGCTAAAATCAAGAAAACATTGCTTAGAATCTGTAAACAGCTTTGTTAGTGTTTCTGGGGTTAAAATGTGTCTTAATCCAATGCAACTGACTAATTATAAGAGTTTGAGATTGATGTGGAGAGTTTAAAAGCCACTTATACCCATTTTGTCCCAAATCAGGCTAAAACCAAGAAAACATTGCTGAGAAGCACCAAACAGCTATGTTAGTGTTTCTGGGGTTAATATATGTCTTAATCCAATGCAAATGACTAAATATAAGAGTTTGAGATTGATGTGGAGAGTTTAAAAGCCACTTATACCCATTTTGTCCCAAAACAGGCTAAAACCAAGAAAACATTGCCTAGAAGCTATAAACAGCTTTGTTAGTGTTTCTGAAATTAAAATGTATCTTAATCCAAAGCAACTGACTAATTATATGAGTTTGAGATAGATGTGGAGAGTTTAAAAGCCACTTGTACTCATTTTGTCCCAAAACAGGTTAAAATTAAGAAAACATTGCTTAGAAGCACTAAACATCTTTGTTAGTGTTTTTGTCGTTAAAATGTTTCTTAATCCAATGCAACTAACTAATTATAAGAGTTTGAGATGGATGTGGAGAGTTTAGAAGCCACTTATACACATTTTGTCCCAAAACAGGCTAAAATCAAGAAAACATTGCTTAGAATCTGTAAACAGCTTTGTTAGTGTTTCTAGGGTTAAAATGTGTCTTAATCCAATGCAACTGACTAATTATAAGAGTTTGAGATTGATGTGGAGAGTTTAAAAGCCACTTATACCCATTTTGTCCCAAAACAGGCTAAAACCAAGAAAACATTGCTGAGAAGCACCAAACAGCTATGTTAGTGTTTATGGGGTTAAAATATGTCTTAATCCAATGCAAATGACTAATTATAAGAGTTTGAGATTGATGTGGAGAGTTTAAAAGCCACTTATACCCATTTTGTCCCAAAACAGGCTAAAACCAAGAAAACATTGCCTAGAAGCTATAAACAACTATGTTAGTGTTTCTGGGATTAAAATGTATCTTAATCCAAAGCAACTGACTAATTATATGAGTTTGAGATGGATGTGGAGAGTTTAAAAGCCACTTGAACTCATTTTGTCCCAAAACAGGTTAAAATTAAGAAAACATTGCTTAGAAGCACTAAACAGCTTTGTTAGTGTTTTTGTGGTTAAAATGTGTCTTAATCCAATGCAACTAACTAATTATAAGAGTTTTAGATAGATGTGGAGAGTTTAAAAGCCACTTATACCCATTTTGTCCCAAAAAGGCTAAAACCAAGAAAACATTGCTTAGAAGCACCAAACAGCTTTGTTAGTGTTTCTGGGGTTAAAATGTGTCTTAATCCAATGCAACTAACTTATTATAAGAGTTTTAGATAGATGTGGAGAGTTTAAAAGCCACTTGAACTCATTTTGTCCCAAAACAGGTTAAAATTAAGAAAACATTGCTTAGAAGCACTAAACAGCTTTGTTAGTGTTTTTGTGGTTAAAATGTGTCTTAATCCAATGCAACTAACTAATTATAAGAGTTTGAGATGGATGTGGAGAGTTTAAAAGCCACTTATACCCATTTTGTCCCAAAACAGGCTAAAACCAAGAAAACATTGCCTAGAAGCTATAAACAGCTTAGTGTTTCTAGGATTAAAATGTATCTTAATCCAAAGCAATTGACTAATTATATGAGTTTGAGATGGATGTGGAGAGTTTAAAAGCCACTTATACCCATTTTGTCCCAAAACAGGTTAAAACCAAGAAAACATTGCTTAGAAGCACTAAACAGCTTTGTTAGTGTTTTTGTGGTTAAAATGTGTCTTAATCCAATGCAACTAACTAATTATAAGAGTTTTAGATAGATGTGGAGAGTTTAAAAGCCACTTATACCCATTTTGTCCCAAAATAGGCTAAAACCAAGAAAACATTGCTTAGAAGCACTACACAGCTTTGTTAGTGTTTCTGTGGTTAAAATGTGTCTTAATCCAATGCAACTAACTAATTATAAGAGTTTTAGATAGATGTGGAGAGTTTAAAAGCCACTTATACCCATTTTGTCCCAAAACAGGCTAAAACCAAGAAAACATTGCTTAGAAGCTCTAAACAGCTATGTTAGTGTTTCTGGGGTTAAAATGTGTCTTAATCCAATGCAACTGGCTAATTATAAGAGTTTGAGATGGATGTGGAGAGTTTAGAAGCCACCTATACACATTTGTCCCAAAACAGGCTAAAATCAAGAAAACATTGCTTAGAATCTGTAAACAGCTTTGTTAGTGTTTCTGGGGTTAAAATGTGTCTTAATCCAATGCAACTGACTAATTATAAGAGTTTGAGATTGATGTGTATGAACCGGCACACACACTTGTCCGTACGACCGTACGGACGTCCGTACGACCAACCAACGGGCCATCCTCAAATAGAAGTCTTCATGAGCCCAATCCACCAAAGAGATCCTCCAACGGTCGCCATTCATCTCGATCCTTCCTTTGTAGCCGTTGGAGCAAGTTGCAAGAGAGAAGAGGAGATCACATGTTAGAATAAGGAGATGTCGCTTTCTCCTCATATTAGTGTGCATAGGATCCTAAGAGAATATCCTATTTGTATATGTCTTTAAATAGTTTGTAAGTATCATACTAATAGAAGTAAGAAGAGAGTTTATTCTCTTTCTCCAACACTCTCTCTCTCAATCGTTCACTCTCCTCACTCTTTACACGATTTCACTCTCTTTCATACTCTCTTCCATAATCTCTTGATTACTCTACTCTCAAACTTACATGGTATCAGAGCAGATTTGATTCTGTTCTTGCCTCAAATCTCCATCACTCCCTTCCGCATTCTCTTTCTTGTTCTTGAAATTTCTTGTTCTTGAATCTTCTTTCTTTAACCGTTGGACAATAGCTTTAACCAACGGTCTCTTCATCCTTTTCCATGGAAACTACCAAAACTCTCATTGTTCCAGTTACTCTCAAGGGAGAGAATTACTTACTGTGGGCTAGAACCACAAAGACAGCCCTATGCGGCCGAGGACTTTGGTCCCATGTTGAGACAAGCGAAGCTCCTAGTGGCGAGACCACCAAAGACGGCAAGGATCTTGTCGATGAAAAGAACAAGTGGTTTCAAGAAGATCAGGGAGTCCTAGTTATCATTCAAAACTCCCTAGATGCACCTATACTTGAAGCTTACTCTTATTGCGAGACAGCAAAAGACTTGTGGGACACTCTCAAGAATGTTTTTGGGAATGTTACAAATGTAAACCGAATTTTTGAGATTAAGAGGGCCATCAACAACCTCAACCAAGAAGACATGGAGTTCACCAAGCACTTTGGGAAGTTTAGGTCCCTTTGGGCTGAACTAGAGATGCTCCGGCCGGCGACTATAGATCCGGCCATTCTGAATGAGAGGCGTGAACAAGATAAGGTGTTCGGCCTTCTCTTGACCTTGAACCCCTCCTACAATGACCTTATCAAGCATATTCTACGGTCGGACAAGCTCCCTAGCCTTGATGATGTCTGTAACCAAATTCAAAAGGAGCATGGCTCCATGGGATTGTTTGGCGGCAAGGGAGAACTTGTGACCGCTAACAAAGCTGAGACGGCATCAGCAAACAAGGGCTACTACAAGCCGGAGGACAAGAACAACCCGCCATTTTGTGAGCATTGTAAGAAGCTTGGTCACTTCAAGAGCCGCTGCTGGATTCTACACCCTCATCTAGCACCACCGCCGGGTACCATCCGAGGTGGACGACCAAACCGCGGAGGACCACCGAGAGCTCATCAAGCAGTAGCCATGGGGGAGTCAATCTCTGAGCAGCCTCAACAAGTGACCAGTGGAACTGCTCTTGCTGCAGCATCGTCCGAGCTGGTAAGGCGGTCCGACCTTGATGCGCTCATCAAAGCCATCAAAGAGGCCACCGGTAAGGCGTTTCTTGCCTCAAACAAAATTAAACCCCTCATAGTTGATTCTGGTGCATCCCATCACATGATTAGTGATTCTAGGCTAATTAGTGATATTAAACCTGCTAATGGTAATGTAATAATAGCAAATGGTGAGAAAGTACCAGTTAAAGGCATAGGAAACTTGAAACTATTTGATAAGGAGACTAAGGCATTTTATATGCCAAACTTTACTTCTAACTTGCTATCAGTTAAGAGAGCCACTACTGATTTAAATTGTTATGCTATATTTGGTCCTAACAATGTTCATTTTCAGGATATTGAGACAAGTAAGGTTCTTGGTCAAGGAGGATCCAAGGATGACCTCTATGTGCTTGAGGACTTGAACTTATCTTCTAATGCATCTTGTTTTAATTCGGTTATTATGAAACCTAGTGATTCTATTTTACATGCTAGGCTAGGACACCCTCACACAAGAGCTTTATCCTTAATATTTCCTAATGTTTCTTTTCAAAATGATGAGTGTGAGGCTTGTATTCTTGGTAAACATTGCAAGGCTGTTTTCCCTAAATCTATTACTATTTATGAAAAATGTTTTGATTTAATTCATTCTGATGTTTGGACATCTCCTTGCTTATCTAGAGATAATCAAAAGTATTTTGTGACTTTTATTGATGAAAAATCAAAATATACTTGGATAACTTTGCTTCCCTCTAAGGATAGAGTCCTTGAGGCCTTTACTAATTTTCAAAATTATGTCACTAACCACTTTCATGCCAAGATTAAAATTTTGAGATCAGATAATGGTGGAGAGTACACAAGCCATGCCTTTAAACAATATCTAGCCAAACATGGAATTCTTCATCAAACTAGCTGTCCTTACACACCACAACAAAATGGAGTGGCTGAGAGAAAGAATAGGCATCTCATGGAAGTAGCAAGGTCTATGATGTTTCACACAAGGGTTCCAAAGAGGTTTTGGGGAGATGCTGTGCTAGCCGCTTGTTATCTTATTAACCGCACACCAACAAAGATCCTAAAAGATGTGTCTCCATTTGAGGTATTAACGAATGACAAACCTACATTTGATCACTTACGAGTGTTTGGTTGTGTGTGCTATGTGTTGCGACCAGGTGAGCTAAGAGACAAGCTTGATGCAAAGAGTACAAAGGCTATGTTTCTTGGCTACTCTACCACACAAAAGGGGTATAAGTGCTATGACCCTACAACAAGGAGGGTTCTAGTATCTCGTGATGTCAAGTTCATGGAGACACAAGGCTTTTACGATGAGAAGAATTGGGATGAGCTCCGTAACCTCTCTGATTCACCATCTGATCGGACGCGCAACCTCCGAGTAATCCTTGAGCGACTAGGTCTTGAAAACGATCGGATCACTACTGAGTCAGCCAGACCAGCATCACCAGAACAACCTGAGCCATCTACTGAGCCTGAGCCTGCTACACATGCCGATGACCATACTGAGCAGCATGAGGAAGCACCCGAGTCACTCGCGGACAACACGGCCGAAACAACCGAGGGGACGGCTGACCAGCTTGAGGAGATCATTACTCCAGGACGAGCCAACTCCGAAGCTGGGGCTATAGTTCCTCTTCGGCGCAGCCAACGTATCAAGTATCCTCCTAGTCATTGGAAGAACACCCGTGTGTACTACAACAACATGGCCGTTGCTCATCCGATTCAGGCCGTGTGCACCTTGGCTCATTTTCCGATAGAGCATCAAGTGTTTCTTGGCCATATTGATGAGGATTGGATCCCCAAGACCTATGATGAGGCTAAGCAGCACAAAGTATGGAGAGATGCAGTGGATGCCGAGAATACGGCCATGGTGCAAAATCATACATGGGACGAGGCTGACTTACCCAAGGGCAAGAAGGCTGTCACCTCTCGGTATATCTTCACAATCAAATATAAGAGCAATGGGGAGATTGAACGCCACAAAGCCCGCCTAGTCGCACGCGGTTTCACGCAAACGTATGGGGAGGACTATCTTGATACGTTTGCTCCGGTGGCTAAGCTTCACACGGTTCGAGTTGTACTCTCTCTCGCCACCAACCTCGACTGGGAACTTTGGCAAATGGACGTGAAGAACGCCTTCTTGCAAGGAGAACTGGAGGATGAAGTGTATATGCGACCACCACCGGGTTTGGAGGATACTATTGGTCCGGGAAAGGTCTTGAAACTCAACAAAGCTATCTATGGCTTGAAGCAGTCACCAAGGGCTTGGTATCACAAGCTTAGCACCACACTTCTTGACAAAGGCTTTCGCAAATCCGAAGCTGACCACACCTTGTTCACCTTACCAAGCGCCAAAGGTATAGTAGTCATTCTAGTGTATGTTGATGATATCATCATCACTGGAAGTGACTCGGTAGGTATTCAAGACTCTAAAACATTCTTGAAATCAGTTTTTGATATTAAAGATCTTGGAGAGTTGAAATACTTTCTTGGGATAGAAGTTTATAGATCAAATGAAGGGTTATTGTTATCTCAAAGAAAGTATGCACTAGACTTATTGAGTGAAACAGGAAAACTAGGAGCTAAGGCAGTAACAACGCCCCTAGAAGAGAATTACAAGGATGGAGGACAGGGGGAGCTTGACACCGCTCCATTCGAGGACGTTAGCCTCTACCGGCGGCTAGTCGGTAAGCTCATTTATTTAACTATCACACGGCCTGACATTTGCTTTGCCGTGAACCAGGTAAGCCAGCATATGAAGAACCCCACCGTGCACCATTGGAACATGCTGACACGGATCCTCAAGTACATCAAGGGCTCACCCGGCCAAGGCATATGGATGGGACGCAACAAGAGCACCGAGTTGGTAGGCTACTGCGACGCTGACTATGCCGGAGATCGTGGGGACCGACGCTCAACCACAGGCTATTGCACGTTCCTTGGAGGGAACCTGGTCACATGGAAGAGCAAGAAGCAAAAGGTCGTCTCACTCTCAAGTGCCGAATCCGAGTATAGAGCTATGAGGAATCTAACGACGGAGCTAATGTGGCTGAAGATGTTACTCAAGGATCTTGGAATAGAATCAACAAAGCCGATCACCATGCACTGTGATAACGAAGCAGCCATTCATATAGCAACCAATTCAGTGTTCCATGAGCGGACCAAGCACATTGAAGTGGATTGCCATAAGGTCCGAGAACAAATCAAGCTTGGAGTTGTCTTACCTTGCCATACCGAAAGCAAAGAACAACTTGCAGACGTCCTGACTAAAGCTGCGAGCCCCCAAGTGTGTGAATACATCCATCCTAAGCTTGGCCTCCTAAACCTCACTCGGCCATGACTTGCTTTGTTTTGGCGCCTACACTCTTTTTCCCTTAAGTATAGTTTTCCCAAGAGGTTTTTCTATACTAAGGTTTTTAATGAGGTGGGTGCCTATGTTGTCAAGCTTGACTAGTTCCCCAAGTCAAGCTTGAGGGGGAGTATGAACCGGCACACACACTTGTCCGTACGACCGTACGGACGTCCGTACGACCAACCAACGGGCCATCCTCAAATAGAAGTCTTCATGAGCCCAATCCACCAAAGAGATCCTCCAACGGTCGCCATTCATCTCGATCCTTCCTTTGTAGCCGTTGGAGCAAGTTGCAAGAGAGAAGAGGAGATCACATGTTAGAATAAGGAGATGTCGCTTTCTCCTCATATTAGTGTGCATAGGATCCTAAGAGAATATCCTATTTGTATATGTCTTTAAATAGTTTGTAAGTATCATACTAATAGAAGTAAGAAGAGAGTTTATTCTCTTTCTCCAACACTCTCTCTCTCAATCGTTCACTCTCCTCACTCTTTACACGATTTCACTCTCTTTCATACTCTCTTCCATAATCTCTTGATTACTCTACTCTCAAACTTACAATGTGGAGAGTTTAAAAGCCACTTATACCCATTTTGTCCCAAATCAGGCTAAAACCAAGAAAACATTGCTGAGAAGCACCAAACAGCTATGTTAGTGTTTCTGGGGTTAAAATATGTCTTAATCCAATGAAAATGACTAAATATAAGAGTTTGAGATTGATGTGGAGAGTTTAAAAGCCACTTATACCCATTTTGTCCCAAAACAGGCTAAAACCAAGAAAACATTGCCTAGAAGCTATAAACAGCTTTGTTAGTGTTTCTGAAATTAAAATGTATCTTAATCCAAAGCAACTGACTAATTATATGAGTTTGAGATAGATGTGGAGAGTTTAAAAGCCACTTGTACTCATTTTGTCCCAAAACAGGTTAAAATTAAGAAAACATTGCTTAGAAGCACTAAACATCTTTGTTAGTGTTTTTGTCGTTAAAATGTTTCTTAATCCAATGCAACTAACTAATTATAAGAGTTTGAGATGGATGTGGAGAGTTTAGAAGCCACTTATACACATTTTGTCCCAAAACAGGCTAAAATCAAGAAAACATTGCTTAGAATCTGTAAACAGCTTTGTTAGTGTTTCTAGGGTTAAAATGTGTCTTAATCCAATGCAACTGACTAATTATAAGAGTTTGAGATTGATGTGGAGAGTTTAAAAGCCACTTATACCCATTTTGTCCCAAAACAGGCTAAAACCAAGAAAACATTGCTGAGAAGCACCAAACAGCTATGTTAGTGTTTATGGGGTTAAAATATGTCTTAATCCAATGCAAATGACTAATTATAAGAGTTTGAGATTGATGTGGAGAGTTTAAAAGCCACTTATACCCATTTTGTCCCAAAACAGGCTAAAACCAAGAAAACATTGCCTAGAAGCTATAAACAACTATGTTAGTGTTTCTGGGATTAAAATGTATCTTAATCCAAAGCAACTGACTAATTATATGAGTTTGAGATGGATGTGGAGAGTTTAAAAGCCACTTGAACTCATTTTGTCCCAAAACAGGTTAAAATTAAGAAAACATTGCTTAGAAGCACTAAACAGCTTTGTTAGTGTTTTTGTGGTTAAAATGTGTCTTAATCCAATGCAACTAACTAATTATAAGAGTTTTAGATAGATGTGGAGAGTTTAAAAGCCACTTATACCCATTTTGTCCCAAAAAGGCTAAACCCAAGAAAACATTGCTTAGAAGCACCAAACAGCTTTGTTAGTGTTTCTGGGGTTAAAATGTGTCTTAATCCAATGCAACTAACTTATTATAAGAGTTTTAGATAGATGTGGAGAGTTTAAAAGCCACTTGAACTCATTTTGTCCCAAAACAGGTTAAAATTAAGAAAACATTGCTTAGAAGCACTAAACAGCTTTGTTAGTGTTTTCGTCGTTAAAATGTTTCTTAATCCAATGCAACTAACTAATTATAAGAGTTTGAGATGGATGTGGAGAGTTTAGAAGCCACTTATACACATTTTGTCCCAAAACAGGCTAAAATCAAGAAAACATTGCTTAGAATCTGTAAACAGCTTTGTTAGTGTTTCTAGGGTTAAAATGTGTCTTAATCCAATGCAACTGACTAATTATAAGAGTTTGAGATTGATGTGGAGAGTTTAAAAGCCACTTATACCCATTTTGTCCCAAAACAGGCTAAAACCAAGAAAACATTGCTGAGAAGCACCAAACAGCTATGTTAGTGTTTCTGGGGTTAAAATATGTCTTAATCCAATGCAAATGATTAATTATAAGAGTTTGAGATTGATGTGGAGAGTTTAAAAGCCACTTATACCCATTTTGTCCCAAAACAGGCTAAAACCAAGAAAACATTGCCTAGAAGCTATAAACAGCTATGTTAGTGTTTCTGGGATTAAAATGTATCTTAATCCAAAGCAACTGACTAATTATATGAGTTTGAGATGGATGTGGAGAGTTTAAAAGCCACTTGAACTCATTTTGTCCCAAAACAGGTTAAAATTAAGAAAACATTGCTTAGAAGCACTAAACAGCTTTGTTAGTGTTTTTGTGGTTAAAATGTGTCTTAATCCAATGCAACTAACTAATTATAAGAGTGTTAGATAGATGTGGAGAGTTTAAAAGCCACTTATACCCATTTTTTCCCAAAACAGGCTAAAACCAAGAAAACATTGCTGAGAAGCACCAAACAGCTTTGTTAGTGTTTCTGGGGTTAAAATGTGTCTTAATCCAATGCAACTAACTTATTATAAGAGTTTTAGATAGATGTGGAGAGTTTAAAAGCCACTTATACCCATTTTGTCCCAAAAGAGGCTAAAACCAAGAAAACATTGCTTAGAAGCTCTAAACAGCTATGTTAGTGTTTCTTGGGTTAAAATGTGCCTTAATCCAATGCAACTAACTAATTATAAGAGTTTGAGATGGATGTGGAGAGTTTAGAAGCCACTTATACACATTTTGTCCCAAAACAGGCTAAAATCAAGAAAACATTGCTTAGAATCTGTAAACAGCTTTGTTAGTGTTTCTAGGGTTAAAATGTGTCTTAATCCAATGCAACTGACTAATTATAAGAGTTTGAGATTGATGTGGAGAGTTTAAAAGCCACTTATACCCATTTTGTCCCAAAACAGGCTAAAACCAAGAAAACATTGCTGAGAAGCACCAAACAGCTATGTTAGTGTTTCTGGGGTTAAAATATGTCTTAATCCAATGCAAATGACTTATTATAAGAGTTTGAGATTGATGTGGAGAGTTTACAAGCCACTTATACCCATTTTGTCCCAAAACAGGCTAAAACCAAGAAAACATTGCCTAGAAGCTATAAACAGCTATGTTAGTGTTTCTGGGATTAAAATGTATCTTAATCCAAAGCAACTGACTAATTATATGAGTTTGAGATGGATGTGGAGAGTTTAGAAGCCACTTGAACTCATTTTGTCCCAAAACAGGTTAAAATTAAGAAAACATTGCTTAGAAGCACTAAACAGCTTTGTTAGTGTTTTTGTGGTTAAAATGTGTCTTAATCCAATGCAACTAACTAATTATAAGAGTTTTAGATAGATGTAGAGAGTTTAAAACCCACTTATACCCATTTTGTCCCAAAAAGGCTAAAACCAAGAAAACATTGCTTAGAAGCTCTAAACAGCTATGTTAGTGTTTCTGGGGTTAAAATGTGTCTTAATCCAATGCAACTGACTAACTATAAGAGTTTGAGATGGATGTGGAGAGTTTAAAAGCCACTTATACACATTTTGTCCCAAAACAGGCTAAAATCAAGAAAACATTGCTGAGAAGCACCAAACAGCTATGTTAGTGTTTCTGGGGTTAAAATATGTCTTAATCCAATGCAAATGACTAAATATAAGAGTTTGAGATTGATGTGGAGAGTTTAAAAGCCACTTATACCCATTTTGTCCCAAAACAGGCTAAAACCAAGAAAACATTGCCTAGAAGCTATAAACAGCTTTGTTAGTGTTTCTGAAATTAAAATGTATCTTAATCCAAAGCAACTGACTAATTATATGAGTTTGAGATAGATGTGGAGAGTTTAAAAGCCACTTGTACTCATTTTGTCCCAAAACAGGTTAAAATTAAGAAAACATTGCTTAGAAGCACTAAACATCTTTGTTAGTGTTTTTGTCGTTAAAATGTTTCTTAATCCAATGCAACTAACTAATTATAAGAGTTTGAGATGGATGTGGAGAGTTTAGAAGCCACTTATACACATTTTGTCCCAAAACAGGCTAAAATCAAGAAAACATTGCTTAGAATCTGTAAACAGCTTTGTTAGAGTTTCTAGGGTTAAACTGTGTCTTAATCCAATGCAACTGACTAATTATAAGAGTTTGAGATTGATGTGGAGAGTTTAAAAGCCACTTATACCCATTTTGTCCCAAAACAGGCTAAAACCAAGAAAACATTGCTGAGAAGCACCAAACAGCTATGTTAGTGTTTATGGGGTTAAAATATGTCTTAATCCAATGCAAATGACTAATTATAAGAGTTTGAGATTGATGTGGAGAGTTTAAAAGCCACTTATACCCATTTTGTCCCAAAACAGGCTAAAACCAAGAAAACATTGCCTAGAAGCTATAAACAGCTATGTTAGTGTTTCTGGGATTAAAATGTATCTTAATCCAAAGCAACTGACTAATTATATGAGTTTGAGATGGATGTGGAGAGTTTAAAAGCCACTTGAACTCATTTTGTCCCAAAACAGGTTAAAATTAAGAAAACATTGCTTAGAAGCACTAAACAGCTTTGTTAGTGTTTTTGTGGTTAAAATGTGTCTTAATCCAATGCAACTAACTAATTATAAGAGTTTTAGATAGATGTGGAGAGTTTAAAAGCCACTTATACCCATTTTGTCCCAAAAAGGCTAAAACCAAGAAAACATTGCTTAGAAGCTGTAAACAGTTATGTTAGTGTTTCTGGGGTTAAAATGTGTCTTAATCCAATGCAACTAACTAATTATAAGAGTTTGAGATGGATGTGGAGAGTTTAGAAGCCACTTATACACATTTTGTCCCAAAACAGGCTAAAATCAAGAAAACATTGCTTAGAATCTGTAAACAGCTTTGTTAGTGTTTCTAGGGTTAAAATGTGTCTTAATCCAATGCAACTGACTAATTATAAGAGTTTGAGATTGATGTGGAGAGTTTAAAAGCCACTTATACCCATTTTGTCCCAAAACAGGCTAAAACCAAGAAAACATTGCTGAGAAGCACCAAACAGCTATGTTAGTGTTTCTGGGGTTAAAATATGTCTTAATCCAATGCAAATGATTAATTATAAGAGTTTGAGATTGATGTGGAGAGTTTAAAAGCCACTTATACCCATTTTGTCCCAAAACAGGCTAAAACCAAGAAAACATTGCCTAGAAGCTATAAACAGCTATGTTAGTGTTTCTGGGATTAAAATGTATCTTAATCCAAAGCAACTGACTAATTATATGAGTTTGAGATGGATGTGGAGAGTTTAAAAGCCACTTGAACTCATTTTGTCCCAAAACAGGTTAAAATTAAGAAAACATTGCTTAGAAGCACTAAACAGCTTTGTTAGTGTTTTTGTGGTTAAAATGTGTCTTAATCCAATGCAACTAACTAATTATAAGAGTATTAGATAGATGTGAAGAGTTTAAAAGCCACTTATACCCATTTTTTCCCAAAACAGGCTAAAACCAAGAAAACATTGCTGAGAAGCACCAAACAGCTTTGTTAGTGTTTCTGGGGTTAAAATGTGTCTTAATCCAATGCAACTGACTAATTATAAGAGTTTGAGATTGATGTGGAGAGTTTAAAAGCCACTTATACCCATTTTGTCCCAAATCAGGCTAAAACCAAGAAAACATTGCTGAGAAGCACCAAACAGCTATGTTAGTGTTTCTGGGGTTAAAATATGTCTTAATCCAATGCAAATGACTAAATATAAGAGTTTGAGATTGATGTGGAGAGTTTAAAAGCCACTTATACCCATTTTGTCCCAAAACAGGCTAAAACCAAGAAAACATTGCCTAGAAGCTATAAACAGCTTTGTTAGTGTTTCTGAAATTAAAATGTATCTTAATCCAAAGCAACTGACTAATTATATGAGTTTGAGATAGATGTGGAGAGTTTAAAAGCCACTTGTACTCATTTTGTCCCAAAACAGGTTAAAATTAAGAAAACATTGCTTAGAAGCACTAAACATCTTTGTTAGTGTTTTTGTCGTTAAAATGTTTCTTAATCCAATGCAACTAACTAATTATAAGAGTTTGAGATGGATGTGGAGAGTTTAGAAGCCACTTATACACATTTTGTCCCAAAACAGGCTAAAATCAAGAAAACATTGCTTAGAATCTGTAAACAGCTTTGTTAGTGTTTCTAGGGTTAAAATGTGTCTTAATCCAATGCAACTAACTTATTATAAGAGTTTTAGATAGATGTGGAGAGTTTAAAAGCCACTTATACCCATTTTGTCCCAAAAGAGGCTAAAACCAAGAAAACATTGCTTAGAAGCTCTAAACAGCTATGTTAGTGTTTCTAGGGTTAAAATGTGTCTTAATCCAATGAAACTAACTAATTATAAGAGTTTGAGATGGATGTGGAGAGTTTAGAAGCCACTTATACACATTTTGTCCCAAAACAGGCTAAAATCAAGAAAACATTGCTTAGAATCTGTAAACAGCTTTGTTAGTGTTTCTAGGGTTAAAATGTGTCTTAATCCAATGCAACTGACTAATTATAAGAGTTTGAGATTGATGTGGAGAGTTTAAAAGCCACTTATACCCATTTTGTCCCAAAACAGGCTAAAACCAAGAAAACATTGCTGAGAAGCACCAAACAGCTATGTTAGTGTTTCTGGGGTTAAAATATGTCTTAATCCAATGCAAATGATTAATTATAAGAGTTTGAGATTGATGTGGAGAGTTTAAAAGCCACTTATACCCATTTTGTCCCAAAACAGGCTAAAACCAAAAAAACATTGCCTAGAAGCTATGAACAGCTATGTTAGTGTTTCTGGGATTAAAATGTATCTTAATCCAAAGCAACTGACTAATTATATGAGTTTGAGATGGATGTGGAGAGTTTAAAAGCCACTTGAACTCATTTTGTCCCAAAACAGGTTAAAATTAAGAAAACATTGCTTAGAAGCACTAAACAGCTTTGTTAGTGTTTTTGTGGTTAAAATGTGTCTTAATCCAATGCAACTAACTAATTATAAGAGTTTTAGATGGATGTGGAGAGTTTAGAAGCCACTTATACACATTTTGTCCCAAAACAGGCTAAAACCAAGAAAACATTGCTGAGAAGCACCAAACAGCTTTGTTAGTGTTTCTAGGGTTAAAATGTGTCTTAATCCAATGCAACTGACTAATTATAAGAGTTTGAGATTGATGTGGAGAGTTTAAAAGCCACTTATACCCATTTTGTCCCAAAACAGGCTAAAACCAAGAAAACATTGCTGAGAAGCACCAAACAGCTATGTTAGTGTTTCTGGGGTTAAAATATGTCTTAATCCAATGCAAATGACTAATTATAAGAGTTTGAGATTGATGTGGAGAGTTTAAAAGCCACTTATACCCATTTTGTCCCAAAACAGGCTAAAACCAAGAAAACATTGCCTAGAAGCTATAAACAGCTATGTTAGTGTTTCTGGGATTAAAATGTATCTTAATCCAAAGCAACTGACTAATTATATGAGTTTGAGATGGATGTGGAGAGTTTAAAAGCCACTTATACACATTTTGTCCCAAAACAGGCTAAAATCAAGAAAACATTGCTTAGAAGCTGTAACCAGCTTTGTTAGTGTTTCTAGGGTTAAAATGTGTCTTAATCCAATGCAACTTACTAATTATAAGAGTTTGAGATTGATGTGGAGAGTTTAAAAGCCACTTATACCCATTTTGTCCCAAAACAGGCTAAAACCAAGAAAACATTGCTGAGAAGCACCAAACAGCTATGTTAGTGTTTCTGGGGTTAAAATGTGTCTTAATCCAATGCAAATGACTATTTATAAGAGTTTGAGATGGATGTGGAGAGTTTAAAAGCCACTTATACACATTTTGTCCCAAAACAGGCTAAAATCAAGAAAACATTGCTTAGAAGCTGTAAACAGCTTTGTTAGTGTTTCTGGGGTTAAAAAGTGTCTTAATCCAATGCAACTGACTAATTATAAGAGTTTGAGATTGATGTGGAGAGTTTAAAAGCCACTTATACCCATTTTGTCCCAAAACAGGCTAAAACCAAGAAAACATTGCCTAGAAGCTATAAACAGCTTTGTTAGTGTTTCTGGGATTAAAATGTATCTTAATCCAAAGAAACTGACTAATTATATGAGTTTGAGATGGATGTGGAGAGTTTAAAAGCCACTTATACCCATTTTGTCCCAAAACAGGCTAAAACCAAGAAAACATTGCTGAGAAGCACCAAACAGCTATGTTAGTGTTTCTGGGGTTAAAATGTGTCTTAATCCAATGCAAAAGACTAATTATAAGAGTTTGAGATTGATGTGGAGAGTTTAAAAGCCACTTATACCCATTTTATCCCAAAACAGGCTAAAACCAAGAAAACATTGCCTAGAAGCTATAAACAGCTTAGTGTTTCTGGGATTAAAATGTATCTTAATCCAAAGCAATTGACTAATTATATGAGTTTGAGATGGATGTGGAGAGTTTAAAAGCCACTTATACCCATTTTGTCCCAAAACAGGTTAAAACCAAGAAAACATTGCTTAGAAGCACTAAAGAGCTTTGTTAGTGTTTTTGTGGTTAAAATGTGTCTTAATCCAATGCAACTAACTAATTATAAGAGTTTTAGATAGATGTGGAGAGTTTAAAAGCCACTTATACCCATTTTGTCCCAAAACAGGCTAAAACCAAGAAAACATTGCTTAGAAGCACTACACAGCTTTGTTAGTGTTTCTGTGGTTAAAATGTGTCTTAATCCAATGCAACTAACTAATTATAAGAGTTTTAGATAGATGTGGAGAGTTTAAAAGCCACTTATACCCATTTTGTCCCAAAACACGCTAAAACCAAGAAAACATTGCTTAGAAGCTCTAAACAGCTATGTTAGTGTTTCTGGGGTTAAAATGTGTCTTAATCCAATGCAACTGGCTAATTATAAGAGTTTGAGATGGATGTGGAGAGTTTAGAAGCCACTTATACACATTTGTCCCAAAACAGGCTAAAATCAAGAAAACATTGCTTAGAATCTGTAAACAGCTTTGTTAGTGTTTCTAGGGTTAAAATGTGTCTTAATCCAATGCAACTGACTAATTATAAGAGTTTGAGATTGATGTGGAGAGTTTAAAAGCCACTTATACCCATTTTGTCCCAAATCAGGCTAAAACCAAGAAAACATTGCTGAGAAGCACCAAACAGCTATGTTAGTGTTTCTGGGGTTAAAATATGTCTTAATCCAATGCAAATGACTAAATATAAGAGTTTAAGATTGATGTGGAGAGTTTAAAATCCACTTATACCCATTTTGTCCCAAAACAGGCTAAAACCAAGAAAACATTGCCTAGAAGCTATAAACAGCTTTGTTAGTGTTTCTGAAATTAAAATGTATCTTAATCCAAAGCAACTGACTAATTATATGAGTTTGAGATAGATGTGGAGAGTTTAAAAGCCACTTGTACTCATTTTGTCCCAAAACAGGTTAAAATTAAGAAAACATTGCTTAGAAGCACTAAACAGCTTTGTTAGTGTTTTTGTCGTTAAAATGTTTCTTAATCCAATGCAACTAACTAATTATAAGAGTTTGAGATGGATGTGGAGAGTTTAGAAGCCACTTATACACATTTTGTCCCAAAACAGGCTAAAATCAAGAAAACATTGCTTAGAATCTGTAAACAGCTTTGTTAGTGTTTCTAGGGTTAAAATGTGTCTTAATCCAATGCAACTGACTAATTATAAGAGTTTGAGATTGATGTGGAGAGTTTAAAAGCCACTTATACCCATTTTGTCCCAAAACAGGCTAAAACCAAGAAAACATTGCTGAGAAGCACCAAACAGCTATGTTAGTGTTTCTGGGGTTAAAATATGTCTTAATCCAATGCAAATGACTAATTATAAGAGTTTGAGATTGATGTGGAGAGTTTAAAGGCCACTTATACCCATTTTGTCCCAAAACAGGCTAAAACCAAGAAAACATTGCCTAGAAGCTATAAACAGCTATGTTAGTGTTTCTGGGATTAAAATGTATCTTAATCCAAAGCAACTGACTAATTATATGAGTTTGAGATGGATGTGGAGAGTTTAAAAGCCACTTGAACTCATTTTGTCCCAAAACAGGTTAAAATTAAGAAAACATTGCTTAGAAGCACTAAACAGCTTTGTTAGTGTTTTTGTGGTTAAAATGTGTCTTAATCAAATGCAACTAACTAATTATAAGAGTTTTAGATAGATGTGGAGAGTTTAAAAGCCACTTATACCCATTTTGTCCCAAAAAGGCTAAAACCAAGAAAACATTGCTTAGAAGCTCTAAACAGCTATGTTAGTGTTTCTGGGGTTCAAATGTGTCTTAATCCAATGCAACTGACTAACTATAAGAGTTTGAGATGGATGTGGAGAGTTTAAAAGCCACTTATACACATTTTGTCCCAAAACAGGCTAAAATCAAGAAAACATTGCTTAGAAGCTGTAAACAGCTTTGTTAGTGTTTCTGGGGTTAAAAAGTGTCTTAATCCAATGCAACTGACTAATTATAAGAGTTTGAGATTGATGTGGAGAGTTTAAAAGCCACTTATACCCATTTTGTCCCAAAACAGGCTAAAACCAAGAAAACATTGCGTAGAAGCTATAAACAGCTTTGTTAGTGTTTCTGGGATTAAAATGTATCTTAATCCAAAGCAACTGACTAATTATATGAGTTTGAGATGGATGTGGAGAGTTTAAAAGCCACTTATACCCATTTTGTCCCAAAACAGGCTAAAACCAAGAAAACATTGCTGAGAAGCACCAAACAGCTATGTTAGTGTTTCTGGGGTTAAAATGTGTCTTAATCCAATGCAAAAGACTAATTATAAGAGTTTGAGATTGATGTGGAGAGTTTAAAAGCCACTTATACCCATTTTGTCCCAAAACAGGCTAAAACCAAGAAAACATTGCTGAGAAGCACCAAACAGCTATGTTAGTGTTTCTGGGGTTAAAATATGTCTTAATCCAATGCAAATGACTAATTATAAGAGTTTGAGATTGATGTGGAGAGTTTAAAAGCCACTTATACCCATTTTGTCCCAAAACAGGCTAAAACCAAGAAAACATTGCTGAGAAGCACCAAACAGCTTTGTTAGTGTTTCTAGGGTTAAAATGTGTCTTAATCCAATGCAACTGACTAATTATAAGAGTTTGAGATTGATGTGGAGAGTTTAAAAGCCACTTATACCCATTTTGTCCCAAAACAGGCTAAAACCAAGAAAACATTGCTGAGAAGCACCAAACAGCTATGTTAGTGTTTCTGGGGTTAAAATATGTCTTAATCCAATGCAAATGACTAATTATAAGAGTTTGAGATTGATGTGGAGAGTTTAAAAGCCACTTATACCCATTTTGTCCCAAAACAGGCTAAAACCAAGAAAACATTGCCTAGAAGCTATAAACAGCTATGTTAGTGTTTCTGGGATTAAAATGTATCTTAATCCAAAGCAACTGACTAATTATATGAGTTTGAGATGGATGTGGAGAGTTTAAAAGCCACTTATACACATTTTGTCCCAAAACAGGCTAAAATCAAGAAAACATTGCTTAGAAGCTGTAACCAGCTTTGTTAGTGTTTCTAGGGTTAAAATGTGTCTTAATCCAATGCAACTTACTAATTATAAGAGTTTGAGATTGATGTGGAGAGTTTAAAATCCACTTATACCCATTTTGTCCCAAAACAGGCTAAAACCAAGAAAACATTGCCTAGAAGCTATAAACAGCTTTGTTAGTGTTTCTGAAATTAAAATGTATCTTAATCCAAAGCAACTGACTAATTATATGAGTTTGAGATAGATGTGGAGAGTTTAAAAGCCACTTGTACTCATTTTGTCCCAAAACAGGTTAAAATTAAGAAAACATTGCTTAGAAGCACTAAACAGCTTTGTTAGTGTTTTTGTCGTTAAAATGTTTCTTAATCCAATGCAACTAACTAATTATAAGAGTTTGAGATGGATGTGGAGAGTTTAGAAGCCACTTATACACATTTTGTCCCAAAACAGGCTAAAATCAAGAAAACATTGCTTAGAATCTGTAAACAGCTTTGTTAGTGTTTCTAGGGTTAAAATGTGTCTTAATCCAATGCAACTGACTAATTATAAGAGTTTGAGATTGATGTGGAGAGTTTAAAAGCCACTTATACCCATTTTGTCCCAAAACAGGCTAAAACCAAGAAAACATTGCTGAGAAGCACCAAACAGCTATGTTAGTGTTTCTGGGGTTAAAATATGTCTTAATCCAATGCAAATGACTAATTATAAGAGTTTGAGATTGATGTGGAGAGTTTAAAGGCCACTTATACCCATTTTGTCCCAAAACAGGCTAAAACCAAGAAAACATTGCTGAGAAGCACCAAACAGCTATGTTAGTGTTTCTGGGGTTAAAATGTGTCTTAATCCAATGCAAATGACTATTTATAAGAGTTTGAGATGGATGTGGAGAGTTTAAAAGCCACTTATACACATTTTGTCCCAAAACAGGCTAAAATCAAGAAAACATTGCTTAGAAGCTGTAAACAGCTTTGTTAGTGTTTCTGGGGTTAAAAAGTGTCTTAATCCAATGCAACTGACTAATTATAAGAGTTTGAGATTGATGTGGAGAGTTTAAAAGCCACTTATACCCATTTTGTCCCAAAACAGGCTAAAACCAAGAAAACATTGCCTAGAAGCTATAAACAGCTTTGTTAGTGTTTCTGGGATTAAAATGTATCTTAATCCAAAGAAACTGACTAATTATATGAGTTTGAGATGGATGTGGAGAGTTTAAAAGCCACTTATACCCATTTTGTCCCAAAACAGGCTAAAACCAAGAAAACATTGCTGAGAAGCACCAAACAGCTATGTTAGTGTTTCTGGGGTTAAAATGTGTCTTAATCCAATGCAAAAGACTAATTATAAGAGTTTGAGATTGATGTGGAGAGTTTAAAAGCCACTTATACCCATTTTATCCCAAAACAGGCTAAAACCAAGAAAACATTGCCTAGAAGCTATAAACAGCTTAGTGTTTCTGGGATTAAAATGTATCTTAATCCAAAGCAATTGACTAATTATATGAGTTTGAGATGGATGTGGAGAGTTTAAAAGCCACTTATACCCATTTTGTCCCAAAACAGGTTAAAACCAAGAAAACATTGCTTAGAAGCACTAAAGAGCTTTGTTAGTGTTTTTGTGGTTAAAATGTGTCTTAATCCAATGCAACTAACTAATTATAAGAGTTTTAGATAGATGTGGAGAGTTTAAAAGCCACTTATACCCATTTTGTCCCAAAACAGGCTAAAACCAAGAAAACATTGCTTAGAAGCACTACACAGCTTTGTTAGTGTTTCTGTGGTTAAAATGTGTCTTAATCCAATGCAACTAACTAATTATAAGAGTTTTAGATAGATGTGGAGAGTTTAAAAGCCACTTATACCCATTTTGTCCCAAAACACGCTAAAACCAAGAAAACATTGCTTAGAAGCTCTAAACAGCTATGTTAGTGTTTCTGGGGTTAAAATGTGTCTTAATCCAATGCAACTGGCTAATTATAAGAGTTTGAGATGGATGTGGAGAGTTTAGAAGCCACTTATACACATTTGTCCCAAAACAGGCTAAAATCAAGAAAACATTGCTTAGAATCTGTAAACAGCTTTGTTAGTGTTTCTAGGGTTAAAATGTGTCTTAATCCAATGCAACTGACTAATTATAAGAGTTTGAGATTGATGTGGAGAGTTTAAAAGCCACTTATACCCATTTTGTCCCAAATCAGGCTAAAACCAAGAAAACATTGCTGAGAAGCACCAAACAGCTATGTTAGTGTTTCTGGGGTTAAAATATGTCTTAATCCAATGCAAATGACTAAATATAAGAGTTTAAGATTGATGTGGAGAGTTTAAAATCCACTTATACCCATTTTGTCCCAAAACAGGCTAAAACCAAGAAAACATTGCCTAGAAGCTATAAACAGCTTTGTTAGTGTTTCTGAAATTAAAATGTATCTTAATCCAAAGCAACTGACTAATTATATGAGTTTGAGATAGATGTGGAGAGTTTAAAAGCCACTTGTACTCATTTTGTCCCAAAACAGGTTAAAATTAAGAAAACATTGCTTAGAAGCACTAAACAGCTTTGTTAGTGTTTTTGTCGTTAAAATGTTTCTTAATCCAATGCAACTAACTAATTATAAGAGTTTGAGATGGATGTGGAGAGTTTAGAAGCCACTTATACACATTTTGTCCCAAAACAGGCTAAAATCAAGAAAACATTGCTTAGAATCTGTAAACAGCTTTGTTAGTGTTTCTAGGGTTAAAATGTGTCTTAATCCAATGCAACTGACTAATTATAAGAGTTTGAGATTGATGTGGAGAGTTTAAAAGCCACTTATACCCATTTTGTCCCAAAACAGGCTAAAACCAAGAAAACATTGCTGAGAAGCACCAAACAGCTATGTTAGTGTTTCTGGGGTTAAAATATGTCTTAATCCAATGCAAATGACTAATTATAAGAGTTTGAGATTGATGTGGAGAGTTTAAAGGCCACTTATACCCATTTTGTCCCAAAACAGGCTAAAACCAAGAAAACATTGCCTAGAAGCTATAAACAGCTATGTTAGTGTTTCTGGGATTAAAATGTATCTTAATCCAAAGCAACTGACTAATTATATGAGTTTGAGATGGATGTGGAGAGTTTAAAAGCCACTTGAACTCATTTTGTCCCAAAACAGGTTAAAATTAAGAAAACATTGCTTAGAAGCACTAAACAGCTTTGTTAGTGTTTTTGTGGTTAAAATGTGTCTTAATCAAATGCAACTAACTAATTATAAGAGTTTTAGATAGATGTGGAGAGTTTAAAAGCCACTTATACCCATTTTGTCCCAAAAAGGCTAAAACCAAGAAAACATTGCTTAGAAGCTCTAAACAGCTATGTTAGTGTTTCTGGGGTTCAAATGTGTCTTAATCCAATGCAACTGACTAACTATAAGAGTTTGAGATGGATGTGGAGAGTTTAAAAGCCACTTATACACATTTTGTCCCAAAACAGGCTAAAATCAAGAAAACATTGCTTAGAAGCTGTAAACAGCTTTGTTAGTGTTTCTGGGGTTAAAAAGTGTCTTAATCCAATGCAACTGACTAATTATAAGAGTTTGAGATTGATGTGGAGAGTTTAAAAGCCACTTATACCCATTTTGTCCCAAAACAGGCTAAAACCAAGAAAACATTGCGTAGAAGCTATAAACAGCTTTGTTAGTGTTTCTGGGATTAAAATGTATCTTAATCCAAAGCAACTGACTAATTATATGAGTTTGAGATGGATGTGGAGAGTTTAAAAGCCACTTATACCCATTTTGTCCCAAAACAGGCTAAAACCAAGAAAACATTGCTGAGAAGCACCAAACAGCTATGTTAGTGTTTCTGGGGTTAAAATGTGTCTTAATCCAATGCAAAAGACTAATTATAAGAGTTTGAGATTGATGTGGAGAGTTTAAAAGCCACTTATACCCATTTTGTCCCAAAACAGGCTAAAACCAAGAAAACATTGCTGAGAAGCACCAAACAGCTATGTTAGTGTTTCTGGGGTTAAAATATGTCTTAATCCAATGCAAATGACTAATTATAAGAGTTTGAGATTGATGTGGAGAGTTTAAAAGCCACTTATACCCATTTTGTCCCAAAACAGGCTAAAACCAAGAAAACATTGCGTAGAAGCTATAAACAGCTTTGTTAGTGTTTCTGGGATTAAAATGTATCTTAATCCAAAGCAACTGACTAATTATATGAGTTTGAGATGGATGTGGAGAGTTTAAAAGCCACTTATACCCATTTTGTCCCAAAACAGGCTAAAACCAAGAAAACATTGCTGAGAAGCACCAAACAGCTATGTTAGTGTTTCTGGGGTTAAAATGTGTCTTAATCCAATGCAAAAGACTAATTATAAGAGTTTGAGATTGATGTGGAGAGTTTAAAAGCCACTTATACCCATTTTGTCCCAAAACAGGCTAAAACCAAGAAAACATTGCTGAGAAGCACCAAACAGCTATGTTAGTGTTTCTGGGGTTAAAATATGTCTTAATCCAATGCAAATGACTAATTATAAGAGTTTGAGATTGATGTGGAGAGTTTAAAAGCCACTTATACCCATTTTGTCCCAAAACAGGCTAAAACCAAGAAAACATTTCCTAGAGGCTATAAACAGCTTTGTTAGTGTTTCTGGGATTAAAATGTATCTTAATCCAAAGCAACTGACTAATTATATGAGTTTGAGATGGATGTGGAGAGTTTAAAAGCCACTTGTACTCATTTTGTCCCAAAACAGGTTAAAATTAAGAAAACATTGCTTAGAAGCACTAAACAGCTTTGTTAGTGTTTTTGTGGTTAAAATGTGTCTTAATCAAATGCAACTAACTAATTATAAGAGTTTTAGATAGATGTGGAGAGTTTAAAAGCCACTTATACCCATTTTGTCCCAAAAAGGCTAAAACCAAGAAAACATTGCCTAGAAGCTATAAACAGCTATGTTAGTGTTTCTGGGGTTAAAATATGTCTTAATCCAATGCAAATGACTAATTATAAGAGTTTGAGATTGATTTGGAGAGTTTAAAAGCCACTTATACCCATTTTGTCCCAAAACAGGCTAAAACCATGAAAACAATGCCTAGAAGCTGCAAACAGCTTTGTTAGTGTTTCTGGGGTTAAAATGTGTCTTAATCCAATGCAACTGACTAATTATAAGAGTTTGAGATGGATGTGGAGAGTTTAAAAGCCACTTATACCCATTTTGTCCCAAAACAGGCTAAAACCAAGAAAACATTGCTTAGAAGCACTAAACAGCTTTGTTAGTGTTTCTCTGGTTAAATTGTGTCTTAAACCAATGAAACTAACTAATTATAAGAGTTTTAGATAGATGTGGAGAGTTTAAAAGCCACTTATACCCATTTTGTCCCAAAACACGCTAAAACCAAGAAAACATTGCTTAGAAGCTCTAAACAGCTATGTTAGTGTTTCTGGGGTTAAAATGTGTCTTAATCCAATGCAACTGGCTAATTATAAGAGTTTGAGATGGATGTGGAGAGTTTAGAAGCCACTTATACACATTTGTCCCAAAACAGGCTAAAATCAAGAAAACATTGCTTAGAATCTGTAAACAGCTTTGTTAGTGTTTCTAGGGTTAAAATGTGTCTTAATCCAATGCAACTGACTAATTATAAGAGTTTGAGATTGATGTGGAGAGTTTAAAAGCCACTTATACCCATTTTGTCCCAAAACAGGCTAAAACCAAGAAAACATTGCTGAGAAGCACCAAACAGCTATGTTAGTGTTTATGGGGTTAAAATATGTCTTAATCCAATGCAAATGACTAAATATAAGAGTTTGAGATTGATGTGGAAGTTTAAAAGCCACTTATACCCATTTTGTCCCAAAACAGGCTAAAACCAAGAAAACATTGCCTAGAAGCTATAAACAGCTTTGTTAGTGTTTCTGAAATTAAAATGTATCTTAATCCAAAGCAACTGACTAGTTATATGAGTTTGAGATAGATGTGGAGAGTTTAAAAGCCACTTGTACTCATTTTGTCCCAAAACAGGTTAAAATTAAGAAAACATTGCTTAGAAGCACTAAACAGCTTTGTTAGTGTTTTTGTCGTTAAAATGTGTCTTAATCCACTGCAACTAACTAATTATAAGAGTTTTAGATAGATGTGGAAAGTTTAAAAGCCACTTATACCCATTTTGTCCCAAAACAGGCTAAAACCAAGAAAACATTCCTGAGAAGCACCAAACAGCTTTGTTAGTGTTTCTGGGGTTAAAATGTGTCTTAATCCAATGCAACTAACTAATTATAAGAGCTTGAGATAGATGTGGAGAGTTTAAAAGCCACTTATACCCATTTTGTCCCAAAAAGGCTAAAACCAAGAAAACATTGCTTAGAAGCACTAAACAGCTTTGTTAGTGTTTCTGGGGTTAAAATGTGTCTTAATCCAATGCAACTAACTAATTATAAGAGTTTGAGATAGATGTGGAGAGTTTAAAAGCCACTTATACCCATTTTGTCCCAAAACAGGCTAAACCATGAAAACAATGCCTAGAAGCTGTAAACAGCTTTGTTAGTGTTTCTGGGGTTAAAATGTGTCTTAATCCAATGGAACTGACTAATTATAAGAGTTTTAGATAGATGTGGAGAGTTTAAAAGCCATTTATACCCATTTTGTCCCAAAACAGGCTAAAACAAATAAAACATTGCTGAGAAGCACCAAACAGCTTTGTTAGTGTTTTTGTGGTAAAAATGTGTCTCAATCCAATGCAACTAACTAATTATAAGAGTTTTAGATAGATGTGGAGAGTTTAAAAGCCACTTATACCCATTTTGTCCCAAAACAGGCTAAAACCAAGAAAACATTGCTGAGAAGCACCAAACAGGTTTGTTAGTGTTTCTGGGGTTAAAATGTGTCTTAATCCAATGCAACTAACTAATTATAAGAGCTTGAGATAGATGTGGAGAGTTTAAAAGCCACTTATACCCATTTTGTCCCAAAAAGGCTAAAACCAAGAAAACATTGCTTAGAAGCACTAAACAGCTTTGTTAGTGTTTCTGGGGTAAAATGTGTCTTAATCCAATGCAACTAACTAATTATAAGAGTTTGAGATAGATGTGGAGAGTTTAAAAGCCACTTATACCCATTTTGTCCCAAAACAGGCTAAAACCATGAAAACAATGCCTAGAAGCTGTAAACAGCTTTGTTAGTGTTTCTGGGGTTAAACTGTGTCTTAATCCAATGCAACTGACTAATTATAAGAGTTTGAGATGGATGTGGAGAGTTTAAAAGCCACTTATACACATTTTGTCCCAAAACAGGCTAAAATCAAGAAAACATTGCTTAGAAGCTGTAAACAGCTTTGTTAGTGTTTCTAGGGTTAAAATGTGTCTTAATCCAATGCAACTGACTAATTATAAGAGTTTGAGATTGATGTGGAGAGTTTAAAAGCCACTTATACCCATTTTGTCCCAAAACATGCTAAAACCAAGAAAACATTGCTGAGAAGCACCAAAGAGCTATGTTAGTGTTTCTGGGGTTAAAATGTGTCTTAATCCAATGCAACTAACTAATTATAAGAGTTTTAGATGGATGTGGAGAGTTTAAAAGCCACTTATACCCATTTTGTCCCAAAAAGGCTAAAACCAAGAAAACATTGCTTAGACGCACTAAACAGCTTTGTTAGTGTTTCTGGGGTTAAAATGTGTCTTAATCCAATACAACTAATTAATTATAAGAGTTTGAGATTGCTTAGAAGCTCCAAACAGCTATGTTAGTGTTTCTGGGGTTAAAATGTGTCTTAATCCAATGCAACTGACTAACTATAAGAGTTTGAGATGGATGTGGAGAGTTTAAAAGCCACTTATACACATTTTGTCCCAAAACAGGCTAAAATCAAGAAAACATTGCTTAGAAGCTGTAAACAGCTTTGTTAGTGTTTCTGGGGTAAAAATGTGTCTTAATCCAATGCAACTGACTAATTATAAGAGTTTGAGATTGATGTGGAGAGTTTAAAAGCCACTTATACCCATTTTGTCCCAAAATTGGCTAAAACCAAGAAAACATTGCTGAGAAGCACCAAAGAGCTATGTTAGTGTTTCTGGGGTTAAAATGTGTCTTAATCCAATGCAAATGACTATTTATAAGATTTTGAGATTGATGTGGAGAGTTTAAAAGCCACTTATTCCCATTTTGTCCCAAAACAGGCCAAAACCATGAAAACAATGCCTAGAAGCTGTAAACAGCTTTGTTAGTCTTTCTGGGGTTAAAAAGTGTCTTACTCCAATGCAACTGACTAATTATAAGAGTTAGAGATGGATGTGGAGAGTTTAAAAGCCACTTATACACATTTTGTCCCAAAACAGGCTAAAATCAAGAAAACATTGCTTAGAAGCTGTAAACAGCTTTGTTAGTGTTTCTAGGGTTAAAATGTGTCTTAATCCAATGCAACTGACTAATTATAAGAGTTTGAGATTGATGTGTGTAAGTTTGAGAGTAGAGTAATCAAGAGATTATGGAAGAGAGTATGAAAGAGAGTGAAATCGTGTAAAGAGTGAGGAGAGTGAACGATTGAGAGAGAGAGTGTTGGAGAAAGAGAATAAACTCTCTTCTTACATCTATTAGTATGATACTTACAAACTATTTAAAGACATATACAAATAGGATATTCTCTTAGGATCCTATGCACACTAATATGAGGAGAAAGCGACATCTCCTTATTCTAACATGTGATCTCCTCTTCTCTCTTGCAACTTGCTCCAACGGCTACAAAGGAAGGATCGAGATGAATGGCGACCGTTGGAGGATCTCTTTGGTGGATTGGGCTCATGAAGACTTCTATTTGAGGATGGCCCGTTGGTTGGTCGTACGGACGTCCGTACGGTCGTACGGACAAGTGTGTGTGCCGGTTCATACTCCCCCTCAAGCTTGACTTGGGGAACTAGTCAAGCTTGACAACATAGGCACCCACCTCATTAAAAACCTTAGTATAGAAAAACCTCTTGGGAAAACTATACTTAAGGGAAAAAGAGTGTAGGCGCCAAAACAAAGCAAGTCATGGCCGAGTGAGGTTTAGGAGGCCAAGCTTAGGATGGATGTATTCACACACTTGGGGGCTCGCAGCTTTAGTCAGGACGTCTGCAAGTTGTTCTTTGCTTTCGGTATGGCAAGGTAAGACAACTCCAAGCTTGATTTGTTCTCGGACCTTATGGCAATCCACTTCAATGTGCTTGGTCCGCTCATGGAACACTGAATTGGTTGCTATATGAATGGCTGCTTCGTTATCACAGTGCATGGTGATCGGCTTTGTTGATTCTATTCCAAGATCCTTGAGTAACATCTTCAGCCACATTAGCTCCGTCGTTAGCTTCCTCATAGCTCTATACTCGGATTCGGCACTTGAGAGTGAGACGACCTTTTGCTTCTTGCTCTTCCATGTGACCAGGTTCCCTCCAAGGAACGTGCAATAGCCTGTGGTTGAGCGTCGGTCCCCACGATCTCCGGCATAGTCAGCGTCGCAGTAGCCTACCAACTCGGTGCTCTTGTTGCGTCCCATCCATATGCCTTGGCCGGGTGAGCCCTTGATGTACTTGAGGATCCGTGTCAGCATGTTCCAATGGTGCACGGTGGGGTTCTTCATATGCTGGCTTACCTGGTTCACGGCAAAGCAAATGTCAGGCCGTGTGATAGTTAAATAAATGAGCTTACCGACTAGCCGCCGGTAGAGGCTAACGTCCTCGAATGGAGCGGTGTCAAGCTCCCCCTGTCCTCCATCCTTGTAATTCTCTTCTAGGGGCGTTGTTACTGCCTTAGCTCCTAGTTTTCCTGTTTCACTCAATAAGTCTAGTGCATACTTTCTTTGAGATAACAATAACCCTTCATTTGATCTATAAACTTCTATCCCAAGAAAGTATTTCAACTCTCCAAGATCTTTAATATCAAAAACTGATTTCAAGAATGTTTTAGAGTCTTGAATACCTACCGAGTCACTTCCAGTGATGATGATATCATCAACATACACTAGAATGACTACTATACCTTTGGCGCTTGGTAAGGTGAACAAGGTGTGGTCAGCTTCGGATTTGCGAAAGCCTTTGTCAAGAAGTGTGGTGCTAAGCTTGTGATACCAAGCCCTTGGTGACTGCTTCAAGCCATAGATAGCTTTGTTGAGTTTCAAGACCTTTCCCGGACCAATAGTATCCTCCAAACCCGGTGGTGGTCGCATATACACTTCATCCTCCAGTTCTCCTTGCAAGAAGGCGTTCTTCACGTCCATTTGCCAAAGTTCCCAGTCGAGGTTGGTGGCGAGAGAGAGTACAACTCGAACCGTGTGAAGCTTAGCCACCGGAGCAAACGTATCAAGATAGTCCTCCCCATACGTTTGCGTGAAACCGCGTGCGACTAGGCGGGCTTTGTGGCGTTCAATCTCCCCATTGCTCTTATATTTGATTGTGAAGATATACCGAGAGGTGACAGCCTTCTTGCCCTTGGGTAAGTCAGCCTCGTCCCATGTATGATTTTGCACCATGGCCGTATTCTCGGCATCCACTGCATCTCTCCATACTTTGTGCTGCTTAGCCTCATCATAGGTCTTGGGGATCCAATCCTCATCAATATGGCCAAGAAACACTTGATGCTCTATCGGAAAATGAGCCAAGGTGCACACGGCCTGAATCGGATGAGCAACGGCCATGTTGTTGTAGTACACACGGGTGTTCTTCCAATGACTAGGAGGATACTTGATACGTTGGCTGCGCCGAAGAGGAACTATAGCCCCAGCTTCGGAGTTGGCTCGTCCTGGAGTAATGATCTCCTCAAGCTGGTCAGCCGTCCCCTCGGTTGTTTCGGCCGTGTTGTCCGCGAGTGACTCGGGTGCTTCCTCATGCTGCTCAGTATGGTCATCGGCATGTGTAGCAGGCTCAGGCTCAGTAGATGGCTCAGGTTGTTCTGGTGATGCTGGTCTGGCTGACTCAGTAGTGATCCGATCGTTTTCAAGACCTAGTCGCTCAAGGATTACTCGGAGGTTGCGCGTCCGATCAGATGGTGAATCAGAGAGGTTACGGAGCTCATCCCAATTCTTCTCATCGTAAAAGCCTTGTGTCTCCATGAACTTGACATCACGAGATACTAGAACCCTCCTTGTTGTAGGGTCATAGCACTTATACCCCTTTTGTGTGGTAGAGTAGCCAAGAAACATAGCCTTTGTACTCTTTGCATCAAGCTTGTCTCTTAGCTCACCTGGTCGCAACACATAGCACACACAACCAAACACTCGTAAGTGATCAAATGTAGGTTTGTCATTCGTTAATACCTCAAATGGAGACACATCTTTTAGGATCTTTGTTGGTGTGCGGTTAATAAGATAACAAGCGGCTAGCACAGCATCTCCCCAAAACCTCTTTGGAACCCTTGTGTGAAACATCATAGACCTTGCTACTTCCATGAGATGCCTATTCTTTCTCTCAGCCACTCCATTTTGTTGTGGTGTGTAAGGACAGCTAGTTTGATGAAGAATTCCATGTTTGGCTAGATATTGTTTAAAGGCATGGCTTGTGTACTCTCCACCATTATCTGATCTCAAAATTTTAATCTTGGCATGAAAGTGGTTAGTGACATAATTTTGAAAATTAGTAAAGGCCTCAAGGACTCTATCCTTAGAGGGAAGCAAAGTTATCCAAGTATATTTTGATTTTTCATCAATAAAAGTCACAAAATACTTTTGATTATCTCTAGATAAGCAAGGAGATGTCCAAACATCAGAATGAATTAAATCAAAACATTTTTCATAAATAGTAATAGATTTAGGGAAAACAGCCTTGCAATGTTTACCAAGAATACAAGCCTCACACTCATCATTTTGAAAAGAAACATTAGGAAATATTAAGGATAAAGCTCTTGTGTGAGGGTGTCCTAGCCTAGCATGTAAAATAGAATCACTAGGTTTCATAATAACCGAATTAAAACAAGATGCATTAGAAGATAAGTTCAAGTCCTCAAGCACATAGAGGTCATCCTTGGATCCTCCTTGACCAAGAACCTTACTTGTCTCAATATCCTGAAAATGAACATTGTTAGGACCAAATATAGCATAACAATTTAAATCAGTAGTGGCTCTCTTAACTGATAGCAAGTTAGAAGTAAAGTTTGGCATATAAAATGCCTTAGTCTCCTTATCAAATAGTTTCAAGTTTCCTATGCCTTTAACTGGTACTTTCTCACCATTTGCTATTATTACATTACCATTAGCAGGTTTAATATCACTAATTAGCCTAGAATCACTAATCATGTGATGGGATGCACCAGAATCAACTATGAGGGGTTTAATTTTGTTTGAGGCAAGAAACGCCTTACCGGTGGCCTCTTTGATGGCTTTGATGAGCGCATCAAGGTCGGACCGCCTTACCAGCTCGGACGATGCTGCAGCAAGAGCAGTTCCACTGGTCACTTGTTGAGGCTGCTCAGAGATTGACTCCCCCATGGCTACTGCTTGATGAGCTCTCGGTGGTCCTCCGCGGTTTGGTCGTCCACCTCGGATGGTACCCGGCGGTGGTGCTAGATGAGGGTGTAGAATCCAGCAGCGGCTCTTGAAGTGACCAAGCTTCTTACAATGCTCACAAAATGGCGGGTTGTTCTTGTCCTCCGGCTTGTAGTAGCCCTTGTTTGCTGATGCCGTCTCAGCTTTGTTAGCGGTCACAAGTTCTCCCTTGCCGCCAAACAATCCCATGGAGCCATGCTCCTTTTGAATTTGGTTACAGACATCATCAAGGCTAGGGAGCTTGTCCGACCGTAGAATATGCTTGATAAGGTCATTGTAGGAGGGGTTCAAGGTCAAGAGAAGGCCGAACACCTTATCTTGTTCACGCCTCTCATTCAGAATGGCCGGATCTATAGTCGCCGGCCGGAGCATCTCTAGTTCAGCCCAAAGGGACCTAAACTTCCCAAAGTGCTTGGTGAACTCCATGTCTTCTTGGTTGAGGTTGTTGATGGCCCTCTTAATCTCAAAAATTCGGTTTACATTTGTAACATTCCCAAAAACATTCTTGAGAGTGTCCCACAAGTCTTTTGCTGTCTCGCAATAAGAGTAAGCTTCAAGTATAGGTGCATCTAGGGAGTTTTGAATGATAGCTAGGACTCCCTGATCTTCTTGAAACCACTTGTTCTTTTCATCGACAAGATCCTTGCCGTCTTTGGTGGTCTCGCCACTAGGAGCTTCGCTTGTCTCAACATGGGACCAAAGTCCTCGGCCGCATAGGGCTGTCTTTGTGGTTCTAGCCCACAGTAAGTAATTCTCTCCCTTGAGAGTAACTGGAACAATGAGAGTTTTGGTAGTTTCCATGGAAAAGGATGAAGAGACCGTTGGTTAAAGCTATTGTCCAACGGTTAAAGAAAGAAGATTCAAGAACAAGAAATTTCAAGAACAAGAAAGAGAATGCGGAAGGGAGTGATGGAGATTTGAGGCAAGAACAGAATCAAATCTGCTCTGATACCATGTAAGTTTGAGAGTAGAGTAATCAAGAGATTATGGAAGAGAGTATGAAAGAGAGTGAAATCGTGTAAAGAGTGAGGAGAGTGAACGATTGAGAGAGAGAGTGTTGGAGAAAGAGAATAAACTCTCTTCTTACATCTATTAGTATGATACTTACAAACTATTTAAAGACATATACAAATAGGATATTCTCTTAGGATCCTATGCACACTAATATGAGGAGAAAGCGACATCTCCTTATTCTAACATGTGATCTCCTCTTCTCTCTTGCAACTTGCTCCAACGGCTACAAAGGAAGGATCGAGATGAATGGCGACCGTTGGAGGATCTCTTTGGTGGATTGGGCTCATGAAGACTTCTATTTGAGGATGGCCCGTTGGTTGGTCGTACGGACGTCCGTACGGTCGTACGGACAAGTGTGTGTGCCGGTTCATAATGTGGAGAGTTTAAAAGCCACTTATACCCATTTTGTCCCAAAACAGACTAAAACCAAGAAAACATTGCTTAGAAGCTCTAAACAGCTATGTTAGTGTTTCTGGGGTTAAAATGTGTCTTAATCCAATGCAACTGACTAACTATAAGAGTTTGAGATGGATGTGGAGAGTTTAAAAGCCACTTATACACATTTTGTCCCAAAACAGGCTTAAATCAAGAAAACATTGCTTAGAAGCTGTAAACAGCTTTGTTAGTGTTTCTGGGGTAAAAATGTTTCTTAATCCAATGCAACTGACTAATTATAAGAGTTTGAGATTGATGTGGGGAGTTTAAAAGCCACTTATACCCATTTTGTCCCAAAACAGGCTAAAACCAAGAAAACATTGCTGAGAAGCACCAAACAGCTATGTTAGTGTTTCTAGGGTTAAAATGTGTCTTAATCCAATGCAAATGACTATTTATAAGAGTTTGAGATTGATGTGGAGAGTTTAAAAGCCACTTATACCCATTTTGTCCCAAAACAGGCTAAAACCAAAAAAACATTGCCTGGAAGCTATAAACAGCTTTGTTAGTGTTTCTGGGATTAAAATGTATCTTAATCCAAAGCAACTGACTAATTATATGAGTTTGAGATGGATGTGGAGAGTTTAAAAGCCACTTATACCCATTTAGTCCCAAAACAGGTTAAAACCAAGAAAACATTGCTTAGAAGGTACTAAACAGCTTTGTTAGTGTTTCTGTGGTTAAAAGGTGTCTTAATCCAATGCAACTAACTAATTATAAGAGTTTTAGATAGATGTGGAGAGTTTAAAAGCCACTTATACCCATTTTGTCCCAAAACAGGCTAAAACCAAGAAAACATTGCTTAGAAGCTGTAAACAGCTTTGTTAGTGTTTCTAGGGTTAAGATGTGTCTTAATCCAATGCAACTGACTAATTATAAGAGTTTGAGATTGATGTGGAGAGTTTAAAAGCCACTTATACCCATTTTGTCCCAAAACAAGCTAAAACCAAGAAAACATTGCTTAGAAGCTCCAAACAGCTATGTTAGTGTTTCTGGGGTTAAAATGTGTCTTAATCCAATGCAACTGACTAGCTATAAGAGTTTGAGATGGATGTGGAGAGTTTAAAACCCACTTATACACATTTTGTCCCAAAACAGGCTAAAATCAAGAAAACATTGCTTAGAAGCTGTAAACAGCTTTGTTAGTGTTTCTGGGGTTAAAATGTGTCTTAATCCAATGCAACTGACTAATTATAAGAGTTTGAGATGGACGTGGAGAGTTGAAAAGCCACTTATACCCATTTTGTCCCAAAAAGGCTAAAACCAAGAAAACATTGCTTAGAAGCACTACACAGCTTTGTTAGTGTTTCTGTGGTTAAAATGTGTCTTAATCCAATGCAACTAACTAATTATAAGAGTTTTAGATAGATGTGGAGAGTTTAAAAGCCACTTATACCCATTTTGTCCCAAAACAGGCTAAAACCAAAAAAAACATTGCTTAGAAGCTCTAAACAGCTATGTTAGTGTTTCTGCGGTTAAAATGTGTCTTAATCCAATGCAACTGACTAATTATAAGAGTTTGAGATTGATGTGGAGAGTTTAGAAGCCACTTATACACATTTTGTCCCAAAACAGGCTAAAATAAAGAAAACATTGCTTAGAATCTGTAAACAGCTTTGTTAGTGTTTCTAGGGTTAAAATGTGTCTTAATCCAATGCAACTGACTAATTATAAGAGTTTGAGATTGATGTGGAGAGTTTAAAAGCCACTTATACCCATTTTGTCCCAAAACAGGCTAAAACCAAGAAAACATTGCTGAGAAGCACCAAACAGCTATGTTAGTGTTTCTGGGGTTAAAATATGTCTTAATCCAAAGCAAATGACTAATTATAATAGTTTGAGATTGATGTGGAGAGTTTAAAAGCCACTTATACCCATTTTGTCCCAAAACAGGCTAAAACCAAGAAAACATTGCTGAGAAGCACCAAACAGCTATGTTAGTGTTTCTCGGGTTAAAATGTGTCTTAATCCAATGCAAATGACTAATTATAAGAGTTTGAGATTGATGTGGAGAGTTTAAAAGCCACTTATACCCATTTTGTCCAGAAAGGCTAAAACCAAAAAAACATTGCTTAGAAGCACTAAACAGCTTTGTTAGTGTTTCTGGGGTTAAAATGTGTCTTAATCCAATGCAACTAACTAATTATAAGAGTTTGAGATAGATGTGCAGAGTTTAAAAGCCACTTATACCCATTTTGTCCCAAAACAGGCTAAAACCATGAAAACAATGCCTAGAAGCTGTAAACAGCTTTGTTAGTGTTTCTGGGGTTAAAATGTGTCTTAAACCAATGCAACTCACTAATTATAAGAGTTTGAGATGGATTTGGACAGTTTAAAAGCCACTTATACACATTTTGTCCCAAAACAGGCTAAAATCAAGAAAACATTGCTTAGAAGCTGTAAACAGCTTTGTTAGTGTTTCTGGGGTAAGAATGTGTCTTAATCCAATGCAACTGACTAATTATAAGAGTTTGAGATTGATGTGGAGAGTTTAAAAGCCACTTATACCCATTTTGTCCCAAAACAGGCTAAAACCAAGAAAACATTGCTGAGAAGCACCAAACAGCTATGTTAGTGTTTCTGGGGTTAAAATGTGTCTTAATCCAATGCAAATGACTATTTATAAGAGTTTGAGATTGATGTGGAGAGTTTAAAAGCCACTTATACCCATTTTGTCCCAAAACAGGCTAAAACCAAGAAAACATTGCCTAGAAGCTATAAACAGCTTTGTTAGTGTTTCTGGGATTAAAATGTATCTTAATCCAAAGCAACTGACTAATTATATGAGTTTGAGATGGATGTGGATAGTTTAAAAGCCACTTATACCCATTTAGTCCCAAAACAGGTTAAAACCAAGAAAACATTGCTTAGAAGGTACTAAACAGCTATGTTAGTGTTTCTGGGGTTAAAATGTGTCTTAATCCAATGCAACTACCTAATTATAAGAGTTTTAGATAGATGTGGAGAGTTTAAAAGCCACTTATACCCATTTTGTCCCAAAACAGGCTAAAACCAAAAAAAACATTGCTTAGAAGCTCTAAACAGCTATGTTAGTGTTTCTGCGGTTAAAATGTGTCTTAATCCAATGCAACTGACTAATTATAAGAGTTTGAGATTGATGTGGAGAGTTTAGAAGCCACTTATACACATTTTGTCCCAAAACAGGCTAAAATAAAGAAAACATTGCTTAGAATCTGTAAACAGCTTTGTTAGTGTTTCTAGGGTTAAAATGTGTCTTAATCCAATGCAACTGACTAATTATAAGAGTTTGAGATTGATGTGGAGAGTTTAAAAGCCACTTATACCCATTTTGTCCCAAAACAGGCTAAAACCAAGAAAACATTGCTGAGAAGCACCAAACAGCTATGTTAGTGTTTCTGGGGTTAAAATATGTCTTAATCCAATGCAAATGACTAATTATAAGAGTTTGAGATTGATGTGGAGAGTTTAAAAGCCACTTATACCCATTTTGTCCAAAAAGGCTAAAACCAAAAAAACATTGCTTAGAAGCACTAAACAGCTTTGTTAGTGTTTCTGGGGTTAAAATGTGTCTTAATCCAATGCAACTAACTAATTATAAGAGTTTGAGATAGATGTGCAGAGTTTAAAAGCCACTTATACCCATTTTGTCCCAAAACAGGCTAAAACCATGAAAACAATGCCTAGAAGCTGTAAACAGCTTTGTTAGTGTTTCTGGGGTTAAAATGTGTCTTAAACCAATGCAACTCACTAATTATAAGAGTTTGAGATGGATTTGGACAGTTTAAAAGCCACTTATACACATTTTGTCCCAAAACAGGCTAAAATCAAGAAAACATTGCTTAGAAGCTGTAAACAGCTTTGTTAGTGTTTCTGGGGTAAGAATGTGTCTTAATCCAATGCAACTGACTAATTATAAGAGTTTGAGATTGATGTGGAGAGTTTAAAAGCCACTTATACCCATTTTGTCCCAAAACAGGCTAAAACCAAGAAAACATTGCTGAGAAGCACCAAACAGCTATGTTAGTGTTTCTGGGGTTAAAATGTGTCTTAATCCAATGCAAATGACTATTTATAAGAGTTTGAGATTGATGTGGAGAGTTTAAAAGCCACTTATACCCATTTTGTCCCAAAACAGGCTAAAACCAAGAAAACATTGCCTAGAAGCTATAAACAGCTTTGTTAGTGTTTCTGGGATTAAAATGTATCTTAATCCAAAGCAACTGACTAATTATATGAGTTTGAGATGGATGTGGATAGTTTAAAAGCCACTTATACCCATTTAGTCCCAAAACAGGTTAAAACCAAGAAAACATTGCTTAGAAGGTACTAAACAGCTATGTTAGTGTTTCTGGGGTTAAAATGTGTCTTATTCCAATGCAACTATCTAATTATAAGAGTTTTAGATAGATGTGGAGAGTTTAAAAGCCACTTATACCCATTTTGTCCCAAAACAGGCTAAAACCAAAAAAAACATTGCTTAGAAGCTCTAAACAGCTATGTTAGTGTTTCTGCGGTTAAAATGTGTCTTAATCCAATGCAACTGACTAATTATAAGAGTTTGAGATGTTGGTTTTATGAGACAAAGCTCACAAGATAGAGTAAACAATCACTTAGTGATTGATTCCCCCTTTACCCACACAAAAGAGAACTCATTTCTAAGGTGAACAAGCCATCAACTTGTGATGGAATTCACTAGATACACTAGAGATTAACTACTAAATAAAGAAGAGTTTAGAGTGTATTTAACAAGTATTAGGTTGTCCTTAAGGACAGCCTCTAACACATCACTCTCTAACTAATGTACATTATAATTATTAGTTAAGCATATGTAGAGAGAAGAGAGTAATAAATTAGATAGAGGAAATACTTGTATTCAATATGTGTGTGTTACAAAGTAGTCACAAAGCCTTTATATATAGGCAAGGAAAGAGTTTTGAATTGTAAACATAAGACAAAGAGTGAAAGTGACATGAGGAGAGAGGGGGAGCTTCATGAGCGCCCAAAGGAGTGTAGGAGACCACTCCCGACGTCTCTTTGTCCACATGAGCGCCCAAGGAGTGTAGGGGACCACTCCCAACGCCCAGCTCCCACTTGCCTTCCTTTGACTTATTCAACATCTTTCCCTCTCATTCTTTCATGGCCTTAGATGGGCTTTCTAGATTCTTTTATCTTCTTCTGACTTAGCTTTAGTAAGAGTAGAATCATCTTGGGCCTTCATTGGACACCAATTCGGACCTTTACGATACTTGAAGCCTAGATGGAGCCTTGATATCATTCTACTCCTTTGTTACTTCTTCCATCAAGTCTAATACTCCCCCTCAAGCTTAAGTGTAGAGATATTTGAGGTTAAGCTTGGACATTCACGAGCCTAGTTGAGTGTTAAAGTTCCTTAAACATTCTCCTTAGGTTCTCCTTAAAGTAGCTTGAAGCACAGCCTTGTCTTCTTGACATACTCCTTAGGTTCTTATTCTCTTTTTCCTCTCTAATACTCCCCCTCAAGCTTGGGCGGTGGGAACCAAAGACCAAGCTTGCAACACACAAAGAACTACCTCATTAAAAACCTTAGCAAAGAAAACCACTTGGGATAAAACTTTGCCAAGGGAAAAAGAGTATAGCCTTCATGGTTGAATGATGTAGCTATGGCCATGGTTTGAATGTGGGATAGCTTTGTCTTCTTGCTTGGAATTCTTCCCATTGCTTCTCTTCTTGTCATCTAGCTTCCATGTGGCTTTCTTTTCTTTAACACCTTCAGCAAAATATGTAAAGAAAGATCTTAAGTATGTTTATCATAAAAATAACATTAAGCATGCACTAGGTTTTACTAGGTCTAAATTCAGTTTAACACATGACTAAAAACTCAAATTTCAAACATGCAAATTCAATTTCAAATCATCCTAAATCCGGTTTAATAGTCAGTTTATAAACTCATAATTCAACAAGATAAATTTCAGATTTTAATCATGAATTTAATTTCTAAAATTAAACTTTAAACATGACAAATTAAATATTAATAATCTGATTTAATACAAGAAAATTCTCTAAAACCACAACCTAAAAAAAATGTTTTCCAAATTCAGATTCTAAGCATGACAAATTCACTTCAATGCATGACTAATCTGATTAAAATGTGGTTAATGAATTAAATATATTGAAAGAGTTAAGGGTTTAGAGATAGCCTTTGATCTCTTGTTGAAATGTGTTGGTTGAGACAATCTTTGCACCACCACTTGAGTTTCTCCCCATGGGTCTCCTCTTTATGTTTGATGACTTCTTGATCCCAATCCAACATTTATTTGAAGCATAATTGCCTCAAACTGCTTCTATAGCTCCATAAGGGTAGTTTACACATTTCTCCCCCTCAAGATTGGCTTCAATGGTTAATGAGAACCAATCTTGTAGGTTTGTGTAAACCCTACTTCAGCTCAAACAATGGACCAATCATTCCAGTAAGCACTTCAATGTAGCTTCTTTTTCAGCTTTGTTCTTGTCCATTCAATGGCCACTCGACCCTCAACTTCTCTCAATGGTCGAGTGCTTATTCAGTCGCGCCAGACTGATATATCTCCACTCAAACGAGCATAACTCGTGAACGGTTGCTCCGATTGGGATGATCGCACCTCCAGTGGACAGACAACTCAATTGTCTACAGGTTTTATGAAGAACGCGGAAGCTGAATAACCGTAGAAGACCTTCGTATGTGTCGATCTTTGAGACGCTTCGGCAGAGATTTTCTTGTTGCCGAGAGTAGAGTAACTAGAATGAGAGTTGGCTCCTTCCTCTTAAGTGTTTCCATTCCCTTATTTAGTCCTTCATGACTTGATTTCTCCTCTTTATGGATCTCTTTGCTTTATCTTGTGTTTCTCATGAGAATGTCCACACATGCCTCTTCTCCTTTAAACCTTCATCATGAGATTTAAAGAAAAAATTTAAAGTATATGTAGTGGGGTTTAAGAAAACACTAAATAAAACTTGAGAAACCAATTGAAAGAATTAAGATAAATAAGGTAATGGTTTTTTTTCTCCTTAAATACTATATTTATGTTAAGAAAATATTTAAAACGAATTTAAAATAATTTTAAAATTATTTTAAAAACAAAATAAAATATTTTTAGATAAATATAGAATTAAATAAATTCAAACTTGAAATTCAAATTGAACAAAACTTGAAATAAGATGAATTTAAATAATTTAAAATGTAGAGTTTAGAAGGTAGCCTTTTTAAATTAGAGATATCATTTGAATCATCTTTGGGACCACTCTCTTGACTTGGTCATGGCTTGGACCATGTATTTGAGTCTTGAAACCTTGTGCCTAGAGGATCTTAACTAGTGCACATTCAATCAGCTCTTAACAACTTTTACACTACCACACATGCTTTTGGAGCTGATTCATCACCTTCTACCAGCTTGATGGCCATTGGTTCTAACTTCCAAGCATTGTGATGTGCCAACAACCTCACCATCTTTAAAGAATGAACCTGTTTGAGATTAAGACAGATTCTAAAAAAGAGATGGTGAGAGATTAGAGAATAGAGTAAATTACTCAAAATAAAATGAGAATTTAGAGAATAAGTAACCAAGAATAAGTAACCAGAGAATAGAGAGTATAAGTAACCAAGAATAAGTAACCAGAGAATATAGAGTATTAAAGCAAGAGTATTAGGAGTATAGAGAGTAGAGAATAGAGAGTTTGCTCAAGAGTTCAAATGGACAGAGTTCTGCTCTGTTTTCTTGAGTTTTGCGGAAGCTTTAACAACCAAGAGCATCCAATAGTCATTGAGAATTTGGTGCTTTAATGGCTGAAACTTATGGACCATTTGGACAATTAGTTTATCCAACAGTAAAGACATAAGACATATGTCTTGAGCAACTTAACCCATGAAATAACACATGAACAAGTGATTTTCGATAGTTTTAACTGAACAAGACTCACAAAATATCATATTGAAGATGATTTTCGTGGTCAACTGCAAAATAAAAATAAATGAACCTATGGAACAACCATTTGTCAATTGGTTACAAAGATGCATCTTTATAACAAGCTTTAATCTATTTGACTAAGCTAAATGGTGATGCAAAAACTAGATCTTTCCCCTCCTCAAGCTTGGATTTGGGCATACCAACAAGACCAAGAACACAAGCTTGCAACAACAAGATGTGAAAGAAAAGATCTTTAAGAGTTAAGACAATAAAGAAAAATAGCAAACATTAGAAATGAGTTATTAAGGAACCAAGAGAGCAACTAGGCTCTGATACCATGTTGGTTTTATGAGACAAAGCTCACAAGATAGAGTAAACAATCACTTAGTGATTGATTCCCCCTTTACCCACACAAAAGAGAACTCATTTCTAAGGTGAACAAGCCATCAACTTGTGATGGAATTCACTAGATACACTAGAGATTAACTACTAAATAAAGAAGAGTTTAGAGTGTATTTAACAAGTATTAGGTTGTCCTTAAGGACAGCCTCTAACACATCACTCTCTAACTAATGTACATTATAATTATTAGTTAAGCATATGTAGAGAGAAGAGAGTAATAAATTAGATAGAGGAAATACTTGTATTCAATATGTGTGTGTTACAAAGTAGTCACAAAGCCTTTATATATAGGCAAGGAAAGAGTTTTGAATTGTAAACATAAGACAAAGAGTGAAAGTGACATGAGGAGAGAGGGGGAGCTTCATGAGCGCCCAAAGGAGTGTAGGAGACCACTCCCGACGTCTCTTTGTCCACATGAGCGCCCAAGGAGTGTAGGGGACCACTCCCAACGCCCAGCTCCCACTTGCCTTCCTTTGACTTATTCAACATCTTTCCCTCTCATTCTTTCATGGCCTTAGATGGGCTTTCTAGATTCTTTTATCTTCTTCTGACTTAGCTTTAGTAAGAGTAGAATCATCTTGGGCCTTCATTGGACACCAATTCGGACCTTTACGATACTTGAAGCCTAGATGGAGCCTTGATATCATTCTACTCCTTTGTTACTTCTTCCATCAAGTCTAATACTCCCCCTCAAGCTTAAGTGTAGAGATATTTGAGGTTAAGCTTGGACATTCACGAGCCTAGTTGAGTGTTAAAGTTCCTTAAACATTCTCCTTAGGTTCTCCTTAAAGTAGCTTGAAGCACAGCCTTGTCTTCTTGACATACTCCTTAGGTTCTTATTCTCTTTTTCCTCTCTAATATGAGATTGATGTGGAGAGTTTAGAAGCCACTTATACACATTTTGTCCCAAAACAGGCTAAAATAAAGAAAACATTGCTTAGAATCTGTAAACAGCTTTGTTAGTGTTTCTAGGGTTAAAATGTGTCTTAATCCAATGCAACTGACTAATTATAAGAGTTTGAGATTGATGTGGAGAGTTTAAAAGCCACTTATACCCATTTTGTCCCAAAACAGGCTAAAACCAAGAAAACATTGCTGAGAAGCACCAAACAGCTATGTTAGTGTTTCTGGGGTTAAAATATGTCTTAATCCAATGCAAATGACTAATTATAATAGTTTGAGATTGATGTGGAGAGTTTAAAAGCCACTTATACCCATTTTGTCCCAAAACAGGCTAAAACCAAGAAAACATTGCCTAGAGCCTATAAACAGCTTTGTTAGTGTTTCTGGGATTAAAATGTATCTTAATCTAAAGCAACTGACTAATTATATGAGTTTGAGATGGATGTGGAGAGTTTAAAAGCCACTTGTACTCATTTTGTCCCAAAACAGGTTAAAATTAAGAAAACATTGCTTAGAAGCACTAAACAGCTTTGTTAGTGTTTTTGTGGTTAAAATGTGTCTTAATCCAATGCAACTAACTAATTATAAGAGTTTTAGATAGATGTGGAGAGTGTAAAAGCCACTTATACCCATTTTGTCCCAAAACAGGCTAAAACCAAGAAAACATTGCTGAGAAGCACCAAACAGCTATGTTAGTGTTTCTCGGGTTAAAATGTGTCTTAATCCAATGCAAATGACTAATTATAAGAGTTTGAGATTGATGTGGAGAGTTTAAAAGCCACTTATACCCATTTTGTCCAAAAAGGCTAAAACCAAAAAAACATTGCTTAGAAGCACTAAACAGCTTTGTTAGTGTTTCTGGGGTTAAAATGTGTCTTAATCCAATGCAACTAACTAATTATAAGAGTTTGAGATAGATGTGGAGAGTTTAAAGCCACTTATACCCATTTTGTCCCAAAACAGGCTAAAACCATGAAAACAATGCCTAGAAGCTGTAAACAGCTTTGTTAGTGTTTCTGGGGTTAAAAGTGTCTTAATCCAATGCAACTGACTAATTATAAGAGTTTGAGATTGATGTGGAGAGTTTAAAAGCCACTTATACCCATTTTGTCCCAAAACAGGCTAAAACCAAGAAAACATTGCTGAGAAGCACCAAACAGCTATGTTAGTGTTTCTGGGGTTAAAATGTGTCTTAATCCAATGCAAATGACTAATTATAAGAGTTTGAGATTGATGTGGAGAGTTTAAAAGCCACTTATACCCATTTTGTCCCAAAACAGGCTAAAACCAAGAAAACATTGCCTAGAAGCTATAAACAGCTTTGTTAGTGTTTCTGGGATTAAAATGTATCTTAATCCAAAGCAACTGACTAATTATATGAGTTTGAGATGGATGTGGATAGTTTAAAAGCCACTTATACCCATTTAGTCCCAAAACAGGTTAAAACCAAGAAAACATTGCTTAGAAGGTACTAAACAGCTTTGTTAGTGTTTCTGGGGTTAAAATGTGTCTTAATCCAATGGAACTAACTAATTATAAGAGTTTTAGATAGATGTGGAGAGTTTAAAAGCCACTTATACCCATTTTGTCCCAAAACAGGCTAAAACCAAAAAAAACATTGCTTAGAAGCTCTAAACAGCTATGTTAGTGTTTCTGCGGTTAAAATGTGTCTTAATCCAATGCAACTGACTAATTATAAGAGTTTGAGATTGATGTGGAGAGTTTAGAAGCCACTTATACACATTTTGTCCCAAAACAGGCTAAAATAAAGAAAACATTGCTTAGAATCTGTAAACAGCTTTGTTAGTGTTTCTAGGGTTAAAATGTGTCTTAATCCAATGCAACTGACTAATTATAAGAGTTTGAGATTGATGTGGAGAGTTTAAAAGCCACTTATACCCATTTTGTCCCAAAACAGGCTAAAACCAAGAAAACATTGCTGAGAAGCACCAAACAGCTATGTTAGTGTTTCTGGGGTTAAAATATGTCTTAATCCAATGCAAATGACTAATTATAAGAGTTTGAGATTGATGTGGAGAGTTTAAAAGCCACTTATACCCATTTTGTCCAAAAAGGCTAAAACCAAAAAAACATTGCTTAGAAGCACTAAACAGCTTTGTTAGTGTTTCTGGGGTTAAAATGTGTCTTAATCCAATGCAACTAACTAATTATAAGAGTTTGAGATAGATGTGCAGAGTTTAAAAGCCACTTATACCCATTTTGTCCCAAAACAGGCTAAAACCATGAAAACAATGCCTAGAAGCTGTAAACAGCTTTGTTAGTGTTTCTGGGGTTAAAATGTGTCTTAAACCAATGCAACTCACTAATTATAAGAGTTTGAGATGGATTTGGACAGTTTAAAAGCCACTTATACACATTTTGTCCCAAAACAGGCTAAAATCAAGAAAACATTGCTTAGAAGCTGTAAACAGCTTTGTTAGTGTTTCTGGGGTAAGAATGTGTCTTAATCCAATGCAACTGACTAATTATAAGAGTTTGAGATTGATGTGGAGAGTTTAAAAGCCACTTATACCCATTTTGTCCCAAAACAGGCTAAAACCAAGAAAACATTGCTGAGAAGCACCAAACAGCTATGTTAGTGTTTCTGGGGTTAAAATGTGTCTTAATCCAATGCAAATGACTATTTATAAGAGTTTGAGATTGATGTGGAGAGTTTAAAAGCCACTTATACCCATTTTGTCCCAAAACAGGCTAAAACCAAGAAAACATTGCCTAGAAGCTATAAACAGCTTTGTTAGTGTTTCTGGGATTAAAATGTATCTTAATCCAAAGCAACTGACTAATTATATGAGTTTGAGATGGATGTGGATAGTTTAAAAGCCACTTATACCCATTTAGTCCCAAAACAGGTTAAAACCAAGAAAACATTGCTTAGAAGGTACTAAACAGCTATGTTAGTGTTTCTGGGGTTAAAATGTGTCTTAATCCAATGCAACTATCTAATTATAAGAGTTTTAGATAGATGTGGAGAGTTTAAAAGCCACTTATACCCATTTTGTCCCAAAACAGGCTAAAACCAAAAAAAAACATTGCTTAGAAGCTCTAAACAGCTATGTTAGTGTTTCTGCGGTTAAAATGTGTCTTAATCCAATGCAACTGACTAATTATAAGAGTTTGAGATTGATGTGGAGAGTTTAGAAGCCACTTATACACATTTCGTCCCAAAACAGACTAAAATAAAGAAAACATTGCTTAGAATCTGTAAACAGCTTTGTTAGTGTTTCTAGGGTTAAAATGTGTCTTAATCCAATGCAACTGACTAATTATAAGAGTTTGAGATTGATGTGGAGAGTTTAAAAGCCACTTATACCCATTTTGTCCCAAAACAGGCTAAAACCAAGAAAACATTGCTGAGAAGCACCAAACAGCTATGTTAGTGTTTCTGGGGTTAAAATATGTCTTAATCCAATGCAAATGACTAATTATAATAGTTTGAGATTGATGTGGAGAGTTTAAAAGCCACTTATACCCATTTTGTCCCAAAACAGGCTAAAACCAAGAAAACATTGCCTAGAGCCTATAAACAGCTTTGTTAGTGTTTCTGGGATTAAAATGTATCTTAATCTAAAGCAACTGACTAATTATATGAGTTTGAGATGGATGTGGAGAGTTTAAAAGCCATTTGTACTCATTTTGTCCCAAAACAGGTTAAAATTAAGAAAACATTGCTTAGAAGCACTAAACAGCTTTGTTAGTGTTTTTGTGGTTAAAATGTGTCTTAATCCAATGCAACTAACTAATTATAAGAGTTTTAGATAGATGTGGAGAGTGTAAAAGCCACTTATACCCATTTTGTCCCAAAACAGGCTAAAACCAAGAAAACATTGCTGAGAAGCACCAAACAGCTATGTTAGTGTTTCTCGGGTTAAAATGTGTCTTAATCCAATGCAAATGACTAATTATAAGAGTTTGAGATTGATGTGGAGAGTTTAAAAGCCACTTATACCCATTTTGTCCAAAAAGGCTAAAACCAAAAAAACATTGCTTAGAAGCACTAAACAGCTTTGTTAGTGTTTCTGGGGTTAAAATGTGTCTTAATCCAATGCAACTAACTAATTATAAGAGTTTGAGATAGATGTGGAGAGTTTAAAGCCACTTATACCCATTTTGTCCCAAAACAGGCTAAAACCATGAAAACAATGCCTAGAAGCTGTAAACAGCTTTGTTAGTGTTTCTGGGGTTAAAAGTGTCTTAATCCAATGCAACTGACTAATTATAAGAGTTTGAGATTGATGTGGAGAGTTTAAAAGCCACTTATACCCATTTTGTCCCAAAACAGGCTAAAACCAAGAAAACATTGCTGAGAAGCACCAAACAGCTATGTTAGTGTTTCTGGGGTTAAAATGTGTCTTAATCCAATGCAAATGACTAATTATAAGAGTTTGAGATTGATGTGGAGAGTTTAAAAGCCACTTATACCCATTTTGTCCCAAAACAGGCTAAAACCAAGAAAACATTGCCTAGAAGCTATAAACAGCTTTGTTAGTGTTTCTGGGATTAAAATGTATCTTAATCCAAAGCAACTGACTAATTATATGAGTTTGAGATGGATGTGGATAGTTTAAAAGCCACTTATACCCATTTAGTCCCAAAACAGGTTAAAACCAAGAAAACATTGCTTAGAAGGTACTAAACAGCTTTGTTAGTGTTTCTGGGGTTAAAATGTGTCTTAATCCAATGGAACTAACTAATTATAAGAGTTTTAGATAGATGTGGAGAGTTTAAAAGCCACTTATACCCATTTTGTCCCAAAACAGGCTAAAACCAAAAAAAACATTGCTTAGAAGCTCTAAACAGCTATGTTAGTGTTTCTGCGGTTAAAATGTGTCTTAATCCAATGCAACTGACTAATTATAAGAGTTTGAGATTGATGTGGAGAGTTTAGAAGCCACTTATACACATTTTGTCCCAAAACAGGCTAAAATAAAGAAAACATTGCTTAGAATCTGTAAACAGCTTTGTTAGTGTTTCTAGGGTTAAAATGTGTCTTAATCCAATGCAACTGACTAATTATAAGAGTTTGAGATTGATGTGGAGAGTTTAAAAGCCACTTATACCCATTTTGTCCCAAAACAGGCTAAAACCAAGAAAACATTGCTGAGAAGCACCAAACAGCTATGTTAGTGTTTCTGGGGTTAAAATATGTCTTAATCCAATGCAAATGACTAATTATAAGAGTTTGAGATTGATGTGGAGAGTTTAAAAGCCACTTATACCCATTTTGTCCAAAAAGGCTAAAACCAAAAAAACATTGCTTAGAAGCACTAAACAGCTTTGTTAGTGTTTCTGGGGTTAAAATGTGTCTTAATCCAATGCAACTAACTAATTATAAGAGTTTGAGATAGATGTGCAGAGTTTAAAAGCCACTTATACCCATTTTGTCCCAAAACAGGCTAAAACCATGAAAACAATGCCTAGAAGCTGTAAACAGCTTTGTTAGTGTTTCTGGGGTTAAAATGTGTCTTAAACCAATGCAACTCACTAATTATAAGAGTTTGAGATGGATTTGGACAGTTTAAAAGCCACTTATACACATTTTGTCCCACAACAGGCTAAAATCAAGAAAACATTGCTTAGAAGCTGTAAACAGCTTTGTTAGTGTTTCTGGGGTAAGAATGTGTCTTAATCCAATGCAACTGACTAATTATAAGAGTTTGAGATTGATGTGGAGAGTTTAAAAGCCACTTATACCCATTTTGTCCCAAAACAGGCTAAAACCAAGAAAACATTGCTGAGAAGCACCAAACAGCTATGTTAGTGTTTCTGGGGTTAAAATGTGTCTTAATCCAATGCAAATGACTATTTATAAGAGTTTGAGATTGATGTGGAGAGTTTAAAAGCCACTTATACCCATTTTGTCCCAAAACAGGCTAAAACCAAGAAAACATTGCCTAGAAGCTATAAACAGCTTTGTTAGTGTTTCTGGGATTAAAATGTATCTTAATCCAAAGCAACTGACTAATTATATGAGTTTGAGATGGATGTGGATAGTTTAAAAGCCACTTATACCCATTTAGTCCCAAAACAGGTTAAAACCAAGAAAACATTGCTTAGAAGGTACTAAACAGCTATGTTAGTGTTTCTGGGGTTAAAATGTGTCTTAATCCAATGCAACTATCTAATTATAAGAGTTTTAGATAGATGTGGAGAGTTTAAAAGCCACTTATACCCATTTTGTCCCAAAACAGGCTAAAACCAAAAAAAACATTGCTTAGAAGCTCTAAACAGCTATGTTAGTGTTTCTGCGGTTAAAATGTGTCTTAATCCAATGCAACTGACTAATTATAAGAGTTTGAGATTGATGTGGAGAGTTTAGAAGCCACTTATACACATTTTGTCCCAAAACAGACTAAAATAAAGAAAACATTGCTTAGAATCTGTAAACAGCTTTGTTAGTGTTTCTAGGGTTAAAATGTGTCTTAATCCAATGCAACTGACTAATTATAAGAGTTTGAGATTGATGTGGAGAGTTTAAAAGCCACTTATACCCATTTTGTCCCAAAACAGGCTAAAACCAAGAAAACATTGCTGAGAAGCACCAAACAGCTATGTTAGTGTTTCTGGGGTTAAAATATGTCTTAATCCAATGCAAATGACTAATTATAATAGTTTGAGATTGATGTGGAGAGTTTAAAAGCCACTTATACCCATTTTGTCCCAAAACAGGCTAAAACCAAGAAAACATTGCCTAGAGCCTATAAACAGCTTTGTTAGTGTTTCTGGGATTAAAATGTATCTTAATCTAAAGCAACTGACTAATTATATGAGTTTGAGATGGATGTGGAGAGTTTAAAAGCCACTTGTACTCATTTTGTCCCAAAACAGGTTAAAATTAAGAAAACATTGCTTAGAAGCACTAAACAGCTTTGTTAGTGTTTTTGTGGTTAAAATGTGTCTTAATCCAATGCAACTAACTAATTATAAGAGTTTTAGATAGATGTGGAGAGTGTAAAAGCCTCTTATACCCATTTTGTCCCAAAACAGGCTAAAACCAAGAAAACATTGCTGAGAAGCACCAAACAGCTATGTTAGTGTTTCTCGGGTTAAAATGTGTCTTAATCCAATGCAAATGACTAATTATAAGAGTTTGAGATTGATGTGGAGAGTTTAAAAGCCACTTATACCCATTTTGTCCAAAAAGGCTAAAACCAAAAAAACATTGCTTAGAAGCACTAAACAGCTTTGTTAGTGTTTCTGGGGTTAAAATGTGTCTTAATCCAATGCAACTGACTAATTATAAGAGTTTGAGATAGATGTGGAGAGTTTAAAGCCACTTATACCCATTTTGTCCCAAAACAGGCTAAAACCATGAAAACAATGCCTAGAAGCTGTAAACAGCTTTGTTAGTGTTTCTGGGGTTAAATGTGTCTTAATCCAATGCAAATGACTAATTATAAGAGTTTGAGATTGATGTGGAGAGTTTAAAAGCCACTTATACCCATTTTGTCCCAAAACAGGCTAAAACCAAGAAAACATTGCTTAGAAGCTCCAAACAGCTATGTTAGTGTTTCTCGGGTTAAAATGTGTCTTAAACCAATGCAACTCACTAATTATAAGAGTTTGAGATGGATTTGGACAGTTTAAAAGCCACTTATACACATTTTGTCCCAAAACAGGCTAAAATCAAGAAAACATTGCTTAGAAGCTGTAAACAGCTTTGTTAGTGTTTCTGGGGTAAGAATCTGTCTTAATCCAATGCAACTGACTAATTATAAGAGTTTGAGATTGATGTGGAGAGTTTAAAAGCCACTTATACCCATTTTGTCCCAAAACAGGCTAAAATCAAGAAAACATTGCTTAGAAGCTGTAAACAGCTTTGTTAGTGTTTCTAGGGTTAAAATGTGTCTTAATCCAATGAAACTGACTAATTATAAGAGTTTGAGATTGATGTGGAGAGTTTAAAAGCCACTTATACCCATTTTGTCCCAAAACAGGCTAAAACCAAGAAAACATTGCTTAGAAGCTCCAAACAGCTATGTTAGTGTTTCTCGGGTTAAAATGTGTCTTAAACCAATGCAACTCACTAATTATAAGAGTTTGAGATGGATTTGGACAGTTTAAAAGCCACTTATACACATTTTGTCCCAAAACAGGCTAAAATCAAGAAAACATTGCTTAGAAGCTGTAAACAGCTTTGTTAGTGTTTCTGGGGTAAGAATCTGTCTTAATCCAATGCAACTGACTAATTATAAGAGTTTGAGATTGATGTGGAGAGTTTAAAAGCCACTTATACCCATTTTGTCCCAAAACAGGCTAAAACCAAGAAAACATTGCTGAGAAGCACCAAACAGCTATGTTAGTGTTTCTGGGGTTAAAATGTGTCTTAATCCAATGCAAATGACTATTTATAAGAGTTTGAGATTGATGTGGAGAGTTTAAAAGCCACTTATACCCATTTTGTCCCAAAACAGGCTAAAACCAAGAAAACATTGCCTAGAAGCTATAAACAGCTTTGTTAGTGTTTCTGGGATTAAAATGTATCTTAATCCAAAGCAACTGACTAATTATATGAGTTTGAGATGGATGTGGAGAGTTTAAAAGCCACTTATACCCATTTAGTCCCAAAACAGGTTAAAACCAAGAAAACATTGCTTAGAAGGTACTAAACAGCTATGTTAGTGTTTCTGGGGTTAAAATGTGTCTTAATCCAATGCAACTAACTAATTATAAGAGTTTGAGATAGATGTGGAGAGTTTAAAAGCCACTTATACCCATTTTGTCCCAAAACAGGCTAAAACCAAGAAAACATTGCTGAGAAGCACCAAACAGCTTTGTTAGTGTTTCTGGGGTTAAAATGTGTCTTAATCCAATGCAACTGACTAATTATAAGAGCTTGAGATAGATGTGGACAGTTTAAAAGCCACTTATACCCATTTTGTCCCAAAAAGGCTAAAACCAAGAAAACATTGCTTAGAAGCTGTAAACAGCTTTGTTAGTGTTTCTAGGGTTAAAATGTGTCTTAATCCAATGCAACTGACTAATTATAAGAGTTTGAGATGGACGTGGAGAGTTTAAAAGCCACTTATACCCATTTTGTCCCAAAAAGGCTAAAACCAAGAAAACATTGCTTAGAAGCACTACACAGCTTTGTTAGTGTTTCTATGGTTAAAATGTGTCTTAATCCAATGCAACTAACTAATTATAAGAGTTTTAGATAGATGTGGAGAGTTTAAAAGCCACTTATACCCATTTTGTCCCAAAACAGGCTAAAACCAAGAAAACATTGCTTAGAAGCTCTAAACAGCTATGTTAGTGTTTCTGGGGTTAAAATGTGTCTTAATCCAACGCAACTGACTAATTATAAGAGTTTGAGATGGATGTGGAGAGTTTAGAAGCCACTTATACACATTTTGTCCCAAAACAGGCTAAAATCAAGAAAACATTGCTTAGAATCTGTAAACAGCTTTGTTAGTGTTTCTAGGGTTAAAATGTGTCTTAATCCAATGCAACTGACTAATTATAAGAGTTTGAGATTGATGTGGAGAGTTTAAAAGCCACTTATACCCATTTTGTCCCAAAACAGGCTAAAACCAAGAAAACATTGCTGAGAAGCACCAAACAGCTATGTTAGTGTTTCTGGGGTTAAAATATGTCTTAATCCAATGCAAATGACTAATTATAAGAGTTTGAGATTGATGTGGAGAGTTTAAAAGCCACTTATACCCATTTTGTCCCAAAACAGGCTAAAACCAAGAAAACATTGCCTAGAGGCTATAAACAGCTTTGTTAGTGTTTCTGGGATTAAAATGTATCTTAATCCAAAGCAACTGACTAATTATATGAGTTTGAGATGGATGTGGAGAGTTTAAAAGCCACTTGTACTCATTTTGTCCCAAAACAGGTTAAAATTAAGAAAACATTGCTTAGAAGCACTAAACAGCTTTGTTAGTGTTTTTGTGGTTAAAATGTGTCTTAATCCAATACAACTAACTAATTATAAGAGTTTTAGATAGATGTGGAGAGTTTAAAAGCCACTTATACCCATTTTGCCCCAAAACAGGCTAAAACCAATAAAACATTGCTGAGAAGCACCAAACAGCTTTGTTAGTGTTTCTGGGGTTAAAATGTGTCTTAATCCAATGCAACTAACTAATTATAAGAGCTTGTGATAGATGTGGAGAGTTTAAAAGCCACTTATACCCATTTTGTCCCAAAAAGGCTAAAACCAAGAAAACATTGCTTAGAAGCACTAAACAGCTTTGTTAGTGTTTCTGGGGTTAAAATGTGTCTTAATCCAATGCAACTGACTAATTATAAGAGTTTGAGATGGACGTGGAGAGTTTAAAAGCCACTTATACCCATTTTGTCCCAAAAAGGCTAAAACCAAGAAAACATTGCTTAGAAGCACTACACAGCTTTGTTAGTGTTTCTGTGGTTAAAATGTGTCTTAATCCAATGCAACTAACTAATTATAAGAGTTTTAGATAGATGTGGAGAGTTTAAAAGCCACTTATACCCATTTTGTCCCAAAACAGGCTAAAACCAAGAAAACATTGCTTAGAAGCTCTAAACAGATATGTTAGTGTTTCTGGGGTTAAAATGTGTCTTAATCCAATGCAACTGACTAATTATAAGAGTTTGAGATGGATGTGGAGAGTTTAGAAGCCACTTATACACATTTTGTCCCAAAACAGGCTAAAATCAAGAAAACATTGCTTAGAATCTGTAAACAGCTTTGTTAGTGTTTCTAGGGTTAAAATGTGTCTTAATCCAATGCAACTGACTAATTATAAGAGTTTGAGATTGATGTGGAGAGTTTAAAAGCCACTTATACCCATTTTGTCCCAAAACAGGCTAAAACCAAGAAAACATTGCTGAGAAGCACCAAACAGCTATGTTAGTGTTTCTGGGGTTAAAATATGTCTTAATCCAATGCAAATGACTAATTATAAGAGTTTGAGATTGATGTGGAGAGTTTAAAAGCCACTTATACCCATTTTGTCCCAAAACAGGCTAAAACCAAGAAAACATTTCCTAGAGGCTATAAACAGCTTTGTTAGTGTTTCTGGGATTAAAATGTATCTTAATCCAAAGCAACTGACTAATTATATGAGTTTGAGATGGATGTGGAGAGTTTAAAAGCCACTTGTACTCATTTTGTCCCAAAACAGGTTAAAATTAAGAAAACATTGCTTAGAAGCACTAAACAGCTTTGTTAGTGTTTTTGTGGTTAAAATGTGTCTTAATCCAATGCAACTAACTAATTATAAGAGTTTTAGATAGATGTGGAGAGTTTAAAAGCCACTTATACCCATTTTGCCCCAAAACAGGCTAAAACCAAGAAAACATTGCTGAGAAGCACCAAACAGCTTTGTTAGTGTTTCTCGGGTTAAAATGTGTCTTAAACCAATGCAACTCACTAATTATAAGAGTTTGAGATGGATTTGGACAGTTTAAAAGCCACTTATACACATTTTGTCCCAAAACAGGCTAAAATCAAGAAAACATTGCTTAGAAGCTGTAAACAGCTTTGTTAGTGTTTCTGGGGTAAGAATCTGTCTTAATCCAATGCAACTGACTAATTATAAGAGTTTGAGATTGATGTGGAGAGTTTAAAAGCCACTTATACCCATTTTGTCCCAAAACAGGCTAAAATCAAGAAAACATTGCTTAGAAGCTGTAAACAGCTTTGTTAGTGTTTCTAGGGTTAAAATGTGTCTTAATCCAATGAAACTGACTAATTATAAGAGTTTGAGATTGATGTGGAGAGTTTAAAAGCCACTTATACCCATTTTGTCCCAAAACAGGCTAAAACCAAGAAAACATTGCTTAGAAGCTCCAAACAGCTATGTTAGTGTTTCTCGGGTTAAAATGTGTCTTAAACCAATGCAACTCACTAATTATAAGAGTTTGAGATGGATTTGGACAGTTTAAAAGCCACTTATACACATTTTGTCCCAAAACAGGCTAAAATCAAGAAAACATTGCTTAGAAGCTGTAAACAGCTTTGTTAGTGTTTCTGGGGTAAGAATCTGTCTTAATCCAATGCAACTGACTAATTATAAGAGTTTGAGATTGATGTGGAGAGTTTAAAAGCCACTTATACCCATTTTGTCCCAAAACAGGCTAAAACCAAGAAAACATTGCTGAGAAGCACCAAACAGCTATGTTAGTGTTTCTGGGGTTAAAATGTGTCTTAATCCAATGCAAATGACTATTTATAAGAGTTTGAGATTGATGTGGAGAGTTTAAAAGCCACTTATACCCATTTTGTCCCAAAACAGGCTAAAACCAAGAAAACATTGCCTAGAAGCTATAAACAGCTTTGTTAGTGTTTCTGGGATTAAAATGTATCTTAATCCAAAGCAACTGACTAATTATATGAGTTTGAGATGGATGTGGAGAGTTTAAAAGCCACTTATACCCATTTAGTCCCAAAACAGGTTAAAACCAAGAAAACATTGCTTAGAAGGTACTAAACAGCTATGTTAGTGTTTCTGGGGTTAAAATGTGTCTTAATCCAATGCAACTAACTAATTATAAGAGTTTGAGATAGATGTGGAGAGTTTAAAAGCCACTTATACCCATTTTGTCCCAAAACAGGCTAAAACCAAGAAAACATTGCTGAGAAGCACCAAACAGCTTTGTTAGTGTTTCTGGGGTTAAAATGTGTCTTAATCCAATGCAACTGACTAATTATAAGAGCTTGAGATAGATGTGGACAGTTTAAAAGCCACTTATACCCATTTTGTCCCAAAAAGGCTAAAACCAAGAAAACATTGCTTAGAAGCTGTAAACAGCTTTGTTAGTGTTTCTAGGGTTAAAATGTGTCTTAATCCAATGCAACTGACTAATTATAAGAGTTTGAGATGGACGTGGAGAGTTTAAAAGCCACTTATACCCATTTTGTCCCAAAAAGGCTAAAACCAAGAAAACATTGCTTAGAAGCACTACACAGCTTTGTTAGTGTTTCTATGGTTAAAATGTGTCTTAATCCAATGCAACTAACTAATTATAAGAGTTTTAGATAGATGTGGAGAGTTTAAAAGCCACTTATACCCATTTTGTCCCAAAACAGGCTAAAACCAAGAAAACATTGCTTAGAAGCTCTAAACAGCTATGTTAGTGTTTCTGGGGTTAAAATGTGTCTTAATCCAACGCAACTGACTAATTATAAGAGTTTGAGATGGATGTGGAGAGTTTAGAAGCCACTTATACACATTTTGTCCCAAAACAGGCTAAAATCAAGAAAACATTGCTTAGAATCTGTAAACAGCTTTGTTAGTGTTTCTAGGGTTAAAATGTGTCTTAATCCAATGCAACTGACTAATTATAAGAGTTTGAGATTGATGTGGAGAGTTTAAAAGCCACTTATACCCATTTTGTCCCAAAACAGGCTAAAACCAAGAAAACATTGCTGAGAAGCACCAAACAGCTATGTTAGTGTTTCTGGGGTTAAAATATGTCTTAATCCAATGCAAATGACTAATTATAAGAGTTTGAGATTGATGTGGAGAGTTTAAAAGCCACTTATCCCCATTTTGTCCCAAAACAGGCTAAAACCAAGAAAACATTGCCTAGAGGCTATAAACAGCTTTGTTAGTGTTTCTGGGATTAAAATGTATCTTAATCCAAAGCAACTGACTAATTATATGAGTTTGAGATGGATGTGGAGAGTTTAAAAGCCACTTATACCCATTTTGTCCCAAAACAGGCTAAAACCAAGAAAACATTGCCTAGAGGCTATAAACAGCTTTGTTAGTGTTTCTGGGATTAAAATGTATCTTAATCCAAAGCAACTGACTAATTATATGAGTTTGAGATGGATGTGGAGAGTTTAAAAGCCACTTGTACTCATTTTGTCCCAAAACAGGTTAAAATTAAGAAAACATTGCTTAGAAGCACTAAACAGCTTTGTTAGTGTTTTTGTGGTTAAAATGTGTCTTAATCCAATACAACTAACTAATTATAAGAGTTTTAGATAGATGTGGAGAGTTTAAAAGCCACTTATACCCATTTTGCCCCAAGACAGGCTAAAACCAATAAAACATTGCTGAGAAGCACCAAACAGCTTTGTTAGTGTTTCTGGGGTTAAAATGTGTCTTAATCCAATGCAACTAACTAATTATAAGAGCTTGTGATAGATGTGGAGAGTTTAAAAGCCACTTATACCCATTTTGTCCCAAAAAGGCTAAAACCAAGAAAACATTGCTTAGAAGCACTAAACAGCTTTGTTAGTGTTTCTGGGGTTAAAATGTGTCTTAATCCAATGCAACTGACTAATTATAAGAGTTTGAGATGGACGTGGAGAGTTTAAAAGCCACTTATACCCATTTTGTCCCAAAAAGGCTAAAACCAAGAAAACATTGCTTAGAAGCACTACACAGCTTTGTTAGTGTTTCTGTGGTTAAAATGTGTCTTAATCCAATGCAACTAACTAATTATAAGAGTTTTAGATAGATGTGGAGAGTTTAAAAGCCACTTATACCCATTTTGTCCCAAAACAGGCTAAAACCAAGAAAACATTGCTTAGAAGCTCTAAACAGATATGTTAGTGTTTCTGGGGTTAAAATGTGTCTTAATCCAATGCAACTGACTAATTATAAGAGTTTGAGATGGATGTGGAGAGTTTAGAAGCCACTTATACACATTTTGTCCCAAAACAGGCTAAAATCAAGAAAACATTGCTTAGAATCTGTAAACAGCTTTGTTAGTGTTTCTAGGGTTAAAATGTGTCTTAATCCAATGCAACTGACTAATTATAAGAGTTTGAGATTGATGTGGAGAGTTTAAAAGCCACTTATACCCATTTTGTCCCAAAACAGGCTAAAACCAAGAAAACATTGCTGAGAAGCACCAAACAGCTATGTTAGTGTTTCTGGGGTTAAAATATGTCTTAATCCAATGCAAATGACTAATTATAAGAGTTTGAGATTGATGTGGAGAGTTTAAAAGCCACTTATACCCATTTTGTCCCAAAACAGGCTAAAACCAAGAAAACATTTCCTAGAGGCTATAAACAGCTTTGTTAGTGTTTCTGGGATTAAAATGTATCTTAATCCAAAGCAACTGACTAATTATATGAGTTTGAGATGGATGTGGAGAGTTTAAAAGCCACTTGTACTCATTTTGTCCCAAAACAGGTTAAAATTAAGAAAACATTGCTTAGAAGCACTAAACAGCTTTGTTAGTGTTTTTGTGGTTAAAATGTGTCTTAATCCAATGCAACTAACTAATTATAAGAGTTTGAGATTGATGTGGAGAGTTTAAAAGCCACTTATACCCATTTTGTCCCAAAACAGGCTAAAACCAAGAAAACATTGCTTAGAAGCTCCAAACAGCTATGTTAGTGTTTCTCGGGTTAAAATGTGTCTTAAACCAATGCAACTCACTAATTATAAGAGTTTGAGATGGATTTGGACAGTTTAAAAGCCACTTATACACATTTTGTCCCAAAACAGGCTAAAATCAAGAAAACATTGCTTAGAAGCTGTAAACAGCTTTGTTAGTGTTTCTGGGGTAAGAATCTGTCTTAATCCAATGCAACTGACTAATTATAAGAGTTTGAGATTGATGTGGAGAGTTTAAAAGCCACTTATACCCATTTTGTCCCAAAACAGGCTAAAATCAAGAAAACATTGCTTAGAAGCTGTAAACAGCTTTGTTAGTGTTTCTAGGGTTAAAATGTGTCTTAATCCAATGAAACTGACTAATTATAAGAGTTTGAGATTGATGTGGAGAGTTTAAAAGCCACTTATACCCATTTTGTCCCAAAACAGGCTAAAACCAAGAAAACATTGCTTAGAAGCTCCAAACAGCTATGTTAGTGTTTCTCGGGTTAAAATGTGTCTTAAACCAATGCAACTCACTAATTATAAGAGTTTGAGATGGATTTGGACAGTTTAAAAGCCACTTATACACATTTTGTCCCAAAACAGGCTAAAATCAAGAAAACATTGCTTAGAAGCTGTAAACAGCTTTGTTAGTGTTTCTGGGGTAAGAATCTGTCTTAATCCAATGCAACTGACTAATTATAAGAGTTTGAGATTGATGTGGAGAGTTTAAAAGCCACTTATACCCATTTTGTCCCAAAACAGGCTAAAACCAAGAAAACATTGCTGAGAAGCACCAAACAGCTATGTTAGTGTTTCTGGGGTTAAAATGTGTCTTAATCCAATGCAAATGACTATTTATAAGAGTTTGAGATTGATGTGGAGAGTTTAAAAGCCACTTATACCCATTTTGTCCCAAAACAGGCTAAAACCAAGAAAACATTGCCTAGAAGCTATAAACAGCTTTGTTAGTGTTTCTGGGATTAAAATGTATCTTAATCCAAAGCAACTGACTAATTATATGAGTTTGAGATGGATGTGGAGAGTTTAAAAGCCACTTATACCCATTTAGTCCCAAAACAGGTTAAAACCAAGAAAACATTGCTTAGAAGGTACTAAACAGCTATGTTAGTGTTTCTGGGGTTAAAATGTGTCTTAATCCAATGCAACTAACTAATTATAAGAGTTTGAGATAGATGTGGAGAGTTTAAAAGCCACTTATACCCATTTTGTCCCAAAACAGGCTAAAACCAAGAAAACATTGCTGAGAAGCACCAAACAGCTTTGTTAGTGTTTCTGGGGTTAAAATGTGTCTTAATCCAATGCAACTGACTAATTATAAGAGCTTGAGATAGATGTGGACAGTTTAAAAGCCACTTATACCCATTTTGTCCCAAAAAGGCTAAAACCAAGAAAACATTGCTTAGAAGCTGTAAACAGCTTTGTTAGTGTTTCTAGGGTTAAAATGTGTCTTAATCCAATGCAACTGACTAATTATAAGAGTTTGAGATGGACGTGGAGAGTTTAAAAGCCACTTATACCCATTTTGTCCCAAAAAGGCTAAAACCAAGAAAACATTGCTTAGAAGCACTACACAGCTTTGTTAGTGTTTCTATGGTTAAAATGTGTCTTAATCCAATGCAACTAACTAATTATAAGAGTTTTAGATAGATGTGGAGAGTTTAAAAGCCACTTATACCCATTTTGTCCCAAAACAGGCTAAAACCAAGAAAACATTGCTTAGAAGCTCTAAACAGCTATGTTAGTGTTTCTGGGGTTAAAATGTGTCTTAATCCAACGCAACTGACTAATTATAAGAGTTTGAGATGGATGTGGAGAGTTTAGAAGCCACTTATACACATTTTGTCCCAAAACAGGCTAAAATCAAGAAAACATTGCTTAGAATCTGTAAACAGCTTTGTTAGTGTTTCTAGGGTTAAAATGTGTCTTAATCCAATGCAACTGACTAATTATAAGAGTTTGAGATTGATGTGGAGAGTTTAAAAGCCACTTATACCCATTTTGTCCCAAAACAGGCTAAAACCAAGAAAACATTGCTGAGAAGCACCAAACAGCTATGTTAGTGTTTCTGGGGTTAAAATATGTCTTAATCCAATGCAAATGACTAATTATAAGAGTTTGAGATTGATGTGGAGAGTTTAAAAGCCACTTATACCCATTTTGTCCCAAAACAGGCTAAAACCAAGAAAACATTGCCTAGAGGCTATAAACAGCTTTGTTAGTGTTTCTGGGATTAAAATGTATCTTAATCCAAAGCAACTGACTAATTATATGAGTTTGAGATGGATGTGGAGAGTTTAAAAGCCACTTGTACTCATTTTGTCCCAAAACAGGTTAAAATTAAGAAAACATTGCTTAGAAGCACTAAACAGCTTTGTTAGTGTTTTTGTGGTTAAAATGTGTCTTAATCCAATACAACTAACTAATTATAAGAGTTTTAGATAGATGTGGAGAGTTTAAAAGCCACTTATACCCATTTTGCCCCAAAACAGGCTAAAACCAATAAAACATTGCTGAGAAGCACCAAACAGCTTTGTTAGTGTTTCTGGGGTTAAAATGTGTCTTAATCCAATGCAACTAACTAATTATAAGAGCTTGTGATAGATGTGGAGAGTTTAAAAGCCACTTATACCCATTTTGTCCCAAAAAGGCTAAAACCAAGAAAACATTGCTTAGAAGCACTAAACAGCTTTGTTAGTGTTTCTGGGGTTAAAATGTGTCTTAATCCAATGCAACTGACTAATTATAAGAGTTTGAGATGGACGTGGAGAGTTTAAAAGCCACTTATACCCATTTTGTCCCAAAAAGGCTAAAACCAAGAAAACATTGCTTAGAAGCACTACACAGCTTTGTTAGTGTTTCTGTGGTTAAAATGTGTCTTAATCCAATGCAACTAACTAATTATAAGAGTTTTGGATAGATGTGGAGAGTTTAAAAGCCACTTATACCCATTTTGTCCCAAAAAAGGCTAAAACCAAGAAAACATTGCTTAGAAGCTCTAAACAGATATGTTAGTGTTTCTGGGGTTAAAATGTGTCTTAATCCAATGCAACTGACTAATTATAAGAGTTTGAGATGGATGTGGAGAGTTTAGAAGCCACTTATACACATTTTGTCCCAAAACAGGCTAAAATCAAGAAAACATTGCTTAGAATCTGTAAACAGCTTTGTTAGTGTTTCTAGGGTTAAAATGTGTCTTAATCCAATGCAACTGACTAATTATAAGAGTTTGAGATTGATGTGGAGAGTTTAAAAGCCACTTATACCCATTTTGTCCAAAAAGGCTAAAACCAAAAAAACATTGCTTAGAAGCACTAAACAGCTTTGTTAGTGTTTCTGGGGTTAAAATGTGTCTTAATCCAATGAAACTAACTAATTATAAGAGTTTGAGATAGATGTGCAGAGTTTAAAAGCCACTTATACCCATTTTGTCCCAAAACAGGCTAAAACCATGAAAACAATGCCTAGAAGCTGTAAACAGCTTTGTTAGTGTTTCTGGGGTTAAAATGTGTCTTAAACCAATGCAACTCACTAATTATAAGAGTTTGAGATGGATTTGGACAGTTTAAAAGCCACTTATACACATTTTGTCCCAAAACAGGCTAAAATCAAGAAAACATTGCTTAGAAGCTGTAAACAGCTTTGTTAGTGTTTCTGGGGTAAGAATGTGTCTTAATCCAATGCAACTGACTAATTATAAGAGTTTGAGATTGATGTGGAGAGTTTAAAAGCCACTTATACCCATTTTGTCCCAAAACAGGCTAAAACCAAGAAAACATTGCTGAGAAGCACCAAACAGCTATGTTAGTGTTTCTGGGGTTAAAATGTGTCTTAATCCAATGCAAATGACTATTTATAAGAGTTTGAGATTGATGTGGAGAGTTTAAAAGCCACTTATACCCATTTTGTCCCAAAACAGGCTAAAACCAAGAAAACATTGCCTAGAAGCTATAAACAGCTTTGTTAGTGTTTCTGGGATTAAAATGTATCTTAATCCAAAGCAACTGACTAATTATATGAGTTTGAGATGGATGTGGATAGTTTAAAAGCCACTTATACCCATTTAGTCCCAAAACAGGTTAAAACCAAGAAAACATTGCTTAGAAGGTACTAAACAGCTATGTTAGTGTTTCTGGGGTTAAAATGTGTCTTAATCCAATGCAACTATCTAATTATAAGAGTTTTAGATAGATGTGGAGAGTTTAAAAGCCACTTATACCCATTTTGTCCCAAAACAGGCTAAAACCAAAAAAAACATTGCTTAGAAGCTCTAAACAGCTATGTTAGTGTTTCTGCGGTTAAAATGTGTCTTAATCCAATGCAACTGACTAATTATAAGAGTTTGAGATTGATGTGGAGAGTTTAGAAGCCACTTATACACATTTTGTCCCAAAACAGACTAAAATAAAGAAAACATTGCTTAGAATCTGTAAACAGCTTTGTTAGTGTTTCTAGGGTTAAAATGTGTCTTAATCCAATGCAACTGACTAATTATAAGAGTTTGAGATTGATGTGGAGAGTTTAAAAGCCACTTATACCCATTTTGTCCCAAAACAGGCTAAAACCAAGAAAACATTGCTGAGAAGCACCAAACAGCTATGTTAGTGTTTCTGGGGTTAAAATATGTCTTAATCCAATGCAAATGACTAATTATAATAGTTTGAGATTGATGTGGAGAGTTTAAAAGCCACTTATACCCATTTTGTCCCAAAACAGGCTAAAACCAAGAAAACATTGCCTAGAGCCTATAAACAGCTTTGTTAGTGTTTCTGGGATTAAAATGTATCTTAATCTAAAGCAACTGACTAATTATATGAGTTTGAGATGGATGTGGAGAGTTTAAAAGCCACTTGTACTCATTTTGTCCCAAAACAGGTTAAAATTAAGAAAACATTGCTTAGAAGCACTAAACAGCTTTGTTAGTGTTTTTGTGGTTAAAATGTGTCTTAATCCAATGCAACTAACTAATTATAAGAGTTTTAGATAGATGTGGAGAGTGTAAAAGCCTCTTATACCCATTTTGTCCCAAAACAGGCTAAAACCAAGAAAACATTGCTGAGAAGCACCAAACAGCTATGTTAGTGTTTCTCGGGTTAAAATGTGTCTTAATCCAATGCAAATGACTAATTATAAGAGTTTGAGATTGATGTGGAGAGTTTAAAAGCCACTTATACCCATTTTGTCCAAAAAGGCTAAAACCAAAAAAACATTGCTTAGAAGCACTAAACAGCTTTGTTAGTGTTTCTGGGGTTAAAATGTGTCTTAATCCAATGCAACTAACTAATTATAAGAGTTTGAGATAGATGTGGAGAGTTTAAAGCCACTTATACCCATTTTGTCCCAAAACAGGCTAAAACCATGAAAACAATGCCTAGAAGCTGTAAACAGCTTTGTTAGTGTTTCTGGGGTTAAAAGTGTCTTAATCCAATGCAACTGACTAATTATAAGAGTTTGAGTTGGATGTGGAGATTTTAAAAGCCACTTATACACATTTTGTCCCAAAACAGGCTAAAATCAAGAAAACATTGCTTAGAAGCTGTAAACAGCTTTGTTAGTGTTTCTAGGGTTAAAATGTGTCTTAATCCAATGAAACTGACTAATTATAAGAGTTTGAGATTGATGTGGAGAGTTTAAAAGCCACTTATACCCATTTTGTCCCAAAACAGGCTAAAACCAAGAAAACATTGCTTAGAAGCTCCAAACAGCTATGTTAGTGTTTCTCGGGTTAAAATGTGTCTTAAACCAATGCAACTCACTAATTATAAGAGTTTGAGATGGATTTGGACAGTTTAAAAGCCACTTATACACATTTTGTCCCAAAACAGGCTAAAATCAAGAAAACATTGCTTAGAAGCTGTAAACAGCTTTGTTAGTGTTTCTGGGGTAAGAATCTGTCTTAATCCAATGCAACTGACTAATTATAAGAGTTTGAGATTGATGTGGAGAGTTTAAAAGCCACTTATACCCATTTTGTCCCAAAACAGGCTAAAATCAAGAAAACATTGCTTAGAAGCTGTAAACAGCTTTGTTAGTGTTTCTAGGGTTAAAATGTGTCTTAATCCAATGAAACTGACTAATTATAAGAGTTTGAGATTGATGTGGAGAGTTTAAAAGCCACTTATACCCATTTTGTCCCAAAACAGGCTAAAACCAAGAAAACATTGCTTAGAAGCTCCAAACAGCTATGTTAGTGTTTCTCGGGTTAAAATGTGTCTTAAACCAATGCAACTCACTAATTATAAGAGTTTGAGATGGATTTGGACAGTTTAAAAGCCACTTATACACATTTTGTCCCAAAACAGGCTAAAATCAAGAAAACATTGCTTAGAAGCTGTAAACAGCTTTGTTAGTGTTTCTGGGGTAAGAATCTGTCTTAATCCAATGCAACTGACTAATTATAAGAGTTTGAGATTGATGTGGAGAGTTTAAAAGCCACTTATACCCATTTTGTCCCAAAACAGGCTAAAACCAAGAAAACATTGCTGAGAAGCACCAAACAGCTATGTTAGTGTTTCTGGGGTTAAAATGTGTCTTAATCCAATGCAAATGACTATTTATAAGAGTTTGAGATTGATGTGGAGAGTTTAAAAGCCACTTATACCCATTTTGTCCCAAAACAGGCTAAAACCAAGAAAACATTGCCTAGAAGCTATAAACAGCTTTGTTAGTGTTTCTGGGATTAAAATGTATCTTAATCCAAAGCAACTGACTAATTATATGAGTTTGAGATGGATGTGGAGAGTTTAAAAGCCACTTATACCCATTTAGTCCCAAAACAGGTTAAAACCAAGAAAACATTGCTTAGAAGGTACTAAACAGCTATGTTAGTGTTTCTGGGGTTAAAATGTGTCTTAATCCAATGCAACTAACTAATTATAAGAGTTTGAGATAGATGTGGAGAGTTTAAAAGCCACTTATACCCATTTTGTCCCAAAACAGGCTAAAACCAAGAAAACATTGCTGAGAAGCACCAAACAGCTTTGTTAGTGTTTCTGGGGTTAAAATGTGTCTTAATCCAATGCAACTGACTAATTATAAGAGCTTGAGATAGATGTGGACAGTTTAAAAGCCACTTATACCCATTTTGTCCCAAAAAGGCTAAAACCAAGAAAACATTGCTTAGAAGCTGTAAACAGCTTTGTTAGTGTTTCTAGGGTTAAAATGTGTCTTAATCCAATGCAACTGACTAATTATAAGAGTTTGAGATGGACGTGGAGAGTTTAAAAGCCACTTATACCCATTTTGTCCCAAAAAGGCTAAAACCAAGAAAACATTGCTTAGAAGCACTACACAGCTTTGTTAGTGTTTCTATGGTTAAAATGTGTCTTAATCCAATGCAACTAACTAATTATAAGAGTTTTAGATAGATGTGGAGAGTTTAAAAGCCACTTATACCCATTTTGTCCCAAAACAGGCTAAAACCAAGAAAACATTGCTTAGAAGCTCTAAACAGCTATGTTAGTGTTTCTGGGGTTAAAATGTGTCTTAATCCAACGCAACTGACTAATTATAAGAGTTTGAGATGGATGTGGAGAGTTTAGAAGCCACTTATACACATTTTGTCCCAAAACAGGCTAAAATCAAGAAAACATTGCTTAGAATCTGTAAACAGCTTTGTTAGTGTTTCTAGGGTTAAAATGTGTCTTAATCCAATGCAACTGACTAATTATAAGAGTTTGAGATTGATGTGGAGAGTTTAAAAGCCACTTATACCCATTTTGTCCCAAAACAGGCTAAAACCAAGAAAACATTGCTGAGAAGCACCAAACAGCTATGTTAGTGTTTCTGGGGTTAAAATATGTCTTAATCCAATGCAAATGACTAATTATAAGAGTTTGAGATTGATGTGGAGAGTTTAAAAGCCACTTATACCCATTTTGTCCCAAAACAGGCTAAAACCAAGAAAACATTGCCTAGAGGCTATAAACAGCTTTGTTAGTGTTTCTGGGATTAAAATGTATCTTAATCCAAAGCAACTGACTAATTATATGAGTTTGAGATGGATGTGGAGAGTTTAAAAGCCACTTGTACTCATTTTGTCCCAAAACAGGTTAAAATTAAGAAAACATTGCTTAGAAGCACTAAACAGCTTTGTTAGTGTTTTTGTGGTTAAAATGTGTCTTAATCCAATACAACTAACTAATTATAAGAGTTTTAGATAGATGTGGAGAGTTTAAAAGCCACTTATACCCATTTTGCCCCAAAACAGGCTAAAACCAATAAAACATTGCTGAGAAGCACCAAACAGCTTTGTTAGTGTTTCTGGGGTTAAAATGTGTCTTAATCCAATGCAACTAACTAATTATAAGAGCTTGTGATAGATGTGGAGAGTTTAAAAGCCACTTATACCCATTTTGTCCCAAAAAGGCTAAAACCAAGAAAACATTGCTTAGAAGCACTAAACAGCTTTGTTAGTGTTTCTGGGGTTAAAATGTGTCTTAATCCAATGCAACTGACTAATTATAAGAGTTTGAGATGGACGTGGAGAGTTTAAAAGCCACTTATACCCATTTTGTCCCAAAAAGGCTAAAACCAAGAAAACATTGCTTAGAAGCACTACACAGCTTTGTTAGTGTTTCTGTGGTTAAAATGTGTCTTAATCCAATGCAACTAACTAATTATAAGAGTTTTAGATAGATGTGGAGAGTTTAAAAGCCACTTATACCCATTTTGTCCCAAAACAGGCTAAAACCAAGAAAACATTGCTTAGAAGCTCTAAACAGATATGTTAGTGTTTCTGGGGTTAAAATGTGTCTTAATCCAATGCAACTGACTAATTATAAGAGTTTGAGATGGATGTGGAGAGTTTAGAAGCCACTTATACACATTTTGTCCCAAAACAGGCTAAAATCAAGAAAACATTGCTTAGAATCTGTAAACAGCTTTGTTAGTGTTTCTAGGGTTAAAATGTGTCTTAATCCAATGCAACTGACTAATTATAAGAGTTTGAGATTGATGTGGAGAGTTTAAAAGCCACTTATACCCATTTTGTCCCAAAACAGGCTAAAACCAAGAAAACATTGCTGAGAAGCACCAAACAGCTATGTTAGTGTTTCTGGGGTTAAAATATGTCTTAATCCAATGCAAATGACTAATTATAAGAGTTTGAGATTGATGTGGAGAGTTTAAAAGCCACTTATACCCATTTTGTCCCAAAACAGGCTAAAACCAAGAAAACATTTCCTAGAGGCTATAAACAGCTTTGTTAGTGTTTCTGGGATTAAAATGTATCTTAATCCAAAGCAACTGACTAATTATATGAGTTTGAGATGGATGTGGAGAGTTTAAAAGCCACTTGTACTCATTTTGTCCCAAAACAGGTTAAAATTAAGAAAACATTGCTTAGAAGCACTAAACAGCTTTGTTAGTGTTTTTGTGGTTAAAATGTGTCTTAATCCAATGCAACTAACTAATTATAAGAGTTTTAGATAGATGTGGAGAGTTTAAAAGCCACTTATACCCATTTTGCCCCAAAACAGGCTAAAACCAAGAAAACATTGCTGAGAAGCACCAAACAGCTTTGTTAGTGTTTCTGGGGTTAAAATGTCTCTTAATCCAATGCAACTAACTAAATATAAGAGCTTGAGATAGATGTGGAGAGTTTAAAAGCCACTTATACCCATTTTGTCCCAAAAAGGCTAAAACCAAGAAAACATTGCTTAGAAGCACTAAACAGCTTTGTTAGTGTTTCTGGGGTTAAAATGTGTCTTAATCTAATGCAGCTGACTAGTTATAAGAGTTTGAGATGGATGTGGAGAGTTTAAAAGCCTCTTATACCTATTTTGTCCCAAAATAGGCTAAAACCAAGAAAACATTGCTTAGAAGCCTAAACAGCTTTGTTAGTGTTTCTGGGGTTAAAATGTGTCTTAATCCAATGCAACTGACTAATTATAAGAGTTTGAGATGGATGTGGAGAGTTTAAAAGCCACTTATACCCATTTTGTCCCAAAATAGGCTAAAACCAAGAAAACATTGCTTAGAAGCACTAAACAGCTTTGTTAGTGTTTCTGTGGTTAAAATGTGTCTTAATCCAATGCACCTAACTAATTATAAGAGTTTTAGATAGATGTGGAGAGTTTAAAAGCCACTTATACCCATTTTGTCCCAAAACAGGTTAAAACCAAGAAAACATTGCTTAGAAGCTCTAAACAGCTATGTTAGTGTTTCTGGGGTTAAAATGTGTCTTAATTCAATGCAATTGACTAACTATAAGAGTTTGAGATGGATGTGGAGAGTTTAAAAGCCACTTATACACATTTTGTCCCAAAACAGGCTAAAATCAAGAAAACATTGCTTAGAAGCTGTAAACAGCTTTGTTAGTGTTTCTGGGGTTAAAAAGTGTCTTAATCCAATGCAACTGACTAATTATAAGAGTTTGAGATTGATGTGGAGAGTTTAAAAGCCACTTATACCCATTTTGTCCCAAAACAGGCTAAAACCAAGAAAACATTGCCTAGAAGCTATAAACAGCTTTGTTAGTGTTTCTGGGATTAAAATGTATCTTAATCCAAAGCAACTGACTAATTATATGAGTTTGAGATGGATGTGGAGAGTTTAACAGCCACTTATACCCATTTTGTCCCAAAACAGGCTAAAACCAAGAAAACATTGCTTAGAAGCACTAAACAGCTTTGTTAGTGTTTCTGTGGTTAAAATGTGTCTTAATCCAATGCAACTAACTAATTATAAGAGTTTTAGATAGATGTTGAGAGTTTAAAAGCCACTTATACCCATTTTGTCCCAAAACAGGCTAAAACCAAGAAAACATTGCTTAGAAGCTCTAAACAGCTATGTTAGTGTTTCTGGGGTTAAAATGTGTCTTAATCCAATGCAACTGACTAATTATAAGAGTTTGAGATAGATGTGGAGAGTTTAAAAGCCACTTATACCCATTTTGTCCCAAAACAGGCTAAAACCAAGAAAACATTGCTGAGAAGCACCAAACAGCTTTGTTAGTGTTTCTGGGGTTAAAATGTGTCTTAATCCAATGCAACTGACTAATTATAAGAGCTTGAGATAGATGTGGACAGTTTAAAAGCCACTTATACCCATTTTGTCCCAAAAAGGCTAAAACCAAGAAAACATTGCTTAGAAGCTGTAAACAGCTTTGTTAGTGTTTCTAGGGTTAAAATGTGTCTTAATCCAATGCAACTGACTAATTATAAGAGTTTGAGATGGACGTGGAGAGTTTAAAAGCCACTTATACCCATTTTGTCCCAAAAAGGCTAAAACCAAGAAAACATTGCTTAGAAGCACTACACAGCTTTGTTAGTGTTTCTATGGTTAAAATGTGTCTTAATCCAATGCAACTAACTAATTATAAGAGTTTTAGATAGATGTGGAGAGTTTAAAAGCCACTTATACCCATTTTGTCCCAAAACAGGCTAAAACCAAGAAAACATTGCTTAGAAGCTCTAAACAGCTATGTTAGTGTTTCTGGGGTTAAAATGTGTCTTAATCCAACGCAACTGACTAATTATAAGAGTTTGAGATGGATGTGGAGAGTTTAGAAGCCACTTATACACATTTTGTCCCAAAACAGGCTAAAATCAAGAAAACATTGCTTAGAATCTGTAAACAGCTTTGTTAGTGTTTCTAGGGTTAAAATGTGTCTTAATCCAATGCAACTGACTAATTATAAGAGTTTGAGATTGATGTGGAGAGTTTAAAAGCCACTTATACCCATTTTGTCCCAAAACAGGCTAAAACCAAGAAAACATTGCTGAGAAGCACCAAACAGCTATGTTAGTGTTTCTGGGGTTAAAATATGTCTTAATCCAATGCAAATGACTAATTATAAGAGTTTGAGATTGATGTGGAGAGTTTAAAAGCCACTTATACCCATTTTGTCCCAAAACAGGCTAAAACCAAGAAAACATTGCCTAGAGGCTATAAACAGCTTTGTTAGTGTTTCTGGGATTAAAATGTATCTTAATCCAAAGCAACTGACTAATTATATGAGTTTGAGATGGATGTGGAGAGTTTAAAAGCCACTTGTACTCATTTTGTCCCAAAACAGGTTAAAATTAAGAAAACATTGCTTAGAAGCACTAAACAGCTTTGTTAGTGTTTTTGTGGTTAAAATGTGTCTTAATCCAATGCAACTAACTAATTATAAGAGTTTTAGATAGATGTGGAGAGTTTAAAAGCCACTTATACCCATTTTGCCCCAAAACAGGCTAAAACCAATAAAACATTGCTGAGAAGCACCAAACAGCTTTGTTAGTGTTTCTGGGGTTAAAATGTGTCTTAATCCAATGCAACTAACTAATTATAAGAGCTTGTGATAGATGTGGAGAGTTTAAAAGCCACTTATACCCATTTTGTCCCAAAAAGGCTAAAACCAAGAAAACATTGCTTAGAAGCACTAAACAGCTTTGTTAGTGTTTCTGGGGTTAAAATGTGTCTTAATCCAATGCAACTGACTAATTATAAGAGTTTGAGATGGACGTGGAGAGTTTAAAAGCCACTTATACCCATTTTGTCCCAAAAAGGCTAAAACCAAGAAAACATTGCTTAGAAGCACTACACAGCTTTGTTAGTGTTTCTGTGGTTAAAATGTGTCTTAATCCAATGCAACTAACTAATTATAAGAGTTTTAGATAGATGTGGAGAGTTTAAAAGCCACTTATACCCATTTTGTCCCAAAACAGGCTAAAACCAAGAAAACATTGCTTAGAAGCTCTAAACAGATATGTTAGTGTTTCTGGGGTTAAAATGTGTCTTAATCCAATGCAACTGACTAATTATAAGAGTTTGAGATGGATGTGGAGAGTTTAGAAGCCACTTATACACATTTTGTCCCAAAACAGGCTAAAATCAAGAAAACATTGCTTAGAATCTGTAAACAGCTTTGTTAGTGTTTCTAGGGTTAAAATGTGTCTTAATCCAATGCAACTGACTAATTATAAGAGTTTGAGATTGATGTGGAGAGTTTAAAAGCCACTTATACCCATTTTGTCCCAAAACAGGCTAAAACCAAGAAAACATTGCTGAGAAGCACCAAACAGCTATGTTAGTGTTTCTGGGGTTAAAATATGTCTTAATCCAATGCAAATGACTAATTATAAGAGTTTGAGATTGATGTGGAGAGTTTAAAAGCCACTTATACCCATTTTGTCCCAAAACAGGCTAAAACCAAGAAAACATTTCCTAGAGGCTATAAACAGCTTTGTTAGTGTTTCTGGGATTAAAATGTATCTTAATCCAAAGCAACTGACTAATTATATGAGTTTGAGATGGATGTGGAGAGTTTAAAAGCCACTTGTACTCATTTTGTCCCAAAACAGGTTAAAATTAAGAAAACATTGCTTAGAAGCACTAAACAGCTTTGTTAGTGTTTTTGTGGTTAAAATGTGTCTTAATCCAATGCAACTAACTAATTATAAGAGTTTTAGATAGATGTGGAGAGTTTAAAAGCCACTTATACCCATTTTGCCCCAAAACAGGCTAAAACCAAGAAAACATTGCTGAGAAGCACCAAACAGCTTTGTTAGTGTTTCTGGGGTTAAAATGTCTCTTAATCCAATGCAACTAACTAAATATAAGAGCTTGAGATAGATGTGGAGAGTTTAAAAGCCACTTATACCCATTTTGTCCCAAAAAGGCTAAAACCAAGAAAACATTGCTTAGAAGCACTAAACAGCTTTGTTAGTGTTTCTGGGGTTAAAATGTGTCTTAATCTAATGCAGCTGACTAGTTATAAGAGTTTGAGATGGATGTGGAGAGTTTAAAAGCCTCTTATACCTATTTTGTCCCAAAATAGGCTAAAACCAAGAAAACATTGCTTAGAAGCCTAAACAGCTTTGTTAGTGTTTCTGGGGTTAAAATGTGTCTTAATCCAATGCAACTGACTAATTATAAGAGTTTGAGATGGATGTGGAGAGTTTAAAAGCCACTTATACCCATTTTGTCCCAAAATAGGCTAAAACCAAGAAAACATTGCTTAGAAGCACTAAACAGCTTTGTTAGTGTTTCTGTGGTTAAAATGTGTCTTAATCCAATGCACCTAACTAATTATAAGAGTTTTAGATAGATGTGGAGAGTTTAAAAGCCACTTATACCCATTTTGTCCCAAAACAGGTTAAAACCAAGAAAACATTGCTTAGAAGCTCTAAACAGCTATGTTAGTGTTTCTGGGGTTAAAATGTGTCTTAATTCAATGCAATTGACTAACTATAAGAGTTTGAGATGGATGTGGAGAGTTTAAAAGCCACTTATACACATTTTGTCCCAAAACAGGCTAAAATCAAGAAAACATTGCTTAGAAGCTGTAAACAGCTTTGTTAGTGTTTCTGGGGTTAAAAAGTGTCTTAATCCAATGCAACTGACTAATTATAAGAGTTTGAGATTGATGTGGAGAGTTTAAAAGCCACTTATACCCATTTTGTCCCAAAACAGGCTAAAACCAAGAAAACATTGCCTAGAAGCTATAAACAGCTTTGTTAGTGTTTCTGGGATTAAAATGTATCTTAATCCAAAGCAACTGACTAATTATATGAGTTTGAGATGGATGTGGAGAGTTTAACAGCCACTTATACCCATTTTGTCCCAAAACAGGCTAAAACCAAGAAAACATTGCTTAGAAGCACTAAACAGCTTTGTTAGTGTTTCTGTGGTTAAAATGTGTCTTAATCCAATGCAACTAACTAATTATAAGAGTTTTAGATAGATGTTGAGAGTTTAAAAGCCACTTATACCCATTTTGTCCCAAAACAGGCTAAAACCAAGAAAACATTGCTTAGAAGCTCTAAACAGCTATGTTAGTGTTTCTGGGGTTAAAATGTGTCTTAATCCAATGCAACTGACTAATTATAAGAGTTTGAGATGGATGTGGAGAGTTTAAAAGCCACTTATACACATTTTGTCCCAAAACAGGCTAAAATCAAGAAAACATTGCTTAGAAGCTGTAAACAGCTTTGTTAGTGTTTCTAGGGTTAAAATGTGTCTTAATCCAATGCAACTGACTAATTATAAGAGTTTGAGATTGATGTGGAGAGTTTAAAAGCCACTTATACCCATTTTGTCCCAAAACAGGCTAAAACTAAGAAAACATTGCTGAGAAGCACCAAACAGCTATGTTAGTGTTTCTGGGGTTAAAATGTGTCTTATTCCAATGCAAATGACTAATTATAAGAGTTTGAGATGGATGTGGAGAGTTTAAAAGCCACTTATACACATTTTGTCCCAAAACAGGCTAAAATCAAGAAAACATTGTCTTAATCCAATGCAACTGACTAATTATAAGAGTTTGAGATTGATGTGGAGAGTTTAAAAGCCACTTATACCCATTTTGTCCCAAAACAGGCTAAAACTAAGAAAACATTGCTGAGAAGCACCAAACAGCTATGTTAGTGTTTCTGGGGTTAAAATGTGTCTTATTCCAATGCAAATGACTAATTATAAGAGTTTGAGATGGATGTGGAGAGTTTAAAAGCCACTTATACACATTTTGTCCCAAAACAGGCTAAAATCAAGAAAACATTGCTTAGAAGCTGTAAACAGCTTTGTTAGTGTTTCTGGGGTTAAAAAGTGTCTTAATCCAATGCAACTGACTAATTATAAGAGTTTGAGATTGATGTGGAGAGTTTAAAAGCCACTTATACCCATTTTGTCCCAAAACAGGCTAAAACCAAGAAAACATTGCCTAGAGGCTATAAACAGCTTTGTTAGTGTTTCTGGGATTAAAATGTATCTTAATCCAAAGCAACTGACTAATTATATGAGTTGGAGATGGATGTGGAGAGTTTAGAAGCCACTTGTACTCATTTTGTCCCAAAACAGGTTAAAATTAAGAAAACATTGCTTAGAAGCACTAAACAGCTTTGTTAGTGTTTTTGTGGTTAAAATGTGTCTTAATCCAATGCAACTAACTAATTATAAGAGTTTTAGATAGATGTGGAGAGTTTAAAAGCCACTTATACCCATTTTGCCCCAAAACAGGCTAAAACCAAGAAAACATTGCCGAGAAGCACCAAACAGCATTGTTAGTTTTTCTGGGGTTAAAATGTGTCTTAATCCAATGCAACTAACTAGTTATAAGAGTTTGAGATGGATGTGGAGAGTTTAAAAGCCACTTATACCCATTTTGTACCAAAACAGGCTAAAACCAAGAAAACATTGCTTAGAAGAACTAAACAGCTTTGTTAGTGTTTCTGGGGTTAAAATGTATCTTAATCCAATGCAACTAACTAATAATAAGAGTTTGAGATAGATGTGGAGAGTTTAAAAGCCACATATACCCATTTTGTCCCAAAACAGGCTAAAACCAAGAAAACATTTCTTAGAAGCTGTAAACAACTATGTTAGTGTTTCTAGGGTTAAAATGTGTCTTAATCCAATGCAAATGACTAATTATAAGAGTTTGAGATTGATGTGGAGAGTTTAAAAGCCACTTATACCCAATTTGTCCCAAAACAGGCTAAAATCAAGAAAACATTGCCTAGAAGCTATAAACAGCTTTGTTAGTGTTTCTGGGGTTAAAATGAGTCTTAATCCAATGCAGCTGACTAGTTATAAGAGTTTGAGATGGATGTGGAGAGTTTAAAAGCCACTTATACCCATTTTGTACCAAAACAGGCTAAAACCAAGAAAACATTGCTTAGAAGAACTAAACAGCTTTGTTAGTGTTTATGGGGTTAGAATGTATCTTAATCCAATGCAACTAACTAATAATAAGAGTTTGAGATAGATGTGGAGAGTTTAAAAGCCACTTATACCCATTTTGTCCCAAAAAGGCCAAGAAAACATTGCTTAGAAGCACTAAACAGCTTTGTTAGTGTTTCTGGGGTTAAAATGTGTCTTAATCCAATGCAACTAACTAATTATAAGAGTTTGAGATAGATGTGGATAGTTCAAAAGCCACTTATACCCATTTTGTCCCAAAACAGGTTAAAACCAAGAAAACATTGCTTAGAAGCACTAAACAGCTTTGTTAGTGTTTCTGGGGTTAAAATGTTTCTTAATCCAATGCAACTAACTAATTATAAGAGTTTGAGATAGATGTGGATAGTTTAAAAGCCACTTATAAACATTTTGTCCCAAAAGAGGCTAAAACCAAGAAAACATTACTTAGAAGCTGTAAACAGCTATGTTAGCATTTCTGGGGTTAAAATGTGTCTTAATCCAATGCAACTGACTAATTATAAGAGTTTGAGATTGATGTGGAGAGTTTAAAAGCCACTTATACCCATTTTGTCCCAAAACAGGCTAAAACCAAGAAAACATTGCCTAGAAGCTGTAAACAGCTTTGTTAGTGTTTCTAGGGTTAAAATGTGTCTTAATCCAATGCAACTGACTAATTATAAGAGTTTGAGATAGTTTAAAAGCCACTTATACCCATTTTGTCCCAAAACAGGTTAAAACCAAGAAAACATTGCTTAGAAGCACTAAACAGCTTTGTTAGTGTTTCTGGGGTTAAAATGTGTCTTAATCCAATGCAACTACCTAATTATAAGAGTTTGAAATAGATGTGGAGATTTTAAAAGCCACTTATACCCATTTTGTCCCAAAACAGGCTAAAACCAAGAAAACATTGCCTAGAAGCTATAAACAGCTTTGTTAGTGTTTCTGGGGTTAAAATGTGTCTTAATCCAATGCAGCTGACTAGTTATAAGAGTTTGAGATGGATGTGGAGAGTTTAAAAGCCACTTATACCCATTTTGTACCAAAACAGGCTAAAACCAAGAAAACATTGCTTAGAAGAACTAAACAGCTTTGTTAGTGTTTCTGGGGTTAAAATGTATCTTAATCCAATGCAACTAACTAATAATAAGAGTTTTGATGTAGTATTTTTTTCTCTCAATTAAATTATCGAACCTCAGTTTGCAATGATCAACACACCAGGAATACACATCAATGCTTAATCTAAGCTAATAAGAAAGGGGTTTGTTTTATGTATCAACTAACTAGAAGCAACTTTAAATAAATCAAACAAACTAACTAAAAGCAAGCAAACACACAACTAAAAACAGTTTTAAAATCAAGATTAAACAAGTGAACCTTGGGCAAGGTAATTGACTTGGGAGATAGCTAATCAATCCTAGATGTCTAAGCAACAATCAAGAACAATCCTATGGCTAAGAACACTTATGCAAATCAATTCATTTCCATGATAGAGATCCTATGCTAATCAAGTGATAATCAACAATTTCCAAAGGCAAAAACAAGGCAAGCATGCATTAAAATCAAGTCTAAATACCACTAAGCAGCCTAATCATCAATTTCCATTGGCTAGGAATGCAAAGCTCTTGAATAGTTTGGTTCAAGAATTTCATCAAACACCTTGTGGGCATGGAAATCCTAAAGTCTAGATTCAAGCTTTGTCAAGGCTATTTAGCATTATTATCACTAATCAAGATAGGAAATACATAAATAAAGACCTAGACATCAAAGATCAATCATCTATCTCCCTAATCTACCAAGCCCAAAGTCCTAAAAGATCTACTCACTCATCATCATGATCACACAAAGGAAAGAGTTTGATCTTTGTGAAATCATAATAAGAGTTTATAGATTAAGAGATTAGAAAGAGAAATTGCTATTAAAAACTGGAAAATCAACCAAGGATTCAATAAACCAAGAGTAGACAAGCTTAAGAACCCTAAGTGGCTACTAAACAAAAGATAAGATAAGATATAAGTCTCCTTAATAGGTTTAGAGTATTTATAGGAAGGTAGAAAAGAACCTAGGTCAACCAAAATCAAACTGGGTCAAACACGGGTCAACATTAAAACAAGCTTGGTGTGAACTCCATCGGCCATGGTTTGGCCGAGTGGTGTGGCCGCGTGTCTTCCCTCGGCCTTGGTTTGGCCGTGTGTGGTGGCCGCGTGTGTCTTCGCACCTTCAACCATCTTAACTCCATCGGCCATGGTTTGGCCGAGTGGTGTGGCCGCTCTCACTAAAACAGGTATAACTCCTTACACACACATCCGATTGTCCTGCAACCACCCCCACTGCAAAGCTTACTCAATTTCCAATAACTTTGGTGAAGAAATCTGGAGCTAAATCCCAAGGAAAGGTCTTCATACGAGTCGATATTTGAGGAACTGCAGACTGGTTCTAAATCATCAATCATCCTGTGTGCATCCAAATGTGTCTCTTCCATTATATTGCTAGTTCTTGACTTATTTAGCTCCAAAGCACATTTTCCTTACACATCTCTACTCCAACACCTGAGATACCAAACTTGATGCAAAATGCAACCTAAACAACCTAAATGCTCATGAATAAGCACAAAACAATGAATAATTAAGCTTTAAAAACACATAAAAACACAAGATATCAAGTTTGAGATAGATGTGGAGAGTTTAAAAGCCACTTATACACATTTTATCCCAAAACAGGCTAAAACCAAGAAAACATTGCTTAGAAGCTGTAAACAGCTATGTTAGTGTTTCTGGGGTTAAAATGTGTCTTAATCCAATGCAAATGACTAATTATAAGAGTTTGAGATTGATGTGGAGAGTTTAAAAGCCACTTATACCCATTTTGTCCCAAAACAGGCTAAAACCAAGAAAACATTGCCTAGAAGCACTAAACAGCTTTGTTAGTGTTTCTGGGGTTAAAATGTGTGTTAATCCAAAGCAACTGACTAATTATATGAGTTTGAGATGGATGTGGAGAGTTTAAAAGCCACTTATACCCATTTGGTCCCAAAGCAAGTTAAAACCAAGAAAACATTGCTTAGAAGCACTAAACAGCTTTGTTAGTGTTTCTGGGGTTAAAATGTTGTAAGTTTGAGAGTAGAGTAATCAAGAGATTATGGAAGAGAGTATGAAAGAGAGTGAAATCGTGTAAAGAGTGAGGAGAGTGAACGATTGAGAGAGAGAGTGTTGGAGAAAGAGAATAAACTCTCTTCTTACTTCTATTAGTATGATACTTACAAACTATTTAAAGACATATACAAATAGGATATTCTCTTAGGATCCTATGCACACTAATATGAGGAGAAAGCGACATCTCCTTATTCTAACATGTGATCTCCTCTTCTCTCTTGCAACTTGCTCCAACGGCTACAAAGGAAGGATCGAGATGAATGGCGACCGTTGGAGGATCTCTTTGGTGGATTGGGCTCATGAAGACTTCTATTTGAGGATGGCCCGTTGGTTGGTCGTACGGACGTCCGTACGGTCGTACGGACAAGTGTGTGTGCCGGTTCATACTCCCCCTCAAGCTTGACTTGGGGAACTAGTCAAGCTTGACAACATAGGCACCCACCTCATTAAAAACCTTAGTATAGAAAAACCTCTTGGGAAAACTATACTTAAGGGAAAAAGAGTGTAGGCGCCAAAACAAAGCAAGTCATGGCCGAGTGAGGTTTAGGAGGCCAAGCTTAGGATGGATGTATTCACACACTTGGGGGCTCGCAGCTTTAGTCAGGACGTCTGCAAGTTGTTCTTTGCTTTCGGTATGGCAAGGTAAGACAACTCCAAGCTTGATTTGTTCTCGGACCTTATGGCAATCCACTTCAATGTGCTTGGTCCGCTCATGGAACACTGAATTGGTTGCTATATGAATGGCTGCTTCGTTATCACAGTGCATGGTGATCGGCTTTGTTGATTCTATTCCAAGATCCTTGAGTAACATCTTCAGCCACATTAGCTCCGTCGTTAGCTTCCTCATAGCTCTATACTCGGATTCGGCACTTGAGAGTGAGACGACCTTTTGCTTCTTGCTCTTCCATGTGACCAGGTTCCCTCCAAGGAACGTGCAATAGCCTGTGGTTGAGCGTCGGTCCCCACGATCTCCGGCATAGTCAGCGTCGCAGTAGCCTACCAACTCGGTGCTCTTGTTGCGTCCCATCCATATGCCTTGGCCGGGTGAGCCCTTGATGTACTTGAGGATCCGTGTCAGCATGTTCCAATGGTGCACGGTGGGGTTCTTCATATGCTGGCTTACCTGGTTCACGGCAAAGCAAATGTCAGGCCGTGTGATAGTTAAATAAATGAGCTTACCGACTAGCCGCCGGTAGAGGCTAACGTCCTCGAATGGAGCGGTGTCAAGCTCCCCCTGTCCTCCATCCTTGTAATTCTCTTCTAGGGGCGTTGTTACTGCCTTAGCTCCTAGTTTTCCTGTTTCACTCAATAAGTCTAGTGCATACTTTCTTTGAGATAACAATAACCCTTCATTTGATCTATAAACTTCTATCCCAAGAAAGTATTTCAACTCTCCAAGATCTTTAATATCAAAAACTGATTTCAAGAATGTTTTAGAGTCTTGAATACCTACCGAGTCACTTCCAGTGATGATGATATCATCAACATACACTAGAATGACTACTATACCTTTGGCGCTTGGTAAGGTGAACAAGGTGTGGTCAGCTTCGGATTTGCGAAAGCCTTTGTCAAGAAGTGTGGTGCTAAGCTTGTGATACCAAGCCCTTGGTGACTGCTTCAAGCCATAGATAGCTTTGTTGAGTTTCAAGACCTTTCCCGGACCAATAGTATCCTCCAAACCCGGTGGTGGTCGCATATACACTTCATCCTCCAGTTCTCCTTGCAAGAAGGCGTTCTTCACGTCCATTTGCCAAAGTTCCCAGTCGAGGTTGGTGGCGAGAGAGAGTACAACTCGAACCGTGTGAAGCTTAGCCACCGGAGCAAACGTATCAAGATAGTCCTCCCCATACGTTTGCGTGAAACCGCGTGCGACTAGGCGGGCTTTGTGGCGTTCAATCTCCCCATTGCTCTTATATTTGATTGTGAAGATATACCGAGAGGTGACAGCCTTCTTGCCCTTGGGTAAGTCAGCCTCGTCCCATGTATGATTTTGCACCATGGCCGTATTCTCGGCATCCACTGCATCTCTCCATACTTTGTGCTGCTTAGCCTCATCATAGGTCTTGGGGATCCAATCCTCATCAATATGGCCAAGAAACACTTGATGCTCTATCGGAAAATGAGCCAAGGTGCACACGGCCTGAATCGGATGAGCAACGGCCATGTTGTTGTAGTACACACGGGTGTTCTTCCAATGACTAGGAGGATACTTGATACGTTGGCTGCGCCGAAGAGGAACTATAGCCCCAGCTTCGGAGTTGGCTCGTCCTGGAGTAATGATCTCCTCAAGCTGGTCAGCCGTCCCCTCGGTTGTTTCGGCCGTGTTGTCCGCGAGTGACTCGGGTGCTTCCTCATGCTGCTCAGTATGGTCATCGGCATGTGTAGCAGGCTCAGGCTCAGTAGATGGCTCAGGTTGTTCTGGTGATGCTGGTCTGGCTGACTCAGTAGTGATCCGATCGTTTTCAAGACCTAGTCGCTCAAGGATTACTCGGAGGTTGCGCGTCCGATCAGATGGTGAATCAGAGAGGTTACGGAGCTCATCCCAATTCTTCTCATCGTAAAAGCCTTGTGTCTCCATGAACTTGACATCACGAGATACTAGAACCCTCCTTGTTGTAGGGTCATAGCACTTATACCCCTTTTGTGTGGTAGAGTAGCCAAGAAACATAGCCTTTGTACTCTTTGCATCAAGCTTGTCTCTTAGCTCACCTGGTCGCAACACATAGCACACACAACCAAACACTCGTAAGTGATCAAATGTAGGTTTGTCATTCGTTAATACCTCAAATGGAGACACATCTTTTAGGATCTTTGTTGGTGTGCGGTTAATAAGATAACAAGCGGCTAGCACAGCATCTCCCCAAAACCTCTTTGGAACCCTTGTGTGAAACATCATAGACCTTGCTACTTCCATGAGATGCCTATTCTTTCTCTCAGCCACTCCATTTTGTTGTGGTGTGTAAGGACAGCTAGTTTGATGAAGAATTCCATGTTTGGCTAGATATTGTTTAAAGGCATGGCTTGTGTACTCTCCACCATTATCTGATCTCAAAATTTTAATCTTGGCATGAAAGTGGTTAGTGACATAATTTTGAAAATTAGTAAAGGCCTCAAGGACTCTATCCTTAGAGGGAAGCAAAGTTATCCAAGTATATTTTGATTTTTCATCAATAAAAGTCACAAAATACTTTTGATTATCTCTAGATAAGCAAGGAGATGTCCAAACATCAGAATGAATTAAATCAAAACATTTTTCATAAATAGTAATAGATTTAGGGAAAACAGCCTTGCAATGTTTACCAAGAATACAAGCCTCACACTCATCATTTTGAAAAGAAACATTAGGAAATATTAAGGATAAAGCTCTTGTGTGAGGGTGTCCTAGCCTAGCATGTAAAATAGAATCACTAGGTTTCATAATAACCGAATTAAAACAAGATGCATTAGAAGATAAGTTCAAGTCCTCAAGCACATAGAGGTCATCCTTGGATCCTCCTTGACCAAGAACCTTACTTGTCTCAATATCCTGAAAATGAACATTGTTAGGACCAAATATAGCATAACAATTTAAATCAGTAGTGGCTCTCTTAACTGATAGCAAGTTAGAAGTAAAGTTTGGCATATAAAATGCCTTAGTCTCCTTATCAAATAGTTTCAAGTTTCCTATGCCTTTAACTGGTACTTTCTCACCATTTGCTATTATTACATTACCATTAGCAGGTTTAATATCACTAATTAGCCTAGAATCACTAATCATGTGATGGGATGCACCAGAATCAACTATGAGGGGTTTAATTTTGTTTGAGGCAAGAAACGCCTTACCGGTGGCCTCTTTGATGGCTTTGATGAGCGCATCAAGGTCGGACCGCCTTACCAGCTCGGACGATGCTGCAGCAAGAGCAGTTCCACTGGTCACTTGTTGAGGCTGCTCAGAGATTGACTCCCCCATGGCTACTGCTTGATGAGCTCTCGGTGGTCCTCCGCGGTTTGGTCGTCCACCTCGGATGGTACCCGGCGGTGGTGCTAGATGAGGGTGTAGAATCCAGCAGCGGCTCTTGAAGTGACCAAGCTTCTTACAATGCTCACAAAATGGCGGGTTGTTCTTGTCCTCCGGCTTGTAGTAGCCCTTGTTTGCTGATGCCGTCTCAGCTTTGTTAGCGGTCACAAGTTCTCCCTTGCCGCCAAACAATCCCATGGAGCCATGCTCCTTTTGAATTTGGTTACAGACATCATCAAGGCTAGGGAGCTTGTCCGACCGTAGAATATGCTTGATAAGGTCATTGTAGGAGGGGTTCAAGGTCAAGAGAAGGCCGAACACCTTATCTTGTTCACGCCTCTCATTCAGAATGGCCGGATCTATAGTCGCCGGCCGGAGCATCTCTAGTTCAGCCCAAAGGGACCTAAACTTCCCAAAGTGCTTGGTGAACTCCATGTCTTCTTGGTTGAGGTTGTTGATGGCCCTCTTAATCTCAAAAATTCGGTTTACATTTGTAACATTCCCAAAAACATTCTTGAGAGTGTCCCACAAGTCTTTTGCTGTCTCGCAATAAGAGTAAGCTTCAAGTATAGGTGCATCTAGGGAGTTTTGAATGATAGCTAGGACTCCCTGATCTTCTTGAAACCACTTGTTCTTTTCATCGACAAGATCCTTGCCGTCTTTGGTGGTCTCGCCACTAGGAGCTTCGCTTGTCTCAACATGGGACCAAAGTCCTCGGCCGCATAGGGCTGTCTTTGTGGTTCTAGCCCACAGTAAGTAATTCTCTCCCTTGAGAGTAACTGGAACAATGAGAGTTTTGGTAGTTTCCATGGAAAAGGATGAAGAGACCGTTGGTTAAAGCTATTGTCCAACGGTTAAAGAAAGAAGATTCAAGAACAAGAAATTTCAAGAACAAGAAAGAGAATGCGGAAGGGAGTGATGGAGATTTGAGGTAAGAACAGAATCAAATCTGCTCTGATACCATGTAAGTTTGAGAGTAGAGTAATCAAGAGATTATGGAAGAGAGTATGAAAGAGAGTGAAATCGTGTAAAGAGTGAGGAGAGTGAACGATTGAGAGAGAGAGTGTTGGAGAAAGAGAATAAACTCTCTTCTTACTTCTATTAGTATGATACTTACAAACTATTTAAAGACATATACAAATAGGATATTCTCTTAGGATCCTATGCACACTAATATGAGGAGAAAGCGACATCTCCTTATTCTAACATGTGATCTCCTCTTCTCTCTTGCAACTTGCTCCAACGGCTACAAAGGAAGGATCGAGATGAATGGCGACCGTTGGAGGATCTCTTTGGTGGATTGGGCTCATGAAGACTTCTATTTGAGGATGGCCCGTTGGTTGGTCGTACGGACGTCCGTACGGTCGTACGGACAAGTGTGTGTGCCGGTTCATAAATGTGTCTCAATCCAATGCAACTTACTAATTATAAGAGTTTGAGATAGATGTGGAGAGTTTAAAAGCCACTTATACCCATTTTGTCCCAAAACAGGCTAAAACCAAGAAAACATTGCTTAGAAGCTCTAAACAGCTTTGTTAGTGTTTCTGGGGTTAAAATGTGTCTTAATCCAAAGCAACTAACTAAATATATGAGTTTGAGATGGATGTGGAAAGTTTAAAAGCCACTTATACCCATTTTGTCCCAAAACAGGTTAAAACCAAGAAAACATTGCTTAGAAGAACTAAACAGCTTTGTTAGTGTTTCTGGGGTTAAAATGTATCTTAATCCAATGCAACTAACTAATTATAAGAGTTTGAGATAGATGTGGATAGTTTAAAAGCCACTTATACACATTTTGTCCCAGAACGGGCTAAAACCAAGAAAACATTGCTTAGAAGCTGTAAACAGTTATGTTAGTGTTTCTGGGGTTAAAATGTGTCTTAATCCAATTCAAATGACTAATTATAAGAGTTTGAGATTGATGTGGAGAGTTTAAAAGCCACTTATACCCATTTTGTCCCAAAACAGGCTAAAACCAAGAAAACATTGCCTAGAAGCTATAAACAGTTTTGTTAGTGTTTCTGGGATTAAAATGTATCTTAATCCAATGCAGCTGACTAGTTATAAGAGTTTGAGATGGATGTGGAGAGTTTAAAAGCCACTTATACCCATTTTGTACCAAAACAGGCTAAAACCAAGAAAACATTGCTTAGAAGAACTAAACAGCTTTGTTAGTGTTTCTGGGGTTAAAATGTATCTTAATCCAATGCAACTAACTAATAATAAGAGTTTGAGATAGATGTGGAGAGTTTAAAAGCCACTTATACACATTTTGTCCCAAAACAGGCTAAAACAAAGAAAACATTGCTTAGAAGCTCTAAACAGCTTTGTTAGTGTTTCTGGGGTTAAAATGTGTCTTAATCCAAAGCAGCTGACTAGTTATAAGAGTTTGAGATGGATGTGGAGAGTTTAAAAGCCTCTTATACACATTTTGTTCCAAAACAGGCTAAAACCAAGAAAACATTGCTTAGAAGCACTAAACAGCTTTGTTAGTGTTTCTGGGGTTAAAATGTGTCTTAATCCAATACAACTAACTAATTATAAGAGTTTGAGATAGATGTGGATAGTTTAAAAGCCACTTATACACATTTTGTCCCAAAACAGGCTAAAACCAAGAAAACATTGCTTAGAAGCTCTAAACAGCTTTGTTAGTGTTTCTGGGGTTAAAATGTGTGTTAATCCAAAGCAACTGACTAAATATATGAGTTTGAGATGGATGTGGAGAGTTTAAAAGCCACTTATACCCATTTTTTCCCAAAACAGGTTAAAACCAAGAAAACATTGCTTAGAAGCACAAAACAGCTTTGTTAGTGTTTCTGGGGTTAAAATGTGTCTTAATCCAATGCAACTAACTAATTATAAGAGTTTGAGATAGATGTGGATAGTTTAAAAGCCACTTATACACATTTTGTCCCAAAACATGCTAAAACCAAGAAAACATTGCTTAGAAGCTGTAAACAGCTATGTTAGTGTTTCTGGGGTTAAAATGTGTCTTAATCCAATGCAAATGACTAATTATAAGAGTTTGAGATTGATGTGGAGAGTTTAAAAGCCACTTATACCCATTTTATCCCAAGACAGGCTAAAACCAAGAAAACATTGCCTAGAAGCTATAAACAGCTTTGTTAGTGTTTCTGGGGTTAAAATGTGTCTTAATCCAATGCAGCTGACTAGTTATAAGAGTTTGAGATGGATGTGGAGAGTTTAAAAGCCACTTATACCCATTTTGTACCAAAACAGGCTAAAACCAAGAAAACATTGCTTAGAAGAACTAAACAGCTTTGTTAGTGTTTCTGGGGTTAAAATGTATCTTAATCCAATGCAACTAACTAATTATAAGAGTTTGAGATAGATGTGGATAGTTTAAAAGCCACTTATACACATTTTGTCCCAAAACATGCTAAAACCAAGAAAACATTGCCTAGAAGCTATAAACAGCTTTGTTAGTGTTTCTGGGATTAAAATGTGTCTTAATCCAATGCAAATGACTAATTATAAGAGTTTGAGATTGATGTGGAGAGTTTAAAAGCCACTTATACCCATTTTGTCCCAAGACAGGCTAAAACCAAGAAAACATTGCCTAGAAGCTATAAACAGCTTTGTTAGTGTTTCTGGGGTTAAAATGTGTCTTAATCCAATGCAGCTGACTAGTTATAAGAGTTTGAGATGGATGTGGAGAGTTTAACAGCCACTTATACCCATTTTGTACCAAAACAGGCTAAAACCAAGAAAACATTGCTTAGAAGAACTAAACAGTTTTGTTAGTGTTTCTGGGGTTAAAATGTATCTTAATCCAATGCAACTAACTAATAATAAGAGTTTGAGATAGATGTGGAGAGTTTAAAAGCCACATATACACATTTTGTCCCAAAACAGGCTAAAATCAAGAAAACATTGCTTAGAAGCTGTAAACAACTATGTTAGTGTTTCTAGGGTTAAAATGTGTCTTAATCCAATGCAAATGACTAATTATAAGAGTTTGAGATTGATATGGAGGGTTTAAAAGCCACTTATACCCAATTTGTCCCAAAACAGGCTAAAATCAAGAAAACATTGCCTAGAAGCTATAAACAGCTTTGTTAGTGTTTCTGGGGTTAAAAGGTGTCTTAATCCAATGCAGCTGACTAGTTATAAGAGTTTGAGATGGATGTGGAGAGTTTAAAAGCCACTTATACCCATTTTGTCCCAAAATGGCTAAAACCAAGAAAACATTGCTTAGAAGCACTAAACAGCTTTGTTAGTGTTTCTGGGGTTAAAATGTGTCTTAATCCAATGCAACTAACTAATTATAAGAGTTTGAGATAGATGTGGATAGTTTAAAAGCCACTTATACCCATTTTTTCCCAAAACAGGTTAAAACCAAGAAAACATTGCTTAGAAGCACAAAACAGCTTTGTTAGTGTTTCTGGGGTTAAAATGTGTCTTAATCCAATGCAACTAACTAATTATAAGAGTTTGAGATAGATGTGGATAGTTTAAAAGCCACTTATACACATTTTGTCCCAAAACATGCTAAAACCAAGAAAACATTGCTTAGAAGCTGTAAACAGCTATGTTAGTGTTTCTGGGGTTAAAATGTGTCTTAATCCAATGCAAATGACTAATTATAAGAGTTTGAGATTGATGTGGAGAGTTTAAAAGCCACTTATACCCATTTTATCCCAAGACAGGCTAAAACCAAGAAAACATTGCCTAGAAGCTATAAACAGCTTTGTTAGTGTTTCTGGGGTTAAAATGTGTCTTAATCCAATGCAGCTGACTAGTTATAAGAGTTTGAGATGGATGTGGAGAGTTTAAAAGCCACTTATACCCATTTTGTACCAAAACAGGCTAAAACCAAGAAAACATTGCTTAGAAGAACTAAACAGCTTTGTTAGTGTTTCTGGGGTTAAAATGTATCTTAATCCAATGCAACTAACTAATTATAAGAGTTTGAGATAGATGTGGATAGTTTAAAAGCCACTTATACACATTTTGTCCCAAAACATGCTAAAACCAAGAAAACATTGCCTAGAAGCTATAAACAGCTTTGTTAGTGTTTCTGGGATTAAAATGTGTCTTAATCCAATGCAAATGACTAATTATAAGAGTTTGAGATTGATGTGGAGAGTTTAAAAGCCACTTATACCCATTTTGTCCCAAGACAGGCTAAAACCAAGAAAACATTGCCTAGAAGCTATAAACAGCTTTGTTAGTGTTTCTGGGGTTAAAATGTGTCTTAATCCAATGCAGCTGACTAGTTATAAGAGTTTGAGATGGATGTGGAGAGTTTAACAGCCACTTATACCCATTTTGTACCAAAACAGGCTAAAACCAAGAAAACATTGCTTAGAAGAACTAAACAGTTTTGTTAGTGTTTCTGGGGTTAAAATGTATCTTAATCCAATGCAACTAACTAATAATAAGAGTTTGAGATAGATGTGGAGAGTTTAAAAGCCACATATACACATTTTGTCCCAAAACAGGCTAAAATCAAGAAAACATTGCTTAGAAGCTGTAAACAACTATGTTAGTGTTTCTAGGGTTAAAATGTGTCTTAATCCAATGCAAATGACTAATTATAAGAGTTTGAGATTGATATGGAGGGTTTAAAAGCCACTTATACCCAATTTGTCCCAAAACAGGCTAAAATCAAGAAAACATTGCCTAGAAGCTATAAACAGCTTTGTTAGTGTTTCTGGGGTTAAAAGGTGTCTTAATCCAATGCAGCTGACTAGTTATAAGAGTTTGAGATGGATGTGGAGAGTTTAAAAGCCACTTATACCCATTTTGTCCCAAAATGGCTAAAACCAAGAAAACATTGCTTAGAAGCACTAAACAGCTTTGTTAGTGTTTCTGGGGTTAAAATGTGTCTTAATCCAATGCAACTAACTAATTATAAGAGTTTGAGATAGATGTGGATAGTTTAAAAGCCACTTATACCCATTTTGTACCAAAACAGGCTAAAACCAAGAAAACATTGCTTAGAAGAACTAAACAGCTTTGTTAGTGTTTATGGGGTTAAAATGTATCTTAATCCAATGCAACTAACTAATAATAAGAGTTTGAGATAGATGTGGAGAGTTTAAAAGCCACATATACCCATTTTGTCCCAAAACAGGCTAAAACCAAGAAAACATTTCTTAGAAGCTGTACACAACTATGTTAGTGTTTCTAGGGTTAAAATGTGTCTTAATCCAATGCAAATGACTAATTATAAGAGTTTGAGATTGATATGGAGGGTTTAAAAGCCACTTATACCCAATTTGTCCCAAAACAGGCTAAAATCAAGAAAACATTGCCTAGAAGCTATAAACAGCTTTGTTAGTGTTTCTGGGGTTAAAAGGTGTCTTAATCCAATGCAGCTGACTAGTTATAAGAGTTTGAGATGGATGTGGAGAGTTTAAAAGCCACTTATACCCATTTTGTACCAAAACAGGCTAAAACCAAGAAAACATTGCTTAGCAGAACTAAACAGCTTTGTTAGTGTTTCTGGGGTTAAAATGTATCTTAATCCAATGCAACTAACTAATAATAAGAGTTTGAGATAGATGTGGAGAGTTTAAAAGCCACTTATACACATTTTGTCCCAAAACAGGCTAAAACCAAGAAAACATTTCTTAGAAGCTGTACACAACTATGTTAGTGTTTCTAGGGTTAAAATGTGTCTTAATCCAATGCAAATGACTAATTATAAGAGTTTGAGATTGATGTGGAGAGTTTAAAAGCCACTTATACCCATTTTGTCCCAAGACAGGCTAAAACCAAGAAAACATTGCCTAGAAGCTATAAACAGCTTTGTTAGTGTTTCTGGGGTTAAAATGTGTCTTAATCCAATGCAGCTGACTAGTTATAAGAGTTTGAGATGGATGTGGAGAGTTTAAAAGCCACTTATACCCATTTTGTACCAAAACAGGCTAAAACCAAGAAAACATTGCTTAGAAGAACTAAACAGTTTTGTTAGTGTTTCTGGGGTTAAAATGTATCTTAATCCAATGCAACTAACTAATAATATGAGTTGGAGATAGATGTGGAGAGTTTAAAAGCCACATATACCCATTTTGTCCCAAAACAGGCTAAAACCAAGAAAACATTTCTTAGAAGCTGTAAACAACTATGTTAGTGTTTCTAGGGTTAAAATGTGTCTTAATCCAATGCAAATGACTAATTATAAGAGTTTGAGATTGATATGGAGGGTTTAAAAGCCACTTATACCCAATTTGTCCCAAAACAGGCTAAAATCAAGAAAACATTGCCTAGAAGCTATAAACAGCTTTGTTAGTGTTTCTGGGGTTAAAAGGTGTCTTAATCCAATGCAGCTGACTAGTTATAAGAGTTTGAGATGGATGTGGAGAGTTTAAAAGCCACTTATACCCATTTTGTCCCAAAATGGCTAAAACCAAGAAAACATTGCTTAGAAGCACTAAACAGCTTTGTTAGTGTTTCTGGGGTTAAAATGTGTCTTAATCCAATGCAACTAACTAATTATAAGAGTTTGAGATAGATGTGGATAGTTTAAAAGCCACTTATACCCATTTTGTACCAAAACAGGCTAAAACCAAGAAAACATTGCTTAGAAGAACTAAACAGCTTTGTTAGTGTTTCTGGGGTTAAAATGTATCTTAATCCAATGCAACTAACTAATAATAAGAGTTTGAGATAGATGTGGAGAGTTTAAAAGCCACATATACCCATTTTGTCCCAAAACAGGCTAAAACCAAGAAAACATTTCTTAGAAGCTGTACACAACTATGTTAGTGTTTCTAGGGTTAAAATGTGTCTTAATCCAATGCAAATGACTAATTATAAGAGTTTGAGATTGATATGGAGGGTTTAAAAGCCACTTATACCCAATTTGTCCCAAAACAGGCTAAAATCAAGAAAACATTGCCTAGAAGCTATAAACAGCTTTGTTAGTGTTTCTGGGGTTAAAAGGTGTCTTAATCCAATGCAGCTGACTAGTTATAAGAGTTTGAGATGGATGTGGAGAGTTTAAAAGCCACTTATACCCATTTTGTACCAAAACAGGCTAAAACCAAGAAAACATTGCTTAGCAGAACTAAACAGCTTTGTTAGTGTTTCTGGGGTTAAAATGTATCTTAATCCAATGCAACTAACTAATAATAAGAGTTTGAGATAGATGTGGAGAGTTTAAAAGCCACTTATACCCATTTTGTCCCAAAAAGGCTAAAACCAAGGAAACATTGCTTAGAAGCACTAAACAGCTTTGTTAGTGTTTCTGGGGTTAAAATGTGTCTTAATCCAATGCAACTAACTAATTATAAGAGTTTGAGATAGATTTGGATAGTTTGAAAGCCACTTATACCCATTTTGTCCCAAAACAGGTTAAAACCAAGAACACATTGCTCAGAAGCACTAAACAGCTTTGTTAGTGTTTCTGGGGTTAAAATGTGTCTTAATCCAATGCAACTAACTAATTATAAGAGTTTGAGATAGATGTGGATAGTTTAAAAGCAGCTTATACACATTTTGTCCCAAAAGAGGCTAAAACCAAGAAAACATTGCTTAGAAGCTGTAAACAGCTATGTTAGTGTTTCTGGGGTTAAAACGTGTCTTAATCCAATGCAAATGACTAATTATAAGAGATTGAGATTGATGTGGAGAGTTTAAAAGCCACTTATACCCATTTTGTCCCAAAACAGGCTAAAACCAAGAAAACATTGCGTAGAAGCTGTAAACAGCTTTGTTAGTGTTTCTAGGGTTAAAATGTGTCTTAATCCAATGCAACTGACTAATTATAAGAGTTTGAGATTGATGTGGAGAGTTTAAAAGCCACTTATACCCATTTTGTCCCAAAGCAGGTTAAAACCAAGAAAACATTGCCTAGAAGCACTAAACAGCTTTGTTAGTGTTTCTGGGGTTAAAATGTGTGTTAATCCAAAGCAACTGACTAATTATATGAGTTTGAGATGGATGTGGAGAGTTTAAAAGCCACTTATACCCATTTTGTCCCAAAGCAGGTTAACAACAAGAAAACATTGCTTAGAAGCACTAAACAGCTTTGTTAGTGTTTCTGGGGTTAAAATGTGTCTTAATCCAATGCAAATTACTAATTATAAGAGTTTGAGATAGATGTGGAGAGTTTAAAAGCCACTTATACCCATTTTGTCCCAAAACAGGCTAAAACCAAGAAAACATTGCTTAGAAGCTCTAAATAGCTTTGTTAGTGTTTATGGGGTTAAAATGTGTCTTAATCCAAAGCAACTAACTAAATATATGAGTTTGAGATGGATGTGGAGAGTTTAAAAGCCACTTATACCCATTTTGTCCCAAAACAGGTACCAAGAAAACATTGCTTAGAAGCACTAAACAGCTTTGTTAGTGTTTCTGGGGTTAAAATGTGTCTTAATCCAATCCAACTAACTAATTATAAGAGTTTGAGATAGATGTGGATAGTTTAAAAGCCACTTATACACATTTTGTCCCAAAAGAGGCTAAAAGCAAGAAAACATTGCTTAGAAGCTGTAACAGCTATGTTAGCATTTCTGGGGTTAAAATGTGTCTTAATCCAATGCAACTGACTAATTATAAGAGTTTGAGATGGATGTGGAGAGTTTAAAAGCCTCTTATACCCATTTTGTCCCAAAACAGGCTAAAACCAAGAAAACATTGCTTAGAAGCACTAAACAGTTTTGTTAGTGTTTCTGGGGTTAAAATGTGTCTTAATCCAATGCAACTAACTAATTATAAGAGTTTGAGATAGATGTGGATAGTTTAAAAGCCACTTATACACATTTTGTCCCAAAAGAGGCTAAAACCAAGAAAACATTGCTTAGAAGCTGTAAACAGCTATGTTAGCATTTCTGGGGTTAAAATGTGTCTTAATCCAATGCAACTGACTAATTATAAGAGTTTGAGATGGATGTGGAGAGTTTAAAAGCCACTTATACCCATTTTGTCCCAAGACAGGCTAAAACCAAGAAAACATTGCCTAGAAGCTATAAACAGCTTTGTTAGTGTTTCTGGGGTTAAAATGTGTCTTAATCCAATGCAGCTGACTAGTTATAAGAGTTTAAGATGGATGTGGAGAGTTTAAAAGCCACTTATACCCATTTTGTACCAAAACAGGCTAAAACCAAGAAAACATTGCTTAGAAGAACTAAACAGCTTTGTTAGTGTTTCTGGGGTTAAAATGTGTCTTAATCCAATGCAACTAACTAATTATAAGAGTTTGAGATAGATGTGGATAGTTTAAAAGCCACTTATACACATTTTGTCCCAAAACATGCTAAAACCAAGAAAACGTTGCTTAGAAGCTGTAAACAGCTATGTTAGTGTTTCTGGGGTTAAAATGTGTCTTAATCCAATGCAAATGACTAATTATAAGAGTTTGAGATTGATGTGGAGAGTTTAAAAGCCACTTATACCCATTTTGTCCCAAGACAGGCTAAAACCAAGAAAACATTGCTTAGAAGCACTAAACAGTTTTGTTAGTGTTTCTGGGGATAAAATGTGTCTTAATCCAATGCAACTAACTAATTATAGGAGTTTGAGATAGATGTGGATAGTTTAAAAGCCACTTATACACATTTTGTCCCAAAACAGGCTAAAACCAAGAAAACATTGCTTAGAAGCTGTAACAGCTATGTTAGCATTTCTGGGGTTAAAATGTGTCTTAATCCAATGCAACTGACTAATTATAAGAGTTTGAGATGGATGTGGAGAGTTTAAAAGCCTCTTATACCCATTTTGTCCCAAAACAGGCTAAAACCAAGAAAACATTGCTTAGAAGCACTAAACAGTTTTGTTAGTGTTTCTGGGGTTAAAATGTGTCTTAATCCAATGCAACTAACTAATTATAAGAGTTTGAGATAGATGTGGATAGTTTAAAAGCCACTTATACACATTTTGTCCCAAAACAGGCTAAAACCAAGAAAACATTGCTTAGAAGCTGTAAACAGCTATGTTAGTGTTTCTGGGGTTAAAATGTGTCTTAATCCAATGCAAATGACTAATTATAAGAGATTGAGATTGATGTGGAGAGTTTAAAAGCCACTTATACCCATTTTATCCCAAAGCAGGCTAAAACCAAGAAAACATTGCCTAGAAGCACTAAACAGCTTTGTTAGTGTTTTTGGGGTTAAAAAGTGTGTTAATCCAAAGCAACTGACTAATTATATGAGTTTGAGATGGATGTGGAGAGTTTAAAAGCCACTTATACCCATTTTGTCCCAAAGCAGGTTAAAACCAAGAAAACATTGCTTAGAAGCACTAAACAGCTTTGTTAGTGTTTCTGGGGTTAAAATGTGTCTTAATCCAATCCAACTAACTAATTATAAGAGTTTGAGATAGATGTGGATAGTTTAAAAGCCACTTATACACATTTTGTCCCAAAAGAGGCTAAAACCAAGAAAACATTGCTTAGAAGCTGTAAACAGCTATGTTAGCATTTCTGGGGTTAAAATGTGTCTTAATCCAATGCAACTGACTAATTATAAGAGTTTGAGATGGATGTGGAGAGTTTAAAAGCCACTTATACCCATTTTGTCCCAAGACAGGCTAAAACCAAGAAAACATTGCCTAGAAGCTATAAACAGCTTTGTTAGTGTTTCTGGGGTTAAAATGTGTCTTAATCCAATGCAGCTGACTAGTTATAAGAGTTTAAGATGGATGTGGAGAGTTTAAAAGCCACTTATACCCATTTTGTACCAAAACAGGCTAAAACCAAGAAAACATTGCTTAGAAGAACTAAACAGCTTTGTTAGTGTTTCTGGGGTTAAAATGTGTCTTAATCCAATGCAACTAACTAATTATAAGAGTTTGAGATAGATGTGGATAGTTTAAAAGCCACTTATACACATTTTGTCCCAAAACATGCTAAAACCAAGAAAACGTTGCTTAGAAGCTGTAAACAGCTATGTTAGTGTTTCTGGGGTTAAAATGTGTCTTAATCCAATGCAAATGACTAATTATAAGAGTTTGAGATTGATGTGGAGAGTTTAAAAGCCACTTATACCCATTTTGTCCCAAGACAGGCTAAAACCAAGAAAACATTGCTTAGAAGCACTAAACAGTTTTGTTAGTGTTTCTGGGGATAAAATGTGTCTTAATCCAATGCAACTAACTAATTATAGGAGTTTGAGATAGATGTGGATAGTTTAAAAGCCACTTATACACATTTTGTCCCAAAACAGGCTAAAACCAAGAAAACATTGCTTAGAAGCTGTAACAGCTATGTTAGCATTTCTGGGGTTAAAATGTGTCTTAATCCAATGCAACTGACTAATTATAAGAGTTTGAGATGGATGTGGAGAGTTTAAAAGCCTCTTATACCCATTTTGTCCCAAAACAGGCTAAAACCAAGAAAACATTGCTTAGAAGCACTAAACAGTTTTGTTAGTGTTTCTGGGGTTAAAATGTGTCTTAATCCAATGCAACTAACTAATTATAAGAGTTTGAGATAGATGTGGATAGTTTAAAAGCCACTTATACACATTTTGTCCCAAAACAGGCTAAAACCAAGAAAACATTGCTTAGAAGCTGTAAACAGCTATGTTAGTGTTTCTGGGGTTAAAATGTGTCTTAATCCAATGCAAATGACTAATTATAAGAGATTGAGATTGATGTGGAGAGTTTAAAAGCCACTTATACCCATTTTGTCCCAAAACAGGCTAAAACCAAGAAAACATTGCGTAGAAGCTGTAAACAGCTTTGTTAGTGTTTCTAGGGTTAAAATGTGTCTTAATCCAATGCAACTGACTAATTATAAGAGTTTGAGATGGATGTGGAGAGTTTAAAAGCCACTTATACCCATTTTGTCCCAAAGCAGGTTAAAACCAAGAAAACATTGCCTAGAAGCACTAAACAGCTTTTTTTAGTGTTTCTGGGGTTAAAATGTGTGTTAATCCAAAGCAACTGACTAATTATATGAGTTTGAGATGGATGTGGAGAGTTTAAAAGCCACTTATACCCATTTTGTCCCAAAGCAGGTTAACACCAAGAAAACATTGCTTAGAAGCACTAAACAGCTTTGTTAGTGTTTCTGGGGTTAAAATGTGTCTTAATCCAATGCAAATTACTAATTATAAGAGTTTGAGATAGATGTGGAGAGTTTAAAAGCCACTTATACCCATTTTGTCCCAAAACAGGTTAAAACCAAGAAAACATTGCTTAGAAGCACTAAACAACTTTGTTAGTGTTTCTGGGGTTAAAATGTGTCTTAATCCAATGCAACTAACTAATTATAAGAGTTTGAGATAGATGTGGATAGTTTAAAAGCCACTTATACACATTTTGTCCCAAAAGAGGCTAAAACCAAGAAAACATTGCTTAGAAGCTGTAAACAGCTATGTTAGCATTTATGGGGTTAAAATGTGTCTTAATCCAATGCAACTAACTAATTATAAGAGTTTGAGATGGATGTGGAGAGTTTAAAAGCCTCTTATACCCATTTTGTCCCAAAACAAGCTAAAACCAAGAAAACATTGCTTAGAAGCACTAAACAGCTTTGTTAGTGTTTCTGGGGTTAAAATGTGTCTTAATCCAATGCAACTAACTAATTATAAGAGTTTGAGATAGATGTGGATAGTTTAAAAGCCACTTATACACATTTTGTCCCAAAACAGGCTAAAACCAAGAAAACATTGCTTAGAAGCTGTAAACAGCTATGTTAGTGTTTCTGGGGTTAAAATGTGTCTTAATCCAATGCAAATGACTAATTATAAGAGATTGGGATTGATGTGGAGAGTTTAAAAGCCACTTATACCCATTTTGTCCCAAAACAGGCTAAAACCAAGAAAACATTGCGTAGAAGCTGTAAACAGCTTTGTTAGTGTTTCTAGGGTTAAAATGTGTCTTAATCCAATGCAACTGACTAATTATAAGAGTTTGAGATGGATGTGGAGAGTTTAAAAGACTCTTATACACATTTTGTTCCAAAACAGGCTAAAACCAAGAAAACATTGCTTAGAAGCACTAAACAGCTTTGTTAGTGTTTCTGGGGTTAAAATGTGTCTTAATCCAATGCAACTAACTAATTATAAGAGTTTGAGATAGATGTGGATAGTTTAAAAGCCACTTATACACATTTTACCCCAAAACAGGGTAAAACCAAGAAAACATTGCTCAGAAAGCTGTAAACAGCTATGTTAGTGTTTCTGGGGTTAAAATGTGTCTTAATCCAATGCAAATGACTAATTATAAGAGTTTGAGATTGATGTGGAGAGTTTAAAAGCCACTTATACCCATTTTATCCCAAAGCAGGCTAAAACCAAGAAAACATTGCCTAGAAGCACTAAACAGCTTTGTTAGTGTTTTTGGGGTTATAAAGTGTGTTAATCCAAAGCAACTGACTAATTATATGAGTTTGAGATGGATGTGGAGAGTTTAAAAGCCACTTATACCCATTTTGTCCCAAAGCAGGTTAAAACCAAGAAAACATTGCTTAGAAGCACTAAACAGCTTTGTTAGTGTTTCTGGGGTTAAAATGTGTCTTAATCCAATGCAACTAACTAATTATAAGAGTTTGAGATAGATGTGGAGAGTTTAAAAGCCACTTATACCCATTTTGTCCCAAAACAGGCTAAAACCAAGAAAACATTGCTTAGAAGCTCTAAACAGCTTTGTTAGTGTTTCTGGGGTTAAAATGTGTCTTAATCCAAAGCAACTAACTAAATATATGAGTTTGAGATGGATGTGGAGAGTTTAAAAGCCACTTATACCCATTTTGTCCCAAAACAGGTTAAAACCAAGAAAACATTGCTTAGAAGCACTAAATAGCTTTGTTAGTGTTTCTGGGGTTAAAATGTGTCTTAATCCAATGCAACTAACTAATTATAAGAGTTTGAGATAGATGTGGATAGTTTAAAAGCCACTTATACACATTTTGTCCCAAAACAGGCTAAAACCAAGAAAATATTGCTTAGAAGCTGTAAACAGCTATGTTAGTGTTTCTGGGGTTAAAATGTGTCTTAATCCAATGCAAATGACTAATTATAAGAGATTGAGATTGATGTGGAGAGTTTAAAAGCCACTTATACCCATTTTGTCCCAAAACAGGCTAAAACCAAGAAAACATTGCCTAGAAGCTATAAACAGCTTTGTTAGTGTTTCTGGGGTTAAAATGTGTCTTAATCCAATGCAGCTGACTAGTTATAAGAGTTTGAGATGGATGTAGAGAGTTTAAAAGCCACTTATACCCATTTTGTACCAAAACAGGCTAAAACCAAGAAAACATTGCTTAGAAGAACTAAACAGCTTTGTTAGTGTTTCTGGGGTTAAAATGTACCTTAATCCAATGCAACTGACTAATTATAAGAGTTTGAGATGGATGTGGAGAGTTTAAAAGACTCTTATACACATTTTGTTCCAAAACAAGCTAAAACCAAGAAAACATTGCTTAGAAGCACTAAACAGCTTTGTTAGTGTTTCTGGGGTTAAAATGTGTCTTAATCCAATGCAACTAACTAATTATAAGAGTTTGAGATAGATGTGGATAGTTTAAAAGCCACATACACATTTTGTCCCAAAACAGGCTAAAACCAAGAAAACATTGCTTAGAAGCTGTAAACAGCTATGTTAGTGTTTCTAGGGTTAAAATGTGTCTTAATCCAATGCAAATGACTAATTATAAGAGTTTGAGATTGATGTGGAGAGTTTAAAAGCCTCTTATACCCATTTTGTCCCAAAATAGGCTAAAACCAAGAAAACATTGCTTAGAAGCACTAAACAGTTTTGTTAGTGTTTCTGGGGTTAAAATGTGTCTTAATCCAATGCAACTAACTAATTATAAGAGTTTGAGATAGATGTGGATAGTTTAAAAGCCACTTATACCCAATTTGTCCCAAAACAGGCTAAAATCAAGAAAACATTGCCTAGAAGCTATAAACAGCTTTGTTAGTGTTTCTGGGGTTAAAAGGTGTCTTAATCCAATGCAGCTGACTAGTTATAAGAGTTTGAGATGGATGTGGAGAGTTTAAAAGCCACTTATACCCATTTTGTACCAAAACAGGCTAAAACCAAGAAAACATTGCTTAGAAGAACTAAACAGCTTTGTTAGTGTTTCTGGGGTTAAAATGTATCTTAATCCAATGCAACTAACTAATAATAAGAGTTTGAGATAGATGTGGAGAGTTTAAAAGCCACTTATACCCATTTTGTCCCAAAAAGGCTAAAACCAAGAAAACATTGCTTAGAAGCACTAAACAGCTTTATTAGTGTTTCTGGGGTTAAAATGTGTCTTAATCCAATGCAACTAACTAATTATAAGAGTTTGAGATAGATGTGGATAGTTTAAAAGCCACTTATACACATTTTGTCCCAAAAGAGGCTAAAACCAAGAAAACATTGCTTAGAAGCTGTAAACAGCTATGTTAGCATTTATGGGGTTAAAATGTGTCTTAATCCAATGCAACTGACTAATTATAAGAGTTTGAGATTGATGTGGAGAGTTTAAAAGCCACTTATACCCATTTTGTCCCAAAACAGGTTAAAACCAAGAAAACATTGCTTAGAAGCACTAAACAGCTTTGTTAGTGTTTCTGGGGTTAAAATGTGTCTTAATCCAATGCAACTAACTAATTATAAGAGTTTGAGATAGATGTGGATAGTTTAAAAGCCACTTATACACATTTTGTCCCAAAAGAGGCTAAAACCAAGAAAACATTGCTTAGAAGCTGTAAACAGCTATGTTAGCATTTATGGGGTTAAAATGTGTCTTAATCCAATGCAACTGACTAATTATAAGAGTTTGAGATTGATGTGGAGAGTTTAAAAGCCTCTTATACCCATTTTGTCCGAAAATAGGCTAAAACCAAGAAAACATTGCATAGAAGCACTAAACAGTTTTGTTAGTGTTTCTGGGGTTAAAATGTGTCTTAATCCAATGCAACTAACTAATTATAAGAGTTTGAGATAGATGTGGATAGTTTAAAAGCCACTTATACACATTTTGTCCCAAAACAGGCTAAAACCAAGAAAACATTGCTTAGAAGCTGTAAACAGCTATGTTAGTGTTTCTGGGGTTAAAATGTGTCTTAATCCAATGCAAATGACTAATTATAAGAGATTGAGATTGATGTGGAGAGTTTAAAAGCCACTTATACCCATTTTGTCCCAAAACAGGCTAAAACCAAGAAAACATTGCGTAGAAGCTGTAAACAGCCTTGTTAGTGTTTCTAGGGTTAAAATGTGTCTTAATCCAATGCAACTGACTAATTATAAGAGTTTGAGATGGATGTGGAGAGTTTAAAAGACTCTTATACACATTTTGTTCCAAAACAGGCTAAAACCAAGAAAACATTGCTTAGAAGCACTAAACAGCTTTGTTAGTGTTTCTGGGGTTAAAATGTGTCTTAATCCAATGCAACTAACTAATTATAAGAGTTTGAGATAGATGTGGATAGTTTAAAAGCCACTTATACACATTTTATCCCAAAACAGGCTAAAACCAAGAAAACATTGCTTAGAAGCTGTAAACAGCTATGTTAGTGTTTCTGGGGTTAAAATGTGTCTTAATCCAATGCAAATGACTAATTATAAGAGATTGAGATTGATGTGGAGAGTTTAAAAGCCACTTATACCCATTTTCTCCCAAAACAGGCTAAAACCAAGAAAACATTGCGTAGAAGCTGGAAACAGCTTTGTTAGTGTTTCTAGGGTTAAAATGTGTCTTAATCCAATGCAAATGACTAATTATAAGAGTTTGAGATTGATGTGGAGAGTTTAAAAGCCACTTATACCCATTTTATCCCAAAGCAGGCTAAAACCAAGAAAACATTGCCTAGAAGAACTAAACAGCTTTGTTAGTGTTTCTGGGGTTAAAATGTGTGTTAATCCAAAGCAACTGACTAATTATATGAGTTTGAGATGGATGTGGAGAGTTTAAAAGCCACTTATACCCATTTTGTCCCAAAGCAGGTTAAAACCAAGAAAACATTGGTTAGAAGCACTAAACAGCTTTGTTAGTGTTTCTGGGGTTAAAATGTGTCTTAATCCAATGCAACTAACTAATTATAAGAGTTTGAGATAGATGTGGAGAGTTTAAAAGCCACTTATACCCATTTTGTCCCAAAACAGGCTAAAACCAAGAAAACATTGCTTAGAAGCTCTAAACAGTTTTGTTAGTGTTTCTGGGGTTAAAATGTGTCTTAATCCAAAGCAACTAACTAAATATATGAGTTTGAGATGGATGTGGAGAGTTTAAAAGCCACTTATACCCATTTTGTCCCAAAGCAGGTTAAAACCAAGAAAACATTGGTTAGAAGCACTAAACAGCTTTGTTAGTGTTTCTGGGGTTAAAATGTGTCTTAATCCAATGCAACTAACTAATTATAAGAGTTTGAGATAGATGTGGAGAGTTTAAAAGCCACTTATACCCATTTTGTCCCAAAACAGGTTAAAACCAAGAAAACATTGCTTAGAAGCACTAAACAGCTTTGTTAGTGTTCTGGGGTTAAAATGTGTCTTAATCCAATGCAACTAACTAATTATAAGAGTTTGAGATAGATGTGGATAGTTTAAAAGCCACTTATACACATTTTGTCCCAAAACAGGCTAAAACCAAGAAAACATTGCTTAGAAGCTGTAAACAGCTATGTTAGTGTTTCTGGGGTTAAAATGTGTCTTAATCCAATGCAAATGACTAATTATAAGAGATTGAGATTGATGTGGAGAGTTTAAAAGCCACTTATACCCATTTTGTCCCAAAACAGGCTAAAACCAAGAAAACATTGCCTAGAAGCTATAAACAGCTTTGTTAGTGTTTCTGGGGTTAAAATGTGTCTTAATCCAATGCAGCTGACTAGTTATAAGAGTTTGAGATGGATGTGGAGAGTTTAAAAGCCACTTATACCCATTTTGTACCAAAACAGGCTAAAACCAAGAAAACATTGCTTAGAAGAACTAAACAGCTTTGTTAGTGTTTCTGGGGTTAAAATGTACCTTAATCTAATGCAACTGACTAATTATAAGAGTTTGAGATTGATGTGGAGAGTTTAAAAGACTCTTATACACATTTTGTTCTAAAACAGGCTAAAACCAAGAAAACATTGCTTAGAAGCACTAAACAGCTTTGTTAGTGTTTCTGGGGTTAAAATGTGTCTTAATCCAATGCAACTAACTAATTATAAGAGTTTGAGATAGATGTGGATAGTTTAAAAGCCACTTATACACATTTTGTCCCAAAACAGGCTAAAACCAAGAAAACATTGCTTATAAGCTGTAAACAGCTATGTTAGTGTTTCTGGGGTTAAAATGTGTCTTAATCCAATGCAAATGACTAATTATAAGAGATTGAGATTGATGTGGAGAGTTTAAAAGCCACTTATACCCATTTTCTCCCAAAACAGGCTAAAACCAAGAAAACATTGCGTAGAAGCTGGAAACACCTTTGTTAGTGTTTCTAGGGTTAAAATGTGTCTTAATCCAATGCAACTGACTAATTATAAGAGTTTGAGATGGATGTGGAGAGTTTAAAAGACTCTTATACACATTTTGTTCCAAAACAGGCTAAAACCAAGAAAACATTGCTTAGAAGCACTAAACAGCTATGTTAGTGTTTCTGGGGTTAAAATGTGTCTTAATCCAATGCAACTAACTAATTATAAGAGTTTGAGATAGATGTGGATAGTTTAAAAGCCACTTATACCCAATTTGTCCCAAAACAGGCTAAAATCAAGAAAACATTGCCTAGAAGCTATAAACAGCTTTGTTAGTGTTTCTGGGGTTAAAAGGTGTCTTAATCCAGTGCAGCTGACTAGTTATAAGAGTTTGAGATGGATGTGGAGAGTTTAAAAGCCACTTATACCCATTTTGTACCAAAACAGGCTAAAACCAAGAAAACATTGCTTAGAAGAACTAAACAGCTTTGTTAGTGTTTCTGGGGTTAAAATGTATCTTAATCCAATGCAACTAACTAATTATAAGAGTTTGAGATAGATGTGGATAGTTTAAAAGCCACTTATACACATATTATCCCAAAACAGGCTAAAACCAAGAAAACATTGCTTAGAAGCTGTAAACAGCTATGTTAGTGTTTCTGGGGTTAAAATGTGTCTTAATCCAATGCAAATGACTAATTATAAGAGTTTGAGATTGATGTGGAGAGTTTAAAAGCCACTTTTACCCATTTTGTCCCAAAGCAGGTTAAAACCAAGAAAACATTGCTTAGAAGCACTAAACAGCTTTGTTAGTGTTTCTGGGGTTAAAATGTGTCTTAATCCAATGCAACTAACTAATTATAAGAGTTTGAGATAGATGTGGATAGTTTAAAAGCCACTTATACCCAATTTGTCCCAAAACAGGCTAAAATCAAGAAAACATTGCCTAGAAGCTATAAACAGCGTTGTTAGTGTTTCTGGGGTTAAAAGGTGTCTTAATCCAATGCAGCTGACTAGTTATAAGAGTTTGAGATGGATGTGGAGAGTTTAAAAGCCACTTATACCCATTTTGTACCAAAACAGGCTAAAACCAAGAAAACATTGCTTAGAAGAACTAAACAGCTTTGTTAGTGTTTTTGGGGTTAAAATGTATCTTAATCCAATGCAACTAACTAATAATAAGAGTTTGAGATAGATGTGGAGAGTTTAAAAGCCACTTATACCCATTTTGTCCCAAAAAGGCTAAAACCAAGAAAACATTGCTTAGAAGCACTAAACAGCTTTATTAGTGTTTCTGGGGTTAAAATGTGTCTTAATCCAATGCAACTAACTAATTATAAGAGTTTGAGATAGATGTGGATAGTTTAAAAGCCACTTATACCCATTTTGTCCCAAAACAGGTTAAAACCAAGAACACATTGCTTAGAAGCACTAAACAGCTTTGTTAGTGTTTCTGGGGTTTAAATGTGTCTTATATGAACCGGCACACACACTTGTCCGTACGACCGTACGGACGTCCGTACGACCAACCAACGGGCCATCCTCAAATAGAAGTCTTCATGAGCCCAATCCACCAAAGAGATCCTCCAACGGTCGCCATTCATCTCGATCCTTCCTTTGTAGCCGTTGGAGCAAGTTGCAAGAGAGAAGAGGAGATCACATGTTAGAATAAGGAGATGTCGCTTTCTCCTCATATTAGTGTGCATAGGATCCTAAGAGAATATCCTATTTGTATATGTCTTTAAATAGTTTGTAAGTATCATACTAATAGAAGTAAGAAGAGAGTTTATTCTCTTTCTCCAACACTCTCTCTCTCAATCGTTCACTCTCCTCACTCTTTACACGATTTCACTCTCTTTCATACTCTCTTCCATAATCTCTTGATTACTCTACTCTCAAACTTACATGGTATCAGAGCAGATTTGATTCTGTTCTTGCCTCAAATCTCCATCACTCCCTTCCGCATTCTCTTTCTTGTTCTTGAAATTTCTTGTTCTTGAATCTTCTTTCTTTAACCGTTGGACAATAGCTTTAACCAACGGTCTCTTCATCCTTTTCCATGGAAACTACCAAAACTCTCATTGTTCCAGTTACTCTCAAGGGAGAGAATTACTTACTGTGGGCTAGAACCACAAAGACAGCCCTATGCGGCCGAGGACTTTGGTCCCATGTTGAGACAAGCGAAGCTCCTAGTGGCGAGACCACCAAAGACGGCAAGGATCTTGTCGATGAAAAGAACAAGTGGTTTCAAGAAGATCAGGGAGTCCTAGCTATCATTCAAAACTCCCTAGATGCACCTATACTTGAAGCTTACTCTTATTGCGAGACAGCAAAAGACTTGTGGGACACTCTCAAGAATGTTTTTGGGAATGTTACAAATGTAAACCGAATTTTTGAGATTAAGAGGGCCATCAACAACCTCAACCAAGAAGACATGGAGTTCACCAAGCACTTTGGGAAGTTTAGGTCCCTTTGGGCTGAACTAGAGATGCTCCGGCCGGCGACTATAGATCCGGCCATTCTGAATGAGAGGCGTGAACAAGATAAGGTGTTCGGCCTTCTCTTGACCTTGAACCCCTCCTACAATGACCTTATCAAGCATATTCTACGGTCGGACAAGCTCCCTAGCCTTGATGATGTCTGTAACCAAATTCAAAAGGAGCATGGCTCCATGGGATTGTTTGGCGGCAAGGGAGAACTTGTGACCGCTAACAAAGCTGAGACGGCATCAGCAAACAAGGGCTACTACAAGCCGGAGGACAAGAACAACCCGCCATTTTGTGAGCATTGTAAGAAGCTTGGTCACTTCAAGAGCCGCTGCTGGATTCTACACCCTCATCTAGCACCACCGCCGGGTACCATCCGAGGTGGACGACCAAACCGCGGAGGACCACCGAGAGCTCATCAAGCAGTAGCCATGGGGGAGTCAATCTCTGAGCAGCCTCAACAAGTGACCAGTGGAACTGCTCTTGCTGCAGCATCGTCCGAGCTGGTAAGGCGGTCCGACCTTGATGCGCTCATCAAAGCCATCAAAGAGGCCACCGGTAAGGCGTTTCTTGCCTCAAACAAAATTAAACCCCTCATAGTTGATTCTGGTGCATCCCATCACATGATTAGTGATTCTAGGCTAATTAGTGATATTAAACCTGCTAATGGTAATGTAATAATAGCAAATGGTGAGAAAGTACCAGTTAAAGGCATAGGAAACTTGAAACTATTTGATAAGGAGACTAAGGCATTTTATATGCCAAACTTTACTTCTAACTTGCTATCAGTTAAGAGAGCCACTACTGATTTAAATTGTTATGCTATATTTGGTCCTAACAATGTTCATTTTCAGGATATTGAGACAAGTAAGGTTCTTGGTCAAGGAGGATCCAAGGATGACCTCTATGTGCTTGAGGACTTGAACTTATCTTCTAATGCATCTTGTTTTAATTCGGTTATTATGAAACCTAGTGATTCTATTTTACATGCTAGGCTAGGACACCCTCACACAAGAGCTTTATCCTTAATATTTCCTAATGTTTCTTTTCAAAATGATGAGTGTGAGGCTTGTATTCTTGGTAAACATTGCAAGGCTGTTTTCCCTAAATCTATTACTATTTATGAAAAATGTTTTGATTTAATTCATTCTGATGTTTGGACATCTCCTTGCTTATCTAGAGATAATCAAAAGTATTTTGTGACTTTTATTGATGAAAAATCAAAATATACTTGGATAACTTTGCTTCCCTCTAAGGATAGAGTCCTTGAGGCCTTTACTAATTTTCAAAATTATGTCACTAACCACTTTCATGCCAAGATTAAAATTTTGAGATCAGATAATGGTGGAGAGTACACAAGCCATGCCTTTAAACAATATCTAGCCAAACATGGAATTCTTCATCAAACTAGCTGTCCTTACACACCACAACAAAATGGAGTGGCTGAGAGAAAGAATAGGCATCTCATGGAAGTAGCAAGGTCTATGATGTTTCACACAAGGGTTCCAAAGAGGTTTTGGGGAGATGCTGTGCTAGCCGCTTGTTATCTTATTAACCGCACACCAACAAAGATCCTAAAAGATGTGTCTCCATTTGAGGTATTAACGAATGACAAACCTACATTTGATCACTTACGAGTGTTTGGTTGTGTGTGCTATGTGTTGCGACCAGGTGAGCTAAGAGACAAGCTTGATGCAAAGAGTACAAAGGCTATGTTTCTTGGCTACTCTACCACACAAAAGGGGTATAAGTGCTATGACCCTACAACAAGGAGGGTTCTAGTATCTCGTGATGTCAAGTTCATGGAGACACAAGGCTTTTACGATGAGAAGAATTGGGATGAGCTCCGTAACCTCTCTGATTCACCATCTGATCGGACGCGCAACCTCCGAGTAATCCTTGAGCGACTAGGTCTTGAAAACGATCGGATCACTACTGAGTCAGCCAGACCAGCATCACCAGAACAACCTGAGCCATCTACTGAGCCTGAGCCTGCTACACATGCCGATGACCATACTGAGCAGCATGAGGAAGCACCCGAGTCACTCGCGGACAACACGGCCGAAACAACCGAGGGGACGGCTGACCAGCTTGAGGAGATCATTACTCCAGGACGAGCCAACTCCGAAGCTGGGGCTATAGTTCCTCTTCGGCGCAGCCAACGTATCAAGTATCCTCCTAGTCATTGGAAGAACACCCGTGTGTACTACAACAACATGGCCGTTGCTCATCCGATTCAGGCCGTGTGCACCTTGGCTCATTTTCCGATAGAGCATCAAGTGTTTCTTGGCCATATTGATGAGGATTGGATCCCCAAGACCTATGATGAGGCTAAGCAGCACAAAGTATGGAGAGATGCAGTGGATGCCGAGAATACGGCCATGGTGCAAAATCATACATGGGACGAGGCTGACTTACCCAAGGGCAAGAAGGCTGTCACCTCTCGGTATATCTTCACAATCAAATATAAGAGCAATGGGGAGATTGAACGCCACAAAGCCCGCCTAGTCGCACGCGGTTTCACGCAAACGTATGGGGAGGACTATCTTGATACGTTTGCTCCGGTGGCTAAGCTTCACACGGTTCGAGTTGTACTCTCTCTCGCCACCAACCTCGACTGGGAACTTTGGCAAATGGACGTGAAGAACGCCTTCTTGCAAGGAGAACTGGAGGATGAAGTGTATATGCGACCACCACCGGGTTTGGAGGATACTATTGGTCCGGGAAAGGTCTTGAAACTCAACAAAGCTATCTATGGCTTGAAGCAGTCACCAAGGGCTTGGTATCACAAGCTTAGCACCACACTTCTTGACAAAGGCTTTCGCAAATCCGAAGCTGACCACACCTTGTTCACCTTACCAAGCGCCAAAGGTATAGTAGTCATTCTAGTGTATGTTGATGATATCATCATCACTGGAAGTGACTCGGTAGGTATTCAAGACTCTAAAACATTCTTGAAATCAGTTTTTGATATTAAAGATCTTGGAGAGTTGAAATACTTTCTTGGGATAGAAGTTTATAGATCAAATGAAGGGTTATTGTTATCTCAAAGAAAGTATGCACTAGACTTATTGAGTGAAACAGGAAAACTAGGAGCTAAGGCAGTAACAACGCCCCTAGAAGAGAATTACAAGGATGGAGGACAGGGGGAGCTTGACACCGCTCCATTCGAGGACGTTAGCCTCTACCGGCGGCTAGTCGGTAAGCTCATTTATTTAACTATCACACGGCCTGACATTTGCTTTGCCGTGAACCAGGTAAGCCAGCATATGAAGAACCCCACCGTGCACCATTGGAACATGCTGACACGGATCCTCAAGTACATCAAGGGCTCACCCGGCCAAGGCATATGGATGGGACGCAACAAGAGCACCGAGTTGGTAGGCTACTGCGACGCTGACTATGCCGGAGATCGTGGGGACCGACGCTCAACCACAGGCTATTGCACGTTCCTTGGAGGGAACCTGGTCACATGGAAGAGCAAGAAGCAAAAGGTCGTCTCACTCTCAAGTGCCGAATCCGAGTATAGAGCTATGAGGAAGCTAACGACGGAGCTAATGTGGCTGAAGATGTTACTCAAGGATCTTGGAATAGAATCAACAAAGCCGATCACCATGCACTGTGATAACGAAGCAGCCATTCATATAGCAACCAATTCAGTGTTCCATGAGCGGACCAAGCACATTGAAGTGGATTGCCATAAGGTCCGAGAACAAATCAAGCTTGGAGTTGTCTTACCTTGCCATACCGAAAGCAAAGAACAACTTGCAGACGTCCTGACTAAAGCTGCGAGCCCCCAAGTGTGTGAATACATCCATCCTAAGCTTGGCCTCCTAAACCTCACTCGGCCATGACTTGCTTTGTTTTGGCGCCTACACTCTTTTTCCCTTAAGTATAGTTTTCCCAAGAGGTTTTTCTATACTAAGGTTTTTAATGAGGTGGGTGCCTATGTTGTCAAGCTTGACTAGTTCCCCAAGTCAAGCTTGAGGGGGAGTATGAACCGGCACACACACTTGTCCGTACGACCGTACGGACGTCCGTACGACCAACCAACGGGCCATCCTCAAATAGAAGTCTTCATGAGCCCAATCCACCAAAGAGATCCTCCAACGGTCGCCATTCATCTCGATCCTTCCTTTGTAGCCGTTGGAGCAAGTTGCAAGAGAGAAGAGGAGATCACATGTTAGAATAAGGAGATGTCGCTTTCTCCTCATATTAGTGTGCATAGGATCCTAAGAGAATATCCTATTTGTATATGTCTTTAAATAGTTTGTAAGTATCATACTAATAGAAGTAAGAAGAGAGTTTATTCTCTTTCTCCAACACTCTCTCTCTCAATCGTTCACTCTCCTCACTCTTTACACGATTTCACTCTCTTTCATACTCTCTTCCATAATCTCTTGATTACTCTACTCTCAAACTTACATCTTAATCCAATGCAACTAACTAATTATAAGAGTTTGAGATGGATGTGGAGAGTTTAAAAGCCACTTCTACCCATTTTGTCCCAAAACAGGTTAAAACCAAGAAAACATTGCTTAGAAGCACTAAACAGCTTTGTTAGTGTTTCTGGGGTTAAAATGTGTCTTAATCCAATGCAACTAACTAATTATAAGAGTTTGAGATAGATGTGGATAGTTTAAAAGCCACTTATACACATTTTGTCCCAAAACAGGCTAAAACCAAGAAAACATTGCTTAGAAGCTGTAAACAGCTATGTTAGTGTTTCTGGGGTTAAAATGTGTCTTAATCCAATGCAAATGACTAATTATAAGAGATTGAGATTGATGTGGAGAGTTTAAAAGCCACTTATACCCATTTTGTCCCAAAACAGGCTAAAACCAAGAAAACATTGCCTAGAAGCTATAAACAGCTTTGTTAGTGTTTCTGGGGTTAAAATGTGTCTTAATCCAATGCAAATGACTAATAATAAGAGATTGAGATTGATGTGGAGAGTTTAAAAGCCACTTATACCCATTTTCTCCCAAAACAGGCTAAAACCAAGAAAACATTGCGTAGAAGCTGGAAACACCTTTGTTAGTGTTTCTAGGGTTAAAATGTGTCTTAATCCAATGCAACTGACTAATTATAAGAGTTTGAGATGGATGTGGAAAGTTTAAAAGACTCTTATACACATTTTGTTCCAAAACAGGCTAAAACCAAGAAAACATTGCTTAGAAGCACTAAACAGCTTTGTTAGTGTTTCTGGGGTTAAAATGTGTCTTAATCCAATGCAACTAACTAATTATAAGAGTTTGAGATAGATGTGGATAGTTTAAAAGCCACTTATACACATTTTATCCCAAAACAGGCTAAAACCAAGAAAACATTGCTTAGAAGCTGTAAACAGCTATGTTAGTGTTTCTGGGGTTAAAATGTGTCTTAATCCAATGCAAATGACTAATTATAAGAGTTTTAGATTGATGTGGAGAGTTTAAAAGCCACTTTTACCCATTTTGTCCCAAAGCAGGTTAAAACCAAGAAAACATTGCTTAGAAGCACTAAACAGCTTTGTTAGTGTTTCTGGGGTTAAAATGTGTCTTAATCCAATGCAACTAACTAATTATAAGAGTTTGAGATAGATGTGGATAGTTTAAAAGCCACTTATACCCAATTTGTCCCAAAACAGGCTAAAATCAAGAAAACATTGCCTAGAAGCTATAAACAGCTTTGTTAGTGTTTCTGGGGTTAAAAGGTGTCTTAATCCAATGCAGCTGACTAGTTATAAGAGTTTGAGATGGATGTGGAGAGTTTAAAAGCCACTTATACCCATTTTGTACCAAAACAGGCTAAAACCAAGAAAACATTGCTTAGAAGAACTAAACAGCTTTGTTAGTGTTTCTGGGGTTAAAATGTATCTTAATCCAATGCAACTAACTAATAATAAGAGTTTGAGATAGATGTGGAGAGTTTAAAAGCCACTTATACCCATTTTGTCCCAAAAAGGCTAAAACCAAGAAAACATTGCTTAGAAGCACTAAACAGCTTTATTAGTGTTTCTGGGGTTAAAATGTGTCTTAATCCAATGCAACTGACTAATTATAAGAGTTTGAGATGGATGTGGAGAGTTTAAAAGACTCTTATACACATTTTGTTCCAAAACAGGCTAAAACCAAGAAAACATTGCTTAGAAGCACTAAACAGCTTTGTTAGTGTTTCTGGGGTTAAAATGTGTCTTAATCCAATGCAACTAACTAATTATAAGAGTTTGAGATAGATGTGGATAGTTTAAAAGCCACTTATACACATTTTATCCCAAAACAGGCTAAAACCAAGAAAACATTGCTTAGAAGCTGTAAACAGCTATGTTAGTGTTTCTGGGGTTAAAATGTGTCTTAATCCAATGCAAATGACTAATTATAAGAGATTGAGATTGATGTGGAGAGTTTAAAAGCCACTTATACCCATTTTGTCCCAAAACAGGCTAAAACCAAGAAAACATTGCCTAGAAGCTATAAACAGCTTTGTTAGTGTTTCTGGGGTTAAAATGTGTCTTAATCCAATGCAGCTGACTAGTTATAAGAGTTTGAGATGGATGTGGAGAGTTTAAAAGCCACTTATACCCATTTTGTACCAAAACAGGCTAAAACCAAGAAAACATTGCTTAGAAGAACTAAACAGCTTTGTTAGTGTTTCTGGGGTTAAAATGTACCTTAATCTAATGCAACTGACTAATTATAAGAGTTTGAGATTGATGTGGAGAGTTTAAAAGACTCTTATACACATTTTGTTCTAAAACAGGCTAAAACCAAGAAAACATTGCTTAGAAGCACTAAACAGCTTTGTTAGTGTTTCTGGGGTTAAAATGTGTCTTAATCCAATGCAACTAACTAATTATAAGAGTTTGAGATAGATGTGGATAGTTTAAAAGCCACTTATACACATTTTGTCCCAAAACAGGCTAAAACCAAGAAAACATTGCTTATAAGCTGTAAACAGCTATGTTAGTGTTTCTGGGGTTAAAATGTGTCTTAATCCAATGCAAATGACTAATTATAAGAGATTGAGATTGATGTGGAGAGTTTAAAAGCCACTTATACCCATTTTCTCCCAAAACAGGCTAAAACCAAGAAAACATTGCGTTGAAGCTGGAAACAGCTTTGTTAGTGTTTCTAGGGTTAAAATGTGTCTTAATCCAATGCAACTGACTAATTATAAGAGTTTGAGATGGATGTGGAGAGTTTAAAAGACTCTTATACACATTTTGTTCCAAAACAGGCTAAAACCAAGAAAACATTGCTTAGAAGCACTAAACAGCTTTGTTAGTGTTTCTGGGGTTAAAATGTTTCTTAATCCAATGCAACTAACCAATTATAAGAGTTTGAGATAGATGTGGATAGTTTAAAAGCCACTTATACACATTTTATCCCAAAACAGGCTAAAACCAAGAAAACATTGCTTAGAAGCTGTAAACAGCTATGTTAGTGTTTCTGGGGTTAAAATGTGTCTTAATCCAATGCAAATGACTAATTATAAGAGTTTGAGATTGATGTGGAGAGTTTAAAAGCCACTTATACCCATTTTATCCCAAAGCAGGCTAAAACCAAAAAAACATTGCCTAGAAGCACTAAACAGCTTTGTTAGTGTTTTTGGGGTTAAAATGTGTGTTAATCCAAAGCAACTGACTAATTATATGAGTTTGAGATGGATGTGGAGAGTTTAAAAGCCACTTATACCCATTTTGTCCCAAAGCAGGTTAAAACCAAGAAAACATTGCTTAGAAGCACTAAACAGCTTTGTTAGTGTTTCTGGGGTTAAAATGTGTCTTAATCCAATGCAACTAACTAATTATAAGAGTTTGAGGTAGATGTGGAGAGTTTAAAAGCCACTTATACCCATTTTGTCCCAAAACAGGCTAAAACCAAGAAAACATTGCCTAGAAGCTATAAACAGCTTTGTTAGTGTTTCTGGGGTTAAAATGTGTCTTAATCCAATGCAAATGACTAATTATAAGAGATTGAGATTGATGTGGAGAGTTTAAAAGCCACTTATACCCATTTTCTCCCAAAACAGGCTAAAACCAAGAAAACATTGCGTAGAAGCTGGAAACCCCTTTGTTAGTGTTTCTAGGGTTAAAATGTGCCTTAATCCAATGCAACTGACTAATTATAAGAGTTTGAGATGGATGTGGAGAGTTTAAAAGACTCTTATACACATTTTGTTCCAAAACAGGCTAAAACCAAGAAAACATTGCTTAGAAGCACTAAACAGCTTTGTTAGTGTTTATGGGGTTAAAATGTGTCTTAATCCAATGCAACTAACTAATTATAAGAGTTTGAGATAGATGTGGATAGTTTAAAAGCCACTTATACACATTTTATCCCAAAACAGGCTAAAACCAAGAAAACATTGCTTAGAAGCTGTAAACAGCTATGTTAGTGTTTCTGGGGTTAAAATGTGTCTTAATCCAATGCAAATGACTAATTATAAGAGTTTTAGATTGATGTGGAGAGTTTAAAAGCCACTTTTACCCATTTTGTCCCAAAGCAGGTTAAAACCAAGAAAACATTGCTTAGAAGCACTAAACAGCTTTGTTAGTGTTTCTGGGGTTAAAATTTGTCTTAATCCAATGCAACTAACTAATTATAAGAGTTTGAGATAGATGTGGATAGTTTAAAAGCCACTTATACCCAATTTGTTCCAAAACAGGCTAAAATCAAGAAAACATTGCCTAGAAGCTATAAACAGCTTTGTTAGTGTTTCTGGGGTTAAAAGGTGTCTTAATCCAATGCAGCTGACTAGTTATAAGAGTTTGAGATGGATGTGGAGAGTTTAAAAGCCACTTATACCCATTTTGTACCAAAACAGGCTAAAACCAAGAAAACATTGCTTAGAAGAACTAAACAGCTTTGTTAGTGTTTCTGGGGTTAAAATGTATCTTAATCCAATGCAACTAACTAATAATAAGAGTTTGAGATAGATGTGGAGAGTTTAAAAGCCACTTATACCCATTTTGTCCCAAAAAGGCTAAAACCAAGAAAACATTGCTTAGAAGCACTAAACAGCTTTATTAGTGTTTCTGGGGTTAAAATGTGTCTTAATCCAATGCAACTGACTAATTATAAGAGTTTGAGATGGATGTGGAGAGTTTAAAAGACTCTTATACACATTTTGTTCCAAAACAGGCTAAAACCAAGAAAACATTGCTTAGAAGCACTAAACAGCTATGTTAGTGTTTCTGGGGTTAAAATGTGTCTTAATCCAATGCAAATGACTAATTATAAGAGTTTGAGATTGATGTGGAGAGTTTAAAAGCCACTTATACCCATTTTATCCCAAAGCAGGCTAAAACCAAGAAAACATTGCCTAGAAGCACTAAACAGCTTTGTTAGTGTTTCTGGGGTTAAAATGTGTGTTAATCCAAAGCAACTGACTAATTATATGAGTTTGAGATGGATGTGGAGAGTTTAAAAGCCACTTATACCCATTTTGTCCCAAAGCAGGTTAAAACCAAGAAAACATTGCTTAGAAGCACTAAACAGCTTTGTTAGTGTTTCTGGGGTTAAAATGTGTCTTAATCCAATGCAACTAACTAATTATAAGAGTTTGAGGTAGATGTGGAGAGTTTAAAAGCCACTTATACCCATTTTGTCCCAAAACAGGCTAAAACCAAGAAAACATTGCCTAGAAGCTATAAACAGCTTTGTTAGTGTTTCTGGGGTTAAAATGTGTCTTAATCCAATGCAAATGACTAATTATAAGAGATTGAGATTGATGTGGAGAGTTTAAAAGCCACTTATACCCATTTTCTCCCAAAACAGGCTAAAACCAAGAAAACATTGCGTAGAAGCTGGAAACACCTTTGTTAGTGTTTCTAGGGTTAAAATGTGTCTTAATCCAATGCAACTGACTAATTATAAGAGTTTGAGATGGATGTGGAGAGTTTAAAAGACTCTTATACACATTTTGTTCCAAAACAGGCTAAAACCAAGAAAACATTGCTTAGAAGCACTAAACAGCTTTGTTAGTGTTTCTGGGGTTAAAATGTGTCTTAATCCAATGCAACTAACTAATTATAAGAGTTTGAGATAGATGTGGATAGTTTAAAAGCCACTTATACACATTTTATCCCAAAACAGGCTAAAACCAAGAAAACATTGCTTAGAAGCTGTAAACAGCTATGTTAGTGTTTCTGGGGTTAAAATGTGTCTTAATCCAATGCAAATGACTAATTATAAGAGTTTGAGATGGATGTGGAGAGTTTAAAAGACTCTTATACACATTTTGTTCCAAAACAGGCTAAAACCAAGAAAACATTGCTTAGAAGCACTAAACAGCTTTGTTAGTGTTTCTGGGGTTAAAATGTGTCTTAATCCAATGCAACTAACTAATTATAAGAGTTTGAGATAGATGTGGATAGTTTAAAAGCCACTTATACACATTTTATCCCAAAACAGGCTAAAACCAAGAAAACATTGCTTAGAAGCTGTAAACAGCTATGTTAGTGTTTCTGGGGTTAAAATGTGTCTTAATCCAATGCAAATGACTAATTATAAGAGATTGAGATTGATGTGGAGAGTTTAAAAGCCACTTATACCCATTTTGTCCCAAAACAGGCTAAAACCAAGAAAACATTGCCTAGAAGCTATAAACAGCTTTGTTAGTGTTTCTGGGGTTAAAATGTGTCTTAATCCAATGCAGCTGACTAGTTATAAGAGTTTGAGATGGATGTGGAGAGTTTAAAAGCCACTTATACCCATTTTGTACCAAAACAGGCTAAAACCAAGAAAACATTGCTTAGAAGAACTAAACAGCTTTGTTAGTGTTTCTGGGGTTAAAATGTACCTTAATCTAATGCAACTGACTAATTATAAGAGTTTGAGATTGATGTGGAGAGTTTAAAAGACTCTTATACACATTTTGTTCTAAAACAGGCTAAAACCAAGAAAACATTGCTTAGAAGCACTAAACAGCTTTGTTAGTGTTTCTGGGGTTAAAATGTGTCTTAATCCAATGCAACTAACTAATTATAAGAGTTTGAGATAGATGTGGATAGTTTAAAAGCCACTTATACACATTTTGTCCCAAAACAGGCTAAAACCAAGAAAACATTGCTTATAAGCTGTAAACAACTATGTTAGTGTTTCTGGGGTTAAAATGTGTCTTAATCCAATGCAAATGACTAATTATAAGAGATTGAGATTGATGTGGAGAGTTTAAAAGCCACTTATACCCATTTTCTCCCAAAACAGGCTAAAACCAAGAAAACATTGCGTTGAAGCTGGAAACAGCTTTGTTAGTGTTTCTAGGGTTAAAATGTGTCTTAATCCAATGGAACTGACTAATTATAAGAGTTTGGGATGGATGTGGAGAGTTTAAAAGACTCTTATACACATTTTGTTCCAAAACAGGCTAAAACCAAGAAAACATTGCTTAGAAGCACTAAACAGCTTTGTTAGTGTTTCTGGGGTTAAAATGTTTCTTAATCCAATGCAACTAACCAATTATAAGAGTTTGAGATAGATGTGGATAGTTTAAAAGCCACTTATACACATTTTATCCCAAAACAGGCTAAAACCAAGAAAACATTGCTTAGAAGCTGTAAACAGCTATGTTAGTGTTTCTGGGGTTAAAATGTGTCTTAATCCAATGCAAATGACTAATTATAAGAGTTTGAGATTGATGTGGAGAGTTTAAAAGCCACTTATACCCATTTTATCCCAAAGCAGGCTAAAACCAAAAAAACATTGCCTAGAAGCACTAAACAGCTTTGTTAGTGTTTCTGGGGTTAAAATGTGTGTTAATCCAAAGCAACTGACTAATTATATGAGTTTGAGATGGATGTGGAGAGTTTAAAAGCCACTTATACCCATTTTGTCCCAAAGCAGGTTAAAACCAAGAAAACATTGCTTAGAAGCACTAAACAGCTTTGTTAGTGTTTCTGGGGTTAAAATGTGTCTTAATCCAATGCAACTAACTAATTATAAGAGTTTGAGGTAGATGTGGAGAGTTTAAAAGCCACTTATACCCATTTTGTCCCAAAACAGGCTAAAACCAAGAAAACATTGCCTAGAAGCTATAAACAGCTTTGTTAGTGTTTCTGGGGTTAAAATGTGTCTTAATCCAATGCAAATGACTAATTATAAGAGATTGAGATTGATGTGGAGAGTTTAAAAGCCACTTATACCCATTTTCTCCCAAAACAGGCTAAAACCAAGAAAACATTGCGTAGAAGCTGGAAACCCCTTTGTTAGTGTTTCTAGGGTTAAAATGTGCCTTAATCCAATGCAACTGACTAATTATAAGAGTTTGAGATGGATGTGGAGAGTTTAAAAGACTCTTATACACATTTTGTTCCAAAACAGGCTAAAACCAAGAAAACATTGCTTAGAAGCACTAAACAGCTTTGTTAGTGTTTATGGGGTTAAAATGTGTCTTAATCCAATGCAACTAACTAATTATAAGAGTTTGAGATAGATGTGGATAGTTTAAAAGCCACTTATACACATTTTATCCCAAAACAGGCTAAAACCAAGAAAACATTGCTTAGAAGCTGTAAACAGCTATGTTAGTGTTTCTGGGGTTAAAATGTGTCTTAATCCAATGCAAATGACTAATTATAAGAGTTTTAGATTGATGTGGAGAGTTTAAAAGCCACTTTTACCCATTTTGTCCCAAAGCAGGTTAAAACCAAGAAAACATTGCTTAGAAGCACTAAACAGCTTTGTTAGTGTTTCTGGGGTTAAAATGTGTCTTAATCCAATGCAACTAACTAATTATAAGAGTTTGAGATAGATGTGGATAGTTTAAAAGCCACTTATACCCAATTTGTCCCAAAACAGGCTAAAATCAAGAAAACATTGCCTAGAAGCTATAAACAGCTTTGTTAGTGTTTCTGGGGTTAAAAGGTGTCTTAATCCAATGCAGCTGACTAGTTATAAGAGTTTGAGATGGATGTGGAGAGTTTAAAAGCCACTTATACCCATTTTGTACCAAAACAGGCTAAAACCAAAAAAACATTGCTTAGAAGAACTAAACAGCTTTGTTAGTGTTTCTGGGGTTAAAATGTATCTTAATCCAATGCAACTAACTAATAATAAGAGTTTGAGATAGATGTGGAGAGTTTAAAAGCCACTTATACCCATTTTGTCCCAAAAAGGCTAAAACCAAGAAAACATTGCTTAGAAGCACTAAACAGCTTTATTAGTGTTTCTGGGGTTAAAATGTGTCTTAATCCAATGCAACTGACTAATTATAAGAGTTTGAGATGGATGTGGAGAGTTTAAAAGACTCTTATACACATTTTGTTCCAAAACAGGCTAAAACCAAGAAAACATTGCTTAGAAGCACTAAACAGCTATGTTAGTGTTTCTGGGGTTAAAATGTGTCTTAATCCAATGCAAATGACTAATTATAAGAGTTTGAGATTGATGTGGAGAGTTTAAAAGCCACTTATACCCATTTTATCCCAAAGCAGGCTAAAACCAAGAAAACATTGCCTAGAAGCACTAAACAGCTTTGTTAGTGTTTCTGGGGTTAAAATGTGTGTTAATCCAAAGCAACTGACTAATTATATGAGTTTGAGATGGATGTGGAGTGTTTAAAAGCCACTTATACCCATTTTGTCCCAAAGCAGGTTAAAACCAAGAAAACATTGCTTAGAAGCACTAAACAGCTTTGTTAGTGTTTCTGGGGTTAAAATGTGTCTTAATCCAATGCAACTAACTAATTATAAGAGTTTGAGGTAGATGTGGAGAGTTTAAAAGCCACTTATACCCATTTTGTCCCAAAACAGGCTAAAACCAAGAAAACATTGCCTAGAAGCTATAAACAGCTTTGTTAGTGTTTCTGGGGTTAAAATGTGTCTTAATCCAATGCAAATGACTAATTATAAGAGATTGAGATTGATGTGGAGAGTTTAAAAGCCACTTATACCCATTTTCTCCCAAAACAGGCTAAAACCAAGAAAACATTGCGTAGAAGCTGGAAACACCTTTGTTAGTGTTTCTAGGGTTAAAATGTGTCTTAATCCAATGCAACTGACTAATTATAAGAGTTTGAGATGGATGTGGAGAGTTTAAAAGACTCTTATACACATTTTGTTCCAAAATAGGCTAAAACCAAGAAAACATTGCTTAGAAGCACTAAACAGCTTTGTTAGTGTTTCTGGGGTTAAAATGTGTCTTAATCCAATGCAACTAACTAATTATAAGAGTTTGAGATAGATGTGGATAGTTTAAAAGCCACTTATACACATTTTATCCCAAAACAGGCTAAAACCAAGAAAACATTGCTTAGAAGCTGTAAACAGCTATGTTAGTGTTTCTGGGGTTAAAAGGTGTCTTAATCCAATGCAGCTGACTAGTTATAAGAGTTTGAGATGGATGTGGAGAGTTTAAAAGCCACTTATACCCATTTTGTACCAAAACAGGCTAAAACCAAGAAAACATTGCTTAGAAGAACTAAACAGCTTTGTTAGTGTTTCTGGGGTTAAAATGTATCTTAATCCAATGCAACTAACTAATAATAAGAGTTTGAGATAGATGTGGAGAGTTTAAAAGCCACTTATACCCATTTTGTCCCAAAAAGGCTAAAACCAAGAAAACATTGCTTAGAAGCACTAAACAGCTTTATTAGTGTTTCTGGGGTTAAAATGTGTCTTAATCCAATGCAACTGACTAATTATAAGAGTTTGAGATGGATGTGGAGAGTTTAAAAGACTCTTATACACATTTTGTTCCATAACAGGCTAAAACCAAGAAAACATTGGTTAGAAGCACTAAACAGCTTTGTTAGTGTTTCTGGGGTTAAAATGTTTCTTAATCCAATGCAACTAACCAATTATAAGAGTTTGAGATAGATGTGGATAGTTTAAAAGCCACTTATACACATTTTATCCCAAAACAGGCTAAAACCAAGAAAACATTGCTTAGAAGCTGTAAACAGCTATGTTAGTGTTTCTGGGGTTAAAATGTGTCTTAATCCAATGCAAATGACTAATTATAAGAGTTTGAGATTGATGTGGAGAGTTTAAAAGCCACTTATACCCATTTTATCCCAAAGCAGGCTAAAACCAAGAAAACATTGCCTAGAAGCACTAAACAGCTTTGTTAGTGTTTCTGGGGTTAAAATGTGTGTTAATCCAAAGCAACTGACTAATTATATGAGTTTGAGATGGATGTGGAGAGTTTAAAAGCCACTTATACCCATTTTGTCCCAAAGCAGGTTAAAACCAAAAAAACATTGCTTAGAAGCACTAAACAGCTTTGTTAGTGTTTCTGGGGTTAAAATGTGTCTTAATCCAATGCAACTAACTAATTATAAGAGTTTGAGGTAGATGTGGAGAGTTTAAAAGCCACTTATACCCATTTTGTCCCAAAACAGGCTAAAACCAAGAAAACATTGCCTAGAAGCTATAAACAGCTTTGTTAGTGTTTCTGGGGTTAAAATGTGTCTTAATCCAATGCAAATGACTAATTATAAGAGATTGAGATTGATGTGGAGAGTTTAAAAGCCACTTATACCCATTTTCTCCCAAAACAGGCTAAAACCAAGAAAACATTGCGTAGTAGCTGGAAACACCTTTGTTAGTGTTTCTAGGGTTAAAATGTGTCTTAATCCAATGCAACTGACTAATTATAAGAGTTTGAGATGGATGTGGAGAGTTTAAAAGACTCTTATACACATTTTGTTCCAAAACAGGCTAAAACCAAGAAAACATTGCTTAGAAGCACTAAACAGCTTTGTTAGTGTTTCTGGGGTTAAAATGTGTCTTAATCCAATGCAACTAACTAATTATAAGAGTTTGAGATAGATGTGGATAGTTTAAAAGCCACTTATACACATTTTATCCCAAAACAGGCTAAAACCAAGAAAACATTGCTTAGAAGCTGTAAACAGCTATGTTAGTGTTTCTGGGGTTAAAATGTGTCTTAATCCAATGCAAATGACTAATTATAAGAGTTTTAGATTGATGTGGAGAGTTTAAAAGCCACTTTTACCCATTTTGTCCCAAAGCAGGTTAAAACCAAGAAAACATTGCTTAGAAGCACTAAACAGCTTTGTTAGTGTTTCTGGGGTTAAAATGTGTCTTAATCCAATGCAACTAACTAATTATAAGAGTTTGAGATAGATGTGGATAGTTTAAAAGCCACTTATACCCAATTTGTCCCAAAACAGGCTAAAATCAAGAAAACATTGCCTAGAAGCTATAAACAGCTTTGTTAGTGTTTCTGGGGTTAAAATGTGTCTTAATCCAATGCAGCTGACTAGTTATAAGAGTTTGAGATAGATGTGGAGAGTTTAAAAGCCACTTATACCCATTTTGTCCCAAAACAGGCTAAAACCAAGAAAACATTGCCTAGAAGCTATAAACAGCTTTGTTAGTGTTTCTGGGGTTAAAATGTGTCTTAATCCAATGCAAATGACTAATTATAAGAGATTGAGATTGATGTGGAGAGTTTAAAAGCCACTTATACCCATTTTCTCCCAAAACAGGCTAAAACCAAGAAAACATTGCGTAGAAGCTGGAAACACCTTTGTTAGTGTTTCTAGGGTTAAAATGTGTCTTAATCCAATGCAACTGACTAATTATAAGAGTTTGAGATGGATGTGGAGAGTTTAAAAGACTCTTATACACATTTTGTTCCAAAACAGGCTAAAACCAAGAAAACATTGCTTAGAAGCACTAAACAGCTTTGTTAGTGTTTCTGGGGTTAAAATGTGTCTTAATCCAATGCAACTAACTAATTATAAGAGTTTGAGATAGATGTGGATAGTTTAAAAGCCACTTATACACATTTTATCCCAAAACAGGCTAAAACCAAGAAAACATTGCTTAGAAGCTGTAAACAGCTATGTTAGTGTTTCTGGGGTTAAAATGTGTCTTAATCCAATGCAAATGACTAATTATAAGAGTCTTAGATTGATGTGGAGAGTTTAAAAGCCACTTTTACCCATTTTGTCCCAAAGCAGGTTAAAACCAAGAAAACATTGCTTAGAAGCACTAAACAGCTTTGTTAGTGTTTCTGGGGTTAAAATGTGTCTTAATCCAATGCAACTAACTAATTATAAGAGTTTGAGATAGATGTGGATAGTTTAAAAGCCACTTATACCCAATTTGTCCCAAAACAGGCTAATATCAAGAAAACATTGCCTAGAAGCTATAAACAGCTTTGTTAGTGTTTCTGGGGTTAAAAGGTGTCTTAATCCAATGCAGCTGACTAGTTATAAGAGTTTGAGATGGATGTGGAGAGTTTAAAAGCCACTTATACCCATTTTGTACCAAAACAGGCTAAAACCAAGAAAACATTGCTTAGAAGAACTAAACAGCTCTGTTAGTGTTTCTGGGGTTAAAATGTATCTTAATCCAATGCAACTAACTAATTATAAGAGTTTGAGATAGATGTGGAGAGTTTAAAAGCCACTTATACCCATTTTGTCCCAAAAAGGCTAAAACCAAGAAAACATTGCTTAGAAGCACTAAACAGCTTTATTAGTGTTTCTGGGGTTAAAATGTGTCTTAATCCAATGCAACTGACTAATTATAAGAGTTTGAGATGGATGTGGAGAGTTTAAAAGACTCTTATACACATTTTGTTCCAAAACAGGCTAAAACCAAGAAAACATTGCTTAGAAGCACTAAACAGCTTTGTTAGTGTTTCTGGGGTTAAAATGTTTCTTAATCCAATGCAACTAACCAATTATAAGAGTTTGAGATAGATGTGGATAGTTTAAAAGCCACTTATACACATTTTATCCCAAAACAGGCTAAAACCAAGAAAACATTGCTTAGAAGCTGTAAACAGCTATGTTAGTGTTTCTGGGGTTAAAATGTGTCTTAATCCAATGCAAATGACTAATTATAAGAGTTTTAGATTGATGTGGAGAGTTTAAAAGCCACTTTTACCCATTTTGTCCCAAAGCAGGTTAAAACCAAGAAAACATTGCTTAGAAGCACTAAACAGCTTTGTTAGTGTTTCTGGGGTTAAAATGTGTCTTAATCCAATGCAACTAACTAATTATAAGAGTTTGAGATAGATGTGGATAGTTTAAAAGCCACTTATACCCAATTTGTCCCAAAACAGGCTAAAATCAAGAAAACATTGCCTAGAAGCTATAAACAGCTTTGTTAGTGTTTCTGGGGTTAAAATGTGTCTTAATCCAATGCAGCTGACTAGTTATAAGAGTTTGAGATAGATGTGGAGAGTTTAAAAGCCACTTATACCCATTTTGTCCCAAAACAGGCTAAAACCAAGAAAACATTGCCTAGAAGCTATAAACAGCTTTGTTAGTGTTTCTGGGGTTAAAATGTGTCTTAATCCAATGCAAATGACTAATTATAAGAGATTGAGATTGATGTGGAGAGTTTAAAAGCCACTTATACCCATTTTCTCCCAAAACAGGCTAAAACCAAGAAAACATTGCGTAGAAGCTGGAAACACCTTTGTTAGTGTTTCTAGGGTTAAAATGTGTCTTAATCCAATGCAACTGACTAATTATAAGAGTTTGAGATGGATGTGGAGAGTTTAAAAGACTCTTATACACATTTTGTTCCAAAACAGGCTAAAACCAAGAAAACATTGCTTAGAAGCACTAAACAGCTTTGTTAGTGTTTCTGGGGTTAAAATGTGTCTTAATCCAATGCAACTAACTAATTATAAGAGTTTGAGATAGATGTGGATAGTTTAAAAGCCACTTATACACATTTTATCCCAAAACAGGCTAAAACCAAGAAAACATTGCTTAGAAGCTGTAAACAGCTATGTTAGTGTTTCTGGGGTTAAAATGTGTCTTAATCCAATGCAAATGAGTAATTATAAGAGTCTTAGATTGATGTGGAGAGTTTAAAAGCCACTTTTACCCATTTTGTCCCAAAGCAGGTTAAAACCAAGAAAACATTGCTTAGAAGCACTAAACAGCTTTGTTAGTGTTTCTGGGGTTAAAATGTGTCTTAATCCAATGCAACTAACTAATTATAAGAGTTTGAGATAGATGTGGATAGTTTAAAAGCCACTTATACCCAATTTGTCCCAAAACAGGCTAATATCAAGAAAACATTGCCTAGAAGCTATAAACAGCTTTGTTAGTGTTTCTGGGGTTAAAAGGTGTCTTAATCCAATGCAGCTGACTAGTTATAAGAGTTTGAGATGGATGTGGAGAGTTTAAAAGCCACTTATACCCATTTTGTACCAAAACAGGCTAAAACCAAGAAAACATTGCTTAGAAGAACTAAACAGCTCTGTTAGTGTTTCTGGGGTTAAAATGTATCTTAATCCAATGCAACTAACTAATTATAAGAGTTTGAGATAGATGTGGAGAGTTTAAAAGCCACTTATACCCATTTTGTCCCAAAAAGGCTAAAACCAAGAAAACATTGCTTAGAAGCACTAAACAGCTTTATTAGTGTTTCTGGGGTTAAAATGTGTCTTAATCCAATGCAACTGACTAATTATAAGAGTTTGAGATGGATGTGGAGAGTTTAAAAGACTCTTATACACATTTTGTTCCAAAACAGGCTAAAACCAAGAAAACATTGCTTAGAAGCACTAAACAGCTTTGTTAGTGTTTCTGGGGTTAAAATGTTTCTTAATCCAATGCAACTAACCAATTATAAGAGTTTGAGATAGATGTGGATAGTTTAAAAGCCACTTATACACATTTTATCCCAAAACAGGCTAAAACCAAGAAAACATTGCTTAGAAGCTGTAAACAGCTATGTTAGTGTTTCTGGGGTTAAAATGTGTCTTAATCCAATGCAAATGACTAATTATAAGAGTTTGAGATTGATGTGGAGAGTTTAAAAGCCACTTATACCCATTTTATCCCAAAGCAGGCTAAAACCAAGAAAACATTGCCTAGAAGCACTAAACAGCTTTGTTAGTGTTTCTGGGGTTAAAATGTGTGTTAATCCAAAGCAACTGACTAACTATATGAGTTTGAGATGGATGTGGAGAGTTTAAAAGCCACTTATACCCATTTTGTCCCAAAGCAGGTTAAAACCAAGAAAACATTGCTTAGAAGCACTAAACAGCTTTGTTAGTGTTTCTGGGGTTAAAATGTGTCTTAATCCAATGCAACTAACTAATTATAAGAGTTTGAGATAGATGTGGATAGTTTAAAAGCCACTTATACCCAATTTGTCCCAAAACAGGCTAAAATCAAGAAAACATTGCCTAGAAGCTATAAACAGCTTTGTTAGTGTTTCTGGGGTTAAAATGTGTCTTAATCCAATGCAGCTGACTAGTTATAAGAGTTTGAGATAGATGTGGAGAGTTTAAAAGCCACTTATACCCATTTTATCCCAAAGCAGGCTAAAACCAAAAAAACATTGCCTAGAAGCACTAAACAGCTTTGTTAGTGTTTCTGGGGTTAAAATGTGTGTTAATCCAAAGCAACTGACTAATTATATGAGTTTGAGATGGATGTGGAGAGTTTAAAAGCCACTTATACCCATTTTGTCCCAAAGCAGGTTAAAACCAAGAAAACATTGCTTAGAAGCACTAAACAGCTTTGTTAGTGTTTCTGGGGTTAAAATGTGTCTTAATCCAATGCAACTAACTAATTATAAGAGTTTGAGGTAGATGTGGAGAGTTTAAAAGCCACTTATACCCATTTTGTCCCAAAACAGGCTAAAACCAAGAAAACATTGCCTAGAAGCTATAAACAGCTTTGTTAGTGTTTCTGGGGTTAAAATGTGTCTTAATCCAATGCAAATGACTAATTATAAGAGATTGAGATTGATGTGGAGAGTTTAAAAGCCACTTATACCCATTTTCTCCCAAAACAGGCTAAAACCAAGAAAACATTGCGTAGAAGCTGGAAACACCTTTGTTAGTGTTTCTAGGGTTAAAATGTGCCTTAATCCAATGCAACTGACTAATTATAAGAGTTTGAGATGGATGTGGAGAGTTTAAAAGACTCTTATACACATTTTGTTCCAAAACAGGCTAAAACCAAGAAAACATTGCTTAGAAGCACTAAACAGCTTTGTTAGTGTTTATGGGGTTAAAATGTGTCTTAATCCAATGCAACTAACTAATTATAAGAGTTTGAGATAGATGTGGATAGTTTAAAAGCCACTTATACACATTTTATCCCAAAACAGGCTAAAACCAAGAAAACATTGCTTAGAAGCTGTAAACAGCTATGTTAGTGTTTCTGGGGTTAAAATGTGTCTTAATCCAATGCAAATGACTAATTATAAGAGTTTTAGATTGATGTGGAGAGTTTAAAAGCCACTTTTACCCATTTTGTCCCAAAGCAGGTTAAAACCAAGAAAACATTGCTTAGAAGCACTAAACAGCTTTGTTAGTGTTTCTGGGGTTAAAATGTGTCTTAATCCAATGCAACTAACTAATTATAAGAGTTTGAGATAGATGTGGATAGTTTAAAAGCCACTTATACCCAATTTGTCCCAAAACAGGCTAAAATCAAGAAAACATTGCCTAGAAGCTATAAACAGCTTTGTTAGTGTTTCTGGGGTTAAAAGGTGTCTTAATCCAATGCAGCTGACTAGTTATAAGAGTTTGAGATGGATGTGGAGAGTTTAAAAGCCACTTATACCCATTTTGTACCAAAACAGGCTAAAACCAAAAAAACATTGCTTAGAAGAACTAAACAGCTTTGTTAGTGTTTCTGGGGTTAAAATGTATCTTAATCCAATGCAACTAACTAATAATAAGAGTTTGAGATAGATGTGGAGAGTTTAAAAGCCACTTATACCCATTTTGTCCCAAAAAGGCTAAAACCAAGAAAACATTGCTTAGAAGCACTAAACAGCTTTATTAGTGTTTCTGGGGTTAAAATGTGTCTTAATCCAATGCAACTGACTAATTATAAGAGTTTGAGATGGATGTGGAGAGTTTAAAAGACTCTTATACACATTTTGTTCCAAAACAGGCTAAAACCAAGAAAACATTGCTTAGAAGCACTAAACAGCTATGTTAGTGTTTCTGGGGTTAAAATGTGTCTTAATCCAATGCAAATGACTAATTATAAGAGTTTGAGATTGATGTGGAGAGTTTAAAAGCCACTTATACCCATTTTATCCCAAAGCAGGCTAAAACCAAGAAAACATTGCCTAGAAGCACTAAACAGCTTTGTTAGTGTTTCTGGGGTTAAAATGTGTGTTAATCCAAAGCAACTGACTAATTATATGAGTTTGAGATGGATGTGGAGTGTTTAAAAGCCACTTATACCCATTTTGTCCCAAAGCAGGTTAAAACCAAGAAAACATTGCTTAGAAGCACTAAACAGCTTTGTTAGTGTTTCTGGGGTTAAAATGTGTCTTAATCCAATGCAACTAACTAATTATAAGAGTTTGAGGTAGATGTGGAGAGTTTAAAAGCCACTTATACCCATTTTGTCCCAAAACAGGCTAAAACCAAGAAAACATTGCCTAGAAGCTATAAACAGCTTTGTTAGTGTTTCTGGGGTTAAAATGTGTCTTAATCCAATGCAAATGACTAATTATAAGAGATTGAGATTGATGTGGAGAGTTTAAAAGCCACTTATACCCATTTTCTCCCAAAACAGGCTAAAACCAAGAAAACATTGCGTAGAAGCTGGAAACACCTTTGTTAGTGTTTCTAGGGTTAAAATGTGTCTTAATCCAATGCAACTGACTAATTATAAGAGTTTGAGATGGATGTGGAGAGTTTAAAAGACTCTTATACACATTTTGTTCCAAAACAGGCTAAAACCAAGAAAACATTGCTTAGAAGCACTAAACAGCTTTGTTAGTGTTTCTGGGGTTAAAATGTGTCTTAATCCAATGCAACTAACTAATTATAAGAGTTTGAGATAGATGTGGATAGTTTAAAAGCCACTTATACACATTTTATCCCAAAACAGGCTAAAACCAAGAAAACATTGCTTAGAAGCTGTAAACAGCTATGTTAGTGTTTCTGGGGTTAAAAGGTGTCTTAATCCAATGCAGCTGACTAGTTATAAGAGTTTGAGATGGATGTGGAGAGTTTAAAAGCCACTTATACCCATTTTGTACCAAAACAGGCTAAAACCAAGAAAACATTGCTTAGAAGAACTAAACAGCTTTGTTAGTGTTTCTGGGGTTAAAATGTATCTTAATCCAATGCAACTAACTAATAATAAGAGTTTGAGATAGATGTGGAGAGTTTAAAAGCCACTTATACCCATTTTGTCCCAAAAAGGCTAAAACCAAGAAAACATTGCTTAGAAGCACTAAACAGCTTTATTAGTGTTTCTGGGGTTAAAATGTGTCTTAATCCAATGCAACTGACTAATTATAAGAGTTTGAGATGGATGTGGAGAGTTTAAAAGACTCTTATACACATTTTGTTCCATAACAGGCTAAAACCAAGAAAACATTGGTTAGAAGCACTAAACAGCTTTGTTAGTGTTTCTGGGGTTAAAATGTTTCTTAATCCAATGCAACTAACCAATTATAAGAGTTTGAGATAGATGTGGATAGTTTAAAAGCCACTTATACACATTTTATCCCAAAACAGGCTAAAACCAAGAAAACATTGCTTAGAAGCTGTAAACAGCTATGTTAGTGTTTCTGGGGTTAAAATGTGTCTTAATCCAATGCAAATGACTAATTATAAGAGTTTGAGATTGATGTGGAGAGTTTAAAAGCCACTTATACCCATTTTATCCCAAAGCAGGCTAAAACCAAGAAAACATTGCCTAGAAGCACTAAACAGCTTTGTTAGTGTTTCTGGGGTTAAAATGTGTGTTAATCCAAAGCAACTGACTAATTATATGAGTTTGAGATGGATGTGGAGAGTTTAAAAGCCACTTATACCCATTTTGTCCCAAAGCAGGTTAAAACCAAAAAAACATTGCTTAGAAGCACTAAACAGCTTTGTTAGTGTTTCTGGGGTTAAAATGTGTCTTAATCCAATGCAACTAACTAATTATAAGAGTTTGAGGTAGATGTGGAGAGTTTAAAAGCCACTTATACCCATTTTGTCCCAAAACAGGCTAAAACCAAGAAAACATTGCCTAGAAGCTATAAACAGCTTTGTTAGTGTTTCTGGGGTTAAAATGTGTCTTAATCCAATGCAAATGACTAATTATAAGAGATTGAGATTGATGTGGAGAGTTTAAAAGCCACTTATACCCATTTTCTCCCAAAACAGGCTAAAACCAAGAAAACATTGCGTAGTAGCTGGAAACACCTTTGTTAGTGTTTCTAGGGTTAAAATGTGTCTTAATCCAATGCAACTGACTAATTATAAGAGTTTGAGATGGATGTGGAGAGTTTAAAAGACTCTTATACACATTTTGTTCCAAAACAGGCTAAAACCAAGAAAACATTGCTTAGAAGCACTAAACAGCTTTGTTAGTGTTTCTGGGGTTAAAATGTGTCTTAATCCAATGCAACTAACTAATTATAAGAGTTTGAGATAGATGTGGATAGTTTAAAAGCCACTTATACACATTTTATCCCAAAACAGGCTAAAACCAAGAAAACATTGCTTAGAAGCTGTAAACAGCTATGTTAGTGTTTCTGGGGTTAAAATGTGTCTTAATCCAATGCAAATGACTAATTATAAGAGTTTTAGATTGATGTGGAGAGTTTAAAAGCCACTTTTACCCATTTTGTCCCAAAGCAGGTTAAAACCAAGAAAACATTGCTTAGAAGCACTAAACAGCTTTGTTAGTGTTTCTGGGGTTAAAATGTGTCTTAATCCAATGCAACTAACTAATTATAAGAGTTTGAGATAGATGTGGATAGTTTAAAAGCCACTTATACCCAATTTGTCCCAAAACAGGCTAAAATCAAGAAAACATTGCCTAGAAGCTATAAACAGCTTTGTTAGTGTTTCTGGGGTTAAAATGTGTCTTAATCCAATGCAGCTGACTAGTTATAAGAGTTTGAGATAGATGTGGAGAGTTTAAAAGCCACTTATACCCATTTTGTCCCAAAACAGGCTAAAACCAAGAAAACATTGCCTAGAAGCTATAAACAGCTTTGTTAGTGTTTCTGGGGTTAAAATGTGTCTTAATCCAATGCAAATGACTAATTATAAGAGATTGAGATTGATGTGGAGAGTTTAAAAGCCACTTATACCCATTTTCTCCCAAAACAGGCTAAAACCAAGAAAACATTGCGTAGAAGCTGGAAACACCTTTGTTAGTGTTTCTAGGGTTAAAATGTGTCTTAATCCAATGCAACTGACTAATTATAAGAGTTTGAGATGGATGTGGAGAGTTTAAAAGACTCTTATACACATTTTGTTCCAAAACAGGCTAAAACCAAGAAAACATTGCTTAGAAGCACTAAACAGCTTTGTTAGTGTTTCTGGGGTTAAAATGTGTCTTAATCCAATGCAACTAACTAATTATAAGAGTTTGAGATAGATGTGGATAGTTTAAAAGCCACTTATACACATTTTATCCCAAAACAGGCTAAAACCAAGAAAACATTGCTTAGAAGCTGTAAACAGCTATGTTAGTGTTTCTGGGGTTAAAATGTGTCTTAATCCAATGCAAATGACTAATTATAAGAGTCTTAGATTGATGTGGAGAGTTTAAAAGCCACTTTTACCCATTTTGTCCCAAAGCAGGTTAAAACCAAGAAAACATTGCTTAGAAGCACTAAACAGCTTTGTTAGTGTTTCTGGGGTTAAAATGTGTCTTAATCCAATGCAACTAACTAATTATAAGAGTTTGAGATAGATGTGGATAGTTTAAAAGCCACTTATACCCAATTTGTCCCAAAACAGGCTAATATCAAGAAAACATTGCCTAGAAGCTATAAACAGCTTTGTTAGTGTTTCTGGGGTTAAAAGGTGTCTTAATCCAATGCAGCTGACTAGTTATAAGAGTTTGAGATGGATGTGGAGAGTTTAAAAGCCACTTATACCCATTTTGTACCAAAACAGGCTAAAACCAAGAAAACATTGCTTAGAAGAACTAAACAGCTCTGTTAGTGTTTCTGGGGTTAAAATGTATCTTAATCCAATGCAACTAACTAATTATAAGAGTTTGAGATAGATGTGGAGAGTTTAAAAGCCACTTATACCCATTTTGTCCCAAAAAGGCTAAAACCAAGAAAACATTGCTTAGAAGCACTAAACAGCTTTATTAGTGTTTCTGGGGTTAAAATGTGTCTTAATCCAATGCAACTGACTAATTATAAGAGTTTGAGATGGATGTGGAGAGTTTAAAAGACTCTTATACACATTTTGTTCCAAAACAGGCTAAAACCAAGAAAACATTGCTTAGAAGCACTAAACAGCTTTGTTAGTGTTTCTGGGGTTAAAATGTTTCTTAATCCAATGCAACTAACCAATTATAAGAGTTTGAGATAGATGTGGATAGTTTAAAAGCCACTTATACACATTTTATCCCAAAACAGGCTAAAACCAAGAAAACATTGCTTAGAAGCTGTAAACAGCTATGTTAGTGTTTCTGGGGTTAAAATGTGTCTTAATCCAATGCAAATGACTAATTATAAGAGTTTTAGATTGATGTGGAGAGTTTAAAAGCCACTTTTACCCATTTTGTCCCAAAGCAGGTTAAAACCAAGAAAACATTGCTTAGAAGCACTAAACAGCTTTGTTAGTGTTTCTGGGGTTAAAATGTGTCTTAATCCAATGCAACTAACTAATTATAAGAGTTTGAGATAGATGTGGATAGTTTAAAAGCCACTTATACCCAATTTGTCCCAAAACAGGCTAAAATCAAGAAAACATTGCCTAGAAGCTATAAACAGCTTTGTTAGTGTTTCTGGGGTTAAAATGTGTCTTAATCCAATGCAGCTGACTAGTTATAAGAGTTTGAGATAGATGTGGAGAGTTTAAAAGCCACTTATACCCATTTTGTCCCAAAACAGGCTAAAACCAAGAAAACATTGCCTAGAAGCTATAAACAGCTTTGTTAGTGTTTCTGGGGTTAAAATGTGTCTTAATCCAATGCAAATGACTAATTATAAGAGATTGAGATTGATGTGGAGAGTTTAAAAGCCACTTATACCCATTTTCTCCCAAAACAGGCTAAAACCAAGAAAACATTGCGTAGAAGCTGGAAACACCTTTGTTAGTGTTTCTAGGGTTAAAATGTGTCTTAATCCAATGCAACTGACTAATTATAAGAGTTTGAGATGGATGTGGAGAGTTTAAAAGACTCTTATACACATTTTGTTCCAAAACAGGCTAAAACCAAGAAAACATTGCTTAGAAGCACTAAACAGCTTTGTTAGTGTTTCTGGGGTTAAAATGTGTCTTAATCCAATGCAACTAACTAATTATAAGAGTTTGAGATAGATGTGGATAGTTTAAAAGCCACTTATACACATTTTATCCCAAAACAGGCTAAAACCAAGAAAACATTGCTTAGAAGCTGTAAACAGCTATGTTAGTGTTTCTGGGGTTAAAATGTGTCTTAATCCAATGCAAATGACTAATTATAAGAGTCTTAGATTGATGTGGAGAGTTTAAAAGCCACTTTTACCCATTTTGTCCCAAAGCAGGTTAAAACCAAGAAAACATTGCTTAGAAGCACTAAACAGCTTTGTTAGTGTTTCTGGGGTTAAAATGTGTCTTAATCCAATGCAACTAACTAATTATAAGAGTTTGAGATAGATGTGGATAGTTTAAAAGCCACTTATACCCAATTTGTCCCAAAACAGGCTAATATCAAGAAAACATTGCCTAGAAGCTATAAACAGCTTTGTTAGTGTTTCTGGGGTTAAAAGGTGTCTTAATCCAATGCAGCTGACTAGTTATAAGAGTTTGAGATGGATGTGGAGAGTTTAAAAGCCACTTATACCCATTTTGTACCAAAACAGGCTAAAACCAAGAAAACATTGCTTAGAAGAACTAAACAGCTCTGTTAGTGTTTCTGGGGTTAAAATGTATCTTAATCCAATGCAACTAACTAATTATAAGAGTTTGAGATAGATGTGGAGAGTTTAAAAGCCACTTATACCCATTTTGTCCCAAAAAGGCTAAAACCAAGAAAACATTGCTTAGAAGCACTAAACAGCTTTATTAGTGTTTATGGGGTTAAAATGTGTCTTAATCCAATGCAACTGACTAATTATAAGAGTTTGAGATGGATGTGGAGAGTTTAAAAGACTCTTATACACATTTTGTTCCAAAACAGGCTAAAACCAAGAAAACATTGCTTAGAAGCACTAAACAGCTTTGTTAGTGTTTCTGGGGTTAAAATGTTTCTTAATCCAATGCAACTAACCAATTATAAGAGTTTGAGATAGATGTGGATAGTTTAAAAGCCACTTATACACATTTTATCCCAAAACAGGCTAAAACCAAGAAAACATTGCTTAGAAGCTGTAAACAGCTATGTTAGTGTTTCTGGGGTTAAAATGTGTCTTAATCCAATGCAAATGACTAATTATAAGAGTTTTAGATTGATGTGGAGAGTTTAAAAGCCACTTTTACCCATTTTGTCCCAAAGCAGGTTAAAACCAAGAAAACATTGCTTAGAAGCACTAAACAGCTTTGTTAGTGTTTCTGGGGTTAAAATGTGTCTTAATCCAATGCAACTAACTAATTATAAGAGTTTGAGATAGATGTGGATAGTTTAAAAGCCACTTATACCCAATTTGTCCCAAAACAGGCTAAAATCAAGAAAACATTGCCTAGAAGCTATAAACAGCTTTGTTAGTGTTTCTGGGGTTAAAATGTGTCTTAATCCAATGCAGCTGACTAGTTATAAGAGTTTGAGATAGATGTGGAGAGTTTAAAAGCCACTTATACCCATTTTGTCCCAAAACAGGCTAAAACCAAGAAAACATTGCCTAGAAGCTATAAACAGCTTTGTTAGTGTTTCTGGGGTTAAAATGTGTCTTAATCCAATGCAAATGACTAATTATAAGAGATTGAGATTGATGTGGAGAGTTTAAAAGCCACTTATACCCATTTTCTCCCAAAACAGGCTAAAACCAAGAAAACATTGCGTAGAAGCTGGAAACACCTTTGTTAGTGTTTCTAGGGTTAAAATGTGTCTTAATCCAATGCAACTGACTAATTATAAGAGTTTGAGATGGATGTGGAGAGTTTAAAAGACTCTTATACACATTTTGTTCCAAAACAGGCTAAAACCAAGAAAACATTGCTTAGAAGCACTAAACAGCTTTGTTAGTGTTTCTGGGGTTAAAATGTGTCTTAATCCAATGCAACTAACTAATTATAAGAGTTTGAGATAGATGTGGATAGTTTAAAAGCCACTTATACACATTTTATCCCAAAACAGGCTAAAACCAAGAAAACATTGCTTAGTGTAAGACTTTGTAGAATAAAGAAGAGAATCAAGAGAATGGATATAGGTTTCGGTAGACAAAGAGAATGAGGAAGGAGAAAAGATTAGGTTTTCTTATTCCATAAGAAGCGATAATACAAGGTGGCTATGAGCCTATTTAAGGAAACACAAACTAGGGCTACACCCTTGACCGAGACACACAAGTGGGATAGGGACATTAGGAGAGAGACACACTACATCCCAAGGTGAAAGCGACAGCCCATCCTTACCAAACATGTGACTATTTCCTTCCCTTCTCTCTAACGGTTATAATGTGCTTCTCGATCCTTCTAGTGGGCTTCAGGCCTCCTCTCCATTCCTTATCACTAGAAGACTCGGCCATTTCACCACACTTGTACGGACAGCCCATATTCAACACTCGTACGGACGGCCATGGCTGCCTTAGGCTTATTCTTTTGATCAATACTCCCCCTCAAGCTTAGCCTAATGAAATGGCTAAGCTTGGAACCCGTGAAGCAGCACCTCATTAAAAAACCTTGACTTAGAAAACCTCATGGGACAAAACCAAGTCAAGGGAAAAAGAGTGTGCTGTCCACGGATTAGAGAAGCTTGATCATGGCCGTGTAATGTCTACAAGTCCAAGTTTGCTATAGATGTGATCACAAACCTTGGAGCTTGCAGACTTGGTGAAGATGTCAGCTAGCTGATCTTGACTCCTTGTGTGGCATGGTAACACCACTCCTTCTTCAATCTTCTCTCTCACCTTGTGGCAATCGCTTTCTATGTGCTTGGTCCTCTCATGAAAGACCGAGTTTGTGGCAATGTGGATGGCCGCTTCATTGTCGCAATGCATGGTCATGGGCTGCTTTGTTTCGATGCCTAAGTCCTTGAGTAGACCCTTCAGCCATGTCATCTCGTTAGTGAGCTTCCTCATAGCTCTATACTCGGCCTCGGCGCTAGAGCATGAAACCACCTTTTGTTTCTTAGACCTCCATGTAACCATGTTGCCTCCAACGAACGTGCAGTACCCAGTAGTGGATCTTCTATCCAGCGTGTCGCCATTGTAATCCGCATCACAGTAGCCAACAATCTCGGTGTTGTCATTCTTGCCCATCCAAATACCTTGACCCGGACTGCCCTTGAGATAGCTTAGGATCCTCTCGACTTGACTCCATTGGTACTTGCTTGGTGCCTTCATATGTTGGCTAACCTGATTCACAGCATAACATATGTCAGGTCGTGTGATAGTAAGGTATATTAGCTTACCTACAAGCCGGCGGTAGCGTGTGACGTCTAAGAATGGCTCGTCCATTGGTTCCTTAGGTCGGCCTTCTTTTTCCCGTAAGCTCTCCCCCTTTCGCTTGAGCTGGTAGTCGTCATCAAGTGGCGTAGCGACCGGAGACACACCAAGCTTGCCAGTCTCCTCTAACAAGTCAAGAGTGTACTTGCGTTGTGAGAGGAAGAGTCCTTCCGGTGAGCGACAAATTTCAATACCAAGAAAGTATTTGAGTTCCCCAAGGTCCTTGATGTCAAATGCCGACTTGAGGGAGTCCTTGGTGTCCTGAATGGCCGCCTTATCATCACCAGTCACGATGATGTCGTCGACGTATATGAGCACCACCACCCAACCAATAGAGGTGCGACGTGTGAAGAGAGTATGATCAGCCTCCGATCGCTTAAAACCATAAGTCTTGAGAGTAGAGCTTAGTTTGTGGTACCAAGCTCGTGGGGACTGCTTAAGGCCATAGATGGCCTTACGTAGCCTCAAGACTTTTCCGGGTGTAACCATGTCTTCAAGGCCGGGAGGAGGCGTCATGTACACTTCTTCATCAAGTTCACCTTGAAGAAAGGCGTTCTTCACATCCATCTGCCATAAGTCCCATGATAGGTTGACAGCAAGAGACAGCACAACCCGAACCGTATGGAGCTTGGCCACGGGTGCAAAGGTGTCCGTGTAGTCCGCACCATAGGTTTGGGTGAAGCCACGGGCCACTAACCGGGCTTTATGCTGTTCAATGTCACCATTGCTCAAATACTTTATGGTGAACACCCATTTGGAGCTAACTGCCCGCTTGCCTTGAGGAAGATCCGATTCGTCCCACGTATGATTCCGGATCATGGCGCCGGTTTCATCCTTGACCGCATCTAACCAAACCTGATGCTCCTTGGCTTCATCATATGTCTGCGGGATCCAATTGGCGTCAACTTGGCCAAAGAAAGCTTGGTGATCAGCAGGTAACAGCTCAAGGGAACAAACGGACTGGATGGGATGAGCGACGGCTTGACTGTTGTAATATACACGCTTGTTCTTCCAAGTGGAGGGGTCAGATCGAGGTCTGGTGCTCCGATGCAGGACTGGTGCAGGAGGTGGATCCGTCCTAGGCAACTCCGTTGACGTACCGTCCGTAAGAACCGTCTCCGTGTTTTCCTCGGTAGGAGCCGCTGCCGGAGCATGTGTGTCCGGTGTAGGGCCAGGAACAGGAACACCGGCTATGGGTAGGCCAGACTCAAGGGACACACTATCTTGGGCTGAAACATTGTTATTCGTATCTCCTTGGTCAGACCCACCGTCGGTAGGAGTTTGGCGTAGCATAGGCTGCACGACACCCGTTGGTGGAGACGGGTTGCCAAGGTGATCAAGAAGGAACCTTAGACTTGAAGCTCGGTCATTAGGTGAGTGAGAGAGGTCTTTAAGGTTGTTCCAGTCCTTCTTGTCATAGTAGCCCACATTCTCTAGGAACCGGACATCTCGGGAGACATATAGACGACTTGTGGCCGGATCATAACATTTGTACCCCTTTTGTGTGGTAGAGTAGCCAATGAACATGCACTTTGTACTCTTGGCATCCAGCTTACTCCTTTGTTCTCCTGGTACTAACACAAAACAAACACAACCAAAAACGCGTAAGTGATCAAGGGATGGTTTAAATTTGTTTAGTACTTCAAATGGAGATAAGTCATGAAGAACTCGGGTTGGTGTCCGGTTGATGAGATAGCATGCAGTCATCACAGCATCACCCCAATATCGTTTGGGAACACTAGAGTGGAACATGATTGCCCGCGCCACTTCCATGAGATGCCGGTTCTTTCTCTCGGCCACACCATTTTGTTGTGGCGTGTAGGGACAACTAGTTTGATGGAGAATGCCATGCTTGGAGAGATGTTCTTTGAACTTGCAACTTGTGTATTCTCCACCATTATCAGACCTAAGTACCTTAAGTTTTGCATTAAAATGATTAGTCACATAGTTTTGAAAGTTGACAAAGGCATCAAACACTCTATCTTTAGAAGGCAATAAGGTAATCCAAGTATATTTTGATTTTTCATCAATAAAAGTCACAAAATACTTGTTATTATCTCTAGATAGGCATGGTGAAGTCCAAACATCTGAGTGAACTAAATCAAAACAATTTTCATAAATAGTAGTTGACTTAGGAAAGATAGACTTGCAATGTTTTCCAAGAATACAAGGTTCACAAGTAGAATTATCAAAAGAAATATTAGGAAACATTAGTCCTAAAGCACGCGAATGAGGGTGGCCTAGCCTAGCATGCCACACCATATTCGAATCAACAACAAAACAAGACTTAATAGAAGATAAATTTGGATCGGTTTTCTCTAGGACATAGAGATCTCCACTCCCTTGCCCTTCTCCAAGAACCTTTCCAGTCTCAATATCCTGAAAATGAACACTGTTAGGACCAAAAATTGCATAACAATTCAAATCATTTGTGGCCCTCTTAACCGATAGAAGATTGGAGGTAAATGTAGGCATAAAGAAAGCTTTTGAGGTTTTATCAAAAAGTTTCAAGTCCCCTATCCCTTTTACTGGTATTTGATCTCCATTAGCAATAACAACATTCCCTAAAGCCGGTTTTATGTTGTCAATTAACCTAGGGTTGCTAATCATATGATGTGAAGCCCCCGAGTCAATAACAAGCGATTTACTAGGCTTAGAGGTAAAGAAAGAGATACCAGACTCCTTGAGTGAGGCAATGGAGCGGATGAGAGCCTCAAGGTCTGACTTCCTCACCACATCTCCATAGGCTGCGGTCATGGCCACCTCATCTCCCTGCTTTGATGATCCGGCTCCCTTGTCGCTAACCGCTTCCTTTGAGAAGTTGGCTTTGAACTTGGCCGGCTTGAGATGAGGATGGAGAACCCAGCATTTGTCTTTCAGGTGGCCCCGCTTCTTGCAGTGGTCGCATACCCACACCTTCCTCTCCTCTTGCTTGTACACTCCTTTGTTGGCCGTAGCAAGCTCCCCCTTACCGCTAAACAAATCAAGAGATCCTTGTTCTTTCTGAATTTGGGAGCAAATATCTTCAAAGGAGGGAAGCTTCTCTGCCCTTAGGATGTGCTTCAAGAGGTCATTGAAGGATGGGTTCAAGGTAAGGAGGAGTCCAAAGATCTTGTCTTGCTCCTTCCTTTCGTTTAGCACACTCGCCTCAAGTGTACTTGGCCGCAACATGTCAAGCTCGGACCATAGTGCACGGAACTTACCAAGATGCTTAGTGAACTCCACATCATCTTGGTTAAGGTCGTTTATGGCCTTCTTGACCTCAAAGACTCTAGTCATGTTAGAGACATTACCATACACGCCTTTAAGTGTTTCCCACAGTTCCTTGGCCGTCTCGCAGTATGAGTAGGCCTCAAGGATAGGCGTGTCCAGAGAGTTTTGGAGAACAGATAGGACAACTTGGTCTTCTTGGAACCATTTGGCCTTCCTCTCGCTCTCTTCCTCCGCTTCCGCCTCGGAAGCATCTTCTTCTTTGGGGTTTTGCTTTGGGACATAGTCGGACTCGACATGACTCCAAAGGCCACGACCTCCAAGGGCGGTTCTTGTGGTTCTTGTCCACAGCAAGTAGTTTGTCCCCTTTAGGACAATCGGTGAAACGATGGGCTTGGCGTTTTCCATGGTCGGATTTCTATGGACCGATGGATAAAGCTTTTACCCGGAGAATAAACAAAAGAATGCGAGTGAGAAGAAAAGGAGGAAAGGAGACTAGAGAATAGAAACAAGTAGAAGAATGAGATTAGACTGTAGAGAATCGAACAACTTGCTCTGATACCATGTAAGACTTTGTAGAATAAAGAAGAGAATCAAGAGAATGGATATAGGTTTCGGTAGACAAAGAGAATGAGGAAGGAGAAAAGATTAGGTTTTCTTATTCCATAAGAAGCGATAATACAAGGTGGCTATGAGCCTATTTAAGGAAACACAAACTAGGGCTACACCCTTGACCGAGACACACAAGTGGGATAGGGACATTAGGAGAGAGACACACTACATCCCAAGGTGAAAGCGACAGCCCATCCTTACCAAACATGTGACTATTTCCTTCCCTTCTCTCTAACGGTTATAATGTGCTTCTCGATCCTTCTAGTGGGCTTCAGGCCTCCTCTCCATTCCTTATCACTAGAAGACTCGGCCATTTCACCACACTTGTACGGACAGCCCATATTCAACACTCGTACGGACGGCCATGGCTGCCTTAGGCTTATTCTTTTGATCAATACTTAGAAGCTGTAAACAGCTATGTTAGTGTTTCTGGGGTTAAAATGTGTCTTAATCCAATGCAAATGACTAATTATAAGAGTCTTAGATTGATGTGGAGAGTTTAAAAGCCACTTTTACCCATTTTGTCCCAAAGCAGGTTAAAACCAAGAAAACATTGCTTAGAAGCACTAAACAGCTTTGTTAGTGTTTCTGGGGTTAAAATGTGTCTTAATCCAATGCAACTAACTAATTATAAGAGTTTGAGATAGATGTGGATAGTTTAAAAGCCACTTATACCCAATTTGTCCCAAAACAGGCTAATATCAAGAAAACATTGCCTAGAAGCTATAAACAGCTTTGTTAGTGTTTCTGGGGTTAAAAGGTGTCTTAATCCAATGCAGCTGACTAGTTATAAGAGTTTGAGATGGATGTGGAGAGTTTAAAAGCCACTTATACCCATTTTGTACCAAAACAGGCTAAAACCAAGAAAACATTGCTTAGAAGAACTAAACAGCTCTGTTAGTGTTTCTGGGGTTAAAATGTATCTTAATCCAATGCAACTAACTAATTATAAGAGTTTGAGATAGATGTGGAGAGTTTAAAAGCCACTTATACCCATTTTGTCCCAAAAAGGCTAAAACCAAGAAAACATTGCTTAGAAGCACTAAACAGCTTTATTAGTGTTTCTGGGGTTAAAATGTGTCTTAATCCAATGCAACTGACTAATTATAAGAGTTTGAGATGGATGTGGAGAGTTTAAAAGACTCTTATACACATTTTGTTCCAAAACAGGCTAAAACCAAGAAAACATTGCTTAGAAGCACTAAACAGCTTTGTTAGTGTTTCTGGGGTTAAAATGTTTCTTAATCCAATGCAACTAACCAATTATAAGAGTTTGAGATAGATGTGGATAGTTTAAAAGCCACTTATACACATTTTATCCCAAAACAGGCTAAAACCAAGAAAACATTGCTTAGAAGCTGTAAACAGCTATGTTAGTGTTTCTGGGGTTAAAATGTGTCTTAATCCAATGCAAATGACTAATTATAAGAGTTTGAGATTGATGTGGAGAGTTTAAAAGCCACTTATACCCATTTTATCCCAAAGCAGGCTAAAACCAAGAAAACATTGCCTAGAAGCACTAAACAGCTTTGTTAGTGTTTCTGGGGTTAAAATGTGTGTTAATCCAAAGCAACTGACTAACTATATGAGTTTGAGATGGATGTGGAGAGTTTAAAAGCCACTTATACCCATTTTGTCCCAAAGCAGGTTAAAACCAAGAAAACATTGCTTAGAAGCACTAAACAGCTTTGTTAGTGTTTCTGGGGTTAAAATGTGTCTTAATCCAATGCAACTAACTAATTATAAGAGTTTGAGGTAGATGTGGAGAGTTTAAAAGCCACTTATACCCATTTTGTCCCAAAACAGGCTAAAACCAAGAAAACATTGCCTAGTGTAAGTTTGAGAGTAGAGTAATCAAGAGATTATGGAAGAGAGTATGAAAGAGAGTGAAATCGTGTAAAGAGTGAGGAGAGTGAACGATTGAGAGAGAGAGTGTTGGAGAAAGAGAATAAACTCTCTTCTTACTTCTATTAGTATGATACTTACAAACTATTTAAAGACATATACAAATAGGATATTCTCTTAGGATCCTATGCACACTAATATGAGGAGAAAGCGACATCTCCTTATTCTAACATGTGATCTCCTCTTCTCTCTTGCAACTTGCTCCAACGGCTACAAAGGAAGGATCGAGATGAATGGCGACCGTTGGAGGATCTCTTTGGTGGATTGGGCTCATGAAGACTTCTATTTGAGGATGGCCCGTTGGTTGGTCGTACGGACGTCCGTACGGTCGTACGGACAAGTGTGTGTGCCGGTTCATACTCCCCCTCAAGCTTGACTTGGGGAACTAGTCAAGCTTGACAACATAGGCACCCACCTCATTAAAAACCTTAGTATAGAAAAACCTCTTGGGAAAACTATACTTAAGGGAAAAAGAGTGTAGGCGCCAAAACAAAGCAAGTCATGGCCGAGTGAGGTTTAGGAGGCCAAGCTTAGGATGGATGTATTCACACACTTGGGGGCTCGCAGCTTTAGTCAGGACGTCTGCAAGTTGTTCTTTGCTTTCGGTATGGCAAGGTAAGACAACTCCAAGCTTGATTTGTTCTCGGACCTTATGGCAATCCACTTCAATGTGCTTGGTCCGCTCATGGAACACTGAATTGGTTGCTATATGAATGGCTGCTTCGTTATCACAGTGCATGGTGATCGGCTTTGTTGATTCTATTCCAAGATCCTTGAGTAACATCTTCAGCCACATTAGCTCCGTCGTTAGCTTCCTCATAGCTCTATACTCGGATTCGGCACTTGAGAGTGAGACGACCTTTTGCTTCTTGCTCTTCCATGTGACCAGGTTCCCTCCAAGGAACGTGCAATAGCCTGTGGTTGAGCGTCGGTCCCCACGATCTCCGGCATAGTCAGCGTCGCAGTAGCCTACCAACTCGGTGCTCTTGTTGCGTCCCATCCATATGCCTTGGCCGGGTGAGCCCTTGATGTACTTGAGGATCCGTGTCAGCATGTTCCAATGGTGCACGGTGGGGTTCTTCATATGCTGGCTTACCTGGTTCACGGCAAAGCAAATGTCAGGCCGTGTGATAGTTAAATAAATGAGCTTACCGACTAGCCGCCGGTAGAGGCTAACGTCCTCGAATGGAGCGGTGTCAAGCTCCCCCTGTCCTCCATCCTTGTAATTCTCTTCTAGGGGCGTTGTTACTGCCTTAGCTCCTAGTTTTCCTGTTTCACTCAATAAGTCTAGTGCATACTTTCTTTGAGATAACAATAACCCTTCATTTGATCTATAAACTTCTATCCCAAGAAAGTATTTCAACTCTCCAAGATCTTTAATATCAAAAACTGATTTCAAGAATGTTTTAGAGTCTTGAATACCTACCGAGTCACTTCCAGTGATGATGATATCATCAACATACACTAGAATGACTACTATACCTTTGGCGCTTGGTAAGGTGAACAAGGTGTGGTCAGCTTCGGATTTGCGAAAGCCTTTGTCAAGAAGTGTGGTGCTAAGCTTGTGATACCAAGCCCTTGGTGACTGCTTCAAGCCATAGATAGCTTTGTTGAGTTTCAAGACCTTTCCCGGACCAATAGTATCCTCCAAACCCGGTGGTGGTCGCATATACACTTCATCCTCCAGTTCTCCTTGCAAGAAGGCGTTCTTCACGTCCATTTGCCAAAGTTCCCAGTCGAGGTTGGTGGCGAGAGAGAGTACAACTCGAACCGTGTGAAGCTTAGCCACCGGAGCAAACGTATCAAGATAGTCCTCCCCATACGTTTGCGTGAAACCGCGTGCGACTAGGCGGGCTTTGTGGCGTTCAATCTCCCCATTGCTCTTATATTTGATTGTGAAGATATACCGAGAGGTGACAGCCTTCTTGCCCTTGGGTAAGTCAGCCTCGTCCCATGTATGATTTTGCACCATGGCCGTATTCTCGGCATCCACTGCATCTCTCCATACTTTGTGCTGCTTAGCCTCATCATAGGTCTTGGGGATCCAATCCTCATCAATATGGCCAAGAAACACTTGATGCTCTATCGGAAAATGAGCCAAGGTGCACACGGCCTGAATCGGATGAGCAACGGCCATGTTGTTGTAGTACACACGGGTGTTCTTCCAATGACTAGGAGGATACTTGATACGTTGGCTGCGCCGAAGAGGAACTATAGCCCCAGCTTCGGAGTTGGCTCGTCCTGGAGTAATGATCTCCTCAAGCTGGTCAGCCGTCCCCTCGGTTGTTTCGGCCGTGTTGTCCGCGAGTGACTCGGGTGCTTCCTCATGCTGCTCAGTATGGTCATCGGCATGTGTAGCAGGCTCAGGCTCAGTAGATGGCTCAGGTTGTTCTGGTGATGCTGGTCTGGCTGACTCAGTAGTGATCCGATCGTTTTCAAGACCTAGTCGCTCAAGGATTACTCGGAGGTTGCGCGTCCGATCAGATGGTGAATCAGAGAGGTTACGGAGCTCATCCCAATTCTTCTCATCGTAAAAGCCTTGTGTCTCCATGAACTTGACATCACGAGATACTAGAACCCTCCTTGTTGTAGGGTCATAGCACTTATACCCCTTTTGTGTGGTAGAGTAGCCAAGAAACATAGCCTTTGTACTCTTTGCATCAAGCTTGTCTCTTAGCTCACCTGGTCGCAACACATAGCACACACAACCAAACACTCGTAAGTGATCAAATGTAGGTTTGTCATTCGTTAATACCTCAAATGGAGACACATCTTTTAGGATCTTTGTTGGTGTGCGGTTAATAAGATAACAAGCGGCTAGCACAGCATCTCCCCAAAACCTCTTTGGAACCCTTGTGTGAAACATCATAGACCTTGCTACTTCCATGAGATGCCTATTCTTTCTCTCAGCCACTCCATTTTGTTGTGGTGTGTAAGGACAGCTAGTTTGATGAAGAATTCCATGTTTGGCTAGATATTGTTTAAAGGCATGGCTTGTGTACTCTCCACCATTATCTGATCTCAAAATTTTAATCTTGGCATGAAAGTGGTTAGTGACATAATTTTGAAAATTAGTAAAGGCCTCAAGGACTCTATCCTTAGAGGGAAGCAAAGTTATCCAAGTATATTTTGATTTTTCATCAATAAAAGTCACAAAATACTTTTGATTATCTCTAGATAAGCAAGGAGATGTCCAAACATCAGAATGAATTAAATCAAAACATTTTTCATAAATAGTAATAGATTTAGGGAAAACAGCCTTGCAATGTTTACCAAGAATACAAGCCTCACACTCATCATTTTGAAAAGAAACATTAGGAAATATTAAGGATAAAGCTCTTGTGTGAGGGTGTCCTAGCCTAGCATGTAAAATAGAATCACTAGGTTTCATAATAACCGAATTAAAACAAGATGCATTAGAAGATAAGTTCAAGTCCTCAAGCACATAGAGGTCATCCTTGGATCCTCCTTGACCAAGAACCTTACTTGTCTCAATATCCTGAAAATGAACATTGTTAGGACCAAATATAGCATAACAATTTAAATCAGTAGTGGCTCTCTTAACTGATAGCAAGTTAGAAGTAAAGTTTGGCATATAAAATGCCTTAGTCTCCTTATCAAATAGTTTCAAGTTTCCTATGCCTTTAACTGGTACTTTCTCACCATTTGCTATTATTACATTACCATTAGCAGGTTTAATATCACTAATTAGCCTAGAATCACTAATCATGTGATGGGATGCACCAGAATCAACTATGAGGGGTTTAATTTTGTTTGAGGCAAGAAACGCCTTACCGGTGGCCTCTTTGATGGCTTTGATGAGCGCATCAAGGTCGGACCGCCTTACCAGCTCGGACGATGCTGCAGCAAGAGCAGTTCCACTGGTCACTTGTTGAGGCTGCTCAGAGATTGACTCCCCCATGGCTACTGCTTGATGAGCTCTCGGTGGTCCTCCGCGGTTTGGTCGTCCACCTCGGATGGTACCCGGCGGTGGTGCTAGATGAGGGTGTAGAATCCAGCAGCGGCTCTTGAAGTGACCAAGCTTCTTACAATGCTCACAAAATGGCGGGTTGTTCTTGTCCTCCGGCTTGTAGTAGCCCTTGTTTGCTGATGCCGTCTCAGCTTTGTTAGCGGTCACAAGTTCTCCCTTGCCGCCAAACAATCCCATGGAGCCATGCTCCTTTTGAATTTGGTTACAGACATCATCAAGGCTAGGGAGCTTGTCCGACCGTAGAATATGCTTGATAAGGTCATTGTAGGAGGGGTTCAAGGTCAAGAGAAGGCCGAACACCTTATCTTGTTCACGCCTCTCATTCAGAATGGCCGGATCTATAGTCGCCGGCCGGAGCATCTCTAGTTCAGCCCAAAGGGACCTAAACTTCCCAAAGTGCTTGGTGAACTCCATGTCTTCTTGGTTGAGGTTGTTGATGGCCCTCTTAATCTCAAAAATTCGGTTTACATTTGTAACATTCCCAAAAACATTCTTGAGAGTGTCCCACAAGTCTTTTGCTGTCTCGCAATAAGAGTAAGCTTCAAGTATAGGTGCATCTAGGGAGTTTTGAATGATAGCTAGGACTCCCTGATCTTCTTGAAACCACTTGTTCTTTTCATCGACAAGATCCTTGCCGTCTTTGGTGGTCTCGCCACTAGGAGCTTCGCTTGTCTCAACATGGGACCAAAGTCCTCGGCCGCATAGGGCTGTCTTTGTGGTTCTAGCCCACAGTAAGTAATTCTCTCCCTTGAGAGTAACTGGAACAATGAGAGTTTTGGTAGTTTCCATGGAAAAGGATGAAGAGACCGTTGGTTAAAGCTATTGTCCAACGGTTAAAGAAAGAAGATTCAAGAACAAGAAATTTCAAGAACAAGAAAGAGAATGCGGAAGGGAGTGATGGAGATTTGAGGCAAGAACAGAATCAAATCTGCTCTGATACCATGTAAGTTTGAGAGTAGAGTAATCAAGAGATTATGGAAGAGAGTATGAAAGAGAGTGAAATCGTGTAAAGAGTGAGGAGAGTGAACGATTGAGAGAGAGAGTGTTGGAGAAAGAGAATAAACTCTCTTCTTACTTCTATTAGTATGATACTTACAAACTATTTAAAGACATATACAAATAGGATATTCTCTTAGGATCCTATGCACACTAATATGAGGAGAAAGCGACATCTCCTTATTCTAACATGTGATCTCCTCTTCTCTCTTGCAACTTGCTCCAACGGCTACAAAGGAAGGATCGAGATGAATGGCGACCGTTGGAGGATCTCTTTGGTGGATTGGGCTCATGAAGACTTCTATTTGAGGATGGCCCGTTGGTTGGTCGTACGGACGTCCGTACGGTCGTACGGACAAGTGTGTGTGCCGGTTCATACCTAGAAGCTATAAACAGCTTTGTTAGTGTTTCTGGGGTTAAAATGTGTCTTAATCCAATGCAAATGACTAATTATAAGAGATTGAGATTGATGTGGAGAGTTTAAAAGCCACTTATACCCATTTTCTCCCAAAACAGGCTAAAACCAAGAAAACATTGCGTAGAAGCTGGAAACACCTTTGTTAGTGTTTCTAGGGTTAAAATGTGTCTTAATCCAATGCAACTGACTAATTATAAGAGTTTGAGATGGATGTGGAGAGTTTAAAAGACTCTTATACACATTTTGTTCCAAAACAGGCTAAAACCAAGAAAACATTGCTTAGAAGCACTAAACAGCTTTGTTAGTGTTTCTGGGGTTAAAATGTGTCTTAATCCAATGCAACTAACTAATTATAAGAGTTTGAGATAGATGTGGATAGTTTAAAAGCCACTTATACCCAATTTGTCCCAAAACAGGCTAAAATCAAGAAAACATTGCCTAGAAGCTATAAACAGCTTTGTTAGTGTTTCTGGGGTTAAAAGGTGTCTTAATCCAGTGCAGCTGACTAGTTATAAGAGTTTGAGATGGATGTGGAGAGTTTAAAAGCCACTTATACCCATTTTGTACCAAAACAGGCTAAAACCAAGAAAACATTGCTTAGAAGAACTAAACAGCTTTGTTAGTGTTTCTGGGGTTAAAATGTATCTTAATCCAATGCAACTAACTAATAATAAGAGTTTGAGATAGATGTGGAGAGATTAAAAGCCACTTATACCCATTTTTGTAAGACTTTGTAGAATAAAGAAGAGAATCAAGAGAATGGATATAGGTTTCGGTAGACAAAGAGAATGAGGAAGAAGAAAAGATTAGGTTTTCTTATTCCATAAGAAGCGATAATACAAGGTGGCTATGAGCCTATTTAAGGAAACACAAACTAGGGCTACACCCTTGACCGAGACACACAAGTGGGATAGGGACATTAGGAGAGAGACACACTACATCCCAAGGTGAAAGCGACAGCCCATCCTTACCAAACATGTGACTATTTCCTTCCCTTCTCTCTAACGGTTATAATGTGCTTCTCGATCCTTCTAGTGGGCTTCAGGCCTCCTCTCCATTCCTTATCACTAGAAGACTCGGCCATTTCACCACACTTGTACGGACAGCCCATATTCAACACTCGTACGGACGGCCATGGCTGCCTTAGGCTTATTCTTTTGATCAATACTCCCCCTCAAGCTTAGCCTAATGAAATGGCTAAGCTTGGAACCCGTGAAGCAGCACCTCATTAAAAACCTTGACTTAGAAAACCTCATGGGACAAAACCAAGTCAAGGGAAAAAGAGTGTGCTGTCCACGGATTAGAGAAGCTTGATCATGGCCGTGTAATGTCTACAAGTCCAAGTTTGCTATAGATGTGATCACAAACCTTGGAGCTTGCAGACTTGGTGAAGATGTCAGCTAGCTGATCTTGACTCCTTGTGTGGCATGGTAACACCACTCCTTCTTCAATCTTCTCTCTCACCTTGTGGCAATCGCTTTCTATGTGCTTGGTCCTCTCATGAAAGACCGAGTTTGTGGCAATGTGGATGGCCGCTTCATTGTCGCAATGCATGGTCATGGGCTGCTTTGTTTCGATGCCTAAGTCCTTGAGTAGACCCTTCAGCCATGTCATCTCGTTAGTGAGCTTCCTCATAGCTCTATACTCGGCCTCGGCGCTAGAGCATGAAACCACCTTTTGTTTCTTAGACCTCCATGTAACCATGTTGCCTCCAACGAACGTGCAGTACCCAGTAGTGGATCTTCTATCCAGCGTGTCACCATTGTAATCCGCATCACAGTAGCCAACAATCTCGGTGTTGTCATTCTTGCCCATCCAAATACCTTGACCCGGACTGCCCTTGAGATAGCTTAGGATCCTCTCGACTTGACTCCATTGGTACTTGCTTGGTGCCTTCATATGTTGGCTAACCTGATTCACAGCATAACATATGTCAGGTCGTGTGATAGTAAGGTATATTAGCTTACCTACAAGCCGGCGGTAGCGTGTGACGTCTAAGAATGGCTCGTCCATTGGTTCCTTAGGTCGGCCTTCTTTTTCCCGTAAGCTCTCCCCCTTTCGCTTGAGCTGGTAGTCTTCATCAAGTGGCGTAGCGACCGGAGACACACCAAGCTTGCCAGTCTCCTCTAACAAGTCAAGAGTGTACTTGCGTTGTGAGAGGAAGAGTCCTTCCGGTGAGCGACAAATTTCAATACCAAGAAAGTATTTGAGTTCCCCAAGGTCCTTGATGTCAAATGCCGACTTGAGGGAGTCCTTGGTGTCCTGAATGGCCGCCTTATCATCACCAGTCACGATGATATCGTCGACGTATATGAGCACCACCACCCAACCAATAGAGGTGCGACGTGTGAAGAGAGTATGATCAGCCTCCGATCGCTTAAAACCATAAGTCTTGAGAGTAGAGCTTAGTTTGTGGTACCAAGCTCGTGGGGACTGCTTAAGGCCATAGATGGCCTTACGTAGCCTCAAGACTTTTCCGGGTGTAACCATGTCTTCAAGGCCGGGAGGAGGCGTCATGTACACTTCTTCATCAAGTTCACCTTGAAGAAAGGCGTTCTTCACATCCATCTGCCATAAGTCCCATGATAGGTTGACAGCAAGAGACAGCACAACCCGAACCGTATGGAGCTTGGCCACGGGTGCAAAGGTGTCCGTGTAGTCCGCACCATAGGTTTGGGTGAAGCCACGGGCCACTAACCGGGCTTTATGCCGTTCAATGTCACCATTGCTCAAATACTTTATGGTGAACACCCATTTGGAGCTAACTGCCCGCTTGCCTTGAGGAAGATCCGATTCGTCCCACGTATGATTCCGGATCATGGCGCCGGTTTCATCCTTGACCGCATCTAACCAAACCTGATGCTCCTTGGCTTCATCATATGTCTGCGGGATCCAATTGGCGTCAACTTGGCCAAAGAAAGCTTGGTGATCAGCAGGTAACAGCTCAAGGGAACAAACGGACTGGATGGGATGAGCGACGGCTTGACTGTTGTAATATACACGCTTGTTCTTCCAAGTGGAGGGGTCAGATCGAGGTCTGGTGCTCCGACGCAGGACTGGTGCAGGAGGTGGATCCGTCCTAGGCAACTCCGTTGACGTACCGTCCGTAAGAACCGTCTCCGTGTTTTCCTCGGTAGGAGCCGCTGCCGGAGCATGTGTGTCCGGTGTAGGGCCAGGAACAGGAACACCGGCTATGGGTAGGCCAGACTCAAGGGACACACTATCTTGGGCTGAAACATTGTTATTCGTATCTCCTTGGTCAGACCCACCGTCGGTAGGAGTTTGGCGTAGCATAGGCTGCACGACACCCGTTGGTGGAGACGGGTTGCCAAGGTGATCAAGAAGGAACCTTAGACTTGAAGCTCGGTCATTAGGTGAGTGAGAGAGGTCTTTAAGGTTGTTCCAGTCCTTCTTGTCATAGTAGCCCACATTCTCTAGGAACCGGACATCTCGGGAGACATATAGACGACTTGTGGCCGGATCATAACATTTGTACCCCTTTTGTGTGGTAGAGTAGCCAATGAACATGCACTTTGTACTCTTGGCATCCAGCTTACTCCTTTGTTCTCCTGGTACTAACACAAAACAAACACAACCAAAAACGCGTAAGTGATCAAGGGATGGTTTAAATTTGTTTAGTACTTCAAATGGAGATAAGTCATGAAGAACTCGGGTTGGTGTCCGGTTGATGAGATAGCATGCAGTCATCACAGCATCACCCCAATATCGTTTGGGAACACTAGAGTGGAACATGATTGCCCGCGCCACTTCCATGAGATGCCGGTTCTTTCTCTCGGCCACACCATTTTGTTGTGGCGTGTAGGGACAACTAGTTTGATGGAGAATGCCATGCTTGGAGAGATGTTCTTTGAACTTGCCACTTGTGTATTCTCCACCATTATCAGACCTAAGTACCTTAAGTTTTGCATTAAAATAATTAGTCACATAGTTTTGAAAGTTGACAAAGGCATCAAACACTCTATCTTTAGAAGGCAATAAGGTAATCCAAGTATATTTTGATTTTTCATCAATAAAAGTCACAAAATACTTGTTATTATCTCTAGATAGGCATGGTGAAGTCCAAACATCTGAGTGAACTAAATCAAAACAATTTTCATAAATAGTAGTTGACTTAGGAAAGATAGACTTGCAATGTTTTCCAAGAATACAAGGTTCACAAGTAGAATTATCAAAAGAAATATTAGGAAACATTAGTCCTAAAGCACGCGAATGAGGGTGGCCTAGCCTAGCATGCCACACCATATTCGAATCAACAACAAAACAAGACTTAATAGAAGATAAATTTGGATCGGTTTTCTCTAGGACATAGAGATCTCCACTCCCTTGCCCTTCTCCAAGAACCTTTCCAGTCTCAATATCCTGAAAATGAACACTGTTAGGACCAAAAATTGCATAACAATTCAAATCATTTGTGGCCCTCTTAACCGATAGAAGATTGGAGGTAAATGTAGGCATAAAGAAAGCTTTTGAGGTTTTATCAAAAAGTTTCAAGTCCCCTATCCCTTTTACTGGTATTTGATCTCCATTAGCAATAACAACATTCCCTAAAGCCGGTTTTATGTTGTCAATTAACCTAGGGTTGCTAATCATATGATGTGAAGCCCCCGAGTCAATAACAAGCGATTTACTAGGCTTAGAGGTAAAGAAAGAGATACCAGACTCCTTGAGTGAGGCAATGGAGCGGATGAGAGCCTCAAGGTCTGACTTCCTCACCACATCTCCATAGGCTGCGGTCATGGCCACCTCATCTCCCTGCTTTGATGATCCGGCTCCCTTGTCGCTAACCGCTTCCTTTGAGAAGTTGGCTTTGAACTTGGCCGGCTTGAGATGAGGATGGAGAACCCAGCATTTGTCTTTCAGGTGGCCCCGCTTCTTGCAGTGGTCGCATACCCACACCTTCCTCTCCTCTTGCTTGTACACTCCTTTGTTGGCCGTAGCAAGCTCCCCCTTACCGCTAAACAAATCAAGAGATCCTTGTTCTTTCTGAATTTGGGAGCAAATATCTTCAAAGGAGGGAAGCTTCTCTGCCCTTAGGATGTGCTTCAAGAGGTCATTGAAGGATGGGTTCAAGGTAAGGAGGAGTCCAAAGATCTTGTCTTGCTCCTTCCTTTCGTTTAGCACACTCGCCTCAAGTGTACTTGGCCGCAACATGTCAAGCTCGGACCATAGTGCACGGAACTTACCAAGATGCTTAGTGAACTCCACATCATCTTGGTTAAGGTCGTTTATGGCCTTCTTGACCTCAAAGACTCTAGTCATGTTAGAGACATTACCATACACGCCTTTAAGTGTTTCCCACAGTTCCTTGGCCGTCTCGCAGTATGAGTAGGCCTCAAGGATAGGCGTGTCCAGAGAGTTTTGGAGAACAGATAGGACAACTTGGTCTTCTTGGAACCATTTGGCCTTCCTCTCGCTCTCTTCCTCCGCTTCCGCCTCGGAAGCATCTTCTTCTTTGGGGTTTTGTTTTGGGACATAGTCGGACTCGACATGACTCCAAAGGCCACGACCTCCAAGGGCGGTTCTTGTGGTTCTTGTCCACAGCAAGTAGTTTGTCCCCTTTAGGACAATCGGTGAAACGATGGGCTTGGCGTTTTCCATGGTCGGATTTCTATGGACCGATGGATAAAGCTTTTACCCGGAGAATAAACAAAAGAATGCGAGTGAGAAGAAAGGAAGGAAAGGAGACTAGAGAATAGAAACAAGTAGAAGAATGAGATTAGACTGTAGAGAATCGAACAACTTGCTCTGATACCATGTAAGACTTTGTAGAATAAAGAAGAGAATCAAGAGAATGGATATAGGTTTCGGTAGACAAAGAGAATGAGGAAGAAGAAAAGATTAGGTTTTCTTATTCCATAAGAAGCGATAATACAAGGTGGCTATGAGCCTATTTAAGGAAACACAAACTAGGGCTACACCCTTGACCGAGACACACAAGTGGGATAGGGACATTAGGAGAGAGACACACTACATCCCAAGGTGAAAGCGACAGCCCATCCTTACCAAACATGTGACTATTTCCTTCCCTTCTCTCTAACGGTTATAATGTGCTTCTCGATCCTTCTAGTGGGCTTCAGGCCTCCTCTCCATTCCTTATCACTAGAAGACTCGGCCATTTCACCACACTTGTACGGACAGCCCATATTCAACACTCGTACGGACGGCCATGGCTGCCTTAGGCTTATTCTTTTGATCAATAATTTTGTCCCAAAAAGGCTAAAACCAAGAAAACATTGCTTAGAAGCACTAAACAGCTTTATTAGTGTTTCTGGGGTTAAAATGTGTCTTAATCCAATGCAACTGACTAATTATAAGAGTTTGAGATGGATGTGGAGAGTTTAAAAGACTCTTATACACATTTTGTTCCAAAACAGGCTAAAACCAAGAAAACATTGCTTAGAAGCACTAAACAGCTTTGTTAGTGTTTCTGGGGTTAAAATGTTTCTTAATCCAATGCAACTAACCAATTATAAGAGTTTGAGATAGATGTGGATAGTTTAAAAGCCACTTATACACATTTTATCCCAAAACAGGCTAAAACCAAGAAAACATTGCTTAGAAGCTGTAAACAGCTATGTTAGTGTTTCTGGGGTTAAAATGTGTCTTAATCCAATGCAAATGACTAATTATAAGAGTTTGAGATTGATGTGGAGAGTTTAAAAGCCACTTATACCCATTTTATCCCAAAGCAGGCTAAAACCAAGAAAACATTGCCTAGAAGCACTAAACAGCTTTGTTAGTGTTTCTGGGGTTAAAATGTGTGTTAATCCAAAGCAACTGACTAATTATATGAGTTTGAGATGGATGTGGATAGTTTGAAAGCCACTTATACCCATTTTGTCCCAAAGCAGGTTAAAACCAAGAAAACATTGCTTAGAAGCACTAAACAGCTTTATTAGTGTTTCTGGGGTTAAAATGTGTCTTAATCCAATGCAACTAACTAAATATAAGAGTTTGAGATAGATGTGGTGAGTTTAAAAGCCACTTATACCCAATTTGTCCCAAAACAGGCTAAAATCAAGAAAACATTGCCTAGAAGCTATAAACAGCTTTGTTAGTGTTTCTGGGGTTAAAATGTGTCTTAATCCAATGCAACTAACTAATTATAAGAGTTTGAGGTAGATGTGGAGAGTTTAAAAGCCACTTATACCCATTTTGTCCCAAAACATGCTAAAACCAAGAAAACATTGCCTAGAAGCTATAAACAGCTTTGTTAGTGTTTCTGGGGTTAAAATGTGTCTTAATCCAATGCAAATGACTAATTATAAGAGATTGAGATTGATGTGGAGAGTTTAAAAGCCACTTATACCCATTTTCTCCCAAAACAGGCTAAAACCAAGAAAACATTGCGTAGAAGCTGGAAACACCTTTGTTAGTGTTTCTAGGGTTAAAATGTGTCTTAATCCAATGCAACTGACTAATTATAAGAGTTTGAGATGGATGTGGAGAGTTTAAAAGACTCTTATACACATTTTGTTCCAAAACAGGCTAAAACCAAGAAAACATTGCTTAGAAGCACTAAACAGCTTTGTTAGTGTTTCTGGGGTTAAAATGTGTCTTAATCCAATGCAACTAACTAATTATAAGAGTTTGAGATAGATGTGGATAGTTTAAAAGCCACTTATACACATTTTATCCCAAAACAGGCTAAAACCAAGAAAACATTGCTTAGAAGCTGTAAACAGCTATGTTAGTGTTTCTGGGGTTAAAATGTGTCTTAATCCAATGCAAATGACTAATTATAAGAGTCTTAGATTGATGTGGAGAGTTTAAAAGCCACTTTTACCCATTTTGTCCCAAAACAGGTTAAAACCAAGAAAACATTGCTTAGAAGCACTAAACAGCTTTGTTAGTGTTTCTGGGGTTAAAATGTGTCTTAATCCAATGCAACTAACTAATTATAAGAGTTTGAGATAGATGTGGATAGTTTAAAAGCCACTTATACCCAATTTGTCCCAAAACAGGCTAAAATCAAGAAAACATTGCCTAGAAGCTATAAACAGCTTTGTTAGTGTTTCTGGGGTTAAAAGGTGTCTTAATCCAATGCAGCTGACTAGTTATAAGAGTTTGAGATGGATGTGGAGAGTTTAAAAGCCACTTATACCCATTTTGTACCAAAACAGGCTAAAACCAAGAAAACATTGCTTAGAAGAACTAAACAGCTCTGTTAGTGTTTCTGGGGTTAAAATGTATCTTAATCCAATGCAACTAACTAATTATAAGAGTTTGAGATAGATGTGGAGAGTTTAAAAGCCACTTATACCCATTTTGTCCCAAAAAGGCTAAAACCAAGAAAACATTGCTTAGAAGCACTAAACAGCTTTATTAGTGTTTCTGGGGTTAAAATGTGTCTTAATCCAATGCAACTGACTAATTATAAGAGTTTGAGATGGATGTGGAGAGTTTAAAAGACTCTTATACACATTTTGTTCCAAAACAGGCTAAAACCAAGAAAACATTGCTTAGAAGCACTAAACAGCTTTGTTAGTGTTTCTGGGGTTAAAATGTTTCTTAATCCAATGCAACTAACCAATTATAAGAGTTTGAGATAGATGTGGATAGTTTAAAAGCCACTTATACACATTTTATCCCAAAACAGGCTAAAACCAAGAAAACATTGCTTAGAAGCTGTAAACAGCTATGTTAGTGTTTCTGGGGTTAAAATGTGTCTTAATCCAATGCAAATGACTAATTATAAGAGTTTGAGATTGATGTGGAGAGTTTAAAAGCCACTTATACCCATTTTATCCCAAAGCAGGCTAAAACCAAGAAAACATTGCCTAGAAGCACTAAACAGCTTTGTTAGTGTTTCTGGGGTTAAAATGTGTGTTAATCCAAAGCAACTGACTAACTATATGAGTTTGAGATGGATGTGGAGAGTTTAAAAGCCACTTATACCCATTTTGTCCCAAAGCAGGTTAAAACCAAGAAAACATTGCTTAGAAGCACTAAACAGCTTTGTTAGTGTTTCTGGGGTTAAAATGTGTCTTAATCCAATGCAACTAACTAATTATAAGAGTTTGAGGTAGATGTGGAGAGTTTAAAAGCCACTTATACCCATTTTGTCCCAAAACAGGCTAAAACCAAGAAAACATTGCCTAGAAGCTATAAACAGCTTTGTTAGTGTTTCTGGGGTTAAAATGTGTCTTAATCCAATGCAAATGACTAATTATAAGAGATTGAGATTGATGTGGAGAGTTTAAAAGCCACTTATACCCATTTTCTCCCAAAACAGGCTAAAACCAAGAAAACATTGCGTAGAAGCTGGAAACACCTTTGTTAGTGTTTCTAGGGTTAAAATGTGTCTTAATCCAATGCAACTGACTAATTATAAGAGTTTGAGATGGATGTGGAGAGTTTAAAAGACTCTTATACACATTTTGTTCCAAAACAGGCTAAAACCAAGAAAACATTGCTTAGAAGCACTAAACAGCTTTGTTAGTGTTTCTGGGGTTAAAATGTGTCTTAATCCAATGCAACTAACTAATTATAAGAGTTTGAGATAGATGTGGATAGTTTAAAAGCCACTTATACCCAATTTGTCCCAAAACAGGCTAAAATCAAGAAAACATTGCCTAGAAGCTATAAACAGCTTTGTTAGTGTTTCTGGGGTTAAAAGGTGTCTTAATCCAGTGCAGCTGACTAGTTATAAGAGTTTGAGATGGATGTGGAGAGTTTAAAAGCCACTTATACCCATTTTGTACCAAAACAGGCTAAAACCAAGAAAACATTGCTTAGAAGAACTAAACAGCTTTGTTAGTGTTTCTGGGGTTAAAATGTATCTTAATCCAATGCAACTAACTAATAATAAGAGTTTGAGATAGATGTGGAGAGATTAAAAGCCACTTATACCCATTTTGTCCCAAAAAGGCTAAAACCAAGAAAACATTGCTTAGAAGCACTAAACAGCTTTATTAGTGTTTCTGGGGTTAAAATGTGTCTTAATCCAATGCAACTGACTAATTATAAGAGTTTGAGATGGATGTGGAGAGTTTAAAAGACTCTTATACACATTTTGTTCCAAAACAGGCTAAAACCAAGAAAACATTGCTTAGAAGCACTAAACAGCTTTGTTAGTGTTTCTGGGGTTAAAATGTTTCTTAATCCAATGCAACTAACCAATTATAAGAGTTTGAGATAGATGTGGATAGTTTAAAAGCCACTTATACACATTTTATCCCAAAACAGGCTAAAACCAAGAAAACATTGCTTAGAAGCTGTAAACAGCTATGTTAGTGTTTCTGGGGTTAAAATGTGTCTTAATCCAATGCAAATGACTAATTATAAGAGTTTGAGATTGATGTGGAGAGTTTAAAAGCCACTTATACCCATTTTATCCCAAAGCAGGCTAAAACCAAGAAAACATTGCCTAGAAGCACTAAACAGCTTTGTTAGTGTTTCTGGGGTTAAAATGTGTGTTAATCCAAAGCAACTGACTAATTATATGAGTTTGAGATGGATGTGGATAGTTTGAAAGCCACTTATACCCATTTTGTCCCAAAGCAGGTTAAAACCAAGAAAACATTGCTTAGAAGCACTAAACAGCTTTATTAGTGTTTCTGGGGTTAAAATGTGTCTTAATCCAATGCAACTAACTAATTATAAGAGTTTGAGATAGATGTGGTGAGTTTAAAAGCCACTTATACCCATTTTGTCCCAAAATAGGCTAAAACCAAGAAAACATTGCTTAGAAGCTCTAAACAGCTTTGTTAGTGTTTCTGGGGTTAAAATGTGTCTTAATCCAAAGCAACTAACTAAATATATGAGTTTGAGATGGATGTGGAGAGTTTAAAAGCCACTTATACCCATTTTGTCCCAAAACAGGTTAAAACCAAGAAAACATTGCTTAGAAGCACTAAACAGCTTTGTTAGTGTTTCTGGGGTTAAAATGTGTCTTAATCCAATGCAACTAACTAATTATAAGAGTTTGAGATAGATGTGGATAGTTTAAAAGCCACTTATACGCATTTTGTCCCAAAACAGGCTAAAACCAAGAAAACATTGCTTAGAAGCTGTAAACAGCTATGTTAGTGTTTCTGGGGTTAAAATGTGTCTTAATCCAATGCAAATGACTAATTATAAGAGATTGAGATTGATGTGGAGAGTTTAAAAGCCACTTATACCCATTTTGTCCCAAAACAGGCTAAAACCAAGAAAACATTGCCTAGAAGCTATAAACAGCTTTGTTCGTGTTTCTGGGGTTAAAATGTGTCTTAATCCAATGCAGCTGACTAGTTATAAGAGTTTGAGATGGATGTGGAGAGTTTAAAAGCCACTTATACCCATTTTGTACCAAAACAGGCTAAAACCAAGAAAACATTGCTTAGAAGAACTAAACAGCTTTGTTAGTGTTTCTGGGGTTAAAATGTACCTTAATCTAATGCAACTGACTAATTATAAGAGTTTGAGATGGATGTGGAGAGTTTAAAAGACTCTTATACACATTTTGTTCTAAAACAGGCTAAAACCAAGAAAACATTGCTTAGAAGCACTAAACAGCTTTGTTAGTGTTTCTGGGGTTAACATGTGTCTTAATCCAATGCAACTAACTAATTATAAGAGTTTGAGATAGATGTGGTGAGTTTAAAAGCCACTTATACCCATTTTGTCCCAAAATAGGCTAAAACCAAGAAAACATTGCTTAGAAGCTCTAAACAGCTTTGTTAGTGTTTCTGGGGTTAAAATGTGTCTTAATCCAAAGCAACTAACTAAATATATGAGTTTGAGATGGATGTGGAGAGTTTAAAAGCCACTTATACCCATTTTGTCCCAAAACAGGTTAAAACCAAGAAAACATTGCTTAGAAGCACTAAACAGCTTTGTTAGTGTTTCTGGGGTTAAAATGTGTCTTAATCCAATGCAACTAACTAATTATAAGAGTTTGAGATAGATGTGGATAGTTTAAAAGCCACTTATACGCATTTTGTCCCAAAACAGGCTAAAACCAAGAAAACATTGCTTAGAAGCTGTAAACAGCTATGTTAGTGTTTCTGGGGTTAAAATGTGTCTTAATCCAATGCAAATGACTAATTATAAGAGATTGAGATTGATGTGGAGAGTTTAAAAGCCACTTATACCCATTTTGTCCCAAAACAGGCTAAAACCAAGAAAACATTGCCTAGAAGCTATAAACAGCTTTGTTCGTGTTTCTGGGGTTAAAATGTGTCTTAATCCAATGCAGCTGACTAGTTATAAGAGTTTGAGATGGATGTGGAGAGTTTAAAAGCCACTTATACCCATTTTGTACCAAAACAGGCTAAAACCAAGAAAACATTGCTTAGAAGAACTAAACAGCTTTGTTAGTGTTTCTGGGGTTAAAATGTACCTTAATCTAATGCAACTGACTAATTATAAGAGTTTGAGATGGATGTGGAGAGTTTAAAAGACTCTTATACACATTTTGTTCTAAAACAGGCTAAAACCAAGAAAACATTGCTTAGAAGCACTAAACAGCTTTGTTAGTGTTTCTGGGGTTAACATGTGTCTTAATCCAGTGCAACTAACTAATTATAAGAGTTTGAGATAGATGTGGATAGTTTAAAAGCCACTTATACACATTTTGTCCCAAAACAGGCTAAAACCAAGAAAACATTGCTTAGAAGCTGTAAACAGCTATGTTAGTGTTTCTGGGGTTAAAATGTGTCTTAATCCAATGCAAATGACTAATTATAAGAGATTGAGATTGATGTGGAGAGTTTAAAAGCCACTTATACCCATTTTCTCCCAAAACAGGCTAAAACCAAGAAAACATTGCGTAGAAGTTGGAAACAGCTTTGTTAGTGTTTCTAGGGTTAAAATGTGTTTTAATCCAATGCAACTGACTAATTATAAGAGTTTGAGATGGATGTGGAGAGTTTAAAAGACTCTTATACACATTTTGTTCCAAAACAGGCTAAAACCAAGAAAACATTGCTTAGAAGCACTAAACAGCTTTGTTAGTGTTTCTGGGGTTAAAATGTGTCTTAATCCAATGCAACTAACTAATTATAAGAGTTTGAGATAGATGTGGATAGTTTAAAAGCCACTTATACACATTTTATCCCAAAACAGGCTAAAACCAAGAAAACATTGCTTAGAAGCTGTAAACATCTATGTTAGTGTTTCTGGGGTTAAAATGTGTCTTAATCCAATGCAAATGACTAATTATAAGAGTTTGAGATTGATGTGGAGAGTTTAAAAGCCACTTTTACCCATTTTGTCCCAAAGCAGGTTAAAACAAGGAAAACATTGCTTAGAAGCACTAAACAGCTTTGTTAGTGTTTCTGGGGTTAAAATGTGTCTTAATCCAATGCAACTAACTAATTATAAGAGTTTGAGATAGATGTGGATAGTTTAAAAGCCACTTATACCCAATTTGTCCCAAAACAGGCTAAAATCAAGAAAACATTGCCTAGAAGCTATAAACAGCTTTGTTAGTGTTTCTGGGGTTAAAAGGTGTCTTAATCCAATGCAGCTGACTAGTTATAAGAGTTTGAGATGGATGTGGAGAGTTTAAAAGCCACTTATACCCATTTTGTACCAAAACAGGCTAAAACCAAGAAAACATTGCTTAGAAGAACTAAACAGCTTTGTTAGTGTTTCTGGGGTTAAAATGTATCTTAATCCAATGCAACTAACTAATAATAAGAGTTTGAGATAGATGTGGAGAGTTTAAAAGCCACTTATACCCATTTTGTCCCAAAAAGGCTAAAACCAAGAAAACATTGCTTAGAAGCACTAAACAGCTTTATTAGTGTTTCTGGGGTTAAAATGTGTCTTAATCCAATGCAACTAACTAATTATAAGAGTTTGAGATAGATGTGGAGAGTTTAAAAGCCACTTATACCCATTTTGTCCCAAAACAGGCTAAAACCAAGAAAACATTGCTTAGAAGCTCTAAACAGCTTTGTTAGTGTTTCTGGGGTTAAAATGTGTCTTAATCCAATGCAACTAACTAATTATAAGAGTTTGAGATAGATGTGGATAGTTTAAAAGCCACTTATACGCATTTTGTCCCAAAACAGGCTAAAACCAAGAAAATATTGCTTAGAAGCTGTAAACAGCTATGTTAGTGTTTCTGGGGTTAAAATGTGTCTTAATCCAATGCAAATGACTAATTATAAGAGATTGAGATTGATGTGGAGAGTTTAAAAGCCACTTATACCCATTTTGTCCCAAAACAGGCTAAAACCAAGAAAACATTGCCTAGAAGCTATAAACAGCTTTGTTAGTGTTTCTGGGGTTAAAATGTGTCTTAATCCAATGCAGCTGACTAGTTATAAGAGTTTGAGATGGATGTAGAGAGTTTAAAAGCCACTTATACCCATTTTGTACCAAAACAGGCTAAAACCAAGAAAACATTGCTTAGAAGAACTAAACAGCTTTGTTAGTGTTTCTGGGGTTAAAATGTACCTTAATCTAATGCAACTGACTAATTATAAGAGTTTGAGATGGATGTGGAGAGTTTAAAAGACTCTTATACACATTTTGTTCCAAAACAAGCTAAAACCAAGAAAACATTGCTTAGAAGCACTAAACAGCTTTGTTAGTGTTTCTGGGGTTAAAATGTGTCTTAATCCAATGCAACTAACTAATTATAAGAGTTTGAGATAGATGTGGATAGTTTAAAAGCCACTTATACACATTTTATCCCAAAACAGGCTAAAACCAAGAAAACATTGCTTAGAAGCTGTAAACAGCTATGTTCGTGTTTCTAGGGTTAAAATGTGTCTTAATCCAATGCAAATGACTAATTATAAGAGTTTGAGATTGATGTGGAGAGTTTAAAAGCCTCTAATACCCATTTTGTCCCAAAACAGGCTAAAACCAAGAAAACATTGCTTAGAAGCACTAAACAGTTTTGTTAGTGTTTCTGGGGTTAAAATGTGTCTTAATCCAATGCAACTAACTAATTATAAGAGTTTGAGATAGATGTGGATAGTTTAAAAGCCACTTATACCCATTTTGTCCCAAAACAGGTTAAAACCAAGAAAACATTGCTTAGAAGCCATAAACAGCTTTGTTAGTGTTTCTGGGGTTAAAAGGTGTCTTAAACCAATGCAGCTGACTAGTTATAAGAGTTTGAGATGGATGTGGAGAGTTTAAAAGCCACTTATACCCATTTTATCCCAAAGCAGGCTAAAACCAAGAAAACATTGCTTAGAAGCTCTAAACAGCTTTGTTAGTGTTTCTGGGGTTAAAATGTGTGTTAATCCAAAGCAACTAACTAATTATATGAGTTTGAGATGGATGTGGAGAGTTTAAAAGCCACTTATACCCATTTTGTCCCAAAGCAGGTTAAAACAAAGAAAACATTGCTTAGAAGCACTAAACAGCTTTGTTAGTGTTTCTGGGGTTAAAATGTGTCTTAATCCAATGCAACTAACTAATTATAAGAGTTTGAGATAGATGTGGATAGTTTAAAAGCCACTTATACCCATTTTGTCCCAAAACAGGTTAAAACCAAGAAAACATTGCTTAGAAGCTCTAAACAGCTTTGTTAGTGTTTCTGGGGTTAAAATGTGTCTTAATCCAAAGCAACTAACTAAATATATGAGTTTGAGATGGATGTGGAGAGTTTAAAAGCCACTTATACCCATTTTGTCCCAAAACAGGTTAAAACCAAGAAAACATTGCTTAGAAGCACTAAACAGCTTTGTTAGTGTTTCTGGGGTTAAAATGTGTCTTAATCCAATGCAACTAACTAATTATAAGAGTTTGAGATAGATGTGGATAGTTTAAAAGCCACTTATACACATTTTGTCCCAAAACAGGCTAAAACCAAGAAAACATTGCTTAGAAGCTGTAAACAGCTATGTTAGTGTTTCTGGGGTTAAAATGTGTCTTAATCCAATGCAGATGACTAATTATAAGAGATTAAGATTGATGTGGAGAGTTTAAAAGCCACTTATACCCATTTTGTCCCAAAACAGGCTAAAACCAAGAAAACATTGCCTAGAAGCTATAAACAGCTTTGTTAGTGTTTCTGGGGTTAAAATGTGTCTTAATCCAATGCAGCTGACTAGTTATAAGAGTTTGAGATGGATGTGGAGAGTTTAAAAGCCACTTATACCCATTTTGTACCAAAACAGGCTAAAACCAAGAAAACATTGCTTAGAAGAACTAAACAGCTTTGTTAGTGTTTCTGGGGTTAAAATGTACCTTAATCTAATGCAACTGACTAATTATAAGAGTTTGAGATGGATGTGGAGAGTTTAAAAGACTCTTATACACATTTTGTTCTAAAACAGGCTAAAACCAAGAAAACATTGCTTAGAAGCACTAAACAGCTTTGTTAGTGTTTCTGGGGTTAAAATGTGTCTTAATCCAATGCAACTAACTAATTATAAGAGTTTGAGATAGATGTGGATAGTTTAAAAGCCACTTATACACATTTTGTCCCAAAAGAGGCTAAAGCCAAGAAAACATTGCTTAGAAGCTGTAAACAGCTATGTTAGCATTTATGGGGTTAAAATGTGTCTTAATCCAATGCAACTGACTAATTATAAGAGTTTGAGATGGATGTGGAGAGTTTAAAAGCCTCTTATACCCATTTTGTCCCAAAATAGGCTAAAACCAAGAAAACATTGCTTAGAAGCACTAAACAGTTTTGTTAGTGTTTCTGGGGTTAAAATGTGTCTTAATCCAATGCAACTAACTAATTATAAGAGTTTGAGATAGATGTGGATAGTTTAAAAGCCACTTATACACATTTTGTCCCAAAACAGGCTAAAACCAAGAAAACATTGCTTAGAAGCTGTAAACAGCTATGTTAGTGTTTCTGGGGTTAAAATGTGTCTTAATCCAATGCAAATGACTAATTATAAGAGATTGAGATTAATGTGGAGAGTTTAAAAGCCACTTATACCCATTTTGTCCCAAAACAGGCTAAAACCAAGAAAACATTGCGTAGAAGCTGTAAACAGCCTTGTTAGTGTTTCTAGGGTTAAAATGTGTCTTAATCCAATGCAACTGACTAATTATAAGAGTTTGAGATGGATGTGAAGAGTTTAAAAGACTCTTATACACATTTTGTTCCAAAACAGGCTAAAACCAAGAAAACATTGCTTAGAAGCACTAAACAGCTTTGTTAGTGTTTCTGGGGTTAAAATGTGTCTTAATCCAATGCAACTAACTAATTATAAGAGTTTGAGATAGATGTGGATAGTTTAAAAGCCACTTATACACATTTTATCCCAAAACAGGCTAAAACCAAGAAAACATTGCTTAGAAGCTGTAAACAGCTATGTTAGTGTTTCTGGGGTTAAAATGTGTCTTAATCCAATGCAAATGACTAATTATAAGAGTTTGAGATTGATGTGGAGAGTTTAAAAGCCACTTATACCCATTTTATCCCAAAGCAGGCTAAAACCAAGAAAACATTGCCTAGAAGCACTAAACAGCTTTGTTAGTGTTTCTGGGGTTAAAATGTGTGTTAGTCCAAAGCAACTGACTAATTATATGAGTTTGAGATGGATGTGGAGAGTTTAAAGCCACTTATACCCATTTTGTCCCAAAGCAGGTTAAAACAAAGAAAACATTGCTTAGAAGCACTAAACAGCTTTGTTAGTGTTTCTGGGGTTAAAATGTGTCTTAATCCAATGCAACTAACTAATTATAAGAGTTTGAGATAGATGTGGAGAGTTTAAAAGCCACTTATACCCATTTTGTCCCAAAACAGGCTAAAACCAAGAAAACATTGCTTAGAAGCTCTAAACAGCTTTGTTAGTGTTTCTGGGGTTAAAATGTGTCTTAATCCAAAGCAACTAACTAAATATATGAGTTTGAGATGGATGTGGAGAGTTTAAAAGCCACTTATACCCATTTTGTCCCAAAACAGGTTAAAACCAAGAAAACATTGCTTAGAAGCACTAAACAGCTTTGTTAGTGTTTCTGGGGTTAAAATGTGTCTTAATCCAATGCAACTAACTAATTATAAGAGTTTGAGATAGATGTGGATAGTTTAAAAGCCACTTATACACATTTTGTCCCAAAACAGGCTAAAACCAAGAAAACATTGCTTAGAAGCTGTAAACAGCTATGTTAGTGTTTCTGGGGTTAAAATGTGTCTTAATCCAATGCAAATGACTAATTATAAGAGATTGAGATTGATGTGGAGAGTTTAAAAGCCACTTATACCCATTTTGTCCCAAAACAGGCTAAAACCAAGAAAACATTGCCTAGAAGCTATAAACAGCTTTGTTAGTGTTTCTGGGGTAAAAATGTGTCTTAATCCAATGCAGCTGACTAGTTATAAGAGTTTGAGATAGATGTGGATAGTTTAAAAGCCACTTATACCCATTTTGTCCCAAAACAGGTTAAAACCAAGAAAACATTGCTTAGAAGCCATAAACAGCTTTGTTAGTGTTTCTAGGGTGAAAAGGTGTCTTAAACCAATGCAGCTGACTAGTTATAAGAGTTTGAGATGGATGTGGAGAGTTTAAAAGCCACTTATACCCATTTTATCCCAAAGCAGGCTAAAACCAAGAAAACATTGCTTAGAAGCTCTAAACAGCTTTGTTAGTGTTTCTGGGGTTAAAATGTGTGTTAATCCAAAGCAACTAACTAATTATATGAGTTTGAGATGGATGTGGAGAGTTTAAAAGCCACTTATACCCATTTTGTCCCAAAGCAGGTTAAAACAAAGAAAACATTGCTTAGAAGCACTAAACAGCTTTGTTAGTGTTTCTGGGGTTAAAATGTGTCTTAATCCAATGCAACTAACTAATTATAAGAGTTTGAGATAGATGTGGATAGTTTAAAAGCCACTTATACCCATTTTGTCCCAAAACAGGTTAAAACCAAGAAAACATTGCTTAGAAGCTCTAAACAGCTTTGTTAGTGTTTCTGGGGTTAAAATGTGTCTTAATCCAAAGCAACTAACTAAATATATGAGTTTGAGATGGATGTGGAGAGTTTAAAAGCCACTTATACCCATTTTGTCCCAAAACAGGTTAAAACCAAGAAAACATTGCTTAGAAGCACTAAACAGCTTTGTTAGTGTTTCTGGGGTTAAAATGTGTCTTAATCCAATGCAACTAACTAATTATAAGAGTTTGAGATAGATGTGGATAGTTTAAAAGCCACTTATACACATTTTGTCCCAAAACAGGCTAAAACCAAGAAAACATTGCTTAGAAGCTGTAAACAGCTATGTTAGTGTTTCTGGGGTTAAAATGTGTCTTAATCCAATGCAGATGACTAATTATAAGAGATTAAGATTGATGTGGAGAGTTTAAAAGCCACTTATACCCATTTTGTCCCAAAACAGGCTAAAACCAAGAAAACATTGCCTAGAAGCTATAAACAGCTTTGTTAGTGTTTCTGGGGTTAAAATGTGTCTTAATCCAATGCAGCTGACTAGTTATAAGAGTTTGAGATGGATGTGGAGAGTTTAAAAGCCACTTATACCCATTTTGTACCAAAACAGGCTAAAACCAAGAAAACATTGCTTAGAAGAACTAAACAGCTTTGTTAGTGTTTCTGGGGTTAAAATGTACCTTAATCTAATGCAACTGACTAATTATAAGAGTTTGAGATGGATGTGGAGAGTTTAAAAGACTCTTATACACATTTTGTTCTAAAACAGGCTAAAACCAAGAAAACATTGCTTAGAAGCACTAAACAGCTTTGTTAGTGTTTCTGGGGTTAAAATGTGTCTTAATCCAATGCAACTAACTAATTATAAGAGTTTGAGATAGATGTGGATAGTTTAAAAGCCACTTATACACATTTTGTCCCAAAAGAGGCTAAAACCAAGAAAACATTGCTTAGAAGCTGTAAACAGCTATGTTAGCATTTATGGGGTTAAAATGTGTCTTAATCCAATGCAACTGACTAATTATAAGAGTTTGAGATGGATGTGGAGAGTTTAAAAGCCTCTTATACCCATTTTGTCCCAAAATAGGCTAAAACCAAGAAAACATTGCTTAGAAGCACTAAACAGTTTTGTTAGTGTTTCTGGGGTTAAAATGTGTCTTAATCCAATGCAACTAACTAATTATAAGAGTTTGAGATAGATGTGGATAGTTTAAAAGCCACTTATACACATTTTGTCCCAAAACAGGCTAAAACCAAGAAAACATTGCTTAGAAGCTGTAAACAGCTATGTTAGTGTTTCTGGGGTTAAAATGTGTCTTAATCCAATGCAAATGACTAATTATAAGAGATTGAGATTAATGTGGAGAGTTTAAAAGCCACTTATACCCATTTTGTCCCAAAACAGGCTAAAACCAAGAAAACATTGCGTAGAAGCTGTAAACAGCCTTGTTAGTGTTTCTAGGGTTAAAATGTGTCTTAATCCAATGCAACTGACTAATTATAAGAGTTTGAGATGGATGTGAAGAGTTTAAAAGACTCTTATACACATTTTGTTCCAAAACAGGCTAAAACCAAGAAAACATTGCTTAGAAGCACTAAACAGCTTTGTTAGTGTTTCTGGGGTTAAAATGTGTCTTAATCCAATGCAACTAACTAATTATAAGAGTTTGAGATAGATGTGGATAGTTTAAAAGCCACTTATACACATTTTATCCCAAAACAGGCTAAAACCAAGAAAACATTGCTTAGAAGCTGTAAACAGCTATGTTAGTGTTTCTGGGGTTAAAATGTGTCTTAATCCAATGCAAATGACTAATTATAAGAGTTTGAGATTGATGTGGAGAGTTTAAAAGCCACTTATACCCATTTTATCCCAAAGCAGGCTAAAACCAAGAAAACATTGCCTAGAAGCACTAAACAGCTTTGTTAGTGTTTCTGGGGTTAAAATGTGTGTTAGTCCAAAGCAACTGACTAATTATATGAGTTTGAGATGGATGTGGAGAGTTTAAAGCCACTTATACCCATTTTGTCCCAAAGCAGGTTAAAACAAAGAAAACATTGCTTAGAAGCACTAAACAGCTTTGTTAGTGTTTCTGGGGTTAAAATGTGTCTTAATCCAATGCAACTAACTAATTATAAGAGTTTGAGATAGATGTGGAGAGTTTAAAAGCCACTTATACCCATTTTGTCCCAAAACAGGCTAAAACCAAGAAAACATTGCTTAGAAGCTCTAAACAGCTTTGTTAGTGTTTCTGGGGTTAAAATGTGTCTTAATCCAAAGCAACTAACTAAATATATGAGTTTGAGATGGATGTGGAGAGTTTAAAAGCCACTTATACCCATTTTGTCCCAAAACAGGTTAAAACCAAGAAAACATTGCTTAGAAGCACTAAACAGCTTTGTTAGTGTTTCTGGGGTTAAAATGTGTCTTAATCCAATGCAACTAACTAATTATAAGAGTTTGAGATAGATGTGGATAGTTTAAAAGCCACTTATACACATTTTGTCCCAAAACAGGCTAAAACCAAGAAAACATTGCTTAGAAGCTGTAAACAGCTATGTTAGTGTTTCTGGGGTTAAAATGTGTCTTAATCCAATGCAGATGACTAATTATAAGAGATTAAGATTGATGTGGAGAGTTTAAAAGCCACTTATACCCATTTTGTCCCAAAACAGGCTAAAACCAAGAAAACATTGCCTAGAAGCTATAAACAGCTTTGTTAGTGTTTCTGGGGTTAAAATGTGTCTTAATCCAATGCAGCTGACTAGTTATAAGAGTTTGAGATGGATGTGGAGAGTTTAAAAGCCACTTATACCCATTTTGTACCAAAACAGGCTAAAACCAAGAAAACATTGCTTAGAAGAACTAAACAGCTTTGTTAGTGTTTCTGGGGTTAAAATGTACCTTAATCTAATGCAACTGACTAATTATAAGAGTTTGAGATGGATGTGGAGAGTTTAAAAGACTCTTATACACATTTTGTTCTAAAACAGGCTAAAACCAAGAAAACATTGCTTAGAAGCACTAAACAGCTTTGTTAGTGTTTATGGGGTTAAAATGTGTCTTAATCCAATGCAACTAACTAATTATAAGAGTTTGAGATAGATGTGGATAGTTTAAAAGCCACTTATACACATTTTGTCCCAAAAGAGGCTAAAACCAAGAAAACATTGCTTAGAAGCTGTAAACAGCTATGTTAGCATTTATGGGGTTAAAATGTGTCTTAATCCAATGCAACTGACTAATTATAAGAGTTTGAGATGGATGTGGAGAGTTTAAAAGCCTCTTATACCCATTTTGTCCCAAAATAGGCTAAAACCAAGAAAACATTGCTTAGAAGCACTAAACAGTTTTGTTAGTGTTTCTGGGGTTAAAATGTGTCTTAATCCAATGCAACTAACTAATTATAAGAGTTTGAGATAGATGTGGATAGTTTAAAAGCCACTTATACACATTTTGTCCCAAAACAGGCTAAAACCAAGAAAACATTGCTTAGAAGCTGTAAACAGCTATGTTAGTGTTTCTGGGGTTAAAATGTGTCTTAATCCAATGCAAATGACTAATTATAAGAGATTGAGATTAATGTGGAGAGTTTAAAAGCCACTTATACCCATTTTGTCCCAAAACAGGCTAAAACCAAGAAAACATTGCGTAGAAGCTGTAAACAGCCTTGTTAGTGTTTCTAGGGTTAAAATGTGTCTTAATCCAATGCAACTGACTAATTATAAGAGTTTGAGATGGATGTGAAGAGTTTAAAAGACTCTTATACACATTTTGTTCCAAAACAGGCTAAAACCAAGAAAACATTGCTTAGAAGCACTAAACAGCTTTGTTAGTGTTTCTGGGGTTAAAATGTGTCTTAATCCAATGCAACTAACTAATTATAAGAGTTTGAGATAGATGTGGATAGTTTAAAAGCCACTTATACACATTTTATCCCAAAACAGGCTAAAACCAAGAAAACATTGCTTAGAAGCTGTAAACAGCTATGTTAGTGTTTCTGGGGTTAAAATGTGTCTTAATCCAATGCAAATGACTAATTATAAGAGTTTGAGATTGATGTGGAGAGTTTAAAAGCCACTTATACCCATTTTATCCCAAAGCAGGCTAAAACCAAGAAAACATTGCCTAGAAGCACTAAACAGCTTTGTTAGTGTTTCTGGGGTTAAAATGTGTGTTAGTCCAAAGCAACTGACTAATTATATGAGTTTGAGATGGATGTGGAGAGTTTAAAGCCACTTATACCCATTTTGTCCCAAAGCAGGTTAAAACAAAGAAAACATTGCTTAGAAGCACTAAACAGCTTTGTTAGTGTTTCTGGGGTTAAAATGTGTCTTAATCCAATGCAACTAACTAATTATAAGAGTTTGAGATAGATGTGGAGAGTTTAAAAGCCACTTATACCCATTTTGTCCCAAAACAGGCTAAAACCAAGAAAACATTGCTTAGAAGCTCTAAACAGCTTTGTTAGTGTTTCTGGGGTTAAAATGTGTCTTAATCCAAAGCAACTAACTAAATATATGAGTTTGAGATGGATGTGGAGAGTTTAAAAGCCACTTATACCCATTTTGTCCCAAAACAGGTTAAAACCAAGAAAACATTGCTTAGAAGCACTAAACAGCTTTGTTAGTGTTTCTGGGGTTAAAATGTGTCTTAATCCAATGCAACTAACTAATTATAAGAGTTTGAGATAGATGTGGATAGTTTAAAAGCCACTTATACACATTTTGTCCCAAAACAGGCTAAAACCAAGAAAACATTGCTTAGAAGCTGTAAACAGCTATGTTAGTGTTTCTGGGGTTAAAATGTGTCTTAATCCAATGCAAATGACTAATTATAAGAGATTGAGATTGATGTGGAGAGTTTAAAAGCCACTTATACCCATTTTGTCCCAAAACAGGCTAAAACCAAGAAAACATTGCCTAGAAGCTATAAACAGCTTTGTTAGTGTTTCTGGGGTAAAAATGTGTCTTAATCCAATGCAGCTGACTAGTTATAAGAGTTTGAGATGGATGTGGAGAGTTTAAAAGCCACTTATACCCATTTTGTACCAAAACAGGCTAAAACCAAGAAAACATTGCTTAGAAGAACTAAACAGCTTTGTTAGTGTTTCTGGGGTTAAAATGTACCTTAATCTAATGCAACTGACTAATTATAAGAGTTTGAGATGGATGTGGAGAGTTTAAAAGACTCTTATACACATTTTGTTCTTAAACAGGCTAAAACCAAGAAAACATTGCTTAGAAGCACTAAACAGCTTTGTTAGTGTTTCTGGGGTTAAAATGTGTCTTAATCCAATGCAACTAACTAATTATAAGAGTTTGAGATAGATGTGGATAGTTTAAAAGCCACTTATACACATTTTGTCCCAAAACAGGCTAAAACCAAGAAAACATTGCTTAGAAGCTGTAAACAGCTATGTTAGTGTTTCTGGGGTTAAAATGTGTCTTAATCCAATGCAAATGACTAATTATAAGAGATTGAGATTGATGTGGAGAGTTTAAAAGCCACTTATACCCATTTTGTCCCAAAACAGGCTAAAACCAAGAAAACATTGCGTAGAAGCTGTAAACAGCCTTGTTAGTGTTTCTAGGGTTAAAATGTGTCTTAATCCAATGCAACTGACTAATTATAAGAGTTTGAGATGGATGTGGAGAGTTTAAAAGACTCTTATACACATTTTGTTCCAAAACAGGCTAAAACCAAGAAAACATTGCTTAGAAGCACTAAACAGCTTTGTTAGTGTTTCTGGGGTTAAAATGTGTCTTAATCCAATGCAACTAACTAATTATAAGAGTTTGAGATAGATGTGGATAGTTTAAAAGCCACTTATACACATTTTATCCCAAAACAGGCTAAAACCAAGAAAACATTGCTTAGAAGCTGTAAACAGCTATGTTAGTGTTTCTGGGGTTAAAATGTGTCTTAATCCAATGCAAATGACTAATTATAAGAGTTTGAGATTGATGTGGAGAGTTTAAAAGCCACTTATACCCATTTTATCCCAAAGCAGGCTAAAACCAAGAAAACATTGCCTAGAAGCACTAAACAGCTTTGTTAGTGTTTCTGGGGTTAAAATGTGTGTTAATCCAAAGCAACTGACTAATTATATGAGTTTGAGATGGATGTGGAGAGTTTAAAAGCCACTTATACCCATTTTGTCCCAAAGCAGGTTAAAACAAAGAAAACATTGCTTAGAAGCACTAAACAGCTTTGTTAGTGTTTCTGGGTTAAAATGTGTCTTAATCCAATGCAACTAACTAATTATAAGAGTTTGAGATATATGTGGAGAGTTTAAAAGCCACTTATACCCATTTTGTCCCAAAACAGGCTAAAACCAAGAAAACATTGCGTAGAAGCTGTAAACAGCCTTGTTAGTGTTTCTAGGGTTAAAATGTGTCTTAATCCAATGCAACTGACTAATTATAAGAGTTTGAGATGGATGTGAAGAGTTTAAAAGACTCTTATACACATTTTGTTCCAAAACAGGCTAAAACCAAGAAAACATTGCTTAGAAGCACTAAACAGCTTTGTTAGTGTTTCTGGGGTTAAAATGTGTCTTAATCCAATGCAACTAACTAATTATAAGAGTTTGAGATAGATGTGGATAGTTTAAAAGCCACTTATACACATTTTATCCCAAAACAGGCTAAAACCAAGAAAACATTGCTTAGAAGCTGTAAACAGCTATGTTAGTGTTTCTGGGGTTAAAATGTGTCTTAATCCAATGCAAATGACTAATTATAAGAGTTTGAGATTGATGTGGAGAGTTTAAAAGCCACTTATACCCATTTTATCCCAAAGCAGGCTAAAACCAAGAAAACATTGCCTAGAAGCACCAAACAGCTTTGTTAGTGTTTCTGGGGTTAAAATGTGTGTTAGTCCAAAGCAACTGACTAATTATATGAGTTTGAGATGGATGTGGAGAGTTTAAAGCCACTTATACCCATTTTGTCCCAAAGCAGGTTAAAACAAAGAAAACATTGCTTAGAAGCACTAAACAGCTTTGTTGGTGTTTCTGGGGTTAAAATGTGTCTTAATCCAATGCAACTAACTAATTATAAGAGTTTGAGATAGATGTGGAGAGTTTAAAAGCCACTTATACCCATTTTGTCCCAAAACAGGCTAAAACCAAGAAAACATTGCTTAGAAGCTCTAAACAGCTTTGTTAGTGTTTCTGGGGTTAAAATGTGTCTTAATCCAAAGCAACTAACTAAATATATGAGTTTGAGATGGATGTGGAGAGTTTAAAAGCCACTTATACCCATTTTGTCCCAAAACAGGTTAAAACCAAGAAAACATTGCTTAGAAGCACTAAACAGCTTTGTTAGTGTTTCTGGGGTTAAAATGTGTCTTAATCCAATGCAACTAACTAATTATAAGAGTTTGAGATAGATGTGGATAGTTTAAAAGCCACTTATACACATTTTGTCCCAAAACAGGTTAAAACCAAGAAAACATTGCTTAGAAGCACTAAACAGCTATGTTAGTGTTTCTGGGGTTAAAATGTGTCTTAATCCAATGCAAATGACTAATTATAAGAGATTGAGATTGATGTGGAGAGTTTAAAAGCCACTTATACCCATTTTGTCCCAAAACAGGCTAAAACCAAGAAAACATTGCCTAGAAGCTATAAACAGCTTTGTTAGTGTTTCTGGGGTTAAAATGTGTCTTAATCCAATGCAGCTGACTAGTTTTAAGAGTTTGAGATGGATGTGGAGAGTTTAAAAGCCACTTATACCCATTTTGTACCAAAACAGGCTAAAACCAAGAAAACATTGCTTAGAAGAACTAAACAGCTTTGTTAGTGTTTCTGGGGTTAAAATGTACCTTAATCTAATGCAACTGACTAATTATAAGAGTTTGAGATGGATGTGGAGAGTTTAAAAGACTCTTATACACATTTTGTTCTAAAACAGGCTAAAACCAAGAACACATTGCTTAGAAGCTGTAAACAGCTTTGTTAGTGTTTCTGTGGTTAAAATGTGTCTTAATCCAATGCAACTAACTAATTATAAGAGTTTGAGATAGATGTGGAGAGTTTAAAAGCCACTTATACCCATTTTGTCCCAAAACATGCTAAAACGAAGAAAACATTGCGTAGAAGCTGTAAACAGCCTTGTTAGTGTTTCTAGGGTTAAAATGTGTCTTAATCCAATGCAACTGACTAATTATAAGAGTTTGAGATGGATGTGAAGAGTTTAAAAGACTCTTATACACATTTTGTTCCAAAACAGGCTAAAACCAAGAAAACATTGCTTAGAAGCACTAAACAGCTTTGTTAGTGTTTCTGGGGTTAAAATGTGTCTTAATCCAAGAAAACATTGCTTAGAAGAACTAAACAGCTTTGTTAGTGTTTCTGGGGTTAAAATGTACCTTAATCTAATGCAACTGACTAATTATAAGAGTTTGAGATGGATGTGGAGAGTTTAAAAGACTCTTATACACATTTTGTTCTAAAACAGGCTAAAACCAAGAACACATTGCTTAGAAGCTGTAAACAGCTTTGTTAGTGTTTCTGTGGTTAAAATGTGTCTTAATCCAATGCAACTAACTAATTATAAGAGTTTGAGATAGATGTGGAGAGTTTAAAAGCCACTTATACCCATTTTGTCCCAAAACAGGCTAAAACCAAGAAAACATTGCGTAGAAGCTGTAAACAGCCTTGTTAGTGTTTCTAGGGTTAAAATGTGTCTTAATCCAATGCAACTGACTAATTATAAGAGTTTGAGATGGATGTGAAGAGTTTAAAAGACTCTTATACACATTTTGTTCCAAAACAGGTTAAAACCAAGAAAACATTGCTTAGAAGCACTAAACAGCTTTGTTAGTGTTTCTGGGGTTAAAATGTGTCTTAATCCAATGCAACTAACTAATTATAAGAGTTTGAGATAGATGTGGATAGTTTAAAAGCCACTTATACACATTTTATCCCAAAACAGGCTAAAACCAAGAAAACATTGCTTAGAAGCTGTAAACAGCTATGTTAGTGTTTCTGGGGTTAAAATGTGTCTTAATCCAATGCAAATGACTAATTATAAGAGTTTGAGATTGATGTGGAGAGTTTAAAAGCCACTTATACCCATTTTATCCCAAAGCAGGCTAAAACCAAGAAAACATTGCCTAGAAGCACTAAACAGCTTTGTTAGTGTTTATGGGGTTAAAATGTGTGTTAATCCAAAGCAACTGACTAATTATATGAGTTTGAGATGAATGTGGAGAGTTTAAAAGCCACTTATACCCATTTTGTCCCAAAGCAGGTTAAAACCAAGAAAACATTGCTTAGAAGCACTAAACAGCTTTGTTAGTGTTTCTGGGGTTAAAATGTGTCTTAATCCAATGCAACTAACTAATTATAAGAGTTTGAGATAGATGTGGAGAGTTTAAAAGCCACTTATACCCATTTTGTCCCAAAACAGGCTAAAACCAAGAAAACATTGCTTAGAAGCTCTAAACAGCTTTGTTAGTGTTTCTGGGGTTAAAATGTGTCTTAATCCAAAGCAACTAACTAAATATATGAGTTTGAGATGGATGTGGAGAGTTTAAAAGCCACTTATACCCATTTTGTCCCAAAACAGGTTAAAACCAAGAAAACATTGCTTAGAAGCACTAAACAGCTTTGTTAGTGTTTCTGGGGTTAAAATGTGTCTTAATTCAATGCAACTAACTAATTATAAGAGTTTGAGATAGATGTGGATAGTTTAAAAGCCACTTATACACATTTTGTCCCAAAACAGGCTAAAACCAAGAAAACATTGCTTAGAAGCTGTAAACAGCTATGTTAGTGTTTCTGGGGTTAAAATGTGTCTTAATCCAATGCAAATGACTAATTATAAGAGATTGAGATTGATGTGGAGAGTTTAAAAGCCACTTATACCCATTTTGTCCCAAAACAGGCTAAAACCAAGAACACATTGCCTAGAAGCTATAAACAGCTTTGTTAGTGTTTCTGGGGTTAAAATGTGTCTTAATCCAATGCAGCTGACTAGTTATAAGAGTTTGAGATGGATGTGGAGAGTTTAAAAGCCACTTATACCCATTTTGTACCAAAACAGGCTAAAACCAAGAAAACATTGCTTAGAAGAACTAAACAGCTTTGTTAGTGTTTCTGGGGTTAAAATGTACCTTAATCTAATGCAACTGACTAATTATAAGAGTTTGAGATGGATGTGGAGAGTTTAAAAGACTCTTATACACATTTTGTTCTAAAACAGGCTAAAACCAAGAAAACATTGCTTAGAAGCACTAAACAGCTTTGTTAGTGTTTCTGGGGTTAAAATGTGTCTTAATCCAATGCAACTAACTAATTATAAGAGTTTGAGATAGATGTGGATAGTTTAAAAGCCACTTATACACATTTTGTCCCATAACAGGCTAAAACCAAGAAAACATTTCTTAGAAGCTGTAAACAGCTATGTTAGTGTTTCTGGGGTTAAAATGTGTCTTAATCCAATGCAAATGACTAATTATAAGAGATTGAGATTGATGTGGAGAGTTTAAAAGCCACTTATACCCATTTTGTCCCAAAACAGGCTAAAACCAAGAAAACATTGCGTAGAAGCTGTAAACAGCCTTGTTAGTGTTTCTAGGGTTAAAATGTGTCTTAATCCAATGCAACTGACTAATTATAAGAGTTTGAGATGGATGTGGAGAGTTTAAAAGACTCTTATACACATTTTGTTCCAAAACAGGCTAAAACCAAGAAAACATTGCTTACAAGCACTAAACAGCTTTGTTACTATTTCTGGGGTTAAAATGTGTCTTAATCCAATGCAACTAACTAATTATAAGAGTTTGAGATAGATGTGGATAGTTTAAAAGCCACTTATACCCATTTTGTACCAAAACAGGCTAAAACCAAGAAAACATTGCTTAGAAGAACTAAACAGCTTTGTTAGTGTTTCTGGGGTTAAAATGTGTGTTAATCCAAAGCAACTGACTAATTATAAGAGTTTGAGATGGATGTGGAGAGTTTAAAAGACTCTTATACACATTTTGTCCCAAAGCAGGTTAAAACAAAGAAAACATTGCTTAGAAGCACTAAACAGCTTTGTTAGTGTTTCTGGGTTAAAATGTGTCTTAATCCAATGCAACTAACTAATTATAAGAGTTTGAGATAGATGTGGAGAGTTTAAAAGCCACTTATACCCATTTTGTCCCAAAACAGGCTAAAACCAAGAAAACATTGCGTAGAAGCTGTAAACAGCCTTGTTAGTGTTTCTAGGGTTAAAATGTGTCTTAATCCAATGCAACTGACTAATTATAAGAGTTTGAGATGGATGTGAAGAGTTTAAAAGACTCTTATACACATTTTGTTCCAAAACAGGCTAAAACCAAGAAAACATTGCTTAGAAGCACTAAACAGCTTTGTTAGTGTTTCTGGGGTTAAAATGTGTCTTAATCCAATGCAACTAACTAATTATAAGAGTTTGAGATAGATGTGGATAGTTTAAAAGCCACTTATACACATTTTATCCCAAAACAGGCTAAAACCAAGAAAACATTGCTTAGAAGCTGTAAACAGCTATGTTAGTGTTTCTGGGGTTAAAATGTGTCTTAATCCAATGCAAATGACTAATTATAAGAGTTTGAGATTGATGTGGAGAGTTTAAAAGCCACTTATACCCATTTTATCCCAAAGCAGGCCAAAACCAAGAAAACATTGCCTAGAAGCACTAAACAGCTTTGTTAGTGTTTCTGGGGTTAAAATGTGTGTTAGTCCAAAGCAACTGACTAATTATATGAGTTTGAGATGGATGTGGAGAGTTTAAAGCCACTTATACCCATTTTGTCCCAAAGCATGTTAAAACAAAGAAAACATTGCTTAGAAGCACTAAACAGCTTTGTTAGTGTTTCTGGGGTTAAAATGTGTCTTAATCCAATGCAACTAACTAATTATAAGAGTTTGAGATAGATGTGGAGAGTTTAAAAGCCACTTATACCCATTTTGTCCCAAAACAGGCTAAAACCAAGAAAACATTGCTTAGAAGCTCTACACAGCTTTGTTAGTGTTTCTGGGGTTAAAATGTGTCTTAATCCAAAGCAACTAACTAAATATATGAGTTTGAGATGGATGTGGAGAGTTTAAAAGCCACTTATACCCATTTTGTCCCAAAACAGGTTAAAACCAAGAAAACATTGCTTAGAAGCACTAAACAGCTTTGTTAGTGTTTCTGGGGTTAAAATGTGTCTTAATCCAATGCAACTAACTAATTATAAGAGTTTGAGATAGATGTGGATAGTTTAAAAGCCACTTATACACATTTTGTCCCAAAACAGGCTAAAACCAAGAAAACATTGCTTAGAAGCTGTAAACAGCTATGTTAGTGTTTCAGGGGTTAAAATGTGTCTTAATCCAATGCAAATGACTAATTATAAGAGATTGAGATTGATGTGGAGAGTTTAAAAGCCACTTATACCCATTTTGTCCCAAAACAGGCTAAAACCAAGAAAACATTGCCTAGAAGCTATAAACAGCTTTGTTAGTGTTTCTGGGGTTAAAATGTGTCTTAATCCAATGCAGCTGACTAGTTATAAGAGTTTGAGATGGATGTGGAGAGTTTAAAAGCCACTTATACCCATTTTGTACCAAAACAGGCTAAAACCAAGAAAACATTGCTTAGAAGAACTAAACAGCTTTGTTAGTGTTTCTGGGGTTAAAATGTACCTTAATCTAATGCAACTGACTAATTATAAGAGTTTGAGATGGATGTGGAGAGTTTAAAAGACTCTTATACACATTTTGTTCTAAAACAGGCTAAAACCAAGAAAACATTGCTTAGAAGCACTAAACAGCTTTGTTAGTGTTTCTGGGGTTAAAATGTGTCTTAATCCAATGCAACTAACTAATTATAAGAGTTTGAGATAGATGTGGATAGTTTAAAAGCCACTTATACACATTTTGTCCCAAAACAGGCTAAAACCAAGAAAACATTGCTTAGAAGCTGTAAACAGCTATGTTAGTGTTTCTGGGGTTAAAATGTGTCTTAATCCAATGTAAATGACTAATTATAAGAGATTGAGATTGATGTGGAGAGTTTAAAAGCCACTTATACCCATTTTGTCCCAAAACAGGCTAAAACCAAGAAAACATTGCGTAGAAGCTGTAAACAGCCTTGTTAGTGTTTCTAGGGTTAAAATGTGTCTTAATCCAATGCAACTGACTAATTATAAGAGTTTGAGATGGATGTGGAGAGTTTAAAAGACTCTTATACACATTTTGTTCCAAAACAGGCTAAAACCAAGAAAACATTGCTTAGAAGCACTAAACAGCTTTGTTAGTGTTTCTGGGGTTAAAATGTGTCTTAATCCAATGCAACTAACTAATTATAAGAGTTTGAGATAGATGTGGATAGTTTAAAAGCCACTTATACACATTTTATCCCAAAACAGGCTAAAACCAAGAAAACATTGCTTAGAAGCTGTAAACAGCTATGTTAGTGTTTCTGGGGTTAAAATGTGTCTTAATCCAATGCAAATGACTAATTATAAGAGTTTGAGATTGATGTGGAGAGTTTAAAAGCCACTTATACCCATTTTATCCCAAAGCAGGCTAAAACCAAGAAAACATTGCCTAGAAGCACTAAACAGCTTTGTTAGTGTTTATGGGGTTAAAATGTGTGTTAATCCAAAGCAACTGACTAATTATATGAGTTTGAGATGGATGTGGAGAGTTTAAAAGCCACTTATACCCATTTTGTCCCAAAGCAGGTTAAAACCAAAAAAACATTGCTTAGAAGCACTAAACAGCTTTGTTAGTGTTTCTGGGGTTAAAATGTGTCTTAATCCAATGCAACTAACTAATTATAAGAGTTTGAGATAGATGTGGAGAGTTTAAAAGCCACTTATACCCATTTTGTCCCAAAACAGGCTAAAACCAAGAAAACATTGCTTAGAAGCTCTAAACAGCTTTGTTAGTGTTTCTGGGGTTAAAATGTGTCTTAATCCAAAGCAACTAACTAAATATATGAGTTTGAGATGGATGTGGAGAGTTTAAAAGCCACTTATACCCATTTTGTCCCAAAACAGGTTAAAACCAAGAAAACATTGCTTAGAAGCACTAAACAGCTTTGTTAGTGTTTCTGGGGTTAAAATGTGTCTTAATTCAATGCAACTAACTAATTATAAGAGTTTGAGATAGATGTGGATAGTTTAAAAGCCACTTATACACATTTTGTCCCAAAACAGGCTAAAACCAAGAAAACATTGCTTAGAAGCTGTAAACAGCTATGTTAGTGTTTCTGGGGTTAAAATGTGTCTTAATCCAATGCAAATGACTAATTATAAGAGATTGAGATTGATGTGGAGAGTTTAAAAGCCACTTATACCCATTTTGTCCCAAAACAGGCTAAAACCAAGAACACATTGCCTAGAAGCTATAAACAGCTTTGTTAGTGTTTCTGGGGTTAAAATGTGTCTTAATCCAATGCAGCTGACTAGTTATAAGAGTTTGAGATGGATGTGGAGAGTTTAAAAGCCACTTATACCCATTTTGTACCAAAACAGGCTAAAACCAAGAAAACATTGCTTAGAAGAACTAAACAGCTTTGTTAGTGTTTCTGGGGTTAAAATGTACCTTAATCTAATGCAACTGACTAATTATAAGAGTTTGAGATGGATGTGGAGAGTTTAAAAGACTCTTATACACATTTTGTTCTAAAACAGGCTAAAACCAAGAAAACATTGCTTAGAAGCACTAAACAGCTTTGTTAGTGTTTCTGGGGTTAAAATGTGTCTTAATCCAATGCAACTAACTAATTATAAGAGTTTGAGATAGATGTGGATAGTTTAAAAGCCACTTATACACATTTTGTCCCATAACAGGCTAAAACCAAGAAAACATTTCTTAGAAGCTGTAAACAGCTATGTTAGTGTTTCTGGGGTTAAAATGTGTCTTAATCCAATGCAAATGACTAATTATAAGAGATTGAGATTGATGTGGAGAGTTTAAAAGCCACTTATACCCATTTTGTCCCAAAACAGGCTAAAACCAAGAAAACATTGCGTAGAAGCTGTAAACAGCCTTGTTAGTGTTTCTAGGGTTAAAATGTGTCTTAATCCAATGCAACTGACTAATTATAAGAGTTTGAGATGGATGTGGAGAGTTTAAAAGACTCTTATACACATTTTGTTCCAAAACAGGCTAAAACCAAGAAAACATTGCTTACAAGCACTAAACAGCTTTGTTACTATTTCTGGGGTTAAAATGTGTCTTAATCCAATGCAACTAACTAATTATAAGAGTTTGAGATAGATGTGGATAGTTTAAAAGCCACTTATACCCATTTTGTACCAAAACAGGCTAAAACCAAGAAAACATTGCTTAGAAGAACTAAACAGCTTTGTTAGTGTTTCTGGGGTTAAAATGTGTGTTAATCCAAAGCAACTGACTAATTATAAGAGTTTGAGATGGATGTGGAGAGTTTAAAAGACTCTTATACACATTTTGTCCCAAAGCAGGTTAAAACAAAGAAAACATTGCTTAGAAGCACTAAACAGCTTTGTTAGTGTTTCTGGGTTAAAATGTGTCTTAATCCAATGCAACTAACTAATTATAAGAGTTTGAGATAGATGTGGAGAGTTTAAAAGCCACTTATACCCATTTTGTCCCAAAACAGGCTAAAACCAAGAAAACATTGCGTAGAAGCTGTAAACAGCCTTGTTAGTGTTTCTAGGGTTAAAATGTGTCTTAATCCAATGCAACTGACTAATTATAAGAGTTTGAGATGGATGTGAAGAGTTTAAAAGACTCTTATACACATTTTGTTCCAAAACAGGCTAAAACCAAGAAAACATTGCTTAGAAGCACTAAACAGCTTTGTTAGTGTTTCTGGGGTTAAAATGTGTCTTAATCCAATGCAACTAACTAATTATAAGAGTTTGAGATAGATGTGGATAGTTTAAAAGCCACTTATACACATTTTATCCCAAAACAGGCTAAAACCAAGAAAACATTGCTTAGAAGCTGTAAACAGCTATGTTAGTGTTTCTGGGGTTAAAATGTGTCTTAATCCAATGCAAATGACTAATTATAAGAGTTTGAGATTGATGTGGAGAGTTTAAAAGCCACTTATACCCATTTTATCCCAAAGCAGGCCAAAACCAAGAAAACATTGCCTAGAAGCACTAAACAGCTTTGTTAGTGTTTCTGGGGTTAAAATGTGTGTTAGTCCAAAGCAACTGACTAATTATATGAGTTTGAGATGGATGTGGAGAGTTTAAAGCCACTTATACCCATTTTGTCCCAAAGCATGTTAAAACAAAGAAAACATTGCTTAGAAGCACTAAACAGCTTTGTTAGTGTTTCTGGGGTTAAAATGTGTCTTAATCCAATGCAACTAACTAATTATAAGAGTTTGAGATAGATGTGGAGAGTTTAAAAGCCACTTATACCCATTTTGTCCCAAAACAGGCTAAAACCAAGAAAACATTGCTTAGAAGCACTACACAGCTTTGTTAGTGTTTCTGTGGTTAAAATGTGTCTTAATCCAATGCAACTAACTAATTATAAGAGTTTGAGATAGATGTGGAGAGTTTAAAAGCCACTTATACCCATTTTGTCCCAAAACAGGCTAAAACCAAGAAAACATTGCGTAGAAGCTGTAAACAGCCTTGTTAGTGTTTCTAGGGTTAAAATGTGTCTTAATCCAATGCAACTGACTAATTATAAGAGTTTGAGATGGATGTGAAGAGTTTAAAAGACTCTTATACACATTTTGTTCCAAAACAGGCTAAAACCAAGAAAACATTGCTTAGAAGCACTAAACAGCTTTGTTAGTGTTTCTGGGGTTAAAATGTGTCTTAATCCAATGCAACTAACTAATTATAAGAGTTTGAGATAGATGTGGATAGTTTAAAAGCCACTTATACACATTTTATCCCAAAACAGGCTAAAACCAAGAAAACATTGCTTAGAAGCTGTAAACAGCTATGTTAGTGTTTCTGGGGTTAAAATGTGTCTTAATCCAATGCAAATGACTAATTATAAGAGTTTGAGATTGATGTGGAGAGTTTAAAAGCCACTTATACCCATTTTGTCCCAAAACAGGCTAAAACCAAGAAAACATTGCTTAGAAGCACTACACAGCTTTGTTAGTGTTTCTGTGGTTAAAATGTGTCTTAATCCAATGCAACTAACTAATTATAAGAGTTTGAGATAGATGTGGAGAGTTTAAAAGCCACTTATACCCATTTTGTCCCAAAACAGGCTAAAACCAAGAAAACATTGCGTAGAAGCTGTAAACAGCCTTGTTAGTGTTTCTAGGGTTAAAATGTGTCTTAATCCAATGCAACTGACTAATTATAAGAGTTTGAGATGGATGTGAAGAGTTTAAAAGACTCTTATACACATTTTGTTCCAAAACAGGCTAAAACCAAGAAAACATTGCTTAGAAGCACTAAACAGCTTTGTTAGTGTTTCTGGGGTTAAAATGTGTCTTAATCCAATGCAACTAACTAATTATAAGAGTTTGAGATAGATGTGGATAGTTTAAAAGCCACTTATACACATTTTATCCCAAAACAGGCTAAAACCAAGAAAACATTGCTTAGAAGCTGTAAACAGCTATGTTAGTGTTTCTGGGGTTAAAATGTGTCTTAATCCAATGCAAATGACTAATTATAAGAGATTGAGATTGATGTGGAGAGTTTAAAAGCCACTTATACCCATTTTGTCCCAAAACAGGCTAAAACCAAGAACACATTGCCTAGAAGCTATAAACAGCTTTGTTAGTGTTTCTGGGGTTAAAATGTGTCTTAATCCAATGCAGCTGACTAGTTATAAGAGTTTGAGATGGATGTGGAGAGTTTAAAAGCCACTTATACCCATTTTGTACCAAAACAGGCTAAAACCAAGAAAACATTGCTTAGAAGAACTAAACAGCTTTGTTAGTGTTTCTGGGGTTAAAATGTACCTTAATCTAATGCAACTGACTAATTATAAGAGTTTGAGATGGATGTGAAGAGTTTAAAAGACTCTTATACACATTTTGTTCTAAAACAGGCTAAAACCAAGAAAACATTGCTTAGAAGCACTAAACAGCTTTGTTAGTGTTTCTGGGGTTAAAATGTGTCTTAATCCAATGCAACTAACTAATTATAAGAGTTTGAGATAGATGTGGATAGTTTAAAAGCCACTTATACACATTTTGTCCCAAAACAGGCTAAAACCAAGAAAACATTTCTTAGAAGCTGTAAACAGCTATGTTAGTGTTTCTGGGGTTAAAATGTGTCTTAATCCAATGCAAATGACTAATTATAAGAGATTGAGATTGATGTGGAGAGTTTAAAAGCCACTTATACCCATTTTGTCCCAAAACAGGCTAAAACCAAGAAAACATTGCGTAGAAGCTGTAAACAGCCTTGTTAGTGTTTCTAGGGTTAAAATGTGTCTTAATCCAATGCAACTGACTAATTATAAGAGTTTGAGATGGATGTGGAGAGTTTAAAAGACTCTTATACACATTTTGTTCCAAAACAGGCTAAAACCAAGAAAACATTGCTTACAAGCACTAAACAGCTTTGTTACTATTTCTGGGGTTAAAATGTGTCTTAATCCAATGCAACTAACTAATTATAAGAGTTTGAGATAGATGTGGATAGTTTAAAAGCCACTTATACACATTTTATCCCAAAACAGGCTAAAACCAAGAAAACATTGCTTAGAAGCTGTATATTGATCAAAAGAATAAGCCTAAGGCAGCCATGGCCGTCCGTACGAGTGTTGAATATGGGCTGTCCGTACAAGTGTGGTGAAATGGCCGAGTCTTCTAGTGATAAGGAATGGAGAGGAGGCCTGAAGCCCACTAGAAGGATCGAGAAGCACATTATAACCGTTAGAGAGAAGGGAAGGAAATAGTCACATGTTTGGTAAGGATGGGCTGTCGCTTTCACCTTGGGATGTAGTGTGTCTCTCTCCTAATGTCCCTATCCCACTTGTGTGTCTCGGTCAAGGGTGTAGCCCTAGTTTGTGTTTCCTTAAATAGGCTCATAGCCACCTTGTATTATCGCTTCTTATGGAATAAGAAAACCTAATCTTTTCTCCTTCCTCATTCTCTTTGTCTACCGAAACCTATATCCATTCTCTTGATTCTCTTCTTTATTCTACAAAGTCTTACATGGTATCAGAGCAAGTTGTTCGATTCTCTACAGTCTAATCTCATTCTTCTACTTGTTTCTATTCTCTAGTCTCCTTTCCTCCTTTTCTTCTCACTCGCATTCTTTTGTTTATTCTCCGGGTAAAAGCTTTATCCATCGGTCCATAGAAATCCGACCATGGAAAACGCCAAGCCCATCGTTTCACCGATTGTCCTAAAGGGGACAAACTACTTGCTGTGGACAAGAACCACAAGAACCGCCCTTGGAGGTCGTGGCCTTTGGAGTCATGTCGAGTCCGACTATGTCCCAAAGCAAAACCCCAAAGAAGAAGATGCTTCCGAGGCGGAAGCGGAGGAAGAGAGCGAGAGGAAGGCCAAATGGTTCCAAGAAGACCAAGTTGTCCTATCTGTTCTCCAAAACTCTCTGGACACGCCTATCCTTGAGGCCTACTCATACTGCGAGACGGCCAAGGAACTGTGGGAAACACTTAAAGGCGTGTATGGTAATGTCTCTAACATGACTAGAGTCTTTGAGGTCAAGAAGGCCATAAACGACCTTAACCAAGATGATGTGGAGTTCACTAAGCATCTTGGTAAGTTCCGTGCACTATGGTCCGAGCTTGACATGTTGCGGCCAAGTACACTTGAGGCGAGTGTGCTAAACGAAAGGAAGGAGCAAGACAAGATCTTTGGACTCCTCCTTACCTTGAACCCATCCTTCAATGACCTCTTGAAGCACATCCTAAGGGCAGAGAAGCTTCCCTCCTTTGAAGATATTTGCTCCCAAATTCAGAAAGAACAAGGATCTCTTGATTTGTTTAGCGGTAAGGGGGAGCTTGCTACGGCCAACAAAGGAGTGTACAAGCAAGAGGAGAGGAAGGTGTGGGTATGCGACCACTGCAAGAAGCGGGGCCACCTGAAAGACAAATGCTGGGTTCTCCATCCTCATCTCAAGCCGGCCAAGTTCAAAGCCAACTTCTCAAAGGAAGCGGTTAGCGACAAGGGAGCCGGATCATCAAAGCAGGGAGATGAGGTGGCCATGACCGCAGCCTATGGAGATGTGGTGAGGAAGTCAGACCTTGAGGCTCTCATCCGCTCCATTGCCTCACTCAAGGAGTCTGGTATCTCTTTCTTTACCTCTAAGCCTAGTAAATCGCTTGTTATTGACTCGGGGGCTTCACATCATATGATTAGCAACCCTAGGTTAATTGACAACATAAAACCGGCTTTAGGGAATGTTGTTATTGCTAATGGAGATCAAATACCAGTAAAAGGGATAGGGGACTTGAAACTTTTTGATAAAACCTCAAAAGCTTTCTTTATGCCTACATTTACCTCCAATCTTCTATCGGTTAAGAGGGCCACAAATGATTTGAATTGTTATGCAATTTTTGGTCCTAACAGTGTTCATTTTCAGGATATTGAGACTGGAAAGGTTCTTGGAGAAGGGCAAGGGAGTGGAGATCTCTATGTCCTAGAGAAAACCGATCCAAATTTATCTTCTATTAAGTCTTGTTTTGTTGTTGATTCGAATATGGTGTGGCATGCTAGGCTAGGCCACCCTCATTCGCGTGCTTTAGGACTAATGTTTCCTAATATTTCTTTTGATAATTCTACTTGTGAACCTTGTATTCTTGGAAAACATTGCAAGTCTATCTTTCCTAAGTCAACTACTATTTATGAAAATTGTTTTGATTTAGTTCACTCAGATGTTTGGACTTCACCATGCCTATCTAGAGATAATAACAAGTATTTTGTGACTTTTATTGATGAAAAATCAAAATATACTTGGATTACCTTATTGCCTTCTAAAGATAGAGTGTTTGATGCCTTTGTCAACTTTCAAAACTATGTGACTAATCATTTTAATGCAAAACTTAAGGTACTTAGGTCTGATAATGGTGGAGAATACACAAGTTGCAAGTTCAAAGAACATCTCTCCAAGCATGGCATTCTCCATCAAACTAGTTGTCCCTACACGCCACAACAAAATGGTGTGGCCGAGAGAAAGAACCGGCATCTCATGGAAGTGGCGCGGGCAATCATGTTCCACTCTAGTGTTCCCAAACGATATTGGGGTGATGCTGTGATGACTGCATGCTATCTCATCAACCGGACACCAACCCGAGTTCTTCATGACTTATCTCCATTTGAAGTACTAAACAAATTTAAACCATCCCTTGATCACTTACGCGTTTTTGGTTGTGTTTGTTTTGTGTTAGTACCAGGAGAACAAAGGAGTAAGCTGGATGCCAAGAGTACAAAGTGCATGTTCATTGGCTACTCTACCACACAAAAGGGGTACAAATGTTATGATCCGGCCACAAGTCGTCTATATGTCTCCCGAGATGTCCGGTTCCTAGAGAATGTGGGCTACTATGACAAGAAGGACTGGAACAACCTTAAAGACCTCTCTCACTCACCTAATGACCGAGCTTCAAGTCTAAGGTTCCTTCTTGATCACCTTGGCAACCCGTCTCCACCAACGGGTGTCGTGCAGCCTATGCTACGCCAAACTCCTACCGACGGTGGGTCTGACCAAGGAGATACGAATAACAATGTTTCAGCCCAAGATAGTGTGTCCCTTGAGTCTGGCCTACCCATAGCCGGTGTTCCTGTTCCTGGCCCTACACCGGACACACATGCTCCGGCAGCGGCTCCTACCGAGGAAAACACGGCGACGGTTCTTACGGACGGTACGTCAACGGAGTTGCCTAGGACGGATCCACCTCCTGCACCAGTCCTGCGTCGGAGCACCAGACCTCGATCTGACCCCTCCACTTGGAAGAACAAGCGTGTATATTACAACAGTCAAGCCGTCGCTCATCCCATCCAGTCCGTTTGTTCCCTTGAGCTGTTACCTGCTGATCACCAAGCTTTCTTTGGCCAAGTTGACGCCAATTGGATCCCGCAGACATATGATGAAGCCAAGGAGCATCAGGTTTGGTTAGATGCGGTCAAGGATGAAACCGGCGCCATGATCCGGAATCATACGTGGGACGAATCGGATCTTCCTCAAGGCAAGCGGGCAGTTAGCTCCAAATGGGTGTTCACCAGAAAGTATTTGAGCAATGGTGACATTGAACGGCATAAAGCCCGGTTAGTGGCCCGTGGCTTCACCCAAACCTATGGTGCGGACTACACGGACACCTTTGCACCCGTGGCCAAGCTCCATACGGTTCGGGTTGTGCTGTCTCTTGCTGTCAACCTATCATGGGACTTATGGCAGATGGATGTGAAGAACGCCTTTCTTCAAGGTGAACTTGATGAAGAAGTGTACATGACGCCTCCTCCCGGCCTTGAAGACATGGTTACACCCGGAAAAGTCTTGAGGCTACGTAAGGCCATCTATGGCCTTAAGCAGTCCCCACGAGCTTGGTACCACAAACTAAGCTCTACTCTCAAGACTTATGGTTTTAAGCGATCGGAGGCTGATCATACTCTCTTCACACGTCGCACCTCTATTGGTTGGGTGGTGGTGCTCATATACGTCGACGACATCATCGTGACTGGTGATGATAAGGCGGCCATTCAGGACACCAAGGACTCCCTCAAGTCGGCATTTGACATCAAGGACCTTGGGGAACTCAAATACTTTCTTGGTATTGAAATTTGTCGCTCACCGGAAGGACTCTTCCTCTCACAACGCAAGTACACTCTTGACTTGTTAGAGGAGACTGGCAAGCTTGGTGTGTCTCCGGTCGCTACGCCACTTGATGACGACTACCAGCTCAAGCGAAAGGGGGAGAGCTTACGGGAAAAAGAAGGCCGACCTAAGGAACCAATGGACGAGCCATTCTTAGACGTCACACGCTACCGCCGGCTTGTAGGTAAGCTAATATACCTTACTATCACACGACCTGACATATGTTATGCTGTGAATCAGGTTAGCCAACATATGAAGGCACCAAGCAAGTACCAATGGAGTCAAGTCGAGAGGATCCTAAGCTATCTCAAGGGCAGTCCGGGTCAAGGTATTTGGATGGGCAAGAATGACAACACCGAGATTGTTGGCTACTGTGATGCGGATTACAATGGCGACACGCTGGATAGAAGATCCACTACTGGGTACTGCACGTTCGTTGGAGGCAACATGGTTACATGGAGGTCTAAGAAACAAAAGGTGGTTTCATGCTCTAGCGCCGAGGCCGAGTATAGAGCTATGAGGAAGCTCACTAACGAGATGACATGGCTGAAGGGTCTACTCAAGGACTTAGGCATCGAAACAAAGCAGCCCATGACCATGCATTGCGACAATGAAGCGGCCATCCACATTGCCACAAACTCGGTCTTTCATGAGAGGACCAAGCACATAGAAAGCGATTGCCACAAGGTGAGAGAGAAGATTGAAGAAGGAGTGGTGTTACCATGCCACACAAGGAGTCAAGATCAGCTAGCTGACATCTTCACCAAGTCTGCAAGCTCCAAGGTTTGTGATCACATCTATAGCAAACTTGGACTTGTAGACATTACACGGCCATGATCAAGCTTCTCTAATCCGTGGACAGCACACTCTTTTTCCCTTGACTTGGTTTTGTCCCATGAGGTTTTCTAAGTCAAGGTTTTTAATGAGGTGCTGCTTCACGGGTTCCAAGCTTAGCCATTTCATTAGGCTAAGCTTGAGGGGGAGTATTGATCAAAAGAATAAGCCTAAGGCAGCCATGGCCGTCCGTACGAGTGTTGAATATGGGCTGTCCGTACAAGTGTGGTGAAATGGCCGAGTCTTCTAGTGATAAGGAATGGAGAGGAGGCCTGAAGCCCACTAGAAGGATCGAGAAGCACATTATAACCGTTAGAGAGAAGGGAAGGAAATAGTCACATGTTTGGTAAGGATGGGCTGTCGCTTTCACCTTGGGATGTAGTGTGTCTCTCTCCTAATGTCCCTATCCCACTTGTGTGTCTCGGTCAAGGGTGTAGCCCTAGTTTGTGTTTCCTTAAATAGGCTCATAGCCACCTTGTATTATCGCTTCTTATGGAATAAGAAAACCTAATCTTTTCTCCTTCCTCATTCTCTTTGTCTACCGAAACCTATATCCATTCTCTTGATTCTCTTCTTTATTCTACAAAGTCTTACACTGTAAACAGCTATGTTAGTGTTTCTGGGGTTAAAATGTGTCTTAATCCAATGCAAATGACTAATTATAAGAGTTTGAGATTGATGTGGAGAGTTTAAAAGCCACTTATACCCATTTTATCCCAAAGCAGGCTAAAACCAAGAAAACATTGCCTAGAAGCACTAAACAGCTTTGTTAGTGTTTCTGGGGTTAAAATGTGTGTTAATCCAAAGCAACTGACTAATTATATGAGTTTGAGATGGATGTGGAGAGTTTAAAAGCCACTTATACCCATTTTGTCCCAAAGCAAGTTAAAACCAAGAAAACATTGCTTAGAAGCACTAAACAGCTTTGTTAGTGTTTCTGGGGTTAAAATGTGTCTTAATCCAATGCAACTAACTAATTATAAGAGTTTGAGATAGATGTGGAGAGTTTAAAAGCCACTTATACCCATTTTGTCCCAAAACAGGCTAAAACCAAGAAAACATTGCTTAGAAGCTCTAAACAGCTTTGTTAGTGTTTCTGGGGTTAAAATGTGTCTTAATCCAAAGCAACTAACTAAATATATGAGTTTGAGATGGATGTGGAGAGTTTAAAAGCCACTTATACCCATTTTGTCCCAAAACAGGTTAAAACCAAGAAAACATTGCTTAGAAGCTGTAAACAGCTTTGTTAGTGTTTCTGGGGTTAAAATGTGTCTTAATCCAATGCAAATGACTAATTATAAGAGTTTGAGATAGATGTGGATAGTTTAAAAGCCACTTATACACATTTTGTCCCAAAACAGGCTAAAACCAAGAAAACATTGCTTAGAAGCTGTAAACAGCTATGTTAGTGTTTCTGGGGTTAAAATGTGTCTTAATCCAATGCAAATGACTAATTATAAGAGTTTGAGATTGATGTGGAGAGTTTAAAAGCCACTTATACCCATTTTATCCCAAAGCAGGCTAAAACCAAGAAAACATTGCCTAGAAGCACTAAACAGCTTTGTTAGTGTTTCTGGGGTTAAAATGTGTGTTAATCCAAAGCAACTGACTAATTATATGAGTTTGAGATGGATGTGGAGAGTTTAAAAGCCACTTATACCCATTTTGTCCCAAAGCAGGTTAAAACCAAGAAAACATTGCTTAGAAGCACTAAACAGCTTTGTTAGTGTTTCTGGGGTTAAAATGTGTCTTAATCCAATGCAACTAACTAATTATAAGAGTTTGAGATAGATGTGGAGAGTTTAAAAGCCACTTATACCCATTTTGTCCCAAAACAGGCTAAAACCAAGAAAACATTGCTTAGAAGCTCTAAACAGCTTTGTTAGTGTTTCTGGGGTTAAAATGTGTCTTAATCCAAAGCAACTAACTAAATATATGAGTTTGAGATGGATGTGGAGAGTTTAAAAGCCACTTATACCCATTTTGTCCCAAAACAGGTTAAAACCAAGAAAACATTGCTTAGAAGCTGTAAACAGCTTTGTTAGTGTTTCTGGGGTTAAAATGTGTCTTAATCCAATGCAAATGACTAATTATAAGAGTTTGAGATAGATGTGGATAGTTTAAAAGCCACTTATACACATTTTGTCCCAAAACAGGCTAAAACCAAGAAAACATTGCTTAGAAGCTGTAAACAGCTATGTTAGTGTTTCTGGGGTTAAAATGTGTCTTAATCCAATGCAAATGACTAATTATAAGAGATTGAGATTGATGTGGAGAGTTTAAAAGCCACTTATACCCATTTTGTCCCAAAACAGGCTAAAACCAAGAAAACATTGCGTAGAAGCTGTAAACAGCCTTGTTAGTGTTTCTAGGGTTAAAATGTGTCTTAATCCAATGCAACTGACTAATTATAAGAGTTTGAGATGGATGTGGAGAGTTTAAAAGACTCTTATACACATTTTGTTCCAAAACAGGCTAAAACCAAGAAAACATTGCTTAGAAGCACTAAACAGCTTTGTTAGTGTTTCTGGGGTTAAAATGTGTCTTAATCCAATGCAACTAACTAATTATAAGAGTTTGAGATAGATGTGGATAGTTTAAAAGCCACTTATACACATTTTGTCCCAAAACAGGCTAAAACCAAGAAAACATTGCTTAGTATGAACCGGCACACACACTTGTCCGTACGACCGTACGGACGTCCGTACGACCAACCAACGGGCCATCCTCAAATAGAAGTCTTCATGAGCCCAATCCACCAAAGAGATCCTCCAACGGTCGCCATTCATCTCGATCCTTCCTTTGTAGCCGTTGGAGCAAGTTGTAAGAGAGAAGAGGAGATCACATGTTAGAATAAGGAGATGTCGCTTTCTCCTCATATTAGTGTGCATAGGATCCTAAGAGAATATCCTATTTGTATATGTCTTTAAATAGTTTGTAAGTATCATACTAATAGAAGTAAGAAAAGAGTTTATTCTCTTTCTCCAACACTCTCTCTCTCAATCGTTCACTCTCCTCACTCTTTACACGATTTCACTCTCTTCCATAATCTCTTGATTACTCTACTCTCAAACTTACATGGTATCAGAGCAGATTTGATTCTGTTCTTGCCTCAAATCTCCATCACTCCCTTCCGCATTCTCTTTCTTGTTCTTGAAATTTCTTGTTCTTGAATCTTCTTTCTTTAACCGTTGGACAATAGCTTTAACCAACGGTCTCTTCATCTTTTTCCATGGAAACTACCAAAACTCTCATTGTTCCAGTTACTCTCAAGGGAGAGAATTACTTACTGTGGGCTAGAACCACAAAGACAGCCCTATGCGGCCGAGGACTTTGGTCCCATGTTGAGACGAGCGAAGCTCCTAGTGGCGAGACCACCAAAGACGGCAAGGATCTTGTCGATGAGAAGAACAAGTGGTTTCAAGAAGATCAGGGAGTCCTAGCTATCATTCAAAACTCCCTAGATGCACCTATACTTGAAGCTTACTCTTATTGCGAGACAGCAAAAGACTTGTGGGACACTCTCAAGAATGTTTTTGGGAATGTTACAAATGTAAACCGAATTTTTGAGATTAAGAGGGCCATCAACAACCTCAACCAAGAAGACATGGAGTTCACCAAGCACTTTGGGAAGTTTAGGTCCCTTTGGGCTGAACTAGAGATGCTCCGGCCGGCGACTATAGATCCGGCCATTCTGAATGAGAGGCGTGAACAAGATAAGGTGTTCGGCCTTCTCTTGACCTTGAACCCCTCCTACAATGACCTTATCAAGCATATTCTACGGTCGGACAAGCTCCCTAGCCTTGATGATGTCTGTAACCAAATTCAAAAGGAGCATGGCTCCATGGGATTGTTTGGCGGCAAGGGAGAACTTGTGACCGCTAACAAAGCTGAGACGGCATCAGCAAACAAGGGCTACTACAAGCCGGAGGACAAGAACAACCCGCCATTTTGTGAGCATTGTAAGAAGCTTGGTCACTTCAAGAGCCGCTGCTGGATTCTACACCCTCATCTAGCACCACCGCCGGGTACCATCCGAGGTGGACGACCAAACCGCGGAGGACCACCGAGAGCTCATCAAGCAGTAGCCATGGGGGAGTCATCAATCTCTGAGCAACCTCAACAAGTGACCAGTGGAACTGCTCTTGCTGCAACATCGTCCGAGCTGGTAAGGCGGTCCGACCTTGATGCGCTCATCAAAGCCATCAAAGAGGCCACCGGTAAGGCGTTTCTTGCCTCAAACAAAATTAAACCCCTCATAGTTGATTCTGGTGCATCCCATCACATGATTAGTGATTCTAGGCTAATTAGTGATATTAAACCTGCTAATGGTAATGTGATAATAGCAAATGGTGAGAAAGTACCAGTTAAAGGCATTGGAAACTTGAAACTATTTGATAAGGAGACTAAGGCATTTTATATGCCAAACTTTACTTCTAACTTGCTATCAGTTAAGAGAGCCACTACTGATTTAAATTGTTATGCTATATTTGGTCCTAACAATGTTCATTTTCAGGATATTGAGACAAGTAAGGTTCTTGGTCAAGGAGGATCCAAGGATGACCTCTATGTGCTTGAGGACTTGAACTTATCTTCTAATGTATCTTGTTTTAATTCGGTTATTATGAAACCTAGTGATTCTATTTTACATGCTAGGCTAGGACACCCTCACACAAGAGCTTTATCTTTAATATTTCCTAATGTTTCTTTTCAAAATGATGAGTGTGAGGCTTGTATTCTTGGTAAACATTGCAAGGCTGTTTTTCCTAAATCTATTACTATTTATGAAAAATGTTTTGATTTAATTCATTCTGATGTTTGGACATCTCCTTGCTTATCTAGAGATAATCAAAAGTATTTTGTGACTTTTATTGATGAAAAATCAAAATATACTTGGATAACTTTACTTCCCTCTAAGGATAGAGTCCTTGAGGCCTTTACTAATTTTCAAAATTATGTCACTAACCACTTTCATGCCAAGATTAAAATTTTAAGATCAGATAATGGTGGAGAGTACACAAGCCATGCCTTTAAGCAATATCTAGCCAAACATGGAATTCTTCATCAAACTAGCTGTCCTTACACACCACAACAAAATGGAGTGGCTGAGAGAAAGAATAGGCATCTCATGGAAGTAGCAAGGTCTATGATGTTTCACACAAGGGTTCCAAAGAGGTTTTGGGGAGATGCTGTGCTAGCCGCTTGTTATCTTATTAACCGCACACCAACAAAGATCCTAAAGGATGTGTCTCCATTTGAGGTATTAACGAATGACAAACCTACATTTGATCACTTACGAGTGTTTGGTTGTGTGTGCTATGTGTTGCGACCAGGTGAGCTAAGAGACAAGCTTGATGCAAAGAGTACAAAGGCTATGTTTCTTGGCTACTCTACCACACAAAAGGGGTATAAGTGCTATGAACCTACAACAAGGAGGGTTCTAGTATCTCGTGATGTCAAGTTCATGGAGACACAAGGTTTTTACGATGAGAAGAATTGGGATGAGCTCCGTAACCTCTCTGATTCACCATCTGATCGGACGCGCAACCTCCGAGTAATCCTTGAGCGACTAGGTTTTGAAAACGATCGGATCACTACCGAGTCAGCCAGACCAGCATCACCAGAGCAACCTGAGCCATTTACTGAGCCTGAGCCTGCTACACATGCCGATGACCATACTGAGCAGCATGAGGAAGCACCCGAGTCACTCGCGGACAACACGGCCGAAACAACCGAGGAGACGGCTGAACAGCTTGAGGAGATCATTACTCCAGGACGAGCCAACTCCGAAGCTGGGGCTATAGTTCCTCTTCGGCGCAGCCAACGTATTAGGTATCCTCCTAGTCATTGGAAGAACACCCGTGTGTACTACAACAACATGGCCGTTGCTCATCCGATTCAGGCCGTGTGCACCTTGGCTCATTTTCCGATAGAGCATCAAGTGTTTCTTGGCCATATTGATGAGGATTGGATCCCCAAGACCTATGATGAGGCTAAGCAGCACAAAGTATGGAGAGATGCAGTGGATGCCGAGAATACGGCCATGGTGCAAAATCATACATGGGACGAGGCTGACTTACCCAAGGGCAAGAAGGCTGTCACCTCTCGGTATATCTTCACAATCAAATATAAGAGCAATGGGGAGATTGAACGCCACAAAGCCCGCCTAGTCGCACGCGGGTTCACGCAAACGTATGGGGAGGACTATCTTGATACGTTTGCTCCGGTGGCTAAGCTTCACACGGTTCGAGTTGTACTCTCTCTCGCCACCAACCTCGACTGGGAACTTTGGCAAATGGACGTGAAGAACGCCTTCTTGCAAGGAGAACTGGAGGATGAAGTGTATATGCGACCACCACCAGGTTTGGAGGATACTATTGGTCCGGGAAAGGTCTTGAAACTCAACAAAGCTATCTATGGCTTGAAGCAGTCACCAAGGGCGTGGTATCACAAGCTTAGCACCACACTCCTTGACAAAGGCTTTCGCAAATCCGAAGCTGACCACACCTTGTTCACCTTACCAAGCGCCAAAGGTATAGTAGTCATTCTAGTGTATGTTGATGATATCATCATCACTGGAAGTGACTCGGTAGGTATTCAAGACTCTAAAACATTCTTGAAATCAGTTTTTGATATTAAAGATCTTGGAGAGTTGAAATACTTTCTTGGGATAGAAGTTTATAGATCAAATGAAGGGTTATTGTTGTCTCAAAGAAAGTATGCACTAGACTTATTGAGTGAAACAGGAAAACTAGGAGCTAAGGCAGTAACAACGCCCCTAGAAGAGAATTACAAGGATGGAGGACAGGGGGAGCTTGACACCGCTCCATTCGAGGACGTTAGCCTCTACCGGCGGCTAGTCGGTAAGCTCATTTATTTGACTATCACACGGCCTGACATTTGCTTTGCCGTGAACCAGGTAAGCCAGCATATGAAGAACCCCACCGTGCACCATTGGAACATGCTGACACGGATCCTCAAGTACATCAAGGGCTCACCCGGCCAAGGCATATGGATGGGACGCAACAAGAGCACTGAGTTGGTAGGCTACTGCGACGCTGACTATGCCGGAGATCGTGGGGACCGACGCTCAACCACAGGCTATTGCACGTTCCTTGGAGGGAACCTGGTCACATGGAAGAGCAAGAAGCAAAAGGTCGTCTCACTCTCAAGTGCCGAATCCGAGTATAGAGCTATGAGGAAGCTAACGACGGAGCTAATGTGGCTGAAGATGTTACTCAAGGATCTTGGAATAGAATCAACAAAGCCGATCACCATGCACTGTGATAACGAAGCAGCCATTCATATAGCAACCAATTCAGTGTTCCATGAGCGGACCAAGCACATTGAAGTGGATTGCCATAAGGTCCGAGAACAAATCAAGCTTGGAGTTGTCTTACCTTGCCATACCGAAAGCAAAGAACAACTTGCAGACGTCCTGACTAAAGCTGCGAGCCCCCAAGTGTGTGAATACATCCATCCTAAGCTTGGCCTCCTAAACCTCACTCGGCCATGACTTGCTTTGTTTTGGCGCCTACACTCTTTTTCCCTTAAGTATAGTTTTCCCAAGAGGTTTTTCTATACTAAGGTTTTTAATGAGGTGGGTGCCTATGTTGTCAAGCTTGACTAGTTCCCCAAGTCAAGCTTGAGGGGGAGTATGAACCGGCACACACACTTGTCCGTACGACCGTACGGACGTCCGTACGACCAACCAACGGGCCATCCTCAAATAGAAGTCTTCATGAGCCCAATCCACCAAAGAGATCCTCCAACGGTCGCCATTCATCTCGATCCTTCCTTTGTAGCCGTTGGAGCAAGTTGTAAGAGAGAAGAGGAGATCACATGTTAGAATAAGGAGATGTCGCTTTCTCCTCATATTAGTGTGCATAGGATCCTAAGAGAATATCCTATTTGTATATGTCTTTAAATAGTTTGTAAGTATCATACTAATAGAAGTAAGAAAAGAGTTTATTCTCTTTCTCCAACACTCTCTCTCTCAATCGTTCACTCTCCTCACTCTTTACACGATTTCACTCTCTTCCATAATCTCTTGATTACTCTACTCTCAAACTTACACTTAGAAGCTGTAAACAGCTATGTTAATGTTTCAGGGGTTAAAATGTGTCTTAATCCAATGCAAATGACTAATTATAAGAGATTGAGATTGATGTGGAGAGTTTAAAAGCCACTTATACCCATTTTGTCCCAAAACAGGCTAAAACCAAGAAAACATTGCCTAGAAGCTATAAACAGCTTTGTTAGTGTTTCTGGGGTTAAAATGTGTCTTATAATCCAATGCAACTAACTAATTATAAGAGTTTGAGATGGATGTGGAGAGTTTAAAAGCCACTTATACCCATTTTGTACCAAAACAGGCTAAAACCAAGAAAACATTGCTTAGAAGAACTAAACAGCTTTGTTAGTGTTTCTGGGGTTAAAATGTACCTTAATCTAATGCAACTGACTAATTATAAGAGTTTGAGATGGATGTGGAGAGTTTAAAAGACTCTTATACACATTTTGTTCTAAAACAGGCTAAAACCAAGAAAAGATTGCTTAGAAGCACTAAACAGCTTTGTTAGTGTTTCTGGGGTTAAAATGTGTCTTAATCCAATGCAACTAACTAATTATAAGAGTTTGAGATAGATGTGGATAGTTTAAAAGCCACTTATACACATTTTGTCCCAAAACAGGCTAAAACCAAGAAAACATTGCTTAGAAGCTGTAAACAGCTATGTTAGTGTTTCTGGGGTTAAAATGTGTCTTAATCCAATGCAAATGACTAATTATAAGAGATTGAGATTGATGTGGAGAGTTTAAAAGCCACTTATACCCATTTTGTCCCAAAACAGGCTAAAACCAAGAAAACATTGCGTAGAAGCTGTAAACAGCCTTGTTAGTGTTTCTAGGGTTAAAATGTGTCTTAATCCAATGCAACTGACTAATTATAAGAGTTTGAGATGGATGTGGAGAGTTTAAAAGACTCTTATACACATTTTGTTCCAAAACAGGCTAAAACCAAGAAAACATTGCTTAGAAGCACTAAACAGCTTTGTTAGTGTTTCTGGGGTTAAAATGTGTCTTAATCCAATGCAACTAACTAATTATAAGAGTTTGAGATAGATGTGGATAGTTTAAAAGCCACTTATACACATTTTATCCCAAAACAGGCTAAAACCAAGAAAACATTGCTTAGAAGCTGTAAACAGCTATGTTAGTGTTTCTGGGGTTAAAATGTGTCTTAATCCAATGCAAATGACTAATTATAAGAGTTTGAGATTGATGTGGAGAGTTTAAAAGCCACTTTTACCCATTTTGTCCCAAAGTAGGTTAAAACCAAGAAAACATTGCTTAGAAGCACTAAACAGCTTTGTTAGTGTTTCTGGGGTTAAAATGTGTCTTAATCCAATGCAACTAACTAATTATAAGAGTTTGAGATAGATGTGGATAGTTTAAAAGCCACTTATACCCAATTTGTCCCAAAACAGGCTAAAATCAAGAAAACATTGCCTAGAAGCTATAAACAGCTTTGTTAGTGTTTCTGGGGTTAAAAGGTGTCTTAATCCAATGCAGCTGACTAGTTATAAGAGTTTGAGATGGATGTGGAGAGTTTAAAAGCCACTTATACCCATTTAGTACCAAAACAGGCTAAAACCAAGAAAACATTGCTTAGAAGAACTAAACAGCTTTGTTAGTGTTTCTGGGGTTAAAATGTATCTTAATCCAATGCAACTAACTAATAATAAGAGTTTGAGATAGATGTGGAGAGTTTAAAAGCCACTTATACCCATTTTGTCCCAAAAAGGCTAAAACCAAGAAAACATTGCTTAGAAGCACTAAACAGCTTTATTAGTGTTTCTGGGGTTAAAATGTGTCTTAATCCAATGCAACTAACTAATTATAAGAGTTTGAGATAGATGTGGATAGTTTAAAATATTAGAGAGTCAGGAGGAAGAGAGAGGAGAGGCCGGTAAGGCCGAGCCTTGAAGGAAGAGGAGAAACGGCCGGTAAGGTCGTGTACACCAAGAGAATGGCCGGTGAGGCCATGGGAGGCATGAGAGCGGCCAGTTAGGCCGCGAACAAGAGAAGAAAGGGCTGCTCTTGGTCCATGAGATAGAAAGGCCGAGTTTGAGAGGCTTGGGAGAAAGGAAAACGAGGCCTTACAAGGGAGAGAGGCCCATAAAGAAGAAGAAAGGAAAACCCACAAGGAAAAGGAAGGAAGGGAGAAGATTCACGTGAGCGTTTGGTGAAGGAAGGAAGTCGCTTTCACCAAGTTGAATTGAGAACGTCCCTATCACCTTCTTCTTCTCTCTTTGTGTCTAACGGTCATATGACCTTCTTCTCCTATATTAATGTATAATCTCTCATATGTAAAACAATATAACACATTCTAATAAGAAGAGAATCCGATTTCCCCTCTTTTACCTTGTGTTCTTGTTCTTAGCTTCAATGTAGATAGTTTAGGGAATCGGTTAGAGGCTGCCCTTAAGGCAGCCTATTCTCTTCCCAAATCTCACCTAAAGTCTTCTTATTTACTCTTTACTAAGCCTAGATTATGAGGAGTTCATCACAAGTTGATGTCCTCTTCTTCCCCTTGAGAATGAGTTAGTTTGTTGTGGGTAAAGGGGGATTCATTCACCAAGTGTTTGTCTACCCTCTCTTGTGAGCTTTGTCTCATAAATCCCAACATGGTATCAGAGCAGGTTCTGTTCTTGGTGTTTTAAACTCATTCTCAAAGTCGTTTTCTTAGGAGTTAGCTTAGTTAAAGTTTTAGACTTTGCTTAGGTGTTAAATCGCTTAGCTTAGTTTCTTTAAAGCTTTAATTTTGCTTTTGTTGATTAAATCGATTCTCTAGCAGCTCATTGTTGAGTAAGCTTGGTCTCTTGTCTTGTTAGAATTTGTAGACCAAGTGTGTGGAAAGAAATCGATTTTACAAGCCCCATCCTTAAGCTTTACCGATTTGGTAATAGCTTTGTTTATTTTGGGATGTGTGGGAAGTGATGAACCATTGAGCAAATTGTGTTGTTCATGGTGAGGATTCACGGTTCTTGTGTGCTTGTATGAGCCACGAAATTCTTAGGATTTAGTTCTCTTAGGATTTAGTTAATTTTCCTCTAAAGGTTTAATTTTGCTTTTGTTAAATTTCCTTTAAAGGCTTAATTACTAAATCGCTTCTTCTTCTTCTCAAGGTTGAGAAAGCTTTGTTTCTGGCCATATGGTGTGTCCAGATTCGAGTTTGAGGAAGAGAGAGACTTTATTTTAGCATGTATAGCCCGCTTGGTCAAATAGATTCAAGTTGGTTCAAGATGCATTCTTTTAACCGTTGGACAATAGGTTGTTCCAAAGGCTTTTGTTGTTTCTTCTTTGCTTGGGACCACGAAAAACATCTTCTATATGTTATCTTCGTGGATCTAAAGCCTGAATCTCTTGGAGAACACTCTGTTTTAGGTGATTCTACCATGAGTTTTGTTGTTAAACCGTGGGAAACTCAAAATCCCATGGTCCTTAGAAGTTGCAGCCGCTAAACTCCCATGTTCTTGAGTAAACAAACACCATAGTGTGATACTCCCTAAAGTTCTGGGTTGTTCAAGGCTGTTTTCAAAGCTTGTTTCAACTCAAGAAAAACAGAGTTAATCTCTGTCCATAAGAACTCTTGAGCAAATTCTCTATTCTACTCACCATTCTCTTATACTTCTGCCATTATTCTCTTTAATTCTCTAATTCTTGGTTACTTATTTTCTAAATTCTATTTTATTTTCAGTAATATTCTATATTCTCTATTCTCTAATCTCTAACAATCTCTTGTTTAGAATCTGTTCCATTGAATTTGGTTTCAGCTTCAGCCTTGAAGATTGTGTGGAGCTCGCCTACTATCTCAAGAAGAAGAAGTGGCGAGGTTGAAGGCTACAAGATAGCCATGAGGAGAGCGCAGCACAATGCCTGGAGTTAGAACCAAGGGCCACCAAGTCTTTGTTAAGCTGGTGGAATGTGATGAATCAGTCCAAGAGCATGTGTGTTAGTGCCAAGTTGTTGATCGGATGTGCACAATGGTCTTTAAGAAAGGTGATGCACAAGGTTTCAACTGTTGATCGGATGTGCACAAGAACGGTGATGCACAAGGTTTCAACTGAGGTGATGAGGTTTCAGCCCATCATCAAGTAAAGGTTACGGGGGAGATCAACTATCAAGTGACTTCAGACCGTACCTCACAGATTCTGCTCGGCCACAAGCAAAAGTTTTTACTTAAAGCTCAGCCGAAGCGTCTCAAAGATCGACTCGGACGAAACCCTTCCACTGCGATTCAGCTTCCGCGTTCTTCTTTAAAGTTCTAGACCATGGAGTCATCTTGCCAGTGGAAGTGGAATCATACCAATCCGAGCAGCCGTTCGAAAGTTATGTCCGATTCAGTGGGCATATGTCAGTCTGACGATAAAACTGACCGGGTTAAAAACCATGGTTAGAGAAGCGGTCTCAAGGAGGAATTCCAAACCGCATCAGTGTTCAACCCTCTCCTTCCTATCCATCAAAACACCATAAAGGCTGTGCTCTAAACTCTACTCTATTTAAATTTCTTAAATTCATTATCTTAGCTCTATTACTAGTCTTTACTCTTTAATATGTTCTTTTAAAGTTTTCTTTAGAATTTTCTTTGATATTCCTCATAGCAAACACTTATTCTTTTCTTCTTTATCACTTGTTTCAAGGGTGAAGGAGACTATGAGAGCCTCAAAAGAAAATTCGAGAAGTGCAAGCTTGGAGAGATCATATGAAGTGAGTTCAAGGCAAGAAGGGCTAAGGAGTGTAGCGGTTCAAAGGCCTGAAGAGGAGAGAGCTGGTTCTTGACAAACCAAGATCAATGGGACATCAAGGACCGTGGAAACTACACTCTTTTTACTTAACAAAGTTTTTTCCCAAGTGGTTTTCTTTGTTAAGGTTTTTAATGAGGTAGTCGACACGAGTCCACCCTTGATCTTTGGTCCCCATGGTGCCCTGCAGATCAAGCGTGCGGGGGAGTATTAGAGAGTAAGGAGGAAGAGAGAGGAGAGGCCGGTAAGGCCGAGCCTTGAAGGAAGAGGAGAAACGGCCGGTAAGGTCGTGTACACCAAGAGAATGGTCGGTGAGGCCATGGGAGGCATGAGAGCGGCCAGTTAGGCCGCGAACAAGAGAAGAAAGGGCTGCTCTTGGTCCATGAGATAGAAAGGCCGAGTTTGAGAGGCTTGGGAGAAAGGAAAACGAGGCCTTACAAGGGAGAGAGGCCCATAAAGAAGAAGAAAGGAAAACCCACAAGGAAAAGGAAGGAAGGGAGAAGATTCACGTGAGCGTTTGGTGAAGGGAGGAAGTCGCTTTCACCAAGTTGAATTGAGAACGTCCCTATCACCTTCTTCTTCTCTCTTTGTGTCTAACGGTCATATGACCTTCTTCTCCTATATTAATGTATAATCTCTCATATGTAAAACAATATAACACATTCTAATAAGAAGAGAATCCGATTTCCCCTCTTTTACCTTGTGTTCTTGTTCTTAGCTTCAATGTAGATAGTTTAGGGAATCGGTTAGAGGCTGCCCTTAAGGCAGCCTATTCTCTTCCCAAATCTCACCTAAAGTCTTCTTATTTACTCTTTACTAAGCCTAGATTATGAGGAGTTCATCACAAGTTGATGTCCTCTTCTTCCCCTTGAGAATGAGTTAGTTTGTTGTGGGTAAAGGGGGATTCATTCACCAAGTGTTTGTCTACCCTCTCTTGTGAGCTTTGTCTCATAAATCCCAACATAAAAGCCACTTATACCCATTTTGTCCCAAAACAGGTTAAAACCAAGAACACATTGCTTAGAAGCACTAAACAGCTTTGTTAGTGTTTCTGGGGTTAAAATGTGTCTTAATCCAATGCAAATGACTAATTATAAGAGATTGAGATTGATGTGGAGAGTTTAAAAGCCACTTATACCCATTTTCTCCCAAAACAGGCTAAAACCAAGAAAACATTGCGTAGAAGCTGGAAACAGCTTTGTTAGTGTTTCTAGGGTTAAAATGTGTCTTAATCCAATACAACTGACTAATTATAAGAGTTTGAGATGGATGTGGAGAGTTTAAAAGACTCTTATACACATTTTGTTCCAAAACAGGCTAAAACCAAGAAAACATTGCTTAAAAGCACTAAACAGCTTTGTTAGTGTTTCTGGGGTTAAAATGTGTCTTAATCCAATGCAACTAACTAATTATAAGAGTTTGAGATAGATGTGGATAGTTTAAAAGCCACTTACACACATTTTATCCCAAAACAGGCTAAAACCAAGAAAACATTGCTTAGAAGCTGTAAACAGCTATGTTAGTGTTTCTGGGGTTAAAATGTGTCTTAATCCAATGCAAATGACTAATTATAAGAGTTTGAGATTGATGTGGAGAGTTTAAAAGCCACTTTTACCCATTTTGTCCCAAAGTAGGCTAAAACCAAGAAAACATTGCTTCGAAGCACTAAACAGCTTTGTTAGTGTTTCTGGGGTTAAAATGTGTCTTAATCCAATGCAACTAACTAATTGTAAGAGTTTGAGATAGATGTGGATAGTTTAAAAGCCACTTATACCCAATTTGTCCCAAAACAGGCTAAAATCAAGAAAACATTGCCTAGAAGCTATAAACAGCTTTGTTAGTGTTTCTGGGGTTAAAAGGTGTCTTAATCCAATGCAGCTGACTAGTTATAAGAGTTTGAGATGGATGTGGAGAGTTTAAAAGCCACTTATACCCATTTTGTACCAAAACAGGCTAAAACCAAGAAAACATTGCTTAGAAGAACTAAACAGCTTTGTTAGTGTTTCTGGGGTTAAAATGTATCTTAATCCAATGCAACTAACTAATAATAAGAGTTTGAGATAGATGTGGAGAGTTTAAAATCCACTTATACCCATTTTGTCCCAAAAAGGCTAAAACCAAGAAAACATTGCTTAGAAGCACTAAACAGCTTTATTAGTGTTTCTGGGGTTAAAATGTGTCTTAATCCAATGCAACTAACTAATTATAAGAGTTTGAGATTGATGTGGAGAGTTTAAAAGCCACTTATACCCATTTTGTCCCAAAGCAGGTTAAAACCAAGAAAACATTGCTTAGAAGCACTAAACAGCTTTGTTAGTGTTTCTGGGGTTAAAATGTGTCTTAATCCAATGCAACTAACTAATTATAAGAGTTTGAGATAGATGTGGAGAGTTTAAAAGCCACTTATACCCATTTTGTCCCAAAAGAGGCTAAAACCAAGAAAACATTGCTTAGAAGCTCTAAACAGCTTTGTTAGTTTTTCTGGGGTTAAAATGTGTCTTAATCCAAAGCAACTAACTAAATATATGAGTTTGAGATGGATGTGGAGAGTTTAAAAGCCACTTATACCCATTTTGTCCCAAAACAGGTTAAAACCAAGAAAACATTGCTTAGAAGCACTAAACAGCTTTGTTAGTGTTTCTGGGGTTAAAATGTGTCTTAATCCAATGCAACTAACTAATTATAAGAGTTCGAGATAGATGTGGATAGTTTAAAAGCCACTTATACACATTTTGTCCCAAAACAGGCTAAAACCAAGAAAACATTGCTTAGAAGCTGTAAACAGCTATGTTAGTGTTTCTGGGGTTAAAATGTGTCTTAATCCAATGCAAATGACTAATTATAAGAGATTGAGATTGATGTGGAGAGTTTAAAAGCCACTTATACCCATTTTGTCCCAAAACAGGCTAAAACCAAGAAAACATTGCGTAGAAGCTGTAAACAGCCTTGTTAGTGTTTCTAGGGTTAAAATGTGTCTTAATCCAATGCAACTGACTAATTATAAGAGTTTGAGATGGATGTGGAGAGTTTAAAAGACTCTTATACACATTTTGTTCCAAAACAGGCTAAAACCAAGAAAACATTGCTTAGAAGCACTAAACAGCTTTGTTAGTGTTTCTGGGGTTAAAATGTGTCTTAATCCAATGCAACTAACTAATTATAAGAGTTTGAGATAGATGTGGATAGTTTAAAAGCCACTTATACACATTTTGTCCCAAAACAGGCTAAAACCAAGAAAACATTGCTTAGAAGCTGTAAACAGCTATGTTAATGTTTCTGGGGTTAAAATGTGTCTTAATCCAATGCAAATGACTAATTATAAGAGATTGAGATTGATGTGGAGAGTTTAAAAGCCACTTATACCCATTTTCTCCCAAAACAGGCTAAAACCAAGAAAACATTGCCTAGAAGCTATAAACAGCTTTGTTAGTGTTTCTGGGGTTAAAATGTGTCTTATAATCCAATGCAGCTGACTAGTTATAAGAGTTTGAGATGGATGTGGAGAGTTTAAAAGCCACTTATACCCATTTTGTACCAAAACAGGCTAAAACCAAGAAAACATTGCTTAGAAGAACTAAACAGCTTTGTTAGTGTTTCTGGGGTTAAAATGTACCTTAATCTAATGCAACTGACTAATTATAAGAGTTTGAGATGGATGTGGAGAGTTTAAAAGACTCTTATACACATTTTGTTCTAAAACAGGCTAAAACCAAGAAAAGATTGCTTAGAAGCACTAAACAGCTTTGTTAGTGTTTCTGGGGTTAAAATGTGTCTTAATCCAATGCAACTAACTAATTATAAGAGTTTGAGATAGATGTGGATAGTTTAAAAGCCACTTATACACATTTTGTCCCAAAACAGGCTAAAACCAAGAAAACATTGCTTAGAAGCTGTAAACAGCTATGTTAGTGTTTCTGGGGTTAAAATGTGTCTTAATCCAATGCAAATGACTAATTATAAGAGATTGAGATTGATGTGGAGAGTTTAAAAGCCACTTATACACATTTTCTCCCAAAACAGGCTAAAACCAAGAAAACATTGCGTAGAAGCTGGAAACAGCTTTGTTAGTGTTTCTAGGGTTAAAATGTGTCTTAATCCAATGCAACTGACTAATTATAAGAGTTTGAGATGGATGTGGAGAGTTTAAAAGACTCTTATACACATTTTGTTCCAAAACAGGCTAAAACCAAGAAAACATTGCTTAGAAGCACTAAACAGCTTTGTTAGTGTTTCTGGGGTTAAAATGTGTCTTAATCCAATGCAACTAACTAATTATAAGAGTTTGAGATAGATGTGGATAGTTTAAAAGCCACTTATACACATTTTATCCCAAAACAGGCTAAAACCAAGAAAACATTGCTTAGAAGCTGTAAACAGCTATGTTAGTGTTTCTGGGGTTAAAATGTGTCTTAATCCAATGCAAATGATTAATTATAAGAGTTTGAGATTGATGTGGAGAGTTTAAAAGCCACTTTTACCCATTTTGTCCCAAAGCAGGTTAAAACCAAGAAAACATTGCTTAGAAGCACTAAACAGCTTTGTTAGTGTTTCTGGGGTTAAAATGTGTCTTAATCCAATGCAACTAACTAATTATAAGAGTTTGAGATAGATGTGGATAGTTTAAAAGCCACTTATACCCAATTTGTCCCAAAACAGGCTAAAATCAAGAAAACATTGCCTAGAAGCTATAAACAGCTTTGTTAGTGTTTCTGGGGTTAAAAGGTGTCTTAATCCAATGCAGCTGACTAGTTATAAGAGTTTGAGATGTATGTGGAGAGTTTAAAAGCCACTTATACCCATTTTGTACCAAAACAGGCTAAAACAAAGAAAACATTGCTTAGAAGAACTAAACAGCTTTGTTAGTGTTTCTGGGGTTAAAATGTATCTTAATCCAATGCAACTAACTAATAATAAGAGTTTGAGATAGATGTGGAGAGTTTAAAAGCCACTTATACCCATTTTGTCCCAAAAAGGCTAAAACCAAGAAAACATTGCTTAGAAGCACTAAACAGCTTTATTAGTGTTTCTGGGGTTAAAATGTGTCTTAATCCAATGCAACTAACTAATTATAAGAGTTTGAGATTGATGTGGAGAGTTTAAAAGCCACTTATACCCATTTTGTCCCAAAACAGGTTAAAACCAAGAACACATTGCTTAGAAGCAGTAAACAGCTTTGTTAGTGTTTCTGGGGTTTAAATGTGTCTTAATCCAATGCAACTAACTAATTATAAGAGTTTGAGATAGATGTGGATAGTTTAAAAGCCACTTATACACATTTTGTCCCAAAAGAGGCTAAAACCAAGAAAACATTGCTTAGAAGCTGTAAACAGCTATGTTAGCATTTATGGGGTTAAAATGTGTCTTAATCCAATGCAAATGACTAATTATAAGAGTTTGAGATGGATGTGGAGAGTTTAAAAGCCTCTTATACCCATTTTGTCCCAAAATAGGCTAAAACCAAGAAAACATTGCTTAGAAGCACTAAACAGTTTTGTTAGTGTTTCTGGGGTTAAAATGTGTCTTAATCCAATGCAACTAACTAATTATAAGAGTTTGAGATAGATGTGGATAGTTTAAAAGCCACTTATACACATTTTGTCCCAAAACAGGCTAAAACCAAGAAAACATTGCTTAGAAGCTGTAAACAGCTATGTTAGTGTTTCTGGGATTAAAATGTGTCTTAATCCAATGCAAATGACTAATTATAAGAGATTGAGATTGATGTGGAGAGTTTAAAAGCCACTTATACCCATTTTGTCCCAAAACAGGCTAAAACCAAGAAAACATTGCGTAGAAGCTGTAAACACCCTTGTTAGTGTTTCTAGGGTTAAAATGTGTCTTAATCCAATGCAACTGACTAATTATAAGAGTTTGAGATGGATGTGGAGAGTTTAAAAGACTCTTATACACATTTTGTTCCAAAACAGGCTAAAACCAAGAAAACATTGTTTAGAAGCACTAAACAGCTTTGTTAGTGTTTCTGGGGTTAAAATGTGTCTTAATCCAATGCAACTAACTAATTATAAGAGTTTGAGATAGATGTGGATAGTTTAAAAGCCACTTATACACATTTTATCCCAAAACAGGCTAAAACCAAGAAAACATTGCTTAGAAGCTGTAAACAGCTATGTTAGTGTTTCTGGGGTTAAATGTGTCTTAATCCAATGCAAATGACTAATTATAAGAGTTTGAGATTGATGTGGAGAGTTTAAAAGCCACTTATACCCATTTTATCCCAAAGTAGGCTAAAACCAAGAAAACATTGCCTAGAAGCACTAATCAGCTTTGTTAGTGTTTCTGGGGTTAAAATGTATGTTAATCCAAAGCAACTGACTAATTATATGAGTTTGAGATGGATGTGGAGAGTTTAAAAGCCACTTATACCCATTTTGTCCCAAAGCAGGTTAAAACCAAGAAAACATTGCTTAGAAGCACTAAACAGCTTTGTTAGTGTTTCTGGGGTTAAAATGTGTCTTAATCCAATGCAACTAACTAATTATAAGAGTTTGAGATAGATGTGGAGAGTTTAAAAGCCACTTATACCCATTTTGTCCCAAAACAGGCTAAAACCAAGAAAACATTGCTTAGAAGCTCTAAACAGCTTTGTTAGTGTTTCTGGGGTTAAAATGTGTCTTAATCCAAAGCAACTAACTAAATATATGAGTTTGAGATGGATGTGGAGAGTTTAAAAGCCATTTATACCCATTTTGTCCCAAAACAGGTTAAAACCAAGAAAACATTGCTTAGAAGCACTAAACAGCTTTGTTAGTGTTTCTGGGGTTAAAATGTGTCTTAATCCAATGCAACTAACTAATTATAAGAGTTTGAGATAGATGTGGATAGTTTAAAAGCCACTTATACACATTTTGTCCCAAAACAGGCTAAAACCAAGAAAACATTGCTTAGAAGCTGTAAACAGCTATGTTAGTGTTTCTGGGGTTAAAATGTGTCTTAATCCAATGCAAATGACTAATTATAAGAGATTGAGATTGATGTGGAGAGTTTAAAAGCCACTTATACCCATTTTGTCCCAAAACAGGCTAAAACCAAGAAAACATTGCCTAGAAGCTATAAACAGCTTTGTTAGTGTTTCTGGGGTTAAAATGTGTCTTAATCCAATGCAGCTGACTAGTTATAAGAGTTTGAGATGGATGTGGAGAGTTTAAAAGCCACTTATACCCATTTTGTACCAAAACAGGCTAAAACCAAGAAAACATTGCTTAGAAGAACTAAACAGCTTTGTTAGTGTTTCTGGGGTTAAAATGTACCTTAATCTAATGCAACTGACTAATTATAAGAGTTTGAGATGGATGTGGAGAGTTTAAAAGACTCTTATACACATTTTGTCCCAAAACAGGCTAAAACCAAGAAAACATTGCTTAGAAGCTGTAAACAGCTATGTTAGTGTTTCTGGGGTTAAAATGTGTCTTAATCCAATGCAAATGACTAATTATAAGAGATTGAGATTGATGTGGAGAGTTTAAAAGCCACTTATACCCATTTTCTCCCAAAACAGGCTAAAACCAAGAAAACATTGCGTAGAAGCTGGAAACAGCTTTGTTAGTGTTTCTAGGGTTAAAATGTGTCTTAATCCAATGCAACTGACTAATTATAAGAGTTTGAGATTCATGTGGAGAGTTTAAAAGCCACTTTTACCCATTTTGTCCCAAAGCAGGTTAAAACCAAGAAAACAATACTTAGAAGCACTAAACAGCTTTGTTAGTGTTTCTGGGGTTAAAATGTGTCTTAATCCAATGCAACTTACTAATTATAAGAGTTTGAGATAGATGTGGATAGTTTAAAAGCCACTTATACCCATTTTGTCCCAAAACAGGCTAAAACCAAGAAAACATTGCTTAGAAGCTCTAAACAGCTTTGCTAGTGTTTCTCGGGTTAAATGTGTCTTAATCCAAAGCAACTAACTAAATATATGAGTTTGAGATGGATGTGGAGAGTTTAAAAGCCACTTATACCCATTTTGTCCCAAAACAGGTTAAAACCAAGAAAACATTGCTTAGATGCACTAAACAGCTTTGTTAGTGTTTCTGAAGTTAAAATGTGTCTTAATCCAATGCAACTAACTAATTATAAGAGTTTGAGATAGATGTGGATAGTTTAAAAGCAACTTATACACATTTTGTCCCAAAACAGGCTAAAACCAAGAAAACATTGCTTAGAAGCTGTAAACAGTTATGTTAGTATTTCTGGGGTTAAAATGTGTCTTAATCCAATGCAAATGACTAATTATAAGAGTTTGAGATTGATGTGGAGAGTTTAAAAGCCACTTATACCCATTTTGTCCCAAAACAGGCTAAAACCAAGAAAACATTGCCTAGAAGCTATAAACAGCTTTGTTAGTGTTTCTGGGGTTAAAATGTGTCTTAATCCAATGCAGCTGACTAGTTATAAGAGTTTGAGATGGATGTGGAGAGTTTAAAAGCCACTTATACCCATTTTGTACCAAAACAGGCTAAAACCAAGAAAACATTTCTTAGAAGAACTAAACAGCTTTGTTAGTGTTTCTGGGGTTAAAATGTACTTTAATCCAATGCAGCTAACTAATAATAAGAGTTTGAGATAGATGTGGAGAGTTTAAAAGCCACTTATACACATTTTGTCCCAAAACAGGCTAAAACCAAGAAAACATTGCTTAGAAGCTGTAAACAGCTATGTTAGTGTTTCTGTCGTTAAAATGTGTCTTAATCCAATGCAAATGACTAATTATAAGAGATTGAGATTGATGTGGAGAGTTTAAAAGCCACTTATACCCATTTTGTCCCAAAACAGGCTAAAACCAAGAAAACATTGCCTAGAAGCTGTAAACAGCTTTGTTAGTGTTTATAGGGTTAAAATGTGTCTTAATCCAATGCAACTGACTAATTGTAAGAGTTTGAGATGGATGTGGAGAGTTTGAAAGCCTCTTATACACATTTTGTTCCAAAACAGGCTAAAACCAAGAAAACATTGCTTAGAAGCACTAAACAGCTTTGTTAGTGTTTCTGGGGTTAAAATGTGTCTTAATCCAATACAACTAACTAATTATAAGAGTTTGAGATAGATGTGGATAGTTTAAAAGCCACTTATACCCATTTTGTACCAAAACAGGCTAAAACCAAGAAAACATTGCTTAGAAGAACTAAACAGCTTTGTTAGTGTTTCTGGGGTTAAAATGTATCTTAATCCAATGCAACTAACTAATAATAAGAGTTTGAGATAGATGTGGAGAGTTTAAAAGCCACTTATACTCATTTTGTCCCAAAAAGGCTAAAACCAAGAAAACATTGCTTAGAAGCACTAAACAGCTTTGTTAGTGTTTCTGGGGTTAAAATGTGTCTTAATCCAATGCAGCTGACTAGTTATAAGAGTTTGAGATGGATGTGGAAAGTTTAAAAGCCACTTATACCCATTTTGTACCAAAACAGGCTAAAACCAAGAAAACATTGCTTAGAAGAACTAAACAGCTTTGTTAGTGTTTCTGGGGTTAAAATGTACCTTAATCCAATGCAACTAACTAATAATAAGAGTTTGAGATAGATGTGGAGAGTTTAAAAGCCACTTATACACATTTTGTCCCAAAACAGGCTAAAACCAAGAAAACATTGCTTAGAAGCTGTAAACAGCTATGTTAGTGTTTCTGGGGTTAAAATGTGTCTTAATCCAATGCAAATGACTAATTATAAGAGATTGAGATGGATGTGGAGAGTTTAAAAGCCACTTATACCCATTTTGTCCCAAAACAGGCTAAAACCAAGAAAACATTGCTTAGAAGCACTAAATAGCTTTGTTAGTGTTTCTGGGGTTAAAATGTGTCTTAATCCAATACAACTAACTAATTATAAGAGTTTGAGATAGATGTGGATAGTTTAAAAGCCACTTATACCCATTTTGTACCAAAACAGGCTAAAACCAAGAAAACATTGCTTAGAAGAACTAAACAGCTTTGTTAGTGTTTCTGGGGTTAAAATGTATCTTAATCCAATGCAACTAACTAATAATAAGAGTTTGAGATAGATGTGGAGAGTTTAAAAGCCCCTTATACCCATTTTGTCCTAAAAAGGCTAAAACCAAGAAAACATTGCTTAGAAGCACTAAACAGCTTTGTTAGTGTTTCTGGGGTTAAAATGTGTCTTAATCCAATGCAACTAACTAATTATAAGAGTTTGAGATAGATGTGGATAGTTTAAAAGCCAGTTATACCCATTTTGTCCCAAAACCGGTTAAAACCAAGAACACATTGCTTAGAAGCACTGAAACAGCTTTGTTAGTGTTTTTGGGGTTAGAATGTGTCTTAATCCAATGCAACTAACTAATTATAAGAGTTTGAGATAGATGTGGATAGTTTAAAAGCCACTTATACCCATTTTGTCCCAAAACAGGCTAAAACCAAGAAAACATTGCTTAGAAGCTCTAAACAGCTTTGTTAGTGTTTCTGGGGTTAAATGTGTCTTAATCCAAAGCAACTAACTAAATATATGAGTTTGAGATGGATGTGGAGAGTTTAAAAGCCACTTATACCCATTTTGTCCCAAAACAGGTTAAAACCAAGAAAACATTGCTTAGATGCACTAAACAGCTTTGTTAGTGTTTCTGAGGTTAAAATGTGTCTTAATCCAATGCAACTAACTAATTATAAGAGTTTGAGATAGATGTGGATAGTTTAAAAGCCACTTATACACATTTTGTCCCAAAACAGGCTAAAACCAAGAAAACATTGCTTAGAAGCTGTAAACAGCTATGTTAGTGTTTCTGGGGTTAAAATGTGTCTTAATCCAATGCAAATGACTAATTATAAGAGATTGAGATTGATGTGGAGAGTTTAAAAGCCACTTATACCCATTTTCTCCCAAAACAGGCTAAAACCAAGAAAACATTGCGTAGAAGCTGGAAACAGCTTTGTTAGTGTTTCTAGGGTTAAAATGTGTCTTAATCCAATGCAACTGACTAATTATAAGAGTTTGAGATGGATGTGGAGAGTTTAAAAGACTCTTATACACATTTTGTTCCAAAACAGGCTAAAACCAAGAAAACATTGCTTAGAAGCTGTAAACAGCTATGTTAGTGTTTCTGGGGTTAAAATTATTAGTATATATGAAGGAGAAGAGAGAGTGAGGCCGGTGAGGCCGAGCTGCACAAGGAAGAAGAGAGTGGCCGGTAAGGCTGCTAGTACAAGAAGTGTGGCCGGTAAGGCCATGAGTGGTGTGGGAGCGGCCAGTAAGGCCGTGAGCACAATAAGAGTGGCCAATAAGGCCATGTGGGCCGTGAGAACAATGAGAGTGGTCAGCAAGGCCATAAGAGCAATGTGAGAAGAATTGTGAAGTAAAGGCCTTATAAGAAGAAGAGGCCCAAGAAGAAGTTAAATGTCTCACAAAGGGAAAAGAAGGGAAGGAAGGAAGCATGTGAGACCTTGGTTGGTGAAGAATGAGACAACCAAGGGAAGGAGCTGTCCCTTTCACCATACACCCACTTGTGCACCAACGGCTATATGTCACTCTCACCTCTCATTTATCTCAAACGGCCATATACATTTGTTCTCCTATATTAAGCATTGTAATCTCTCATTTTGTAACTATTACAATATTATTCAATAGAAGAGAAACCGATTTCCTCTCTATACTTGTGTTCTTGTTTCATATTAACAATGTAGAGAGTTTAGGATTAGCGGTTAGGGGCTGCCCTTAAGGCAGCCTATTCTCTTCTCAAATCCACCTAAACTCTTCTTATTTACTGCTTTACTTAGCCTAGATTACTGATTCTTAATCCTCCTTCTCCTAAGTACACAAACTCTAAGTGTTGTGATACTAGAAGAGGATAAGTCTCAAACTAGTGCTTCTCCTAGTTAGGATCCGCTTACTCTCTAGTATTTGGGTTCTATCTAGCTTGTTTATGGGGAGTTCATCACAAGTTGATGTTCTCTCCTCCCCCTTGAGAATGAGTTAGTTTGTTGTGGGTAAAGGGGGATTCATTCACCAAGTGTTTGTCTACCCTCTCTTGTGAGCTTTGTCTCATAAATCCCAACATGGTATCAGAGCAGGTTCTGTTCTTGGTGATTTAAACTCATTCTCAAAGTCGTTTTCTTAGGAGTTAGCTTAGTTAAAGTTTTAGACTTTGCTTAGGTGTTAAATCGCTTAGCTTAGTTTCTTTAAAGCTTTAATTTTGCTTTTGTTGATTAAATCGATTCTCTAGCAGCTCATTGTTGAGTAAGCTTGGTCTCTTGTCTTGTTAGAATTTGTAGACCAAGTGTGTGGAAAGAAATCGATTTTACAAGCCCCATCCTTAAGCTTTACCGATTTGGTAATAGCTTTGTTTATTTTGGGATGTGTGGGAAGTGATGAACCATTGAGCAAATTGTGTTGTTCATGGTGAGGATTCACGGTTCTTGTGTGCTTGTATGAGCCACGAAATTCTTAGGATTTAGCTCTCTTAGGATTTAGTTAATTTTCCTCTAAAGGTTTAATTTTGCTTTTGTTAAATTTCCTTTAAAGGCTTAATTACTAAATCGCTACTTCTTCTTCTCAATGTTGAGAAAGCTTTGTTTCTGGCCCTATGGTGTGTCCAGATTCAAGCTTGAAGAAGAGAGAGATCTTAATTTTCGCATCTCATGTCCGCTTGGTCAACTAGACTAAAGCTGTTCAAAGATGCATTCTTTTAACCGTTGGACAATAGGTTGTTCCAAAGGCTTTTGTTGTTTCTTCTTTGCTTGGGACCACGAAAAACATCTTCTATATGTTATTTTCGTGGATCTAAAGCCTTAAGATCTTGGAGAACACTTTGTTTAAGTGATTCTACCATGAGTTAGGTCCAAACCGTTGGAGAAATTAATTTTCCAAACGGTCCATGTGTTTCAGCCATTAAAGCACCAAAGTCTTGTTGAATGTTGGATGCTCTTGGCTGTCAAAGCTTCTGCAAACTCAAGAAAACAGAGTATAACTCTGTCCATAAGAACTCTTGAGCAAATTCTCTATTCTACTCTCCACTCACCTTATACTTCCGCCCATATACTCTACTATACTCTATACTCTTGGTTACTAATTCTCTGGTTACTTATTCTCTAAATTCTATTTTATTTTCAGTAATATTCTATATTCTCTATTCTCTAATCTCTAACAATCTCTTGTTTAGAATCTGTTCCATTGAATTTGGTTTCAGCTTCAGCCTTGAAGATTGTGTGGAGCTCGCCTACTATCTCAAGAAGAAGAAGTGGCGAGGTTGAAGGCTACAAGATAGCCATGAGGAGAGCGCAGCACAATGCCTGGAGTTAGAACCAAGGGCCACCAAGTCTTTGTTAAGCTGGTGGAAGGTGATGAATCAGTCCAAGAGCATGTGTGTTAGTGCCAAGTTGTTGATCGGATGTGCACAATGGTCTTTAGGAAAGGTGATGCACAAGGTTTCAACTGTTGATTGGATGTGCACAAGAACGGTGATGCACAAGGCTTCAACTGAGGTGATGAGGTTTCAGCCCATCATCAAGTAAAGGTTACGGGGGAGATCAAGTGACTTCAGACCGTACCTCACAGATTCTGCTCGGCCACAAGCAAAAGTCTTTACTTAAAGCTCAGCCGAAGCGTCTCAAAGATCGACTCGGACGAAACCCTTCCACTGCGATTCGGCTTCCGCGTTCTTCATTAAAGTTCGAGACCACAGAGTCATCTTGCCAGTGGAAGTGGAATCATACCAATCCGAGCAGCCGTTCGAAAGTTATGTCCGATTCAGTGGGCATATGTCAGTCTGACGATAAAACTGACCGGGTTTAAAACCATGGTTAGAGGAGCGGTCTCAAGGAGGAATTCCAAACCGCAACTGTGATCAACTCTCTCCTTCCTATCCATCAAAACACCATAAAGGCTGTGCTCTAAACTCTTCTCTATTTTAATTCATAAATTCATTACCTTAGCTTCATTACTAGTCTTTAGTCTTTAATATGATTCTCCTTAAATTGTCACACTTTTAGAAATTTTCTTTGATATTCCTCATAGCAAACACTTATTCTTTTCTTCTTTATCACTTGTTTAAGGGTAAAGGAGACTATGAGAGCCTCAAAGGAATTCTAAAGGAACAAGGATGGAGATCATAAGGAATGTGCTAAAGGCAAGGAGGGCTAAGGAAGTGTAGCGGTTCAAAGGCTTAAAGAGAAGAGAGCTGGTTCTTGACAAACCAAGATCATTGCGACATCAAGGAACGTGGAGACTACACTCTTTTTACTTAACAAAGTTTTCTCCCAAGTGGTTTTCTTTGTTAAGGTTTTTAATGAGGTAGTCCTCACGTGTCCACGCTTGATCTTTGGTCCCCATGGTGCCCTGCAGATCAAACGTGCGGGGGAGTATTAGTATATATGAAGGAGAAGAGAGAGTGAGGCCGGTGAGGCCGAGCTGCACAAGGAAGAAGAGAGTGGCCGGTAAGGCTGCTAGTACAAGAAGTGTGGCCGGTAAGGCCATGAGTGGTGTGGGAGCGGCCAGTAAGGCCGTGAGCACAATAAGAGTGGCCAATAAGGCCATGTGGGCCGTGAGAACAATGAGAGTGGTCAGCAAGGCCATAAGAGCAATGTGAGAAGAATTGTGAAGTAAAGGCCTTATAAGAAGAAGAGGCCCAAGAAGAAGTTAAATGTCTCACAAAGGGAAAAGAAGGGAAGGAAGGAAGCATGTGAGACCTTGGTTGGTGAAGAATGAGACAACCAAGGGAAGGAGCTGTCCCTTTCACCATACACCCACTTGTGCACCAACGGCTATATGTCACTCTCACCTCTCATTTATCTCAAACGGCCATATACATTTGTTCTCCTATATTAAGCATTGTAATCTCTCATTTTGTAACTATTACAATATTATTCAATAGAAGAGAAACCGATTTCCTCTCTATACTTGTGTTCTTGTTTCATATTAACAATGTAGAGAGTTTAGGATTAGCGGTTAGGGGCTGCCCTTAAGGCAGCCTATTCTCTTCTCAAATCCACCTAAACTCTTCTTATTTACTGCTTTACTTAGCCTAGATTACTGATTCTTAATCCTCCTTCTCCTAAGTACACAAACTCTAAGTGTTGTGATACTAGAAGAGGATAAGTCTCAAACTAGTGCTTCTCCTAGTTAGGATCCGCTTACTCTCTAGTATTTGGGTTCTATCTAGCTTGTTTATGGGGAGTTCATCACAAGTTGATGTTCTCTCCTCCCCCTTGAGAATGAGTTAGTTTGTTGTGGGTAAAGGGGGATTCATTCACCAAGTGTTTGTCTACCCTCTCTTGTGAGCTTTGTCTCATAAATCCCAACAAAAATGTGTCTTAATCCATTGCAAATGACTAATTATAAGAGTTTGAGATTCATGTGGAGAGTTTAAAAGCCACTTTAACCCATTTTGTCCCAAAGCAGGTTAAAACCAAGAAAACAATACTTAGAAGCACTAAACAGCTTTGTTAGTGTTTCTGGGGTTAAAATGTGTCTTAATCCAATGCAACTTACTAATTATAAGAGTTTGAGATAGATGTGGATAGTTTAAAAGCCACTTATACCCATTTTGTCCCAAAACAGGCTAAAACCAAGAAAACATTGCTTAGAAGCTCTAAACAGCTTTGTTAGTGTTTCTCGGGTTAAATGTGTCTTAATCCAAAGCAACTAACTAAATATATGAGTTTGAGATGGATGTGGAGATTTTAAAAGCCACTTATACCCATTTTGTCCCAAAACAGGTTAAAACCAAGAAAACATTGCTTAGATGCACTAAACAGCTTTGTTAGTGTTTCTGAGGTTAAAATGTGTCTTAATCCAATGCAACTAACTAATTATAAGAGTTTGAGATAGATGTGGATAGTTTAAAAGCCACTTATACACATTTTGTCCCAAAACATGCTAAAACCAAGAAAACATTGCTTAGAAGCTGTAAACAGTTATGTTAGTATTTCTGGGGTTAAAATGTGTCTTAATCCAATGCAAATGACTAATTATAAGAGTTTGAGATTGATGTGGAGAGTTTAAAAGCCACTTATACCCATTTTGTCCCAAAACAGGCTAAAACCAAGAAAACATTGCCTAGAAGCTATAAACAGCTTTGTTAGTGTTTCTGGGGTTAAAATGTGTCTTAATCCAATGCAGCTGACTAGTTATAAGAGTTTGAGATGGATGTGGAGAGTTTAAAAGCCACTTATACCCATTTTGTACCAAAACAGGCTAAAACCAAGAAAACATTTCTTAGAAGAACTAAACAGCTTTGTTAGTGTTTCTGGGGTTAAAATGTACTTTAATCCAATGCAGCTAACTAATAATAAGAGTTTGAGATAGATGTGGAGAGTTTAAAAGCCACTTATACACATTTTGTCCCAAAACAGGCTAAAACCAAGAAAACATTGCTTAGAAGCTGTAAACAGCTTTGTTAGTGTTTATAGGGTTAAAATGTGTCTTAATCCAATGCAACTGACTAATTGTAAGAGTTTGAGATGGATGTGGAGAGTTTGAAAGCCTCTTATACACATTTTGTTCCAAAACAGGCTAAAACCAAGAAAACATTGCTTAGAAGCACTAAACAGCTTTGTTAGTGTTTCTGGGGTTAAAATGTGTCTTAATCCAATACAACTAACTAATTATAAGAGTTTGAGATAGATGTGGATAGTTTAAAAGCCACTTATACCCATTTTGTACCAAAACAGGCTAAAACCAAGAAAACATTGCTTAGAAGAACTAAACAGCTTTGTTAGTGTTTCTGGGGTTAAAATGTATCTTAATCCAATGCAACTAACTAATAATAAGAGTTTGAGATAGATGTGGAGAGTTTAAAAGCCACTTATACTCATTTTGTCCCAAAAAGGCTAAAACCAAGAAAACATTGCTTAGAAGCACTAAACAGCTTTGTTAGTGTTTCTGGGGTTAAAATGTGTCTTAATCCAATGCAGCTGACTAGTTATAAGAGTTTGAGATGGATGTGGAAAGTTTAAAAGCCACTTATACCCATTTTGTACCAAAACAGGCTAAAACCAAGAAAACATTGCTTAGAAGAACTAAACAGCTTTGTTAGTGTTTCTGGGGTTAAAATGTACCTTAATCCAATGCAACTAACTAATAATAAGAGTTTGAGATAGATGTGGAGAGTTTAAAAGCCACTTATACACATTTTGTCCCAAAACAGGCTAAAACCAAGAAAACATTGCTTAGAAGCTGTAAACAGCTATGTTAGTGTTTCTGGGGTTAAAATGTGTCTTAATCCAATGCAAATGACTAATTATAAGAGATTGAGATGGATGTGGAGAGTTTAAAAGCCACTTATACCCATTTTGTCCCAAAACAGGCTAAAACCAAGAAAACATTGCTTAGAAGCACTAAATAGCTTTGTTAGTGTTTCTGGGGTTAAAATGTGTCTTAATCCAATACAACTAACTAATTATAAGAGTTTGAGATAGATGTGGATAGTTTAAAAGCCACTTATACCCATTTTGTACCAAAACAGGCTAAAACCAAGAAAACATTGCTTAGAAGAACTAAACAGCTTTGTTAGTGTTTCTGGGGTTAAAATGTATCTTAATCCAATGCAACTAACTAATAATAAGAGTTTGAGATAGATGTGGAGAGTTTAAAAGCCCCTTATACCCATTTTGTCCTAAAAAGGCTAAAACCAAGAAAACATTGCTTAGAAGCACTAAACAGCTTTGTTAGTGTTTCTGGGGTTAAAATGTGTCTTAATCCAATGCAACTAACTAATTATAAGAGTTTGAGATAGATGTGGATAGTTTAAAAGCCAGTTATACCCATTTTGTCCCAAAACCGGTTAAAACCAAGAACACATTGCTTAGAAGCACTGAAACAGCTTTGTTAGTGTTTCTGGGGTTAGAATGTGTCTTAATCCAATGCAACTAACTAATTATAAGAGTTTGAGATAGATGTGGATAGTTTAAAAGCCACTTATACCCATTTTGTCCCAAAACAGGCTAAAACCAAGAAAACATTGCTTAGAAGCTCTAAACAGCTTTGTTAGTGTTTCTGGGGTTAAATGTGTCTTAATCCAAAGCAACTAACTAAATATATGAGTTTGAGATGGATGTGGAGAGTTTAAAAGCCACTTATACCCATTTTGTCCCAAAACAGGTTAAAACCAAGAAAACATTGCTTAGATGCACTAAACAGCTTTGTTAGTGTTTCTGAGGTTAAAATGTGTCTTAATCCAATGCAACTAACTAATTATAAGAGTTTGAGATAGATGTGGATAGTTTAAAAGCCACTTATACACATTTTGTCCCAAAACAGGCTAAAACCAAGAAAACATTGCTTAGAAGCTGTAAACAGCTATGTTAGTGTTTCTGGGGTTAAAATGTGTCTTAATCCAATGCAAATGACTAATTATAAGAGATTGAGATTGATGTGGAGAGTTTAAAAGCCACTTATACCCATTTTCTCCCAAAACAGGCTAAAACCAAGAAAACATTGCGTAGAAGCTGGAAACAGCTTTGTTAGTGTTTCTAGGGTTAAAATGTGTCTTAATCCAATGCAACTGACTAATTATAAGAGTTTGAGATGGATGTGGAGAGTTTAAAAGACTCTTATACACATTTTGTTCCAAAACAGGCTAAAACCAAGAAAACATTGCTTAGAAGCTGTAAACAGCTATGTTAGTGTTTCTGGGGTTAAAATGTGTCTTAATCCATTGCAAATGACTAATTATAAGAGTTTGAGATTCATGTGGAGAGTTTAAAAGCCACTTTAACCCATTTTGTCCCAAAGCAGGTTAAAACCAAGAAAACAATACTTAGAAGCACTAAACAGCTTTGTTAGTGTTTCTGGGGTTAAAATGTGTCTTAATCCAATGCAACTTACTAATTATAAGAGTTTGAGATAGATGTGGATAGTTTAAAAGCCACTTATACCCATTTTGTCCCAAAACAGGCTAAAACCAAGAAAACATTGCTTAGAAGCTCTAAACAGCTTTGTTAGTGTTTCTCGGGTTAAATGTGTCTTAATCCAAAGCAACTAACTAAATATATGAGTTTGAGATGGATGTGGAGATTTTAAAAGCCACTTATACCCATTTTGTCCCAAAACAGGTTAAAACCAAGAAAACATTGCTTAGATGCACTAAACAGCTTTGTTAGTGTTTCTGAGGTTAAAATGTGTCTTAATCCAATGCAACTAACTAATTATAAGAGTTTGAGATAGATGTGGATAGTTTAAAAGCCACTTATACACATTTTGTCCCAAAACATGCTAAAACCAAGAAAACATTGCTTAGAAGCTGTAAACAGTTATGTTAGTATTTCTGGGGTTAAAATGTGTCTTAATCCAATGCAAATGACTAATTATAAGAGTTTGAGATTGATGTGGAGAGTTTAAAAGCCACTTATACCCATTTTGTCCCAAAACAGGCTAAAACCAAGAAAACATTGCCTAGAAGCTATAAACAGCTTTGTTAGTGTTTCTGGGGTTAAAATGTGTCTTAATCCAATGCAGCTGACTAGTTATAAGAGTTTGAGATGGATGTGGAGAGTTTAAAAGCCACTTATACCCATTTTGTACCAAAACAGGCTAAAACCAAGAAAACATTTCTTAGAAGAACTAAACAGCTTTGTTAGTGTTTCTGGGGTTAAAATGTACTTTAATCCAATGCAGCTAACTAATAATAAGAGTTTGAGATAGATGTGGAGAGTTTAAAAGCCACTTATACACATTTTGTCCCAAAACAGGCTAAAACCAAGAAAACATTGCTTAGAAGCTGTAAACAGCTATGTTAGTGTTTCTGTCATTAAAATGTGTCTTAATCCAATGCAAATGACTAATTATAAGAGATTGAGATTGATGTGGAGAGTTTAAAAGCCACTTATACCCATTTTGTCCCAAAACAGGCTAAAACCAAGAAAACATTGCCTAGAAGCTGTAAACAGCTTTGTTAGTGTTTATAGGGTTAAAATGTGTCTTAATCCAATGCAACTGACTAATTGTAAGAGTTTGAGATGGATGTGGAGAGTTTAAAAGCCTCTTATACACATTTTGTTCCAAAACAGGCTAAAACCAAGAAAACATTGCTTAGAAGCACTAAACAGCTTTGTTAGTGTTTCTGGGGTTAAAATGTGTCTTAATCCAATACAACTAACTAATTATAAGAGTTTGAGATTGAAGTGGAGAGTTTAAAAGCCACTTATACCCATTTTGTCCCAAAACAGGCTAAAACCAAGAAAACATTGCCTAGAAGCTATAAACAGCTTTGTTAGTGTTTCTGGGGTTAAAATGTGTCTTAATCCAATGCAGCTGACTAGTTATAAGAGTTTGAGATGGATGTGGAGAGTTTAAAAGCCACTTATACCCATTTTGTACCAAAACAGGCTAAAACCAAGAAAACATTGCTTAGAAGAACTAAACAGCTTTGTTAGTGTTTCTGGGGTTAAAATGTACCTTAATCCAATGCAACTAACTAATAATAAGAGTTTGAGATAGATGTGGAGAGTTTAAAAGCCACTTATACACATTTTGTCCCAAAACAGGCTAAAACCAAGAAAACATTGCTTAGAAGCTGTAAACAGCTATGTTAGTGTTTCTGGGGTTAAAATGTGTCTTAATCCAAGGCAAATGACTAATTATAAGAGATTGAGATTGATGTGGAGAGTTTAAAAGCCACTTATACCCATTTTGTCCCAAAACAGGCTAAAACCAAGAAAACATTGCCTAGAAGCTGTAAACAGCTTTGTTAGTGTTTCTAGGGTTAAAATGTGTCTTAATCCAACGCAACTAACTAATTATAAGAGTTTGAGATAGATTTGGAGAGTTTAAAAGCCACTTATACCCATTTTGTCCCAAAAAGGCTAAAACCAAGAAAACATTGCTTAGTAGCACTAAACAGCTTTGTTAGTGTTTCTGGGGTTAAAATGTTTCTTAATCCAATGCAACTAACTAATTATAAGAGTTTGAGATAGATGTGGATAGTTTAAAAGCCACTTATACCCATTTTGTCCCAAAATAGGGTAAAACCAAGAAATCATTGCTTAGAAGCTGTAAATAACTATGTTAGTGTTTCTGGGGTTAAAATGTGTCTTAATCCAATGCAGCTGACTAGTTATAAGAGTTTGAGATGGATGTGGAGAGTTTAAAAGCCATTTATACCCATTTTGTACCAAAACAGGCTAAAACCAAGAAAACATTGCTTAGAAGCACTAAACAGCTTTGTTAGTGTTTCTGGGGTTAAAATGTGTCTTAATCCAATGCAACTAACTAATTATAAGAGTTTGAGATAGATGTGGAGAGTTGAAAAGCCACTTATACCCATTTTGGCCCAAAACAGGCTAAAACCAAGAAAACATTGCTTAGAAGCTCTGAACAGCTTTCTTAGTGTTTTCTGGGGTTAAAATGTGTCTTAATCCAAAGCAACTGACTAAATATATGAGTTTAAGATGGATGTGGAGAGTTTAAAAGCCACTTATACCCATTTTGTCCCAAAACAGGTTAAAACCAAGAAAACATTGCTTAGAAGCACTAAACAGCTTTGTTAGTGTTTCTGGGGTTAAAATGTGTCTTAATCCAATGCAACTAACTAATAATAAGAGTTTGAGATAGATGTGGAGAGTTTAAAGGCCACTTATACCCATTTTGTCTCAAAAAGGCTAAAACCAAGAAAACATTGCTTAGAAGAACTAAACAGCTTTGTTAGTGTTTTCTGAGGTTAAAATGTGTCTTAATCCAATGCAACTAACTAATTATAAGAGTTTGAGATAGATGTGGATAGTTTAAAAGCCACTTATACACATTTTGTCCCAAAACAGGCTAAAACCAAGAAAACATTGCTTAGAAGCTGTAAACAGCTATGTTAGTGTTTCTGGGGTTAAAATGTGTCTTAATCCAATGCAAATGACTAATTATAAGAGATTGAGATTGATGTGGAGAGTTTAAAAGCCACTTATACCCATTTTCTCCCAAAACAGGCTAAAACCAAGAAAACATTGCGTAGAAGCTGGAAACAGCTTTGTTAGTGTTTCTAGGGTTAAAATGTGTCTTAATCCAATGCAACTGACTAATTATAAGAGTTTGAGATGGATGTGGAGAGTTTAAAAGACTCTTATACACATTTTGTTCCAAAACAGGCTAAAACCAAGAAAACATTGCTTAGAAGCTGTAAACAGCTATGTTAGTGTTTCTGGGGTTAAAATGTGTCTTAATCCATTGCAAATGACTAATTATAAGAGTTTGAGATTCATGTGGAGAGTTTAAAAGCCACTTTAACCCATTTTGTCCCAAAGCAGGTTAAAACCAAGAAAACAATACTTAGAAGCACTAAACAGCTTTGTTAGTGTTTCTGGGGTTAAAATGTGTCTTAATCCAATGCAACTTACTAATTATAAGAGTTTGAGATAGATGTGGATAGTTTAAAAGCCACTTATACCCATTTTATCCCAAAACAGGCTAAAACCAAGAAAACATTGCTTAGAAGCTCTAAACAGCTTTGTTAGTGTTTCTCGGGTTAAATGTGTCTTAATCCAAAGCAACTAACTAAATATATGAGTTTGAGATGGATGTGGAGATTTTAAAAGCCACTTATACCCATTTTGTCCCAAAACAGGTTAAAACCAAGAAAACATTGCTTAGATGCACTAAACAGCTTTGTTAGTGTTTCTGAGGTTAAAATGTGTCTTAATCCAATGCAACTAACTAATTATAAGAGTTTGAGATAGATGTGGATAGTTTAAAAGCCACTTATACACATTTTGTCCCAAAACATGCTAAAACCAAGAAAACATTGCTTAGAAGCTGTAAACAGTTATGTTAGTATTTCTGGGGTTAAAATGTGTCTTAATCCAATGCAAATGACTAATTATAAGAGTTTGAGATTGATGTGGAGAGTTTAAAAGCCACTTATACCCATTTTGTCCCAAAACAGGCTAAAACCAAGAAAACATTGCCTAGAAGCTATAAACAGCTTTGTTAGTGTTTCTGGGGTTAAAATGTGTCTTAATCCAATGCAGCTGACTAGTTATAAGAGTTTGAGATGGATGTGGAGAGTTTAAAAGCCACTTATACCCATTTTGTACCAAAACAGGCTAAAACCAAGAAAACATTTCTTAGAAGAACTAAACAGCTTTGTTAGTGTTTCTGGGGTTAAAATGTACTTTAATCCAATGCAGCTAACTAATAATAAGAGTTTGAGATAGATGTGGAGAGTTTAAAAGCCACTTATACACATTTTGTCCCAAAACAGGCTAAAACCAAGAAAACATTGCTTAGAAGCTGTAAACAGCTATGTTAGTGTTTCTGTCATTAAAATGTGTCTTAATCCAATGCAAATGACTAATTATAAGAGATTGAGATTGATGTGGAGAGTTTAAAAGCCACTTATACCCATTTTGTCCCAAAACAGGCTAAAACCAAGAAAACATTGCCTAGAAGCTGTAAACAGCTTTGTTAGTGTTTATAGGGTTAAAATGTGTCTTAATCCAATGCAACTGACTAATTGTAAGAGTTTGAGATGGATGTGGAGAGTTTAAAAGCCTCTTATACACATTTTGTTCCAAAACAGGCTAAAACCAAGAAAACATTGCTTAGAAGCACTAAACAGCTTTGTTAGTGTTTCTGGGGTTAAAATGTGTCTTAATCCAATACAACTAACTAATTATAAGAGTTTGAGATAGATGTGGATAGTTTAAAAGCCACTTATACCCATTTTGTACCAAAACAGGCTAAAACCAAGAAAACATTGCTTAGAAGAACTAAACAGCTTTGTTAGTGTTTCTGGGGTTAAAATGTATCTTAATCCAATGCAACTAACTAATAATAAGAGTTTGAGATAGATGTGGAGAGTTTAAAAGCCACTTATACTCATTTTGTCCCAAAAAGGCTAAAACCAAGAAAACATTGCTTAGAAGCACTAAACAGCTTTGTTAGTGTTTCTGGGGTTAAAATGTGTCTTAATCCAATGCAGCTGACTAGTTATAAGAGTTTGAGATGGATGTGGAAAGTTTAAAAGCCACTTATACCCATTTTGTACCAAAACAGGCTAAAACCAAGAAAACATTGCTTAGAAGAACTAAACAGCTTTGTTAGTGTTTCTGGGGTTAAAATGTACCTTAATCCAATGCAACTAACTAATAATAAGAGTTTGAGATAGATGTGGAGAGTTTAAAAGCCACTTATACCCATTTTGTCCCAAAAAGGCTAAAACAAAGAAAACATTGCCTAGAAGCTGTAAACAGCTTTGTTAGTGTTTCTAGGGTTAAAATGTGTCTTAATCCAATGCAACTGACTAATTGTAAGAGTTTGAGATGGATGTGGAGAGTTTAAAAGCCTCTTATACACATTTTGTTCCAAAACAGGCTAAAACCAAGAAAACATTGCTTAGAAGCACTAAACAGCTTTGTTAGTGTTTCTGGGGTTAAAATGTGTCTTAATCCAATACAACTAACTAATTATAAGAGTTTGAGATAGATGTGGATAGTTTAAAAGCCACTTATACCCATTTTGTACCAAAACAGGCTAAAACCAAGAAAACATTGCTTAGAAGAACTAAACAGCTTTGTTAGTGTTTCTGGGGTTAAAATGTATCTTAATCCAATGCAACTAACTAATAATAAGAGTTTGAGATAGATGTGGAGAGTTTAAAAGCCACTTATACTCATTTTGTCCCAAAAAGGCTAAAACCAAGAAAACATTGCTTAGATGCACTAAACAGCTTTGTTAGTGTTTCTGGGGTTAAAATGTGTCTTAATCCAATGCAGCTGACTAGTTATAAGAGTTTGAGATGGATGTGGAAAGTCTAAAAGCCACTTATACCCATTTTGTACCAAAACAGGCTAAAACCAAGAAAACATTGCTTAGAAGAACTAAACAGCTTTGTTAGTGTTTCTGGGGTTAAAATGTACCTTAATCCAATGCAACTAACTAATTATAAGAGTTTGAGGTAGATGTGGAGAGTTTAAAAGCCACTTATACCCATTTTGTCCCAAAAAGGCTAAAACAAAGAAAACATTGCCTAGAAGCTGTAAACAGCTTTGTTAGTGTTTCTAGGGTTAAAATGTGTCTTAATCCAATGCAACTGACTAATTGTAAGAGTTTGAGATGGATGTGGAGAGTTTAAAAGCCTCTTATACACATTTTGTTCCAAAACAGGCTAAAACCAAGAAAACATTGCTTAGAAGCACTAAACAGCTTTGTTAGTGTTTCTGGGGTTAAAATGTGTCTTAATCCAATACAACTAACTAATTATAAGAGTTTGAGATAGATGTGGATAGTTTAAAAGCCACTTATACCCATTTTGTACCAAAACAGGCTAAAACCAAGAAAACATTGCTTAGAAGAACTAAACAGCTTTGTTAGTGTTTCTGGGGTTAAAATGTATCTTAATCCAATGCAACTAACTAATAATAAGAGTTTGAGATAGATGTGGAGAGTTTAAAAGCCACTTATACCCATTTTGTCCCAAAACAGGTTAAAACCAAGAAAACATTGCTTAGATGCACTAAACAGCTTTGTTAGTGTTTCTGAGGTTAAAATGTGTCTTAATCCAATGCAACTAACTAATTATAAGAGTTTGAGATAGATGTGGATAGTTTAAAAGCCACTTATACACATTTTGTCCCAAAACAGGCTAAAACCAAGAAAACATTGCTTAGAAGCTGTAAACAGTTATGTTAGTGTTTCTGGGGTTAAAATGTGTCTTAATCCAATGCAAATGACTAGTTATAAGAGTTTGAGATTGAAGTGGAGAGTTTAAAAGCCACTTATACCCATTTTGTCCCAAAACAGGCTAAAACCAAGAAAACATTGCCTAGAAGCTATAAACAGCTTTGTTAGTGTTTCTGGGGTTAAAATGTGTCTTAATCCAATGCAGCTGACTAGTTATAAGAGTTTGAGATGGATGTGGAGAGTTTAAAAGCCACTTATACCCATTTTGTACCAAAACAGGCTAAAACCAAGAAAACATTGCTTAGAAGAACTAAACAGCTTTGTTAGTGTTTCTGGGGTTAAAATGTACCTTAATCCAATGCAACTAACTAATAATAAGAGTTTGAGATAGATGTGGAGAGTTTAAAAGCCACTTATACACATTTTGTCCCAAAACAGGCTAAAACCAAGAAAACATTGCTTAGAAGCTGTAAACAGCTATGTTAGTGTTTCTGGGGTTAAAATGTGTCTTAATCCAAGGCAAATGACTAATTATAAGAGATTGAGATTGATGTGGAGAGTTTAAAAGCCACTTATACCCATTTTGTCCCAAAACAGGCTAAAACCAAGAAAACATTGCCTAGAAGCTGTAAACAGCTTTGTTAGTGTTTCTAGGGTTAAAATGTGTCTTAATCCAACGCAACTAACTAATTATAAGAGTTTGAGATAGATTTGGAGAGTTTAAAAGCCACTTATACCCATTTTGTCCCAAAAAGGCTAAAACCAAGAAAACATTGCTTAGTAGCACTAAACAGCTTTGTTAGTGTTTCTGGGGTTAAAATGTTTCTTAATCCAATGCAACTAACTAATTATAAGAGTTTGAGATAGATGTGGATAGTTTAAAAGCCACTTATACCCATTTTGTCCCAAAATAGGGTAAAACCAAGAAATCATTGCTTAGAAGCTGTAAATAACTATGTATGAACCGGCACACACACTTGTCCGTACGACCGTACGGACGTCCGTACGACCAACCAATGGGCCATCCTCAAATAGAAGTCTTCATGAGCCCAATCCACCAAAGAGATCCTCCAACGGTCGCCATTCATCTCGATCCTTCCTTTGTAGCCGTTGGAGCAAGTTGCAAGAGAGAAGAGGAGATCACATGTTAGAATAAGGAGATGTCGCTTTCTCCTCATATTAGTGTGCATAGGATCCTAAGAGAATATCCTATTTGTATATGTCTTTAAATAGTTTGTAAGTATCATACTAATAGAAGCAAGAAAAGAGTTTATTCTCTTTCTCCAACACTCTCTCTCTCAATCGTTCACTCTCCTCACTCTTTACACGATTTCACTCTCTTTCATACTCTCTTCCATAATCTCTTGATTACTCTACTCTCAAACTGACATGGTATCAGAGCAGATTTGATTCTGTTCTTGCCTCAAATCTCCATCACTCCCTTCCGCATTCTCTTTCTTGTTCTTGAAATTTCTTGTTCTTGAATCTTCTTTCTTTAACCGTTGGACAATAGCTTTAACCAACGGTCTCTTCATCCTTTTCCATGGAAACTACCAAAACTCTCATTGTTCCAGTTACTCTCAAGGGAGAGAATTACTTACTGTGGGCTAGAACCACAAAGACAGCCCTATGCGGCCGAGGACTTTGGTCCCATGTTGAGACAAGTGAAGCTCCTAGTGGCGAGACCACCAAAGACGGCAAGGATCTTGTCGATGAGAAGAACAAGTGGTTTCAAGAAAATCAGGGAGTCCTAGCTATCATTCAAAACTCCCTAGATGCACCTATACTTGAAGCTTACTCTTATTGCGAGACAGCAAAAGACTTGTGGGACACTCTCAAGAATGTTTTTGGGAATGTTACAAATGTAAACCGAATTTTTGAGATTAAGAGGGCCATCAACAACCTCAACCAAGAAGACATGGAGTTCACCAAGCACTTTGGGAAGTTTAGGTCCCTTTGGGCTGAACTAGAGATGCTCCGGCCGGCGACTATAGATCCGGCCATTCTGAATGAGAGGCGTGAACAAGATAAGGTGTTCGGCCTTCTCTTGACCTTGAACCCCTCCTACAATGACCTTATCAAGCATATTCTACGGTCGGACAAGCTCCCTAGCCTTGATGATGTCTGTAACCAAATTCAAAAGGAGCATGGCTCCATGGGATTGTTTGGCGGCAAGGGAGAACTTGTGACCGCTAACAAAGCTGAGACGGCATCAGCAAACAAGGGCTACTACAAGCCGGAGGACAAGAACAACCCGCCATTTTGTGAGCATTGTAAGAAGCTTGGTCACTTCAAGAGCCGCTGCTGGATTCTACACCCTCATCTAGCACCACCGCCAGGTACCATCCGAGGTGGACGACCAAACCGCGGAGGACCACCGAGAGCTCATCAAGCAGTAGCCATGGGGGAGTCAATCTCTGAGCAGCCTCAACAAGTGACCAGTGGAACTGCTCTTGCTGCAGCATCGTCCGAGCTGGTAAGGCGGTCCGACCTTGATGCGCTCATCAAAGCCATCAAAGAGGCCACCGGTAAGGGGTTTCTTGCCTCAAACAAAATTAAACCCCTCATAGTTGATTCTGGTGCATCCCATCACATGATTAGTGATTCTAGGCTAATTAGTGATATTAAACCTGCTAATGGTAATGTAATAATAGCAAATGGTGAGAAAGTACCAGTTAAAGGCATAGGAAACTTGAAACTATTTGATAAGGAGACTAAGGCATTTTATATGCCAAACTTTACTTCTAACTTGCTATCAGTTAAGAGAGCCACTACTGATTTAAATTGTTATGCTATATTTGGTCCTAACAATGTTCATTTTCAGGATATTGAGACAAGTAAGGTTCTTGGTCAAGGAGGATCCAAGGATGACCTCTATGTGCTTGAGGACTTGAACTTATCTTCTAATACATCTTGTTTTAATTCGGTTATTATGAAACCTAGTGATTCTATTTTACATGCTAGGCTAGGACACCCTCACACAAGAGCTTTATCCTTAATATTTCCTAATGTTTCTTTTCAAAATGATGAGTGTGAGGCTTGTATTCTTGGTAAACATTGCAAGGCTGTTTTCCCTAAATCTATTACTATTTATGAAAAATGTTTTGATTTAATTCATTCTGATGTTTGGACATCTCCTTGCTTATCTAGAGATAATCAAAAGTATTTTGTGACTTTTATTGATGAAAAATCAAAATATACTTGGATAACTTTGCTTCCCTCTAAGGATAGAGTCCTTGAGGCCTTTACTAATTTCCAAAATTATGTCACTAACCACTTTCATGCCAAGATTAAAATTTTGAGATCAGATAATGGTGGAGAGTACACAAGCCATGCCTTTAAACAATATCTAGCCAAACATGGAATTCTTCATCAAACTAGCTGTCCTTACACACCACAACAAAATGGAGTGGCTGAGAGAAAGAATAGGCATCTCATGGAAGTAGCAAGGTCTATGATGTTTCACACAAGGGTTCCAAAGAGGTTTTGGGGAGATGCTGTGCTAGCCGCTTGTTATCTTATTAACCGCACACCAACAAAGATCCTAAAGGATGTGTCTCCATTTGAGGTATTAACGAATGACAAACCTACATTTGATCACTTACGAGTGTTTGGTTGTGTGTGCTATGTGTTGCGACCAGGTGAGCTAAGAGACAAGCTTGATGCAAAGAGTACAAAGGCTATGTTTCTTGGCTACTCTACCACACAAAAGGGGTATAAGTGCTATGACCCTACAACAAGGAGGGTTCTAGTATCTCGTGATGTCAAGTTCATGGAGACACAAGGCTTTTACGATGAGAAGAATTGGGATGAGCTCCGTAACCTCTCTGATTCACCATCTGATCGGACGCGCAACCTCCGAGTAATCCTTGAGCGACTAGGTCTTGAAAACGATCGGATCACTACTGAGTCAGCCAGACCAGCATCACCAGAACAACCTGAGCCATCTACTGAGCCTGAGCCTGCTACACATGCCGATGACCATACTGAGCAGCATGAGGAAGCACCCGAGTCACTCGCGGACAACACGGCCGAAACAACCGAGGGGACGGCTGAACAGCTTGAGGAGATCATTACTCCAGGACGAGCCAACTCCGAAGCTGGGGCTATAGTTCCTCTTCGGCGCAGCCAACGTATCAAGTATCCTCCTAGTCATTGGAAGAACACCCGTGTGTACTACAACAACATGGCCGTTGCTCATCCGATTCAGGCCGTGTGCACCTTGGCTCATTTTCCGATAGAGCATCAAGTGTTTCTTGGCCATATTGATGAGGATTGGATCCCCAAGACCTATGATGAGGCTAAGCAGCACAAAGTATGGAGAGATGCAGTGGATGCCGAGAATACGGCCATGGTGCAAAATCATACATGGGACGAGGCTGACTTACCCAAGGGCAAGAAGGCTGTCACCTCTCGGTATATCTTCACAATCAAATATAAGAGCAATGGGGAGATTGAACGCCACAAAGCCCGCCTAGTCGCACGAGGTTTCACGCAAACGTATGGGGAGGACTATCTTGATACGTTTGCTCCGGTGGCTAAGCTTCACACGGTTCGAGTTGTACTCTCTCTCGCCACCAACCTCGACTGGGAACTTTGGCAAATGGACGTGAAGAACGCCTTCTTGCAAGGAGAACTGGAGGATGAAGTGTATATGCGACCACCACCGGGTTTGGAGGATACTATTGGTCCGGGAAAGGTCTTGAAACTCAACAAAGCTATCTATGGCTTGAAGCAGTCACCAAGGGCTTGGTATCACAAGCTTAGCACCACACTTCTTGACAAAGGCTTTCGCAAATCCGAAGCTGACCACACCTTGTTCACCTTACCAAGCGCCAAAGGTATAGTAGTCATTCTAGTGTATGTTGATGATATCATCATCACTGGAAGTGACTCGGTAGGTATTCAAGACTCTAAAACATTCTTGAAATCAGTTTTTGATATTAAAGATCTTGGAGAGTTGAAATACTTTCTTGGGATAGAAGTTTATAGATCAAATGAAGGGTTATTGTTATCTCAAAGAAAGTATGCACTAGACTTATTGAGTGAAACAGGAAAACTAGGAGCTAAGGCAGTAACAACGCCCCTAGAAGAGAATTACAAGGATGGAGGACAGGGGGAGCTTGACACCGCTCCATTCGAGGACGTTAGCCTCTACCGGCGGCTAGTCGGTAAGCTCATTTATTTAACTATCACACGGCCTGACATTTGCTTTGCCGTGAACCAGGTAAGCCAGCATATGAAGAACCCCACCGTGCACCATTGGAACATGCTGACACGGATCCTCAAGTACATCAAGGGCTCACCCGGCCAAGGCATATGGATGGGACGCAACAAGAGCACCGAGTTGGTAGGCTACTGCGACGCTGACTATGCCGGAGATCGTGGGGACCGACGCTCAACCACAGGCTATTGCACGTTCCTTGGAGGGAACCTGGTCACATGGAAGAGCAAGAAGCAAAAGGTCGTCTCACTCTCAAGTGCCGAATCCGAGTATAGAGCTATGAGGAAGCTAACGACGGAGCTAATGTGGCTGAAGATGTTACTCAAGGATCTTGGAATAGAATCAACAAAGCCGATCACCATGCACTGTGATAACGAAGCAGCCATTCATATAGCAACCAATTCAGTGTTCCATGAGCGGACCAAGCACATTGAAGTGGATTGCCATAAGGTCCGAGAACAAATCAAGCTTGGAGTTGTCTTACCTTGCCATACCGAAAGCAAAGAACAACTTGCAGACGTCCTGACTAAAGCTGCGAGCCCCCAAGTGTGTGAATACATCCATCCTAAGCTTGGCCTCCTAAACCTCACTCGGCCATGACTTGCTTTGTTTTGGCGCCTACACTCTTTTTCCCTTAAGTATAGTTTTCCCAAGAGGTTTTTCTATACTAAGGTTTTTAATGAGGTGGGTGCCTATGTTGTCAAGCTTGACTAGTTCCCCAAGTCAAGCTTGAGGGGGAGTATGAACCGGCACACACACTTGTCCGTACGACCGTACGGACGTCCGTACGACCAACCAATGGGCCATCCTCAAATAGAAGTCTTCATGAGCCCAATCCACCAAAGAGATCCTCCAACGGTCGCCATTCATCTCGATCCTTCCTTTGTAGCCGTTGGAGCAAGTTGCAAGAGAGAAGAGGAGATCACATGTTAGAATAAGGAGATGTCGCTTTCTCCTCATATTAGTGTGCATAGGATCCTAAGAGAATATCCTATTTGTATATGTCTTTAAATAGTTTGTAAGTATCATACTAATAGAAGCAAGAAAAGAGTTTATTCTCTTTCTCCAACACTCTCTCTCTCAATCGTTCACTCTCCTCACTCTTTACACGATTTCACTCTCTTTCATACTCTCTTCCATAATCTCTTGATTACTCTACTCTCAAACTGACACTATGTTAGTGTTTCTGGGGTTAAAATGTGTCTTAATCCAATGCAGCTGACTAGTTATAAGAGTTTGAGATGGATGTGGAGAGTTTAAAAGCCATTTATACCCATTTTGTACCAAAACAGGCTAAAACCAAGAAAACATTGCTTAGAAGCACTAAACAGCTTTGTTAGTGTTTCTGGGGTTAAAATGTGTCTTAATCCAATGCAACTAACTAATTATAAGAGTTTGAGATAGATGTGGAGAGTTGAAAAGCCACTTATACCCATTTTGGCCCAAAACAGGCTAAAACCAAGAAAACATTGCTTAGAAGCTCTGAACAGCTTTCTTAGTGTTTTCTGGGGTTAAAATGTGTCTTAATCCAAAGCAACTGACTAAATATATGAGTTTAAGATGGATGTGGAGAGTTTAAAAGCCACTTATACCCATTTTGTCCCAAAACAGGTTAAAACCAAGAAAACATTGCTTAGAAGCACTAAACAGCTTTGTTAGTGTTTCTGGGGTTAAAATGTGTCTTAATCCAATGCAACTAACTAATAATAAGAGTTTGAGATAGATGTGGAGAGTTTAAAGGCCACTTATACCCATTTTGTCTCAAAAAGGCTAAAACCAAGAAAACATTGCTTAGAAGCACTAAATAGCTTTGTTAGTGTTTCTGGAGTTAAAATGTGTCTTAATCCAATGCAACTAACTAATTATAAGAGTTTGAGATAGATGTGGATAGTTTAAAAGCCACTTATACCCATTTTGTCCCAAAACCGGTTAAAACCAAGAACACATTGCTTAGAAGCACTAAACAGCTTTGTTAGTGTTTCTGGGGTTAAAATGTGTCTTAATCCAATGCAACTAACTAATTATAAGAGTTTGAGATAGATGTGGATAGTTTAAAAGCCACTTATACACATTTTGTCCCAAAACAGGCTAAAACCAAGAAAACATTGCTTAGAAGCTGTAAACAGTTATGTTAGTATTTCTGGGGTTAAAATGTGTCTTAATCCAATGCAAATGACTAATTATAAGAGTTTGAGATTGATGTGGAGAGTTTAAAAGCCACTTATACCCATTTTGTCCCAAAACAGGCTAAAACCAAGAAAACATTGCCTAGAAGCTATAAACAGCTTTGTTAGTGTTTCTGGGGTTAAAATGTGTCTTAATCCAATGCAGCTGACTAGTTATAAGAGTTTGAGATGGATGTGGAGAGTTTAAAAGCCACTTATACCCATTTTGTACCAAAACAGGCTAAAACCAAGAAAACATTTCTTAGAAGAACTAAACAGCTTTGTTAGTGTTTCTGGGGTTAAAATGTACTTTAATCCAATGCAGCTAACTAATAATAAGAGTTTGAGATAGATGTGGAGAGTTTAAAAGCCACTTATACACATTTTGTCCCAAAACAGGCTAAAACCAAGAAAACATTGCTTAGAAGCTGTAAACAGCTATGTTAGTGTTTCTGTCATTAAAATGTGTCTTAATCCAATGCAAATGACTAATTATAAGAGATTGAGATTGATGTGGAGAGTTTAAAAGCCACTTATACCCATTTTGTCCCAAAACAGGCTAAAACCAAGAAAACATTGCCTAGAAGCTGTAAACAGCTTTGTTAGTGTTTATAGGGTTAAAATGTGTCTTAATCCAATGCAACTGACTAATTGTAAGAGTTTGAGATGGATGTGGAGAGTTTAAAAGCCTCTTATACACATTTTGTTCCAAAACAGGCTAAAACCAAGAAAACATTGCTTAGAAGCACTAAACAGCTTTGTTAGTGTTTCTGGGGTTAAAATGTGTCTTAATCCAATACAACTAACTAATTATAAGAGTTTGAGATAGATGTGGATAGTTTAAAAGCCACTTATACCCATTTTGTACCAAAACAGGCTAAAACCAAGAAAACATTGCTTAGAAGAACTAAACAGCTTTGTTAGTGTTTCTGGGGTTAAAATGTATCTTAATCCAATGCAACTAACTAATAATAAGAGTTTGAGATAGATGTGGAGAGTTTAAAAGCCACTTATTCTCATTTTGTCCCAAAAAGGCTAAAACCAAGAAAACATTGCTTAGAAGCACTAAACAGCTTTGTTAGTGTTTCTGGGGTTAAAATGTGTCTTAATCCAATGCAGCTGACTAGTTATAAGAGTTTGAGATGGATGTGGAAAGTTTAAAAGCCACTTATACCCATTTTGTACCAAAACAGGCTAAAACCAAGAAAACATTGCTTAGAAGAACTAAACAGCTTTGTTAGTGTTTCTGGGGTTAAAATGTACCTTAATCCAATGCAACTAACTAATAATAAGAGTTTGAGATAGATGTGGAGAGTTTAAAAGCCACTTATACACATTTTGTCCCAAAACAGGCTAAAACCAAGAAAACATTGCTTAGAAGCTGTAAACAGCTATGTTAGTGTTTCTGGGGTTAAAATGTGTCTTAATCCAATGCAAATGACTAATTATAAGAGATTGAGATTGATGTGGAGAGTTTAAAAGCCACTTATACCCATTTTGTCCCAAAACAGGCTAAAACCAAGAAAACATTGCCTAGAAGCTGTAAACAGCTTTGTTAGTGTTTCTAGGGTTAAAATGTGTCTTAATCCAATGCAACTGACTAATTGTAAGAGTTTGAGATGGATGTGGAGAGTTTAAAAGCCTCTTATACACATTTTGTTCCAAAACAGGCTAAAACCAAGAAAACATTGCTTAGAAGCACTAAACAGCTTTGTTAGTGTTTCTGGGGTTAAAATGTGTCTTAATCCAATGCAACTAACTAATTATAAGAGTTTGAGATAGATGTGGATAGTTTAAAAGCCACTTATACCCATTTTGTCCCAAAAGAGGCTAAAACCAAGAAAACATTGCTTAGAAGCACTAAACAGCATTGTTAGTGTTTCTGGGGTTAAAATGTGTCTTAATCCAATGCAACTAACTAATTATAAGAGTTTGAGATAGATGTGGATAGTTTAAAAGCCACTTATACCCATTTTGTCCCAAAACAGGCTAAAACCAAGAAAACATTGCTTAGAAGCTGTAAACAGTTATGTTAGTGTTTCTGGGGTTAAAATGTGTCTTAATCCAATGCAAATGACTAGTTATAAGAGTTTGAGATTGATGTGGAGAGTTTAAAAGCCACTTATACCCATTTTGTCCCAAAACAGGCTAAAACCAAGAAAACATTGCTTAGAAGCTCTAAACAGCTTTGTTAGTGTTTCTGGGGTTAAATGTGTCTTAATCCAAAGCAACTAACTAAATATATGAGTTTGAGATGGATGTGGAGAGTTTAAAAGCCACTTATACCCATTTTGTCCCAAAACAGGTTAAAACCAAGAAAACATTGCTTAGATGCACTAAACAGCTTTGTTAGTGTTTCTGAGGTTAAAATGTGTCTTAATCCAATGCAACTAACTAATTATAAGAGTTTGAGATAGATGTGGATAGTTTAAAAGCCACTTATACACATTTTGTCCCAAAACAGGCTAAAACCAAGAAAACATTGCTTAGAAGCTGTAAACAGTTATGTTAGTGTTTCTGGGGTTAAAATGTGTCTTAATCCAATGCAAATGACTAGTTATAAGAGTTTGAGATTGATGTGGAGAGTTTAAAAGCCACTTATACCCATTTTGTCCCAAAACAGGCTAAAACCAAGAAAACATTGCCTAGAAGCTATAAACAGCTTTGTTAGTGTTTCTGGGGTTAAAATGTGTCTTAATCCAATGGAGCTGACTAGTTATAAGAGTTTGAGATGGATGTGGAGAGTTTAAAAGCCACTTATACCCATTTTGTACCAAAACAGGCTAAAACCAAGAAAACATTGCTTAGAAGAACTAAACAGCTTTGTTAGTGTTTCTGGGCTTAAAATGTACCTTAATCCAATGCAACTAACTAATAATAAGAGTTTGAGATAGAGGTGGAGAGTTTAAAAGCCACTTATACACATTTTGTCCCAAAACAGGCTAAAACCAAGAAAACATTGCTTAGAAGCTGTAAACAGCTATGTTAGTGTTTCTGGGGTTAAAATGTGTCTTAATCCAATGCAAATGACTAATTATAAGAGATTGAGATTGATGTGGAGAGTTTAAAAGCCACTTATACCCATTTTGTCCCAAAACAGGCTAAAACCAAGAAAACATTGCCTAGAAGCTGTAAACAGCTTTGTTAGTGTTTCTAGGGTTAAAATGTGTCTTAATCCAATGCAACTGACTAATTGTAAGAGTTTGAGATGGATGTGGAGAGTTTAAAAGCCTCTTATACACATTTTGTTCCAAAACAGGCTAAAACCAAGAAAACATTGCTTAGAAGCACTAAACAGCTTTGTTAGTGTTTCTGGGGTTAAAATGTGTCTTAATCCAATACAACTAACTAATTATAAGAGTTTGAGATAGATGTGGATAGTTTAAAAGCCACTTATACCCATTTTGTACCAAAACAGGCTAAAACCAAGAAAACATTGCTTAGAAGAACTAAACAGCTTTGTTAGTGTTTCTGGGGTTAAAATGTATCTTAATCCAATGCAACTAACTAATAATAAGAGTTTGAGATAGATGTGGAGAGTTTAAAAGCCACTTATACCCATTTTGTCCCAAAACAGGTTAAAACCAAGAAAACATTGCTTAGATGCACTAAACAGCTTTGTTAGTGTTTCTGAGGTTAAAATGTGTCTTAATCCAATGCAACTAACTAATTATAAGAGTTTGAGATAGATGTGGATAGTTTAAAAGCCACTTATACACATTTTGTCCCAAAACAGGCTAAAACCAAGAAAACATTGCTTAGAAGCTGTAAACAGTTATGTTAGTGTTTCTGGGGTTAAAATGTGTCTTAATCCAATGCAAATGACTAGTTATAAGAGTTTGAGATTGATGTGGAGAGTTTAAAAGCCACTTATACCCATTTTGTCCCAAAACAGGCTAAAACCAAGAAAACATTGCCTAGAAGCTATAAACAGCTTTGTTAGTGTTTCTGGGGTTAAAATGTGTCTTAATCCAATGCAGCTGACTAGTTATAAGTGTAAGACTTTGTAGAATAAAGAAGAGAATCAAGAGAATGGATATAGGTTTCGGTAGACAAAGAGAATGAGGAAGGAGAAAAGATTAGGTTTTCTTATTCCATAAGAAGCGATAATACAAGGTGGCTATGAGCCTATTTAAGGAAACACAAACTAGGGCTACACCCTTGACCGAGACACACAAGTGGGATAGGGACATTAGGAGAGAGACACACTACATCCCAAGGTGAAAGCGACAGCCCATCCTTACCAAACATGTGACTATTTCCTTCCCTTCTCTCTAACGGTTATAATGTGCTTCTCGATCCTTCTAGTGGGCTTCAGGCCTCCTCTCCATTCCTTATCACTAGAAGACTCGGCCATTTCACCACACTTGTACGGACAGCCCATATTCAACACTCGTACGGACGGCCATGGCTGCCTTAGGCTTATTCTTTTGATCAATACTCCCCCTCAAGCTTAGCCTAATGAAATGGCTAAGCTTGGAACCCGTGAAGCAGCACCTCATTAAAAAACCTTGACTTAGAAAACCTCATGGGACAAAACCAAGTCAAGGGAAAAAGAGTGTGCTGTCCACGGATTAGAGAAGCTTGATCATGGCCGTGTAATGTCTACAAGTCCAAGTTTGCTATAGATGTGATCACAAACCTTGGAGCTTGCAGACTTGGTGAAGATGTCAGCTAGCTGATCTTGACTCCTTGTGTGGCATGGTAACACCACTCCTTCTTCAATCTTCTCTCTCACCTTGTGGCAATCGCTTTCTATGTGCTTGGTCCTCTCATGAAAGACCGAGTTTGTGGCAATGTGGATGGCCGCTTCATTGTCGCAATGCATGGTCATGGGCTGCTTTGTTTCGATGCCTAAGTCCTTGAGTAGACCCTTCAGCCATGTCATCTCGTTAGTGAGCTTCCTCATAGCTCTATACTCGGCCTCGGCGCTAGAGCATGAAACCACCTTTTGTTTCTTAGACCTCCATGTAACCATGTTGCCTCCAACGAACGTGCAGTACCCAGTAGTGGATCTTCTATCCAGCGTGTCGCCATTGTAATCCGCATCACAGTAGCCAACAATCTCGGTGTTGTCATTCTTGCCCATCCAAATACCTTGACCCGGACTGCCCTTGAGATAGCTTAGGATCCTCTCGACTTGACTCCATTGGTACTTGCTTGGTGCCTTCATATGTTGGCTAACCTGATTCACAGCATAACATATGTCAGGTCGTGTGATAGTAAGGTATATTAGCTTACCTACAAGCCGGCGGTAGCGTGTGACGTCTAAGAATGGCTCGTCCATTGGTTCCTTAGGTCGGCCTTCTTTTTCCCGTAAGCTCTCCCCCTTTCGCTTGAGCTGGTAGTCGTCATCAAGTGGCGTAGCGACCGGAGACACACCAAGCTTGCCAGTCTCCTCTAATAAGTCAAGAGTGTACTTGCGTTGTGAGAGGAAGAGTCCTTCCGGTGAGCGACAAATTTCAATACCAAGAAAGTATTTGAGTTCCCCAAGGTCCTTGATGTCAAATGCCGACTTGAGGGAGTCCTTGGTGTCCTGAATGGCCGCCTTATCATCACCAGTCACGATGATGTCGTCGACGTATATGAGCACCACCACCCAACCAATAGAGGTGCGACGTGTGAAGAGAGTATGATCAGCCTCCGATCGCTTAAAACCATAAGTCTTGAGAGTAGAGCTTAGTTTGTGGTACCAAGCTCGTGGGGACTGCTTAAGGCCATAGATGGCCTTACGTAGCCTCAAGACTTTTCCGGGTGTAACCATGTCTTCAAGGCCGGGAGGAGGCGTCATGTACACTTCTTCATCAAGTTCACCTTGAAGAAAGGCGTTCTTCACATCCATCTGCCATAAGTCCCATGATAGGTTGACAGCAAGAGACAGCACAACCCGAACCGTATGGAGCTTGGCCACGGGTGCAAAGGTGTCCGTGTAGTCCGCACCATAGGTTTGGGTGAAGCCACGGGCCACTAACCGGGCTTTATGCCGTTCAATGTCACCATTGCTCAAATACTTTATGGTGAACACCCATTTGGAGCTAACTGCCCGCTTGCCTTGAGGAAGATCCGATTCGTCCCACGTATGATTCCGGATCATGGCGCCGGTTTCATCCTTGACCGCATCTAACCAAACCTGATGCTCCTTGGCTTCATCATATGTCTGCGGGATCCAATTGGCGTCAACTTGGCCAAAGAAAGCTTGGTGATCAGCAGGTAACAGCTCAAGGGAACAAACGGACTGGATGGGATGAGCGACGGCTTGACTGTTGTAATATACACGCTTGTTCTTCCAAGTGGAGGGGTCAGATCGAGGTCTGGTGCTCCGACGCAGGACTGGTGCAGGAGGTGGATCCGTCCTAGGCAACTCCGTTGACGTACCGTCCGTAAGAACCGTCTCCGTGTTTTCCTCGGTAGGAGCCGCTGCCGGAGCATGTGTGTCCGGTGTAGGGCCAGGAACAGGAACACCGGCTATGGGTAGGCCAGACTCAAGGGACACACTATCTTGGGCTGAAACATTGTTATTCGTATCTCCTTGGTCAGACCCACCGTCGGTAGGAGTTTGGCGTAGCATAGGCTGCACGACACCCGTTGGTGGAGACGGGTTGCCAAGGTGATCAAGAAGGAACCTTAGACTTGAAGCTCGGTCATTAGGTGAGTGAGAGAGGTCTTTAAGGTTGTTCCAGTCCTTCTTGTCATAGTAGCCCACATTCTCTAGGAACCGGACATCTCGGGAGACATATAGACGACTTGTGGCCGGATCATAACATTTGTACCCCTTTTGTGTGGTAGAGTAGCCAATGAACATGCACTTTGTACTCTTGGCATCCAGCTTACTCCTTTGTTCTCCTGGTACTAACACAAAACAAACACAACCAAAAACGCGTAAGTGATCAAGGGATGGTTTAAATTTGTTTAGTACTTCAAATGGAGATAAGTCATGAAGAACTCGGGTTGGTGTCCGGTTGATGAGATAGCATGCAGTCATCACAGCATCACCCCAATATCGTTTGGGAACACTAGAGTGGAACATGATTGCCCGCGCCACTTCCATGAGATGCCGGTTCTTTCTCTCGGCCACACCATTTTGTTGTGGCGTGTAGGGACAACTAGTTTGATGGAGAATGCCATGCTTGGAGAGATGTTCTTTGAACTTGCAACTTGTGTATTCTCCACCATTATCAGACCTAAGTACCTTAAGTTTTGCATTAAAATGATTAGTCACATAGTTTTGAAAGTTGACAAAGGCATCAAACACTCTATCTTTAGAAGGCAATAAGGTAATCCAAGTATATTTTGATTTTTCATCAATAAAAGTCACAAAATACTTGTTATTATCTCTAGATAGGCATGGTGAAGTCCAAACATCTGAGTGAACTAAATCAAAACAATTTTCATAAATAGTAGTTGACTTAGGAAAGATAGACTTGCAATGTTTTCCAAGAATACAAGGTTCACAAGTAGAATTATCAAAAGAAATATTAGGAAACATTAGTCCTAAAGCACGCGAATGAGGGTGGCCTAGCCTAGCATGCCACACCATATTCGAATCAACAACAAAACAAGACTTAATAGAAGATAAATTTGGATCGGTTTTCTCTAGGACATAGAGATCTCCACTCCCTTGCCCTTCTCCAAGAACCTTTCCAGTCTCAATATCCTGAAAATGAACACTGTTAGGACCAAAAATTGCATAACAATTCAAATCATTTGTGGCCCTCTTAACCGATAGAAGATTGGAGGTAAATGTAGGCATAAAGAAAGCTTTTGAGGTTTTATCAAAAAGTTTCAAGTCCCCTATCCCTTTTACTGGTATTTGATCTCCATTAGCAATAACAACATTCCCTAAAGCCGGTTTTATGTTGTCAATTAACCTAGGGTTGCTAATCATATGATGTGAAGCCCCCGAGTCAATAACAAGCGATTTACTAGGCTTAGAGGTAAAGAAAGAGATACCAGACTCCTTGAGTGAGGCAATGGAGCGGATGAGAGCCTCAAGGTCTGACTTCCTCACCACATCTCCATAGGCTGCGGTCATGGCCACCTCATCTCCCTGCTTTGATGATCCGGCTCCCTTGTCGCTAACCGCTTCCTTTGAGAAGTTGGCTTTGAACTTGGCCGGCTTGAGATGAGGATGGAGAACCCAGCATTTGTCTTTCAGGTGGCCCCGCTTCTTGCAGTGGTCGCATACCCACACCTTCCTCTCCTCTTGCTTGTACACTCCTTTGTTGGCCGTAGCAAGCTCCCCCTTACCGCTAAACAAATCAAGAGATCCTTGTTCTTTCTGAATTTGGGAGCAAATATCTTCAAAGGAGGGAAGCTTCTCTGCCCTTAGGATGTGCTTCAAGAGGTCATTGAAGGATGGGTTCAAGGTAAGGAGGAGTCCAAAGATCTTGTCTTGCTCCTTCCTTTCGTTTAGCACACTCGCCTCAAGTGTACTTGGCCGCAACATGTCAAGCTCGGACCATAGTGCACGGAACTTACCAAGATGCTTAGTGAACTCCACATCATCTTGGTTAAGGTCGTTTATGGCCTTCTTGACCTCAAAGACTCTAGTCATGTTAGAGACATTACCATACACGCCTTTAAGTGTTTCCCACAGTTCCTTGGCCGTCTCGCAGTATGAGTAGGCCTCAAGGATAGGCGTGTCCAGAGAGTTTTGGAGAACAGATAGGACAACTTGGTCTTCTTGGAACCATTTGGCCTTCCTCTCGCTCTCTTCCTCCGCTTCCGCCTCGGAAGCATCTTCTTCTTTGGGGTTTTGCTTTGGGACATAGTCGGACTCGACATGACTCCAAAGGCCACGACCTCCAAGGGCGGTTCTTGTGGTTCTTGTCCACAGCAAGTAGTTTGTCCCCTTTAGGACAATCGGTGAAACGATGGGCTTGGCGTTTTCCATGGTCGGATTTCTATGGACCGATGGATAAAGCTTTTACCCGGAGAATAAACAAAAGAATGCGAGTGAGAAGAAAAGGAGGAAAGGAGACTAGAGAATAGAAACAAGTAGAAGAATGAGATTAGACTGTAGAGAATCGAACAACTTGCTCTGATACCATGTAAGACTTTGTAGAATAAAGAAGAGAATCAAGAGAATGGATATAGGTTTCGGTAGACAAAGAGAATGAGGAAGGAGAAAAGATTAGGTTTTCTTATTCCATAAGAAGCGATAATACAAGGTGGCTATGAGCCTATTTAAGGAAACACAAACTAGGGCTACACCCTTGACCGAGACACACAAGTGGGATAGGGACATTAGGAGAGAGACACACTACATCCCAAGGTGAAAGCGACAGCCCATCCTTACCAAACATGTGACTATTTCCTTCCCTTCTCTCTAACGGTTATAATGTGCTTCTCGATCCTTCTAGTGGGCTTCAGGCCTCCTCTCCATTCCTTATCACTAGAAGACTCGGCCATTTCACCACACTTGTACGGACAGCCCATATTCAACACTCGTACGGACGGCCATGGCTGCCTTAGGCTTATTCTTTTGATCAATAATAAGAGTTTGAGATGGATGTGGAGAGTTTAAAAGCCACTTATACCCATTTTGTACCAAAACAGGCTAAAACCAAGAAAACATTGCTTAGAAAAACTAAACAGCTTTGTTAGTGTTTCTGGGGTTAAAATGTACCTTAATCCAATGCAACTAACTAATAATAAGAGTTTGAGATAGATGTGGAGAGTTTAAAAGCCACTTATACACATTTTGTCCCAAAACAGGCTAAAACCAAGAAAACATTGCTTAGAAGCTGTAAACAGCTATGTTAGTGTTTCTGGGGTTAAAATGTGTCTTAATCCAAGGCAAATGACTAATTATAAGAGATTGAGATTGATGTGGAGAGTTTAAAAGCCACTTATACCCATTTTGTCCCAAAACAGGCTAAAACCAAGAAAACATTGCCTAGAAGCTGTAAACAGCTTTGTTAGTGTTTCTAGGGTTAAAATGTGTCTTAATCCAACGCAACTGACTAATTGTAAGAGTTTGAGATGGATGTGGAGAGTTTAAAAGCCTCTTATACACATTTTGTTCCAAAACAGGCTAAAACCAAGAAAACATTGCTTAGAAGCACTAAAAAGCTTTGTTAGTGTTTCTGGGGTTAAAATGTGTCTTAATCCAATACAACTAACTAATTATAAGAGTTTGAGATAGATGTGGATAGTTTAAAAGCCACTTATACCCATTTTGTACCAAAACAGGCTAAAACCAAGAAAACATTGCTTAGAAGAACTAAACAACTTTGTTAGTGTTTCTGGGGTTAAAATGTATCTTAATCCAATGCAACTAACTAATAATAAGAGTTTGAGATAGATGTGGAGAGTTTAAAAGCCACTTATACCCATTTTGTCTCAAAAAGGCTAAAACCAAGAAAACATTGCTTAGAAGCACTAAATAGCTTTGTTAGTGTTTCTGGAGTTAAAATGTGTCTTAATCCAATGCAACTAACTAATTATAAGAGTTTGAGATAGATGTGGATAGTTTAAAAGCCACTTATACCCATTTTGTCCCAAAACCGGTTAAAACCAAGAACACATTGCTTAGAAGCACTAAACAGCTTTGTTAGTGTTTCTGGGGTTAAAATGTGTCTTAATCCAATGCAACTAACTAATTATAAGAGTTTGAGATAGATGTGGATAGTTTAAAAGCCACTTATACCCATTTTGTCCCAAAAGAGGCTAAAACCAAGAAAACATTGCTTAGAAGCACTAAACAGCTTTGTTAGTGTTTTTGGGGTTAAAATGTGTCTTAATCCAATGCAACTAACTAATTATAAGAGTTTGAGATAGATGTGGATAGTTTAAAAGCCACTTATACCCATTTTGTCCCAAACCCGGTTAAAACCAAGAAAACATTGCTTAGAAGCACTAAACAGCTTTGTTAGTGTTTCTGGGGTTAAAATGTGTCTTAATCCAATGCAACTTACTAATTATAAGAGTTTGAGATAGATGTGGAGAGTTTAAAAGCCACTTATACCCATTTTGTCCCAAAACAGGCTAAAACCAAGAAAACATTGCCTAGAAGCTGTAAACAGCTTTGTTAGTATTTCTAGGGTTAAAATGTGTCGTAATCCAATGCAACTGACTAATTGTAAGAGTTTGAGATGGATGTGGAGAGTTTAAAAGCCACTTATACCCATTTTGTCCCAAAACAGGTTAAAACCAAGAAAACATTGCTTAGATGCACTAAACAGCTTTGTTAGTGTTTCTGAGGTTAAAATGTGTCTTAATCCAATGCAACTAACTAATTATAAGAGTTTGAGATAGATGTGGATAGTTTAAAAGCCACTTATACACATTTTGTCCCAAAACAGGCTAAAACCAAGAAAACATTGCTTAGAAGCTGTAAACAGTTATGTTAGTGTTTCTGGGGTTAAAATGTGTCTTAATCCAATGCAAATGACTAATTATAAGAGTTTGAGATTGATGTGGAGAGTTTAAAAGCCACTTATACCCATTTTGTCCCAAAACAGGCTAAAACCAAGAAAACATTGCCTAGAAGCTATAAACAGCTTTGTTAGTGTTTCTAGGGTTAAAATGTGTCTTAATCCAATGCAGCTGACTAGTTATAAGAGTTTGAGATGGATGTGGAGAGTTTAAAAGCCACTTATACCCATTTTGTACCAAAACAGGCTAAAACCAAGAAAACATTGCTTAGAAGAACTAAACAGCTTTGTTAGTGTTTCTGGGGTTAAAATGTACCTTAATCCAATGCAACTAACTAATAATAAGAGTTTGAGATAGATGTGGAGAGTTTAAAAGCCACTTATACACATTTTGTGCCAAAACAGGCTAAAACCAAGAAAACATTGCTTAGAAGCTGTAAACAGCTATGTTAGTGTTTCTGGGGTTAAAATGTGTCTTAATCCAATGCAAATGACTAATTATAAGAGATTGAGATTGATGTGGAGAGTTTAAAAGCCACTTATACCCATTTTGTCCCAAAACAGGTTAAAACCAAGAAAACATTGCCTAGAAGCTGTAAACAGCTTTGTTAGTGTTTCTAGGGTTAAAATGTGTCTTAATCCAATGCAACTGACTAATTGTAAGAGTTTGAGATGGATGTGGAGAGTTTAAAAGCCTCTTATACACATTTTGTTCCAAAACAGGCTAAAACCAAGAAAACATTGCTTAGAAACACTAAACAGCTTTGTTAGTGTTTCTGGGGTTAAAATGTGTCTTAATCCAATACAACTAACTAATTATAAGAGTTTGAGATAGATGTGGATAGTTTAAAAGCCACTTATACCCATTTTGTCCCAAACCCGGTTAAAACCAAGAAAACATTGCTTAGAAGCACTAAACAGCTTTGTTAGTGTTTCTGGGGTTAAAATGTGTCTTAATCCAATGCAACTTACTAATTATAAGAGTTTGAGATAGATGTGGAGAGTTTAAAAGCCACTTATACCCATTTTGTCCCAAAACAGGCTAAAACCAAGAAAACATTGCTTAGAAGCTCTAAACAGCTTTGTTAGTGTTTCTGGGGTTAAAATGTGTCTTAATCCAAAGCAACTAACTAAATATATGAGTTTGAGATGGATGTGGAGAGTTTAAAAGCCACTTATACCCATTTTGTCCCAAAACAGGTTAAAACCAAGAAAACATTGCTTAGATGCACTAAACAGCTTTGTTAGTGTTTCTGAGGTTAAAATGTGTCTTAATCCAATGCAACTAACTAATTATAAGAGTTTGAGATAGATGTGGATAGTTTAAAAGCCACTTATACACATTTTGTCCCAAAACAGGCTAAAACCAAGAAAACATTGCTTAGAAGCTGTAAACAGTTATGTTAGTGTTTCTGGGGTTAAAATGTGTCTTAATCCAATGCAAATGACTAATTATAAGAGTTTGAGATTGATGTGGAGAGTTTAAAAGCCACTTATACCCATTTTGTCCCAAAACAGGCTAAAACCAAGAAAACATTGCCTAGAAGCTATAAACAGCTTTGTTAGTGTTTCTGGGGTTAAAATGTGTCTTAATCCAATGCAGCTGACTAGTTATAAGAGTTTAAGATGGATGTGGAGAGTTTAAAAGCCACTTATACCCATTTTGTACCAAAACAGGCTAAAACCAAGAAAACATTGCTTAGAAGAACTAAACAGCTTTGTTAGTGTTTCTGGGGTTAAAATGTACCTTAATCCAATGCAACTAACTAATAATAAGAGTTTGAGATAGATGTGGAGAGTTTAAAAGCCACTTATACACATTTTGTCCCAAAACAGGCTAAAACCAAGAAAACATTGCTTTGAAGCTGTAAACAGCTATGTTAGTGTTTCTGGGGTTAAAATGTGTCTTAATCCAATGCAAATGACTAATTATAAGAGATTGAGATTGATGTGGAGAGTTTAAAAGCCACTTATACCCATTTTGTCCCAAAACAGGTTAAAACCAAGAAAACATTGCCTAGAAGCTGTAAACAGCTTTGTTAGTGTTTCTAGGGTTAAAATGTGTCTTAATCCAATGCAACTGACTAATTGTAAGAGTTTGAGATGGATGTGGAGAGTTTAAAAGCCTCTTATACACATTTTGTTCCAAAACAGGCTAAAACCAAGAAAACATTGCTTAGAAGCACTAAACAGCTTTGTTAGTGTTTCTGGGGTTAAAATGTGTCTTAATCCAATACAACTAACTAATTATAAGAGTTTGAGATAGATGTGGATAGTTGAAAAGCCACTTATACCCATTTTGTCCCAAACCCGGTTAAAACCAAGAAAACATTGCTTAGAAGCACTAAACAGCTTTGTTAGTGTTTCTGGGGTTAAAATGTGTCTTAATCCAATGCAACTTACTAATTATAAGAGTTTGAGATAGATGTGGAGAGTTTAAAAGCCACTTATACCCATTTTGTCCCAAAACAGGCTAAAACCAAGAAAACATTGCTTAGAAGCTCTAAACAGCTTTGTTAGTGTTTCTGGGGTTAAAATGTGTCTTATTCCAAAGCAACTAACTAAATATATGAGTTTGAGATGGATGTGGAGAGTTTAAAAGCCACTTATACCCATTTTGTCCCAAAACAGGTTAAAACCAAGAAAACATTGCTTAGATGCACTAAACAGCTTTGTTAGTGTTTCTGAGGTTAAAATGTGTCTTAATCCAATGCAACTAACTAATTATAAGAGTTTGAGATAGATGTGGATAGTTTAAAAGCCACTTATACACATTTTGTCCCAAAACAGGCTAAAACCAAGAAAACATTGCTTAGAAGCTGTAAACAGTTATGTTAGTGTTTCTGGGGTTAAAATGTGTCTTAATCCAATGCAAATGACTAATTATAAGAGTTTGAGATTGATGTGGAGAGTTTAAAAGCCACTTATACCCATTTTGTCCCAAAACAGGCTAAAACCAAGAAAACATTGCCTAGAAGCTATAAACAGCTTTGTTAGTGCTTCTGGAGTTAAAATGTGTCTTAATCCAATGCAGCTGACTAGTTATAAGAGTTTGAGATGGATGTGGAGAGTTTAAAAGCCACTTATACCCATTTTGTACCAAAACAGGCTAAAACCAAGAAAACATTGCTTAGAAGAACTAAACAGCTTTGTTAGTGTTTCTGGGGTTAAAATGTACCTTAATCCAATGCAACTAACTAATAATAAGAGTTTGAGATAGATGTGGAGAGTTTAAAAGCCACTTATACACATTTTGTCCCAAAACAGGCTAAAACCAAGAAAACATTGCTTAGAAGCTGTAAACAGCTATGTTAGTGTTTCTGGGGTTAAAATGTGTCTTAATCCAATGCAAATGACTAATTATAAGAGATTGAGATTGATGTGGAGAGTTTAAAAGCCACTTATACCCATTTTGTCCCAAAACAGGTTAAAACCAAGAAAACATTGCCTAGAAGCTGTAAACAGCTTTGTTAGTGTTTCTAGGGTTAAAATGTGTCTTAATCCAATGCAACTGACTAATTGTAAGAGTTTGAGATGGATGTGGAGAGTTTAAAAGCCTCTTATACACATTTTGTTCCAAAACAGGCTAAAACCAAGAAAACATTGCTTAGAAGCACTAAACAGCTTTGTTAGTGTTTCTGGGGTTAAAATGTGTCTTAATCCAATACAACTAACTAATTATAAGAGTTTGAGATAGATGTGGATAGTTTAAAAGCCACTTATACCCATTTTGTCCCAAACCCGGTTAAAACCAAGAAAACATTGCTTAGAAGCACTAAACAGCTTTGTTAGTGTTTCTGGGGTTAAAATGTGTCTTAATCCAATGCAACTTACTAATTATAAGAGTTTGAGATAGATGTGGAGAGTTTAAAAGCCACTTATACCCATTTTGTCCCAAAACAGGCTAAAACCAAGAAAACATTGCTTAGAAGCTCTAAACAGCTTTGTTAGTGTTTCTGGGGTTAAAATGTGTCTTAATCCAAAGCAACTAACTAAATATATGAGTTTGAGATGGATGTGGAGAGTTTAAAAGCCACTTATACCCATTTTGTCCCAAAACAGGTTAAAACCAAGAAAACATTGCTTAGATGCACTAAACAGCTTTGTTAGTGTTTCTGAGGTTAAAATGTGTCTTAATCCAATGCAACTAACTAATTATAAGAGTTTGAGATAGATGTGGATAGTTTAAAAGCCACTTATACACATTTTGTCCCAAAACAGGCTAAAACCAAGAAAACATTGCTTAGAAGCTGTAAACAGTTATGTTAGTGTTTCTGGGGTTAAAATGTGTCTTAATCCAATGCAAATGACTAATTATAAGAGTTTGAGATTGATGTGGAGAGTTTAAAAGCCACTTATACCCATTTTGTCCCAAAACAGGCTAAAACCAAGAAAACATTGCCTAGAAGCTATAAACAGCTTTGTTAGTGTTTCTAGGGTTAAAATGTGTCTTAATCCAATGCAGCTGACTAGTTATAAGAGTTTGAGATGGATGTGGAGAGTTTAAAAGCCACTTATACCCATTTTGTACCAAAACAGGCTAAAACCAAAAAAACATTGCTTAGAAGAACTAAACAGCTTTGTTAGTGTTTCTGGGGTTAAAATGTACCTTAATCCAATGCAACTAACTAATAATAAGAGCTTGAGATAGATGTGGAGAGTTTAAAAGCCACTTATACACATTTTGTCCCAAAACAGGCTAAAACCAAGAAAACATTGCTTAGAAGCTGTAAACAGCTATGTTAGTGTTTCTGGGGTTAAAATGTGTCTTAATCCAATGCAAATGACTAATTATAAGAGATTGAGATTGATGTGGAGAGTTTAAAAGCCACTTATACCCATTTTGTCCCAAAACAGGTTAAAACGAAGAAAACATTGCCTAGAAGCTGTAAACAGCTTTGTTAGTGTTTCTAGGGTTAAAATGTGTCTTAATCCAATGCAACTGACTAATTGTAAGAGTTTGAGATGGATGTGGAGAGTTTAAAAGCCTCTTATACACATTTTGTTCCAAAACATGCTAAAACCAAGAAAACATTGCTTAGAAGCACTAAACAGCTTTGTTAGTGTTTCTGGGGTTAAAATGTGTCTTAATCCAATACAACTAACTAATTGTAAGAGTTTGAGATAGATGTGGATAGTTTAAAAGCCACTTATACCCATTTTGTACCAAAACAGGCTAAAACCAAGAAAACATTGCTTAGAAGAACTAAACAGCTTTGTTAGTGTTTCTGGGGTCAAAATGTATCTTAATCCAATGCAACTAACTAATAATAAGAGCTTGAGATAGATGTGGAGAGTTTAAAAGCCCCTTATACCCATTTTGTCCCAAAAAGGCTAAAACCACGAAAACATTGCTTAGAAGCACTAAACAGCTTTGTTAGTGTTTCTGGGGTTAAAATGTGTCTTAATCCAATGCAACTAACTAATTATAAGAGTTTGAGATAGATGTGGATAGTTTAAAAGCCACTTATACCCATTTTGTCCCAAAACCGGTTAAAACCAAGAACACATTGCTTAGAAGCACTAAACAGCTTTGTTAGTGTTTCTGGGGTTAAAATGTGTCTTAATCCAATGCAACTAACTAATTATAAGAGTTTGAGATAGATGTGGATAGTTTAAAAGCCACTTATACCCATTTTGTCCCAAAAGAGGCTAAAACCAAGAAAACATTGCTTATAAGCTGTAAACAGCTTTGTTAGTGTTTCTAGGGTTAAAATGTGTCTTAATCCAATGCAACTGACTAATTATAAGAGTTTGAGATTGATGTGGAGAGTTTAAAAGCCACTTATACCCATTTTGTCCCAAAACAGGCTAAAACCAAGAAAACATTGCCTAGAAGCTATAAACAGCTTTGTTAGTGTTTCTGGGGTTCAAATGTGTCTTAATCCAATGCAGCTGACTAGTTTTAAGAGTTTGAGATGGATGTGGAGAGTTTAAAAGCCACTTGTACCCATTTTGTACCAAAACAGGGTAAAACCAAGAAAACATTGCTTAGAAGAACTAAACAGCTTTATTAGTGTTTCTGGGGTTAACATAAATCTTAATCCAATGCAACTAAATAATAATAAGAGTTTGAGATAGATGTGGAGAGTTTAAAAGCCACTTATACACATTTTGTCCCAAAACAGGCTAAAACCAAGAAAACATTGCTTAGAAGCTGTAAACAGCTATGTTAGTGTTTCTGGGGTTAAAATGTGTCTTAATCCAATGCAAATGACTAATTATAAGAGATTGGGATTGATGTGGAGAGTTTAAAAGCCACTTATACCCATTTTGTCCCAAAACAGGCTAAAACCAAGAAAACATTGCCTAGAAGCTGTAAACAGCTTTGTTAGTGTTTCTAGGGTTAAAATGTGTCTTAGTCCAATGCAACTGACTAATTGTAAGAGTTTGAGATGGATGTGGAGAGTTTAAAAGCCTCTTATACACATTTTGTTCCAAAACAGGCTAAAGCCAAGAAAACATTGCTTAGAAGCACTAAACAGCTTTGTTAGTGTTTCTGGGGTTAAAATGTTTCTTAATCCAATACAACTAACTAATTATAAGAGTTTGAGATAGATGTGGATAGTTTAAAAGCCACTTATACCCATTTTGTACCAAAACAGGCTAAAACCAAGAAAACATTGCTTAGAAGAACTAAACAGCTTTGTTAGTGTTTCTGGGGTTAAAATGTATCTTAATCCAATGCAACTAACTAATAATAAGAGTTTGAGATAGATGTGGAGAGTTTAAAAGCCACTTATACCCATTTTGTCCCAAAAAGGCTAAAACCAAGAAAACATTGCTTAGAAGCACTATACAGCTTTGTTAGTGTTTCTGGGGTTAAAATGTTTCTTAATCCAATGCAACTAACTAATTATAAGAGTTTGAGATAGATGTGGATAGTTTAAAAGCCACTTATACCCATTTTGTCCCAAAACAGGTTAAAACCAAGAACATATTGCTTAGAAGCACTAAACAGCTTTGTTAGTGTTTCTGGGGTTAAAATGTGTCTTAATCCAATGCAACTAACTAATTATAAGAGTTTGAGATAGATGTGGATAGTTTAAAAGCCACTTATACCCATTTTGTCCCAAAAGAGGCTAAAACCAAGAAAACATTGCTTAGAAGCTGTAAACAGCTTTGTTAGTGTTTCTAGGGTTAAAATGTCTCTTAATCCAATGCAACTGACTAATTATAAGAGTTTGAGATGGATGTGGAGAGTTTAAAAGCCTCTTATACCCATTTTGTCCCAAAACAGGCTAAAACCAAGAAAACATTGCTTAGAAGCACTAAACAGCTTTGTTAGTGTTTCTGGGGTTAAACTGTGTCTTAATCCAATGCAACTAACTAATTATAAGAGTTTTAGATAGATGTGGATAGTTTAAAAGCCACTTATACACATTTTGTCCCAAAAGAGGCTAAAACCAAGAAAACATTGCTTAGAAGCTGTAAACAGCTATGTTAGTATTTCTGGGTTTAAAATGTGTCTTAATCAAATGCAAATGACTAATTATAAGAGTTTGAGATTGATGTGGAGAGTTTAAAAGCCACTTAGACCCATTTTCTCCCAAAACAGGCTAAAACCAAGAAAACATTGCCTAGAAGCTGTAAACAGCTTTGTTAGTGTTTCTAGGGTTAAAATGTGTCTTAATCCAATGCAACTGACTAATTATAAGAGTTTGAGATGGATGTGGAGAGTTTAAAAGCCTCTTATACCCATTTTGTCCCAAAACAGGCTAAAACCAAGAAAACATTGCTTAGAAGCACTAAACAGCTTTGTTAGTGTTTCTGGGGTTAAACTGTGTCTTAATCCAATGCAACTAACTAATTATAAGAGTTTTAGATAGATGTGGATAGTTTAAAAGCCACTTATACACATTTTGTCCCAAAAGAGGCTAAAACCAAGAAAACATTGCTTAGAAGCTGTAAACAGCTATGTTTGTATTTCTGGGTTTAAAATGTGTCTTAATCAAATGCAAATGACTAATTATAAGAGTTTGAGATTGATGTGGAGAGTTTAAAAGCCACTTAGACCCATTTTCTCCCAAAACAGGCTAAAACCAAGAAAACATTGCCTAGAAGCTGTAAACAGCTTTGTTAGTGTTTCTAGGGTTAAAATGTGTCTTAATCCAATGCAACTGACTAATTATAAGAGTTTGAGATGGATGTGGAGAGTTTAAAAGACTCTTATACATATTTTGTTCCAAAACAGGCTTAAACCAAGAAAACATTGCTTAGAAGCACGAAACAGCTTTGTTAGTGTTTCTGGGGTTAAAATGTGTCTTAATCCAATGCAACTAACTAATTATAAGTGTTTGAGATAGATGTGGATAGTTTAAAAGCCACTTATACACATTTTATCCCAAAACAGGCTAAAACTAAGAAAACATTGCTTAGAAGCTGTAAACAGCTATGTTAGTGTTTCTGGGGTTAAAATGTGTCTTAATCCAATGCAAATGACTAATTATAAGAGTTTGAGATGGATGTGGAGAGTTTAAAAGCCACTTATACCCATTTTGTCCCAAAAAGGCTAAAACCAAGAAAACATTGCTTAGAAGCACTAAACAGCTTTGTTAGTGTTTCTGGGGTTAAAATGTTTCTTAATCCAATGCAACTAACTAATTATAAGAGTTTGAGATAGATGTGGATAGTTTAAAAGCCACTTATACCCATTTTGTCCCAAAACAGGCTAAAACCAAGAAAACATTGCTTAGAAGCTGTAAACAGCTATGTTAGTGTTTCTGGGGTTAAAATGTGTCTTAATCCAATGCAAATGACTAATTATAAGAGATTGAGATTGATGTGGAGAGTTTAAAAGCCACTTATACCCACTTTGTCCCAAAAGAGGCTAAAACCAAAAAAACATTGCTTAGAAGCTGTAAACAGCTTTGTTAGTGTTTCTAGGGTTAAAATGTGTCTTAATCCAATGCAACTGACTAATTATAAGAGTTTGAGATGGATGTGGAGAGTTTAAAAGCCTCTTATACCCATTTTGTCCCAAAACAGGCTAAAACCAAGAAAACATTGCTTAGAAGCACTAAACAGCTTTGTTAGTGTTTCTGGGGTTAAAATGTGTCTTAATCCAATGCAACTAACTAATTATAAGAGTTTTAGATAGATGTGGATAGTTTAAAAGCCACTTATACACATTTTGTCCCAAAAGAGGCTAAAACCAAGAAAACATTGCTTAGAAGCTGTAAACAGCTATGTTAGTATTTCTGGGTTTAAAATGTGTCTTAATCAAATGCAAATGACTAATTATAAGAGTTTGAGATTGATGTGGAGAGTTTAAAAGCCACTTAGACCCATTTTCTCCCAAAACAGGCTAAAACCAAGAAAACATTGCCTAGAAGCTGTAAACAGCTTTGTTAGTGTTTCTAGGGTTAAAATGTGTCTTAATCCAATGCAACTGACTAATTATAAGAGTTTGAGATTATTAGAGAGTAAGGAGGAAGAGAGAGGAGAGGCCAGTAAGGCCGAGCCATGGAAGATGAAGAGGAGTGGCCGGTGAGGCTGCCAACACAAGAAGGATGGCCGGTAAGGCCGTGTGCACCAAGAAGAGTGGCTGTGAGGCCATGAGTGGTGTGTGAGCGGCCAGTAAGGCCGTGAGCACAATGAGAGAGGCTGGTAAGGAAGTGTGGGCCGTGTGAGCAAGGAGAGAGGCCAGCAAGGCCATAAGTGCAATATAAGAAGAACAAAGGCCTTATAAGAAGAAGAAGCCCAAGAAGAAGGAAATATCTCACAAGGAAAAGGAAGGAAGGGAGAAGATTCACGTGAGCATTTGGTGAAGGAAGGAAGTCGCTTTCACCAAGTTGAATTGAGAACGTCCCTATCACCTTCTTCTTCTCTCTTTGTGTCTAACGGTCATATGACCTTCTTCTCCTATATTAATGTATAATCTCTCATATGTAAAACAATATAACACATTCTAATAAGAAGAGAATCCGATTTCCCCTCTTTTACCTTGTGTTCTTGTTCTTAGCTTCAATGTAGATAGTTTAGGGAATCGGTTAGAGGCTGCCCTTAAGGCAGCCTATTCTCTTCCCAAATCTCACCTAAAGTCTTCTTATTTACTCTTTACTAAGCCTAGATTATGAGGAGTTCATCACAAGTTGATGTCCTCTTCTTCCCCTTGAGAATGAGTTAGTTTGTTGTGGGTAAAGGGGGATTCATTCACCAAGTGTTTGTCTACCCTCTCTTGTGAGCTTTGTCTCATAAATCCCAACATGGTATCAGAGCAGGTTCTGTTCTTGGTGTTTTAAACTCATTCTCAAAGTCGTTTTCTTAGGAGTTAGCTTAGTTAAAGTTTTAGACTTTGCTTAGGTGTTAAATCGCTTAGCTTAGTTTCTTTAAAGCTTTAATTTTGCTTTTGTTGATTAAATCGATTCTCTAGCAGCTCATTGTTGAGTAAGCTTGGTCTCTTGTCTTGTTAGAATTTGTAGACCAAGTGTGTGGAAAGAAATCGATTTTACAAGCCCCATCCTTAAGCTTTACCGATTTGGTAATAGCTTTGTTTATTTTGGGATGTGTGGGAAGTGATGAACCATTGAGCAAATTGTGTTGTTCATGGTGAGGATTCACGGTTCTTGTGTGCTTGTATGAGCCACGAAATTCTTAGGATTTAGTTCTCTTAGGATTTAGTTAATTTTCCTCTAAAGGTTTAATTTTGCTTTTGTTAAATTTCCTTTAAAGGCTTAATTACTAAATCGCTTCTTCTTCTTCTCAAGGTTGAGAAAGCTTTGTTTCTGGCCATATGGTGTGTCCAGATTCGAGTTTGAGGAAGAGAGAGACTTTATTTTAGCATGTATAGCCCGCTTGGTCAAATAGATTCAAGTTGGTTCAAGATGCATTCTTTTAACCGTTGGACAATAGGTTGTTCCAAAGGCTTTTGTTGTTTCTTCTTTGCTTGGGACCACGAAAAACATCTTCTATATGTTATCTTCGTGGATCTAAAGCCTGAATCTCTTGGAGAACACTCTGTTTTAGGTGATTCTACCATGAGTTTTGTTGTTAAACCGTGGGAAACTCAAAATCCCATGGTCCTTAGAAGTTGCAGCCGCTAAACTCCCATGTTCTTGAGTAAACAAACACCATAGTGTGATACTCCCTAAAGTTCTGGGTTGTTCAAGGCTGTTTTCAAAGCTTGTTTCAACTCAAGAAAAACAGAGTTAATCTCTGTCCATAAGAACTCTTGAGCAAATTCTCTATTCTACTCACCATTCTCTTATACTTCCGCCATTATTCTCTTTAATTCTCTAATTCTTGGTTACTTATTCTCTAAATTCTATTTTATTTTCAGTAATATTCTATATTCTCTATTCTCTAATCTCTAACAATCTCTTGTTTAGAATCTGTTCCATTGAATTTGGTTTCAGCTTCAGCCTTGAAGATTGTGTGGAGCTCGCCTACTATCTCAAGAAGAAGAAGTGGCGAGGTTGAAGGCTACAAGATAGCCATGAGGAGAGCGCAGCACAATGCCTGGAGTTAGAACCAAGGGCCACCAAGTCTTTGTTAAGCTGGTGGAATGTGATGAATCAGTCCAAGAGCATGTGTGTTAGTGCCAAGTTGTTGATCGGATGTGCACAATGGTCTTTAAGAAAGGTGATGCACAAGGTTTCAACTGTTGATCGGATGTGCACAAGAACGGTGATGCACAAGGTTTCAACTGAGGTGATGAGGTTTCAGCCCATCATCAAGTAAAGGTTACGGGGGAGATCAACTATCAAGTGACTTCAGACCGTACCTCACAGATTCTGCTCGGCCACAAGCAAAAGTTTTTACTTAAAGCTCAGCCGAAGCGTCTCAAAGATCGACTCGGACGAAACCCTTCCACTGCGATTCAGCTTCCGCGTTCTTCACAAAAGTTCTAGACCATGGAGTCATCTTGCCAGTGGAAGTGGAATCATACCAATCCGAGCAGCCGTTCGAAAGTTATGTCCGATTCAGTGGGCATATGTCAGTCTGACGATAAAACTGACCGGGTTAAAAACCATGGTTAGAGAAGCGGTCTCAAGGAGGAATTCCAAACCGCATCAGTGTTCAACCCTCTCCTTCCTATCCATCAAAACACCATAAAGGCTGTGCTCTAAACTCTACTCTATTTAAATTTCTTAAATTCATTATCTTAGCTCTATTACTAGTCTTTACTCTTTAATATGTTCTTTTAAAGTTTTCTTTAGAATTTTCTTTGATATTCCTCATAGCAAACACTTATTCTTTTCTTCTTTATCACTTGTTTCAAGGGTGAAGGAGACTATGAGAGCCTCAAAAGAAAATTCGAGAAGTGCAAGCTTGGAGAGATCATATGAAGTGAGTTCAAGGCAAGAAGGGCTAAGGAGTGTAGCGGTTCAAAGGCCTGAAGAGGAGAGAGCTGGTTCTTGACAAACCAAGATCAATGGGACATCAAGGACCGTGGAAACTACACTCTTTTTACTTAACAAAGTTTTTTCCCAAGTGGTTTTCTTTGTTAAGGTTTTTAATGAGGTAGTCGACACGAGTCCACCCTTGATCTTTGGTCCCCATGGTGCCCTGCAGATCAAGCGTGCGGGGGAGTATTAGAGAGTAAGGAGGAAGAGAGAGGAGAGGCCAGTAAGGCCGAGCCATGGAAGATGAAGAGGAGTGGCCGGTGAGGCTGCCAACACAAGAAGGATGGCCGGTAAGGCCGTGTGCACCAAGAAGAGTGGCTGTGAGGCCATGAGTGGTGTGTGAGCGGCCAGTAAGGCCGTGAGCACAATGAGAGAGGCTGGTAAGGAAGTGTGGGCCGTGTGAGCAAGGAGAGAGGCCAGCAAGGCCATAAGTGCAATATAAGAAGAACAAAGGCCTTATAAGAAGAAGAAGCCCAAGAAGAAGGAAATATCTCACAAGGAAAAGGAAGGAAGGGAGAAGATTCACGTGAGCATTTGGTGAAGGAAGGAAGTCGCTTTCACCAAGTTGAATTGAGAACGTCCCTATCACCTTCTTCTTCTCTCTTTGTGTCTAACGGTCATATGACCTTCTTCTCCTATATTAATGTATAATCTCTCATATGTAAAACAATATAACACATTCTAATAAGAAGAGAATCCGATTTCCCCTCTTTTACCTTGTGTTCTTGTTCTTAGCTTCAATGTAGATAGTTTAGGGAATCGGTTAGAGGCTGCCCTTAAGGCAGCCTATTCTCTTCCCAAATCTCACCTAAAGTCTTCTTATTTACTCTTTACTAAGCCTAGATTATGAGGAGTTCATCACAAGTTGATGTCCTCTTCTTCCCCTTGAGAATGAGTTATTTTGTTGTGGGTAAAGGGGGATTCATTCACCAAGTGTTTGTCTACCCTCTCTTGTGAGCTTTGTCTCATAAATCCCAACAGAGATGGATGTGGAGAGTTTAAAAGCCTCTTATACCCATTTTGTCCCAAAACATGCTAAAAACAAGAAAACATTGCTTAGAAGCACTAAACAGCTTTGTTAGTGTTTCTAGGGTTAAACTGTGTCTTAATCCAATGCAACTAACTAATTATAAGAGTTTTAGATAGATGTGGATAGTTTAAAAGCCACTTATACACATTTTGTCCCAAAAGAGGCTAAAACCAAGAAAACATTGCTTAGAAGCTGTAAACAGCTATGTTAGTATTTCTGGGTTTAAAATGTGTCTTAATCAAATGCAAATGACTAATTATAAGAGTTTGAGATTGATGTGGAGAGTTTAAAAGCCACTTAGACCCATTTTCTCCCAAAACAGGCTAAAACCAAGAAAACATTGCCTAGAAGCTGTAAACAGCTTTGTTAGTGTTTCTAGGGTTAAAATGTGTCTTAATCCAATGCAGCTGACTAGTTATAAGAGTTTGAGATGGATGTGGAGAGTTTAAAAGCAACTTATACACATTTTGTCCCAAAACAGGCTAAAACCAAGAAAACATTGCTTAGAAGCTCTAAACAGCTTTGTTAGTGTTTCTGGGGTTAAAATATGTCTTAATCCAAAGCAACTAACTAAATATATGAGTTTGAGATGGATGTGGAGAGTTTAAAAGCCACTTATACCCATTTTGTCCCAAAACAGGTTAAAACCAAGAAAACATTGCTTAGAAGCACTAAACAGCTTTGTTAGTGTTTCTGGGGTTAAAATGTGTCTTAATCCAATGCAACTTACTAATTATAAGAGTTTGAGATTGATGTGGAGAGTTTAAAAGCCACTTATACCCATTTTGTCCGAAAACAGGCTAAAACCAAGAAAACATTGCTTAGAAGCTCTAAACAGCTTTGTTAGTGTTTCTGGGGTTAAAATGTGTCTTAATCCAAAGCAACTAACTAAATATATGAGTTTGAGATGGATGTGGAGAGTTTAAAAGCCACTTATACCCATTTTGTCCCAAAACAGGTTAAAACCAAGAAAACATTGCTTAGAAGCACTAAACAGCTTTGTTAGTGTTTCTGGGGTTAAAATGTGTCTTAATCCAATGCAACTAACTAATTATAAGAGTTTGAGATAGATGTGGATAGTTTAAAAGCCACTTATACACATTTTGTTCCAAAACAGGCTAAAACTAAGAAAACATTGCTTAGAAGCTGAAAACAGTTATGTTAGTGTTTCTGGGGTTAAAATGTGTCTTAATCCAATGCAAATGACTAATTATAAGAGTTTGAGATTGATGTGGAGAGTTTAAAAGCCACTTATACCCATTTTGTCCCAAAACAGGCTAAAACCAAGAAAACATTGCCTAGAAGCTATAAACAGCTTTGTTAGTGTTTCTGGGGTTAAAATGTGTCTTAATCCAATGCAGCTGACTAGTTATAAGAGTTTGAGACGGATGTGGAGAGTTTAAAAGCCACTTATACCCATTTTGTACCAAAACAGGCTAAAACCAAGAAAACATTGCCTAGAAGCTGTAAACAGCTTTGTTAGTGTTTCTAGGGTTAAAATGTGTCTTAATCCAATGCAACTGACTAATTATAAGAGTTTGAGATGGATGTGGAGAGTTTAAAAGACTCTTATACATATTTTGTTCCAAAACAGGCTAAAACCAAGAAAACATTGCTTAGAAGCACGAAACAGCTTTGTTAGTGTTTCTGGGGTTAAAATGTGTCTTAATCCAATGCAACTAACTAATTATAAGTGTTTGAGATAGATGTGGATAGTTTAAAAGCCACTTATACACATTTTGTCCCAAAAGAGGCTAAAACCAAAAAAACATTGCTTAGAAGCTGTAAACAGCTATGTTAGTATTTCTGGGGATAAAATGTGTCTTAATCAAATGCAAATGACTAATTATAAGAGTTTGAGATGGATGTGGAGAGTTTAAAAGCCACTTATACCCATTTTGTCCCAAAGCAGGTTAAAACCAAGAAAACATTGCTTAGAAGCACTAAACAGCTTTGTTAGTGTTTCTGGGGTTAAAATGTGTCTTAATCCAATGCAACTTACTAATTATAAGAGTTTGAGATAGATGTGGAGAGTTTAAAAGCCACTTACACCCATTTTGTCCCAAAACAGGCAAAAACCAAGAAAACATTGCTTAGAAGCTCTAAACAGCTTTGTTAGTGTTTCTGGGGTTAAAATGTGTCTTAATCCAAAGCAACTAACTAAATATATGAGTTTGAGATGGATGTGGAGAGTTTAAAAGCCACTTATACCCATTTTGTCCCAAAACAGGTTAAAACCAAGAAAACATTGCTTAGAAGCACTAAATAGCTTTGTTAGTGTTTCTGGGGTTAAAATGTGTCTTAATCCAATGCAACTAACTAATTATAAGAGTTTCAGATAGATGTGGATAGTTTAAAAGCCACTTATACACATTTTGTTCCAAAACAGGCTAAAACTAAGAAAACATTGCTTAGAAGCTGAAAACAGTTATGTTAGTGTTTCTGGGGTTAAAATGTGTCTTAATCCAATGCAAATGACTAATTATAAGAGTTTGAGATTGATGTGGAGAGTTTAAAAGCCACTTATACCCATTTTGTCCCAAAACAGGCTAAAACCAAGAAAACATTGCCTAGAAGCTATAAACAGCTTTGTTAGTGTTTCTGGGGTTAAAATGTGTCTTAATCCAATGCAGCTGACTAGTTATAAGAGTTTGAGACGGATGTGGAGAGTTTAAAAGCCACTTATACCCATTTTGTACCAACACAGGCTAAAACCAAGAAAACATTGCCTAGAAGCTGTAAACAGCTTTGTTAGTGTTTCTAGGGTTAAAATGTGTCTTAATCCAATGCAACTGACTAATTATAAGAGTTTGAGATGGATGTGGAGAGTTTAAAAGACTCTTATACATATTTTGTTCCAAAACAGGCTAAAACCAAGAAAACATTGCTTAGAAGCACGAAACAGCTTTGTTAGTGTTTCTGGGGTTAAAATGTGTCTTAATCCAATGCAACTAACTAATTATAAGTGTTTGAGATAGATGTGGATAGTTTAAAAGCCACTTATACACATTTTGTCCCAAAAGAGGCTAAAACCAAGAAAACATTGCTTAGAAGCTGTAAACAGCTATGTTAGTATTTCTGGGGATAAAATGTGTCTTAATCAAATGCAAATGACTAATTATAAGAGTTTGAGATGGATGTGGAGAGTTTAAAAGCCACTTATACCCATTTTGTCCCAAAGCAGGTTAAAACCAAGAAAACATTGCTTAGAAGCACTAAACAGCTTTGTTAGTGTTTCTGGGGTTAAAATGTGTCTTAATCCAATGCAACTTACTAATTATAAGAGTTTGAGATAGATGTGGAGAGTTTAAAAGCCACTTACACCCATTTTGTCCCAAAACAGGCAAAAACCAAGAAAACATTGCTTAGAAGCTCTAAACAGCTTTGTTAGTGTTTCTGGGGTTAAAATGTGTCTTAATCCAAAGCAACTAACTAAATATATGAGTTTGAGATGGATGTGGAGAGTTTAAAAGCCACTTATACCCATTTTTTTCCCAAAACAGGTTAAAACCAAGAAAACATTGCTTAGAAGCACTAAACAGCTTTGTTAGTGTTTCTGGGGTTAAAATGTGTCTTAATCCAATGCAACTAACTAATTATAAGATTTTGAGATAGATGTGGATAGTTTAAAAGCCACTTATACACATTTTGTCCCAAAACAGGCTAAAACCAAGAAAACATTGCTTAGAAGCTGTAAACAGTTATGTTAGTGTTTCTGGGGTTAAAATGTGTCTTAATCCAATGCAAATGACTAATTATAAGAGTTTGAGATTGATGTGGAGAGTTTAAAAGCCACTTATACCCATTTTGTCCCAAAACAGGCTAAAACCAAGAAAACATTGCCTAGAAGCTATAAACAGCTTTGTTAGTGTTTCTGGGGTTAAAATGTGTCATAATCCAATGCAGCTGACTAGTTATAAGAGTTTGAGATGGATGTGGAGAGTTTAAAAGCAACTTATACACATTTTGTCCCAAAACAGGCTAAAACCAAGAAAACATTGCTTAGAAGCTCTAAACAGCTTTGTTAGTGTTTCTGGGGTTAAAATATGTCTTAATCCAAAGCAACTAACTAAATATATGAGTTTGAGATGGATGTGGAGAGTTTAAAAGCCACTTATACCCATTTTGTCCCAAAACAGGTTAAAACCAAGAAAACATTGCTTAGAAGCACTAAACAGCTTTGTTAGTGTTTCTGGGGTTAAAATGTGTCTTAATCCAATGCAACTTACTAATTATAAGAGTTTGAGATTGATGTGGAGAGTTTAAAAGCCACTTATACCCATTTTGTCCGAAAACAGGCTAAAACCAAGAAAACATTGCTTAGAAGCTCTAAACAGCTTTGTTAGTGTTTCTGGGGTTAAAATGTGTCTTAATCCAAAGCAACTAACTAAATATATGAGTTTGAGATGGATGTGGAGAGTTTAAAAGCCACTTATACCTATTTTGTCCCAAAACAGGTTAAAACCAAGAAAACATTGCTTAGAAGCACTAAACAGCTTTGTTAGTGTTTCTGGGGTTAAAATGTGTCTTAATCCAATGCAACTAACTAATTATAAGAGTTTGAGATAGATGTGGATAGTTTAAAAGCCACTTATACACATTTTGTTCCAAAACAGGCTAAAACTAAGAAAACATTGCTTAGAAGCTGAAAACAGTTATGTTAGTGTTTCTGGGGTTAAAATGTGTCTTAATCCAATGCAAATGATTAATTATAAGAGTTTGAGATTGATGTGGAGAGTTTAAAAGCCACTTATACCCATTTTGTCCCAAAACAGGCTAAAACCAAGAAAACATTGCCTAGAAGCTATAAACAGCTTTGTTAGTGTTTCTGGGGTTAAAATGTGTCTTAATCCAATGCAGCTGACTAGTTATAAGAGTTTGAGACGGATGTGGAGAGTTTAAAAGCCACTTATACCCATTTTGTACCAAAACAGGCTAAAACCAAGAAAACATTGCTTAGAAGAACTAAATAGCTTTGTTAGTGTTTCTGGGGTTAAAATGTATCTTAATCCAATGCAACTAACTAATAATAAGAGTTTGAGATAGATGTGGAGAGTTTAAAAGCCACTTATACACATTTTGTCCCAAAACAGGCTAAAACCAAGAAAACATTGCTTAGAAGCTGTAAACAGCTATGTTAGTGTTTCTGGGGTTAAAATATGTCTTAATCCAATGCAAATGACTATTTATAAGAGATTGAGATTGATGTGGACTGTTTAAAAGCCACTTATACCCATTTTGTCCCAAAACAGGCTAAAACCAAGAAAACATTGCCTAGAAGCTGTAAACAGTTTTGTTAGTGTTTCTAGGGTTAAAATGTGTCTTAATCCAATACAACTAACTAATTATAAGAGTTTGAGATAGATGTGGATAGTTTAAAAGCCACTTATACCCATTTTGTACCAAAACAGGCTAAAACCAAGAAAACATTGCTTAGAAGAACTAAACAGCTTTGTTAGTGTTTCTGGGGTTAAAATGTATCTTAATCCAATGCAACTAACTAATAATAAGAGTTTGAGATAGATGTGGAGAGTTTAAAAGCCACTTATACCCATTTTGTCCCAAAAAGGCTAAAACCAAGAAAACATTGCTTAGAAGCACTAAACAGCTTTGTTAGTGTTTCTGGGGTTATAATGTGTGTTTATCCAAAGCAACTGACTAATTATATGAGTTTGAGATGGATGTGGAGAGTTTCAAAGCCACTTATACCCATTTTGTCCCAAAGCAGGTTAAAACCAAAAAAAACATTGCTTAGAAGCACTAAACAGCTTTGTTAGTGTTTCTGGGGTTAAAATGTGTCTTAATCCAATGCAACTTACTAATTATAAGAGTTTGAGATAGATGTGGAGAGTTTAAAAGCCACTTATACCCATTTTGTCCCAAAACAGGCTAAAACCAAGAAAACATTGCTTAGAAGCTCTAAACAGCTTTGTTAGTGTTTCTGGGGTTAAAATGTGTCTTAATCCAAAGCAACTGACTAAATATATGAGTTTGAGATGGATGTGGAGAGTTTAAAAGCCACTTATACCCATTTTGTCCCAAAACAGGTTAAAACCAAGAAAACATTGCTTAGAAGCACAAAACAGCTTTGTTAGTGTTTCTGGGGTTAAAATGTGTCTTAATCCAATGCAACTAACTAATTATAAGAGTTTGAGATAGATGTGGACAGTTTAAAAGCCACTTATACACATTTTGTCCATAAACATGCTAAAACCAAGAAAACATTGCTTAGAAGCTGTAAACAGCTATGTTAGTGTTTCTAGGGTTAAAATGTGTCTTAATCCAATGCAAATGACTAATTATAAGAGTTTGAGATTGATGTGGAAAGTTTAAAAGCCACTTATACCCATTTTGTCCCAAAACAGGCTAAAACCAAGAAAACATTGCCTAGAAGCTATAAACAGCTTTGTTAGTGTTTCTGGGGTTAAAATGTGTCTTAATCCAATGCAGCTGACTAGTTATAAGAGTTTGAGATGGATGTGGAGAGTTTAAAAGCCACTTATACCCATTTTGTACCAAAACAGGCTAAAACCAAGAAAACATTGCTTAGAAGAACTAAACAGCTTTGTTAGTGTTTCTGGGGTTAAAATGTATCTTAATCCAATGCAACTAACTAATAATAAGAGTTTGAGATAGATGTGGAGAGTTTAAAAGCCACTTATACACATTTTGTCCCAAAACAAGCTAAAACCAAGAAAACATTGCTTAGAAGCTGTAAACAGCTATGTTAGTGTTTCTGGGGTTAAAATGTGTCTTAATCCAATGCAAATGACTAATTATAAGAGTTTGAGATTGATGTGGAAAGTTTAAAAGCCACTTATACCCATTTTGTCCCAAAACAGGCTAAAACCAAGAAAACATTGCCTAGAAGCTATAAACAGCTTTGTTAGTGTTTCTGGGGTTAAAATGTGTCTTAATCCAATGCAGCTGACTAGTTATAAGAGTTTGAGATGGATGTGGAGAGTTTAAAAGCCACTTATACCCATTTTGTACCAAAACAGGCTAAAACCAAGAAAACATTGCTTAGAAGCACTAAACAGCTTTGTTAGTGTTTCTGGGGTTAAAATGTGTCTTAATCCAATGCAACTAACTAATAATAAGAGTTTGAGATAGATGTGGATAGTTTAAAAGCCACTTATACCCATTTTGTCCCAAAACAGGTTAAAACCAAGAAAACATTGCTTAGAAGCACTAAACAGCTTTGTTAGTGTTTATGGGGTTAAAATGTGTCTTAATCCAATGCAACTTACTAATTATAAGAGTTTGAGATAGATGTGGAGAGTTTAAAAGCCACTTATACCCATTTTGTCCCAAAACAGGCTAAAACCAAGAAAACATTGCTTAGAAGCTCTAAACAGCTTTGTTAGTGTTTCTGGGGTTAAAATGTGTCTTAATCCAAAGCAACTAACTAAATATATGAGTTTGAGATGGATGTGGAGAGTTTAAAAGCCACTTATACCCATTTTTTTCCCAAAACAGGTTAAAACCAAGAAAACATTGCTTAGAAGCACTAAACAGCTTTGTTAGTGTTTCTGGGGTTAAAATGTGTCTTAATCCAATGCAACTAACTAATTATAAGAGTTTGAGATAGATGATAGTTTAAAAGCCACTTATACACATTTTGTCCCAAAACAGGCTAAAACCAAGAAAACATTGCTTAGAAGCTGTAAACAGTTATGTTAGTGTTTCTGGGGTTAAAATGTGTCTTAATCCAATGCAAATGACTAATTATAAGAGTTTGAGATTGATGTGGAGAGTTTAAAAGCCACTTATACCCATTTTGTCCCAAAACAGGCTAAAACCAAGAAAACATTGCCTAGAAGCTATAAACAGCTTTGTTAGTGTTTCTGAGGTTAAAATGTGTCTTAATCCAATGCAGCTGACTAGTTATAAGAGTTTGAGATGGATGTGGAGAGTTTAAAAGCCACTTATACACATTTTGTCCCAAAACAGGCTAAAACCAAGAAAACATTGCTTAGAAGCTCTAAACAGCTTTGTTAGTGTTTCTGGGGTTAAAATGTGTCTTAATCCAAAGCAACTAACTAAATATATGAGTTTGAGATAGATGTGGAGAGTTTAAAAGCCACTTATACCCAGTTTGTCCCAAAACAGGTTAAAACCAAGAAAACATTGCTTAGAAGCACTAAACAGCTTTGTTAGTGTTTCTGGGGTTAAAATGTGTCTTAATCCAATGCAACTAACTAATTATAAGAGTTTGAGATAGATGTGGATAGTTTAAAAGCCACTTATACACATTTTGTCCCAAAACAGGCTAAAACTAAGAAAACATTGCTTAGAAGCTGTAAACAGTTATGTTAGTGTTTCTGGGGTTAAAAAGTGTCTTAATCCAATGCAAATGACTAATTATAAGAGTTTGAGATTGATGTGGAGAGTTTAAAAGCCACTTATACCCATTTTGTCCCAACACAGGCTAAAACCAAGAAAACATTGCCTAGAAGCTATAAACAGCTTTGTTAGTGTTTCTGGGGTTAAAATGTGTCTTAATCCAATGCAGCTGACTAGTTATAAGAGTTTGAGATGGATGTGGAGAGTTTAAAAGCCACTTATACCCATTTTGTACCAAAACAGGCTAAAACCAAGAAAACATTGCTTAGAAGAACTAAACAGCTTTGTTAGTGTTTCTGGGGTTAAAATGTATCTTAATCCAATGCAACTAACTAATAATAAGAGTTTGAGATAGATGTGGAGAGTTTAAAAGCCACTTATACACATTTTGTCCCAAAACAAGCTAAAACCAAGAAAACATTGCTTAGAAGCTGTAAACAGCTATGTTAGTGTTTCTGGGGTTAAAATATGTCTTAATCCAATGCAAATGACTAATTATAAGAGATTGAGATTGATGTGGAGAGTTTAAAAGCCACTTATACCCATTTTGTCCCAAAACAGGCTAAAACCAAGAAAACATTGCCTAGAAGCTGTAAACAGTTTTGTTAGTGTTTCTAGGGTTAAAATGTGTCTTAATCCAATGCAACTGACTAATTGTAAGAGTTTGAGATGGATGTGGAGAGTTTAAAAGCCTCTTATACACATTTTGTTCCAAAACAGGCTAAAACCAAGAAAACATTGCTTAGAACCACTAAACAGCTTTGTTAGTGTTTCTGGGGTTAAAATGTGTCTTAATCCAATACAACTAACTAATTATAAGAGTTTGAGATAGATGTGGATAGTTTAAAAGCCACTTATACACATTTTGTCCCAAAAGAGGCTAAAACCAAGAAAACATTGCTTAGAAGCTGTAAACAGCTATGTTAGTATTTCTGGGGATAAAATGTGTCTTAATCAAATGCAAATGACTAATTATAAGAGTTTGATATTGATGTGGAGAGTTTAAAAGCCACTTTTACCCATTTTGTCCCAAAACAGGCTAAAACCAAGAAAACATTGCCTAGAAGCACTAAACAGCTTTGTTAGTGTTTCTGGGGTTAAAATGTGTGTTTATCCAAAGCAACTGACTAATTATATGAGTTTGAGATGGATGTGGAGAGTTTCAAAGCCACTTATACCCATTTTGTCCCAAAGCAGGTTTAAACCAAAAAAAACATTGCTTAGAAGCACTAAACAGTTTTGTTAGTGTTTCTGGGGTTAAAATGTGTCTTAATCCAATGCAACTTACTAATTATAAGAGTTTGAGATAGATGTGGAGAGTTTAAAAGCCACTTATACCCATTTTGTCCCAAAACAGACTAAAACCAAGAAAACATTGCTTAGAAGCACAAAACAGCTTTGTTAGTGTTTCTGGGGTTAAAATGTGTCTTACTCCAATACAACTAACTAATTATAATAGTTTGAGATAGATGTGGATAGTTTAAAAGCCACTTATACACATTTTGTCCCAAAAGAGGCTAAAACCAAGAAAACATTGCTTAGAAGCTGTAAACAGCTATGTTAGTATTTCTGGGGTTAAAATGTGTCTTAATCAAATGCAAATGACTAATTATAAGAGTTTGATATTGATGTGGAGAGTTTAAAAGCCACTTTTACCCATTTTGTCCCAAAACAGGCTAAAACCAAGAAAACATTGCCTAGAAGCACTAAACAGCTTTGTTAGTGTTTCTGGGGTTATAATGTGTGTTTATCCAAAGCATTGACTAATTATATGAGTTTGAGATGGATGTGGAGAGTTTCAAAGCCACTTATACCCATTTTGTCCCAAAGCAGGTTAAAACCAAAAAAAACATTGCTTAGAAGCACTAAACAGCTTTGTTAGTGTTTCTGGGGTTAAAATGTGTCTTAATCCAATGCAACTTACTAATTATAAGAGTTTGAGATAGATGTGGAGAGTTTAAAAGCCACTTATACCCATTTTGTCCCAAAACAGGCTAAAACCAAGAAAACATTGCTTAGAAGCTCTAAACAGCTTTGTTAGTGTTTCTGGGGTTAAAATGTGTCTTAATCCAACGAAACTGACTAAATATATGAGTTTGAGATGGATGTGGAGAGTTTAAAAGCCACTTATACCCATTTTGTCCCAAAACAGGTTAAAACCAAGAAAACATTGCTTAGAAGCACAAAACAGCTTTGTTAGTGTTTCTGGGGTTAAAATGTGTCTTAATCCAATGCAACTAACTAATTATAAGAGTTTGAGATAGATGTGGACAGTTTAAAAGCCACTTATACACATTTTGTCCATAAACATGCTAAAACCAAGAAAACATTGCTTAGAAGCTGTAAACAGCTATGTTAGTGTTTCTGGGGTTAAAATGTGTCTTAATCCAATGCAAATGACTAATTATAAGAGTTTGAGATTGATGTGGAAAGTTTAAAAGCCACTTATACCCATTTTGTCCCAAAACAGGCTAAAACCAAGAAAACATTGCCTAGAAGCTATAAACAGCTTTGTTAAAGTTTCTGGGGTTAAAATGTGTCTTAATCCAATGCAGCTGACTAGTTATAAGAGTTTGAGATGGATGTGGAGAGTTTAAAAGCCACTTATACCCATTTTGTACCAAAACAGGCTAAAACCAAGAAAACATTGCTTAGAAGAACTAAACAGCTTTGTTAGTGTTTCTGGGGTTAAAATGTATCTTAATCCAATGCAACTAACTAATAATAAGAGTTTGAGATAGATGTGGAGAGTTTAAAAGCCACTTATACCCATTTTGTCCCAAAAAGGCTAAAACCAAGAAAACATTGCTTAGAAGCACTAAACAGCTTTGTTAGTGTTTCTGGGGTTAAAATGTGTCTTAATCCAATGCAACTAACTAATTATAAGAGTTTGAGAGAGATGTGGATAGTTTAAAAGCCACTTATACCCATTTTGTCCCAAAACAGGTTAAAACCAAGAAAACATTGCTTAGAAGCACTAAACAGCTTTATTAGTGTTTCTGGGGTTAAAATGTGTCTTAATCCAATGCAACTAACTAATTGTAAGAGTTTGAGATAGATGTGGATAGTTTAAAAGCCACTTATACACATTTTGTCCCAAAAGAGGCTAAAACCAAAAAAACATTGCTTAGAAGCTATAAACAGCTTTGTTAGTGTTTCTGGGGTTAAAATGTGTCTTAATCCAATGCAGCTGACTAGTTATAAGAGTTTGAGATGGATGTGGAGAGTTTAAAAGCCACTTATACACATTTTGTCCCAAAACAGGCTAAAACCAAGAAAACATTGCTTAGAAGCTGTAAACAGCTATGTTAGTGTTTCTGGGGTTAAAATATGTCTTAATCCAATGCAAATGACTAATTATAAGAGATTGAGATTGATGTGGAGAGTTTAAAAGCCACTTATACCCATTTTGTCCCAAAACAGGCTAAAACCAAGAAAACATTGCCTAGAAGCTGTAAACAGTTTTGTTAGTGTTTCTAGGCTTAAAATGTGTGTTTATCCAAAGCAACTGACTAATTATATGAGTTTGAGATGGATGTGGAGAGTTTCAAAGCCACTTATACCCATTTTGTCCCAAAGCAGGTTTAAACCAAAAAAAACATTGCTTAGAAGCACTAAACAGCTTTGTTAGTGTTTCTGGGGTTAAAATGTGTCTTAATCCAATGCAACTGACTAATTGTAAGAGTTTGAGATGGATGTGGAGAGTTTAAAAGCCTCTTATACACATTTTGTTCCAAAACAGGCTAAAACCAAGAAAACATTGCTTAGAACCACTAAACAGCTTTGTTAGTGTTTCTGGGGTTAAAATGTGTCTTAATCCAATACAACTAACTAATTATAAGAGTTTGAGATAGATGTGGATAGTTTAAAAGCCACTTATACACATTTTGTCCCAAAAGAGGCTAAAACCAAGAAAACATTGCTTAGAAGCTGTAAACAGCTATGTTAGTATTTCTGGGGTTCAAATGTGTCTTAATCAAATGCAAATGACTAATTATAAGAGTTTGATATTGATGTGGAGAGTTTAAAAGCCACTTTTACCCATTTTGTCCCAAAACAGGCTAAAACCAAGAAAACATTGCCTAGAAGCACTAAACAGCTTTGTTAGTGTTTCTGGGGTTAAATTGTGTGTTTATCCAAAGCAACTGACTAATTATATGAGTTTGAGATGGATGTGGAGAGTTTCAAAGCCACTTATACCCATTTTGTCCCAAAGCAGGTTAAAACCAAAAAAAACATTGCTTAGAAGCACTAAACAGCTTTGTTAGTGTTTCTGGGGTTAAAATGTGTCTTAATCCAAAGCAACTTACTAATTATAAGAGTTTGAGATAGATGTGGAGAGTTTAAAAGCCACTTATACCCATTTTGTCCCAAAACAGGCTAAAACCAAGAAAACATTGCTTAGAAGCTCTAAACAGCTTTGTTAGTGTTTCTGGGGTTAAAATGTGTCTTAATCCAAAGCAACTGACTAAATATATGAGTTTGAGATGGATGTGGAGAGTTTAAAAGCCACTTATACCCATTTTGTCCCAAAACAGGTTAAAACCAAGAAAACATTGCTTAGAAGCACAAAATAGCTTTGTTAGTGTTTCTGGGGTTAAAATGTGTCTTAATCCAATGCAACTAACTAATTATAAGAGTTTGAGATAGATGTAGATAGTTTAAAAGCCACTTATACACATTTTGTCCCAAAACATGCTAAAACCAAGAAAACATTGCTTAGAAGCTGTAAACAGCTGTGTTAGTGTTTCTGGGGTTAAAATGTGTCTTAATCCAATGCAAATGACTAATTATAAGAGTTTGAGATTGATGTGGAGAGTTTAAAAGCCACTTATACCCATTTTGTCCCAAAACAGGCTAAAACCAAGAAAACATTGCCTAGAAACTATAAACAGCTTTGTTAGTGTTTCTGGGGTTAAAATGTGTCTTAATCCAATGCAGCTGACTAGTTATAAGAGTTTGAGATGGATGTGGAGAGTTTAAAAGCCACTTATACCCATTTTGTACCAAAACAGGCTAAAACCAAGAAAACATTGCTTAGAAGAACTAAACAGCTTTGTTAGTGTTTCTGGGGATAAAATGTATCTTAATCCAATGCAACTAACTAATAATAAGAGTTTCAGATAGATGTGGAGAGTTTAAAAGCCACTTATACCCATTTTGTCCCAAAAAGGCTAAAACCTCTGAAATGGGACACCACCGTCCGTACGGCCGTACGGACGTCCGTACTGTTATCAAAGTGGGCCGTCCGTACAACCATCGAGGATATCAGGTCCAGCCCATCAGTGAGAGCCTCCAACGGTCACAAGCCTTCGAGATCCTTCCTCCTTCATAACCGTTGACAAGCTGTGCAAGTGGAAGGGAAAGGAAGATCACATGTTGTGATTAAGGAGGTGTCACTATCTCCATTTGTAAATGTGTATAGCATCTTAGAGGAATATTCTTGTATGTATGACTATAATAAGGATGTAACTAGGTTACTAATAAAGTAAGAAGAGAAAATATCTCTTTCTCCTATTCTCTCCATACGCCTACTCTCTTCCCTTCTCTATCCGATCTCTATTCTTAGTTACTCTCAAATCTCTCTAATTTAAAACTTACATGGTATCAGAGCAGATTGTTCCTGTTCTTTGACTTCATCTCCATCACAATCTTCCGCATTCTCTCTATCTTGTGCTTTCAAATCTCTTTGTTCCCAAAATTTCTGTTAACCGTTGGGTAAACACCTAAACCACCGAATTCATCATGGAGAACACCAAAACTATGATTGTTCCGGTTACTCTCAAGGGAGAGAACTACTTACTGTGGGCTAGAACCACGAAGACAGCCCTATGCGGCCGAGGACTTTGGTCCCATGTTGAAGCGAGTGAGGCTCCAAGTGGCGAGGCCACCAAAGACGACAAGGATCTTGTCGCAGACGAAAGGAACAAGTGGTTTCAAGAAGACCAAGGAGTCCTAGCCATTATTCAAAACTCCCTAGATGCCCCCATCCTTGAAGCTTACTCCTATTGCGAAACTGCAAAGGACTTATGGGACACTCTTAAGAATGTCTTTGGAAATGTTACTAACGTGAACCGGATCTTCGAGATTAAGAGAACCATCAACAATCTCAACCAGGAAGACATGGAGTTCACTAAACACTTTGGAAAGTTTAGGTCACTTTGGGCTGAACTAGAGATGCTCCGGCAGGCGACCGTAGATCCAGCCATCTTGAACGAAAGGCGTGAACAAGATAAAGTGTTCGGCTTACTCTTAACGTTGAACCCCTCCTACAACGACCTTATCAAGCATATCCTACGATCTGACAAGCTTCCTAGCCTAGACGACGTATGTAACCAAATTCAAAAGGAACATGGTTCCATGGGGCTATTCGGAGGCAAAGGGGAGTTAATAACTGTCAACAAGGTGGAAATGGCATCGGCTAACCGAGGATACTACAAGCCGGACGACAAGAATCCACCAGTATGTGAACATTGTAAGAAAGTGGGTCACTTCAAGAGCCGCTGCTGGATCCTTCACCCACACCTTCGCCGTGGAGGACCAAACCGTGGAGGACCACCAAGAGCCCATCAAGCCGCTGTAATGGGAGAAACACCAACCGAACCATCCCAACAAGCTACTGCACTCACGGCGTCCTCCGAGCTGGTGAGGAAGTCCGACCTTGATGCGCTCATCAAAGCCCTCAAGGAGGCCTCCGGTAAATCTTTTCTCGCCCTAAACAAAACTAAACCTCTTATTGTTGACTCCGGTGCATCTCATCACATGATTAGTGATTCTAGATTAATAAGTGATATTACACCGGCAAATGGTAATGTTGTTATAGCTAATGGCGAGAAGGTACCGGTTAAAGGTGTAGGAAATTTGAAATTGTTTGACAAAGTAACCAAGGCTTTTTATATGCCAACTTTCACATCAAATTTACTATCCGTTAAGAGAGCTACCACTGATTTGAATTGTTATGCAATATTTAGTCCTAACAAGGTTCATTTTCAGGATATTGAAACAAGTAAAGTTCTTGGACAAGGAGGTTCTAAGGATGATCTCTATGTGCTTGAGGACTTGAATCTATCTTCTACTTCTGCATCTTGTTTTAAATCGGTTGTTGTTAAACCTAATGACTCTATTCTTCATGCTAGATTAGGACATCCTCACACTAGAGCCTTAACCTTGATGTTTCCTAGTATTTCTTTTAAAAATGATGAATGTGAGGCTTGTATCCTTGGTAAACATTGCAAAACTGTTTTTCCTAAATCTATTACTATGTATGAAAACTGTTTTGATTTAGTCCATTCTGATGTTTGGACATCTCCTTGCCTTTCTAGAGAAAATCAAAAGTATTTTGTTATTTTTATTGATGAAAAATCGAAATATACTTGGTTGACCTTACTCCCTTCTAAGGATAGAGTTCTTGAGGCCTTTACTAATTTCCAAAATTATGTTACTAACCACTATCATGCAAAGATTAAAATTTTGAGATCAGATAATGGTGGAGAATACACAAGTCATGCCTTTAAACAACATCTAGCCAAACATGGAATTCTTCACCAAACTAGTTGCCCATACACACCACAACAAAATGGAGTGGCTGAGAGGAAGAATAGGCATCTCATGGAGGTTGCAAGGTCTATGATGTTCCATACAACGGTTCCAAAGCGTTTTTGGGGTGATGCTGTCCTTACGGCCTGTTACCTTATTAATCGCACACCAACGAAGATCCTTAATGACATATCCCCATTTGAGGTATTAAACAAGGCTAAACCTACATTTGACCATCTAAGGGTGTTTGGTTGTGTTTGTTATGTGTTGCGACCAGGTGAACTACGAGACAAACTCGATGCCAAGAGTGTTAAGAGCATGTTTATCGGCTACTCCACAACACAAAAGGGCTATAAGTGCTATGATCCGGCGACAAGGAGAGTTCTCATATCTCGTGATGTCAAGTTTGTGGAGACAAAAGGATTCTATGACGAGCCCAACTGGGATGAACTACGTAACCTATCAACCACCCCATCGGATCGAACGCGGAACCTACGTGTCATCCTTGAGCGGCTAGGCATTGAAAACGATCGGGCCGCCAATGATCCTGCCGAGCCAACTGAACCTTCTGTCCCATCTACTGATCCTGTTCCTGTCGAGCCAAATGCACCAGAAACATCTATGGAAGATCATGGTACCGCGGACTCCGGACACGGACACGGACACGGACACGGACACGGACACGGACACGGACATGGACATGGACACGGACACGGACACGGACATGGACACGGACACGGACACGGACACGGACACGGACACGGTACCACGGACACGGACACGGACACAGTACCATTCACGGAACCGGAAGTTCCAGTCAGTGCTGAGTCCGAGGCTGGGCCTATCGTTCCTCTCCGACGAAGTCAGCGCATCAAGTTTCACCCCAACAACTGGACGAACACTCGAGTGTACTACAACAACATGGCCGTCGCGCACCCAATTCAGGCCGTATGTTCACTTGCTCATCTCCCGATTGATCATCAAGTCTTTCTTGGCCACATTGATGCGAACTGGATTCCCCAGACCTATGCTGAGGCCAAGGACCACAAGGAATGGCAAGATGCGATCAACGCTGAAAACACGGCCATGGTCCAAAACCGTACGTGGGATGAAGCCGATTTGCCCAACGGCAAGAAGGCCGTTACCTCGCGTTATATCTTCACCATCAAATACAAGAGCAATGGTGAGATCGAACGCTACAAAGCCCGGCTTGTTGCACGAGGATTCACACAAACGTATGGGGAGGACTATCTTGATACGTTTGCTCCGGTGGCCAAGCTTCACACCGTTCGAGTCGTTCTCTCTCTTACCACCAACCTCGATTGGGAACTTTGGCAAATGGATGTTAAGAACGCCTTCTTGCAAGGAGAGCTTGAAGACGAAGTGTATATGCGGCCACCACCGGGCTTAGAAGACACCATTAGTCCGGGCAAGGTGTTAAAACTCAACAAAGGAATCTATGGCCTAAAACAGTCTCCAAGAGCATGGTACCACAAGCTAAGCACCACTCTCCTTGACAAAGGATTCCGAAAATCCGAGGCTGATCATACTCTATTCACGCTAACAAGCACAAAAGGTATAATAGTCATTCTAGTGTATGTTGATGATATCATCATCACTGGAAGTGACTCGGTAGGTATTCAAACCACTAAAACCTTTTTGAAATCAGTTTTTGATATTAAAGACCTTGGAGAGTTGAAATATTTTCTTGGGATAGAAGTTTACAGATCGGATAAAGGTCTATTCTTGTCACAAAGGAAATATGCACTTGACTTGTTGAGTGAAACAGGAAAATTAGGTTCAAAAGCGGTGTCTACACCCCTTGAAGAGAACTACAAGGCCGGAGGACAGGGGGAGCTTGATACAGCTCCGTTCAAGGACGTTAGCCTATACCGGCGCCTAGTAGGTAAGCTTATCTACTTAACGATCACACGACCTGATATTTGTTTTGCTGTGAACCAGGCCAGCCAGCATATGAAGAACCCAACGATCCATCATTGGAACATGGTGACACGAATCCTCAAGTACATCAAAGGCTCACCGGGACAAGGCATTTGGATGGGACGCAATAAGAACACCGAACTAGTGGGCTATTGCGATGCTGACTATGCCGGAGATCGAGAGGACCGCCGCTCAACTACAGGCTACTGCACGTTCCTTGGTGGTAACTTGGTCACTTGGAAGAGCAAGAAGCAAAAGGTCGTATCACTTTCAAGTGCGGAGTCCGAGTATAGAGCTATGAGGAAACTAACAACGGAACTGATGTGGTTAAAGGCACTCCTCAAGGATCTTGGAATTGAATCACCGAAACCAATCACTATGCATTGTGATAATGAAGCCGCCATCCATATCGCCACCAATTCAGTGTTTCATGAGAGAACCAAGCATATTGAAGTCGATTGTCATAAAGTTAGAGAGCAAATCAAGCTTGGGGTTGTCCTACCATGTCATACCGAAAGCAAAGAACAACTGGCTGACATCCTCACCAAAGCAGCAAGCCCACAAGTGTGTGAATACATTCACTCGAAGCTTGGCCTCATAGACCTTACTCGGCCATGAGATCCTAAATCGGCACCTACACTCTTTTTCCCTTGTGTATAGTTTTTCCCAAGTGGTTTTCTATACTAAGGTTTTTAATGAGGTGGGTGCCCATTTAGTCAAGCTTGATCCATGGCCTTAGTCAAGCTTGAGGGGGAGTCTAAAATGGGACACCACCGTCCGTACGGCCGTACGGACGTCCGTACTGTTATCAAAGTGGGCCGTCCGTACAACCATCGAGGATATCAGGTCCAGCCCATCAGTGAGAGCCTCCAACGGTCACAAGCCTTCGAGATCCTTCCTCCTTCATAACCGTTGACAAGCTGTGCAAGTGGAAGGGAAAGGAAGATCACATGTTGTGATTAAGGAGGTGTCACTATCTCCATTTGTAAATGTGTATAGCATCTTAGAGGAATATTCTTGTATGTATGACTATAATAAGGATGTAACTAGGTTACTAATAAAGTAAGAAGAGAAAATATCTCTTTCTCCTATTCTCTCCATACGCCTACTCTCTTCCCTTCTCTATCCGATCTCTATTCTTAGTTACTCTCAAATCTCTCTAATTTAAAACTTACAAAACCAAGAAAACATTGCTTAGAAGCACTAAACAGCTTTGTTAGTGTTTCTGGGGTTAAAATGTGTCTTAATCCAATGCAACTAACTAATTATAAGAGTTTGAGATAGATGTGGATAGTTTAAAAGCCACTTATACACATTTTGTCCCAAAAGAGGCTAAAACCAAGAAAACATTGCTTAGAAGCTGTAAACAGCTATGTTAGTATTTCTGGGGTTCAAATGTGTCTTAATCAAATGCAAATGACTAATTATAAGAGTTTGATATTGATGTGGAGAGTTTAAAAGCCACTTTTACCCATTTTGTCCCAAAACAGGCTAAAACCAAGAAAACATTGCCTAGAAGCACTAAACAGCTTTGTTAGTGTTTCTGGGGTTAAATTGTGTGTTTATCCAAAGCAACTGACTAATTATATGAGTTTGAGATGGATGTGGAGAGTTTCAAAGCCACTTATACCCATTTTGTCCCAAAGCAGGTTAAAACCAAAAAAAACATTGCTTAGAAGCACTAAACAGCTTTGTTAGTGTTTCTGGGGTTAAAATGTGTCTTAATCCAAAGCAACTTACTAATTATAAGAGTTTGAGATAGATGTGGAGAGTTTAAAAGCCACTTATACCCATTTTGTCCCAAAACAGGCTAAAACCAAGAAAACATTGCTTAGAAGCTCTAAACAGCTTTGTTAGTGTTTCTGGGGTTAAAATGTGTCTTAATCCAAAGCAACTGACTAAATATATGAGTTTGAGATGGATGTGGAGAGTTTAAAAGCCACTTATACCCATTTTGTCCCAAAACAGGTTAAAACCAAGAAAACATTGCTTAGAAGCACAAAATAGCTTTGTTAGTGTTTCTGGGGTTAAAATGTGTCTTAATCCAATGCAACTAACTAATTATAAGAGTTTGAGATAGATGTAGATAGTTTAAAAGCCACTTATACACATTTTGTCCCAAAACATGCTAAAACCAAGAAAACATTGCTTAGAAGCTGTAAACAGCTGTGTTAGTGTTTCTGGGGTTAAAATGTGTCTTAATCCAATGCAAATGACTAATTATAAGAGTTTGAGATTGATGTGGAGAGTTTAAAAGCCACTTATACCCATTTTGTCCCAAAACAGGCTAAAACCAAGAAAACATTGCCTAGAAACTATAAACAGCTTTGTTAGTGTTTCTGGGGTTAAAATGTGTCTTAATCCAATGCAGCTGACTAGTTATAAGAGTTTGAGATGGATGTGGAGAGTTTAAAAGCCACTTATACCCATTTTGTACCAAAACAGGCTAAAACCAAGAAAACATTGCTTAGAAGAACTAAACAGCTTTGTTAGTGTTTCTGGGGATAAAATGTATCTTAATCCAATGCAACTAACTAATAATAAGAGTTTCAGATAGATGTGGAGAGTTTAAAAGCCACTTATACCCATTTTGTCCCAAAAAGGCTAAAACCAAGAAAACATTGCTTAGAAGCACTAAACAGCTTTGTTAGTGTTTCTGGGGTTAAAATGTGTCTTAATCCAATGCAACTAACTAATTATAAGAGTTTGAGATAGATGTGGATAGTTTAAAAGCCACTTATACCCATTTTGTCCCAAAACAGATTAAAACCAAGAAAACATTGCTTAGAAGCACTAAACAGCTTTGTTAGTGTTTCTGGGGTTAAAATGTGTCTTAATCAAATGCAACTAACTAATTATAAGAGTTTGAGATAGATGTGGATAGTTTAAAAGCCACATATACACATTTTGTCCCAAAAGAGGCTAAAACCAAGAAAACATTGCTTAGAAGCTGTAAACAGCTATGTTAGCATTTCTGGGGTTAAAATGTGTCTTAATCCAATGCAACTGACTAATTATAAGAGTTTGAGATGGATGTGGAGAGTTTAAAAGCCTCTTATACCCATTTTGTCCCAAAACAGGCTAAAACCAAGAAAACATTGCTTAGAAGCACTAAACAGCTTTGTTAGTGTTTCTGGGGTTAAAATGTGTCTTAATCCAATACAACTAACTAATTATAAGAGTTTGAGATAGATGTGGATAGTTTAAAAGCCACTTATACACATTTTGTCCCAAAAGAGGCTAAAACCAAGAAAACATTGCTTAGAAGCTGTAAACAGCTATGTTAGTATTTCTGGGGTTAAAATGTGTCTTAATCAAATGCAAATGACTAATTATAAGAGTTTGATATTGATGTGGAGAGTTTAAAAGCCACTTTTACCCATTTTGTTCCAAAACAGGCTAAAACCAAGAAAACATTGCTTAGAAGCACTAAACAGCTTTGTTAGTGTTTCTGGGGTTAAAATGTGTCTTAATCCAATACAACTAACTAATTATAAGAGTTTGAGATAGATGTGGATAGTTTAAAAGCCACTTATACACATTTTGTCCCAAAAGAGGCTAAAACCAAGAAAACATTGCTTAGAAGCTGTAAACAGCTATGTTAGTATTTCTGATATGATTTCCCCTAGGATTGGACTCTGTTGAAGGCTGATAACCGAGTGACAGGTGATGTGGATGGAATGTGATGATGAACGGATGGTTTTGGGTGATGATGTGTGAAGATCGAAGGAAGAAAATAACGGTTTGATGGAGATAGATGTTTAGGTGGTTGTATGGAACGAAACAAGTGAAGAGCTTCTATGTCACAAAGTGTTTAGAAACCCAGAATTCAAGAACGCATTCAAGAAATCAAATTGAGGAAGAAAGATCAACAATTCATGTCACAACATCATTCTTCGCTAAAAAACAAAGGAGGCGTGGCTGTGGGTTTTATAATTAACCCTAGGCTCGACACTCCAAACAGCAGGAAGTTAAAAATAAAACAACAAAATGTTTTAAGGAAATAAGAAAACAGCAAAACGTCTAAGTGACTTGTAGTAGTACAGAAGTCACTTGAACTAGTACAGAAGTACATTATTCCCCATTGGTAATGACTTCTAGATAACTCGACGTAGTGATCCATTTGCCTCATTAAAAACCATGCTGAGAAAACCCATTGGGACAAAACTCAGCTATGGGAAAAAGAGTACAAACTTCTCACCTAAGTTACCTAGTCATCATTACCGGGTGAAGTCTTCAGGTTGGATATGTTGAAGACTTGGATCCTTGGTAGGTTGAATGACCCGTCACCATGAGTGCATGAGCTTCCTTGGCCCTCTCCTTAGCTCTTGAACGAGTGATCCTTCCCACCACCTCCGGTGGCTCTGCAGCCTCTGGCTCCTTGCTTGCCACGATCATATCATCCTCCCCCTCTTCAAAAGGATTTGTTCTCAAATCGGAATCTGCATAGTAAGAGAGCAAGTCAGAAACATTGACTGTTGATGATATGGTATACTTACCTTGAAGTTCAGTCTTATATGCGTTGTCATTGATCCTCCTGATGACTTCCCTGAAAAACAAGTTAGCTACAATAACAGCATCACCCGTCTTGTGACTTGCAATGAAGTGAGCCAACTTGCTAAACCTGTCAACCAAAACAAAAATAGAATCTCTACCATTTCTGGTTCGAGGTAAGCCAAGAACAAAATGTATTGAAATTTGAGTCCAAGGTCGAGAAGGATTCGGTAGAGGAGTGTACAAGCCGTGAGGCTGTACCTTACCCTTCGCCATTTTGCAGATATGGCACCTAGAACAAACCTTCTCAACGTCTTTCTGCATTTGAGGCCAATAGAAGTGTTCTTGCAGTCCAAGTAGAGTCTTTGACACTCCGAAATGTCCAGCTAGTCCACCTCCGTGAGCTTCTCTGATCAGCATCTCTCTCATGGATCCTCTTGGTATGCACAATCTATCATTTAAGAACAGATACCCATCCTGCCTATAGTAGTTTTCAAAAGCAAACTTATGGCATTTGCCATAGCTCTCAGCAAAATCGAGGTCAGTCTCATAAAGTCCTACTAGCTTAGAAGATAAAGTAGAAATGAGAGTGTACCTCCTGGATAATGTATCTGTGACTACATTATCCTTACCTGCACTTGGACTGAGGTTCTCTTTAATGTGTCCCTTGCTCATCAGCTCTTCTTCTTGCTTCTGAAGCTCTTTAGTTTCTACTGGATTGGTGCTGTAAGCTGGTCTGTTCGATAGAGCTGAACCTGGTACCAATTCGATCTGATGCTTTATCCCACGTAGTGGCTGCAAACCTGGAGATATCTCTTCTGGAAACTCATCCTTGTACGCCTCTAAAACCTCTATGATCTCGCGTGGAAGCTCTTCTGCTGGCTTAGTGCTGGTGAGTGTCTCTTTATACCCAAACTTGAATGTGGTCATCTCTGGCTCAAATAGCTTGTTGAACTCGCTGTGATTGATGTACAGGCTGTGAGACACTTTCTCTGTATCCTTGCGGTTCATGTGAAGCTGGTCCTTGTAAATTTCGCTGGGTGTAAGTGGTAGAAGAGTGACCTTGCGTCCTTTGAACTCAAAGGACTGCTTGTTGGTGTAGCCATCTTGAAACACTCTTCTGTCGAACTGCCATGGTCTTCCCAAAAGGATATGACTTGACTTCATTGGAATGACATCACAAAGCAGCTCATCCTCATACTTCCCAATCGCTAGTTTCACCATCACTTGCTGCGTGACTGTCAAAGCACCTTTGTTGTTCAACCACTGTAGCTGATAAGGTCTTGGATGTGAAGTAGTCTTGAGATTAAGCTTCTGTACCATCTCTTCACTAGCTACATTAGTACAGCTACCACCATCGACAATCAAAGTGCAGACCTTGTCTTGAACCTTACACCTGGTGTGAAATAGGTTCTCACGCTGACCTCTATCATCTGGATGCATCTGAACACTTAAAGCTCTGCGTGCTACTAACATCTCTCCCATGACTGCGGATTCTCCTTCTTCATCTATTTCAGGCTCTGGTTCACTCTCTGAACTGTCTACTGGCACAATCTCTCCTCCATCTTGAAGAAGAAACATCTTCTTGTTAGCACAGTCTCTGGAATAATGTCCCATTCCTTGGCATTTAAAACACCTGATATGACTTGTAGAGGTGCTACTCTTGGGCTTGGAGTCAATTTTATCCTCCTCTTTGATTGTGGTTGTCACGGGTTTGCTGTCCTTGGTGAAGGCGGTTTTACTGAACTCTCTCGGCTTGGACATGTCAGGCGTAAATGTAGACCTCACTCCCTTTCTCTTGATCTGCGATTCAATCAGCTCTGCCTTATGTACCATTTCTTGCACATCTTCATAATTCTGCAGCTCTATCTTGTCTTGAATCTCTCTGTTCAATCCTCCAAGAAACCTAGACATAACCATGTCTTCACTTTCTCTTAAATCAGCCCTGATCATAAGTGTTTCCAGCTCCTGATAGTAGTCTCTAACAGACTTAGTGCCTTGAATGAGACGCCTAAGCTTGTTAAGAATCTCCCTCTGATAATGTGTAGGCACAAACTTCTTCCTCATCTGCGTGACTAGCTGTTCCCATGTAGTGATAGCAGGCTCTCTCTGTCGATGTCTAGTAAGCCCCAACTGCTCCCACCACAACAAAGCATAGCCATTGAATTCAGATATGGCTATCTTCACCTTGTTCAGCTCATAAGTACCTTGAACCTGAAAATTTGATTCCATCTTCCTTTCCCAGTCTAGATAAGTCTCTGGATCATTGGTTCCATGAAAAGAAGGATACTGAATCTTGAGGTGCTTCAGCTGCTGCCTCAAAGGATCATAATCCCTACCATGATCTCTGTTTCTGTTTCTCCTCATTGTTTCTTGACTATGATCTGAAACTTCTTCTCCTTCAGAATAATCTCTGTCTGACTCAATGTATATTCGATGCCCAGCTACTTGTTCAGCTCGTCGTGGGCGTATATGTTCCCTGCCGGTTCTGCGTTGCTCTCTTTCTGTACCCTGAGTGCTTCTCCTCTGATTGAAACAAGTCTCTCTTCCCCCAGTAGGTGTATTAACTGTTCTGATCCGTGTGTGCTTGGAGGAAGCTCCCACGTGTGCCTTTCCTTTAGCTAAGCGGAGAGCTTCATTCGGACTAGGCGGGTCTGAAGAACTCTGTTCTGAAGCACTAGATGCGTGAGCTATGTCCTTGAACTGTTTCTCAAACTTGTTACTGAGCTGCTCCATCTGTTGCTGAAACTGAGTAGACATTAACTTGTTTGCTTCTGCTATCTGCTTAGACATGGCCTGATTCAAAGCCTCCATAGCTTCTGGAGATAGCTCCATTGTACCTGCAAATTAAAGAAGAACTCGCAGTAACTTGTTCTTTGAATGAGAGACACGAAAACAAACTCTAAGACTCTGAATTTAAAACAAGAAAACACGACTGCAGACCTAGTATCGAGCGACACCACAAGAGAATCGATCGACACCCAACCCTATAACGAACAGACTCGAAACAATTAAACCCTAATTGCAGTCTAATTTCTAAACAACTCAAAACTAACTCCTAACTCAAACGAATCAACAAAAAACTAAACCCTAAACGTTCTAGACACAAACGAAACTCGACAAAATTCAAACCCTAAAAACTAAGCAAACGAAATTAAGCAAAAGCACAAGAGATTAGGGTTCAAAATTCGCTTAGCCTTGGCACAGAGTTGGCTCTGATACCACATGATATGATTTCCCCTAGGATTGGACTCTGTTGAAGGCTGATAACCGAGTGACAGGTGATGTGGATGGAATGTGATGATGAACGGATGGTTTTGGGTGATGATGTGTGAAGATCGAAGGAAGAAAACAACGGTTTGATGGAGATAGATGTTTAGGTGGTTGTATGGAACGAAACAAGTGAAGAGCTTCTATGTCACAAAGTGTTTAGAAACCCAGAATTCAAGAATGCATTCAAGAAATCAAATTGAGGAAGAAAGATCAACAATTCATGTCACAACATCATTCTTCGCTAAAAAACAAAGGAGGCGTGGCTGTGGGTTTTATAATTAACCCTAGGCTCGACACTCCAAACAGCAGGAAGTTAAAAATAAAACAACAAAACGTTTTAAGGAAATAAGAAAACAGCAAAACGTCTAAGTGACTTGTAGTAGTACAGAAGTCACTTGAACTAGTACAGAAGTACATTATTCCCCATTGGTAATGACTTCTAGATAACTCGACGTAGTGATCCATTTGCCTCATTAAAAACCATGCTGAGAAAACCCATTGGGACAAAACTCAGCTATGGGAAAAAGAGTACAAACTTCTCACCTAAGTTACCTAGTCATCATTACCGGGTGAAGTCTTCAGGTTGGATATGTTGAAGACTTGGATCCTTGGTAGGTTGAATGACCCGTCACCATGAGTGCATGAGCTTCCTTGGCCCTCTCCTTAGCTCTTGAACGAGTGATCCTTCCCACCACCTCCGGTGGCTCTGCAGCCTCTGGCTCCTTGCTTGCCACGATCATATCAATTTCTGGAGTTAAAATGTGTCTTAATCAAATGCAAATGACTAATTATAAGAGTTTGATATTGATGTGGAGAGTTTAAAAGCCACTTTTACCCATTTTGTCCCAAAACAGGCTAAAACCAAGAAAACATTGCTTAGAAGCACTAAACAGCTTTGTTAGTGTTTCTGGGGTTAAAATGTGTCTTAATCCAATGCAACTAACTAATTATAAGAGTTTGAGATAGATGTGGATAGTTTAAAAGCCACTTATACCCATTTTGTCCCAAAACAGGCTAAAACCAAGAAAACATTGCTTAGAAGCTGTAAACAGCGATGTTAGTGTTTCTGGGGTTAAAATGTGTCTTAATCCAATGCAAATGACTAATTATAAGATATTGAGATTGATGTGGAGAGTTTAAAAGCCACTTATACCCATTTTGTCCCAAAATAGGCTAAAACCAAGAAAACATTGCGTAGAAGCTGTAAACAGCTTTGTTAGTGTTTCTAGGGTTAAAATGTGTCTTAATCCAATGCAACTGACTAATAATAAGAGTTTGAGATAGATGTGGAGAGTTTAAAAGCCACTTATACACATTTTGTCCCAAAACAGGCTAAAACCAAGAAAACATTGCTTAGAAGCTGTAAACAGCTATGTTAGTGTTTCTGGGGTTAAAATATGTCTTAATCCAATGCAAATGACTAATTATAAGAGATTGAGATTGATGTGGAGAGTTTAAAAGCCACTTATACCCATTTTGTCCCAAAACAGGCTAAAACCAAGAAAACATTGCCTAGAAGCTGTAAACAGTTTTGTTAGTGTTTCTAGGCTTAAAATGTGTCTTAATCCAATGCAACTGACTAATTGTAAGAGTTTGAGATGGATGTGGAGAGTTTAAAAGCCTCTTATACACATTTTGTTCCAAAACAGGCTAAAACCAAGAAAACATTGCTTAGAAGCACTAAACAGCTTTGTTAGTGTTTCTGGGGTTAAAATGTGTCTTAATCCAATACAACTAACTAATTATAAGAGTTTGAGATAGATGTGGATAGTTTAAAAGCCACTTATACACATTTTGTCCCAAAAGAGGCTAAAACCAAGAAAACATTGCTTAGAAGCTGTAAACAGCTATGTTAGTATTTCTGGGGTTAAAATGTGTCTTAATCAAATGCAAATGACTAATTATAAGAGTTTGATATTGATGTGGAGAGTTTAAAAGCCACTTATACACATTTTGTCCCAAATAGGCTAAAACCAAGAAAACATTGCGTAGAAGCTGTAAACAGCTTTGTTAGTGTTTCTGGGGTTAAAATGTATCTTAATCCAATGCAACTAACTAATAATAAGAGTTTGAGATAGATGTGGAGAGTTTAAAAGCCACTTATACACATTTTGTCCCAAAACAGGCTAAAACCAAGAAAACATTGCTTAGAAGCTGTAAACAGCTATGTTAGTGTTTCTGGGGTTAAAATATATCTTAATCCAATGCAAATGACTAATTATAGGAGATTGAGATTGATGTGGAGAGTTTAAAAGCCACTTATACCCATTTTGTCCCAAAACAGGCTAAAACCAAGAAAACATTGCCTAGAAGCTGTAAACAGTTTTGTTAGTGTTTCTAGGCTTAAAATGTGTCTTAATCCAATGCAACTGACTAATTGTAAGAGTTTGAGATGGATGTGGAGAGTTTAAAAGCCTCTTATACACATTTTGTTCCAAAACAGGCTAAAACCAAGAAAACATTGCTTAGAAGCACTAAACAGCTTTGTTAGTGTTTCTGGGGTTAAAATGTGTCTTAATCCAATACAACTAACTAATTATAAGAGTTTGAGATAGATGTGGATAGTTTAAAAGCCACTTATACACATTTTGTCCCAAAAGAGGCTAAAACCAAGAAAACATTGCTTAGAAGCTGTAAACAGCTATGTTAGTATTTCTGGGGTTAAAATGTGTCTTAATCAAATGCAAATGACTAATTATAAGAGTTTGATATTGATGTGGAGAGTTTAAAAGCCACTTTTACCCATTTTGTCCCAAAACAGGCTAAAACCAAGAAAACATTGCCTAGAAGCACTAAACAGCTTTGTTAGTGTTTCTGGGGTTAAATTGTGTGTTTATCCAAAGCAACTGACTAATTATATGAGTTTGAGATGGATGTGGAGAGTTTCAAAGCCACTTATACCCATTTTGTCCCAAAGCAGGTTAAAACCAAAAAAAACATTGCTTAGAAGCACTAAACAGCTTTGTTAGTGTTTCTGGGGTTAAAATGTGTCTTAATCCAATGCAACTTACTAATTGTAAGAGTTTGAGATAGATGTGGAGAGTTTAAAAGCCACTTATACCCATTTTGTCCCAAAACAGGCTAAAACCAAGAAAACATTGCTTAGAAGCTCTAAACAGCTTTGTTAGTGTTTCTGGGGTTAAAATGTGTCTTAATCCAAAGCAACTGACTAAATATATGAGTTTGAGATGGATGTGGAGAGTTTAAAAGCCACTTATACCCATTTTGTCCCAAAACAGGTTAAAACCAAGAAAACATTGCTTAGAAGCACAAAATAGCTTTGTTAGTGTTTCTGGGGTTAAAATGTGTCTTAATCCAATGCAACTAACTAATTATAAGAGTTTAAGATAGATGTGGATAGTTTAAAAGCCATTTATACACATTTTGTCCCAAAACATGCTAAAACCAAGAAAACATTGCTTAGAAGCTGTAAACAGCTATGTTAGTGTTTCTGGGGTTAAAATGTGTCTTAATCCAATGCAAATGACTAATTATAAGAGTTTGAGATTGATGTGGAGAGTTTAAAAGCCACTTATACCCATTTTGTCCCAAAACAGGCTAAAACCAAGAAAACATTGCCTAGAAACTATAAACAGCTTTGTTAGTGTTTCTGGGGTTAAAATGTGTCTTAATCCAATGCAGCTGACTAGTTATAAGAGTTTGAGATGGATGTGGAGAGTTTAAAAGCCACTTATACCCATTTTGTACCAAAACAGGCTAAAACCAAGAAAACATTGCTTAGAAGAACTAAACAGCTTTGTTAGTGTTTCTGGGGTTAAAATGTATCGTAATCCAATGCAACTAACTAATTATAAGAGTTTGAGATGGATGTGGAGAGTTTAAAAGCCTCTTATACCCATTTTGTCCCAAAACAGGCTAAAACCAAGAAAACATTGCTTAGAAGCACTAAACAGCTTTGTTAGTGTTTCTGGGGTTAAAATGTGTCTTAATCCAATGCAACTAACTAACTATAAAAGTTTGAGATAGATGTGGATAGTTTAAAAGCCAGTTATACACATTTTGTCCCAAAACAGGCTAAAACCAAGAAAACATTGCTTAGAAGCTGTAAACAGCTATGTTAGTGTTTCTGGGGTTAAAATGTGTCTTAATCCAATGCAAATGACTAATTATAAGAGATTGAGATTGATGTGGAGAGTTTAAAAGCCACTTATACCCATTTTGTCCCAAAACAGGCTAAAACCAAGAAAACATTGCGTAGAAGCTGTAAACAGCTTTGTTAGTGTTTCTAGGGTTAAAATGTGTCATAATCCAATGCAACTGACTAATTATAAGAGTTTGAGATGGATGTGGAGAGTTTAAAAGCCACTAATACACATTTTATCCCAAAAGAGGCTAAAACCAAGAAAACATTGCTTAGAAGCTGTAAACAGCTATGTTAGTATTTCTGGGGTTAAAATGTGTCTTAATCAAATGGAAATGACTAATTATAAGAGTTTGAGATTGATGTGGAGAGTTTAAAAGCCACTTATACCCATTTTCTCTCAAAACAGGCTAAAACCAAGAAAACATTGCCTAGAAGCTGTAAACAGCTTTGTTAGTGTTTCTAGGGTTAAAATGTGTCTTAATCCAATGCAACTGACTAATTATAAGAGTTTGAGATGGATGTGGAGAGTTTAAAAGACTCTTATACACATTTTGTTCCAAAACAGGCTAAAACCAAGAAAACATTGCTTAGAAGCACTAAACAGCTTTGTTAGTGTTTCTGGGGTTAAAATGTGTCTTAATCAAATGCAACTAACTAATTATAAGAGTTTGAGATGGATGTGGAGAGTTTAAAAGCCACTTATATCCATTTTGTACCAAAACAGGCTAAAACCAAGAAAACATTGCTTAGAAGAACTAAACAGCTTTGTTAGTGTTTCTGGGGTTAAAATGTATCTTAATCCAATGCAACTAACTAATAATAAGAGTTTGAGATAGATGTGGAGAGTTTAAAAGTCACTTATACACATTTTGTCCCAAAACAGGCTAAAACCAAGAAAACATTGCTTAGAAGCTGTAAACAGCTATGTTAGTGTTTCTGGGGTTAAAATGTGTCTTAATCCAATGCAAATGACTAATTATAAGAGATTGAGATTGATGTGGAGAGTTTAAAAGCCACTTATACCCATTTTGTCCCAAAACAGGCTAAAACCAAGAAAACATTGCGTAGAAGCTGTAAACAGCTTTGTTAGTGTTTCTAGGGTTAAAATGTGTCATAATCCAATGCAACTGACTAATTATAAGAGTTTGAGATGGATGTGGAGAGTTTAAAAGCCACTAATACACATTTTATCCCAAAAGAGGCTAAAACCAAGAAAACATTGCTTAGAAGCTGTAAACAGCTATGTTAGTATTTCTGGGGTTAAAATGTGTCTTAATCAAATGGAAATGACTAATTATAAGAGTTTGAGATTGATGTGGAGAGTTTAAAAGCCACTTATACCCATTTTCTCTCAAAACAGGCTAAAACCAAGAAAACATTGCCTAGAAGCTGTAAACAGCTTTGTTAGTGTTTCTAGGGTTAAAATGTGTCTTAATCCAATGCAACTGACTAATTATAAGAGTTTGAGATGGATGTGGAGAGTTTAAAAGACTCTTATACACATTTTGTTCCAAAACAGGCTAAAACCAAGAAAACATTGCTTAGAAGCACTAAACAGCTTTGTTAGTGTTTCTGGGGTTAAAATGTGTCTTAATCAAATGCAACTAACTAATTATAAGAGTTTGAGATGGATGTGGAGAGTTTAAAAGCCACTTATATCCATTTTGTACCAAAACAGGCTAAAACCAAGAAAACATTGCTTAGAAGAACTAAACAGCTTTGTTAGTGTTTCTGGGGTTAAAATGTATCTTAATCCAATGCAACTAACTAATAATAAGAGTTTGAGATAGATGTGGAGAGTTTAAAAGTCACTTATACACATTTTGTCCCAAAACAGGCTAAAACCAAGAAAACATTGCTTAGAAGCTGTAAACAGCTATGTTAGTGTTTCTGGGGTTAACATGTGTCTTAATCCAATGCAAATGACTAATTATAAGAGATTGAGATTGATGTGGAGAGTTTAAAAGCCACTTATACCCATTTTGTCCCAAAACAGGCTAAAACCAAGAAAACATTGCCTAGAAGCTGTAAACAGCTTTGTTAGTGTTTCTAGGGTTAAAATGTGTCTTAATCCAATGCAGCTGACTAATTATAAGAGTTTGAGATGGATGTGGAGAGTTTAAAAGCCTCTTATACACATTTTGTTCCAAAACCGGCTAAAACCAAGAAAACATTGCTTAGAAGCACTAAACAGCTTTGTTAGTGTTTCTGGGGTTAAAATGTGTCTTAATCCAATACAACTAACTAATTATAAGAGTTTGAGATAGATGTGGATAGTTTAAAAGCCACTTATACACATTTTGTCCCAAAAGAGGCTAAAACCAAGAAAACATTGCTTAGAAGCTATAAACAGCTATGTTAGTATTTCTTGGGTTAAAATGTGTCTTAATCAAATGCAAATGACTAATTATAAGAGTTTGAGATTGATGTGGAGAGTTTACAAGCCACTTTTACCCATTTTGTCCCAAAACAGGCTAAAACCAAGAAAACATTGCCTAGAAGCACTAAACAGCTTTGTTTGTGTTTCTGGGGTTAAAATGTGTGTTTATCCAAAGCAACTGACTAATTATATGAGTTTGAGATGGATGTGGAGAGTTTTAAAGCCACTTATACCCATTTTGTCCCAAAGCAGGTTAAAACCAAGAAAACATTGCTTAGAAGCACTAAACAGCTTTGTTAGTGTTTCTGGGGTTAAAATGTGTCTTAATCCAATGCAACTTACTAATTGTAAGAGTTTGAGATAGATGTGGAGAGTTTAAAAGCCACTTATACCCATTTTGTCCCAAAACAGGCTAAAACCAAGAAAACATTGCTTAGAAGCTCTAAACAGCTTTGTTAGTGTTTCTGGGGTTAAAATGTGTCTTAATCCAAAGCAACTGACTAAATATATGAGTTTGAGATGGATGTGGAGAGTTTAAAAGCCACTTATACCCATTTTGTCCCAAAACAGGTTAAAACCAAGAAAACATTGCTTAGAAGCACAAAATAGCTTTGTTAGTGTTTCTGGGGTTAAAATGTGTCTTAATCCAATGCAACTAACTAATTATAAGAGTTTAAGATAGATGTGGATAGTTTAAAAGCCATTTATACACATTTTGTCCCAAAACATGCTAAAACCAAGAAAACATTGCTTAGAAGCTGTAAACAGCTATGTTAGTGTTTCTGGGGTTAAAATGTGTCTTAATCCAATGCAAATGACTAATTATAAGAGTTTGAGATTGATGTGGAGAGTTTAAAAGCCACTTATACCCATTTTGTCCCAAAACAGGCTAAAACCAAGAAAACATTGCCTAGAAACTATAAACAGCTTTGTTAGTGTTTCTGGGGTTAAAATGTGTCTTAATCCAATGCAGCTGACTAGTTATAAGAGTTTGAGATGGATGTGGAGAGTTTAAAAGCCACTTATACCCATTTTGTACCAAAACAGGCTAAAACCAAGAAAACATTGCTTAGAAGAACTAAACAGCTTTGTTAGTGTTTCTGGGGTTAAAATGTATCGTAATCCAATGCAACTAACTAATTATAAGAGTTTGAGATGGATGTGGAGAGTTTAAAAGCCTCTTATACCCATTTTGTCCCAAAACAGGCTAAAACCAAGAAAACATTGCTTAGAAGCACTAAACAGCTTTGTTAGTGTTTCTGGGGTTAAAATGTGTCTTAATCCAATGCAACTAACTAACTATAAAAGTTTGAGATAGATGTGGATAGTTTAAAAGCCAGTTATACACATTTTGTCCCAAAACAGGCTAAAACCAAGAAAACATTGCTTAGAAGCTGTAAACAGCTATGTTAGTGTTTCTTATGAACCGGCACACACACTTGTCCGTACGACCGTACGGACGTCCGTACGACCAACCAATGGGCCATCCTCAAATAGAAGTCTTCATGAGCCCAATCCACCAAAGAGATCCTCCAACGGTCGCCATTCATCTCGATCCTTCCTTTGTAGCCGTTGGAGCAAGTTGCAAGAGAGAAGAGGAGATCACATGTTAGAATAAGGAGATGTCGCTTTCTCCTCATATTAGTGTGCATAGGATCCTAAGAGAATATCCTATTTGTATATGTCTTTAAATAGTTTGTAAGTATCATACTAATAGAAGCAAGAAAAGAGTTTATTCTCTTTCTCCAACACTCTCTCTCTCAATCGTTCACTCTCCTCACTCTTTACACGATTTCACTCTCTTTCATACTCTCTTCCATAATCTCTTGATTACTCTACTCTCAAACTGACATGGTATCAGAGCAGATTTGATTCTGTTCTTGCCTCAAATCTCCATCACTCCCTTCCGCATTCTCTTTCTTGTTCTTGAAATTTCTTGTTCTTGAATCTTCTTTCTTTAACCGTTGGACAATAGCTTTAACCAACGGTCTCTTCATCCTTTTCCATGGAAACTACCAAAACTCTCATTGTTCCAGTTACTCTCAAGGGAGAGAATTACTTACTGTGGGCTAGAACCACAAAGACAGCCCTATGCGGCCGAGGACTTTGGTCCCATGTTGAGACAAGTGAAGCTCCTAGTGGCGAGACCACCAAAGACGGCAAGGATCTTGTCGATGAGAAGAACAAGTGGTTTCAAGAAAATCAGGGAGTCCTAGCTATCATTCAAAACTCCCTAGATGCACCTATACTTGAAGCTTACTCTTATTGCGAGACAGCAAAAGACTTGTGGGACACTCTCAAGAATGTTTTTGGGAATGTTACAAATGTAAACCGAATTTTTGAGATTAAGAGGGCCATCAACAACCTCAACCAAGAAGACATGGAGTTCACCAAGCACTTTGGGAAGTTTAGGTCCCTTTGGGCTGAACTAGAGATGCTCCGGCCGGCGACTATAGATCCGGCCATTCTGAATGAGAGGCGTGAACAAGATAAGGTGTTCGGCCTTCTCTTGACCTTGAACCCCTCCTACAATGACCTTATCAAGCATATTCTACGGTCGGACAAGCTCCCTAGCCTTGATGATGTCTGTAACCAAATTCAAAAGGAGCATGGCTCCATGGGATTGTTTGGCGGCAAGGGAGAACTTGTGACCGCTAACAAAGCTGAGACGGCATCAGCAAACAAGGGCTACTACAAGCCGGAGGACAAGAACAACCCGCCATTTTGTGAGCATTGTAAGAAGCTTGGTCACTTCAAGAGCCGCTGCTGGATTCTACACCCTCATCTAGCACCACCGCCAGGTACCATCCGAGGTGGACGACCAAACCGCGGAGGACCACCGAGAGCTCATCAAGCAGTAGCCATGGGGGAGTCAATCTCTGAGCAGCCTCAACAAGTGACCAGTGGAACTGCTCTTGCTGCAGCATCGTCCGAGCTGGTAAGGCGGTCCGACCTTGATGCGCTCATCAAAGCCATCAAAGAGGCCACCGGTAAGGGGTTTCTTGCCTCAAACAAAATTAAACCCCTCATAGTTGATTCTGGTGCATCCCATCACATGATTAGTGATTCTAGGCTAATTAGTGATATTAAACCTGCTAATGGTAATGTAATAATAGCAAATGGTGAGAAAGTACCAGTTAAAGGCATAGGAAACTTGAAACTATTTGATAAGGAGACTAAGGCATTTTATATGCCAAACTTTACTTCTAACTTGCTATCAGTTAAGAGAGCCACTACTGATTTAAATTGTTATGCTATATTTGGTCCTAACAATGTTCATTTTCAGGATATTGAGACAAGTAAGGTTCTTGGTCAAGGAGGATCCAAGGATGACCTCTATGTGCTTGAGGACTTGAACTTATCTTCTAATACATCTTGTTTTAATTCGGTTATTATGAAACCTAGTGATTCTATTTTACATGCTAGGCTAGGACACCCTCACACAAGAGCTTTATCCTTAATATTTCCTAATGTTTCTTTTCAAAATGATGAGTGTGAGGCTTGTATTCTTGGTAAACATTGCAAGGCTGTTTTCCCTAAATCTATTACTATTTATGAAAAATGTTTTGATTTAATTCATTCTGATGTTTGGACATCTCCTTGCTTATCTAGAGATAATCAAAAGTATTTTGTGACTTTTATTGATGAAAAATCAAAATATACTTGGATAACTTTGCTTCCCTCTAAGGATAGAGTCCTTGAGGCCTTTACTAATTTCCAAAATTATGTCACTAACCACTTTCATGCCAAGATTAAAATTTTGAGATCAGATAATGGTGGAGAGTACACAAGCCATGCCTTTAAACAATATCTAGCCAAACATGGAATTCTTCATCAAACTAGCTGTCCTTACACACCACAACAAAATGGAGTGGCTGAGAGAAAGAATAGGCATCTCATGGAAGTAGCAAGGTCTATGATGTTTCACACAAGGGTTCCAAAGAGGTTTTGGGGAGATGCTGTGCTAGCCGCTTGTTATCTTATTAACCGCACACCAACAAAGATCCTAAAGGATGTGTCTCCATTTGAGGTATTAACGAATGACAAACCTACATTTGATCACTTACGAGTGTTTGGTTGTGTGTGCTATGTGTTGCGACCAGGTGAGCTAAGAGACAAGCTTGATGCAAAGAGTACAAAGGCTATGTTTCTTGGCTACTCTACCACACAAAAGGGGTATAAGTGCTATGACCCTACAACAAGGAGGGTTCTAGTATCTCGTGATGTCAAGTTCATGGAGACACAAGGCTTTTACGATGAGAAGAATTGGGATGAGCTCCGTAACCTCTCTGATTCACCATCTGATCGGACGCGCAACCTCCGAGTAATCCTTGAGCGACTAGGTCTTGAAAACGATCGGATCACTACTGAGTCAGCCAGACCAGCATCACCAGAACAACCTGAGCCATCTACTGAGCCTGAGCCTGCTACACATGCCGATGACCATACTGAGCAGCATGAGGAAGCACCCGAGTCACTCGCGGACAACACGGCCGAAACAACCGAGGGGACGGCTGAACAGCTTGAGGAGATCATTACTCCAGGACGAGCCAACTCCGAAGCTGGGGCTATAGTTCCTCTTCGGCGCAGCCAACGTATCAAGTATCCTCCTAGTCATTGGAAGAACACCCGTGTGTACTACAACAACATGGCCGTTGCTCATCCGATTCAGGCCGTGTGCACCTTGGCTCATTTTCCGATAGAGCATCAAGTGTTTCTTGGCCATATTGATGAGGATTGGATCCCCAAGACCTATGATGAGGCTAAGCAGCACAAAGTATGGAGAGATGCAGTGGATGCCGAGAATACGGCCATGGTGCAAAATCATACATGGGACGAGGCTGACTTACCCAAGGGCAAGAAGGCTGTCACCTCTCGGTATATCTTCACAATCAAATATAAGAGCAATGGGGAGATTGAACGCCACAAAGCCCGCCTAGTCGCACGAGGTTTCACGCAAACGTATGGGGAGGACTATCTTGATACGTTTGCTCCGGTGGCTAAGCTTCACACGGTTCGAGTTGTACTCTCTCTCGCCACCAACCTCGACTGGGAACTTTGGCAAATGGACGTGAAGAACGCCTTCTTGCAAGGAGAACTGGAGGATGAAGTGTATATGCGACCACCACCGGGTTTGGAGGATACTATTGGTCCGGGAAAGGTCTTGAAACTCAACAAAGCTATCTATGGCTTGAAGCAGTCACCAAGGGCTTGGTATCACAAGCTTAGCACCACACTTCTTGACAAAGGCTTTCGCAAATCCGAAGCTGACCACACCTTGTTCACCTTACCAAGCGCCAAAGGTATAGTAGTCATTCTAGTGTATGTTGATGATATCATCATCACTGGAAGTGACTCGGTAGGTATTCAAGACTCTAAAACATTCTTGAAATCAGTTTTTGATATTAAAGATCTTGGAGAGTTGAAATACTTTCTTGGGATAGAAGTTTATAGATCAAATGAAGGGTTATTGTTATCTCAAAGAAAGTATGCACTAGACTTATTGAGTGAAACAGGAAAACTAGGAGCTAAGGCAGTAACAACGCCCCTAGAAGAGAATTACAAGGATGGAGGACAGGGGGAGCTTGACACCGCTCCATTCGAGGACGTTAGCCTCTACCGGCGGCTAGTCGGTAAGCTCATTTATTTAACTATCACACGGCCTGACATTTGCTTTGCCGTGAACCAGGTAAGCCAGCATATGAAGAACCCCACCGTGCACCATTGGAACATGCTGACACGGATCCTCAAGTACATCAAGGGCTCACCCGGCCAAGGCATATGGATGGGACGCAACAAGAGCACCGAGTTGGTAGGCTACTGCGACGCTGACTATGCCGGAGATCGTGGGGACCGACGCTCAACCACAGGCTATTGCACGTTCCTTGGAGGGAACCTGGTCACATGGAAGAGCAAGAAGCAAAAGGTCGTCTCACTCTCAAGTGCCGAATCCGAGTATAGAGCTATGAGGAAGCTAACGACGGAGCTAATGTGGCTGAAGATGTTACTCAAGGATCTTGGAATAGAATCAACAAAGCCGATCACCATGCACTGTGATAACGAAGCAGCCATTCATATAGCAACCAATTCAGTGTTCCATGAGCGGACCAAGCACATTGAAGTGGATTGCCATAAGGTCCGAGAACAAATCAAGCTTGGAGTTGTCTTACCTTGCCATACCGAAAGCAAAGAACAACTTGCAGACGTCCTGACTAAAGCTGCGAGCCCCCAAGTGTGTGAATACATCCATCCTAAGCTTGGCCTCCTAAACCTCACTCGGCCATGACTTGCTTTGTTTTGGCGCCTACACTCTTTTTCCCTTAAGTATAGTTTTCCCAAGAGGTTTTTCTATACTAAGGTTTTTAATGAGGTGGGTGCCTATGTTGTCAAGCTTGACTAGTTCCCCAAGTCAAGCTTGAGGGGGAGTATGAACCGGCACACACACTTGTCCGTACGACCGTACGGACGTCCGTACGACCAACCAATGGGCCATCCTCAAATAGAAGTCTTCATGAGCCCAATCCACCAAAGAGATCCTCCAACGGTCGCCATTCATCTCGATCCTTCCTTTGTAGCCGTTGGAGCAAGTTGCAAGAGAGAAGAGGAGATCACATGTTAGAATAAGGAGATGTCGCTTTCTCCTCATATTAGTGTGCATAGGATCCTAAGAGAATATCCTATTTGTATATGTCTTTAAATAGTTTGTAAGTATCATACTAATAGAAGCAAGAAAAGAGTTTATTCTCTTTCTCCAACACTCTCTCTCTCAATCGTTCACTCTCCTCACTCTTTACACGATTTCACTCTCTTTCATACTCTCTTCCATAATCTCTTGATTACTCTACTCTCAAACTGACATTTCTGGGGTTAAAATGTGTCTTAATCCAATGCAAATGACTAATTATAAGAGATTGAGATTGATGTGGAGAGTTTAAAAGCCACTTATACCCATTTTGTCCCAAAACAGGCTAAAACCAAGAAAACATTGCGTAGAAGCTGTAAACAGCTTTGTTAGTGTTTCTAGGGTTAAAATGTGTCATAATCCAATGCAACTGACTAATTATAAGAGTTTGAGATGGATGTGGAGAGTTTAAAAGCCACTAATACACATTTTATCCCAAAAGAGGCTAAAACCAAGAAAACATTGCTTAGAAGCTGTAAACAGCTATGTTAGTATTTCTGGGGTTAAAATGTGTCTTAATCAAATGGAAATGACTAATTATAAGAGTTTGAGATTGATGTGGAGAGTTTAAAAGCCACTTATACCCATTTTCTCTCAAAACAGGCTAAAACCAAGAAAACATTGCCTAGAAGCTGTAAACAGCTTTGTTAGTGTTTCTAGGGTTAAAATGTGTCTTAATCCAATGCAACTGACTAATTATAAGAGTTTGAGATGGATGTGGAGAGTTTAAAAGACTCTTATACACATTTTGTTCCAAAACAGGCTAAAACCAAGAAAACATTGCTTAGAAGCACTAAACAGCTTTGTTAGTGTTTCTGGGGTTAAAATGTGTCTTAATCAAATGCAACTAACTAATTATAAGAGTTTGAGATGGATGTGGAGAGTTTAAAAGCCACTTATATCCATTTTGTACCAAAACAGGCTAAAACCAAGAAAACATTGCTTAGAAGAACTAAACAGCTTTGTTAGTGTTTCTGGGGTTAAAATGTATCTTAATCCAATGCAACTAACTAATAATAAGAGTTTGAGATAGATGTGGAGAGTTTAAAAGTCACTTATACACATTTTGTCCCAAAACAGGCTAAAACCAAGAAAACATTGCTTAGAAGCTGTAAACAGCTATGTTAGTGTTTCTGGGGTTAAAATGTGTCTTAATCCAATGCAAATGACTAATTATAAGAGATTGAGATTGATGTGGAGAGTTTAAAAGCCACTTATACCCATTTTGTCCCAAAACAGGCTAAAACCAAGAAAACATTGCCTAGAAGCTGTAAACAGCTTTGTTAGTGTTTCTAGGGTTAAAATGTGTCTTAATCCAATGCAGCTGACTAATTATAAGAGTTTGAGATGGATGTGGAGAGTTTAAAAGCCTCTTATACACATTTTGTTCCAAAACCGGCTAAAACCAAGAAAACATTGCTTAGAAGCACTAAACAGCTTTGTTAGTGTTTCTGGGGTTAAAATGTGTCTTAATCCAATACAACTAACTAATTATAAGAGTTTGAGATAGATGTGGATAGTTTAAAAGCCACTTATACACATTTTGTCCCAAAAGAGGCTAAAACCAAGAAAACATTGCTTAGAAGCTGTAAACAGCTATGTTAGTATTTCTCGGGTTAAAATGTGTCTTAATCAAATGCAAATGACTAATTATAAGAGTTTGAGATTGATGTGGAGAGTTTACAAGCCACTTTTACCCATTTTGTCCCAAAACAGGCTAAAACGAAGAAAACATTGCCTAGAAGCACTAAACAGCTTTGTTAGTGTTTCTCGGGTTAAAATGTGTGTTTATCCAAAGCAACTGACTAATTATATGAGTTTGAGATGGATGTGGAGAGTTTAAAAGCCACTTATACCCATTTTGTCCCAAAACAGGCTAAAACCAAGAAAACATTGCCTAGAAGCTGTAAACAGCTTTGTTAGTGTTTCTAGGGTTAAAATGTGTCTTAATCCAATGCAACTGACTAATTATACGAGTTTGAGATGGATGTGGAGAGTTCAAAAGCCTCTTATACACATTTTGTTCCAAAACAGGCTAAAACCAAGAAAACATTGCTTAGAAGCACTAAACAGCTTTGTTAGTGTTTCTGGGGTTAAAATGTGTGTTTATCCAAAGCAACTGACTAATTATATGAGTTTGAGATGGATGTGGAGAGTTTTAAAGCCACTTATACCCATTTTGTCCCAAAGCAGGTTAAAACCAAGAAAACATTGCTTAGAAGCACTAAACAGCTTTGTTAGTGTTTCTGGGGTTAAAATGTGTCTTAATCCAATGCAACTTACTAATTATAAGAGTTTGAGATAGATGTGGAGAGTTTAAAAGCCACTTATACCCATTTTGTCCCAAAACAGGCTAAAACCAAGAAAACATTGCCTAGAAGCTGTAAACAGCTTTGTTAGTGTTTCTGGGGTTAAAATGTGTCTTAATCCAAAGCAACTGACTAAATATATGAGTTTGAGATGGATGTGGAGAGTTTAAAAGCCACTTATACCCATTTTGTCCCAAAACAGGTTAAAACCAAGAAAACATTGCTTAGAATCACTAAAGAGCTTTGTTAGTGTTTCTGGGGTTAAAATGTGTCTTAATCCAATGCAACTAACTAATTATAAGAGTTTGAGATAGATGTGGATAGTTTAAAAGCCACTTATACACATTTTGTCCCAAAACAGGCTAAAACCAAGAAAACATTGCTTAGAAGCTGTAAACAGCTTTGTTAGTGTTTCTGGGGTTAAAATGTGTCTTAATCCAATGCAAATGACTAATTATAAGAGATTGAGATTGATGTGGAGAGTTTAAAAGCCACTTATACCCATTTTGTCCCAAAACAGGCTAAAACCAAGAAAACATTGCGTAGAAGCTGTAAACAGCTTTGTTAGTGTTTCTAGGGTTAAAATGTGTCTTAATCCAATGCAACTGACTAATTATAAGAGTTTGAGATGGATGTGGAGAGTTTAAAAGCCACTAATACACATTTTATCCCAAAAGAGGCTAAAACCAAGAAAACATTGCTTAGAAGCTGTAAACAGCTATGTTAGTATTTCTGGGGTTAAAATGTGTCTTAATCAAATGGAAATGACTAATTATAAGAGTTTGAGATTGATGTGGAGAGTTTAAAAGCCACTTATACCCATTTTCTCTCAAAACAGGCTAAAACCAAGAAAACATTGCCTAGAAGCTGTAAACAGCTTTGTTAGTGTTTCTAGGGTTAAAATGTGTCTTAATCCAATGCAACTGACTAATTATAAGAGTTTGAGATGGATGTGGAGAGTTTAAAAGACTCTTATACACATTTTGTTCCAAAACAGGCTAAAACCAAGAAAACATTGCTTAGAAGCACTAAACAGCTTTGTTAGTGTTTCTGGGGTTAAAATGTGTCTTAATCAAATGCAACTAACTAATTATAAGAGTTTGAGATGGATGTGGAGAGTTTAAAAGCCACTTATATCCATTTTGTACCAAAACAGGCTAAAACCAAGAAAACATTGCTTAGAAGAACTAAACAGCTTTGTTAGTGTTTCTGGGGTTAAAATGTATCTTAATCCAATGCAACTAACTAATAATAAGAGTTTGAGATAGATGTGGAGAGTTTAAAAGTCACTTATACACATTTTGTCCCAAAACAGGCTAAAACCAAGAAAACATTGCTTAGAAGCTGTAAACAGCTATGTTAGTGTTTCTGGGGTTAAAATGTGTCTTAATCCAATGCAAATGACTAATTATAAGAGATTGAGATTGATGTGGAGAGTTTAAAAGCCACTTATACCCATTTTGTCCCAAAACAGGCTAAAACCAAGAAAACATTGCTTAGAAGCTCTAAACAGCTTTGTTAGTGTTTCTGGGGTTAAAATGTGTCTTAATCCAAAGCAACTGACTAAATATATGAGTTTGAGATGGATGTGGAGAGTTTAAAAGCCACTTATACCCATTTTGTCCCAAAACAGGTTAAAACCAAGAAAACATTGCTTAGAATCACTAAACAGCTTTGTTAGTGTTTCTGGGGTTAAAATGTGTCTTAATCCAATGCAACTAACTAATTATAAGAGTTTGAGATAGATTTGGATAGTTTAAAAGCCACTTCTACACATTTTGTCCCAAAACAAGCTAAAACCAAGAAAACATTGCTTAGAAGCTGTAAACAGCTATGTTAGTGTTTCTGGGGTTAAAATGTGTCTTAATCCAATGCAAATGACTAATTATAAGAGATTGAGATTGATGTGGAGAGTTTAAAAGCCACTTATACCCATTTTGTCCCAAAACAGGCTAAAACCAAGAAAACATTGCTTAGAAGCTCTAAACAGCTTTGTTAGTGTTTCTGGGGTTAAAATGTGTCTTAATCCAAAGCAACTGACTAAATATATGAGTTTGAGATGGATGTGGAGAGTTTAAAAGCCACTTATACCCATTTTGTCCCAAAACAGGTTAAAACCAAGAAAACATTGCTTAGAATCACTAAACAGCTTTGTTAGTGTTTCTGGGGTTAAAATGTGTCTTAATCCAATGCAACTAACTAATTATAAGAGTTTGAGATAGATTTGGATAGTTTAAAAGCCACTTCTACACATTTTGTCCCAAAACAAGCTAAAACCAAGAAAACATTGCTTAGAAGAACTAAACAACTTTGTTAGTGTTTCTGGGGTTAAAATGTATCTTAATCCAATGCAACTAACTAATAATAAGAGTTTGAGATAGATGTGGAGAGTTTAAAAGCCACTTATACCCATTTTGTCCCAAAACAGGTTAAAACCAAGAAAACATTGCTTAGAAGCACTAAACAGCTTTGTTAGTGTTTCTGGGGTTAAAATGTGTCTTAATCCAATGCAACTAACTAATTATAAGAGTTTAAGATAAATGTGGATAGTTTAAAAGCCACTTATACACATTTTGTCCCAAAACAGGCTAAAACCAAGAAAACATTGCTTAGAAGCTGTAAGCAGCTATGTTAGTGTTTCTGGGGTTAAAATGTGTCTTAATCCAATGCAAATGACTAATTATAAGAGTTTGAGATGGATGTGGAGAGTTTAAAAGACTCTTATACACATTTTGTTCCAAAACAGGCTAAAACCAAGAAAACATTGCTTAGAAGCACTAAACAGCTTTGTTAGTGTTTCTGGGGTTAAAATGTGTCTTAATCCAATGCAACTAACTAATTATAAGAGTTTGAGATAGATGTGGATAGTTTAAAAGCCACTTATACACATTTTGTCCCAAAAGAGGCTAAAACCAAGAAAACAATGCTTAGAGGCTGTAAACAGCTATGTTAGCATTTCTGGGGTTAAAATGTGTCTTAATCCAATGCAACTGACTAATTATAAGAGTTTGAGATGGATGTGGAGAGTTTAAAAGCCTCTTATACACATTTTGTTCCAAAACAGGCTAAAACCAAGAAAACATTGCTTAGAAGCACTAAACAGCTTTGTTAGTGTTTCTGGGGTTAAAATGTGTCTTAATCCAATACAACTAACTAATTATAAGAGTTTGAGATAGATGTGGATAGTTTAAAAGCCACTTATACACATTTTGTCCCAAAAGAGGCTAAAACCAAGAAAACATTGCTTAGAAGCTGTAAACAGCTATGTTAGTATTTCTGGGGTTAAAATGTGTCTTAATCAAATGCAAATGACTAATTATAAGAGTTTGATATTGATGTGGAGAGTTTAAAAGCCACTTTTACCCATTTTGTCCCAAAACAGGCTAAAACCAAGAAAACATTGCCTAGAAGCACTAAACAGCTTTGTTAGTGTTTCTGGGGTTAAATTGTGTGTTTATCCAAAGCAACTGACTAATTATATGAGTTTGAGATGGATGTGGAGAGTTTCAAAGCCACTTATACCCATTTTGTCCCAAAGCAGGTTAAAACCAAAAAAAACATTGCTTAGAAGCACTAAACAGCTTTGTTAGTGTTTCTGGGGTTAAAATGTGTCTTAATCCAATGCAACTTACTAATTGTAAGAGTTTGAGATAGATGTGGAGAGTTTAAAAGCCACTTATACCCATTTTGTCCCAAAACAGGCTAAAACCAAGAAAACATTGCTTAGAAGCTCTAAACAGCTTTGTTAGTGTTTCTGGGGTTAAAATGTGTCTTAATCCAAAGCAACTGACTAAATATATGAGTTTGAGATGGATGTGGAGAGTTTAAAAGCCACTTATACCCATTTTGTCCCAAAACAGGTTAAAACCAAGAAAACATTGCTTAGAAGCACAAAATAGCTTTGTTAGTGTTTCTGGGGTTAAAATGTGTCTTAATCCAATGCAACTAACTAATTATAAGAGTTTAAGATAGATGTGGATAGTTTAAAAGCCATTTATACACATTTTGTCCCAAAACATGCTAAAACCAAGAAAACATTGCTTAGAAGCTGTAAACAGCTATGTTAGTGTTTCTGGGGTTAAAATGTGTCTTAATCCAATGCAAATGACTAATTATAAGAGTTTGAGATTGATGTGGAGAGTTTAAAAGCCACTTATACCCATTTTGTCCCAAAACAGGCTAAAACCAAGAAAACATTGCCTAGAAACTATAAACAGCTTTGTTAGTGTTTCTGGGGTTAAAATGTGTCTTAATCCAATGCAGCAGACTAGTTATAAGAGTTTGAGATGGATGTGGAGAGTTTAAAAGCCACTTATACCCATTTTGTACCAAAACAGGCTAAAACCAAGAAAACATTGCTTAGAAGAACTAAACAGCTTTGTTAGTGTTTCTGGGGTTAAAATGTATCGTAATCCAATGCAACTAACTAATTATAAGAGTTTGAGATGGATGTGGAGAGTTTAAAAGCCTCTTATACCCATTTTGTCCCAAAACAGGGTAAAACCAAGAAAACATTGCTTAGAAGCACTAAACAGCTTTGTTAGTGTTTCTGGGGTTAAAATGTGTCTTAATCCAATGCAACTAACTAACTATAAAAGTTTGAGATAGATGTGGATAGTTTAAAAGCCACTTATACACATTTTGTCCCAAAACAGGCTAAAACCAAGAAAACATTGCTTAGAAGCTGTAAACAGCTATGTTAGTGTTTCTGGGGTTAAAATGTGTCTTAATCCAATGCAAATGACTAATTATAAGAGATTGAGATTGATGTGGAGAGTTTAAAAGCCACTTATACCCATTTTGTCCCAAAACAGGCTAAAACCAAGAAAACATTGCGTAGAAGCTGTAAACAGCTTTGTTAGTGTTTCTAGGGTTAAAATGTGTCTTAATCCAATGCAACTGACTAATTATAAGAGTTTGAGATGGATGTGGAGAGTTTAAAAGCCACTAATACACATTTTATCCCAAAAGAGGCTAAAACCAAGAAAACATTGCTTAGAAGCTGTAAACAGCTATGTTAGTATTTCTGGGGTTAAAATGTGTCTTAATCAAATGGAAATGACTAATTATAAGAGTTTGAGATTGATGTGGAGAGTTTAAAAGCCACTTATACCCATTTTCTCTCAAAACAGGCTAAAACCAAGAAAACATTGCCTAGAAGCTGTAAACAGCTTTGTTAGTGTTTCTAGGGTTAAAATGTGTCTTAATCCAATGCAACTGACTAATTATAAGAGTTTGAGATGGATGTGGAGAGTTTAAAAGACTCTTATACACATTTTGTTCCAAAACAGGCTAAAACCAAGAAAACATTGCTTAGAAGCACTAAACAGCTTTGTTAGTGTTTCTGGGGTTAAAATGTGTCTTAATCAAATGCAACTAACTAATTATAAGAGTTTGAGATGGATGTGGAGAGTTTAAAAGCCACTTATATCCATTTTGTACCAAAACAGGCTAAAACCAAGAAAACATTGCTTAGAAGAACTAAACAGCTTTGTTAGTGTTTCTGGGGTTAAAATGTATCTTAATCCAATGCAACTAACTAATAATAAGAGTTTGAGATAGATGTGGAGAGTTTAAAAGTCACTTATACACATTTTGTCCCAAAACAGGCTAAAACCAAGAAAACATTGCTTAGAAGCTGTAAACAGCTATGTTAGTGTTTCTGGGGTTAAAATGTGTCTTAATCCAATGCAAATGACTAATTATAAGAGATTGAGATTGATGTGGAGAGTTTAAAAGCCACTTATACCCATTTTGTCCCAAAACAGGCTAAAACCAAGAAAACATTGCCTAGAAGCTGTAAACAGCTTTGTTAGTGTTTCTAGGGTTAAAATGTGTCTTAATCCAATGCAGCTGACTAATTATAAGAGTTTGAGATGGATGTGGAGAGTTTAAAAGCCTCTTATACACATTTTGTTCCAAAACCGGCTAAAACCAAGAAAACATTGCTTAGAAGCACTAAACAGCTTTGTTAGTGTTTCTGGGGTTAAAATGTGTCTTAATCCAATACAACTAACTAATTATAAGAGTTTGAGATAGATGTGGATAGTTTAAAAGCCACTTATACACATTTTGTCCCAAAAGAGGCTAAAACCAAGAAAACATTGCTTAGAAGCTGTAAACAGCTATGTTAGTATTTCTCGGGTTAAAATGTGTCTTAATCAAATGCAAATGACTAATTATAAGAGTTTGAGATTGATGTGGAGAGTTTACAAGCCACTTTTACCCATTTTGTCCCAAAACAGGCTAAAACCAAGAAAACATTGCCTAGAAGCACTAAACAGCTTTGTTAGTGTTTCTCGGGTTAAAATGTGTGTTTATCCAAAGCAACTGACTAATTATATGAGTTTGAGATGGATGTGGAGAGTTTAAAAGCCACTTATACCCATTTTGTCCCAAAACAGGCTAAAACCAAGAAAACATTGCCTAGAAGCTGTAAACAGCTTTGTTAGTGTTTCTAGGGTTAAAATGTGTCTTAATCCAATGCAACTGACTAATTATACGAGTTTGAGATGGATGTGGAGAGTTCAAAAGCCTCTTATACACATTTTGTTCCAAAACAGGCTAAAACCAAGAAAACATTGCTTAGAAGCACTAAACAGCTTTGTTAGTGTTTCTGGGGTTAAAATGTGTGTTTATCCAAAGCAACTGACTAATTATATGAGTTTGAGATGGATGTGGAGAGTTTTAAAGCCACTTATACCCATTTTGTCCCAAAGCAGGTTAAAACCAAGAAAACATTGCTTAGAAGCACTAAACAGCTTTGTTAGTGTTTCTGGGGTTAAAATGTGTCTTAATCCAATGCAACTTACTAATTATAAGAGTTTGAGATAGATGTGGAGAGTTTAAAAGCCACTTATACCCATTTTGTCCCAAAACAGGCTAAAACCAAGAAAACATTGCCTAGAAGCTGTAAACAGCTTTGTTAGTGTTTCTGGGGTTAAAATGTGTCTTAATCCAAAGCAACTGACTAAATATATGAGTTTGAGATGGATGTGGAGAGTTTAAAAGCCACTTATACCCATTTTGTCCCAAAACAGGTTAAAACCAAGAAAACATTGCTTAGAATCACTAAAGAGCTTTGTTAGTGTTTCTGGGGTTAAAATGTGTCTTAATCCAATGCAACTAACTAATTATAAGAGTTTGAGATAGATGTGGATAGTTTAAAAGCCACTTATACACATTTTGTCCCAAAACAGGCTAAAACCAAGAAAACATTGCTTAGAAGCTGTAAACAGCTTTGTTAGTGTTTCTGGGGTTAAAATGTGTCTTAATCCAATGCAAATGACTAATTATAAGAGATTGAGATTGATGTGGAGAGTTTAAAAGCCACTTATACCCATTTTGTCCCAAAACAGGCTAAAACCAAGAAAACATTGCGTAGAAGCTGTAAACAGCTTTGTTAGTGTTTCTAGGGTTAAAATGTGTCTTAATCCAATGCAACTGACTAATTATAAGAGTTTGAGATGGATGTGGAGAGTTTAAAAGCCACTAATACACATTTTATCCCAAAAGAGGCTAAAACCAAGAAAACATTGCTTAGAAGCTGTAAACAGCTATGTTAGTATTTCTGGGGTTAAAATGTGTCTTAATCAAATGGAAATGACTAATTATAAGAGTTTGAGATTGATGTGGAGAGTTTAAAAGCCACTTATACCCATTTTCTCTCAAAACAGGCTAAAACCAAGAAAACATTGCCTAGAAGCTGTAAACAGCTTTGTTAGTGTTTCTAGGGTTAAAATGTGTCTTAATCCAATGCAACTGACTAATTATAAGAGTTTGAGATGGATGTGGAGAGTTTAAAAGACTCTTATACACATTTTGTTCCAAAACAGGCTAAAACCAAGAAAACATTGCTTAGAAGCACTAAACAGCTTTGTTAGTGTTTCTGGGGTTAAAATGTGTCTTAATCAAATGCAACTAACTAATTATAAGAGTTTGAGATGGATGTGGAGAGTTTAAAAGCCACTTATATCCATTTTGTACCAAAACAGGCTAAAACCAAGAAAACATTGCTTAGAAGAACTAAACAGCTTTGTTAGTGTTTCTGGGGTTAAAATGTATCTTAATCCAATGCAACTAACTAATAATAAGAGTTTGAGATAGATGTGGAGAGTTTAAAAGTCACTTATACACATTTTGTCCCAAAACAGGCTAAAACCAAGAAAACATTGCTTAGAAGCTGTAAACAGCTATGTTAGTGTTTCTGGGGTTAAAATGTGTCTTAATCCAATGCAAATGACTAATTATAAGAGATTGAGATTGATGTGGAGAGTTTAAAAGCCACTTATACCCATTTTGTCCCAAAACAGGCTAAAACCAAGAAAACATTGCCTAGAAGCTGTAAACAGCTTTGTTAGTGTTTCTAGGGTTAAAATGTGTCTTAATCCAATGCAGCTGACTAATTATAAGAGTTTGAGATGGATGTGGAGAGTTTAAAAGCCTCTTATACACATTTTGTTCCAAAACCGGCTAAAACCAAGAAAACATTGCTTAGAAGCACTAAACAGCTTTGTTAGTGTTTCTGGGGTTAAAATGTGTCTTAATCCAATACAACTAACTAATTATAAGAGTTTGAGATAGATGTGGATAGTTTAAAAGCCACTTATACACATTTTGTCCCAAAAGAGGCTAAAACCAAGAAAACATTGCTTAGAAGCTATAAACAGCTATGTTAGTATTTCTTGGGTTAAAATGTGTCTTAATCAAATGCAAATGACTAATTATAAGAGTTTGAGATTGATGTGGAGAGTTTACAAGCCACTTTTACCCATTTTGTCCCAAAACAGGCTAAAACCAAGAAAACATTGCCTAGAAGCACTAAACAGCTTTGTTTGTGTTTCTGGGGTTAAAATGTGTGTTTATCCAAAGCAACTGACTAATTATATGAGTTTGAGATGGATGTGGAGAGTTTTAAAGCCACTTATACCCATTTTGTCCCAAAGCAGGTTAAAACCAAGAAAACATTGCTTAGAAGCACTAAACAGCTTTGTTAGTGTTTCTGGGGTTAAAATGTGTCTTAATCCAATGCAACTTACTAATTATAAGAGTTTGAGATAGATGTGGAGAGATTAAAAGCCACTTATACCCATTTTGTCCCAAAACAGGCTAAAACCAAGAAAACATTGCTTAGAAGCTCTAAACAGCTTTGTTAGTGTTTCTGGGATTAAAATGTGTCTTAATCCAAGCAACTGACTAAATATATGAGTTTGAGATGGATGTGGAGAGTTTAAAAGCCACTTATACCCATTTTGTCCCAAAACAGGTTAAAACCAAGAAAACATTGCTTAGAAGCACTAAACAGCTTTGTTAGTGTTTCTGGGGTTAAAATGTGTCTTAATCCAATGCAACTTACTAATTATAAGAGTTTGAGATAGATGTGGAGAGTTTAAAAGCCACTTATACCCATTTTGTCCCAAAACAGGCTAAAACCAAGAAAACATTGCTTAGAAGCTCTAAACAGCTTTGTTAGTGTTTCTGGGATTAAAATGTGTCTTAATCCAAGCAACTGACTAAATATATGAGTTTGAGATGGATGTGGAGAGTTTAAAAGCCACTTATACCCATTTTGTCCCAAAACAGGTTAAAACCAAGAAAACATTGCTTAGAAGCACTAAACAGCTTTGTTAGTGTTTCTGGGGTTAAAATGTGTCTTAATCCAATGCAACTAACTAATTATAAGAGTTTAAGATAAATGTGGATAGTTTAAAAGCCACTTATACACATTTTGTCCCAAAACAGGCTAAAACCAAGAAAACATTGCTTAGAAGCTGTAAACAGCTATGTTAGTGTTTCTGGGGTTAAAATGTGTCTTAATCCAATGCAAATGACTAATTATAAGAGTTTGAGATGGATGTGGAGAGTTTAAAAGACTCTTATACACATTTTGTTCCAAAACAGGCTAAAACCAAGAAAACATTGCTTAGAAGCACTAAACAGCTTTGTTAGTGTTTCTGGGGTTAAAATGTGTCTTAATCCAATGCAACTAACTAATTATAAGAGTTAGAGATAGATGTGGATAGTTTAAAAGCCACTTATACACATTTTGTCCCAAAAGAGGCTAAAACCAAGAAAACAATGCTTAGAGGCTGTAAACAGCTATGTTAGCATTTCTGGGGTTAAAATGTGTCTTAATCCAATGCAACTGACTAATTATAAGAGTTTGAGATGGATGTGGAGAGTTTAAAAGCCTCTTATACCCATTTTGTCCCAAAACAGGTTAAAACCAAGAAAACATTGCCTAGAAGCTGTAAACAGCTTTGTTAGTGTTTCTAGGGTTAAAATGTGTCTTAATCCAATGCAACTGACTAATTATACGAGTTTGAGATGGATGTGGAGAGTTCAAAAGCCTCTTATACACATTTTGTTCCAAAACAGGCTAAAACCAAGAAAACATTGCTTAGAAGCACTAAACAGCTTTGTTAGTGTTTCTGGGGTTAAAATGTGTGTTTATCCAAAGCAACTGACTAATTATATGAGTTTGAGATGGATGTGGAGAGTTTTAAAGCCACTTATACCCATTTTGTCCCAAAGCAGGTTAAAACCAAGAAAACATTGCTTAGAAGCACTAAACAGCTTTGTTAGTGTTTCTGGGGTTAAAATGTGTCTTAATCCAATGCAACTTACTAATTATAAGAGTTTGAGATAGATGTGGAGAGTTTAAAAGCCACTTATACCCATTTTGTCCCAAAACAGGCTAAAACCAAGAAAACATTGCCTAGAAGCTGTAAACAGCTTTGTTAGTGTTTCTGGGGTTAAAATGTGTCTTAATCCAAAGCAACTGACTAAATATATGAGTTTGAGATGGATGTGGAGAGTTTAAAAGCCACTTATACCCATTTTGTCCCAAAACAGGTTAAAACCAAGAAAACATTGCTTAGAACCACTAAACAGCTTTGTTAGTGTTTCTGGGGTTAAAATGTGTCTTAATCCAATGCAACTAACTAATTATAAGAGTTTGAGATAGATGTGGATAGTTTTGTTAGACTTTGTAGAATAAAGAAGAGAATCAAGAGATTGATGAGAGATATCGGTAGACAAAGAGAATGAGGAAGAAGAAAAGATTAGGTTATTGTTCCATAAGAATACATATTACAATGTAGGCTAAAGCCTATATATATCAAGGGAAAGTTAGGGCTACACCCTCTACCAACCGATCGTATAAGTGATAGGGACAAGGAGAGAGATAGAACTAATCCCAACGGTGATAGTGACCCGTCCTAGTCTCCTTAAACACAACATAACCCGTGACTCCACTTGTTCCTCCTCTCTAACGGCTACAAGCGACATTCTAGATCCTTCTCATGGGCCTAAGGAGAGCAGGCCTCCTCATTGTCTTTACACACTTACATGACTCGGCCTAATTGCTTGGTTGTACGGACGGCCCCATAATTGTACGGACGGCCATGGCTGCCTTAGGCTTATTCTCTTGATCAATACTCCCCCTCAAGCTTAGCCGAGTGAAATGGCTAAGCTTGGAACCCGTGAAGCAGCACCTCATTAAAAACCTTGACTTAGAAAACCTCATGGGACAAAACCAAGTCAAGGGAAAAAGAGTGTGCTGTCCACGGATTAGGGAAGCTTGATCATGGCCGTGTAATGTCTACAAGTCCAAGTTTGCTGTAGATGTGATCACAAACCTTGGAGCTTGCAGACTTGGTGAAGATGTCAGCTAGCTGATCTTGACTCCTTGTGTGGCATGGTAACACCACTCCTTCTTCAATCTTCTCTCTCACCTTGTGGCAATCGCTTTCTATGTGCTTGGTCCTCTCATGAAAGACTGAGTTTGTGGCAATGTGGATGGCCGCTTCATTGTCGCAGTGCATGGTCATGGGCTGCTTTGTCTCGATGCCTAAGTCCTTGAGTAGGCCCTTCAGCCATGTCATCTCGTTAGTGAGCTTCCTCATAGCTCTATACTCGGCCTCGGCGCTAGAGCATGAAACCACCTTTTGTTTCTTAGACCTCCATGTAACCAAGTTGCCTCCAACAAACGTGCAGTACCCAGTGGTGGATCTCCTATCCAGCGTGTCGCCATTGTAATCCGCATCACAATAGCCAACGATTTCGGTGTTGTCATTCTTGCCCATCCAAATACCTTGACCCGGACTGCCCTTGAGATAGCTTAGGATCCTTTCGACTTGACTCCATTGGTACTTGCTTGGTGCCTTCATATGTTGGCTAACCTGATTCACAGCATAAGATATGTCAGGTCGTGTGATAGTAAGGTATATCAGCTTACCTACAAGCCGGCGGTAGCGTGTGACGTCTAAGAATGGCTCGTCCATTGGTTCCTTAGGTCGGCCTTCTTTTGTCCGTAAGCTCTCCCCCTTTCGCTTGAGCTGGTAATCTTCATCAAGGGGCGTAGCAACCGGAGACACACCAAGCTTGCCAGTCTCCTCTAACAAGTCAAGAGTATACTTGCGTTGTGAGAGGAAGAGTCCTTCCGGTGAGCGACAAATCTCAATACCAAGAAAGTATTTGAGTTCCCCAAGGTCATTGATGTCAAATACCGACTTGAGAGAGTCCTTGGTGTCCTGAATGGCCGCCTTATCATCACCAGTCACGATGATGTCGTCGACGTATATGAGCACCACCACCCAACCAATAGAGGTGCGACGCGTGAAGAGAGTATGATCAGCCTCCGATCGCGTAAAACCATCAGTCTTGAGAGTGGAGCTTAGTTTGTGGTACCACGCTCGTGGGGACTGCTTAAGGCCATAGATGGCCTTACGTAGCCTCAAGACTTTTCCGGGTGTAACCATGTCTTCAAGGCCGGGAGGAGGCGTCATGTACACTTCTTCATCAAGTTCACCTTGAAGGAAGGCGTTCTTCACATCCATCTGCCATAAGTCCCATGAGAGGTTGACAGCAAGAGACAGCACAACCCGAACCGTATGGAGCTTGGCCACAGGTGCAAAGGTGTCCGTGTAGTCCGCGCCATAGGTTTGGGTGAAGCCACGGGCCACTAACCTGGCTTTATGCCGTTCAATGTCACCATTGCTCAAATACTTTATGGTAAACACCCATTTGGAGCTAACTGCCCGCTTGCCTTGAGGAAGATCCGATTCGTCCCACGTATGATTCCGGATCATGGCGCCAGTTTCATCCTTGACCGCATCTAACCAAACTTGATGTTCCTTGGCTTCATCATATGTCTGCGGGATCCAATTGGCGTCCACTTGGCCGAAGAAAGCTTGGTGATCAGCAGGTAACAGCTCAAGGGAACAAACGGACTGAATGGGATGAGCGACAGCTTGGCTGTTGTAATAGACACGCTTGTTCTTCCAAGTGGAGGGATCCGATCGAGGTCTGGTGCTCCGACGCAGGACTGGTGCCGGAGGTGGATCCACGCTAGGCAACACGGTGGACGTACCGTCCGTAGGAGCCGTCTCCGTGTTTTCCTCGGTAGAGGCCGCCGCCGGAGCATGCGTGTCCGTTGTAGGGCCAGGGACGGGAACACCGGTTATGGGTAGGCCAGACTCGAGAGATTCACCATCTTGGGCTGAACCATTGTCATTTGCATCTCCTTGGTCAGACCCACCATCGGTAGAAATTTGACTTAGTGTTGGCCGCACGGCACCCGTTGGTGGAGATGGGTTGCCAAGGTGATCAAGAAGGAACCGTAGACTCGAAGCTCGGTCATTAGGTGAGTGAGAGAGATCTTTAAGGCTGTTCCAATCCCTCTTGTCATGGTAGCCCACATGTTCTAGAAACCGGACATCTCGAGAGACATATAGTCGACTTGTGGCCGGATCATAACATTTGTACCCCTTTTGTGTGGTGGAGTAGCCAATGAACATACACTTTGTACTTTTGGCATCCAGCTTACTCCTTTGTTCTCCTGGTACTAACACAAAACAAACACAGCCGAAAACTCGTAAGTGATCAAGAGATGGTTTAAATTTGTTTAGTACTTCAAATGGAGATAAGTCATGAAGAACTCTAGTTGGTGTTCGGTTGATTAGGTAGCATGCAGTCATCACGGCATCACCCCAATATCGTTTAGGAACACTCGAATGGAACATGATTGCCCGCGCCACTTCCATGAGGTGCCGGTTCTTCCTCTCGGCCACACCATTTTGTTGTGGCGTGTAGGGACAACTAGTTTGATGGAGAATGCCATGCTTGGAGAGATGTTCTTTGAACTTGCAACTTGTGTATTCCCCCCCATTATCAGACCTAAGTACCTTAAGTTTAGCATTGAAGTGATTAGTCACATAATTTTGAAAATTGATAAAGGCATCAAATACTCTATCTTTAGATGGCAACAAGGTAATCCAAGTGTATTTTGATTTTTCATCAATAAAAGTCACAAAATACTTGTTATTATCTCTAGATAGGCATGGTGATGTCCAAACATCTGAGTGAACTAAATCAAAACAATTCTCATAAATAGTAGTTGACTTAGGAAAGATAGACTTGCAATGTTTTCCAAGAATACAAGGTTCACAAGTAGAATTATCAAAAGAAATATTAGGAAACATCAACCCTAAAGCACGTGAATGTGGGTGGCCTAGCCTAGCATGCCACATCATATTCGAATCAACAACAAAACAAGACTTAGTAGAGGATAAATTTGGATCGGTTTTCTCTAGGACATAGAGATCTCCACTCCCTTGCCCTTCTCCAAGAACCTTTCCAGTCTCAATATCCTGAAAATAAACATTGTTAGGACCAAAGATTGCATAACAATTCAAATCATTTGTGGCCCTCTTAACCGATAGTAAATTGGAGGTAAAGGTAGGCATAAAGAAAGCTTTTGAGGTTTTATCAAATAGTTTCAAGTCCCCTATTCCCTTTACTGGTATTTGTTCTCCATTTGCAATAACAACATTTCCTAAGGCCGGTTTTATGTTGTCAATTAAACTAGGGTTACTAATCATATGATGTGAGGCTCCCGAGTCAATAACAAGCGATTTGCTAGGCCTAGAAGTAAAGAAAGAGATACCAGACTCCTTGAGTGAAGCAATGGAGCGGATGAGAGCCTCAAGGTCTGACTTCCTCACCACATCTCCGTAGGCTGCGGTCATGGCCACCTCATCTCCCTGCTTTGATGATCCGGCTCCTTTATCGCTAACCGCTTCCTTTGAGAGGTTGGCTTTGAACTTGGCCGGCTTGAGATGAGGATGGAGAACCCAGCACTTGTCTTTCAGATGACCCCGCTTCTTGCAGTGGTCGCACACCAACAACTTCCTCTCCTCTTGCTTGTACATTCCTTTATTGGCCGAAGCAAGCTCCCCCTTACCGCTAAACAAATCAAGGGATCCTTGCTCTTTCTGAATTTGGGAGCAAATATCTTCAAAGGAGGGGAGCTTCTCTGCCCTTAGGATGTGCTTCAAGAGGTCGTTGAAGGACGGGTTCAAGGTAAGTAGGAGTCCAAAGACTTTGTCTTGCTCCTTTCTTTCGTTTAGCACACTTGCCTCAAGTGTACTTGGCCGCAACATGTCAAGCTCGGACCATAGTGCACGGAACTTACCAAGATGCTTAGTGAACTCCACATCATCTTGGTTAAGATCATTTATGGCCTTCTTGACCTCAAAGACTCTAGTCATGTTAGAGACATTACCATACACGCCTTTAAGTGTTTCCCACAGTTCCTTGGCCGTCTCGCAATATGAGTAGGCCTCAAGGATAGGCGTGTCCAGAGAGTTTTGGAGAACAGATAGGACAACTTGGTCTTCTTGGAACCATTTGGCCTTCCTCTCGCTCTCTTCCTCCGCTTCCGCCTCGGAAGCGTCCTCTCCTTTGGGGTTTTTCTTTGGGACATAGTCGGACTCGACATGACTCCAAAGGCCACGACCTCCAAGGGCGGTTCTTGTGGTTCTTGTCCACAGCAAGTAGTTTGTCCCCTTTAGGACAACCGGTGAAACAATGGGCTTGGCGTTTTCCATGGTCGGATTTCTATGGACCGATGGGTAAAGCTTTTACCCGGAGAATAAAAGAGATGCGAGTGAGAAGAAACGAAGATAAGGAGACTAGAGTGTAGAAATGAGTAGGAGAATGAGATTAGACTGTAGAGAATCGAAGAACTTGCTCTGATACCATGTTAGACTTTGTAGAATAAAGAAGAGAATCAAGAGATTGATGAGAGATATCGGTAGACAAAGAGAATGAGGAAGAAGAAAAGATTAGGTTATTGTTCCATAAGAATACATATTACAATGTAGGCTAAAGCCTATATATATCAAGGGAAAGTTAGGGCTACACCCTCTACCAACCGATCGTATAAGTGATAGGGACAAGGAGAGAGATAGAACTAATCCCAACGGTGATAGTGACCCGTCCTAGTCTCCTTAAACACAACATAACCCGTGACTCCACTTGTTCCTCCTCTCTAACGGCTACAAGCGACATTCTAGATCCTTCTCATGGGCCTAAGGAGAGCAGGCCTCCTCATTGTCTTTACACACTTACATGACTCGGCCTTATTGCTTGGTTGTACGGACGGCCCCATAATTGTACGGACGGCCATGGCTGCCTTAGGCTTATTCTCTTGATCAATAAGTTTAAAAGCCACTTATACACATTTTGTCCCAAAACAGGCTAAAACCAAGAAAACATTGCTTAGAAGCTGTAAACAGATTTGTTAGTGTTTCTGGGGTTAAAATGTGTCTTAATCCAATGCAACTGACTAATAATAAGAGTTTGAGATAGATGTGGAGAGTTTAAAAGCCACTTATACACATTTTGTCCCAAAACAGGCTAAAACCAAAAAAACATTGCATAGAAGCTGTAAACAGCTATGTTAGTGTTACTGGGGTTAAAATGTGTCTTAATCCAATGCAAATGACTAATTATAAGAGATTGAGATTGATGTGGAGAGTTTAAAAGCCACGTATACCCATTTTGTCCCAAAACAGGCTAAAACCAAGAAAACATTGCCTAGAAGCTGTAAACAGCTTTGTTAGTGTTTCTAGGGTTAAAATGTGTCTTAATCCAATGCAACTGACTAATTGTAAGAGTTTGAGATGGATGTGGAGAGTTTAAAAGCCTCTTATACACATTTTGTTCCAAAACAGGCTAAAACCAAGAAAACATTGCTTAGAAGCACTAAACAGCTTTGTTAGTGTTTCTGGGGTTAAAATGTGTCTTAATCCAATACAACTAACTAATTATAAGAGTTTGAGATAGATGTGGATAGTTTAAAAGCCACTTATACACATTTTGTCCCAAAAGAGGCTAAAACCAAGAAAACATTGCTTAGAAGCTGTAAACAGCTATGTTAGTATTTCTGGGGTTAAAATGTGTCTTAATCAAATGCAAATGACTAATTATAAGAGTTTGAGATTGATGTGGAGAGTTTACAAGCCACTTTTACCCATTTTGTCCCAAAACAGGCTAAAACCAAGAAAACATTGCTTAGAAGCTCTAAACAGCTTTGTTAGTGTTTCTGGGGTTAAAATGTGTCTTAATCCAAAGCAACTGACTAAATATATGAGTTTGAGATGGATGTGGAGAGTTTAAAAGCCACTTATACCCATTTTGTCCCAAAACAGGTTAAAACCAAGAAAACATTGCTTAGAATCACTAAACAGCTTTGTTAGTGTTTCTGGGGTTAAAATGTGTCTTAATCCAATGCAACTAACTAATTATAAGAGTTTGAGATAGATGTGGATAGTTTAAAAGCCACTTATACACATTTTGTCCCAAAACAGGCTAAAACCAAGAAAACATTGCTTAGAAGCTGTAAACAGCTATGTTAGTGTTTCTGGGGTTAAAATGTGTCTTAATCCAATGCAAATGACTAATTATAAGAGTTTGAGATGGATGTGGAGAGTTTAAAAGACTCTTATACACATTTTGTTCCAAAACAGGCTAAAACCAAGAAAATATTGCTTAGAAGCACTAAACAGCTATGTTAGTGTTTCTGGGGTTAAAATGTGTCTTAATCCAATGCAACTAACTAATTATAAGAGTTTGAGATAGATGTGGATAGTTTAAAAGCCACTTATACACATTTTGTCCCAAAAGAGGCTAAAACCAAGAAAACAATGCTTAGAAGCTGTAAACAGCTATGTTAGCATTTCTGGGGTTAAAATGTGTCTTAATCCAATGCAACTGACTAATTATAAGAGTTTGAGATGGATGTGGAGAGTTTAAAAGCCTCTTATACCCATTTTGTCCCAAAACAGGCTAAAACCAAGAAAACATTGCTTAGAAGCTCTAAACAGCTTTGTTAGTGTTTCTGGGGTTAAAATGTTTCTTAATCCAATGCAACTAACTAATTATAAGAGTTTGAGATAGATGTGGATAGTTTAAAAGCCACTTATTCCCATTTTGTCCCAAAACAGGCTAAAACCAAGAAAACATTGCTTAGAAGCTGTAAACAGCTATGTTAGTGTTTCTGGGGTTAAAATGTGCCTTAATCCAATGCAAATGACTAATTATAAGAGATTGAGATTGATGTGGAGAGTTTAAAAGCCACTTATACCCATTTTGTCCCAAAACAGGCTAAAACAAAGAAAACATTGCGTAGAAGCTGTAAACAGCTTTGTTAGTGTTTCTAGGGTTAAAATGTGTCTTAATCCAATGCAACTGACTAATTATAAGAGTTTGAGATGGATGTGGAGAGTTTAAAAGCCTCTTATACACATTTTGTTCCAAAACAGGCTAAAACCAAGAAAACATTGCTTAGAAGCACTAAACAGCTTTGTTAGTGTTTCTGGGGTTAAAATGTGTCTTAATCCAATACAACTAACTAATTATAAGAGTTTGAGATAGATGTGGATAGTTTAAAAGCCACTTATACACATTTTGTCCCAAAAGAGGCTAAAACCAAGAAAACATTGCTTAGAAGCTGTAAACAGCTATGTTAGTATTTCTGGGGTTAAAATGTGTCTTAATCAAATGCAAATGACTAGTTATAAGAGTTTGAGATTGATGTGGAGAGTTTACAAGCCACTTTTACCCATTTTGTCCCAAAACAGGCTAAAACCAAGAAAACATTGCTTAGAAGCTCTAAACAGCTTTGTTAGTGTTTCTGGGGTTAAAATGTGTCTTAATCCAAAGCAACTGACTAAATATATGAGTTTGAGATGGATGTGGAGAGTTTAAAAGCCACTTATACCCATTTTGTCCCAAAACAGGTTAAAACCAAGAAAACATTGCTTAGAATCACTAAACAGCTTTGTTAGTGTTTCTGGGGTTAAAATGTGTCTTAATCCAATGCAACTAACTAATTATAAGAGTTTGAGATAGATTTGGATAGTTTAAAAGCCACTTCTACACATTTTGTCCCAAAACAAGCTAAAACCAAGAAAACATTGCTTAGAAGAACTAAACAACTTTGTTAGTGTTTCTGGGGTTAAAATGTATCTTAATCCAATGCAACTAACTAATAATAAGAGTTTGAGATAGATGTGGAGAGTTTAAAAGCCACTTATACCCATTTTGTCCCAAAACAGGTTAAAACCAAGAAAACATTGCTTAGAAGCACTAAACAGCTTTGTTAGTGTTTCTGGGGTTAAAATGTGTCTTAATCCAATGCAACTAACTAATTATAAGAGTTTAAGATAAATGTGGATAGTTTAAAAGCCACTTATACACATTTTGTCCCAAAACAGGCTAAAACCAAGAAAACATTGCTTAGAAGCTGTAAACAGCTATGTTAGTGTTTCTGGGGTTAAAATGTGTCTTAATCCAATGCAAATGACTAATTATAAGAGTTTGAGATGGATGTGGAGAGTTTAAAAGACTCTTATACACATTTTGTTCCAAAACAGGCTAAAACCAAGAAAACATTGCTTAGAAGCACTAAACAGCTTTGTTAGTGTTTCTGGGGTTAAAATGTGTCTTAATCCAATACAACTAACTAATTATAAGAGTTTGAGATAGATGTCGATAGTTTAAAAGCCACTTATACACATTTTGTCCCAAAAGAGGCTAAAACCAAGAAAACATTGCTTAGAAGCTATAAACAGCTATGTTAGTATTTCTGGGGTTAAAATGTGTCTTAATCAAATGCAAATGACTAATTATAAGAGTTTGAGATTGATGTGGAGAGTTTACAAGCCACTTTTACCCATTTTGTCCCAAAACAGGCTAAAACCAAGAAAACATTGCCTAGAAGCACTAAACAGCTTTGTTAGTGTTTCTGGGGTTAAAATATGTGTTTATCCAAAGCAACTGACTAATTATATGAGTTTGAGATGGATGTGGAGAGTTTTAAAGCCACTTATACCCATTTTGTCCCAAAGCAGGTTAAAACCAAGAAAACATTGCTTAGAAGCACTAAATATGAACCGGCACACACACTTGTCCGTACGACCGTACGGACGTCCGTACGACCAACCAACGGGCCATCCTCAAATAGAAGTCTTCATGAGCCCAATCCACCAAAGAGATCCTCCAACGGTCGCCATTCATCTCGATCCTTCCTTTGTAGCCGTTGGAGCAAGTTGTAAGAGAGAAGAGGAGATCACATGTTAGAATAAGGAGATGTCGCTTTCTCCTCATATTAGTGTGCATAGGATCCTAAGAGAATATCCTATTTGTATATGTCTTTAAATAGTTTGTAAGTATCATACTAATAGAAGTAAGAAAAGAGTTTATTCTCTTTCTCCAACACTCTCTCTCTCAATCGTTCACTCTCCTCACTCTTTACACGATTTCACTCTCTTCCATAATCTCTTGATTACTCTACTCTCAAACTTACATGGTATCAGAGCAGATTTGATTCTGTTCTTGCCTCAAATCTCCATCACTCCCTTCCGCATTCTCTTTCTTGTTCTTGAAATTTCTTGTTCTTGAATCTTCTTTCTTTAACCGTTGGACAATAGCTTTAACCAACGGTCTCTTCATCTTTTTCCATGGAAACTACCAAAACTCTCATTGTTCCAGTTACTCTCAAGGGAGAGAATTACTTACTGTGGGCTAGAACCACAAAGACAGCCCTATGCGGCCGAGGACTTTGGTCCCATGTTGAGACGAGCGAAGCTCCTAGTGGCGAGACCACCAAAGACGGCAAGGATCTTGTCGATGAGAAGAACAAGTGGTTTCAAGAAGATCAGGGAGTCCTAGCTATCATTCAAAACTCCCTAGATGCACCTATACTTGAAGCTTACTCTTATTGCGAGACAGCAAAAGACTTGTGGGACACTCTCAAGAATGTTTTTGGGAATGTTACAAATGTAAACCGAATTTTTGAGATTAAGAGGGCCATCAACAACCTCAACCAAGAAGACATGGAGTTCACCAAGCACTTTGGGAAGTTTAGGTCCCTTTGGGCTGAACTAGAGATGCTCCGGCCGGCGACTATAGATCCGGCCATTCTGAATGAGAGGCGTGAACAAGATAAGGTGTTCGGCCTTCTCTTGACCTTGAACCCCTCCTACAATGACCTTATCAAGCATATTCTACGGTCGGACAAGCTCCCTAGCCTTGATGATGTCTGTAACCAAATTCAAAAGGAGCATGGCTCCATGGGATTGTTTGGCGGCAAGGGAGAACTTGTGACCGCTAACAAAGCTGAGACGGCATCAGCAAACAAGGGCTACTACAAGCCGGAGGACAAGAACAACCCGCCATTTTGTGAGCATTGTAAGAAGCTTGGTCACTTCAAGAGCCGCTGCTGGATTCTACACCCTCATCTAGCACCACCGCCGGGTACCATCCGAGGTGGACGACCAAACCGCAGAGGACCACCGAGAGCTCATCAAGCAGTAGCCATGGGGGAGTCATCAATCTCTGAGCAACCTCAACAAGTGACCAGTGGAACTGCTCTTGCTGCAGCATCGTCCGAGCTGGTAAGGCGGTCCGACCTTGATGCGCTCATCAAAGCCATCAAAGAGGCCACCGGTAAGGCGTTTCTTGCCTCAAACAAAATTAAACCCCTCATAGTTGATTCTGGTGCATCCCATCACATGATTAGTGATTCTAGGCTAATTAGTGATATTAAACCTGCTAATGGTAATGTGATAATAGCAAATGGTGAGAAAGTACCAGTTAAAGGCATTGGAAACTTGAAACTATTTGATAAGGAGACTAAGGCATTTTATATGCCAAACTTTACTTCTAACTTGCTATCAGTTAAGAGAGCCACTACTGATTTAAATTGTTATGCTATATTTGGTCCTAACAATGTTCATTTTCAGGATATTGAGACAAGTAAGGTTCTTGGTCAAGGAGGATCCAAGGATGACCTCTATGTGCTTGAGGACTTGAACTTATCTTCTAATGCATCTTGTTTTAATTCGGTTATTATGAAACCTAGTGATTCTATTTTACATGCTAGGCTAGGACACCCTCACACAAGAGCTTTATCTTTAATATTTCCTAATGTTTCTTTTCAAAATGATGAGTGTGAGGCTTGTATTCTTGGTAAACATTGCAAGGCTGTTTTTCCTAAATCTATTACTATTTATGAAAAATGTTTTGATTTAATTCATTCTGATGTTTGGACATCTCCTTGCTTATCTAGAGATAATCAAAAGTATTTTGTGACTTTTATTGATGAAAAATCAAAATATACTTGGATAACTTTACTTCCCTCTAAGGATAGAGTCCTTGAGGCCTTTACTAATTTTCAAAATTATGTCACTAACCACTTTCATGCCAAGATTAAAATTTTGAGATCAGATAATGGTGGAGAGTACACAAGCCATGCCTTTAAGCAATATCTAGCCAAACATGGAATTCTTCATCAAACTAGCTGTCCTTACACACCACAACAAAATGGAGTGGCTGAGAGAAAGAATAGGCATCTCATGGAAGTAGCAAGGTCTATGATGTTTCACACAAGGGTTCCAAAGAGGTTTTGGGGAGATGCTGTGCTAGCCGCTTGTTATCTTATTAACCGCACACCAACAAAGATCCTAAAGGATGTGTCTCCATTTGAGGTATTAACGAATGACAAACCTACATTTGATCACTTACGAGTGTTTGGTTGTGTGTGCTATGTGTTGCGACCAGGTGAGCTAAGAGACAAGCTTGATGCAAAGAGTACAAAGGCTATGTTTCTTGGCTACTCTACCACACAAAAGGGGTATAAGTGCTATGAACCTACAACAAGGAGGGTTCTAGTATCTCGTGATGTCAAGTTCATGGAGACACAAGGTTTTTACGATGAGAAGAATTGGGATGAGCTCCGTAACCTCTCTGATTCACCATCTGATCGGACTCGCAACCTCCGAGTAATCCTTGAGCGACTAGGTCTTGAAAACGATCGGATCACTACCGAGTCAGCCAGACCAGCATCACCAGAGCAACCTGAGCCATTTACTGAGCCTGAGCCTGCTACACATGCCGATGACCATACTGAGCAGCATGAGGAAGCACCCGAGTCACTCGCGGACAACACGGCCGAAACAACCGAGGAGACGGCTGAACAGCTTGAGGAGATCATTACTCCAGGACGAGCCAACTCCGAAGCTGGGGCTATAGTTCCTCTTCGGCGCAGCCAACGTATTAGGTATCCTCCTAGTCATTGGAAGAACACCCGTGTGTACTACAACAACATGGCCGTTGCTCATCCGATTCAGGCCGTGTGCACCTTGGCTCATTTTCCGATAGAGCATCAAGTGTTTCTTGGCCATATTGATGAGGATTGGATCCCCAAGACCTATGATGAGGCTAAGCAGCACAAAGTATGGAGAGATGCAGTGGATGCCGAGAATACGGCCATGGTGCAAAATCATACATGGGACGAGGCTGACTTACCCAAGGGCAAGAAGGCTGTCACCTCTCGGTATATCTTCACAATCAAATATAAGAGCAATGGGGAGATTGAACGCCACAAAGCCCGCCTAGTCGCACGAGGGTTCACGCAAACGTATGGGGAGGACTATCTTGATACGTTTGCTCCGGTGGCTAAGCTTCACACGGTTCGAGTTGTACTCTCTCTCGCCACCAACCTCGACTGGGAACTTTGGCAAATGGACGTGAAGAACGCCTTCTTGCAAGGAGAACTGGAGGATGAAGTGTATATGCGACCACCACCGGGTTTGGAGGATACTATTGGTCCGGGAAAGGTCTTGAAACTCAACAAAGCTATCTATGGCTTGAAGCAGTCACCAAGGGCTTGGTATCACAAGCTTAGCACCACACTCCTTGACAAAGGCTTTCGCAAATCCGAAGCTGACCACACCTTGTTCACCTTACCAAGCGCCAAAGGTATAGTAGTCATTCTAGTGTATGTTGATGATATCATCATCACTGGAAGTGACTCGGTAGGTATTCAAGACTCTAAAACATTCTTGAAATCAGTTTTTGATATTAAAGATCTTGGAGAGTTGAAATACTTTCTTGGGATAGAAGTTTATAGATCAAATGAAGGGTTATTGTTGTCTCAAAGAAAGTATGCACTAGACTTATTGAGTGAAACAGGAAAACTAGGAGCTAAGGCAGTAACAACGCCCCTAGAAGAGAATTACAAGGATGGAGGACAGGGGGAGCTTGACACCGCTCCATTCGAGGACGTTAGCCTCTACCGGCGGCTAGTCGGTAAGCTCATTTATTTGACTATCACACGGCCTGACATTTGCTTTGCCGTGAACCAGGTAAGCCAGCATATGAAGAACCCCACCGTGCACCATTGGAACATGCTGACACGGATCCTCAAGTACATCAAGGGCTCACCCGGCCAAGGCATATGGATGGGACGCAACAAGAGCACTGAGTTGGTAGGCTACTGCGACGCTGACTATGCCGGAGATCGTGGGGACCGACGCTCAACCACAGGCTATTGCACGTTCCTTGGAGGGAACCTGGTCACATGGAAGAGCAAGAAGCAAAAGGTCGTCTCACTCTCAAGTGCCGAATCCGAGTATAGAGCTATGAGGAAGCTAACGACGGAGCTAATGTGGCTGAAGATGTTACTCAAGGATCTTGGAATAGAATCAACAAAGCCGATCACCATGCACTGTGATAACGAAGCAGCCATTCATATAGCAACCAATTCAGTGTTCCATGAGCGGACCAAGCACATTGAAGTGGATTGCCATAAGGTCCGAGAACAAATCAAGCTTGGAGTTGTCTTACCTTGCCATACCGAAAGCAAAGAACAACTTGCAGACGTCCTGACTAAAGCTGCGAGCCCCCAAGTGTGTGAATACATCCATCCTAAGCTTGGCCTCCTAAACCTCACTCGGCCATGACTTGCTTTGTTTTGGCGCCTACACTCTTTTTCCCTTAAGTATAGTTTTCCCAAGAGGTTTTTCTATACTAAGGTTTTTAATGAGGTGGGTGCCTATGTTGTCAAGCTTGACTAGTTCCCCAAGTCAAGCTTGAGGGGGAGTATGAACCGGCACACACACTTGTCCGTACGACCGTACGGACGTCCGTACGACCAACCAACGGGCCATCCTCAAATAGAAGTCTTCATGAGCCCAATCCACCAAAGAGATCCTCCAACGGTCGCCATTCATCTCGATCCTTCCTTTGTAGCCGTTGGAGCAAGTTGTAAGAGAGAAGAGGAGATCACATGTTAGAATAAGGAGATGTCGCTTTCTCCTCATATTAGTGTGCATAGGATCCTAAGAGAATATCCTATTTGTATATGTCTTTAAATAGTTTGTAAGTATCATACTAATAGAAGTAAGAAAAGAGTTTATTCTCTTTCTCCAACACTCTCTCTCTCAATCGTTCACTCTCCTCACTCTTTACACGATTTCACTCTCTTCCATAATCTCTTGATTACTCTACTCTCAAACTTACACTAAACAGCTTTGTTAGTGTTTCTGGGGTTAAAATGTGTCTTAATCCAATGCAACTTACTAATTATAAGAGTTTGAGATAGATGTGGAGAGTTTAAAAGCCACTTATACCCATTTTGTCCCAAAACAGGCTAAAACCAAAAAAACATTGCTTAGAAGCTCTAAACAGCTTTGTTAGTGTTTCTGGGATTAAAATGTGTCTTAATCCAAGCAACTGACTAAATATATGAGTTTGAGATGGATGTGGAGAGTTTAAAAGCCACTTATACCCATTTTGTCCCAAAACAGGTTAAAACCAAGAAAACATTGCTTAGAAGCACTAAACAGCTTTGTTAGTGTTTCTGGGGTTAAAATGTGTCTTAATCCAATGCAACTAACTAATTATAAGAGTTTAAGATAAATGTGGATAGTTTAAAAGCCACTTATACACATTTTGTCCCAAAACAGGCTAAAACCAAGAAAACATTGCTTAGAAGCTGTAAACAGCTATGTTAGTGTTTCTGGGGTTAAAATGTGTCTTAATCCAATGCAAATGACTAATTATAAGAGTTTGAGATGGATGTGGAGAGTTTAAAAGACTCTTATACACATTTTGTTCCAAAACAGGCTAAAACCAAGAAAACATTGCTTAGAAGCACTAAACAGCTTTGTTAGTGTTTCTGGGGTTAAAATGTGTCTTAATCCAATGCAACTAACTAATTATAAGAGTTTGAGATAGATGTGGATAGTTTAAAAGCCACTTATACACATTTTGTCCCAAAAGAGGCTAAAACCAAGAAAACAATGCTTAGAGGCTGTAAACAGCTATGTTAGCATTTCTGGGGTTAAAATGTGTCTTAATCCAATGCAACTGACTAATTATAAGAGTTTGAGATGGATGTGGAGAGTTTAAAAGCCTCTTATACCCATTTTGTCCCAAAACAGGTTAAAACCAAGAAAACATTGCTTAGAAGCACTAAACAGCTTTGTTAGTGTTTCTGGGGTTAAAATGTGTCTTAATCCAATGCAACTAACTAATTATAAGAGTTTGAGATAGATGTGGATAGTTTAAAAGCCACTTATACCCATTTTGTCCCAAAACAGGCTAAAACCAAGAAAACATTGCTTAGAAGCTGTAAACAGCTATGTTAGTGTTTCTGGGGTTAAAATGTGTCTTAATCCAATGCAAATGACTAATTATAAGAGATTGAGATTGATGTGGAGAGTTTAAAAGCCACTTATACCCATTTTGTCCCAAAATAGGCTAAAACCAAGAAAACATTGCGTAGAAGCTGTAAACAGCTTTGTTAGTGTTTCTAGGGTTAAAATGTGTCTTAATCCAATGCAACTGACTAATTATAAGAGTTTGAGATAGATGTAGATAGTTTAAAAGCCACTTATACCCATTTTGTCCCAAAACAGGCTAAAACCAAGAAAACATTGCTTAGAAGCTGTAAACAGCTATGTTAGTGTTTCTGGGGTTAAAATGTGCCTTAATCCAATGCAAATGACTAATTATAAGAGATTGAGATTGATGTGGAGAGTTTAAAAGCCACTTATACCCATTTTGTCCCAAAACAGGCTAAAACCAAGAAAACATTGCGTAGAAGCTGTAAACAGCTTTGTTAGTGTTTCTAGGGTTAAAATGTGTCTTAATCCAATGCAACTGACTAATTATAAGAGTTTGAGATGGATGTGGAGAGTTTAAAAGCCTCTTATACACATTTTGTTCCAAAACAGGCTAAAACCAAGAAAACATTGCTTAGAAGCACTAAACAGCTTTGTTAGTGTTTCTGGGGTTAAAATGTGTCTTAATCCAATACAACTAACTAATTATAAGAGTTTGAGATAGATATGGATAGTTTAAAAGCCACTTATACACATTTTGTCCCAAAAGAGGCTAAAACCAAGAAAACATTGCTTAGAAGCTGTAAACAGCTATGTTAGTATTTCTGGGGTTAAAATGTGTCTTAATCAAATGCAAATGACTAATTATAAGAGTTTGAGATTGATGTGGAGAGTTTACAAGCCACTTTTACCCATTTTGTCCCAAAACAGGCGAAAACCAAGAAAACATTGCTTAGAAGCTCTAAACAGGTTTGTTAGTGTTTCTGGGGTTAAAATGTGTCTTAATCCAAAGCAACTGACTAAATATATGAGTTTGAGATGGATGTGGAGAGTTTAAAAGCCACTTATACCCATTTTGTCCCAAAACAGGTTAAAACCAAGAAAACATTGCTTAGAATCACTAAACAGCTTTGTTAGTGTTTCTGGGGTTAAAATGTGTCTTAATCCAATGCAATTACCTAATTATAAGAGTTTGAGATAGATTTGGATAGTTTAAAAGCCACTTATACACATTTTGTCCCAAAACAGGCTAAAACCAAGAAAACATTGCTTAGAAGAACTAAACAACTTTGTTAGTGTTTCTGGGGTTAAAATGTATCTTAATCCAATACAACTAACTAATTATAAGAGTTTGAGATAGATGTGGATAGTTTAAAAGCCACTTATACACATTTTGTCCCAAAAGAGGCTAAAACCAAGAAAACATTGCTTAGAAGCTGTAAACAGCTATGTTAGTATTTCTGGGGTTAAAATGTGTCTTAATCAAATGCAAATGACTAATTATAAGAGTTTGAGATTGATGTGGAGAGTTTACAAGCCACTTTTACCCATTTTGTCCCAAAACAGGCTAAAACCAAGAAAACATTGCTTAGAAGCTCTAAACAGCTTTGTTAGTGTTTCTGGGGTTAAAATGTGTCTTAATCCAAAGCAACTGACTAAATATATGAGTTTGAGATGGATGTGGAGAGTTTAAAAGCCACTTATACCCATTTTGTCCCAAAACAGGTTAAAACCAAGAAAACATTGCTTAGAATCACTAAACAGCTTTGTTAGTGTTTCTGGGGTTAAAATGTGTCTTAATCCAATGCAACTAACTAATTATAAGAGTTTGAGATAGATGTGGATAGTTTAAAAGCCACTTATACACATTTTGTCCCAAAACAGGCTAAAACCAAGAAAACATTGCTTAGAAGCTGTAAACAGCTATGTTAGTGTTTCTGGGGTTAAAATGTGTCTTAATCCAATGCAAATGACTAATTATAAGAGTTTGAGATGGATGTGGAGAGTTTAAAAGACTCTTATACACATTTTGTTCCAAAACAGGCTAAAACCAAGAAAATATTGCTTAGAAGCACTAAACAGCTATGTTAGTGTTTCTGGGGTTAAAATGTGTCTTAATCCAATGCAACTAACTAATTATAAGAGTTTGAGATAGATGTGGATAGTTTAAAAGCCACTTATACACATTTTGTCCCAAAAGAGGCTAAAACCAAGAAAACAATGCTTAGAAGCTGTAAACAGCTATGTTAGCATTTCTGGGGTTAAAATGTGTCTTAATCCAATGCAACTGACTAATTATAAGAGTTTGAGATGGATGTGGAGAGTTTAAAAGCCTCTTATACCCATTTTGTCCCAAAACAGGCTAAAACCAAGAAAACATTGCTTAGAAGCTCTAAACAGCTTTGTTAGTGTTTCTGGGGTTAAAATGTTTCTTAATCCAATGCAACTAACTAATTATAAGAGTTTGAGATAGATGTGGATAGTTTAAAAGCCACTTATTCCCATTTTGTCCCAAAACAGGCTAAAACCAAGAAAACATTGCTTAGAAGCTGTAAACAGCTATGTTAGTGTTTCTGGGGTTAAAATGTGCCTTAATCCAATGCAAATGACTAATTATAAGAGATTGAGATTGATGTGGAGAGTTTAAAAGCCACTTATACCCATTTTGTCCCAAAACAGGCTAAAACCAAGAAAACATTGCCTAGAAGCTGTAAACAGCTTTGTTAGTGTTTCTAGGTTTAAATTGTGTCTTAATCCAATGCAACTGACTAATTATAAGAGTTTGAGATGGATGTGGAGAGTTTAAAAGCCTCTTATACACATTTTGTTCCAAAACAGGCTAAAACCAAGAAAACATTGCTTAGAAGCACTAAACAGCTTTGTTAGTTTTTCTGGGGTTAAAATGTGTCTTAATCCAATACAACTAACTAATTATAAGAGTTTGAGATAGATGTGGATAGTTTAAAAGCCACTTATACACATTTTGTCCCAAAAGAGGCTAAAACCAAGAAAACATTGCTTAGAAGCTGTAAACAGCTATGTTAGTATTTCTGGGGTTAAAATGTGTCTTAATCAAATGCAAATGACTAATTATAAGAGTTTGAGATTGATGTGGAGAGTTTACAAGCCACTTTTACCCATTTTGTCCCAAAACAGGCTAAAACCAAGAAAACATTGCTTAGAAGCTCTAAACAGCTTTGTTAGTGTTTCTGGGGTTAAAATGTGTCTTAATCCAAAGCAACTGACTAAATATATGAGTTTGAGATGGATGTGGAGAGTTTAAAAGCCACTTATACCCATTTTGTCCCAAAACAGGTTAAAACCAAGAAAACATTGCTTAGAATCACTAAACAGCTTTGTTAGTGTTTCTGGGGTTAAAATGTTTCTTAATCCAATGCAACTAACTAATTATAAGAGTTTGAGATAGATGTGGATAGTTTAAAAGCCACTTATACACATTTTGTCCCAAAACAGGCTAAAACCAAGAAAACATTGCTTAGAAGCTGTAAACAGCTATGTTAGTGTTTCTGGGGTTAAAATGTGTCTTAATCCAATGCAAATGACTAATTATAAGAGTTTGAGATGGATGTGGAGAGTTTAAAAGACTCTTATACACATTTTGTTCCAAAACAGGCTAAAACCAAGAAAACATTGCTTAGAAGCACTAAACAGCTTTGTTAGTGTTTCTGGGGTTAAAATGTGTCTTAATCCAATGCAACTAACTAATTATAAGAGTTTGAGATAGATGTGGAGAGTTTAAAAGCCACTTATACACATTTTGTCCCAAAACAGGCTAAAACCAAGAAAACATTGCTTAGAAGCTGTAAACAGCTATGTTAGTGTTACTGGGGTTAAAATGTGTCTTAATCCAATGCAAATGACTAATTATAAGAGATTGAGATTGATGTGGAGAGTTTAAAAGCCACGTATACCCATTTTGTCCCAAAACAGGCTAAAACCAAGAAAACATTGCCTAGTAGCTGTAAACAGCTTTGTTAGTGTTTCTAGGGTTAAAATGTGTCTTAATCCAATGCAACTGACTAATTGTAAGAGTTTGAGATGGATGTGGAGAGTTTAAAAGCCTCTTATCCACATTTTGTTCCAAAACAGGCTAAAACCAAGAAAACATTGCTTAGAAGCACTAAACAGCTTTGTTAGTGTTTCTGGGGTTAAAATGTGTCTTAATCCAATACAACTAACTAATGATAAGAGTTTGAGATAGATGTGGATAGTTTAAAAGCCACTTATACACATTTTGTCCCAAAAGAGGCTAAAACCAAGAAAACATTGCTTAGAAGCTGTAAACAGCTATGTTAGTATTTCTGTTGGGATTTATGAGACAAAGCTCACAAGAGAGGGTAGACAAACACTTGGTGAATGAATCCCCCTTTACCCACAACAAACTAACTCATTCTCAAGGGGGAGGAGAGAACATCAACTTGTGATGAACTCCCCATAAACAAGCTAGATAGAACCCAAATACTAGAGAGTAAGCGGATCCTAACTAGGAGAAGCACTAGTTTGAGACTTATCCTCTTCTAGTATCACAACACTTAGAGTTTGTGTACTTAGGAGAAGGAGGATTAAGAATCAGTAATCTAGGCTAAGTAAAGCAGTAAATAAGAAGAGTTTAGGTGGATTTGAGAAGAGAATAGGCTGCCTTAAGGGCAGCCCCTAACCGCTAATCCTAAACTCTCTACATTGTTAATATGAAACAAGAACACAAGTATAGAGAGGAAATCGGTTTCTCTTCTATTGAATAATATTGTGATTGTTTACATATGAGAGATTACATCTTAATATAGGAAAAACAAGGTCATATGACCGTTAGACACAAAGAGAGAAGGGGAAGGTATGAAAGTGACTTGTAGCCGTTTGTCTCGAGTAGAGGAAGAAGAGAGCGACTTCTCTCTTCCTTCACCTAACCAAAAGCACACGTGAATCTCCCTTCCTTCCTTTTCCTTCTTCCTTCCTTTTCCTTGTGAGATGGGCCTCTCTCTCTTGTAAGGCCTCGTTTTCCTTCTCCTAAGCCACTCAAACTTCGGCCTTTCCATCACATGGACCGAGAGCAGCCCTAAGAGCACGACCGTACGGACGGGCCTTCTCTTCATTGTACGGACGGGCCTTCTCTTCATCGTACGGACGGGCCTGTACGGACGGGCCTGTACGGACGGGCCTGTACGGACGGGCCTGTACGGACGGGCCTGTACGGACGGGCCTGTACGGACGGGCCTTCTCTTCAATGTGTTCACGGCCTAACTGGCCGCTCACCGGACATGGGTCCGTTCACGGACACGGTACATGGTACCTCACGGACACGGACATGGCCTTACCGGCCTTTACATGGCCTTTCCGGCCTTTCTTCTCTTCTTCCAAGGCTCGGCCTTACCGGCCTCTCCTCTCTCCTCCTTGGTACATTCTAATACTCCCCCGCACGCTTGATCGGTGGGACACCATGGGGACCAAAGATCAAGGGTGGACTAGTGTCATCTACCTCATTAAAAACCTCAACAAAGAAAACCTCTTGGGATAAAACTTTGTTAAGGGAAAAAGAGTATAGACTCCACTATCCATGATGTCCCTTGACCTTGGTTTGCAAAGAACTAGCTCCCTTCTCTTCATGATTTGAACCGCTCCTACTCCTTAGCCCACCTTGCCTTTAGCACATTCCTTATGATCTCCATCCTTGCGCCTTTAGAATTTCTTTGAGGCTCTCATAGTCTCCTTTACCCCTTAAACAAGTGATAAAGAAGAAAAGAATAAGTGTTTGCTATGAGGAATATCAAAGAAAATTTCTAAAAGTGTGACAATTTAAGAGAACATATTAAAGAGTAAAGACTAGTAATGAAGCTAAGGTAATGAATTTAAGAAATTTAAATAGAGTAGAGTTTAGAGCACAGCCTTTATGGTGTTTTGATGGATAGGAAGGAGAGAGTTGATCACTGATGTGGTTTGGAATTCCTCCTTGAGACCGCTTCTCTAACCATGGTTTTTAAACCCGGCCAGTTTTATCGTCAGACTGACATATGCCCACTGAATCGGACATAACTTTCGAACGGCTGCTCGGATTGGTATGATTCCACTTCCACTGGCAAGATGACTCTGTGGTCTCGAACTTTAATGAAGAACGCGGAAGCCGAATCGCAGTGGAAGGGTTTCGTCCGAGTCGATCTTTGAGACGCTTCGGCTGAGCTTTAAGTAAAGACTTTTGCTTGTGGCCGAGCAGAATCTGTGAGGTACGGTCTGAAGTCACTTGATCTCCCCCGTAACCTTTACTTGATGATGGGCTGAAACCTCATCACCTCAGTTGAAGCCTTGTGCATCACCGTTCTTGTGCACATCCAATCAACAGTTGAAACCTTGTGCATCACCTTTCCTAAAGACCATTGTGCACATCCGATCAACAACTTGGCACTAACACACATGCTCTTGGACTGATTCATCACCTTCCACCAGCTTAACAAAGACTTGGTGGCCCTTGGTTCTAACTCCAGGCATTGTGCTGCGCTCTCCTCATGGCTATCTTGTAGCCTTCAACCTCGCCACTTCTTCTTCTTGAGATAGTAGGCGAGCTCCACACAATCTTCAAGGCTGAAGCTGAAACCAAATTCAATGGAACAGATTCTAAACAAGAGATTGTTAGAGATTAGAGAATAGAGAATATAGAATATTACTGAAAATAAAATAGAATTTAGAGAATAAGTAACCAGAGAATTAGTAACCAAGAGTATAGAGTATAGTAGAGTATATGGGCGGAAGTATAAGGTGAGTGGAGAGTAGAATAGAGAATTTGCTCAAGAGTTCTTATGGACAGAGTTATACTCTGTTTTCTTGAGTTTGCAGAAGCTTTGACAGCCAAGAGCATCCAACATTCAACAAGACTTTGGTGCTTTAATGGCTGAAACACATGGACCGTTTGGAAAATTAATTTCTCCAACGGTTTGGACCTAACTCATGGTAGAATCACTTAAACAAAGTGTTCTCCAAGATCTTAAGGCTTTAGATCCACGAAAATAACATATAGAAGATGTTTTTCGTGGTCCCAAGCAAAGAAGAAACAACAAAAGCCTTTGGAACAACCTATTGTCCAACGGTTAAAAGAATGCATCTTTGAACAGCTTTAGTCTAGTTGACCAAGCGGACATGAGATGCGAAAATTAAGATCTCTCTCTTCTTCAAGCTTGAATCTGGACACACCATAGGGCCAGAAACAAAGCTTTCTCAACATTGAGAAGAAGAAGTAGCGATTTAGTAGTTAAGCCTTTAAAGGAAATTTAACAAAAGCAAAATTAAACCTTTAGAGGAAAATTAACTAAATCCTAAGAGAGCTAAATCCTAAGAATTTCGTGGCTCATACAAGCACACAAGAACCGTGAATCCTCACCATGAACAACACAATTTGCTCAATGGTTCATCACTTCCCACACATCCCAAAATAAACAAAGCTATTACCAAATCGGTAAAGCTTAAGGATGGGGCTTGTAAAATCGATTTCTTTCCACACACTTGGTCTACAAATTCTAACAAGACAAGAGACCAAGCTTACTCAACAATGAGCTGCTAGAGAATCGATTTAATCAACAAAAGCAAAATTAAAGCTTTAAAGAAACTAAGCTAAGCGATTTAACACCTAAGCAAAGTCTAAAACTTTAACTAAGCTAACTCCTAAGAAAACGACTTTGAGAATGAGTTTAAATCACCAAGAACAGAACCTGCTCTGATACCATGTTGGGATTTATGAGACAAAGCTCACAAGAGAGGGTAGACAAACACTTGGTGAATGAATCCCCCTTTACCCACAAAAAAATAACTCATTCTCAAGGGGGAGGAGAGAACATCAACTTGTGATGAACTCCCCATAAACAAGCTAGATAGAACCCAAATACTAGAGAGTAAGCGGATCCTAACTAGGAGAAGCACTAGTTTGAGACTTATCCTCTTCTAGTATCACAACACTTAGAGTTTGTGTACTTAGGAGAAGGAGGATTAAGAATCAGTAATCTAGGCTAAGTAAAGCAGTAAATAAGAAGAGTTTAGGTGGATTTGAGAAGAGAATAGGCTGCCTTAAGGGCAGCCCCTAACCGCTAATCCTAAACTCTCTACATTGTTAATATGAAACAAGAACACAAGTATAGAGAGGAAATCGGTTTCTCTTCTATTGAATAATATTGTGATTGTTTACATATGAGAGATTACATCTTAATATAGGAAAAACAAGGTCATATGACCGTTAGACACAAAGAGAGAAGGGGAAGGTATGAAAGTGACTTGTAGCCGTTTGTCTCGAGTAGAGGAAGAAGAGAGCGACTTCTCTCTTCCTTCACCTAACCAAAAGCACACGTGAATCTCCCTTCCTTCCTTTTCCTTCTTCCTTCCTTTTCCTTGTGAGATGGGCCTCTCTCTCTTGTAAGGCCTCGTTTTCCTTCTCCTAAGCCACTCAAACTTCGGCCTTTCCATCACATGGACCGAGAGCAGCCCTAAGAGCACGACCGTACGGACGGGCCTTCTCTTCATTGTACGGACGGGCCTTCTCTTCATCGTACGGACGGGCCTGTACGGACGGGCCTGTACGGACGGGCCTGTACGGACGGGCCTGTACGGACGGGCCTTCTCTTCAATGTGTTCACGGCCTAACTGGCCGCTCACCGGACATGGGTCCGTTCACGGACACGGTACATGGTACCTCACGGACACGGACATGGCCTTACCGGCCTTTACATGGCCTTTCCGGCCTTTCTTCTCTTCTTCCAAGGCTCGGCCTTACCGGCCTCTCCTCTCTCCTCCTTGGTACATTCTAATAATTTCTGGGGTTAAAATGTGTCTTAATCAAATGCAAATGACTAATTATAAGAGTTTGAGATTGATGTGGAGAGTTTACAAGCCACTTTTACCCATTTTGTCCCAAAACAGGCGAAAACCAAGAAAACATTGCTTAGAAGCTCTAAACAGGTTTGTTAGTGTTTCTGGGGTTAAAATGTGTCTTAATCCAAAGCAACTGACTAAATATATGAGTTTGAGATGGATGTGGAGAGTTTAAAAGCCACTTATACCCATTTTGTCCCAAAACAGGTTAAAACCAAGAAAACATTGCTTAGAATCACTAAACAGCTTTGTTAGTGTTTCTGGGGTTAAAATGTGTCTTAATCCAATGCAACTACCTAATTATAAGAGTTTGAGATAGATTTGGATAGTTTAAAAGCCACTTATACACATTTTGTCCCAAAACAGGCTAAAACCAAGAAAACATTGCTTAGAAGAACTAAACAACTTTGTTAGTGTTTCTGGGGTTAAAATGTATCTTAATCCAATGCAACTAACTAATAATAAGAGTTTGAGATAGATGTGGAGAGTTTAAAAGCCACTTATACCCATTTTGTCCCAAAACAGGTTAAAACCAAGAAAACATTGCTTAGAAGCACTAAACAGCTTTGTTAGTGTTTCTGGGGTTAAAATGTGTCTTAATCCAATGCAACTAACTAATTATAAGAGTTTAAGATAAATGTGGATAGTTTAAAAGCCACTTATACACATTTTGTCCCAAAACAGGCTAAAACCAAGAAAACATTGCTTAGAAGCTGTAAACAGCTATGTTAGTGTTTCTGGGGTTAAAATGTGTCTTAATCCAATGCAAATGACTAATTATAAGAGTTTGAGATGGATGTGGAGAGTTTAAAAGACTCTTATACACATTTTGTTCCAAAACAGGCTAAAACCAAGAAAACATTGCTTAGAAGCACTAAACAGCTTTGTTAGTGTTTATGGGGTTAAAATGTGTCTTAATCCAATGCAACTAACTAATTATAAGAGTTTGAGATAGATGTGGATAGTTTAAAAGCCACTTATACACATTTTGTCCCAAAAGAGGCTAAAACCAAGAAAACAATGCTTAGAAGAACTAAACAGCTATGTTAGCATTTCTGGGGTTAAAATGTGTCTTAATCCAATGCAACTTACTAATTATAAGAGTTTGAGATAGATGTGGAGAGTTTAAAAGCCACTTATACCCATTTTGTCCCAAAACAGGCTAAAACCAAGAAAACATTGCTTAGAAGCTCTAAACAGCTTTGTTAATGTTTCTCGGGTTAAAATGTGTCTTAATCCAAAGCAACTGACTAAATATATGAATTTGAGATGGATGTGGAGAGTTTAAAAGCCACTTATACCCATTTTGTCCCAAAACAGGTTAAAACCAAGAAAACATTGCTTAGAAGCACTAAACAGCTTTGTTAGTGTTTCTGGGGTTAAAATGTGTCTTAATCCAATGCAACTAACTAATTATAAGAGTTTGAGATAGATGTGGATAGTTTAAAAGCCACTTATACACATTTTGTCCCAAAACAGGCTAAAACCAAGAAAACATTGCTTAGAAGCTGTAAACAGCTATGTTAGTTTTTCTGGGGTTAAAATGTGTCTTAATCCAATGCAAATGACTAATTATAAGAGTTTGAGATTGATGTGGAGAGTTTAAAACCCACTTATACCCATTTTGTCCCAAAACAGGCTAAAATCAAGAAAACATTACTTAGAAGAACTAAACAGCTTTGTTAGTGTTTCTGGGGTTAAAATGTGTCTTAATCCAATGCAACTAACTAATAATAAGAGTTTGAGATAGATGTGGAGAGTTTAAAAGCCACTTATACACATTTTGTGCCAAAACAGGCTAAAACCAAAAAAACATTGCTTAGAAGCTGTAAACAGCTATGTTAGTGTTTCTGGGGTTAAAATGTGTCTTAATCCAATGCAAATGACTAATTATAAGAGATTGAGATTGATGTGGAGAGTTTAAAAGCCACTTATACCCATTTTGTCCCAAAACAGGTTAAAACCAAGAAAACATTGCTTAGAAGCACTAAACAGCTTTGTTAGTGTTTCTGGGGTTAAAATGTGTCTTAATCCAATGCAACTAACTAATTATAAGAGTTTGAGATAGATGTGGATAGTTTAAAAGCCACTTATACACATTTTGTCCCAAAACAGGCTAAAACCAAGAAAACATTGCTTAGAAGCACTAAACAGCTTTGTTAGTGTTTCTGGGGTTAAAATGTGTCTTAATCCAATGCAACTTACTAATTATAAGAGTTTGAGATAGATGTGGAGAGTTTAAAAGCCACTTATACCCATTTTGTCCCAAAACAGGCTAAAACCAAGAAAACATTGCTTAGAAGCTCTAAACAGCTTTGTTAGTGTTTCTGGGGTTAAAATGTGTCTTAATCCAAAGCAACTGACTAAATATATGAGTTTGAGATGGATGTGGAGAGTTTAAAAGCCACTTATACCCATTTTGTTCCAAAACAGGTTAAAACCAAGAAAACATTGCTTAGAAGCACTAAACAGCTTTGTTAGTGTTTCTGGGGTTAAAATGTGTCTTAATCCAATGCAACTAACTAATTATAAGAGTTTGAGATAGATGTGGATAGTTTAAAAGCCACTTATACACATTTTGTCCCAAAACAGGCTAAAACCAAGAAAACATTGCTTAGAAGCTGTAAACAGCTATGTTAGTGTTTCTGGGGTTAAAATGTGTCTTAATCCAATGCAAATGACTAATTATAAGAGATTGAGATTGATGTGGAGAGTTTAAAAGCCACTTATACCCATTTTGTCCCAAAACAGGCTAAAACCAAGAAAACATTGCCTAGAAGCTATAAACAGCTTTGTTAGGGTTTCTGGGGTTAAAATGTGTCTTAATCCAATGCAGCTGACTAGTTATAAGAGTTTGAGATGGATGTGGAGAGTTTAAAAGCCACTTATACCCATTTTGTACCAAAACAGGCTAAAACCAAGAAAACATTGCTTAGAAGAACTAAACAGCTTTGTTAGTGTTTCTAGGGTTAAAATGTATCTTAATCCAATGCAACTAACTAATAAGAAGAGTTTGAGATAGATGTGGAGAGTTTAAAAGCCATTTATACACATTTTGTCCCAAAACAGGCTAAAACCAAGAAAACATTGCTTAGAAGCTGTAAACAGCTATGTTAGTGTTTCTGGGGTTAAAATGTGTCTTAATCCAATGCAAATGACTAATTATAAGAGATTCAGATTGATGTGGAGAGTTTAAAAGCCACTTATACCCATTTTGTCCCAAAACAGGCTAAAACCAAGAAAACATTGCCCAGAAGCTGTAAACAGCTTTGTTAGTGTTTCTAGGGTTAAAATGTGTCTTAATCCAAAGCAACTGACTAATTATAAGAGTTTGAGATGGATGTGGAGAATTTAAAAGCCTCTTATACACATTTTGTTCCAAAACAGGCTAAAACCAAGAAAACATTGCTTAGAAGCACTAAACAGCTTTGTTAGTGTTTCTGGGGTTAAAATGTGTCTTAATCCAATACAACTAACTAATTATAAGAGTTTGAGATAGATGTGGATAGTTTAAACGCCACTTATAAACATTTTGTCCCAAAAGAGGCTAAAACCAAGAAAACATTGCTTAGAAGCTGTAAACAGCTATGTTAGTATTTCTGGGGTTAAAATGTGTCTTAATCAAATGCAAATGACTAATTATAAGAGTTTGAGATTGATGTGGAGAGTTTACAAGCCACTTTTACCCATTTTGTCCCAAAACAGGCTAAAACCAAGAAAACATTGCCTAGAAGCACTAAACAGCTTTGTTAGTGTTTCTGGGGTTAAAATGTGTGTTTATCCAAAGCAACTGACTAATTATATGAGTTTGAGATGGATGTGGAGAGTTTCAAAGACATTTATACCCATTTTGTCCCAAAGCAGGCTAAAACCAAGAAAACATTGCTTAGAAGCTCTAAACAGCTTTGTTAGTGTTTCTGGGGTTAAAATGTGTGTTTATCCAAAGCAACTGACTAATTATATGAGTTTGAGATGGATGTGGAGAGTTTCAAAGACATTTATACCCATTTTGTCCCAAAGCAGGCTAAAACCAAGAAAACATTGCTTAGAAGCTCTAAACAGCTTTGTTAGTGTTTCTGGGGTTAAAATGTGTCTTAATCCAAAGCAACTGACTAAATATATGAGTTTGAGATGGATGTGGAGAGTTTAAAAGCCACTTATACCCATTTTGTCCCAAAACAGGTTAAAACCAAGAAAACATTGCTTAGAAGCTGTAAACAGCTATGTTAGTGTTTCTGGGGTTAAAATGTGTCTTAATCCAATGCAAATGACTAATTATAAGAGATTGAGATTGATGTGGAGAGTTTAAAAGCCACTTATACCCATTTTGTCCCAAAACAGGCTAAAACCAAGAAAACATTGCCTAGAAGCTATAAACAGCTTTGTTAGGGTTTCTGGGGTTAAAATGTGTCTTAATCCAATGCAGCTGACTAGTTATAAGAGTTTGAGATGGATGTGGAGAGTTTAAAAGCCACTTATACCCATTTTGTACCAAAACAGGCTAAAACCAAGAAAACATTGCTTAGAAGAACTAAACAGCTTTGTTAGTGTTTCTAGGGTTAAAATGTATCTTAATCCAATGCAACTAACTAATAAGAAGAGTTTGAGATAGATGTGGAGAGTTTAAAAGCCATTTATACACATTTTGTCCCAAAGCAGGCTAAAACCAAGAAAACATTGCTTAGAAGCTGTAAACAGCTATGTTAGTGTTTCTGGGGTTAAAATGTGTCTTAATCCAATGCAAATGACTAATTATAAGAGATTCAGATTGATGTGGAGAGTTTAAAATGTAAGTTTGAGAGTAGAGTAATCAAGAGATTATGGAAGAGAGTGAAATCGTGTAAAGAGTGAGGAGAGTGAACGATTGAGAGAGAGAGTGTTGGAGAAAGAGAATAAACTCTTTTCTTACTTCTATTAGTATGATACTTACAAACTATTTAAAGACATATACAAATAGGATATTCTCTTAGGATCCTATGCACACTAATATGAGGAGAAAGCGACATCTCCTTATTCTAACATGTGATCTCCTCTTCTCTCTTACAACTTGCTCCAACGGCTACAAAGGAAGGATCGAGATGAATGGCGACCGTTGGAGGATCTCTTTGGTGGATTGGGCTCATGAAGACTTCTATTTGAGGATGGCCCGTTGGTTGGTCGTACGGACGTCCGTACGGTCGTACGGACAAGTGTGTGTGCCGGTTCATACTCCCCCTCAAGCTTGACTTGGGGAACTAGTCAAGCTTGACAACATAGGCACCCACCTCATTAAAAACCTTAGTATAGAAAAACCTCTTGGGAAAACTATACTTAAGGGAAAAAGAGTGTAGGCGCCAAAACAAAGCAAGTCATGGCCGAGTGAGGTTTAGGAGGCCAAGCTTAGGATGGATGTATTCACACACTTGGGGGCTCGCAGCTTTAGTCAGGACGTCTGCAAGTTGTTCTTTGCTTTCGGTATGGCAAGGTAAGACAACTCCAAGCTTGATTTGTTCTCGGACCTTATGGCAATCCACTTCAATGTGCTTGGTCCGCTCATGGAACACTGAATTGGTTGCTATATGAATGGCTGCTTCGTTATCACAGTGCATGGTGATCGGCTTTGTTGATTCTATTCCAAGATCCTTGAGTAACATCTTCAGCCACATTAGCTCCGTCGTTAGCTTCCTCATAGCTCTATACTCGGATTCGGCACTTGAGAGTGAGACGACCTTTTGCTTCTTGCTCTTCCATGTGACCAGGTTCCCTCCAAGGAACGTGCAATAGCCTGTGGTTGAGCGTCGGTCCCCACGATCTCCGGCATAGTCAGCGTCGCAGTAGCCTACCAACTCAGTGCTCTTGTTGCGTCCCATCCATATGCCTTGGCCGGGTGAGCCCTTGATGTACTTGAGGATCCGTGTCAGCATGTTCCAATGGTGCACGGTGGGGTTCTTCATATGCTGGCTTACCTGGTTCACGGCAAAGCAAATGTCAGGCCGTGTGATAGTCAAATAAATGAGCTTACCGACTAGCCGCCGGTAGAGGCTAACGTCCTCGAATGGAGCGGTGTCAAGCTCCCCCTGTCCTCCATCCTTGTAATTCTCTTCTAGGGGCGTTGTTACTGCCTTAGCTCCTAGTTTTCCTGTTTCACTCAATAAGTCTAGTGCATACTTTCTTTGAGACAACAATAACCCTTCATTTGATCTATAAACTTCTATCCCAAGAAAGTATTTCAACTCTCCAAGATCTTTAATATCAAAAACTGATTTCAAGAATGTTTTAGAGTCTTGAATACCTACCGAGTCACTTCCAGTGATGATGATATCATCAACATACACTAGAATGACTACTATACCTTTGGCGCTTGGTAAGGTGAACAAGGTGTGGTCAGCTTCGGATTTGCGAAAGCCTTTGTCAAGGAGTGTGGTGCTAAGCTTGTGATACCAAGCCCTTGGTGACTGCTTCAAGCCATAGATAGCTTTGTTGAGTTTCAAGACCTTTCCCGGACCAATAGTATCCTCCAAACCCGGTGGTGGTCGCATATACACTTCATCCTCCAGTTCTCCTTGCAAGAAGGCGTTCTTCACGTCCATTTGCCAAAGTTCCCAGTCGAGGTTGGTGGCGAGAGAGAGTACAACTCGAACCGTGTGAAGCTTAGCCACCGGAGCAAACGTATCAAGATAGTCCTCCCCATACGTTTGCGTGAACCCTCGTGCGACTAGGCGGGCTTTGTGGCGTTCAATCTCCCCATTGCTCTTATATTTGATTGTGAAGATATACCGAGAGGTGACAGCCTTCTTGCCCTTGGGTAAGTCAGCCTCGTCCCATGTATGATTTTGCACCATGGCCGTATTCTCGGCATCCACTGCATCTCTCCATACTTTGTGCTGCTTAGCCTCATCATAGGTCTTGGGGATCCAATCCTCATCAATATGGCCAAGAAACACTTGATGCTCTATCGGAAAATGAGCCAAGGTGCACACGGCCTGAATCGGATGAGCAACGGCCATGTTGTTGTAGTACACACGGGTGTTCTTCCAATGACTAGGAGGATACCTAATACGTTGGCTGCGCCGAAGAGGAACTATAGCCCCAGCTTCGGAGTTGGCTCGTCCTGGAGTAATGATCTCCTCAAGCTGTTCAGCCGTCTCCTCGGTTGTTTCGGCCGTGTTGTCCGCGAGTGACTCGGGTGCTTCCTCATGCTGCTCAGTATGGTCATCGGCATGTGTAGCAGGCTCAGGCTCAGTAAATGGCTCAGGTTGCTCTGGTGATGCTGGTCTGGCTGACTCGGTAGTGATCCGATCGTTTTCAAGACCTAGTCGCTCAAGGATTACTCGGAGGTTGCGAGTCCGATCAGATGGTGAATCAGAGAGGTTACGGAGCTCATCCCAATTCTTCTCATCGTAAAAACCTTGTGTCTCCATGAACTTGACATCACGAGATACTAGAACCCTCCTTGTTGTAGGTTCATAGCACTTATACCCCTTTTGTGTGGTAGAGTAGCCAAGAAACATAGCCTTTGTACTCTTTGCATCAAGCTTGTCTCTTAGCTCACCTGGTCGCAACACATAGCACACACAACCAAACACTCGTAAGTGATCAAATGTAGGTTTGTCATTCGTTAATACCTCAAATGGAGACACATCCTTTAGGATCTTTGTTGGTGTGCGGTTAATAAGATAACAGGCGGCTAGCACAGCATCTCCCCAAAACCTCTTTGGAACCCTTGTGTGAAACATCATAGACCTTGCTACTTCCATGAGATGCCTATTCTTTCTCTCAGCCACTCCATTTTGTTGTGGTGTGTAAGGACAGCTAGTTTGATGAAGAATTCCATGTTTGGCTAGATATTGCTTAAAGGCATGGCTTGTGTACTCTCCACCATTATCTGATCTCAAAATTTTAATCTTGGCATGAAAGTGGTTAGTGACATAATTTTGAAAATTAGTAAAGGCCTCAAGGACTCTATCCTTAGAGGGAAGTAAAGTTATCCAAGTATATTTTGATTTTTCATCAATAAAAGTCACAAAATACTTTTGATTATCTCTAGATAAGCAAGGAGATGTCCAAACATCAGAATGAATTAAATCAAAACATTTTTCATAAATAGTAATAGATTTAGGAAAAACAGCCTTGCAATGTTTACCAAGAATACAAGCCTCACACTCATCATTTTGAAAAGAAACATTAGGAAATATTAAAGATAAAGCTCTTGTGTGAGGGTGTCCTAGCCTAGCATGTAAAATAGAATCACTAGGTTTCATAATAACCGAATTAAAACAAGATGCATTAGAAGATAAGTTCAAGTCCTCAAGCACATAGAGGTCATCCTTGGATCCTCCTTGACCAAGAACCTTACTTGTCTCAATATCCTGAAAATGAACATTGTTAGGACCAAATATAGCATAACAATTTAAATCAGTAGTGGCTCTCTTAACTGATAGCAAGTTAGAAGTAAAGTTTGGCATATAAAATGCCTTAGTCTCCTTATCAAATAGTTTCAAGTTTCCAATGCCTTTAACTGGTACTTTCTCACCATTTGCTATTATCACATTACCATTAGCAGGTTTAATATCACTAATTAGCCTAGAATCACTAATCATGTGATGGGATGCACCAGAATCAACTATGAGGGGTTTAATTTTGTTTGAGGCAAGAAACGCCTTACCGGTGGCCTCTTTGATGGCTTTGATGAGCGCATCAAGGTCGGACCGCCTTACCAGCTCGGACGATGCTGCAGCAAGAGCAGTTCCACTGGTCACTTGTTGAGGTTGCTCAGAGATTGATGACTCCCCCATGGCTACTGCTTGATGAGCTCTCGGTGGTCCTCCGCGGTTTGGTCGTCCACCTCGGATGGTACCTGGCGGTGGTGCTAGATGAGGGTGTAGAATCCAGCAGCGGCTCTTGAAGTGACCAAGCTTCTTACAATGCTCACAAAATGGCGGGTTGTTCTTGTCCTCCGGCTTGTAGTAGCCCTTGTTTGCTGATGCCGTCTCAGCTTTGTTAGCGGTCACAAGTTCTCCCTTGCCGCCAAACAATCCCATGGAGCCATGCTCCTTTTGAATTTGGTTACAGACATCATCAAGGCTAGGGAGCTTGTCCGACCGTAGAATATGCTTGATAAGGTCATTGTAGGAGGGGTTCAAGGTCAAGAGAAGGCCGAACACCTTATCTTGTTCACGCCTCTCATTCAGAATGGCCGGATCTATAGTCGCCGGCCGGAGCATCTCTAGTTCAGCCCAAAGGGACCTAAACTTCCCAAAGTGCTTGGTGAACTCCATGTCTTCTTGGTTGAGGTTGTTGATGGCCCTCTTAATCTCAAAAATTCGGTTTACATTTGTAACATTCCCAAAAACATTCTTGAGAGTGTCCCACAAGTCTTTTGCTGTCTCGCAATAAGAGTAAGCTTCAAGTATAGGTGCATCTAGGGAGTTTTGAATGATAGCTAGGACTCCCTGATCTTCTTGAAACCACTTGTTCTTCTCATCGACAAGATCCTTGCCGTCTTTGGTGGTCTCGCCACTAGGAGCTTCGCTCGTCTCAACATGGGACCAAAGTCCTCGGCCGCATAGGGCTGTCTTTGTGGTTCTAGCCCACAGTAAGTAATTCTCTCCCTTGAGAGTAACTGGAACAATGAGAGTTTTGGTAGTTTCCATGGAAAAAGATGAAGAGACCGTTGGTTAAAGCTATTGTCCAACGGTTAAAGAAAGAAGATTCAAGAACAAGAAATTTCAAGAACAAGAAAGAGAATGCGGAAGGGAGTGATGGAGATTTGAGGCAAGAACAGAATCAAATCTGCTCTGATACCATGTAAGTTTGAGAGTAGAGTAATCAAGAGATTATGGAAGAGAGTGAAATCGTGTAAAGAGTGAGGAGAGTGAACGATTGAGAGAGAGAGTGTTGGAGAAAGAGAATAAACTCTTTTCTTACTTCTATTAGTATGATACTTACAAACTATTTAAAGACATATACAAATAGGATATTCTCTTAGGATCCTATGCACACTAATATGAGGAGAAAGCGACATCTCCTTATTCTAACATGTGATCTCCTCTTCTCTCTTACAACTTGCTCCAACGGCTACAAAGGAAGGATCGAGATGAATGGCGACCGTTGGAGGATCTCTTTGGTGGATTGGGCTCATGAAGACTTCTATTTGAGGATGGCCCGTTGGTTGGTCGTACGGACAAGTGTGTGTGCCGGTTCATATAAAAGCCACTTATACCCATTTTGTCCCAAAACAGGCTAAAACCAAGAAAACATTGCCTAGAAGCTATAAACAGCTTTGTTAGGGTTTCTGGGGTTAAAATGTGTCTTAATCCAATGCAGCTGACTAGTTATAAGAGTTTGAGATGGATGTGGAGAGTTTAAAAGCCACTTATACCCATTTTGTACCAAAACAGGCTAAAACCAAGAAAACATTGCTTAGAAGAACTAAACAGCTTTGTTAGTGTTTCTAGGGTTAAAATGTATCTTAATCCAATGCAACTAACTAATAAGAAGAGTTTGAGATAGATGTGGAGAGTTTAAAAGCCATTTATACACATTTTGTCCCAAAACAGGCTAAAACCAAGAAAACATTGCTTAGAAGCTGTAAACAGCTATGTTAGTGTTTCTGGGGTTAAAATGTGTCTTAATCCAATGCAAATGACTAATTATAAGAGATTCAGATTGATGTGGAGAGTTTAAAAGCCACTTATACCCATTTTGTCCCAAAACAGGCTAAAACCAAGAAAACATTGCCCAGAAGCTGTAAACAGCTTTGTTAGTGTTTCTAGGGTTAAAATGTGTCTTAATCCAAAGCAACTGACTAATTATAAGAGTTTGAGATGGATGTGGAGAATTTAAAAGCCTCTTATACACATTTTGTTCCAAAACAGGCTAAAACCAAGAAAACATTGCTTAGAAGCACTAAACAGCTTTGTTAGTGTTTCTGGGGTTAAAATGTGTCTTAATCCAATACAACTAACTAATTATAAGAGTTTGAGATAGATGTGGATAGTTTAAACGCCACTTATAAACATTTTGTCCCAAAAGAGGCTAAAACCAAGAAAACATTGCTTAGAAGCTGTAAACAGCTATGTTAGTATTTCTGGGGTTAAAATGTGTCTTAATCAAATGCAAATGACTAATTATAAGAGTTTGAGATTGATGTGGAGAGTTTACAAGCCACTTTTACCCATTTTGTCCCAAAACAGGCTAAAACCAAGAAAACATTGCCTAGAAGCACTAAACAGCTTTGTTAGTGTTTCTGGGGTTAAAATGTGTGTTTATCCAAAGCAACTGACTAATTATATGAGTTTGAGATGGATGTGGAGAGTTTCAAAGACATTTATACCCATTTTGTCTCAAAACAGGCTAAAACCAAGAAAACATTGCTTAGAAGCTGTAAACAGCTATGTTAGTGTTTCTGGGGTTAAAATGTGTCTTAATCCAATGCAAATGACTAATTATAAGAGTTTGAGATGGATGTGGAGAGTTTAAAAGACTCCTATACACATTTTGTTCCAAAACAGGCTAAAACCAAGAAAACATTGCTTAGAAGCACTAAACAGCTTTGTTAGTGTTTCAGGGATTAAAATGTATCTTAATCCAAAGCAACTGACTAATTATATGAGTTTGAGATGGATGTGGAGAGTTTAAAAGCCACTTATACCCATTTTGTCCCAAAACAGGCTAAAACCAAGAAAACATTGCTTAGAAGCTGTAAACAGCTTTGTTAGTGTTTCTGGGGTTAAAATGTGTCTTAATCCAATGCAACTAACTAATTATAAGAGTTTTAGATAGATGTGGAGAGTTTAAAAGCCACTTATACCCATTTTGTCCCAAAAGAGGCTAAAACCAAGAAAACATTGCTTAGAAGCTGTAAACAGCTATGTTAGCATTTCTGGGGTCAAAATGTGTCTTAATCCAATGCAACTGACTAATTATAAGAGTTTGTGATGGATGTGGAGAGTTTAAAAGCCTCTTATACCTATTTTGTCCCAAAATAGGCTAAAACCAAGAAAACATTGCTTAGAAGCCTAAACAGCTTTGTTAGTGTTTCTGGGGTTAAAATGTGTCTTAATCCAATGCAACTAACTAATTATAAGAGTTTGAGATAGATGTGGATAGTTTAAAAGCCACTTATACCCATTTTGTCCCAAAACAGGCTTAAACCAAGAAAACAATGCTTAGAAGCTGTAAACAGCTATGTTAGTGTTTCTGGGGTTATAATGTGTCTTAATCCAATGCAACTGACTAATTATAAGAGATTGAGATTTATGTGGAGAGTTTAAAAGCCACTTATACCCATTTTGTCCTAAAACAGGCTAAAACCAAGAAAACATTGCGTAGAAGCTGTAAACAGCTTTGTTAGTGTTTCTAGGGTTAAAATGTGTCTTAATCCAATGCAACTGACTAATAATAAGAGTTTGAGATAGATGTGGAGAGTTTAAAAGCCACTTATACACATTTTGTCCCAAAACAGGCTAAAACCAAGAAAACATTGCTTAGAAGCTGTAAACAGCTATGTTAGTGTTTCTGGGGTTAAAATGTGTCTTAATCCAATGCAAATGACTAATTATAAGAGATTGAGATTGATGTGGAGAGTTTAAAAGCCACTTATACTCATTTTGTCCCAAAACAGGCTAAAACCAAGAAAACATTGCCTAGAAGCTGTAAACAGCTTTGTTAGTGTTTCTAGGGTTAAAATGTGTCTTAATCCAATGCAACTGACTAATTATAAGAGTTTGAGATGGATGTGGAGAGTTTAAAAGCCTCTTATACACATTTTGTTTCAAAACAGGCTAAAACCAAGAAAACATTGCTTAGAAGCACTAAACAGCTTTGTTAGTGTTTCTGGGGTTAAAATGTGTCTTAATCCAATACAACTAACTAATTATAAGAGTTTGAGATAGATGTGGATAGTTTAAAAGCCACTTATACACATTTTGTCCCAAAAGAGGCTAAAACCAGAAAACATTGCTTAGAAGCTGTAAACAGCTATGTTAGTATTTCTGGGGTTAAAATGTGTCTTAATCAAATGCAAATGACTAATTATAAGAGTTTGAGATTGATGTGGAGAGTTTACAAGCCACTTTTACCCATTTTGTCCCAAAACAGGCTAAAACCAAGAAAACATTGCCTAGAAGCACTAAACAGCTTTGTTAGTGTTTCTGGGGTTAAAATGTGTGTTTATCCAAAGCAACTGACTAATTATATGAGTTTGAGATTGATGTGGAGAGTTTCAAAGCCACTTATACCCATTTTGTCCCAAAGCAGGTTAAAACCAAGAAAACATTGCTTAGAAGCACTAAACAGCTTTGTTAGTGTTTCTGGGGTTAAAATGTGTCTTAATCCAATGCAACTTACTAATTATAAGAGTTTGAGATAGATGTGGAGAGTTTAAAAGCCACTTATACCCATTTTGTCCCAAAACAGGCTAAAACCAAGAAAACATTGCTTAGAAGCTGTAAACAGCTATGTTAGTGTTTCTGGGGTTAAAATGTGTCTTAATCCAATGCAAATGACTAATTATAAGAGTTTGAGATTGATGTGGAGAGTTTAAAAGCCACTTATACCCATTTTGTCCCAAAACAGGCTAAAACCAAGAAAACATTGCCTAGAAGCTATAAACAGCTTTGTTAGGGTTTCTGGGGTTAAAATGTGTCTTAATCCAATGCAGCTGACTAGTTATAAGAGTTTGAGATGGATGTGGAGAGTTTAAAAGCCTCTTATACCTACTTTGTCCCAAAATAGGCTAAAACCAAGAAAACATTGCTTAGAAGCCTAAACAGCTTTGTTAGTGTTTCTGGGGTTAAAATGTGTCTTAATCCAATGCAACTAACTAATTATAAGAGTTTGAGATAGATGTGGATAGTTTAAAAGCCACTTATACCCATTTTGTCCCAAAACAGGCTTAAACCAAGAAAACATTGCTTAGAAGCTGTAAACAGCTATGTTAGTGTTTCTGGGGTTATAATGTGTCTTAATCCAATGCAAATGACTAATTATAAGAGATTGAGATTGATGTGGAGAGTTTAAAAGCCACTTATACCCATTTTGTCCTAAAACAGGCTAAAACCAAGAAAACATTGCGTAGAAGCTGTAAACAGCTTTGTTAGTGTTTCTAGGGTTAAAATGTGTCTTAATCCAATGCAACTGACTAATAATAAGAGTTTGAGATAGATGTGGAGAGTTTAAAAGCCACTTATACACATTTTGTCCCAAAACAGGCTAAAACCAAGAAAACATTGCTTAGAAGCTGTAAACAGCTATGTTAGTGTTTCTGGGGTTAAAATGTGTCTTAATCCAATGCAAATGACTAATTATAAGAGATTGAGATTGATGTGGAGAGTTTAAAAGCCACTTATACTCATTTTGTCCCAAAACAGGCTAAAACCAAGAAAACATTGCCTAGAAGCTGTAAACAGCTTTGTTAGTGTTTCTAGGGTTAAAATGTGTCTTAATCCAATGCAACTGACTAATTATAAGAGTTCGAGATGGATGTGGAGAGTTTAAAAGCCTCTTATACACATTTTGTTTCAAAACAGGCTAAAACCAAGAAAACATTGCTTAGAAGCACTAAACAGCTTTGTTAGTGTTTCTGGGGTTAAAATGTGTCTTAATCCAATACAACTAACTAATTATAAGAGTTTGAGATAGATGTGGATAGTTTAAAAGCCACTTATACACATTTTGTCCCAAAAGAGGCTAAAACCAGAAAACATTGCTTAGAAGCTGTAAACAGCTATGTTAGTATTTCTGGGGTTAAAATGTGTCTTAATCAAATGCAAATGACTAATTATAAGAGTTTGAGATTGATGTGGAGAGTTTACAAGCCACTTTTACCCATTTTGTCCCAAAACAGGCTAAAACCAAGAAAACATTGCCTAGAAGCACTAAACAGCTTTGTTAGTGTTTCTGGGGTTAAAATGTGTGTTTATCCAAAGCAACTGACTAATTATATGAGTTTGAGATTGATGTGGAGAGTTTCAAAGCCACTTATACCCATTTTGTCCCAAAGCAGGTTAAAACCAAGAAAACATTGCTTAGAAGCACTAAACAGCTTTGTTAGTGTTTCTGGGGTTAAAATGTGTCTTAATCCAATGCAACTTACTAATTATAAGAGTTTGAGATAGATGTGGAGAGTTTAAAAGCCACTTATACCCATTTTGTCCCAAAACAGGCTAAAACCAAGAAAACATTGCTTAGAAGCTCTAAACAGCTTTGTTAGTGTTTCTGGGGTTAAAATGTGTCTTAATCCAAAGCAACTGACTAAATATATGAGTTTGAGATGGATGTGGAGAGTTTAAAAGCCACTTATACCCATTTTGTTCCAAAACAGGTTAAAACCAAGAAAACATTGCTTAGAAGCACTAAACAGCTTTGTTAGTGTTTCTGGGGTTAAAATGTGTCTTAATCCAATGCAACTAACTAATTATAAGAGTTTGAGATAGATGTGGATAGTTTAAAAGCCACTTATACACATTTTGTCCCAAAACAGGCTAAAACCAAGAAAACATTGCTTAGAAGCTGTAAACAGCTATGTTAGTGTTTCTGGGGTTAAAATGTGTCTTAATCCAATGCAAATGACTAATTATAAGAGTTTGAGATTGATGTGGAGAGTTTAAAAGCCACTTATACCCATTTTGTCCCAAAACAGGCTAAAACCAAGAAAACATTGCCTAGAAGCTATAAACAGCTTTGTTAGTGTTTCTGGGGTTAAAATGTGTCTTAATCCAATGCAACTTACTAATTATAAGAGTTTGAGATAGATGTGGAGAGTTTAAAAGCCACTTATACCCATTTTGTCCCAAAACAGGCTAAAACCAAGAAAACATTGCTTAGAAGCTCTAAACAGCTTTGTTAGTGTTTCTGGGGTTAAAATGTGTCTTAATCCAAAGCAACTGACTAAATATATGAGTTTGAGATGGATGTGGAGAGTTTAAAAGCCACTTATACCCATTTTGTTCCAAAACAGGTTAAAACCAAGAAAACATTGCTTAGAAGCACTAAACAGCTTTGTTAGTGTTTCTGGGGTTAAAATGTGTCTTAATCCAATGCAACTAACTAATTATAAGAGTTTGAGATAGATGTGGATAGTTTAAAAGCCACTTATACACATTTTGTCCCAAAACAGGCTAAAACCAAGAAAACATTGCTTAGAAGCTGTAAACAGCTATGTTAGTGTTTCTGGGGTTAAAATGTGTCTTAATCCAATGCAAATGACTAATTATAAGAGATTGAGATTGATGTGGAGAGTTTAAAAGCCACTTATACCCATTTTGTCCCAAAACAGGCTAAAACCAAGAAAACATTGCGTAGAAGCTGTAAACAGCTTTGTTAGTGTTTCTAGGGTTAAAATGTGTCTTAATCCAATGCAACTGACTAATTATAAGAGTTTGAGATGGATGTGGAGAGTTTAAAAGCCTCTTATACACATTTTGTTCCAAAACAGGCTAAAACCAAGAAAACATTGCTTAGAAGCACTAAACAGCTTTGTTAGTGTTTCTGGGGTTAAAATGTGTCTTAATCCAATACAACTAACTAATTATAAGAGTTTGAGATAGATGTGGATAGTTTAAAAGCCACTTATACACATTTTGTCCCAAAAGAGGCTAAAACCAAGAAAACATTGCTTAGAAGCTGTAAACAGCTATGTTAGTATTTCTGGGGTTAAAATGTGTCTTAATCAAATGCAAATGACTAATTATAAGAGTTTGAGATTGATGTGGAGAGTTTACAAGCCACTTTTACCCATTTTGTCCCAAAACAGGCTAAAACCAAGAAAACATTGCCTAGAAGCACTAAACAGCTTTGTTAGTGTTTCTAGGGTTAAAATGTGTGTTTATCCAAAGCAACTGACTAATTATATGAGTTTGAGATGGATGTGGAGAGTTTCAAAGACATTTATACCCATTTTGTCCCAAAGCAGGCTAAAACCAAGAAAACATTGCTTAGAAGCACTAAACAGCTTTGTTAGTGTTTCTGGGGTTAAAATGTGTCTTAATCCAATGCAACTTACTAATTATAAGAGTTTGAGATAGATGTGGAGAGTTTAAAAGCCACTTATACCCATTTTGTCCCAAAACAGGCTAAAACCAAGAAAACATTGCTTAGAAGCTCTAAACAGCTTTGTTAATGTTTCTCGGGTTAAAATGTGTCTTAATCCAAAGCAACTGACTAAATATATGAATTTGAGATGGATGTGGAGAGTTTAAAAGCCACTTATACCCATTTTGTCCCAAAACAGGTTAAAACCAAGAAAACATTGCTTAGAAGCACTAAACAGCTTTGTTAGTGTTTCTGGGGTTAAAATGTGTCTTAATCCAATGCAACTAACTAATTATAAGAGTTTGAGATAGATGTGGATAGTTTAAAAGCCACTTATACACATTTTGTCCCAAAACAGGCTAAAACCAAGAAAACATTGCTTAGAAGCTGTAAACAGCTATGTTAGTTTTTCTGGGGTTAAAATGTGTCTTAATCCAATGCAAATGACTAATTATAAGAGTTTGAGATTGATGTGGAGAGTTTAAAACCCACTTATACCCATTTTGTCCCAAAACAGGCTAAAATCAAGAAAACATTGCCTAGAAGCTATAAACAGCTTTGTTAGGGTTTCTGGGGTTAAAATGTGTCTTAACCCAATGCAGCTGACTAGTTATAAGAGTTTGAGATGGATGTGGAGAGTTTAAAAGCCACTTATACCCATTTTGTACCAAAACAGGCTAAAACCAAGAAAACATTACTTAGAAGAACTAAACAGCTTTGTTAGTGTTTCTGGGGTTAAAATGTGTCTTAATCCAATGCAACTAACTAATAATAAGAGTTTGAGATAGATGTGGAGAGTTTAAAAGCCACTTATACACATTTTGTGCCAAAACAGGCTAAAACCAAAAAAACATTGCTTAGAAGCTGTAAACAGCTATGTTAGTGTTTCTGGGGTTAAAATGTGTCTTAATCCAATGCAAATGACTAATTATAAGAGATTGAGATTGATGTGGAGAATTTAAAAGCCACTTATACCCATTTTGTCCCAAAACAGGTTAAAACCAAGAAAACATTGCTTAGAAGCACTAAACAGCTTTGTTAGTGTTTCTGGGGTTAAAATGTGTCTTAATCCAATGCAACTAACTAATTATAAGAGTTTGAGATAGATGTGGATAGTTTAAAAGCCACTTATACACATTTTGTCCCAAAACAGGCTAAAACCAAGAAAACATTGCTTAGAAGCACTAAACAGCTTTGTTAGTGTTTCTGGGGTTAAAATGTGTCTTAATCCAATGCAACTTACTAATTATAAGAGTTTGAGATAGATGTGGAGAGTTTAAAAGCCACTTATACCCATTTTGTCCCAAAACAGGCTAAAACCAAGAAAACATTGCTTAGAAGCTCTAAACAGCTTTGTTAGTGTTTCTGGGGTTAAAATGTGTCTTAATCCAAAGCAACTGACTAAATATATGAGTTTGAGATGGATGTGGAGAGTTTAAAAGCCACTTATACCCATTTTGTTCCAAAACAGGTTAAAACCAAGAAAACATTGCTTAGAAGCACTAAACAGCTTTGTTAGTGTTTCTGGGGTTAAAATGTGTCTTAATCCAATGCAACTAACTAATTATAAGAGTTTGAGATAGATGTGGATAGTTTAAAAGCCACTTATACACATTTTGTCCCAAAACAGGCTAAAACCAAGAAAACATTGCTTAGAAGCTGTAAACAGCTATGTTAGTGTTTCTGGGGTTAAAATGTGTCTTAATCCAATGCAAATGACTAATTATAAGAGATTGAGATTGATGTGGAGAGTTTAAAAGCCACTTATACCCATTTTGTCCCAAAACAGGCTAAAACCAAGAAAACATTGCGTAGAAGCTGTAAACAGCTTTGTTAGTGTTTCTAGGGTTAAAATGTGTCTTAATCCAATGCAACTGACTAATTATAAGAGTTTGAGATGGATGTGGAGAGTTTAAAAGCCTCTTATACACATTTTGTTCCAAAACAGGCTAAAACCAAGAAAACATTGCTTAGAAGCACTAAACAGCTTTGTTAGTGTTTCTGGGGTTAAAATGTGTCTTAATCCAATACAACTAACTAATTATAAGAGTTTGAGATAGATGTGGATAGTTTAAAAGCCACTTATACACATTTTGTCCCAAAAGAGGCTAAAACCAAGAAAACATTGCTTAGAAGCTGTAAACAGCTATGTTAGTATTTCTGGGGTTAAAATGTGTCTTAATCAAATGCAAATGACTAATTATAAGAGTTTGAGATTGATGTGGAGAGTTTACAAGCCACTTTTACCCATTTTGTCCCAAAACAGGCTAAAACCAAGAAAACATTGCCTAGAAGCACTAAACAGCTTTGTTAGTGTTTCTGGGGTTAAAATGTGTGTTTATCCAAAGCAACTGACTAATTATATGAGTTTGAGATGGATGTGGAGAGTTTCAAAGACATTTATACCCATTTTGTCCCAAAGCAGGCTAAAACCAAGAAAACATTGCTTAGAAGCACTAAACAGCTTTGTTAGTGTTTCTGGGGTTAAAATGTGTCTTAATCCAATGCAACTTACTAATTATAAGAGTTTGAGATAGATGTGGAGAGTTTAAAAGCCACTTATACCCATTTTGTCCCAAAACAGGCTAAAACCAAGAAAACATTGCTTAGAAGCTCTAAACAGCTTTGTTAATGTTTCTCGGGTTAAAATGTGTCTTAATCCAAAGCAACTGACTAAATATATGAATTTGAGATGGATGTGGAGAGTTTAAAAGCCACTTATACCCATTTTGTCCCAAAACAGGTTAAAACCAAGAAAACATTGCTTAGAAGCACTAAACAGCTTTGTTAGTGTTTCTGGGGTTAAAATGTGTCTTAATCCAATGCAACTAACTAATTATAAGAGTTTGAGATAGATGTGGATAGTTTAAAAGCCACTTATACACATTTTGTCCCAAAACAGGCTAAAACCAAGAAAACATTGCTTAGAAGCTGTAAACAGCTATGTTAGTTTTTCTGGGGTTAAAATGTGTCTTAATCCAATGCAAATGACTAATTATAAGAGTTTGAGATTGATGTGGAGAGTTTAAAACCCACTTATACCCATTTTGTCCCAAAACAGGCTAAAATCAAGAAAACATTGCCTAGAAGCTATAAACAGCTTTGTTAGGGTTTCTGGGGTTAAAATGTGTCTTAACCCAATGCAGCTGACTAGTTATAAGAGTTTGAGATGGATGTGGAGAGTTTAAAAGCCACTTATACCCATTTTGTACCAAAACAGGCTAAAACCAAGAAAACATTACTTAGAAGAACTAAACAGCTTTGTTAGTGTTTCTGGGGTTAAAATGTATCTTAATCCAATGCAACTAACTAATAATAAGAGTTTGAGATAGATGTGGAGAGTTTAAAAGCCACTTATACACATTTTGTGCCAAAACAGGCTAAAACCAAAAAAACATTGCTTAGAAGCTGTAAACAGCTATGTTAGTGTTTCTGGGGTTAAAATGTGTCTTAATCCAATGCAAATGACTAATTATAAGAGATTGAGATTGATGTGGAGAGTTTAAAAGCCACTTATACCCATTTTGTCCCAAAACAGGTTAAAACCAAGAAAACATTGCTTAGAAGCACTAAACAGCTTTGTTAGTGTTTCTGGGGTTAAAATGTGTCTTAATCCAATGCAACTAACTAATTATAAGAGTTTGAGATAGATGTGGATAGTTTAAAAGCCACTTATACACATTTTGTCCCAAAACAGGCTAAAACCAAGAAAACATTGCTTAGAAGCACTAAACAGCTTTGTTAGTGTTTCTGGGGTTAAAATGTGTCTTAATCCAATGCAACTTACTAATTATAAGAGTTTGAGATAGATGTGGAGAGTTTAAAAGCCACTTATACCCATTTTGTCCCAAAACAGGCTAAAACCAAGAAAACATTGCTTAGAAGCTCTAAACAGCTTTGTTAGTGTTTCTGGGGTTAAAATGTGTCTTAATCCAAAGCAACTGACTAAATATATGAGTTTGAGATGGATGTGGAGAGTTTAAAAGCCACTTATACCCATTTTGTTCCAAAACAGGTTAAAACCAAGAAAACATTGCTTAGAAGCACTAAACAGCTTTGTTAGTGTTTCTGGGGTTAAAATGTGTCTTAATCCAATGCAACTAACTAATTATAAGAGTTTGAGATAGATGTGGATAGTTTAAAAGCCACTTATACACATTTTGTCCCAAAACAGGCTAAAACCAAGAAAACATTGCTTAGAAGCTGTAAACAGCTATGTTAGTGTTTCTGGGGTTAAAATGTGTCTTAATCCAATGCAAATGACTAATTATAAGAGATTGAGATTGATGTGGAGAGTTTAAAAGCCACTTATACCCATTTTGTCCCAAAACAGGCTAAAACCAAGAAAACATTGCGTAGAAGCTGTAAACAGCTTTGTTAGTGTTTCTAGGGTTAAAATGTGTCTTAATCCAATGCAACTGACTAATTATAAGAGTTTGAGATGGATGTGGAGAGTTTAAAAGCCTCTTATACACATTTTGTTCCAAAACAGGCTAAAACCAAGAAAACATTGCTTAGAAGCACTAAACAGCTTTGTTAGTGTTTCTGGGGTTAAAATGTGTCTTAATCCAATACAACTAACTAATTATAAGAGTTTGAGATAGATGTGGATAGTTTAAAAGCCACTTATACACATTTTGTCCCAAAAGAGGCTAAAACCAAGAAAACATTGCTTAGAAGCTGTAAACAGCTATGTTAGTATTTCTGGGGTTAAAATGTGTCTTAATCAAATGCAAATGACTAATTATAAGAGTTTGAGATTGATGTGGAGAGTTTACAAGCCACTTTTACCCATTTTGTCCCAAAACAGGCTAAAACCAAGAAAACATTGCCTAGAAGCACTAAACAGCTTTGTTAGTGTTTCTGGGGTTAAAATGTGTGTTTATCCAAAGCAACTGACTAATTATATGAGTTTGAGATGGATGTGGAGAGTTTCAAAGACATTTATACCCATTTTGTCCCAAAGCAGGCTAAAACCAAGAAAACATTGCTTAGAAGCACTAAACAGCTTTGTTAGTGTTTCTGGGGTTAAAATGTGTCTTAATCCAATGCAACTTACTAATTATAAGAGTTTGAGATAGATGTGGAGAGTTTAAAAGCCACTTATACCCATTTTGTCCCAAAACAGGCTAAAACCAAGAAAACATTGCTTAGAAGCTCTAAACAGCTTTGTTAATGTTTCTCGGGTTAAAATGTGTCTTAATCCAAAGCAACTGACTAAATATATGAATTTGAGATGGATGTGGAGAGTTTAAAAGCCACTTATACCCATTTTGTCCCAAAACAGGTTAAAACCAAGAAAACATTGCTTAGAAGCACTAAACAGCTTTGTTAGTGTTTCTGGGGTTAAAATGTGTCTTAATCCAATGCAACTAACTAATTATAAGAGTTTGAGATAGATGTGGATAGTTTAAAAGCCACTTATACACATTTTGTCCCAAAACAGGCTAAAACCAAGAAAACATTGCTTAGAAGCTGTAAACAGCTATGTTAGTTTTTCTGGGGTTAAAATGTGTCTTAATCCAATGCAAATGACTAATTATAAGAGTTTGAGATTGATGTGGAGAGTTTAAAACCCACTTATACCCATTTTGTCCCAAAACAGGCTAAAATCAAGAAAACATTGCCTAGAAGCTATAAACAGCTTTGTTAGGGTTTCTGGGGTTAAAATGTGTCTTAACCCAATGCAGCTGACTAGTTATAAGAGTTTGAGATGGATGTGGAGAGTTTAAAAGCCACTTATACCCATTTTGTACCAAAACAGGCTAAAACCAAGAAAACATTACTTAGAAGAACTAAACAGCTTTGTTAGTGTTTCTGGGGTTAAAATGTATCTTAATCCAATGCAACTAACTAATAATAAGAGTTTGAGATAGATGTGGAGAGTTTAAAAGCCACTTATACACATTTTGTGCCAAAACAGGCTAAAACCAAAAAAACATTGCTTAGAAGCTGTAAACAGCTATGTTAGTGTTTCTGGGGTTAAAATGTGTCTTAATCCAATGCAAATGACTAATTATAAGAGATTGAGATTGATGTGGAGAGTTTAAAAGCCACTTATACCCATTTTGTCCCAAAACAGGTTAAAACCAAGAAAACATTGCTTAGAAGCACTAAACAGCTTTGTTAGTGTTTCTGGGGTTAAAATGTGTCTTAATCCAATGCAACTAACTAATTATAAGAGTTTGAGATAGATGTGGATAGTTTAAAAGCCACTTATACACATTTTGTCCCAAAACAGGCTAAAACCAAGAAAACATTGCTTAGAAGCACTAAACAGCTTTGTTAGTGTTTCTGGGGTTAAAATGTGTCTTAATCCAATGCAACTTACTAATTATAAGAGTTTGAGATAGATGTGGAGAGTTTAAAAGCCACTTATACCCATTTTGTCCCAAAACAGGCTAAAACCAAGAAAACATTGCTTAGAAGCTCTAAACAGCTTTGTTAGTGTTTCTGGGGTTAAAATGTGTCTTAATCCAAAGCCACTGACTAAATATATGAGTTTGAGATGGATGTGGAGAGTTTAAAAGCCACTTATACCCATTTTGTTCCAAAACAGGTTAAAACCAAGAAAACATTGCTTAGAAGCACTAAACAGCTTTGTTAGTGTTTCTGGGGTTAAAATGTGTCTTAATCCAATGCAACTAACTAATTATAAGAGTTTGAGATAGATGTGGATAGTTTAAAAGCCACTTATACACATTTTGTCCCAAAACAGGCTAAAACCAAGAAAACATTGCTTAGAAGCTGTAAACAGCTATGTTAGTGTTTCTGGGGTTAAAATGTGTCTTAATCCAATGCAAATGACTAATTATAAGAGTTTGAGATTGATGTGGAGAGTTTAAAAGCCACTTATACCCATTTTGTCCCAAAACAGGCTAAAACCAAGAAAACATTGCCTAGAAGCTATAAACAGCTTTGTTAGGGTTTCTGGGGTTAAAATGTGTCTTAATCCAATGCAGCTGACTAGTTATAAGAGTTTGAGATGGATGTGGAGAGTTTAAAAGCCACTTATATGTTGGGATTTATGAGACAAAGCTCATAAGAGAGGGTAGACAAACACTTGGTGAATGAATCCCCCTTTACCCACAACAAACTAACTCATTCTCAAGGGGGAGGAGAGGACATCAACTTGTGATGAACTCCCCATAATCTAGGCTTAGTAAAGAGTAAATAAGAAGAATTTAGGTGGGATTTGATAAGAGAATAGGCTGCCTTAAGGGCAGCCCCTAACCGCTAAACCTACACCACTCTACATTGTTGATATGGACAAGAACACAAGGTAGAGAGGGGAATCGGTTTCTTTTATTCAATAATAATGTTGTGATATACAAATGAGAGATTACAATGCTTAATATAGAGAATACAAGTTGATATGGCCGTTAGAGATAAATGAGAGATGAGAGTGACATATAGCCGTTGGTGCACAAGTGGGTGTATGGTGAAGGGGACAGCTCCTTCCCTTGGTTGTCTCATTCTTCACCAACCAAGGTCTCACATGCTTCCTTCCTTCCCTTCTTTTCCCTTTGTGAGACATTTAACTTCTTCTTGGGCCTCTTCTTCTTATAAGGCCTTTACTTCACAATTCTTCTCACATTGCACTTATGGCCTTGCTGACCACTCTCATTCTTCTCACGGCCCACATGGCCTTATTGGCCACTCTCATTGTGCTCACGGCCTTACTGGCCGCTCCCACACCACTCATGGCCGTACCGGCCACACTTCTTGTACTAGCAGCCTTACCGGCCACTCTCTTCTTCCTTGTGCAGCTCGGCCTCACCGGCCTCACTCTCTCTTCTCCTCCTCATATACTAATACTCCCCCGCACGTTTGATCGCCGGGACACCATATGGACCAAAGATCAAGCGTGGACACGTGTCGACTACCTCATTAAAAACCTTAACAAAGAAAACCACTTGGGAGAAAACTTTGTTAAGTAAAAAGAGTGTAGCCTTCACGGTCCTTGATGTCGCAATGATCTTGGTTTGTAAGGACCGGCTCTCTTCTCTCCATGGCTTTGAACCGCTACACTTCCTTAGCTCTCCTTGCCTTCACTTCGCATGATCTCCAGCTCACACTTTTCCGAATTTCCTTGAGGCTCTCATAGTCTCCTTTACCCCTTAAACAAGTGATAAAGAAGAAAAGTATAAGTGTATGCTATGAGGAATATCAAAGGAAATTTTTCAAAAAGTTTCTTTGAGGCTCTCATAGTCTACTTTGAATAAGTATAAATGATGAGGAATATCAAAGACAATCTCTTTGAGGCTCTCATAGTATACTTTAAACAAGTAGAGATCATGAGGAATATCAAAGAAAATTTTAAAGAAAATGTGACAATTTAAGAGAACATAAAGAGTAAAGACTAGTAATGGAACTAAGATAATGAATTAAAGAAATTTAACTAGAGTAGAGTTTAGAGCACAGCCTTTTGGGTGTTTTTGATTGAGGAGAAGAGAAGAGTTGATCATTGTTGCGGTTTGAATTCTCCTCTTGAGACCGCTTCTTCTAAGTCGCGTCAGAATGGTATACGTCCACTGAATCGGACATAACTCTCGAACGGCTGCTCGGATTGGTATGATTCCACTTCCACTGGCAAGATGACTCTGTGGTCTCGAACTTTGATGAAGAACGCGGAAGCTGAATCTCAGTGGAAGGGTTTCGTCCGAGTCGTTCTTTGAGACGCTTCCTTGAAGAACATAATTTTGAACTTTGGTACACCAACGACTTTGAAAGTCTTGTGCACCTCCAAACTTCGACACTCATCAAACGTGGGATTGATTCAGCACTTCACACCAGTTTCCTTCTCCCCTTGCTTATCTACCATAGACCATTCCCTTGAACAACTTCTTGAGTTCGCCGGCCGGACTCCCTCTTGGTGTTGCCTTGAGCTTTGACTTGGTTAGATTCGCCTAAGAGGGCATCACTTCTGGTTGCGAATGGTTCTAGCTCCCCCGTAAGCTTCTAGTGCCTCCATTTGGCTGTTGACACCACCACACATACTTTGGAGCTGATTCATCGCCTTCCACCAACTCGATGGCCATCGGTTCTAACTTCCAAGCATTGTAATGCGCCAACCACTTCACCATCTTTAAATCAGGAACCTGTTTGAGATCAAGACAGATTCTAAACAAGAGATGGTGAGAGATTAGAGAATAGAGAATATTACAGAAAAATAAAATAGAATTTATAGAATAAGTAACCAAGAATTAGAGAATTAAAAGAGAATAAGTGGAAGTATAAGAGAATGGCGAGTAGAATAGAGAATTTGCTCAAGAGTTCTTATGGACAGAGCATACTCTGTTTTCTTGAGTTGAGAGAAGCTTTAGGCAGCCTTGAACAGCCCAGAACTTTAGGGAGTAACACACCATGGCGTTTGTTTACTCGAGTACTTGGGCGTTTTAGTGGCTGGAGCTTCTACGGACCATGGGGTTTTGAGACTCCCACGGTTTAACAACAAAGCTCATGGTTGAATCACCTTAAACAAGGTGTTCTCCAAGAGCTTAAGGCTATAGATCCACGAAGATAACATATAGAAGATGTTTCTCGTGTTCACAAGCAAAGAAGAAACAAAAGAAAGCCTTTGGAACAACCTTTTGTCCATCGGTTAAAAGAATGCATCTTGGACCAACTTGAATCTATTTGACCAAGCGGGCCATACATGCTAAAAACAAGAACTCTCTCTTCCTCAAGCTCGAATCTGGACACACCACGGCCAGAAACAAAGCTTTCTCAACCTTGAGAAGAAGAAGTAGCGATTTAGCAACTAAACCTTTAAAGGAAAATTAACTTAAAGCAAAATTAAACCTTTAAAGGAAAATTAACTAAATCCTAAGAGAATCCTAAGAAAATCCTAAGAATTTCGTGGCTCATACAAGCACACAAGAACCGTGAATCCTCACCATGAACAACATAGTTTGCTCAATGGTTCATCACTTCCCCATTTAAACAAGGCTATTACCAAATCGGTAAAGCTTAAGAATGGGGTTTACAAATCGATTTCTTTCACACACTTGGCCTACGAATTCTATCAAGACCCAAGACCAAGCTTTCTCAACAATGAGCTGCTAGAGAATCGATTTAACAATAAAAGCAAAATTAAAGTTTTAAAGAAACTAAGCTAAGCGATTTAACACCTAAGCAAAGTCTAAAACTTTAACTAAGCTAACTCCTAAGAAGAATTGAATTGAGAACGAGTTTGAATCACCAAGAGCAGAACCTGCTCTGATACCATGTTGGGATTTATGAGACAAAGCTCATAAGAGAGGGTAGACAAACACTTGGTGAATGAATCCCCCTTTACCCACAACAAACTAACTCATTCTCAAGGGGGAGGAGAGGACATCAACTTGTGATGAACTCCCCATAATCTAGGCTTAGTAAAGAGTAAATAAGAAGAATTTAGGTGGGATTTGATAAGAGAATAGGCTGCCTTAAGGGCAGCCCCTAACCGCTAAACCTACACCACTCTACATTGTTGATATGGACAAGAACACAAGGTAGAGAGGGGAATCGGTTTCTTTTATTCAATAATAATGTTGTGATATACAAATGAGAGATTACAATGCTTAATATAGAGAATACAAGTTGATATGGCCGTTAGAGATAAATGAGAGATGAGAGTGACATATAGCCGTTGGTGCACAAGTGGGTGTATGGTGAAGGGGACAGCTCCTTCCCTTGGTTGTCTCATTCTTCACCAACCAAGGTCTCACATGCTTCCTTCCTTCCCTTCTTTTCCCTTTGTGAGACATTTAACTTCTTCTTGGGCCTCTTCTTCTTATAAGGCCTTTACTTCACAATTCTTCTCACATTGCACTTATGGCCTTGCTGACCACTCTCATTCTTCTCACGGCCCACATGGCCTTATTGGCCACTCTCATTGTGCTCACGGCCTTACTGGCCGCTCCCACACCACTCATGGCCGTACCGGCCACACTTCTTGTACTAGCAGCCTTACCGGCCACTCTCTTCTTCCTTGTGCAGCTCGGCCTCACCGGCCTCACTCTCTCTTCTCCTCCTCATATACTAATATTATACCCATTTTGTACCAAAACAGGCTAAAACCAAGAAAACATTGCTTAGAAGAACTAAACAGCTTTGTTAGTGTTTCTAGGGTTAAAATGTATCTTAATCCAATGCAACTAACTAATAAGAATAGTTTGAGATAGATGTGGAGAGTTTAAAAGCCATTTATACACATTTTGTCCCAAAACAGGCTAAAACCAAGAAAACATTGCTTAGAAGCTGTAAACAGCTATGTTAGTGTTTCTGGGGTTAAAATGTGTCTTAATCCAATGCAAATGACTAATTATAAGAGATTCAGATTGATGTGGAGAGTTTAAAAGCCACTTATACCCATTTTGTCCCAAAACAGGCTAAAACCAAGAAAACATTGCCCAGAAGCTGTAAACAGCTTTGTTAGTGTTTCTAGGGTTAAAATGTGTCTTAATCCAAAGCAACTGACTAATTATAAGAGTTTGAGATGGATGTGGAGAATTTAAAAGCCTCTTATACACATTTTGTTCCAAAACAGGCTAAAAGCAAGAAAACATTGCTTAGAAGCACTAAACAGCTTTGTTAGTGTTTCTGGGGTTAAAATGTGTCTTAATCCAATACAACTAACTAATTATAAGAGTTTGAGATAGATGTGGATAGTTTAAACGCCACTTATAAACATTTTGTCCCAAAAGAGGCTAAAACCAAGAAAACATTGCTTAGAAGCTGTAAACAGCTATGTTAGTATTTCTGGGGTTAAAATGTGTCTTAATCAAATGCAAATGACTAATTATAAGAGTTTGAGATTGATGTGGAGAGTTTACAAGCCACTTTTACCCATTTTGTCCCAAAACAGGCTAAAACCAAGAAAACATTGCCTAGAAGCACTAAACAGCTTTGTTAGTGTTTCTGGGGTTAAAATGTGTGTTTATCCAAAGCAACTGACTAATTATATGAGTTTGAGATGGATGTGGAGAGTTTCAAAGACATTTATACCCATTTTGTCCCAAAGCAGGCTAAAACCAAGAAAACATTGCTTAGAAGCACTAAACAGCTTTGTTAGTGTTTCTGGGGTTAAAATGTGTCTTAATCCAATGCAGCTTACTAATTATAAGAGTTTGAGATAGATGTGGAGAGTTTAAAAGCCACTTATACCCATTTTGTCCCAAAACAGGCTAAAACCAAGAAAACATTGCTTAGAAGCTCTAAACAGCTTTGTTAATGTTTCTCGGGTTAAAATGTGTCTTAATCCAAAGCAACTGACTAAATATATGAATTTGAGATGGATGTGGAGAGTTTAAAAGCCACTTATACCCATTTTGTCCCAAAACAGGTTAAAACCAAGAAAACATTGCTTAGAAGCACTAAACAGCTTTGTTAGTGTTTCTGGGGTTAAAATGTGTCTTAATCCAATGCAACTAACTAATTATAAGAGTTTGAGATAGATGTGGATAGTTTAAAAGCCACTTATACACATTTTGTCCCAAAACAGGCTAAAACCAAGAAAACATTGCTTAGAAGCTGTAAACAGCTATGTTAGTGTTTCTGGGGTTAAAATGTGTCTTAATCCAATGCAAATGACTAATTATAAGAGATTGAGATTGATGTGGAGAGTTTAAAAGCCACTTATACTCATTTTGTCCAAAAACAGGCTAAAACCAAGAAAACATTGCCTAGAAGCTGTAAACAGCTTTGTTAGTGTTTCTAGGGTTAAAATGTGTCTTAATCCAATGCAACTGACTAATTATAAGAGTTTGAGATGGATGTGGAGAGTTAAAAAGCCTCTTATACACATTTTGTTTCAAAACAGGCTAAAACCAAGAAAACATTGCTTAGAAGCACTAAACAGCTTTGTTAGTGTTTCTGGGGTTAAAATGTGTCTTAATCCAATACAACTAACTAATTATAAGAGTTTGAGATAGATGTGGATAGTTTAAAAGCCACTTATACACATTTTGTCCCAAAAGAGGCTAAAACCAGAAAACATTGCTTAGAAGCTGTAAACAGCTATGTTAGTATTTCTGGGGTTAAAATGTGTCTTAATCAAATGCAAATGACTAATTATAAGAGTTTGAGATTGATGTGGAGAGTTTACAAGCCACTTTTACCCATTTTGTCCCAAAACAGGCTAAAACCAAGAAAACATTGCCTAGAAGCACTAAACAGCTTTGTTAGTGTTTCTGGGGTTAAAATGTGTGTTTATCCAAAGCAACTGACTAATTATATGAGTTTGAGATTGATGTGGAGAGTTTCAAAGCCACTTATACCCATTTTGTCCCAAAGCAGGTTAAAACCAAGAAAACATTGCTTAGAAGCACTAAACAGCTTTGTTAGTGTTTCTGGGGTTAAAATGTGTCTTAATCCAATGCAACTTACTAATTATAAGAGTTTGAGATAGATGTGGAGAGTTTAAAAGCCACTTATACCCATTTTGTCCCAAAACAGGCTAAAACCAAGAAAACATTGCTTAGAAGCTCTAAACAGCTTTGTTAGTGTTTCTGGGGTTAAAATGTGTCTTAATCCAAAGCAACTGACTAAATATATGAGTTTGAGATGGATGTGGAGAGTTTAAAAGCCACTTATACCCATTTTGTTCCAAAACAGGTTAAAACCAAGAAAACATTGCTTAGAAGCACTAAACAGCTTTGTTAGTGTTTCTGGGGTTAAAATGTGTCTTAATCCAATGCAACTAACTAATTATAAGAGTTTGAGATAGATGTGGATAGTTTAAAAGCCACTTATACACATTTTGTCCCAAAACAGGCTAAAACCAAGAAAACATTGCTTAGAAGCTGTAAACAGCTATGTTAGTGTTTCTGGGGTTAAAATGTGTCTTAATCCAATGCAAATGACTAATTATAAGAGTTTGAGATGGATGTGGAGAGTTTAAAAGCCACTTATACCCATTTTGTACCAAAACAGGCTAAAACCAAGAAAACATTGCTTAGAAGAACTAAACAGCTTTGTTAGTGTTTCTAGGGTTAAAATGTATCTTAATCCAATGCAACTAACTAATAAGAAGAGTTTGAGATAGATGTGGAGAGTTTAAAAGCCATTTATACACATTTTGTCCCAAAACAGGCTAAAACCAAGAAAACATTGCTTAGAAGCTGTAAACAGCTATGTTAGTGTTTCTGGGGTTAAAATGTGTCTTAATCCAATGCAAATGACTAATTATAAGAGATTCAGATTGATGTGGAGAGTTTAAAAGCCACTTAAACTAGGACAAACTCTTAGTGTTGTGTTACTAGAACAAGGATAAGTCTCAAACTAGTGCTTCTCCTTGATAGGATCCGCTTACTCTCTAGTATTTGGGTTCTATCTAGCCTAGTTTATGAGGAGTTCATCACAAGTTGATGTTCTCTTCTTCCCCTTGAGAATGAGTTAGTTTGTTGTGGGTAAAGGGGGATTCATTCACCAAGTGTTTGTCTACCCTCTCTTGTGAGCTTTGTCTCATAAATCCCAACATGGTATCAGAGCAGGTTCTGTTCTTGGTGATTCAAACTCATTCTCAATGTCGTTTTCTTAGGAGTTAGCTTAGTTAAAGTTTTAATCCTAGCTTAGGTGTTAATTCGCTTAGCTTAGTTCTTTAAAGCTTTAATTTTGCTTTTGTTGTTAAATCGATTCTCTAGCAGCTCATTGTTGAGTAAGCTTGGTCTCTTGTCTTGTTAGAATTTGTAGACCAAGTGTGTGAAAGAAATCGATTTTAAAACCTCATCTTTAGGCTTACCGATTTGGTGAAAGCTTGGGTTTAAATGAGGTGGTGATGAACCAAGGAGCAAATCGGTTTTGTTCTTGGTAAGGATTCACGTTTTTGTGTGCTTGTATGAGCCACGAAATTCTTAGGATTTAGTTCTCTTAAGATTTAGTTAAATTTCCTTTAAAGTTTAATTACTAAATCACTTCTTCTTCTTCTCAAGGTTGAGAAAGCTTTGTTTCTGGTCATATGGTGTGTCCAGGTTCGAGTTTGAGGAAGAGAGAGACTTTATTTTAGCATGTAGAGCCCGCTTGGTCAAATAGATTCAAGTTGGTCCAAGATGCATTCTTTTAACCGTTGGACAATAGGTTGTTCCAAAGGCTTTTGTTGTTTCTTCTTTGCTTGGGACCACGAAAAACATCTTCTATATGTTATCTTCGTGGATCTTCAAGCCTTAATCTCTTGGAGAAAACTTGTTTAAGTGATTCTACAATGAGTTTTGTTGTTAAACCTTTGGAGAAATTAATTCTCCATAAGGTCCATGAATTTCAGCCATTAAAGCACCAAGAGTTTGTCTTCTTGGTTGTTCCTGGCTGTCACAGCTTCCGCAAACTCAAGAAAACAGAGTCTAACTCTGTCCATAGGAACTCTTGAGCTCTACTCTACTCTCCATTCATCTTATACTTCCGCCCATATACTCTACTATACTCTATACTCTTGGTTACTAATTCTCTGGTTACTTATTCTCTAAATTCTATTTTATTTTCAGTAATATTCTATATTCTCTATTCTCTAATCTCTAACAATCTCTTGTTTAGAATCTGTTCCATTGATTTTTGGTTTCAGTTTCAGCATTGAAGATTGTGTGGAGCTCGCTCACTATCTCAAGGAGAAGAAGTGGCGAGGTTGAAGGCTACAAGATAGCCATGTAAGAGCGCAGCACAATGCCTGGAGTTAGAACCAAGGGCCACCAAGTCTTTGTTAAGCTGGTGGAAGGTGATGAATCAGTCCAAGAGCATGTGTGTTAGTGCCAAGTTGTTGATCGGATGTGCACAATGGTCTTTAGGAAAGGTGATGCACAAGGTTTCAACTGTTGATTGGATGTGCACAAGAACGGTGATGCACAAGGCTTCAACTGAGGTGATGAGGTTTCAGCCCATCATCAAGTAAAGGTTACGGGGGAGATCAAGTGACTTCAGACCGTACCTCACAGATTCTGCTCGGCCACAAGCAAAAGTCTTTACTTAAAGCTCAGCCGAAGCGTCTCAAAGATCGACTCGGACGAAACCCTTCCACTGCGATTCGGCTTCCGCGTTCTTCATTAAAGTTCGAGACCACAGAGTCATCTTGCCAGTGGAAGTGGAATCATACCAATCCGAGCAGCCGTTCGAAAGTTATGTCCGATTCAGTGGGCATGTGTCAGTCTGACAAATAAAACTGACCGGGTTTAAAACCATGGTTAGAGGAGCGGTCTCAAGGAGGAATTCCAAACCGCAACTGTGATCAACTCTCTCCTTCCTATCCATCAAAACACCATAAAGGCTGTGCTCTAAACCCTTCTCTATTTTAATTCATAAATTCATTACCTTAGCTTCATTACTAGTCTTTAGTCTTTAATATGATTCTCCTTAAATTGTCACACTTTTAGAAATTTTCTTTGATATTCCTCATAGCAAACACTTATTCTTTTCTTCTTTATCACTTGTTTAAGGGTAAAGGAGACTATGAGAGCCTCAAAGGAATTCTAAAGGAACAAGGATGGAGATCATAAGGAATGTGCTAAAGGCAAGGAGGGCTAAGGAAGTGTAGCGGTTCAAAGGCTTAAAGAGAAGAGAGCTGGTTCTTGACAAACCAAGATCATTGCGACATCAAGGAACGTGGAGACTACACTCTTTTTACTTAACAAAGTTTTCTCCCAAGTGGTTTTCTTTGTTAAGGTTTTTAATGAGGTAGTCCTCACGTGTCCACGCTTGATCTTTGGTCCCCATGGTGCCCTGCAGATCAAACGTGCGGGGGAGTATTAGTATATATGAAGGAGAAGAGAGAGTGAGGCCGGTGAGGCCGAGCTGCACAAGGAAGAAGAGAGTGGCCGGTAAGGCTGCTAGTACAAGAAGTGTGGCCGGTAAGGCCATGAGTGGTGTGGGAGCGGCCAGTAAGGCCGTGAGCACAATAAGAGTGGCCAATAAGGCCATGTGGGCCGTGAGAACAATGAGAGTGGTCAGCAAGGCCATAAGAGCAATGTGAGAAGAATTGTGAAGTAAAGGCCTTATAAGAAGAAGAGGCCCAAGAAGAAGTTAAATGTCTCACAAAGGGAAAAGAAGGGAAGGAAGGAAGCATGTGAGACCTTGGTTGGTGAAGAATGAGACAACCAAGGGAAGGAGCTGTCCCTTTCACCATACACCCACTTGTGCACCAACGGCTATATGTCACTCTCACCTCTCATTTATCTCAAACGGCCATATACATTTGTTCTCCTATATTAAGCATTGTAATCTCTCATTTTGTAACACATCACAACATTATTCAATAAGAGAATCCGATTTCCCCTCTTTTACCTTGTGTTCTTGTTCTAGCTTCAATGTAGATAGTTTAGGGAATCGGTTAGAGGCTGCCCTTAAGGCAGCCTATTCTCTTCCCAAATCTCACCTAAAGTCTTCTTATTTACTCTTTCATATAGCCTAGATTACTGATTCTTAATCCTCCTCTCCTAAGTACACAAACTCTTAGTGTTGTGTTACTAGAACAAGGATAAGTCTCAAACTAGTGCTTCTCCTTGATAGGATCCGCTTACTCTCTAGTATTTGGGTTCTATCTAGCCTAGTTTATGAGGAGTTCATCACAAGTTGATGTTCTCTTCTTCCCCTTGAGAATGAGTTAGTTTGTTGTGGGTAAAGGGGGATTCATTCACCAAGTGTTTGTCTACCCTCTCTTGTGAGCTTTGTCTCATAAATCCCAACACTTATACCCATTTTGTCCCAAAACAGGCTAAAACCAAGAAAACATTGCCCAGAAGCTGTAAACAGCTTTGTTAGTGTTTCTAGGGTTAAAATGTGTCTTAATCCAAAGCAACTGACTAATTATAAGAGTTTGAGATGGATGTGGAGAATTTAAAAGCCTCTTATACACATTTTGTTCCAAAACAGGCTAAAACCAAGAAAACATTGCTTAGAAGCACTAAACAGCTTTGTTAGTGTTTCTGGGGTTAAAATGTGTCTTAATCCAATACAACTAACTAATTATAAGAGTTTGAGATAGATGTGGATAGTTTAAACGCCACTTATAAACATTTTGTCCCAAAAGAGGCTAAAACCAAGAAAACATTGCTTAGAAGCTGTAAACAGCTATGTTAGTATTTCTGGGGTTAAAATGTGTCTTAATCAAATGCAAATGACTAATTATAAGAGTTTGAGATTGATGTGGAGAGTTTACAAGCCACTTTTACCCATTTTGTCCCAAAACAGGCTAAAACCAAGAAAACATTGCCTAGAAGCACTAAACAGCTTTGTTAGTGTTTCTGGGGTTAAAATGTGTGTTTATCCAAAGCAACTGACTAATTATATGAGTTTGAGATGGATGTGGAGAGTTTCAAAGACATTTATACCCATTTTGTCCCAAAGCAGGCTAAAACCAAGAAAACATTGCTTAGAAGCACTAAACAGCTTTGTTAGTGTTTCTGGGGTTAAAATGTGTCTTATTCCAATGCAACTTACTAATTATAAGAGTTTGAGATAGATGTGGAGAGTTTAAAAGCCACTTATACCCATTTTGTCCCAAAACAGGCTAAAACCAAGAAAACATTGCTTAGAAGCTCTAAACAGCTTTGTTAATGTTTCTCGGGTTAAAATGTGTCTTAATCCAAAGCAACTGACTAAATATATGAATTTGAGATGGATGTGGAGATTTTAAAAGCCACTTATACCATTTTGTCCCAAAACAGGTTAAAACCAAGAAAACATTGCTTAGAAGCACTAAACAGCTTTGTTAGTGTTTCTGGGGTTAAAATGTGTCTTAATCCAATGCAACTAACTAATTATAAGAGTTTGAGATAGATGTGGATAGTTTAAAAGCCACTTATACACATTTTGTCCCAAAACAGGCTAAAACCAAGAAAACATTGCTTAGAAGCTGTAAACAGCTATGTTAGTTTTTCTGGGGTTAAAATGTGTCTTAATCCAATGCAAATGACTAATTATAAGAGTTTGAGATTGATGTGGAGAGTTTAAAACCCACTTATACCCATTTTGTCCCAAAACAGGCTAAAATCAAGAAAACATTGCCTAGAAGCTATAAACAGCTTTGTTAGGGTTTCTGGGGTTAAAATGTGTCTTAACCCAATGCAGCTGACTAGTTATAAGAGTTTGAGATGGATGTGGAGAGTTTAAAAGCCACTTATACCCATTTTGTACCAAAACAGGCTAAAACCAAGAAAACATTACTTAGAAGAACTAAACAGCTTTGTTAGTGTTTCTGGGGTTAAAATGTATCTTAATCCAATGCAACTAACTAATAATAAGAGTTTGAGATAGATGTGGAGAGTTTAAAAGCCACTTATACACATTTTGTGCCAAAACAGGCTAAAACCAAAAAAACATTGCTTAGAAGCTGTAAACAGCTATGTTAGTGTGTCTGGGGTTAAAATGTGTCTTAATCCAATGCAAATGACTAATTATAAGAGATTGAGATTGATGTGGAGAGTTTAAAAGCCACTTATACCCATTTTGTCCCAAAACAGGTTAAAACCAAGAAAACATTGCTTAGAAGCACTAAACAGCTTTGTTAGTGTTTCTGGGGTTAAAATGTGTCTTAATCCAATGCAACTAACTAATTATAAGAGTTTGAGATAGATGTGGATAGTTTAAAAGCCACTTATACACATTTTGTCCCAAAACAGGCTAAAACCAAGAAAACATTGCTTAGAAGCACTAAACAGCTTTGTTAGTGTTTCTGGGGTTAAAATGTGTCTTAATCCAATGCAACTTACTAATTATAAGAGTTTGAGATAGATGTGGAGAGTTTAAAAGCCACTTATACCCATTTTGTCCCAAAACAGGCTAAAACCAAGAAAACATTGCTTAGAAGCTCTAAACAGCTTTGTTAGTGTTTCTGGGGTTAAAATGTGTCTTAATCCAAAGCAACTGACTAAATATATGAGTTTGAGATGGATGTGGAGAGTTTAAAAGCCACTTATACCCATTTTGTTCCAAAACAGGCTAAAACCAAGAAAACATTGCTTAGAAGCACTAAACAGCTTTGTTAGTGTTTCTGGGGTTAAAATGTGTCTTAATCCAATGCAACTAACTTATAAGAGTTTGAGATAGATGTGGATAGTTTAAAAGCCACTTATACACATTTTGTCCCAAAACAGGCTAAAACCAAGAAAACATTGCTTAGAAGCTGTAAACAGCTATGTTAGTGTTTCTGGGGTTAAAATGTGTCTTAATCCAATGCAAATGACTAATTATAAGAGATTCAGATTGATGTGGAGAGTTTAAAAGCCACTTATACCCATTTTGTCCCAAAACAGGCTAAAACCAAGAAAACATTGCCCAGAAGCTGTAAACAGCTTTGTTAGTGTTTCTAGGGTTAAAATGTGTCTTAATCCAAAGCAACTGACTAATTATAAGAGTTTGAGATGGATGTGGAGAATTTAAAAGCCTCTTATACACATTTTGTTCCAAAACAGGCTAAAACCAAGAAAACATTGCTTAGAAGCACTAAACAGCTTTGTTAGTGTTTCTGGGGTTAAAATGTGTCTTAATCCAATACAACTAACTAATTATAAGAGTTTGAGATAGATGTGGATAGTTTAAACGCCACTTATAAACATTTTGTCCCAAAAGAGGCTAAAACCAAGAAAACATTGCTTAGAAGCTGTAAACAGCTATGTTAGTATTTCTGGGGTTAAAATGTGTCTTAATCAAATGCAAATGACTAATTATAAGAGTTTGAGATTGATGTGGAGAGTTTACAAGCCACTTTTACCCATTTTGTCCCAAAACAGGCTAAAACCAAGAAAACATTGCCTAGAAGCACTAAACAGCTTTGTTAGTGTTTCTGGGGTTAAAATGTGTGTTTATCCAAAGCAACTGACTAATTATATGAGTTTGAGATGGATGTGGAGAGTTTCAAAGACATTTATACCCATTTTGTCCCAAAGCAGGCTAAAACCAAGAAAACATTGCTTAGAAGCACTAAACAGCTTTGTTAGTGTTTCTGGGGTTAAAATGTGTCTTAATCCAATGCAACTAACTAATTATAAGAGTTTGAGATAGATGTGGATAGTTTAAAAGCCACTTATACACATTTTGTCCCAAAACAGGCTAAAACCAAGAAAACATTGCTTAGAAGCTGTAAACAGCTATGTTAGTGTTTCTGGGGTTAAAATGTGTCTTAATCCAATGCAAATGACTAATTATAAGAGATTCAGATTGATGTGGAGAGTTTAAAAGCCACTTATACCCATTTTGTCCCAAAACAGGCTAAAACCAAGAAAACATTGCCCAGAAGCTGTAAACAGCTTTGTTAGTGTTTCTAGGGTTAAAATGTGTCTTAATCCAAAGCAACTGACTAATTATAAGAGTTTGAGATGGATGTGGAGAATTTAAAAGCCTCTTATACACATTTTGTTCCAAAACAGGCTAAAACCAAGAAAACATTGCTTAGAAGCACTAAACAGCTTTGTTAGTGTTTCTGGGGTTAAAATGTGTCTTAATCCAATGCAACTTACTAATTATAAGAGTTTGAGATAGATGTGGAGAGTTTAAAAGCCACTTATACCCATTTTGTACCAAAACAGGCTAAAACCAAGAAAACATTGCTTAGAAGAACTAAACAGCTTTGTTAGTGTTTCTAGGGTTAAAATGTATCTTAATCCAATGCAACTAACTAATAAGAAGAGTTTGAGATAGATGTGGAGAGTTTAAAAGCCATTTATACACATTTTGTCCCAAAACAGGCTAAAACCAAGAAAACATTGCTTAGAAGCTGTAAACAGCTATGTTAGTATTTCTGGGGTTAAAATGTGTCTTAATCAAATGCAAATGACTAATTATAAGAGTTTGAGATTGATGTGGAGAGTTTACAAGCCACTTTTACCCATTTTGTCCCAAAACAGGCTAAAACCAAGAAAACATTGCCTAGAAGCACTAAACAGCTTTGTTAGTGTTTCTGGGGTTAAAATGTGTGTTTATCCAAAGCAACTGACTAATTATATGAGTTTGAGATGGATGTGGAGAGTTTCAAAGACATTTATACCCATTTTGTCCCAAAGCAGGCTAAAACCAAGAAAACATTGCTTAGAAGCACTAAACAGCTTTGTTAGTGTTTCTGGGGTTAAAATGTGTCTTAATCCAATGCAACTAACTAATTATAAGAGTTTGAGATAGATGTGGATAGTTTAAAAGCCACTTATACACATTTTGTCCCAAAACAGGCTAAAACCAAGAAAACATTGCTTAGAAGCTGTAAACAGCTATGTTAGTGTTTCTGGGGTTAAAATGTGTCTTAATCCAATGCAAATGACTAATTATAAGAGATTCAGATTGATGTGGAGAGTTTAAAAGCCACTTATACCCATTTTGTCCCAAAACAGGCTAAAACCAAGAAAACATTGCCCAGAAGCTGTAAACAGCTTTGTTAGTGTTTCTAGGGTTAAAATGTGTCTTAATCCAAAGCAACTGACTAATTATAAGAGTTTGAGATGGATGTGGAGAATTTAAAAGCCTCTTATACACATTTTGTTCCAAAACAGGCTAAAACCAAGAAAACATTGCTTAGAAGCACTAAACAGCTTTGTTAGTGTTTCTGGGGTTAAAATGTGTCTTAATCCAATACAACTAACTAATTATAAGAGTTTGAGATAGATGTGGATAGTTTAAACGCCACTTATAAACATTTTGTCCCAAAAGAGGCTAAAACCAAGAAAACATTGCTTAGAAGCTGTAAACAGCTATGTTAATATTTGTGGGGTTAAAATGTGTCTTAATCAAATGCAATTGACTAATTATAAGAGTTTGAGATTGATGTGGATAGTTTAAAAGCCACTTATACACATTTTGTCCCAAAACAGGCTAAAACCAAGAAAAGATTGCATAGAAGCTGTAAACAGCTATGTTAGTGTTTCTGGGGTTAAAATGTGTCTTAATCCAATGGAAATGACTCATTATAAGAGTTTGAGATAGATGTGGAGAGTTTAAAAGCCACTTATACCCATTTTGTCCCAAAACAGGCTAAAACCAAGAAAACATTGCTTAGAAGCTCTAAACAGCTTTGTTAGTGTTTCTGGGGTTAAAATGTGTCTTAATCCAAAGCAACTGACTAAATATATGAGTTTGAGATGGATGTGGAGAGTTTAAAAGCCACTTATACCCATTTTGTTCCAAAACAGGCTAAAACCAAGAAAACATTGCTTAGAAGCACTAAACAGCTTTGTTAGTGTTTCTGGGGTTAAAATGTGTCTTAATCCAATGCAACTAACTTATAAGAGTTTGAGATAGATGTGGATAGTTTAAAATGTAAGTTTGAGAGTAGAGTAATCAAGAGATTATGGAAGAGAGTATGAAAGAGAGTGAAATCGTGTAAAGAGTGAGGAGAGTGAACGATTGAGAGAGAGAGTGTTGGAGAAAGAGAATAAACTCTTTTCTTGCTTCTATTAGTATGATACTTACAAACTATTTAAAGACATATACAAATAGGATATTCTCTTAGGATCCTATGCACACTAATATGAGGAGAAAGCGACATCTCCTTATTCTAACATGTGATCTCCTCTTCTCTCTTGCAACTTGCTCCAACGGCTACAAAGGAAGGATCGAGATGAATGGCGACCGTTGGAGGATCTCTTTGGTGGATTGGGCTCATGAAGACTTCTATTTGAGGATGGCCCGTTGGTTGGTCGTACGGACGTCCGTACGGTCGTACGGACAAGTGTGTGTGCCGGTTCATACTCCCCCTCAAGCTTGACTTGGGGAACTAGTCAAGCTTGACAACATAGGCACCCACCTCATTAAAAACCTTAGTATAGAAAAACCTCTTGGGAAAACTATACTTAAGGGAAAAAGAGTGTAGGCGCCAAAACAAAGCAAGTCATGGCCGAGTGAGGTTTAGGAGGCCAAGCTTAGGATGGATGTATTCACACGCTTGGGGGCTCGCAGCTTTAGTCAGGACGTCTGCAAGTTGTTCTTTGCTTTCGGTATGGCAAGGTAAGACAACTCCAAGCTTGATTTGTTCTCGGACCTTATGGCAATCCACTTCAATGTGCTTGGTCCGCTCATGGAATACTGAATTGGTTGCTATATGAATGGCTGCTTCGTTATCACAGTGCATGGTGATCGGCTTTGTTGATTCTATTCCAAGATCCTTGAGTAACATCTTCAGCCACATTAGCTCCGTCGTTAGCTTCCTCATAGCTCTATACTCGGATTCGGCACTTGAGAGTGAGACGACCTTTTGCTTCTTGCTCTTCCATGTGACCAGGTTCCCTCCAAGGAACGTGCAATAGCCTGTGGTTGAGCGTCGGTCCCCACGATCTCCGGCATAGTCAGCGTCGCAGTAGCCTACCAACTCGGTGCTCTTGTTGCGTCCCATCCATATGCCTTGGCCGGGTGAGCCCTTGATGTACTTGAGGATCCGTGTCAGCATGTTCCAATGGTGCACGGTGGGGTTCTTCATATGCTGGCTTACCTGGTTCACGGCAAAGCAAATGTCAGGCCGTGTGATAGTTAAATAAATGAGCTTACCGACTAGCCGCCGGTAGAGGCTAACGTCCTCGAATGGAGCGGTGTCAAGCTCCCCCTGTCCTCATTCCTTGTAATTCTCTTCTAGGGGTGTTGTTACTGCCTTAGCTCCTAGTTTTCCTGTTTCACTCAATAAGTCTAGTGCATACTTTCTTTGAGATAACAATAACCCTTCATTTGATCTATAAACTTCTATCCCAAGAAAGTATTTCAACTCTCCAAGATCTTTAATATCAAAAACTGATTTCAAGAATGTTTTAGAGTCTTGAATACCTACCGAGTCACTTCCAGTGATGATGATATCATCAACATACACTAGAATGACTACTATACCTTTGGCGCTTGGTAAGGTGAACAAGGTGTGGTCAGCTTCGGATTTGCGAAAGCCTTTGTCAAGAAGTGTGGTGCTAAGCTTGTGATACCAAGCCCTTGGTGACTGCTTCAAGCCATAGATAGCTTTGTTGAGTTTCAAGACCTTTCCCGGACCAATAGTATCCTCCAAACCCGGTGGTGGTCGCATATACACTTCATCCTCCAGTTCTCCTTGCAAGAAGGCGTTCTTCACGTCCATTTGCCAAAGTTCCCAGTCGAGGTTGGTGGCGAGAGAGAGTACAACTCGAACCGTGTGAAGCTTAGCCACCGGAGCAAACGTATCAAGATAGTCCTCCCCATACGTTTGCGTGAAACCTCGTGCGACTAGGCGGGCTTTGTGGCGTTCAATCTCCCCATTGCTCTTATATTTGATTGTGAAGATATACCGAGAGGTGACAGCCTTCTTGCCCTTGGGTAAGTCAGCCTCGTCCCATGTATGATTTTGCACCATGGCCGTATTCTCGGCATCCACTGCATCTCTCCATACTTTGTGCTGCTTAGCCTCATCATAGGTCTTGGGGATCCAATCCTCATCAATATGGCCAAGAAACACTTGATGCTCTATCGGAAAATGAGCCAAGGTGCACACGGCCTGAATCGGATGAGCAACGGCCATGTTGTTGTAGTACACACGGGTGTTCTTCCAATGACTAGGAGGATACTTGATACGTTGGCTGCGCCGAAGAGGAACCATAGCCCCAGCTTCGGAGTTGGCTCGTCCTGGAGTAATGATCTCCTCAAGCTGTTCAGCCGTCCCCTCGGTTGTTTCGGCCGTGTTGTCCGCGAGTGACTCGGGTGCTTCCTCATGCTGCTCAGTATGGTCATCGGCATGTGTAGCAGGCTCAGGCTCAGTAGATGGCTCAGGTTGTTCTGGTGATGCTGGTCTGGCTGACTCAGTAGTGATCCGATCGTTTTCAAGACCTAGTCGCTCAAGGATTACTCGGAGGTTGCGCGTCCGATCAGATGGTGAATCAGAGAGGTTACGGAGCTCATCCCAATTCTTCTCATCGTAAAAACCTTGTGTCTCCATGAACTTGACATCACGAGATACTAGAACCCTCCTTGTTGTAGGGTCATAGCACTTATACCCCTTTTGTGTGGTAGAGTAGCCAAGAAACATAGCCTTTGTACTCTTTGCATCAAGCTTGTCTCTTAGCTCACCTGGTCGCAACACATAGCACACACAACCAAACACTCGTAAGTGATCAAATGTAGGTTTGTCATTCGTTAATACCTCAAATGGAGACACATCCTTTAGGATCTTTGTTGGTGTGCGGTTAATAAGATAACAAGCGGCTAGCACAGCATCTCCCCAAAACCTCTTTGGAACCCTTGTGTGAAACATCATAGACCTTGCTACTTCCATGAGATGCCTATTCTTTCTCTCAGCCACTCCATTTTGTTGTGGTGTGTAAGGACAGCTAGTTTGATGAAGAATTCCATGTTTGGCTAGATATTGTTTAAAGGCATGGCTTGTGTACTCTCCACCATTATCTGATCTCAAAATTTTAATCTTGGCATGAAAGTGGTTAGTGACATAATTTTGAAAATTAGTAAAGGCCTCAAGGACTCTATCCTTAGAGGGAAGCAAAGTTATCCAAGTATATTTTGATTTTTCATCAATAAAAGTCACAAAATACTTTTGATTATCTCTAGATAAGCAAGGAGATGTCCAAACATCAGAATGAATTAAATCAAAACATTTTTCATAAATAGTAATAGATTTAGGGAAAACAGCCTTGCAATGTTTACCAAGAATACAAGCCTCACACTCATCATTTTGAAAAGAAACATTAGGAAATATTAAGGATAAAGCTCTTGTGTGAGGATGTCCTAGCCTAGCATGTAAAATAGAATCACTAGGTTTCATAATAACCGAATTAAAACAAGATGCATTAGAAGATAAGTTCAAGTCCTCAAGCACATAGAGGTCATCCTTGGATCCTCCTTGACCAAGAACCTTACTTGTCTCAATATCCTGAAAATGAACATTGTTAGGACCAAATATAGCATAACAATTTAAATCAGTAGTGGCTCTCTTAACTGATAGCAAGTTAGAAGTAAAGTTTGGCATATAAAATGCCTTAGTCTCCTTATCAAATAGTTTCAAGTTTCCTATGCCTTTAACTGGTACTTTCTCACCATTTGCTATTATTACATTACCATTAGCAGGTTTAATATCACTAATTAGCCTAGAATCACTAATCATGTGATGGGATGCACCAGAATCAACTATGAGGGGTTTAATTTTGTTTGAGGCAAGAAACGCCTTACCGGTGGCCTCTTTGATGGCTTTGATGAGCGCATCAAGGTCGGACCGTCTTACCAGCTCGGACGATGCTGCAGCAAGAGCAGTTCCACTGGTCACTTGTTGAGGCTGCTCAGAGATTGACTCCCCCATGGCTACTGCTTGATGAGCTCTCGGTGGTCCTCCGCGGTTTGGTCGTCCACCTCGGATGGTACCCGGCGGTGGTGCTAGATGAGGGTGTAGAATCCAGCAGCGGCTCTTGAAGTGACCAAGCTTCTTACAATGCTCACAAAATGGCGGGTTGTTCTTGTCCTCCGGCTTGTAGTAGCCCTTGTTTGCTGATGCCATCTCAGCTTTGTTAGCGGTCACAAGTTCTCCCTTGCCGCCAAACAATCCCATGGAGCCATGCTCCTTTTGAATTTGGTTACAGACATCATCAAGGCTAGGGAGCTTGTCCGACCGTAGAATATGCTTGATAAGGTCATTGTAGGAGGGGTTCAAGGTCAAGAGAAGGCCGAACACCTTATCTTGTTCACGCCTCTCATTCAGAATGGCCGGATCTATAGTCGCCGGCCGGAGCATCTCTAGTTCAGCCCAAAGGGACCTAAACTTCCCAAAGTGCTTGGTGAACTCCATGTCTTCTTGGTTGAGGTTGTTGATGGCCCTCTTAATCTCAAAAATTCGGTTTACATTTGTAACATTCCCAAAAACATTCTTGAGAGTGTCCCACAAGTCTTTTGCTGTCTCGCAATAAGAGTAAGCTTCAAGTATAGGTGCATCTAGGGAGTTTTGAATGATAGCTAGGACTCCCTGATCTTCTTGAAACCACTTGTTCTTCTCATCGACAAGATCCTTGCCGTCTTTGGTGGTCTCGCCACTAGGAGCTTCGCTTGTCTCAACATGGGACCAAAGTCCTCGGCCGCATAGGGCTGTCTTTGTGGTTCTAGCCCACAGTAAGTAATTCTCTCCCTTGAGAGTAACTGGAACAATGAGAGTTTTGGTAGTTTCCATGGAAAAGGATGAAGAGACCGTTGGTTAAAGCTATTGTCCAACGGTTAAAGAAAGAAGATTCAAGAACAAGAAATTTTAAGAACAAGAAAGAGAATGCGGAAGGGAGTGGTGGAGATTTGAGGCAAGAACAGAATCAAATCTGCTCTGATACCATGTAAGTTTGAGAGTAGAGTAATCAAGAGATTATGGAAGAGAGTATGAAAGAGAGTGAAATCGTGTAAAGAGTGAGGAGAGTGAACGATTGAGAGAGAGAGTGTTGGAGAAAGAGAATAAACTCTTTTCTTGCTTCTATTAGTATGATACTTACAAACTATTTAAAGACATATACAAATAGGATATTCTCTTAGGATCCTATGCACACTAATATGAGGAGAAAGCGACATCTCCTTATTCTAACATGTGATCTCCTCTTCTCTCTTGCAACTTGCTCCAACGGCTACAAAGGAAGGATCGAGATGAATGGCGACCGTTGGAGGATCTCTTTGGTGGATTGGGCTCATGAAGACTTCTATTTGAGGATGGCCCGTTGGTTGGTCGTACGGACGTCCGTACGGTCGTACGGACAAGTGTGTGTGCCGGTTCATATAAAAGCCACTTATACACATTTTGTCCCAAAACAGGCTAAAACCAAGAAAACATTGCTTAGAAGCTGTAAACAGCTATGTTAGTGTTTCTGGGGTTAAAATGTGTCTTAATCCAATGCAGCTGACTAGTTATAAGAGTTTGAGATGGATGTGGAGAGTTTAAAAGCCACTTATACCCATTTTGTCCCAAAACAGGCTAAAACCAAGAAAACATTGCCCAGAAGCTGTAAACAGCTTTGTTAGTGTTTCTAGGGTTAAAATGTGTCTTAATCCAAAGCAACTGACTAATTATAAGAGTTTGAGATGGATGTGGAGAATTTAAAAGCCTCTTATACACATTTTGTTCCAAAACAGGCTAAAACCAAGAAAACATTGCTTAGAAGCACTAAACAGCTTTGTTAGTGTTTCTGGGGTTAAAATGTGTCTTAATCCAATACAACTAACTAATTATAAGAGTTTGAGATAGATGTGGATAGTTTAAACGCCACTTATAAACATTTTGTCCCAAAAGAGGCTAAAACCAAGAAAACATTGCTTAGAAGCTGTAAACAGCTATGTTAGTATTTCTGGGGTTAAAATGTGTCTTAATCAAATGCAAATGACTAATTATAAGAGTTTGAGATTGATGTGGAGAGTTTACAAGCCACTTTTACCCATTTTGTCCCAAAACAGGCTAAAACCAAGAAAACATTGCCTAGAAGCACTAAACAGCTTTGTTAGTGTTTCTGGGGTTAAAATGTGTGTTTATCCAAAGCAACTGACTAATTATATGAGTTTGAGATGGATGTGGAGAGTTTCAAAGACATTTATACCCATTTTGTCCCAAAGCAGGCTAAAACCAAGAAAACATTGCTTAGAAGCACTAAACAGCTTTGTTAGTGTTTCTGGGGTTAAAATGTGTCTTAATCCAATGCAACTAACTAATTATAAGAGTTTGAGATAGATGTGGATAGTTTAAAAGCCACTTATACACATTTTGTCCCAAAACAGGCTAAAACCAAGAAAACATTGCTTAGAAGCTGTAAACAGCTATGTTAGTGTTTCTGGGGTTAAAATGTGTCTTAATCCAATGCAAATGACTAATTATAAGAGATTCAGATTGATGTGGAGAGTTTAAAAGCCACTTATACCCATTTTGTCCCAAAACAGGCTAAAACCAAGAAAACATTGCCCAGAAGCTGTAAACAGCTTTGTTAGTGTTTCTAGGGTTAAAATGTGTCTTAATCCAAAGCAACTGACTAATTATAAGAGTTTGAGATGGATGTGGAGAATTTAAAAGCCTCTTATACACATTTTGTTCCAAAACAGGCTAAAACCAAGAAAACATTGCTTAGAAGCACTAAACAGCTTTGTTAGTGTTTCTGGGGTTAAAATGTGTCTTAATCCAATGCAACTTACTAATTATAAGAGTTTGAGATAGATGTGGAGAGTTTAAAAGCCACTTATACCCATTTTGTACCAAAACAGGCTAAAACCAAGAAAACATTGCTTAGAAGAACTAAACAGCTTTGTTAGTGTTTCTAGGGTTAAAATGTATCTTAATCCAATGCAACTAACTAATAAGAAGAGTTTGAGATAGATGTGGAGAGTTTAAACGCCATTTATACACATTTTGTCCCAAAACAGGCTAAAACCAAGAAAACATTGCTTAGAAGCTGTAAACAGCTATGTTAGTATTTCTGGGGTTAAAATGTGTCTTAATCAAATGCAAATGACTAATTATAAGAGTTTGAGATTGATGTGGAGAGTTTACAAGCCACTTTTACCCATTTTGTCCCAAAACAGGCTAAAACCAAGAAAACATTGCCTAGAAGCACTAAACAGCTTTGTTAGTGTTTCTGGGGTTAAAATGTGTGTTTATCCAAAGCAACTGACTAATTATATGAGTTTGAGATGGATGTGGAGAGTTTCAAAGACATTTATACCCATTTTGTCCCAAAGCAGGCTAAAACCAAGAAAACATTGCTTAGAAGCACTAAACAGCTTTGTTAGTGTTTCTGGGGTTAAAATGTGTCTTAATCCAATGCAACTAACTAATTATAAGAGTTTGAGATAGATGTGGATAGTTTAAAAGCCACTTATACACATTTTGTCCCAAAACAGGCTAAAACCAAGAAAACATTGCTTAGAAGCTGTAAACAGCTATGTTAGTGTTTCTGGGGTTAAAATGTGTCTTAATCCAATGCAAATGACTAATTATAAGAGATTCAGATTGATGTGGAGAGTTTAAAAGCCACTTATACCCATTTTGTCCCAAAACAGGCTAAAACCAAGAAAACATTGCCCAGAAGCTGTAAACAGCTTTGTTAGTGTTTCTAGGGTTAAAATGTGTCTTAATCCAAAGCAACTGACTAATTATAAGAGTTTGAGATGGATGTGGAGAATTTAAAAGCCTCTTATACACATTTTGTTCCAAAACAGGCTAAAACCAAGAAAACATTGCTTAGAAGCACTAAACAGCTTTGTTAGTGTTTCTGGGGTTAAAATGTGTCTTAATCCAATACAACTAACTAATTATAAGAGTTTGAGATAGATGTGGATAGTTTAAACGCCACTTATAAACATTTTGTCCCAAAAGAGGCTAAAACCAAGAAAACATTGCTTAGAAGCTGTAAACAGCTATGTTAATATTTGTGGGGTTAAAATGTGTCTTAATCAAATGCAATTGACTAATTATAAGAGTTTGAGATTGATGTGGATAGTTTAAAAGCCACTTATACACATTTTGTCCCAAAACAGGCTAAAACCAAGAAAACATTGCATAGAAGCTGTAAACAGCTATGTTAGTGTTTCTGGGGGTTAAAATGTGTCTTAATCCAATGGAAATGACTCATTATAAGAGTTTGAGATAGATGTGGAGAGTTTAAAAGCCACTTATACCCATTTTGTCCCAAAACAGGCTAAAACCAAGAAAACATTGCTTAGAAGCACTAAACAGCTTTGTTAGTGTTTCTGGGGTTAAAATGTGTCTTAATCCAATACAACTAACTAATTATAAGAGTTTGAGATAGATGTGGATAGTTTAAACGCCACTTATAAACATTTTGTCCCAAAAGAGGCTAAAACCAAGAAAACATTGCTTAGAAGCTGTAAACAGCTTTGTTAGTGTTTCTCGGGTTAAAATGTGTCTTAATCCAAAGCAACTGACTAAATATATGAATTTGAGATGGATGTGGAGAGTTTAAAAGCCACTTATACCCATTTTGTCCCAAAACAGGTTAAAACCAAGAAAACATTGCTTAGAAGCACTAAACAGCTTTGTTAGTGTTTCTGGGGTTAAAATGTGTCTTAATCCAATGCAACTAACTAATTATAAGAGTTTGAGATAGATGTGGATAGTTTAAAAGCCACTTATACACATTTTGTCCCAAAACAGGCTAAAACCAAGAAAACATTGCTTAGAAGCTGTAAACAGCTATGTTAGTTTTTCTGGGGTTAAAATGTGAAAGAATTAATAGGATCGATTATGAGTTTAGTGAGAAGATTTGAATAACAAGAGAGTGAGAATCGTTGAGAGTATAGTAAGAGAGTATAGAGAGAGTATTGTGGAGAAAGAGATATTATCTCTTCTTACCTCATTTAGAACATAATTACAATCTACTTATAGACATATACAAAAGAATATACTAAGATGATCCTAGGCACATTTACATATAAAGATAGCGACATGTCCTTAAGAAGACATGTGATCCTTCCCACTTGCGCACTCTACACTAACGGCTATGAGGAGAAGGATCGAGAAGCTCTTGTGACCGTTGGAGGCTGGTGAACATGGAATGGACTCGTGATCCTCATGGGTTGAGCTTGGTAGGCCTTTAGCTGTACGGACGGCCCAATGGTGATGGTTGTACGGACGGATGTACGGACAAGGTGTGTGTGCGGTTTCATACTCCCCCTCAAGCTTGATCGTGAGCATTGATCAAGCTTGGACTCATGCACACCCACCTCATTAAAAACCTTAGTATAGAAAACCACTTGGGAAAAACTATACTTAAGGGAAAAAGAGTGTGGGCATCATGTGAAGACAATCATGGCCGAGTAAGATCTTTGAGGCCAAGTTTGGAGTGAATGTACTCACACACTTGTGGACTGGCCGCCTTGGTGAAAACGTCAGCCAATTGTTCAGAGCTCTCGGTGTGACATGGTAGAACAACTCCAAGTTTAATTTGCTCTCGGACTTTGTGGCAGTCGACTTCAATGTGCTTGGTTCTCTCATGGAACACCGAGTTTGTTGCGATGTGAATAGCTGCCTCATTGTCGCAATGCATAGTAATAGGCTTAGGTGACTCGATTCCAAGGTCCTTGATGAGTGCCTTAAGCCACATCAACTCGGTTGTTAACTTTCTCATGGCTCTATACTCCGATTCAGCACTTGATAGGGATACCACCTTTTGTTTCTTGCTCTTCCATGTGATCAAGTTGCCTCCTAGGAACGTGCAATAGCCCGTAGTGGAGCGACGGTCTCCACGGTCTCCGGCGTAATCCGCATCACAATACCCTACTAGCTCCGTGCTTTCATTTCGACCCATCCATATGCCTTGCCCCGGCGAGCCCTTGAGATATTTGAGGATGCGGTTCACCATACCCCAATGATGCACGGTAGGACTTTGCATGTGTTGGCTCACCTGATTAACAGCAAAGCAAATATCAGGTCTAGTGATAGTAAGGTATATAAGCTTACCTACTAGCCGCCGGTATCGCTTGACGTCTTGAAATGGAGCTGCATCAAACTCCCCCTTTCCTCCGGCCTTATAGTTTTCATCAAGGGGTGTAGATACAGCTTTTGAACCTAGCTTCCCTGCTTCACTCAATAAATCAAGAGCATATTTTCTTTGTGATAAAAACAATCCTTCATTAGTCCTATATACTTCTATACCAAGAAAATATTTAAGTTCTCCTAGGTCTTTGATATCAAAAACTGACTTAAGGTAAGCCTTAGTCTCTTGAATGCCTACCTTGTCACTTCCAGTTATGATGATATCATCAACATAAACTAGAATGACTATAATACCTTTTTCACTTGGTAAGGTGAATAGAGTGTGGTCAGCCTCTGATTTGCGGAAGCCTTTCTCAAGGAGTGTGGTGCTTAACTTGTGATACCAAGCCCTAGGGGACTGTTTGAGTCCATAAATCGCCTTGTTCAGTTTTAATACTTTCCCGGGACCAATGATGTCTTCTAAACCCGGAGGTGGCCTCATATAAACTTCATCCTCGAGCTCTCCTTGTAAGAAGGCGTTCTTAACATCCATTTGCCATAAGTCCCAGTCAAGGTTGGTTGCAAGAGAGAGAACAACTCGAACCGTGTGAAGTTTGGCCACCGGTGCAAACGTATCTTGGTAGTCCTCCCCATACGTTTGAGTGAACCCCCTTTGCAACGAGTCTGGCTTTGTAGCGTTCGATCTCCCCATCACTCTTATATTTAATGGTAAAGATCCACCTGGATGTCACAGCCTTCTTGCCTTTGGGTAAGTCAGCCTCGTCCCATGTATGATTGGCCTCCATTGCATTCTTCTCGGCATTGACAGCATCACACCATTCCTTATGATTCTTGGCTTCTTCATAGTCTTTGGGAATCCAATGAGCATCAATCTTGCCAAGAAACACTTGATGGTGTGGAGGAAAATGAGCCAAGGTGCATACCGCTTGAATCGGATGAGCTACAGCAACGTTGTTGTAGTAGACCCGAGTGTTTCGCCAATTGGAGGGGGGAAACTTGAGGCGTTCACTGCGGCGAAGTGGGATAACTTCCTGTGGTGTGGCCTCATCGTCATTGTCTTCCTCGGTGGGCACATAATCCTCATCACCGGAAGCATTGTCCACCGGAACTGAATTTAAACCATTTTCATCATCGGATTGTTCATCAAGTTCAGCCGAGTGTTCATCAAGTGCAGCCGAGGGATCATAGTCTAGAGACTCCGGCGGTGAAGTGGCCGGTGCATTGACTGGGGGTGCAGGTGTTGACGCGGGGGCATTGTCAACACCGAGTCTCTCGAGAAGGATGCGAAGGTTGTTAGCTCGGTCAGATGGTGAGGTGGACAAGTCTCGAAGGCTCTCCCAGTTCTTTTCCTCATAGAAGCCTTTAGACTCCACGAACTTAACATCACGAGAGACAAAAACGCGCTTCATGTTCGGCTCGTAGCACTTGTAGCCTTTTTGAGTCGTCGAGTACCCAAGGAACATGCTCTTAACACTCTTAGCATCAAGCTTGTCGCGCAGTTCTCCTGGCTTCAACACATAACACACGCAGCCAAATACTCTTAAATGATCAAATGAGGGTTTTACCTTGTTTATTACCTCAAACGGTGAACTGTCTTGAAGAACTTTGGTTGGTGTCCGGTTAATGAGGTAGCAAGCCGCAAGAACAGCATCTCCCCAAAACTTCTTTGGAACATTGGTGTGAAACATCATGGATCTTGCCACTTCCATGAGGTGCCTATTCTTCCTTTCAGCAACACCATTTTGTTGGGGTGTATATGGACAGCTTGTTTGATGAATAATCCCATGGTTTGCTAGGTATTGTTTGAAGGCATGGCTTGTATACTCTCCTCCATTATCTGATCTCAAAATTTTAATCTTTGCATTATAATGGTTAGTCACATATTTTTGAAAATTAGTGAAGGCTTCAAGAACTCTATCTTTAGAAGGAAGCAAGGTCAGCCAAGTATATTTTGATTTTTCATCAATAAAAGTCACAAAATATTTTTGATTTTCTCTAGACAAGCAAGGGGAAGTCCAAACATCTGAATGGATTAAATCAAAACAATTTTCATAAATAGTCATAGATTTAGGAAAAACAGCCTTGCAATGTTTACCAAGAATACATGCCTCACACTCATCATTTTTAAAAGAAATATTAGGAAACATTAATGATAAAGCTCTAGTATGAGGATGTCCTAGCCTAGCATGTAAAATAGAATCACTAGGTTTAATAATAACCGAATTAAAACAAGATGCAGTAGAAGAAGATAGATTCAAGTCCTCAAGCACATATAGATCATCCTTGGAACCTCCTTGACCAAGAACTTTACTTGTCTCAATATCCTGAAAATGAACCTTGTTAGGACCAAATATTGCATAACAATTTAAATCAGTGGTGGCCCTCTTAACTGATAGCAAATTAGATGTGAAATTTGGCATATAGAAAGCTTTAGTTTCTTTGTTAAATAACTTTAAATTCCCTATGCCTTTAATTGGAACTTTCTCACCATTAGCTATCACAACATTACCATTAGCAGGCTTAATATCACTCATTAACCTAGAATCACTAATCATGTGATGAGATGCACCAGAATCAACAATAAGAGACTTAGTTTTGTTTGAAGTAAGAAACGCCTTACCGGTGGCCTCCTTGAGGGCTTTGATGAGCGCATCAAGGTCGGACCGCCTTACCAGCTCGGACGATGCTGCAGCAAGAGCAGTTCCACCGGTCACTTGTTGAGGCTGCTCAGAGATCAATGGCTCCCCCACGGCAGTTGCTTGGTGAGCTCTCGGTTGTCCTCCGCGGTTTGGTCGTCCACCTCGGATTGTTCCCGGTGGTGGTGCTAGATGCGGATGTAGGATCCAGCAGCGGCTCTTGAAGTGGCCAAGTTTCTTACAGTGCTCACAAACCGGCGGGTTGTTCTTGTCCTCCGGTCGGTAGTAGCCTTTGTTTGCTGATGCCATCTCAGCTTTGTTAGCGGTCACCAGCTCTCCCTTGCTGCCGAACAATCCCATGGAGCCATGCTCCTTTTGAATTTGGTTACAAACATCATCAAGGCTTGGGAGTTTATCTGACCGCAAGATGTGTTTGATGAGATCATTGTAGGAGGGGTTTAGGGTCAAGAGCAGCCCAAACACTTTGTCTTGTTCACGCCTCTCGTTCAGTATGGCCGGATCAATTGTCGCCGGTCGCAGCATTTCTAGTTCAGCCCAAAGGGACCTAAACTTCCCAAAATGCTTTGTAAACTCCATATCCTCTTGGTTGAGGTTATTGATGGCCCTTTTAATCTCGAAGATACGATTGACATTGGTAATATTACCAAAAACGTTCTTGAGGGTGTCCCACAAGTCCTTCGCCGTCTCGCAGTAGGAGTAGGCTTCAAGAATGGGGGCATCTAGAGAGTTTTGAATGATGGCTAAGACCCCTTGGTCTTCTTGGAACCATTTGTTCTTTTCATCTCCGGCAAGTTCCTTGCCGTCCTTGGTGGCCTCACCACTCGGAGCTTCGCTCTTCTCAACGTGAGACCAAAGGCCTCGGCCACAAAGGGCAGTTTTCGTGGTCCTCGCCCACAGCAGATAGTTCTCTCCCTTGAGAGTCACCGGAACAACCATGGTTTTGACACTTTCCATGATGAAGAGACCGTTAGGTAAAGCTATTATCCAACGGTTAAAGAAAATGACTTTCAAGTCAAAAACAGAAAATGAGAGAGAAGGAGAAGCGGAAGTAAGTGATGATCAAAAACTTTAGAATGACGAGCAACCAGGCTCTGATACCATGAAAGAATTAATAGGATCGATTATGAGTTTAGTGAGAAGATTTGAATAACAAGAGAGTGAGAATCGTTGAGAGTATAGTAAGAGAGTATAGAGAGAGTATTGTGGAGAAAGAGATATTATCTCTTCTTACCTCATTTAGAACATAATTACAATCTACTTATAGACATATACAAAAGAATATACTAAGATGATCCTAGGCACATTTACATATAAAGATAGCGACATGTCCTTAAGAAGACATGTGATCCTTCCCACTTGCGCACTCTACACTAACGGCTATGAGGAGAAGGATCGAGAAGCTCTTGTGACCGTTGGAGGCTGGTGAACATGGAATGGACTCGTGATCCTCATGGGTTGAGCTTGGTAGGCCTTTAGCTGTACGGACGGCCCAATGGTGATGGTTGTACGGACGGATGTACGGACAAGGTGTGTGTGCGGTTTCATAAAATGTGTCTTAATCCAATGCAAATGACTAATTATAAGAGTTTGAGATTGATGGGGAGAGTTTAAAACCCACTTATACCCATTTTGTCCCAAAACAGGCTAAAATCAAGAAAACATTGCCTAGAAGCTATAAACAGCTTTGTTAGGGTTTCTGGGGTTAAAATGTGTCTTAACCCAATGCAGCTGACTAGTTATAAGAGTTTGAGATGGATGTGGAGAGTTTAAAATCCACTTATACCCATTTTGTACCAAAACAGGCTAAAACCAAGAAAACATTACTTAGAAGAACTAAACAGCTTTGTTAGTGTTTCTGGGGTTAAAATGTATCTTAATCCAATGCAACTAACTAATAATAAGAGTTTGAGATAGATGTGGAGAGTTTAAAAGCCACTTATACACATTTTGTCCCAAAACAGGCTAAAACCAAGAAAACATTGCTTAGAAGCACTAAACAGCTTTGTTAGTGTTTCTGGGGTTAAAATGTGTCTTAATCCAATGCAACTAACTAATTATAAGAGTTTGAGATAGATGTGGATAGTTTAAAAGCCACTTATACACATTTTGTCCCAAAACAGGCTAAAACCAAGAAAACATTGCTTAGAAGCTGTAAACAGCTATGTTAGTGTTTCTGGGGTTAAAATGTGTCTTAATCCAATGCAAATGACTAATTATAAGAGATTGAGATTGATGTGGAGAGTTTAAAAGCCACTTATACTCATTTTGTCCCAAAACAGGCTAAAACCAAGAAAACATTGCCTAGAAGCTGTAAACAGCTTTGTTAGTGTTTCTAGGGTTAAAATGTGTCTTAATCCAATGCAACTGACTAATTATAAGAGTTTGAGATGGATGTGGAGAGTTTAAAAGCCTCTTATACACATTTTGTTTCAAAACAGGCTAAAACCAAGAAAACATTGCTTAGAAGAACTAAACAGCTTTGTTAGTGTTTCTGGGGTTAAAATGTATCTTAATCCAATGCAACTAACTAATAATAAGAGTTTGAGATAGATGTGGAGAGTTTAAAAGCCACTTATACACATTTTGTCCCAAAACAGGCTAAAACCAAGAAAACATTGCTTAGAAGCACTAAACAGCTTTGTTAGTGTTTCTGGGGTTAAAATGTGTCTTAATCCAATGCAACTAACTAATTATAAGAGTTTGAGATAGATGTGGAGAGTTTAAAAGCCACTTATACCCATTTTGTCCCAAAACAGGCTAAAACCAAGAAAACATTGCTTAGAAGCTGTAAACAGCTATGTTAGTGTTTCTGGGGTTAAAATGTGTCTTAATCCAATGCAAATGACTAATTATAAGAGATTGAGATTGATGTGGAGAGTTTAAAAGCCACTTATACCCATTTTGTCCCAAAACAGGTTAAAACCAAGAAAACATTGCTTAGAAGCACTAAACAGCTTTGTTAGTGTTTCTGGGGTTAAAATGTGTCTTAATCCAATGCAACTTACTAATTATAAGAGTTTGAGATAGATGTGGAGAGTTTAAAAGCCACTTATACCCATTTTGTCCCAAAACAGGCTAAAACCAAGAAAACATTGCTTAGAAGCTCTAAACAGCTTTGTTAATGTTTCTCGGGTTAAAATGTGTCTTAATCCAAAGCAACTGACTAAATATATGAATTTGAGATGGATGTGGAGAGTTTAAAAGCCACTTATACCCATTTTGTCCCAAAACAGGTTAAAACCAAGAAAACATTGCTTAGAAGCACTAAACAGCTTTGTTAGTGTTTCTGGGGTTAAAATGTGTCTTAATCCAATGCAACTAACTAATTATAAGAGTTTGAGATAGATGTGGATAGTTTAAAAGCCACTTATACACATTTTGTCCCAAAACAGGCTAAAACCAAGAAAACATTGCTTAGAAGCTGTAAACAGCTATGTTAGTGTTTCTGGGGTTAAAATGTGTCTTAATCCAATGCAAATGACTAATTATAAGAGATTGAGATTGATGTGGAGAGTTTAAAAGCCACTTATACTCATTTTGTCCCAAAACAGGCTAAAACCAAGAAAACATTGCCTAGAAGCTGTAAACAGCTTTGTTAGTGTTTCTAGGGTTAAAATGTGTCTTAATCCAATGCAACTGACTAATTATAAGAGTTTGAGATGGAAGTGGAGAGTTTAAAAGCCTCTTATACACATTTTGTTTCAAAACAGGCTAAAACCAAGAAAACATTGCTTAGAAGCACTAAACAGCTTTGTTAGTGTTTCTGGGGTTAAAATGTGTCTTAATCCAATACAACTAACTAATTATAAGAGTTTGAGATAGATGTGGATAGTTTAAAAGCCACTTATACACATTTTGTCCCAAAAGAGGCTAAAACCAGAAAACATTGCTTAGAAGCTGTAAACAGCTATGTTAGTATTTCTGGGGTTAAAATGTGTCTTAATCAAATGCAAATGACTAATTATAAGAGTTTGAGATTGATGTGGAGAGTTTACAAGCCACGTTTACCCATTTTGTCCCAAAACAGGCTAAAACCAAGAAAACATTGCCTAGAAGCACTAAACAGCTTTGTTAGTGTTTCTGGGGTTAAAATGTGTGTTTATCCAAAGCAACTGACTAATTATATGAGTTTGAGATTGATGTGGAGAGTTTCAAAGCCACTTATACCCATTTTGTCCCAAAGCAGGTTAAAACCAAGAAAACATTGCTTAGAAGCACTAAACAGCTTTGTTAGTGTTTCTGGGGTTAAAATGTGTCTTAATCCAATGCAACTTACTAATTATAAGAGTTTGAGATAGATGTGGAGAGTTTAAAAGCCACTTATACCCATTTTGTCCCAAAACAGGCTAAAACCAAGAAAACATTGCTTAGAAGCTCTAAACAGCTTTGTTAGTGTTTCTGGGGTTAAAATGTGTCTTAATCCAAAGCAACTGACTAAATATATGAGTTTGAGATGGATGTGGAGAGTTTAAAAGCCACTTATACCCATTTTGTTCCAAAACAGGTTAAAACCAAGAAAACATTGCTTAGAAGCACTAAACAGCTTTGTTAGTGTTTCTGGGGTTAAAATGTGTCTTAATCCAATGCAACTAACTAATTATAAGAGTTTGAGATAGATGTGGATAGTTTAAAAGCCACTTATACACATTTTGTCCCAAAACAGGCTAAAACCAAGAAAACATTGCTTAGAAGCTGTAAACAGCTATGTTAGTGTTTCTGGGGTTAAATTGTGTCTTAATCCAATGCAAATGACTAATTATAAGAGTTTGAGATTGATGTGGAGAGTTTAAAAGCCACTTATACCCATTTTGTCCCAAAACAGGCTAAAACCAAGAAAACATTGCCTAGAAGCTATAAACAGCTTTGTTAGGGTTTCTGGGGTTAAAATGTGTCTTAATCCAATGCAGCTGACTAGTTATAAGAGTTTGAGATGGATGTGGAGAGTTTAAAAGCCACTTATACCCATTTTGTACCAAAACAGGCTAAAACCAAGAAAACATTGCTTAGAAGAACTAAACAGCTTTGTTAGTGTTTCTAGGGTTAAAATGTATCTTAATCCAATGCAACTAACTAATAAGAAGAGTTTGAGATAGATGTGGAGAGTTTAAAAGCCATTTATACACATTTTGTCCCAAAACAGGCTAAAACCAAGAAAACATTGCTTAGAAGCTGTAAACAGCTATGTTAGTGTTTCTGGGGTTAAAATGTGTCTTAATCCAATGCAAATGACTAATTATAAGAGATTGAGATTGATGTGGAGAGTTTAAAAGCCATTTATACACATTTTGTCCCAAAACAGGCTAAAACCAAGAAAACATTGCTTAGAAGCTGTAAACAGCTATGTTAGTATTTCTGGGGTTAAAATGTGTCTTAATCAAATGCAAATGACTAATTATAAGAGTTTGAGATTGATGTGGAGAGTTTACAAGCCACTTTTACCCATTTTGTCCCAAAACAGGCTAAAACCAAGAAAACATTGCCTAGAAGCACTAAACAGCTTTGTTAGTGTTTCTGGGGTTAAAATGTGTGTTTATCCAAAGCAACTGACTAATTATATGAGTTTGAGATGGATGTGGAGAGTTTCAAAGACATTTATACCCATTTTGTCCCAAAGCAGGCTAAAACCAAGAAAACATTGCTTAGAAGCACTAAACAGCTTTGTTAGTGTTTCTGGGGTTAAAATGTGTCTTAATCCAATGCAACTAACTAATTATAAGAGTTTGAGATAGATGTGGATAGTTTAAAAGCCACTTATACACATTTTGTCCCAAAACAGGCTAAAACCAAGAAAACATTGCTTAGAAGCTGTAAACAGCTATGTTAGTGTTTCTGGGGTTAAAATGTGTCTTAATCCAATGCAAATGACTAATTATAAGAGATTCAGATTGATGTGGAGAGTTTAAAAGCCACTTATACCCATTTTGTCCCAAAACAGGCTAAAACCAAGAAAACATTGCCCAGAAGCTGTAAACAGCTTTGTTAGTGTTTCTAGGGTTAAAATGTGTCTTAATCCAAAGCAACTGACTAATTATAAGAGTTTGAGATGGATGTGGAGAATTTAAAAGCCTCTTATACACATTTTGTTCCAAAACAGGCTAAAACCAAGAAAACATTGCTTAGAAGCACTAAACAGCTTTGTTAGTGTTTCTGGGGTTAAAATGTGTCTTAATCCAATACAACTAACTAATTATAAGAGTTTGAGATAGATGTGGATAGTTTAAACGCCACTTATAAACATTTTGTCCCAAAAGAGGCTAAAACCAAGAAAACATTGCTTAGAAGCTGTAAACAGCTATGTTAGTATTTCTGGGGTTAAAATGTGTCTTAATCAAATGCAAATGACTAATTATAAGAGTTTGAGATTGATGTGGAGAGTTTACAAGCCACTTTTACCCATTTTGTCCCAAAACAGGCTAAAACCAAGAAAACATTGCCTAGAAGCACTAAACAGCTTTGTTAGTGTTTCTGGGGTTAAAATGTGTGTTTATCCAAAGCAACTGACTAATTATATGAGTTTGAGATAGATGTGGAGAGTTTCAAAGACATTTATACCCATTTTGTCCCAAAGCAGGCTAAAACCAAGAAAACATTGCTTAGAAGCACTAAACAGCTTTGTTAGTGTTTCTGGGGTTAAAATGTGTCTTAATCCAATGCAACTTACTAATTATAAGAGTTTGAGATAGATGTGGAGAGTTTAAAAGCCACTTATACCCATTTTGTCCCAAAACAGGCTAAAACCAAGAAAACATTGCTTAGAAGCTGTAAACAGCTATGTTAGTGTTTCTGGGGTTAAAATGTGTCTTAATCCAATGCAAATGACTAATTATAAGAGATTGAGATTGATGTGGAGAGTTTAAAAGCCACTTATACCCATTTTGTCCCAAAACAGGTTAAAACCAAGAAAACATTGCTTAGAAGCACTAAACAGCTTTGTTAGTGTTTCTGGGGTTAAAATGTGTCTTAATCCAATGCAACTTACTAATTATAAGAGTTTGAGATAGATGTGGAGAGTTTAAAAGCCACTTATACCCATTTTGTCCCAAAACAGGCTAAAACCAAGAAAACATTGCTTAGAAGCTCTAAACAGCTTTGTTAATGTTTCTCGGGTTAAAATGTGTCTTAATCCAAAGCAACTGACTAAATATATGAATTTGAGATGGATGTGGAGAGTTTAAAAGCCACTTATACCCATTGTGTCCCAAAACAGGTTAAAACCAAGAAAACATTGCTTAGAAGCACTAAACAGCTTTGTTAGTGTTTCTGGGGTTAAAATGTGTCTTAATCCAATGCAACTAACTAATTATAAGAGTTTGAGATAGATGTGGATAGTTTAAAAGCCACTTATACACATTTTGTCCCAAAACAGGCTAAAACCAAGAAAACATTGCTTAGAAGCTGTAAACAGCTATGTTAGTGTTTCTGGGGTTAAAATGTGTCTTAATCCAATGCAAATGACTAATTATAAGAGATTGAGATTGATGTGGAGAGTTTAAAAGCCACTTATACTCATTTTGTCCCAAAACAGGCTAAAACCAAGAAAACATTGCCTAGAAGCTGTAAACAGCTTTGTTAGTGTTTCTAGGGTTAAAATGTGTCTTAATCCAATGCAACTGACTAATTATAAGAGTTTGAGATGGATGTGGAGAGTTTAAAAGCCTCTTATACACATTTTGTTTCAAAAAGGCTAAAACCAAGAAAACATTGCTTAGAAGCACTAAACAGCTTTGTTAGTGTTTCTGGGGTTAAAATGTGTCTTAATCCAATACAACTAACTAATTATAAGAGTTTGAGATAGATGTGGATAGTTTAAAAGCCACTTATACACATTTTGTCCCAAAAGAGGCTAAAACCAGAAAACATTGCTTAGAAGCTGTAAACAGCTATGTTAGTATTTCTGGGGTTAAAATGTGTCTTAATCAAATGCAAATGACTAATTATAAGAGTTTGAGATTGATGTGGAGAGTTTACAAGCCACTTTTACCCATTTTGTCCCAAAACAGGCTAAAACCAAGAAAACATTGCCTAGAAGCACTAAACAGCTTTGTTAGTGTTTCTGGGGTTAAAATGTGTGTTTATCCAAAGCAACTGACTAATTATATGAGTTTGAGATTGATGTGGAGAGTTTCAAAGCCACTTATACCCATTTTGTCCCAAAGCAGGTTAAAACCAAGAAAACATTGCTTAGAAGCACTAAACAGCTTTGTTAGTGTTTCTGGGGTTAAAATGTGTCTTAATCCAATCAACTTACTAATTATAAGAGTTTGAGATAGATGTGGAGAGTTTAAAAGCCACTTATACCCATTTTGTCCCAAAACAGGCTAAAACCAAGAAAACATTGCTTAGAAGCTCTAAACAGCTTTGTTAGTGTTTCTGGGGTTAAAATGTGTCTTAATCCAAAGCAACTGACTAAATATATGAGTTTGAGATGGATGTGGAGAGTTTAAAAGCCACTTATACCCATTTTGTTCCAAAACAAGTTAAAACCAAGAAAACATTGCTTAGAAGCACTAAACAGCTTTGTTAGTGTTTCTGGGGTTAAAATGTGTCTTAATCCAATGCAACTAACTAATTATAAGAGTTTGAGATAGATGTGGATAGTTTAAAAGCCACTTATACACATTTTGTCCCAAAACAGGCTAAAACCAAGAAAACATTGCTTAGAAGCTGTAAACAGCTATGTTAGTGTTTCTGGGGTTAAAATGTGTCTTAATCCAATGCAAATGACTAATTATAAGAGTTTGAGATTGATGTGGAGAGTTTAAAAGCCACTTATACCCATTTTGTCCCAAAACAGGCTAAAACCAAGAAAACATTGCCTAGAAGCTATAAACAGCTTTGTTAGGGTTTCTGGGGTTAAAATGTGTCTTAATCCAATGCAGCTGACTAGTTATAAGAGTTTGAGATGGATGTGGAGAGTTTAAAAGCCACTTATACCCATTTTGTACCAAAACAGGCTAAAACCAAGAAAACATTGCTTAGAAGAACTAAACAGCTTTGTTAGTGTTTCTAGGGTTAAAATGTATCTTAATCCAATGCAACTAACTAATAAGAAGAGTTTGAGATAGATGTGGAGAGTTTAAAAGCCATTTATACACATTTTGTCCCAAAACAGGCTAAAACCAAGAAAACATTGCTTAGAAGCTGTAAACAGCTATGTTAGTGTTTCTGGGGTTAAAATGTGTCTTAATCCAATGCAAATGACTAATTATAAGAGATTCAGATTGATGTGGAGATTTTAAAAGCCACTTATACCCATTTTGTCCCAAAACAGGCTAAAACCAAGAAAACATTGCCCAGAAGCTGTAAACAGCTTTGTTAGTGTTTCTAGGGTTAAAATCTGTCTTAATCCAAAGCAACTGACTAATTATAAGAGTTTGAGATAGATGTGGAGAATTTAAAAGCCTCTTATACACATTTTGTTCCAAAACAGGCTAAAACCAAGAAAAAATTGCTTAGAAGCACTAAACAGCTTTGTTAGTGTTTCTGGGGTTAAAATGTGTCTTAATCCAATGCAACTAACTAATTATAAGAGTTTGAGATAGATGTGGATAGTTTAAAAGCCACTTATACACATTTTGTCCCAAAACAGGCTAAAACCAAGAAAACATTGCTTAGAAGCTGTAAACAGCTATGTTAGTGTTTCTGGGGTTAAAATGTGTCTTAATCCAATGCAAATGACTAATTATAAGAGATTGAGATTGATGTGGAGAGTTTAAAAGCCACTTATACTCATTTTGTCCCAAAACAGGCTAAAACCAAGAAAACATTGCCTAGAAGCTGTAAACAGCTTTGTTAGTGTTTCTAGGGTTAAAATGTGTCTTAATCCAATGCAACTGACTAATTATAAGAGTTTGAGATGGATGTGGAGAGTTTAAAAGCCTCTTATACACATTTTGTTTCAAAACAGGCTAAAACCAAGAAAACATTGCTTAGAAGCACTAAACAGCTTTGTTAGTGTTTCTGGGGTTAAAATGTGTCTTAATCCAATACAACTAACTAATTATAAGAGTTTGAGATAGATGTGGATAGTTTAAAAGCCACTTATACACATTTTGTCCCAAAAGAGGCTAAAACCAGAAAACATTGCTTAGAAGCTGTAAACAGCTATGTTAGTATTTCTGGGGTTAAAATGTGTCTTAATCAAATGCAAATGACTAATTATAAGAGTTTGAGATTGATGTGGAGAGTTTACAAGCCACTTTTACCCATTTTGTCCCAAAACAGGCTAAAACCAAGAAAACATTGCCTAGAAGCACTAAACAGCTTTGTTAGTGTTTCTGGGGTTAAAATGTGTGTTTATCCAAAGCAACTGACTAATTATATGAGTTTGAGATTGATGTGGAGAGTTTCAAAGCCACTTATACCCATTTTGTCCCAAAGCAGGTTAAAACCAAGAAAACATTGCTTAGAAGCACTAAACAGCTTTGTTAGTGTTTCTGGGGTTAAAATGTGTCTTAATCCAATGCAACTTACTAATTATAAGAGTTTGAGATAGATGTGGAGAGTTTAAAAGCCACTTATACCCATTTTGTCCCAAAACAGGCTAAAACCAAGAAAACATTGCTTAGAAGCTCTAAACAGCTTTGTTAGTGTTTCTGGGGTTAAAATGTGTCTTAATCCAAAGCAACTGACTAAATATATGAGTTTGAGATGGATGTGGAGAGTTTAAAAGCCACTTATACCCATTTTGTTCCAAAACAGGTTAAAACCAAGAAAACATTGCTTAGAAGCACTAAACAGCTTTGTTAGTGTTTCTGGGGTTAAAATGTGTCTTAATCCAATGCAACTAACTAATTATAAGAGTTTGAGATAGATGTGGATAGTTTAAAAGCCACTTATACACATTTTGTCCCAAAACAGGCTAAAACCAAGAAAACATTGCTTAGAAGCTGTAAACAGCTATGTTAGTGTTTCTGGGGTTAAAATGTGTCTTAATCCAATGCAAATGACTAATTATAAGAGTTTGAGATTGATGTGGAGAGTTTAAAAGCCACTTATACCCATTTTGTCCCAAAACAGGCTAAAACCAAGAAAACATTGCCTAGAAGCTATAAACAGCTTTGTTAGGGTTTCTGGGGTTAAAATGTGTCTTAATCCAATGCAGCTGACTAGTTATAAGAGTTTGAGATGGATGTGGAGAGTTTAAAAGCCACTTATACCCATTTTGTACCAAAACAGGCTAAAACCAAGAAAACATTGCTTAGAAGAACTAAACAGCTTTGTTAGTGTTTCTAGGGTTAAAATGTATCTTAATCCAATGCAACTAACTAATAAGAAGAGTTTGAGATAGATGTGGAGAGTTTAAAAGCCATTTATACACATTTTGTCCCAAAACAGGCTAAAACCAAGAAAACATTGCTTAGAAGCTGTAAACAGCTATGTTAGTGTTTCTGGGGTTAAAATGTGTCTTAATCCAATGCAAATGACTAATTATAAGAGATTCAGATTGATGTGGAGAGTTTAAAAGCCACTTATACCCATTTTGTCCCAAAACAGGCTAAAACCAAGAAAACATTGCCCAGAAGCTGTAAACAGCTTTGTTAGTGTTTCTAGGGTTAAAATGTGTCTTAATCCAAAGCAACTGACTAATTATAAGAGTTTGAGATAGATGTGGAGAATTTAAAAGCCTCTTATACACATTTTGTTCCAAAACAGGCTAAAACCAAGAAAACATTGCTTAGAAGCACTAAACAGCTTTGTTAGTGTTTCTGGGGTTAAAATGTGTCTTAATCCAATACAACTAACTAATTATAAGAGTTTGAGATAGATGTGGATAGTTTAAACGCCACTTATAAACATTTTGTCCCAAAAGAGGCTAAAACCAAGAAAACATTGCTTAGAAGCTGTAAACAGCTATGTTAGTATTTCTGGGGTTAAAATGTGTCTTAATCAAATGCAAATGACTAATTATAAGAGTTTGAGATTGATGTGGAGAGTTTACAAGCCACTTTTACCCATTTTGTCCCAAAACAGGCTAAAACCAAGAAAACATTGCCTAGAAGCAGTAAACAGCTTTGTTAGTGTTTCTGGGGTTAAAATGTGTGTTTATCCAAAGCAACTGACTAATTATATGAGTTTGAGATGGATGTGGAGAGTTTCAAAGACATTTATACCCATTTTGTCCCAAAGCAGGCTAAAACCAAGAAAACATTGCTTAGAAGCACTAAACAGCTTTGTTAGTGTTTCTGGGGTTAAAATGTGTCTTAATCCAATGCAACTTACTAATTATAAGAGTTTGAGATAGATGTGGAGAGTTTAAAAGCCACTTATACCCATTTTGTCCCAAAACAGGCTAAAACCAAGAAAACATTGCTTAGAAGCTCTAAACAGCTTTGTTAATGTTTCTCGGGTTAAAATGTGTCTTAATCCAAAGCAACTGACTAAATATATGAATTTGAGATGGATGTGGAGAGTTTAAAAGCCACTTATACCCATTTTGTCCCAAAACAGGTTAAAACCAAGAAAACATTGCTTAGAAGCACTAAACAGCTTTGTTAGTGTTTCTGGGGTTAAAATGTGTCTTAATCCAATGCAACTAACTAATTATAAGAGTTTGAGATAGATGTGGATAGTTTAAAAGCCACTTATACACATTTTGTCCCAAAACAGGCTAAAACCAAGAAAACATTGCTTAGAAGCTGTAAACAGCTATGTTAGTTTTTCTGGGGTTAAAATGTGTCTTAATCCAATGCAAATGACTAATTATAAGAGTTTGAGATTGATGTGGAGAGTTTAAAACCCACTTATACCCATTTTGTCCCAAAACAGGCTAAAATCAAGAAAACATTGCCTAGAAGCTATAAACAGCTTTGTTAGGGTTTCTGGGGTTAAAATGTGTCTTAACCCAATGCAGCTGACTAGTTATAAGAGTTTGAGATGGATGTGGAGAGTTTAAAAGCCACTTATACCCATTTTGTACCAAAACAGGCTAAAACCAAGAAAACATTACTTAGAAGAACTAAACAGCTTTGTTAGTGTTTCTGGGGTTAAAATGTATCTTAATCCAATGCAACTAACTAATAATAAGAGTTTGAGATAGATGTGGAGAGTTTAAAAGCCACTTATACACATTTTGTGCCAAAACAGGCTAAAACCAAAAAAACATTGCTTAGAAGCTGTAAACAGCTATGTTAGTGTTTCTGGGGTTAAAATGTGTCTTAATCCAATGCAAATGACTAATTATAAGAGATTGAGATTGATGTGGAGAGTTTAAAAGCCACTTATACCCATTTTGTCCCAAAACAGGTTAAAACCAAGAAAACATTGCTTAGAAGCACTAAACAGCTTTGTTAGTGTTTCTGGGGTTAAAATGTGTCTTAATCCAATGCAACTAACTAATTATAAGAGTTTGAGATAGATGTGGATAGTTTAAAAGCCACTTATACACATTTTGTCCCAAAACAGGCTAAAACCAAGAAAACATTGCTTAGAAGCACTAAACAGCTTTGTTAGTGTTTCTGGGGTTAAAATGTGTCTTAATCCAATGCAACTTACTAATTATAAGAGTTTGAGATAGATGTGGATAGTTTAAACGCCACTTATAAACATTTTGTCCCAAAAGAGGCTAAAACCAAGAAAACCTTGCTTAGAAGCTGTAAACAGCTATGTTAGTATTTCTGGGGTTAAAATGTGTCTTAATCAAATGCAAATGACTAATTATAAGAGTTTGAGATTGATGTGGAGAGTTTACAAGCCACTTTTACCCATTTTTTCCCAAAACAGGCTAAAACCAAGAAAACATTGCCTAGAAGCACTAAACAGCTTTGTTAGTGTTTCTGGGGTTAAAATGTGTGTTTATCCAAAGCAACTGACTAATTATATGAGTTTGAGATGGATGTGGAGAGTTTCAAAGACATTTATACCCATTTTGTCCCAAAGCAGGCTAAAACCAAGAAAACATTGCTTAGAAGCACTAAACAGCTTTGTTAGTGTTTCTGGGGTTAAAATGTGTCTTAATCCAATGCAGCTGACTAGTTATAAGAGTTTGAGATGGATGTGGAGAGTTTAAAAGCCACTTATACCCATTTTGTCCCAAAACAGGCTAAAACCAAGAAAACATTGCTTAGAAGCTCTAAACAGCTTTGTTAATGTTTCTCGGGTTAAAATGTGTCTTAATCCAAAGCAACTGACTAAATATATGAATTTGAGATGGATGTGGAGAGTTTAAAAGCCACTTATACCCATTTTGTCCCAAAACAGGTTAAAACCAAGAAAACATTGCTTAGAAGCACTAAACAGCTTTGTTAGTGTTTCTGGGGTTAAAATGTGTCTTAATCCAATGCAACTAACTAATTATAAGAGTTTGAGATAGATGTGGATAGTTTAAACGCCACTTATAAACATTTTGTCCCAAAAGAGGCTAAAACCAAGAAAACATTGCTTAGAAGCTGTAAACAGCTATGTTAGTATTTCTGGGGTTAAAATGTGTCTTAATCAAATGCAAATGACTAATTATAAGAGTTTGAGATTGATGTGGAGAGTTTACAAGCCACTTTTACCCATTTTGTCCCAAAACAGGCTAAAACCAAGAAAACATTGCCTAGAAGCACTAAACAGCTTTGTTAGTGTTTCTGGGGTTAAAATGTGTGTTTATCCAAAGCAACTGACTAATTATATGAGTTTGAGATGGATGTGGAGAGTTTCAAAGACATTTATACCCATTTTGTCCCAAAGCAGGCTAAAACCAAGAAAACATTGCTTAGAAGCACTAAACAGCTTTGTTAGTGTTTCTGGGGTTAAAATGTGTCTTAATCCAATGCAACTTACTAATTATAAGAGTTTGAGATAGATGTGGAGAGTTTAAAAGCCACTTATACCCATTTTGTCCCAAAACAGGCTAAAACCAAGAAAACATTGCTTAGAAGCTCTAAACAGCTTTGTTAATGTTTCTCGGGTTAAAATGTGTCTTAATCCAAAGCAACTGACTAAATATATGAATTTGAGATGGATGTGGAGAGTTTAAAAGCCACTTATACCCATTTTGTCCCAAAACAGGTTAAAACCAAGAAAACATTGCTTAGAAGCACTAAACAGCTTTGTTAGTGTTTCTGGGGTTAAAATGTGTCTTAATCCAATGCAACTAACTAATTATAAGAGTTTGAGATAGATGTGGATAGTTTAAAAGCCACTTATACACATTTTGTCCCAAAACAGGCTAAAACCAAGAAAACATTGCTTAGAAGCTGTAAACAGCTATGTTAGTTTTTCTGGGGTTAAAATGTGTCTTAATCCAATGCAAATGACTAATTATAAGAGTTTGAGATTGATGTGGAGAGTTTAAAACCCACTTATACCCATTTTGTCCCAAAACAGGCTAAAATCAAGAAAACATTGCCTAGAAGCTATAAACAGCTTTGTTAGGGTTTCTGGGGTTAAAATGTGTCTTAACCCAATGCAGCTGACTAGTTATAAGAGTTTGAGATGGATGTGGAGAGTTTAAAAGCCACTTATACCCATTTTGTACCAAAACAGGCTAAAACCAAGAAAACATTACTTAGAAGAACTAAACAGCTTTGTTAGTGTTTCTGGGGTTAAAATGTATCTTAATCCAATGCAACTAACTAATAATAAGAGTTTGAGATAGATGTGGAGAGTTTAAAAGCCACTTATACACATTTTGTGCCAAAACAGGCTAAAACCAAAAAAACATTGCTTAGAAGCTGTAAACAGCTATGTTAGTGTTTCTGGGGTTAAAATGTGTCTTAATCCAATGCAAATGACTAATTATAAGAGATTGAGATTGATGTGGAGAGTTTAAAAGCCACTTATACCCATTTTGTCCCAAAACAGGTTAAAACCAAGAAAACATTGCTTAGAAGCACTAAACAGCTTTGTTAGTGTTTCTGGGGTTAAAATGTGTCTTAATCCAATGCAACTAACTAATTATAAGAGTTTGAGATAGATGTGGAGAGTTTAAAAGCCACTTATACCCATTTTGTCCCAAAACAGGTTAAAACCAAGAAAACATTGCTTAGAAGCACTAAACAGCTTTGTTAGTGTTTCTGGGGTTAAAATGTGTCTTAATCCAATACAACAAACTAATTATAAGAGTTTGAGATAGATGTGGATAGTTTAAACGCCACTTATAAACATTTTGTCCCAAAAGAGGCTAAAACCAAGAAAACCTTGCTTAGAAGCTGTAAACAGCTATGTTAGTATTTCTGGGGTTAAAATGTGTCTTAATCAAATGCAAATGACTAATTATAAGAGTTTGAGATTGATGTGGAGAGTTTACAAGCCACTTTTACCCATTTTGTCCCAAAACAGGCTAAAACCAAGAAAACATTGCCTAGAAGCACTAAACAGCTTTGTTAGTGTTTCTGGGGTTAAAATGTGTGTTTATCCAAAGCAACTGACTAATTATATGAGTTTGAGATGGATGTGGAGAGTTTCAAAGACATTTATACCCATTTTGTCCCAAAGCAGGCTAAAACCAAGAAAACATTGCTTAGAAGCACTAAACAGCTTTGTTAGTGTTTCTGGGGTTAAAATGTGTCTTAATCCAATGCAACTTACTAATTATAAGAGTTTGAGATAGATGTGGAGAGTTTAAAAGCCACTTATACCCATTTTGTCCCAAAACAGGCTAAAACCAAGAAAACATTGCTTAGAAGCTCTAAACAGCTTTGTTAGTGTTTCTCGGGTTAAAATGTGTCTTAATCCAAAGCAACTGACTAAATATATGAATTTGAGATGGATGTGGAGAGTTTAAAAGCCACTTATACCCATTTTGTCCCAAAACAGGTTAAAACCAAGAAAACATTGCTTAGAAGCACTAAACAGCTTTGTTAGTGTTTCTGGGGTTAAAATGTGTCTTAATCCAATGCAACTAACTAATTATAAGAGTTTGAGATAGATGTGGATAGTTTAAAAGCCACTTATACACATTTTGTCCCAAAACAGGCTAAAACCAAGAAAACATTGCTTAGAAGCTGTAAACAGCTATGTTAGTTTTTCTGGGGTTAAAATGTGTCTTAATCCAATGCAAATGACTAATTATAAGAGTTTGAGATTGATGTGGAGAGTTTAAAACCCACTTATACCCATTTTGTCCCAAAACAGGCTAAAATCAAGAAAACATTGCCTAGAAGCTATAAACAGCTTTGTTAGGGTTTCTGGGGTTAAAATGTGTCTTAACCCAATGCAGCTGACTAGTTATAAGAGTTTGAGATGGATGTGGAGAGTTTAAAATCCACTTATACCCATTTTGTACCAAAACAGGCTAAAACCAAGAAAACATTACTTAGAAGAACTAAACAGCTTTGTTAGTGTTTCTGGGGTTAAAATGTATCTTAATCCAATGCAACTAACTAATAATAAGAGTTTGAGATAGATGTGGAGAGTTTAAAAGCCACTTATACACATTTTGTCCCAAAACAGGCTAAAACCAAGAAAACATTGCTTAGAAGCTGTAAACAGCTATGTTAGTGTTTCTGGGGTTAAAATGTGTCTTAATCCAATGCAAATGACTAATTATAAGAGATTGAGATTGATGTGGAGAGTTTAAAAGCCACTTATACCCATTTTGTCCCAAAACAGGTTAAAACCAAGAAAACATTGCTTAGAAGCACTAAACAGCTTTGTTAGTGTTTATGGGGTTAAAATGTGTCTTAATCCAATGCAACTAACTAATTATAAGAGTTTGAGATAGATGTGGATAGTTTAAAAGCCACTTATACACATTTTGTCCCAAAACAGGCTAAAACCAAGAAAACATTGCTTAGAAGCTGTAAACAGCTATGTTAGTTTTTCTGGGGTTAAAATGTGTCTTAATCCAATGCAAATGACTAATTATAAGAGTTTGAGATTGATGTGGAGAGTTTAAAAGCCACTTATACCCATTTTGTCCCAAAACAGGCTAAAACCAAGAAAACATTGCCTAGAAGCTATAAACAGCTTTGTTAGGGTTTCTGGGGTTAAAATGTGTCTTAATCCAATGCAGCTGACTAGTTATAAGAGTTTGAGATGGATGTGGAGAGTTTAAAAGCCACTTATACCCATTTTGTACCAAAACAGGCTAAAACCAAGAAAACATTGCTTAGAAGAACTAAACAGCTTTGTTAGTGTTTCTAGGGTTAAAATGTATCTTAATCCAATGCAACTAACTAATAAGAAGAGTTTGAGATAGATGTGGAGAGTTTAAAAGCCATTTATACACATTTTGTCCCAAAACAGGCTAAAACCAAGAAAACATTGCTTAGAAGCTGTAAACAGCTATGTTAGTGTTTCTGGGGTTAAAATGTGTCTTAATCCAATGCAAATGACTAATTATAAGAGATTCAGATTGATGTGGAGAGTTTAAAAGCCACTTATACCCATTTTGTCCCAAAACAGGCTAAAACCAAGAAAACATTGCCCAGAAGCTGTAAACAGCTTTGTTAGTGTTTCTAGGGTTAAAATGTGTCTTAATCCAAAGCAACTGACTAATTATAAGAGTTTGAGATGGATGTGGAGAATTTAAAAGCCTCTTATACACATTTTGTTCCAAAACAGGCTAAAACCACGAAAACATTGCTTAGAAGCACTAAACAGCTTTGTTAGTGTTTCTGGGGTTAAAATGTGTCTTAATCCAATACAACAAACTAATTATAAGAGTTTGAGATAGATGTGGATAGTTTAAACGCCACTTATAAACATTTTGTCCCAAAAGAGGCTAAAACCAAGAAAACCTTGCTTAGAAGCTGTAAACAGCTATGTTAGTATTTCTGGGGTTAAAATGTGTCTTAATCAAATGCAAATGACTAATTATAAGAGTTTGAGATTGATGTGGAGAGTTTACAAGCCACTTTTACCCATTTTGTCCCAAAACAGGCTAAAACCAAGAAAACATTGCCTAGAAGCACTAAACAGCTTTGTTAGTGTTTCTGGGGTTAAAATGTGTGTTTATCCAAAGCAACTGACTAATTATATGAGTTTGAGATGGATGTGGAGAGTTTCAAAGACATTTATACCCATTTTGTCCCAAAGCAGGCTAAAACCAAGAAAACATTGCTTAGAAGCACTAAACAGCTTTGTTAGTGTTTCTGGGGTTAAAATGTGTCTTAATCCAATGCAACTTACTAATTATAAGAGTTTGAGATAGATGTGGAGAGTTTAAAAGCCACTTATACCCATTTTGTCCCAAAACAGGCTAAAACCAAGAAAACATTGCTTAGAAGCTCTAAACAGCTTTGTTAGTGTTTCTCGGGTTAAAATGTGTCTTAATCCAAAGCAACTGACTAAATATATGAATTTGAGATGGATGTGGAGAGTTTAAAAGCCACTTATACCCATTTTGTCCCAAAACAGGTTAAAACCAAGAAAACATTGCTTAGAAGCACTAAACAGCTTTGTTAGTGTTTCTGGGGTTAAAATGTGTCTTAATCCAATGCAACTAACTAATTATAAGAGTTTGAGATAGATGTGGATAGTTTAAAAGCCACTTATACACATTTTGTCCCAAAACAGGCTAAAACCAAGAAAACATTGCTTAGAAGCTGTAAACAGCTATGTTAGTTTTTCTGGGGTTAAAATGTGTCTTAATCCAATGCAAATGACTAATTATAAGAGTTTGAGATTGATGTGGAGAGTTTAAAACCCACTTATACCTATTTTGTCCCAAAACAGGCTAAAATCAAGAAAACATTGCCTAGAAGCTATAAACAGCTTTGTTAGGGTTTCTGGGGTTAAAATGTGTCTTAACCCAATGCAGCTGACTAGTTATAAGAGTTTGAGATGGATGTGGAGAGTTTAAAATCCACTTATACCCATTTTGTACCAAAACAGGCTAAAACCAAGAAAACATTACTTAGAAGAACTAAACAGCTTTGTTAGTGTTTCTGGGGTTAAAATGTATCTTAATCCAATACAACAAACTAATTATAAGAGTTTGAGATAGATGTGGATAGTTTAAACGCCACTTATAAACATTTTGTCCCAAAAGAGGCTAAAACCAAGAAAACCTTGCTTAGAAGCTGTAAACAGCTATGTTAGTATTTCTGGGGTTAAAATGTGTCTTAATCAAATGCAAATGACTAATTATAAGAGTTTGAGATTGATGTGGAGAGTTTACAAGCCACTTTTACCCATTTTGTCCCAAAACAGGCTAAAACCAAGAAAACATTGCCTAGAAGCACTAAACAGCTTTGTTAGTGTTTCTGGGGTTAAAATGTGTGTTTATCCAAAGCAACTGACTAATTATATGAGTTTGAGATGGATGTGGAGAGTTTCAAAGACATTTATACCCATTTTGTCCCAAAGCAGGCTAAAACCAAGAAAACATTGCTTAGAAGCACTAAACAGCTTTGTTAGTGTTTCTGGGGTTAAAATGTGTCTTAATCCAATGCAACTTACTAATTATAAGAGTTTGAGATAGATGTGGAGAGTTTAAAAGCCACTTATACCCATTTTGTCCCAAAACAGGCTAAAACCAAGAAAACATTGCTTAGAAGCTCTAAACAGCTTTGTTAGTGTTTCTCGGGTTAAAATGTGTCTTAATCCAAAGCAACTGACTAAATATATGAATTTGAGATGGATGTGGAGAGTTTAAAAGCCACTTATACCCATTTTGTCCCAAAACAGGTTAAAACCAAGAAAACATTGCTTAGAAGCACTAAACAGCTTTGTTAGTGTTTCTGGGGTTAAAATGTGTCTTAATCCAATGCAACTAACTAATTATAAGAGTTTGAGATAGATGTGGATAGTTTAAAAGCCACTTATACACATTTTGTCCCAAAACAGGCTAAAACCAAGAAAACATTGCTTAGAAGCTGTAAACAGCTATGTTAGTTTTTCTGGGGTTAAAATGTGTCTTAATCCAATGCAAATGACTAATTATAAGAGTTTGAGATTGATGTGGAGAGTTTAAAACCCACTTATACCCATTTTGTCCCAAAACAGGCTAAAATCAAGAAAACATTGCCTAGAAGCTATAAACAGCTTTGTTAGGGTTTCTGGGGTTAAAATGTGTCTTAACCCAATGCAGCTGACTAGTTATAAGAGTTTGAGATGGATGTGGAGAGTTTAAAATCCACTTATACCCATTTTGTACCAAAACAGGCTAAAACCAAGAAAACATTACTTAGAAGAACTAAACAGCTTTGTTAGTGTTTCTGGGGTTAAAATGTATCTTAATCCAATGCAACTAACTAATAATAAGAGTTTGAGATAGATGTGGAGAGTTTAAAAGCCACTTATACACATTTTGTCCCAAAACAGGCTAAAACCAAGAAAACATTGCTTAGAAGCTGTAAACAGCTATGTTAGTGTTTCTGGGGTTAAAATGTGTCTTAATCCAATGCAAATGACTAATTATAAGAGATTGAGATTGATGTGGAGAGTTTAAAAGCCACTTATACCCATTTTGTCCCAAAACAGGTTAAAACCAAGAAAACATTGCTTAGAAGCACTAAACAGCTTTGTTAGTGTTTATGGGGTTAAAATGTGTCTTAATCCAATGCAACTAACTAATTATAAGAGTTTGAGATAGATGTGGATAGTTTAAAAGCCACTTATACACATTTTGTCCCAAAACAGGCTAAAACCAAGAAAACATTGCTTAGAAGCTGTAAACAGCTATGTTAGTTTTTCTGGGGTTAAAATGTGTCTTAATCCAATGCAAATGACTAATTATAAGAGTTTGAGATTGATGTGGAGAGTTTAAAAGCCACTTATACCCATTTTGTCCCAAAACAGGCTAAAACCAAGAAAACATTGCCTAGAAGCTATAAACAGCTTTGTTAGGGTTTCTGGGGTTAAAATGTGTCTTAATCCAATGCAGCTGACTAGTTATAAGAGTTTGAGATGGATGTGGAGAGTTTAAAAGCCACTTATACCCATTTTGTACCAAAACAGGCTAAAACCAAGAAAACATTGCTTAGAAGAACTAAACAGCTTTGTTAGTGTTTCTAGGGTTAAAATGTATCTTAATCCAATGCAACTAACTAATAAGAAGAGTTTGAGATAGATGTGGAGAGTTTAAAAGCCATTTATACACATTTTGTCCCAAAACAGGCTAAAACCAAGAAAACATTGCTTAGAAGCTGTAAACAGCTATGTTAGTGTTTCTGGGGTTAAAATGTGTCTTAATCCAATGCAAATGACTAATTATAAGAGATTCAGATTGATGTGGAGAGTTTAAAAGCCACTTATACCCATTTTGTCCCAAAACAGGCTAAAACCAAGAAAACATTGCCCAGAAGCTGTAAACAGCTTTGTTAGTGTTTCTAGGGTTAAAATGTGTCTTAATCCAAAGCAACTGACTAATTATAAGAGTTTGAGATGGATGTGGAGAATTTAAAAGCCTCTTATACACATTTTGTTCCAAAACAGGCTAAAACCACGAAAACATTGCTTAGAAGCACTAAACAGCTTTGTTAGTGTTTCTGGGGTTAAAATGTGTCTTAATCCAATACAACAAACTAATTATAAGAGTTTGAGATAGATGTGGATAGTTTAAACGCCACTTATAAACATTTTGTCCCAAAAGAGGCTAAAACCAAGAAAACCTTGCTTAGAAGCTGTAAACAGCTATGTTAGTATTTCTGGGGTTAAAATGTGTCTTAATCAAATGCAAATGACTAATTATAAGAGTTTGAGATTGATGTGGAGAGTTTACAAGCCACTTTTACCCATTTTGTCCCAAAACAGGCTAAAACCAAGAAAACATTGCCTAGAAGCACTAAACAGCTTTGTTAGTGTTTCTGGGGTTAAAATGTGTGTTTATCCAAAGCAACTGACTAATTATATGAGTTTGAGATGGATGTGGAGAGTTTCAAAGACATTTATACCCATTTTGTCCCAAAGCAGGCTAAAACCAAGAAAACATTGCTTAGAAGCACTAAACAGCTTTGTTAGTGTTTCTGGGGTTAAAATGTGTCTTAATCCAATGCAACTTACTAATTATAAGAGTTTGAGATAGATGTGGAGAGTTTAAAAGCCACTTATACCCATTTTGTCCCAAAACAGGCTAAAACCAAGAAAACATTGCTTAGAAGCTCTAAACAGCTTTGTTAGTGTTTCTCGGGTTAAAATGTGTCTTAATCCAAAGCAACTGACTAAATATATGAATTTGAGATGGATGTGGAGAGTTTAAAAGCCACTTATACCCATTTTGTCCCAAAACAGGTTAAAACCAAGAAAACATTGCTTAGAAGCACTAAACAGCTTTGTTAGTGTTTCTGGGGTTAAAATGTGTCTTAATCCAATGCAACTAACTAATTATAAGAGTTTGAGATAGATGTGGATAGTTTAAAAGCCACTTATACACATTTTGTCCCAAAACAGGCTAAAACCAAGAAAACATTGCTTAGAAGCTGTAAACAGCTATGTTAGTTTTTCTGGGGTTAAAATGTGTCTTAATCCAATGCAAATGACTAATTATAAGAGTTTGAGATTGATGTGGAGAGTTTAAAACCCACTTATACCTATTTTGTCCCAAAACAGGCTAAAATCAAGAAAACATTGCCTAGAAGCTATAAACAGCTTTGTTAGGGTTTCTGGGGTTAAAATGTGTCTTAACCCAATGCAGCTGACTAGTTATAAGAGTTTGAGATGGATGTGGAGAGTTTAAAATCCACTTATACCCATTTTGTACCAAAACAGGCTAAAACCAAGAAAACATTACTTAGAAGAACTAAACAGCTTTGTTAGTGTTTCTGGGGTTAAAATGTATCTTAATCCAATGCAACTAACTAATAATAAGAGTTTGAGATAGATGTGGAGAGTTTAAAAGCCACTTATACACATTTTGTCCCAAAACAGGCTAAAACCAAGAAAACATTGCTTAGAAGCTGTAAACAGCTATGTTAGTGTTTCTGGGGTTAAAATGTGTCTTAATCCAATGCAAATGACTAATTATAAGAGATTGAGATTGATGTGGAGAGTTTAAAAGCCACTTATACCCATTTTGTCCCAAAACAGGTTAAAACCAAGAAAACATTGCTTAGAAGCACTAAACAGCTTTGTTAGTGTTTATGGGGTTAAAATGTGTCTTAATCCAATGCAACTAACTAATTATAAGAGTTTGAGATAGATGTGGATAGTTTAAAAGCCACTTATACACATTTTGTCCCAAAACAGGCTAAAACCAAGAAAACATTGCTTAGAAGCTGTAAACAGCTATGTTAGTTTTTCTGGGGTTAAAATGTGTCTTAATCCAATGCAAATGACTAATTATAAGAGTTTGAGATTGATGTGGAGAGTTTAAAACCCACTTATACCCATTTTGTCCCAAAACAGGCTAAAATCAAGAAAACATTGCCTAGAAGCTATAAACAGCTTTGTTAGGGTTTCTGGGGTTAAAATGTGTCTTAACCCAATGCAGCTGACTAGTTATAAGAGTTTGAGATGGATGTGGAGAGTTTAAAAGCCACTTATACCCATTTTGTACCAAAACAGGCTAAAACCAAGAAAACATTACTTAGAAGAACTAAACAGCTTTGTTAGTGTTTCTGGGGTTAAAATGTATCTTAATCCAATGCAACTAACTAATAATAAGAGTTTGAGATAGATGTGGAGAGTTTAAAAGCCACTTATACACATTTTGTCCCAAAACAGGCTAAAACCAAGAAAACATTGCTTAGAAGCTGTAAACAGCTATGTTAGTGTTTCTGGGGTTAAAATGTGTCTTAATCCAATGCAAATGACTAATTATAAGAGATTGAGATTGATGTGGAGAGTTTAAAAGCCACTTATACCCATTTTGTCCCAAAACAGGCTAAAACCAAGAAAACATTGCCTAGAAGCTGTAAACAGCTTTGTTCGTGTTTCTAAGGTTAAAATGTGTCTTAATCCAATGCAACTGACTAATTATAAGAGTTTGAGATGGATGTGGAGAGTTTAAAAGCCTCTTATACACATTTTGTTCCAAAACAGGCTAAAACCAAGAAAACATTGCTTAGAAGCACTAAACAGTTTTGTTAGTGTTTCTGGGGTTAAAATGTGTCTTAATCCAATACAACTAACTAATTATAAGAGTTTGAGATAGATGTGGATAGTTTAAAAGCCACTTATACACATTTTGTCCCAAAAGAGGCTAAAACCAAGAAAACATTGCTTAGAAGCTGTAAACAGCTATGTTAGTATTTATGGGGTTAAAATGTGTCTTAATCAAATGCAAATGACTAATTATAAGAGTTTGAGATTGATGTGGAGAGTTTACAAGCCACTTATACCCATTTTGTCCCAAAAAAGGCTAAAACCAAGAAAACATTGCCTAGAAGCTATAAACAGCTTTGTTAGTGTTTCTGGGGTTATAATGTGTCTTAATCCAATGCAAATGACTAATTATAAGAGATTGAGATTGATGTGGAGAGTTTAAAAGCCACTTATACCCATTTTGTCCTAAAACAGGCTAAAACCAAGAAAACATTGCGTAGAAGCTGTAAACAGCTTTGTTAGTGTTTCTAGGGTTAAAATGTGTCTTAATCCAATGCAACTGACTAATAATAAGAGTTTGAGATAGATGTGGAGAGTTTAAAAGCCACTTATACACATTTTGTCCCAAAACAGGCTAAAACCAAGAAAACATTGCTTAGAAGCTGTAAACAGCTATGTTAGTGTTTCTGGGGTTAAAATGTGTCTTAATCCAATGCAAATGACTAATTATAAGAGATTGAGATTGATGTGGAGATTTTAAAAGCCACTTATACCCATTTTGTCCCAAAACAGGCTAAAACCAAGAAAACATTGCCTAGAAGCTATAAACAGCTTTGTTAGGGTTTCTGGGGTTAAAATGTGTCTTAACCCAATGCAGCTGACTAGTTATAAGAGTTTGAGATGGATGTGGAGAGTTTAAAAGCCACTTATACCCATTTTGTACCAAAACAGGCTAAAACCAAGAAAACATTACTTAGAAGAACTAAACAGCTTTGTTAGTGTTTCTGGGGTTAAAATGTATCTTAATCCAATGCAACTAACTAATAATAAGAGTTTGAGATAGATGTGGAGAGTTTAAAAGCCACTTATACACATTTTGTCCCAAAACAGGCTAAAACCAAGAAAACATTGCTTAGAAGCTGTAAACAGCTATGTTAGTGTTTCTGGGGTTAAAATGTGTCTTAATCCAATGCAAATGACTAATTATAAGAGATTGAGATTGATGTGGAGAGTTTAAAAGCCACTTATACCCATTTTGTCCCAAAACAGGCTAAAACCAAGAAAACATTGCCTAGAAGCTGTAAACAGCTTTGTTCGTGTTTCTAAGGTTAAAATGTGTCTTAATCCAATGCAACTGACTAATTATAAGAGTTTGAGATGGATGTGGAGAGTTTAAAAGCCTCTTATACACATTTTGTTCCAAAACAGGCTAAAACCAAGAAAACATTGCTTAGAAGCACTAAACAGTTTTGTTAGTGTTTCTGGGGTTAAAATGTGTCTTAATCCAATACAACTAACTAATTATAAGAGTTTGAGATAGATGTGGATAGTTTAAAAGCCACTTATACACATTTTGTCCCAAAAGAGGCTAAAACCAAGAAAACATTGCTTAGAAGCTGTAAACAGCTATGTTAGTATTTATGGGGTTAAAATGTGTCTTAATCAAATGCAAATGACTAATTATAAGAGTTTGAGATTGATGTGGAGAGTTTACAAGCCACTTATACCCATTTTGTCCCAAAAAAGGCTAAAACCAAGAAAACATTGCCTAGAAGCTATAAACAGCTTTGTTAGTGTTTCTGGGGTTATAATGTGTCTTAATCCAATGCAAATGACTAATTATAAGAGATTGAGATTGATGTGGAGAGTTTAAAAGCCACTTATACCCATTTTGTCCTAAAACAGGCTAAAACCAAGAAAACATTGCGTAGAAGCTGTAAACAGCTTTGTTAGTGTTTCTAGGGTTAAAATGTGTCTTAATCCAATGCAACTGACTAATAATAAGAGTTTGAGATAGATGTGGAGAGTTTAAAAGCCACTTATACACATTTTGTCCCAAAACAGGCTAAAACCAAGAAAACATTGCTTAGAAGCTGTAAACAGCTATGTTAGTGTTTCTGGGGTTAAAATGTGTCTTAATCCAATGCAAATGACTAATTATAAGAGATTGAGATTGATGTGGAGATTTTAAAAGCCACTTATACCCATTTTGTCCCAAAACAGGCTAAAACCAAGAAAACATTGCCTAGAAGCTGTAAACAGCTTTGTTAGTGTTTCTAGGGTTAAAATGTGTCTTAATCCAATGCAACTGACTAATTATAAGAGTTTGAGATGGATGTGGAGAGTTTAAAAGCCTCTTATACACATTTTGTTTCAAAACAGGCTAAAACCAAGAAAACATTGCTTAGAAGCACTAAACAGCTTTGTTAGTGTTTCTGGGGTTAAAATGTGTCTTAATCCAATACAACTAACTAATTATAAGAGTTTGAGATAGATGTGGAGAGTTTAAAAGCCACTTATACACATTTTGTCCCAAAACAGGCTAAAACCAAGAAAACATTGCTTAGAAGCTGTAAACAGCTATGTTAGTGTTTCTGGGGTTAAAATGTGTCTTAATCCAATGCAAATGACTAATTATAAGAGATTGAGATTGATGTGGAGAGTTTAAAAGCCACTTATACCCATTTTGTCCCAAAACAGGCTAAAACCAAGAAAACATTGCCTAGAAGCTGTAAACAGCTTTGTTAGTGTTTCTAAGGTTAAAATGTGTCTTAATCCAATGCAACTGACTAATTATAAGAGTTTGAGATGGATGTGGAGAGTTTAAAAGCCTCTTATACACATTTTGTTCCAAAACAGGCTAAAACCAAGAAAACATTGCTTAAAAGCACTAAACAGTTTTGTTAGTGTTTCTGGGGTTAAAATGTGTCTTAATCCAATACAACTAACTAATTATAAGAGTTTGAGATAGATGTGGATAGTTTAAAAGCCACTTATACACATTTTGTCCCAAAAGAGGCTAAAACCAAGAAAACATTGCTTAGAAGCTGTAAACAGCTATGTTAGTATTTATGGGGTTAAAATGTGTCTTAATCAAATGCAAATGACTAATTATAAGAGTTTGAGATTGATGTGGAGAGTTTACAAGCCACTTATACCCATTTTGTCCCAAAAAAGGCTAAAACCAAGAAAACATTGCCTAGAAGCTATAAACAGCTTTGTTAGTGTTTCTGGGGTTATAATGTGTCTTAATCCAATGCAAATGACTAATTATAAGAGATTGAGATTGATGTGGAGAGTTTAAAAGCCACTTATACCCATTTTGTCCTAAAACAGGCTAAAACCAAGAAAACATTGCGTAGAAGCTGTAAACAGCTTTGTTAGTGTTTCTAGGGTTAAAATGTGTCTTAATCCAATGCAACTGACTAATAATAAGAGTTTGAGATAGATGTGGAGAGTTTAAAAGCCACTTATACACATTTTGTCCCAAAACAGGCTAAAACCAAGAAAACATTGCTTAGAAGCTGTAAACAGCTATGTTAGTGTTTCTGGGGTTAAAATGTGTCTTAATCCAATGCAAATGACTAATTATAAGAGATTGAGATTGATGTGGAGATTTTAAAAGCCACTTATACCCATTTTGTCCCAAAACAGGCTAAAACCAAGAAAACATTGCCTAGAAGCTGTAAACAGCTTTGTTAGTGTTTCTAGGGTTAAAATGTGTCTTAATCCAATGCAACTGACTAATTATAAGAGTTTGAGATGGATGTGGAGAGTTTAAAAGCCTCTTATACACATTTTGTTTCAAAACAGGCTAAAACCAAGAAAACATTGCTTAGAAGCACTAAACAGCTTTGTTAGTGTTTCTGGGGTTAAAATGTGTCTTAATCCAATACAACTAACTAATTATAAGAGTTTGAGATAGATGTGGAGAGTTTAAAAGCCACTTATACACATTTTGTCCCAAAACAGGCTAAAACCAAGAAAACATTGCTTAGAAGCTGTAAACAGCTATGTTAGTGTTTCTGGGGTTAAAATGTGTCTTAATCCAATGCAAATGACTAATTATAAGAGATTGAGATTGATGTGGAGAGTTTAAAAGCCACTTATACCCATTTTGTCCCAAAACAGGCTAAAACCAAGAAAACATTGCCTAGAAGCTGTAAACAGCTTTGTTAGTGTTTCTAAGGTTAAAATGTGTCTTAATCCAATGCAACTGACTAATTATAAGAGTTTGAGATGGATGTGGAGAGTTTAAAAGCCTCTTATACACATTTTGTTCCAAAACAGGCTAAAACCAAGAAAACATTGCTTAGAAGCACTAAACAGTTTTGTTAGTGTTTCTGGGGTTAAAATGTGTCTTAATCCAATACAACTAACTAATTATAAGAGTTTGAGATAGATGTGGATAGTTTAAAAGCCACTTATACACATTTTGTCCCAAAAGAGGCTAAAACCAAGAAAACATTGCTTAGAAGCTGTAAACAGCTATGTTAGTATTTATGGGGTTAAAATGTGTCTTAATCAAATGCAAATGACTAATTATAAGAGTTTGAGATTGATGTGGAGAGTTTACAAGCCACTTATACCCATTTTGTCCCAAAAAAGGCTAAAACCAAGAAAACATTGCCTAGAAGCTATAAACAGCTTTGTTAGTGTTTCTGGGGTTATAATGTGTCTTAATCCAATGCAAATGACTAATTATAAGAGATTGAGATTGATGTGGAGAGTTTAAAAGCCACTTATACCCATTTTGTACCAAAACAGGCTAAAACCAAGAAAACATTACTTAGAAGAACTAAACAGCTTTGTTAGTGTTTCTGGGGTTAAAATGTATCTTAATCCAATGCAACTAACTAATAATAAGAGTTTGAGATAGATGTGGAGAGTTTAAAAGCCACTTATACACATTTTGTCCCAAAACAGGCTAAAACCAAGAAAACATTGCTTAGAAGCTGTAAACAGCTATGTTAGTGTTTCTGGGGTTAAAATGTGTCTTAATCCAATGCAAATGACTAATTATAAGAGATTGAGATTGATGTGGAGAGTTTAAAAGCCACTTATACCCATTTTGTCCCAAAACAGGCTAAAACCAAGAAAACATTGCCTAGAAGCTGTAAACAGCTTTGTTAGTGTTTCTAAGGTTAAAATGTGTCTTAATCCAATGCAAATGACTAATTATAAGAGATTGAGATTGATGTGGAGAGTTTAAAAGCCACTTATACCCATTTTGTCCTAAAACAGGCTAAAACCAAGAAAACATTGCGTAGAAGCTGTAAACAGCTTTGTTAGTGTTTCTAGGGTTAAAATGTGTCTTAATCCAATGCAACTGACTAATAATAAGAGTTTGAGATAGATGTGGAGAGTTTAAAAGCCACTTATACACATTTTGTCCCAAAACAGGCTAAAACCAAGAAAACATTGCTTAGAAGCTGTAAACAGCTATGTTAGTGTTTCTGGGGTTAAAATGTGTCTTAATCCAATGCAAATGACTAATTATAAGAGATTGAGATTGATGTGGAGATTTTAAAAGCCACTTATACCCATTTTGTCCCAAAACAGGCTAAAACCAAGAAAACATTGCCTAGAAGCTGTAAACAGCTTTGTTAGTGTTTCTAGGGTTAAAATGTGTCTTAATCCAATGCAACTGACTAATTATAAGAGTTTGAGATGGATGTGGAGAGTTTAAAAGCCTCTTATACACATTTTGTTTCAAAACAGGCTAAAACCAAGAAAACATTGCTTAGAAGCACTAAACAGCTTTGTTAGTGTTTCTGGGGTTAAAATGTGTCTTAATCCAATACAACTAACTAATTATAAGAGTTTGAGATAGATGTGGAGAGTTTAAAAGCCACTTATACACATTTTGTCCCAAAACAGGCTAAAACCAAGAAAACATTGCTTAGAAGCTGTAAACAGCTATGTTAGTGTTTCTGGGGTTAAAATGTGTCTTAATCCAATGCAAATGACTAATTATAAGAGATTGAGATTGATGTGGAGAGTTTAAAAGCCACTTATACCCATTTTGTCCCAAAACAGGCTAAAACCAAGAAAACATTGCCTAGAAGCTGTAAACAGCTTTGTTAGTGTTTCTAAGGTTAAAATGTGTCTTAATCCAATGCAACTGACTAATTATAAGAGTTTGAGATGGATGTGGAGAGTTTAAAAGCCTCTTATACACATTTTGTTCCAAAACAGGCTAAAACCAAGAAAACATTGCTTAGAAGCACTAAACAGTTTTGTTAGTGTTTCTGGGGTTAAAATGTGTCTTAATCCAATACAACTAACTAATTATAAGAGTTTGAGATAGATGTGGATAGTTTAAAAGCCACTTATACACATTTTGTCCCAAAAGAGGCTAAAACCAAGAAAACATTGCTTAGAAGCTGTAAACAGCTATGTTAGTATTTATGGGGTTAAAATGTGTCTTAATCAAATGCAAATGACTAATTATAAGAGTTTGAGATTGATGTGGAGAGTTTACAAGCCACTTATACCCATTTTGTCCCAAAAAAGGCTAAAACCAAGAAAACATTGCCTAGAAGCTATAAACAGCTTTGTTAGTGTTTCTGGGGTTATAATGTGTCTTAATCCAATGCAAATGACTAATTATAAGAGATTGAGATTGATGTGGAGAGTTTAAAAGCCACTTATACCCATTTTGTCCTAAAACAGGCTAAAACCAAGAAAACATTGCGTAGAAGCTGTAAACAGCTTTGTTAGTGTTTCTAGGGTTAAAATGTGTCTTAATCCAATGCAACTGACTAATAATAAGAGTTTGAGATAGATGTGGAGAGTTTAAAAGCCACTTATACACATTTTGTCCCAAAACAGGCTAAAACCAAGAAAACATTGCTTAGAAGCTGTAAACAGCTATGTTAGTGTTTCTGGGGTTAAAATGTGTCTTAATCCAATGCAAATGACTAATTATAAGAGATTGAGATTGATGTGGAGATTTTAAAAGCCACTTATACCCATTTTGTCCCAAAACAGGCTAAAACCAAGAAAACATTGCCTAGAAGCTGTAAACAGCTTTGTTAGTGTTTCTAGGGTTAAAATGTGTCTTAATCCAATGCAACTGACTAATTATAAGAGTTTGAGATGGATGTGGAGAGTTTAAAAGCCTCTTATACACATTTTGTTTCAAAACAGGCTAAAACCAAGAAAACATTGCTTAGAAGCACTAAACAGCTTTGTTAGTGTTTCTGGGGTTAAAATGTGTCTTAATCCAATACAACTAACTAATTATAAGAGTTTGAGATAGATGTGGAGAGTTTAAAAGCCACTTATACACATTTTGTCCCAAAACAGGCTAAAACCAAGAAAACATTGCTTAGAAGCTGTAAACAGCTTTGTTAGTGTTTCTGGGGTTAAAATGTGTCTTAATCCAAAGCAACTGACTAAATATATGAGTTTGAGATGGATGTGGAGAGTTTAAAAGCCACTTATACCCATTTTGTTCCAAAACAGGTTAAAACCAAGAAAACATTGCTTAGAAGCACTAAACAGCTTTGTTAGTGTTTCTGGGGTTAAAATGTGTCTTAATCCAATGCAACTGACTAATTATAAGAGTTTGAGATGGATGTGGAGAGTTTAAAAGCCTCTTATACACATTTTGTTTCAAAACAGGCTAAAACCAAGAAAACATTGCTTAGAAGCACTAAACAGCTTTGTTAGTGTTTCTGGGGTTAAAATGTGTCTTAATCCAATACAACTAACTAATTATAAGAGTTTGAGATAGATGTGGAGAGTTTAAAAGCCACTTATACACATTTTGTCCCAAAACAGGCTAAAACCAAGAAAACATTGCTTAGAAGCTGTAAACAGCTATGTTAGTGTTTCTGGGGTTAAAATGTGTCTTAATCCAATGCAAATGACTAATTATAAGAGATTGAGATTGATGTGGAGAGTTTAAAAGCCACTTATACCCATTTTGTCCCAAAACAGGCTAAAACCAAGAAAACATTGCCTAGAAGCTGTAAACAGCTTTGTTAGTGTTTCTAAGGTTAAAATGTGTCTTAATCCAATGCAACTGACTAATTATAAGAGTTTGAGATGGATGTGGAGAGTTTAAAAGCCTCTTATACACATTTTGTTCCAAAACAGGCTAAAACCAAGAAAACATTGCTTAGAAGCACTAAACAGTTTTGTTAGTGTTTCTGGGGTTAAAATGTGTCTTAATCCAATACAACTAACTAATTATAAGAGTTTGAGATAGATGTGGATAGTTTAAAAGCCACTTATACACATTTTGTCCCAAAAGAGGCTAAAACCAAGAAAACATTGCTTAGAAGCTGTAAACAGCTATGTTAGTATTTATGGGGTTAAAATGTGTCTTAATCAAATGCAAATGACTAATTATAAGAGTTTGAGATTGATGTGGAGAGTTTACAAGCCACTTATACCCATTTTGTCCCAAAAAAGGCTAAAACCAAGAAAACATTGCCTAGAAGCTATAAACAGCTTTGTTAGTGTTTCTGGGGTTATAATGTGTCTTAATCCAATGCAAATGACTAATTATAAGAGATTGAGATTGATGTGGAGAGTTTAAAAGCCACTTATACCCATTTTGTCCTAAAACAGGCTAAAACCAAGAAAACATTGCGTAGAAGCTGTAAACAGCTTTGTTAGTGTTTCTAGGGTTAAAATGTGTCTTAATCCAATGCAACTGACTAATAATAAGAGTTTGAGATAGATGTGGAGAGTTTAAAAGCCACTTATACACATTTTGTCCCAAAACAGGCTAAAACCAAGAAAACATTGCTTAGAAGCTGTAAACAGCTATGTTAGTGTTTCTGGGGTTAAAATGTGTCTTAATCCAATGCAAATGACTAATTATAAGAGATTGAGATTGATGTGGAGATTTTAAAAGCCACTTATACCCATTTTGTCCCAAAACAGGCTAAAACCAAGAAAACATTGCCTAGAAGCTGTAAACAGCTTTGTTAGTGTTTCTAGGGTTAAAATGTGTCTTAATCCAATGCAACTGACTAATTATAAGAGTTTGAGATGGATGTGGAGAGTTTAAAAGCCTCTTATACACATTTTGTTTCAAAACAGGCTAAAACCAAGAAAACATTGCTTAGAAGCACTAAACAGCTTTGTTAGTGTTTCTGGGGTTAAAATGTGTCTTAATCCAATACAACTAACTAATTATAAGAGTTTGAGATAGATGTGGAGAGTTTAAAAGCCACTTATACACATTTTGTCCCAAAACAGGCTAAAACCAAGAAAACATTGCTTAGAAGCTGTAAACAGCTTTGTTAGTGTTTCTGGGGTTAAAATGTGTCTTAATCCAAAGCAACTGACTAAATATATGAGTTTGAGATGGATGTGGAGAGTTTAAAAGCCACTTATACCCATTTTGTTCCAAAACAGGTTAAAACCAAGAAAACATTGCTTAGAAGCACTAAACAGCTTTGTTAGTGTTTCTGGGGTTAAAATGTGTCTTAATCCAATGCAACTGACTAATTATAAGAGTTTGAGATGGATGTGGAGAGTTTAAAAGCCTCTTATACACATTTTGTTTCAAAACAGGCTAAAACCAAGAAAACATTGCTTAGAAGCACTAAACAGCTTTGTTAGTGTTTCTGGGGTTAAAATGTGTCTTAATCCAATACAACTAACTAATTATAAGAGTTTGAGATAGATGTGGAGAGTTTAAAAGCCACTTATACACATTTTGTCCCAAAACAGGCTAAAACCAAGAAAACATTGCTTAGAAGCTGTAAACAGCTTTGTTAGTGTTTCTGGGGTTAAAATGTGTCTTAATCCAAAGCAACTGACTAAATATATGAGTTTGAGATGGATGTGGAGAGTTTAAAAGCCACTTATACCCATTTTGTTCCAAAACAGGTTAAAACCAAGAAAACATTGCTTAGAAGCACTAAACAGCTTTGTTAGTGTTTCTGGGGTTAAAATGTGTCTTAATCCAATGCAACTGACTAATTATAAGAGTTTGAGATGGATGTGGAGAGTTTAAAAGCCTCTCATACACATTTTGTTTCAAAACAGGCTAAAACCAAGAAAACATTGCTTAGAAGCACTAAACAGCTTTGTTAGTGTTTCTGGGGTTAAAATGTGTCTTAATCCAATACAACTAACTAATTATAAGAGTTTGAGATAGATGTGGATAGTTTAAAAGCCACTTATACACATTTTGTCCCAAAAGAGGCTAAAACCAGAAAACATTGCTTAGAAGCTGTAAACAGCTATGTTAGTATTTCTGGGGTTAAAATGTGTCTTAATCCAATGCAACTGACTAATTATAAGAGTTTGAGATGGATGTGGAGAGTTTAAAAGCCTCTTATACACATTTTGTTTCAAAACAGGCTAAAACCAAGAAAACATTGCTTAGAAGCACTAAACAGCTTTGTTAGTGTTTCTGGGGTTAAAATGTGTCTTAATCCAATACAACTAACTAATTATAAGAGTTTGAGATAGATGTGGAGAGTTTAAAAGCCACTTATACACATTTTGTCCCAAAACAGGCTAAAACCAAGAAAACATTGCTTAGAAGCTGTAAACAGCTTTGTTAGTGTTTCTGGGGTTAAAATGTGTCTTAATCCAAAGCAACTGACTAAATATATGAGTTTGAGATGGATGTGGAGAGTTTAAAAGCCACTTATACCCATTTTGTTCCAAAACAGGTTAAAACCAAGAAAACATTGCTTAGAAGCACTAAACAGCTTTGTTAGTGTTTCTGGGGTTAAAATGTGTCTTAATCCAATGCAACTGACTAATTATAAGAGTTTGAGATGGATGTGGAGAGTTTAAAAGCCTCTCATACACATTTTGTTTCAAAACAGGCTAAAACCAAGAAAACATTGCTTAGAAGCACTAAACAGCTTTGTTAGTGTTTCTGGGGTTAAAATGTGTCTTAATCCAATACAACTAACTAATTATAAGAGTTTGAGATAGATGTGGATAGTTTAAAAGCCACTTATACACATTTTGTCCCAAAAGAGGCTAAAACCAGAAAACATTGCTTAGAAGCTGTAAACAGCTATGTTAGTATTTCTGGGGTTAAAATGTGTCTTAATCCAATGCAACTGACTAATTATAAGAGTTTGAGATGGATGTGGAGAGTTTAAAAGCCTCTCATACACATTTTGTTTCAAAACAGGCTAAAACCAAGAAAACATTGCTTAGAAGCACTAAACAGCTTTGTTAGTGTTTCTGGGGTTAAAATGTGTCTTAATCCAATACAACTAACTAATTATAAGAGTTTGAGATAGATGTGGAGAGTTTAAAAGCCACTTATACACATTTTGTCCCAAAACAGGCTAAAACCAAGAAAACATTGCTTAGAAGCTGTAAACAGCTATGTTAGTGTTTCTGGGGTTAAAATGTGTCTTAATCCAATGCAAATGACTAATTATAAGAGATTGAGATTGATGTGGAGAGTTTAAAAGCCACTTATACCCATTTTGTCCCAAAACAGGCTAAAACCAAGAAAACATTGCCTAGAAGCTGTAAACAGCTTTGTTAGTGTTTCTAAGGTTAAAATGTGTCTTAATCCAATGCAACTGACTAATTATAAGAGTTTGAGATGGATGTGGAGAGTTTAAAAGCCTCTTATACACATTTTGTTCCAAAACAGGCTAAAACCAAGAAAACATTGCTTAGAAGCTGTAAACAGCTATGTTAGTATTTATGGGGTTAAAATGTGTCTTAATCAAATGCAAATGACTAATTATAAGAGTTTGAGATTGATGTGGAGAGTTTACAAGCCACTTATACCCATTTTGTCCCAAAAAAGGCTAAAACCAAGAAAACATTGCCTAGAAGCTATAAACAGCTTTGTTAGTGTTTCTGGGGTTATAATGTGTCTTAATCCAATGCAAATGACTAATTATAAGAGATTGAGATTGATGTGGAGAGTTTAAAAGCCACTTATACCCATTTTGTCCTAAAACAGGCTAAAACCAAGAAAACATTGCGTAGAAGCTGTAAACAGCTTTGTTAGTGTTTCTAGGGTTAAAATGTGTCTTAATCCAATGCAACTGACTAATAATAAGAGTTTGAGATAGATGTGGAGAGTTTAAAAGCCACTTATACACATTTTGTCCCAAAACAGGCTAAAACCAAGAAAACATTGCTTAGAAGCTGTAAACAGCTATGTTAGTGTTTCTGGGGTTAAAATGTGTCTTAATCCAATGCAAATGACTAATTATAAGAGATTGAGATTGATGTGGAGATTTTAAAAGCCACTTATACCCATTTTGTCCCAAAACAGGCTAAAACCAAGAAAACATTGCCTAGAAGCTGTAAACAGCTTTGTTAGTGTTTCTAAGGTTAAAATGTGTCTTAATCCAATGCAACTGACTAATTATAAGAGTTTGAGATGGATGTGGAGAGTTTAAAAGCCTCTTATACACATTTTGTTCCAAAACAGGCTAAAACCAAGAAAACATTGCTTAGAAGCACTAAACAGTTTTGTTAGTGTTTCTGGGGTTAAAATGTGTCTTAATCCAATACAACTAACTAATTATAAGAGTTTGAGATAGATGTGGATAGTTTAAAAGCCACTTATACACATTTTGTCCCAAAAGAGGCTAAAACCAAGAAAACATTGCTTAGAAGCTGTAAACAGCTATGTTAGTATTTATGGGGTTAAAATGTGTCTTAATCAAATGCAAATGACTAATTATAAGAGTTTGAGATTGATGTGGAGAGTTTACAAGCCACTTATACCCATTTTGTCCCAAAAAAGGCTAAAACCAAGAAAACATTGCCTAGAAGCTATAAACAGCTTTGTTAGTGTTTCTGGGGTTATAATGTGTCTTAATCCAATGCAAATGACTAATTATAAGAGATTGAGATTGATGTGGAGAGTTTAAAAGCCACTTATACCCATTTTGTCCTAAAACAGGCTAAAACCAAGAAAACATTGCGTAGAAGCTGTAAACAGCTTTGTTAGTGTTTCTAGGGTTAAAATGTGTCTTAATCCAATGCAACTGACTAATAATAAGAGTTTGAGATAGATGTGGAGAGTTTAAAAGCCACTTATACACATTTTGTCCCAAAACAGGCTAAAACCAAGAAAACATTGCTTAGAAGCTGTAAACAGCTATGTTAGTGTTTCTGGGGTTAAAATGTGTCTTAATCCAATGCAAATGACTAATTATAAGAGATTGAGATTGATGTGGAGATTTTAAAAGCCACTTATACCCATTTTGTCCCAAAACAGGCTAAAACCAAGAAAACATTGCCTAGAAGCTGTAAACAGCTTTGTTAGTGTTTCTAGGGTTAAAATGTGTCTTAATCCAATGCAACTGACTAATTATAAGAGTTTGAGATGGATGTGGAGAGTTTAAAAGCCTCTTATACACATTTTGTTTCAAAACAGGCTAAAACCAAGAAAACATTGCTTAGAAGCACTAAACAGCTTTGTTAGTGTTTCTGGGGTTAAAATGTGTCTTAATCCAATACAACTAACTAATTATAAGAGTTTGAGATAGATGTGGATAGTTTAAAAGCCACTTATACACATTTTGTCCCAAAAGAGGCTAAAACCAGAAAACATTGCTTAGAAGCTGTAAACAGCTATGTTAGTGTTTCTGGGGTTAAAATGTGTCTTAATCCAATGCAAATGACTAATTATAAGAGATTGAGATTGATGTGGAGATTTTAAAAGCCACTTATACCCATTTTGTCCCAAAACAGGCTAAAACCAAGAAAACATTGCCTAGAAGCTGTAAACAGCTTTGTTAGTGTTTCTAGGGTTAAAATGTGTCTTAATCCAATGCAACTGACTAATTATAAGAGTTTGAGATGGATGTGGAGAGTTTAAAAGCCTCTTATACACATTTTGTTTCAAAACAGGCTAAAACCAAGAAAACATTGCTTAGAAGCACTAAACAGCTTTGTTAGTGTTTCTGGGGTTAAAATGTGTCTTAATCCAATACAACTAACTAAATATAAGAGTTTGAGATAGATGTGGAGAGTTTAAAAGCCACTTATACACATTTTGTCCCAAAACAGGCTAAAACCAAGAAAACATTGCTTAGAAGCTGTAAACAGCTTTGTTAGTGTTTCTGGGGTTAAAATGTGTCTTAATCCAAAGCAACTGACTAAATATATGAGTTTGAGATGGATGTGGAGAGTTTAAAAGCCACTTATACCCATTTTGTTCCAAAACAGGTTAAAACCAAGAAAACATTGCTTAGAAGCACTAAACAGCTTTGTTAGTGTTTCTGGGGTTAAAATGTGTCTTAATCCAATGCAACTGACTAATTATAAGAGTTTGAGATGGATGTGGAGAGTTTAAAAGCCTCTTATACACATTTTGTTTCAAAACAGGCTAAAACCAAGAAAACATTGCTTAGAAGCACTAAACAGCTTTGTTAGTGTTTCTGGGGTTAAAATGTGTCTTAATCCAATACAACTAACTAATTATAAGAGTTTGAGATAGATGTGGAGAGTTTAAAAGCCACTTATACACATTTTGTCCCAAAACAGGCTAAAACCAAGAAAACATTGCTTAGAAGCTGTAAACAGCTTTGTTAGTGTTTCTGGGGTTAAAATGTGTCTTAATCCAAAGCAACTGACTAAATATATGAGTTTGAGATGGATGTGGAGAGTTTAAAAGCCACTTATACCCATTTTGTTCCAAAACAGGTTAAAACCAAGAAAACATTGCTTAGAAGCACTAAACAGCTTTGTTAGTGTTTCTGGGGTTAAAATGTGTCTTAATCCAATGCAACTGACTAATTATAAGAGTTTGAGATGGATGTGGAGAGTTTAAAAGCCTCTCATACACATTTTGTTTCAAAACAGGCTAAAACCAAGAAAACATTGCTTAGAAGCACTAAACAGCTTTGTTAGTGTTTCTGGGGTTAAAATGTGTCTTAATCCAATACAACTAACTAATTATAAGAGTTTGAGATAGATGTGGATAGTTTAAAAGCCACTTATACACATTTTGTCCCAAAAGAGGCTAAAACCAGAAAACATTGCTTAGAAGCTGTAAACAGCTATGTTAGTATTTCTGGGGTTAAAATGTGTCTTAATCAAATGCAAATGACTAATTATAAGAGTTTGAGATTGATGTGGAGAGTTTACAAGCCACTTTTACCCATTTTGTCCCAAAACAGGCTAAAACCAAGAAAACATTGCCTAGAAGCACTAAACAGCTTTGTTAGTGTTTCTGGGGTTAAAATGTGTGTTTATCCAAATCAACTGACTAATTATATGAGTTTGAGATTGATGTGGAGAGTTTCAAACCCACTTATACCCATTTTGACCCAAAGCAGGTTAAAACCAAGAAAATATTGCTTAGAAGCACTAAACAGCTTTGTTAGTGTTTCTGGGGTTAAAATGTGTCTTAATCCAATGCAACTTACTAATTATAAGAGTTTGAGATAGATGTGGAGAGTTTAAAAGCCACTTATACCCATTTTGTCCCAAAACAGGCTAAAACCAAGAAAACATTGCTTAGAAGCTATAAACAGCTATGTTAGTGTTTCTGGGGTTAAAATGTGTCTTAATCCAAAGCAACTGACTAAATATATGAGTTTGAGATGGATGTGGAGAGTTTAAAAGCAACTTATACACATTTTGTCCCAACACAGGCTAAAACCAAGAAAACATTGCTTAGAAGCTGTAAACAGCTATGTGTAAGTTTTAAATTAGAGAGATTTGAGAGTAACTAAGAATAGAGATCGGATAGAGAAGGGAAGAGAGTAGGCGCATGGAGAGAATTGGAGAAAGAGATATTTTCTCTTCTTACTTTATTAGTAACCTAGTTACATCCTTATTATAGTCATACATACAAGAATATTCCTCTAAGATGCTATACACATTTACAAATGGAGATAGTGACACCTCCTTAATCACAACATGTGATCTTCCTTTCCCTTCCACTTGCACAGCTTGTCAACGGTTATGAAGGAGGAAGGATCTCGAAGGCTTGTGACCGTTGGAGGCTCTCACTGATGGGCTGGACCTGATATTCTCGATGGTTGTACGGACGGCCCACTTTGATAACAGTACGGACGTCCGTACGGCCGTACGGACGGTGGTGTCCCATTTCAGACTCCCCCTCAAGCTTGACTAAGGCCATGGATCAAGCTTGACTAAATGGGCACCCACCTCATTAAAAACCTTAGTATAGAAAACCACTTGGGAAAAACTATACACAAGGGAAAAAGAGTGTAGGTGCCGATTTAGGATCTCATGGCCGAGTAAGGTCTATGAGGCCAAGCTTCGAGTGAATGTATTCACACACTTGTGGGCTTGCTGCTTTGGTGAGGATGTCAGCCAGTTGTTCTTTGCTTTCGGTATGACATGGTAGGACAACCCCAAGCTTGATTTGCTCTCTAACTTTATGACAATCGACTTCAATATGCTTGGTTCTCTCATGAAACACTGAATTGGTGGCGATATGGATGGCGGCTTCATTATCACAATGCATAGTGATTGGTTTCGGTGATTCAATTCCAAGATCCTTGAGGAGTGCCTTTAACCACATCAGTTCCGTTGTTAGTTTCCTCATAGCTCTATACTCGGACTCCGCACTTGAAAGTGATACGACCTTTTGCTTCTTGCTCTTCCAAGTGACCAAGTTACCACCAAGGAACGTGCAGTAGCCTGTAGTTGAGCGGCGGTCCTCTCGATCTCCGGCATAGTCAGCATCGCAATAGCCCACTAGTTCGGTGTTCTTATTGCGTCCCATCCAAATGCCTTGTCCCGGTGAGCCTTTGATGTACTTGAGGATTCGTGTCACCATGTTCCAATGATGGATCGTTGGGTTCTTCATATGCTGGCTGGCCTGGTTCACAGCAAAACAAATATCAGGTCGTGTGATCGTTAAGTAGATAAGCTTACCTACTAGGCGCCGGTATAGGCTAACGTCCTTGAACGGAGCTGTATCAAGCTCCCCCTGTCCTCCGGCCTTGTAGTTCTCTTCAAGGGGTGTAGACACCGCTTTTGAACCTAATTTTCCTGTTTCACTCAACAAGTCAAGTGCATATTTCCTTTGTGACAAGAATAGACCTTTATCCGATCTGTAAACTTCTATCCCAAGAAAATATTTCAACTCTCCAAGGTCTTTAATATCAAAAACTGATTTCAAAAAGGTTTTAGTGGTTTGAATACCTACCGAGTCACTTCCAGTGATGATGATATCATCAACATACACTAGAATGACTATTATACCTTTTGTGCTTGTTAGCGTGAATAGAGTATGATCAGCCTCGGATTTTCGGAATCCTTTGTCAAGGAGAGTGGTGCTTAGCTTGTGGTACCATGCTCTTGGAGACTGTTTTAGGCCATAGATTGCTTTGTTGAGTTTTAACACCTTGCCCGGACTAATGGTGTCTTCTAAGCCCGGTGGTGGCCGCATATACACTTCGTCTTCAAGCTCTCCTTGCAAGAAGGCGTTCTTAACATCCATTTGCCAAAGTTCCCAATCGAGGTTGGTGGCAAGAGAGAGAACGACTCGAACGGTGTGAAGCTTGGCCACCGGAGCAAACGTATCAAGATAGTCCTCCCCATACGTTTGTGTGAATCCTCGTGCAACAAGCCGGGCTTTGTAGCGTTCGATCTCACCATTGCTCTTGTATTTGATGGTGAAGATATAGCGCGAGGTAACGGCCTTCTTGCCGTTGGGCAAATCGGCTTCATCCCACGTACGGTTTTGGACCATGGCCGTGTTTTCAGCGTTGATCGCATCTTGCCATTCCTTGTGGTCCTTGGCCTCAGCATAGGTCTGGGGAATCCAGTTCGCATCAATGTGGCCAAGAAAGACTTGATGATCAATCGGGAGATGAGCAAGTGAACATACGGCCTGAATTGGGTGCGCGACGGCCATGTTGTTGTAGTACACTCGAGTGTTCGTCCAGTTGTTGGGGTGAAACTTGATGCGCTGACTTCGTCGGAGAGGAACGATAGGCCCAGCCTCGGACTCAGCACTGACTGGAACTTCCGGTTCCGTGAATGGTACTGTGTCCGTGTCCGTGTCCGTGTCCGTGTCCGTGGTACCGTGTCCGTGTCCGTGTCCGTGTCCGTGTCCATGTCCGTGTCCGTGTCCGTGTCCGTGTCCATGTCCATGTCCGTGTCCGTGTCCGTGTCCGTGTCCGTGTCCGGAGTCCGCGGTACCATGATCTTCCATAGATGTTTCTGGTGCATTTGGCTCGACAGGAACAGGATCAGTAGATGGGACAGAAGGTTCAGTTGGCTCGGCAGGATCATTGGCGGCCCGATCGTTTTCAATGCCTAACCGCTCAAGGATGACACGTAGGTTCCGCGTTCGATCCGATGGGGTGGTTGATAGGTTACGTAGTTCATCCCAGTTGGGCTCGTCATAGAATCCTTTTGTCTCCACAAACTTGACATCACGAGATATGAGAACTCTCCTTGTCGCCGGATCATAGCACTTATAGCCCTTTTGTGTTGTGGAGTAGCCGATAAACATGCTCTTAACACTCTTGGCATCGAGTTTGTCTCGTAGTTCACCTGGTCGCAACACATAACAAACACAACCAAACACCCTTAGATGGTCAAATGTAGGTTTAGCCTTGTTTAATACCTCAAATGGGGATATGTCATTAAGGATCTTCGTTGGTGTGCGATTAATAAGGTAACAGGCCGCAAGGACAGCATCACCCCAAAAGCGCTTTGGAACCGTTGTATGGAACATCATAGACCTTGCAACCTCCATGAGATGCCTATTCTTCCTCTCAGCCACTCCATTTTGTTGTGGTGTGTATGGGCAACTAGTTTGGTGAAGAATTCCATGTTTGGCTAGATGTTGTTTAAAGGCATGACTTGTGTACTCTCCACCATTATCTGATCTCAAAATTTTAATCTTTGCATGATAGTGGTTAGTAACATAATTTTGGAAATTAGTAAAGGCCTCAAGAACTCTATCCTTAGAAGGGAGTAAGGTCAACCAAGTATATTTCGATTTTTCATCAATAAAAATAACAAAATACTTTTGATTTTCTCTAGAAAGGCAAGGAGATGTCCAAACATCAGAATGGACTAAATCAAAACAGTTTTCATACATAGTAATAGATTTAGGAAAAACAGCTTTGCAATGTTTACCAAGGATACAAGCCTCACATTCATCATTTTTAAAAGAAATACTAGGAAACATCAAGGTTAAGGCTCTAGTGTGAGGATGTCCTAATCTAGCATGAAGAATAGAGTCATTAGGTTTAACAACAACCGATTTAAAACAAGATGCAGAAGTAGAAGATAGATTCAAGTCCTCAAGCACATAGAGATCATCCTTAGAACCTCCTTGTCCAAGAACTTTACTTGTTTCAATATCCTGAAAATGAACCTTGTTAGGACTAAATATTGCATAACAATTCAAATCAGTGGTAGCTCTCTTAACGGATAGTAAATTTGATGTGAAAGTTGGCATATAAAAAGCCTTGGTTACTTTGTCAAACAATTTCAAATTTCCTACACCTTTAACCGGTACCTTCTCGCCATTAGCTATAACAACATTACCATTTGCCGGTGTAATATCACTTATTAATCTAGAATCACTAATCATGTGATGAGATGCACCGGAATCAACAATAAGAGGTTTAGTTTTGTTTAGGGCGAGAAAAGATTTACCGGAGGCCTCCTTGAGGGCTTTGATGAGCGCATCAAGGTCGGACTTCCTCACCAGCTCGGAGGACGCCGTGAGTGCAGTAGCTTGTTGGGATGGTTCGGTTGGTGTTTCTCCCATTACAGCGGCTTGATGGGCTCTTGGTGGTCCTCCACGGTTTGGTCCTCCACGGCGAAGGTGTGGGTGAAGGATCCAGCAGCGGCTCTTGAAGTGACCCACTTTCTTACAATGTTCACATACTGGTGGATTCTTGTCGTCCGGCTTGTAGTATCCTCGGTTAGCCGATGCCATTTCCACCTTGTTGACAGTTATTAACTCCCCTTTGCCTCCGAATAGCCCCATGGAACCATGTTCCTTTTGAATTTGGTTACATACGTCGTCTAGGCTAGGAAGCTTGTCAGATCGTAGGATATGCTTGATAAGGTCGTTGTAGGAGGGGTTCAACGTTAAGAGTAAGCCGAACACTTTATCTTGTTCACGCCTTTCGTTCAAGATGGCTGGATCTACGGTCGCCGGCCGGAGCATCTCTAGTTCAGCCCAAAGTGACCTAAACTTTCCAAAGTGTTTAGTGAACTCCATGTCTTCCTGGTTGAGATTGTTGATGGTTCTCTTAATCTCGAAGATCCGGTTCACGTTAGTAACATTTCCAAAGACATTCTTAAGAGTGTCCCATAAGTCCTTTGCAGTTTCGCAATAGGAGTAAGCTTCAAGGATGGGGGCATCTAGGGAGTTTTGAATAATGGCTAGGACTCCTTGGTCTTCTTGAAACCACTTGTTCCTTTCGTCTGCGACAAGATCCTTGTCGTCTTTGGTGGCCTCGCCACTTGGAGCCTCACTCGCTTCAACATGGGACCAAAGTCCTCGGCCGCATAGGGCTGTCTTCGTGGTTCTAGCCCACAGTAAGTAGTTCTCTCCCTTGAGAGTAACCGGAACAATCATAGTTTTGGTGTTTTCCATGATGAATTCGGTGGTTTAGGTGTTTACCCAACGGTTAAAAGAAATTTTTGGGAACAAAGAGATTTGAAAGCACAAGATAGAGAGAATGCGGAAGATTGTGATGGAGATGAAGTCAAAGAACAGGAACAACTTGCTCTGATACCATGTAAGTTTTAAATTAGAGAGATTTGAGAGTAACTAAGAATAGAGATCGGATAGAGAAGGGAAGAGAGTAGGCGCATGGAGAGAATTGGAGAAAGAGATATTTTCTCTTCTTACTTTATTAGTAACCTAGTTACATCCTTATTATAGTCATACATACAAGAATATTCCTCTAAGATGCTATACACATTTACAAATGGAGATAGTGACACCTCCTTAATCACAACATGTGATCTTCCTTTCCCTTCCACTTGCACAGCTTGTCAACGGTTATGAAGGAGGAAGGATCTCGAAGGCTTGTGACCGTTGGAGGCTCTCACTGATGGGCTGGACCTGATATTCTCGATGGTTGTACGGACGGCCCACTTTGATAACAGTACGGACGTCCGTACGGCCGTACGGACGGTGGTGTCCCATTTCAGACTATGTTAGTGTTTCTGGGGTTAAAATGTGTCTTAATCCAATGCAAATGACTAATTATAAGAGATTCAGATTGATGTGGAGAGTTTAAAAGCCACTTATACCCATTTTGTCCCAAAACAGGCTAAAACCAAGAAAACATTGCCCAGAAGCTGTAAACAGCTTTGTTAGTGTTTCTAGGGTTAAAATGTGTCTTAATCCAAAGCAACTGACTAATTATAAGAGTTTGAGATGGATGTGGAGAATTTAAAAGCCTCTTATACACATTTTGTTCCAAAACAGGCTAAAACCAAGAAAACATTGCTTAGAAGCACTAAACAGCTTTGTTAGTGTTTCTGGGGTTAAAATGTGTCTTAATCCAATACAACAAACTAATTATAAGAGTTTGAGATAGATGTGGATAGTTTAAAAGCCACTTATAAACATTTTGTCCCAAAAGAGGCTAAAACCAAGAAAACATTGCTTAGAAGCTGTAAACAGCTATGTTAGTATTTCTGGGGTTAAAATGTGTCTTAATCAAATGCAAATGACTAATTATAAGAGTTTGAGATTGATGTGGAGAGTTTACAAGCCACTTTTACCCATTTTGTCCCAAAACAGGCTAAAACCAAGAAAACATTGCCTAGAAGCACTAAACAGCTTTGTTAGTGTTTCTGGGGTTAAAATGTGTGTTTATCCAAAGCAACTGACTAATTATATGAGTTTGAGATGGATGTGGAGAGTTTCAAAGACATTTATACCCATTTTGTCCCAAAGCAGGCTAAAACCAAGAAAACATTGCTTAGAAGCACTAAACAGCTTTGTTAGTGTTTCTGGGGTTAAAATGTGTCTTAATCCAATGCAACTTACTAATTATAAGAGTTTGAGATAGATGTGGAGAGTTTAAAAGCCACTTATACCCATTTTGTCCCAAAACAGGCTAAAACCAAGAAAACATTGCTTAGAAGCTCTAAACAGCTTTGTTAGTGTTTCTCGGGTTAAAATGTGTCTTAATCCAAAGCAACTGACTATATATATGAATTTGAGATGGATGTGGAGAGTTTAAAAGCCACTTATACCCATTTTGTCCCAAAACAGGTTAAAACCAAGAAAACATTGCTTAGAAGCACTAAACAGCTTTGTTAGTGTTTCTGGGGTTAAAATGTGTCTTAATCCAATGCAACTAACTAATTATAAGAGTTTGAGATAGATGTGGATAGTTTAAAAGCCACTTATACACATTTTGTCCCAAAACAGGCTAAAACCAAGAAAACATTGCTTAGAAGCTGTTATTGATCAAGAGAATAAGCCTAAGGCAGCCATGGCCGTCCGTACAATTATGGGGCCGTCCGTACAACCAAGCAATAAGGCCGAGTCATGTAAGTGTGTAAAGACAATGAGGAGGCCTGCTCTCCTTAGGCCCATGAGAAGGATCTAGAATGTCGCTTGTAGCCGTTAGAGAGGAGGAACAAGTGGAGTCACGGGTTATGTTGTGTTTAAGGAGACTAGGACGGGTCACTATCACCGTTGGGATTAGTTCTATCTCTCTCCTTGTCCCTATCACTTATACGATCGGTTGGTAGAGGGTGTAGCCCTAATTTTCCCTTGATATATATAGACTTTAGCCTACATTGTAACATGTATTCTTATGGAACAATAACCTAATCTTTTCTTCTTCCTCATTCTCTTTGTCTACCGATATCTCTCATCAATCTCTTGATTCTCTTCTTTATTCTACAAAGTCTTACATGGTATCAGAGCAAGTTCTTCGATTCTATACAGTCTAATCTCATTCTCCTACTCATTTCTACACTCTAGTCTCCTTATCTTCGTTTCTTCTTACTCGCATCTCCTTTATTCTCCGGGTAAAAGCTTTACCCATCGGTCCATAGAAATCCGACCATGGAAAACGCCAAGCCCATTGTTTCACCGGTTGTCCTAAAGGGGACAAACTACTTGCTGTGGACAAGAACCACAAGAACCGCCCTTGGAGGTCGTGGCCTTTGGAGTCATGTCGAGTCCGACTATGTCCCAAAGAAAAACCCCAAAGGAGAGGACGCTTCCGAGGCGGAAGCGGAGGAAGAGAGCGAGAGGAAGGCCAAATGGTTCCAAGAAGACCAAGTTGTCCTATCTGTTCTCCAAAACTCTCTGGACACGCCTATCCTTGAGGCCTACTCATATTGCGAGACGGCCAAGGAACTGTGGGAAACACTTAAAGGCGTGTATGGTAATGTCTCTAACATGACTAGAGTCTTTGAGGTCAAGAAGGCCATAAATGATCTTAACCAAGATGATGTGGAGTTCACTAAGCATCTTGGTAAGTTCCGTGCACTATGGTCCGAGCTTGACATGTTGCGGCCAAGTACACTTGAGGCAAGTGTGCTAAACGAAAGAAAGGAGCAAGACAAAGTCTTCGGACTCCTACTTACCTTGAACCCGTCCTTCAACGACCTCTTGAAGCACATCCTAAGGGCAGAGAAGCTCCCCTCCTTTGAGGATATTTGCTCCCAAATTCAGAAAGAGCAAGGATCCCTTGATTTGTTTAGCGGTAAGGGGGAGCTTGCTTCGGCCAACAAAGGAATGTACAAGCAAGAGGAGAGGAAGTTGTTAGTGTGCGACCACTGCAAGAAGCGGGGTCATCTGAAAGACAAGTGCTGGGTTCTCCATCCTCATCTCAAGCCGGCCAAGTTCAAAGCCAACCTCTCAAAGGAAGCGGTTAGCGATAAAGGAGCCGGATCATCAAAGCAGGGAGATGAGGTGGCCATGACCGCAGCCTACGGAGATGTGGTGAGGAAGTCAGACATTGAGGCTCTCATCCGCTCCATTGCTTCACTCAAGGAGTCTGGTATCTCTTTCTTTACTTCTAGGCCTAGCAAATCGCTTGTTATTGACTCGGGAGCCTCACATCATATGATTAGTAACCCTAGTTTAATTGACAACATAAAACCGGCCTTAGGAAATGTTGTTATTGCAAATGGAGAACAAATACCAGTAAAGGGAATAGGGGACTTGAAACTATTTGATAAAACCTCAAAAGCTTTCTTTATGCCTACCTTTACCTCCAATTTACTATCGGTTAAGAGGGCCACAAATGATTTGAATTGTTATGCAATCTTTGGTCCTAACAATGTTTATTTTCAGGATATTGAGACTGGAAAGGTTCTTGGAGAAGGGCAAGGGAGTGGAGATCTCTATGTCCTAGAGAAAACCGATCCAAATTTATCCTCTACTAAGTCTTGTTTTGTTGTTGATTCGAATATGGTGTGGCATGCTAGGCTAGGCCACCCACATTCACGTGCTTTAGGGTTGATGTTTCCTAATATTTCTTTTGATAATTCTACTTGTGAACCTTGTATTCTTGGAAAACATTGCAAGTCTATCTTTCCTAAGTCAACTACTATTTATGAGAATTGTTTTGATTTGGTTCACTCAGATGTTTGGACATCACCATGCCTATCTAGAGATAATAACAAGTATTTTGTGACTTTTATTGATGAAAAATCAAAATACACTTGGATTACCTTGTTGCCATCTAAAGATAGAGTATTTGATGCCTTTATCAATTTTCAAAATTATGTGACTAATCACTTCAATGCTAAACTTAAGGTACTTAGGTCTGATAATGGGGGGGAATACACAAGTTGCAAGTTCAAAGAACATCTCTCCAAGCATGGCATTCTCCATCAAACTAGTTGTCCCTACACGCCACAACAAAATGGTGTGGCCGAGAGGAAGAACCGGCACCTCATGGAAGTGGCGCGGGCAATCATGTTCCATTCGAGTGTTCCTAAACGATATTGGGGTGATGCCGTGATGACTGCATGCTACCTAATCAACCGAACACCAACTAGAGTTCTTCATGACTTATCTCCATTTGAAGTACTAAACAAATTTAAACCATCTCTTGATCACTTACGAGTTTTCGGCTGTGTTTGTTTTGTGTTAGTACCAGGAGAACAAAGGAGTAAGCTGGATGCCAAAAGTACAAAGTGTATGTTCATTGGCTACTCCACCACACAAAAGGGGTACAAATGTTATGATCCGGCCACAAGTCGACTATATGTCTCTCGAGACGTCCGGTTTCTAGAACATGTGGGCTACCATGACAAGAGGGATTGGAACAGCCTTAAAGATCTCTCTCACTCACCTAATGACCGAGCTTCGAGTCTACGGTTCCTTCTTGATCACCTTGGCAACCCATCTCCACCAACGGGTGCCGTGCGGCCAACACTAAGTCAAAATTCTACCGATGGTGGGTCTGACCAAGGAGATGCAAATGACAATGGTTCAGCCCAAGATGGTGAATCTCTCGGGTCTGGCCTACCCATAACCGGTGTTCCCGTCTCTGGCCCTACGACGGACACGCATGCTCCGGCGGCGGCCTCTACCGAGGAAAACACGGAGACGGCTCCTACGGACGGTACGTCCACCGTGTTGCCTAGCGTGGATCCACTTCCGGCACCAGTCCTGCGTCGGAGCACCAGACCTCGATCAGATCCCTCCACTTGGAAGAACAAGCGTGTCTATTACAACAGCCAAGCTGTCGCTCATCCCATTCAGTCCGTTTGTTCCCTTGAGCTGTTACCTGCTGATCACCAAGCTTTCTTCGGCCAAGTGGACGCCAATTGGATCCCGCAGACATATGATGAAGCTAAGGAACATCAAGTTTGGTTAGATGCGGTCAAGAATGAAACTGGCGCCATGATCCGGAATCATACGTGGGACGAATCGGATCTTCCTCAAGGCAAGCGGGCAGTTAGCTCCAAATGGGTGTTTACCATAAAGTATTTGAGCAATGGTGACATTGAACGGCATAAAGCCAGGTTAGTGGCCCGTGGCTTCACCCAAACCTATGGCGCGGACTACACGGACACCTTTGCACCCGTGGCCAAGCTCCATACGGTTCGGGTTGTGCTGTCTCTTGCTGTCAACCTCTCATGGGACTTATGGCAGATGGATGTGAAGAACGCCTTCCTTCAAGGTGAACTTGATGAAGAAGTGTACATGACGCCTCCTCCCGGCCTTGAAGACATGGTTACACCCGGAAAAGTCTTGAGGCTACGTAAGGCCATCTATGGCCTTAAGCAGTCCCCACGAGCGTGGTACCACAAACTAAGCTCCACTCTCAAGACTGATGGTTTTACGCGATCGGAGGCTGATCATACTCTCTTCACGCGTCGCACCTCTATTGGTTGGGTGGTGGTGCTCATATACGTCGACGACATCATCGTGACTGGTGATGATAAGGCGGCCATTCAGGACACCAAGGACTCTCTCAAGTCGGTATTTGACATCAAGGACCTTGGGGAACTCAAATACTTTCTTGGTATTGAGATTTGTCGCTCACCGGAAGGACTCTTCCTCTCACAACGCAAGTTTACTCTTGACTTGTTAGAGGAAACGGGCAAGCTTGGTGTGTCTCCGGTTGCTACGCCCCTTGATGAAGATTACCAGCTCAAGCGAAAGGGGGAGAGCTTACGGGCAAAAGAAGGCCGACCTAAGGAACCAATGGACGAGCCATTCTTAGACGTCACACGCTACCGCCGGCTTGTAGGTAAGCTGATATACCTTACTATCACACGACCTGACATATCCTATGCTGTGAATCAGGTTAGCCAACATATGAAGGCACCAAGCAAGTACCAATGGAGTCAAGTCGAAAGGATCCTAAGCTATCTCAAGGGCAGTCCGGGTCAAGGTATTTGGATGGGCAAGAATGACAACACCGAAATCGTTGGCTATTGTGATGCGGATTACAATGGCGACACGCTGGATAGGAGATCCACCACTGGGTACTGCACGTTTGTTGGAGGCAACTTGGTTACATGGAGGTCTAAGAAACAAAAGGTGGTTTCATGCTCTAGCGCCGAGGCCGAGTATAGAGCTATGAGGAAGCTCACTAACGAGATGACATGGCTGAAGGGCCTACTCAAGGACTTAGGCATCGAGACAAAGCAGCCCATGACCATGCACTGCGACAATGAAGCGGCTATCCACATTGCCACAAACTCAGTCTTTCATGAGAGGACCAAGCACATAGAAAGCGATTGCCACAAGGTGAGAGAGAAGATTGAAGAAGGAGTGGTGTTACCATGCCACACAAGGAGTCAAGATCAGCTAGCTGACATCTTCACCAAGTCTGCAAGCTCCAAGGTTTGTGATCACATCTACAGCAAACTTGGACTTGTAGACATTACACGGCCATGATCAAGCTTCCCTAATCCGTGGACAGCACACTCTTTTTCCCTTGACTTGGTTTTGTCCCATGAGGTTTTCTAAGTCAAGGTTTTTAATGAGGTGCTGCTTCACGGGTTCCAAGCTTAGCCATTTCACTCGGCTAAGCTTGAGGGGGAGTATTGATCAAGAGAATAAGCCTAAGGCAGCCATGGCCGTCCGTACAATTATGGGGCCGTCCGTACAACCAAGCAATAAGGCCGAGTCATGTAAGTGTGTAAAGACAATGAGGAGGCCTGCTCTCCTTAGGCCCATGAGAAGGATCTAGAATGTCGCTTGTAGCCGTTAGAGAGGAGGAACAAGTGGAGTCACGGGTTATGTTGTGTTTAAGGAGACTAGGACGGGTCACTATCACCGTTGGGATTAGTTCTATCTCTCTCCTTGTCCCTATCACTTATACGATCGGTTGGTAGAGGGTGTAGCCCTAATTTTCCCTTGATATATATAGACTTTAGCCTACATTGTAACATGTATTCTTATGGAACAATAACCTAATCTTTTCTTCTTCCTCATTCTCTTTGTCTACCGATATCTCTCATCAATCTCTTGATTCTCTTCTTTATTCTACAAAGTCTTACAGCTGTAAACAGCTATGTTAGTTTTTCTGGGGTTAAAATGTGTCTTAATCCAATGCAAATGACTAATTATAAGAGTTTGAGATTGATGTGGAGAGTTTAAAACCCACTTATACCCATTTTGTCCCAAAACAGGCTAAAATCAAGAAAACATTGCCTAGAAGCTATAAACAGCTTTGTTAGGGTTTCTGGGGTTAAAATGTGTCTTAACCCAATGCAGCTGACTAGTTATAAGAGTTTGAGATGGATGTGGAGAGTTTAAAATCCACTTATACCCATTTTGTACCAAAACAGGCTAAAACCAAGAAAACATTACTTAGAAGAACTAAACAGCTTTGTTAGTGTTTCTGGGGTTAAAATGTATCTTAATCCAATGCAACTAACTAATAATAAGAGTTTGAGATAGATGTGGAGAGTTTAAAAGCCACTTATACACATTTTGTCCCAAAACAGGCTAAAACCAAGAAAACATTGCTTAGAAGCTGTAAACAGCTATGTTAGTGTTTCTGGGGTTAAAATGTGTCTTAATCCAATGCAAATGACTAATTATAAGAGATTGAGATTGATGTGGAGAGTTTAAAAGCCACTTATACCCATTTTGTCCCAAAACAGGTTAAAACCAAGAAAACATTGCTTAGAAGCACTAAACAGCTTTGTTAGTGTTTATGGGGTTAAAATGTGTCTTAATCCAATGCAACTAACTAATTATAAGAGTTTGAGATAGATGTGGATAGTTTAAAAGCCACTTATACACATTTTGTCCCAAAACAGGCTAAAACCAAGAAAACATTGCTTAGAAGCTGTAAACAGCTATGTTAGTTTTTCTGGGGTTAAAATGTGTCTTAATCCAATGCAAATGACTAATTATAAGAGTTTGAGATTGATGTGGAGAGTTTAAAACCCACTTATACCCATTTTGTCCCAAAACAGGCTAAAATCAAGAAAACATTGCCTAGAAGCTATAAACAGCTTTGTTAGGGTTTCTGGGGTTAAAATGTGTCTTAACCCAATGCAGCTGACTAGTTATAAGAGTTTGAGATGGATGTGGAGAGTTTAAAAGCCACTTATACCCATTTTGTACCAAAACAGGCTAAAACCAAGAAAACATTACTTAGAAGAACTAAACAGCTTTGTTAGTGTTTCTGGGGTTAAAATGTATCTTAATCCAATGCAACTAACTAATAATAAGAGTTTGAGATAGATGTGGAGAGTTTAAAAGCCACTTATACACATTTTGTCCCAAAACAGGCTAAAACCAAGAAAACATTGCTTAGAAGCTGTAAACAGCTATGTTAGTGTTTCTGGGGTTAAAATGTGTCTTAATCCAATGCAAATGACTAATTATAAGAGATTGAGATTGATGTGGAGAGTTTAAAAGCCACTTATACCCATTTTGTCCCAAAACAGGCTAAAACCAAGAAAACATTGCCTAGAAGCTGTAAACAGCTTTGTTAGTGTTTCTAAGGTTAAAATGTGTCTTAATCCAATGCAACTGACTAATTATAAGAGTTTGAGATGGATGTGGAGAGTTTAAAAGCCTCTTATACACATTTTGTTCCAAAACAGGCTAAAAGCAAGAAAACATTGCTTAGAAGCACTAAACAGTTTTGTTAGTGTTTCTGGGGTTAAAATGTGTCTTAATCCAATACAACTAACTAATTATAAGAGTTTGAGATAGATGTGGATAGTTTAAAAGCCACTTATACACATTTTGTCCCAAAAGAGGCTAAAACCAAGAAAACATTGCTTAGAAGCTGTAAACAGCTATGTTAGTATTTATGGGGTTAAAATGTGTCTTAATCAAATGCAAATGACTAATTATAAGAGTTTGAGATTGATGTGGAGAGTTTACAAGCCACTTATACCCATTTTATCCCAAAAAAGGCTAAAACCAAGAAAACATTGCCTAGAAGCTATAAACAGCTTTGTTAGTGTTTCTGGGGTTATAATGTGTCTTAATCCAATGCAAATGACTAATTATAAGAGATTGAGATTGATGTGGAGAGTTTAAAAGCCACTTATACCCATTTTGTCCTAAAACAGGCTAAAACCAAGAAAACATTGCGTAGAAGCTGTAAACAGCTTTGTTAGTGTTTCTAGGGTTAAAATGTGTCTTAATCCAATGCAACTGACTAATAATAAGAGTTTGAGATAGATGTGGAGAGTTTAAAAGCCACTTATACACATTTTGTCCCAAAACAGGCTAAAACCAAGAAAACATTGCTTAGAAGCTGTAAACAGCTATGTTAGTGTTTCTGGGGTTAAAATGTGTCTTAATCCAATGCAAATGACTAATTATAAGAGATTGAGATTGATGTGGAGATTTTAAAAGCCACTTATACCCATTTTGTCCCAAAACAGGCTAAAACCAAGAAAACATTGCCTAGAAGCTGTAAACAGCTTTGTTAGTGTTTCTAGGGTTAAAATGTGTCTTAATCCAATGCAACTGACTAATTATAAGAGTTTGAGATGGATGTGGAGAGTTTAAAAGCCTCTTATACACATTTTGTTTCAAAACAGGCTAAAACCAAGAAAACATTGCTTAGAAGCACTAAACAGCTTTGTTAGTGTTTCTGGGGTTAAAATGTGTCTTAATCCAATACAACTAACTAATTATAAGAGTTTGAGATAGATGTGGATAGTTTAAAAGCCACTTATACACATTTTGTCCCAAAAGAGGCTAAAACCAGAAAACATTGCTTAGAAGCTGTAAACAGCTATGTTAGTATTTCTGGGGTTAAAATGTGTCTTAATCAAATGCAAATGACTAATTATAAGAGTTTGAGATTGATGTGGAGAGTTTACAAGCCACTTTTACCCATTTTGTCCCAAAACAGGCTAAAACCAAGAAAACATTGCCTAGAAGCACTAAACAGCTTTGTTAGTGTTTCTGGGGTTAAAATGTGTGTTTATCCAAATCAACTGACTAATTATATGAGTTTGAGATTGATGTGGAGAGTTTCAAACCCACTTATACCCATTTTGTCCCAAAGCAGGTTAAAACCAAGAAAATATTGCTTAGAAGCACTAAACAGCTTTGTTAGTGTTTCTGGGGTTAAAATGTGTCTTAATCCAATGCAACTTACTAATTATAAGAGTTTGAGATAGATGTGGAGAGTTTAAAAGCCACTTATACCCATTTTGTCCCAAAACAGGCTAAAACCAAGAAAACATTGCTTAGAAGCTCTAAACAGCTTTGTTAGTGTTTCTGGGGTTAAAATGTGTCTTAATCCAAAGCAACTGACTAAATATATGAGTTTGAGATGGATGTGGAGAGTTTAAAAGCCACTTATACCCATTTTGTCCCAAAACAGGTTAAAACCAAGAAAACATTGCTTAGAAGCCCTAAACAGCTTTGTTAGTGTTTCTGGGGTTAAAATGTGTCTTAATCCAATGCAACTAACTAATTATAAGAGTTTGAGATAGATATGGATAGTTTAAAAGCCACTTATACACATTTTGTCCCAAAACAGGCTAAAACCAAGAAAACATTGCTTAGAAGCTGTAAACAGCTATGTTAGTGTTTCTGGGGTTAAAATGTGTCTTAATCCAGTGCAAATGACTAATTATAAGAGTTTGAGATTGATGTGGAGAGTTTAAAAGCCACTTATACCCATTTTGTCCCAAAACAGGCTAAAACCAAGAAAACATTGCCTAGAAGCTATAAACAGCTTTGTTAGGGTTTCTGGGGTTAAAATGTGTCTTAATCCAATGCAGCTGACTAGTTATAAGAGTTTGAGATGGATGTGGAGAGTTTAAAAGCCACTTATACCCATTTTGTACCAAAACAGGCTAAAACCAAGAAAACATTGCTTAGAAGAACTAAACAGCTTTGTTAGTGTTTCTGGGGTTAAATTGTATCTTAATCCAATGCAACTAACTAATAAGAAGAGTTTGAGATAGATGTGGAGAGTTTAAAAGCCACTTATACACATTTTGTCCCAAAACTGGCTAAAACCAAGAAAACATTGCTTAGAAGCTGTAAACAGCTATGTTAGTGTTTCTGGGGTTAAAATGTGTCTTAATCCAATGCAAATGACTAATTATAAGAGATTCAGATTGATGTGGATAGTTTAAAAGCCACTTATACACATTTTGTCCCAAAACAGGCTAAAACCAAGAAAACATTGCTTAGAAGCTGTAAACAGCTATGTTAGTGTTTCTGGGGTTAAAATGTGTCTTAATCCAATGCAAATGACTAATTATAAGAGTTTGAGATTGATGTGGAGAGTTTAAAAGCCACTTATACCCATTTTGTCCCAAAACAGGCTAAAACCAAGAAAACATTGCCTAGAAGCTATAAACAGCTTTGTTAGGGTTTCTGGGGTTAAAATGTGTCTTAATCCAATGCAGCTGACTAGTTATAAGAGTTTGAGATGGATGTGGAGAGTTTAAAAGCCACTATACCCATTTTGTACCAAAACAGGCTAAAACCAAGAAAACATTGCTTAGAAGAACTAAACAGCTTTGTTAGTGTTTCTGGGGTTAAAATGTATCTTAATCCAATGCAACTAACTAATAAGAAGAGTTTGAGATAGATGTGGAGAGTTTAAAAGCCACTTATACACATTTTGTCCCAAAACAGGCTAAAACCAAGAAAACATTGCTTAGAAGCTGTAAACAGCTATGTTAGTGTTTCTGGGGTTAAAATGTGTCTTAATCCAATGCAAATGACTAATTATAAGAGATTCAGATTGATGTGGAGAGTTTAAAAGCCACTTATACCCATTTTGTCCCAAAACAGGCTAAAACCAAGAAAACATTGCCCAGAAGCTGTAAACAGCTTTGTTAGTGTTTCTAGGGTTAAAATGTGTCTTAATCCAATGCAACTGACTAATTATAAGAGTTTGAGATGGATGTGGAGAATTTAAAAGCCTCTTATACACATTTTGTTCCAAAACAGGCTAAAACCAAGAAAACATTGCTTAGAAGCACTAAACAGCTTTGTTAGTGTTTCTGGGGTTAAAATGTGTCTTAATCCAATACAACTAACTAATTATAAGAGTTTGAGATAGATGTGGATAGTTTAAACGCCACTTATAAACATTTTGTCCCAAAAGAGGCTAAAACCAAGAAAACATTGCTTAGAAGCTGTAAACAGCTATGTTAGTATTTCTGGGGTTAAAATGTGTCTTAATCAAATGCAAATGACTAATTATAAGAGTTTGAGATTGATGTGGAGAGTTTACAAGCCACTTTTACCCATTTTGTCCCAAAACAGGCTAAAACCAAGAAAACATTGCTTAGAAGAACTAAACAGCTTTGTTAGTGTTTCTGGGGTTAAAATGTGTCTTAATCCAATGCAACTAACTAATAAGAAGAGTTTGAGATTGATGTGGAGAGTTTAAAAGCCACTTATACACATTTTGTCCCAAAACAGGCTAAAACCAAGAAAACATTGCTTAGAAGCTGTAAACAGCTATGTTAGTGTTTCTGGGGTTAAAATGTGTCTTAATCCAGTGCAAATGACTAATTATAAGAGTTTGAGATTGATGTGGAGAGTTTAAAAGCCACTTATACCCATTTTGTCCCAAAACAGGCTAAAACCAAGAAAACATTGCCTAGAAGCTATAAACATCTTTGTTAGGGTTTCTGGGGTTAAAATGTGTCTTAATCCAATGCAGCTGACTAGTTATAAGAGTTTGAGATGGATGTGGAGAGTTTAAAAGCCACTTATACCCATTTTGTACCAAAACAGGCTAAAACCAAGAAAACATTGCTTAGAAGAACTAAACAGCTTTGTTAGTGTTTCTAGGGTTAAAATGTGTCTTAATCCAATGCAACTGACTAATAATAAGAGTTTGAGATAGATGTGGAGAGTTTAAAAGCCACTTATACACATTTTGTCCCAAAACAGGCTAAAACCAAGAAAACATTGCTTAGAAGCTGTAAACAGCTATGTTAGTGTTTCTGGGGTTAAAATGTGTCTTAATCCAATGCAAATGACTAATTATAAGAGATTGAGATTGATGTGGAGATTTTAAAAGCCACTTATACCCATTTTGTCCCAAAACAGGCTAAAACCAAGAAAACATTGCCTAGAAGCTGTAAACAGCTTTGTTAGTGTTTCTAGGGTTAAAATGTGTCTTAATCCAATGCAACTGACTAATTATAAGAGTTTGAGATGGATGTGGAGAGTTTAAAAGCCTCTTATACACATTTTGTTTCAAAACAGGCTAAAACCAAGAAAACATTGCTTAGAAGCACTAAACAGCTTTGTTAGTGTTTCTGGGGTTAAAATGTGTCTTAATCCAATACAACTAACTAATTATAAGAGTTTGAGATAGATGTGGATAGTTTAAAAGCCACTTATACACATTTTGTCCCAAAAGAGGCTAAAACCAGAAAACATTGCTTAGAAGCTGTAAACAGCTATGTTAGTATTTCTGGGGTTAAAATGTGTCTTAATCAAATGCAAATGACTAATTATAAGAGTTTGAGATTGATGTGGAGAGTTTACAAGCCACTTTTACCCATTTTGTCCCAAAACAGGCTAAAACCAAGAAAACATTGCCTAGAAGCACTAAACAGCTTTGTTAGTGTTTCTGGGGTTAAAATGTGTGTTTATCCAAATCAACTGACTAATTATATGAGTTTGAGATTGATGTGGAGAGTTTCAAACCCACTTATACCCATTTTGTCCCAAAGCAGGTTAAAACCAAGAAAATATTGCTTAGAAGCACTAAACAGCTTTGTTAGTGTTTCTGGGGTTAAAATGTGTCTTAATCCAATGCAACTTACTAATTATAAGAGTTTGAGATAGATGTGGATAGTTTAAACGCCACTTATAAACATTTTGTCCCAAAAGAGGCTAAAACCAAGAAAACATTGCTTAGAAGCTGTAAACAGCTATGTTAGTATTTCTGGGGTTAAAATGTGTCTTAATCAAATGCAAATGACTAATTATAAGAGTTTGAGATTGATGTGGAGAGTTTACAAGCCACTTTTACCCATTTTGTCCCAAAACAGGCTAAAACCAAGAAAACATTGCCTAGAAGCACTAAACAGCTTTGTTAGTGTTTCTGGGGTTAAAATGTGTGTTTATCCAAAGCAACTGACTAATTATATGAGTTTGAGATTGATGTGGAGAGTTTCAAAGCCACTTATACCCATTTTGTCCCAAAACAGGCTAAAACCAAGAAAACATTGCCTAGAAGCTATAAACAGCTTTGTTAGGGTTTCTGGGGTTAAAATGTGTCTTAATCCAATGCAGCTGACTAGTTATAAGAGTTTGAGATGGATGTGGAGAGTTTAAAAGCCACTTATACCCATTTTGTACCAAAACAGGCTAAAACCAAGAAAACATTGCTTAGAAGAACTAAACAGCTTTGTTAGTGTTTCTGGGGTTAAAATGTATCTTAATCCAATGCAACTAACTAATAAGAAGAGTTTGAGATAGATGTGGAGAGTTTAAAAGCCACTTATACACATTTTGTCCCAAAACAGGCTAAAACCAAGAAAACATTGCTTAGAAGCTGTAAACAGCTATGTTAGTGTTTCTGGGGTTAAAATGTGTCTTAATCCAATGCAAATGACTAATTATAAGAGATTCAGATTGATGTGGAGAGTTTAAAAGCCACTTATACCCATTTTGTCCCAAAACAGGCTAAAACCAAGAAAACATTGCCCAGAAGCTGTAAACAGCTTTGTTAGTGTTTCTAGGGTTAAAATGTGTCTTAATCCAATGCAACTGACTAATTATAAGAGTTTGAGATGGATGTGGAGAATTTAAAAGCCTCTTATACACATTTTGTTCCAAAACAGGCTAAAACCAAGAAAACATTGCTTAGAAGCACTAAACAGCTTTGTTAGTGTTTCTGGGGTTAAAATGTGTCTTAATCCAATACAACTAACTAATTATAAGAGTTTGAGATAGATGTGGATAGTTTAAACGCCACTTATAAACATTTTGTCCCAAAAGAGGCTAAAACCAAGAAAACATTGCTTAGAAGCTGTAAACAGCTATGTTAGTATTTCTGGGGTTAAAATGTGTCTTAATCAAATGCAAATGACTAATTATAAGAGTTTGAGATTGATGTGGAGAGTTTACAAGCCACTTTTACCCATTTTGTCCCAAAACAGGCTAAAACCAAGAAAACATTGCTTAGAAGAACTAAACAGCTTTGTTAGTGTTTCTGGGGTTAAAATGTATCTTAATCCAATGCAACTAACTAATAAGAAGAGTTTGAGATTGATGTGGAGAGTTTAAAAGCCACTTATACCCATTTTGTCCCAAAACAGGCTAAAACCAAGAAAACATTGCCTAGAAGCTATAAACAGCTTTGTTAGGGTTTCTGGGGTTAAAATGTGTCTTAATCCAATGCAGCTGACTAGTTATAAGAGTTTGAGATGGATGTGGAGAGTTTAAAAGCCACTTATACCCATTTTGTACCAAAACAGGCTAAAACCAAGAAAACATTGCTTAGAAGAACTAAACAGCTTTGTTAGTGTTTCTGGGGTTAAAATATATCTTAATCCAATGCAACTAACTAATAAGAAGAGTTTGAGATAGATGTGGAGAGTTTAAAAGCCACTTATACACATTTTGTCCCAAAACAGGCTAAAACCAAGAAAACATTGCTTAGAAGCTGTAAACAGCTATGTTAGTGTTTCTGGGGTTAAAATGTGTCTTAATCCAATGCAAATGACTAATTATAAGAGATTCAGATTGATGTGGATAGTTTAAAAGCCACTTATACACATTTTGTCCCAAAACAGGCTAAAACCAAGAAAACATTGCTTAGAAGCTGTAAACAGCTATGTTAGTGTTTCTGGGGTTAAAATGTGTCTTAATCCAATGCAAATGACTAATTATAAGAGTTTGAGATTGATGTGGAGAGTTTACAAGCCACTTTTACCCATTTTGTCCCAAAACAGGCTAAAACCAAGAAAACATTGCCTAGAAGCACTAAACAGCTTTGTTAGTGTTTCTGGGGTTAAAATGTGTGTTTATCCAAAGCAACTGACTAATTATATGAGTTTGAGATTGATGTGGAGAGTTTCAAAGCCACTTATACCCATTTTGTCCCAAAACAGGCTAAAACCAAGAAAACATTGCCTAGAAGCTATAAACAGCTTTGTTAGGGTTTCTGGGGTTAAAATGTGTCTTAATCCAATGCAGCTGACTAGTTATAAGAGTTTGAGATGGATGTGGAGAGTTTAAAAGCCACTTATACCCATTTTGTACCAAAACAGGCTAAAACCAAGAAAACATTGCTTAGAAGAACTAAACAGCTTTGTTAGTGTTTCTGGGGTTAAAATGTATCTTAATCCAATGCAACTAACTAATAAGAAGAGTTTGAGATAGATGTGGAGAGTTTAAAAGCCACTTATACACATTTTGTCCCAAAACAGGCTAAAACCAAGAAAACATTGCTTAGAAGCTGTAAACAGCTATGTTAGTGTTTCTGGGGTTAAAATGTGTCTTAATCCAATGCAAATGACTAATTATAAGAGATTCAGATTGATGTGGAGAGTTTAAAAGCCACTTATACCCATTTTGTCCCAAAACAGGCTAAAACCAAGAAAACATTGCCCAGAAGCTGTAAACAGCTTTGTTAGTGTTTCTAGGGTTAAAATGTGTCTTAATCCAATGCAACTGACTAATTATAAGAGTTTGAGATGGATGTGGAGAATTTAAAAGCCTCTTATATACATTTTGTTCCAAAACAGGCTAAAACCAAGAAAACATTGCTTAGAAGCACTAAACAGCTTTGTTGGTGTTTCTGGGGTTAAAATGTGTCTTAATCCAATACAACTAACTAATTATAAGAGTTTGAGATAGATGTGGATAGTTTAAACGCCACTTATAAACATTTTGTCCCAAAAGAGGCTAAAACCAAGAAAACATTGCTTAGAAGCTGTAAACAGCTATGTTAGTATTTCTGGGGTTAAAATGTGTCTTAATCAAATGCAAATGACTAATTATAAGAGTTTGAGATTGATGTGGAGAGTTTACAAGCCACTTTTACCCATTTTGTCCCAAAACAGGCTAAAACCAAGAAAACATTGCCTAGAAGCACTAAACAGCTTTGTTAGTGTTTCTGGGGTTAAAATGTGTGTTTATCCAAAGCAACTGACTAATTATATGAGTTTGAGATTGATGTGGAGAGTTTCAAAGCCACTTATACCCATTTTGTCCCAAAACAGGCTAAAACCAAGAAAACATTGCCTAGAAGCTATAAACAGCTTTGTTAGGGTTTCTGGGGTTAAAATGTGTCTTAATCCAATGCAGCTGACTAGTTATAAGAGTTTGAGATGGATGTGGAGAGTTTAAAAGCCACTTATACCCATTTTGTACCAAAACAGGCTAAAACCAAGAAAACATTGCTTAGAAGAACTAAACAGCTTTGTTAGTGTTTCTGGGGTTAAAATGTATCTTAATCCAATGCAACTAACTAATAAGAAGAGTTTGAGATAGATGTGGAGAGTTTAAAAGCCACTTATACACATTTTGTCCCAAAACAGGCTAAAACCAAGAAAATGTAAGTTTGAGAGTAGAGTAATCAAGAGATTATGGAAGAGAGTATGAAAGAGAGTGAAATCGTGTAAAGAGTGAGGAGAGTGAACGATTGAGAGAGAGAGTGTTGGAGAAAGAGAATAAACTCTTTTCTTGCTTCTATTAGTATGATACTTACAAACTATTTAAAGACATATACAAATAGGATATTCTCTTAGGATCCTATGCACACTAATATGAGGAGAAAGCGACATCTCCTTATTCTAACATGTGATCTCCTCTTCTCTCTTGCAACTTGCTCCAACGGCTACAAAGGAAGGATCGAGATGAATGGCGACCGTTGGAGGATCTCTTTGGTGGATTGGGCTCATGAAGACTTCTATTTGAGGATGGCCCGTTGGTTGGTCGTACGGACGTCCGTACGGTCGTACGGACAAGTGTGTGTGCCGGTTCATACTCCCCCTCAAGCTTGACTTGGGGAACTAGTCAAGCTTGACAACATAGGCACCCACCTCATTAAAAACCTTAGTATAGAAAAACCTCTTGGGAAAACTATACTTAAGGGAAAAAGAGTGTAGGCGCCAAAACAAAGCAAGTCATGGCCGAGTGAGGTTTAGGAGGCCAAGCTTAGGATGGATGTATTCACACGCTTGGGGGCTCGCAGCTTTAGTCAGGACGTCTGCAAGTTGTTCTTTGCTTTCGGTATGGCAAGGTAAGACAACTCCAAGCTTGATTTGTTCTCGGACCTTATGGCAATCCACTTCAATGTGCTTGGTCCGCTCATGGAACACTGAATTGGTTGCTATATGAATGGCTGCTTCGTTATCACAGTGCATGGTGATCGGCTTTGTTGATTCTATTCCAAGATCCTTGAGTAACATCTTCAGCCACATTAGCTCCGTCGTTAGCTTCCTCATAGCTCTATACTCGGATTCGGCACTTGAGAGTGAGACGACCTTTTGCTTCTTGCTCTTCCATGTGACCAGGTTCCCTCCAAGGAACGTGCAATAGCCTGTGGTTGAGCGTCGGTCCCCACGATCTCCGGCATAGTCAGCGTCGCAGTAGCCTACCAACTCGGTGCTCTTGTTGCGTCCCATCCATATGCCTTGGCCGGGTGAGCCCTTGATGTACTTGAGGATCCGTGTCAGCATGTTCCAATGGTGCACGGTGGGGTTCTTCATATGCTGGCTTACCTGGTTCACGGCAAAGCAAATGTCAGGCCGTGTGATAGTTAAATAAATGAGCTTACCGACTAGCCGCCGGTAGAGGCTAACGTCCTCGAATGGAGCAGTGTCAAGCTCCCCCTGTCCTCCATCCTTGTAATTCTCTTCTAGGGGCGTTGTTACTGCCTTAGCTCCTAGTTTTCCTGTTTCACTCAATAAGTCTAGTGCATACTTTCTTTGAGATAACAATAACCCTTCATTTGATCTATAAACTTCTATCCCAAGAAAGTATTTCAACTCTCCAAGATCTTTAATATCAAAAACTGATTTCAAGAATGTTTTAGAGTCTTGAATACCTACCGAGTCACTTCCAGTGATGATGATATCATCAACATACACTAGAATGACTACTATACCTTTGGCGCTTGGTAAGGTGAACAAGGTGTGGTCAGCTTCGGATTTGCGAAAGCCTTTGTCAAGAAGTGTGGTGCTAAGCTTGTGATACCAAGCCCTTGGTGACTGCTTCAAGCCATAGATAGCTTTGTTGAGTTTCAAGACCTTTCCCGGACCAATAGTATCCTCCAAACCCGGTGGTGGTCGCATATACACTTCATCCTCCAGTTCTCCTTGCAAGAAGGCGTTCTTCACGTCCATTTGCCAAAGTTCCCAGTCGAGGTTGGTGGCGAGAGAGAGTACAACTCGAACCGTGTGAAGCTTAGCCACCGGAGCAAACGTATCAAGATAGTCCTCCCCATACGTTTGCGTGAAACCTCGTGCGACTAGGCGGGCTTTGTGGCGTTCAATCTCCCCATTGCTCTTATATTTGATTGTGAAGATATACCGAGAGGTGACAGCCTTCTTGCCCTTGGGTAAGTCAGCCTCGTCCCATGTATGATTTTGCACCATGGCCGTATTCTCGGCATCCACTGCATCTCTCCATACTTTGTGCTGCTTAGCCTCATCATAGGTCTTGGGGATCCAATCCTCATCAATATGGCCAAGAAACACTTGATGCTCTATCGGAAAATGAGCCAAGGTGCACACGGCCTGAATCGGATGAGCAACGGCCATGTTGTTGTAGTACACACGGGTGTTCTTCCAATGACTAGGAGGATACTTGATACGTTGGCTGCGCCAAAGAGGAACCATAGCCCCAGCTTCGGAGTTGGCTCGTCCTGGAGTAATGATCTCCTCAAGCTGTTCAGCCGTCCCCTCGGTTGTTTCGGCCGTGTTGTCCGCGAGTGACTCGGGTGCTTCCTCATGCTGCTCAGTATGGTCATCGGCATGTGTAGCAGGCTCAGGCTCAGTAGATGGCTCAGGTTGTTCTGGTGATGCTGGTCTGGCTGACTCAGTAGTGATCCGATCGTTTTCAAGACCTAGTCGCTCAAGGATTACTCGGAGGTTGCACGTCCGATCAGATGGTGAATCAGAGAGGTTACGGAGCTCATCCCAATTCTTCTCATCGTAAAAAACCTTGTGTCTCCATGAACTTGACATCACGAGATACTAGAACCCTCCTTGTTGTAGGGTCATAGCACTTATACCCCTTTTGTGTGGTAGAGTAGCCAAGAAACATAGCCTTTGTACTCTTTGCATCAAGCTTGTCTCTTAGCTCACCTGGTCGCAACACATAGCACACACAACCAAACACTCGTAAGTGATCAAATGTAGGTTTGTCATTCGTTAATACCTCAAATGGAGACACATCCTTTAGGATCTTTGTTGGTGTGCGGTTAATAAGATAACAAGCGGCTAGCACAGCATCTCCCCAAAACCTCTTTGGAACCCTTGTGTGAAACATCATAGACCTTGCTACTTCCATGAGATGCCTATTCTTTCTCTCAGCCACTCCATTTTGTTGTGGTGTGTAAGGACAGCTAGTTTGATGAAGAATTCCATGTTTGGCTAGATATTGTTTAAAGGCATGGCTTGTGTACTCTCCACCATTATCTGATCTCAAAATTTTAATCTTGGCATGAAAGTGGTTAGTGACATAATTTTGAAAATTAGTAAAGGCCTCAAGGACTCTATCCTTAGAGGGAAGCAAAGTTATCCAAGTATATTTTGATTTTTCATCAATAAAAGTCACAAAATACTTTTGATTATCTCTAGATAAGTAAGGAGATGTCCAAACATCAGAATGAATTAAATCAAAACATTTTTCATAAATAGTAATAGATTTAGGGAAAACAGCCTTGCAATGTTTACCAAGAATACAAGCCTCACACTCATCATTTTGAAAAGAAACATTAGGAAATATTAAGGATAAAGCTCTTGTGTGAGGATGTCCTAGCCTAGCATGTAAAATAGAATCACTAGGTTTCATAATAACCGAATTAAAACAAGATGCATTAGAAGATAAGTTCAAGTCCTCAAGCACATAGAGGTCATCCTTGGATCCTCCTTGACCAAGAACCTTACTTGTCTCAATATCCTGAAAATGAACATTGTTAGGACCAAATATAGCATAACAATTTAAATCAGTAGTGGCTCTCTTAACTGATAGCAAGTTAGAAGTAAAGTTTGGCATATAAAATGCCTTAGTCTCCTTATCAAATAGTTTCAAGTTTCCTATGCCTTTAACTGGTACTTTCTCACCATTTGCTATTATTACATTACCATTAGCAGGTTTAATATCACTAATTAGCCTAGAATCACTAATCATGTGATGGGATGCACCAGAATCAACTATGAGGGGTTTAATTTTGTTTGAGGCAAGAAACGCCTTACCGGTGGCCTCTTTGATGGCTTTGATGAGCGCATCAAGGTCGGACCGTCTTACCAGCTCGGACGATGCTGCAGCAAGAGCAGTTCCACTGGTCACTTGTTGAGGCTGCTCAGAGATTGACTCCCCCATGGCTACTGCTTGATGAGCTCTCGGTGGTCCTCCGCGGTTTGGTCGTCCACCTCGGATGGTACCCGGCGGTGGTGCTAGATGAGGGTGTAGAATCCAGCAGCGGCTCTTGAAGTGACCAAGCTTCTTACAATGCTCACAAAATGGCGGGTTGTTCTTGTCCTCCGGCTTGTAGTAGCCCTTGTTTGCTGATGCCATCTCAGCTTTGTTAGCGGTCACAAGTTCTCCCTTGCCGCCAAACAATCCCATGGAGCCATGCTCCTTTTGAATTTGGTTACAGACATCATCAAGGCTAGGGAGCTTGTCCGACCGTAGAATATGCTTGATAAGGTCATTGTAGGAGGGGTTCAAGGTCAAGAGAAGGCCGAACACCTTATCTTGTTCACGCCTCTCATTCAGAATGGCCGGATCTATAGTCGCCGGCCGGAGCATCTCTAGTTCAGCCCAAAGGGACCTAAACTTCCCAAAGTGCTTGGTGAACTCCATGTCTTCTTGGTTGAGGTTGTTGATGGCCCTCTTAATCTCAAAAATTCGGTTTACATTTGTAACATTCCCAAAAACATTCTTGAGAGTGTCCCACAAGTCTTTTGCTGTCTCGCAATAAGAGTAAGCTTCAAGTATAGGTGCATCTAGGGAGTTTTGAATGATAGCTAGGACTCCCTGATCTTCTTGAAACCACTTGTTCTTCTCATCGACAAGATCCTTGCCGTCTTTGGTGGTCTCGCCACTAGGAGCTTCGCTTGTCTCAACATGGGACCAAAGTCCTCGGCCGCATAGGGCTGTCTTTGTGGTTCTAGCCCACAGTAAGTAATTCTCTCCCTTGAGAGTAACTGGAACAATGAGAGTTTTGGTAGTTTCCATGGAAAAGGATGAAGAGACCGTTGGTTAAAGCTATTGTCCAACGGTTAAAGAAAGAAGATTCAAGAACAAGAAATTTCAAGAACAAGAAAGAGAATGCGGAAGGGAGTGGTGGAGATTTGAGGCAAGAACAGAATCAAATCTGCTCTGATACCATGTAAGTTTGAGAGTAGAGTAATCAAGAGATTATGGAAGAGAGTATGAAAGAGAGTGAAATCGTGTAAAGAGTGAGGAGAGTGAACGATTGAGAGAGAGAGTGTTGGAGAAAGAGAATAAACTCTTTTCTTGCTTCTATTAGTATGATACTTACAAACTATTTAAAGACATATACAAATAGGATATTCTCTTAGGATCCTATGCACACTAATATGAGGAGAAAGCGACATCTCCTTATTCTAACATGTGATCTCCTCTTCTCTCTTGCAACTTGCTCCAACGGCTACAAAGGAAGGATCGAGATGAATGGCGACCGTTGGAGGATCTCTTTGGTGGATTGGGCTCATGAAGACTTCTATTTGAGGATGGCCCGTTGGTTGGTCGTACGGACGTCCGTACGGTCGTACGGACAAGTGTGTGTGCCGGTTCATAGAAAACATTGCTTAGAAGCTGTAAACAGCTATGTTAGTGTTTCTGGGGTTAAAATGTGTCTTAATCCAATGCAAATGACTAATTATAAGAGATTCAGATTGATGTGGAGAGTTTAAAAGCCACTTATACCCATTTTGTCCCAAAACAGGCTAAAACCAAGAAAACATTGCCCAGAAGCTGTAAACAGCTTTGTTAGTGTTTCTAGGGTTAAAATGTGTCTTAATCCAATGCAACTGACTAATTATAAGAGTTTGAGATGGATGTGGAGAATTTAAAAGCCTCTTATACACATTTTGTTCCAAAACAGGCTAAAACCAAGAAAACATTGCTTAGAAGCACTAAACAGCTTTGTTAGTGTTTCTGGGGTTAAAATGTGTCTTAATCCAATACAACTAACTAATTATAAGAGTTTGAGATAGATGTGGATAGTTTAAACGCCACTTATAAACATTTTGTCCCAAAAGAGGCTAAAACCAAGAAAACATTGCTTAGAAGCTGTAAACAGCTATGTTAGTATTTCTGGGGTTAAAATGTGTCTTAATCAAATGCAAATGACTAATTATAAGAGTTTGAGATTGATGTGGAGAGTTTACAAGCCACTTTTACCCATTTTGTCCCAAAACAGGCTAAAACCAAGAAAACATTGCCTAGAAGCACTAAACAGCTTTGTTAGTGCTTCTGGGGTTAAAATGTGTGTTTATCCAAAGCAACTGACTAATTATATGAGTTTGAGATGGATGTGGAGAGTTTCAAAGCCACTTATACCCATTTTGTCCCAAAGCAGGTTAAAACCAAGAAAACATTGCTTAGAAGCACTAAACAGCTTTGTTAGTGTTTCTGGGGTTAAAATGTGTCTTAATCCAATGCAACTTACTAATTATAAGAGTTTGAGATAGATGTGGAGAGTTTAAAAGCCACTTATACCCATTTTGTCCCAAAACAGGCTAAAACCAAGAAAACATTGCTTAGAAGCTCTAAACAGCTTTGTTAGTGTTTCTCGGGTTAAAATGTGTCTTAATCCAAAGCAACTGACTAAATATATCAATTTGAGATGGATGTGGAGAGTTTAAAAGCCACTTATACCCATTTTGTCCCAAAATAGGTTAAAACCAAGAAAACATTGCTTAGAAGCACTAAACAGCTTTGTTAGTGTTTCTGGGGTTAAAATGTGTCTTAATCCAATGCAACTAACTAATTATAAGAGTTTGAGATAGATGTGGATAGTTTAAAAGCCACTTATACACATTTTGTCCCAAAACAGGCTAAAACCAAGAAAACATTGCTTAGAAGCTGTAAACAGCTATGTTAGTTTTTCTGGGGTTAAAATGTGTCTTAATCCAATGCAAATGACTAATTATAAGAGTTTGATATTGATGTGGAGAGTTTAAAACCCACTTATACCCATTTTGTCCCAAAACTGGCTAAAACCAAGAAAACATTGCCTAGAAGCTATAAACAGCTTTGTTAGGGTTTCTGGGGTTAAAATGTGTCTTAATCCAATGCAGCTGACTAGTTATAAGAGTTTGAGATGGATGTGGAGAGTTTAAAAGCCACTTATACCCATTTTGTACCAAAACAGGCTAAAACCAAGAAAACATTACTTAGAAGAACTAAACAGCTTTGTTAGTGTTTCTGGGGTTAAAATGTATCTTAATCCAATGCAACTAACTAATAATAAGAGTTTGAGATTATTGATCAAGAGAATAAGCCTAAGGCAGCCATGGCCGTCCGTACAATTATGGGGCCGTCCGTACAACCAAGCAATAAGGCCGAGTCATGTAAGTGTGTAAAGACAATGAGGAGGCCTGCTCTCCTTAGGCCCATGAGAAGGATCTAGAATGTCGCTTGTAGCCGTTAGAGAGGAGGAACAAGTGGAGTCACGGGTTATGTTGTGTTTAAGGAGACTAGGACGGGTCACTATCACCGTTGGGATTAGTTCTATCTCTCTCCTTGTCCCTATCACTTATACGATCGGTTGGTAGAGGGTGTAGCCCTAATTTTCCCTTGATATATATAGGCTTTAGCCTACATTGTAATATGTATTCTTATGGAACAATAACCTAGTCTTTTCTTCTTCCTCATTCTCTTTGTCTACCGATATCTCTCATCAATCTCTTGATTCTCTTCTTTATTCTACAAAGTCTAACATGGTATCAGAGCAAGTTCTTCGATTCTCTACAGTCTAATCTCATTCTCCTACTCATTTCTACACTCTAGTCTCCTTATCTTCGTTTCTTCTCACTCGCATCTCTTTTATTCTCCGGGTAAAAGCTTTACCCATCGGTCCATAGAAATCCGACCATGGAAAACGCCAAGCCCATTGTTTCACCGGTTGTCCTAAAGGGGACAAACTACTTGCTGTGGACAAGAACCACAAGAACCGCCCTTGGAGGTCGTGGCCTTTGGAGTCATGTCGAGTCCGACTATGTCCCAAAGAAAAACCCCAAAGGAGAGGACGCTTCCGAGGCGGAAGCGGAGGAAGAGAGCGAGAGGAAGGCCAAATGGTTCCAAGAAGACCAAGTTGTCCTATCTGTTCTCCAAAACTCTCTGGACACGCCTATCCTTGAGGCCTACTCATATTGCGAGACGGCCAAGGAACTGTGGGAAACACTTTAAGGCGTGTATGGTAATGTCTCTAACATGACTAGAGTCTTTGAGGTCAAGAAGGCCATAAATGATCTTAACCAAGATGATGTGGAGTTCACTAAGCATCTTGGTAAGTTCCGTGCACTATGGTCCGAGCTTGACATGTTGCGGCCAAGTACACTTGAGGCAAGTGTGCTAAACGAAAGAAAGGAGCAAGACAAAGTCTTCGGACTCCTACTTACCTTGAACCCGTCCTTCAACGACCTCTTGAAGCACATCCTAAGGGCAGAGAAGCTCCCCTCCTTTGAAGATATTTGCTCCCAAATTCAGAAAGAGCAAGGATCCCTTGATTTGTTTAGCGGTAAGGGGGAGCTTGCTTCGGCCAACAAAGGAATGTACAAGCAAGAGGAGAGGAAGTTGTTGGTGTGCGACCACTGCAAGAAGCGGGGTCATCTGAAAGACAAGTGCTGGGTTCTCCATCCTCATCTCAAGCCGGCCAAGTTCAAAGCCAACCTCTCAAAGGAAGCGGTTAGCGATAAAGGAGCCGGATCATCAAAGCAGGGAGATGAGGTGGCCATGACCGCAGCCTACGGAGATGTGGTGAGGAAGTCAGACCTTGAGGCTCTCATCCGCTCCATTGCTTCACTCAAGGAGTCTGGTATCTCTTTCTTTACTTCTAGGCCTAGCAAATCGCTTGTTATTGACTCGGGAGCCTCACATCATATGATTAGTAACCCTAGTTTAATTGACAACATAAAACCGGCCTTAGGAAATGTTGTTATTGCAAATGGAGAACAAATACCAGTAAAGGGAATAGGGGACTTGAAACTATTTGATAAAACCTCAAAAGCTTTCTTTATGCCTACCTTTACCTCCAATTTACTATCGGTTAAGAGGGCCACAAATGATTTGAATTGTTATGCAATCTTTGGTCCTAACAATGTTTATTTTCAGGATATTGAGACTGGAAAGGTTCTTGGAGAAGGGCAAGGGAGTGGAGATCTCTATGTCCTAGAGAAAACCGATCCAAATTTATCCTCTACTAAGTCTTGTTTTGTTGTTGATTCGAATATGGTGTGGCATGCTAGGCTAGGCCACCCACATTCACGTGCTTTAGGGTTGATGTTTCCTAATATTTCTTTTGATAATTCTACTTGTGAACCTTGTATTCTTGGAAAACATTGCAAGTCTATCTTTCCTAAGTCAACTACTATTTATGAGAATTGTTTTGATTTAGTTCACTCAGATGTTTGGACATCACCATGCCTATCTAGAGATAATAACAAGTATTTTGTGACTTTTATTGATGAAAAATCAAAATACACTTGGATTACCTTGTTGCCATCTAAAGATAGAGTATTTGATGCCTTTATCAATTTTCAAAATTATGTGACTAATCACTTCAATGCTAAACTTAAGGTACTTAGGTCTGATAATGGGGGGGAATACACAAGTTGCAAGTTCAAAGAACATCTCTCCAAGCATGGCATTCTCCATCAAACTAGTTGTCCCTACACGCCACAACAAAATGGTGTGGCCGAGAGGAAGAACCGGCACCTCATGGAAGTGGCGCGGGCAATCATGTTCCATTCGAGTGTTCCTAAACGATATTGGGGTGATGCCGTGATGACTGCATGCTACCTAATCAACCGAACACCAACTAGAGTTCTTCATGACTTATCTCCATTTGAAGTACTAAACAAATTTAAACCATCTCTTGATCACTTACGAGTTTTCGGCTGTGTTTGTTTTGTGTTAGTACCAGGAGAACAAAGGAGTAAGCTGGATGCCAAAAGTACAAAGTGTATGTTCATTGGCTACTCCACCACACAAAAGGGGTACAAATGTTATGATCCGGCCACAAGTCGACTATATGTCTCTCGAGATGTCCGGTTTCTAGAACATGTGGGCTACCATGACAAGAGGGATTGGAACAGCCTTAAAGATCTCTCTCACTCACCTAATGACCGAGCTTCGAGTCTACGGTTCCTTCTTGATCACCTTGGCAACCCATCTCCACCAACGGGTGCCGTGCGGCCAACACTAAGTCAAATTTCTACCGATGGTGGGTCTGACCAAGGAGATGCAAATGACAATGGTTCAGCCCAAGATGGTGAATCTCTCGAGTCTGGCCTACCCATAACCGGTGTTCCCGTCCCTGGCCCTACAACGGACACGCATGCTCCGGCGGTGGCCTCTACCGAGGAAAACACGGAGACGGCTCCTACGGACGGTACGTCCACCGTGTTGCCTAGCGTGGATCCACTTCCGGCACCAGTCCTGCGTCGGAGCACCAGACCTCGATCGGATCCCTCCACTTGGAAGAACAAGCGTGTCTATTACAACAGCCAAGCTGTCGCTCATCCCATTCAGTCCGTTTGTTCCCTTGAGCTGTTACCTGCTGATCACCAAGCTTTCTTCGGCCAAGTGGACGCCAATTGGATCCCGCAGACATATGATGAAGCCAAGGAACATCAAGTTTGGTTAGATGCGGTCAAGGATGAAACTGGCGCCATGATCCGGAATCATACGTGGGACGAATCGGATCTTCCTCAAGGCAAGCGGGCAGTTAGCTCCAAATGGGTGTTTACCATAAAGTATTTGAGCAATGGTGACATTGAACGGCATAAAGCCAGGTTAGTGGCCCGTGGCTTCACCCAAACCTATGGCGCGGACTACACGGACACCTTTGCACCCGTGGCCAAGCTCCATACGGTTCGGGTTGTGCTGTCTCTTGCTGTCAACCTCTCATGGGACTTATGGCAGATGGATGTGAAGAACGCCTTCCTTCAAGGTGAACTTGATGAAGAAGTGTACATGACGCCTCCTCCCGGCCTTGAAGACATGGTTACACCCGGAAAAGTCTTGAGGCTACGTAAGGCCATCTATGGCCTTAAGCAGTCCCCACGAGCGTGGTACCACAAACTAAGCTCCACTCTCAAGACTGATGGTTTTACGCGATCGGAGGCTGATCATACTCTCTTCACGCGTCGCACCTCTATTGGTTGGGTGGTGGTGCTCATATACGTCGACGACATCATCATGACTGGTGATGATAAGGCGGCCATTCAGGACACCAAGGACTCTCTCAAGTCGGTATTTGACATCAAGGACCTTGGGGAACTCAAATACTTTCTTGGTATTGAGATTTGTCGCTCACCGGAAGGACTCTTCCTCTCACAACGCAAGTATACTCTTGACTTGTTAGAGGAGACTGGCAAGCTTGATGAAGATTACCAGCTCAAGCGAAAGGGGGAGAGCTTACGGGCAAAAGAAGGCCGACCTAAGGAACCAATGGACGAGCCATTCTTAGACGTCACACGCTACCGCCGGCTTGTAGGTAAGCTGATATACCTTACTATCACACGACCTGACATATCTTATGCTGTGAATCAGGTTAGCCAACATATGAAGGCACCAAGCAAGTACCAATGGAGTCAAGTCGAAAGGATCCTAAGCTATCTCAAGGGCAGTCCGGGTCAAGGTATTTGGATGGGCAAGAATGACAACACCGAAATCGTTGGCTATTGTGATGCGGATTACAATGGCGACACGCTGGATAGGAGATCCACCACTGGGTACTGCACGTTTGTTGGAGGCAACTTGGTTACATGGAGGTCTAAGAAACAAAAGGTGGTTTCATGCTCTAGCGCCGAGGCCGAGTATAGAGCTATGAGGAAGCTCACTAACGAGATGACATGGCTGAAGGGCCTACTCAAGGACTTAGGCATCGAGACAAAGCAGCCCATGACCATGCACTGCGACAATGAAGCGGCCATCCACATTGCCACAAACTCAGTCTTTCATGAGAGGACCAAGCACATAGAAAGCGATTGCCACAAGGTGAGAGAGAAGATTGAAGAAGGAGTGGTGTTACCATGCCACACAAGGAGTCAAGATCAGCTAGCTGACATCTTCACCAAGTCTGCAAGCTCCAAGGTTTGTGATCACATCTACAGCAAACTTGGACTTGTAGACATTACACGGCCATGATCAAGCTTCCCTAATCCGTGGACAGCACACTCTTTTTCCCTTGACTTGGTTTTGTCCCATGAGGTTTTCTAAGTCAAGGTTTTTAATGAGGTGCTGCTTCACGGGTTCCAAGCTTAGCCATTTCACTCGGCTAAGCTTGAGGGGGAGTATTGATCAAGAGAATAAGCCTAAGGCAGCCATGGCCGTCCGTACAATTATGGGGCCGTCCGTACAACCAAGCAATAAGGCCGAGTCATGTAAGTGTGTAAAGACAATGAGGAGGCCTGCTCTCCTTAGGCCCATGAGAAGGATCTAGAATGTCGCTTGTAGCCGTTAGAGAGGAGGAACAAGTGGAGTCACGGGTTATGTTGTGTTTAAGGAGACTAGGACGGGTCACTATCACCGTTGGGATTAGTTCTATCTCTCTCCTTGTCCCTATCACTTATACGATCGGTTGGTAGAGGGTGTAGCCCTAATTTTCCCTTGATATATATAGGCTTTAGCCTACATTGTAATATGTATTCTTATGGAACAATAACCTAATCTTTTCTTCTTCCTCATTCTCTTTGTCTACCGATATCTCTCATCAATCTCTTGATTCTCTTCTTTATTCTACAAAGTCTAACAGAGATAGATGTGGAGAGTTTAAAAGCCACTTATACACATTTTGTCCCAAAACAGGCTAAAACCAAGAAAACATTGCTTAGAAGCTGTAAACAGCTATGTTAGTGTTTCTGGGGTTAAAATGTGTCTTAATCCAATGCAAATGACTAATTATAAGAGATTGAGATTGATGTGGAGAGTTTAAAAGCCACTTATACCCATTTTGTCCCAAAACAGGCTAAAACCAAGAAAACATTGCCTAGAAGCTGTAAACAGCTTTGTTAGTGTTTCTAGGGTTAAAATGTGTCTTAATCCAATGCAACTGACTAATTATAAGAGTTTGAGATGGATGTGGAGAGTTTAAAAGCCTCTTATACACATTTTGTTCCAAAACAGGCTAAAACCAAGAAAACATTGCTTAGAAGCACTAAACAGTTTTGTTAGTGTTTCTGGGGTTAAAATGTGTCTTAATCCAATACAACTAACTAATTATAAGAGTTTGAGATAGATGTGGATAGTTTAAAAGCCACTTATACACATTTTGTCCCAAAAGAGGCTAAAACCAAGAAAACATTGCTTAGAAGCTGTAAACAGCTATGTTAGTATTTCTGGGGTTAAAATGTGTCTTACTCAAATGCAAATGACTAATTATAAGAGTTTGAGATTGATGTGGAGAGTTTACAAGCCACTTATACCCATTTTGTCCCAAAAAAGGCTAAAACCAAGAAAACATTGCCTAGAAGCTATAAACAGCTTTGTTAGTGTTTCTGGGGTGAAAATGTGTCTTAATCCAATGCAGCTGACTAGTTATAAGAGTTTGAGATGGATGTGGAGAGTTTAAAAGCCACTTATACCCATTTTGTACCAAAACAGGCTAAAACCAAGAAAACATTGCTTAGAAGAACTAAACAGCTTTGTTAGTGTTTCTGGGGTTAAAATGTATCTTAATCCAATGCAACTAACTACTAATAAGAGTTTGAGATAGATGTGGAGAGTTTAAAAGCCACATATACCCATTTTGTCCCAAAACAGGCTAAAACGAAGAAAACATTTCTTAGAAGCTGTAAACAGCTATGTTAGTGTTTCTAGGGTTAAAATGTGTCTTAATCTAATGCAAATGACTAATTATAAGAGTTTGAGATTGATGTGGAGAGTTTAAAAGCCACTTATACACATTTTGTCCCAAAAGAGGCTAAAACCAAGAAAACATTGCTTAGAAGCTGTAAACAGCTATGTTAGTCTTTCTGGGTTAAAATGTGTCTTAATCAAATGCAAATGACTAATTATAAGAGTTTGAGATTGATGTGGAGAGTTTAAAAGCCACTTTTACCCATTTTGTCCCAAAACAGGCTAAAACCAAGAAAACATTGCCTAGAAGCACTAAACAGCTTTGTTAGTGTTTCTGGGGTTAAAATGTGTGTTTATCCAAAGCAACTGACTAATTATATGAGTTTGAGATGGATGTGGAGAGTTTCAAAGCCACTTATACCCATTTTGTCTCAAAGCAGGTTAAAACCAAGAAAACATTGCTTAGAAGCACTAAACAGCTTTGTTAGTGTTTCTGGGGTTAAAATATATCTTAATCCAATGCAACTAACTAATAATAAGAGTTTGAGATAGATGTAGAGAGTTTAAAAGCCACTTATACACATTTTGTCCCAAAACAGGCTAAAACCAAGAAAACATTGCTTAGAAGCTGTAAACAGCTATGTTAGTGTTTCTGGGGTTAAAATGTGTCTTAATCCAATGCAAGTGACTAATTATAAGAGATTGAGATTGATGTGGAGAGTTTAAAAGCCACTTATACCCATTTTGTCCCAAAACAGGCTAAAACCAAGAAAACATTGCCTAGAAGCTGTAAACAGCTTTGTTAGTGTTTCTAGGGTTAAAATGTGTCTTAATCCAATGCAACTGAATAATTATAAGAGTTTGAGATGGATGTGGAGAGTTTAAAAGCCTCTTATACACATTTTGTTCCAAAACAGGCTAAAACCAAGAAAACATTTCTTAGAAGCACTAAACAGCTTTGTTAGTGTTTCTGGGGTTAAAATGTGTCTTAATCCAATACAACTAACTAATTATAAGAGTTTGAGATAGATGTGGATAGTTTAAAAGCCACTTATACACATTTTGTCCCAAAAGAGGCTAAAACCAAGAAAACATTGCTTAGAAGCTGTAAACAGCTATGTTAGTATTTCTGGGGTTAAAATGTGTCTTAATCAAATGCAAATGACTAATTATAAGAGTTTGAGATTGATGTGGAGAGTTTACAATACACTTTTACCCATTTTGTCCCAAAACAGGCTAACACCAAGAAAACATTGCCTAGAAGCACTAAACAGCTTTGTTAGTGTTTCTGGGGTTAAAATGTGTGTTTATCCAAAGCAACTAACTAATAATAAGAGTTTGAGATGGATGTGGAGAGTTTAAAAGCCACATATACCCATTTTGTCCCAAAACAGGCTAAAACCAAGAAAACATTTCTTAGAAGCTGTAAACAGCTATGTTAGTGTTTCTAGGGTTAAAATGTGTCTTAATCCAATGCAAATGACTAATTATAAGAGTTTGAGATTGATGTGGAGAGTTTAAAAGCCACTTATACACATTTTGTCCCAAAAGAGGCTAAAACCAAGAAAACATTGCTTAGAAGCACTAAACAGCTTTGTTAGTGTTTCTGGGGTTAAAATGTGTCTTAATCCAATGCAACTTACTAATTATAAGAGTTTGAGATAGATTTGGAGAGTTTAAAAGCCACATATACCCATTTTGTCCCAAAACAGGCTAAAACCAAGAAAACATTTCTTAGAAGCTGTAAACAGCTATGTTAGTGTTTCTAGGGTTAAAATGTGTCTTAATCCAATGCAAATGACTAATTATAAGCGTTTGAGATTGATGTGGAGAGTTTAAAAGCCACTTATACACATTTTGTCCCAAAAGAGGCTAAAACCAAGAAAACATTGCTTAGAAGCTGTAAACAGCTATGTTAATCTTTCTGGGGTTAAAATGTGTCTTAATCAAATGCAAATGACTAATTATAAGAGTTTGAGATTGATGTGGAAAGTTTAAAAGCCACTTTTACCCATTTTTTCCCAAAACAGGTTAAAACCAAGAAAACATTGCTTAGAAGCACTAAACAGCTTTGTTAGTGTTTCTGGGGTTAAAATGTGTCTTAATCCAATGCAACTTACTAATTATAAGAGTTTGAGATAGATGTGGAGAGTTTAAAAGCCACTTATACCCATTTTGTCCCAAAACAGGCTAAAACCAAGAAAACATTGCTTAGAAGCTCTAAACAGCTTTGTTAGTGTTTCTGGGGTTAAAATGTGTCTTAATCCAATACAACTAACTAATTATAAGAGTTTGAGATAGATGTGGATAGTTTAAAAGCCACTTATACACATTTTGTCCCAAAAGAGGCTAAAACCAAGAAAACATTGCTTAGAAGCTGTAAACAGCTATGTTAGTGTTTCTGGGGTTAAAATGTGTCTTAATCCAATGCAAATGACTAATTATAAGAGTTTGAGATTGATGTGTAGAGTTTAAAAGCCACTTATACCCATTTTGTCCCAAAACAGGCTAAAACCAAGAAAACATTGCCTAGAAGCTATAAACAGCTTTGTTAGGGTTTCTGGGGTTAAAATGTGTCTTAATCCAATGCAGCTGACTAGTTATAAGAGTTTGAGATGGATGTGGAGAGTTTAAAAGCCACTTATACCCATTTTGTACCAAAACAGGTTAAAACCAAGAAAACATTTCTTAAAAGAACTAAACAGCTTTGTTAGTGTTTCTGGGGTTAAAATGTGTCTTAGTCCAATGCAGCTGACTAGTTATAAGAGTTTGAGATGGATGTGGAGAGTTTAAAAGCCACTTATACCCATTTTGTACCAAAACAGGCTAAAACCAAGAAAACATTGCTTAGAAGAACTAAACAGCTTTGTTAGTGTTTCTGGGGTTAAAATGTATCTTAATCCAATGCAACTAACTAATAATAAGAGTTGGAGATAGATGAGGAGAGTTTAAAAGCCACATATACCCATTTTGTCCCAAAACAGGCTAAAACCAAGAAAACATTTCTTAGAAGCTGTAAACAGCTATGTTAGTGTTTCTAGGGTTAAAATGTGTCTTAATCCAATGCAAATGACTAATTATAAGAGTTTGAGATTGATGTGGAGAGTTTAAAAGCCACTTATACCCAATTTGTCCCAAAACAGGCTAAAATCAAGAAAACATTGCCTAGAAGCTATAAACAGCTTTGTTAGTGTTTCTGGGGTTAAATGTGTCTTAATCCAATGCAGCTGACTAGTTATAAGAGTTTGAGATGGATGTGGAGAGTTTAAAAGCCACTTAATACCCATTTTGTACCAAAACAGGCTAAAACCAAGAAAACACTGCTTAGAAGAACTAAACAGCTTTGTTAGTGTTTCTGGGGTTAAAATGTGTCTTAATCCAATACAACTAACTAATTATAAGAGTTTGAGATAGATGTGGATAGTTTAAAAGCCACTTATACACATTTTGTCCCAAAAGAGGCTAAAACCAAGAAAACATTGCTTAGAAGCTCTAAACAGCTATGTTAGTATTTCTGGGGTTAAAATGTGTCTTAATCAAATGCAAATGACTAATTATAAGAGTTTGAGATTGATGTGGAGAGTTTACAAGCCACTTTTACCCATTTTGTCCCACAACAGGCTAAAACCAAGAAAACATTGCCTAGAAGCACTAAACAGCTTTGTTAGTGTTTCTAGGGTTAAAATGTGTGTTTATTCAAAGCAACTGACTAATTATATGAGTTTGAGATGGATGTGGAGAGTTTCAAAGCCACTTATACCCATTTTGTCCCAAAGCAGGTTAAAACCAAGAAAACATTGCTTAGAAGCACTAAACAGCTTTGTTAGTGTTTCTGGGGTTAAAATGTGTCTTAATCCAATGCAACTTACTAATTATAAGAGTTTGAGATAGATGTGGAGAGTTTAAAAGCCACTTATACCCATTTTGTCCCAAAACAGGCTAAAACCAAGAAAACATTGCTTAGAAGCTCTAAACAGCTTTGTTAGTGTTTCTGGGGTTAAAATGTGTCTTAATCCAAAGCAACTGACTAAATATATGAATTTGAGATGGATGTGGAGAGTTTAAAAGCCACTTATACCCATTTTGTCCCAAAACAGGTTAAAACCAAGAAAACATTGCTTAGAAGCACTAAATAGCTTTGTTAGTGTTTCTGGGGTTAAAATGTGTCTTAATCCAATGCAACTAACTAATTATAAGAGTTTGAGATAGATGTGGATAGTTTAAAAGCCACTTATACACATTTTGTCCCAAAACAGGCTAAAACCAAGAAAACATTGCTTAGAAGCTGTAAACAGCTATGTTAGTGTTTCTGGGGTTAAAATGTGTCTTAATCCAATGCAAATGACTAATTATAAGAGTTTGAGATTGATGTGTAGAGTTTAAAAGCCACTTATACCCATTTTGTCCCAAAACAGGCTAAAACCAAGAAAACATTGCCTAGAAGCTATAAACAGCTTTGTTAGGGTTTCTGGGGTTAAAATGTGTCTTAATCCAATGCAGCTGACTAGTTATAAGAGTTTGAGATGGATGTGGAGAGTTTAAAAGCCACTTATACCCATTTTGTACCAAAACAGGTTAAAACCAAGAAAACATTTCTTAAAAGAACTAAACAGCTTTGTTAGTGTTTCTGGGGTTAAAATGTATCTTAATCCAATGCAACTAACTAATAATAAGAGTTTGAGATAGATGTGGAGAGTTTAAAAGCCACTTATACACATTTTGTCCCAAAACAGGCTAAAACCAAGAAAACATTGCTTAAAAGCTGTAAACAGCTATGTTAGTGTTTCTGGGGTTAAATTGTGTCTTAATCCAATGCAAATGACTAATTATAAGAGATTGAGATTGATGTGGAGAGTTTAAAAGCCACTTATACCCATTTTGTCCCAAAACAGGCTAAAACCAAGAAAACATTGCCTAGAAGCTGTAAACAGCTTTGTTAGTGTTTCTAGGGTTAAAATGTGTCTTAATCCAATGCAACTGACTAATTATAAGAGTTTGAGATGGATGTGGAGAGTTTAAAAGCCTCTTATACACATTTTGTTCCAAAACAGGCTAAAACCAAGAAAACATTTCTTAGAAGCACTAAACAGCTTTGTTAGTGTTTCTGGGGTTAAAATGTGTCTTAATCCAATACAACTAACTAATTATAAGAGTTTGAGATAGATGTGGATAGTTTAAAAGCCACTTATACACATTTTGTCCCAAAAGAGGCTAAAACCAAGAAAACATTGCTTAGAAGCTGTAAACAGCTATGTTAGTATTTCTGGGGTTAAAATGTGTCTTAATCAAATGCAAATGACTAATTATAAGAGTTTGAGATTGATGTGGAGAGTTTACAAGCCACTTTTACCCATTTTGTCCCAAAACAGGCTAAAACCAAGAAAACATTGCCTAGAAGCACTAAACAGCTTTCTTAGTGTTTCTGGGGTTAAAATGTGTGTTTATCCAAAGCAACTAACTAATAATAAGAGTTTGAGATAGATGTGGAGAGTTTAAAAGCCACATATACCCATTTTGTCCCAAAACAGGCTAAAACCAAGAAAACATTTCTTAGAAGCTGTAAACAGCTATGTTAGTGTTTCTAGGGTTAAAATGTGTCTTAATCCAATGCAAATGACTAATTATAAGAGTTTGAGATTGATGTGGAGAGTTTAAAAGCCACTTATACACATTTTGTCCCAAAAGAGGCTAAAACCAAGAAAACATTGCTTAGAAGCACTAAACAGCTTTGTTAGTGTTTCTGGGGTTAAAATGTGTCTTAATCCAATGCAACTTACTAATTATAAGAGTTTGAGATAGATTTGGAGAGTTTAAAAGCCACTTATACCCATTTTGTCCCAAAACAGGCTAAAACCAAGAAAACATTGCTTAGAAGCTCTAAACAGCTTTGTTAGTGTTTCTGGGGTTAAAATGTGTCTTAATCCAAAGAAACTGACTAAATATATGAGTTTGAGATGGATGTGGAGAGTTTAAAAGCCACTTAAACCCATTTTGTCCCAAAACAGGTTAAAACCAAGAAAACATTGCTTAGAAGCACTAAACAGCTTTGTTAGTGTTTCTGGGGTTAAAATGTGTCTTAATCCAATGCAACTAACTAATTGTAAGAGTTTGAGATAGATGTGGATAGTTTAAAAGCCACTTATACACATTTTGTCCCCAAACAGGCTAAAACCAAGAAAACATTGCTTAGAAGCTGTAAACAGCTATGTTAGTATTTCTGGGGTTAAAATGTGTCTTAATCAAATGAAAATGACTAATTATAAGAGTTTGAGATTGATGTGGAGAGTTTACAAGCCACTTATACACATTTTGTCCCAAAAGAGGCTAAAACCAAGAAAACATTGCTTAGAAGCTGTAAACAGCTATGTTAATATTTATGGGGTTAAAATGTGTCTTAATCAAATGCAAATGACTAATTATAAGAGTTTGAGATTGATGTGGATAGTTTAAAAGCCACTTATACACATTTTGTCCCAAAACAGGCTAAAACCAAGAAAACATTTCTTAGAAGCTGTAAACAGCTATGTTAGTGTTTCTAGGGTTAAAATGTGTCTTAATCCAATGCAAATGACTAATTATAAGAGTTTGAGATTGATGTGGAGAGTTTAAAAGCCACTTATACCCAATTTGTCCCAAAACAGGCTAAAATAAAGAAAACATTGCCTAGAAGCTATAAACAATTTTGTTAGTGTTTCTGGGGTTAAAATGTGTCTTAATCCAATGCAGCTGACTAGTTATAAGAGTTTGAGATGGATGTGGAGAGTTTAAAAGCAACTAACTAATAATAAGAGTTTGAGATAGATGTGGAGAGTTTAAAAGCCACATATACCCATTTTGTCCCAAAACAAGCTAAAACCAAGAAAACATTTCTTAGAAGCTGTAAACAGCTATGTTAGTGTTTCTAGGGTTAAAATGTGTCTTAATCCAATGCAAATGACTAATTATAAGAGTTTGAGATTGATGTGGAGAGTTTAAAAGCCACTTATACACATTTTGTCCCAAAAGAGGCTAAAACCAAGAAAACATTGCTTAGAAGCTGTAAAAAGCTATGTTAGTCTTTCTAGGGTTAAAATATGTCTTAATCAAAGGCAAATGACTAATTATAAGAGTTTGAGATTGATGTGGAAAGTTTAAAAGCCACTTTTACCCATTTTTTCCCAAAACAGGCTAAAACCAAGAAAACATTGCCTAGAAGCACTAAACAGCTTTGTTAGTGTTTCTGGGGTTAAAATGTGTGTTTATCCAAAGCAACTGACTAATTATATGAGTTTGAGATGGATGTGGAGAGTTTCAAAGTCACTTATACCCATTTTGTCTCAAAGCAGGTTAAAACCAAGAAAACATTGCTTAGAAGCACTAAACAGCTTTGTTAGTGTTTCTGGGGTTAAAATGTGTCTTAATCCAATGCAACTTACTAATTATAAGAGTTTGAGATAGATGTGGAGAGTTTAAAAGCCACTTATACCCATTTTGTCCCAAAACAGGCTAAACCCAAGAAAACATTGCTTAGAAGCTCTAAACAGCTTTGTTAGTGTTTCTGGGGTTAAAATGTGTCTTAATCCAAAGCAACTGACTAAATATATGAGTTTGAGATGGATGTGGAGAGTTTAAAAGCCACTTAAACCCATTTTGTCCCAAAACAGGTTAAAACCAAGAAAACATTGCTTAGAAGCACTAAACAGCTTTGTTAGTGTTTCTGGGGTTAAAATGTGTCTTAATCCAATGCAACTAACTAATTGTAAGAGTTTGAGATAGATGTGGATAGTTTAAAAGCCACTTATACACATTTTGTCCCAAAACAGGCTAAAACCAAGAAAACATTGCTTAGAAGCTGTAAACAGCTATGTTAGTGTTTATGGGGTTAAAATGTGTCTTAATTCAATGCAAATGACTAATTATAAGAGTTTGAGATAGATGTGGAGAGTTTAAAAGTCACTTATACCCATTTTGTCCCAAAACAGGCTAAAACCAAGAAAACATTGCCTAGAAGCTATAAACAGCTTTGTTAGTGTTTCTGGGGTTAAAATGTGTCTTAATCCAATGCAGCTGACTAGTTTTAAGAGTTTGAGATGGATGTGGAGAGTTTAAAAGCCACTTATACCCATTTTGTACCAAAACAGGCTAAAACCAAGAAAACATTGCTTAGAAGAACTAAACAGCTTTGTTAGTGTTTCTGGGGTTAAAATGTATCTTAATCCAATGCAACTAACTAATAATAAGAGTTTGAGATAGATGAGGAGAGTTTAAAAGCCACATATACCCATTTTGTCCCAAAACAGGCTAAAACCAAGAAAACATTTCTTAGAAGCTGTAAACAGCTATGTTAGTGTTTCTAGGGTTAAAATGTGTCTTAATCCAATGCAAATGACTAATTATAAGAGTTTGAGATTGATGTGGAGAGTTTAAAAGCCACTTATACACATTTTGTCCCAAAAGAGGCTAAAACCAAGAAAACATTGCTTAGAAGCACTAAACAGCTTTGTTAGTGTTTCTGGGGTTAAAATGTGTCTTAATCCAATGCAACTTACTAATTATAAGAGTTTGAGATAGATGTGGAGAGTTTAAAAGCCACTTATACCCATTTTGTCCCAAAACAGGCTAAAACCAAGAAAACATTGCTTAGAAGCTCTAAACAGCTTTGTTAGTGTTTCTGGGGTTAAAATGTGTCTTAATCCAAAGAAACTGACTAAATATATGAGTTTGAGATGGATGTGGAGAGTTTAAAAGCCACTTAAACCCATTTTGTCCCAAAACAGGTTAAAACCAAGAAAACATTGCTTAGAAGCACTAAACAGCTTTGTTAGTGTTTCTGGGGTTAAAATGTGTCTTAATCCAATGCAACTAACTAATTGTAAGAGTTTGAGATATATGTGGATAGTTTAAAAGCCACTTATACACATTTTGTCCCCAAACAGGCTAAAACCAAGAAAACATTGCTTAGAAGCTGTAAACAGCTATGTTAGTATTTCTGGGGTTAAAATGTGTCTTAATCAAATGCAAATGACTAATTATAAGAGTTTGAGATTGTTGTGGAGAGTTTACAAGCCACTTTTACCCATTTTGTCCCAAAACAGGCTAAAACCAACAAAACATTGCCTAGAAGCACTAAACAGCTTTGTTAGTGTTTCTGGGGTTAAAATGTGTGTTTATCCAAAGCAACTGACTAATTATATGAGTTTGAGATGGATGTGGAGAGTTTCAAAGCCACTTATACCCATTTTGTCCCAAAGCAGGTTAAAACCAAGAAAACATTGCTTAGAAGCACTAAACAGCTTTGTTAGTGTTTCTGGGGTTAAAATGTGTCTTAATCCAATGCAACTTACTAATTATAAGAGTTTGAGATAGATGTGGAGAGTTTAAAAGCCACTTATACCCATTTTGTCCCAAAACAGGCTAAAACCAAGAAAACATTGCTTAGAAGCTCTAAACAGCTTTGTTAGTGTTTCTGGGGTTAAAATGTGTCTTAATCCAAAGCAACTGACTAAATATATGAGTTTGAGATGGATGTGGAGAGTTTAAAAGCCACTTAAACCTATTTTGTCCCAAAACAGGTTAAAACCAAGAAAACATTGCTTAGAAGCACTAAACAGCTTTGTTAGTGTTTCTGGGGTTAAAATGTGTCTTAATCCAATGCAACTAACTAATTGTAAGAGTTTGAGATAGATGTGGATAGTTTAAAAGCCACTTATACACATTTTGTCCCAAAACAGGCTAAAACCAAGAAAACATTGCTTAGAAGCTGTAAACAGCTATGTTAGTGTTTCTGGGGTTAAAATGTGTCTTAATCCAATGCAAATGACTAATTGTAAGAGTTTGTGATAGATGTGGAGAGTTTAAAAGCCACTTATACCCATTTTGTCCCAAAACAGGCTAAAACCAAGAAAACATGGCCTAGAAGCTATAAACAGCTTTGTTAGTGTTTCTGGGGTTAAAATGTGTCTTAATCCAATGCAGCTGACTAGTTATAAGAGTTTGAGATGGATGTGGAGAGTTTAAAAGCCACTTATACCCATTTTGTACCAAAACAGGCTAAAACCAAGAAAACATTGCTTAGAAGTACTAAACAGCTTTGTTAGTGTTTCTGGGGTTAAAATGTGTCTTAATCCAATGCAACTAACTAATTATAAGAGTTTGAGATAGATGTGGATAGTTTAAAAGCCACTTATACACATTTTGTCCCAAAAGAGGCTAAAACCAAGAAAACATTGCTTAGAAGCTGTAAACAGCTATGTTAATATTTATGGGGTTAAAATGTGTCTTAATCAAATGCAAATGACTAATTATAAGAGTTTGAGATTGATGTGGATAGTTTAAAAGCCACTTATACACATTTTGTCCCAAAACAGGCTAAAACAAAGAAAACATTTCTTAGAAGCTGTAAACAGCTATGTTAGTGTTTCTAGGGTTAAAATGTGTCTTAATCCAATGCAAATGACTAATTATAAGAGTTTGAGATTGATGTGGAGAGTTTAAAAGCCACTTAAACCCATTTTGTCCCAAAACAGGTTAAAACCAAGAAAACATTGCTTAGAAGCACTAAACAGCTTTGTTAGTGTTTCTGGGGTTAAAATGTGTCTTAATCCAATGCAACTAACTAATTGTAAGAGTTTGAGATAGATGTGGATAGTTTAAAAGCCACTTATACACATTTTGTCCCAAAACAGGCTAAAACCAAGAAAACATTGCTTAGAAGCTGTAAACAGCTATGTTAGTGTTTATGGGGTTAAAATGTGTCTTAATTCAATGCAAATGACTAATTATAAGAGTTTGAGATAGATGTGGAGAGTTTAAAAGTCACTTATACCCATTTTGTCCCAAAACAGGCTAAAACCAAGAAAACATTGCCTAGAAGCTATAAACAGCTTTGTTAGTGTTTCTGGGGTTAAAATGTGTCTTAATCCAATGCAGCTGACTAGTTTTAAGAGTTTGAGATGGATGTGGAGAGTTTAAAAGCCACTTATACCCATTTTGTACCAAAACAGGCTAAAACCAAGAAAACATTGCTTAGAAGAACTAAACAGCTTTGTTAGTGTTTCTGGGGTTAAAATGTATCTTAATCCAATGCAACTAACTAATAATAAGAGTTTGAGATAGATGAGGAGAGTTTAAAAGCCACATATACCCATTTTGTCCCAAAACAGGCTAAAACCAAGAAAACATTTCTTAGAAGCTGTAAACAGCTATGTTAGTGTTTCTAGGGTTAAAATGTGTCTTAATCCAATGCAAATGACTAATTATAAGAGTTTGAGATTGATGTGGAGAGTTTAAAAGCCACTTATACACATTTTGTCCCAAAAGAGGCTAAAACCAAGAAAACATTGCTTAGAAGCACTAAACAGCTTTGTTAGTGTTTCTGGGGTTAAAATGTGTCTTAATCCAATGCAACTTACTAATTATAAGAGTTTGAGATAGATGTGGAGAGTTTAAAAGCCACTTATACCCATTTTGTCCCAAAACAGGCTAAAACCAAGAAAACATTGCTTAGAAGCTCTAAACAGCTTTGTTAGTGTTTCTGGGGTTAAAATGTGTCTTAATCCAAAGAAACTGACTAAATATATGAGTTTGAGATGGATGTGGAGAGTTTAAAAGCCACTTAAACCCATTTTGTCCCAAAACAGGTTAAAACCAAGAAAACATTGCTTAGAAGCACTAAACAGCTTTGTTAGTGTTTCTGGGGTTAAAATGTGTCTTAATCCAATGCAACTAACTAATTGTAAGAGTTTGAGATATATGTGGATAGTTTAAAAGCCACTTATACACATTTTGTCCCCAAACAGGCTAAAACCAAGAAAACATTGCTTAGAAGCTGTAAACAGCTATGTTAGTATTTCTGGGGTTAAAATGTGTCTTAATCAAATGCAAATGACTAATTATAAGAGTTTGAGATTGTTGTGGAGAGTTTACAAGCCACTTTTACCCATTTTGTCCCAAAACAGGCTAAAACCAACAAAACATTGCCTAGAAGCACTAAACAGCTTTGTTAGTGTTTCTGGGGTTAAAATGTGTGTTTATCCAAAGCAACTGACTAATTATATGAGTTTGAGATGGATGTGGAGAGTTTCAAAGCCACTTATACCCATTTTGTCCCAAAGCAGGTTAAAACCAAGAAAACATTGCTTAGAAGCACTAAACAGCTTTGTTAGTGTTTCTGGGGTTAAAATGTGTCTTAATCCAATGCAACTTACTAATTATAAGAGTTTGAGATAGATGTGGAGAGTTTAAAAGCCACTTATACCCATTTTGTCCCAAAACAGGCTAAAACCAAGAAAACATTGCTTAGAAGCTCTAAACAGCTTTGTTAGTGTTTCTGGGGTTAAAATGTGTCTTAATCCAAAGCAACTGACTAAATATATGAGTTTGAGATGGATGTGGAGAGTTTAAAAGCCACTTAAACCTATTTTGTCCCAAAACAGGTTAAAACCAAGAAAACATTGCTTAGAAGCACTAAACAGCTTTGTTAGTGTTTCTGGGGTTAAAATGTGTCTTAATCCAATGCAACTAACTAATTGTAAGAGTTTGAGATAGATGTGGATAGTTTAAAAGCCACTTATACACATTTTGTCCCAAAACAGGCTAAAACCAAGAAAACATTGCTTAGAATCTGTAAACAGCTATGTTAGTGTTTCTGGGGTTAAAATGTGTCTTAATCCAATGCAAATGACTAATTGTAAGAGTTTGTGATAGATGTGGAGAGTTTAAAAGCCACTTATACCCATTTTGTCCCAAAACAGGCTAAAACCAAGAAAACATGGCCTAGAAGCTATAAACAGCTTTGTTAGTGTTTCTGGGGTTAAAATGTGTCTTAATCCAATGCAGCTGACTAGTTATAAGAGTTTGAGATGGATGTGGAGAGTTTAAAAGCCACTTATACCCATTTTGTACCAAAACAGGCTAAAACCAAGAAAACATTGCTTAGAAGTACTAAACAGCTTTGTTAGTGTTTCTGGGGTTAAAATGTGTCTTAATCCAATGCAACTAACTAATTATAAGAGTTTGAGATAGATGTGGATAGTTTAAAAGCCACTTATACACATTTTGTCCCAAAAGAGGCTAAAACCAAGAAAACATTGCTTAGAAGCTGTAAACAGCTATGTTAATATTTATGGGGTTAAAATGTGTCTTAATCAAATGCAAATGACTAATTATAAGAGTTTGAGATTGATGTGGATAGTTTAAAAGCCACTTATACACATTTTGTCCCAAAACAGGCTAAAACAAAGAAAACATTTCTTAGAAGCTGTAAACAGCTATGTTAGTGTTTCTAGGGTTAAAATGTGTCTTAATCCAATGCAAATGACTAATTATAAGAGTTTGAGATTGATGTGGAGAGTTTAAAAGCCACTTATACCCAATTTGTCCCAAAACAGGCTAAAATCAAGAAAACATTGCCTAGAAGCTATAAACAATTTTGTTAGTGTTTCTGGGGTTAAAATGTGTCTTAATCCAATGCAGCTGACTAGTTATAAGAGTTTGAGATGGATGTGGAGAGTTTAAAAGCAACTAACTAATAATAAGAGTTTGAGATAGATGTGGAGAGTTTAAAAGCCACATATACCCATTTTGTCCCAAAACAGGCTAAAACCAAGAAAACATTTCTTAGAAGCTGTAAACAGCTATGTTAGTGTTTCTAGGGTTAAAATGTGTCTTAATCCAATGCAAATGACTAATTATAAGAGTTTGAGATTGATGTGGAGAGTTTAAAAGCCACTTATACACATTTTGTCCCAAAAGAGGCTAACCAAGAAAACATTGCTTAGAAGCTGTAAACAGCTATGTTAGTCTTTCTAGGGTTAAAATATGTCTTAATCAAATGCAAATGACTAATTATAAGAGTTTGAGATTGATGTGGAAAGTTTAAAAGCCACTTTTACCCATTTTTTCCCAAAACAGGCTAAAACCAAGAAAACATTGCCTAGAAGCACTAAACAGCTTTGTTAGTGTTTCTGGGGTTAAAATGTGTGTTTATCCAAAGCAACTGACTAATTATATGAGTTTGAGATGGATGTGGAGAGTTTCAAAGTCACTTATACCCATTTTGTCTCAAAGCAGGTTAAAACCAAGAAAACATTGCTTAGAAGCACTAAACAGCTTTGTTAGTGTTTCTTGGGTTAAAATGTGTCTTAATCCAATGCAACTTACTAATTATAAGAATTTGAGATAGATGTGGAGAGTTTAAAAGCCACTTATACCCATTTTGTCCCAAAACAGGCTAAACCCAAGAAAACATTGCTTAGAAGCTCTAAACAGCTTTGTTAGTGTTTCTGGGGTTAAAATGTGTCTTAATCCAAAGCAACTGACTAAATATATGAGTTTGAGATGGATGTGGAGAGTTTAAAAGCCACTTAAACCCATTTTGTCCCAAAACAGGTTAAAACCAAGAAAACATTGCTTAGAAGCACTAAACAGCTTTGTTAGTGTTTCTGGGGTTAAAATGTGTCTTAATCCAATGCAACTAACTAATTGTAAGAGTTTGAGATAGATGTGGATAGTTTAAAAGCCACTTATACACATTTTGTCCCAAAACAGGCTAAAACCAAGAAAACATTGCTTAGAAGCTGTAAACAGCTATGTTAGTGTTTATGGGGTTAAAATGTGTCTTAATTCAATGCAAATGACTAATTATAAGAGTTTGAGATAGATGTGGAGAGTTTAAAAGTCACTTATACCCATTTTGTCCCAAAACAGGCTAAACCCAAGAAAACATTGCCTAGAAGCTATAAACAGCTTTGTTAGTGTTTCTGGGGCTAAAATGTGTCTTAATCCAATGCAGCTGACTAGTTATAAGAGTTTGAGATGGATGTGGAGAGTTTAAAAGCCACTTATACCCATTTTGTACCAAAACAGGCTAAAACCAAGAAAACATTGCTTAGAAGAACTAAACAGCTTTGTTAGTGTTTCTGGGGTTAAAATGTATCTTAATCCAATGCAACTAACTAATAATAAGAGTTTGAGATAGATGAGGAGAGTTTAAAAGCCACATATACCCATTTTGTCCCAAAACAGGCTAAAACCAAGAAAACATTTCTTAGAAGCTGTAAACAGCTATGTTAGTGTTTCTAGGGTTAAAATGTGTCTTAATCCAATGCAAATGACTAATTATAAGAGTTTGAGATTGATGTGGAGAGTTTAAAAGCCACTTATACCCAATTTGTCCCAAAACAGGCTAAAATCAAGAAAACATTGCCTAGAAGCTATAAACAGTTTTGTTAGTGTTTCTAGGGTTAAAATGTGTCTTAATCCAATGCAGCTGACTAGTTATAAGAGTTTGAGATGGATGTGGAGAGTTTAAAAGCCACTTTTACCCATTTTTTCCCAAAACAGGCTAAAACCAAGAAAACATTGCCTAGAAGCACTAAACAGCTTTGTTAGTGTTTCTGGGGTTAAAACGTGTGTTTATCCAAAGCAACTGACTAATTATATGAGTTTGAGATGGATGTGGAGAGTTTCAAAGTCACTTATACCCATTTTGTCTCAAAGCAGGTTAAAACCAAGAAAACATTGCTTAGAAGCACTAAACAGCTTTGTTAGTGTTTCTGGGGTTAAAATGTGTCTTAATCCAATGCAACTTACTAATTATAAGAGTTTGAGATAGATGTGGAGAGTTTAAAAGCCACTTATACCCATTTTGTCCCAAAACAGGCTAAACCCAAGAAAACATTGCTTAGAAGCTCTAAACAGCTTTGTTAGTGTTTCTGGGGTTAAAATGTGTCTTAATCCAAAGCAACTGACTAAATATATGAGTTTGAGATGGATGTGGAGAGTTTAAAAGCCACTTAAACCCATTTTGTCCAAAACAGGTTAAAACCAAGAAAACATTGCTTAGAAGCACTAAACAGCTTTGTTAGTGTTTCTGGGGTTAAAATGTGTCTTAATCCAATGCAACTAACTAATTTTAAGAGTTTGAGATAGATGTGGATAGTTTAAAAGCCACTTATACACATTTTGTCCCAAAACAGGCTAAAACCAAGAAAACATTGCTTAGAAGCTGTAAACAGCTATGTTAGTGTTTATGGGGTTAAAATGTGTCTTAATTCAATGCAAATGACTAATTATAAGAGTTTGAGATAGATGTGGAGAGTTTAAAAGTCACTTATACCCATTTTGTCCCAAAACAGGCTAAAACCAAGAAAACATTGCCTAGAAGCTATAAACAGCTTTGTTAGTGTTTCTGGGGTTAAAATGTGTCTTAATCCAATGCAGCTGACTAGTTATAAGAGTTTGAGATGGATGTGGAGAGTTTAAAAGCCACTTATACCCATTTTGTACCAAAACAGGCTAAAACCAAGAAAACATTGCTTAGAAGAACTAAACAGCTTTGTTAGTGTTTCTGGGGTTAAAATGTATCTTAATCCAATGCAACTAACTAATAATAAGAGTTTGAGATAGATGAGGAGAGTTTAAAAGCCACATATACCCATTTTGTCCCAAAACAGGCTAAAACCAAGAAAACATTTCTTAGAAGCTGTAAACAGCTATGTTAGTGTTTCTAGGGTTAAAATGTGTCTTAATCCAATGCAAATGACTAATTATAAGAGTTTGAGATTGATGTGGAGAGTTTAAAAGCCACTTATACCCAATTTGTCCCAAAACAGGCTAAAATCAAGAAAACATTGCCTAGGAGCTATAAACAGCTTTGTTAGTGTTTCTGGGGTTAAAATGTGTCTTAATCCAATGCAGCTGACTAGTTATAAGAGTTTGAGATGGATGTGGAGAGTTTAAAAGCCACTTAATACCCATTTTGTACCAAAACAGGCTAAAACCAAGAAAACATTGCTTAGAAGCTGTAAACAGCTATGTTAGTCTTTCTGGGGTTAAAATGTGTCTTAATCAAATGCAAATGACTAATTATAAGAGTTTGAGATTGATGTGGAAAGTTTAAAAGCCACTTTTACCCATTTTGTCCCAAAACAGGCTAAAACCAAGAAAACATTGCCGAGAAGCACTAAACAACTTTGTTAGTGTTTCTGGGGTTAAAATGTGTGTTTATCCAAAGCAACTGACTAATTATATGAGTTTGAGATGGATGTGGAGAGTTTCAAAGCCACTTATACCCATTTTGTCTCAAAGCAGGTTAAAACCAAGAAAACATTGCTTAGAAGCACTAAACAGCTTGGTTAGTGTTTCTGGGGTTAAAATGTGTGTTTATCCAAAGCAACTAACTAATAATAAGAGTTTGAGATAGATGTGGAGAGTTTAAAAGCCACATATACCCATTTTGTCCCAAAACAGGCTAAAACCAAGAAAATATTGCTTCGAAGCTGTAAACAGCTATATTAGTGTTTCTAGGGTTAAAATGTGTTTTAATCCAATGCAAATGACTAATTATAAGAGTTTGAGATTGATGTGGAGAGTTTAAAAGCCACTTATACACATTTTGTCCCAAAAGAGGCTAAAATCAAGAAAACATTGCTTAGAAGCTGTAAACAGCTATGTTAGTCTTTCTGGGGTTAAAATGTGTCTTAATCAAATGCAAATGACTAATTATAAGAGTTTGAGATTGATGTGGAAAGTTTAAAAGCCACTTTTACCCATTTTTTCCCAAAACAGGTTAAAACCAAGAAAACATTGCTTAGAAGCACTAAACAGCTTTGTTAGTGTTTATGGGGTTAAAATGTGTCTTAATCCAATGCAACTTACTAATTATAAGAGTTTGAGATAGATGTGGAGAGTTTAAAAGCCACTTATACCCATTTTGTCCCAAAACAGGCTAAAACCAAGAAAACATTGCTTAGAAGCTCTAAACAGCTTTGTTAGTGTTTCTGGGGTTAAAATGTGTCTTAATCCAAAGCAACTGACTAAATATATGAGTTTGAGATGGATGTGGAGAGTTTAAAAGCCACTTAAACCCATTTTGTCCCAAAACAGGTTAAAACCAAGAAAACATTGCTTAGAAGCACTAAACAGCTTTGTTAGTGTTTCTGGGGTTGAAATGTGTCTTAATCCAATGCAACTAACTAATTGTAAGAGTTTGAGATAGATGTGGATAGTTTAAAAGCCACTTATACACATTTTGTCCCAAAACAGGCTAAAACCAAGAAAACATTGCTTAGAAGCTGTAAACAGCTATGTTAGTGTTTATGGGGTTAAAATGTGTCTTAATCCAATGCAAATGACTAATTATAAGAGTTTGAGATAGATGTGGAGAGTTTAAAAGCCACTTATACCCATTTTGTCCCAAAACAGGCTAAAACCAAGAAAACATTGCCTAGAAGCTATAAACAGCTTTGTTAGTGTTTCTGGGGTTAAAATGTGTCTTAATCCAATGCAGCTGACTAGTTATAAGAGTTTGAGATGGATGTGGATAGTTTAAAAGCCACTTATACCCATTTTGTACCAAAATAGACTAAAACCAAGAAAACATTGCTTAGAAGAACTAAACAGCTTTGTTAGTGTTTATGGGGTTAAAATGTATCTTAATCCAATGCAACTAACTAATAAGAAGAGTTTGAGATAGATGAGGAGAGTTTAAAAGCCACATATACCCATTTTGTCCCAAAACAGGCTAAAACCAAGAAAACATTTCTTAGAAGCTGTAAACAGCTATGTTAGTGTTTCTAGGGTTAAAATATGTCTTAATCCAATGCAAATGACTAATTATAAGAGTTTGAGATTGATGTGGAGAGTTTAAAAGCCACTTATACCCAATTTGTCCCAAAACAGGCTAAAATCAAGAAAACATTGCCTAGAAGCTATAAACAGCTTTGTTAGTGTTTCTGGGGTTAAAATGTGTCTTAATCCAATGCAGCTGACTAGTTATAAGAGTTTGAGATGGATGTGGAGAGTTTAAAAGCCACTTAATACCCATTTTGTACCAAAACAGGCTAAAACCAAGAAAACACTGCTTAGAAGAACTAAACAGCTTTGTTAGTGTTTCTGGGGTTAAAATGTGTCTTAATCCAATACAACTAACTAATTATAAGAGTTTGAGATAGATGTGGATAGTTTAAAAGCCACTTATACACATTTTGTCCCAAAAGAGGCTAAAACCAAGAAAACATTGCTTAGAAGCTCTAAACAGCTATGTTAGTATTTCTGGGGTTAAAATGTGTCTTAATCAAATGCAAATGACTAATTATAAGAGTTTGAGATTGATGTGGAGAGTTTAAAAGCCACTTTTACCCATTTTGTCCCACAACAGGCTAAAACCAAGAAAACATTGCCTAGAAGCACTAAACAGCTTTGTTAGTGTTTCTAGGGTTAAAATGTGTGTTTATTCAAAGCAACTGACTAATTATATGAGTTTGAGATGGATGTGGAGAGTTTCAAAGCCACTTATACCCATTTTGTCCCAAAGCAGGTTAAAACCAAGAAAACATTGCTTAGAAGCACTAAACAGCTTTGTTAGTGTTTATGGGGTTAAAATGTGTCTTAATCCAATGCAACTTACTAATTATAAGAGTTTGAGATAGATGTGGAGAGTTTAAAAGCCACTTATACCCATTTTGTCCCAAAACAGGCTAAAACCAAGAAAACATTGCTTAGAAGCTCTAAACAGCTTTGTTAGTGTTTCTGGGGTTAAAATGTGTCTTAATCCAAAGCAACTGACTAAATATATGAATTTGAGATGGATGTGGAGAGTTTAAAAGCCACTTATACCCATTTTGTCCCAAAACAGGTTAAAACCAAGAAAACATTGCTTAGAAGCACTAAATAGCTTTGTTAGTGTTTCTGGGGTTAAAATGTGTCTTAATCCAATGCAACTAACTAATTATAAGAGTTTGAGATAGATGTGGATAGTTTAAAAGCCACTTATACACATTTTGTCCCAAAACAGGCTAAAACCAAGAAAACATTGCTTAGAAGCTGTAAACAGCTATGTTAGTGTTTCTGGGGTTAAAATGTGTCTTAATCCAATGCAAATGACTAATTATAAGAGTTTGAGATTGATGTGTAGAGTTTAAAAGCCACTTATACCCATTTTGTCCCAAAACAGGCTAAAACCAAGAAAACATTGCCTAGAAGCTATAAACAGCTTTGTTAGGGTTTCTGGGGTTAAAATGTGTCTTAATCCAATGCAGCTGACTAGTTATAAGAGTTTGAGATGGATGTGGAGAGTTTAAAAGCCACTTATACCCATTTTGTACCAAAACAGGTTAAAACCAAGAAAACATTGTTTAGAAGAACTAAACAGCTTTGTTAGTGTTTCTGGGGTTAAAATGTATCTTAATCCAATGCAACTAACTAATAATAAGAGTTTGAGATAGATGTGGAGAGTTTAAAAGCCACTTATACACATTTTGTCCCAAAACAGGCTAAAACCAAGAAAACATTGCTTAAAAGCTGTAAACAGCTATGTTAGTGTTTCTGGGGTTAAAATGTGTCTTAATCCAATGCAAATGACTAATTATAAGAGATTGAGATTGATGTGGAGAGTTTAAAAGCCACTTATACCCATTTTGTCCCAAAACAGGCTAAAACCAAGAAAACATTGCCTAGAAGCTGTAAACAGCTTTGTTAGTGTTTCTAGGGTTAAAATTTGTCTTAATCCAATGCAACTGACTAATTATAAGAGTTTGAGATGGATGTGGAGAGTTTAAAAGCCTCTTATACACATTTTGTTCCAAAACAGGCTAAAACCAAGAAAACATTTCTTAGAAGCACTAAACAGCTTTGTTAGTGTTTCTGGGGTTAAAATGTGTCTTAATCCAATACAACTAACTAATTATAAGAGTTTGAGATAGATGTGGATAGTTTAAAAGCCACTTATACACATTTTGTCCCAAAAGAGGCTAAAACCAAGAAAACATTGCTTAGAAGCTGTAAACAGCTATGTTAGTATTTCTGGGGTTAAAATGTGTCTTAATCAAATGCAAATGACTAATTATAAGAGTTTGAGATTGATGTGGAGAGTTTACAAGCCACTTTTACCCATTTTGTCCCAAAACAGGCTAAAACCAAGAAAACATTGCCTAGAAGCACTAAACAGCTTTCTTAGTGTTTCTGGGGTTAAAAGTGTGTTTATCCAAAGCAACTAACTAATAATAAGAGTTTGAGATAGATGTGGAGAGTTTAAAAGCCACATATACCCATTTTGTCCCAAAACAGGCTAAAACCAAGAAAACATTTCTTAGAAGCTGTAAACAGCTATGTTAGTGTTTCTAGGGTTAAAATGTGTCTTAATCCAATGCAAATGACTAATTATAAGAGTTTGAGATTGATGTGGATGTTGGGATTTATGAGACAAAGCTCACAAGAGAGGGTAGACAAACACTTGGTGAATGAATCCCCCTTTACCCACAACAAACTAACTCGATCTCAAGGGGAAGAAGAGGTCATCAACTTGTGATGAACTCCCCATAAAGACACTAAAATAGACCCCAAATACTAGACAGTAAGAGGATCTATGAAGGAGTAAACAACCTAGTTTGAGACTAGTTCTTGTTAAAGTATCACAACACTTAAGAGTTTGTGTACTTAGATAGAAAGAACTTAGAATCAGTAAGCTAGGGAATAAGAAGTAAATAAAGAAGAGTTTAGGTGGGTTTGAGAAGAGAATAGGCTGCCTTAAGGGCAGCCTCTAACCGCTAATCTCCTACACACACTACATTGTTGATATGAACAAGAACACAAGTGTAGAGATGGAAAACGGTTTCTCTTCTATTGAATAATGTTGTAATATATTACAAAATGAGAGATTACAATGCTTAATATAGGAGAACAAATGTATATGGCCGTTTGAGATAAATGAGAGGTGAGAGTGACATATAGCCGTTGGTGCACAAGTGGGTGTATGGTGAAAGGGACAGCTCCTTCCCTTGGTTGTCTCATTCTTCACCAACCAAGGTCTCACATGCTTCCTTCCTTCCCTTCTTTTCCCTTTGTGAGACATTTAACTTCTTCTTGGGCCTCTTCTTCTTATAAGGCCTTTACTTCACAATTCTTCTCACATTGCTCTTATGGCCTTGCTGACCACTCTCATTGTTCTCACGGCCCATATGGCCTTACTGGCCACTCTTATTGTGCTCACGGCCTTACTGGCCGCTCCCACACCACTCATGGCCTTACCGGCCACACTTCTTGTACTAGCAGCCTTACCGGCTACTCTCTTCTTCCTTGTGCAGCTCGGCCTCACCGGCCTCCCTCTCTCTTCTCCTTCTTATATACTAATACTCCCCCGCACGTTTGATCTGCAGGGCACCATGGGGACCAAAGATCAAGCGTGGACTAGTGTCATCTACCTCATTAAAAACCTCAACAAAGAAAACCTCTTGGGATAAAACTTTGTTAAGGGAAAAAGAGTATAGACTCCACTATCCATGATGTCCCTTGACCTTGGTTTGCAAAGAACTAGCTCCCTTCTCTTCATGATTTGAACCGCTCCTACTCCTTAGCCCACCTTGCCTTTAGCACATTCCTTATGATCTCCATCCTTGCGCCTTTAGAATTTCTTTGAGGCTCTCATAGTCTCCTTTACCCTTAAACAAGTGATAAAGAAGAAAAGAATAAGTGTTTGCTATGAGGAATATCAAAGAAAATTTCTAAAAGTGTGACAATTTAAGAAGAATCATATTAAAGACTAAAGACTAGTAATGAAGCTAAGGTAATGAATTTATGAATTAAAATAGAGAAGAGTTTAGAGCACAGCCTTTATGGTGTTTTGATGGATAGGAAGGAGAGAGTTGATCACTGATGCGGTTTGGAATTCCTCCTTGAGACCGCTTCTCTAACCATGGTTTTTAAACCCGGCCAGTTTTATCTGTCAGACTGATACATGCCCACTGAATCGGACATAACTTTCGAACGGCTGCTCGGATTGGTATGATTCCACTTCCACTGGCAAGATGACTCTGTGGTCTCGAACTTTAATGAAGAACGCGGAAGCCGAATCGCAGTGGAAGGGTTTCGTCCGAGTCGATCTTTGAGACGCTTCGGCTGAGCTTTAAGTAAAGACTTTTGCTTGTGGCCGAGCAGAATCTGTGAGGTACGGTCTGAAGTCACTTGATCTCCCCCGTAACCTTTACTTGATGATGGGCTGAAACCTCATCACCTCAGTTGAAGCCTTGTGCATCACCGTTCTTGTGCACATCCAATCAACAGTTGAAACCTTGTGCATCACCTTTCCTAAAGACCATTGTGCACATCCGATCAACAACTTGGCACTAACACACATGCTCTTGGACTGATTCATCACCTTCCACCAGCTTAACAAAGACTTGGTGGCCCTTGGTTCTAACTCCAGGCATTGTGCTGCGCTCTTACATGGCTATCTTGTAGCCTTCAACCTCGCCACTTCTTCTCCTTGAGATAGTGAGCGAGCTCCACACAATCTTCAATGCTGAAACTGAAACCAAAAATCAATGGAACAGATTCTAAACAAGAGATTGTTAGAGATTAGAGTATAGAGAATATTACTGAAATTAAATAGAGAATTTAGAGAATTAATAAGAGTATATATGGAGAATAGAAAGTGGGAGTATAAGGGAGAGTATTGGCGGTAGTATAAGATGAATGGAGAGTAGAATAGAGAATCTGCTCAAGAGTTCTTATGGACAGAGTTTAACTCTGTTTTCTTGAGTTGAAAGAAGCTTTGACAGCCAAGAACATCCAAGAAGACAATCTCTTTTGGTGCTTTAATGGCTGAAACACAATGGACCTTATGGAAAATTAGTTTCTCCAAAGGTTTAACAACAAAACTCCTTGTAGAATCACTTAAACAAGTGTTCTTCAAGAGATTAAGGCTTTAGATCCACGAAGATAACATATAGAAGATGTTTTTCGTGGTCCCAAGCAAAGAAGAAACAACAAAAGCCTTTGGAACAGCCTATTGTCCAACGGTTAAAAGAATGCATCTTGGACCAACTTGAATCTATTTGACCAAGCGGGCTCTACATGCTAAAATAAAGTCTCTCTCTTCCTCAAACTCGAACCTGGACACACCATATGACCAGAAACAAAGCTTTCTCAACCTTGAGAAGAAGAAGAAGTGATTTAGTAATTAAACTTTAAAGGAAATTTAACAAAAGCAAAATTAAACCTTTAAAGGAAAATTAACTAAATCTTAAGAGAATCCTAGGAAAAATCCTAAGGATTTCGTGGCTCTATACAAGCCTAAAAACACGTGAATCCTTACCAAGAACAAGAACAATTTGCTCCTTGGTTCATCACCACCTCAATTTAAACCCAAGCTTTTACCCAATCGGTGAAGCCTAAGGATGAGGTTTTAAAATCGATTTCTTTCACACACTTGGTCTATGAACTCTACAAAGACCCAAGACCAAGCTTACTCAACATTGAGCTGCTAGAGAATCGATTTAACAACAAAAGCAAAATTAAAGTTTTTAAAGAAACTAAGCTAAGCGATTTAACACCTAGGCTAGGATTAAAACTTTAATTAAGCTAACTCCTAAGAGAACCAACTTGAGAACGAGTTTGAGTCACCAAGAACAGAGCCCGCTCTGATACCATGTTGGGATTTATGAGACAAAGCTCACAAGAGAGGGTAGACAAACACTTGGTGAATGAATCCCCCTTTACCCACAACAAACTAACTCGATCTCAAGGGGAAGAAGAGGTCATCAACTTGTGATGAACTCCCCATAAAGACACTAAAATAGACCCCAAATACTAGACAGTAAGAGGATCTATGAAGGAGTAAACAACCTAGTTTGAGACTAGTTCTTGTTAAAGTATCACAACACTTAAGAGTTTGTGTACTTAGATAGAAAGAACTTAGAATCAGTAAGCTAGGGAATAAGAAGTAAATAAAGAAGAGTTTAGGTGGGTTTGAGAAGAGAATAGGCTGCCTTAAGGGCAGCCTCTAACCGCTAATCTCCTACACACACTACATTGTTGATATGAACAAGAACACAAGTGTAGAGATGGAAAACGGTTTCTCTTCTATTGAATAATGTTGTAATATATTACAAAATGAGAGATTACAATGCTTAATATAGGAGAACAAATGTATATGGCCGTTTGAGATAAATGAGAGGTGAGAGTGACATATAGCCGTTGGTGCACAAGTGGGTGTATGGTGAAAGGGACAGCTCCTTCCCTTGGTTGTCTCATTCTTCACCAACCAAGGTCTCACATGCTTCCTTCCTTCCCTTCTTTTCCCTTTGTGAGACATTTAACTTCTTCTTGGGCCTCTTCTTCTTATAAGGCCTTTACTTCACAATTCTTCTCACATTGCTCTTATGGCCTTGCTGACCACTCTCATTGTTCTCACGGCCCATATGGCCTTACTGGCCACTCTTATTGTGCTCACGGCCTTACTGGCCGCTCCCACACCACTCATGGCCTTACCGGCCACACTTCTTGTACTAGCAGCCTTACCGGCTACTCTCTTCTTCCTTGTGCAGCTCGGCCTCACCGGCCTCCCTCTCTCTTCTCCTTCTTATATACTAATAGTGGAGAGTTTAAAAGCCACTTATACACATTTTGTCCCAAAAGAGGCTAAAACCAAGAAAACATTGCTTAGAAGCACTAAACAGCTTTGTTAGTGTTTCTGGGGTTAAAATGTGTCTTAATCCAATGCAACTTACTAATTATAAGAGTTTGAGATAGATTTGGACAGTTTAAAAGCCACTTATACCCATTTTGTCCCAAAACAGGCTAAAACCAAGAAAACATTGCTTAGAAGCTCTAAACAGCTTTGTTAGTGTTTCTGGGGTTAAAATGTGTCTTAATCCAAAGAAACTGACTAAATATATGAGTTTGAGATGGATGTGGAGAGTTTAAAAGCCATTTAAACCCATTTTGTCCCAAAACAGGTTAAAACCAAGAAAACATTGCTTAGAAGCACTAAACAGCTTTGTTAGTGTTTCTGGGGTTAAAATGTGTCTTAATCCAATGCAACTAACTAATTGTAAGAGTTTGAGATAGATGTGGATAGTTTAAAAGCCACTTATACACATTTTGTCCCCAAACAGGCTAAAACCAAGAAAACATTGCTTAGAAGCTGTAAACAGCAATGTTAGTATTTCTGGGGTTAAAATGTGTCTTAATCAAATGAAAATGACTAATTATAAGAGTTTGAGATTGATGTGGAGAGTTTACAAGCCACTTTTACCCATTTTGTCCCAAAACAGGCTAAAACCAACAAAACATTGCCTAGAAGCACTAAACAGCTTTGTTAGTGTTTCTGGGGTTAAAATGTGTGTTTATCCAAAGCAACTGACTAATTATATGAGTTTGAGATGGATGTGGAGAGTTTCAAAGCCACTTATACCCATTTTGTCCCAAAGCAGGTTAAAACCAAGAAAACATTGCTTAGAAGCACTAAACAGCTTTGTTAGTGTTTCTGGGGTTAAAATGTGTCTTAATCCAATGCAACTTACTAATTATAAGAGTTTGAGATAGATGTGGAGAGTTTAAAAGCCACTTATACCCATTTTGTCCCAAAACAGGCTAAAACCAAGAAAACATAGCTTAGAAGCTCTAAACAGCTTTGCTAGTGTTTCTGGGGTTAAAATGTGTCTTAATCCAAAGCAACTGACTAAATATATGAGTTTGAAATGGATGTGGAGAGTTTAAAAGCCACTTAAACCTATTTTCTCCCAAAACAGGTTAAAACCAAGAAAACATTGCTTAGAAGCACTAAACAGCTTTGTTAGTGTTTCTGGGGTTAAAATGTGTCTTAATCCAATGCAACTAACTAATTGTAAGAGTTTGAGATAGATGTGGATAGTTTAAAAGCCACTTATACACATTTTGTCCCAAAACAGGCTAAAACCAAGAAAACATTGCTTAGAAGCTGTAAACAGCTATGTTAGTGTTTCTGGGGTTAAAATGTGTCTTAATCCAATGCAAATGACTAATTATAAGAGTTTGTGATAGATGTGGAGAGTTTAAAAGCCACTTATACCCATTTTGTCCCAAAACAGGCTAAAACCAAGAAAACATGGCCTAGAAGCTATAAACAGCTTTGTTAGTGTTTCTGGGGTTAAAATGTGTCTTAATCCAATGCAGCTGACTAGTTATAAGAGTTTGAGATGGATGTGGAGAGTTTAAATCCAATGCAGAGTTTGAGATGGATGTGTCTTAATCCAATGCAGCTGACTAGTTATAAGGGTAAAGGGGGATTCATTCACCAAGTGTTTGTCTACCGGCACACACACTTGTCCGTACGACCGTACGGACGTCCGTACGACCAACCAACGGGCCATCCTCAAATAGAAGTCTTCATGAGCCCAATCCACCAAAGAGATCCTCCAACGGTCGCCATTCATCTCGATCCTTCCTTTGTAGCCGTTGGAGCAAGTTGCAAGAGAGAAGAGGAGATCACATGTTAGAATAAGGAGATGTCGCTTTCTCCTCATATTAGTGTGCATAGGATCCTAAGAGAATATCCTATTTGTATATGTCTTTAAATAGTTTGTAAGTATCATACTAATAGAAGTAAGAAGAGAGTTTATTCTCTTTCTCCAACACTCTCTCTCTCAATCGTTCACTCTCCTCACTCTTTACACGATTTCACTCTCTTTCATACTCTCTTCCATAATCTCTTGATTACTCTACTCTCAAACTTACATGGTATCAGAGCAGATTTGATTCTGTTCTTGCCTCAAATCTCCATCACTCCCTTCCGCATTCTCTTTCTTGTTCTTGAAATTTCTTGTTCTTGAATCTTCTTTCTTTAACCGTTGGACAATAGCTTTAACCAACGGTCTCTTCATCCTTTTCCATGGAAACTACCAAAACTCTCATTGTTCCAGTTACTCTCAAGGGAGAGAATTACTTACTGTGGGCTAGAACCACAAAGACAGCCCTATGCGGCCGAGGACTTTGGTCCCATGTTGAGACAAGCGAAGCTCCTAGTGGCGAGACCACCAAAGACGGCAAGGATCTTGTCGATGAAAAGAACAAGTGGTTTCAAGAAGATCAGGGAGTCCTAGCTATCATTCAAAACTCCCTAGATGCACCTATACTTGAAGCTTACTCTTATTGCGAGACAGCAAAAGACTTGTGGGACACTCTCAAGAATGTTTTTGGGAATGTTACAAATGTAAACCGAATTTTTGAGATTAAGAGGGCCATCAACAACCTCAACCAAGAAGACATGGAGTTCACCAAGCACTTTGGGAAGTTTAGGTCCCTTTGGGCTGAACTAGAGATGCTCCGGCCGGCGACTATAGATCCGGCCATTCTGAATGAGAGGCGTGAACAAGATAAGGTGTTCGGCCTTCTCTTGACCTTGAACCCCTCCTACAATGACCTTATCAAGCATATTCTACGGTCGGACAAGCTCCCTAGCCTTGATGATGTCTGTAACCAAATTCAAAAGGAGCATGGCTCCATGGGATTGTTTGGCGGCAAGGGAGAACTTGTGACCGCTAACAAAGCTGAGACGGCATCAGCAAACAAGGGCTACTACAAGCCGGAGGACAAGAACAACCCGCCATTTTGTGAGCATTGTAAGAAGCTTGGTCACTTCAAGAGCCGCTGCTGGATTCTACACCCTCATCTAGCACCACCGCCGGGTACCATCCGAGGTGGACGACCAAACCGCGGAGGACCACCGAGAGCTCATCAAGCAGTAGCCATGGGGGAGTCAATCTCTGAGCAGCCTCAACAAGTGACCAGTGGAACTGCTCTTGCTGCAGCATCGTCCGAGCTGGTAAGGCGGTCCGACCTTGATGCGCTCATCAAAGCCATCAAAGAGGCCACCGGTAAGGCGTTTCTTGCCTCAAACAAAATTAAACCCCTCATAGTTGATTCTGGTGCATCCCATCACATGATTAGTGATTCTAGGCTAATTAGTGATATTAAACCTGCTAATGGTAATGTAATAATAGCAAATGGTGAGAAAGTACCAGTTAAAGGCATAGGAAACTTGAAACTATTTGATAAGGAGACTAAGGCATTTTATATGCCAAACTTTACCTCTAACTTGCTATCAGTTAAGAGAGCCACTACTGATTTAAATTGTTATGCTATATTTGGTCCTAACAATGTTCATTTTCAGGATATTGAGACAAGTAAGGTTCTTGGTCAAGGAGGATCCAAGGATGACCTCTATGTGCTTGAGGACTTGAACTTATCTTCTAATGCATCTTGTTTTAATTCGGTTATTATGAAACCTAGTGATTCTATTTTACATGCTAGGCTAGGACACCCTCACACAAGAGCTTTATCCTTAATATTTCCTAATGTTTCTTTTCAAAATGATGAGTGTGAGGCTTGTATTCTTGGTAAACATTGCAAGGCTGTTTTCCCTAAATCTATTACTATTTATGAAAAATGTTTTGATTTAATTCATTCTGATGTTTGGACATCTCCTTGCTTATCTAGAGATAATCAAAAGTATTTTGTGACTTTTATTGATGAAAAATCAAAATATACTTGGATAACTTTGCTTCCCTCTAAGGATAGAGTCCTTGAGGCCTTTACTAATTTTCAAAATTATGTCACTAACCACTTTCATGCCAAGATTAAAATTTTGAGATCAGATAATGGTGGAGAGTACACAAGCCATGCCTTTAAACAATATCTAGCCAAACATGGAATTCTTCATCAAACTAGCTGTCCTTACACACCACAACAAAATGGAGTGGCTGAGAGAAAGAATAGGCATCTCATGGAAGTAGCAAGGTCTATGATGTTTCACACAAGGGTTCCAAAGAGGTTTTGGGGAGATGCTGTGCTAGCCGCTTGTTATCTTATTAACCGCACACCAACAAAGATCCTAAAAGATGTGTCTCCATTTGAGGTATTAACGAATGACAAACCTACATTTGATCACTTACGAGTGTTTGGTTGTGTGTGCTATGTGTTGCGACCAGGTGAGCTAAGAGACAAGCTTGATGCAAAGAGTACAAAGGCTATGTTTCTTGGCTACTCTACCACACAAAAGGGGTATAAGTGCTATGACCCTACAACAAGGAGGGTTCTAGTATCTCGTGATGTCAAGTTCATGGAGACACAAGGCTTTTACGATGAGAAGAATTGGGATGAGCTCCGTAACCTCTCTGATTCACCATCTGATCGGACGCGCAACCTCCGAGTAATCCTTGAGCGACTAGGTCTTGAAAACGATCGGATCACTACTGAGTCAGCCAGACCAGCATCACCAGAACAACCTGAGCCATCTACTGAGCCTGAGCCTGCTACACATGCCGATGACCATACTGAGCAGCATGAGGAAGCACCCGAGTCACTCGCGGACAACACGGCCGAAACAACCGAGGGGACGGCTGACCAGCTTGAGGAGATCATTACTCCAGGACGAGCCAACTCCGAAGCTGGGGCTATAGTTCCTCTTCGGCGCAGCCAACGTATCAAGTATCCTCCTAGTCATTGGAAGAACACCCGTGTGTACTACAACAACATGGCCGTTGCTCATCCGATTCAGGCCGTGTGCACCTTGGCTCATTTTCCGATAGAGCATCAAGTGTTTCTTGGCCATATTGATGAGGATTGGATCCCCAAGACCTATGATGAGGCTAAGCAGCACAAAGTATGGAGAGATGCAGTGGATGCCGAGAATACGGCCATGGTGCAAAATCATACATGGGACGAGGCTGACTTACCCAAGGGCAAGAAGGCTGTCACCTCTCGGTATATCTTCACAATCAAATATAAGAGCAATGGGGAGATTGAACGCCACAAAGCCCGCCTAGTCGCACGCGGTTTCACGCAAACGTATGGGGAGGACTATCTTGATACGTTTGCTCCGGTGGCTAAGCTTCACACGGTTCGAGTTGTACTCTCTCTCGCCACCAACCTCGACTGGGAACTTTGGCAAATGGACGTGAAGAACGCCTTCTTGCAAGGAGAACTGGAGGATGAAGTGTATATGCGACCACCACCCGGTTTGGAGGATACTATTGGTCCGGGAAAGGTCTTGAAACTCAACAAAGCTATCTATGGCTTGAAGCAGTCACCAAGGGCTTGGTATCACAAGCTTAGCACCACACTTCTTGACAAAGGCTTTCGCAAATCCGAAGCTGACCACACCTTGTTCACCTTACCAAGCGCCAAAGGTATAGTAGTCATTCTAGTGTATGTTGATGATATCATCATCACTGGAAGTGACTCGGTAGGTATTCAAGACTCTAAAACATTCTTGAAATCAGTTTTTGATATTAAAGATCTTGGAGAGTTGAAATACTTTCTTGGGATAGAAGTTTATAGATCAAATGAAGGGTTATTGTTATCTCAAAGAAAGTATGCACTAGACTTATTGAGTGAAACAGGAAAACTAGGAGCTAAGGCAGTAACAACGCCCCTAGAAGAGAATTACAAGGATGGAGGACAGGGGGAGCTTGACACCGCTCCATTCGAGGACGTTAGCCTCTACCGGCGGCTAGTCGGTAAGCTCATTTATTTAACTATCACACGGCCTGACATTTGCTTTGCCGTGAACCAGGTAAGCCAGCATATGAAGAACCCCACCGTGCACCATTGGAACATGCTGACACGGATCCTCAAGTACATCAAGGGCTCACCCGGCCAAGGCATATGGATGGGACGCAACAAGAGCACCGAGTTGGTAGGCTACTGCGACGCTGACTATGCCGGAGATCGTGGGGACCGACGCTCAACCACAGGCTATTGCACGTTCCTTGGAGGGAACCTGGTCACATGGAAGAGCAAGAAGCAAAAGGTCGTCTCACTCTCAAGTGCCGAATCCGAGTATAGAGCTATGAGGAAGCTAACGACGGAGCTAATGTGGCTGAAGATGTTACTCAAGGATCTTGGAATAGAATCAACAAAGCCGATCACCATGCACTGTGATAACGAAGCAGCCATTCATATAGCAACCAATTCAGTGTTCCATGAGCGGACCAAGCACATTGAAGTGGATTGCCATAAGGTCCGAGAACAAATCAAGCTTGGAGTTGTCTTACCTTGCCATACCGAAAGCAAAGAACAACTTGCAGACGTCCTGACTAAAGCTGCGAGCCCCCAAGTGTGTGAATACATCCATCCTAAGCTTGGCCTCCTAAACCTCACTCGGCCATGACTTGCTTTGTTTTGGCGCCTACACTCTTTTTCCCTTAAGTATAGTTTTCCCAAGAGGTTTTTCTATACTAAGGTTTTTAATGAGGTGGGTGCCTATGTTGTCAAGCTTGACTAGTTCCCCAAGTCAAGCTTGAGGGGGAGTATGAACCGGCACACACACTTGTCCGTACGACCGTACGGACGTCCGTACGACCAACCAACGGGCCATCCTCAAATAGAAGTCTTCATGAGCCCAATCCACCAAAGAGATCCTCCAACGGTCGCCATTCATCTCGATCCTTCCTTTGTAGCCGTTGGAGCAAGTTGCAAGAGAGAAGAGGAGATCACATGTTAGAATAAGGAGATGTCGCTTTCTCCTCATATTAGTGTGCATAGGATCCTAAGAGAATATCCTATTTGTATATGTCTTTAAATAGTTTGTAAGTATCATACTAATAGAAGTAAGAAGAGAGTTTATTCTCTTTCTCCAACACTCTCTCTCTCAATCGTTCACTCTCCTCACTCTTTACACGATTTCACTCTCTTTCATACTCTCTTCCATAATCTCTTGATTACTCTACTCTCAAACTTACAAGCAAGGCCATAAGAGCAATGTGAGAAGAATTGTGAAGTAAAGGCCTTATAAGAAGAAGAGGCCCAAGAAGAAGTTAAATGTCTCACAAAGGGAAAAGAAGGGAAGGAAGGAAGCATGTGAGACCTTGGTTGGTGAAGAATGAGACAACCAAGGGAAGGAGCTGTCCCTTTCACCATACACCCACTTGTGCACCAACGGCTATATGTCACTCTCACCTCTCATTTATCTCAAACGGCCATATACATTTGTTCTCCTATATTAAGCATTGTAATCTCTCATTTTGTAACAAATCACAATATTATTCAATAGAAGAGAAACCGATTTCCTCTCTATACTTGTGTTCTTGTTTCATATTAACAATGTAGAGAGTTTAGGATTAGCGGTTAGGGGCTGCCCTTAAGGCAGCCTATTCTCTTCTCAAATCCACCTAAACTCTTCTTATTTACTGCTTTACTTAGCCTAGATTACTGATTCTTAATCCTCCTTCTCCTAAGTACACAAACTCTAAGTGTTGTGATACTAGAAGAGGATAAGTCTCAAACTAGTGCTTCTCCTAGTTAGGATCCGCTTACTCTCTAGTATTTGGGTTCTATCTAGCTTGTTTATGGGGAGTTCATCACAAGTTGATGTTCTCTCCTCCCCCTTGAGAATGAGTTAGTTTGTTGTGGGTAAAGGGGGATTCATTCACCAAGTGTTTGTCTACCCTCTCTTGTGAGCTTTGTCTCATAAATCCCAACACATATACCCATTTTGTCCCAAAACAGGCTAAAACCAAGAAAACATTTCTTAGAAGCTGTAAACAGCTATGTTAGTGTTTCTAGGGTTAAAATGTGTCTTAATCCAATGCAAATGACTAATTATAAGAGTTTGAGATTGATGTGGAGAGTTTAAAAGCCACTTATACACATTTTGTCCCAAAAGAGGCTAAAACCAAGAAAACATTGCTTAGAAGCACTAAACAGCTTTGTTAGTGTTTCTGGGGTTAAAATGTGTCTTAATCCAATGCAACTTACTAATTATAAGAGTTTGAGATAGATGTGGAGAGTTTAAAAGCCACTTATACCCATTTTGTCCCAAAACAGGCTAAAACCAAGAAAACATTGCTTAGAAGCTCTAAACAGCTTTGTTAGTGTTTCTGGGGTTAAAATGTGTCTTAATCCAAAGAAACTGACTAAATATATGAGTTTGAGATGGATGTGGAGAGTTTAAAAGCCACTTAAACCCATTTTGTCCCAAAACAGGTTAAAACCAAGAAAACATTGCTTAGAAGCACTAAACAGCTTTGTTAGTGTTTCTGGGGTTAAAATGTGTCTTAATCCAATGCAACTAACTAATTGTAAGAGTTTGAGATATATGTGGATAGTTTAAAAGCCACTTATACACATTTTGTCCCCAAACAGGCTAAAACCAAGAAAACATTGCTTAGAAGCTGTAAACAGCTATGTTAGTATTTCTGGGGTTAAAATGTGTCTTAATCAAATGCAAATGACTAATTATAAGAGTTTGAGATTGTTGTGGAGAGTTTACAAGCCACTTTTACCCATTTTGTCCCAAAACAGGCTAAAACCAACAAAACATTGCCTAGAAGCACTAAACAGCTTTGTTAGTGTTTCTGGGGTTAAAATGTGTGTTTATCCAAAGCAACTGACTAATTATATGAGTTTGAGATGGATGTGGAGAGTTTCAAAGCCACTTATACCCATTTTGTCCCAAAGCAGGTTAAAACCAAGAAAACATTGCTTAGAAGCACTAAACAGCTTTGTTAGTGTTTCTGGGGTTAAAATGTGTCTTAATCCAATGCAACTTACTAATTATAAGAGTTTGAGATAGATGTGGAGAGTTTAAAAGCCACTTATACCCATTTTGTCCCAAAACAGGCTAAAACCAAGAAAACATTGCTTAGAAGCTCTAAACAGCTTTGTTAGTGTTTCTGGAGTTAAAATGTGTCTTAATCCAAAGCAACTGACTAAATATATGAGTTTGAGATGGATGTGGAGAGTTTAAAAGCCACTTAAACCTATTTTGTCCCAAAACAGGTTAAAACCAAGAAAACATTGCTTAGAAGCACTAAACAGCTTTGTTAGTGTTTCTGGGGTTAAAATGTGTCTTAATCCAATGCAACTAACTAATTGTAAGAGTTTGAGATAGATGTGGATAGTTTAAAAGCCACTTATACACATTTTGTCCCAAAACAGGCTAAAACCAAGAAAACATTGCTTAGAAGCTGTAAACAGCTATGTTAGTGTTTCTGGGGTTAAAATGTGTCTTAATCCAATGCAAATGACTAATTGTAAGAGTTTGTGATAGATGTGGAGAGTTTAAAAGCCACTTATACCCATTTTGTCCCAAAACAGGCTAAAACCAAGAAAACATGGCCTAGAAGCTATAAACAGCTTTGTTAGTGTTTCTGGGGTTAAAATGTGTCTTAATCCAATGCAGCTGACTAGTTATAAGAGTTTGAGATGGATGTGGAGAGTTTAAAAGCCACTTATACCCATTTTGTACCAAAACAGGCTAAAACCAAGAAAACATTGCTTAGAAGTACTAAACAGCTTTGTTAGTGTTTCTGGGGTTAAAATGTGTCTTAATCCAATGCAACTAACTAATTATAAGAGTTTGAGATAGATGTGGATAGTTTAAAAGCCACTTATACACATTTTGTCCCAAAAGAGGCTAAAACCAAGAAAACATTGCTTAGAAGCTGTAAACAGCTATGTTAATATTTATGGGGTTAAAATGTGTCTTAATCAAATGCAAATGACTAATTATAAGAGTTTGAGATTGATGTGGATAGTTTAAAAGCCACTTATACACATTTTGTCCCAAAACAGGCTAAAACAAAGAAAACATTTCTTAGAAGCTGTAAACAGCTATGTTAGTGTTTCTAGGGTTAAAATGTGTCTTAATCCAATGCAAATGACTAATTATTAGAGTTTGAGATTGATGTGGAGAGTTTAAAAGCCACTTATACCCAATTTGTCCCAAAACAGGCTAAAATCAAGAAAACATTGCCTAGAAGCTATAAACAATTTTGTTAGTGTTGTTAGACTTTGTAGAATAAAGAAGAGAATCAAGAGATTGATGAGAGATATCGGTAGACAAAGAGAATGAGGAAGAAGAAAAGATTAGGTTATTGTTCCATAAGAATACATATTACAATGTAGACTAAAGCCTATATATATCAAGGGAAAATTAGGGCTACACCCTCTACCAACCGATCGTATAAGTGATAGGGACAAGGAGAGAGATAGAACTAATCCCAACGGTGATAGTGACCCGTCCTAGTCTCCTTAAACACAACATAACCCGTGACTCCACTTGTTCCTCCTCTCTAACGGCTACAAGCGACATTCTAGATCCTTCTCATGGGCCTAAGGAGAGCAGGCCTCCTCATTGTCTTTACACACTTACATGACTCGGCCTTATTGCTTGGTTGTACGGACGGCCCCATAATTGTACGGACGGCCATGGCTGCCTTAGGCTTATTCTCTTGATCAATACTCCCCCTCAAGCTTAGCCAAGTGAAATGGCTAAGCTTGGAACCCGTGAAGCAGCACCTCATTAAAAACCTTGACTTAGAAAACCTCATGGGACAAAACCAAGTCAAGGGAAAAAGAGTGTGCCGTCCACGGATTAGGGAAGCTTGATCATGGCCGTGTAATGTCTACAAGTCCAAGTTTGCTGTAGATGTGATCACAAACCTTGGAGCTTGCAGACTTGGTGAAGATGTCAGCTAGCTGATCTTGACTCCTTGTGTGGCATGGTAACACCACTCCTTCTTCAATCTTCTCTCTCACCTTGTGGCAATCGCTTTCTATGTGCTTGGTCCTCTCATGAAAGACTGAGTTTGTGGCAATGTGGATGGCCGCTTCATTGTCGCAGTGCATGGTCATGGGCTGCTCTGTCTCGATGCCTAAGTCCTTGAGTAGGCCCTTCAGCCATGTCATCTCGTTAGTGAGCTTCCTCATAGCTCTATACTCGGCCTCGGCGCTAGAGCATGAAACCACCTTTTGTTTCTTAGACCTCCATGTAACCAAGTTGCCTCCAACAAACGTGCAGTACCCAGTGGTGGATCTCCTATCCAGCGTGTCGCCATTGTAATCCGCATCACAATAGCCAACGATTTCGGTGTTGTCATTCTTGCCCATCCAAATACCTTGACCCGGACTGCCCTTGAGATAGCTTAGGATCCTTTCGACTTGACTCCATTGGTACTTGCTTGGTGCCTTCATATGTTGGCTAACCTGATTCACAGCATAAGATATGTCAGGTCGTGTGATAGTAAGGTATATCAGCTTACCTACAAGCCGGCGGTAGCGTGTGACGTCTAAGAATGGCTCGTCCATTGGTTCCTTAGGTCGGCCTTCTTTTGCCCGTAAGCTCTCCCCCTTTCGCTTGAGCTGGTAATCTTCATCAAGGGGCGTAGCAACCGGAGACACACCAAGCTTGCCAGTCTCCTCTAACAAGTCAAGAGTATACTTGCGTTGTGAGAGGAAGAGTCCTTCCGGTGAGCGACAAATCTCAATACCAAGAAAGTATTTGAGTTCCCCAAGGTCCTTGATGTCAAATACCGACTTGAGAGAGTCCTTGGTGTCCTGAATGGCCGCCTTATCATCACCAGTCACGATGATGTCGTCGACGTATATGAGCACCACCACCCAACCAATAGAGGTGCGACGCGTGAAGAGAGTATGATCAGCCTCCGATCGCGTAAAACCATCAGTCTTGAGAGTGGAGCTTAGTTTGTGGTACCACGCTCGTGGGGACTGCTTAAGGCCATAGATGGCCTTACGTAGCCTCAAGACTTTTCCGGGTGTAACCATGTCTTCAAGGCCAGGAGGAGGCGTCATGTACACTTCTTCATCAAGTTCACCTTGAAGGAAGGCGTTCTTCACATCCATCTGCCATAAGTCCCATGAGAGGTTGACAGCAAGAGACAGCACAACCCGAACCGTATGGAGCTTGGCCACGGGTGCAAAGGTGTCCGTGTAGTCCGCGCCATAGGTTTGGGTGAAGCCACGGGCCACTAACCTGGCTTTATGCCGTTCAATGTCACCATTGCTCAAATACTTTATGGTAAACACCCATTTGGAGCTAACTGCCCGCTTGCCTTGAGGAAGATCCGATTCGTCCCACGTATGATTCCGGATCATGGCGCCAGTTTCATCCTTGACCGCATCTAACCAAACTTGATGTTCCTTGGCTTCATCATATGTCTGCGGGATCCAATTGGCGTCCACTTGGCCGAAGAAAGCTTGGTGATCAGCAGGTAACAGCTCAAGGGAACAAACGGACTGAATGGGATGAGCGACAGCTTGGCTGTTGTAATAGACACGCTTGTTCTTCCAAGTGGAGGGATCCGACCGAGGTCTGGTGCTCCGACGCAGGACTGGTGCCGGAAGTGGATCCACGCTAGGCAACACGGTGGACGTACCGTCCGTAGGAGCCGTCTCCGTGTTTTCCTCGGTAGAGGCCGCCGCCGGAGCATGCGTGTCCGCTGTAGGGCCAGGGACGGGAACACCGGTTATGGGTAGGCCAGACTCGAGAGATTCACCATCTTGGGCTGAACCATTGTCATTTGCATCTCCTTGGTCAGACCCACCATCGGTAGAAATTTGACTTAGTGTTGGCCGCACGGCACCCGTTGGTGGAGATGGGTTGCCAAGGTGATCAAGGAGGAACCGTAGACTCGAAGCTCGGTCATTAGGTGAGTGAGCGAGATCTTTAAGGCTGTTCCAATCCCTCTTGTCATGGTAGCCCACATGTTCTAGAAACCGGACATCTCGAGAGACATATAGTCGACTTGTGGCCGGATCATAACATTTGTACCCCTTTTGTGTGGTGGAGTAGCCAATGAACATACACTTTGTACTTTTGGCATCCAGCTTACTCCTTTGTTCTCCTGGTACTAACACAAAACAAACACAGCCGAAAACTCGTAAGTGATCAAGAGATGGTTTAAATTTGTTTAGTACTTCAAATGGAGATAAGTCATGAAGAACTCTAGTTGGTGTTCGGTTGATTAGGTAGCATGCAGTCATCACGGCATCACCCCAATATCGTTTAGGAACACTCGAATGGAACATGATTGCCCGCGCCACTTCCATGAGGTGCCGGTTCTTCCTCTCGGCCACACCATTTTGTTGTGGCGTGTAGGGACAACTAGTTTGATGGAGAATGCCATGCTTGGAGAGATGTTCTTTGAACTTGCAATTTGTGTATTCCCCCCCATTATCAGACCTAAGTACCTTAAGTTTAGCATTGAAGTGATTAGTCACATAATTTTGAAAATTGATAAAGGCATCAAATACTCTATCTTTAGATGGCAACAAGGTAATCCAAGTGTATTTTGATTTTTCATCAATAAAGGTCACAAAATACTTGTTATTATCTCTAGATAGGCATGGTGATGTCCAAACATCTGAGTGAACTAAATCAAAACAATTCTCATAAATAGTAGTTGACTTAGGAAAGATAGACTTGCAATGTTTTCCAAGAATACAAGGTTCACAAGTAGAATTATCAAAAGAAATATTAGGAAACATCAACCCTAAAGCACGTGAATGTGGGTGGCCTAGCCTAGCATGCCACACCATATTCGAATCAACAACAAAACAAGACTTAGTAGAGGATAAATTTGGATCGGTTTTCTCTAGGACATAGAGATCTCCACTCCCTTGCCCTTCTCCAAGAACCTTTCCAGTCTCAATATCCTGAAAATAAACATTGTTAGGACCAAAGATTGCATAACAATTCAAATCATTTGTGGCCCTCTTAACCGATAGTAAATTGGAGGTAAAGGTAGGCATAAAGAAAGCTTTTGAGGTTTTATCAAATAGTTTCAAGTCCCCTATTCCCTTTACTGGTATTTGTTCTCCATTTGCAATAACAACACTTCCTAAGGCCGGTTTTATGTTGTCAATTAAACTAGGGTTACTAATCATATGATGTGAGGCTCCCGAGTCAATAACAAGCGATTTGCTAGGCCTAGAAGTAAAGAAAGAGATACCAGACTCCTTGAGTGAAGCAATGGAGCGGATGAGAGCCTCAAGGTCTGACTTCCTCACCACATCTCCGTAGGCTGCAGTCATGGCCACCTCATCTCCCTGCTTTGATGATCCGGCTCCTTCATTGCTAACCGCTTCCTTTGAGAGGTTGGCTTTGAACTTGGCCGGCTTGAGATGAGGATGGAGAACCCAGCACTTGTCTTTCAGATGACCCCGCTTCTTGCAGTGGTCGCACACCAACCACTTCCTCTCCTCTTGCTTGTACGTTCCTTTGTTGGCCGAAGCAAGCTCCCCCTTACCGCTAAACAAATCAAGGGATCCTTGCTCTTTCTGAATTTGGGAGCAAATATCTTCAAAGGAGGGGAGCTTCTCTGCCCTTAGGATGTGCTTCAAGAGGTCGTTGAAGGACGGGTTCAAGGTAAGTAGGAGTCCGAAGACTTTGTCTTGCTCCTTTCTTTCGTTTAGCACACTTGCCTCAAGTGTACTTGGCCGCAACATGTCAAGCTCGGACCATAGTGCACGGAACTTACCAAGATGCTTAGTGAACTCCACATCATCTTGGTTAAGATCATTTATGGCCTTCTTGACCTCAAAGACTCTAGTCATGTTAGAGACATTACCATACACGCCTTTAAGTGTTTCCCACAGTTCCTTGGCCGTCTCGCAATATGAGTAGGCCTCAAGGATAGGCGTGTCCAGAGAGTTTTGGAGAACAGATAGGACAACTTGGTCTTCTTGGAACCATTTGGCCTTCCTCTCGCTCTCTTCCTCCGCTTCCGCCTCGGAAGCGTCCTCTCCTTTGGGGTTTTTCTTTGGGACATAGTCGGACTCGACATGACTCCAAAGGCCACGACCTCCAAGGGCGGTTCTTGTGGTTCTTGTCCACAGCAAGTAGTTTGTCCCCTTTAGGACAACCGGTGAAACAATGGGCTTGGCGTTTTCCATGGTCGGATTTCTATGGACCGATGGGTAAAGCTTTTACCCGGAGAATAAAAGAGATGCGAGTGAGAAGAAACGAAGATAAGGAGACTAGAGTGTAGAAATGAGTAGGAGAATGAGATTAGACTGTAGAGAATCGAAGAACTTGCTCTGATACCATGTTAGACTTTGTAGAATAAAGAAGAGAATCAAGAGATTGATGAGAGATATCGGTAGACAAAGAGAATGAGGAAGAAGAAAAGATTAGGTTATTGTTCCATAAGAATACATATTACAATGTAGACTAAAGCCTATATATATCAAGGGAAAATTAGGGCTACACCCTCTACCAACCGATCGTATAAGTGATAGGGACAAGGAGAGAGATAGAACTAATCCCAACGGTGATAGTGACCCGTCCTAGTCTCCTTAAACACAACATAACCCGTGACTCCACTTGTTCCTCCTCTCTAACGGCTACAAGCGACATTCTAGATCCTTCTCATGGGCCTAAGGAGAGCAGGCCTCCTCATTGTCTTTACACACTTACATGACTCGGCCTTATTGCTTGGTTGTACGGACGGCCCCATAATTGTACGGACGGCCATGGCTGCCTTAGGCTTATTCTCTTGATCAATAAGTGTTTCTGGGGTTAAAATGTGTCTTAATCCAATGCAGCTGACTAGTTATAAGAGTTTGAGATGGATGTGGAGAGTTTAAAAGCAACTAACTAATAATAAGAGTTTGAGATAGATGTGGAGAGTTTAAAAGCCACATATACCCATTTTGTCCCAAAACAGGCTAAAACCAAGAAAACATTTCTTAGAAGCTGTAAACAGCTATGTTAGTGTTTCTAGGGTTAAAATGTGTCTTAATCCAATGCAAATGACTAATTATAAGAGTTTGAGATTGATGTGTAGAGTTTAAAAGCCACTTATACACATTTTGTCCCAAAAGAGGCTAACCAAGAAAACATTGCTTAGAAGCTGTAAACAGCTATGTTAGTCTTTCTAGGGTTAAAATATGTCTTAATCAAATGCAAATGACTAATTATAAGAGTTTGAGATTGATGTGGAAAGTTTAAAAGCCACTTTTACCCATTTTTTCCCAAAACAGGCTAAAACCAAGAAAACATTGCCTAGAAGCACTAAACAGCTTTGTTAGTGTTTCTGGGGTTAAAATGTGTGTTTATCCAAAGCAACTGACTAATTATATGAGTTTGAGATGGATGTGGAGAGTTTCAAAGTCACTTATACCCATTTTGTCTCAAAGCAGGTTAAAACCAAGAAAACATTGCTTAGAAGCACTAAACAGCTTTGTTAGTGTTTCTGGGGTTAAAATGTGTCTTAATCCAATGCAACTTACTAATTATAAGAATTTGAGATAGATGTGGAGAGTTTAAAAGCCACTTATACCCATTTTGTCCCAAAACAGGCTAAACCCAAGAAAACATTGCTTAGAAGCTCTAAACAGCTTTGTTAGTGTTTCTGGGGTTAAAATGTGTCTTAATCCAAAGCAACTGACTAAATATATGAGTTTGAGATGGATGTGGAGAGTTTAAAAGCCACTTAAACCCATTTTGTCCCAAAACAGGTTAAAACCAAGAAAACATTGCTTAGAAGCACTAAACAGCTTTGTTAGTGTTTCTGGGGTTAAAATGTGTCTTAATCCAATGCAACTAACTAATTGTAAGAGTTTGAGATAGATGTGGATAGTTTAAAAGCCACTTATACACATTTTGTCCCAAAACAGGCTAAAACCAAGAAAACATTGCTTAGAAGCTGTAAACAGCTATGTTAGTGTTTATGGGGTTAAAATGTGTCTTAATTCAATGCAAATGACTAATTATAAGAGTTTGAGATAGATGTGGAGAGTTTAAAAGTCACTTATACCCATTTTGTCCCAAAACAGGCTAAAACCAAGAAAACATTGCCTAGAAGCTATAAACAGCTTTGTTAGTGTTTCTGGGGCTAAAATGTGTCTTAATCCAATGCAGCTGACTAGTTATAAGAGTTTGAGATGGATGTGGAGAGTTTAAAAGCCACTTATACCCATTTTGTACCAAAACAGGCTAAAACCAAGAAAACATTGCTTAGAAGAACTAAACAGCTTTGTTAGTGTTTCTGGGGTTAAAATGTATTTTAATCCAATGCAACTAACTAATAATAAGAGTTTGAGATAGATGAGGAGAGTTTAAAAGCCACATATACCCATTTTGTCCCAAAACAGGCTAAAACCAAGAAAACATTTCTTAGAAGCTGTAAACAGCTATGTTAGTGTTTCTAGGGTTAAAATGTGTCTTAATCCAATGCAAATGACTAATTATAAGAGTTTGAGATTGATGTGGAGAGTTTAAAAGCCACTTATACCCAATTTGTCCCAAAACAGGCTAAAATCAAGAAAACATTGCCTAGAAGCTATAAACAGTTTTGTTAGTGTTTCTAGGGTTAAAATGTGTCTTAATCCAATGCAGCTGACTAGTTATAAGAGTTTGAGATGGATGTGGAGAGTTTAAAAGCCACTTTTACCCATTTTTTCCCAAAACAGGCTAAAACCAAGAAAACATTGCCTAGAAGCACTAAACAGCTTTGTTAGTGTTTCTGGGGTTAAAACGTGTGTTTATCCAAAGCAACTGACTAATTATATGAGTTTGAGATGGATGTGGAGAGTTTCAAAGTCACTTATACCCATTTTGTCTCAAAGCAGGTTAAAACCAAGAAAACATTGCTTAGAAGCACTAAACAGCTTTGTTAGTGTTTCTGGGGTTAAAATGTGTCTTAATCCAATGCAACTTACTAATTATAAGAGTTTGAGATAGATGTGGAGAGTTTAAAAGCCACTTATACCCATTTTGTCCCAAAACAGGCTAAACCCAAGAAAACATTGCTTAGAAGCTCTAAACAGCTTTGTTAGTGTTTCTGGGGTTAAAATGTGTCTTAATCCAAAGCAACTGACTAAATATATGAGTTTGAGATGGATGTGGAGAGTTTAAAAGCCACTTAAACCCATTTTGTCCAAAACAGGTTAAAACCAAGAAAACATTGCTTAGAAGCACTAAACAGCTTTGTTAGTGTTTCTGGGGTTAAAATGTGTCTTAATCCAATGCAACTAACTAATTTTAAGAGTTTGAGATAGATGTGGATAGTTTAAAAGCCACTTATACACATTTTGTCCCAAAACAGGCTAAAACCAAGAAAACATTCCTTAGAAGCTGTAAACAGCTATGTTAGTGTTTATGGGGTTAAAATGTGTCTTAATTCAATGCAAATGACTAATTATAAGAGTTTGAGATAGATGTGGAGAGTTTAAAAGTCACTTATACCCATTTTGTCCCAAAACAGGCTAAAACCAAGAAAACATTGCCTAGAAGCTATAAACAGCTTTGTTAGTGTTTCTGGGGTTAAAATGTGTCTTAATCCAATGCAGCTGACTAGTTATAAGAGTTTGAGATGGATGTGGAGAGTTTAAAAGCCACTTATACCCATTTTGTACCAAAACAGGCTAAAACCAAAAAAACATTGCTTAGAAGAACTAAACAGCTTTGTTAGTGTTTCTGGGGTTAAAATGTATCTTAATCCAATGCAACTAACTAATAATAAGAGTTTGAGATAGATGAGGAGAGTTTAAAAGCCACATATACCCATTTTGTCCCAAAACAGGCTAAAACCAAGAAAACATTTCTTAGAAGCTGTAAACAGCTATGTTAGTGTTTCTAGGGTTAAAATGTGTCTTAATCCAATGCAAATGACTAATTATAAGAGTTTGAGATTGATGTGGAGAGTTTAAAAGCCACTTATACCCAATTTGTCCCAAAACAGGCTAAAATCAAGAAAACATTGCCTAGGAGCTATAAACAGCTTTGTTAGTGTTTCTGGGGTTAAAATGTGTCTTAATCCAATGCAGCTGACTAGTTATAAGAGTTTGAGATGGATGTGGAGAGTTTAAAAGCCACTTAATACCCATTTTGTACCAAAACAGGCTAAAACCAAGAAAACATTGCTTAGAAGCTGTAAACAGCTATGTTAGTCTTTCTGGGGTTAAAATGTGTCTTAATCAAATGCAAATGACTAATTATAAGAGTTTGAGATTGATGTGGAAAGTTTAAAAGCCACTTTTACCCATTTTGTCCCAAAACAGGCTAAAACCAAGAAAACATTGCCGAGAAGCACTAAACAACTTTGTTAGTGTTTCTGGGGTTAAAATGTGTGTTTATCCAAAGCAACTGACTAATTATATGAGTTTGAGATGGATGTGGAGAGTTTCAAAGCCACTTATACCCATTTTGTCTCAAAGCAGGTTAAAACCAAGAAAACATTGCTTAGAAGCACTAAACAGCTTGGTTAGTGTTTCTGGGGTTAAAATGTGTGTTTATCCAAAGCAACTAACTAATAATAAGAGTTTGAGATAGATGTGGAGAGTTTAAAAGCCACATATACCCATTTTGTCCCAAAACAGGCTAAAACCAAGAAAATATTGCTTCGAAGCTGTAAACAGCTATATTAGTGTTTCTAGGGTTAAAATGTGTTTTAATCCAATGCAAATGACTAATTATAAGAGTTTGAGATTGATGTGGAGAGTTTAAAAGCCACTTATACACATTTTGTCCCAAAAGAGGCTAAAATCAAGAAAACATTGCTTAGAAGCTGTAAACAGCTATGTTAGTGTTTCTAGGGTTAAAATGTGTCTTAATCCAATGCAAATGACTAATTATAAGAGTTTGAGATTGATGTGGAGAGTTTAAAAGCCACTTATACCCAATTTGTCCCAAAACAGGCTAAAATCAAGAAAACATTGCCTAGAAGCTATAAACAATTTTGTTAGTGTTTCTGGGGTTAAAATGTGTCTTAATCCAATGCAGCTGACTAGTTATAAGAGTTTGAGATGGATGTGGAGAGTTTAAAAGCAACTAACTAATAATAAGAGTTTGAGATAGATGTGGAGAGTTTAAAAGCCACATATACCCATTTTGTCCCAAAACAGGCTAAAACCAAGAAAACATTTCTTAGAAGCTGTAAACAGCTATGTTAGTGTTTCTAGGGTTAAAATGTGTCTTAATCCAATGCAAATGACTAATTATAAGAGTTTGAGATTGATGTGGAGAGTTTAAAAGCCACTTATACACATTTTGTCCCAAAAGAGGCTAACCAAGAAAACATTGCTTAGAAGCTGTAAACAGCTATGTTAGTCTTTCTAGGGTTAAAATATGTCTTAATCAAATGCAAATGACTAATTATAAGAGTTTGAGATTGATGTGGAAAGTTTAAAAGCCACTTTTACCCATTTTTTCCCAAAACAGGCTAAAACCAAGAAAACATTGCCTAGAAGCACTAAACAGCTTTGTTAGTGTTTCTGGGGTTAAAATGTGTGTTTATCCAAAGCAACTGACTAATTATATGAGTTTGAGATGGATGTGGAGAGTTTCAAAGTCACTTATACCCATTTTGTCTCAAAGCAGGTTAAAACCAAGAAAACATTGCTTAGAAGCACTAAACAGCTTTGTTAGTGTTTCTGGGGTTAAAATGTGTCTTAATCCAATGCAACTTTCTAATTATAAGAATTTGAGATAGATGTGGAGAGTTTAAAAGCCACTTATACCCATTTTGTCCCAAAACAGGCTAAACCCAAGAAAACATTGCTTAGAAGCTCTAAACAGCTTTGTTAGTGTTTCTGGGGTTAAAATGTGTCTTAATCCAAAGCAACTGACTAAATATATGAGTTTGAGATGGATGTGGAGAGTTTAAAAGCCACTTAAACCCATTTTGTCCCAAAACAGGTTAAAACCAAGAAAACATTGCTTAGAAGCACTAAACAGCTTTGTTAGTGTTTCTGGGGTTAAAATGTGTCTTAATCCAATGCAACTAACTAATTGTAAGAGTTTGAGATAGATGTGGATAGTTTAAAAGCCACTTATACACATTTTGTCCCAAAACAGGCTAAAACCAAGAAAACATTGCTTAGAAGCTGTAAACAGCTATGTTAGTGTTTATGGGGTTAAAATGTGTCTTAATTCAATGCAAATGACTAATTATAAGAGTTTGAGATAGATGTGGAGAGTTTAAAAGTCACTTATACCCATTTTGTCCCAAAACAGGCTAAAACCAAGAAAACATTGCCTAGAAGCTATAAACAGCTTTGTTAGTGTTTCTGGGGCTAAAATGTGTCTTAATCCAATGCAGCTGACTAGTTATAAGAGTTTGAGATGGATGTGGAGAGTTTAAAAGCCACTTATACCCATTTTGTACCAAAACAGGCTAAAACCAAGAAAACATTGCTTAGAAGAACTAAACAGCTTTGTTAGTGTTTCTGGGGTTAAAATGTATCTTAATCCAATGCAACTAACTAATAATAAGAGTTTGAGATAGATGAGGAGAGTTTAAAAGCCACATATACCCATTTTGTCCCAAAACAGGCTAAAACCAAGAAAACATTTCTTCGAAGCTGTAAACAGCTATGTTAGTGTTTCTAGGGTTAAAATGTGTCTTAATCCAATGCAAATGACTAATTATAAGAGTTTGAGATTGATGTGGAGAGTTTAAAAGCCACTTATACCCAATTTGTCCCAAAACAGGCTAAAATCAAGAAAACATTGCCTAGAAGCTATAAACAGTTTTGTTAGTGTTTCTAGGGTTAAAATGTGTCTTAATCCAATACAGCTGACTAGTTATAAGAGTTTGAGATGGATGTGGAGAGTTTAAAAGCCACTTTTACCCATTTTTTCCCAAAACAGGCTAAAACCAAGAAAACATTGCCTAGAAGCACTAAACAGCTTTGTTAGTGTTTCTGGGGTTAAAACGTGTGTTTATCCAAAGCAACTGACTAATTATATGAGTTTGAGATGGATGTGGAGAGTTTCAAAGTCACTTATACCCATTTTGTCTCAAAGCAGGTTAAAACCAAGAAAACATTGCTTAGAACCACTAAACAGCTTTGTTAGTGTTTCTGGGGTTAAAATGTGTCTTAATCCAATGCAACTTACTAATTATAAGAGTTTGAGATAGATGTGGAGAGTTTAAAAGCCACTTATACCCATTTTGTCCCAAAACAGGCTAAACCCAAGAAAACATTGCTTAGAAGCTCTAAACAGCTTTGTTAGTGTTTCTGGGGTTAAAATGTGTCTTAATCCAAAGCAACTGACTAAATATATGAGTTTGAGATGGATGTGGAGAGTTTAAAAGCCACTTAAACCCATTTTGTCCAAAACAGGTTAAAACCAAGAAAACATTGCTTAGAAGCACTAAACAGCTTTGTTAGTGTTTCTGGGGTTAAAATGTGTCTTAATCCAATGCAACTAACTAATTTTAAGAGTTTGAGATAGATGTGGATAGTTTAAAAGCCACTTATACACATTTTGTCCCAAAACAGGCTAAAACCAAGAAAACATTGCTTAGAAGCTGTAAACAGCTATGGTAGTGTTTATGGGGTTAAAATGTGTCTTAATTCAATGCAAATGACTAATTATAAGAGTTTGAGATAGATGTGGAGAGTTTAAAAGTCACTTATACCCATTTTGTCCCAAAACAGGCTAAAACCAAGAAAACATTGCTTAGAAGCTGTAAACAGCTATGTTAGTGTTTCTGGGGTTAAAATGTGTCTTAATCAAATGCAAATGACTAATTATAAGAGTTTGAGATTGATGTGGAAAGTTTAAAAGCCACTTATACCCATTTTTTCCCAAAACAGGTTAAAACCAAGAAAACATTGCTTAGAAGCACTAAACAGCTTTGTTAGTGTTTATGGGGTTAAAATGTGTCTTAATCCAATGCAACTTACTAATAATAAGAGTTTGAGATAGATGTGGAGAGTTTAAAAGCCACTTATACCCATTTTGTCCCAAAACAGGCTAAAACCAAGAAAACATTGCTTAGAAGCTCTAAACAGCTTTGTTAGTGTTTCTGGGGTTAAAATGTGTCTTAATCCAAAGCAACTGACTAAATATATGAGTTTGAGATGGATGTGGAGAGTTTAAAAGCCACTTATACCCAATTTGTCCCAAAACAGGCTAAAATCAAGAAAACATTGCCTAGGAGCTACAAACAGCTTTGTTAGTGTTTCTGGGGTTAAAATGTGTCTTAATCCAATGCAGCTGACTAGTTATAAGAGTTTGAGATGGATGTGGAGAGTTTAAAAGTCACTTAATACCCATTTTGTACCAAAACAGGCTAAAACCAAGAAAACATTGCTTAGAAGCTGTAAACAGCTATGTTAGTCTTTCTGGGGTTAAAATGTGTCTTAATCAAATGCAAATGACTAATTATAAGAGTTTGAGATTGATGTGGAAAGTTTAAAAGCCACTTTTACCCATTTTGTCCCAAAACAGGCTAAAACCAAGAAAACATTGCCGAGAAGCACTAAACAACTTTGTTAGTGTTTCTGGGGTTAAAATGTGTGTTTATCCAAAGCAACTGACTAATTATATGAGTTTGAGATGGATGTGGAGAGTTTCAAAGCCACTTATACCCATTTTGTCTCAAAGCAGGTTAAAACCAAGAAAACATTGCTTAGAAGCACTAAACAGCTTGGTTAGTGTTTCTGGGGTTAAAATGTGTGTTTATCCAAAGCAACTAACTAATAATAAGAGTTTGAGATAGATGTGGAGAGTTTAAAAGCCACATATACCCATTTTGTCCCAAAACAGGCTAAAACCAAGAAAATATTGCTTCGAAGCTGTAAACAGCTATATTAGTGTTTCTAGGGTTAAAATGTGTTTTAATCCAATGCAAATGACTAATTATAAGAGTTTGAGATTGATGTGGAGAGTTTAAAAGCCACTTATACACATTTTGTCCCAAAAGAGGCTAAAATCAAGAAAACATTGCTTAGAAGCTGTAAATGTAAGTTTGAGAGTAGAGTAATCAAGAGATTATGGAAGAGAGTATGAAAGAGAGTGAAATCGTGTAAAGAGTGAGGAGAGTGAACGATTGAGAGAGAGAGTGTTGGAGAAAGAGAATAAACTCTTTTCTTGCTTCTATTAGTATGATACTTACAAACTATTTAAAGACATATACAAATAGGATATTCTCTTAGGATCCTATGCACACTAATATGAGGAGAAAGCGACATCTCCTTATTCTAACATGTGATCTCCTCTTCTCTCTTGCAACTTGCTCCAACGGCTACAAAGGAAGGATCGAGATGAATGGCGACCGTTGGAGGATCTCTTTGGTGGATTGGGCTCATGAAGACTTCTATTTGAGGATGGCCCGTTGGTTGGTCGTACGGACGTCCGTACGGTCGTACGGACAAGTGTGTGTGCCGGTTCATACTCCCCCTCAAGCTTGACTTGGGGAACTAGTCAAGCTTGACAACATAGGCACCCACCTCATTAAAAACCTTAGTATAGAAAAACCTCTTGGGAAAACTATACTTAAGGGAAAAAGAGTGTAGGCGCCAAAACAAAGCAAGTCATGGCCGAGTGAGGTTTAGGAGGCCAAGCTTAGGATGGATGTATTCACACGCTTGGGGGCTCGCAGCTTTAGTCAGGACGTCTGCAAGTTGTTCTTTGCTTTCGGTATGGCAAGGTAAGACAACTCCAAGCTTGATTTGTTCTCGGACCTTATGGCAATCCACTTCAATGTGCTTGGTCCGCTCATGGAACACTGAATTGGTTGCTATATGAATGGCTGCTTCGTTATCACAGTGCATGGTGATCGGCTTTGTTGATTCTATTCCAAGATCCTTGAGTAACATCTTCAGCCACATTAGCTCCGTCGTTAGCTTCCTCATAGCTCTATACTCGGATTCGGCACTTGAGAGTGAGACGACCTTTTGCTTCTTGCTCTTCCATGTGACCAGGTTCCCTCCAAGGAACGTGCAATAGCCTGTGGTTGAGCGTCGGTCCCCACGATCTCCGGCATAGTCAGCGTCGCAGTAGCCTACCAACTCGGTGCTCTTGTTGCGTCCCATCCATATGCCTTGGCCGGGTGAGCCCTTGATGTACTTGAGGATCCGTGTCAGCATGTTCCAATGGTGCACGGTGGGGTTCTTCATATGCTGGCTTACCTGGTTCACGGCAAAGCAAATGTCAGGCCGTGTGATAGTTAAATAAATGAGCTTACCGACTAGCCGCCGGTAGAGGCTAACGTCCTCGAATGGAGCGGTGTCAAGCTCCCCCTGTCCTCCATCCTTGTAATTCTCTTCTAGGGGCGTTGTTACTGCCTTAGCTCCTAGTTTTCCTGTTTCACTCAATAAGTCTAGTGCATACTTTCTTTGAGATAACAATAACCCTTCATTTGATCTATAAACTTCTATCCCAAGAAAGTATTTCAACTCTCCAAGATCTTTAATATCAAAAACTGATTTCAAGAATGTTTTAGAGTCTTGAATACCTACCGAGTCACTTCCAGTGATGATGATATCATCAACATACACTAGAATGACTACTATACCTTTGGCGCTTGGTAAGGTGAACAAGGTGTGGTCAGCTTCGGATTTGCGAAAGCCTTTGTCAAGAAGTGTGGTGCTAAGCTTGTGATACCAAGCCCTTGGTGACTGCTTCAAGCCATAGATAGCTTTGTTGAGTTTCAAGACCTTTCCCGGACCAATAGTATCCTCCAAACCCGGTGGTGGTCGCATATACACTTCATCCTCCAGTTCTCCTTGCAAGAAGGCGTTCTTCACGTCCATTTGCCAAAGTTCCCAGTCGAGGTTGGTGGCGAGAGAGAGTACAACTCGAACCGTGTGAAGCTTAGCCACCGGAGCAAACGTATCAAGATAGTCCTCCCCATACGTTTGCGTGAAACCTCGTGCGACTAGGCGGGCTTTGTGGCGTTCAATCTCCCCATTGCTCTTATATTTGATTGTGAAGATATACCGAGAGGTGACAGCCTTCTTGCCCTTGGGTAAGTCAGCCTCGTCCCATGTATGATTTTGCACCATGGCCGTATTCTCGGCATCCACTGCATCTCTCCATACTTTGTGCTGCTTAGCCTCATCATAGGTCTTGGGGATCCAATCCTCATCAATATGGCCAAGAAACACTTGATGCTCTATCGGAAAATAAGCCAAGGTGCACACGGCCTGAATCGGATGAGCAACGGCCATGTTGTTGTAGTACACACGGGTGTTCTTCCAATGACTAGGAGGATACTTGATACGTTGGCTGCGCCGAAGAGGAACCATAGCCCCAGCTTCGGAGTTGGCTCGTCCTGGAGTAATGATCTCCTCAAGCTGTTCAGCCGTCCCCTCGGTTGTTTCGGCCGTGTTGTCCGCGAGTGACTCGGGTGCTTCCTCATGCTGCTCAGTATGGTCATCGGCATGTGTAGCAGGCTCAGGCTCAGTAGATGGCTCAGGTTGTTCTGGTGATGCTGGTCTGGCTGACTCAGTAGTGATCCGATCGTTTTCAAGACCTAGTCGCTCAAGGATTACTCGGAGGTTGCGCGTCCGATCAGATGGTGAATCAGAGAGGTTACGGAGCTCATCCCAATTCTTCTCATCGTAAAAACCTTGTGTCTCCATGAACTTGACATCACGAGATACTAGAACCCTCCTTGTTGTAGGGTCATAGCACTTATACCCCTTTTGTGTGGTAGAGTAGCCAAGAAACATAGCCTTTGTACTCTTTGCATCAAGCTTGTCTCTTAGCTCACCTGGTCGCAACACATAGCACACACAACCAAACACTCGTAAGTGATCAAATGTAGGTTTGTCATTCGTTAATACCTCAAATGGAGACACATCCTTTAGGATCTTTGTTGGTGTGCGGTTAATAAGATAACAAGCGGCTAGCACAGCATCTCCCCAAAACCTCTTTGGAACCCTTGTGTGAAACATCATAGACCTTGCTACTTCCATGAGATGCCTATTCTTTCTCTCAGCCACTCCATTTTGTTGTGGTGTGTAAGGACAGCTAGTTTGATGAAGAATTCCATGTTTGGCTAGATATTGTTTAAAGGCATGGCTTGTGTACTCTCCACCATTATCTGATCTCAAAATTTTAATCTTGGCATGAAAGTGGTTAGTGACATAATTTTGAAAATTAGTAAAGGCCTCAAGGACTCTATCCTTAGAGGGAAGCAAAGTTATCCAAGTATATTTTGATTTTTCATCAATAAAAGTCACAAAATACTTTTGATTATCTCTAGATAAGCAAGGAGATGTCCAAACATCAGAATGAATTAAATCAAAACATTTTTCATAAATAGTAATAGATTTAGGGAAAACAGCCTTGCAATGTTTACCAAGAATACAAGCCTCACACTCATCATTTTGAAAAGAAACATTAGGAAATATTAAGGATAAAGCTCTTGTGTGAGGATGTCCTAGCCTAGCATGTAAAATAGAATCACTAGGTTTCATAATAACCGAATTAAAACAAGATGCATTAGAAGATAAGTTCAAGTCCTCAAGCACATAGAGGTCATCCTTGGATCCTCCTTGACCAAGAACCTTACTTGTCTCAATATCCTGAAAATGAACATTGTTAGGACCAAATATAGCATAACAATTTAAATCAGTAGTGGCTCTCTTAACTGATAGCAAGTTAGAAGTAAAGTTTGGCATATAAAATGCCTTAGTCTCCTTATCAAATAGTTTCAAGTTTCCTATGCCTTTAACTGGTACTTTCTCACCATTTGCTATTATTACATTACCATTAGCAGGTTTAATATCACTAATTAGCCTAGAATCACTAATCATGTGATGGGATGCACCAGAATCAACTATGAGGGGTTTAATTTTGTTTGAGGCAAGAAACGCCTTACCGGTGGCCTCTTTGATGGCTTTGATGAGCGCATCAAGGTCGGACCGTCTTACCAGCTCGGACGATGCTGCAGCAAGAGCAGTTCCACTGGTCACTTGTTGAGGCTGCTCAGAGATTGACTCCCCCATGGCTACTGCTTGATGAGCTCTCGGTGGTCCTCCGCGGTTTGGTCGTCCACCTCGGATGGTACCCGGCGGTGGTGCTAGATGAGGGTGTAGAATCCAGCAGCGGCTCTTGAAGTGACCAAGCTTCTTACAATGCTCACAAAATGGCGGGTTGTTCTTGTCCTCCGGCTTGTAGTAGCCCTTGTTTGCTGATGCCATCTCAGCTTTGTTAGCGGTCACAAGTTCTCCCTTGCCGCCAAACAATCCCATGGAGCCATGCTCCTTTTGAATTTGGTTACAGACATCATCAAGGCTAGGGAGCTTGTCCGACCGTAGAATATGCTTGATAAGGTCATTGTAGGAGGGGTTCAAGGTCAAGAGAAGGCCGAACACCTTATCTTGTTCACGCCTCTCATTCAGAATGGCCGGATCTATAGTCGCCGGCCGGAGCATCTCTAGTTCAGCCCAAAGGGACCTAAACTTCCCAAAGTGCTTGGTGAACTCCATGTCTTCTTGGTTGAGGTTGTTGATGGCCCTCTTAATCTCAAAAATTCGGTTTACATTTGTAACATTCCCAAAAACATTCTTGAGAGTGTCCCACAAGTCTTTTGCTGTCTCGCAATAAGAGTAAGCTTCAAGTATAGGTGCATCTAGGGAGTTTTGAATGATAGCTAGGACTCCCTGATCTTCTTGAAACCACTTGTTCTTCTCATCGACAAGATCCTTGCCGTCTTTGGTGGTCTCGCCACTAGGAGCTTCGCTTGTCTCAACATGGGACCAAAGTCCTCGGCCGCATAGGGCTGTCTTTGTGGTTCTAGCCCACAGTAAGTAATTCTCTCCCTTGAGAGTAACTGGAACAATGAGAGTTTTGGTAGTTTCCATGGAAAAGGATGAAGAGACCGTTGGTTAAAGCTATTGTCCAACGGTTAAAGAAAGAAGATTCAAGAACAAGAAATTTCAAGAACAAGAAAGAGAATGCGGAAGGGAGTGGTGGAGATTTGAGGCAAGAACAGAATCAAATCTGCTCTGATACCATGTAAGTTTGAGAGTAGAGTAATCAAGAGATTATGGAAGAGAGTATGAAAGAGAGTGAAATCGTGTAAAGAGTGAGGAGAGTGAACGATTGAGAGAGAGAGTGTTGGAGAAAGAGAATAAACTCTTTTCTTGCTTCTATTAGTATGATACTTACAAACTATTTAAAGACATATACAAATAGGATATTCTCTTAGGATCCTATGCACACTAATATGAGGAGAAAGCGACATCTCCTTATTCTAACATGTGATCTCCTCTTCTCTCTTGCAACTTGCTCCAACGGCTACAAAGGAAGGATCGAGATGAATGGCGACCGTTGGAGGATCTCTTTGGTGGATTGGGCTCATGAAGACTTCTATTTGAGGATGGCCCGTTGGTTGGTCGTACGGACGTCCGTACGGTCGTACGGACAAGTGTGTGTGCCGGTTCATAGTAAACAGCTATGTTAGTCTTTCTGGGGTTAAAATGTGTCTTAATCAAATGCAAATGACTAATTATAAGAGTTTGAGATTGATGTGGAAAGTTTAAAAGCCACTTTTACCCATTTTTTCCCAAAACAGGTTAAAACCAAGAAAACATTGCTTAGAAGCAATAAACAGCTTTGTTAGTGTTTATGGGGTTAAAATGTGTCTTAATCCAATGCAACTTACTAATTATAAGAGTTTGAGATAGATGTGGAGAGTTTAAAAGCCACTTATACCCATTTTGTCCCAAAACAGGCTAAAACCAAGAAAACATTGCTTAGAAGCTCTAAACAGCTTTGTTAGTGTTTCTGGGGTTAAAATGTGTCTTAATCCAAAGCAACTGACTAAATATATGAGTTTGAGATGGATGTGGAGAGTTTAAAAGCCACTTAAACCCATTTTGTCCCAAAACAGGTTAAAACCAAGAAAACATTGCTTAGAAGCACTAAACAGCTTTGTTAGTGTTTCTGGGGTTAAAAAGTGTCTTAATCCAATGCAACTAACTAACTGTAAGAGTTTGAGATAGATGTGGATAGTTTAAAAGCCACTTATACACATTTTGTCCCAAAACAGGCTAAAACCAAGAAAACATTGCTTAGAAGCTGTAAACAGCTATGTTAGTGTTTATGGGGTTAAAATGTGTCTTAATCCAATGCAAATGACTAATTATAAGAGTTTGAGATAGATGTGGAGAGTTTAAAAGCCACTTATACCCATTTTGTCCCAAAACAGGCTAAAACCAAGAAAACATTGCCTAGAAGCTATAAACAGCTTTGTTAGTGTTTCTGGGGTTAAAATGTGTCTTAATCCAATGCAGCTGACTAGTTATAAGAGTTTGAGATGGATGTGGATAGTTTAAAAGCCACTTATACCCATTTAGTACCAAAACAGACTAAAACCAAGAAAACATTGCTTAGAAGAACTAAACAGCTTTGTTAGTGTTTATGGGGTTAAAATGTATCTTAATCCAATGCAACTAACTAATAAGAAGAGTTTGAGATAGATGAGGAGAGTTTAAAAGCCACATATACCCATTTTGTCCCAAAACAGGCTAAAACCAAGAAAACATTTCTTAGAAGCTGTAAACAGCTATGTTAGTGTTTCTAGGGTTAAAATATGTCTTAATCCAATGCAAATGACTAATTATAAGAGTTTGAGATTGATGTGGAGAGTTTAAAAGCCACTTATACCCAATTTGTCCCAAAACAGGCTAAAATCAAGAAAACATTGCCTAGAAGCTATAAACAGCTTTGTTAGTGTTTCTGGGGTTAAAATGTGTCTTAATCCAATGCAGCTGACTAGTTATAAGAGTTTGAGATGGATGTGGAGAGTTTAAAAGCCACTTAATACCCATTTTGTACCAAAACAGGCTAAAACCAAGAAAACATTGCTTAGAAGCTGTAAACAGCTATGTTAGTCTTTCTGGGGTTAAAATGTGTCTTAATCAAATGCAAATGACTAATTATAAGAGTTTGAGATTGATGTGGAAAGTTTAAAAGCCACTTTTACCCATTTTGTCCCAAAACAGGCTAAAACCAAGAAAACATTGCCTAGAAGCACTAAACAGCTTTGTTAGTGTTTCTGGGGTTAAAATGTGTGTTTATCCAAAGCAACTGACTAATTATATGAGTTTGAGATGGATGTGGAGAGTTTCAAAGCCACTTATACCCATTTTGTCTTAAAGCAGGTTAAAACCAAGAAAACATTGCTTAGAAGCACTAAACAGCTTTGTTAGTGTTTCTGGGGTTAAAATGTGTCTTAATCCAATGCAACTTACTAATTATAAGAGTTTGAGATAGATGTGGAGAGTTTAAAAGCCACTTATACCCATTTTGTCCCAAAACAGGCTAAAACCAAGAAAACATTGCTTAGAAGCTCTAAACAGCTTTGTTAGTGTTTCTGGGGTTAAAATGTGTCTTAATCCAAAGCAACTGACTAAATATATGAATTTGAGATGGATGTGGAGAGTTTAAAAGCCACTTATACCCATTTTGTCCCAAAACAGGTTAAAACCAAGAAAACATTGCTTAGAAGCACTAAACAGCTTTGTTAGTGTTTCTGGGGTTAAAATGTGTCTTAATCCAATGCAACTAACTAATTATAAGAGTTTGAGATAGATGTGGATAGTTTAAAAGCCACTTATACACATTTTGTCCCAAAACAGGCTAAAACCAAGAAAACATTGCTTAGAAGCTGTAAACAGCTATGTTAGTGTTTCTGGGGTTAAAATGTGTCTTAATCCAATGCAAATGACTAATTATAAGAGTTTGAGATTGATGTGGAGAGTTTAAAAGCCACTTATACCCATTTTGTCCCAAAACAGGCTAAAACCAAGAAAACATTGCCTAGAAGCTATAAACAGCTTTGTTAGGGTTTCTGGGGTTAAAATGTGTCTTAATCCAATGCAGCTGACTAGTTATAAGAGTTTGAGATGGATGTGGAGAGTTTAAAAGCCACTTATACCCATTTTGTACCAAAACAATCTAAAACCAAGAAAACATTGCTTAGAAGAACTAAACAGCTTTGTTAGTGTTTCTGGGGTTAAAATGTATCTTAATCCAATGCAACTAACTAATAATAAGAGTTTGAGATAGATGTGGAGAGTTTAAAAGCCACTTATACACATTTTGTCCCAAAACAGGCTAAAACCAAGAAAACATTGCTTAGAAGCTGTAAACAGCTATGTTAGTGTTTCTGGGGTTAAAATGTGTCTTAATCCAATGCAAATGACTAATTATAAGAGATTGAGATTGATGTGGAGAGTTTAAAAGCCACTTATACCCATTTTGTCCCAAAACAGGCTAAAACCAAGAAAACATTGCCTAGAAGCTGTAAACAGCTTTGTTAGTGTTTCTAGGGTTAAAATGTCTCTTAATCCAATGCAACTGACTAATTATAAGAGTTTGAGATGGATGTGGAGAGTTTAAAAGCCTCTTATACACATTTTGTTCCAAAACAGGCTAAAACCAAGAAAACATTGCTTAGAAGCACTAAACAGCTTTGTTAGTGTTTCTGGGGTTAAAATGTGTCTTAATCCAATACAACTAACTAATTATAAGAGTTTGAGATAGATGTGGATAGTTTAAAAGCCACTTATACACATTTTGTCCCAAAAGAGGCTAAAACCAAGAAAACATTGCTTAGAAGCTGTAAACAGCTATGTTAGTATTTCTAGGGTTAAAATGTGTCTTAATCAAATGCAAATGACTAATTATAAGAGTTTGAGATTGATGTGGAGAGTTTACAAGCCACTTTTACCCATTTTGACCCAAAACAGGCTAAAACCAAGAAAACATTGCCTAGAAGCACTAAACAGCTTTGTTAGTGTTTATGGGGTTAAAATGTGTGTTTATCCAAAGCAACTGACTCATTATATGAGTTTGAGATGGATGTGGAGAGTTTCAAAGCCACTTATACCCATTTTGTACCAAAACAGACTAAAACCAAGAAAACATTGCTTAGAAGAACTAAACTGATTTGTTAGTGTTTCTGGGGTTAAAATGTGTCTTAATCCAATGCAACTAACTAATAATAAGAGTTTGAGATAGATGTGGAGAGTTTACAAGCCACATATACCCATTTTGTCCCAAAACAGGCTAAAACCAAGAAAACATTTCTTAGAAGCTGTAAACAGCTAGTTAGTCTTTCTGGGGTTAAAATGTGTCTTAATCAAATGCAAATGACTAATTATAAGAGTTTGAGATTGATGTGGAGAGTTTAAAAGCCACTTTTACCCATTTTGTACCAAAACAGGCTAAAACCAAGAAAACATTGCTTATAAGCTGTAAACAGCTATGTTAGTGTTTCTGGGGTTAAAATGTGTCTTAATCCAATGCAATTGACTAATTATAAGAGTTTGAGATTGATGTGGAGAGTTTAAAAGCCACTTATACCCATTTTGTCCCAAAACAGGCTAAAACCAAGAAAACATTGCCTAGAAGCTATAAACAGCTTTGTTAGTGTTTCTGGGGTTAAAATGTGTCTTAATCCAATGCAGCTGACTAGTTATAAGAGTTTGAGATGGATGTGGAGAGTTTAAAAGCCACTTATACCCATTTTGTACCAAAACAGGCTAAAACCAAGAAAACATTGCTTAGAAGAACTAAACAGCTTTGTTAGTGTTTCTGGGGTTAAAATGTATCTTAATCCAATGCAACTAACTAATAATAAGAGTTTGAGATAGATGTGGAGAGTTTAAAAGCCACATATACCCATTTTGTCCCAAAACAGGCTAAAACCAAGAAAACATTTCTTAGAAGCTGTAAACAGCTATGTTAGTGTTTCTAGGGTTAAAATGTGTCTTAATCCAATGCAAATGACTAATTATAAGAGTTTGAGATAGATGTGGAGAGTTTAAAAGCCACTTATACCCATTTTGTCCCAAAACAGGCTAAAACCAAGAAAACATTGCTTAGAAGCTCTAAACAGCTTTGTTAGTGTTTCTGGGGTTAAAATGTGTCTTAATCCAAAGCAACTGACTAAATATATGAATTTGAGATGGATGTGGAGAGTTTAAAAGCCACTTATACCCATTTTGTCCCAAAACAGGTTAAAACCAAGAAAACATTGCTTAGAAGCACTAAACAGCTTTGTTAGTGTTTCTGGGGTTAAAATGTGTCTTAATCCAATGCAACTAACTAATTATAAGAGTTTGAGATTGATGTGGAGAGTTTAAAAGCCACTTATACCCATTTTGTCCTAAAGCAGGTTAAAACCAAGAAAACATTGCTTAGAAGCACTAAACAGCTTTGTTAGTGTTTCTGGGGTTAAAATGTATCTTAATCCAATGCAACTAACTAATTATAAGAGTTTGAGATAGATGTGGAGAGTTTAAAAGCCACTTATACCCATTTTGTCCCAAAACAGGCTAAAACCAAAAAAATTGCTTAGAAGCTCTAAACAGCTTTGTTAGTGTTTCTGGGGTTAAAATGTGTCTTAATCCAATGCAAATGACTAATTATAAGAGATTGAGATTGATGTGGAGAGTTTAAAAGCCACTTATACCCATTTTGTCCCAAAACAGGCTAAAACCAAGAAAACATTGCCTAGAAGCTATAAACAGCTTTGTTAGGGTTTCTGGGGTTAAAATGTGTCTTAATCCAATGCAGCTGACTAGTTATAAGAGTTTGAGATGGATGTGGAGAGTTTAAAAGCCACTTATACCCATTTTGTACCAAAACAATCTAAAACCAAGAAAACATTGCTTAGAAGAACTAAACAGCTTTGTTAGTGTTTCTGGGGTTAAAATGTATCTTAATCCAATGCAACTAACTAATAATAAGAGTTTGAGATAGATGTGGAGAGTTTAAAAGCCACTTATACACATTTTGTCCCAAAACAGGCTAAAACCAAGAAAACATTGCTTAGAAGCTGTAAACAGCTATGTTAGTGTTTCTGGGGTTAAAATGTGTCTTAATCCAATGCAAATGACTAATTATAAGAGATTGAGATTGATGTGGAGAGTTTAAAAGCCACTTATACCCATTTTGTCCCAAAACAGGCTAAAACGAAGAAAACATTGCCTAGAAGCTGTAAACAGCTTTGTTAGTGTTTCTAGGGTTAAAATGTCTCTTAATCCAATGCAACTGACTAATTATAAGAGTTTGAGATGGATGTGGAGAGTTTAAAAGCCTCTTATACACATTTTGTTCCAAAACAGGCTAAAACCAAGAAAACATTGCTTAGAAGCACTAAACAGCTTTGTTAGTGTTTCTGGGGTTAAAATGTGTCTTAATCCAATACAACTAACTAATTATAAGAGTTTGAGATAGATGTGGATAGTTTAAAAGCCACTTATACACATTTTGTCCCAAAAGAGGCTAAAACCAAGAAAACATTGCTTAGAAGCTGTAAACAGCTATGTTAGTATTTCTAGGGTTAAAATGTGTCTTAATCAAATGCAAATGACTAATTATAAGAGTTTGAGATTGATGTGGAGAGTTTACAAGCCACTTTTACCCATTTTGACCCAAAACAGGCTAAAACCAAGAAAACATTGCCTAGAAGCACTAAACAGCTTTGTTAGTGTTTATGGGGTTAAAATGTGTGTTTATCCAAAGCAACTGACTCATTATATGAGTTTGAGATGGATGTGGAGAGTTTCAAAGCCACTTATACCCATTTTGTACCAAAACAGACTAAAACCAAGAAAACATTGCTTAGAAGAACTAAACAGATTTGTTAGTGTTTCTGGGGTTAAAATGTATCTTAATCCAATGCAACTAACTAATAATAAGAGTTTGAGATAGATGTGGAGAGTTTACAAGCCACATATACCCATTTTGTCCCAAAACAGGCTAAAACCAAGAAAACATTTCTTAGAAGCTGTAAACAGCTAGTTAGTCTTTCTGGGGTTAAAATGTGTCTTAATCAAATGCAAATGACTAATTATAAGAGTTTGAGATTGATGTGGAGAGTTTAAAAGCCACTTTTACCCATTTTGTACCAAAACAGGCTAAAACCAAGAAAACATTGCTTATAAGCTGTAAACAGCTATGTTAGTGTTTCTGGGGTTAAAATGTGTCTTAATCCAATGCAATTGACTAATTATAAGAGTTTGAGATTGATGTGGAGAGTTTAAAAGCCACTTATACCCATTTTGTCCCAAAACAGGCTAAAACCAAGAAAACATTGCCTAGAAGCTATAAACAGCTTTGTTAGTGTTTCTGGGGTTAAAATGTGTCTTAATCCAATGCAGCTGACTAGTTATAAGAGTTTGAGATGGATGTGGAGAGTTTAAAAGCCACTTATACCCATTTTGTACCAAAACAGGCTAAAACCAAGAAAACATTGCTTAGAAGAACTTGTTAGACTTTGTAGAATAAAGAAGAGAATCAAGAGATTGATGAGAGATATCGGTAGACAAAGAGAATGAGGAAGAAGAAAAGATTAGGTTATTGTTCCATAAGAATACATATTACAATGTAGACTAAAGCCTATATATATCAAGGGAAAATTAGGGCTACACCCTCTACCAACCGATCGTATAAGTGATAGGGACAAGGAGAGAGATAGAACTAATCCCAACGGTGATAGTGACCCGTCCTAGTCTCCTTAAACACAACATAACCCGTGACTCCACTTGTTCCTCCTCTCTAACGGCTACAAGCGACATTCTAGATCCTTCTCATGGGCCTAAGGAGAGCAGGCCTCCTCATTGTCTTTACACACTTACATGACTCGGCCTTATTGCTTGGTTGTACGGACGGCCCCATAATTGTACGGACGGCCATGGCTGCCTTAGGCTTATTCTCTTGATCAATACTCCCCCTCAAGCTTAGCCAAGTGAAATGGCTAAGCTTGGAACCCGTGAAGCAGCACCTCATTAAAAACCTTGACTTAGAAAACCTCATGGGACAAAACCAAGTCAAGGGAAAAAGAGTGTGCCGTCCACGGATTAGGGAAGCTTGATCATGGCCGTGTAATGTCTACAAGTCCAAGTTTGCTGTAGATGTGATCACAAACCTTGGAGCTTGCAGACTTGGTGAAGATGTCAGCTAGCTGATCTTGACTCCTTGTGTGGCATGGTAACACCACTCCTTCTTCAATCTTCTCTCTCACCTTGTGGCAATCGCTTTCTATGTGCTTGGTCCTCTCATGAAAGACTGAGTTTGTGGCAATGTGGATGGCCGCTTCATTGTCGCAGTGCATGGTCATGGGCTGCTCTGTCTCGATGCCTAAGTCCTTGAGTAGGCCCTTCAGCCATGTCATCTCGTTAGTGAGCTTCCTCATAGCTCTATACTCGGCCTCGGCGCTAGAGCATGAAACCACCTTTTGTTTCTTAGACCTCCATGTAACCAAGTTGCCTCCAACAAACGTGCAGTACCCAGTGGTGGATCTCCTATCCAGCGTGTCGCCATTGTAATCCGCATCACAATAGCCAACGATTTCGGTGTTGTCATTCTTGCCCATCCAAATACCTTGACCCGGACTGCCCTTGAGATAGCTTAGGATCCTTTCGACTTGACTCCATTGGTACTTGCTTGGTGCCTTCATATGTTGGCTAACCTGATTCACAGCATAAGATATGTCAGGTCGTGTGATAGTAAGGTATATCAGCTTACCTACAAGCCGGCGGTAGCGTGTGACGTCTAAGAATGGCTCGTCCATTGGTTCCTTAGGTCGGCCTTCTTTTGCCCGTAAGCTCTCCCCCTTTCGCTTGAGCTGGTAATCTTCATCAAGGGGCGTAGCAACCGGAGACACACCAAGCTTGCCAGTCTCCTCTAACAAGTCAAGAGTATACTTGCGTTGTGAGAGGAAGAGTCCTTCCGGTGAGCGACAAATCTCAATACCAAGAAAGTATTTGAGTTCCCCAAGGTCCTTGATGTCAAATACCGACTTGAGAGAGTCCTTGGTGTCCTGAATGGCCGCCTTATCATCACCAGTCACGATGATGTCGTCGACGTATATGAGCACCACCACCCAACCAATAGAGGTGCGACGCGTGAAGAGAGTATGATCAGCCTCCGATCGCGTAAAACCATCAGTCTTGAGAGTGGAGCTTAGTTTGTGGTACCACGCTCGTGGGGACTGCTTAAGGCCATAGATGGCCTTACGTAGCCTCAAGACTTTTCCGGGTGTAACCATGTCTTCAAGGCCAGGAGGAGGCGTCATGTACACTTCTTCATCAAGTTCACCTTGAAGGAAGGCGTTCTTCACATCCATCTGCCATAAGTCCCATGAGAGGTTGACAGCAAGAGACAGCACAACCCGAACCGTATGGAGCTTGGCCACGGGTGCAAAGGTGTCCGTGTAGTCCGCGCCATAGGTTTGGGTGAAGCCACGGGCCACTAACCTGGCTTTATGCCGTTCAATGTCACCATTGCTCAAATACTTTATGGTAAACACCCATTTGGAGCTAACTGCCCGCTTGCCTTGAGGAAGATCCGATTCGTCCCACGTATGATTCCGGATCATGGCGCCAGTTTCATCCTTGACCGCATCTAACCAAACTTGATGTTCCTTGGCTTCATCATATGTCTGCGGGATCCAATTGGCGTCCACTTGGCCGAAGAAAGCTTGGTGATCAGCAGGTAACAGCTCAAGGGAACAAACGGACTGAATGGGATGAGCGACAGCTTGGCTGTTGTAATAGACACGCTTGTTCTTCCAAGTGGAGGGATCCGACCGAGGTCTGGTGCTCCGACGCAGGACTGGTGCCGGAAGTGGATCCACGCTAGGCAACACGGTGGACGTACCGTCCGTAGGAGCCGTCTCCGTGTTTTCCTCGGTAGAGGCCGCCGCCGGAGCATGCGTGTCCGCTGTAGGGCCAGGGACGGGAACACCGGTTATGGGTAGGCCAGACTCGAGAGATTCACCATCTTGGGCTGAACCATTGTCATTTGCATCTCCTTGGTCAGACCCACCATCGGTAGAAATTTGACTTAGTGTTGGCCGCACGGCACCCGTTGGTGGAGATGGGTTGCCAAGGTGATCAAGGAGGAACCGTAGACTCGAAGCTCGGTCATTAGGTGAGTGAGCGAGATCTTTAAGGCTGTTCCAATCCCTCTTGTCATGGTAGCCCACATGTTCTAGAAACCGGACATCTCGAGAGACATATAGTCGACTTGTGGCCGGATCATAACATTTGTACCCCTTTTGTGTGGTGGAGTAGCCAATGAACATACACTTTGTACTTTTGGCATCCAGCTTACTCCTTTGTTCTCCTGGTACTAACACAAAACAAACACAGCCGAAAACTCGTAAGTGATCAAGAGATGGTTTAAATTTGTTTAGTACTTCAAATGGAGATAAGTCATGAAGAACTCTAGTTGGTGTTCGGTTGATTAGGTAGCATGCAGTCATCACGGCATCACCCCAATATCGTTTAGGAACACTCGAATGGAACATGATTGCCCGCGCCACTTCCATGAGGTGCCGGTTCTTCCTCTCGGCCACACCATTTTGTTGTGGCGTGTAGGGACAACTAGTTTGATGGAGAATGCCATGCTTGGAGAGATGTTCTTTGAACTTGCAATTTGTGTATTCCCCCCCATTATCAGACCTAAGTACCTTAAGTTTAGCATTGAAGTGATTAGTCACATAATTTTGAAAATTGATAAAGGCATCAAATACTCTATCTTTAGATGGCAACAAGGTAATCCAAGTGTATTTTGATTTTTCATCAATAAAGGTCACAAAATACTTGTTATTATCTCTAGATAGGCATGGTGATGTCCAAACATCTGAGTGAACTAAATCAAAACAATTCTCATAAATAGTAGTTGACTTAGGAAAGATAGACTTGCAATGTTTTCCAAGAATACAAGGTTCACAAGTAGAATTATCAAAAGAAATATTAGGAAACATCAACCCTAAAGCACGTGAATGTGGGTGGCCTAGCCTAGCATGCCACACCATATTCGAATCAACAACAAAACAAGACTTAGTAGAGGATAAATTTGGATCGGTTTTCTCTAGGACATAGAGATCTCCACTCCCTTGCCCTTCTCCAAGAACCTTTCCAGTCTCAATATCCTGAAAATAAACATTGTTAGGACCAAAGATTGCATAACAATTCAAATCATTTGTGGCCCTCTTAACCGATAGTAAATTGGAGGTAAAGGTAGGCATAAAGAAAGCTTTTGAGGTTTTATCAAATAGTTTCAAGTCCCCTATTCCCTTTACTGGTATTTGTTCTCCATTTGCAATAACAACACTTCCTAAGGCCGGTTTTATGTTGTCAATTAAACTAGGGTTACTAATCATATGATGTGAGGCTCCCGAGTCAATAACAAGCGATTTGCTAGGCCTAGAAGTAAAGAAAGAGATACCAGACTCCTTGAGTGAAGCAATGGAGCGGATGAGAGCCTCAAGGTCTGACTTCCTCACCACATCTCCGTAGGCTGCAGTCATGGCCACCTCATCTCCCTGCTTTGATGATCCGGCTCCTTCATTGCTAACCGCTTCCTTTGAGAGGTTGGCTTTGAACTTGGCCGGCTTGAGATGAGGATGGAGAACCCAGCACTTGTCTTTCAGATGACCCCGCTTCTTGCAGTGGTCGCACACCGACCACTTCCTCTCCTCTTGCTTGTACGTTCCTTTGTTGGCCGAAGCAAGCTCCCCCTTACCGCTAAACAAATCAAGGGATCCTTGCTCTTTCTGAATTTGGGAGCAAATATCTTCAAAGGAGGGGAGCTTCTCTGCCCTTAGGATGTGCTTCAAGAGGTCGTTGAAGGACGGGTTCAAGGTAAGTAGGAGTCCGAAGACTTTGTCTTGCTCCTTTCTTTCGTTTAGCACACTTGCCTCAAGTGTACTTGGCCGCAACATGTCAAGCTCGGACCATAGTGCACGGAACTTACCAAGATGCTTAGTGAACTCCAAATCATCTTGGTTAAGATCATTTATGGCCTTCTTGACCTCAAAGACTCTAGTCATGTTAGAGACATTACCATACACGCCTTTAAGTGTTTCCCACAGTTCCTTGGCCGTCTCGCAATATGAGTAGGCCTCAAGGATAGGCGTGTCCAGAGAGTTTTGGAGAACAGATAGGACAACTTGGTCTTCTTGGAACCATTTGGCCTTCCTCTCGCTCTCTTCCTCCGCTTCCGCCTCGGAAGCGTCCTCTCCTTTGGGGTTTTTCTTTGGGACATAGTCGGACTCGACATGACTCCAAAGGCCACGACCTCCAAGGGCGGTTCTTGTGGTTCTTGTCCACAGCAAGTAGTTTGTCCCCTTTAGGACAACCGGTGAAACAATGGGCTTGGCGTTTTCCATGGTCGGATTTCTATGGACCGATGGGTAAAGCTTTTACCCGGAGAATAAAAGAGATGCGAGTGAGAAGAAACGAAGATAAGGAGACTAGAGTGTAGAAATGAGTAGGAGAATGAGATTAGACTGTAGAGAATCGAAGAACTTGCTCTGATACCATGTTAGACTTTGTAGAATAAAGAAGAGAATCAAGAGATTGATGAGAGATATCGGTAGACAAAGAGAATGAGGAAGAAGAAAAGATTAGGTTATTGTTCCATAAGAATACATATTACAATGTAGACTAAAGCCTATATATATCAAGGGAAAATTAGGGCTACACCCTCTACCAACCGATCGTATAAGTGATAGGGACAAGGAGAGAGATAGAACTAATCCCAACGGTGATAGTGACCCGTCCTAGTCTCCTTAAACACAACATAACCCGTGACTCCACTTGTTCCTCCTCTCTAACGGCTACAAGCGACATTCTAGATCCTTCTCATGGGCCTAAGGAGAGCAGGCCTCCTCATTGTCTTTACACACTTACATGACTCGGCCTTATTGCTTGGTTGTACGGACGGCCCCATAATTGTACGGACGGCCATGGCTGCCTTAGGCTTATTCTCTTGATCAATAGAACTAAACAGCTTTGTTAGTGTTTCTGGGGTTAAAATGTATCTTAATCCAATGCAACTAACTAATAATAAGAGTTTGAGATAGATGTGGAGAGTTTAAAAGCCACATATACCCATTTTGTCCCAAAACAGGCTAAAACCAAGAAAACATTTCTTAGAAGCTGTAAACAGCTATGTTAGTGTTTCTAGGGTTAAAATGTGTCTTAATCCAATGCAAATGACTAATTATAAGAGTTTGAGATAGATGTGGAGAGTTTAAAAGCCACTTATACCCATTTTGTCCCAAAACAGGCTAAAACCAAGAAAACATTGCTTAGAAGCTCTAAACAGCTTTGTTAGTGTTTCTGGGGTTAAAATGTGTCTTAATCCAAAGCAACTGACTAAATATATGAATTTGAGATGGATGTGGAGAGTTTAAAAGCCACTTATACCCATTTTGTCCCAAAACAGGTTAAAACCAAGAAAACATTGCTTAGAAGCACTAAACAGCTTTGTTAGTGTTTCTGGGGTTAAAATGTGTCTTAATCCAATGCAACTAACTAATTATAAGAGTTTGAGATTGATGTGGAGAGTTTAAAAGCCACTTATACACATTTTGTCCCAAAAGAGGCTAAAACCAAGAAAACATTGCTTAGAAGCTGTAAACAGCTATGTTAGTCTTTCTGGGGTTAAAATGTGTCTTAATCAAATGCAAATGACTAATTATAAGAGTTTGAGATTGATGTGGAAAGTTTAAAAGCCACTTTTACCCATTTTGTCCCAAAACAGGCTAAAACCAAGAAAACATTGCCTAGAAGCACTAAACAGCTTTGTTAGTGTTTCTGGGGTTAAAATGTGTCTTAATCCAAAGCAACTGACTAAATATATGAATTTGAGATGGATGTGGAGAGTTTAAAAGCCACTTATACCCATTTTGTCCCAAAACAGGTTAAAACCAAGAAAACATTGCTTAGAAGCACTAAACAGCTTTGTTAGTGTTTCTGGGGTTAAAATGTGTCTTAATCCAATGCAACTAACTAATTATAAGAGTTTGAGATAGATGTGGATAGTTTAAAAGCCACTTATACACATTTTGTCCCAAAACAGGCTAAAACCAAGAAAACATTGCTTAGAAGCTGTAAACAGCTATGTTAGTGTTTCTGGGGTTAAAATGTGTCTTAATCCAATGCAAATGACTAATTATAAGAGTTTGAGATTGATGTGGAGAGTTTAAAAGCCACTTATACCCATTTTGTCCCAAAACAGGCTAAAACCAAGAAAACATTGCCTAGAAGCTATAAACAGCTTTGTTAGGGTTTCTGGGGTTAAAATGTGTCTTAATCCAATGCAGCTGACTAGTTATAAGAGTTTGAGATGGATGTGGAGAGTTTCAAAGCCACTTATACCCATTTTGTACCAAAACAGGCTAAAACCAAGAAAACATTGCTTAGAAGAACTAAACAGCTTTGTTAGTGTTTCTGGGGTTAAAATGTATCTTAATCCAATGCAACTAACTAATAATAAGAGTTTGAGATAGATGTGGAGAGTTTACCAGCCACATATACCCATTTTGTCCCAAAACAGGCTAAAACCAAGAAAACATTTCTTAGAAGCTGTAAACAGCTAGTTAGTCTTTCTGGGGTTAAAATGTGTCTTAATCAAATGCAAATGACTAATTATAAGAGTTTGAGATTGATGTGGAGAGTTTAAAAGCCACTTTTACCCATTTTGTACCAAAACAGGCTAAAACCAAGAAAACATTGCTTATAAGCTGTAAACAGCTATGTTAGTGTTTCTGGGGTTAAAATGTGTCTTAATCCAATGCAATTGACTAATTATAAGAGTTTGAGATTGATGTGGAGAGTTTAAAAGCCACTTATACCCATTTTGTCCCAAAACAGGCTAAAACCAAGAAAACATTGCCTAGAAGCTATAAACAGCTTTGTTAGTGTTTCTGGGGTTAAAATGTGTCTTAATCCAATGCAGCTGACTAGTTATAAGAGTTTGAGATGGATGTGGAGAGTTTAAAAGCCACTTATACCCATTTTGTACCAAAATAGGCTAAAACCAAGAAAACATTGCTTAGAAGAACTAAACAGCTTTGTTAGTGTTTCTGGGGTTAAAATGTATCTTAATCCAATGCAACTAACTAATTATAAGAGTTTGAGATAGATGTGGATAGTTTAAAAGCCACTTATACACATTTTGTCCCAAAAGAGGCTAAAACCAAGAAAACATTGCTTAGAAGCTGTAAACAGCTATGTTAGTATTTCTAGGGTTAAAATGTGTCTTAATCAAATGCAAATGACTAATTATAAGAGTTTGAGATTGATGTGGAGAGTTTACAAGCCACTTTTACCCATTTTGACCCAAAACAGGCTAAAACCAAGAAAACATTGCCTAGAAGCACTAAACAGCTTTGTTAGTGTTTATGGGGTTAAAATGTGTGTTTATCCAAAGCAACTGACTCATTATATGAGTTTGAGATGGATGTGGAGAGTTTCAAAGCCACTTATACCCATTTTGTACCAAAACAGGCTAAAACCAAGAAAACATTGCTTAGAAGAACTAAATAGCTTTGTTAGTGTTTCTGGGGTTAAAATGTATCTTAATCCAATGCAACTAACTAATAATAAGAGTTTGAGATAGATGTGGAGAGTTTACAAGCCACATATTATGAACCGGCACACACACTTGTCCGTACGACCGTACGGACGTCCGTACGACCAACCAACGGGCCATCCTCAAATAGAAGTCTTCATGAGCCCAATCCACCAAAGAGATCCTCCAACGGTCGCCATTCATCTCGATCCTTCCTTTGTAGCCGTTGGAGCAAGTTGCAAGAGAGAAGAGGAGATCACATGTTAGAATAAGGAGATGTCGCTTTCTCCTCATATTAGTGTGCATAGGATCCTAAGAGAATATCCTATTTGTATATGTCTTTAAATAGTTTGTAAGTATCATACTAATAGAAGCAAGAAAAGAGTTTATTCTCTTTCTCCAACACTCTCTCTCTCAATCGTTCACTCTCCTCACTCTTTACACGATTTCACTCTCTTTCATACTCTCTTCCATAATCTCTTGATTACTCTACTCTCAAACTTACATGGTATCAGAGCAGATTTGATTCTGTTCTTGCCTCAAATCTCCACCACTCCCTTCCGCATTCTCTTTCTTGTTCTTGAAATTTCTTGTTCTTGAATCTTCTTTCTTTAACCGTTGGACAATAGCTTTAACCAACGGTCTCTTCATCCTTTTCCATGGAAACTACCAAAACTCTCATTGTTCCAGTTACTCTCAAGGGAGAGAATTACTTACTGTGGGCTAGAACCACAAAGACAGCCCTATGCGGCCGAGGACTTTGGTCCCATGTTGAGACAAGCGAAGCTCCTAGTGGCGAGACCACCAAAGACGGCAAGGATCTTGTCGATGAGAAGAACAAGTGGTTTCAAGAAGATCAGGGAGTCCTAGCTATCATTCAAAACTCCCTAGATGCACCTATACTTGAAGCTTACTCTTATTGCGAGACAGCAAAAGACTTGTGGGACACTCTCAAGAATGTTTTTGGGAATGTTACAAATGTAAACCGAATTTTTGAGATTAAGAGGGCCATCAACAACCTCAACCAAGAAGACATGGAGTTCACCAAGCACTTTGGGAAGTTTAGGTCCCTTTGGGCTGAACTAGAGATGCTCCGGCCGGCGACTATAGATCCGGCCATTCTGAATGAGAGGCGTGAACAAGATAAGGTGTTCGGCCTTCTCTTGACCTTGAACCCCTCCTACAATGACCTTATCAAGCATATTCTACGGTCGGACAAGCTCCCTAGCCTTGATGATGTCTGTAACCAAATTCAAAAGGAGCATGGCTCCATGGGATTGTTTGGCGGCAAGGGAGAACTTGTGACCGCTAACAAAGCTGAGATGGCATCAGCAAACAAGGGCTACTACAAGCCGGAGGACAAGAACAACCCGCCATTTTGTGAGCATTGTAAGAAGCTTGGTCACTTCAAGAGCCGCTGCTGGATTCTACACCCTCATCTAGCACCACCGCCGGGTACCATCCGAGGTGGACGACCAAACCGCGGAGGACCACCGAGAGCTCATCAAGCAGTAGCCATGGGGGAGTCAATCTCTGAGCAGCCTCAACAAGTGACCAGTGGAACTGCTCTTGCTGCAGCATCGTCCGAGCTGGTAAGACGGTCCGACCTTGATGCGCTCATCAAAGCCATCAAAGAGGCCACCGGTAAGGCGTTTCTTGCCTCAAACAAAATTAAACCCCTCATAGTTGATTCTGGTGCATCCCATCACATGATTAGTGATTCTAGGCTAATTAGTGATATTAAACCTGCTAATGGTAATGTAATAATAGCAAATGGTGAGAAAGTACCAGTTAAAGGCATAGGAAACTTGAAACTATTTGATAAGGAGACTAAGGCATTTTATATGCCAAACTTTACTTCTAACTTGCTATCAGTTAAGAGAGCCACTACTGATTTAAATTGTTATGCTATATTTGGTCCTAACAATGTTCATTTTCAGGATATTGAGACAAGTAAGGTTCTTGGTCAAGGAGGATCCAAGGATGACCTCTATGTGCTTGAGGACTTGAACTTATCTTCTAATGCATCTTGTTTTAATTCGGTTATTATGAAACCTAGTGATTCTATTTTACATGCTAGGCTAGGACATCCTCACACAAGAGCTTTATCCTTAATATTTCCTAATGTTTCTTTTCAAAATGATGAGTGTGAGGCTTGTATTCTTGGTAAACATTGCAAGGCTGTTTTCCCTAAATCTATTACTATTTATGAAAAATGTTTTGATTTAATTCATTCTGATGTTTGGACATCTCCTTGCTTATCTAGAGATAATCAAAAGTATTTTGTGACTTTTATTGATGAAAAATCAAAATATACTTGGATAACTTTGCTTCCCTCTAAGGATAGAGTCCTTGAGGCCTTTACTAATTTTCAAAATTATGTCACTAACCACTTTCATGCCAAGATTAAAATTTTGAGATCAGATAATGGTGGAGAGTACACAAGCCATGCCTTTAAACAATATCTAGCCAAACATGGAATTCTTCATCAAACTAGCTGTCCTTACACACCACAACAAAATGGAGTGGCTGAGAGAAAGAATAGGCATCTCATGGAAGTAGCAAGGTCTATGATGTTTCACACAAGGGTTCCAAAGAGGTTTTGGGGAGATGCTGTGCTAGCCGCTTGTTATCTTATTAACCGCACACCAACAAAGATCCTAAAGGATGTGTCTCCATTTGAGGTATTAACGAATGACAAACCTACATTTGATCACTTACGAGTGTTTGGTTGTGTGTGCTATGTGTTGCGACCAGGTGAGCTAAGAGACAAGCTTGATGCAAAGAGTACAAAGGCTATGTTTCTTGGCTACTCTACCACACAAAAGGGGTATAAGTGCTATGACCCTACAACAAGGAGGGTTCTAGTATCTCGTGATGTCAAGTTCATGGAGACACAAGGTTTTTACGATGAGAAGAATTGGGATGAGCTCCGTAACCTCTCTGATTCACCATCTGATCGGACGCGCAACCTCCGAGTAATCCTTGAGCGACTAGGTCTTGAAAACGATCGGATCACTACTGAGTCAGCCAGACCAGCATCACCAGAACAACCTGAGCCATCTACTGAGCCTGAGCCTGCTACACATGCCGATGACCATACTGAGCAGCATGAGGAAGCACCCGAGTCACTCGCGGACAACACGGCCGAAACAACCGAGGGGACGGCTGAACAGCTTGAGGAGATCATTACTCCAGGACGAGCCAACTCCGAAGCTGGGGCTATGGTTCCTCTTCGGCGCAGCCAACGTATCAAGTATCCTCCTAGTCATTGGAAGAACACCCGTGTGTACTACAACAACATGGCCGTTGCTCATCCGATTCAGGCCGTGTGCACCTTGGCTCATTTTCCGATAGAGCATCAAGTGTTTCTTGGCCATATTGATGAGGATTGGATCCCCAAGACCTATGATGAGGCTAAGCAGCACAAAGTATGGAGAGATGCAGTGGATGCCGAGAATACGGCCATGGTGCAAAATCATACATGGGACGAGGCTGACTTACCCAAGGGCAAGAAGGCTGTCACCTCTCGGTATATCTTCACAATCAAATATAAGAGCAATGGGGAGATTGAACGCCACAAAGCCCGCCTAGTCGCACGAGGTTTCACGCAAACGTATGGGGAGGACTATCTTGATACGTTTGCTCCGGTGGCTAAGCTTCACACGGTTCGAGTTGTACTCTCTCTCGCCACCAACCTCGACTGGGAACTTTGGCAAATGGACGTGAAGAACGCCTTCTTGCAAGGAGAACTGGAGGATGAAGTGTATATGCGACCACCACCGGGTTTGGAGGATACTATTGGTCCGGGAAAGGTCTTGAAACTCAACAAAGCTATCTATGGCTTGAAGCAGTCACCAAGGGCTTGGTATCACAAGCTTAGCACCACACTTCTTGACAAAGGCTTTCGCAAATCCGAAGCTGACCACACCTTGTTCACCTTACCAAGCGCCAAAGGTATAGTAGTCATTCTAGTGTATGTTGATGATATCATCATCACTGGAAGTGACTCGGTAGGTATTCAAGACTCTAAAACATTCTTGAAATCAGTTTTTGATATTAAAGATCTTGGAGAGTTGAAATACTTTCTTGGGATAGAAGTTTATAGATCAAATGAAGGGTTATTGTTATCTCAAAGAAAGTATGCACTAGACTTATTGAGTGAAACAGGAAAACTAGGAGCTAAGGCAGTAACAACACCCCTAGAAGAGAATTACAAGGATGGAGGACAGGGGGAGCTTGACACCGCTCCATTCGAGGACGTTAGCCTCTACCGGCGGCTAGTCGGTAAGCTCATTTATTTAACTATCACACGGCCTGACATTTGCTTTGCCGTGAACCAGGTAAGCCAGCATATGAAGAACCCCACCGTGCACCATTGGAACATGCTGACACGGATCCTCAAGTACATCAAGGGCTCACCCGGCCAAGGCATATGGATGGGACGCAACAAGAGCACCGAGTTGGTAGGCTACTGCGACGCTGACTATGCCGGAGATCGTGGGGACCGACGCTCAACCACAGGCTATTGCACGTTCCTTGGAGGGAACCTGGTCACATGGAAGAGCAAGAAGCAAAAGGTCGTCTCACTCTCAAGTGCCGAATCCGAGTATAGAGCTATGAGGAAGCTAACGACGGAGCTAATGTGGCTGAAGATGTTACTCAAGGATCTTGGAATAGAATCAACAAAGCCGATCACCATGCACTGTGATAACGAAGCAGCCATTCATATAGCAACCAATTCAGTGTTCCATGAGCGGACCAAGCACATTGAAGTGGATTGCCATAAGGTCCGAGAACAAATCAAGCTTGGAGTTGTCTTACCTTGCCATACCGAAAGCAAAGAACAACTTGCAGACGTCCTGACTAAAGCTGCGAGCCCCCAAGCGTGTGAATACATCCATCCTAAGCTTGGCCTCCTAAACCTCACTCGGCCATGACTTGCTTTGTTTTGGCGCCTACACTCTTTTTCCCTTAAGTATAGTTTTCCCAAGAGGTTTTTCTATACTAAGGTTTTTAATGAGGTGGGTGCCTATGTTGTCAAGCTTGACTAGTTCCCCAAGTCAAGCTTGAGGGGGAGTATGAACCGGCACACACACTTGTCCGTACGACCAACCAACGGGCCATCCTCAAATAGAAGTCTTCATGAGCCCAATCCACCAAAGAGATCCTCCAACGGTCGCCATTCATCTCGATCCTTCCTTTGTAGCCGTTGGAGCAAGTTGCAAGAGAGAAGAGGAGATCACATGTTAGAATAAGGAGATGTCGCTTTCTCCTCATATTAGTGTGCATAGGATCCTAAGAGAATATCCTATTTGTATATGTCTTTAAATAGTTTGTAAGTATCATACTAATAGAAGCAAGAAAAGAGTTTATTCTCTTTCTCCAACACTCTCTCTCTCAATCGTTCACTCTCCTCACTCTTTACACGATTTCACTCTCTTTCATACTCTCTTCCATAATCTCTTGATTACTCTACTCTCAAACTTACACATATACCCATTTTGTCCCAAAACAGGCTAAAACCAAGAAAACATTTCTTAGAAGCTGTAAACAGCTAGTTAGTCTTTCTGGGGTTAAAATGTGTCTTAATCAAATGCAAATGACTAATTATAAGAGTTTGAGATTGATGTGGAGAGTTTAAAAGCCACTTTTACCCATTTTGTACCAAAACAGGCTAAAACCAAGAAAACATTGCTTATAAGCTGTAAACAGCTATGTTAGTGTTTCTGGGGTTAAAATGTGTCTTAATCCAATGCAATTGACTAATTATAAGAGTTTGAGATTGATGTGGATGTTGGGATTTATGAGACAAAGCTCACAAGAGAGGGTAGACAAACACTTGGTGAATGAATCCCCCTTTACCCACAACAAACTAACTCATTCTCAAGGGGAAGAAGAGAACATCAACTTGTGATGAACTCCTCATAAACTAGGCTAGATAGAACCCAAATACTAGAGAGTAAGCGGATCCTATCAAGGAGAAGCACTAGTTTGAGACTTATCCTTGTTCTAGTAACACAACACTAAGAGTTTGTGTACTTAGGAGAGGAGGATTAAGAATCAGTAATCTAGGCTATATGAAAGAGTAAATAAGAAGACTTTAGGTGAGATTTGGGAAGAGAATAGGCTGCCTTAAGGGCAGCCTCTAACCGATTCCCTAAACTATCTACATTGAAGCTAGAACAAGAACACAAGGTAAAAGAGGGGAAATCGGATTCTCTTATTGAATAATGTTGTGATGTGTTACAAAATGAGAGATTACAATGCTTAATATAGGAGAACAAATGTATATGGCCGTTTGAGATAAATGAGAGGTGAGAGTGACATATAGCCGTTGGTGCACAAGTGGGTGTATGGTGAAAGGGACAGCTCCTTCCCTTGGTTGTCTCATTCTTCACCAACCAAGGTCTCACATGCTTCCTTCCTTCCCTTCTTTTCCCTTTGTGAGACATTTAACTTCTTCTTGGGCCTCTTCTTCTTATAAGGCCTTTACTTCACAATTCTTCTCACATTGCTCTTATGGCCTTGCTGACCACTCTCATTGTTCTCACGGCCCACATGGCCTTATTGGCCACTCTTATTGTGCTCACGGCCTTACTGGCCGCTCCCACACCACTCATGGCCTTACCGGCCACACTTCTTGTACTAGCAGCCTTACCGGCCACTCTCTTCTTCCTTGTGCAGCTCGGCCTCACCGGCCTCACTCTCTCTTCTCCTTCATATATACTAATACTCCCCCGCACGTTTGATCTGCAGGGCACCATGGGGACCAAAGATCAAGCGTGGACACGTGAGGACTACCTCATTAAAAACCTTAACAAAGAAAACCACTTGGGAGAAAACTTTGTTAAGTAAAAAGAGTGTAGTCTCCACGTTCCTTGATGTCGCAATGATCTTGGTTTGTCAAGAACCAGCTCTCTTCTCTTTAAGCCTTTGAACCGCTACACTTCCTTAGCCCTCCTTGCCTTTAGCACATTCCTTATGATCTCCATCCTTGTTCCTTTAGAATTCCTTTGAGGCTCTCATAGTCTCCTTTACCCTTAAACAAGTGATAAAGAAGAAAAGAATAAGTGTTTGCTATGAGGAATATCAAAGAAAATTTCTAAAAGTGTGACAATTTAAGGAGAATCATATTAAAGACTAAAGACTAGTAATGAAGCTAAGGTAATGAATTTATGAATTAAAATAGAGAAGGGTTTAGAGCACAGCCTTTATGGTGTTTTGATGGATAGGAAGGAGAGAGTTGATCACAGTTGCGGTTTGGAATTCCTCCTTGAGACCGCTCCTCTAACCATGGTTTTAAACCCGGTCAGTTTTATTTGTCAGACTGACACATGCCCACTGAATCGGACATAACTTTCGAACGGCTGCTCGGATTGGTATGATTCCACTTCCACTGGCAAGATGACTCTGTGGTCTCGAACTTTAATGAAGAACGCGGAAGCCGAATCGCAGTGGAAGGGTTTCGTCCGAGTCGATCTTTGAGACGCTTCGGCTGAGCTTTAAGTAAAGACTTTTGCTTGTGGCCGAGCAGAATCTGTGAGGTACGGTCTGAAGTCACTTGATCTCCCCCGTAACCTTTACTTGATGATGGGCTGAAACCTCATCACCTCAGTTGAAGCCTTGTGCATCACCGTTCTTGTGCACATCCAATCAACAGTTGAAACCTTGTGCATCACCTTTCCTAAAGACCATTGTGCACATCCGATCAACAACTTGGCACTAACACACATGCTCTTGGACTGATTCATCACCTTCCACCAGCTTAACAAAGACTTGGTGGCCCTTGGTTCTAACTCCAGGCATTGTGCTGCGCTCTTACATGGCTATCTTGTAGCCTTCAACCTCGCCACTTCTTCTCCTTGAGATAGTGAGCGAGCTCCACACAATCTTCAATGCTGAAACTGAAACCAAAAATCAATGGAACAGATTCTAAACAAGAGATTGTTAGAGATTAGAGAATAGAGAATATAGAATATTACTGAAAATAAAATAGAATTTAGAGAATAAGTAACCAGAGAATTAGTAACCAAGAGTATAGAGTATAGTAGAGTATATGGGCGGAAGTATAAGATGAATGGAGAGTAGAGTAGAGCTCAAGAGTTCCTATGGACAGAGTTAGACTCTGTTTTCTTGAGTTTGCGGAAGCTGTGACAGCCAGGAACAACCAAGAAGACAAACTCTTGGTGCTTTAATGGCTGAAATTCATGGACCTTATGGAGAATTAATTTCTCCAAAGGTTTAACAACAAAACTCATTGTAGAATCACTTAAACAAGTTTTCTCCAAGAGATTAAGGCTTGAAGATCCACGAAGATAACATATAGAAGATGTTTTTCGTGGTCCCAAGCAAAGAAGAAACAACAAAAGCCTTTGGAACAACCTATTGTCCAACGGTTAAAAGAATGCATCTTGGACCAACTTGAATCTATTTGACCAAGCGGGCTCTACATGCTAAAATAAAGTCTCTCTCTTCCTCAAACTCGAACCTGGACACACCATATGACCAGAAACAAAGCTTTCTCAACCTTGAGAAGAAGAAGAAGTGATTTAGTAATTAAACTTTAAAGGAAATTTAACTAAATCTTAAGAGAACTAAATCCTAAGAATTTCGTGGCTCATACAAGCACACAAAAACGTGAATCCTTACCAAGAACAAAACCGATTTGCTCCTTGGTTCATCACCACCTCATTTAAACCCAAGCTTTCACCAAATCGGTAAGCCTAAAGATGAGGTTTTAAAATCGATTTCTTTCACACACTTGGTCTACAAATTCTAACAAGACAAGAGACCAAGCTTACTCAACAATGAGCTGCTAGAGAATCGATTTAACAACAAAAGCAAAATTAAAGCTTTAAAGAACTAAGCTAAGCGAATTAACACCTAAGCTAGGATTAAAACTTTAACTAAGCTAACTCCTAAGAAAACGACATTGAGAATGAGTTTGAATCACCAAGAACAGAACCTGCTCTGATACCATGTTGGGATTTATGAGACAAAGCTCACAAGAGAGGGTAGACAAACACTTGGTGAATGAATCCCCCTTTACCCACAACAAACTAACTCATTCTCAAGGGGAAGAAGAGAACATCAACTTGTGATGAACTCCTCATAAACTAGGCTAGATAGAACCCAAATACTAGAGAGTAAGCGGATCCTATCAAGGAGAAGCACTAGTTTGAGACTTATCCTTGTTCTAGTAACACAACACTAAGAGTTTGTGTACTTAGGAGAGGAGGATTAAGAATCAGTAATCTAGGCTATATGAAAGAGTAAATAAGAAGACTTTAGGTGAGATTTGGGAAGAGAATAGGCTGCCTTAAGGGCAGCCTCTAACCGATTCCCTAAACTATCTACATTGAAGCTAGAACAAGAACACAAGGTAAAAGAGGGGAAATCGGATTCTCTTATTGAATAATGTTGTGATGTGTTACAAAATGAGAGATTACAATGCTTAATATAGGAGAACAAATGTATATGGCCGTTTGAGATAAATGAGAGGTGAGAGTGACATATAGCCGTTGGTGCACAAGTGGGTGTATGGTGAAAGGGACAGCTCCTTCCCTTGGTTGTCTCATTCTTCACCAACCAAGGTCTCACATGCTTCCTTCCTTCCCTTCTTTTCCCTTTGTGAGACATTTAACTTCTTCTTGGGCCTCTTCTTCTTATAAGGCCTTTACTTCACAATTCTTCTCACATTGCTCTTATGGCCTTGCTGACCACTCTCATTGTTCTCACGGCCCACATGGCCTTATTGGCCACTCTTATTGTGCTCACGGCCTTACTGGCCGCTCCCACACCACTCATGGCCTTACCGGCCACACTTCTTGTACTAGCAGCCTTACCGGCCACTCTCTTCTTCCTTGTGCAGCTCGGCCTCACCGGCCTCACTCTCTCTTCTCCTTCATATATACTAATAGTGGAGAGTTTAAAAGCCACTTATACCCATTTTGTCCCAAAACAGGCTAAAACCAAGAAAACATTGCCTAGAAGCTATAAACAGCTTTGTTAGTGTTTCTGGGGTTAAAATGTGTCTTAATCCAATGCAGCTGACTAGTTATAAGAGTTTGAGATGGATGTGGAGAGTTTAAAAGCCACTTATACCCATTTTGTACCAAAACAGGCTAAAACCAAGAAAACATTGCTTAGAAGAACTAAACAGCTTTGTTAGTGTTTCTGGGGTTAAAATGTATCTTAATCCAATGCAACTAACTAATAATAAGAGTTTGAGATAGATGTGGAGAGTTTAAAAGCCACATATACCCATTTTGTCCCAAAACAGGCTAAAACCAAGAAAACATTTCTTAGAAGCTGTAAACAGCTATGTTAGTGTTTCTAGGGTTAAAATGTGTCTTAATCCAATGCAAATGACTAATTATAAGAGTTTGAGATAGATGTGGAGAGTTTAAAAGCCACTTATACCCATTTTGTCCCAAAACAGGCTAAAACCAAGAAAACATTGCTTAGAAGCTCTAAACAGCTTTGTTAGTGTTTCTGGGGTTAAAATGTGTCTTAATCCAAAGCAACTGACTAAATATATGAATTTGAGATGGATGTGGAGAGTTTAAAAGCCACTTATACCCATTTTGTCCCAAAACAGGTTAAAACCAAGAAAACATTGCTTAGAAGCACTAAACAGCTTTGTTAGTGTTTCTGGGGTTAAAATGTGTCTTAATCCAATGCAACTAACTAATTATAAGAGTTTGAGATTGATGTGGAGAGTTTAAAAGCCACTTATACACATTTTGTCCCAAAAGAGGCTAAAACCAAGAAAACATTGCTTAGAAGCTGTAAACAGCTATGTTAGTCTTTCTGGGGTTAAAATGTGTCTTAATCAAATGCAAATGACTAATTATAAGAGTTTGAGATTGATGTGGAGAGTTTAAAAGCCACTTTTACCCATTTTGTCCCAAAACAGGCTAAAAGCAAGAAAACAATGCCTAGAAGCACTAAACAGCTTTGTTAGTGTTTCTGGGGTTAAAATGTGTGTTTATCCAAAGCAACTGACTAATTATATGAGTTTGAGATGGATGTGGAGAGTTTCAAAGCCACTTATACCCATTTTGTCTCAAAGCAGGTTAAAACCAAGAAAACATTGCTTAGAAGCACTAAACAGCTTTGTTAGTGTTTCTGGGGTTAAAATGTATCTTAATCCAATGCAACTAACTAATAGTAAGAGTTTGAGATAGATGTGGAGAGTTTAAAAGCCACTTATACACATTTTGTCCCAAAACAGGCTAAAACCAAGAAAACATTGCTTAGAAGCTGTAAACAGCTATGTTAGTCTTTCTGGGGTTAAAATGTGTCTTAATCAAATGCAAATGACTAATTATAAGAGTTTGAGATTGATGTGGAGAGTTTAAAAGCCACTTTTACCCATTTTGTACCAAAACAGGCTAAAACCAAGAAAACATTGCTTATAAGCTGTAAACAGCTATGTTAGTGTTTCTGGGGTTAAAATGTGTCTTAATCCAATGCAATTGACTAATTATAAGAGTTTGAGATTGATGTGGAGAGTTTAAAAGCATCTTATACCCATTTTGTCCCAAAACAGGCTAAAACCAAGAAAACATTGCCTAGAAGCTATAAACAGCTTTGTTAGTGTTTCTGGGGTTAAAATGTGTCTTAATCCAATGCAGCTGACTAGTTATAAGAGTTTGAGATGGATGTGGAGAGTTTAAAAGCCACTTATACCCATTTTGTACCAAAACAGGCTAAAACCAAGAAAACATTGCTTAGAAGAACTAAACAGCTTTGTTAGTGTTTCTGGGGTTAAAATGTATCTTAATCCAATGCAACTAACTAATAATAAGAGTTTGAGATAGATGTGGAGAGTTTAAAAGCCACATATACCCATTTTGTCCCAAAACAGGCTAAAACCAAGAAAACATTTCTTAGAAGCTGTAAACAGCTATGTTAGTGTTTCTAGGGTTAAAATGTGTCTTAATCCAATGCAAATGACTAATTATAAGAGTTTGAGATAGATGTGGAGAGTTTAAAAGCCACTTATACCCATTTTGTCCCAAAACAGGCTAAAACCAAGAAAACATTTCTTAGAAGCTGTAAACAGCTATGTTAGTGTTTCTAGGGTTAAAATGTGTCTTAATCCAATGCAAATGACTAATTATAAGAGTTTGAGATAGATGTGGAGAGTTTAAAAGCCACTTATACCCATTTTGTCCCAAAACAGGCTAAAACCAAGAAAACATTGCTTAGAAGCTCTAAACAGCTTTGTTAGTGTTTCTGGGGTTAAAATGTGTCTTAATCCAAAGCAACTGACTAAATATATGAATTTGAGATGGATGTGGAGAGTTTAAAAGCCACTTATACCCATTTTGTCCCAAAACAGGTTAAAACCAAGAAAACATTGCTTAGAAGCACTAAACAGCTTTGTTAGTGTTTCTGGGGTTAAAATGTGTCTTAATCCAATGCAACTAACTAATTATAAGAGTTTGAGATTGATGTGGAGAGTTTAAAAGCCACTTATACACATTTTGTCCCAAAAGAGGCTAAAACCAAGAAAACATTGCTTAGAAGCTGTAAACAGCTATGTTAGTCTTTCTGGGGTTAAAATGTGTCTTAATCAAATGCAAATGACTAATTATAAGAGTTTGAGATTGATGTGGAGAGTTTAAAAGCCACTTTTACCCATTTTGTCCCAAAACAGGCTAAAACCAAGAAAACAATGCCTAGAAGCACTAAACAGCTTTGTTAGTGTTTCTGGGGTTAAAATGTGTGTTTATCCAAAGCAACTGACTAATTATATGAGTTTGAGATGGATGTGGAGAGTTTCAAAGCCACTTATACCCATTTTGTCTCAAAGCAGGTTAAAACCAAGAAAACATTGCTTAGAAGCACTAAACAGCTTTGTTAGTGTTTCTGGGGTTAAAATGTATCTTAATCCAATGCAACTAACTAATAGTAAGAGTTTGAGATAGATGTGGAGAGTTTAAAAGCCACTTATACACATTTTGTCCCAAAACAGGCTAAAACCAAGAAAACATTTCTTAGAAGCTGTAAACAGCTATGTTAGTGTTTCTAGGGTTAAAATGTGTCTTAATCCAATGCAAATGACTAATTATAAGAGATTGAGATTGATGTGGAGAGTTTAAAAGCCACTTATACCCATTTTGTCCCAAAACAGGCTAAAACCAAGAAAACATTGCCTAGAAGCTGTAAACAGCTTTGTTAGTGTTTCTAGGGTTAAAATGTGTCTTAATCCAATGCAACTGACTAATTATAAGAGTTTGAGATGGATGTGGAGAGTTTAAAAGCCTCTTATACACATTTTGTTCCAAAACAGGCTAAAACCAAGAAAACATTTCTTAGAAGCACTAAACAGCTTTGTTAGTGTTTCTGGGGTTAAAATGTGTCTTAATCCAATACAACTAACTAATTATAAGAGTTTGAGATAGATGTGGATAGTTTAAAAGCCACTTATACACATTTTGTCCCAAAAGAGGCTAAAACCAAGAAAACATTGCTTAGAAGCTGTAAACAGCTATGTTAGTATTTCTGGGGTTAAAATGTGTCTTAATCAAATGCAAATGACTAATTATAAGAGTTTGAGATTGATGTGGAGAGTTTACAAGCCACTTTTACCGATTTTGTCCCAAAACAGGCTAAAACCAAGAAAACATTGCCTAGAAACACTAAACAGCTTTGTTAGTGTTTCTGGGGTTAAAATGTGTGTTTATCCAAAGCAACTAACTAATAATAAGAGTTTGACATAGATGTGGAGAGTTTAAAAGCCACATATACACATTTTGTCCCAAAACAGGCTAAAACCAAGAAAACATTGCTTAGAAGCTGTAAACAGCTATGTTAGTGTTTCTGGGGTTAAAATGTGTCTTAATCCAATGCAAATGACTAATTATAAGAGTTTGAGATTGATGTGGAGAGTTTAAAAGCCACTTATACCCATTTTGTCCCAAAACAGGCTAAAACCAAGAAAACATTGCTTAGAAGCTGTAAACAGCTATGTTAGTGTTTCTGGGGTTAAAATGTGTCTTAATCCAATGCAAATGACTAATTATAAGAGTTTGAGATTGATGTGGAGAGTTTAAAAGCCACTTATACCCATTTTGTCCCAAAACAGGCTAAAACCAAGAAAACATTGCCTAGAAGCTATAAACAGCTTTGTTAGGGTTTCTGGGGTTAAAATGTGTCTTAATCCAATGCAGCTGACTAGTTATAAGAGTTTGAGATGGATGTGGAGAGTTTAAAAGCCACTTATACCCATTTTGTACCAAAACAATCTAAAACCAAGAAAACATTGCTTAGAAGAACTAAACAGCTTTGTTAGTGTTTCTGGGGTTAAAATGTATCTTAATCCAATGCAACTAACTAATAATAAGAGTTTGAGATAGATGTGGAGAGTTTAAAAGCCACTTATACACATTTTGTCCCAAAACAGGCTAAAACCAAGAAAACATTGCTTAGAAGCTGTAAACAGCTATGTTAGTGTTTCTGGGGTTAAAATGTGTCTTAATCCAATGCAAATGACTAATTATAAGAGATTGAGATTGATGTGGAGAGTTTAAAAGCCACTTATACCCATTTTGTCCCAAAACAGGCTAAAACCAAGAAAACATTGCCTAGAAGCTGTAAACAGCTTTGTTAGTGTTTCTAGGGTTAAAATGTCTCTTAATCCAATGCAACTGACTAATTATAAGAGTTTGAGATGGATGTGGAGAGTTTAAAAGCCTCTTATACACATTTTGTTCCAAAACAGGCTAAAACCAAGAAAACATTGCTTAGAAGCACTAAACAGCTTTGTTAGTGTTTCTGGGGTTAAAATGTGTCTTAATCCAATACAACTAACTAATTATAAGAGTTTGAGATAGATGTGGATAGTTTAAAAGCCACTTATACACATTTTGTCCCAAAAGAGGCTAAAACCAAGAAAACATTGCTTAGAAGCTGTAAACAGCTATGTTAGTATTTCTAGGGTTAAAATGTGTCTTAATCAAATGCAAATGACTAATTATAAGAGTTTGAGATTGATGTGGAGAGTTTACAAGCCACTTTTACCCATTTTGACCCAAAACAGGCTAAAACCAAGAAAACATTGCCTAGAAGCACTAAACAGCTTTGTTAGTGTTTATGGGGTTAAAATGTGTGTTTATCCAAAGCAACTGACTCATTATATGAGTTTGAGATGGATGTGGAGAGTTTCAAAGCCACTTATACCCATTTTGTACCAAAACAGGCTAAAACCAAGAAAACATTGCTTAGAAGAACTAAACAGCTTTGTTAGTGTTTCTGGGGTTAAAATGTATCTTAATCCAATGCAACTAACTAATAATAAGAGTTTGAGATAGATGTGGAGAGTTTACAAGCCACATATACCCATTTTCTCCCAAAACAGGCTAAAACCAAGAAAACATTTCTTAGAAGCTGTAAACAGCTAGTTAGTCTTTCTGGGGTTAAAATGTGTCTTAATCAAATGCAAATGACTAATTATAAGAGTTTGAGATTGATGTGGAGAGTTTAAAAGCCACTTTTACCCATTTTGTACCAAAACAGGCTAAAACCAAGAAAACATTGCTTATAAGCTGTAAACAGCTATGTTAGTGTTTCTGGGGTTAAAATGTGTCTTAATCCAATGCAATTGACTAATTATAAGAGTTTGAGATTGATGTGGAGAGTTTAAAAGCCACTTATACCCATTTTGTCCCAAAACAGGCTAAAACCAAGAAAACATTGCCTAGAAGCTATAAACAGCTTTGTTAGTGTTTCTGGGGTTAAAATGTGTCTTAATCCAATGCAGCTGACTAGTTATAAGAGTTTGAGATGGATGTGGAGAGTTTAAAAGCCACTTATACCCATTTTGTACCAAAACAGGCTAAAACCAAGAAAACATTGCTTAGAAGAACTAAACAGCTTTGTTAGTGTTTCTGGGGTTAAAATGTATCTTAATCCAATTCAACTAACTAATAATAAGAGTTTGAGATAGATGTGGAGAGTTTAAAAGCCACATATACCCATTTTGTCCCAAAACAGGCTAAAACCAAGAAAACATTTCTTAGAAGCTGTAAACAGCTATGTTAGTGTTTCTAGGGTTAAAATGTGTCTTAATCCAATGCAAATGACTAATTATAAGAGTTTGAGATAGATGTGGAGAGTTTAAAAGCCACTTATACCCATTTTGTCCCAAAACAGGCTAAAACCAAGAAAACATTGCTTAGAAGCTCTAAACAGCTTTGTTAGTGTTTCTGGGGTTAAAATGTGTCTTAATCCAAAGCAACTGACTAAATATATGAATTTGAGATGGATGTGGAGAGTTTAAAAGCCACTTATACCCATTTTGTCCCAAAACAGGTTAAAACCAAGAAAACATTGCTTAGAAGCACTAAACAGCTTTGTTAGTGTTTCTGGGGTTAAAATGTGTCTTAATCCAATGCAACTAACTAATTATAAGAGTTTGAGATTGATGTGGAGAGTTTAAAAGCCACTTATACACATTTTGTCCCAAAAGAGGCTAAAACCAAGAAAACATTGCTTAGAAGCTGTAAACAGCTATGTTAGTCTTTCTGGGGTTAAAATGTGTCTTAATCAAATGCAAATGACTAATTATAAGAGTTTGAGATTGATGTGGAGAGTTTAAAAGCCACTTTTACCCATTTTGTCCCAAAACAGGCTAAAACCAAGAAAACAATGCCTAGAAGCACTAAACAGCTTTGTTAGTGTTTCTGGGGTTAAAATGTGTGTTTATCCAAAGCAACTGACTAATTATATGAGTTTGAGATGGATGTGGAGAGTTTCAAAGCCACTTATACCCATTTTGTCTCAAAGCAGGTTAAAACCAAGAAAACATTGCTTAGAAGCACTAAACAGCTTTGTTAGTGTTTCTGGGGTTAAAATGTATCTTAATCCAATGCAACTAACTAATAGTAAGAGTTTGAGATAGATGTGGAGAGTTTAAAAGCCACTTATACACATTTTGTCCCAAAACAGGCTAAAACCAAGAAAACATTGCTTAGAAGCTGTAAACAGCTATGTTAGTGTTTCTGGGGTTAAAATGTGTCTTAATCCAATGCAAATGACTAATTATAAGAGATTGAGATTGATGTGGAGAGTTTAAAAGCCACTTATACCCATTTTGTCCCAAAACAGGCTAAAACCAAGAAAACATTGCCTAGAAGCTGTAAACAGCTTTGTTAGTGTTTCTAGGGTTAAAATGTGTCTTAATCCAATGCAACTGACTAATTATAAGAGTTTGAGATGGATGTGGAGAGTTTAAAAGCCTCTTATACACATTTTGTTCCAAAACAGGCTAAAACCAAGAAAACATTTCTTAGAAGCACTAAACAGCTTTGTTAGTGTTTCTGGGGTTAAAATGTGTCTTAATCCAATACAACTAACTAATAGTAAGAGTTTGAGATAGATGTGGATAGTTTAAAAGCCACTTATACACATTTTGTCCCAAAAGAGGCTAAAACCAAGAAAACATTGCTTAGAAGCTGTAAACAGCTATGTTAGTATTTCTGGGGTTAAAATGTGTCTTAATCAAATGCAAATGACTAATTATAAGAGTTTGAGATTGATGTGGAGAGTTTACAAGCCACTTTTACCGATTTTGTCCCAAAACAGGCTAAAACCAAGAAAACATTGCCTAGAAACACTAAACAGCTTTGTTAGTGTTTCTGGGGTTAAAATGTGTGTTTATCCAAAGCAACTAACTAATAATAAGAGTTTGAGATAGATGTGGAGAGTTTAAAAGCCACATATGCACATTTTGTCCCAAAACAGGCTAAAACCAAGAAAACATTGCTTAGAAGCTGTAAACAGCTATGTTAGTGTTTCTGGGGTTAAAATGTGTCTTAATCCAATGCAAATGACTAATTATAAGAGTTTGAGATTGATGTGGAGAGTTTAAAAGCCACTTATACCCATTTTGTCCCAAAACAGGCTAAAACCAAGAAAACATTGCTTAGAAGCTGTAAACAGCTATGTTAGTGTTTCTGGGGTTAAAATGTGTCTTAATCCAATGCAAATGACTAATTATAAGAGTTTGAGATTGATGTGGAGAGTTTAAAAGCCACTTATACCCATTTTGTCCCAAAACAGGCTAAAACCAAGAAAACATTGCCTAGAAGCTATAAACAGCTTTGTTAGGGTTTCTGGGGTTAAAATGTGTCTTAATCCAATGCAGCTGACTAGTTATAAGAGTTTGAGATGGATGTGGAGAGTTTAAAAGCCACTTATACCCATTTTGTACCAAAACAATCTAAAACCAAGAAAACATTGCTTAGAAGAACTAAACAGCTTTGTTAGTGTTTCTGGGGTTAAAATGTATCTTAATCCAATGCAACTAACTAATAATAAGAGTTTGAGATAGATGTGGAGAGTTTAAAAGCCACTTATACACATTTTGTCCCAAAACAGGCTAAAACCAAGAAAACATTGCTTAGAAGCTGTAAACAGCTATGTTAGTGTTTCTGGGGTTAAAATGTGTCTTAATCCAATGCAAATGACTAATTATAAGAGATTGAGATTGATGTGGAGAGTTTAAAAGCCACTTATACCCATTTTGTCCCAAAACAGGCTAAAACCAAGAAAACATTGCCTAGAAGCTGTAAACAGCTTTGTTAGTGTTTCTAGGGTTAAAATGTCTCTTAATCCAATGCAACTGACTAATTATAAGAGTTTGAGATGGATGTGGAGAGTTTAAAAGCCTCTTATACACATTTTGTTCCAAAACAGGCTAAAACCAAGAAAACATTGCTTAGAAGCACTAAACAGCTTTGTTAGTGTTTCTGGGGTTAAAATGTGTCTTAATCCAATACAACTAACTAATTATAAGAGTTTGAGATAGATGTGGATAGTTTAAAAGCCACTTATACACATTTTGTCCCAAAAGAGGCTAAAACCAAGAAAACATTGCTTAGAAGCTGTAAACAGCTATGTTAGTATTTCTAGGGTTAAAATGTGTCTTAATCAAATGCAAATGACTAATTATAAGAGTTTGAGATTGATGTGGAGAGTTTACAAGCCACTTTTACCCATTTTGACCCAAAACAGGCTAAAACCAAGAAAACATTGCCTAGAAGCACTAAACAGCTTTGTTAGTGTTTATGGGGTTAAAATGTGTGTTTATCCAAAGCAACTGACTCATTATATGAGTTTGAGATGGATGTGGAGAGTTTCAAAGCCACTTATACCCATTTTGTACCAAAGCAGGCTAAAACCAAGAAAACATTGCTTAGAAGAACTAAACAGCTTTGTTAGTGTTTCTGGGGTTAAAATGTATCTTAATCCAATGCAACTAACTAATAGTAAGAGTTTGAGATTGATGTGGAGAGTTTAAAAGCCACTTATACACATTTTGTCCCAAAAGAGGCTAAAACCAAGAAAACATTGCTTAGAAGCTGTAAACAGCTATGTTAGTGTTTCTGGGGTTAAAATGTGTCTTAATCAAATGCAAATGACTGATTATAAGAGTTTGAGATTGATGTGGAGAGTTTAAAAGCCACTTTTACCCATTTTGTCCCAAAACAGGCTAAAACCAAGAAAACAATGCCTAGAAGCACTAAACAGCTTTGTTAGTGTTTCTGGGGTTAAAATGTGTGTTTATCCAAAGCAACTGACTAATTATATGAGTTTGAGATGGATGTGGAGAGTTTCAAAGCCACTTATACCCATTTTGTCTCAAAGCAGGTTAAAACCAAGAAAACATTGCTTAGAAGCACTAAACAGCTTTGTTAGTGTTTCTGGGGTTAAAATGTATCTTAATCCAATGCAACTAACTAATAGTAAGAGTTTGAGATAGATGTGGAGAGTTTAAAAGCCACTTATACACATTTTGTCCCAAAACAGGCTAAAACCAAGAAAACATTGCTTAGAAGCTGTAAACAGCTATGTTAGTGTTTCTGGGGTTAAAATGTGTCTTAATCCAATGCAAATGACTAATTATAAGAGATTGAGATTGATGTGGAGAGTTTAAAAGCCACTTATACCCATTTTGTCCCAAAACAGGCTAAAACCAAGAAAACATTGCCTAGAAGCTGTAAACAGCTTTGTTAGTGTTTCTAGGGTTAAAATGTGTCTTAATCCAATGCAACTGACTAATTATAAGAGTTTGAGATGGATGTGGAGAGTTTAAAAGCCTCTTATACACATTTTGTTCCAAAACAGGCTAAAACCAAGAAAACATTTCTTAGAAGCACTAAACAGCTTTGTTAGTGTTTCTGGGGTTAAAATGTGTCTTAATCCAATACAACTAACTAATTATAAGAGTTTGAGATAGATGTGGATAGTTTAAAAGCCACTTATACACATTTTGTCCCAAAAGAGGCTAAAACCAAGAAAACATTGCTTAGAAGCTGTAAACAGCTATGTTAGTATTTCTGGGGTTAAAATGTGTCTTAATCAAATGCAAATGACTAATTATAAGAGTTTGAGATTGATGTGGAGAGTTTACAAGCCACTTTTACCGATTTTGTCCCAAAACAGGCTAAAACCAAGAAAACATTGCCTAGAAACACTAAACAGCTTTGTTAGTGTTTCTATGAACCGGCACACACACTTGTCCGTACGACCGTACGGACGTCCGTACGACCAACCAATGGGCCATCCTCAAATAGAAGTCTTCATGAGCCCAATCCACCAAAGAGATCCTCCAACGGTCGCCATTCATCTCGATCCTTCCTTTGTAGCCGTTGGAGCAAGTTGCAAGAGAGAAGAGGAGATCACATGTTAGAATAAGGAGATGTCGCTTTCTCCTCATATTAGTGTGCATAGGATCCTAAGAGAATATCCTATTTGTATATGTCTTTAAATAGTTTGTAAGTATCATACTAATAGAAGCAAGAAAAGAGTTTATTCTCTTTCTCCAACACTCTCTCTCTCAATCGTTCACTCTCCTCACTCTTTACACGATTTCACTCTCTTTCATACTCTCTTCCATAATCTCTTGATTACTCTACTCTCAAACTGACATGGTATCAGAGCAGATTTGATTCTGTTCTTGCCTCAAATCTCCATCACTCCCTTCCGCATTCTCTTTCTTGTTCTTGAAATTTCTTGTTCTTGAATCTTCTTTCTTTAACCGTTGGACAATAGCTTTAACCAACGGTCTCTTCATCCTTTTCCATGGAAACTACCAAAACTCTCATTGTTCCAGTTACTCTCAAGGGAGAGAATTACTTACTGTGGGCTAGAACCACAAAGACAGCCCTATGCGGCCGAGGACTTTGGTCCCATGTTGAGACAAGTGAAGCTCCTAGTGGCGAGACCACCAAAGACGGCAAGGATCTTGTCGATGAGAAGAACAAGTGGTTTCAAGAAAATCAGGGAGTCCTAGCTATCATTCAAAACTCCCTAGATGCACCTATACTTGAAGCTTACTCTTATTGCGAGACAGCAAAAGACTTGTGGGACACTCTCAAGAATGTTTTTGGGAATGTTACAAATGTAAACCGAATTTTTGAGATTAAGAGGGCCATCAACAACCTCAACCAAGAAGACATGGAGTTCACCAAGCACTTTGGGAAGTTTAGGTCCCTTTGGGCTGAACTAGAGATGCTCCGGCCGGCGACTATAGATCCGGCCATTCTGAATGAGAGGCGTGAACAAGATAAGGTGTTCGGCCTTCTCTTGACCTTGAACCCCTCCTACAATGACCTTATCAAGCATATTCTACGGTCGGACAAGCTCCCTAGCCTTGATGATGTCTGTAACCAAATTCAAAAGGAGCATGGCTCCATGGGATTGTTTGGCGGCAAGGGAGAACTTGTGACCGCTAACAAAGCTGAGACGGCATCAGCAAACAAGGGCTACTACAAGCCGGAGGACAAGAACAACCCGCCATTTTGTGAGCATTGTAAGAAGCTTGGTCACTTCAAGAGCCGCTGCTGGATTCTACACCCTCATCTAGCACCACCGCCAGGTACCATCCGAGGTGGACGACCAAACCGCGGAGGACCACCGAGAGCTCATCAAGCAGTAGCCATGGGGGAGTCAATCTCTGAGCAGCCTCAACAAGTGACCAGTGGAACTGCTCTTGCTGCAGCATCGTCCGAGCTGGTAAGGCGGTCCGACCTTGATGCGCTCATCAAAGCCATCAAAGAGGCCACCGGTAAGGGGTTTCTTGCCTCAAACAAAATTAAACCCCTCATAGTTGATTCTGGTGCATCCCATCACATGATTAGTGATTCTAGGCTAATTAGTGATATTAAACCTGCTAATGGTAATGTAATAATAGCAAATGGTGAGAAAGTACCAGTTAAAGGCATAGGAAACTTGAAACTATTTGATAAGGAGACTAAGGCATTTTATATGCCAAACTTTACTTCTAACTTGCTATCAGTTAAGAGAGCCACTACTGATTTAAATTGTTATGCTATATTTGGTCCTAACAATGTTCATTTTCAGGATATTGAGACAAGTAAGGTTCTTGGTCAAGGAGGATCCAAGGATGACCTCTATGTGCTTGAGGACTTGAACTTATCTTCTAATACATCTTGTTTTAATTCGGTTATTATGAAACCTAGTGATTCTATTTTACATGCTAGGCTAGGACACCCTCACACAAGAGCTTTATCCTTAATATTTCCTAATGTTTCTTTTCAAAATGATGAGTGTGAGGCTTGTATTCTTGGTAAACATTGCAAGGCTGTTTTCCCTAAATCTATTACTATTTATGAAAAATGTTTTGATTTAATTCATTCTGATGTTTGGACATCTCCTTGCTTATCTAGAGATAATCAAAAGTATTTTGTGACTTTTATTGATGAAAAATCAAAATATACTTGGATAACTTTGCTTCCCTCTAAGGATAGAGTCCTTGAGGCCTTTACTAATTTCCAAAATTATGTCACTAACCACTTTCATGCCAAGATTAAAATTTTGAGATCAGATAATGGTGGAGAGTACACAAGCCATGCCTTTAAACAATATCTAGCCAAACATGGAATTCTTCATCAAACTAGCTGTCCTTACACACCACAACAAAATGGAGTGGCTGAGAGAAAGAATAGGCATCTCATGGAAGTAGCAAGGTCTATGATGTTTCACACAAGGGTTCCAAAGAGGTTTTGGGGAGATGCTGTGCTAGCCGCTTGTTATCTTATTAACCGCACACCAACAAAGATCCTAAAGGATGTGTCTCCATTTGAGGTATTAACGAATGACAAACCTACATTTGATCACTTACGAGTGTTTGGTTGTGTGTGCTATGTGTTGCGACCAGGTGAGCTAAGAGACAAGCTTGATGCAAAGAGTACAAAGGCTATGTTTCTTGGCTACTCTACCACACAAAAGGGGTATAAGTGCTATGACCCTACAACAAGGAGGGTTCTAGTATCTCGTGATGTCAAGTTCATGGAGACACAAGGCTTTTACGATGAGAAGAATTGGGATGAGCTCCGTAACCTCTCTGATTCACCATCTGATCGGACGCGCAACCTCCGAGTAATCCTTGAGCGACTAGGTCTTGAAAACGATCGGATCACTACTGAGTCAGCCAGACCAGCATCACCAGAACAACCTGAGCCATCTACTGAGCCTGAGCCTGCTACACATGCCGATGACCATACTGAGCAGCATGAGGAAGCACCCGAGTCACTCGCGGACAACACGGCCGAAACAACCGAGGGGACGGCTGAACAGCTTGAGGAGATCATTACTCCAGGACGAGCCAACTCCGAAGCTGGGGCTATAGTTCCTCTTCGGCGCAGCCAACGTATCAAGTATCCTCCTAGTCATTGGAAGAACACCCGTGTGTACTACAACAACATGGCCGTTGCTCATCCGATTCAGGCCGTGTGCACCTTGGCTCATTTTCCGATAGAGCATCAAGTGTTTCTTGGCCATATTGATGAGGATTGGATCCCCAAGACCTATGATGAGGCTAAGCAGCACAAAGTATGGAGAGATGCAGTGGATGCCGAGAATACGGCCATGGTGCAAAATCATACATGGGACGAGGCTGACTTACCCAAGGGCAAGAAGGCTGTCACCTCTCGGTATATCTTCACAATCAAATATAAGAGCAATGGGGAGATTGAACGCCACAAAGCCCGCCTAGTCGCACGAGGTTTCACGCAAACGTATGGGGAGGACTATCTTGATACGTTTGCTCCGGTGGCTAAGCTTCACACGGTTCGAGTTGTACTCTCTCTCGCCACCAACCTCGACTGGGAACTTTGGCAAATGGACGTGAAGAACGCCTTCTTGCAAGGAGAACTGGAGGATGAAGTGTATATGCGACCACCACCGGGTTTGGAGGATACTATTGGTCCGGGAAAGGTCTTGAAACTCAACAAAGCTATCTATGGCTTGAAGCAGTCACCAAGGGCTTGGTATCACAAGCTTAGCACCACACTTCTTGACAAAGGCTTTCGCAAATCCGAAGCTGACCACACCTTGTTCACCTTACCAAGCGCCAAAGGTATAGTAGTCATTCTAGTGTATGTTGATGATATCATCATCACTGGAAGTGACTCGGTAGGTATTCAAGACTCTAAAACATTCTTGAAATCAGTTTTTGATATTAAAGATCTTGGAGAGTTGAAATACTTTCTTGGGATAGAAGTTTATAGATCAAATGAAGGGTTATTGTTATCTCAAAGAAAGTATGCACTAGACTTATTGAGTGAAACAGGAAAACTAGGAGCTAAGGCAGTAACAACGCCCCTAGAAGAGAATTACAAGGATGGAGGACAGGGGGAGCTTGACACCGCTCCATTCGAGGACGTTAGCCTCTACCGGCGGCTAGTCGGTAAGCTCATTTATTTAACTATCACACGGCCTGACATTTGCTTTGCCGTGAACCAGGTAAGCCAGCATATGAAGAACCCCACCGTGCACCATTGGAACATGCTGACACGGATCCTCAAGTACATCAAGGGCTCACCCGGCCAAGGCATATGGATGGGACGCAACAAGAGCACCGAGTTGGTAGGCTACTGCGACGCTGACTATGCCGGAGATCGTGGGGACCGACGCTCAACCACAGGCTATTGCACGTTCCTTGGAGGGAACCTGGTCACATGGAAGAGCAAGAAGCAAAAGGTCGTCTCACTCTCAAGTGCCGAATCCGAGTATAGAGCTATGAGGAAGCTAACGACGGAGCTAATGTGGCTGAAGATGTTACTCAAGGATCTTGGAATAGAATCAACAAAGCCGATCACCATGCACTGTGATAACGAAGCAGCCATTCATATAGCAACCAATTCAGTGTTCCATGAGCGGACCAAGCACATTGAAGTGGATTGCCATAAGGTCCGAGAACAAATCAAGCTTGGAGTTGTCTTACCTTGCCATACCGAAAGCAAAGAACAACTTGCAGACGTCCTGACTAAAGCTGCGAGCCCCCAAGTGTGTGAATACATCCATCCTAAGCTTGGCCTCCTAAACCTCACTCGGCCATGACTTGCTTTGTTTTGGCGCCTACACTCTTTTTCCCTTAAGTATAGTTTTCCCAAGAGGTTTTTCTATACTAAGGTTTTTAATGAGGTGGGTGCCTATGTTGTCAAGCTTGACTAGTTCCCCAAGTCAAGCTTGAGGGGGAGTATGAACCGGCACACACACTTGTCCGTACGACCGTACGGACGTCCGTACGACCAACCAATGGGCCATCCTCAAATAGAAGTCTTCATGAGCCCAATCCACCAAAGAGATCCTCCAACGGTCGCCATTCATCTCGATCCTTCCTTTGTAGCCGTTGGAGCAAGTTGCAAGAGAGAAGAGGAGATCACATGTTAGAATAAGGAGATGTCGCTTTCTCCTCATATTAGTGTGCATAGGATCCTAAGAGAATATCCTATTTGTATATGTCTTTAAATAGTTTGTAAGTATCATACTAATAGAAGCAAGAAAAGAGTTTATTCTCTTTCTCCAACACTCTCTCTCTCAATCGTTCACTCTCCTCACTCTTTACACGATTTCACTCTCTTTCATACTCTCTTCCATAATCTCTTGATTACTCTACTCTCAAACTGACAGTTTCTGGGGTTAAAATGTGTGTTTATCCAAAGCAACTAACTAATAATAAGAGTTTGAGATAGATGTGGAGAGTTTAAAAGCCACATATACCCATTTTGTCCCAAAACAGGCTAAAACCAAGAAAACATTTCTTAGAAGCTGTAAACAGCTATGTTAGTGTTTCTAGGGTTAAAATGTGTCTTAATCCAATGCAAATGACTAATTATAAGAGTTTGAGATTGATGTGGAGAGTTTAAAAGCCACTTATACACATTTTGTCCCAAAAGAGGCTAAAACCAAGAAAACATTGCTTAGAAGCTGTAAACAGCTATGTTAGTGTTTCTGGGGTTAAAATGTGTCTTAATCAAATGCAAATGACTAATTATAAGAAATTGAGATTGATGTGGAGAGTTTAAAAGCCACTTTTACCCATTTTGTCCCAAAACAGGCTAAAACCAAGAAAACATTGCCTAGAAGCACTAAACAGCTTTGTTAGTGTTTCTGGGGTTAAAATGTGTGTTTATCCAAAGCAACTGACTAATTATATGAGTTTGAGATGGATGTGGAGAATTTCAAAGCCACTTATACCCATTTTGTCTCAAAGCAGGTTAAAACCAAGAAAACATTGCTTAGAAGCACTAAACAGCTTTGTTAGTGTTTCTGGGGTTAAAATGTGTCTTAATCCAATGCAATTTACTAATTATAAGAGTTTGAGATGTGGAGAGTTTAAAAGCCACTTATACCCATTTTATCCCAAAACAGGCAAAAACCAAGAAAACATTGCTTAGAAGCTCTAAACAGCTTTGTTAGTGTTTCTGGGGTTAAAATGTGTCTTAATCCAAAGCAACTGACTAAATATATGAGTTTGAGATGGATGTGGAGAGTTTAAAAGCCACTTAAACCCATTTTGTCCCAAAACAGGTTAAAACCAAGAAAACATTGCTTAGAAGCACTAAACAGCTTTGTTAGTGTTTCTGGGGTTAAAATGTGTCTTAATCCAATGCAACTTACTAATTGTAAGAGTTTGAGATAGATGTGGATAGTTTAAAAGCCACTTATACACATTTTGTCCCAAAACAGGCTAAAACCAAGAAAACATTGCTTAGAAGCTGTAAACAGCTATGTTAGTATTTCTGGGGTTAAAATGTGTCTTAATCAAATGCAAATGACTAATTATAAGAGTTTGAGATTGATGTGGAGAGTTTACAAGCCACTTTTACCCATTTTGTCCCAAAACAGGCTAAAACCAAGAAAACAATGCCTAGAAACACTAAACAGCTTTGTTAGTGTTTCTGGGGTTAAAATGTGTGTTTATCCAAAGCAACCGACTAATTATATGAGTTTGAGATGGATGTGGAGAGTTTCAAAGCCACTTATACCCATTTTGTCCCAAAGCAGGTTAAAACCAAGAAAACATTGCTTAGAAGCTCTAAACAGCTTTGTTAGTGTTTCTGGGGTTAAAATGTGTCTTAATCCAAAGCAACTGACTAAATATATGAGTTTGAGATAGATGTGGAGAGTTTAAAAGCCACTTATACCCATTTTGTCCCAAAACAGGCTAAAACCAAGAAAACATTGCTTAGAAGCTCTAAACAGCTTTGTTAGTGTTTCTGGGGTTAAAATGTGTCTTAATCCAAAGCAACTGACTAAATATATGAGTTTGAGATGGATGTGGAGAGTTTAAAAGCCACTTATACCCATTTTGTCCCAAAGCATGTTAAAACCAAGAAAACATTGCTTAGAAGCACTAAACAGCTTTGTTAGTGTTTCTGGGGTTAAAATGTATCTTAATCCAATGCAACTAACTAATTATAAGAGTTTGAGATAGATGTGGAGAGTTTAAAAGCCACTTATACCCATTTTGTCCCAAAACAGGCTAAAACCAAGAAAACATTGCTTAGAAGCTCTAAACAGCTTTGTTAGTGTTTCTGGGGTTAAAATGTGTCTTAATCCAAAGCAACTGACTAAATATATGAGTTTGAGATGGATGTAGAGAGTTTAAAAGCCACTTATACCCATTTTGTCCCAAAAAGGGTTAAAACCAAGAAAACATTGCTTAGAAGCACTACACAGCTTTGTTAGTGTTTCTGGGGTTAAAATGTGTCTTAATCCAATGCAACTAACTAATTGTAAGAGTTTGAGATAGATGTGGATAGTTTAAAAGCCACTTATACACATTTTGTCCCAAAACAGGCTAAAACCAAGAAAACTTTGCTTAGAAGCTGTAAACAGCTATGTTAGTGTTTCTGGGGTTAAAATGTGTCTTAATCCAATGCAACTGACTAATTATAAGAGTTTGAGATTGATGTGGAGAGTTTACAAGCCACTTTTACCCATTTTGTCCCAAAACAGGCTAAAACCAAGAAAACATTGCCTAGAAGCTATAAACAGCTTTGTTAGTGTTTCTGGGGTTAAAATGTGTCTTAATCTAATGCAGCTGACTAGTTATAAGAGTTTGAGATGGATGTGGAGAGTTTAAAAGCCACTTATACCCATTTTGTACCAAAACAGGCTAAAACCAAGAAAACATTGCTTAGAAGAACTAAACAGCTTTGTTAGTGTTTCTGGGGTTAAAATGTATCTTAACCCAATGCAACTAACTAATAATAAGAGTTTGAGATAGATGAGGAGAGTTTAAAAGCCACATATACCCATTTTGTCCCAAAACAGGCTAAAACCAAGAAAACATTTCTTAAAAGCTGTAAACAGCTATGTTAGTGTTTCTAGGGTTAAAATGTGTCTTAATCAAATGCAAATGACTAATTATAAGAGTTTGAGATTGATGTGGAGAGTTTAAAAGCCACTGATACCCAATTTGTCCCAAAACAGGCTAAAATCAAGAAAACATTGCCTAGAAGCTATAAACAGTTTTGTTAGTGTTTCTGGGATTAAAATGTGTCTTAATCCAATGCAGCTGACTAGTTATAAGAGTTTGAGATGGATGTGGAGAGTTTAAAAGCCACTTAATACCCATTTTGTACCAAAACAGGCTAAAACCAAGAAAACATTGCTTAGAAGAACTAAACAGCTTTGTTAGTGTTTCTAGGGTGAAAATGTATCTTAATCCAATGCAACTAACTAATAATAAGAGTTTGAGATAGATGTGGAGAGTTTAAAAGCCACTTATACCCATTTTGTCCCAAAAAGGTTAAAACCAAGAAAATATTGCTTAGAAGCTGTAAATAATTATGTTAGTGTTTCTGGGGTTAAAATGTGTCTTAATCCAATGCAAATGACTCATTATAAGAGTTTGAGATTGATGTGGAGAGTTTAAAAGCCACTTTTACCCATTTTGTCCCAAAACAGGCTAAAACCAAGAAAACATTGCTTAGAAGCTCTAAACAGCTTTGTTAGTGTTTCTGGGGTTAAAATGTGTCTTAATCCAAAGCAACTGACTAAATATATGAGTTTGAGATGGATGTGGAGAGTTTAAAAGCCACTTATACCCATTTTGTCCCAAAACATTTTAAAACCAAGAAAACATTGCTTAGAAGCACTAAACAGCTATGTTAGTGTTTCTGGGGTTAAAATGTGTCTTAATCCAATGCAAAAGACTAATTATAAGAGTTTGAGATTGATGTGGAGAGTTTAAAAGCCACTTGAACTCATTTTGTCCCAAAACAGGCTAAAACCAAGAAAACATTGCCTAGAAGCTATAAACAGCTTTGTTAGTGTTTCTGGGGTTAAAATGTGTGTTAATCCAAAGCAACTGACTAATTATATGAGTTTGAGATGGATGTGGAGAGTTTAAAAGCCACTTATACCCATTTTGTCCCAAAACAGGCTAAAACCAAGAAAACATCGCTTAGAAGCACTAAACAGCTTTGTTAGTGTTTCTGGGGTTAAAATGTGTGTTAATCCAAAGCAACTGACTAATTATATGATTTGAGATGGATGTGGAGAGTTTAAAAGCCACTTATACCCATTTTGTCCCAAAGCAGGTTAAAACCAAGAAAACATTGCTTAGAAGCACTAAACAGCTTTGTTAGTGTTTCTGGGGTTAAAATGTATCTTAATCCAATGCAACTAACTAATTATAAGAGTTTGAGATAGATGTGGAGAGTTTAAAAGCCACTTATACCCATTTTGTCCCAAAACAGGCTAAAACCAAGAAAACATTGCTTAGAAGCTCTAAACAGCTTTGTTAGTGTTTCTGGGGTTAAAATGTGTCTTAATCCAAAGCAACTGACTAAATATATGAGTTTGAGATGGATGTAGAGAGTTTAAAAGCCACTTATACCCATTTTGTCCCAAAAAGGGTTAAAACCAAGAAAACATTGCTTAGAAGCACTACACAGCTTTGTTAGTGTTTCTGGGGTTAAAATGTGTCTTAATCCAACGCAACTAACTAATTATAAGAGTTTGAGATAGATTTGGAGAGTTTAAAAGCCACTTATACCCATTTTGTCCCAAAAAGGCTAAAACCAAGAAAACATTGCTTAGTAGCACTAAACAGCTTTGTTAGTGTTTCTGGGGTTAAAATGTTTCTTAATCCAATGCAACTAACTAATTATAAGAGTTTGAGATAGATGTGGATAGTTTAAAAGCCACTTATACCCTTTTTGTCCCAAAATAGGCTAAGACCATGAAAACATTGCTTAGAAGCTGTAAATAATTATGTTAGTGTTTCTGGGGTTAAAATGTGTCTTAATCCAATGCAGCTGACTAGTTATAAGAGTTTGAGATGGATGTGGAGAGTTTAAAAGCCATTTATACCCATTTTGTACCAAAACAGGCTAAAACCAAGAAAACATTGCTTAGAAGCACTAAACAGCTTTGTTAGTGTTTCTGGGGTTAAAATGTGTCTTAATCCAATGCAACTAACTAATTATAAGAGTTTGAGATAGATGTGGATAGTTTAAAAGCCACTTATACACATTTTGTCCCAAAAGAGGCTAAAACCAAGAAAACATTGCTTAGAAGCTGTAAACAGCTATGTTAATATTTATGGGGTTAAAATGTGTCTTAATCAAATGCAAATGACTAATTATAAGGGTTTGAGATTGATGTGGATAGTTTAAAAGCCACTTATACACATTTTGTCCCAAAACAGGCTAAAACCAAAAAAACATTGCTTAGAAGCTGTAAACAGCTATGTTAGTGTTTCTGGGGTTAAAATGTGTCTTAATCCAATGGAAATGACTCATTATAAGAGTTTGAGATTGATGTGGAGAGTTTAAAAGCCACTTTTACCCATTTTGTCCCAAAACAGGCTAAAACCAAGAAAACATTGCCTAGAAGCACTAAACAGCTTTGTTAGTGTTTATGGGGTTAAAATGTGTGTTAATCCAAAGCAACTGCCTAATTATATGAGTTTGAGATGGATGTGGAGAATTTAAAAGCCACTTATACCCATTTTGTCCCAAAGCAGGTTAAAAGCAAGAAAACATTGCTTAGAAGCTGTAAACAGCTTTGTTAGTGTTTCTGGGGTTAAAATGTATCTTAATCCAATGCAACTAACTAATTATAAGAGTTTGAGATAGATGTGGAGAGTTTAAAAGCCACTTATACCCATTTTGTCCCAAAACAGGCTAAAACCAAGAAAACATTGCTTAGAAGCTCTAAACAGCTTTGTTAGTGTTTCTGGGGTTAAAATGTGTCTTAATCGAAATGCAACTAACTAATTATAAGAGTTTGAGATAGATGTGGAGAGTTTAAAAGCCACTTATACCCATTTTGTCCCAAAACAGGCTAAAACCAAGAAAACATTGCTTAGAAGCTCTAAACAGCGTTGTTAGTGTTTCTGGGGTCAAAATGTGTCTTAATCCAAAGCAACTGACTAAATATATGAGTTTGAGATGGAAGTAGAGAGTTTAAAAGCCACTTATACCCATTTTGTCCCAAAGCAGGTTAAAACCAAGAAAACATTGCTTAGAAGCACTAAACAGCTTTGTTAGTGTTTCTGGGGTTAAAATTTGTCTTAATCCAACACAACTAACTAATTATAAGAGTTTGAGATAGATTTGGAGAGTTTAAAAGCCACTTATACCCATTTTGTCCCAAAAAGGCTAAAACCAAGAAAACATTGCTTAGTAGCACTAAACAGCTTTGTTAGTGTTTCTGGGGTTAAAATGTTTCTTAATCCAATGCAACTAACTAATTATAAGAGTTTGAGATAGATGTGGATAGTTTAAAAGCCACTTATACCCATTTTGTCCCAAAATAGGCTAAAACCATGAAAACATTGCTTAGAAGCTGTAAATAATTATGTTAGTGTTTCTGGGGTTAAAATGTGTCTTAATCCAATGCAAATGACTCATTATAAGAGTTTGAGATTGATGTGGAGAGTTTAAAAGCCACTTTTACCCATTTTGTCCCAAAACAGGCTAAAACCAAGAAAACATTGCCTAGAAGCACTAAACAGCTTTGTTAGTGTTTATGGGGTTAAAATGTGTGTTAATCCAAAGCAACTGACTAATTGTATGAGTTTGAGATGGATGTGGAGAGTTTAAAAGCCACTTATACCCATTTTGTCCCAAAGCAGGTTAAAAGCAAGAAAACATTGCTTAGAAGCACTAAACAGCTTTGTTAGTGTTTCTGGGGTTAAAATGTGTCTTAATCGAAATGCAACTAACTAATTATAAGAGTTTGAGATAGATGTGGAGAGTTTAAAAGCCACTTATACCCATTTTGTCCCAAAACAGGCTAAAACCAAGAAAACATTGCTTAGAAGCTCTAAACAGCGTTGTTAGTGTTTCTGGGGTCAAAATGTGTCTTAATCCAAAGCAACTGACTAAATATATGAGTTTGAGATGGAAGTAGAGAGTTTAAAAGCCACTTATACCCATTTTGTCCCAAAACAGGCTAAAACCAAGAAAACATTGCTTAGAAGCTCTAAACAGCGTTGTTAGTGTTTCTGGGGTCAAAATGTGTCTTAATCCAAAGCAACTGACTAAATATATGAGTTTGAGATGGAAGTAGAGAGTTTAAAAGCCACTTATACCCATTTTGTCCCAAAGCAGGTTAAAACCAAGAAAACATTGCTTAGAAGCACTAAACAGCTTTGTTAGTGTTTCTGGGGTTAAAATGAATCTTAATCCAATGCAACTAACTAATTATAAGAGTTTGAGATAGATGTGGAGAGTTGAAAAGCCACTTATACCCATTTTGGCCCAAAACAGCCTAAAACCAAGAAAACATTGCTTAGAAGCTCTAAACAGCTTTCTTAGTGTTTTCTGGGGTTAAAATGTGTCTTAATCCAAAGTAACTGACTAAATATATGAGTTTAAGATGGATGTGGAGATTTTAAAAGCCACTTATACCCATTTTGTCCCAAAACAGGTTAAAACCAAGAAAACATTGCTTAGAAGCACTAAACAGCTTTGTTAGTGTTTCTGGGGTTAAAATGTGTCTTAATCCAATGCAACTAACTAGTTATAAGAGTTTGAGATAGATGTGGATAGTTTAAAAGCCACTTATACACATTTTGTCCCAAAAGAGGCTAAAACCAAGAAAACATTGCTTAGAAGCTGTAAACAGCTATGTTAATATTTATGGGGTTAAAATGTGTCTTAATCAAATGCAAATGACTAATTATAAGAGTTTGAGATTGATGTGGATAGTTTAAAAGCCACTTATACACATTTTATCCCAAAACAGGCTAAAACCAAGAAAACATTGCTTAGAAGCTGTAAACAGCTATGTTAGTGTTTCTGGGGTTAAAATATGTCTTAATCCAATGCAAATAACTCATTATAAGAGTTTGAGATTGATGTGGAGAGTTTAAAAGCCACTTTTACCCATTTTGTCCCAAAACAGGCTAAAACCAAGAAAACATTGCCTAGAAGCACTAAACAGCTTTGTTAGTGTTTATGGGGTTAAAATGTGTGTTAATCCAAAGCAACTGACTAATTGTATGAATTTGAGATGGATGTGGAGAGTTTAAAAGCCACTTATACCCATTTTGTCCCAAAGCAGGTTAAAACCAAGAAAACATTGCTTAGAAGCACTAAACAGCTTTGTTAGTGTTTCTGGGGTTAAAATGTATCTTAATCCAATGCAACTAACTAATTATAAGAGTTTGAGATAGATGTGGAGAGTTTAAAAGCCACTTATACCCATTTTGTCCCAAAACAGGCTAAAACCAAGAAAATATTGCTTAGAAGCTCTAAACAGCGTTGTAAGTGTTTCTGGGGTCAAAATGTGTCTTAATCCAAAGCAACTGACTAAATATATGAGTTTGAGATGGAAGTAGAGAGTTTAAAAGCCACTTATACCCATTTTGTCCCAAAAAGTGTTAAAACCAAGAAAACATTGCTTAGAAGCACTAAACAGCTTTGTTAGTGTTTCTGGGGTTAAAATTTGTCTTAATCCAACACAACTAACTAATTATAAGAGTTTGAGATAGATTTGGAGAGTTTAAAAGCCACTTATACCCATTTTGTCCCAAAAAGGCTAAAACCAAGAAAACATTGCTTAGTAGCACTAAACAGCTTTGTTAGTGTTTCTGGGGTTAAAATGTTTCTTAATCCAATGCAACTAACTAATTATAAGAGTTTGAGATAGATGTGGATAATTTAAAAGCCACTTATACCCATTTTGTCCCAAAATAGGCTAAAACCATGAAAACATTGCTTAGAAGCTGTAAATAATTATGTTAGTGTTTCTGGGGTTAAAATGTGTCTTAATCCAATGCAAATGACTCATTATAAGAGTTTGAGATTGATGTGGAGAGTTTAAAAGCCACTTTTACCCATTTTGTCCCAAAACAGGCTAAAACCAAGAAAACATTGCTTAGAAGCACTAAACAGCTTTGTTAGTGTTTATGGGGTTAAAATGTGTGTTAATCCAAAGCAACTGCCTAATTATATGTGTAAGACTTTGTAGAATAAAGAAGAGAATCAAGAGAATGGATATAGGTTTCGGTAGACAAAGAGAATGAGGAAGGAGAAAAGATTAGGTTTTCTTATTCCATAAGAAGCGATAATACAAGGTGGCTATGAGCCTATTTAAGGAAACACAAACTAGGGCTACACCCTTGACCGAGACACACAAGTGGGATAGGGACATTAGGAGAGAGACACACTACATCCCAAGGTGAAAGCGACAGCCCATCCTTACCAAACATGTGACTATTTCCTTCCCTTCTCTCTAACGGTTATAATGTGCTTCTCGATCCTTCTAGTGGGCTTCAGGCCTCCTCTCCATTCCTTATCACTAGAAGACTCGGCCATTTCACCACACTTGTACGGACAGCCCATATTCAACACTCGTACGGACGGCCATGGCTGCCTTAGGCTTATTCTTTTGATCAATACTCCCCCTCAAGCTTAGCCTAATGAAATGGCTAAGCTTGGAACCCGTGAAGCAGCACCTCATTAAAAACCTTGACTTAGAAAACCTCATGGGACAAAACCAAGTCAAGGGAAAAAGAGTGTGCTGTCCACGGATTAGAGAAGCTTGATCATGGCCGTGTAATGTCTACAAGTCCAAGTTTGCTATAGATGTGATCACAAACCTTGGAGCTTGCAGACTTGGTGAAGATGTCAGCTAGCTGATCTTGACTCCTTGTGTGGCATGGTAACACCACTCCTTCTTCAATCTTCTCTCTCACCTTGTGGCAATCGCTTTCTATGTGCTTGGTCCTCTCATGAAAGACCGAGTTTGTGGCAATGTGGATGGCCGCTTCATTGTCGCAATGCATGGTCATGGGCTGCTTTGTTTCGATGCCTAAGTCCTTGAGTAGACCCTTCAGCCATGTCATCTCGTTAGTGAGCTTCCTCATAGCTCTATACTCGGCCTCGGCGCTAGAGCATGAAACCACCTTTTGTTTCTTAGACCTCCATGTAACCATGTTGCCTCCAACGAACGTGCAGTACCCAGTAGTGGATCTTCTATCCAGCGTGTCGCCATTGTAATCCGCATCACAGTAGCCAACAATCTCGGTGTTGTCATTCTTGCCCATCCAAATACCTTGACCCGGACTGCCCTTGAGATAGCTTAGGATCCTCTCGACTTGACTCCATTGGTACTTGCTTGGTGCCTTCATATGTTGGCTAACCTGATTCACAGCATAACATATGTCAGGTCGTGTGATAGTAAGGTATATTAGCTTACCTACAAGCCGGCGGTAGCGTGTGACGTCTAAGAATGGCTCGTCCATTGGTTCCTTAGGTCGGCCTTCTTTTTCCCGTAAGCTCTCCCCCTTTCGCTTGAGCTGGTAGTCGTCATCAAGTGGCGTAGCGACCGGAGACACACCAAGCTTGCCAGTCTCCTCTAACAAGTCAAGAGTGTACTTGCGTTGTGAGAGGAAGAGTCCTTCCGGTGAGCGACAAATTTCAATACCAAGAAAGTATTTGAGTTCCCCAAGGTCCTTGATGTCAAATGCCGACTTGAGGGAGTCCTTGGTGTCCTGAATGGCCGCCTTATCATCACCAGTCACGATGATGTCGTCGACGTATATGAGCACCACCACCCAACCAATAGAGGTGCGACGTGTGAAGAGAGTATGATCAGCCTCCGATCGCTTAAAACCATAAGTCTTGAGAGTAGAGCTTAGTTTGTGGTACCAAGCTCGTGGGGACTGCTTAAGGCCATAGATGGCCTTACGTAGCCTCAAGACTTTTCCGGGTGTAACCATGTCTTCAAGGCCGGGAGGAGGCGTCATGTACACTTCTTCATCAAGTTCACCTTGAAGAAAGGCGTTCTTCACATCCATCTGCCATAAGTCCCATGATAGGTTGACAGCAAGAGACAGCACAACCCGAACCGTATGGAGCTTGGCCACGGGTGCAAAGGTGTCCGTGTAGTCCGCACCATAGGTTTGGGTGAAGCCACGGGCCACTAACCGGGCTTTATGCCGTTCAATGTCACCATTGCTCAAATACTTTATGGTGAACACCCATTTGGAGCTAACTGCCCGCTTGCCTTGAGGAAGATCCGATTCGTCCCACGTATGATTCCGGATCATGGCGCCGGTTTCATCCTTGACCGCATCTAACCAAACCTGATGCTCCTTGGCTTCATCATATGTCTGCGGGATCCAATTGGCGTCAACTTGGCCAAAGAAAGCTTGGTGATCAGCAGGTAACAGCTCAAGGGAACAAACGGACTGGATGGGATGAGCGACGGCTTGACTGTTGTAATATACACGCTTGTTCTTCCAAGTGGAGGGGTCAGATCGAGGTCTGGTGCTCCGACGCAGGACTGGTGCAGGAGGTGGATCCGTCCTAGGCAACTCCGTTGACGTACCGTCCGTAAGAACCGTCTCCGTGTTTTCCTCGGTAGGAGCCGCTGCCGGAGCATGTGTGTCCGGTGTAGGGCCAGGAACAGGAACACCGGCTATGGGTAGGCCAGACTCAAGGGACACACTATCTTGGGCTGAAACATTGTTATTCGTATCTCCTTGGTCAGACCCACCGTCGGTAGGAGTTTGGCGTAGCATAGGCTGCACGACACCCGTTGGTGGAGACGGGTTGCCAAGGTGATCAAGAAGGAACCTTAGACTTGAAGCTCGGTCATTAGGTGAGTGAGAGAGGTCTTTAAGGTTGTTCCAGTCCTTCTTGTCATAGTAGCCCACATTCTCTAGGAACCGGACATCTCGGGAGACATATAGACGACTTGTGGCCGGATCATAACATTTGTACCCCTTTTGTGTGGTAGAGTAGCCAATGAACATGCACTTTGTACTCTTGGCATCCAGCTTACTCCTTTGTTCTCCTGGTACTAACACAAAACAAACACAACCAAAAACGCGTAAGTGATCAAGGGATGGTTTAAATTTGTTTAGTACTTCAAATGGAGATAAGTCATGAAGAACTCGGGTTGGTGTCCGGTTGATGAGATAGCATGCAGTCATCACAGCATCACCCCAATATCGTTTGGGAACACTAGAGTGGAACATGATTGCCCGCGCCACTTCCATGAGATGCCGGTTCTTTCTCTCGGCCACACCATTTTGTTGTGGCGTGTAGGGACAACTAGTTTGATGGAGAATGCCATGCTTGGAGAGATGTTCTTTGAACTTGCAACTTGTGTATTCTCCACCATTATCAGACCTAAGTACCAGACTCCTTGAGTGAGGCAATGGAGCGGATGAGAGCCTCAAGGTCTGACTTCCTCACCACATCTCCATAGGCTGCGGTCATGGCCACCTCATCTCCCTGCTTTGATGATCCGGCTCCCTTGTCGCTAACCGCTTCCTTTGAGAAGTTGGCTTTGAACTTGGCCGGCTTGAGATGAGGATGGAGAACCCAGCATTTGTCTTTCAGGTGGCCCCGCTTCTTGCAGTGGTCGCATACCCACACCTTCCTCTCCTCTTGCTTGTACACTCCTTTGTTGGCCGTAGCAAGCTCCCCCTTACCGCTAAACAAATCAAGAGATCCTTGTTCTTTCTGAATTTGGGAGCAAATATCTTCAAAGGAGGGAAGCTTCTCTGCCCTTAGGATGTGCTTCAAGAGGTCATTGAAGGATGGGTTCAAGGTAAGGAGGAGTCCAAAGATCTTGTCTTGCTCCTTCCTTTCGTTTAGCACACTCGCCTCAAGTGTACTTGGCCGCAACATGTCAAGCTCGGACCATAGTGCACGGAACTTACCAAGATGCTTAGTGAACTCCACATCATCTTGGTTAAGGTCGTTTATGGCCTTCTTGACCTCAAAGACTCTAGTCATGTTAGAGACATTACCATACACGCCTTTAAGTGTTTCCCACAGTTCCTTGGCCGTCTCGCAGTATGAGTAGGCCTCAAGGATAGGCGTGTCCAGAGAGTTTTGGAGAACAGATAGGACAACTTGGTCTTCTTGGAACCATTTGGCCTTCCTCTCGCTCTCTTCCTCCGCTTCCGCCTCGGAAGCATCTTCTTCTTTGGGGTTTTGCTTTGGGACATAGTCGGACTCGACATGACTCCAAAGGCCACGACCTCCAAGGGCGGTTCTTGTGGTTCTTGTCCACAGCAAGTAGTTTGTCCCCTTTAGGACAATCGGTGAAACGATGGGCTTGGCGTTTTCCATGGTCGGATTTCTATGGACCGATGGATAAAGCTTTTACCCGGAGAATAAACAAAAGAATGCGAGTGAGAAGAAAAGGAGGAAAGGAGACTAGAGAATAGAAACAAGTAGAAGAATGAGATTAGACTGTAGAGAATCGAACAACTTGCTCTGATACCATGTAAGACTTTGTAGAATAAAGAAGAGAATCAAGAGAATGGATATAGGTTTCGGTAGACAAAGAGAATGAGGAAGGAGAAAAGATTAGGTTTTCTTATTCCATAAGAAGCGATAATACAAGGTGGCTATGAGCCTATTTAAGGAAACACAAACTAGGGCTACACCCTTGACCGAGACACACAAGTGGGATAGGGACATTAGGAGAGAGACACACTACATCCCAAGGTGAAAGCGACAGCCCATCCTTACCAAACATGTGACTATTTCCTTCCCTTCTCTCTAACGGTTATAATGTGCTTCTCGATCCTTCTAGTGGGCTTCAGGCCTCCTCTCCATTCCTTATCACTAGAAGACTCGGCCATTTCACCACACTTGTACGGACAGCCCATATTCAACACTCGTACGGACGGCCATGGCTGCCTTAGGCTTATTCTTTTGATCAATAATATGAATTTGAGATGGATGTGGAGAATTTAAAAGCCACTTATACCCATTTTGTCCCAAAGCAGGTTAAAAGCAAGAAAACATTGCTTAGAAGCTGTAAACAGCTTTGTTAGTGTTTCTGGGGTTAAAATGTATCTTAATCCAATGCAACTAACTAATTATAAGAGTTTGAGATAGATGTGGAGAGTTTAAAAGCCACTTATACCCATTTTGTCCCAAAACAGGCTAAAACCAAGAAAACATTGCTTAGAAGCTCTAAACAGCTTTGTTAGTGTTTCTGGGGTTAAAATGTGTCTTAATCGAAATGCAACTAACTAATTATAAGAGTTTGAGATAGATGTGGAGAGTTTAAAAGCCACTTATACCCATTTTGTCCCAAAACAGGCTAAAACCAAGAAAACATTGCTTAGAAGCTCTAAACAGCATTGTTAGTGTTTCTGGGGTCAAAATGTGTCTTAATCCAAAGCAACTGACTAAATATATGAGTTTGAGATGGAAGTAGAGAGTTTAAAAGCCACTTATACCCATTTTGTCCCAAAGCAGGTTAAAACCAAGAAAACATTGCTTAGAAGCACTAAACAGCTTTGTTAGTGTTTCTGGGGTTAAAATTTGTCTTAATCCAACACAACTAACTAATTATAAGAGTTTGAGATAGATTTGGAGAGTTTAAAAGCCACTTATACCCATTTTGTCCCAAAAAGGCTAAAACCAAGAAAACATTGCTTAGTAGCACTAAACAGCTTTGTTAGTGTTTCTGGGGTTAAAATGTTTCTTAATCCAATGCAACTAACTAATTATAAGAGTTTGAGATAGATGTGGATAGTTTAAAAGCCACTTATACCCATTTTGTCCCAAAATAGGCTAAAACCATGAAAACATTGCTTAGAAGCTGTAAATAATTATGTTAGTGTTTCTGGGGTTAAAATGTGTCTTAATCCAATGCAGCTGACTAGTTATAAGAGTTTGAGATGGATGTGGAGAGTTTAAAAGCCATTTATACCCATTTTGTACCAAAACAGGCTAAAACCAAGAAAACATTGCTTAGAAGCACTAAACAGCTTTGTTAGTGTTTCTGGGGTTAAAATGTGTCTTAATCCAATGCAACTAACTAATTATAAGAGTTTGAGATAGATGTGGAGAGTTGAAAAGCCACTTATACCCATTTTGGCCCAAAACAGGCTAAAACCAAGAAAACATTGCTTAGAAGCTCTAAACAGCTTTCTTAGTGTTTTCTGGGGTTAAAATGTGTCTTAATCCAAAGTAACTGACTAAATATATGAGTTTAAGATGGATGTGGAGATTTTAAAAGCCACTTATACCCATTTTGTCCCAAAACAGGTTAAAACCAAGAAAACATTGCTTAGAAGCACTAAACAGCTTTGTTAGTGTTTCTGGGGTTAAAATGTGTCTTAATCCAATGCAACTAACTAGTTATAAGAGTTTGAGATAGATGTGGATAGTTTAAAAGCCACTTATACACATTTTGTCCCAAAAGAGGCTAAAACCAAGAAAACATTGCTTAGAAGCTGTAAACAGCTATGTTAATATTTATGGGGTTAAAATGTGTCTTAATCAAATGCAAATGACTAATTATAAGAGTTTGAGATTGATGTGGATAGTTTAAAAGCCACTTATACACATTTTATCCCAAAACAGGCTAAAACCAAGAAAACATTGCTTAGAAGCTGTAAACAGCTATGTTAGTGTTTCTGGGGTTAAAATATGTCTTAATCCAATGCAAATAACTCATTATAAGAGTTTGAGATTGATGTGGAGAGTTTAAAAGCCACTTTTACCCATTTTGTCCCAAAACAGGCTAAAACCAAGAAAACATTGCCTAGAAGCACTAAACAGCTTTGTTAGTGTTTATGGGGTTAAAATGTGTGTTAATCCAAAGCAACTGACTAATTGTATGAATTTGAGATGGATGTGGAGAGTTTAAAAGCCACTTATACCCATTTTGTCCCAAAGCAGGTTAAAACCAAGAAAACATTGCTTAGAAGCACTAAACAGCTTTGTTAGTGTTTCTGGGGTTAAAATGTATCTTAATCCAATGCAACTAACTAATTATAAGAGTTTGAGATAGATGTGGAGAGTTTAAAAGCCACTTATACCCATTTTGTCCCAAAACAGGCTAAAACCAAGAAAATATTGCTTAGAAGCTCTAAACAGCGTTGTAAGTGTTTCTGGGGTCAAAATGTGTCTTAATCCAAAGCAACTGACTAAATATATGAGTTTGAGATGGAAGTAGAGAGTTTAAAAGCCACTTATACCCATTTTGTCCCAAAAAGTGTTAAAACCAAGAAAACATTGCTTAGAAGCACTAAACAGCTTTGTTAGTGTTTCTGGGGTTAAAATTTGTCTTAATCCAACACAACTAACTAATTATAAGAGTTTGAGATAGATTTGGAGAGTTTAAAAGGCACTTATACCCATTTTGTCCCAAAAAGGCTAAAACCAAGAAAACATTGCTTAGTAGCACTAAACAGCTTTGTAAGTGTTTCTGGGGTTAAAATGTTTCTTAATCCAATGCAACTAACTAATTATAAGAGTTTGAGATAGATGTGGATAATTTAAAAGCCACTTATACCCATTTTGTCCCAAAATAGGCTAAAACCATGAAAACATTGCTTAGAAGCTGTAAATAATTATGTTAGTGTTTCTGGGGTTAAAATGTGTCTTAATCCAATGCAAATGACTCATTATAAGAGTTTGAGATTGATGTGGAGAGTTTAAAAGCCACTTTTACCCATTTTGTCCCAAAACAGGCTAAAACCAAGAAAACATTGCTTAGAAGCACTAAACAGCTTTGTTAGTGTTTATGGGGTTAAAATGTGTGTTAATCCAAAGCAACTGCCTAATTATATGAATTTGAGATGGATGTGGAGAATTTAAAAGCCACTTATACCCATTTTGTCCCAAAGCAGGTTAAAAGCAAGAAAACATTGCTTAGAAGCTGTAAACAGCTTTGTTAGTGTTTCTGGGGTTAAAATGTATCTTAATCCAATGCAACTAACTAATTATAAGAGTTTGAGATAGATGTGGAGAGTTTAAAAGCCACTTATACCCATTTTGTCCCAAAACAGGCTAAAACCAAGAAAACATTGCTTAGAAGCTCTAAACAGCTTTGTTAGTGTTTCTGGGGTTAAAATGTGTCTTAATCGAAATGCAACTAACTAATTATAAGAGTTTGAGATAGATGTGGAGAGTTTAAAAGCCACTTATACCCATTTTGTCCCAAAACAGGCTAAAACCAAGAAAACATTGCTTAGAAGCTCTAAACAGCATTGTTAGTGTTTCTGGGGTCAAAATGTGTCTTAATCCAAAGCAACTGACTAAATATATGAGTTTGAGATGGAAGTAGAGAGTTTAAAAGCCACTTATACCCATTTTGTCCCAAAGCAGGTTAAAACCAAGAAAACATTGCTTAGAAGCACTAAACAGCTTTGTTAGTGTTTCTGGGGTTAAAATTTGTCTTAATCCAACACAACTAACTAATTATAAGAGTTTGAGATAGATTTGGAGAGTTTAAAAGCCACTTATACCCATTTTGTCCCAAAAAGGCTAAAACCAAGAAAACATTGCTTAGTAGCACTAAACAGCTTTGTTAGTGTTTCTGGGGTTAAAATGTTTCTTAATCCAATGCAACTAACTAATTATAAGAGTTTGAGATAGATGTGGATAGTTTAAAAGCCACTTATACCCATTTTGTCCCAAAATAGGCTAAAACCATGAAAACATTGCTTAGAAGCTGTAAATAATTATGTTAGTGTTTCTGGGGTTAAAATGTGTCTTAATCCAATGCAGCTGACTAGTTATAAGAGTTTGAGATGGATGTGGAGAGTTTAAAAGCCATTTATACCCATTTTGTACCAAAACAGGCTAAAACCAAGAAAACATTGCTTAGAAGCACTAAACAGCTTTGTTAGTGTTTCTGGGGTTAAAATGTGTCTTAATCCAATGCAACTAACTAATTATAAGAGTTTGAGATAGATGTGGAGAGTTGAAAAGCCACTTATACCCATTTTGGCCCAAAACAGGCTAAAACCAAGAAAACATTGCTTAGAAGCTCTAAACAGCTTTCTTAGTGTTTTCTGGGGTTAAAATGTGTCTTAATCCAAAGTAACTGACTAAATATATGAGTTTAAGATGGATGTGGAGATTTTAAAAGCCACTTATACCCATTTTGTCCCAAAACAGGTTAAAACCAAGAAAACATTGCTTAGAAGCACTAAACAGCTTTGTTAGTGTTTCTGGGGTTAAAATGTGTCTTAATCCAATGCAACTAACTAGTTATAAGAGTTTGAGATAGATGTGGATAGTTTAAAAGCCACTTATACACATTTTGTCCCAAAAGAGGCTAAAACCAAGAAAACATTGCTTAGAAGCTGTAAACAGCTATGTTAATATTTATGGGGTTAAAATGTGTCTTAATCAAATGCAAATGACTAATTATAAGAGTTTGAGATTGATGTGGATAGTTTAAAAGCCACTTATACACATTTTATCCCAAAACAGGCTAAAACCAAGAAAACATTGCTTAGAAGCTGTAAACAGCTATGTTAGTGTTTCTGGGGTTAAAATATGTCTTAATCCAATGCAAATAACTCATTATAAGAGTTTGAGATTGATGTGGAGAGTTTAAAAGCCACTTTTACCCATTTTGTCCCAAAACAGGCTAAAACCAAGAAAACATTGCCTAGAAGCACTAAACAGCTTTGTTAGTGTTTATGGGGTTAAAATGTGTGTTAATCCAAAGCAACTGACTAATTGTATGAATTTGAGATGGATGTGGAGAGTTTAAAAGCCACTTATACCCATTTTGTCCCAAAGCAGGTTAAAACCAAGAAAACATTGCTTAGAAGCACTAAACAGCTTTGTTAGTGTTTCTGGGGTTAAAATGTATCTTAATCCAATGCAACTAACTAATTATAAGAGTTTGAGATAGATGTGGAGAGTTTAAAAGCCACTTATACCCATTTTGTCCCAAAACAGGCTAAAACCAAGAAAATATTGCTTAGAAGCTCTAAACAGCGTTGTAAGTGTTTCTGGGGTCAAAATGTGTCTTAATCCAAAGCAACTGACTAAATATATGAGTTTGAGATGGAAGTAGAGAGTTTAAAAGCCACTTATACCCATTTTGTCCCAAAAAGTGTTAAAACCAAGAAAACATTGCTTAGAAGCACTAAACAGCTTTGTTAGTGTTTCTGGGGTTAAAATTTGTCTTAATCCAACACAACTAACTAATTATAAGAGTTTGAGATAGATTTGGAGAGTTTAAAAGGCACTTATACCCATTTTGTCCCAAAAAGGCTAAAACCAAGAAAACATTGCTTAGTAGCACTAAACAGCTTTGTTAGTGTTTCTGGGGTTAAAATGTTTCTTAATCCAATGCAACTAACTAATTATAAGAGTTTGAGATAGATGTGGATAATTTAAAAGCCACTTATACCCATTTTGTCCCAAAATAGGCTAAAACCATGAAAACATTGCTTAGAAGCTGTAAATAATTATGTTAGTGTTTCTGGGGTTAAAATGTGTCTTAATCCAATGCAAATGACTCATTATAAGAGTTTGAGATTGATGTGGAGAGTTTAAAAGCCACTTTTACCCATTTTGTCCCAAAACAGGCTAAAACCAAGAAAACATTGCTTAGAAGCACTAAACAGCTTTGTTAGTGTTTATGGGGTTAAAATGTGTGTTAATCCAAAGCAACTGCCTAATTATATGAATTTGAGATGGATGTGGAGAATTTAAAAGCCACTTATACCCATTTTGTCCCAAAGCAGGTTAAAAGCAAGAAAACATTGCTTAGAAGCTGTAAACAGCTTTGTTAGTGTTTCTGGGGTTAAAATGTATCTTAATCCAATGCAACTAACTAATTATAAGAGTTTGAGATAGATGTGGAGAGTTTAAAAGCCACTTATACCCATTTTGTCCCAAAACAGGCTAAAACCAAGAAAACATTGCTTAGAAGCTCTAAACAGCTTTGTTAGTGTTTCTGGGGTTAAAATGTGTCTTAATCGAAATGCAACTAACTAATTATATGAGTTTGAGATAGATGTGGAGAGTTTAAAAGCCACTTATACCCATTTTGTCCCAAAACAGGCTAAAACCAAGAAAACATTGCTTAGAAGCTCTAAACAGCATTGTTAGTGTTTCTGGGGTCAAAATGTGTCTTAATCCAAAGCAACTGACTAAATATATGAGTTTGAGATGGAAGTAGAGAGTTTAAAAGCCACTTATACCCATTTTGTCCCAAAGCAGGTTAAAACCAAGAAAACATTGCTTAGAAGCACTAAACAGCTTTGTTAGTGTTTCTGGGGTTAAAATTTGTCTTAATCCAACACAACTAACTAATTATAAGAGTTTGAGATAGATTTGGAGAGTTTAAAACCCACTTATACCCATTTTGTCCCAAAAAGGCTAAAACCAAGAAAACATTGCTTAGTAGCACTAAACAGCTTTGTTAGTGTTTCTGGGGTTAAAATGTTTCTTAATCCAATGCAACTAACTAATTATAAGAGTTTGAGATAGATGTGGATAGTTTAAAAGCCACTTATACCCATTTTGTCCCAAAATAGGCTAAAACCATGAAAACATTGCTTAGAAGCTGTAAATAATTATGTTAGTGTTTCTGGGGTTAAAATGTGTCTTAATCCAATGCAGCTGACTAGTTATAAGAGTTTGAGATGGATGTGGAGAGTTTAAAAGCCATTTATACCCATTTTGTACCAAAACAGGCTAAAACCAAGAAAACATTGCTTAGAAGCACTAAACAGCTTTGTTAGTGTTTCTGGGGTTAAAATGTGTCTTAATCCAATGCAACTAACTAATTATAAGAGTTTGAGATAGATGTGGAGAGTTGAAAAGCCACTTATACCCATTTTGGCCCAAAACAGGCTAAAACCAAGAAAACATTGCTTAGAAGCTCTAAACAGCTTTCTTAGTGTTTTCTGGGGTTAAAATGTGTCTTAATCCAAAGTAACTGACTAAATATATGAGTTTAAGATGGATGTGGAGATTTTAAAAGCCACTTATACCCATTTTGTCCCAAAACAGGTTAAAACCAAGAAAACATTGCTTAGAAGCACTAAACAGCTTTGTTAGTGTTTCTGGGGTTAAAATGTGTCTTAATCCAATGCAACTAACTAGTTATAAGAGTTTGAGATAGATGTGGATAGTTTAAAAGCCACTTATACACATTTTGTCCCAAAAGAGGCTAAAACCAAGAAAACATTGCTTAGAAGCTGTAAACAGCTATGTTAATATTTATGGGGTTAAAATGTGTCTTAATCAAATGCAAATGACTAATTATAAGAGTTTGAGATTGATGTGGATAGTTTAAAAGCCACTTATACACATTTTATCCCAAAACAGGCTAAAACCAAGAAAACATTGCTTAGAAGCTGTAAACAGCTATGTTAGTGTTTCTGGGGTTAAAATATGTCTTAATCCAATGCAAATAACTCATTATAAGAGTTTGAGATTGATGTGGAGAGTTTAAAAGCCACTTTTACCCATTTTGTCCCAAAACAGGCTAAAACCAAGAAAACATTGCCTAGAAGCACTAAACAGCTTTGTTAGTGTTTATGGGGTTAAAATGTGTGTTAATCCAAAGCAACTGACTAATTGTATGAATTTGAGATGGATGTGGAGAGTTTAAAAGCCACTTATACCCATTTTGTCCCAAAGCAGGTTAAAACCAAGAAAACATTGCTTAGAAGCACTAAACAGCTTTGTTAGTGTTTCTGGTGTTAAAATGTATCTTAATCCAATGCAACTAACTAATTATAAGAGTTTGAGATAGATGTGGAGAGTTTAAAAGCCACTTATACCCATTTTGTCCCAAAACAGGCTAAAACCAAGAAAATATTGCTTAGAAGCTCTAAACAGCGTTGTAAGTGTTTCTGGGGTCAAAATGTGTCTTAATCCAAAGCAACTGACTAAATATATGAGTTTGAGATGGAAGTAGAGAGTTTAAAAGCCACTTATACCCATTTTGTCCCAAAAAGTGTTAAAACCAAGAAAACATTGCTTAGAAGCACTAAACAGCTTTGTTAGTGTTTCTGGGGTTAAAATTTGTCTTAATCCAACACAACTAACTAATTATAAGAGTTTGAGATAGATTTGGAGAGTTTAAAAGCCACTTATACCCATTTTGTCCCAAAAAGGCTAAAACCAAGAAAACATTGCTTAGTAGCACTAAACAGCTTTGTTAGTGTTTCTGGGGTTAAAATGTTTCTTAATCCAATGCAACTAACTAATTATAAGAGTTTGAGATAGATGTGGATAATTTAAAAGCCACTTATACCCATTTTGTCCCAAAATAGGCTAAAACCATGAAAACATTGCTTAGAAGCTGTAAATAATTATGTTAGTGTTTCTGGGGTTAAAATGTGTCTTAATCCAATGCAAATGACTCATTATAAGAGTTTGAGATTGATGTGGAGAGTTTAAAAGCCACTTTTACCCATTTTGTCCCAAAACAGGCTAAAACCAAGAAAACATTGCTTAGAAGCACTAAACAGCTTTGTTAGTGTTTCTGGGGTTAAAATGTGTCTTAATCCAATGCAACTAACTAATTATAAGAGTTTGAGATAGATGTGGAGAGTTGAAAAGCCACTTATACCCATTTTGGCCCAAAACAGGCTAAAACCAAGAAAACATTGCTTAGAAGCTCTAAACAGCTTTCTTAGTGTTTTCTGGGGTTAAAATGTGTCTTAATCCAAAGTAACTGACTAAATATATGAGTTTAAGATGGATGTGGAGATTTTAAAAGCCACTTATACCCATTTTGTCCCAAAACAGGCTAAAACCAAGAAAACATTGCTTAGAAGCTCTAAACAGCTTTGTTAGTGTTTCTGGGGTTAAAATGTGTCTTAATCCAAATGCAACTAACTAATTATAAGAGTTTGAGATAGATGTGGAGAGTTGAAAAGCCACTTATACCCATTTTGTCCCAAAACAGGCTAAAACCAAGAAAACATTGCTTAGAAGCTCTAACCAGCGTTGTTAGTGTTTCTGGGGTCAAAATGTGTCTTAATCCAAAGCAACTGACTAAATATATGAGTTTGAGATGGAAGTAGAGAGTTTAAAAGCCACTTATACCCATTTTGTCCCAAAGCAGGTTAAAACCAAGAAAACATTGCTTAGAAGCACTAAACAGCTTTGTTAGTGTTTCTGGGGTTAAAATTTGTCTTAATCCAACACAACTAACTAATTATAAGAGTTTGAGATAGATTTGGAGAGTTTAAAAGCCACTTATACCCATTTTGTCCCAAAAAGGCTAAAACCAAGAAAACATTGCTTAGTAGCACTAAACAGCTTTGTTAGTGTTTCTGGGGTTAAAATGTTTCTTAATCCAATGCAACTAACTAATTATAAGAGTTTGAGATAGATGTGGATAGTTTAAAAGCCACTTATACCCATTTTGTCCCAAAATAGGCTAAAACCATGAAAACATTGCTTAGAAGCTGTAAATAATTATGTTAGTGTTTCTGGGGTTAAAATGTGTCTTAATCCAATGCAGCTGACTAGTTATAAGAGTTTGAGATGGATGTGGAGAGTTTAAAAGCCATTTATACCCATTTTGTACCAAAACAGGCTAAAACCAAGAAAACATTGCTTAGAAGCACTAAACAGCTTTGTTAGTGTTTCTGGGGTTAAAATGTGTCTTAATCCAAAGCAACTGACTAAATATATGAGTTTAAGATGGATGTGGAGAGTTTAAAAGCCACTTATACCCATTTTGTCCCAAAACAGGTTAAAACCAAGAAAACATTGCTTAGAAGCACGAAACAGCTTTGTTAGTGTTTATGGGGTTAAAATGTGTCTTAATCCAATGCAACTACCTAATTATAAGAGTTTGAGATGGATGTGGAGATTTTAAAAGCCACTTATACCCATTTTGTCCCAAAACAGGTTAAAACCAAGAAAACATTGCTTAGAAGCACTAAACAGCTTTGTTAGTGTTTCTGGGGTTAAAATGTGTCTTAATCCAATGCAACTAACTAGTTATAAGAGTTTGAGATAGATGTGGATAGTTTAAAAGCCACTTATACACATTTTGTCCCAAAAGAGGCTAAAACCAAGAAAACATTGCTTAGAAGCTGTAAACAGCTATGTTAATATTTATGGGGTTAAAATGTGTCTTAATCAAATGCAAATGACTAATTATAAGAGTTTGAGATTGATGTGGATAGTTTAAAAGCCACTTATACACATTTTATCCCAAAACAGGCTAAAACCAAGAAAACATTGCTTAGAAGCTGTAAACAGCTATGTTAGTGTTTCTGGGGTTAAAATATGTCTTAATCCAATGCAAATAACTCATTATAAGAGTTTGAGATTGATGTGGAGAGTTTAAAAGCCACTTTTACCCATTTTGTCCCAAAACAGGCTAAAACCAAGAAAACATTGCCTAGAAGCACTAAACAGCTTTGTTAGTGTTTATGGGGTTAAAATGTGTGTTAATCCAAAGCAACTGACTAATTGTATGAATTTGAGATGGATGTGGAGAGTTTAAAAGCCACTTATACCCATTTTGTCCCAAAGCAGGTTAAAACCAAGAAAACATTGCTTAGAAGCACTAAACAGCTTTGTTAGTGTTTCTGGGGTTAAAATGTATCTTAATCCAATGCAACTAACTAATTATAAGAGTTTGAGATAGATGTGGAGAGTTTAAAAGCCACTTATACCCATTTTGTCCCAAAACAGGCTAAAACCAAGAAAATATTGCTTAGAAGCTCTAAACAGCGTTGTAAGTGTTTCTGGGGTCAAAATGTGTCTTAATCCAAAGCAACTGACTAAATATATGAGTTTGAGATGGAAGTAGAGAGTTTAAAAGCCACTTATACCCATTTTGTCCCAAAAAGTGTTAAAACCAAGAAAACATTGCTTAGAAGCACTAAACAGCTTTGTTAGTGTTTCTGGGGTTAAAATTTGTCTTAATCCAACACAACTAACTAATTATAAGAGTTTGAGATAGATTTGGAGAGTTTAAAAGCCACTTATACCCATTTTGTCCCAAAAAGGCTAAAACCAAGAAAACATTGCTTAGTAGCACTAAACAGCTTTGTTAGTGTTTCTGGGGTTAAAATGTTTCTTAATCCAATGCAACTAACTAATTATAAGAGTTTGAGATAGATGTGGATAATTTAAAAGCCACTTATACCCATTTTGTCCCAAAATAGGCTAAAACCATGAAAACATTGCTTAGAAGCTGTAAATAATTATGTTAGTGTTTCTGGGGTTAAAATGTGTCTTAATCCAATGCAAATGACTCATTATAAGAGTTTGAGATTGATGTGGAGAGTTTAAAAGCCACTTTTACCCATTTTGTCCCAAAACAGGCTAAAACCAAGAAAACATTGCTTAGAAGCACTAAACAGCTTTGTTAGTGTTTATGGGGTTAAAATGTGTGTTAATCCAAAGCAACTGCCTAATTATATGAGTTTGAGATGGATGTGGAGAATTTAAAAGCCACTTATACCCATTTTGTCCCAAAGCAGGTTAAAAGCAAGAAAACATTGCTTAGAAGCTGTAAACAGCTTTGTTAGTGTTTCTGGGGTTAAAATGTATCTTAATCCAATTCAACTAACTAATTATAAGAGTTTGAGATAGATGTGGAGAGTTTAAAAGCCACTTATACCCATTTTGTCCCAAAACAGGCTAAAACCAAGAAAACATTGCTTAGAAGCTCTAAACAGCTTTGTTAGTGTTTCTGGGGTTAAAATGTGTCTTAATCCAAATGCAACTAACTAATTATAAGAGTTTGAGATAGATGTGGAGAGTTGAAAAGCCACTTATACCCATTTTGTCCCAAAACAGGCTAAAACCAAGAAAACATTGCTTAGAAGCTCTAACCAGCGTTGTTAGTGTTTCTGGGGTCAAAATGTGTCTTAATCCAAAGCAACTGACTAAATATATGAGTTTGAGATGGAAGTAGAGAGTTTAAAAGCCACTTATACCCATTTTGTCCCAAAGCAGGTTAAAACCAAGAAAACATTGCTTAGAAGCACTAAACAGCTTTGTTAGTGTTTCTGGGGTTAAAATTTGTCTTAATCCAACACAACTAACTAATTATAAGAGTTTGAGATAGATTTGGAGAGTTTAAAAGCCACTTATACCCATTTTGTCCCAAAAAGGCTAAAACCAAGAAAACATTGCTTAGTAGCACTAAACAGCTTTGTTAGTGTTTCTGGGGTTAAAATGTTTCTTAATCCAATGCAACTAACTAATTATAAGAGTTTGAGATAGATGTGGATAGTTTAAAAGCCACTTATACCCATTTTGTCCCAAAATAGGCTAAAACCATGAAAACATTGCTTAGAAGCTGTAAATAATTATGTTAGTGTTTCTGGGGTTAAAATGTGTCTTAATCCAATGCAGCTGACTAGTTATAAGAGTTTGAGATGGATGTGGAGAGTTTAAAAGCCATTTATACCCATTTTGTACCAAAACAGGCTAAAACCAAGAAAACATTGCTTAGAAGCACTAAACAGCTTTGTTAGTGTTTCTGGGGTTAAAATGTGTCTTAATCCAAAGCAACTGACTAAATATATGAGTTTAAGATGGATGTGGAGAGTTTAAAAGCCACTTATACCCATTTTGTCCCAAAACAGGTTAAAACCAAGAAAACATTGCTTAGAAGCACGAAACAGCTTTGTTAGTGTTTATGGGGTTAAAATGTGTCTTAATCCAATGCAACTACCTAATTATAAGAGTTTGAGATAGATGTGGATAGTTTAAAAGCCACTTATACACATTTTGTCCCAAAAGAGGCTAAAACCAAGAAAACATTGCTTAGAAGCTGTAACATCTATGTTAATATTTATGGGGTTAAAATGTGTCTTAATCAAATGCAAATGACTAATTATAAGAGTTTGATATTGATGTGGATAGTTTAAAAGCCACTTATACACATTGTAAGTTTGAGAGTAGAGTAATCAAGAGATTATGGAAGAGAGTATGAAAGAGAGTGAAATCGTGTAAAGAGTGAGGAGAGTGAACGATTGAGAGAGAGAGTGTTGGAGAAAGAGAATAAACTCTTTTCTTGCTTCTATTAGTATGATACTTACAAACTATTTAAAGACATATACAAATAGGATATTCTCTTAGGATCCTATGCACACTAATATGAGGAGAAAGCGACATCTCCTTATTCTAACATGTGATCTCCTCTTCTCTCTTGCAACTTGCTCCAACGGCTACAAAGGAAGGATCGAGATGAATGGCGACCGTTGGAGGATCTCTTTGGTGGATTGGGCTCATGAAGACTTCTATTTGAGGATGGCCCGTTGGTTGGTCGTACGGACGTCCGTACGGTCGTACGGACAAGTGTGTGTGCCGGTTCATACTCCCCCTCAAGCTTGACTTGGGGAACTAGTCAAGCTTGACAACATAGGCACCCACCTCATTAAAAACCTTAGTATAGAAAAACCTCTTGGGAAAACTATACTTAAGGGAAAAAGAGTGTAGGCGCCAAAACAAAGCAAGTCATGGCCGAGTGAGGTTTAGGAGGCCAAGCTTAGGATGGATGTATTCACACGCTTGGGGGCTCGCAGCTTTAGTCAGGACGTCTGCAAGTTGTTCTTTGCTTTCGGTATGGCAAGGTAAGACAACTCCAAGCTTGATTTGTTCTCGGACCTTATGGCAATCCACTTCAATGTGCTTGGTCCGCTCATGGAACACTGAATTGGTTGCTATATGAATGGCTGCTTCGTTATCACAGTGCATGGTGATCGGCTTTGTTGATTCTATTCCAAGATCCTTGAGTAACATCTTCAGCCACATTAGCTCCGTCGTTAGCTTCCTCATAGCTCTATACTCGGATTCGGCACTTGAGAGTGAGACGACCTTTTGCTTCTTGCTCTTCCATGTGACCAGGTTCCCTCCAAGGAACGTGCAATAGCCTGTGGTTGAGCGTCGGTCCCCACGATCTCCGGCATAGTCAGCGTCGCAGTAGCCTACCAACTCGGTGCTCTTGTTGCGTCCCATCCATATGCCTTGGCCGGGTGAGCCCTTGATGTACTTGAGGATCCGTGTCAGCATGTTCCAATGGTGCACGGTGGGGTTCTTCATATGCTGGCTTACCTGGTTCACGGCAAAGCAAATGTCAGGCCGTGTGATAGTTAAATAAATGAGCTTACCGACTAGCCGCCGGTAGAGGCTAACGTCCTCGAATGGAGCGGTGTCAAGCTCCCCCTGTCCTCCATCCTTGTAATTCTCTTCTAGGGGTGTTGTTACTGCCTTAGCTCCTAGTTTTCCTGTTTCACTCAATAAGTCTAGTGCATACTTTCTTTGAGATAACAATAACCCTTCATTTGATCTATAAACTTCTATCCCAAGAAAGTATTTCAACTCTCCAAGATCTTTAATATCAAAAACTGATTTCAAGAATGTTTTAGAGTCTTGAATACCTACCGAGTCACTTCCAGTGATGATGATATCATCAACATACACTAGAATGACTACTATACCTTTGGCGCTTGGTAAGGTGAACAAGGTGTGGTCAGCTTCGGATTTGCGAAAGCCTTTGTCAAGAAGTGTGGTGCTAAGCTTGTGATACCAAGCCCTTGGTGACTGCTTCAAGCCATAGATAGCTTTGTTGAGTTTCAAGACCTTTCCCGGACCAATAGTATCCTCCAAACCCGGTGGTGGTCGCATATACACTTCATCCTCCAGTTCTCCTTGCAAGAAGGCGTTCTTCACGTCCATTTGCCAAAGTTCCCAGTCGAGGTTGGTGGCGAGAGAGAGTACAACTCGAACCGTGTGAAGCTTAGCCACCGGAGCAAACGTATCAAGATAGTCCTCCCCATACGTTTGCGTGAAACCTCGTGCGACTAGGCGGGCTTTGTGGCGTTCAATCTCCCCATTGCTCTTATATTTGATTGTGAAGATATACCGAGAGGTGACAGCCTTCTTGCCCTTGGGTAAGTCAGCCTCGTCCCATGTATGATTTTGCACCATGGCCGTATTCTCGGCATCCACTGCATCTCTCCATACTTTGTGCTGCTTAGCCTCATCATAGGTCTTGGGGATCCAATCCTCATCAATATGGCCAAGAAACACTTGATGCTCTATCGGAAAATGAGCCAAGGTGCACACGGCCTGAATCGGATGAGCAACGGCCATGTTGTTGTAGTACACACGGGTGTTCTTCCAATGACTAGGAGGATACTTGATACGTTGGCTGCGCCGAAGAGGAACCATAGCCCCAGCTTCGGAGTTGGCTCGTCCTGGAGTAATGATCTCCTCAAGCTGTTCAGCCGTCCCCTCGGTTGTTTCGGCCGTGTTGTCCGCGAGTGACTCGGGTGCTTCCTCATGCTGCTCAGTATGGTCATCGGCATGTGTAGCAGGCTCAGGCTCAGTAGATGGCTCAGGTTGTTCTGGTGATGCTGGTCTGGCTGACTCAGTAGTGATCCGATCGTTTTCAAGACCTAGTCGCTCAAGGATTACTCGGAGGTTGCGCGTCCGATCAGATGGTGAATCAGAGAGGTTACGGAGCTCATCCCAATTCTTCTCATCGTAAAAACCTTGTGTCTCCATGAACTTGACATCACGAGATACTAGAACCCTCCTTGTTGTAGGGTCATAGCACTTATACCCCTTTTGTGTGGTAGAGTAGCCAAGAAACATAGCCTTTGTACTCTTTGCATCAAGCTTGTCTCTTAGCTCACCTGGTCGCAACACATAGCACACACAACCAAACACTCGTAAGTGATCAAATGTAGGTTTGTCATTCGTTAATACCTCAAATGGAGACACATCCTTTAGGATCTTTGTTGGTGTGCGGTTAATAAGATAACAAGCGGCTAGCACAGCATCTCCCCAAAACCTCTTTGGAACCCTTGTGTGAAACATCATAGACCTTGCTACTTCCATGAGATGCCTATTCTTTCTCTCAGCCACTCCATTTTGTTGTGGTGTGTAAGGACAGCTAGTTTGATGAAGAATTCCATGTTTGGCTAGATATTGTTTAAAGGCATGGCTTGTGTACTCTCCACCATTATCTGATCTCAAAATTTTAATCTTGGCATGAAAGTGGTTAGTGACATAATTTTGAAAATTAGTAAAGGCCTCAAGGACTCTATCCTTAGAGGGAAGCAAAGTTATCCAAGTATATTTTGATTTTTCATCAATAAAAGTCACAAAATACTTTTGATTATCTCTAGATAAGCAAGGAGATGTCCAAACATCAGAATGAATTAAATCAAAACATTTTTCATAAATAGTAATAGATTTAGGGAAAACAGCCTTGCAATGTTTACCAAGAATACAAGCCTCACACTCATCATTTTGAAAAGAAACATTAGGAAATATTAAGGATAAAGCTCTTGTGTGAGGATGTCCTAGCCTAGCATGTAAAATAGAATCACTAGGTTTCATAATAACCGAATTAAAACAAGATGCATTAGAAGATAAGTTCAAGTCCTCAAGCACATAGAGGTCATCCTTGGATCCTCCTTGACCAAGAACCTTACTTGTCTCAATATCCTGAAAATGAACATTGTTAGGACCAAATATAGCATAACAATTTAAATCAGTAGTGGCTCTCTTAACTGATAGCAAGTTAGAAGTAAAGTTTGGCATATAAAATGCCTTAGTCTCCTTATCAAATAGTTTCAAGTTTCCTATGCCTTTAACTGGTACTTTCTCACCATTTGCTATTATTACATTACCATTAGCAGGTTTAATATCACTAATTAGCCTAGAATCACTAATCATGTGATGGGATGCACCAGAATCAACTATGAGGGGTTTAATTTTGTTTGAGGCAAGAAACGCCTTACCGGTGGCCTCTTTGATGGCTTTGATGAGCGCATCAAGGTCGGACCGTCTTACCAGCTCGGACGATGCTGCAGCAAGAGCAGTTCCACTGGTCACTTGTTGAGGCTGCTCAGAGATTGACTCCCCCATGGCTACTGCTTGATGAGCTCTCGGTGGTCCTCCGCGGTTTGGTCGTCCACCTCGGATGGTACCCGGCGGTGGTGCTAGATGAGGGTGTAGAATCCAGCAGCGGCTCTTGAAGTGACCAAGCTTCTTACAATGCTCACAAAATGGCGGGTTGTTCTTGTCCTCCGGCTTGTAGTAGCCCTTGTTTGCTGATGCCATCTCAGCTTTGTTAGCGGTCACAAGTTCTCCCTTGCCGCCAAACAATCCCATGGAGCCATGCTCCTTTTGAATTTGGTTACAGACATCATCAAGGCTAGGGAGCTTGTCCGACCGTAGAATATGCTTGATAAGGTCATTGTAGGAGGGGTTCAAGGTCAAGAGAAGGCCGAACACCTTATCTTGTTCACGCCTCTCATTCAGAATGGCCGGATCTATAGTCGCCGGCCGGAGCATCTCTAGTTCAGCCCAAAGGGACCTAAACTTCCCAAAGTGCTTGGTGAACTCCATGTCTTCTTGGTTGAGGTTGTTGATGGCCCTCTTAATCTCAAAAATTCGGTTTACATTTGTAACATTCCCAAAAACATTCTTGAGAGTGTCCCACAAGTCTTTTGCTGTCTCGCAATAAGAGTAAGCTTCAAGTATAGGTGCATCTAGGGAGTTTTGAATGATAGCTAGGACTCCCTGATCTTCTTGAAACCACTTGTTCTTCTCATCGACAAGATCCTTGCCGTCTTTGGTGGTCTCGCCACTAGGAGCTTCGCTTGTCTCAACATGGGACCAAAGTCCTCGGCCGCATAGGGCTGTCTTTGTGGTTCTAGCCCACAGTAAGTAATTCTCTCCCTTGAGAGTAACTGGAACAATGAGAGTTTTGGTAGTTTCCATGGAAAAGGATGAAGAGACCGTTGGTTAAAGCTATTGTCCAACGGTTAAAGAAAGAAGATTCAAGAACAAGAAATTTCAAGAACAAGAAAGAGAATGCGGAAGGGAGTGGTGGAGATTTGAGGCAAGAACAGAATCAAATCTGCTCTGATACCATGTAAGTTTGAGAGTAGAGTAATCAAGAGATTATGGAAGAGAGTATGAAAGAGAGTGAAATCGTGTAAAGAGTGAGGAGAGTGAACGATTGAGAGAGAGAGTGTTGGAGAAAGAGAATAAACTCTTTTCTTGCTTCTATTAGTATGATACTTACAAACTATTTAAAGACATATACAAATAGGATATTCTCTTAGGATCCTATGCACACTAATATGAGGAGAAAGCGACATCTCCTTATTCTAACATGTGATCTCCTCTTCTCTCTTGCAACTTGCTCCAACGGCTACAAAGGAAGGATCGAGATGAATGGCGACCGTTGGAGGATCTCTTTGGTGGATTGGGCTCATGAAGACTTCTATTTGAGGATGGCCCGTTGGTTGGTCGTACGGACGTCCGTACGGTCGTACGGACAAGTGTGTGTGCCGGTTCATACACATTTTGTCCCAAAACAGGCTAAACCAAGAAAACATTGCTTAGAAGCTGTAAACAGCTATGTTAGTGTTTCTGGGGTTAAAATGTGTCTTAATCCAATGCAAATGACTCATTAGAAGAGTTTGAGATTGATGTGGAGAGTTTAAAAGCCACTTTTACCCATTTTGTCCCAAAACAGGCTAAAACCAAGAAAACATTGCCTAGAAGCACTAAACAGCTTTGTTAGTGTTTATGGGGTTAAAATGTGTGTTAATCCAAAGCAACTGACTAATTATATGAGTTTGAGATGGATGTGGAGAGTTTAAAAGCCACTTATACCCATTTTGTCCCAAAACAGGCTAAAACCAAGAAAACATCGCTTAGAAGCACTAAACAGCTTTGTTAGTGTTTATGGGGTTAAAATGTGTGTTAATCCAAAGCAACTGACTAATTATATGATTTGAGATGGATGTGGAGAGTTTAAAAGCCACTTATACCCATTTTGTCCCAAAGCAGGTTAAAACCAAGAAAACATTGCTTAGAAGCACTAAACAGCTTTGTTAGTGTTTCTGGGGTTAAAATGTATCTTAATCCAATGCAACTAACTAATTATAAGAGTTTGAGATAGATGTGGAGAGTTTAAAAGCCACTTATACCCATTTTGTCCCAAAACAGGCTAAAACCAAGAAAACATTGCTTAGAAGCTCTAAACAGCTTTGTTAGTGTTTCTGGGGTTAAAATGTGTCTTAATCCAAAGCAACTGACTAAATATATGAGTTTGAGATGGATGTAGAGAGTTTAAAAGCCACTTATACCCATTTTGTCCCAAAAAGGGTTAAAACCAAGAAAACATTGCTTAGAAGCACTACACAGCTTTGTTAGTGTTTCTGGGGTTAAAATGTGTCTTAATCCAACGCAACTAACTAATTATAAGAGTTTGAGATTGATTTGGAGAGTTTAAAAGCCACTTATACCCATTTTGTCCCAAAAAGGCTAAAACCAAGAAAACATTGCTTAGTAGCACTAAACAGCTTTGTTAGTGTTTCTGGGGTTAAAATGTTTCTTAATCCAATGCAACTAACTAATTATAAGAGTTTGAGATAGATGTGGATAGTTTAAAAGCCACTTATACCCATTTTGTCCCAAAATAGGCTAAAACCATGAAAACATTGCTTAGAAGCTGTAAATAATTATGTTAGTGTTTCTGGGGTTAAAATGTGTCTTAATCCAATGCAGCTGACTAGTTATAAGAGTTTGAGATGGATGTGGAGAGTTTAAAAGCCATTTATACCCATTTTGTACCAAAACAGGCTAAAACCAAGAAAACATTGCTTAGAAGCTCTAAACAGCTTTCTTAGTGTTTTCTGGGGTTAAAATGTGTCTTAATCCAAAGCAACTGACTAAATATATGAGTTTAAGATTGATGTGGAGATTTTAAAAGCCACTTATACCCATTTTGTCCCAAAACAGGCTAAAACCAAGAAAACATTGCTTAGAAGCACTAAACAGCTTTGTTAGTGTTTCTGGGGTTAAAATGTGTCTTAATCCAATGCAACTAACTAATTATAAGAGTTTGAGATAGATGTGGATAGTTTAAAAGCCACTTATACACATTTTGTCCCAAAAGAGGCTAAAACCAAGAAAACATTGCTTAGAAGCTGTAAACAGCTATGTTAATATTTATGGGGTTAAAATGTGTCTTAATCACATGCAAATGACTAATTATAAGAGTTTGAGATTGATGTGGATAGTTTAAAAGCCACTTATACACATTTTATCCCAAAACAGGCTAAAACCAAGAAAACATTGCTTAGAAGCTGTAAACAGCTATGTTAGTGTTTCTGGGGTTAAAATGTGTCTTAATCCAATGCAAATAACTCATTATAAGAGTTTGAGATTGATGTGGAGAGTTTAAAAGCCACTTTTACCCATTTTGTCCCAAAACAGGCTAAAACCAAGAAAACATTGCCTAGAAGCACTAAACAGCTTTGTTAGTGTTTATGGGGTTAAAATGTGTGTTAATCCAAAGCAACTGACTAATTGTATGAGTTTGAGATGGATGTGGAGAGTTTAAAAGCCACTTATACCCATTTTGTCCCAAAGCAGGTTAAAACCAAGAAAACATTGCTTAGAAGCACTAAACAGCTTTGTTAGTGTTTCTGGGGTTAAAATGTATCTTAATCCAATGCAACTAACTAATTATAAGAGTTTGAGATAGATGTGGAGAGTTTAAAAGCCACTTATACCCATTTTGTCCCAAAACAGGCTAAAACCAAGAAAACATTGCTTAGAAGCTCTAAACAGCTTTGTTAGTGTTTCTGGGGTTAAAATGTGTCTTAATCCAAAGCAACTGACTAAATATATGAGTTTGAGATGGATGTAGAGAGTTTAAAAGCCACTTATACCCATTTTGTCCCAAAAAGGGTTAAAACCAAGAAAACATTGCTTAGAAGCACTACACAGCTTTGTTAGTGTTTCTGGGGTTAAAATGTGTCTTAATCCAACGCAACTAACTAATTATAAGAGTTTGAGATTGATTTGGAGAGTTTAAAAGCCACTTATACCCATTTTGTCCCAAAAAGGCTAAAACCAAGAAAACATTGCTTAGTAGCACTAAACAGCTTTGTTAGTGTTTCTGGGGTTAAAATGTTTCTTAATCCAATGCAACTAACTAATTATAAGAGTTTGAGATAGATGTGGATAGTTTAAAAGCCACTTATACCCATTTTGTCCCAAAATAGGCTAAAACCATGAAAACATTGCTTAGAAGCTGTAAATAATTATGTTAGTGTTTCTGGGGTTAAAATGTGTCTTAATCCAATGCAGCTGACTAGTTATAAGAGTTTGAGATGGATGTGGAGAGTTTAAAAGCCATTTATACCCATTTTGTACCAAAACAGGCTAAAACCAAGAAAACATTGCTTAGAAGCTCTAAACAGCTTTCTTAGTGTTTTCTGGGGTTAAAATGTGTCTTAATCCAAAGCAACTGACTAAATATATGAGTTTAAGATTGATGTGGAGATTTTAAAAGCCACTTATACCCATTTTGTCCCAAAACAGGCTAAAACCAAGAAAACATTGCTTAGAAGCACTAAACAGCTTTGTTAGTGTTTCTGGGGTTAAAATGTGTCTTAATCCAATGCAACTAACTAATTATAAGAGTTTGAGATAGATGTGGATAGTTTAAAAGCCACTTATACACATTTTGTCCCAAAAGAGGCTAAAACCAAGAAAACATTGCTTAGAAGCTGTAAACAGCTATGTTAATATTTATGGGGTTAAAATGTGTCTTAATCACATGCAAATGACTAATTATAAGAGTTTGAGATTGATGTGGATAGTTTAAAAGCCACTTATACACATTTTATCCCAAAACAGGCTAAAACCAAGAAAACATTGCTTAGAAGCTGTAAACAGCTATGTTAGTGTTTCTGGGGTTAAAATGTGTCTTAATCCAATGCAAATAACTCATTATAAGAGTTTGAGATTGATGTGGAGAGTTTAAAAGCCACTTTTACCCATTTTGTCCCAAAACAGGCTAAAACCAAGAAAACATTGCCTAGAAGCACTAAACAGCTTTGTTAGTGTTTATGGGGTTAAAATGTGTGTTAATCCAAAGCAACTGACTAATTGTATGAGTTTGAGATGGATGTGGAGAGTTTAAAAGCCACTTATACCCATTTTGTCCCAAAGCAGGTTAAAACCAAGAAAACATTGCTTAGAAGCACTAAACAGCTTTGTTAGTGTTTCTGGGGTTAAAATGTATCTTAATCCAATGCAACTAACTAATTATAAGAGTTTGAGATAGATGTGGAGAGTTTAAAAGCCACTTATACCCATTTTGTCCCAAAACAGGCTAAAACCAAGAAAATATTGCTTAGAAGCTCTAAACAGCGTTGTAAGTGTTTCTGGGGTCAAAATTGTTAGACTTTGTAGAATAAAGAAGAGAATCAAGAGATTGATGAGAGATATCGGTAGACAAAGAGAATGAGGAAGAAGAAAAGATTAGGTTATTGTTCCATAAGAATACATATTACAATGTAGACTAAAGCCTATATATATCAAGGGAAAATTAGGGCTACACCCTCTACCAACCGATCGTATAAGTGATAGGGACAAGGAGAGAGATAGAACTAATCCCAACGGTGATAGTGACCCGTCCTAGTCTCCTTAAACACAACATAACCCGTGACTCCACTTGTTCCTCCTCTCTAACGGCTACAAGCGACATTCTAGATCCTTCTCATGGGCCTAAGGAGAGCAGGCCTCCTCATTGTCTTTACACACTTACATGACTCGGCCTTATTGCTTGGTTGTACGGACGGCCCCATAATTGTACGGACGGCCATGGCTGCCTTAGGCTTATTCTCTTGATCAATACTCCCCCTCAAGCTTAGCCAAGTGAAATGGCTAAGCTTGGAACCCGTGAAGCAGCACCTCATTAAAAACCTTGACTTAGAAAACCTCATGGGACAAAACCAAGTCAAGGGAAAAAGAGTGTGCCGTCCACGGATTAGGGAAGCTTGATCATGGCCGTGTAATGTCTACAAGTCCAAGTTTGCTGTAGATGTGATCACAAACCTTGGAGCTTGCAGACTTGGTGAAGATGTCAGCTAGCTGATCTTGACTCCTTGTGTGGCATGGTAACACCACTCCTTCTTCAATCTTCTCTCTCACCTTGTGGCAATCGCTTTCTATGTGCTTGGTCCTCTCATGAAAGACTGAGTTTGTGGCAATGTGGATGGCCGCTTCATTGTCGCAGTGCATGGTCATGGGCTGCTCTGTCTCGATGCCTAAGTCCTTGAGTAGGCCCTTCAGCCATGTCATCTCGTTAGTGAGCTTCCTCATAGCTCTATACTCGGCCTCGGCGCTAGAGCATGAAACCACCTTTTGTTTCTTAGACCTCCATGTAACCAAGTTGCCTCCAACAAACGTGCAGTACCCAGTGGTGGATCTCCTATCCAGCGTGTCGCCATTGTAATCCGCATCACAATAGCCAACGATTTCGGTGTTGTCATTCTTGCCCATCCAAATACCTTGACCCGGACTGCCCTTGAGATAGCTTAGGATCCTTTCGACTTGACTCCATTGGTACTTGCTTGGTGCCTTCATATGTTGGCTAACCTGATTCACAGCATAAGATATGTCAGGTCGTGTGATAGTAAGGTATATCAGCTTACCTACAAGCCGGCGGTAGCGTGTGACGTCTAAGAATGGCTCGTCCATTGGTTCCTTAGGTCGGCCTTCTTTTGCCCGTAAGCTCTCCCCCTTTCGCTTGAGCTGGTAATCTTCATCAAGGGGCGTAGCAACCGGAGACACACCAAGCTTGCCAGTCTCCTCTAACAAGTCAAGAGTATACTTGCGTTGTGAGAGGAAGAGTCCTTCCGGTGAGCGACAAATCTCAATACCAAGAAAGTATTTGAGTTCCCCAAGGTCCTTGATGTCAAATACCGACTTGAGAGAGTCCTTGGTGTCCTGAATGGCCGCCTTATCATCACCAGTCACGATGATGTCGTCGACGTATATGAGCACCACCACCCAACCAATAGAGGTGCGACGCGTGAAGAGAGTATGATCAGCCTCCGATCGCGTAAAACCATCAGTCTTGAGAGTGGAGCTTAGTTTGTGGTACCACGCTCGTGGGGACTGCTTAAGGCCATAGATGGCCTTACGTAGCCTCAAGACTTTTCCGGGTGTAACCATGTCTTCAAGGCCAGGAGGAGGCGTCATGTACACTTCTTCATCAAGTTCACCTTGAAGGAAGGCGTTCTTCACATCCATCTGCCATAAGTCCCATGAGAGGTTGACAGCAAGAGACAGCACAACCCGAACCGTATGGAGCTTGGCCACGGGTGCAAAGGTGTCCGTGTAGTCCGCGCCATAGGTTTGGGTGAAGCCACGGGCCACTAACCTGGCTTTATGCCGTTCAATGTCACCATTGCTCAAATACTTTATGGTAAACACCCATTTGGAGCTAACTGCCCGCTTGCCTTGAGGAAGATCCGATTCGTCCCACGTATGATTCCGGATCATGGCGCCAGTTTCATCCTTGACCGCATCTAACCAAACTTGATGTTCCTTGGCTTCATCATATGTCTGCGGGATCCAATTGGCGTCCACTTGGCCGAAGAAAGCTTGGTGATCAGCAGGTAACAGCTCAAGGGAACAAACGGACTGAATGGGATGAGCGACAGCTTGGCTGTTGTAATAGACACGCTTGTTCTTCCAAGTGGAGGGATCCGACCGAGGTCTGGTGCTCCGACGCAGGACTGGTGCCGGAAGTGGATCCACGCTAGGCAACACGGTGGACGTACCGTCCGTAGGAGCCGTCTCCGTGTTTTCCTCGGTAGAGGCCGCCGCCGGAGCATGCGTGTCCGCTGTAGGGCCAGGGACGGGAACACCGGTTATGGGTAGGCCAGACTCGAGAGATTCACCATCTTGGGCTGAACCATTGTCATTTGCATCTCCTTGGTCAGACCCACCATCGGTAGAAATTTGACTTAGTGTTGGCCGCACGGCACCCGTTGGTGGAGATGGGTTGCCAAGGTGATCAAGGAGGAACCGTAGACTCGAAGCTCGGTCATTAGGTGAGTGAGCGAGATCTTTAAGGCTGTTCCAATCCCTCTTGTCATGGTAGCCCACATGTTCTAGAAACCGGACATCTCGAGAGACATATAGTCGACTTGTGGCCGGATCATAACATTTGTACCCCTTTTGTGTGGTGGAGTAGCCAATGAACATACACTTTGTACTTTTGGCATCCAGCTTACTCCTTTGTTCTCCTGGTACTAACACAAAACAAACACAGCCGAAAACTCGTAAGTGATCAAGAGATGGTTTAAATTTGTTTAGTACTTCAAATGGAGATAAGTCATGAAGAACTCTAGTTGGTGTTCGGTTGATTAGGTAGCATGCAGTCATCACGGCATCACCCCAATATCGTTTAGGAACACTCGAATGGAACATGATTGCCCGCGCCACTTCCATGAGGTGCCGGTTCTTCCTCTCGGCCACACCATTTTGTTGTGGCGTGTAGGGACAACTAGTTTGATTGAGAATGCCATGCTTGGAGAGATGTTCTTTGAACTTGCAATTTGTGTATTCCCCCCCATTATCAGACCTAAGTACCTTAAGTTTAGCATTGAAGTGATTAGTCACATAATTTTGAAAATTGATAAAGGCATCAAATACTCTATCTTTAGATGGCAACAAGGTAATCCAAGTGTATTTTGATTTTTCATCAATAAAGGTCACAAAATACTTGTTATTATCTCTAGATAGGCATGGTGATGTCCAAACATCTGAGTGAACTAAATCAAAACAATTCTCATAAATAGTAGTTGACTTAGGAAAGATAGACTTGCAATGTTTTCCAAGAATACAAGGTTCACAAGTAGAATTATCAAAAGAAATATTAGGAAACATCAACCCTAAAGCACGTGAATGTGGGTGGCCTAGCCTAGCATGCCACACCATATTCGAATCAACAACAAAACAAGACTTAGTAGAGGATAAATTTGGATCGGTTTTCTCTAGGACATAGAGATCTCCACTCCCTTGCCCTTCTCCAAGAACCTTTCCAGTCTCAATATCCTGAAAATAAACATTGTTAGGACCAAAGATTGCATAACAATTCAAATCATTTGTGGCCCTCTTAACCGATAGTAAATTGGAGGTAAAGGTAGGCATAAAGAAAGCTTTTGAGGTTTTATCAAATAGTTTCAAGTCCCCTATTCCCTTTACTGGTATTTGTTCTCCATTTGCAATAACAACACTTCCTAAGGCCGGTTTTATGTTGTCAATTAAACTAGGGTTACTAATCATATGATGTGAGGCTCCCGAGTCAATAACAAGCGATTTGCTAGGCCTAGAAGTAAAGAAAGAGATACCAGACTCCTTGAGTGAAGCAATGGAGCGGATGAGAGCCTCAAGGTCTGACTTCCTCACCACATCTCCGTAGGCTGCAGTCATGGCCACCTCATCTCCCTGCTTTGATGATCCGGCTCCTTCATTGCTAACCGCTTCCTTTGAGAGGTTGGCTTTGAACTTGGCCGGCTTGAGATGAGGATGGAGAACCCAGCACTTGTCTTTCAGATGACCCCGCTTCTTGCAGTGGTCGCACACCAACCACTTCCTCTCCTCTTGCTTGTACGTTCCTTTGTTGGCCGAAGCAAGCTCCCCCTTACCGCTAAACAAATCAAGGGATCCTTGCTCTTTCTGAATTTGGGAGCAAATATCTTCAAAGGAGGGGAGCTTCTCTGCCCTTAGGATGTGCTTCAAGAGGTCGTTGAAGGACGGGTTCAAGGTAAGTAGGAGTCCGAAGACTTTGTCTTGCTCCTTTCTTTCGTTTAGCACACTTGCCTCAAGTGTACTTGGCCGCAACATGTCAAGCTCGGACCATAGTGCACGGAACTTACCAAGATGCTTAGTGAACTCCACATCATCTTGGTTAAGATCATTTATGGCCTTCTTGACCTCAAAGACTCTAGTCATGTTAGAGACATTACCATACACGCCTTTAAGTGTTTCCCACAGTTCCTTGGCCGTCTCGCAATATGAGTAGGCCTCAAGGATAGGCGTGTCCAGAGAGTTTTGGAGAACAGATAGGACAACTTGGTCTTCTTGGAACCATTTGGCCTTCCTCTCGCTCTCTTCCTCCGCTTCCGCCTCGGAAGCGTCCTCTCCTTTGGGGTTTTTCTTTGGGACATAGTCGGACTCGACATGACTCCAAAGGCCACGACCTCCAAGGGCGGTTCTTGTGGTTCTTGTCCACAGCAAGTAGTTTGTCCCCTTTAGGACAACCGGTGAAACAATGGGCTTGGCGTTTTCCATGGTCGGATTTCTATGGACCGATGGGTAAAGCTTTTACCCGGAGAATAAAAGAGATGCGAGTGAGAAGAAACGAAGATAAGGAGACTAGAGTGTAGAAATGAGTAGGAGAATGAGATTAGACTGTAGAGAATCGAAGAACTTGCTCTGATACCATGTTAGACTTTGTAGAATAAAGAAGAGAATCAAGAGATTGATGAGAGATATCGGTAGACAAAGAGAATGAGGAAGAAGAAAAGATTAGGTTATTGTTCCATAAGAATACATATTACAATGTAGACTAAAGCCTATATATATCAAGGGAAAATTAGGGCTACACCCTCTACCAACCGATCGTATAAGTGATAGGGACAAGGAGAGAGATAGAACTAATCCCAACGGTGATAGTGACCCGTCCTAGTCTCCTTAAACACAACATAACCCGTGACTCCACTTGTTCCTCCTCTCTAACGGCTACAAGCGACATTCTAGATCCTTCTCATGGGCCTAAGGAGAGCAGGCCTCCTCATTGTCTTTACACACTTACATGACTCGGCCTTATTGCTTGGTTGTACGGACGGCCCCATAATTGTACGGACGGCCATGGCTGCCTTAGGCTTATTCTCTTGATCAATAAAAATGTGTCTTAATCCAAAGCAACTGACTAAATATATGAGTTTGAGATGGAAGTAGAGAGTTTAAAAGCCACTTATACCCATTTTGTCCCAAAAAGTGTTAAAACCAAGAAAACATTGCTTAGAAGCACTAAACAGCTTTGTTAGTGTTTCTGGGGTTAAAATTTGTCTTAATCCAACACAACTAACTAATTATAAGAGTTTGAGATAGATTTGGAGAGTTTAAAAGCCACTTATACCCATTTTGTCCCAAAAAGGCTAAAACCAAGAAAACATTGCTTAGTAGCACTAAACAGCTTTGTTAGTGTTTCTGGGGTTAAAATGTTTCTTAATCCAATGCAACTAACTAATTATAAGAGTTTGAGATAGATGTGGATAGTTTAAAAGCCACTTATACCCATTTTGTCCCAAAATAGGCTAAAACCATGAAAACATTGCTTAGAAGCTGTAAATAATTATGTTAGTGTTTCTGGGGTTAAAATGTGTCTTAATCCAATGCAAATGACTCATTATAAGAGTTTGAGATTGATGTTGAGAGTTTAAAAGCCACTTTTACCCATTTTGTCCCAAAACAGGCTAAAACCAAGAAAACATTGCTTAGAAGCACTAAACAGCTTTGTTAGTGTTTATGGGGTTAAAATGTGTGTTAATCCAAAGCAACTGCCTAATTATATGAGTTTGAGATGGATGTGGAGAATTTAAAAGCCACTTATACCCATTTTGTCCCAAAGCAGGTTAAAAGCAAGAAAACATTGCTTAGAAGCTGTAAACAGCTTTGTTAGTGTTTCTGGGGTTAAAATGTATCTTAATCCAATGCAACTAACTAATTATAAGAGTTTGAGATAGATGTGGAGAGTTTAAAAGCCACTTATACCCATTTTGTCCCAAAACAGGCTAAAACCAAGAAAACATTGCTTAGAAGCTCTAAACAGCTTTGTTAGTGTTTCTGGGGTTAAAATGTGTCTTAATCGAAATGCAACTAACTAATTATAAGAGTTTGAGATAGATGTGGAGTGTTTAAAAGCCACTTATACCCATTTTGTCCCAAAACAGGCTAAAACCAAGAAAACATTGCTTAGAAGCTCTAAACAGCGTTGTTAGTGTTTCTGGGGTCAAAATGTGTCTTAATCCAAAGCAACTGACTAAATATATGAGTTTGAGATGGAAGTAGAGAGTTTAAAAGCCACTTATACCCATTTTGTCCCAAAGCAGGTTAAAACCAAGAAAACATTGCTTAGAAGCACTAAACAGCTTTGTTAGTGTTTCTGGGGTTAAAATTTGTCTTAATCCAACACAACTAACTAATTATAAGAGTTTGAGATAGATTTGGAGAGTTTAAAAGCCACTTATACCCATTTTGTCCCAAAAAGGCTAAAACCAAGAAAACATTGCTTAGTAGCACTAAACAGCTTTGTTAGTGTTTCTGGGGTTAAAATGTTTCTTAATCCAATGCAACTAACTAATTATAAGAGTTTGAGATAGATGTGGATAGTTTAAAAGCCACTTATACCCATTTTGTCCCAAAATAGGCTAAAACCATGAAAACATTGCTTAGAAGCTGTAAATAATTATGTTAGTATTTCTGGGGTTAAAATGTGTCTTAATCCAATGCAGCTGACTAGTTATAAGAGTTTGAGATGGATGTGGAGAGTTTAAAAGCCACTTATACCCATTTTGTACCAAAACAATCTAAAACCAAGAAAACATTGCTTAGAAGAACTAAACAGCTTTGTTAGTGTTTCTGGGGTTAAAATGTATCTTAATCCAATGCAACTAACTAATAATAAGAGTTTGAGATAGATGTGGAGAGTTTAAAAGCCACTTATACACATTTTGTCCCAAAAGAGGCTAAAACCAAGAAAACATTGCTTAGAAGCTGTAAACAGCTATGTTAATATTTATGGGGTTAAAATGTGTCTTAATCAAATGCAAATGACTAATTATAAGAGTTTGAGATTGATGTGGATAGTTTAAAAGCCACTTATACACATTTTATCCCAAAACAGGCTAAAACCAAGAAAACATTGCTTAGAAGCTGTAAACAGCTATGTTAGTGTTTCTGGGGTTAAAATGTGTCTTAATCCAATGCAAATAACTCATTATAAGAGTTTGAGAGAGATGTGGATAGTTTAAAAGCCACTTATACCCATTTTGTCCCAAAACAGGCTAAAACCAAGAAAACATTGCTTAGAAGCTGTAAACAGCTATGTTAGTGTTTCTGGGGTTAAAATGTGTCTTAATCCAATGCAACTGACTAATTATAAGAGTTTGAGATAGATGTGGAGAGTTTAAAAGCCACTTTTACCCATTTTGTCCCAAAGCAGGTTAAAACCAAGAAAACATTGCTTAGAAGCACTAAACAGCTTTGTTAGTGTTTCTGGGGTTAAAATGTATCTTAATCCAATGCAACTAACTAATTATAAGAGTTTGAGATAGATGTGGAGAGTTTAAAAGCCACTTATACCCATTTTGTCCCAAAATAGGCTAAAACCATGAAAACATTGCTTAGAAGCTGTAAATAATTATGTTAGTGTTTCTGGGGTTAAAATGTGTCTTAATCCAATGCAAATGACTCATTATAAGAGTTTGAGATTGATGTTGAGAGTTTAAAAGCCACTTTTACCCATTTTGTCCCAAAACAGGCTAAAACCAAGAAAACATTGCTTAGAAGCACTAAACAGCTTTGTTAGTGTTTATGGGGTTAAAATGTGTGTTAATCCAAAGCAACTGCCTAATTATATGAGTTTGAGATGGATGTGGAGAATTTAAAAGCCACTTATACCCATTTTGTCCCAAAGCAGGTTAAAAGCAAGAAAACATTGCTTAGAAGCTGTAAACAGCTTTGTTAGTGTTTCTGGGGTTAAAATGTATCTTAATCCAATGCAACTAACTAATTATAAGAGTTTGAGATAGATGTGGAGAGTTTAAAAGCCACTTATACCCATTTTGTCCCAAAACAGGCTAAAACCAAGAAAACATTGCTTAGAAGCTCTAAACAGCTTTGTTAGTGTTTCTGGGGTTAAAATGTGTCTTAATCGAAATGCAACTAACTAATTATAAGAGTTTGAGATAGATGTGGAGTGTTTAAAAGCCACTTATACCCATTTTGTCCCAAAACAGGCTAAAACCAAGAAAACATTGCTTAGAAGCTCTAAACAGCGTTGTTAGTGTTTCTGGGGTCAAAATGTGTCTTAATCCAAAGCAACTGACTAAATATATGAGTTTGAGATGGAAGTAGAGAGTTTAAAAGCCACTTATACCCATTTTGTCCCAAAGCAGGTTAAAACCAAGAAAACATTGCTTAGAAGCACTAAACAGCTTTGTTAGTGTTTCTGGGGTTAAAATTTGTCTTAATCCAACACAACTAACTAATTATAAGAGTTTGAGATAGATTTGGAGAGTTTAAAAGCCACTTATACCCATTTTGTCCCAAAAAGGCTAAAACCAAGAAAACATTGCTTAGTAGCACTAAACAGCTTTGTTAGTGTTTCTGGGGTTAAAATGTTTCTTAATCCAATGCAACTAACTAATTATAAGAGTTTGAGATAGATGTGGATAGTTTAAAAGCCACTTATACCCATTTTGTCCCAAAATAGGCTAAAACCATGAAAACATTGCTTAGAAGCTGTAAATAATTATGTTAGTGTTTCTGGGGTTAAAATGTGTCTTAATCCAATGCAGCTGACTAGTTATAAGAGTTTGAGATGGATGTGGAGAGTTTAAAAGCCACTTATACCCATTTTGTACCAAAACAATCTAAAACCAAGAAAACATTGCTTAGAAGAACTAAACAGCTTTGTTAGTGTTTCTGGGGTTAAAATGTATCTTAATCCAATGCAACTAACTAATAATAAGAGTTTGAGATAGATGTGGAGAGTTTAAAAGCCACTTATACACATTTTGTCCCAAAAGAGGCTAAAACCAAGAAAACATTGCTTAGAAGCTGTAAACAGCTATGTTAATATTTATGGGGTTAAAATGTGTCTTAATCAAATGCAAATGACTAATTATAAGAGTTTGAGATTGATGTGGATAGTTTAAAAGCCACTTATACACATTTTATCCCAAAACAGGCTAAAACCAAGAAAACATTGCTTAGAAGCTGTAAACAGCTATGTTAGTGTTTCTGGGGTTAAAATGTGTCTTAATCCAATGCAAATAACTCATTATAAGAGTTTGAGATAGATGTGGATAGTTTAAAAGCCACTTATACCCATTTTGTCCCAAAACAGGCTAAAACCAAGAAAACATTGCTTAGAAGCTGTAAACAGCTATGTTAGTGTTTCTGGGGTTAAAATGTGTCTTAATCCAATGCAACTGACTAATTATAAGAGTTTGAGATAGATGTGGAGAGTTTAAAAGCCACTTTTACCCATTTTGTCCCAAAGCAGGTTAAAACCAAGAAAACATTGCTTAGAAGCACTAAACAGCTTTGTTAGTGTTTCTGGGGTTAAAATGTATCTTAATCCAATGCAACTAACTAATTATAAGAGTTTGAGATAGATGTGGAGAGTTTAAAAGCCACTTATACCCATTTTGTCCCAAAACAGGCTAAAACCAAGAAAATATTGCTTAGAAGCTCTAAACAGCGTTGTAAGTGTTTCTGGGGTCAAAATGTGTCTTAATCCAAAGCAACTGACTAAATATATGAGTTTGAGATGGAAGTAGAGAGTTTAAAAGCCACTTATACCCATTTTGTCCCAAAAAGTGTTAAAACCAAGAAAACATTGCTTAGAAGCACTAAACAGCTTTGTTAGTGTTTCTGGGGTTAAAATTTGTCTTAATCCAACACAACTAACTAATTATAAGAGTTTGAGATAGATTTGGAGAGTTTAAAAGCCACTTATACCCATTTTGTCCCAAAAAGGCTAAAACCAAGAAAACATTGCTTAGTAGCACTAAACAGCTTTGTTAGTGTTTCTGGGGTTAAAATGTTTCTTAATCCAATGCAACTAACTAATTATAAGAGTTTGAGATAGATGTGGATAGTTTAAAAGCCACTTATACCCATTTTTCTGAAATGGGACACCACCGTCCGTACGGCCGTACGGACGTCCGTACTGTTATCAAAGTGGGCCGTCCGTACAACCATCGAGGATATCAGGTCCAGCCCATCAGTGAGAGCCTCCAACGGTCACAAGCCTTCGAGATCCTTCCTCCTTCATAACCGTTGACAAGCTGTGCAAGTGGAAGGGAAAGGAAGATCACATGTTGTGATTAAGGAGGTGTCACTATCTCCATTTGTAAATGTGTATAGCATCTTAGAGGAATATTCTTGTATGTATGACTATAATAAGGATGTAACTAGGTTACTAATAAAGAAAGAAGAGAAAATATCTCTTTCTCCTATTCTCTCCATACGCCTACTCTCTTCCCTTCTCTATCCGATCTCTATTCTTAGTTACTCTCAAATCTCTCTAATTTAAAACTTACATGGTATCAGAGCAGATTGTTCCTGTTCTTTGACTTCATCTCCATCACAATCTTCCGCATTCTCTCTATCTTGTGCTTTCAAATCTCTTTGTTCCCAAAATTTCTGTTAACCGTTGGGTAAACACCTAAACCACCGAATTCATCATGGAAAACACCAAAACTATGATTGTTCCGGTTACTCTCAAGGGAGAGAACTACTTACTGTGGGCTAGAACCACGAAGACAGCCCTATGCGGCCGAGGACTTTGGTCCCATGTTGAAGCGAGTGAGGCTCCAAGTGGCGAGGCCACCAAAGACGACAAGGATCTTGTCGCAGACGAAAGGAACAAGTGGTTTCAAGAAGACCAAGGAGTCCTAGCCATTATTCAAAACTCCCTAGATGCCCCCATCCTTGAAGCTTACTCCTATTGCGAAACTGCAAAGGACTTATGGGACACTCTTAAGAATGTCTTTGGAAATGTTACTAACGTGAACCGGATCTTCGAGATTAAGAGAACCATCAACAATCTCAACCAGGAAGACATGGAGTTCACTAAACACTTTGGAAAGTTTAGGTCACTTTGGGCTGAACTAGAGATGCTCCGGCCGGCGACCGTAGATCCAGCCATCTTGAACGAAAGGCGTGAACAAGATAAAGTGTTCGGCTTACTCTTAACGTTGAACCCCTCCTACAACGACCTTATCAAGCATATCCTACGATCTGACAAGCTTCCTAGCCTAGACGACGTATGTAACCAAATTCAAAAGGAACATGGTTCCATGGGGCTATTCGGAGGCAAAGGGGAGTTAATAACTGTCAACAAGGTGGAAATGGCATCGGCTAACCGAGGATACTACAAGCCGGACGACAAGAATCCACCAGTATGTGAACATTGTAAGAAAGTGGGTCACTTCAAGAGCCGCTGCTGGATCCTTCACCCACACCTTCGCCGTGGAGGACCAAACCGTGGAGGACCACCAAGAGCCCATCAAGCCGCTGTAATGGGAGAAACACCAACCGAACCATCCCAACAAGCTACTGCACTCACGGCGTCCTCCGAGCTGGTGAGGAAGTCCGACCTTGATGCGCTCATCAAAGCCCTCAAGGAGGCCTCCGGTAAATCTTTTCTCGCCCTAAACAAAACTAAACCTCTTATTGTTGACTCCGGTGCATCTCATCACATGATTAGTGATTCTAGATTAATAAGTGATATTACACCGGCAAATGGTAATGTTGTTATAGCTAATGGCGAGAAGGTACCGGTTAAAGGTGTAGGAAATTTGAAATTGTTTGACAAAGTAACCAAGGCTTTTTATATGCCAACTTTCACATCAAATTTACTATCCGTTAAGAGAGCTACCACTGATTTGAATTGTTATGCAATATTTAGTCCTAACAAGGTTCATTTTCAGGATATTGAAACAAGTAAAGTTCTTGGACAAGGAGGTTCTAAGGATGATCTCTATGTGCTTGAGGACTTGAATCTATCTTCTACTTCTGCATCTTGTTTTAAATCGGTTGTTGTTAAACCTAATGACTCTATTCTTCATGCTAGATTAGGACATCCTCACACTAGAGCCTTAACCTTGATGTTTCCTAGTATTTCTTTTAAAAATGATGAATGTGAGGCTTGTATCCTTGGTAAACATTGCAAAACTGTTTTTCCTAAATCTATTACTATGTATGAAAACTGTTTTGATTTAGTCCATTCTGATGTTTGGACATCTCCTTGCCTTTCTAGAGAAAATCAAAAGTATTTTGTTATTTTTATTGATGAAAAATCGAAATATACTTGGTTGACCTTACTCCCTTCTAAGGATAGAGTTCTTGAGGCCTTTACTAATTTCCAAAATTATGTTACTAACCACTATCATGCAAAGATTAAAATTTTGAGATCAGATAATGGTGGAGAATACACAAGTCATGCCTTTAAACAACATCTAGCCAAACATGGAATTCTTCACCAAACTAGTTGCCCATACACACCACAACAAAATGGAGTGGCTGAGAGGAAGAATAGGCATCTCATGGAGGTTGCAAGGTCTATGATGTTCCATACAACGGTTCCAAAGCGTTTTTGGGGTGATGCTGTCCTTACGGCCTGTTACCTTATTAATCGCACACCAACGAAGATCCTTAATGACATATCCCCATTTGAGGTATTAAACAAGGCTAAACCTACATTTGACCATCTAAGGGTGTTTGGTTGTGTTTGTTATGTGTTGCGACCAGGTGAACTACGAGACAAACTCGATGCCAAGAGTGTTAAGAGCATGTTTATCGGCTACTCCACAACACAAAAGGGCTATAAGTGCTATGATCCGGCGACAAGGAGAGTTCTCATATCTCGTGATGTCAAGTTTGTGGAGACAAAAGGATTCTATGACGAGCCCAACTGGGATGAACTACGTAACCTATCAACCACCCCATCGGATCGAACGCGGAACCTACGTGTCATCCTTGAGCGGCTAGGCATTGAAAACGATCGGGCCGCCAATGATCCTGCCGAGCCAACTGAACCTTCTGTCCCATCTACTGATCCTGTTCCTGTCGAGCCAAATGCACCAGAAACATCTATGGAAGATCATGGTACCGCGGACTCCGGACACGGACACGGACACGGACACGGACACGGACACGGACACGGACATGGACATGGACACGGACACGGACACGGACACGGACATGGACACGGACACGGACACGGACACGGACACGGACACGGTACCACGGACACGGACACGGACACGGACACGGACACAGTACCATTCACGGAACCGGAAGTTCCAGTCAGTGCTGAGTCCGAGGCTGGGCCTATCGTTCCTCTCCGACGAAGTCAGCGCATCAAGTTTCACCCCAACAACTGGACGAACACTCGAGTGTACTACAACAACATGGCCGTCGCGCACCCAATTCAGGCCGTATGTTCACTTGCTCATCTCCCGATTGATCATCAAGTCTTTCTTGGCCACATTGATGCGAACTGGATTCCCCAGACCTATGCTGAGGCCAAGGACCACAAGGAATGGCAAGATGCGATCAACGCTGAAAACACGGCCATGGTCCAAAACCGTACGTGGGATGAAGCCGATTTGCCCAACGGCAAGAAGGCCGTTACCTCGCGTTATATCTTCACCATCAAATACAAGAGCAATGGTGAGATCGAACGCTACAAAGCCCGGCTTGTTGCACGAGGATTCACACAAACGTATGGGGAGGACTATCTTGATACGTTTGCTCCGGTGGCCAAGCTTCACACCGTTCGAGTCGTTCTCTCTCTTGCCACCAACCTCGATTGGGAACTTTGGCAAATGGATGTTAAGAACGCCTTCTTGCAAGGAGAGCTTGAAGACGAAGTGTATATGCGGCCACCACCGGGCTTAGAAGACACCATTAGTCCGGGCAAGGTGTTAAAACTCAACAAAGCAATCTATGGCCTAAAACAGTCTCCAAGAGCATGGTACCACAAGCTAAGCACCACTCTCCTTGACAAAGGATTCCGAAAATCCGAGGCTGATCATACTCTATTCACGCTAACAAGCACAAAAGGTATAATAGTCATTCTAGTGTATGTTGATGATATCATCATCACTGGAAGTGACTCGGTAGGTATTCAAACCACTAAAACCTTTTTGAAATCAGTTTTTGATATTAAAGACCTTGGAGAGTTGAAATATTTTCTTGGGATAGAAGTTTACAGATCGGATAAAGGTCTATTCTTGTCACAAAGGAAATATGCACTTGACTTGTTGAGTGAAACAGGAAAATTAGGTTCAAAAGCGGTGTCTACACCCCTTGAAGAGAACTACAAGGCCGGAGGACAGGGGGAGCTTGATACAGCTCCGTTCAAGGACGTTAGCCTATACCGGCGCCTAGTAGGTAAGCTTATCTACTTAACGATCACACGACCTGATATTTGTTTTGCTGTGAACCAGGCCAGCCAGCATATGAAGAACCCAACGATCCATCATTGGAACATGGTGACACGAATCCTCAAGTACATCAAAGGCTCACCGGGACAAGGCATTTGGATGGGACGCAATAAGAACACCGAACTAGTGGGCTATTGCGATGCTGACTATGCCGGAGATCGAGAGGACCGCCGCTCAACTACAGGCTACTGCACGTTCCTTGGTGGTAACTTGGTCACTTGGAAGAGCAAGAAGCAAAAGGTCGTATCACTTTCAAGTGCGGAGTCCGAGTATAGAGCTATGAGGAAACTAACAACGGAACTGATGTGGTTAAAGGCACTCCTCAAGGATCTTGGAATTGAATCACCGAAACCAATCACTATGCATTGTGATAATGAAGCCGCCATCCATATCGCCACCAATTCAGTGTTTCATGAGAGAACCAAGCATATTGAAGTCGATTGTCATAAAGTTAGAGAGCAAATCAAGCTTGGGGTTGTCCTACCATGTCATACCGAAAGCAAAGAACAACTGGCTGACATCCTCACCAAAGCAGCAAGCCCACAAGTGTGTGAATACATTCACTCGAAGCTTGGCCTCATAGACCTTACTCGGCCATGAGATCCTAAATCGGCACCTACACTCTTTTTCCCTTGTGTATAGTTTTTCCCAAGTGGTTTTCTATACTAAGGTTTTTAATGAGGTGGGTGCCCATTTAGTCAAGCTTGATCCATGGCCTTAGTCAAGCTTGAGGGGGAGTCTGAAATGGGACACCACCGTCCGTACGGCCGTACGGACGTCCGTACTGTTATCAAAGTGGGCCGTCCGTACAACCATCGAGGATATCAGGTCCAGCCCATCAGTGAGAGCCTCCAACGGTCACAAGCCTTCGAGATCCTTCCTCCTTCATAACCGTTGACAAGCTGTGCAAGTGGAAGGGAAAGGAAGATCACATGTTGTGATTAAGGAGGTGTCACTATCTCCATTTGTAAATGTGTATAGCATCTTAGAGGAATATTCTTGTATGTATGACTATAATAAGGATGTAACTAGGTTACTAATAAAGAAAGAAGAGAAAATATCTCTTTCTCCTATTCTCTCCATACGCCTACTCTCTTCCCTTCTCTATCCGATCTCTATTCTTAGTTACTCTCAAATCTCTCTAATTTAAAACTTACAATTTTGTCCCAAAATAGGCTAAAACCATGAAAACATTGCTTAGAAGCTGTAAATAATTATGTTATTGTTTCTGGGGTTAAAATGTGCCTTAATCCAATGCAAATGACTCATTATAAGAGTTTGAGATTGATGTGGAGAGTTTAAAAGCCACTTTTACCCATTTTGTCCCAAAACAGGCTAAAACCAAGAAAACATTGCTTAGAAGCACTAAACAGCTTTGTTAGTGTTTATGGGGTTAAAATGTGTGTTAATCCAAAGCAACTGCCTAATTATATGAGTTTGAGATGGATGTGGAGAATTTAAAAGCCACTTATACCCATTTTGTCCCAAAGCAGGTTAAAAGCAAGAAAACATTGCTTAGAAGCTGTAAACAGCTTTGTTAGTGTTTCTGGGGTTAAAATGTATCTTAATCCAATGCAACTAACTAATTATAAGAGTTTGAGATAGATGTGGAGAGTTTAAAAGCCACTTATACCCATTTTGTCCCAAAACAGGCTAAAACCAAGAAAACATTGCTTAGAAGCTCTAAACAGCTTTGTTAGTGTTTCTGGGGTTAAAATGTGTCTTAATCGAAATGCAACTAACTAATTATAAGAGTTTGAGATAGATGTGGAGAGTTTAAAAGCCACTTATACCCATTTTGTACCAAAACTGGCTAAAACCAAGAAAACATTGCTTAGAAGAACTAAACAGCTTTGTTAGTGTTTTTGGGGTTAAAATTTGTCTTAATCCAACACAACTAACTAATTATAAGAGTTTGAGATAGATTTGGAGAGTTTAAAAGCCACTTATACTCATTTTGTCCCAAAAAGGCTAAAACCAAGAAAACATTGCTTAGTAGCACTAAAAAGCTTTGTTAGTGTTTCTGGGGTTAAAATGTTTCTTAATCCAATGCAACTAACTAATTATAAGAGTTTGAGATAGATGTGGATAGTTTAAAAGCCACTTATACCCATTTTGTCCCAAAATAGGCTAAAACCATGAAAACATTGCTTAGAAGCTGTAAATAATTATGTTAGTGTTTCTGGGGTTAAAATGTGTCTTAATCCAATGCAGCTGACTAGTTATAAGAGTTTGAGATGGATGTGGAGAGTTTAAAAGCCATTTATACCCATTTTGTACCAAAACAGGCTAAAACCAAGAAAACATTGCTTAGAAGCACTAAACAGCTTTGTTAGTGTTTATGGGGTTAAAATGTGTGTTAATCCAAAGCAACTGCCTAATTATATGAGTTTGAGATGGATGTGGAGAATTTAAAAGCCACTTATACCCATTTTGTCCCAAAGCAGGTTAAAAGCAAGAAAACATTGCTTAGAAGCTGTAAACAGCTTTGTTAGTGTTTCTGGGGTTAAAATGTATCTTAATCCAATGCAACTAACTAATTATAAGAGTTTGAGATAGATGTGGAGAGTTTAAAAGCCACTTATACCCATTTTGTCCCAAAACAGGCTAAAACCAAGAAAACATTGCTTAGAAGCTCTAAACAGCTTTGTTAGTGTTTCTGGGGTTAAAATGTGTCTTAATCGAAATGCAACTAACTAATTATAAGAGTTTGAGATAGATGTGGAGAGTTTAAAAGCCACTTATACCCATTTTGTCCCAAAACAGGCTAAAACCAAGAAAACATTGCTTAGAAGCTCTAAACAGCGTTGTTAGTGTTTCTGGGGTCAAAATGTGTCTTAATCCAAAGCAACTGACTAAATATATGAGTTTGAGATGGAAGTAGAGAGTTTAAAAGCCACTTATACCCATTTTGTCCCAAAGCAGGTTAAAACCAAGAAAACATTGCTTAGAAGCACTAAACAGCTTTGTTAGTGTTTCTGGGGTCAAAATTTGTCTTAATCCAACACAACTAACTAATTATAAGAGTTTGAGATAGATTTGGAGAGTTTAAAAGCCACTTATACCCATTTTGTCCCAAAAAGGCTAAAACCAAGAAAACATTGCTTAGTAGCACTAAACAGCTTTGTTAGTGTTTCTGGGGTTAAAATGTTTCTTAATCCAATGCAACTAACTAATTATAAGAGTTTGAGATAGATGTGGATAGTTTAAAAGCCACTTATACCCATTTTGTCCCAAAATAGGCTAAAACCATGAAAACATTGCTTAGAAGCTGTAAATAATTATGTTAGTGTTTTTGGGGTTAAAATGTGTCTTAATCCAATGCAGCTGACTAGTTATAAGAGTTTGAGATGGATGTGGAGAGTTTAAAAGCCATTTATACCCATTTTGTACCAAAACAGGCTAAAACCAAGAAAACATTGCTTAGAAGCACTAAACAGCTTTGTTAGTGTTTCTGGGGTTAAAATGTGTCTTAATCCAAAGCAACTGACTAAATATATGAGTTTAAGATGGATGTGGAGAGTTTAAAAGCCACTTATACCCATTTTGTCCCAAAACAGGTTAAAACCAAGAAAACATTGCTTAGAAGCACGAAACAGCTTTGTTAGTGTTTATGGGGTTAAAATGTGTCTTAATCCAATGCAACTACCTAATTATAAGAGTTTGAGATAGATGTGGATAGTTTAAAAGCCACTTATACACATTTTGTCCCAAAAGAGGCTAAAACCAAGAAAACATTGCTTAGAAGCTGTAACATCTATGTTAATATTTATGGGGTTAAAATGTGTCTTAATCAAATGCAAATGACTAATTATAAGAGTTTGATATTGATGTGGATAGTTTAAAAGCCACTTATACACATTTTGTCCCAAAACAGGCTAAACCAAGAAAACATTGCTTAGAAGCTGTAAACAGCTATGTTAGTGTTTCTGGGGTTAAAATGTGTCTTAATCCAATGCAAATGACTCATTATAAGAGTTTGAGATTGATGTGAAGAGTTTAAAAGCCACTTTTACCCATTTTGTCCCAAAACAGGCTAAAACCAAGAAAACATTGCCTAGAAGCACTAAACAGCTTTGTTAGTGTTTATGGGGTTAAAATGTGTGTTAATCCAAAGCAACTGACTAATTATATGAGTTTGAGATGGATGTGGAGAGTTTAAAAGCCACTTGTACCCATTTTGTCCCAAAACAGGCTAAAACCAAGAAAACATCGCTTAGAAGCACTAAACAGCTTTGTTAGTGTTTATGGGGTTAAAATGTGTGTTAATCCAAAGCAACTGACTAATTATATGATTTGAGATGGATGTGGAGAGTTTAAAAGCCACTTATACCCATTTTGTCCCAAAGCAGGTTAAAACCAAGAAAACATTGCTTAGAAGCACTAAACAGCTTTGTTAGTGTTTCTGGGGTTAAAATGTATCTTAATCCAATGCAACTAACTAATTATAAGAGTTTGAGATAGATGTGGAGAGTTTAAAAGCCACTTATACCCATTTTGTCCCAAAACAGGCTAAAACCAAGAAAACATTGCTTAGAAGCTCTAAACAGCTTTGTTAGTGTTTCTGGGGTTAAAATGTGTCTTAATCCAAAGCAACTGACTAAATATATGAGTTTGAGATGGATGTAGAGAGTTTAAAAGCCACTTATACCCATTTTGTCCCAAAAAGGGTTAAAACCAAGAAAACATTGCTTAGAAGCACTACACAGCTTTGTTAGTGTTTCTGGGGTTAAAATGTGTCTTAATCCAACGCAACTAACTAATTATAAGAGTTTGAGATAGATTTGGAGAGTTTAAAAGCCACTTATACCCATTTTGTCCCAAAAAGGCTAAAACCAAGAAAACATTGCTTAGTAGCACTAAACAGCTTTGTTAGTGTTTCTGGGGTTAAAATGTTTCTTAATCCAATGCAACTAACTAATTATAAGAGTTTGAGATAGATGTGGATAGTTTAAAAGCCACTTATACCCATTTTGTCCCAAAATAGGCTAAAACCATGAAAACATTGCTTAGAAGCTGTAAATAATTATGTTAGTGTTTCTGGGGTTAAAATGTGTCTTAATCCAATGCAGCTGACTAGTTATAAGAGTTTGAGATGGATGTGGAGAGTTTAAAAGCCATTTATACCCATTTTGTACCAAAACAGGCTAAAACCAAGAAAACATTGCTTAGAAGCACTAAACAGCTTTGTTAGTGTTTCTGGGGTTAAAATGTGTCTTAATCCAATGCAACTAACTAATTATAAGAGTTTGAGATAGATGTGGAGAGTTGAAAAGCCACTTATACCCATTTTGGCCCAAAACAGGCTAAAACCAAGAAAACATTGCTTAGAAGCTCTAAACAGCTTTCTTAGTGTTTTCTGGGGTTAAAATGTGTCTTAATCCAAAGCAACTGACTAAATATATGAGTTTAAGATTGATGTGGAGATTTTAAAAGGCACTTATACCCATTTTGTCCCAAAACAGGTTAAAACCAAGAAAACATTGCTTAGAAGCACTAAACAGCTTTGTTAGTGTTTCTGGGGTTAAAATGTGTCTTAATCCAATGCAACTAACTAATTATAAGAGTTTGAGATAGATGTGGATAGTTTAAAAGCCACTTATACACATTTTGTCCCAAAAGAGGCTAAAACCAAGAAAACATTGCTTAGAAGCTGTAAACAGCTATGTTAATATTTATGGGGTTAAAATGTGTCTTAATCAAATGCAAATGACTAATTATAAGAGTTTGAGATTGATGTGGATAGTTTAAAAGCCACTTATACACATTTTATCCCAAAACAGGCTAAAACCAAGAAAACATTGCTTAGAAGCTGTAAACAGCTATGTTAGTGTTTCTGGGGTTAAAATGTGTCTTAATCCAATGCAAATAACTCATTATAAGAGTTTGAGATTGATGTGGAGAGTTTAAAAGCCACTTTTACCCATTTTGTCCCAAAACAGGCTAAAACCAAGAAAACATTGCCTAGAAGCACTAAACAGCTTTGTTAGTGTTTATGGGGTTAAAATGTGTGTTAATCCAAAGCAACTGACTAATTGTATGAGTTTGAGATGGATGTGGAGAGTTTAAAAGCCACTTATACCCATTTTGTCCCAAAGCAGGTTAAAACCAAGAAAACATTGCTTAGAAGCACTAAACAGCTTTGTTAGTGTTTCTGGGGTTAAAATGTATCTTAATCCAATGCAACTAACTAATTATAAGAGTTTGAGATAGATGTGGAGAGTTTAAAAGCCACTTATACCCATTTTGTCCCAAAACAGGCTAAAACCAAGAAAATATTGCTTAGAAGCTCTAAACAGCGTTGTAAGTGTTTCTGGGGTCAAAATGTGTCTTAATCCAAAGCAACTGACTAAATATATGAGTTTGAGATGGAAGTAGAGAGTTTAAAAGCCACTTATACCCATTTTGTCCCAAAAAGTGTTAAAACCAAGAAAACATTGCTTAGAAGCACTAAACAACTTTGTTAGTGTTTCTGGGGTTAAAATTTGTCTTAATCCAACACAACTAACTAATTATAAGAGTTTGAGATAGATTTGGAGAGTTTAAAAGCCACTTATACCCATTTTGTGTAAGACTTTGTAGAATAAAGAAGAGAATCAAGAGAATGGATATAGGTTTCGGTAGACAAAGAGAATGAGGAAGGAGAAAAGATTAGGTTTTCTTATTCCATAAGAAGCGATAATACAAGGTGGCTATGAGCCTATTTAAGGAAACACAAACTAGGGCTACACCCTTGACCGAGACACACAAGTGGGATAGGGACATTAGGAGAGAGACACACTACATCCCAAGGTGAAAGCGACAGCCCATCCTTACCAAACATGTGACTATTTCCTTCCCTTCTCTCTAACGGTTATAATGTGCTTCTCGATCCTTCTAGTGGGCTTCAGGCCTCCTCTCCATTCCTTATCACTAGAAGACTCGGCCATTTCACCACACTTGTACGGACAGCCCATATTCAACACTCGTACGGACGGCCATGGCTGCCTTAGGCTTATTCTTTTGATCAATACTCCCCCTCAAGCTTAGCCTAATGAAATGGCTAAGCTTGGAACCCGTGAAGCAGCACCTCATTAAAAACCTTGACTTAGAAAACCTCATGGGACAAAACCAAGTCAAGGGAAAAAGAGTGTGCTGTCCACGGATTAGAGAAGCTTGATCATGGCCGTGTAATGTCTACAAGTCCAAGTTTGCTATAGATGTGATCACAAACCTTGGAGCTTGCAGACTTGGTGAAGATGTCAGCTAGCTGATCTTGACTCCTTGTGTGGCATGGTAACACCACTCCTTCTTCAATCTTCTCTCTCACCTTGTGGCAATCGCTTTCTATGTGCTTGGTCCTCTCATGAAAGACCGAGTTTGTGGCAATGTGGATGGCCGCTTCATTGTCGCAATGCATGGTCATGGGCTGCTTTGTTTCGATGCCTAAGTCCTTGAGTAGACCCTTCAGCCATGTCATCTCGTTAGTGAGCTTCCTCATAGCTCTATACTCGGCCTCGGCGCTAGAGCATGAAACCACCTTTTGTTTCTTAGACCTCCATGTAACCATGTTGCCTCCAACGAACGTGCAGTACCCAGTAGTGGATCTTCTATCCAGCGTGTCGCCATTGTAATCCGCATCACAGTAGCCAACAATCTCGGTGTTGTCATTCTTGCCCATCCAAATACCTTGACCCGGACTGCCCTTGAGATAGCTTAGGATCCTCTCGACTTGACTCCATTGGTACTTGCTTGGTGCCTTCATATGTTGGCTAACCTGATTCACAGCATAACATATGTCAGGTCGTGTGATAGTAAGGTATATTAGCTTACCTACAAGCCGGCGGTAGCGTGTGACGTCTAAGAATGGCTCGTCCATTGGTTCCTTAGGTCGGCCTTCTTTTTCCCGTAAGCTCTCCCCCTTTCGCTTGAGCTGGTAGTCGTCATCAAGTGGCGTAGCGACCGGAGACACACCAAGCTTGCCAGTCTCCTCTAACAAGTCAAGAGTGTACTTGCGTTGTGAGAGGAAGAGTCCTTCCGGTGAGCGACAAATTTCAATACCAAGAAAGTATTTGAGTTCCCCAAGGTCCTTGATGTCAAATGCCGACTTGAGGGAGTCCTTGGTGTCCTGAATGGCCGCCTTATCATCACCAGTCACGATGATGTCGTCGACGTATATGAGCACCACCACCCAACCAATAGAGGTGCGACGTGTGAAGAGAGTATGATCAGCCTCCGATCGCTTAAAACCATAAGTCTTGAGAGTAGAGCTTAGTTTGTGGTACCAAGCTCGTGGGGACTGCTTAAGGCCATAGATGGCCTTACGTAGCCTCAAGACTTTTCCGGGTGTAACCATGTCTTCAAGGCCGGGAGGAGGCGTCATGTACACTTCTTCATCAAGTTCACCTTGAAGAAAGGCGTTCTTCACATCCATCTGCCATAAGTCCCATGATAGGTTGACAGCAAGAGACAGCACAACCCGAACCGTATGGAGCTTGGCCACGGGTGCAAAGGTGTCCGTGTAGTCCGCACCATAGGTTTGGGTGAAGCCACGGGCCACTAACCGGGCTTTATGCCGTTCAATGTCACCATTGCTCAAATACTTTATGGTGAACACCCATTTGGAGCTAACTGCCCGCTTGCCTTGAGGAAGATCCGATTCGTCCCACGTATGATTCCGGATCATGGCGCCGGTTTCATCCTTGACCGCATCTAACCAAACCTGATGCTCCTTGGCTTCATCATATGTCTGCGGGATCCAATTGGCGTCAACTTGGCCAAAGAAAGCTTGGTGATCAGCAGGTAACAGCTCAAGGGAACAAACGGACTGGATGGGATGAGCGACGGCTTGACTGTTGTAATATACACGCTTGTTCTTCCAAGTGGAGGGGTCAGATCGAGGTCTGGTGCTCCGACGCAGGACTGGTGCAGGAGGTGGATCCGTCCTAGGCAACTCCGTTGACGTACCGTCCGTAAGAACCGTCTCCGTGTTTTCCTCGGTAGGAGCCGCTGCCGGAGCATGTGTGTCCGGTGTAGGGCCAGGAACAGGAACACCGGCTATGGGTAGGCCAGACTCAAGGGACACACTATCTTGGGCTGAAACATTGTTATTCGTATCTCCTTGGTCAGACCCACCGTCGGTAGGAGTTTGGCGTAGCATAGGCTGCACGACACCCGTTGGTGGAGACGGGTTGCCAAGGTGATCAAGAAGGAACCTTAGACTTGAAGCTCGGTCATTAGGTGAGTGAGAGAGGTCTTTAAGGTTGTTCCAGTCCTTCTTGTCATAGTAGCCCACATTCTCTAGGAACCGGACATCTCGGGAGACATATAGACGACTTGTGGCCGGATCATAACATTTGTACCCCTTTTGTGTGGTAGAGTAGCCAATGAACATGCACTTTGTACTCTTGGCATCCAGCTTACTCCTTTGTTCTCCTGGTACTAACACAAAACAAACACAACCAAAAACGCGTAAGTGATCAAGGGATGGTTTAAATTTGTTTAGTACTTCAAATGGAGATAAGTCATGAAGAACTCGGGTTGGTGTCCGGTTGATGAGATAGCATGCAGTCATCACAGCATCACCCCAATATCGTTTGGGAACACTAGAGTGGAACATGATTGCCCGCGCCACTTCCATGAGATGCCGGTTCTTTCTCTCGGCCACACCATTTTGTTGTGGCGTGTAGGGACAACTAGTTTGATGGAGAATGCCATGCTTGGAGAGATGTTCTTTGAACTTGCAACTTGTGTATTCTCCACCATTATCAGACCTAAGTACCTTAAGTTTTGCATTAAAATGATTAGTCACATAGTTTTGAAAGTTGACAAAGGCATCAAACACTCTATCTTTAGAAGGCAATAAGGTAATCCAAGTATATTTTGATTTTTCATCAATAAAAGTCACAAAATACTTGTTATTATCTCTAGATAGGCATGGTGAAGTCCAAACATCTGAGTGAACTAAATCAAAACAATTTTCATAAATAGTAGTTGACTTAGGAAAGATAGACTTGCAATGTTTTCCAAGAATACAAGGTTCACAAGTAGAATTATCAAAAGAAATATTAGGAAACATTAGTCCTAAAGCACGCGAATGAGGGTGGCCTAGCCTAGCATGCCACACCATATTCGAATCAACAACAAAACAAGACTTAATAGAAGATAAATTTGGATCGGTTTTCTCTAGGACATAGAGATCTCCACTCCCTTGCCCTTCTCCAAGAACCTTTCCAGTCTCAATATCCTGAAAATGAACACTGTTAGGACCAAAAATTGCATAACAATTCAAATCATTTGTGGCCCTCTTAACCGATAGAAGATTGGAGGTAAATGTAGGCATAAAGAAAGCTTTTGAGGTTTTATCAAAAAGTTTCAAGTCCCCTATCCCTTTTACTGGTATTTGATCTCCATTAGCAATAACAACATTCCCTAAAGCCGGTTTTATGTTGTCAATTAACCTAGGGTTGCTAATCATATGATGTGAAGCCCCCGAGTCAATAACAAGCGATTTACTAGGCTTAGAGGTAAAGAAAGAGATACCAGACTCCTTGAGTGAGGCAATGGAGCGGATGAGAGCCTCAAGGTCTGACTTCCTCACCACATCTCCATAGGCTGCGGTCATGGCCACCTCATCTCCCTGCTTTGATGATCCGGCTCCCTTGTCGCTAACCGCTTCCTTTGAGAAGTTGGCTTTGAACTTGGCCGGCTTGAGATGAGGATGGAGAACCCAGCATTTGTCTTTCAGGTGGCCCCGCTTCTTGCAGTGGTCGCATACCCACACCTTCCTCTCCTCTTGCTTGTACACTCCTTTGTTGGCCGTAGCAAGCTCCCCCTTACCGCTAAACAAATCAAGAGATCCTTGTTCTTTCTGAATTTGGGAGCAAATATCTTCAAAGGAGGGAAGCTTCTCTGCCCTTAGGATGTGCTTCAAGAGGTCATTGAAGGATGGGTTCAAGGTAAGGAGGAGTCCAAAGATCTTGTCTTGCTCCTTCCTTTCGTTTAGCACACTCGCCTCAAGTGTACTTGGCCGCAACATGTCAAGCTCGGACCATAGTGCACGGAACTTACCAAGATGCTTAGTGAACTCCACATCATCTTGGTTAAGGTCGTTTATGGCCTTCTTGACCTCAAAGACTCTAGTCATGTTAGAGACATTACCATACACGCCTTTAAGTGTTTCCCACAGTTCCTTGGCCGTCTCGCAGTATGAGTAGGCCTCAAGGATAGGCGTGTCCAGAGAGTTTTGGAGAACAGATAGGACAACTTGGTCTTCTTGGAACCATTTGGCCTTCCTCTCGCTCTCTTCCTCCGCTTCCGCCTCGGAAGCATCTTCTTCTTTGGGGTTTTGCTTTGGGACATAGTCGGACTCGACATGACTCCAAAGGCCACGACCTCCAAGGGCGGTTCTTGTGGTTCTTGTCCACAGCAAGTAGTTTGTCCCCTTTAGGACAATCGGTGAAACGATGGGCTTGGCGTTTTCCATGGTCGGATTTCTATGGACCGATGGATAAAGCTTTTACCCGGAGAATAAACAAAAGAATGCGAGTGAGAAGAAAAGAAGGAAAGGAGACTAGAGAATAGAAACAAGTAGAAGAATGAGATTAGACTGTAGAGAATCGAACAACTTGCTCTGATACCATGTAAGACTTTGTAGAATAAAGAAGAGAATCAAGAGAATGGATATAGGTTTCGGTAGACAAAGAGAATGAGGAAGGAGAAAAGATTAGGTTTTCTTATTCCATAAGAAGCGATAATACAAGGTGGCTATGAGCCTATTTAAGGAAACACAAACTAGGGCTACACCCTTGACCGAGACACACAAGTGGGATAGGGACATTAGGAGAGAGACACACTACATCCCAAGGTGAAAGCGACAGCCCATCCTTACCAAACATGTGACTATTTCCTTCCCTTCTCTCTAACGGTTATAATGTGCTTCTCGATCCTTCTAGTGGGCTTCAGGCCTCCTCTCCATTCCTTATCACTAGAAGACTCGGCCATTTCACCACACTTGTACGGACAGCCCATATTCAACACTCGTACGGACGGCCATGGCTGCCTTAGGCTTATTCTTTTGATCAATATTTTGTCCCAAAAAGGCTAAAACCAAGAAAACATTGCTTAGTAGCACTAAACAGCTTTGTTAGTGTTTCTGGGGTTAAAATGTTTCTTAATCCAATGCAACTAACTAATTATAAGAGTTTGAGATAGATGTGGATAGTTTAAAAGCCACTTATACCCATTTTGTCCCAAAATAGGCTAAAACCATGAAAACATTGCTTAGAAGCTGTAAATAATTATGTTAGTGTTTCTGGGGTTAAAATGTGTCTTAATCCAATGCAAATGACTCATTATAAGAGTTTGAGATTGATGTTGAGAGTTTAAAAGCCACTTTTACCCATTTTGTCCCAAAACAGGCTAAAACCAAGAAAACATTGCTTAGAAGCACTAAACAGCTTTGTTAGTGTTTATGGGGTTAAAATGTGTGTTAATCCAAAGCAACTGCCTAATTATATGAGTTTGAGATGGATGTGGAGAATTTAAAAGCCACTTATACCCATTTTGTCCCAAAGCAGGTTAAAAGCAAAAAAACATTGCTTAGAAGCTGTAAACAGCTTTGTTAGTGTTTCTGGGGTTAAAATGTATCTTAATCCAATGCAACTAACTAATTATAAGAGTTTGAGATAGATGTGGAGAGTTTAAAAGCCACTTATACCCATTTTGTCCCAAAACAGGCTAAAACCAAGAAAACATTGCTTAGAAGCTCTAAACAGCTTTGTTAGTGTTTCTGGGGTTAAAATGTGTCTTAATCGAAATGCAACTAACTAATTATAAGAGTTTGAGATAGATGTGGAGTGTTTAAAAGCCACTTATACCCATTTTGTCCCAAAACAGGCTAAAACCAAGAAAACATTGCTTAGAAGCTCTAAACAGCGTTGTTAGTGTTTCTGGGGTCAAAATGTGTCTTAATCCAAAGCAACTGACTAAATATATGAGTTTGAGATGGAAGTAGAGAGTTTAAAAGCCACTTATACCCATTTTGTCCCAAAGCAGGTTAAAACCAAGAAAACATTGCTTAGAAGCACTAAACAGCTTTGTTAGTGTTTCTGGGGTTAAAATTTGTCTTAATCCAACACAACTAACTAATTATAAGAGTTTGAGATAGATTTGGAGAGTTTAAAAGCCACTTATACCCATTTTGTCCCAAAAAGGCTAAAACCAAGAAAACATTGCTTAGTAGCACTAAACAGCTTTGTTAGTGTTTCTGGGGTTAAAATGTTTCTTAATCCAATGCAACTAACTAATTATAAGAGTTTGAGATAGATGTGGATAGTTTAAAAGCCACTTATACCCATTTTGTCCCAAAATAGGCTAAAACCATGAAAACATTGCTTAGAAGCTGTAAATAATTATGTTAGTGTTTCTGGGGTTAAAATGTGTCTTAATCCAATGCAGCTGACTAGTTATAAGAGTTTGAGATGGATGTGGAGAGTTTAAAAGCCACTTATACCCATTTTGTACCAAAACAATCTAAAACCAAGAAAACATTGCTTAGAAGAACTAAACAGCTTTGTTAGTGTTTCTGGGGTTAAAATGTATCTTAATCCAATGCAACTAACTAATAATAAGAGTTTGAGATAGATGTGGAGAGTTTAAAAGCCACGTATACACATTTTGTCCCAAAAGAGGCTAAAACCAAGAAAACATTGCTTAGAAGCACGAAACAGCTTTGTTAGTGTTTATGGGGTTAAAATGTGTCTTAATCCAATGCAACTACCTAATTATAAGAGTTTGAGATAGATGTGGATAGTTTAAAAGCCACTTATACACATTTTGTCCCAAAAGAGGCTAAAACCAAGAAAACATTGCTTAGAAGCTGTAACATCTATGTTAATATTTATGGGGTTAAAATGTGTCTTAATCAAATGCAAATGACTAATTATAAGAGTTTGATATTGATGTGGATAGTTTAAAAGCCACTTATACACATTTTGTCCCAAAACAGGCTAAACCAAGAAAACATTGCTTAGAAGCTGTAAACAGCTATGTTAGTGTTTCTGGGGTTAAAATGTGTCTTAATCCAATGCAAATGACTCATTATAAGAGTTTGAGATTGATGTGGAGAGTTTAAAAGCCACTTTTACCCATTTTGTCCCAAAACAGGCTAAAACCAAGAAAACATTGCCTAGAAGCACTAAACAGCTTTGTTAGTGTTTATGGGGTTAAAATGTGTGTTAATCCAAAGCAACTGACTAATTATATGAGTTTGAGATGGATGTGGAGAGTTTAAAAGCCACTTATACCCATTTTGTCCCAAAACAGGCTAAAACCAAGAAAACATCGCTTAGAAGCACTAAACAGCTTTGTTAGTGTTTATGGGGTTAAAATGTGTGTTAATCCAAAGCAACTGACTAATTATATGATTTGAGATGGATGTGGAGAGTTTAAAAGCCACTTATACCCATTTTGTCCCAAAGCAGGTTAAAACCAAGAAAACATTGCTTAGAAGCACTAAACAGCTTTGTTAGTGTTTCTGGGGTTAAAATGTATCTTAATCCAATGCAACTAACTAATTATAAGAGTTTGAGATAGATGTGGAGAGTTTAAAAGCCACTTATACCCATTTTGTCCCAAAACAGGCTAAAACCAAGAAAACATTGCTTAGAAGCTCTAAACAGCTTTGTTAGTGTTTCTGGGGTTAAAATGTGTCTTAATCCAAAGCAACTGACTAAATATATGAGTTTGAGATGGATGTAGAGAGTTTAAAAGCCACTTATACCCATTTTGTCCCAAAAAGGGTTAAAACCAAGAAAACATTGCTTAGAAGCACTACACAGCTTTGTTAGTGTTTCTGGGGTTAAAATGTGTCTTAATCCAACGCAACTAACTAATTATAAGAGTTTGAGATAGATTTGGAGAGTTTAAAAGCCACTTATACCCATTTTGTCCCAAAAAGGCTAAAACCAAGAAAACATTGCTTAGTAGCACTAAACAGCTTTGTTAGTGTTTCTGGGGTTAAAATGTTTCTTAATCCAATGCAACTAACTAATTATAAGAGTTTGAGATAGATGTGGATAGTTTAAAAGCCACTTATACCCATTTTGTCCCAAAATAGGCTAAAACCATGAAAACATTGCTTAGAAGCTGTAAATAATTATGTTAGTGTTTCTGGGGTTAAAATGTGTCTTAATCCAATGCGGCTGACTAGTTATAAGAGTTTGAGATGGATGTGGAGAGTTTAAAAGCCATTTATACCCATTTTGTACCAAAACAGGCTAAAACCAAGAAAACATTGCTTAGAAGCACTAAACAGCTTTGTTAGTGTTTCTGGGGTTAAAATGTGTCTTAATCCAATGCAACTAACTAATTATAAGAGTTTGAGATAGATGTGGAGAGTTGAAAAGCCACTTATACCCATTTTGGCCCAAAACAGGCTAAAACCAAGAAAACATTGCTTAGAAGCTCTAAACAGCTTTCTTAGTGTTTTCTGGGGTTAAAATGTGTCTTAATCCAAAGCAACTGACTAAATATATGAGTTTAAGATTGATGTGGAGATTTTAAAAGGCACTTATACCCATTTTGTCCCAAAACAGGTTAAAACCAAGAAAACATTGCTTAGAAGCACTAAACAGCTTTGTTAGTGTTTCTGGGGTTAAAATGTGTCTTAATCCAATGCAACTAACTAATTATAAGAGTTTGAGATAGATGTGGATAGTTTAAAAGCCACTTATACACATTTTGTCCCAAAAGAGGCTAAAACCAAGAAAACATTGCTTAGAAGCTGTAAACAGCTATGTTAATATTTATGGGGTTAAAATGTGTCTTAATCAAATGCAAATGACTAATTATAAGAGTTTGAGATTGATGTGGATAGTTTAAAAGCCACTTATACACATTTTATCCCAAAACAGGCTAAAACCAAGAAAACATTGCTTAGAAGCTGTAAACAGCTATGTTAGTGTTTCTGGGGTTAAAATGTGTCTTAATCCAATGCAAATAACTCATTATAAGAGTTTGAGATTGATGTGGAGAGTTTAAAAGCCACTTTTACCCATTTTGTCCCAAAACAGGCTAAAACCAAGAAAACATTGCTTAGAAGCTCTAAACAGCGTTGTTAGTGTTTCTGGGGTCAAAATGTGTCTTAATCCAAAGCAACTGACTAAATATATGAGTTTGAGATGGAAGTAGAGAGTTTAAAAGCCACTTATACCCATTTTGTCCCAAAGCAGGTTAAAACCAAGAAAACATTGCTTAGAAGCACTAAACAGCTTTGTTAGTGTTTCTGGGGTTAAAATTTGTCTTAATCCAACACAACTAACTAATTATAAGAGTTTGAGATAGATTTGGAGAGTTTAAAAGCCACTTATACCCATTTTGTCCCAAAAAGGCTAAAACCAAGAAAACATTGCTTAGTAGCACTAAACAGCTTTGTTAGTGTTTCTGGGGTTAAAATGTTTCTTAATCCAATGCAACTAACTAATTATAAGAGTTTGAGATAGATGTGGATAGTTTAAAAGCCACTTATACCCATTTTGTCCCAAAATAGGCTAAAACCATGAAAACATTGCTTAGAAGCTGTAAATAATTATGTTAGTGTTTCTGGGGTTAAAATGTGTCTTAATCCAATGCAGCTGACTAGTTATAAGAGTTTGAGATGGATGTGGAGAGTTTAAAAGCCACTTATACCCATTTTGTACCAAAACAATCTAAAACCAAGAAAACATTGCTTAGAAGAACTAAACAGCTTTGTTAGTGTTTCTGGGGTTAAAATGTATCTTAATCCAATGCAACTAACTAATAATAAGAGTTTGAGATAGATGTGGAGAGTTTAAAAGCCACGTATACACATTTTGTCCCAAAAGAGGCTAAAACCAAGAAAACATTGCTTAGAAGCACGAAACAGCTTTGTTAGTGTTTATGGGGTTAAAATGTGTCTTAATCCAATGCAACTACCTAATTATAAGAGTTTGAGATAGATGTGGATAGTTTAAAAGCCACTTATACACATTTTGTCCCAAAAGAGGCTAAAACCAAGAAAACATTGCTTAGAAGCTGTAACATCTATGTTAATATTTATGGGGTTAAAATGTGTCTTAATCAAATGCAAATGACTAATTATAAGAGTTTGATATTGATGTGGATAGTTTAAAAGCCACTTATACACATTTTGTCCCAAAACAGGCTAAACCAAGAAAACATTGCTTAGAAGCTGTAAACAGCTATGTTAGTGTTTCTGGGGTTAAAATGTGTCTTAATCCAATGCAAATGACTCATTATAAGAGTTTGAGATTGATGTGGAGAGTTTAAAAGCCACTTTTACCCATTTTGTCCCAAAACAGGCTAAAACCAAGAAAACATTGCCTAGAAGCACTAAACAGCTTTGTTAGTGTTTATGGGGTTAAAATGTGTGTTAATCCAAAGCAACTGACTAATTATATGAGTTTGAGATGGATGTGGAGAGTTTAAAAGCCACTTATACCCATTTTGTCCCAAAACAGGCTAAAACCAAGAAAACATCGCTTAGAAGCACTAAACAGCTTTGTTAGTGTTTATGGGGTTAAAATGTGTGTTAATCCAAAGCAACTGACTAATTATATGATTTGAGATGGATGTGGAGAGTTTAAAAGCCACTTATACCCATTTTGTCCCAAAGCAGGTTAAAACCAAGAAAACATTGCTTAGAAGCACTAAACAGCTTTGTTAGTGTTTCTGGGGTTAAAATGTATCTTAATCCAATGCAACTAACTAATTATAAGAGTTTGAGATAGATGTGGAGAGTTTAAAAGCCACTTATACCCATTTTGTCCCAAAACAGGCTAAAACCAAGAAAACATTGCTTAGAAGCTCTAAACAGCTTTGTTAGTGTTTCTGGGGTTAAAATGTGTCTTAATCCAAAGCAACTGACTAAATATATGAGTTTGAGATGGATGTAGAGAGTTTAAAAGCCACTTATACCCATTTTGTCCCAAAAAGGGTTAAAACCAAGAAAACATTGCTTAGAAGCACTACACAGCTTTGTTAGTGTTTCTGGGGTTAAAATGTGTCTTAATCCAACGCAACTAACTAATTATAAGAGTTTGAGATAGATTTGGAGAGTTTAAAAGCCACTTATACCCATTTTGTCCCAAAAAGGCTAAAACCAAGAAAACATTGCTTAGTAGCACTAAACAGCTTTGTTAGTGTTTCTGGGGTTAAAATGTTTCTTAATCCAATGCAACTAACTAATTATAAGAGTTTGAGATAGATGTGGATAGTTTAAAAGCCACTTATACCCATTTTGTCCCAAAATAGGCTAAAACCATGAAAACATTGCTTAGAAGCTGTAAATAATTATGTTAGTGTTTCTGGGGTTAAAATGTGTCTTAATCCAATGCGGCTGACTAGTTATAAGAGTTTGAGATGGATGTGGAGAGTTTAAAAGCCATTTATACCCATTTTGTACCAAAACAGGCTAAAACCAAGAAAACATTGCTTAGAAGCACTAAACAGCTTTGTTAGTGTTTCTGGGGTTAAAATGTGTCTTAATCCAATGCAACTAACTAATTATAAGAGTTTGAGATAGATGTGGAGAGTTGAAAAGCCACTTATACCCATTTTGGCCCAAAACAGGCTAAAACCAAGAAAACATTGCTTAGAAGCTCTAAACAGCTTTCTTAGTGTTTTCTGGGGTTAAAATGTGTCTTAATCCAAAGCAACTGACTAAATATATGAGTTTAAGATTGATGTGGAGATTTTAAAAGGCACTTATACCCATTTTGTCCCAAAACAGGTTAAAACCAAGAAAACATTGCTTAGAAGCACTAAACAGCTTTGTTAGTGTTTCTGGGGTTAAAATGTGTCTTAATCCAATGCAACTAACTAATTATAAGAGTTTGAGATAGATGTGGATAGTTTAAAAGCCACTTATACACATTTTGTCCCAAAAGAGGCTAAAACCAAGAAAACATTGCTTAGAAGCTGTAAACAGCTATGTTAATATTTATGGGGTTAAAATGTGTCTTAATCAAATGCAAATGACTAATTATAAGAGTTTGAGATTGATGTGGATAGTTTAAAAGCCACTTATACACATTTTATCCCAAAACAGGCTAAAACCAAGAAAACATTGCTTAGAAGCTGTAAACAGCTATGTTAGTGTTTCTGGGGTTAAAATGTGTCTTAATCCAATGCAAATAACTCATTATAAGAGTTTGAGATTGATGTGGAGAGTTTAAAAGCCACTTTTACCCATTTTGTCCCAAAACAGGCTAAAACCAAGAAAACATTGCTTAGAAGCTCTAAACAGCGTTGTTAGTGTTTCTGGGGTCAAAATGTGTCTTAATCCAAAGCAACTGACTAAATATATGAGTTTGAGATGGAAGTAGAGAGTTTAAAAGCCACTTATACCCATTTTGTCCCAAAGCAGGTTAAAACCAAGAAAACATTGCTTAGAAGCACTAAACAGCTTTGTTAGTGTTTCTGGGGTTAAAATTTGTCTTAATCCAACACAACTAACTAATTATAAGAGTTTGAGATAGATTTGGAGAGTTTAAAAGCCACTTATACCCATTTTGTCCCAAAAAGGCTAAAACCAAGAAAACATTGCTTAGTAGCACTAAACAGCTTTGTTAGTGTTTCTGGGGTTAAAATGTTTCTTAATCCAATGCAACTAACTAATTATAAGAGTTTGAGATAGATGTGGATAGTTTAAAAGCCACTTATACCCATTTTGTCCCAAAATAGGCTAAAACCATGAAAACATTGCTTAGAAGCTGTAAATAATTATGTTAGTGTTTCTGGGGTTAAAATGTGTCTTAATCCAATGCAGCTGACTAGTTATAAGAGTTTGAGATGGATGTGGAGAGTTTAAAAGCCACTTATACCCATTTTGTACCAAAACAATCTAAAACCAAGAAAACATTGCTTAGAAGAACTAAACAGCTTTGTTAGTGTTTCTGGGGTTAAAATGTATCTTAATCCAATGCAACTAACTAATAATAAGAGTTTGAGATAGATGTGGAGAGTTTAAAAGCCACGTATACACATTTTGTCCCAAAAGAGGCTAAAACCAAGAAAACATTGCTTAGAAGCACGAAACAGCTTTGTTAGTGTTTATGGGGTTAAAATGTGTCTTAATCCAATGCAACTACCTAATTATAAGAGTTTGAGATAGATGTGGATAGTTTAAAAGCCACTTATACACATTTTGTCCCAAAAGAGGCTAAAACCAAGAAAACATTGCTTAGAAGCTGTAACATCTATGTTAATATTTATGGGGTTAAAATGTGTCTTAATCAAATGCAAATGACTAATTATAAGAGTTTGATATTGATGTGGATAGTTTAAAAGCCACTTATACACATTTTGTCCCAAAACAGGCTAAACCAAGAAAACATTGCTTAGAAGCTGTAAACAGCTATGTTAGTGTTTCTGGGGTTAAAATGTGTCTTAATCCAATGCAAATGACTCATTATAAGAGTTTGAGATTGATGTGGAGAGTTTAAAAGCCACTTTTACCCATTTTGTCCCAAAACAGGCTAAAACCAAGAAAACATTGCCTAGAAGCACTAAACAGCTTTGTTAGTGTTTATGGGGTTAAAATGTGTGTTAATCCAAAGCAACTGACTAATTATATGAGTTTGAGATGGATGTGGAGAGTTTAAAAGCCACTTATACCCATTTTGTCCCAAAACAGGCTAAAACCAAGAAAACATCGCTTAGAAGCACTAAACAGCTTTGTTAGTGTTTATGGGGTTAAAATGTGTGTTAATCCAAAGCAACTGACTAATTATATGATTTGAGATGGATGTGGAGAGTTTAAAAGCCACTTATACCCATTTTGTCCCAAAGCAGGTTAAAACCAAGAAAACATTGCTTAGAAGCACTAAACAGCTTTGTTAGTGTTTCTGGGGTTAAAATGTATCTTAATCCAATGCAACTAACTAATTATAAGAGTTTGAGATAGATGTGGAGAGTTTAAAAGCCACTTATACCCATTTTGTCCCAAAACAGGCTAAAACCAAGAAAACATTGCTTAGAAGCTCTAAACAGCTTTGTTAGTGTTTCTGGGGTTAAAATGTGTCTTAATCCAAAGCAACTGACTAAATATATGAGTTTGAGATGGATGTAGAGAGTTTAAAAGCCACTTATACCCATTTTGTCCCAAAAAGGGTTAAAACCAAGAAAACATTGCTTAGAAGCACTACAGAGCTTTGTTAGTGTTTCTGGGGTTAAAATGTGTCTTAATCCAACGCAACTAACTAATTATAAGAGTTTGAGATAGATTTGGAGAGTTTAAAAGCCACTTATACCCATTTTGTCCCAAAAAGGCTAAAACCAAGAAAACATTGCTTAGTAGCACTAAACAGCTTTGTTAGTGTTTCTGGGGTTAAAATGTTTCTTAATCCAATGCAACTAACTAATTATAAGAGTTTGAGATAGATGTGGATAGTTTAAAAGCCACTTATACCCATTTTGTCCCAAAATAGGCTAAAACCATGAAAACATTGCTTAGAAGCTGTAAATAATTATGTTAGTGTTTCTGGGGTTAAAATGTGTCTTAATCCAATGCGGCTGACTAGTTATAAGAGTTTGAGATGGATGTGGAGAGTTTAAAAGCCATTTATACCCATTTTGTACCAAAACAGGCTAAAACCAAGAAAACATTGCTTAGAAGCACTAAACAGCTTTGTTAGTGTTTCTGGGGTTAAAATGTGTCTTAATCCAATGCAACTAACTAATTATAAGAGTTTGAGATAGATGTGGAGAGTTGAAAAGCCACTTATACCCATTTTGGCCCAAAACAGGCTAAAACCAAGAAAACATTGCTTAGAAGCTCTAAACAGCTTTCTTAGTGTTTTCTGGGGTTAAAATGTGTCTTAATCCAAAGCAACTGACTAAATATATGAGTTTAAGATTGATGTGGAGATTTTAAAAGGCACTTATACCCATTTTGTCCCAAAACAGGTTAAAACCAAGAAAACATTGCTTAGAAGCACTAAACAGCTTTGTTAGTGTTTCTGGGGTTAAAATGTGTCTTAATCCAATGCAACTAACTAATTATAAGAGTTTGAGATAGATGTGGATAGTTTAAAAGCCACTTATACACATTTTGTCCCAAAAGAGGCTAAAACCAAGAAAACATTGCTTAGAAGCTGTAAACAGCTATGTTAATATTTATGGGGTTAAAATGTGTCTTAATCAAATGCAAATGACTAATTATAAGAGTTTGAGATTGATGTGGATAGTTTAAAAGCCACTTATACACATTTTATCCCAAAACAGGCTAAAACCAAGAAAACATTGCTTAGAAGCTGTAAACAGCTATGTTAGTGTTTCTGGGGTTAAAATGTGTCTTAATCCAATGCAAATAACTCATTATAAGAGTTTGAGATTGATGTGGAGAGTTTAAAAGCCACTTTTACCCATTTTGTCCCAAAACAGGCTAAAACCAAGAAAACATTGCCTAGAAGCACTAAACAGCTTTGTTAGTGTTTATGGGGTTAAAATGTGTGTTAATCCAAAGCAACTGACTAATTGTATGAGTTTGAGATGGATGTGGAGAGTTTAAAAGCCACTTATACCCATTTTGTCCCAAAGCATGTTAAAACCAAGAAAACATTGCTTAGAAGCACTAAACAGCTTTGTTAGTGTTTCTGGGGTTAAAATGTATCTTAATCCAATGCAACTAACTAATTATAAGAGTTTGAGATAGATGTGGAGAGTTTAAAAGCCACTTATACCCATTTTGTCCCAAAACAGGCTAAAACCAAGAAAACATTGCTTAGAAGCTCTAAACAGCGTTGTTAGTGTTTCTGGGGTCAAAATGTGTCTTAATCCAAAGCAACTGACTAAATATATGAGTTTGAGATGGAAGTAGAGAGTTTAAAAGCCACTTATACCCATTTTGTCCCAAAGCAGGTTAAAACCAAGAAAACATTGCTTAGAAGCACTAAACAGCTTTGTTAGTGTTTCTGGGGTTAAAATTTGTCTTAATCCAACACAACTAACTAATTATAAGAGTTTGAGATAGATTTGGAGAGTTTAAAAGCCACTTATACCCATTTTGTCCCAAAAAGGCTAAAACCAAGAAAACATTGCTTAGTAGCACTAAACAGCTTTGTTAGTGTTTCTGGGGTTAAAATGTTTCTTAATCGAAATGCAACTAACTAATTATAAGAGTTTGAGATAGATGTGGAGTGTTTAAAAGCCACTTATACCCATTTTGTCCCAAAACAGGCTAAAACCAAGAAAACATTGCTTAGAAGCTCTAAACAGCGTTGTTAGTGTTTCTGGGGTCAAAATGTGTCTTAATCCAAAGCAACTGACTAAATATATGAGTTTGAGATGGAAGTAGAGAGTTTAAAAGCCACTTATACCCATTTTGTCCCAAAGCAGGTTAAAACCAAGAAAACATTGCTTAGAAGCACTAAACAGCTTTGTTAGTGTTTCTGGGGTTAAAATTTGTCTTAATCCAACACACTTAACTAATTATAAGAGTTTGAGATAGATTTGGAGAGTTTAAAAGCCACTTATACCCATTTTGTCCCAAAAAGGCTAAAACCAAGAAAACATTGCTTAGTAGCACTAAACAGCTTTGTTAGTGTTTCTGGGGTTAAAATGTTTCTTAATCCAATGCAACTAACTAATTATAAGAGTTTGAGATAGATGTGGATAGTTTAAAAGCCACTTATACCCATTTTGTCCCAAAATAGGCTAAAACCATGAAAACATTGCTTAGAAGCTGTAAATAATTATGTTAGTGTTTCTGGGGTTAAAATGTGTCTTAATCCAATGCAGCTGACTAGTTATAAGAGTTTGAGATGGATGTGGAGAGTTTAAAAGCCACTTATACCCATTTTGTACCAAAACAATCTAAAACCAAGAAAACATTGCTTAGAAGAACTAAACAGCTTTGTTAGTGTTTCTGGGGTTAAAATGTATCTTAATCCAATGCAACTAACTAATAATAAGAGTTTGAGATAGATGTGGAGAGTTTAAAAGCCACTTATACACATTTTGTCCCAAAAGAGGCTAAAACCAAGAAAACATTGCTTAGAAGCACGAAACAGCTTTGTTAGTGTTTATGGGGTTAAAATGTGTCTTAATCCAATGCAACTACCTAATTATAAGAGTTTGAGATAGATGTGGATAGTTTAAAAGCCACTTATACACATTTTGTCCCAAAAGAGGCTAAAACCAAGAAAACATTGCTTAGAAGCTGTTGTTGGGATTTATGAGACAAAGCTCACAAGAGAGGGTAGACAAACACTTGGTGAATGAATCCCCCTTTACCCACAACAAACTAACTCATTCTCAAGGGGGAGGAGAGAACATCAACTTGTGATGAACTCCCCATAAACAAGCTAGATAGAACCCAAATACTAGAGAGTAAGCGGATCCTACCTAGGAGAAGCACTAGTTTGAGACTATCCCCTTCTAGTATCACAACACTTAGAGTTTGTGTACTTAGGAGAAGGAGGATTAGAATCAGTAATCTAGGCTAAGTAAAGCAGTAAATAAAGAAGAGTTTAGGTGGGTTTGAGAAGAGAATTAGGCTGCCATAAGGGCAGCCCCTAACCGCTAATCACCTAAACAATCTACATTGTGAATATGAACAAGAACACAAGTAGAGAGGGGAAATCGGATTCTCTTCTATTAGATAATATTGTGATATATTACATATGAGAGATTATACATTAATATAGGAGAAGAGGGTCATATGACCGTTAGACACAAAGAGAGAAGAAGAAGGTGATAGGGACGTTCTCAATTCAACTTGGTGAAAGCGACTTCCTTCCTTCACCAAACGCTCACGTGAATCTTCTCCCTTCCTTCCTTTTCCTTGTGGGTTTTCCTTTCTTCTTCTTTATGGGCCTCTCTCCCTTGTAAGGCCTCGTTTTCCTTTCTCCCAAGCCTCTCAAACTCGGCCTCTCTATCTACTGGACCGAGCGCAGGCCTAAGGGCCGAGACCGTACGGACGGGCCTTCTCTTCATCGTACGGACGGGCCTTCTCTTCATCGTACGGACGGGCCTGTACGGACGGGCCTTCTCTTCAATGTGTTCACGGCCTAACTGGCCGCTCACCGGACATGGGTCCGTTCACGGACACGGTACATGGTACCGGACACGGTACATGGTCGCTCACGGACACGGGCATGGCCTTACCGGCCTTTACATGGCCTTTCCGGCCTTTCTTCTCTTCTTCCAAGGCTCGGCCTTACCGGCCTCTCCTCTCTCCTCCTTGGTACATTCTAATACTCCCCCGCACGCTTGATCGGTGGGACACCATGGGGACCAAAGATCAAGGGTGGACTAGTGTCATCTACCTCATTAAAAAAACCTCAACAAAGAAAACCTCTTGGGATAAAACTTTGTTAAGGGAAAAAGAGTATAGACTCCACTATCCATGATGTCCCTTGACCTTGGTTTGCAAAGAACTAGCTCCCTTCTCTTCATGATTTGAACCGCTCCTACTCCTTAGCCCACCTTGCCGTTAGCACATTCCTTATGATCTCCATCCTTGCGCCTTTAGAATTTCTTTGAGGCTCTCATAGTCTCCTTTACCCCTTAAACAAGTGATAAAGAAGAAAAGAATAAGTGTTTGCTATGAGGAATATCAAAGAAAATTTCTAAAAGTGTGACAATTTAAGAGAACATATTAAAGACTAAAGACTAGTAATGAAGCTAAGGTAATGAATTTATGAATTAAAATAGAGAAGAGTTTAGAGCACAGCCTTTATGGTGTTTTGATGGATAGGAGGGAGAGAGTTGATCACTGTTGCGGTTTGGAATTCCTCCTTGAGACCGCTCCTCTAACCATGGTTTTAAACCCGGTCAGTTTTATTTGTCAGACTGATACATGCCCACTGAATCGGACATAACTTTCGAACGGCTGCTCGGATTGGTATGATTCCACTTCCACTGGCAAGATGACTCTGTGGTCTCGAACTTTAATGAAGAACGCGGAAGCCGAATCGCAGTGGAAGGGTTTCGTCCGAGTCGATCTTTGAGACGCTTCGGCTGAGCTTTAAGTAAAGACTTTTGCTTGTGGCCGAGCAGAATCTGTGAGGTACGGTCTGAAGTCACTTGATCTCCCCCGTAACCTTTACTTGATGATGGGCTGAAACCTCATCACCTCAGTTGAAGCCTTGTGCATCACCGTTCTTGTGCACATCCAATCAACGGTTGAAACCTTGTGCATCACCTTTCCTAAAGACCATTGTGCACATCCGATCAACAACTTGGCACTAACACACATGCTCTTGGACTGATTCATCACCTTCCACCAGCTTAACAAAGACTTGGTGGCCCTTGGTTCTAACTCCAGGCATTGTGCTGCGCTCTTACATGGCTATCTTGTAGCCTTCAACCTCGCCACTTCTTCTCCTTGAGATAGTGAGCGAGCTCCACACAATCTTCAATGCTGAAACTGAAACCAAAAATCAATGGAACAGATTCTAAACAAGAGATTGTTAGAGATTAGAGAATAGAGAATATAGAATATTACTGAAAATAAAATAGAATTTAGAGAATAAGTAACCAAGTATAAGTAACCAAGAGAATAAAGTATAAGAGAGTATAAGAGAGAATATGGGCGAATAGAAAGTGAGAGTATAAGGGAGAGTATTGGCGGTAGTATAAGATGAATGGAGAGTAGAATAGAGAATCTGCTCAAGAGTTCTTATGGACAGAGTTTAACTCTGTTTTCTTGAGTTGAAAGAAGCTTTGACAGCCAAGAACATCCAAGAAGACAATCTCTTTTGGTGCTTTAATGGCTGAAACACAATGGACCTTATGGAAAATTAGTTTCTCCAAAGGTTTAACAACAAAACTCCTTGTAGAATCACTTAAACAAGTGTTCTTCAAGAGATTAAGGCTTTAGATCCACGAAGATAACATATAGAAGATGTTTTTCGTGGTCCCAAGCAAAGAAGAAACAACAAAAGCCTTTGGAACAACCTATTGTCCAACGGTTAAAAGAATGCATCTTTGAACAGCTTTAGTCTAGTTGACCAAGCGGACATGAGATGCGAAAATTAAGATCTCTCTCTTCTTCAAGCTTGAATCTGGACACACCATAGGGCCAGAAACAAAGCTTTCTCAACATTGAGAAGAAGAAGTATCGATTTAGTAATTAAGCCTTTAAAGGAAATTTAACAAAAGCAAAATTAAACCTTTAGAGGAAAATTAACTAAATCCTAAGAGAGCTCAATCCTAAGAATTTCGTGGCTCATACAAGCACACAAGAACCGTGAATCCTCACCATGAACAACACAATTTGCTCAATGGTTCATCACTTCCCACACATCCCAAAATAAACAAAGCTATTACCAAATCGGTAAAGCTTAAGGATGGGGCTTGTAAAATCGATTTCTTTCCACACACTTGGTCTACAAATTCTAACAAGACAAGAGACCAAGCTTACTCAACAATGAGCTGCTAGAGAATCGATTTAATCAACAAAAGCAAAATTAAAGCTTTAAAGAAACTAAGCTAAGCGATTTAACACCTAAGCAAAGTCTAAAACTTTAACTAAGCTAACTCCTAAGACAACGACTTTGAGAATGAGTTTAAATCACCAAGAACAGAACCTGGCTCTGATACCATGTTGGGATTTATGAGACAAAGCTCACAAGAGAGGGTAGACAAACACTTGGTGAATGAATCCCCCTTTACCCACAACAAACTAACTCATTCTCAAGGGGGAGGAGAGAACATCAACTTGTGATGAACTCCCCATAAACAAGCTAGATAGAACCCAAATACTAGAGAGTAAGCGGATCCTACCTAGGAGAAGCACTAGTTTGAGACTATCCCCTTCTAGTATCACAACACTTAGAGTTTGTGTACTTAGGAGAAGGAGGATTAGAATCAGTAATCTAGGCTAAGTAAAGCAGTAAATAAAGAAGAGTTTAGGTGGGTTTGAGAAGAGAATTAGGCTGCCATAAGGGCAGCCCCTAACCGCTAATCACCTAAACAATCTACATTGTGAATATGAACAAGAACACAAGTAGAGAGGGGAAATCGGATTCTCTTCTATTAGATAATATTGTGATATATTACATATGAGAGATTATACATTAATATAGGAGAAGAGGGTCATATGACCGTTAGACACAAAGAGAGAAGAAGAAGGTGATAGGGACGTTCTCAATTCAACTTGGTGAAAGCGACTTCCTTCCTTCACCAAACGCTCACGTGAATCTTCTCCCTTCCTTCCTTTTCCTTGTGGGTTTTCCTTTCTTCTTCTTTATGGGCCTCTCTCCCTTGTAAGGCCTCGTTTTCCTTTCTCCCAAGCCTCTCAAACTCGGCCTCTCTATCTACTGGACCGAGCGCAGGCCTAAGGGCCGAGACCGTACGGACGGGCCTTCTCTTCATCGTACGGACGGGCCTTCTCTTCATCGTACGGACGGGCCTGTACGGACGGGCCTTCTCTTCAATGTGTTCACGGCCTAACTGGCCGCTCACCGGACATGGGTCCGTTCACGGACACGGTACATGGTACCGGACACGGTACATGGTCGCTCACGGACACGGGCATGGCCTTACCGGCCTTTACATGGCCTTTCCGGCCTTTCTTCTCTTCTTCCAAGGCTCGGCCTTACCGGCCTCTCCTCTCTCCTCCTTGGTACATTCTAATAGCTGTAACATCTATGTTAATATTTATGGGGTTAAAATGTGTCTTAATCAAATGCAAATGACTAATTATAAGAGTTTGATATTGATGTGGATAGTTTAAAAGCCACTTATACACATTTTGTCCCAAAACAGGCTAAACCAAGAAAACATTGCTTAGAAGCTGTAAACAGCTATGTTAGTGTTTCTGGGGTTAAAATGTGTCTTAATCCAATGCAAATGACTCATTATAAGAGTTTGAGATTGATGTGGAGAGTTTAAAAGCCACTTTTACCCATTTTGTCCCAAAACAGGCTAAAACCAAGAAAACATTGCCTAGAAGCACTAAACAGCTTTGTTAGTGTTTATGGGGTTAAAATGTGTGTTAATCCAAAGCAACTGACTAATTATATGAGTTTGAGATGGATGTGGAGAGTTTAAAAGCCACTTATACCCATTTTGTCCCAAAACAGGCTAAAACCAAGAAAACATCGCTTAGAAGCACTAAACAGCTTTGTTAGTGTTTATGGGGTTAAAATGTGTGTTAATCCAAAGCAACTGACTAATTATATGATTTGAGATGGATGTGGAGAGTTTAAAAGCCACTTATACCCATTTTGTCCCAAAGCAGGTTAAAACCAAGAAAACATTGCTTAGAAGCACTAAACAGCTTTGTTAGTGTTTCTGGGGTTAAAATGTATCTTAATCCAATGCAACTAACTAATTATAAGAGTTTGAGATAGATGTGGAGAGTTTAAAAGCCACTTATACCCATTTTGTCCCAAAACAGGCTAAAACCAAGAAAACATTGCTTAGAAGCTCTAAACAGCTTTGTTAGTGTTTCTGGGGTTAAAATGTGTCTTAATCCAAAGCAACTGACTAAATATATGAGTTTGAGATGGATGTAGAGAGTTTAAAAGCCACTTATACCCATTTTGTCCCAAAAAGGGTTAAAACCAAGAAAACATTGCTTAGAAGCACTACAGAGCTTTGTTAGTGTTTCTGGGGTTAAAATGTGTCTTAATCCAACGCAACTAACTAATTATAAGAGTTTGAGATAGATTTGGAGAGTTTAAAAGCCACTTATACCCATTTTGTCCCAAAAAGGCTAAAACCAAGAAAACATTGCTTAGTAGCACTAAACAGCTTTGTTAGTGTTTCTGGGGTTAAAATGTTTCTTAATCCAATGCAACTAACTAATTATAAGAGTTTGAGATAGATGTGGATAGTTTAAAAGCCACTTATACCCATTTTGTCCCAAAATAGGCTAAAACCATGAAAACATTGCTTAGAAGCTGTAAATAATTATGTTAGTGTTTCTGGGGTTAAAATGTGTCTTAATCCAATGCGGCTGACTAGTTATAAGAGTTTGAGATGGATGTGGAGAGTTTAAAAGCCATTTATACCCATTTTGTACCAAAACAGGCTAAAACCAAGAAAACATTGCTTAGAAGCACTAAACAGCTTTGTTAGTGTTTCTGGGGTTAAAATGTGTCTTAATCCAATGCAACTAACTAATTATAAGAGTTTGAGATAGATGTGGAGAGTTGAAAAGCCACTTATACCCATTTTGGCCCAAAACAGGCTAAAACCAAGAAAACATTGCTTAGAAGCTCTAAACAGCTTTCTTAGTGTTTTCTGGGGTTAAAATGTGTCTTAATCCAAAGCAACTGACTAAATATATGAGTTTAAGATTGATGTGGAGATTTTAAAAGGCACTTATACCCATTTTGTCCCAAAACAGGTTAAAACCAAGAAAACATTGCTTAGAAGCACTAAACAGCTTTGTTAGTGTTTCTGGGGTTAAAATGTGTCTTAATCCAATGCAACTAACTAATTATAAGAGTTTGAGATAGATGTGGATAGTTTAAAAGCCACTTATACACATTTTGTCCCAAAAGAGGCTAAAACCAAGAAAACATTGCTTAGAAGCTGTAAACAGCTATGTTAATATTTATGGGGTTAAAATGTGTCTTAATCAAATGCAAATGACTAATTATAAGAGTTTGAGATTGATGTGGATAGTTTAAAAGCCACTTATACACATTTTATCCCAAAACAGGCTAAAACCAAGAAAACATTGCTTAGAAGCTGTAAACAGCTATGTTAGTGTTTCTGGGGTTAAAATGTGTCTTAATCCAATGCAAATAACTCATTATAAGAGTTTGAGATTGATGTGGAGAGTTTAAAAGCCACTTTTACCCATTTTGTCCCAAAACAGGCTAAAACCAAGAAAACATTGCCTAGAAGCACTAAACAGCTTTGTTAGTGTTTATGGGGTTAAAATGTGTGTTAATCCAAAGCAACTGACTAATTGTATGAGTTTGAGATGGATGTGGAGAGTTTAAAAGCCACTTATACCCATTTTGTCCCAAAGCATGTTAAAACCAAGAAAACATTGCTTAGAAGCACTAAACAGCTTTGTTAGTGTTTCTGGGGTTAAAATGTATCTTAATCCAATGCAACTAACTAATTATAAGAGTTTGAGATAGATGTGGAGAGTTTAAAAGCCACTTATACCCATTTTGTCCCAAAACAGGCTAAAACCAAGAAAATATTGCTTAGAAGCTCTAAACAGCGTTGTAAGTGTTTCTGGGGTCAAAATGTGTCTTAATCCAAAGCAACTGACTAAATATATGAGTTTGAGATGGAAGTAGAGAGTTTAAAAGCCACTTATACCCATTTTATCCCAAAACAGGCAAAAACCAAGAAAACATTGCTTAGAAGCACTAAACAGCTTTGTTAGTGTTTCTGGGGTTAAAATTTGTCTTAATCCAACACAACTAACTAATTATAAGAGTTTGAGATAGATTTGGAGAGTTTAAAAGCCACTTATACCCATTTTGTCCCAAAAAGGCTAAAACCAAGAAAACATTGCTTAGTAGCACTAAACAGCTTTGTTAGTGTTTCTGGGGTTAAAATGTTTCTTAATCCAATGCAACTAACTAATTATAAGAGTTTGAGATAGATGTGGATAGTTTAAAAGCCACTTATACCCATTTTGTCCCAAAATAGGCTAAAACCATGAAAACATTGCTTAGAAGCTGTAAATAATTATGTTAGTGTTTCTGGGGTTAAAATGTGTCTTAATCCAATGCAAATGACTCATTATAAGAGTTTGAGATTGATGTTGAGAGTTTAAAAGCCACTTTTACCCATTTTGTCCCAAAACAGGCTAAAACCAAGAAAACATTGCTTAGAAGCACTAAACAGCTTTGTTAGTGTTTATGGGGTTAAAATGTGTGTTAATCCAAAGCAACTGCCTAATTATATGAGTTTGAGATGGATGTGGAGAATTTAAAAGCCACTTATACCCATTTTGTCCCAAAGCAGGTTAAAAGCAAAAAAACATTGCTTAGAAGCTGTAAACAGCTTTGTTAGTGTTTCTGGGGTTAAAATGTATCTTAATCCAATGCAACTAACTAATTATAAGAGTTTGAGATAGATGTGGAGAGTTTAAAAGCCACTTATACCCATTTTGTCCCAAAACAGGCTAAAACCAAGAAAACATTGCTTAGAAGCTCTAAACAGCTTTGTTAGTGTTTCTGGGGTTAAAATGTGTCTTAATCAAAATGCAACTAACTAATTATAAGAGTTTGAGATAGATGTGGAGTGTTTAAAAGCCACTTATACCCATTTTGTCCCAAAACAGGCTAAAACCAAGAAAACATTGCTTAGAAGCTCTAAACAGCGTTGTTAGTGTTTCTGGGGTCAAAATGTGTCTTAATCCAAAGCAACTGACTAAATATATGAGTTTGAGATGGAAGTAGAGAGTTTAAAAGCCACTTATACCCATTTTGTCCCAAAGCAGGTTAAAACCAAGAAAACATTGCTTAGAAGCACTAAACAGCTTTGTTAGTGTTTCTGGGGTTAAAATTTGTCTTAATCCAACACAACTAACTAATTATAAGAGTTTGAGATAGATTTGGAGAGTTTAAAAGCCACTTATACCCATTTTGTCCCAAAAAGGCTAAAACCAAGAAAACATTGCTTAGTAGCACTAAACAGCTTTGTTAGTGTTTCTGGGGTTAAAATGTTTCTTAATCCAATGCAACTAACTAATTATAAGAGTTTGAGATAGATGTGGATAGTTTAAAAGCCACTTATACCCATTTTGTCCCAAAATAGGCTAAAACCATGAAAACATTGCTTAGAAGCTGTAAATAATTATGTTAGTGTTTCTGGGGTTAAAATGTGTCTTAATCCAATGCAGCTGACTAGTTATAAGAGTTTGAGATGGATGTGGAGAGTTTAAAAGCCACTTATACCCATTTTGTACCAAAACAATCTAAAACCAAGAAAACATTGCTTAGAAGAACTAAACAGCTTTGTTAGTGTTTCTGGGGTTAAAATGTATCTTAATCCAATGCAACTAACTAATAATAAGAGTTTGAGATAGATGTGGAGAGTTTAAAAGCCACTTATACACATTTTGTCCCAAAAGAGGCTAAAACCAAGAAAACATTGCTTCGAAGCTGTAAACAGCTATGTTAATATTTATGGGGTTAAAATGTGTCTTAATCAAATGCAAATGACTAATTATAAGAGTTTGAGATTGATGTGGATAGTTTAAAAGCCACTTATACACATTTTATCCCAAAACAGGCTAAAACCAAGAAAACATTGCTTAGAAGCTGTAAACAGCTATGTTAGTGTTTCTGGGGTTAAAATGTGTCTTAATCCAATGCAAATAACTCATTATAAGAGTTTGAGATTGATGTGGAGAGTTTAAAAGCCACTTTTACCCATTTTGTCCCAAAACAGGCTAAAACCAAGAAAACATTGCCTAGAAGCACTAAACAGCTTTGTTAGTGTTTATGGGGTTAAAATGTGTGTTAATCCAAAGCAACTGACTAATTGTATGAGTTTGAGATGGATGTGGAGAGTTTAAAAGCCACTTATACCCATTTTGTCCCAAAGCAGGTTAAAACCAAGAAAACATTGCTTAGAAGCACTAAACAGCTTTGTTAGTGTTTCTGGGGTTAAAATGTATCTTAATCCAATGCAACTAACTAATTATAAGAGTTTGAGATAGATGTGGAGAGTTTAAAAGCCACTTATACCCATTTTGTCCCAAAACAGGCTAAAACCAAGAAAATATTGCTTAGAAGCTCTAAACAGCGTTGTAAGTGTTTCTGGGGTCAAAATGTGTCTTAATCCAAAGCAACTGACTAAATATATGAGTTTGAGATGGAAGTAGAGAGTTTAAAAGCCACTTATACCCATTTTGTCCCAAAGCAGGTTAAAACCAAGAAAATGTAAGTTTGAGAGTAGAGTAATCAAGAGATTATGGAAGAGAGTATGAAAGAGAGTGAAATCGTGTAAAGAGTGAGGAGAGTGAACGATTGAGAGAGAGAGTGTTGGAGAAAGAGAATAAACTCTTTTCTTGCTTCTATTAGTATGATACTTACAAACTATTTAAAGACATATACAAATAGGATATTCTCTTAGGATCCTATGCACACTAATATGAGGAGAAAGCGACATCTCCTTATTCTAACATGTGATCTCCTCTTCTCTCTTGCAACTTGCTCCAACGGCTACAAAGGAAGGATCGAGATGAATGGCGACCGTTGGAGGATCTCTTTGGTGGATTGGGCTCATGAAGACTTCTATTTGAGGATGGCCCGTTGGTTGGTCGTACGGACGTCCGTACGGTCGTACGGACAAGTGTGTGTGCCGGTTCATACTCCCCCTCAAGCTTGACTTGGGGAACTAGTCAAGCTTGACAACATAGGCACCCACCTCATTAAAAACCTTAGTATAGAAAAACCTCTTGGGAAAACTATACTTAAGGGAAAAAGAGTGTAGGCGCCAAAACAAAGCAAGTCATGGCCGAGTGAGGTTTAGGAGGCCAAGCTTAGGATGGATGTATTCACACGCTTGGGGGCTCGCAGCTTTAGTCAGGACGTCTGCAAGTTGTTCTTTGCTTTCGGTATGGCAAGGTAAGACAACTCCAAGCTTGATTTGTTCTCGGACCTTATGGCAATCCACTTCAATGTGCTTGGTCCGCTCATGGAACACTGAATTGGTTGCTATATGAATGGCTGCTTCGTTATCACAGTGCATGGTGATCGGCTTTGTTGATTCTATTCCAAGATCCTTGAGTAACATCTTCAGCCACATTAGCTCCGTCGTTAGCTTCCTCATAGCTCTATACTCGGATTCGGCACTTGAGAGTGAGACGACCTTTTGCTTCTTGCTCTTCCATGTGACCAGGTTCCCTCCAAGGAACGTGCAATAGCCTGTGGTTGAGCGTCGGTCCCCACGATCTCCGGCATAGTCAGCGTCGCAGTAGCCTACCAACTCGGTGCTCTTGTTGCGTCCCATCCATATGCCTTGGCCGGGTGAGCCCTTGATGTACTTGAGGATCCGTGTCAGCATGTTCCAATGGTGCACGGTGGGGTTCTTCATATGCTGGCTTACCTGGTTCACGGCAAAGCAAATGTCAGGCCGTGTGATAGTTAAATAAATGAGCTTACCGACTAGCCGCCGGTAGAGGCTAACGTCCTCGAATGGAGCGGTGTCAAGCTCCCCCTGTCCTCCATCCTTGTAATTCTCTTCTAGGGGTGTTGTTACTGCCTTAGCTCCTAGTTTTCCTGTTTCACTCAATAAGTCTAGTGCATACTTTCTTTGAGATAACAATAACCCTTCATTTGATCTATAAACTTCTATCCCAAGAAAGTATTTCAACTCTCCAAGATCTTTAATATCAAAAACTGATTTCAAGAATGTTTTAGAGTCTTGAATACCTACCGAGTCACTTCCAGTGATGATGATATCATCAACATACACTAGAATGACTACTATACCTTTGGCGCTTGGTAAGGTGAACAAGGTGTGGTCAGCTTCGGATTTGCGAAAGCCTTTGTCAAGAAGTGTGGTGCTAAGCTTGTGATACCAAGCCCTTGGTGACTGCTTCAAGCCATAGATAGCTTTGTTGAGTTTCAAGACCTTTCCCGGACCAATAGTATCCTCCAAACCCGGTGGTGGTCGCATATACACTTCATCCTCCAGTTCTCCTTGCAAGAAGGCGTTCTTCACGTCCATTTGCCAAAGTTCCCAGTCGAGGTTGGTGGCGAGAGAGAGTACAACTCGAACCGTGTGAAGCTTAGCCACCGGAGCAAACGTATCAAGATAGTCCTCCCCATACGTTTGCGTGAAACCTCGTGCGACTAGGCGGGCTTTGTGGCGTTCAATCTCCCCATTGCTCTTATATTTGATTGTGAAGATATACCGAGAGGTGACAGCCTTCTTGCCCTTGGGTAAGTCAGCCTCGTCCCATGTATGATTTTGCACCATGGCCGTATTCTCGGCATCCACTGCATCTCTCCATACTTTGTGCTGCTTAGCCTCATCATAGGTCTTGGTGATCCAATCCTCATCAATATGGCCAAGAAACACTTGATGCTCTATCGGAAAATGAGCCAAGGTGCACACGGCCTGAATCGGATGAGCAACGGCCATGTTGTTGTAGTACACACGGGTGTTCTTCCAATGACTAGGAGGATACTTGATACGTTGGCTGCGCCGAAGAGGAACCATAGCCCCAGCTTCGGAGTTGGCTCGTCCTGGAGTAATGATCTCCTCAAGCTGTTCAGCCGTCCCCTCGGTTGTTTCGGCCGTGTTGTCCGCGAGTGACTCGGGTGCTTCCTCATGCTGCTCAGTATGGTCATCGGCATGTGTAGCAGGCTCAGGCTCAGTAGATGGCTCAGGTTGTTCTGGTGATGCTGGTCTGGCTGACTCAGTAGTGATCCGATCGTTTTCAAGACCTAGTCGCTCAAGGATTACTCGGAGGTTGCGCGTCCGATCAGATGGTGAATCAGAGAGGTTACGGAGCTCATCCCAATTCTTCTCATCGTAAAAACCTTGTGTCTCCATGAACTTGACATCACGAGATACTAGAACCCTCCTTGTTGTAGGGTCATAGCACTTATACCCCTTTTGTGTGGTAGAGTAGCCAAGAAACATAGCCTTTGTACTCTTTGCATCAAGCTTGTCTCTTAGCTCACCTGGTCGCAACACATAGCACACACAACCAAACACTCGTAAGTGATCAAATGTAGGTTTGTCATTCGTTAATACCTCAAATGGAGACACATCCTTTAGGATCTTTGTTGGTGTGCGGTTAATAAGATAACAAGCGGCTAGCACAGCATCTCCCCAAAACCTCTTTGGAACCCTTGTGTGAAACATCATAGACCTTGCTACTTCCATGAGATGCCTATTCTTTCTCTCAGCCACTCCATTTTGTTGTGGTGTGTAAGGACAGCTAGTTTGATGAAGAATTCCATGTTTGGCTAGATATTGTTTAAAGGCATGGCTTGTGTACTCTCCACCATTATCTGATCTCAAAATTTTAATCTTGGCATGAAAGTGGTTAGTGACATAATTTTGAAAATTAGTAAAGGCCTCAAGGACTCTATCCTTAGAGGGAAGCAAAGTTATCCAAGTATATTTTGATTTTTCATCAATAAAAGTCACAAAATACTTTTGATTATCTCTAGATAAGCAAGGAGATGTCCAAACATCAGAATGAATTAAATCAAAACATTTTTCATAAATAGTAATAGATTTAGGGAAAACAGCCTTGCAATGTTTACCAAGAATACAAGCCTCACACTCATCATTTTGAAAAGAAACATTAGGAAATATTAAGGATAAAGCTCTTGTGTGAGGATGTCCTAGCCTAGCATGTAAAATAGAATCACTAGGTTTCATAATAACCGAATTAAAACAAGATGCATTAGAAGATAAGTTCAAGTCCTCAAGCACATAGAGGTCATCCTTGGATCCTCCTTGACCAAGAACCTTACTTGTCTCAATATCCTGAAAATGAACATTGTTAGGACCAAATATAGCATAACAATTTAAATCAGTAGTGGCTCTCTTAACTGATAGCAAGTTAGAAGTAAAGTTTGGCATATAAAATGCCTTAGTCTCCTTATCAAATAGTTTCAAGTTTCCTATGCCTTTAACTGGTACTTTCTCACCATTTGCTATTATTACATTACCATTAGCAGGTTTAATATCACTAATTAGCCTAGAATCACTAATCATGTGATGGGATGCACCAGAATCAACTATGAGGGGTTTAATTTTGTTTGAGGCAAGAAACGCCTTACCGGTGGCCTCTTTGATGGCTTTGATGAGCGCATCAAGGTCGGACCGTCTTACCAGCTCGGACGATGCTGCAGCAAGAGCAGTTCCACTGGTCACTTGTTGAGGCTGCTCAGAGATTGACTCCCCCATGGCTACTGCTTGATGAGCTCTCGGTGGTCCTCCGCGGTTTGGTCGTCCACCTCGGATGGTACCCGGCGGTGGTGCTAGATGAGGGTGTAGAATCCAGCAGCGGCTCTTGAAGTGACCAAGCTTCTTACAATGCTCACAAAATGGCGGGTTGTTCTTGTCCTCCGGCTTGTAGTAGCCCTTGTTTGCTGATGCCATCTCAGCTTTGTTAGCGGTCACAAGTTCTCCCTTGCCGCCAAACAATCCCATGGAGCCATGCTCCTTTTGAATTTGGTTACAGACATCATCAAGGCTAGGGAGCTTGTCCGACCGTAGAATATGCTTGATAAGGTCATTGTAGGAGGGGTTCAAGGTCAAGAGAAGGCCGAACACCTTATCTTGTTCACGCCTCTCATTCAGAATGGCCGGATCTATAGTCGCCGGCCGGAGCATCTCTAGTTCAGCCCAAAGGGACCTAAACTTCCCAAAGTGCTTGGTGAACTCCATGTCTTCTTGGTTGAGGTTGTTGATGGCCCTCTTAATCTCAAAAATTCGGTTTACATTTGTAACATTCCCAAAAACATTCTTGAGAGTGTCCCACAAGTCTTTTGCTGTCTCGCAATAAGAGTAAGCTTCAAGTATAGGTGCATCTAGGGAGTTTTGAATGATAGCTAGGACTCCCTGATCTTCTTGAAACCACTTGTTCTTCTCATCGACAAGATCCTTGCCGTCTTTGGTGGTCTCGCCACTAGGAGCTTCGCTTGTCTCAACATGGGACCAAAGTCCTCGGCCGCATAGGGCTGTCTTTGTGGTTCTAGCCCACAGTAAGTAATTCTCTCCCTTGAGAGTAACTGGAACAATGAGAGTTTTGGTAGTTTCCATGGAAAAGGATGAAGAGACCGTTGGTTAAAGCTATTGTCCAACGGTTAAAGAAAGAAGATTCAAGAACAAGAAATTTCAAGAACAAGAAAGAGAATGCGGAAGGGAGTGGTGGAGATTTGAGGCAAGAACAGAATCAAATCTGCTCTGATACCAGGTAAGTTTGAGAGTAGAGTAATCAAGAGATTATGGAAGAGAGTATGAAAGAGAGTGAAATCGTGTAAAGAGTGAGGAGAGTGAACGATTGAGAGAGAGAGTGTTGGAGAAAGAGAATAAACTCTTTTCTTGCTTCTATTAGTATGATACTTACAAACTATTTAAAGACATATACAAATAGGATATTCTCTTAGGATCCTATGCACACTAATATGAGGAGAAAGCGACATCTCCTTATTCTAACATGTGATCTCCTCTTCTCTCTTGCAACTTGCTCCAACGGCTACAAAGGAAGGATCGAGATGAATGGCGACCGTTGGAGGATCTCTTTGGTGGATTGGGCTCATGAAGACTTCTATTTGAGGATGGCCCGTTGGTTGGTCGTACGGACGTCCGTACGGTCGTACGGACAAGTGTGTGTGCCGGTTCATAGAAAACATTGCTTAGAAGCACTAAACAGCTTTGTTAGTGTTTCTGGGGTTAAAATTTGTCTTAATCCAACACAACTAACTAATTATAAGAGTTTGAGATAGATTTGGAGAGTTTAAAAGCCACTTATACCCATTTTGTCCCAAAAAGGCTAAAACCAAGAAAACATTGCTTAGTAGCACTAAACAGCTTTGTTAGTGTTTCTGGGGTTAAAATGTTTCTTAATCCAATGCAACTAACTAATTATAAGAGTTTGAGATAGATGTGGATAGTTTAAAAGCCACTTATACCCATTTTGTCCCAAAACAGGCTAAACCCAAGAAAACATTGCTTAGAAGCTGTAAACAGCTATGTTAGTGTTTCTGGGGTTAAAATGTGTCTTAATCCAATGCAACTGACTAATTATAAGAGTTTGAGATAGATGTGGAGAGTTTAAAAGCCACTTTTACCCATTTTGTCCCAAAGCAGGTTAAAACCAAGAAAACATTGCTTAGAAGCACTAAACAGCTTTGTTAGTGTTTCTGGGGTTAAAATGTATCTTAATCCAATGCAACTAACTAATTATAAGAGTTTGAGATAGATGTGGAGAGTTTAAAAGCCACTTATACCCATTTTGTCCCAAAACAGGCTAAAACCAAGAAAATATTGCTTAGAAGCTCTAAACAGCGTTGTAAGTGTTTCTGGGGTCAAAATGTGTCTTAATCCAAAGCAACTGACTAAATATATGAGTTTGAGATGGAAGTAGAGAGTTTAAAAGCCACTTATACCCATTTTGTCCCAAAAAGTGTTAAAACCAAGAAAACATTGCTTAGAAGCACTAAACAGCTTTGTTAGTGTTTCTGGGGTTAAAATTTGTCTTAATCCAACACAACTAACTAATTATAAGAGTTTGAGATAGATTTGGAGAGTTTAAAAGCCACTTATACCCATTTTGTCCCAAAAAGGCTAAAACCAAGAAAACATTGCTTAGTAGCACTAAACAGCTTTGTTAGTGTTTCAGGGGTTAAAATGTTTCTTAATCCAATGCAACTAACTAATTATAAGAGTTTGAGATAGATGTGGATAGTTTAAAAGCCACTTATACCCATTTTGTCCCAAAATAGGCTAAAACCATGAAAACATTGCTTAGAAGCTGTAAATAATTATGTTATTGTTTCTGGGGTTAAAATGTGTCTTAATCCAATGCAAATGACTCATTATAAGAGTTTGAGATTGATGTGGAGAGTTTAAAAGCCACTTTTACCCATTTTGTCCCAAAACAGGCTAAAACCAAGAAAACATTGCTTAGAAGCACTAAACAGCTTTGTTAGTGTTTATGGGGTTAAAATGTGTGTTAATCCAAAGCAACTGCCTAATTATATGAGTTTGAGATGGATGTGGAGAATTTAAAAGCCACTTATACCCATTTTGTCCCAAAGCAGGTTAAAAGCAAGAAAACATTGCTTAGAAGCTGTAAACAGCTTTGTTAGTGTTTCTGGGGTTAAAATGTATCTTAATCCAATGCAACTAACTAATTATAAGAGTTTGAGATAGATGTGGAGAGTTTAAAAGCCACTTATACCCATTTTGTCCCAAAACAGGCTAAAACCAAGAAAACATTGCTTAGAAGCTCTAAACAGCTTTGTTAGTGTTTCTGGGGTTAAAATGTGTCTTAATCGAAATGCAACTAACTAATTATAAGAGTTTGAGATAGATGTGGAGAGTTTAAAAGCCACTTATACCCATTTTGTCCCAAAACAGGCTAAAACCAAGAAAACATTGCTTAGAAGCTCTAAACAGCGTTGTTAGTGTTTCTGGGGTCAAAATGTGTCTTAATCCAAAGCAACTGACTAAATATATGAGTTTGAGATGGAAGTAGAGAGTTTAAAAGCCACTTATACCCATTTTGTCCCAAAGCAGGTTAGAACCAAGAAAACATTGCTTAGAAGCACTAAACAGCTTTGTTAGTGTTTCTGGGGTTAAAATTTGTCTTAATCCAACACAACTAACTAATTATAAGAGTTTGAGATAGATTTGGAGAGTTTAAAAGCCACTTATACTCATTTTGTCCCAAAAAGGCTAAAACCAAGAAAACATTGCTTAGTAGCACTAAACAGCTTTGTTAGTGTTTCTGGGGTTAAAATGTTTCTTAATCCAATGCAACTAACTAATTATAAGAGTTTGAGATAGATGTGGATAGTTTAAAAGCCACTTATACCCATTTTGTCCCAAAATAGGCTAAAACCATGAAAACATTGCTTAGAAGCTGTAAATAATTATGTTAGTGTTTCTGGGGTTAAAATGTGTCTTAATCCAATGCAGCTGACTAGTTATAAGAGTTTGAGATGGATGTGGAGAGTTTAAAAGCCATTTATACCCATTTTGTACCAAAACAGGCTAAAACCAAGAAAACATTGCTTAGAAGCACTAAACAGCTTTGTTAGTGTTTATGGGGTTAAAATGTGTGTTAATCCAAAGCAACTGCCTAATTATATGAGTTTGAGATGGATGTGGAGAATTTAAAAGCCACTTATACCCATTTTGTCCCAAAAAGGCTAAAACCAAGAAAACATTGCTTAGTAGCACTAAACAGCTTTGTTAGTGTTTCTGGGGTTAAAATGTTTCTTAATCCAATGCAACTAACTAATTATAAGAGTTTGAGATAGATGTGGATAGTTTAAAAGCCACTTATACCCATTTTGTCCCAAAATAGGCTAAAACCATGAAAACATTGCTTAGAAGCTGTAAATAATTATGTTATTGTTTCTGGGGTTAAAATGTGTCTTAATCCAATGCAAATGACTCATTATAAGAGTTTGAGATTGATGTGGAGAGTTTAAAAGCCACTTTTACCCATTTTGTCCCAAAACAGGCTAAAACCAAGAAAACATTGCTTAGAAGCACTAAACAGCTTTGTTAGTGTTTATGGGGTTAAAATGTGTGTTAATCCAAAGCAACTGCCTAATTATATGAGTTTGAGATGGATGTGGAGAATTTAAAAGCCACTTATACCCATTTTGTCCCAAAGCAGGTTAAAAGCAAGAAAACATTGCTTAGAAGCTGTAAACAGCTTTGTTAGTGTTTCTGGGGTTAAAATGTATCTTAATCCAATGCAACTAACTAATTATAAGAGTTTGAGATAGATGTGGAGAGTTTAAAAGCCACTTATACCCATTTTGTCCCAAAACAGGCTAAAACCAAGAAAATATTGCTTAGAAGCTCTAAACAGCGTTGTAAGTGTTTCTGGGGTCAAAATGTGTCTTAATCCAAAGCAACTGACTAAATATATGAGTTTGAGATGGAAGTAGAGAGTTTAAAAGCCACTTATACCCATTTTGTCCCAAAGCAGGTTAAAACCAAGAAAACATTGCTTAGAAGCACTAAACAGCTTTGTTAGTGTTTCTGGGGTTAAAATTTGTCTTAATCCAACACAACTAACTAATTATAAGAGTTTGAGATAGATTTGGAGAGTTTAAAAGCCACTTATACCCATTTTGTCCCAAAAAGGCTAAAACCAAGAAAACATTGCTTAGTAGCACTAAACAGCTTTGTTAGTGTTTCTGGGGTTAAAATGTTTCTTAATCCAATGCAACTAACTAATTATAAGAGTTTGAGATAGATGTGGATAGTTTAAAAGCCACTTATACCCATTTTGTCCCAAAATAGGCTAAAACCATGAAAACATTGCTTAGAAGCTGTAAATAATTATGTTAGTGTTTTTGGGGTTAAAATGTGTCTTAATCCAATGCAGCTGACTAGTTATAAGAGTTTCAGATGGATGTGGAGAGTTTAAAAGCCATTTATACCCATTTTGTACCAAAACAGGCTAAAACCAAGAAAACATTGCTTAGAAGCACTAAACAGCTTTGTTAGTGTTTCTGGGGTTAAAATGTGTCTTAATCCAATGCAACTAACTAATTATAAGAGTTTGAGATAGATGTGGAGAGTTGAAAAGCCACTTATACCCATTTTGGCCCAAAACAGGCTAAAACCAAGAAAACATTGCTTAGAAGCTCTAAACAGCTTTCTTAGTGTTTTCTGGGGTTAAAATGTGTCTTAATCCAAAGCAACTGACTAAATATATGAGTTTAAGATGGATGTGGAGATTTTAAAAGCCACTTATACCCATTTTGTCCCAAAATAGGTTAAAACCAAGAAAACATTGCTTAGAAGCACTAAACAGCTTTGTTAGTGTTTCTGGGGTTAAAATGTGTCTTAATCCAATGCAACTAACTAATTATAAGAGTTTGAGATAGATGTGGATAGTTTAAAAGCCACTTATACACATTTTGTCCCAAAAGAGGCTAAAACCAAGAAAACATTGCTTAGAAGCTGTAAACAGCTATGTTAATATTTATGGGGTTAAAATGTGTCTTAATCAAATGCAAATGACTAATTATAAGAGTTTGAGATTGATGTGGATAGTTTAAAAGCCACTTATACACATTTTATCCCAAAACAGGCTAAAACCAAGAAAACATTGCTTAGAAGCTGTAAACAACTATGTTAGTGTTTCTGGGGTTAAAATGTGTCTTAATCCAATGCAAATAACTCATTATAAGAGTTTGAGATTGATGTGGAGAGTTTAAAAGCCACTTTTACCCATTTTGTCCCAAAACAGGCTAATATGAACCGGCACACACACTTGTCCGTACGACCGTACGGACGTCCGTACGACCAACCAACGGGCCATCCTCAAATAGAAGTCTTCATGAGCCCAATCCACCAAAGAGATCCTCCAACGGTCGCCATTCATCTCGATCCTTCCTTTGTAGCCGTTGGAGCAAGTTGTAAGAGAGAAGAGGAGATCACATGTTAGAATAAGGAGATGTCGCTTTCTCCTCATATTAGTGTGCATAGGATCCTAAGAGAATATCCTATTTGTATATGTCTTTAAATAGTTTGTAAGTATCATACTAATAGAAGTAAGAAAAGAGTTTATTCTCTTTCTCCAACACTCTCTCTCTCAATCGTTCACTCTCCTCACTCTTTACACGATTTCACTCTCTTCCATAATCTCTTGATTACTCTACTCTCAAACTTACATGGTATCAGAGCAGATTTGATTCTGTTCTTGCCTCAAATCTCCATCACTCCCTTCCGCATTCTCTTTCTTGTTCTTGAAATTTCTTGTTCTTGAATCTTCTTTCTTTAACCGTTGGACAATAGCTTTAACCAACGGTCTCTTCATCTTTTTCCATGGAAACTACCAAAACTCTCATTGTTCCAGTTACTCTCAAGGGAGAGAATTACTTACTGTGGGCTAGAACCACAAAGACAGCCCTATGCGGCCGAGGACTTTGGTCCCATGTTGAGACGAGCGAAGCTCCTAGTGGCGAGACCACCAAAGACGGCAAGGATCTTGTCGATGAGAAGAACAAGTGGTTTCAAGAAGATCAGGGAGTCCTAGCTATCATTCAAAACTCCCTAGATGCACCTATACTTGAAGCTTACTCTTATTGCGAGACAGCAAAAGACTTGTGGGACACTCTCAAGAATGTTTTTGGGAATGTTACAAATGTAAACCGAATTTTTGAGATTAAGAGGGCCATCAACAACCTCAACCAAGAAGACATGGAGTTCACCAAGCACTTTGGGAAGTTTAGGTCCCTTTGGGCTGAACTAGAGATGCTCCGGCCGGCGACTATAGATCCGGCCATTCTGAATGAGAGGCGTGAACAAGATAAGGTGTTCGGCCTTCTCTTGACCTTGAACCCCTCCTACAATGACCTTATCAAGCATATTCTACGGTCGGACAAGCTCCCTAGCCTTGATGATGTCTGTAACCAAATTCAAAAGGAGCATGGCTCCATGGGATTGTTTGGCGGCAAGGGAGAACTTGTGACCGCTAACAAAGCTGAGACGGCATCAGCAAACAAGGGCTACTACAAGCCGGAGGACAAGAACAACCCGCCATTTTGTGAGCATTGTAAGAAGCTTGGTCACTTCAAGAGCCGCTGCTGGATTCTACACCCTCATCTAGCACCACCGCCGGGTACCATCCGAGGTGGACGACCAAACCGCGGAGGACCACCGAGAGCTCATCAAGCAGTAGCCATGGGGGAGTCATCAATCTCTGAGCAACCTCAACAAGTGACCAGTGGAACTGCTCTTGCTGCAGCATCGTCCGAGCTGGTAAGGCGGTCCGACCTTGATGCGCTCATCAAAGCCATCAAAGAGGCCACCGGTAAGGCGTTTCTTGCCTCAAACAAAATTAAACCCCTCATAGTTGATTCTGGTGCATCCCATCACATGATTAGTGATTCTAGGCTAATTAGTGATATTAAACCTGCTAATGGTAATGTGATAATAGCAAATGGTGAGAAAGTACCAGTTAAAGGCATTGGAAACTTGAAACTATTTGATAAGGAGACTAAGGCATTTTATATGCCAAACTTTACTTCTAACTTGCTATCAGTTAAGAGAGCCACTACTGATTTAAATTGTTATGCTATATTTGGTCCTAACAATGTTCATTTTCAGGATATTGAGACAAGTAAGGTTCTTGGTCAAGGAGGATCCAAGGATGACCTCTATGTGCTTGAGGACTTGAACTTATCTTCTAATGCATCTTGTTTTAATTCGGTTATTATGAAACCTAGTGATTCTATTTTACATGCTAGGCTAGGACACCCTCACACAAGAGCTTTATCTTTAATATTTCCTAATGTTTCTTTTCAAAATGATGAGTGTGAGGCTTGTATTCTTGGTAAACATTGCAAGGCTGTTTTTCCTAAATCTATTACTATTTATGAAAAATGTTTTGATTTAATTCATTCTGATGTTTGGACATCTCCTTGCTTATCTAGAGATAATCAAAAGTATTTTGTGACTTTTATTGATGAAAAATCAAAATATACTTGGATAACTTTACTTCCCTCTAAGGATAGAGTCCTTGAGGCCTTTACTAATTTTCAAAATTATGTCACTAACCACTTTCATGCCAAGATTAAAATTTTGAGATCAGATAATGGTGGAGAGTACACAAGCCATGCCTTTAAGCAATATCTAGCCAAACATGGAATTCTTCATCAAACTAGCTGTCCTTACACACCACAACAAAATGGAGTGGCTGAGAGAAAGAATAGGCATCTCATGGAAGTAGCAAGGTCTATGATGTTTCACACAAGGGTTCCAAAGAGGTTTTGGGGAGATGCTGTGCTAGCCGCTTGTTATCTTATTAACCGCACACCAACAAAGATCCTAAAGGATGTGTCTCCATTTGAGGTATTAACGAATGACAAACCTACATTTGATCACTTACGAGTGTTTGGTTGTGTGTGCTATGTGTTGCGACCAGGTGAGCTAAGAGACAAGCTTGATGCAAAGAGTACAAAGGCTATGTTTCTTGGCTACTCTACCACACAAAAGGGGTATAAGTGCTATGAACCTACAACAAGGAGGGTTCTAGTATCTCGTGATGTCAAGTTCATGGAGACACAAGGTTTTTACGATGAGAAGAATTGGGATGAGCTCCGTAACCTCTCTGATTCACCATCTGATCGGACGCGCAACCTCCGAGTAATCCTTGAGCGACTAGGTCTTGAAAACGATCGGATCACTACCGAGTCAGCCAGACCAGCATCACCAGAGCAACCTGAGCCATTTACTGAGCCTGAGCCTGCTACACATGCCGATGACCATACTGAGCAGCATGAGGAAGCACCCGAGTCACTCGCGGACAACACGGCCGAAACAACCGAGGAGACGGCTGAACAGCTTGAGGAGATCATTACTCCAGGACGAGCCAACTCCGAAGCTGGGGCTATAGTTCCTCTTCGGCGCAGCCAACGTATTAGGTATCCTCCTAGTCATTGGAAGAACACCCGTGTGTACTACAACAACATGGCCGTTGCTCATCCGATTCAGGCCGTGTGCACCTTGGCTCATTTTCCGATAGAGCATCAAGTGTTTCTTGGCCATATTGATGAGGATTGGATCCCCAAGACCTATGATGAGGCTAAGCAGCACAAAGTATGGAGAGATGCAGTGGATGCCGAGAATACGGCCATGGTGCAAAATCATACATGGGACGAGGCTGACTTACCCAAGGGCAAGAAGGCTGTCACCTCTCGGTATATCTTCACAATCAAATATAAGAGCAATGGGGAGATTGAACGCCACAAAGCCCGCCTAGTCGCACGAGGGTTCACGCAAACGTATGGGGAGGACTATCTTGATACGTTTGCTCCGGTGGCTAAGCTTCACACGGTTCGAGTTGTACTCTCTCTCGCCACCAACCTCGACTGGGAACTTTGGCAAATGGACGTGAAGAACGCCTTCTTGCAAGGAGAACTGGAGGATGAAGTGTATATGCGACCACCACCGGGTTTGGAGGATACTATTGGTCCGGGAAAGGTCTTGAAACTCAACAAAGCTATCTATGGCTTGAAGCAGTCACCAAGGGCTTGGTATCACAAGCTTAGCACCACACTCCTTGACAAAGGCTTTCGCAAATCCGAAGCTGACCACACCTTGTTCACCTTACCAAGCGCCAAAGGTATAGTAGTCATTCTAGTGTATGTTGATGATATCATCATCACTGGAAGTGACTCGGTAGGTATTCAAGACTCTAAAACATTCTTGAAATCAGTTTTTGATATTAAAGATCTTGGAGAGTTGAAATACTTTCTTGGGATAGAAGTTTATAGATCAAATGAAGGGTTATTGTTGTCTCAAAGAAAGTATGCACTAGACTTATTGAGTGAAACAGGAAAACTAGGAGCTAAGGCAGTAACAACGCCCCTAGAAGAGAATTACAAGGATGGAGGACAGGGGGAGCTTGACACCGCTCCATTCGAGGACGTTAGCCTCTACCGGCGGCTAGTCGGTAAGCTCATTTATTTGACTATCACACGGCCTGACATTTGCTTTGCCGTGAACCAGGTAAGCCAGCATATGAAGAACCCCACCGTGCACCATTGGAACATGCTGACACGGATCCTCAAGTACATCAAGGGCTCACCCGGCCAAGGCATATGGATGGGACGCAACAAGAGCACTGAGTTGGTAGGCTACTGCGACGCTGACTATGCCGGAGATCGTGGGGACCGACGCTCAACCACAGGCTATTGCACGTTCCTTGGAGGGAACCTGGTCACATGGAAGAGCAAGAAGCAAAAGGTCGTCTCACTCTCAAGTGCCGAATCCGAGTATAGAGCTATGAGGAAGCTAACGACGGAGCTAATGTGGCTGAAGATGTTACTCAAGGATCTTGGAATAGAATCAACAAAGCCGATCACCATGCACTGTGATAACGAAGCAGCCATTCATATAGCAACCAATTCAGTGTTCCATGAGCGGACCAAGCACATTGAAGTGGATTGCCATAAGGTCCGAGAACAAATCAAGCTTGGAGTTGTCTTACCTTGCCATACCGAAAGCAAAGAACAACTTGCAGACGTCCTGACTAAAGCTGCGAGCCCCCAAGTGTGTGAATACATCCATCCTAAGCTTGGCCTCCTAAACCTCACTCGGCCATGACTTGCTTTGTTTTGGCGCCTACACTCTTTTTCCCTTAAGTATAGTTTTCCCAAGAGGTTTTTCTATACTAAGGTTTTTAATGAGGTGGGTGCCTATGTTGTCAAGCTTGACTAGTTCCCCAAGTCAAGCTTGAGGGGGAGTATGAACCGGCACACACACTTGTCCGTACGACCGTACGGACGTCCGTACGACCAACCAACGGGCCATCCTCAAATAGAAGTCTTCATGAGCCCAATCCACCAAAGAGATCCTCCAACGGTCGCCATTCATCTCGATCCTTCCTTTGTAGCCGTTGGAGCAAGTTGTAAGAGAGAAGAGGAGATCACATGTTAGAATAAGGAGATGTCGCTTTCTCCTCATATTAGTGTGCATAGGATCCTAAGAGAATATCCTATTTGTATATGTCTTTAAATAGTTTGTAAGTATCATACTAATAGAAGTAAGAAAAGAGTTTATTCTCTTTCTCCAACACTCTCTCTCTCAATCGTTCACTCTCCTCACTCTTTACACGATTTCACTCTCTTCCATAATCTCTTGATTACTCTACTCTCAAACTTACAGCTAAAACCAAGAAAACATTGCCTAGAAGCACTAAACAGCTTTGTTAGTGTTTATGGGGTTAAAATGTGTGTTAATCCAAAGCAACTGACTAATTGTATGAGTTTGAGATGGATGTGGAGAGTTTAAAAGCCACTTATACCCATTTTGTCCCAAAGCAGGTTAAAACCAAGAAAACATTGCTTAGAAGCACTAAACAGCTTTGTTAGTGTTTCTGGGGTTAAAATGTATCTTAATCCAATGCAACTAACTAATTATAAGAGTTTGAGATAGATGTGGAGAGTTTAAAAGCCACTTATACCCATTTTGTCCCAAAACAGGCTAAAACCAAGAAAATATTGCTTAGAAGCTCTAAACAGCGTTGTAAGTGTTTCTGGGGTCAAAATGTGTCTTAATCCAAAGCAACTGACTAAATATATGAGTTTGAGATGGAAGTAGAGAGTTTAAAAGCCACTTATACCCATTTTGTCCCAAAACATGGTAAAACCAAGAAAACATTGCTTAGTAGCTGTAAACAGCTATGTTAGTGTTTATGGGGTTAAAATCTGTCTTAATCCAATGCAACTAACTAATTATAAGTGTTAGAGATAAATGTGGATAGTTTAAAAGCCACTTATACCCATTTTGTCCCAAAACAGGCTAAAACCAAGAAAACATTGCTTAGAAGCTGTAAACAGCTATGTTAGTGTTTCTGGGGTTAAAATGTGTCTTAATCCAATGCAACTGACTAATTATAAGAGTTTGAGATAGATGTGGAGAGTTTAAAAGCCACTTTTACCCATTTTGTCCCAAAGCAGGTTAAAACCAAGAAAACATTGCTTAGAAGCACTAAACAGCTTTGTTAGTGTTTCTGGGGTTAAAATGTATCTTAATCCAATGCAACTAACTAATTATAAGAGTTTGAGATAGATGTGGAGAGTTTAAAAGCCACTTATACCCATTTTGTCCCAAAACAGGCTAAAACCAAGAAAATATTGCTTAGAAGCTCTAAACAGCGTTGTAAGTGTTTCTGGGGTCAAAATGTGTCTTAATCCAAAGCAACTGACTAAATATATGAGTTTGAGATGGAAGTAGAGAGTTTAAAAGCCACTTATACCCATTTTGTCCCAAAAAGTGTTAAAACCAAGAAAACATTGCTTAGAAGCACTAAACAGCTTTGTTAGTGTTTCTGGGGTTAAAATTTGTCTTAATCCAACACAACTAACTAATTATAAGAGTTTGAGATAGATTTGGAGAGTAAAGCCACTTATACCCATTTTGTCCCAAAAAGGCTAAAACCAAGAAAACATTGCTTAGTAGCACTAAACAGCTTTGTTAGTGTTTCTGGGGTTAAAATGTTTCTTAATCCAATGCAACTAACTAATTATAAGAGTTTGAGATAGATGTGGATAGTTTAAAAGCCACTTATACCCATTTTGTCCCAAAATAGGCTAAAACCATGAAAACATTGCTTAGAAGATGTAAATAATTATGTTAGTGTTTCTGGGGTTAAAATGTGTCTTAATCCAATGCAAATGACTCATTATAAGAGTTTGAGATTGATGTGGAGAGTTTAAAAGCCACTTTTACCCATTTTGTCCCAAAACAGGCTAAAACCAAGAAAACATTGCTTAGAAGCACTAAACAGCTTTGTTAGTGTTTATGGGGTTAAAATGTGTGTTAATCCAAAGCAACTGCCTAATTATATGAGTTTGAGATGGATGTGGAGAATTTAAAAGCCACTTATACCCATTTTGTCCCAAAGCAGGTTAAAACCAAGAAAACATTGCTTAGTATGAACCGGCACACACACTTGTCCGTACGACCGTACGGACGTCCGTACGACCAACCAACGGGCCATCCTCAAATAGAAGTCTTCATGAGCCCAATCCACCAAAGAGATCCTCCAACGGTCGCCATTCATCTCGATCCTTCCTTTGTAGCCGTTGGAGCAAGTTGCAAGAGAGAAGAGGAGATCACATGTTAGAATAAGGAGATGTCGCTTTCTCCTCATATTAGTGTGCATAGGATCCTAAGAGAATATCCTATTTGTATATGTCTTTAAATAGTTTGTAAGTATCATACTAATAGAAGCAAGAAAAGAGTTTATTCTCTTTCTCCAACACTCTCTCTCTCAATCGTTCACTCTCCTCACTCTTTACACGATTTCACTCTCTTTCATACTCTCTTCCATAATCTCTTGATTACTCTACTCTCAAACTTACATGGTAGCAGAGCAGATTTGATTCTGTTCTTGCCTCAAATCTCCACCACTCCCTTCCGCATTCTCTTTCTTGTTCTTGAAATTTCTTGTTCTTGAATCTTCTTTCTTTAACCGTTGGACAATAGCTTTAACCAACGGTCTCTTCATCCTTTTCCATGGAAACTACCAAAACTCTCATTGTTCCAGTTACTCTCAAGGGAGAGAATTACTTACTGTGGGCTAGAACCACAAAGACAGCCCTATGCGGCCGAGGACTTTGGTCCCATGTTGAGACAAGCGAAGCTCCTAGTGGCGAGACCACCAAAGACGGCAAGGATCTTGTCGATGAGAAGAACAAGTGGTTTCAAGAAGATCAGGGAGTCCTAGCTATCATTCAAAACTCCCTAGATGCACCTATACTTGAAGCTTACTCTTATTGCGAGACAGCAAAAGACTTGTGGGACACTCTCAAGAATGTTTTTGGGAATGTTACAAATGTAAACCGAATTTTTGAGATTAAGAGGGCCATCAACAACCTCAACCAAGAAGACATGGAGTTCACCAAGCACTTTGGGAAGTTTAGGTCCCTTTGGGCTGAACTAGAGATGCTCCGGCCGGCGACTATAGATCCGGCCATTCTGAATGAGAGGCGTGAACAAGATAAGGTGTTCGGCCTTCTCTTGACCTTGAACCCCTCCTACAATGACCTTATCAAGCATATTCTACGGTCGGACAAGCTCCCTAGCCTTGATGATGTCTGTAACCAAATTCAAAAGGAGCATGGCTCCATGGGATTGTTTGGCGGCAAGGGAGAACTTGTGACCGCTAACAAAGCTGAGATGGCATCAGCAAACAAGGGCTACTACAAGCCGGAGGACAAGAACAACCCGCCATTTTGTGAGCATTGTAAGAAGCTTGGTCACTTCAAGAGCCGCTGCTGGATTCTACACCCTCATCTAGCACCACCGCCGGGTACCATCCGAGGTGGACGACCAAACCGCGGAGGACCACCGAGAGCTCATCAAGCAGTAGCCATGGGGGAGTCAATCTCTGAGCAGCCTCAACAAGTGACCAGTGGAACTGCTCTTGCTGCAGCATCGTCCGAGCTGGTAAGACGGTCCGACCTTGATGCGCTCATCAAAGCCATCAAAGAGGCCACCGGTAAGGCGTTTCTTGCCTCAAACAAAATTAAACCCCTCATAGTTGATTCTGGTGCATCCCATCACATGATTAGTGATTCTAGGCTAATTAGTGATATTAAACCTGCTAATGGTAATGTAATAATAGCAAATGGTGAGAAAGTACCAGTTAAAGGCATAGGAAACTTGAAACTATTTGATAAGGAGACTAAGGCATTTTATATGCCAAACTTTACTTCTAACTTGCTATCAGTTAAGAGAGCCACTACTGATTTAAATTGTTATGCTATATTTGGTCCTAACAATGTTCATTTTCAGGATATTGAGACAAGTAAGGTTCTTGGTCAAGGAGGATCCAAGGATGACCTCTATGTGCTTGAGGACTTGAACTTATCTTCTAATGCATCTTGTTTTAATTCGGTTATTATGAAACCTAGTGATTCTATTTTACATGCTAGGCTAGGACATCCTCACACAAGAGCTTTATCCTTAATATTTCCTAATGTTTCTTTTCAAAATGATGAGTGTGAGGCTTGTATTCTTGGTAAACATTGCAAGGCTGTTTTCCCTAAATCTATTACTATTTATGAAAAATGTTTTGATTTAATTCATTCTGATGTTTGGACATCTCCTTGCTTATCTAGAGATAATCAAAAGTATTTTGTGACTTTTATTGATGAAAAATCAAAATATACTTGGATAACTTTGCTTCCCTCTAAGGATAGAGTCCTTGAGGCCTTTACTAATTTTCAAAATTATGTCACTAACCACTTTCATGCCAAGATTAAAATTTTGAGATCAGATAATGGTGGAGAGTACACAAGCCATGCCTTTAAACAATATCTAGCCAAACATGGAATTCTTCATCAAACTAGCTGTCCTTACACACCACAACAAAATGGAGTGGCTGAGAGAAAGAATAGGCATCTCATGGAAGTAGCAAGGTCTATGATGTTTCACACAAGGGTTCCAAAGAGGTTTTGGGGAGATGCTGTGCTAGCCGCTTGTTATCTTATTAACCGCACACCAACAAAGATCCTAAAGGATGTGTCTCCATTTGAGGTATTAACGAATGACAAACCTACATTTGATCACTTACGAGTGTTTGGTTGTGTGTGCTATGTGTTGCGACCAGGTGAGCTAAGAGACAAGCTTGATGCAAAGAGTACAAAGGCTATGTTTCTTGGCTACTCTACCACACAAAAGGGGTATAAGTGCTATGACCCTACAACAAGGAGGGTTCTAGTATCTCGTGATGTCAAGTTCATGGAGACACAAGGTTTTTACGATGAGAAGAATTGGGATGAGCTCCGTAACCTCTCTGATTCACCATCTGATCGGACGCGCAACCTCCGAGTAATCCTTGAGCGACTAGGTCTTGAAAACGATCGGATCACTACTGAGTCAGCCAGACCAGCATCACCAGAACAACCTGAGCCATCTACTGAGCCTGAGCCTGCTACACATGCCGATGACCATACTGAGCAGCATGAGGAAGCACCCGAGTCACTCGCGGACAACACGGCCGAAACAACCGAGGGGACGGCTGAACAGCTTGAGGAGATCATTACTCCAGGACGAGCCAACTCCGAAGCTGGGGCTATGGTTCCTCTTCGGCGCAGCCAACGTATCAAGTATCCTCCTAGTCATTGGAAGAACACCCGTGTGTACTACAACAACATGGCCGTTGCTCATCCGATTCAGGCCGTGTGCACCTTGGCTCATTTTCCGATAGAGCATCAAGTGTTTCTTGGCCATATTGATGAGGATTGGATCCCCAAGACCTATGATGAGGCTAAGCAGCACAAAGTATGGAGAGATGCAGTGGATGCCGAGAATACGGCCATGGTGCAAAATCATACATGGGACGAGGCTGACTTACCCAAGGGCAAGAAGGCTGTCACCTCTCGGTATATCTTCACAATCAAATATAAGAGCAATGGGGAGATTGAACGCCACAAAGCCCGCCTAGTCGCACGAGGTTTCACGCAAACGTATGGGGAGGACTATCTTGATACGTTTGCTCCGGTGGCTAAGCTTCACACGGTTCGAGTTGTACTCTCTCTCGCCACCAACCTCGACTGGGAACTTTGGCAAATGGACGTGAAGAACGCCTTCTTGCAAGGAGAACTGGAGGATGAAGTGTATATGCGACCACCACCGGGTTTGGAGGATACTATTGGTCCGGGAAAGGTCTTGAAACTCAACAAAGCTATCTATGGCTTGAAGCAGTCACCAAGGGCTTGGTATCACAAGCTTAGCACCACACTTCTTGACAAAGGCTTTCGCAAATCCGAAGCTGACCACACCTTGTTCACCTTACCAAGCGCCAAAGGTATAGTAGTCATTCTAGTGTATGTTGATGATATCATCATCACTGGAAGTGACTCGGTAGGTATTCAAGACTCTAAAACATTCTTGAAATCAGTTTTTGATATTAAAGATCTTGGAGAGTTGAAATACTTTCTTGGGATAGAAGTTTATAGATCAAATGAAGGGTTATTGTTATCTCAAAGAAAGTATGCACTAGACTTATTGAGTGAAACAGGAAAACTAGGAGCTAAGGCAGTAACAACACCCCTAGAAGAGAATTACAAGGATGGAGGACAGGGGGAGCTTGACACCGCTCCATTCGAGGACGTTAGCCTCTACCGGCGGCTAGTCGGTAAGCTCATTTATTTAACTATCACACGGCCTGACATTTGCTTTGCCGTGAACCAGGTAAGCCAGCATATGAAGAACCCCACCGTGCACCATTGGAACATGCTGACACGGATCCTCAAGTACATCAAGGGCTCACCCGGCCAAGGCATATGGATGGGACGCAACAAGAGCACCGAGTTGGTAGGCTACTGCGACGCTGACTATGCCGGAGATCGTGGGGACCGACGCTCAACCACAGGCTATTGCACGTTCCTTGGAGGGAACCTGGTCACATGGAAGAGCAAGAAGCAAAAGGTCGTCTCACTCTCAAGTGCCGAATCCGAGTATAGAGCTATGAGGAAGCTAACGACGGAGCTAATGTGGCTGAAGATGTTACTCAAGGATCTTGGAATAGAATCAACAAAGCCGATCACCATGCACTGTGATAACGAAGCAGCCATTCATATAGCAACCAATTCAGTGTTCCATGAGCGGACCAAGCACATTGAAGTGGATTGCCATAAGGTCCGAGAACAAATCAAGCTTGGAGTTGTCTTACCTTGCCATACCGAAAGCAAAGAACAACTTGCAGACGTCCTGACTAAAGCTGCGAGCCCCCAAGCGTGTGAATACATCCATCCTAAGCTTGGCCTCCTAAACCTCACTCGGCCATGACTTGCTTTGTTTTGGCGCCTACACTCTTTTTCCCTTAAGTATAGTTTTCCCAAGAGGTTTTTCTATACTAAGGTTTTTAATGAGGTGGGTGCCTATGTTGTCAAGCTTGACTAGTTCCCCAAGTCAAGCTTGAGGGGGAGTATGAACCGGCACACACACTTGTCCGTACGACCGTACGGACGTCCGTACGACCAACCAACGGGCCATCCTCAAATAGAAGTCTTCATGAGCCCAATCCACCAAAGAGATCCTCCAACGGTCGCCATTCATCTCGATCCTTCCTTTGTAGCCGTTGGAGCAAGTTGCAAGAGAGAAGAGGAGATCACATGTTAGAATAAGGAGATGTCGCTTTCTCCTCATATTAGTGTGCATAGGATCCTAAGAGAATATCCTATTTGTATATGTCTTTAAATAGTTTGTAAGTATCATACTAATAGAAGCAAGAAAAGAGTTTATTCTCTTTCTCCAACACTCTCTCTCTCAATCGTTCACTCTCCTCACTCTTTACACGATTTCACTCTCTTTCATACTCTCTTCCATAATCTCTTGATTACTCTACTCTCAAACTTACACTTAGAAGCTCTAAACAGCTTTGTTAGTGTTTCTGGGGTTAAAATGTGTCTTAATCGAAATGCAACTAACTAATTATAAGAGTTTGAGATAGATGTGGAGAGTTTAAAAGCCACTTATACCTATTTTGTCCCAAAACAGGCTAAAACCAAGAAAACATTGCTTAGAAGCTCTAAACAGCGTTGTTAGTGTTTCTGGGGTCAAAATGTGTCTTAATCCAAAGCAACTGACTAAATATATGAGTTTGAGATGGAAGTAGAGAGTTTAAAAGCCACTTATACCCATTTTGTCCCAAAGCAGGTTAAAACCAAGAAAACATTGCTTAGAAGCACTAAACAGCTTTGTTAGTGTTTCTGGGGTTAAAATTTGTCTTAATCCAACACAACTAACTAATTATAAGAGTTTGAAATAGATTTGGAGAGTTTAAAAGCCACTTATACCCATTTTGTCCCAAAAAGGCTAAAACCAAGAAAACATTGCTTAGTAGCACTAAACAGCTTTGTTAGTGTTTCTGGGGTTAAAATGTTTCTTAATCCAATGCAACTAACTAATTATAAGAGTTTGAGATAGATGTGGATAGTTTAAAAGCCACTTATACCCATTTTGTCCCAAAATAGGCTAAAACCATGAAAACATTGCTTAGAAGCTGTAAATAATTATGTTAGTGTTTCTGGGGTTAAAATGTTTCTTAATCCAATGCAGCTGACTAGTTATAAGAGTTTGAGATGGATGTGGAGAGTTTAAAAGCCATTTATACCCATTTTGTACCAAAACAGGCTAAAACCAAGAAAACATTGCTTAGAAGCACTAAACAGCTTTGTTAGTGTTTCTTGGGTTAAAATGTGTCTTAATCCAATGCAACTAACTAATTATAAGAGTTTGAGATAGATGTGGAGAGTTGAAAAGCCACTTATACCCATTTTGGCCCAAAACAGGCTAAAACCAAGAAAACATTGCTTAGAAGCTCTGAACAGCTTTCTTAGTGTTTTCTGGGGTTAAAATGTGTCTTAATCCAAAGCAACTGACTAAATATATGAGTTTAAGATGGATGTGGAGATTTTAAAAGCCACTTATACCCATTTTGTCCCAAAACAGGTTAAAACCAAGAAAACATTGCTTAGAAGCACTAAACAGCTTTGTTAGTGTTTCTGGGGTTAAAATGTGTCTTAATCCAATGCAACTAACTAATTATAAGAGTTTGAGATAGATGTGGATAGTTTAAAAGCCACTTATACACATTTTGTCCCAAAAGAGGCTAAAACCAAGAAAACATTGCTTAGAAGCTGTAAACAGCTATGTTAATATTTATGGGGTTACAATGTGTCTTAATCAAATGCAAATGACTAATTATAAGAGTTTGAGATTGATGTGGATAGTTTAAAAGCCACTTATACACATTTTATCCCAAAACAGGCTAAAACCAAGAAAACATTGCTTAGAAGCTGTAAACAGCTATGTTAGTGTTTCTGGGGTTAAAATGTGTCTTAATCCAATGCAAATAACTCATTATAAGAGTTTGAGATTGATGTGGAGAGTTTAAAAGCCACTTTTACCCATTTTGTCCCAAAACAGGCTAAAACCAAGAAAACATTGCTTAGAAGCACTAAACAGCTTTGTTAGTGTTTATGGGGTTAAAATGTGTGTTAATCCAAAGCAACTGACTAATTGTATGAGTTTGAGATGGATGTGGAGAGTTTAAAAGCCACTTATACCCATTTTGTCCCAAAGCAGGTTAAAACCAAGAAAACATTGCTTAGAAGCACTAAACAGCTTTGTTAGTGTTTCTGGGGTTAAAATGTATCTTAATCCAATGCAACTAACTAATTATAAGAGTTTGAGATAGATGTGGAGAGTTTAAAAGCCACTTATACCCATTTTGTCCCAAAACAGGCTAAAACCAAGAAAATATTGCTTAGAAGCTCTAAACAGCGTTGTAAGTGTTTCTGGGGTCAAAATGTGTCTTAATCCAAAGCAACTGACTAAATATATGAGTTTGAGATGGAAGTAGAGAGTTTAAAAGCCACTTATACCCATTTTGTCCCAAAACATGATAAAACCAAGAAAACATTGCTTAGTAGCTGTAAACAGCTATGTTAGTGTTTATGGGGTTAAAATCTGTCTTAATCCAATGCAACTAACTAATTATAAGTGTTAGAGATAAATGTGGATAGTTTAAAAGCCACTTATACCCATTTTGTCCCAAAACAGGCTAAAACCAAGAAAACATTGCTTAGAAGCTGTAAACAGCTATGTTAGTGTTTCTGGGGTTAAAATGTGTCTTAATCCAATGCAACTGACTAATTATAAGAGTTTGAGATAGATGTGGAGAGTTTAAAAGCCACTTTTACCCATTTTGTCCCAAAGCAGGTTAAAACCAAGAAAACATTGCTTAGAAGCACTAAACAGCTTTGTTAGTGTTTCTGGGGTTAAAATGTATCTTAATCCAATGCAACTAACTAATTATAAGAGTTTGAGATAGATGTGGAGAGTTTAAAAGCCACTTATACCCATTTTGTCCCAAAACAGGCTAAAACCAAGAAAATATTGCTTAGAAGCTCTAAACAGCGTTGTAAGTGTTTCTGGGGTCAAAATGTGTCTTAATCCAAAGCAACTGACTAAATATATGAGTTTGAGATGGAAGTAGAGAGTTTAAAAGCCACTTATACCCATTTTGTCCCAAAAAGTGTTAAAACCAAGAAAACATTGCTTAGAAGCACTAAACAGCTTTGTTAGTGTTTCTGGGGTTAAAATTTGTCTTAATCCAACACAACTAACTAATTATAAGAGTTTGAGATAGATTTGGAGAGTAAAGCCACTTATACCCATTTTGTCCCAAAAAGGCTAAAACCAAGAAAACATTGCTTAGTAGCACTAAACAGCTTTGTTAGTGTTTCTGGGGTTAAAATGTTTCTTAATCCAATGCAACTAACTAATTATAAGAGTTTGAGATAGATGTGGATAGTTTAAAAGCCACTTATACCCATTTTGTCCCAAAATAGGCTAAAACCATGAAAACATTGCTTAGAAGATGTAAATAATTATGTTAGTGTTTCTGGGGTTAAAATGTGTCTTAATCCAATGCAAATGACTCATTATAAGAGTTTGAGATTGATGTGGAGAGTTTAAAAGCCACTTTTACCCATTTTGTCCCAAAACAGGCTAAAACCAAGAAAACATTGCTTAGAAGCACTAAACAGCTTTGTTAGTGTTTATGGGGTTAAAATGTGTGTTAATCCAAAGCAACTGCCTAATTATATGAGTTTGAGATGGATGTGGAGAATTTAAAAGCCACTTATACCCATTTTGTCCCAAAGCAGGTTAAAAGCAAGAAAACATTGCTTAGAAGCTGTAAACAGCTTTGTTAGTGTTTCTGGGGTTAAAATGTATCTTAATCCAATGCAACTAACTAATTATAAGAGTTTGAGATAGATGTGGAGAGTTTAAAAGCCACTTATACCCATTTTGTCCCAAAACAGGCTAAAACCAAGAAAACATTGCTTAGAAGCTCTAAACAGCTTTGTTAGTGTTTCTGGGGTTAAAATGTGTCTTAATCGAAATGCAACTAACTAATTATAAGAGTTTGAGATAGATGTGGAGAGTTTAAAAGCCACTTATACCCATTTTGTCCCAAAACAGGCTAAAACCAAGAAAACATTGCTTAGAAGCTCTAAACAGCGTTGTTAGTGTTTCTGGGGTCAAAATGTGTCTTAATCCAAAGCAACTGACTAAATATATGAGTTTGAGATGGAAGTAGAGAGTTTAAAAGCCACTTATACCCATTTTGTCCCAAAGCAGGTTAAAACCAAGAAAACATTGCTTAGAAGCACTAAACAGCTTTGTTAGTGTTTCTGGGGTTAAAATTTGTCTTAATCCAACACAACTAACTAATTATAAGAGTTTGAGATAGATTTGGAGAGTTTAAAAGCCACTTATACCCATTTTGTCCCAAAAAGGCTAAAACCAAGAAAACATTGCTTAGTAGCACTAAACAGCTTTGTTAGTGTTTCTGGGGTTAAAATGTTTCTTAATCCAATGCAACTAACTAATTATAAGAGTTTGAGATAGATGTGGATAGTTTAAAAGCCACTTATACCCATTTTGTCCCAAAATAGGCTAAAACCATGAAAACATTGCTTAGAAGCTGTAAATAATTATGTTAGTGTTTCTGGGGTTAAAATGTTTCTTAATCCAATGCAGCTGACTAGTTATAAGAGTTTGAGATGGATGTGGAGAGTTTAAAAGCCATTTATACCCATTTTGTACCAAAACAGGCTAAAACCAAGAAAACATTGCTTAGAAGCACTAAACAGCTTTGTTAGTGTTTCTGGGGTTAAAATGTGTCTTAATCCAATGCAACTAACTAATTATAAGAGTTTGAGATAGATGTGGAGAGTTGAAAAGCCACTTATACCCATTTTGGCCCAAAACAGGCTAAAACCAAGAAAACATTGCTTAGAAGCTCTGAACAGCTTTCTTAGTGTTTTCTGGGGTTAAAATGTGTCTTAATCCAAAGCAACTGACTAAATATATGAGTTTAAGATGGATGTGGAGATTTTAAAAGCCACTTATACCCATTTTGTCCCAAAACAGGTTAAAACCAAGAAAACATTGCTTAGAAGCACTAAACAGCTTTGTTAGTGTTTCTGGGGTTAAAATGTGTCTTAATCCAATGCAACTAACTAATTATAAGAGTTTGAGATAGATGTGGATAGTTTAAAAGCCACTTATACACATTTTGTCCCAAAAGAGGCTAAAACCAAGAAAACATTGCTTAGAAGCTGTAAACAGCTATGTTAATATTTATGGGGTTACAATGTGTCTTAATCAAATGCAAATGACTAATTATAAGAGTTTGAGATTGATGTGGATAGTTTAAAAGCCACTTATACACATTTTATCCCAAAACAGGCTAAAACCAAGAAAACATTGCTTAGAAGCTGTAAACAGCTATGTTAGTGTTTCTGGGGTTAAAATGTGTCTTAATCCAATGCAAATAACTCATTATAAGAGTTTGAGATTGATGTGGAGAGTTTAAAAGCCACTTTTACCCATTTTGTCCCAAAGCAGGTTACAACCAAGAAAACATTGCTTAGAAGCACTAAACAGCTTTGTTAGTGTTTCTGGGGTTAAAATGTATCTTAATCCAATGCAACTAACTAATTATAAGAGTTTGAGATAGATGTGGAGAGTTTAAAAGCCACTTATACCCATTTTGTCCCAAAACAGGCGAAAACCAAGAAAATATTGCTTAGAAGCTCTAAACAGCGTTGTAAGTGTTTCTGGGGTCAAAATGTGTCTTAATCCAAAGCAACTGACTAAATATATGAGTTTGAGATGGAAGTAGAGAGTTTAAAAGCCACTTATACCCATTTTGTCCCAAAAAGTGTTAAAACCAAGAAAACATTGCTTAGAAGCACTAAACAGCTTTGTTAGTGTTTCTGGGGTTAAAATTTGTCTTAATCCAACACAACTAACTAATTATAAGAGTTTGAGATAGATTTGGAGAGTTTAAAAGCCACTTATACCCATTTTGTCCCAAAAAGGCTAAAACCAAGAAAACATTGCTTAGTAGCACTAAACAGCTTTGTTAGTGTTTCTGGGGTTAAAATGTTTCTTAATCCAATGCAACTAACTAATTATAAGAGTTTGAGATAGATGTGGATAGTTTAAAAGCCACTTATACCCATTTTGTCCCAAAATAGGCTAAAACCATGAAAACATTGCTTAGAAGCTGTAAATAATTATGTTAGTGTTTCTGGGGTTAAAATGTGTCTTAATCCAATGCAAATGACTCATTATAAGAGTTTGAGATTGATGTGGAGAGTTTAAAAGCCACTTTTACCCATTTTGTCCCAAAACAGGCTAAAACCAAGAAAACATTGCTTAGAAGCACTAAACAGCTTTGTTAGTGTTTATGGGGTTAAAATGTGTGTTAATCCAAAGCAACTGCCTAATTATATGAGTTTGAGATGGATGTGGAGAATTTAAAAGCCACTTATACCCATTTTGTCCCAAAGCAGGTTAAAAGCAAGAAAACATTGCTTAGAAGCTGTAAACAGCTTTGTTAGTGTTTCTGGGGTTAAAATGTATCTTAATCCAATTCAACTAACTAATTATAAGAGTTTGAGATAGATGTGGAGAGTTTAAAAGCCACTTATACCCATTTTGTCCCAAAACAGGCTAAAACCAAGAAAACATTGCTTAGAAGCTCTAAACAGCTTTGTTAGTGTTTCTGGGGTTAAAATGTGTCTTAATCCAAATGCAACTAACTAATTATAAGAGTTTGAGATAGATGTGGAGAGTTTAAAAGCCACTTATACCCATTTTGTCCCAAAACAGGGTAAAACCAAGAAAACATTGCTTAGAAGCTCTAAACAGCGTTGTTAGTGTTTCTGGGGTCAAAATGTGTCTTAATCCAAAGCAACTGACTAAATATATGAGTTTGAGATGGAAGTAGAGAGTTTAAAAGCCACTTATACCCATTTTGTCCCAAAGCAGGTTAAAACCAAGAAAACATTGCTTAGAAGCACTAAACAGCTTTGTTAGTGTTTCTGGGGTTAAAATTTGTCTTAATCCAACACAACTAACTAATTATAAGAGTTTGAGATAGATTTGGAGAGTTTAAAAGCCACTTATACCCATTTTGTCCCAAAAAGGCTAAAACCAAGAAAACATTGCTTAGTAGCACTAAACAGCTTTGTTAGTGTTTCTGGGGTTAAAATGTTTCTTAATCCAATGCAACTAACTAATTATAAGAGTTTGAGATAGATGTGGATAGTTTAAAAGCCACTTATACCCATTTTGTCCCAAAATAGGCTAAAACCATGAAAACATTGCTTAGAAGCTGTAAATAATTATGTTAGTGTTTCTGGGGTTAAAATGTGTCTTAATCCAATGCAGCTGACTAGTTATAAGAGTTTGAGATGGATGTGGAGAGTTTAAAAGCCATTTATACCCATTTTGTACCAAAACAGGCTAAAACCAAGAAAACATTGCTTAGAAGCACTAAACAGCTTTGTTAGTGTTTCTGGGGTTAAAATGTGTCTTAATCCAAAGCAACTGACTAAATATATGAGTTTAAGATGGATGTGGAGAGTTTAAAAGCCACTTATACACATTTTGTCCCAAAACAGGTTAAAACCAAGAAAACATTGCTTAGAAGCACTAAACAGCTTTGTTAGTGTTTATGGGGTTAAAATGTGTCTTAATCCAATGCAACTACCTAATTATAAGAGTTTGAAATAGATGTGGAGATTTTAAAAGCCACTTATACCCATTTTGTCCCAAAACAGGTTAAAACCAAGAAAACATTGCTTAGAAGCACTAAACAGCTTTGTTAGTGTTTCTGGGGTTAAAATGTGTCTTAATCCAATGCAACTAACTAATTATAAGAGTTTGAGATAGATGTGGATAGTTTAAAAGCCACTTATACACATTTTGTCCCAAAAGAGGCTAAAACCAAGAAAACATTGCTTAGAAGCTGTAAACAGCTATGTTAATATTTATGGGGTTACAATGTGTCTTAATCAAATGCAAATGACTAATTATAAGAGTTTGAGATTGATGTGGATAGTTTAAAAGCCACTTATACACATTTTATCCCAAAACAGGCTAAAACCAAGAAAACATTGCTTAGAAGCTGTAAACAGCTATGTTAGTGTTTCTGGGGTTAAAATGTGTCTTAATCCAATGCAAATAACTCATTATAAGAGTTTGAGATTGATGTGGAGAGTTTAAAAGCCACTTTTACCCATTTTGTCCCAAAGCAGGTTACAACCAAGAAAACATTGCTTAGAAGCACTAAACAGCTTTGTTAGTGTTTCTGGGGTTAAAATGTATCTTAATCCAATGCAACTAACTAATTATAAGAGTTTGAGATAGATGTGGAGAGTTTAAAAGCCACTTATACCCATTTTGTCCCAAAACAGGCTAAAACCAAGAAAATATTGCTTAGAAGCTCTAAACAGCGTTGTAAGTGTTTCTGGGGTCAAAATGTGTCTTAATCCAAAGCAACTGACTAAATATATGAGTTTGAGATGGAAGTAGAGAGTTTAAAAGCCACTTATACCCATTTTGTCCCAAAAAGTGTTAAAACCAAGAAAACATTGCTTAGAAGCACTAAACAGCTTTGTTAGTGTTTCTGGGGTTAAAATTTGTCTTAATCCAACACAACTAACTAATTATAAGAGTTTGAGATAGATTTGGAGAGTTTAAAAGCCACTTATACCCATTTTGTCCCAAAAAGGCTAAAACCAAGAAAATATTGCTTAGAAGCTCTAAACAGCGTTGTAAGTGTTTCTGGGGTCAAAATGTGTCTTAATCCAAAGCAACTGACTAAATATATGAGTTTGAGATGGAAGTAGAGAGTTTAAAAGCCACTTATACCCATTTTGTCCCAAAAAGTGTTAAAACCAAGAAAACATTGCTTAGAAGCACTAAACAGCTTTGTTAGTGTTTCTGGGGTTAAAATTTGTCTTAATCCAACACAACTAACTAATTATAAGAGTTTGAGATAGATTTGGAGAGTTTAAAAGCCACTTATACCCATTTTGTCCCAAAAAGGCTAAAACCAAGAAAACATTGCTTAGTAGCACTAAACAGCTTTGTTAGTGTTTCTGGGGTTAAAATGTTTCTTAATCCAATGCAACTAACTAATTATAAGAGTTTGAGATAGATGTGGATAGTTTAAAAGCCACTTATACCCATTTTGTCCCAAAATAGGCTAAAACCATGAAAACATTGCTTAGAAGCTGTAAATAATTATGTTAGTGTTTCTGGGGTTAAAATGTGTCTTAATCCAATGCAGCTGACTAGTTATAAGAGTTTGAGATGGATGTGGAGAGTTTAAAAGCCATTTATACCCATTTTGTACCAAAACAGGCTAAAACCAAGAAAACATTGCTTAGAAGCACTAAACAGCTTTGTTAGTGTTTCTGGGGTTAAAATGTGTCTTAATCCAAAGCAACTGACTAAATATATGAGTTTAAGATGGATGTGGAGAGTTTAAAAGCCACTTATACACATTTTGTCCCAAAACAGGTTAAAACCAAGAAAACATTGCTTAGAAGCACTAAACAGCTTTGTTAGTGTTTATGGGGTTAAAATGTGTCTTAATCCAATGCAACTACCTAATTATAAGAGTTTGAAATAGATGTGGAGATTTTAAAAGCCACTTATACCCATTTTGTCCCAAAACAGGTTAAAACCAAGAAAACATTGCTTAGAAGCACTAAACAGCTTTGTTAGTGTTTCTGGGGTTAAAATGTGTCTTAATCCAATGCAACTAACTAATTATAAGAGTTTGAGATAGATGTGGATAGTTTAAAAGCCACTTATACACATTTTGTCCCAAAAGAGGCTAAAACCAAGAAAACATTGCTTAGAAGCTGTAAACAGCTATGTTAATATTTATGGGGTTACAATGTGTCTTAATCAAATGCAAATGACTAATTATAAGAGTTTGAGATTGATGTGGATAGTTTAAAAGCCACTTATACACATTTTATCCCAAAACAGGCTAAAACCAAGAAAACATTGCTTAGAAGCTGTAAACAGCTATGTTAGTGTTTCTGGGGTTAAAATGTGTCTTAATCCAATGCAAATAACTCATTATAAGAGTTTGAGATTGATGTGGAGAGTTTAAAAGCCACTTTTACCCATTTTGTCCCAAAGCAGGTTACAACCAAGAAAACATTGCTTAGAAGCACTAAACAGCTTTGTTAGTGTTTCTGGGGTTAAAATGTATCTTAATCCAATGCAACTAACTAATTATAAGAGTTTGAGATAGATGTGGAGAGTTTAAAAGCCACTTATACCCATTTTGTCCCAAAACAGGCTAAAACCAAGAAAATATTGCTTAGAAGCTCTAAACAGCGTTGTAAGTGTTTCTGGGGTCAAAATGTGTCTTAATCCAAAGCAACTGACTAAATATATGAGTTTGAGATGGAAGTAGAGAGTTTAAAAGCCACTTATACCCATTTTGTCCCAAAAAGTGTTAAAACCAAGAAAACATTGCTTAGAAGCACTAAACAGCTTTGTTAGTGTTTCTGGGGTTAAAATTTGTCTTAATCCAACACAACTAACTAATTATAAGAGTTTGAGATAGATTTGGAGAGTTTAAAAGCCACTTATACCCATTTTGTCCCAAAAAGGCTAAAACCAAGAAAACATTGCTTAGTAGCACTAAACAGCTTTGTTAGTGTTTCTGGGGTTAAAATGTTTCTTAATCCAATGCAACTAACTAATTATAAGAGTTTGAGATAGATGTGGAGAGTTTAAAAGCCACTTATACCCATTTTGTCCCAAAACAGGCTAAAACCAAGAAAATATTGCTTAGAAGCTCTAAACAGCGTTGTAAGTGTTTCTGGGGTCAAAATGTGTCTTAATCCAAAGCAACTGACTAAATATATGAGTTTGAGATGGAAGTAGAGAGTTTAAAAGCCACTTATACCCATTTTGTCCCAAAAAGTGTTAAAACCAAGAAAACATTGCTTAGAAGCACTAAACAGCTTTGTTAGTGTTTCTGGGGTTAAAATTTGTCTTAATCCAACACAACTAACTAATTATAAGAGTTTGAGATAGATTTGGAGAGTTTAAAAGCCACTTATACCCATTTTGTCCCAAAAAGGCTAAAACCAAGAAAACATTGCTTAGTAGCACTAAACAGCTTTGTTAGTGTTTCTGGGGTTAAAATGTTTCTTAATCCAATGCAACTAACTAATTATAAGAGTTTGAGATAGATGTGGATAGTTTAAAAGCCACTTATACCCATTTTGTCCCAAAATAGGCTAAAACCATGAAAACATTGCTTAGAAGCTGTAAATAATTATGTTAGTGTTTCTGGGGTTAAAATGTGTCTTAATCCAATGCAAATGACTCATTATAAGAGTTTGAGATTGATGTGGAGAGTTTAAAAGCCACTTTTACCCATTTTGTCCCAAAACAGGCTAAAACCAAGAAAACATTGCTTAGAAGCACTAAACAGCTTTGTTAGTGTTTATGGGGTTAAAATGTGTGTTAATCCAAAGCAACTGCCTAATTATATGAGTTTGAGATGGATGTGGAGAATTTAAAAGCCAGTTATACCCATTTTGTCCCAAAGCAGGTTAAAAGCAAGAAAACATTGCTTAGAAGCTGTAAACAGCTTTGTTAGTGTTTCTGGGGTTAAAATGTATCTTAATCCAATTCAACTAACTAATTATAAGAGTTTGAGATAGATGTGGAGAGTTTAAAAGCCACTTATACCCATTTTGTCCCAAAACAGGCTAAAACCAAGAAAACATTGCTTAGAAGCTCTAAACAGCTTTGTTAGTGTTTCTGGGGTTAAAATGTGTCTTAATCCAAATGCAACTAACTAATTATAAGAGTTTGAGATAGATGTGGAGAGTTTAAAAGCCACTTATACCCATTTTGTCCCAAAACAGGGTAAAACCAAGAAAACATTGCTTAGAAGCTCTAAACAGCGTTGTTAGTGTTTCTGGGGTCAAAATGTGTCTTAATCCAAAGCAACTGACTAAATATATGAGTTTGAGATGGAAGTAGAGAGTTTAAAAGCCACTTATACCCATTTTGTCCCAAAGCAGGTTAAAACCAAGAAAACATTGCTTAGAAGCACTAAACAGCTTTGTTAGTGTTTCTGGGGTTAAAATTTGTCTTAATCCAACACAACTAACTAATTATAAGAGTTTGAGATAGATTTGGAGAGTTTAAAAGCCACTTATACCCATTTTGTCCCAAAAAGGCTAAAACCAAGAAAACATTGCTTAGTAGCACTAAACAGCTTTGTTAGTGTTTCTGGGGTTAAAATGTTTCTTAATCCAATGCAACTAACTAATTATAAGAGTTTGAGATAGATGTGGATAGTTTAAAAGCCACTTATACCCATTTTGTCCCAAAATAGGCTAAAACCATGAAAACATTGCTTAGAAGCTGTAAATAATTATGTTAGTGTTTCTGGGGTTAAAATGTGTCTTAATCCAATGCAGCTGACTAGTTATAAGAGTTTGAGATGGATGTGGAGAGTTTAAAAGCCATTTATACCCATTTTGTACCAAAACAGGCTAAAACCAAGAAAACATTGCTTAGAAGCACTAAACAGCTTTGTTAGTGTTTCTGGGGTTAAAATGTGTCTTAATCCAAAGCAACTGACTAAATATATGAGTTTAAGATGGATGTGGAGAGTTTAAAAGCCACTTATACCCATTTTGTCCCAAAACAGGTTAAAACCAAGAAAACATTGCTTAGAAGCACTAAACAGCTTTGTTAGTGTTTATGGGGTTAAAATGTGTCTTAATCCAATGCAACTACCTAATTATAAAAGTTTGAGATAGATGTGGATAGTTTAAAAGCCACTTATACACATTTTGTCCCAAAAGAGGCTAAAACCAAGAAAACATTGCTTAGAAGCTGTAACAGCTATGTTAATATTTATGGGGTTAAAATGTGTCTTAATCAAATGCAAATGACTAATTATAAGAGTTTGATATTGATGTGGATAGTTTAAAAGCCACTTATACACATTTTGTCCCAAAACAGGCTAAACCAAGAAAACATTGCTTAGAAGCTGTAAACAGCTATGTTAGTGTTTCTGGGGTTAAAATGTGTCTTAATCCAATGCAAATGACTCATTATAAGAGTTTGAGATTGATGTGGAGAGTTTAAAAGCCACTTTTACCCATTTTGTCCCAAAACAGGCTAAAACCAAGAAAACATTGCCTAGAAGCACTAAACAGCTTTGTTAGTGTTTATGGGGTTAAAATGTGTGTTAATCCAAAGCAACTGACTAATTATATGAGTTTGAGATGGATGTGGAGAGTTTAAAAGCCACTTATACCCATTTTGTCCCAAAGCAGGTTAAAACCAAGAAAACATTGCTTAGAAGCACTAAACAGCTTTGTTAGTGTTTCTGGGGTTAAAATGTATCTAAATCCAATGCAACTAACTAATTATAAGAGTTTGAGATAGATGTGGAGAGTTTAAAAGCCACTTATACCCATTTTGTCCCAAAACAGGCTAAAACCAAAAAAACATTGCTTAGAAGCTCTAAACAGCTTTGTTAGTGTTTTTGGGGTTAAAATGTGTCTTAATCCAAAGCAACTGACTAAATATATGAGTTTGAGATGGATGTAGAGAGTTTAAAAGCCACTTATACCCATTTTGTCCCAAAAAGGGTTAAAACCAAGAAAACATTGCTTAGAAGCACTAAACAGCTTTGTTAGTGTTTCTGGGGTTAAAATTTGTCTTAATCCAACACAACTAACTAATTATAAGAGTTTGAGATAGATTTGGAGAGTTTAAAAGCCACTTATACCCATTTTGTCCCAAAAAGGCTAAAACCAAGAAAACATTGCTTAGTAGCACTAAACAGCTTTGTTAGTGTTTCTGGGGTTAAAATGTTTCTTAATCCAATGCAACTAACTAATTATAAGAGTTTGAGATAGATGTGGATAGTTTAAAAGCCACTTATACCCATTTTGTCCCAAAATAGGCTAAAACCATGAAAACATTGCTTAGAAGCTGTAAATAATTATGTTAGTGTTTCTGGGGTTAAAATGTGTCTTAATCCAATGCAAATGACTCATTATAAGAGTTTGAGATTGATGTGGAGAGTTTAAAAGCCACTTTTACTCATTTTGTCCCAAAACAGGCTAAAACCAAGAAAACATTGCTTAGAAGCACTAAACAGCTTTGTTAGTGTTTATGGGGTTAAAATGTGTGTTAATCCAAAGGAACTGCCTAATTATATGAGTTTGAGATGGATGTGGAGAGTTTAAAAGCCACTTAAACCCATTTTGTCCCAAAGCAGGTTAAAAGCAAGAAAACATTGCTTAGAAGCTGTAAACAGCTTTGTTAGTGTTTCTGGGGTTAAAATGTATCTTAATCCAATGCAACTAACTAATTATAAGAGTTTGAGATAGATGTGGAGAGTTTAAAAGCCACTTATACCCATTTTGTCCCAAAACAGGCTAAAACCAAGAAAACATTGCTTAGAAGCTCTAAACAGCTTTGTTAGTGTTTCTGGGGTTAAAATGTGTCTTAATCCAAATGCAACTAACTAATTATAAGAGTTTGAGATAGATGTGGAGAGTTTAAAAGCCACTTATACCCATTTTGTCCCAAAACAGGCTAAAACCAAGAAAACATTGCTTAGAAGCTCTAAACAGCGTTGTTAGTGTTTCTGGGGTCAAAATGTGTCTTAATCCAAAGCAACTGACTAAATATATGAGTTTGAGATGGAAGTAGAGAGTTTAAAAGCCACTTATACCCATTTTGTCCCAAAGCAGGTTAAAACCAAGAAAACATTGCTTAGAAGCACTAAACAGCTTTGTTAGTGTTTCTGGGGTTAAAATTTGTCTTAATCCAACACAACTAACTAATTATAAGAGTTTGAGATAGATTTGGAGAGTTTAAAAGCCACTTATACCCATTTTGTCCCAAAAAGGCTAAAACCAAGAAAACATTGCTTAGTAGCACTAAACAGCTTTGTTAGTGTTTCTGGGGTTAAAATGTTTCTTAATCCAATGCAACTAACTAATTATAAGAGTTTGAGATAGATGTGGATAGTTTAAAAGCCACTTATACCCATTTTGTCCCAAAATAGGCTAAAACCATGAAAACATTGCTTAGAAGCTGTAAATAATTATGTTAGTGTTTTTGGGGTTAAAATGTGTCTTAATCCAATGCAGCTGACTAGTTATAAGAGTTTGAGATGGATGTGGAGAGTTTAAAAGCCACTTATACCCATTTTGTCCCAAAACAGGTTAAAACCAAGAAAACATTGCTTAGAAGCACTAAACAGCTTTGTTAGTGTTTATGGGGTTAAAATGTGTCTTAATCCAATGCAACTACCTAATTATAAGAGTTTGAGATAGATGTGGATAGTTTAAAAGCCACTTATACACATTTTGTCCCAAAAGAGGCTAAAACCAAGAAAACATTGCTTAGAAGCTGTAACAGCTATGTTAATATTTATGGGGTTAAAATGTGTCTTAATCAAATGCAAATGACTAATTATAAGAGTTTGATATTGATGTGGATAGTTTAAAAGCCACTTATACACATTTTGTCCCAAAACAGGCTAAACCAAGAAAACATTGCTTAGAAGCTGTAAACAGCTATGTTAGTGTTTCTGGGGTTAAAATGTGTCTTAATCCAATGCAAATGACTCATTATAAGAGTTTGAGATTGATGTGGAGAGTTTAAAAGCCACTTTTACCCATTTTGTCCCAAAACAGGCTAAAACCAAGAAAACATTGCCTAGAAGCACTAAACAGCTTTGTTAGTGTTTATGGGGTTAAAATGTGTGTTAATCCAAAGCAACTGACTAATTATATGAGTTTGAGATGGATGTGGAGAGTTTAAAAGCCACTTATACCCATTTTGTCCCAAAGCAGGTTAAAACCAAGAAAACATTGCTTAGAAGCACTAAACAGCTTTGTTAGTGTTTCTGGGGTTAAAATGTATCTAAATCCAATGCAACTAACTAATTATAAGAGTTTGAGATAGATGTGGAGAGTTTAAAAGCCACTTATACCCATTTTGTCCCAAAACAGGCTAAAACCAAAAAAACATTGCTTAGAAGCTCTAAACAGCTTTGTTAGTGTTTTTGGGGTTAAAATGTGTCTTAATCCAAAGCAACTGACTAAATATATGAGTTTGAGATGGATGTAGAGAGTTTAAAAGCCACTTATACCCATTTTGTCCCAAAAAGGGTTAAAACCAAGAAAACATTGCTTAGAAGCACTAAACAGCTTTGTTAGTGTTTCTGGGGTTAAAATTTGTCTTAATCCAACACAACTAACTAATTATAAGAGTTTGAGATAGATTTGGAGAGTTTAAAAGCCACTTATACCCATTTTGTCCCAAAAAGGCTAAAACCAAGAAAACATTGCTTAGTAGCACTAAACAGCTTTGTTAGTGTTTCTGGGGTTAAAATGTTTCTTAATCCAATGCAACTAACTAATTATAAGAGTTTGAGATAGATGTGGATAGTTTAAAAGCCACTTATACCCATTTTGTCCCAAAATAGGCTAAAACCATGAAAACATTGCTTAGAAGCTGTAAATAATTATGTTAGTGTTTCTGGGGTTAAAATGTGTCTTAATCCAATGCAAATGACTCATTATAAGAGTTTGAGATTGATGTGGAGAGTTTAAAAGCCACTTTTACTCATTTTGTCCCAAAACAGGCTAAAACCAAGAAAACATTGCTTAGAAGCACTAAACAGCTTTGTTAGTGTTTATGGGGTTAAAATGTGTGTTAATCCAAAGCAACTGCCTAATTATATGAGTTTGAGATGGATGTGGAGAGTTTAAAAGCCACTTAAACCCATTTTGTCCCAAAGCAGGTTAAAAGCAAGAAAACATTGCTTAGAAGCTGTAAACAGCTTTGTTAGTGTTTCTGGGGTTAAAATGTATCTTAATCCAATGCAACTAACTAATTATAAGAGTTTGAGATAGATGTGGAGAGTTTAAAAGCCACTTATACCCATTTTGTCCCAAAACAGGCTAAAACCAAGAAAACATTGCTTAGAAGCTCTAAACAGCTTTGTTAGTGTTTCTGGGGTTAAAATGTGTCTTAATCCAAATGCAACTAACTAATTATAAGAGTTTGAGATAGATGTGGAGAGTTTAAAAGCCACTTATACCCATTTTGTCCCAAAACAGGCTAAAACCAAGAAAACATTGCTTAGAAGCTCTAAACAGCGTTGTTAGTGTTTCTGGGGTCAAAATGTGTCTTAATCCAAAGCAACTGACTAAATATATGAGTTTGAGATGGAAGTAGAGAGTTTAAAAGCCACTTATACCCATTTTGTCCCAAAGCAGGTTAAAACCAAGAAAACATTGCTTAGAAGCACTAAACAGCTTTGTTAGTGTTTCTGGGGTTAAAATTTGTCTTAATCCAACACAACTAACTAATTATAAGAGTTTGAGATAGATTTGGAGAGTTTAAAAGCCACTTATACCCATTTTGTCCCAAAAAGGCTAAAACCAAGAAAACATTGCTTAGTAGCACTAAACAGCTTTGTTAGTGTTTCTGGGGTTAAAATGTTTCTTAATCCAATGCAACTAACTAATTATAAGAGTTTGAGATAGATGTGGATAGTTTAAAAGCCACTTATACCCATTTTGTCCCAAAATAGGCTAAAACCATGAAAACATTGCTTAGAAGCTGTAAATAATTATGTTAGTGTTTCTGGGGTTAAAATGTGTCTTAATCCAATGCAGCTGACTAGTTATAAGAGTTTGAGATGGATGTGGAGAGTTTAAAAGCCATTTATACCCATTTTGTACCAAAACAGGCTAAAACCAAGAAAACATTGCTTAGAAGCACAAAACAGCTTTGTTAGTGTTTCTGGGGTTAAAATGTGTCTTAATCCAATGCAACTAACTAATTATAAGAGTTTGAGATAGATGTGGAGAGTTGAAAAGCCACTTATACCCATTTTGGCCCAAAACAGGCTAAAACCAAGAAAACATTGCTTAGAAGCTCTAAACAGCTTTCTTAGTGTTTTCTGGGGTTAAAATGTGTCTTAATCCAAAGCAACTGACTAAATATATGAGTTTAAGATGGATGTGGAGAGTTTAAAAGCCACTTATACCCATTTTGTCCCAAAACAGGTTAAAACCAAGAAAACATTGCTTAGAAGCACTAAACAGCTTTGTTAGTGTTTATGGGGTTAAAATGTGTCTTAATCCAATGCAACTACCTAATTATAAGAGTTTGAGATAGATGTGGATAGTTTAAAAGCCACTTATACACATTTTGTCCCAAAACAGGCTAAAACCAAGAAAACATTGCTTAGAAGCTGTAAACAGCTATGTTAGTATTTCTGGGGTTAAAATGTGTCTTAATCTAATGCAACTGACTAATTATAAGAGTTTGAGATGGATGTGGAGAGTTTAAAAGCCTCTTATACCTATTTTGTCCCAAAACAGGCTAAAACCAAGAAAACATTGCTTAGAAGCACTAAACAGCTTTGTTAGTGTTTCTGGGGTTAAAATGTGTCTTAATCCAATGCAACTAACTAATTATAAGAGTTTGAGATAGATGTGGATAGTTTAAAAGCCACTTATACACATTTTGTCCCAAAACAGGCTAAAACCAAGAAAACATTGCTTAGAAGATGTAAACAGCTATGTTAGTGTTTCTGGGGTTAAAATGTGTCTTAATCCAATGCAAATGACTAATTGTAAGGGATTGAGATGGATGTGGAGAGTTTAAAAGCCTCTTATACCTATTTTGTCCCAAAACAGGCTAAAACCAAGAAAACATTGCTTAGAAGCACTAAACAGCTTTGTTAGTGTTTCTGGGGTTAAAATGTGTCTTAATCCAATGCAACTAACTAATTATAAGAGTTTGAGATAGATGTGGATAGTTTAAAAGCCACTTATACACATTTTGTCCCAAAACAGGCTAAAACCAAGAAAACATTGCTTAGAAGATGTAAACAGCTATGTTAGTGTTTCTGGGGTTAAAATGTGTCTTAATCCAATGCAAATGACTAATTGTAAGGGATTGAGATTGATGTGGAGAGTTTAAAAGCAACTTATACCCATTTTGTCCCAAAACAGGCTAAAACCAAGAAAACATTGCCTAGAAGCTATAAACAGCTTTGTTAGTGTTTGTGGAGTTAAAATGTGTCTTAATCCAAAGCAACTGACTAATTATATGAGTTTGAGATGGATGTGGAGAGTTTAAAAGCCACTTATACCCATTATTGATCAAAAGAATAAGCCTAAGGCAGCCATGGCCGTCCGTACGAGTGTTGAATATGGGCTGTCCGTACAAGTGTGGTGAAATGGCCGAGTCTTCTAGTGATAAGGAATGGAGAGGAGGCCTGAAGCCCACTAGAAGGATCGAGAAGCACATTATAACCGTTAGAGAGAAGGGAAGGAAATAGTCACATGTTTGGTAAGGATGGGCTGTCGCTTTCACCTTGGGATGTAGTGTGTCTCTCTCCTAATGTCCCTATCCCACTTGTGTGTCTCGGTCAAGGGTGTAGCCCTAGTTTGTGTTTCCTTAAATAGGCTCATAGCCACCTTGTATTATCGCTTCTTATGGAATAAGAAAACCTAATCTTTTCTCCTTCCTCATTCTCTTTGTCTACCGAAACCTATATCCATTCTCTTGATTCTCTTCTTTATTCTACAAAGTCTTACATGGTATCAGAGCAAGTTGTTCGATTCTCTACAGTCTAATCTCATTCTTCTACTTGTTTCTATTCTCTAGTCTCCTTTCCTCCTTTTCTTCTCACTCGCATTCTTTTGTTTATTCTCCGGGTAAAAGCTTTATCCATCGGTCCATAGAAATCCGACCATGGAAAACGCCAAGCCCATCGTTTCACCGATTGTCCTAAAGGGGACAAACTACTTGCTGTGGACAAGAACCACAAGAACCGCCCTTGGAGGTCGTGGCCTTTGGAGTCATGTCGAGTCCGACTATGTCCCAAAGCAAAACCCCAAAGAAGAAGATGCTTCCGAGGCGGAAGCGGAGGAAGAGAGCGAGAGGAAGGCCAAATGGTTCCAAGAAGACCAAGTTGTCCTATCTGTTCTCCAAAACTCTCTGGACACGCCTATCCTTGAGGCCTACTCATACTGCGAGACGGCCAAGGAACTGTGGGAAACACTTAAAGGCGTGTATGGTAATGTCTCTAACATGACTAGAGTCTTTGAGGTCAAGAAGGCCATAAACGACCTTAACCAAGATGATGTGGAGTTCACTAAGCATCTTGGTAAGTTCCGTGCACTATGGTCCGAGCTTGACATGTTGCGGCCAAGTACACTTGAGGCGAGTGTGCTAAACGAAAGGAAGGAGCAAGACAAGATCTTTGGACTCCTCCTTACCTTGAACCCATCCTTCAATGACCTCTTGAAGCACATCCTAAGGGCAGAGAAGCTTCCCTCCTTTGAAGATATTTGCTCCCAAATTCAGAAAGAACAAGGATCTCTTGATTTGTTTAGCGGTAAGGGGGAGCTTGCTACGGCCAACAAAGGAGTGTACAAGCAAGAGGAGAGGAAGGTGTGGGTATGCGACCACTGCAAGAAGCGGGGCCACCTGAAAGACAAATGCTGGGTTCTCCATCCTCATCTCAAGCCGGCCAAGTTCAAAGCCAACTTCTCAAAGGAAGCGGTTAGCGACAAGGGAGCCGGATCATCAAAGCAGGGAGATGAGGTGGCCATGACCGCAGCCTATGGAGATGTGGTGAGGAAGTCAGACCTTGAGGCTCTCATCCGCTCCATTGCCTCACTCAAGGAGTCTGGTATCTCTTTCTTTACCTCTAAGCCTAGTAAATCGCTTGTTATTGACTCGGGGGCTTCACATCATATGATTAGCAACCCTAGGTTAATTGACAACATAAAACCGGCTTTAGGGAATGTTGTTATTGCTAATGGAGATCAAATACCAGTAAAAGGGATAGGGGACTTGAAACTTTTTGATAAAACCTCAAAAGCTTTCTTTATGCCTACATTTACCTCCAATCTTCTATTGGTTAAGAGGGCCACAAATGATTTGAATTGTTATGCAATTTTTGGTCCTAACAGTGTTCATTTTCAGGATATTGAGACTGGAAAGGTTCTTGGAGAAGGGCAAGGGAGTGGAGATCTCTATGTCCTAGAGAAAACCGATCCAAATTTATCTTCTATTAAGTCTTGTTTTGTTGTTGATTCGAATATGGTGTGGCATGCTAGGCTAGGCCACCCTCATTCGCGTGCTTTAGGACTAATGTTTCCTAATATTTCTTTTGATAATTCTACTTGTGAACCTTGTATTCTTGGAAAACATTGCAAGTCTATCTTTCCTAAGTCAACTACTATTTATGAAAATTGTTTTGATTTAGTTCACTCAGATGTTTGGACTTCACCATGCCTATCTAGAGATAATAACAAGTATTTTGTGACTTTTATTGATGAAAAATCAAAATATACTTGGATTACCTTATTGCCTTCTAAAGATAGAGTGTTTGATGCCTTTGTCAACTTTCAAAACTATGTGACTAATCATTTTAATGCAAAACTTAAGGTACTTAGGTCTGATAATGGTGGAGAATACACAAGTTGCAAGTTCAAAGAACATCTCTCCAAGCATGGCATTCTCCATCAAACTAGTTGTCCCTACACGCCACAACAAAATGGTGTGGCCGAGAGAAAGAACCGGCATCTCATGGAAGTGGCGCGGGCAATCATGTTCCACTCTAGTGTTCCCAAACGATATTGGGGTGATGCTGTGATGACTGCATGCTATCTCATCAACCGGACACCAACCCGAGTTCTTCATGACTTATCTCCATTTGAAGTACTAAACAAATTTAAACCATCCCTTGATCACTTACGCGTTTTTGGTTGTGTTTGTTTTGTGTTAGTACCAGGAGAACAAAGGAGTAAGCTGGATGCCAAGAGTACAAAGTGCATGTTCATTGGCTACTCTACCACACAAAAGGGGTACAAATGTTATGATCCGGCCACAAGTCGTCTATATGTCTCCCGAGATGTCCGGTTCCTAGAGAATGTGGGCTACTATGACAAGAAGGACTGGAACAACCTTAAAGACCTCTCTCACTCACCTAATGACCGAGCTTCAAGTCTAAGGTTCCTTCTTGATCACCTTGGCAACCCGTCTCCACCAACGGGTGTCGTGCAGCCTATGCTACGCCAAACTCCTACCGACGGTGGGTCTGACCAAGGAGATACGAATAACAATGTTTCAGCCCAAGATAGTGTGTCCCTTGAGTCTGGCCTACCCATAGCCGGTGTTCCTGTTCCTGGCCCTACACCGGACACACATGCTCCGGCAGCGGCTCCTACCGAGGAAAACACGGAGACGGTTCTTACGGACGGTACGTCAACGGAGTTGCCTAGGACGGATCCACCTCCTGCACCAGTCCTGCGTCGGAGCACCAGACCTCGATCTGACCCCTCCACTTGGAAGAACAAGCGTGTATATTACAACAGTCAAGCCGTCGCTCATCCCATCCAGTCCGTTTGTTCCCTTGAGCTGTTACCTGCTGATCACCAAGCTTTCTTTGGCCAAGTTGACGCCAATTGGATCCCGCAGACATATGATGAAGCCAAGGAGCATCAGGTTTGGTTAGATGCGGTCAAGGATGAAACCGGCGCCATGATCCGGAATCATACGTGGGACGAATCGGATCTTCCTCAAGGCAAGCGGGCAGTTAGCTCCAAATGGGTGTTCACCATAAAGTATTTGAGCAATGGTGACATTGAACGGCATAAAGCCCGGTTAGTGGCCCGTGGCTTCACCCAAACCTATGGTGCGGACTACACGGACACCTTTGCACCCGTGGCCAAGCTCCATACGGTTCGGGTTGTGCTGTCTCTTGCTGTCAACCTATCATGGGACTTATGGCAGATGGATGTGAAGAACGCCTTTCTTCAAGGTGAACTTGATGAAGAAGTGTACATGACGCCTCCTCCCGGCCTTGAAGACATGGTTACACCCGGAAAAGTCTTGAGGCTACGTAAGGCCATCTATGGCCTTAAGCAGTCCCCACGAGCTTGGTACCACAAACTAAGCTCTACTCTCAAGACTTATGGTTTTAAGCGATCGGAGGCTGATCATACTCTCTTCACACGTCGCACCTCTATTGGTTGGGTGGTGGTGCTCATATACGTCGACGACATCATCGTGACTGGTGATGATAAGGCGGCCATTCAGGACACCAAGGACTCCCTCAAGTCGGCATTTGACATCAAGGACCTTGGGGAACTCAAATACTTTCTTGGTATTGAAATTTGTCGCTCACCGGAAGGACTCTTCCTCTCACAACGCAAGTACACTCTTGACTTGTTAGAGGAGACTGGCAAGCTTGGTGTGTCTCCGGTCGCTACGCCACTTGATGACGACTACCAGCTCAAGCGAAAGGGGGAGAGCTTACGGGAAAAAGAAGGCCGACCTAAGGAACCAATGGACGAGCCATTCTTAGACGTCACACGCTACCGCCGGCTTGTAGGTAAGCTAATATACCTTACTATCACACGACCTGACATATGTTATGCTGTGAATCAGGTTAGCCAACATATGAAGGCACCAAGCAAGTACCAATGGAGTCAAGTCGAGAGGATCCTAAGCTATCTCAAGGGCAGTCCGGGTCAAGGTATTTGGATGGGCAAGAATGACAACACCGAGATTGTTGGCTACTGTGATGCGGATTACAATGGCGACACGCTGGATAGAAGATCCACTACTGGGTACTGCACGTTCGTTGGAGGCAACATGGTTACATGGAGGTCTAAGAAACAAAAGGTGGTTTCATGCTCTAGCGCCGAGGCCGAGTATAGAGCTATGAGGAAGCTCACTAACGAGATGACATGGCTGAAGGGTCTACTCAAGGACTTAGGCATCGAAACAAAGCAGCCCATGACCATGCATTGCGACAATGAAGCGGCCATCCACATTGCCACAAACTCGGTCTTTCATGAGAGGACCAAGCACATAGAAAGCGATTGCCACAAGGTGAGAGAGAAGATTGAAGAAGGAGTGGTGTTACCATGCCACACAAGGAGTCAAGATCAGCTAGCTGACATCTTCACCAAGTCTGCAAGCTCCAAGGTTTGTGATCACATCTATAGCAAACTTGGACTTGTAGACATTACACGGCCATGATCAAGCTTCTCTAATCCGTGGACAGCACACTCTTTTTCCCTTGACTTGGTTTTGTCCCATGAGGTTTTCTAAGTCAAGGTTTTTAATGAGGTGCTGCTTCACGGGTTCCAAGCTTAGCCATTTCATTAGGCTAAGCTTGAGGGGGAGTATTGATCAAAAGAATAAGCCTAAGGCAGCCATGGCCGTCCGTACGAGTGTTGAATATGGGCTGTCCGTACAAGTGTGGTGAAATGGCCGAGTCTTCTAGTGATAAGGAATGGAGAGGAGGCCTGAAGCCCACTAGAAGGATCGAGAAGCACATTATAACCGTTAGAGAGAAGGGAAGGAAATAGTCACATGTTTGGTAAGGATGGGCTGTCGCTTTCACCTTGGGATGTAGTGTGTCTCTCTCCTAATGTCCCTATCCCACTTGTGTGTCTCGGTCAAGGGTGTAGCCCTAGTTTGTGTTTCCTTAAATAGGCTCATAGCCACCTTGTATTATCGCTTCTTATGGAATAAGAAAACCTAATCTTTTCTCCTTCCTCATTCTCTTTGTCTACCGAAACCTATATCCATTCTCTTGATTCTCTTCTTTATTCTACAAAGTCTTACACCCATTCTGTCCCAAAACAGGTTAAAACCAAGAAAACATTGCTTAGAAGATGTAAACAGCTTTGTTAGTGTTTCTGGCGTTAAAATGTGTCTTAATCCAACGCAACTAACTAATTATAAGAGTTTGAGATAGATTTGGAGAGTTTAAAAGCCACTTATACCCATTTTGTCCCAAAAAGGCTAAAACCAAGAAAACATTGCTTAGTAGCACTAAACAGCTTTGTTAGTGTTTCTGGGGTTAAAATGTTTCTTAATCCAATGCAACTAACTAATTATAAGAGTTTGAGATAGATGTGGATAGTTTAAAAGCCACTTATACCCATTTTGTCCCAAAATAGGGTAAAACCAAGAAATCATTGCTTAGAAGCTGTAAATAACTATGTTAGTGTTTCTGGGGTTAAAATGTGTCTTAATCCAATGCAGCTGACTAGTTATAAGAGTTTGAGATGGATGTGGAGAGTTTAAAAGCCATTTATACCCATTTTGTACCAAAACAGGCTAAAACCAAGAAAACATTGCTTAGAAGCACTAAACAGCTTTGTTAGTGTTTCTGGGGTTAAAATGTGTCTTAATCCAATGCAACTAACTAATTATAAGAGTTTGAGATAGATGTGGAGAGTTGAAAAGCCACTTATACCCATTTTGGCCCAAAACAGGCTAAAACCAAGAAAACATTGCTTAGAAGCTCTGAACAGCTTTCTTAGTGTTTTCTGGGGTTAAAATGTGTCTTAATCCAAAGCAACTGACTAAATATATGAGTTTAAGATGGATGTGGAGAGTTTAAAAGCCACTTATACCCATTTTGTCCCAAAACAGGTTAAAACCAAGAAAACATTGCTTAGAAGCACTAAACAGCTTTGTTAGTGTTTCTGGGGTTAAAATGTGTCTTAATCCAATGCAACTCACTAATTATAAGAGTTTGAGATAGATGTGGATAGTTTAAAAGCCACTTATACACATTTTGTCCCAAAAGAGGCTAAAACCAAGAAAACATTGCTTAGAAGCTGTAAACAGCTATGTTAGTATTTCCGGGGTTAAAATGTGTCTTAATCCAATGTAACTGACTAATTATAAGAGTTTGAGATGGATGTGGAGAGTTTAAAAGCCACTTATACCCATTCCGTCCCAAAACAGGTTAAAACCAAGAAAACATTGCTTAGAAGCACTAAACAGCTTTGTTAGTGTTTCTGGGGTTAAATTGTGTCTTAATCCAACGCAACTAAGTAATTATAAGAGTTTGAGATAGATTTGGAGAGTTTAAAAGCCACTTATACACATTTTGTCCCAAAACAGGCTAAAACCAAGAAAACATTGCTTAGTAGCACTAAACAGCTTTGTTAGTGTTTCTGGGGTTAAAATGTGTCTTAATCCAATGCAAATGACTAATTGTAAGGGATTGAGATTGATGTGGAGAGTTTAAAAGCAACTTATACCCATTTTGTCCCAAAACAGGCTAAAACCAAGAAAACATTGCCTAGAAGCTATAAACAGCTTTGTTAGTGTTTGTGGAGTTAAAATGTGTCTTAATCCAAAGCAACTGACTAATTATATGAGTTTGAGATGGATGTGGAGAGTTTAAAAGCCACTTATACACATTTTGTCCCAAAACAGGCTAAAACCAAGAAAACATTGCTTAGAAGATGTAAACAGCTATGTTAGTGTTTCTGGGGTTAAAATGTGTCTTAATCCAATGCAAATGACTAATTGTAAGGGATTGAGATTGATGTGGAGAGTTTAAAAGCAACTTATACCCATTTTGTCCCAAAACAGGCTAAAACCAAGAAAACATTGCCTAGAAGCTATAAACAGCTTTGTTAGTGTTTGTGGAGTTAAAATGTGTCTTAATCCAAAGCAACTGACTAATTATATGAGTTTGAGATGGATGTGGAGAGTTTAAAAGCCACTTATACCCATTCTGTCCCAAAACAGGTTAAAACCAAGAAAACATTGCTTAGAAGCACTAAACAGCTTTGTTAGTGTTTCTGGCGTTAAAATGTGTCTTAATCCAACGCAACTAACTAATTATAAGAGTTTGAGATAGATTTGGAGAGTTTAAAAGCCACTTATACCCATTTTGTCCCAAAAAGGCTAAAACCAAGAAAACATTGCTTAGTAGCACTAAACAGCTTTGTTAGTGTTTCTGGGGTTAAAATGTTTCTTAATCCAATGCAACTAACTAATTATAAGAGTTTGAGATAGATGTGGATAGTTTAAAAGCCACTTATACCCATTTTGTCCCAAAATAGGCTAAAACCATGAAAACATTGCTTAGAAGCTGTAAATAATTATGTTAGTGTTTCTGGGGTTAAAATGTGTCTTAATCTAATGCAACTGACTAATTATAAGAGTTTGAGATGGATGTGGAGAGTTTAAAAGCCTCTTATACCTATTTTGTCCCAAAACAGGCTAAAACCAAGAAAACATTGCTTAGAAGCACTAAACAGCTTTGTTAGTGTTTCTGGGGTTAAAATGTGTCTTAATCCAATGCAACTAACTAATTATAAGAGTTTGAGATAGATGTGGATAGTTTAAAAGCCACTTATACACATTTTGTCCCAAAACAGGTTAAAACCAAGAAAACATTGCTTAGAAGATGTAAACAGCTATGTTAGTGTTTCTGGGGTTAAAATGTGTCTTAATCCAATGCAAATGACTAATTGTAAGGGATTGAGATGGATGTGGAGAGTTTAAAAGCCTCTTATACCTATTTTGTCCCAAAACAGGCTAAAACCAAGAAAACATTGCTTAGAAGCACTAAACAGCTTTGTTAGTGTTTCTGGGGTTAAAATGTGTCTTAATCCAATGCAACTAACTAATTATAAGAGTTTGAGATAGATGTGGATAGTTTAAAAGCCACTTATACACATTTTGTCCCAAAACAGGCTAAAACCAAGAAAACATTGCTTAGAAGATGTAAACAGCTATGTTAGTGTTTCTGGGGTTAAAATGTGTCTTAATCCAATGCAAATGACTAATTGTAAGGGATTGAGATTGATGTGGAGAGTTTAAAAGCAACTTATACCCATTTTGTCCCAAAACAGGCTAAAACCAAGAAAACATTGCCTAGAAGCTATAAACAGCTTTGTTAGTGTTTGTGGAGTTAAAATGTGTCTTAATCCAAAGCAACTGACTAATTATATGAGTTTGAGATGGATGTGGAGAGTTTAAAAGCCACTTATACCCATTCTGTCCCAAAACAGGTTAAAACCAAGAAAACATTGCTTAGAAGATGTAAACAGCTTTGTTAGTGTTTCTGGCGTTAAAATGTGTCTTAATCCAACGCAACTAACTAATTATAAGAGTTTGAGATAGATTTGGAGAGTTTAAAAGCCACTTATACCCATTTTGTCCCAAAAAGGCTAAAACCAAGAAAACATTGCTTAGTAGCACTAAACAGCTTTGTTAGTGTTTCTGGGGTTAAAATGTTTCTTAATCCAATGCAACTAACTAATTATAAGAGTTTGAGATAGATGTGGATAGTTTAAAAGCCACTTATACCCATTTTGTCCCAAAATAGGGTAAAACCAAGAAATCATTGCTTAGAAGCTGTAAATAACTATGTTAGTGTTTCTGGGGTTAAAATGTGTCTTAATCCAATGCAGCTGACTAGTTATAAGAGTTTGAGATGGATGTGGAGAGTTTAAAAGCCATTTATACCCATTTTGTACCAAAACAGGCTAAAACCAAGAAAACATTGCTTAGAAGCACTAAACAGCTTTGTTAGTGTTTCTGGGGTTAAAATGTGTCTTAATCCAATGCAACTAACTAATTATAAGAGTTTGAGATAGATGTGGAGAGTTGAAAAGCCACTTATACCCATTTTGGCCCAAAACAGGCTAAAACCAAGAAAACATTGCTTAGAAGCTCTGAACAGCTTTCTTAGTGTTTTCTGGGGTTAAAATGTGTCTTAATCCAAAGCAACTAAGTAATTATAAGAGTTTGAGATAGATTTGGAGAGTTTAAAAGCCACTTATACACATTTTGTCCCAAAACAGGCTAAAACCAAGAAAACATTGCTTAGTAGCACTAAACAGCTTTGTTAGTGTTTCTGGGGTTAAAATGTGTCTTAATCCAATGCAAATGACTAATTGTAAGGGATTGAGATTGATGTGGAGAGTTTAAAAGCAACTTATACCCATTTTGTCCCAAAACAGGCTAAAACCAAGAAAACATTGCCTAGAAGCTATAAACAGCTTTGTTAGTGTTTGTGGAGTTAAAATGTGTCTTAATCCAAAGCAACTGACTAATTATATGAGTTTGAGATGGATGTGGAGAGTTTAAAAGCCACTTATACACATTTTGTCCCAAAACAGGCTAAAACCAAGAAAACATTGCTTAGAAGATGTAAACAGCTATGTTAGTGTTTCTGGGGTTAAAATGTGTCTTAATCCAATGCAAATGACTAATTGTAAGGGATTGAGATTGATGTGGAGAGTTTAAAAGCAACTTATACCCATTTTGTCCCAAAACAGGCTAAAACCAAGAAAACATTGCCTAGAAGCTATAAACAGCTTTGTTAGTGTTTGTGGAGTTAAAATGTGTCTTAATCCAAAGCAACTGACTAATTATATGAGTTTGAGATGGATGTGGAGAGTTTAAAAGCCACTTATACCCATTCTGTCCCAAAACAGGTTAAAACCAAGAAAACATTGCTTAGAAGCACTAAACAGCTTTGTTAGTGTTTCTGGCGTTAAAATGTGTCTTAATCCAACGCAACTAACTAATTATAAGAGTTTGAGATAGATTTGGAGAGTTTAAAAGCCACTTATACCCATTTTGTCCCAAAAAGGCCAAAACCAAGAAAACATTGCTTAGTAGCACTAAACAGCTTTGTTAGTGTTTCTGGGGTTAAAATGTTTCTTAATCCAATGCAACTAACTAATTATAAGAGTTTGAGATAGATGTGGATAGTTTAAAAGCCACTTATACCCATTTTGTCCCAAAATAGGGTAAAACCAAGAAATCATTGCTTAGAAGCTGTAAATAACTATGTTAGTGTTTCTGGGGTTAAAATGTGTCTTAATCCAATGCAGCTGACTAGTTATAAGAGTTTGAGATGGATGTGGAGAGTTTAAAAGCCATTTATACCCATTTTGTACCAAAACAGGCTAAAACCAAGAAAACATTGCTTAGAAGCACTAAACAGCTTTGTTAGTGTTTCTGGGGTTAAAATGTGTCTTAATCCAATGCAACTAACTAATTATAAGAGTTTGAGATAGATGTGGAGAGTTGAAAAGCCACTTATACCCATTTTGGCCCAAAACAGGCTAAAACCAAGAAAACATTGCTTAGAAGCTCTGAACAGCTTTCTTAGTGTTTTCTGGGGTTAAAATGTGTCTTAATCCAAAGCAACTGACTAAATATATGAGTTTAAGATGGAAGTGGAGAGTTTAAAAGCCACTTATACCCATTTTGTCCCAAAACAGGTTAAAACCAAGAAAACATTGCTTAGAAGCACTAAACAGCTTTGTTAGTGTTTCTGGGGTTAAAATGTGTCTTAATCCAATGCAACTCACTAATTATAAGAGTTTGAGATAGATGTGGATAGTTTAAAAGCCACTTATACACATTTTGTCCCAAAAGAGGCTAAAACCAAGAAAACATTGCTTAGAAGCTGTAAACAGCTATGTTAGTATTTCCGGGGTTAAAATGTGTCTTAATCCAATGTAACTGACTAATTATAAGAGTTTGAGATGGATGTGGAGAGTTTAAAAGCCACTTATACCCATTCCGTCCCAAAACAGGTTAAAACCAAGAAAACATTGCTTAGAAGCACTAAACAGCTTTGTTAGTGTTTCTGGGGTTAAATTGTGTCTTAATCCAACGCAACTAAGTAATTATAAGAGTTTGAGATAGATTTGGAGAGTTTAAAAGCCACTTATACCCATTTTGTCCCAAAAAGGCTAAAACCAAGAAAACATTGCTTAGTAGCACTAAACAGCTTTGTTAGTGTTTCTGGGGTTAAAATGTTTCTTAATCCAATGCAACTAACTAATTATAAGAGTTTGAGATAGATGTGGAGAGTTGAAAAGCCACTTATACCCATTTTGGCCCAAAACAGGCTAAAACCAAGAAAACATTGCTTAGAAGCTCTAAACAGCTTTCTTAGTGTTTTCTGGGGTTAAAATGTGTCTTAATCCAAAGCAACTGACTAAATATATGAGTTTAAGATGGATGTGGAGAGTTTGAAAGCCACTTATACCCATTTTGTCCCAAAACAGGTTAAAACCAAGAAAACATTGCTTAGAAGCACTAAACAGCTTTGTTAGTGTTTCTGGGGTTAAAATGTGTCTTAATCCAATGCAACTAACTAATTATAAGAATTTGAGATAGATGTGGATAGTTTAAAAGCCACTTATACACATTTTGTCCCAAAAGAGGCTAAAACCAAGAAAACATTGCTTAGAAGCTGTAAACAGCTATGTTAATATTTATGGGGTTAAAATGTGTCTTAATCAAATGCAAATGACTAATTATAAGAGTTTGAGATTGATGTGGATAGTTTAAAAGCCACTTATACACATTTTGTCCCAAAACAGGCTAAAACCAAGAAAACATTGCTTAGAAGATGTAAACAGCTATGTTAGTGTTTCTTGGGTTAAAATGTGTCTTAATCCAATGCAAATGACTAATTGGAAGGGATTGAGATTGATGTGGAGAGTTTAAAAGCAACTTATATCCATTTTGTCCCAAAACAGGCTAAAACCAAGAAAACATTGCCTAGAAGCTATAAACAGCTTTGTTAGTGTTTGTGGAGTTAAAATGTGTCTTAATCCAAAGCAACTGACTAATTATATGAGTTTGAGATGGATGTGGAGAGTTTAAAAGCCACTTATACCCATTCTGTCCCAAAACAGGTTAAAACCAAGAAAATATTGCTTAGAAGCACTAAACAGCTTTGTTAGTGTTTCTGGCGTTAAAATGTGTCTTAATCCAACGCAACTAACTAATTATTAGAGATTGAGATAGATTTGGAGAGTTTAAAAGCCACTTATACCCATTTTGTCCCAAAAAGGCTAAAACCAAGAAAACATTGCTTAGTAGCACTAAACAGCTTTGTTAGTGTTTCTGGGGTTAAAATGTTTCTTAATCCAATGCAACTAACTAATTATAAGAGTTTGAGATAGATGTGGATAGTTTAAAAGCCACTTATACCCATTTTGTCCCAAAATAGGCTAAAACCAAGAAATCATTGCTTAGAAGCTGTAAATAACTATGTTAGTGTTTCTGGGGTTAAAATGTGTCTTAATCCAATGCAGCTGACTAGTTATAAGAGTTTGAGATGGATGTGGAGAGTTTAAAAGCCATTTATACCCATTTTGTACCAAAACAGGCTAAAACCAAGAAAACATTGCTTAGAAGCACTAAACAGCTTTGTTAGTGTTTCTGGGGTTAAAATGTGTCTTAATCCAATGCAACTAACTAATTATAAGAGTTTGAGATAGATGTGGAGAGTTGAAAAGCCACTTATACCCATTTTGGCCCAAAACAGGCTAAAACCAAGAAAACATTGCTTAGAAGCTCTGAACAGCTTTCTTAGTGTTTTCTGGGGTTAAAATGTGTCTTAATCCAAAGCAACTGACTAAATATATGAGTTTAAGATGGATGTGGAGAGTTTAAAAGCCACTTATACCCATTTTGTCCCAAAAGAGGTTAAAACCAAGAAAACATTGCTTAGAAGCACTAAACAGCTTTGTTAGTGTTTCTGGGGTTAAAATGTGTCTTAATCCAATGCAACTCACTAATTATAAGAGTTTGAGATAGATGTGGATAGTTTAAAAGCCACTTATACACATTTTGTCCCAAAAGAGGCTAAAACCAAGAAAACATTGCTTAGAAGCTGTAAACAGCTATGTTAGTATTTCTGGGGTTAAAATGTGTCTTAATCCAATGCAACTGACTAATTATAAGAGTTTGAGATGGATGTGGAGAGTTTAAAAGCCACTTATACCTATTCTGTCCCAAAACAGGTTAAAACCAAGAAAACATTGCTTAGAAGCACTAAACAGCTTTGTTAGTGTTTCTGGCGTTAAAATGTGTCTTAATCCAACGCAACTAACTAATTATTAGAGTTTGAGATAGATTTGGAGAGTTTAAAAGCCACTTATACCCATTTTGTCCCAAAAAGCCTAAAACCAATAAAACATTGCTTAGTAGCACTAAACAGCTTTGTTAGTGTTTCTGGGGTTAAAATGTTTCTTAATCCAATTCAACTAACTAATTATAAGAGTTTGAGATAGCTGTGGATAGTTTAAAAGCCACTTATACCCATTTTGTCCCAAAATAGGCTAAAACCAAGAAAACATTGCTTAGAAGCTGTAAATACTATGTTAGTGTTTCTGGGGTTAAAATGTGTCTTAATCCAATGCAGCTGACTAGTTATAAGAGTTTGAGATGGATGTGGAGAGTTTAAAAGCCATTTATACCCATTTTGTACCAAAACAGGCTAAAACCATGAAAACATTGCTTAGAAGCACTAAACAGCTTTGTTAGTGTTTCTGGGGTTAAAATGTGTCTTAATCCAATGCAACTAACTAACTATAAGAGTTTGAGATAGATGTGGAGAGTTGAAAAGCCACTTATACCCATTTTGGCCCAAAACAGGCTAAAACCAAGAAAACATTGCTTAGAAGCTCTAAACAGCTTTCTTAGTGTTTTCTGGGGTTAAAATGTGTCTTAATCCAAAGCAACTGACTAAATATATGAGTTTAAGATGGATGTGGAGAGTTTAAAAGCCACTTATACCCATTTTGTCCCAAAACAGGTTAAAACCAAGAAAACATTGCTTAGAAGCACTAAACAGCTTTGTTAGTGTTTCTGGGGTTAAAATGTGTCTTAATCCAATGCAACTAACTAATTATAAGAGTTTGAGATAGATGTGGATAGTTTAAAAGCCACTTATACACATTTTGTCCCAAAAGAGGCTAAAACCAAGAAAACATTGCTTAGAAGCTGTAAACAGCTATGTTAATATTTATGGGGTTAAAATGTGTCTTAATCAAATGCAAATGACTAATTATAAGAGTTTGAGATTGATGTGGATAGTTTAAAAGCCACTTATACACATTTTGTCCCAAAACAGGCTAAAACCAAGAAAACATTGCTTAGAAGATGTAAACAGCTATGTTAGTGTTTCTGGGGTTAAAATGTGTCTTAATCCAATGCAAATGACTAATTGTAAGGGATTGAGATTGATGTGGAGAGTTTAAAAGCAACTTATACCCATTTTGTCCCAAAACAGGTTAAAACCAAGAAAACATTGCTTAGAAGCACTAAACAGCTTTGTTAGTGTTTCTGGCATTAAAATGTGTCTTAATCCAACGCAACTAACTAATTATTAGAGTTTGAGATAGATTTGGAGAGTTTAAAAGCCACTTATACCCATTTTGTCCCAAAAAGGCTAAAACCAAGAAAACATTGCTTAGTAGCACTAAACAGCTTTGTTAGTGTTTCTGGGGTCAAAATGTTTCTTAATCCAATGCAACTAACTAATTATAAGAGTTTGAGATAGATGTGGATAGTTTAAAAGCCACTTATACCCATTTTGTCCCAAAATAGGCTAAAACCAAGAAATCATTGCTTAGAAGCTGTAAATAACTATGTTAGTGTTTCTGGGGTTAAAATGTGTCTTAATCTAATGCAACTGACTAGTTATAAGAGTTTGAGATGGATGTGGAGAGTTTAAAAGCCACTTATACCCATTTTGTCCCAAAACAGGTTAAAACCAAGAAAACATTGCTTAGAAGCACTAAACAGCTTTGTTAGTGTTTCTGGGGTTAAAATGTGTCTTAATCCAATGCAACTAACTAATTATAAGAGTTTGAGATAGATGTGGATAGTTTAAAAGCCACTTATACACATTTTGTCCCAAAAGAGGCTAAAACCAAGAAAACATTGCTTAGAAGCTGTAAACAGCTATGTTAATATTTGTGGGGTTAAAATGTGTCTTAATCAAATGCAAATGACTAATTATAAGAGTTTGAGATTGATGTGGATAGTTTAAAAGCCACTTATACACATTTTGTCCCAAAACAGGCTAAAACCAAGAAAACATTGCTTAGAAGCTGTAAACAGCTATGTTAGTGTTTCTGGGGTTAAAATGTGTCTTAATCCAATGGAAATGACTCATTATAAGAGTTTGAGATTGATGTGGAGAGTTTAAAAGCCACTTTTACCCATTTTGTCCCAAAACAGGCTAAAACCAAGAAAACATTGCCTAGAAGCACTAAACAGCTTTGTTAGTGTTTATGGGGTTAAAATGTGTGTTAATCCAAAGCAACTGACTAATTATATGAGTTTGAGATGGATGTGGAGAGTTTAAAAGCCACTTATACCCATTTTGTCCCAAAGCAGGTTAAAACCAAGAAAACATTGCTTAGAAGCACTAAACAGCTTTGTTAGTGTTTCTGGGGTTAAAATGTGTCTTAATCCAATGCAACTAACTAACTATAAGAGTTTGAGATAGATGTGGAGAGTTGAAAAGCCACTTATACCCATTTTGGCCCAAAACAGGCTAAAACCAAGAAAACATTGCTTAGAAGCTCTAAACAGCTTTCTTAGTGTTTTCTGGGGTTAAAATGTGTCTTAATCCAAAGCAACTGACTAAATATATGAGTTTAAGATGGATGTGGAGAGTTTAAAAGCCACTTATACCCATTTTGTCCCAAAACAGGTTAAAACCAAGAAAACATTGCTTAGAAGCACTAAAAAGCTTTGTTAGTGTTTCTGGGGTTAAAATGTGTCTTAATCCAATGCAACTAACTAACTATAAGAGTTTGAGATAGATGTGGAGAGTTGAAAAGCCACTTATACCCATTTTGGCCCAAAACAGGCTAAAACCAAGAAAACATTGCTTAGAAGCTCTAAACAGCTTTCTTAGTGTTTTCTGGGGTTAAAATGTGTCTTAATCCAAAGCAACTGACTAAATATATGAGTTTAAGATGGATGTGGAGAGTTTAAAAGCCACTTATACCCATTTTGTCCCAAAACAGGTTAAAACCAAGAAAACATTGCTTAGAAGCACTAAACAGCTTTGTTAGTGTTTCTGGGGTTAAAATGTGTCTTAATCCAATGCAACTAACTAATTATAAGAGTTTGAGATAGATGTGGATAGTTTAAAAGCCACTTATACACATTTTGTCCCAAAAGAGGCTAAAACCAAGAAAACATTGCTTAGAAGCTGTAAACAGCTATGTTAATATTTATGGGGTTAAAATGTGTCTTAATCAAATGCAAATGACTAATTATAAGAGTTTGAGATTGATGTGGATAGTTTAAAAGCCACTTATACACATTTTGTCCCAAAACAGGCTAAAACCAAGAAAACATTGCTTAGAAGATGTAAACAGCTATGTTAGTGTTTCTGGGGTTAAAATGTGTCTTAATCCAATGCAAATGACTAATTGTAAGGGATTGAGATTGATGTGGAGAGTTTAAAAGCAACTTATACCCATTTTGTCCCAAAACAGGTTAAAACCAAGAAAACATTGCTTAGAAGCACTAAACAGCTTTGTTAGTGTTTCTGGCATTAAAATGTGTCTTAATCCAACGCAACTAACTAATTATTAGAGTTTGAGATAGATTTGGAGAGTTTAAAAGCCACTTATACCCATTTTGTCCCAAAAAGGCTAAAACCAAGAAAACATTGCTTAGTAGCACTAAACAGCTTTGTTAGTGTTTCTGGGGTTAAAATGTTTCTTAATCCAATGCAACTAACTAATTATAAGAGTTTGAGATAGATGTGGATAGTTTAAAAGCCACTTATACCCATTTTGTCCCAAAATAGGCTAAAACCAAGAAATCATTGCTTAGAAGCTGTAAATAACTATGTTAGTGTTTCTGGGGTTAAAATGTGTCTTAATCCAATGCAACTGACTAGTTATAAGAGTTTGATATGGATGTGGAGAGTTTAAAAGCCATTTATACCCATTTTGTACCAAAACAGGCTAAAACCAAGAAAACATTGCTTAGAAGCACTAAACAGCTTTGTTAGTGTTTCTGGGGTTAAAATGTGTCTTAATCCAATGCAACTAACTAATTATAAGAGTTTGAGATAGATGTGGAGAGTTGAAAAGCCACTTATACCCATTTTGGCCCAAAACAGGCTAAAACCAAGAAAACATTGCTTAGAAGCTCTGAACAGCTTTCTTACTGTTTTCTGGGGTTAAAATGTGTCTTAATCCAAAGCAACTGACTAAATGTATGAGTTTAAGATGGATGTGGAGAGTTTAAAAGCCACTTATACCCATTTTGTCCCAAAAGAGGTTAAAACCAAGAAAACATTGCTTAGAAGCACTAAACAGCTTTGTTAGTGTTTCTGGGGTTAAAATGTGTCTTAATCCAATGCAACTCACTAATTATAAGAGTTTGAGATAGATGTGGATTGTTTAAAAGCCACTTATACACATTTTGTCCCAAAAGAGGCTAAAACCAAGAAAACATTGCTTAGAAGCTGTAAACAGCTATGTTAGTATTTCTGGGGTTAAAATGTGTCTTAATCCAATGCAACTGACTAATTATAAGAGTTTGAGATGGATGTGGAGAGTTTAAAAGCCACTTATACCCATTCTGTCCCAAAACAGGTTAAAACCAAGAAAACATTGCTTAGAAGCACTAAACAGCTTTGTTAGTGTTTCTGGGGTTAAAATGTGTCTTAATCCAACGCAACTAAGTAATTATAAGAGTTTGAGATAGATTTGGAGAGTTTAAAAGCCACTTATACCCATTTTGTCCCAAAAAGGCTAAAACCAATAAAACATTGCTTAGTAGCACTAAACAGCTTTGTTAGTGTTTCTGGGGTTAAAATGTTTCTTAATCCAATTCAACTAACTAATTATAAGAGTTTGAGATAGATGTGGATAGTTTAAAAGCCACTTATACCCATTTTGTCCCAAAATAGGCTAAAACCAAGAAAACATTGCTTAGAAGCTGTAAATAACTATGTTAGTGTTTCTGGGGTTAAAATGTGTCTTAATCCAATGCAGCTGACTAGTTATAAGAGTTTGAGATGGATGTGCAGAGTTTAAAAGCCATTTATACCCATTTTGTACCAAAACAGGCTAAAACCAAGAAAACATTGCTTAGAAGCACTAAACAGCTTTGTTAGTGTTTCTGGGGTTAAAATGTGTCTTAATCCAATGCAACTAACTAACTATAAGAGTTTGAGATAGATTTGGAGAGTTGAAAAGCCACTTATACCCATTTTGGCCCTAAACAGGCTAAAACCAAGAAAACATTGCTTAGAAGCTCTAAACAGCTTTCTTAGTGTTTTCTGGGGTTAAAATGTGTCTTAATCCAAAGCAACTGACTAAATATATGAGTTTAAGATGGATGTGGAGAGTTTAAAAGCCACTTATACCCATTTTGTCCCAAAACAGGTTAAAACCAAGAAAACATTGCTTAGAAGCACTAAACAGCTTTGTTAGTGTTTCTGGGGTTAAAATGTGTCTTAATCCAATGCAACTAACTAATTATAAGAGTTTGAGATAGATGTGGATAGTTTAAAAGCCACTTATACACATTTTGTCCCAAAAGAGGCTAAAACCAAGAAAACATTGCTTAGAAGCTGTAAACAGCTATGTTAATATTTGTGGGGTTAAAATGTGTCTTAATCAAATGCAAATGACTAATTATAAGAGTTTGAGATTGATGTGGATAGTTTAAAAGCCACTTATACACATTTTGTCCCAAAACAGGCTAAAACCAAGAAAACATTGCTTAGAAGCTGTAAACAGCTATGTTAGTGTTTCTGGGGTTAAAATGTGTCTTAATCCAATGGAAATGACTCATTATAAGAGTTTGAGATTGATGTGGAGAGTTTAAAAGCCACTTTTACCCATTTTGTCCCAAAACAGCCTAAAACCAAGAAAACATTGCCTAGAAGCACTAAACAGCTTTGTTAGTGTTTATGGGGTTAAAATGTGTGTTAATCCAAAGCAACTGACTAATTATATGAGTTTGAGATGGATGTGGAGAGTTTAAAAGCCACTTATACCCATTTTGTCCCAAAGCAGGTTAAAAACAAGAAAACATTGCTTAGAAGCACTAAACAGCTTTGTTAGTGTTTCTGGGGTTAAAATGAATCTTAATCCAATGCAACTAACTAATTATAAGAGTTTGAGATAGATGTGGAGAGTTTAAAAGCCACTTATACCCATTTTGTCCCAAAACAGACTAAAACCAAGAAAACATTGCTTAGAAGCACCAAACAGCTTTGTTAGTGTTTATGGGGTTAAAATGTGTTTTAATCCAATGCAACTAACTAATTATAAGAGTTTGAGATAGATGTGGATAGTTTAAAAGCCACTTATACCCATTTTGTCCCAAAATAGGCTAAAACCAAGAAAACATTGCTTAGAAGCTGTAAATAACTATGTTAGTGTTTCTGGGGTTAAAATGTGTCTTAATCCAATGCAGCTGACTAGTTATAAGAGTTTGAGATGGATGTGGAGAGTTTAAAAGCCATTTATACCCATTTTGTACCAAAACAGGCTAAACCCAAGAAAACATTGCATAGAAGCACTAAACAGCTTTGTTAGTGTTTCTGGGGTTAAAATGTGTCTTAATCCAATGCAACTAACTAACTATAAGAGTTTGAGATAGATGTGGAAAGTTGAAAAGCCACTTATACCCATTTTGGCCCCAAACAGGCTAAAACCAAGAAAACATTGCTTAGAAGCTGTAAACAGCTATGTTAATATTTATGGGGTTAAAATGTGTCTTAATCCAATTCAACTAACTAATTATAAGAGTTTGAGATAGATGTGGATAGTTTAAAAGCCACTTATACCCATTTTGTCCCAAAATAGGCTAAAACCAAGAAAACATTGCTTAGAAGCTGTAAATAACTATGTTAGTGTTTCTGGGGTTAAAATGTGTCTTAATCCAATGCAGCTGACTAGTTATAAGAGTTTGAGATGGATGTGGAGAGTTTAAAAGCCATTTATACCCATTTTGTACCAAAACAGGCTAAAACCAAGAAAACATTGCTTAGAAGCACTAAACAGCTTTGTTAGTGTTTCTGGGGTTAAAATGTGTCTTAATCCAATGCAACTAACTAACTATAAGAGTTTGAGATAGATGTGGAGAGTTTAAAAGCCACTTATACCCATTTTGTCCCAAAGCAGGTTAAAACCAAGAAAACATTGCTTAGAAGCACTAAACAGCTTTGTTAGTGTTTCTGGGGTTAAAATGTATCTTAATCCAATGAAACTAACTAATTATAAGAGTTTGAGATAGATGTGGAGAGTTTAAAAGCCACTTATACCCATTTTGTCCCGAAACAGGCTAAAACCAAGAAAACATTGCTTAGAAGCTCTAAACAGCTTTGTTAGTGTTTCTGGGGTTAAAATGTGTCTTAATCCAAACCAACTGACTAAATATATGAGTTTGAGATGGATGTAGAGAGTTTAAAAGCCACTTATACCCATTTTGTCCCAAAAAGGGTTAAAACCAAGAAAACATTGCTTAGAAGCAATACACAGCTTTGTTAGTGTTTCTGGGGTTAAAATGTGTCTTAATCCAACGCAACTAACTAATTATAAGAGTTTGAGATAGATTTGGAGAGTTTAAAAGCCACTTATACCCATTTTGTCCCAAAAAGGCTAAAACCAAGAAAACATTGCTTAGTAGCACTAAACAGCTTTGTTAGTGTTTCTGGGGTTAAAATGTTTCTTAATCCAATGCAACTAACTAATTATAAGAGTTTGAGATAGATGTGGATAGTTTAAAAGCCACTTATACCCATTTTGTCCCAAAATAGGCTAAAACCAAGAAAACATTGCTTAGAAGCTGTAAATAACTATGTTAGTGTTTCTGGGGTTAAAATGTGTCTTAATCCAATGCAGCTGACTAGTTATAAGAGTTTGAGATGGATGTGGAGAGTTTAAAAGCCATTTATACCCATTTTGTACCAAAACAGGCTAAAACCAAGAAAACATTGCAACTAATTAATTCTAAGAGTTTGAGATAGATTTGGAGAGTTTAAAAGCCACTTATACCCATTTTGTCCCAAAAAGGCTAAAACCAAGAAAACATTGCTTAGTAGCACTAAACAGCTTTGTTAGTGTTTCTGGGGTTAAAATGTTTCTTAATCCAATGCAACTAACTAATTATAAGAGTTTGAGATAGATGTGGATAGTTTAAAAGCCACTTATACCCATTTTGTCCCAAAATAGGCTAAAACCAAGAAAACATTGCTTAGAAGCTGTAAGTAACTATGTTAGTGTTTCTGGGGTTAAAATGTGTCTTAATCCAATGCAGCTGACTAGTTATAAGAGTTTGAGATGGATGTGGAGAGTTTAAAAGCCATTTATGAAACCGCACACACACCTTGTCCGTACATCCGTCCGTACAACCATCACCATTGGGCCGTCCGTACAGCTAAAGGCCTACCAAGCTCAACCCATGAGGATCACGAGTCCATTCCATGTTCACCAGCCTCCAACGGTCACAAGAGCTTCTCGATCCTTCTCCTCATAGCCGTTAGTGTAGAGTGCGCAAGTGGGAAGGATCACATGTCTTCTTAAGGACATGTCGCTATCTTTATATGTAAATGTGCCTAGGATCATCTTAGTATATTCTTTTGTATATGTCTATAAGTAGATTGTAATTATGTTCTAAATGAGGTAAGAAGAGATAATATCTCTTTCTCCACAATACTCTCTCTATACTCTCTTACTATACTCTCAACGATTCTCACTCTCTTGTTATTCAAATCTTCTCACTAAACTCATAATCGATCCTATTAATTCTTTCATGGTATCAGAGCCTGGTTGCTCGTCATTCTAAAGTTTTTGATCATCACTTACTTCCGCTTCTCCTTCTCTCTCATTTTCTGTTTTTGACTTGAAAGTCATTTTCTTTAACCGTTGGATAATAGCTTTACCTAACGGTCTCTTCATCATGGAAAGTGTCAAAACCATGGTTGTTCCGGTGACTCTCAAGGGAGAGAACTATCTGCTGTGGGCGAGGACCACGAAAACTGCCCTTTGTGGCCGAGGCCTTTGGTCTCACGTTGAGAAGAGCGAAGCTCCGAGTGGTGAGGCCACCAAGGACGGCAAGGAACTTGCCGGAGATGAAAAGAACAAATGGTTCCAAGAAGACCAAGGGGTCTTAGCCATCATTCAAAACTCTCTAGATGCCCCCATTCTTGAAGCCTACTCCTACTGCGAGACGGCGAAGGACTTGTGGGACACCCTCAAGAACGTTTTTGGTAATATTACCAATGTCAATCGTATCTTCGAGATTAAAAGGGCCATCAATAACCTCAACCAAGAGGATATGGAGTTTACAAAGCATTTTGGGAAGTTTAGGTCCCTTTGGGCTGAACTAGAAATGCTGCGACCGGCGACAATTGATCCGGCCATACTGAACGAGAGGCGTGAACAAGACAAAGTGTTTGGGCTGCTCTTGACCCTAAACCCCTCCTACAATGATCTCATCAAACACATCTTGCGGTCAGATAAACTCCCAAGCCTTGATGATGTTTGTAACCAAATTCAAAAGGAGCATGGCTCCATGGGATTGTTCGGCAGCAAGGGAGAGCTGGTGACCGCTAACAAAGCTGAGATGGCATCAGCAAACAAAGGCTACTACCGACCGGAGGACAAGAACAACCCGCCGGTTTGTGAGCACTGTAAGAAACTTGGCCACTTCAAGAGCCGCTGCTGGATCCTACATCCGCATCTAGCACCACCACCGGGAACAATCCGAGGTGGACGACCAAACCGCGGAGGACAACCGAGAGCTCACCAAGCAACTGCCGTGGGGGAGCCATTGATCTCTGAGCAGCCTCAACAAGTGACCGGTGGAACTGCTCTTGCTGCAGCATCGTCCGAGCTGGTAAGGCGGTCCGACCTTGATGCGCTCATCAAAGCCCTCAAGGAGGCCACCGGTAAGGCGTTTCTTACTTCAAACAAAACTAAGTCTCTTATTGTTGATTCTGGTGCATCTCATCACATGATTAGTGATTCTAGGTTAATGAGTGATATTAAGCCTGCTAATGGTAATGTTGTGATAGCTAATGGTGAGAAAGTTCCAATTAAAGGCATAGGGAATTTAAAGTTATTTAACAAAGAAACTAAAGCTTTCTATATGCCAAATTTCACATCTAATTTGCTATCAGTTAAGAGGGCCACCACTGATTTAAATTGTTATGCAATATTTGGTCCTAACAAGGTTCATTTTCAGGATATTGAGACAAGTAAAGTTCTTGGTCAAGGAGGTTCCAAGGATGATCTATATGTGCTTGAGGACTTGAATCTATCTTCTTCTACTGCATCTTGTTTTAATTCGGTTATTATTAAACCTAGTGATTCTATTTTACATGCTAGGCTAGGACATCCTCATACTAGAGCTTTATCATTAATGTTTCCTAATATTTCTTTTAAAAATGATGAGTGTGAGGCATGTATTCTTGGTAAACATTGCAAGGCTGTTTTTCCTAAATCTATGACTATTTATGAAAATTGTTTTGATTTAATCCATTCAGATGTTTGGACTTCCCCTTGCTTGTCTAGAGAAAATCAAAAATATTTTGTGACTTTTATTGATGAAAAATCAAAATATACTTGGCTGACCTTGCTTCCTTCTAAAGATAGAGTTCTTGAAGCCTTCACTAATTTTCAAAAATATGTGACTAACCATTATAATGCAAAGATTAAAATTTTGAGATCAGATAATGGAGGAGAGTATACAAGCCATGCCTTCAAACAATACCTAGCAAACCATGGGATTATTCATCAAACAAGCTGTCCATATACACCCCAACAAAATGGTGTTGCTGAAAGGAAGAATAGGCACCTCATGGAAGTGGCAAGATCCATGATGTTTCACACCAATGTTCCAAAGAAGTTTTGGGGAGATGCTGTTCTTGCGGCTTGCTACCTCATTAACCGGACACCAACCAAAGTTCTTCAAGACAGTTCACCGTTTGAGGTAATAAACAAGGTAAAACCCTCATTTGATCATTTAAGAGTATTTGGCTGCGTGTGTTATGTGTTGAAGCCAGGAGAACTGCGCGACAAGCTTGATGCTAAGAGTGTTAAGAGCATGTTCCTTGGGTACTCGACGACTCAAAAAGGCTACAAGTGCTACGAGCCGAACATGAAGCGCGTTTTTGTCTCTCGTGATGTTAAGTTCGTGGAGTCTAAAGGCTTCTATGAGGAAAAGAACTGGGAGAGCCTTCGAGACTTGTCCACCTCACCATCTGACCGAGCTAACAACCTTCGCATCCTTCTCGAGAGACTCGGTGTTGACAATGCCCCCGCGTCAACACCTGCACCCCCAGTCAATGCACCGGCCACTTCACCGCCGGAGTCTCTAGACTATGATCCCTCGGCTGCACTTGATGAACACTCGGCTGAACTTGATGAACAATCCGATGATGAAAATGGTTTAAATTCAGTTCCGGTGGACAATGCTTCCGGTGATGAGGATTATGTGCCCACCGAGGAAGACAATGACGATGAGGCCACACCACAGGAAGTTATCCCACTTCGCCGCAGTGAACGCCTCAAGTTTCCCCCCTCCAATTGGCGAAACACTCGGGTCTACTACAACAACGTTGCTGTAGCTCATCCGATTCAAGCGGTATGCACCTTGGCTCATTTTCCTCCACACCATCAAGTGTTTCTTGGCAAGATTGATGCTCATTGGATTCCCAAAGACTATGAAGAAGCCAAGAATCATAAGGAATGGTGTGATGCTGTCAATGCCGAGAAGAATGCAATGGAGGCCAATCATACATGGGACGAGGCTGACTTACCCAAAGGCAAGAAGGCTGTGACATCCAGGTGGATCTTTACCATTAAATATAAGAGTGATGGGGAGATCGAACGCTACAAAGCCAGACTCGTTGCAAGGGGGTTCACTCAAACGTATGGGGAGGACTACCAAGATACGTTTGCACCGGTGGCCAAACTTCACACGGTTCGAGTTGTTCTCTCTCTTGCAACCAACCTTGACTGGGACTTATGGCAAATGGATGTTAAGAACGCCTTCTTACAAGGAGAGCTCGAGGATGAAGTTTATATGAGGCCACCTCCGGGTTTAGAAGACATCATTGGTCCCGGGAAAGTATTAAAACTGAACAAGGCGATTTATGGACTCAAACAGTCCCCTAGGGCTTGGTATCACAAGTTAAGCACCACACTCCTTGAGAAAGGCTTCCGCAAATCAGAGGCTGACCACACTCTATTCACCTTACCAAGTGAAAAAGGTATTATAGTCATTCTAGTTTATGTTGATGATATCATCATAACTGGAAGTGACAAGGTAGGCATTCAAGAGACTAAGGCTTACCTTAAGTCAGTTTTTGATATCAAAGACCTAGGAGAACTTAAATATTTTCTTGGTATAGAAGTATATAGGACTAATGAAGGATTGTTTTTATCACAAAGAAAATATGCTCTTGATTTATTGAGTGAAGCAGGGAAGCTAGGTTCAAAAGCTGTATCTACACCCCTTGATGAAAACTATAAGGCCGGAGGAAAGGGGGAGTTTGATGCAGCTCCATTTCAAGACGTCAAGCGATACCGGCGGCTAGTAGGTAAGCTTATATACCTTACTATCACTAGACCTGATATTTGCTTTGCTGTTAATCAGGTGAGCCAACACATGCAAAGTCCTACCGTGCATCATTGGGGTATGGTGAACCGCATCCTCAAATATCTCAAGGGCTCGCCGGGGCAAGGCATATGGATGGGTCGAAATGAAAGCACGGAGCTAGTAGGGTATTGTGATGCGGATTACGCCGGAGACCGTGGAGACCGTCGCTCCACTACGGGCTATTGCACGTTCCTAGGAGGCAACTTGATCACATGGAAGAGCAAGAAACAAAAGGTGGTATCCCTATCAAGTGCTGAATCGGAGTATAGAGCCATGAGAAAGTTAACAACCGAGTTGATGTGGCTTAAGGCACTCATCAAGGACCTTGGAATCGAGTCACCTAAGCCTATTACTATGCATTGCGACAATGAGGCAGCTATTCACATCGCAACAAACTCGGTGTTCCATGAGAGAACCAAGCACATTGAAGTCGACTGCCACAAAGTCCGAGAGCAAATTAAACTTGGAGTTGTTCTACCATGTCACACCGAGAGCTCTGAACAATTGGCTGACGTTTTCACCAAGGCGGCCAGTCCACAAGTGTGTGAGTACATTCACTCCAAACTTGGCCTCAAAGATCTTACTCGGCCATGATTGTCTTCACATGATGCCCACACTCTTTTTCCCTTAAGTATAGTTTTTCCCAAGTGGTTTTCTATACTAAGGTTTTTAATGAGGTGGGTGTGCATGAGTCCAAGCTTGATCAATGCTCACGATCAAGCTTGAGGGGGAGTATGAAACCGCACACACACCTTGTCCGTACATCCGTCCGTACAACCATCACCATTGGGCCGTCCGTACAGCTAAAGGCCTACCAAGCTCAACCCATGAGGATCACGAGTCCATTCCATGTTCACCAGCCTCCAACGGTCACAAGAGCTTCTCGATCCTTCTCCTCATAGCCGTTAGTGTAGAGTGCGCAAGTGGGAAGGATCACATGTCTTCTTAAGGACATGTCGCTATCTTTATATGTAAATGTGCCTAGGATCATCTTAGTATATTCTTTTGTATATGTCTATAAGTAGATTGTAATTATGTTCTAAATGAGGTAAGAAGAGATAATATCTCTTTCTCCACAATACTCTCTCTATACTCTCTTACTATACTCTCAACGATTCTCACTCTCTTGTTATTCAAATCTTCTCACTAAACTCATAATCGATCCTATTAATTCTTTCACCATTTATACCCATTTTGTACCAAAACAGGCTAAAACCAAGAAAGCATTGCTTAGAAGCACTAAACAGCTTTGTTAGTGTTTCTGGGGTTAAAATGTGTCTTAATCCAATGCAACTAACTAATTATAAGAGTTTGAGATAGATGTGGAGAGTTGAAAAGCCACTTATACCCATTTTGGCCAAAACAGGCTAAAACCAAGAAAACATTGCTTAGAAGCTCTAAACAGCTTTCTTAGTTTTTTCTGGGGTTAAAATGTGTCTTAATCCAAAGCAACTGACTAAATATATGAGTTTAAGATGGATGTGGAGAGTTTAAAAGCCACTTATACCCATTTGTCCCAAAACAGGTTAAAACCAAGAAAACATTGCTTAGAAGCACTAAACAGCTTTGTTAGTGTTTCTGGGGTTAAAATGTGTCTTAATCCAATGCAACTAACTAATTATAAGAGTTTAAGATAGATGTGGATAGTTTAAAAGCCACTTATACACATTTTGTCCCAAAACAGGCTAAAACCAAGAAAACATTGCCTAGAAGCACTAAACAGCTTTGTTAGTGTTTATGGGGTTAAAATGTGTGTTAATCCAAAGCAACTGACTAATTATATGAGTTTGAGATGGATGTGGAGAGTTTAAAAGCCACTTATACCCATTTTGTCCCAAAGCAGGTTAAAACCAAGAAAACATTGCTTAGAAGCACTAAACAGCTTTGTTAGTGTTTCTGGGGTTAAAATGAATCTTAATCCAATGCAACTAACTAATTATAAGAGTTTGAGATAGATGTGGAGAGTTTAAAAGCCACTTATACCCATTTTGTCCCAAAACAGACTAAAACCAAGAAAACATTGCTTAGAAGCACCAAACAGCTTTGTTAGTGTTTATGGGGTTAAAATGTGTTTTAATCCAATGCAACTAACTAATTATAAGAGTTTGAGATAGATGTGGATAGTTTAAAAGCCACTTATACCCATTTTGTCCCAAAATAGGCTAAAACCAAGAAATCATTGCTTAGAAGCTGTAAATAACTATGTTAGTGTTTCTGGGGTTAAAATGTGTCTTAATCCAATGCAGCTGACTAGTTATAAGAGTTTGATATGGATGTGGAGAGTTTAAAAGCCATTTATACCCATTTTGTACCAAAACAGGCTAAAACCAAGAAAACATTGCTTAGAAGCACTAAACAGCTTTGTTAGTGTTTCTGGGGTTAAAATGTGTCTTAATCCAATGCAACTAACTAATTATAAGAGTTTGAGATTGATGTGGAGAGTTGAAAAGCCACTTATACCCATTTTGGCCCAAAACAGGCTAAAACCAAGAAAACATTGCTTAGAAGCTATGAACAGCTTTCTTAGTGTTTTCTGGGGTTAAAATGTGTCTTAATCCAAAGCAACTGACTAAATGTATGAGTTTAAGATGGATGTGGAGAGTTTAAAAGCCACTTATACCCATTTTGTCCCAAAACAGGTTAAAACCAAGAAAACATTGCTTAGAAGCACTAAACAGCTTTGTTAGTGTTTCTGGGGTTAAAATGTGTCTTAATCCAATGCAACTCACTAATTATAAGAGTTTGAGATAGATGTGGATAGTTTAAAAGCCACTTATACACATTTTGTCCCAAAAGAGGCTAAAACCAAGAAAACATTGCTTAGAAGCTGTAAACAGCTATGTTAGTATTTCTGGGGTTAAAATGTGTCTTAATCCAATGCAACTGACTAATTATAAGAGTTTGAGATGGATGTGGAGAGTTTAAAAGCCACTTATACCCATTCTGTCCCAAAACAGGTTAAAACCAAGAAAACATTGCTTAGAAGCACTAAACAGCTTTGTTAGTGTTTCTGGGGTTAAAATGTGTCTTAATCCAACGCAACTAAGTAATTATAAGAGTTTGAGATAGATTTGGAGAGTTTAAAAGCCACTTATACCCATTTTGACCCAAAAAGGCTAAAACCAATAAAACATTGCTTAGTAGCACTAAACAGCTTTGTTAGTGTTTCTGGGGTTAAAATGTTTCTTAATCCAATTCAACTAACTAATTATAAGAGTTTGAGATAGATGTGGATAGTTTAAAAGCCACTTATACCCATTTTGTCCCAAAATAGGCTAAAACCAAGAAAACATTGCTTAGAAGCTGTAAATAACTATGTTAGTGTTTCTGGGGTTAAAATGTGTCTTAATCCAATGCAGCTGACTAGTTATAAGAGTTTGAGATGGATGTGGAGAGTTTAAAAGCCATTTATACCCATTTTGTACCAAAACAGGCTAAAACCAAGAAAACATTGCTTAGAAGCACTAAACAGCTTTGTTAGTGTTTCTGGGGTTAAAATGTGTCTTAATCCAATGCAACTAACTAACTATAAGAGTTTGAGATAGATGTGGAGAGTTGAAAAGCCACTTATACCCATTTTGGCCCAAAACAGGCTAAAACCAAGAAAACATTGCTTAGAAGCTCTAAACAGCTTTCTTAGTGTTTTCTGGGGTTAAAATGTGTCTTAATCCAAAGCAACTGACTAAATATATGAGTTTAAGATGGATGTGGAGAGTTTAAAAGCCACTTATACCCATTTTGTCCCAAAACAGGTTAAAACCAAGAAAACATTGCTTAGAAGCACTAAACAGCTTTGTTAGTGTTTCTGGGGTTAAAATGTGTCTTAATCCAATGCAACTAACTAATTATAAGAGTTTGAGATAGATGTGGATAGTTTAAAAGCCACTTATACACATTTTGTCCCAAAAGAGGCTAAAACCAAGAAAACATTGCTTAGAAGCTGTAAACAGCTATGTTAATATTTATGGGGTTAAAATGTGTCTTAATCAAATGCAAATGACTAATTATAAGAGTTTGAGATTGATGTGGATAGTTTAAAAGCCACTTATACACATTTTGTCCCAAAACAGGCTAAAACCAAGAAAACATTGCTTAGAAGCACTAAACAGCTTTGTTAGTGTTTCTGGGGTTAAAATGTGTCTTAATCCAATGGAAATGACTCATTATAAGAGTTTGAGATTGATGTGGAGAGTTTAAAAGCCACTTTTACCCATTTTGTCCCAAAACAGGCTAAAACCAAGAAAACATTGCCTAGAAGCACTAAACAGCTTTGTTAGTGTTTATGGGGTTAAAATGTGTGTTAATCCAAAGCAACTGACTAATTATATGAGTTTGAGATGGATGTGGAGAGTTTAAAAGCCACTTATACCCATTTTGTCCCAAAGCAGGTTAAAACCAAGAAAACATTGCTTAGAAGCACTAAACAGCTTTGTTAGTGTTTCTGGGGTTAAAATGTATCTTAATCCAATGAAACTAACTAATTATAAGAGTTTGAGATAGATGTGGAGAGTTTAAAAGCCACTTATACCCATTTTGTCCCAAAACAGGCTAAAACCAAGAAAACATTGCTTAGAAGCTCTAAACAGCTTTGTTAGTGTTTCTGGGGTTAAAATGTGTCTTAATCCAAAGCAACTGACTAAATATATGAGTTTGAGATGGATGTAGAGAGTTTAAAAGCCACTTATACCCATTTTGTCCCAAAAAGGGTTAAAACCAAGAAAACATTGCTTAGAAGCACTACACAGCTTTGTTAGTGTTTCTGGGGTTAAAATGTGTCTTAATCCAACGCAACTAACTAATTATAAGAGTTTGAGATAGATTTGGAGAGTTTAAAAGCCACTTATACCCATTTTGTACCAAAAAGGCTAAAACCAAGAAAACATTGCTTAGTAGCACTAAACAGCTTTGTTAGTGTTTCTGGGGTTAAAATGTTTCTTAATCCAATGCAACTAACTAATTATAAGAGTTTGAGATAGATGTGGATAGTTTAAAAGCCACTTATACCCATTTTGTCCCAAAATAGGCTAAAACCAAGAAAACATTGCTTAGAAGCTGTAAATAACTATGTTAGTGTTTCTGGGGTTAAAATGTGTCTTAATCCAATGCAGCTGACTAGTTATAAGAGTTTGAGATGGATGTGGAGAGTTTAAAAGCCATTTATACCCATTTTGTACCAAAACAGGCTAAAACCAAGAAAACATTGCAACTAATTAATTATAAGAGTTTGAGATAGATTTGGAGAGTTTAAAAGCCACTTATACCCATTTTGTCCCAAAAAGGCTAAAACCAAGAAAACATTGCTTAGTAGCACTAAACAGCTTTGTTAGTGTTTCTGGGGTTAAAATGTTTCTTAATCCAATGCAACTAACTAATTATAAGAGTTTGAGATAGATGTGGATAGTTTAAAAGCCACTTATACCCATTTTGTCCCAAAATAGGCTAAAACCAAGAAAACATTGCTTAGAAGCTGTAAATAACTATGTTAGTGTTTCTGGGGTTAAAATGTGTCTTAATCCAATGCAGCTGACTAGTTATAAGAGTTTGAGATGGATGTGGAGAGTTTAAAAGCCATTTATACCCATTTTGTACCAAAACAGGCTAAAACCAAGAAAGCATTGCTTAGAAGCACTAAACAGCTTTGTTAGTGTTTCTGGGGTTAAAATGTGTCTTAATCCAATGCAACTAACTAATTATAAGAGTTTGAGATAGATGTGGAGAGTTGAAAAGCCACTTATACCCATTTTGGCCAAAACAGGCTAAAACCAAGAAAACATTGCTTAGAAGCTCTAAACAGCTTTCTTAGTTTTTTCTGGGGTTAAAATGTGTCTTAATCCAAAGCAACTGACTAAATATATGAGTTTAAGATGGATGTGGAGAGTTTAAAAGCCACTTATACCCATTTGTCCCAAAACAGGTTAAAACCAAGAAAACATTGCTTAGAAGCACTAAACAGCTTTGTTAGTGTTTCTGGGGTTAAAATGTGTCTTAATCCAATGCAACTAACTAATTATAAGAGTTTAAGATAGATGTGGATAGTTTAAAAGCCACTTATACACATTTTGTCCCAAAAGAGGCTAAAACCAAGAAAACATTGCTTAGAAGCTGTAAACAGCTATGTTAATATTTATGGAGTTAAAATGTGTCTTAATCAAATGCAAATGACTAATTATAAGAGTTTGAGATTGATGTGGATAGTTTAAAAGCCACTTATACACATTTTGTCCCAAAAGAGGCTAAAACCAAGAAAACATTGCTTAGAAGCTGTAAACAGCTATGTTAATATTTATGGGGTTAAAATGTGTCTTAATCAAATGCAAATGACTAATTATAAGAGTTTGAGATTGATGTGGATAGTTTAAAAGCCACTTATACACATTTTGTCCCAAAACAGGCTAAAACCAAGAAAACATTGCTTAGAAGCTGAAAACAGCTATGTTAGTGTTTCTGGGGTTAAAATGTGTCTTAATCCAATGGAAATGACTCATTATAAGAGTTTGAGATTGATGTGGAGAGTTTAAAAGCCACTTTTACCCATTTTGCCCCAAAACAGGCTAAAACCAAGAAAACATTGCCTAGAAGCACTAAACAGCTTTGTTAGTGTTTATGGAGTTAAAATGTGTGTTAATCCAAAGCAACTGACTAATTATATGAGTTTGAGATGGATGTGGAGAGTTTAAAAGCCACTTATACCCATTTTGTCCCAAAGCAGGTTAAAACCAAGAAAACATTGCTTAGAAGCACTAAACAGCTTTGTTAGTGTTTCTGGGGTTAAAACGAATCATAATCCAATGCAACTAACTAATTATAAGAGTTTGAGATAGATGTGGAGAGTTTAAAAGCCACTTATACCCATTTTGTCCCAAAACAGACTAAAACCAAGAAAACATTGCTTAGAAGCACCAAACAGCTTTGTTAGTGTTTATGGGGTTAAAATGTGTTTTAATCCAATGCAACTAACTAATTATAAGAGTTTGAGATAGATGTGGATAGTTTAAAAGCCACTTATACCCATTTTGTCCCAAAATAGGCTAAAACCAAGAAAACATTGCTTAGAAGCTGTAAATAACTATGTTAGTGTTTCTGGGGTTAAAATGTGTCTTAATCCAATGCAGCTGACTAGTTATAAGAGTTTGAGATGGATGTGGAGAGTTTAAAAGCCATTTATACCCATGTTGTACCAAAACAGGCTAAAACCAAGAAAACATTGCTTAGAAGCACTAAACAGCTTTGTTAGTGTTTCTGGGGTTAAAATGTTTCTTAATCCAATGCAACTAACTAACTATAAGAGTTTGAGATAGATGTGGAGAGTTGAAAAGCCACTTATTATTAGAATGTAAGGAAGGGAAGAGAGGAGAGGCCGGTAAGGCCGAGCCATAGAAGAAGAAGAGAAGTGGCCGGTAAGGCTGCCAACACAAGAAGAACGGCCGGTAAGGCCGTGTGTACCAAGAAGAGTGGCCGTGAGGCCATGAATGGCATGAGAACGGCCAGTTAGGCCGTGAACACAATGAGAGAGGCCGTGTGGGCTGTGTGAGCAAGAAAAGAGGCCAGCAAGGCCATAAGTGCAATATAAGAAGAACAAAGGCCTAATAAGAAGAACAAAGGCCTTATAAGAAGAAGAAGCCCAAGAAGAAGGAAATATCTCACAAGGAAGGGAAGAAGGATCTAATGGCTACAAGGGAAGGAGATCTAACGGTCACAAGGCATGGAAGGGAAGGAGATCACGTGTGGCTTTGGTTGGGAAGCATAGCGAGTCAACCAAAGACAAGGAGCTGTCCCTTTCATCTCTCCTTTGAATCCCTTGTGTGCCTAACGGCTCTATGCCTTTGTTCTCCTATATTAAGCATTGTAATCTCTCATTTGTAACACAATAACACATTCTAATAATAAGAGAAACCGATTTCCTCTCTACACTTGTATTCTTGTTCATATCATCAATGTAGAGAGTTTAGGATTAGCGGTTAGGGGCTGCCCTTAAGGCAGCCTATTCTCTTATCAAATCCCACCTAAACTCTTCTTATTTACTCTTTACTAAGCCTAGATTACTGATTCCTAATCCTCCTTCTCCCAAGTACACAAACTCTAAGTGTTGTGATACTAGAAGAGGATAAGTCTCAAACTAGTGCTTCTTCTTCATAGGATCCGCTTACTGCCTAGTATTTGGGTTCTATCTAGCTTATTTATGGGGAGTTCATCACAAGTTGATGACCTCTCATTCCCCTTGAGATCGAGTTAGTTTGTTGTGGGTAAAGGGGGATTCATTCACCAAGTGTTTGTCTACCCTCTCTTGTGAGCTTTGTCTCATAAATCCCAACATGGTATCAGAGCAAGTTATGTTCTTGGTGACTCAAACTCGATCTAAAGTCAGTCCTTTGATTTGTCTTAGGTCCTAGGTAATCCGCTTAAGCTTAGGAGTCTTTAGAGGTTTATTTTTGGTTTAATTGTTCAATCGATTCTTTAGCAGCTCAATGTTGAGTAAGCTTGGTCTCTTGTCTTGTTAGAATTTGTAGACCAAGTGAGTGAAGAGAAATCGAGTTTAAAAGCCCCATCCTTAAGCTTTACTGGTTTGGTAATAGCTTTGTTTAATTTGGGATGGTGGGGAAGTGATGAACCAAGGAGCAAATCGTGTTGTTCATGGTGAGGATTCACGGTTCTTGTGTGCTTGTATGAGCCACGAAATTCTCTTAGGATTTAGTTTGCTAAAGCTTAGTTTCCTTTTCCTTTTAGGATTCTCTTAGAATTCTCTTAGGATTGAGTTTCCTTTAAAGGTCTAATTTTGCTTTAGGTTTCTAAATCGCTTCTCTTTCTTCTCAATGTTGAGAAAGCTTTGTTTCTGGCCGTGGTGTGTCCAGATTCGAGTTTGAGGAAGAGAGAGGTCTTGTTTTTCGCATATATGGCCAGCTTGGTCAAATAGATTAAAGCTGGTCCAAGATGCATTCTTTTAACCGATGGACAAAAGGTTGTTCCAAAGGCTATTTTGTTTCTTCTTTGCTTGTGACCACGAAAAACATCTTCTCTATGTTATTTTCGTGGATCTAAAGCCTTAAGCTCTTGGAGAACACTCTGTTTAGGTGATTCTACCATGAGCTTTGTTGTTAAACCGTGGGAAACTCAAAATCCCATGGTCCTTAGAAGTTGCAGCCGCTAAACTCCTATGTTCTTGAGTAAACAAACACCATAGTGTGATACTCTCTAAAGTTCTGGGTTGTTCAAGGCTGTTTTTAAAGCTTCTTTCAACTCAAGAAAGCAGAGTCAGACTCTGTCCATAAGAACTCTTGAGCAAAATCCCCCCACTCTTCCATAATCTTTAATACTTCATACTCTTGGTTACCCTATACTCTATATTCTTGGTTACTAATTCTCTGGTTACTTATTCTTGGTTACTTATTCTCTATTCTCTATTTATACTCTTATTAATTCTCTAAATTCTCTATTTAATTTTCAGTAATATACTCTATACTCTAATCTCTCACAATCTCTTGTTTTAGAATCTGTCCCATTGAATTTGGTTTCAGTTTCAGTCTTGAAGATTGTGTGGAGCTCGCTTACTATCTCAAGAAGAAGTGGCGAGGTTGAAGGCTACAAGAAAGCCATGAGGAGAGCGCAGCACAATGCCTGGAGTTAGAACCAAGGGCCACCAAGTCTTTGTTAAGCTGGTGGAAGGTGATGAATCAGTCCAAGAGCATGTGTGTTAGTGCCAAGTTGTTGATCGGATGTGCACAATTGTCTTTGAGAAAGGTGATGCACAAGGTTTCAACTGAGATGATGAGGAGAGGCCCATCATCAAGTAAAGGTTGCGGGGGAGATCGACTATCAAGTGACTCCACACCGCACCTCACAGAATCTGCTCGGCCACAAAAGTTTTGCTTAAAACTCAGCCGAAGCGTCTCAAAAAACGACTCGGACGAAACCCTTCCACTGCGATTCAGCTTCCGCGTTCTTCATAAAATTTCGAGACCATAGAGTCCTCTTGCCAGTGGAAGTGAAATCATACCAATCCGAGAAGCCGTTCGAAAGTTATGTCCGATTCAGTGGGCATATGTCAGTCTGACAATAAAACTGGCCGGGTTTAAAACCATGGTTAGAGAAGCGGTCTCAAGGAGAAATTCCAAACCGCATCAGTGATCAACTCTCTCCTTCCTATCCATCAAAACACCATAAAGGCTGTGCTCTAAACCCTACTCTATTTTAATTCATAAATTCATTACCTTAGCTTCATTACTAGTCTTTACTCTTTAATATGTTCTCTTAAATTGTCACACTTTTAGAAATTTTCTTTGATATTCCTCATAGCATACACTTATACTTTTCTTCTTTATCACTTGTTTAAAGGGTAAAGGAGACTATGAGAGCCTCAAAGAAATTCTAAAGGTGCAAGGATGGAGATCATAAGGAATGTGCTAAAGGCAAGGTGGGCTAAGGAGTAGGAGCAGTTCAAATTATGAAGAGAAGGGAGCTAGTTCTTTCCAAACCAAGGTCAAGGGACATCATGGCTAGTGAAATCTACACTCTTTTTCCCTTAACAAAGTTTTATCCCAAGAGGTTTTCTTTGTTGAGGTTTTTAATGAGGTAGATGACACTAGTCCACCCTTGATCTTTGGTCCCCATGGTGACCGCCGATCAAGCGTGCGGGGGAGTATTAGAATGTAAGGAAGGGAAGAGAGGAGAGGCCGGTAAGGCCGAGCCATAGAAGAAGAAGAGAAGTGGCCGGTAAGGCTGCCAACACAAGAAGAACGGCCGGTAAGGCCGTGTGTACCAAGAAGAGTGGCCGTGAGGCCATGAATGGCATGAGAACGGCCAGTTAGGCCGTGAACACAATGAGAGAGGCCGTGTGGGCTGTGTGAGCAAGAAAAGAGGCCAGCAAGGCCATAAGTGCAATATAAGAAGAACAAAGGCCTAATAAGAAGAACAAAGGCCTTATAAGAAGAAGAAGCCCAAGAAGAAGGAAATATCTCACAAGGAAGGGAAGAAGGATCCAATGGCTACAAGGGAAGGAGATCTAACGGTCACAAGGCATGGAAGGGAAGGAGATCACGTGTGGCTTTGGTTGGGAAGCATAGCGAGTCAACCAAAGACAAGGAGCTGTCCCTTTCATCTCTCCTTTGAATCCCTTGTGTGCCTAACGGCTCTATGCCTTTGTTCTCCTATATTAAGCATTGTAATCTCTCATTTGTAACACAATAACACATTCTAATAATAAGAGAAACAAATTTCCTCTCTACACTTGTATTCTTGTTCATATCATCAATGTAGAGAGTTTAGGATTAGCGGTTAGGGGCTGCCCTTAAGGCAGCCTATTCTCTTATCAAATCCCACCTAAACTCTTCTTATTTACTCTTTACTAAGCCTAGATTACTGATTCCTAATCCTCCTTCTCCCAAGTACACAAACTCTAAGTGTTGTGATACTAGAAGAGGATAAGTCTCAAACTAGTGCTTCTTCTTCATAGGATCCGCTTACTGCCTAGTATTTGGGTTCTATCTAGCTTATTTATGGGGAGTTCATCACAAGTTGATGACCTCTCATTCCCCTTGAGATCGAGTTAGTTTGTTGTGGGTAAAGGGGGATTCATTCACCAAGTGTTTGTCTACCCTCTCTTGTGAGCTTTGTCTCATAAATCCCAACATGGTATCAGAGCAAGTTATGTTCTTGGTGACTCAAACTCGATCTAAAGTCAGTCCTTTGATTTGTCTTAGGTCCTAGGTAATCCGCTTAAGCTTAGGAGTCTTTAGAGGTTTATTTTTGGTTTAATTGTTCAATCGATTCTTTAGCAGCTCAATGTTGAGTAAGCTTGGTCTCTTGTCTTGTTAGAATTTGTAGACCAAGTGAGTGAAGAGAAATCGAGTTTAAAAGCCCCATCCTTAAGCTTTACTGGTTTGGTAATAGCTTTGTTTAATTTGGGATGGTGGGGAAGTGATGAACCAAGGAGCAAATCGTGTTGTTCATGGTGAGGATTCACGGTTCTTGTGTGCTTGTATGAGCCACGAAATTCTCTTAGGATTTAGTTTGCTAAAGCTTAGTTTCCTTTTCCTTTTAGGATTCTCTTAGAATTCTCTTAGGATTGAGTTTCCTTTAAAGGTCTAATTTTGCTTTAGGTTTCTAAATCGCTTCTCTTTCTTCTCAATGTTGAGAAAGCTTTGTTTCTGGCCGTGGTGTGTCCAGATTCGAGTTTGAGGAAGAGAGAGGTCTTGTTTTTCGCATATATGGCCAGCTTGGTCAAATAGATTAAAGCTGGTCCAAGATGCATTCTTTTAACCGATGGACAAAAGGTTGTTCCAAAGGCTATTTTGTTTCTTCTTTGCTTGTGACCACGAAAAACATCTTCTCTATGTTATTTTCGTGGATCTAAAGCCTTAAGCTCTTGGAGAACACTCTGTTTAGGTGATTCTACCATGAGCTTTGTTGTTAAACCGTGGGAAACTCAAAATCCCATGGTCCTTAGAAGTTGCAGCCGCTAAACTCCTATGTTCTTGAGTAAACAAACACCATAGTGTGATACTCTCTAAAGTTCTGGGTTGTTCAAGGCTGTTTTTAAAGCTTCTTTCAACTCAAGAAAGCAGAGTCAGACTCTGTCCATAAGAACTCTTGAGCAAAATCCCCCCACTCTTCCATAATCTTTAATACTTCATACTCTTGGTTACCCTATACTCTATATTCTTGGTTACTAATTCTCTGGTTACTTATTCTTGGTTACTTATTCTCTATTCTCTATTTATACTCTTATTAATTCTCTAAATTCTCTATTTAATTTTCAGTAATATACTCTATACTCTAATCTCTCACAATCTCTTGTTTTAGAATCTGTCCCATTGAATTTGGTTTCAGTTTCAGTCTTGAAGATTGTGTGGAGCTCGCTTACTATCTCAAGAAGAAGTGGCGAGGTTGAAGGCTACAAGAAAGCCATGAGGAGAGCGCAGCACAATGCCTGGAGTTAGAACCAAGGGCCACCAAGTCTTTGTTAAGCTGGTGGAAGGTGATGAATCAGTCCAAGAGCATGTGTGTTAGTGCCAAGTTGTTGATCGGATGTGCACAATTGTCTTTGAGAAAGGTGATGCACAAGGTTTCAACTGAGATGATGAGGAGAGGCCCATCATCAAGTAAAGGTTGCGGGGGAGATCGACTATCAAGTGACTCCACACCGCACCTCACAGAATCTGCTCGGCCACAAAAGTTTTGCTTAAAACTCAGCCGAAGCGTCTCAAAGAACGACTCGGACGAAACCCTTCCACTGCGATTCAGCTTCCGCGTTCTTCATAAAAGTTCGAGACCATAGAGTCCTCTTGCCAGTGGAAGTGAAATCATACCAATCCGAGAAGCCGTTCAAAAGTTATGTCCGATTCAGTGGGCATATGTCAGTCTGACAATAAAACTGGCCGGGTTTAAAACCATGGTTAGAGAAGCGGTCTCAAGGAGAAATTCCAAACCGCATCAGTGATCAACTCTCTCCTTCCTATCCATCAAAACACCATAAAGGCTGTGCTCTAAACCCTACTCTATTTTAATTCATAAATTCATTACCTTAGCTTCATTACTAGTCTTTACTCTTTAATATGTTCTCTTAAATTGTCACACTTTTAGAAATTTTCTTTGATATTCCTCATAGCATACACTTATACTTTTCTTCTTTATCACTTGTTTAAAGGGTAAAGGAGACTATGAGAGCCTCAAAGAAATTCTAAAGGTGCAAGGATGGAGATCATAAGGAATGTGCTAAAGGCAAGGTGGGCTAAGGAGTAGGAGCAGTTCAAATTATGAAGAGAAGGGAGCTAGTTCTTTCCAAACCAAGGTCAAGGGACATCATGGCTAGTGAAATCTACACTCTTTTTCCCTTAACAAAGTTTTATCCCAAGAGGTTTTCTTTGTTGAGGTTTTTAATGAGGTAGATGACACTAGTCCACCCTTGATCTTTGGTCCCCATGGTGACCGCCGATCAAGCGTGCGGGGGAGTATTAGAATGTAAGGAAGGGAAGAGAGGAGAGGCCGGTAAGGCCGAGCCATAGAAGAAGAAGAGAAGTGGCCGGTAAGGCTGCCAACACAAGAAGAACGGCCGGTAAGGCCGTGTGTACCAAGAAGAGTGGCCGTGAGGCCATGAATGGCATGAGAACGGCCAGTTAGGCCGTGAACACAATGAGAGAGGCCGTGTGGGCTGTGTGAGCAAGAAAAGAGGCCAGCAAGGCCATAAGTGCAATATAAGAAGAACAAAGGCCTAATAAGAAGAACAAAGGCCTTATAAGAAGAAGAAGCCCAAGAAGAAGGAAATATCTCACAAGGAAGGGAAGAAGGATCCAATGGCTACAAGGGAAGGAGATCTAACGGTCACAAGGCATGGAAGGGAAGGAGATCACGTGTGGCTTTGGTTGGGAAGCATAGCGAGTCAACCAAAGACAAGGAGCTGTCCCTTTCATCTCTCCTTTGAATCCCTTGTGTGCCTAACGGCTCTATGCCTTTGTTCTCCTATATTAAGCATTGTAATCTCTCATTTGTAACACAATAACACATTCTAATAATAAGAGAAACCGATTTCCTCTCTACACTTGTATTCTTGTTCATATCATCAATGTAGAGAGTTTAGGATTAGCGGTTAGGGGCTGCCCTTAAGGCAGCCTATTCTCTTATCAAATCCCACCTAAACTCTTCTTATTTACTCTTTACTAAGCCTAGATTACTGATTCCTAATCCTCCTTCTCCCAAGTACACAAACTCTAAGTGTTGTGATACTAGAAGAGGATAAGTCTCAAACTAGTGCTTCTTCTTCATAGGATCCGCTTACTGCCTAGTATTTGGGTTCTATCTAGCTTATTTATGGGGAGTTCATCACAAGTTGATGACCTCTCCTTCCCCTTGAGATCGAGTTAGTTTGTTGTGGGTAAAGGGGGATTCATTCACCAAGTGTTTGTCTACCCTCTCTTGTGAGCTTTGTCTCATAAATCCCAACACTTATACCCATTTTGGCCCAAAACAGGCTAAAACCAAGAAAACATTGCTTAGAAGCTCTAAACAGCTTTCTTAGTGTTTTCTGGGGTTAAAATGTGTCTTAATCCAAAGCAACTGACTAAATATATGAGTTTAAGATGGATGTGGAGAGTTTAAAAGCCACTTATACCCATTTTGTCCCAAAACAGGTTAAAACAAAGAAAACATTGCTTAGAAGTGTAAGACTTTGTAGAATAAAGAAGAGAATCAAGAGAATGGATATAGGTTTCGGTAGACAAAGAGAATGAGGAAGAAGAAAAGATTAGGTTTTCTTATTCCATAAGAAGCAATAATACAAGGTGGCTATGAGCCTATTTAAGGAAACACAAACTAGGGCTACACCCTTGACCGAGACACACAAGTGGGATAGGGACATTAGGAGAGAGACACACTACATCCCAAGGTGAAAGCGACAGCCCATCCTTACCAAACATGTGACTATTTCCTTCCCTTCTCTCTAACGGTTATAATGTGCTTCTCGATCCTTCTAGTGGGCTTCAGGCCTCCTCTCCATTCCTTATCACTAGAAGACTCGGCCATTTCACCACACTTGTACGGACAGCCCATATTCAACACTCGTACGGACGGCCATGGCTGCCTTAGGCTTATTCTTTTGATCAATACTCCCCCTCAAGCTTAGCCTAATGAAATGGCTAAGCTTGGAACCCGTGAAGCAGCACCTCATTAAAAACCTTGACTTAGAAAACCTCATGGGACAAAACCAAGTCAAGGGAAAAAGAGTGTGCTGTCCACGGATTAGAGAAGCTTGATCATGGCCGTGTAATGTCTACAAGTCCAAGTTTGCTATAGATGTGATCACAAACCTTGGAGCTTGCAGACTTGGTGAAGATGTCAGCTAGCTGATCTTGACTCCTTGTGTGGCATGGTAACACCACTCCTTCTTCAATCTTCTCTCTCACCTTGTGGCAATCGCTTTCTATGTGCTTGGTCCTCTCATGAAAGACCGAGTTTGTGGCAATGTGGATGGCCGCTTCATTGTCGCAATGCATGGTCATGGGCTGCTTTGTTTCGATGCCTAAGTCCTTGAGTAGACCCTTCAGCCATGTCATCTCGTTAGTGAGCTTCCTCATAGCTCTATACTCGGCCTCGGCGCTAGAGCATGAAACCACCTTTTGTTTCTTAGACCTCCATGTAACCATGTTGCCTCCAACGAACGTGCAGTACCCAGTAGTGGATCTTCTATCCAGCGTGTCACCATTGTAATCCGCATCACAGTAGCCAACAATCTCGGTGTTGTCATTCTTGCCCATCCAAATACCTTGACCCGGACTGCCCTTGAGATAGCTTAGGATCCTCTCGACTTGACTCCATTGGTACTTGCTTGGTGCCTTCATATGTTGGCTAACCTGATTCACAGCATAACATATGTCAGGTCGTGTGATAGTAAGGTATATTAGCTTACCTACAAGCCGGCGGTAGCGTGTGACGTCTAAGAATGGCTCGTCCATTGGTTCCTTAGGTCGGCCTTCTTTTTCCCGTAAGCTCTCCCCCTTTCGCTTGAGCTGGTAGTCTTCATCAAGTGGCGTAGCGACCGGAGACACACCAAGCTTGCCAGTCTCCTCTAACAAGTCAAGAGTGTACTTGCGTTGTGAGAGGAAGAGTCCTTCCGGTGAGCGACAAATTTCAATACCAAGAAAGTATTTGAGTTCCCCAAGGTCCTTGATGTCAAATGCCGACTTGAGGGAGTCCTTGGTGTCCTGAATGGCCGCCTTATCATCACCAGTCACGATGATATCGTCGACGTATATGAGCACCACCACCCAACCAATAGAGGTGCGACGTGTGAAGAGAGTATGATCAGCCTCCGATCGCTTAAAACCATAAGTCTTGAGAGTAGAGCTTAGTTTGTGGTACCAAGCTCGTGGGGACTGCTTAAGGCCATAGATGGCCTTACGTAGCCTCAAGACTTTTCCGGGTGTAACCATGTCTTCAAGGCCGGGAGGAGGCGTCATGTACACTTCTTCATCAAGTTCACCTTGAAGAAAGGCGTTCTTCACATCCATCTGCCATAAGTCCCATGATAGGTTGACAGCAAGAGACAGCACAACCCGAACCGTATGGAGCTTGGCCACGGGTGCAAAGGTGTCCGTGTAGTCCGCACCATAGGTTTGGGTGAAGCCACGGGCCACTAACCGGGCTTTATGCCGTTCAATGTCACCATTGCTCAAATACTTTATGGTGAACACCCATTTGGAGCTAACTGCCCGCTTGCCTTGAGGAAGATCCGATTCGTCCCACGTATGATTCCGGATCATGGCGCCGGTTTCATCCTTGACCGCATCTAACCAAACCTGATGCTCCTTGGCTTCATCATATGTCTGCGGGATCCAATTGGCGTCAACTTGGCCAAAGAAAGCTTGGTGATCAGCAGGTAACAGCTCAAGGGAACAAACGGACTGGATGGGATGAGCGACGGCTTGACTGTTGTAATATACACGCTTGTTCTTCCAAGTGGAGGGGTCAGATCGAGGTCTGGTGCTCCGACGCAGGACTGGTGCAGGAGGTGGATCCGTCCTAGGCAACTCCGTTGACGTACCGTCCGTAAGAACCGTCTCCGTGTTTTCCTCGGTAGGAGCCGCTGCCGGAGCATGTGTGTCCGGTGTAGGGCCAGGAACAGGAACACCGGCTATGGGTAGGCCAGACTCAAGGGACACACTATCTTGGGCTGAAACATTGTTATTCGTATCTCCTTGGTCAGACCCACCGTCGGTAGGAGTTTGGCGTAGCATAGGCTGCACGACACCCGTTGGTGGAGACGGGTTGCCAAGGTGATCAAGAAGGAACCTTAGACTTGAAGCTCGGTCATTAGGTGAGTGAGAGAGGTCTTTAAGGTTGTTCCAGTCCTTCTTGTCATAGTAGCCCACATTCTCTAGGAACCGGACATCTCGGGAGACATATAGACGACTTGTGGCCGGATCATAACATTTGTACCCCTTTTGTGTGGTAGAGTAGCCAATGAACATGCACTTTGTACTCTTGGCATCCAGCTTACTCCTTTGTTCTCCTGGTACTAACACAAAACAAACACAACCAAAAACGCGTAAGTGATCAAGGGATGGTTTAAATTTGTTTAGTACTTCAAATGGAGATAAGTCATGAAGAACTCGGGTTGGTGTCCGGTTGATGAGATAGCATGCAGTCATCACAGCATCACCCCAATATCGTTTGGGAACACTAGAGTGGAACATGATTGCCCGCGCCACTTCCATGAGATGCCGGTTCTTTCTCTCGGCCACACCATTTTGTTGTGGCGTGTAGGGACAACTAGTTTGATGGAGAATGCCATGCTTGGAGAGATGTTCTTTGAACTTGCCACTTGTGTATTCTCCACCATTATCAGACCTAAGTACCTTAAGTTTTGCATTAAAATGATTAGTCACATAGTTTTGAAAGTTGACAAAGGCATCAAACACTCTATCTTTAGAAGGCAATAAGGTAATCCAAGTATATTTTGATTTTTCATCAATAAAAGTCACAAAATACTTGTTATTATCTCTAGATAGGCATGGTGAAGTCCAAACATCTGAGTGAACTAAATCAAAACAATTTTCATAAATAGTAGTTGACTTAGGAAAGATAGACTTGCAATGTTTTCCAAGAATACAAGGTTCACAAGTAGAATTATCAAAAGAAATATTAGGAAACATTAGTCCTAAAGCACGCGAATGAGGGTGGCCTAGCCTAGCATGCCACACCATATTCGAATCAACAACAAAACAAGACTTAATAGAAGATAAATTTGGATCGGTTTTCTCTAGGACATAGAGATCTCCACTCCCTTGCCCTTCTCCAAGAACCTTTCCAGTCTCAATATCCTGAAAATGAACACTGTTAGGACCAAAAATTGCATAACAATTCAAATCATTTGTGGCCCTCTTAACCGATAGAAGATTGGAGGTAAATGTAGGCATAAAGAAAGCTTTTGAGGTTTTATCAAAAAGTTTCAAGTCCCCTATCCCTTTTACTGGTATTTGATCTCCATTAGCAATAACAACATTCCCTAAAGCCGGTTTTATGTTGTCAATTAACCTAGGGTTGCTAATCATATGATGTGAAGCCCCCGAGTCAATAACAAGCGATTTACTAGGCTTAGAGGTAAAGAAAGAGATACCAGACTCCTTGAGTGAGGCAATGGAGCGGATGAGAGCCTCAAGGTCTGACTTCCTCACCACATCTCCATAGGCTGCGGTCATGGCCACCTCATCTCCCTGCTTTGATGATCCGGCTCCCTTGTCGCTAACCGCTTCCTTTGAGAAGTTGGCTTTGAACTTGGCCGGCTTGAGATGAGGATGGAGAACCCAGCATTTGTCTTTCAGGTGGCCCCGCTTCTTGCAGTGGTCGCATACCCACACCTTCCTCTCCTCTTGCTTGTACACTCCTTTGTTGGCCGTAGCAAGCTCCCCCTTACCGCTAAACAAATCAAGAGATCCTTGTTCTTTCTGAATTTGGGAGCAAATATCTTCAAAGGAGGGAAGCTTCTCTGCCCTTAGGATGTGCTTCAAGAGGTCATTGAAGGATGGGTTCAAGGTAAGGAGGAGTCCAAAGATCTTGTCTTGCTCCTTCCTTTCGTTTAGCACACTCGCCTCAAGTGTACTTGGCCGCAACATGTCAAGCTCGGACCATAGTGCACGGAACTTACCAAGATGCTTAGTGAACTCCACATCATCTTGGTTAAGGTCGTTTATGGCCTTCTTGACCTCAAAGACTCTAGTCATGTTAGAGACATTACCATACACGCCTTTAAGTGTTTCCCACAGTTCCTTGGCCGTCTCGCAGTATGAGTAGGCCTCAAGGATAGGCGTGTCCAGAGAGTTTTGGAGAACAGATAGGACAACTTGGTCTTCTTGGAACCATTTGGCCTTCCTCTCGCTCTCTTCCTCCGCTTCCGCCTCGGAAGCATCTTCTTCTTTGGGGTTTTGTTTTGGGACATAGTCGGACTCGACATGACTCCAAAGGCCACGACCTCCAAGGGCGGTTCTTGTGGTTCTTGTCCACAGCAAGTAGTTTGTCCCCTTTAGGACAATCGGTGAAACGATGGGCTTGGCGTTTTCCATGGTCGGATTTCTATGGACCGATGGATAAAGCTTTTACCCGGAGAATAAACAAAAGAATGCGAGTGAGAAGAAAGGAAGGAAAGGAGACTAGAGAATAGAAACAAGTAGAAGAATGAGATTAGACTGTAGAGAATCGAACAACTTGCTCTGATACCATGTAAGACTTTGTAGAATAAAGAAGAGAATCAAGAGAATGGATATAGGTTTCGGTAGACAAAGAGAATGAGGAAGAAGAAAAGATTAGGTTTTCTTATTCCATAAGAAGCAATAATACAAGGTGGCTATGAGCCTATTTAAGGAAACACAAACTAGGGCTACACCCTTGACCGAGACACACAAGTGGGATAGGGACATTAGGAGAGAGACACACTACATCCCAAGGTGAAAGCGACAGCCCATCCTTACCAAACATGTGACTATTTCCTTCCCTTCTCTCTAACGGTTATAATGTGCTTCTCGATCCTTCTAGTGGGCTTCAGGCCTCCTCTCCATTCCTTATCACTAGAAGACTCGGCCATTTCACCACACTTGTACGGACAGCCCATATTCAACACTCGTACGGACGGCCATGGCTGCCTTAGGCTTATTCTTTTGATCAATAAGAAGCACTAAACAGCTTTGTTAGTGTTTCTGGGGTTAAAATGTGTCTTAATCCAATGCAACTAACTAATTATCAGAGTTTGAGATAGATGTGGATAGTTTAAAAGCCACTTATACACATTTTGTCCCAAAAGAGGCTAAAACCAAGAAAACATTGCTTAGAAGCTGTAAACAGCTATGTTAATATTTATGGGGTTAAAATGTGTCTTAATCAAATGCAAATGACTAATTATAAGAGTTTGAGATTGATGTGGATAGTTTAAAAGCCACTTATACACATTTTGTCCCAAAACAGGCTAAAACCAAGAAAACATTGCTTAGAAGCTGTAAACAGCTATGTTAGTGTTTCTGGGGTTAAAATGTGTCTTAATCCAATGGAAATGACTCATTATAAGAGTTTGAGATTGATGTGGAGAGTTTAAAAGCCACTTTTACCCATTTTGTCCCAAAACAGGCTAAAACCAAGAAAACATTGCCTAGAAGCACTAAACAGCTTTGTTAGTGTTTATGGGGTTAAAATGTGTGTTAATCCAAAGCAACTGACTAATTATATGAGTTTGAGATGGATGTGGAGAGTTTAAAAGCCACTTATACCCATTTTGTCCCAAAGCAGGTTAAAACCAAGAAAACATTGCTTAGAAGCACTAAACAGCTTTGTTAGTGTTTCTGGGGTTAAAATGTATCTTAATCCAATGAAACTAACTAATTATAAGAGTTTGAGATAGATGTGGAGAGTTTAAAAGCCACTTATACCCATTTTGTCCCAAAACAGGCTAAAACCAAGAAAACATTGCTTAGAAGCTCTAAACAGCTTTGTTAGTGTTTCTGGGGTTAAAATGTGTCTTAATCCAAAGCAACTGACTAAATATATGAGTTTGAGATGGATGTAGAGAGTTTAAAAGCCACTTATACCCATTTTGTCCCAAAAAGGGTTAAAACCAAGAAAACATTGCTTAGAAGCACTACACAGCTTTGTTAGTGTTTCTGGGGTTAAAATGTGTCTTAATCCAACGCAACTAACTAATTATAAGAGTTTGAGATAGATTTGGAGAGTTTAAAAGCCACTTATACCCATTTTGTCCCAAAAAGGCTAAAACCAAGAAAACATTGCTTAGTAGCACTAAACAGCTTTGTTAGTGTTTCTGGGGTTAAAATGTTTCTTAATCCAATGCAACTAACTAATTATAAGAGTTTGAGATAGATGTGGATAGTTTAAAAGCCACTTATACCCATTTTGTCCCAAAATAGGCTAAAACCAAGAAAACATTGCTTAGAAGCTGTAAATAACTATGTTAGTGTTTCTGGGGTTAAAATGTGTCTTAATCCAATGCAGCTGACTAGTTATAAGAGTTTGAGATGGATGTGGAGAGTTTAAAAGCCATTTATACCCATTTTGTACCAAAACAGGCTAAAACCAAGAAAACATTGCAACTAATTAATTATAAGAGTTTGAGATAGATTTGGAGAGTTTAAAAGCCACTTATACCCATTTTGTCCCAAAAAGGCTAAAACCAAGAAAACATTGCTTAGTAGCACTAAACAGCTTTGTTAGTGTTTCTGGGGTTAAAATGTTTCTTAATCCAGTGCAACTAACTAATTATAAGAGTTTGAGATAGATGTGGATAGTTTAAAAGCCACTTATACCCATTTTGTCCCAAAATAGGCTAAAACCAAGAAAACATTGCTTAGAAGCTGTAAATAACTATGTTAGTGTTTCTGGGGTTAAAATGTGTCTTAATCCAATGCAGCTGACTAGTTATAAGAGTTTGAGATGGATGTGGAGAGTTTAAAAGCCATTTATACCCATTTTGTACCAAAACAGGCTAAAACCAAGAAAGCATTGCTTAGAAGCACTAAACAGCTTTGTTAGTGTTTCTGGGGTTAAAATGTGTCTTAATCCAATGCAACTAACTAATTATAAGATTTTGAGATAGATGTGGAGAGTTGAAAAGCCACTTATACCCATTTTGGCCCAAAACAGGCTAAAACCAAGAAAGCATTGCTTAGAAGCTCTAAACAGCTTTCTTAGTGTTTTCTGGGGTTAAAATGTGTCTTAATCCAAAGCAACTGACTAAATATATGAGTTTAAGATGGATGTGGAGAGTTTAAAAGCCACTTATACCCATTTTGTCCCAAAACAGGTTAAAACCAAGAAAACATTGCTTAGAAGCACTAAACAGCTTTGTTAGTGTTTCTGGGGTTAAAATGTGTCTTAATCCAATGCAACTACCTAGTTATAAGAGTTTGAGATAGATGTGGATAGTTTAAAAGCCACTTATACACATTTTGTCCCAAAAGAGGCTAAAACCAAGAAAACATTGCTTAGAAGCTGTAACAGCTATGTTAATATTTATGGGGTTAAAATGTGTCTTAATCAAATGCAAATGACTAATTATAAGAGTTTGAGATTGATGTGGATAGTTTAAAAGCCACTTATACACATTTTGTCCCAAAACAGGCTAAAACCAAGAAACCATTGCTTAGAAGCTGTAAACAGCTATGTTAATGTTTCTGGGGTTAAAATGTGTCTTAATCCAATGCAAATGACTCATTATAAGAGTTTAAGATTGATGTGGAGAGTTTAAAAGCCACTTTTACCCATTTTGTCCCAAAACAGGTTAAAACCAAGAAAACATTGCCTAGAAGCACTAAACAGCTTTGTTAGTGTTTATGGGGTTAAAATGTGTGTTAATCCAAAGCAACTGACTAATTATATGAGTTTGAGATGGATGTGGAGAGTTTAAAAGCCACTTATACCCATTTTGTCCCAAAGCAGGTTAAAACCAAGAAAACATTGCTTAGAAGCACTAAATAGCTTTGTTAGTGTTTCTGGGGTTAAAATGTATCTTAATCCAATGCAACTAACTAATTATAAGAGTTTGAGATAGATGTGGAGAGTTTAAAAGCCACTTATACCAATTTTGTCCCAAAACAGGCTAAAACCAAAAAAACATTGCTTAGAAGCTCTAAACAGCTTTGTTAGTGTTTTGGGGGTTAAAATGTGTCCTAATCCAAAGCAACTGACTAAATATATGAGTTTGAGATGGATGTAGAGAGTTTAAAAGCCACTTATACCCATTTTGTCCCAAAAAGGGTTAAAACCAAGAAAACATTGCTTAGAAGCACTAAACAGCTTTGTTAGTGTTTCTGGGGTTAAAATTTGTCTTAATGCAACGCAACTAACTAATTATAAGAGTTTGAGATAGATTTGGAGAGTTTAAAAGCCACTTATACCCATTTTGTCCCAAAAAGGCTAAAACCAAGAAAACATTGCTTAGAAGCTGTAACAGCTATGTTAATATTTATGGGGTTAAAATGTGTCTTAATCAAATGCAAATGACTAATTATAAGAGTTTGAGATTGATGTGGATAGTTTAAAAGCCACTTATACACATTTTGTCCCAAAACAGGCTAAAACCAAGAAAACATTGCTTAGAAGCTGTAAACAGCTATGTTAGTGTTTCTGGGGTTAAAATGTGTCTTAATCCAATGCAAATGACTCATTATAAGAGTTTGAGATTGATGTGGAGAGTTTAAAAGCCACTTTTACCCATTTTGTCCCAAAACAGGCTAAAACCAAGAAAACATTGCCTAGAAGCACTAAACAGCTTTGTTAGTGTTTATGGGGTTAAAATGTGTGTTAATCCAAAGCAACTGACTAATTATATGAGTTTGAGATGGATGTGGAGAGTTTAAAAGCCACTTATACCCATTTTGTCCTAAAGCAGGTTGAAACCAAGAAAACATTGCTTAGAAGCACTAAACAGCTTTGTTAGTGTTTCTGGGGTTAAAATGTATCTTAATCCAATGCAACTAACTAATTATAAGAGTTTGAGATAGATGTGGAGAGTTTAAAAGCCACTTATACCCATTTTGTCCCAAAACAGGCTAAAACCAAAAAAACATTGCTTAGAAGCTCTAAACAGCTTTGTTAGTGTTTCTGGGGTTAAAATGTGTCTTAATCCAAAGCAACTGACTAAATATATGAGTTTGAGATGGATGTAGAGAGTTTAAAAGCCACTTATACCCATTTTGTCCCAAAAAGGGTTAAAACCAAGAAAACATTGCTTAGAAGCACTAAACAGCTTTGTTATTGTTTCTGGGGTTAAAATTTGTCTTAATCCAACGCAACTAACTAATTATAAGAGTTTGAGATAGATTTGGAGAGTTTAAAAGCCACTTATACCCATTTTGTCCCAAAAAGGCTAAAACCAAGAAAACATTGCTTAGAAGCACTAAACAGCTTTGTTAGTGTTTTGGGGGTTAAAATGTGTCCTAATCCAAAGCAACTGACTAAATATATGAGTTTGAGATGGATGTAGAGAGTTTAAAAGCCACTTATACCCATTTTGTCCCAAAAAGGGTTAAAACCAAGAAAACATTGCTTAGAAGCACTAAACAGCTTTGTTAGTGTTTCTGGGGTTAAAATTTGTCTTAATGCAACGCAACTAACTAATTATAAGAGTTTGAGATAGATTTGGAGAGTTTAAAAGCCACTTATACCCATTTTGTCCCAAAAAGGCTAAAACCAAGAAAACATTGCTTAGAAGCTGTAACAGCTATGTTAATATTTATGGGGTTAAAATGTGTCTTAATCAAATGCAAATGACTAATTATAAGAGTTTGAGATTGATGTGGATAGTTTAAAAGCCACTTATACACATTTTGTCCCAAAACAGGCTAAAACCAAGAAAACATTGCTTAGAAGCTGTAAACAGCTATGTTAGTGTTTCTGGGGTTAAAATGTGTCTTAATCCAATGCAAATGACTCATTATAAGAGTTTGAGATTGATGTGGAGAGTTTAAAAGCCACTTTTACCCATTTTGTCCCAAAACAGGCTAAAACCAAGAAAACATTGCCTAGAAGCACTAAACAGCTTTGTTAGTGTTTATGGGGTTAAAATGTGTGTTAATCCAAAGCAACTGACTAATTATATGAGTTTGAGATGGATGTGGAGAGTTTAAAAGCCACTTATACCCATTTTGTCCTAAAGCAGGTTGAAACCAAGAAAACATTGCTTAGAAGCACTAAACAGCTTTGTTAGTGTTTCTGGGGTTAAAATGTATCTTAATCCAATGCAACTAACTAATTATAAGAGTTTGAGATAGATGTGGAGAGTTTAAAAGCCACTTATACCCATTTTGTCCCAAAACAGGCTAAAACCAAAAAAACATTGCTTAGAAGCTCTAAACAGCTTTGTTAGTGTTTCTGGGGTTAAAATGTGTCTTAATCCAAAGCAACTGACTAAATATATGAGTTTGAGATGGATGTAGAGAGTTTAAAAGCCACTTATACCCATTTTGTCCCAAAAAGGGTTAAAACCAAGAAAACATTGCTTAGAAGCACTAAACAGCTTTGTTATTGTTTCTGGGGTTAAAATTTGTCTTAATCCAACGCAACTAACTAATTATAAGAGTTTGAGATAGATTTGGAGAGTTTAAAAGCCACTTATACCCATTTTGTCCCAAAAAGGCTAAAACCAAGAAAACATTGCTTAGAAGCACTAAACAGCTTTGTTAGTGTTTTGGGGGTTAAAATGTGTCCTAATCCAAAGCAACTGACTAAATATATGAGTTTGAGATGGATGTAGAGAGTTTAAAAGCCACTTATACCCATTTTGTCCCAAAAAGGGTTAAAACCAAGAAAACATTGCTTAGAAGCACTAAACAGCTTTGTTAGTGTTTCTGGGGTTAAAATTTGTCTTAATGCAACGCAACTAACTAATTATAAGAGTTTGAGATAGATTTGGAGAGTTTAAAAGCCACTTATACCCATTTTGTCCCAAAAAGGCTAAAACCAAGAAAACATTGCTTAGAAGCTGTAACAGCTATGTTAATATTTATGGGGTTAAAATGTGTCTTAATCAAATGCAAATGACTAATTATAAGAGTTTGAGATTGATGTGGATAGTTTAAAAGCCACTTATACACATTTTGTCCCAAAACAGGCTAAAACCAAGAAAACATTGCTTAGAAGCTGTAAACAGCTATGTTAGTGTTTCTGGGGTTAAAATGTGTCTTAATCCAATGCAAATGACTCATTATAAGAGTTTGAGATTGATGTGGAGAGTTTAAAAGCCACTTTTACCCATTTTGTCCCAAAACAGGCTAAAACCAAGAAAACATTGCCTAGAAGCACTAAACAGCTTTGTTAGTGTTTATGGGGTTAAAATGTGTGTTAATCCAAAGCAACTGACTAATTATATGAGTTTGAGATGGATGTGGAGAGTTTAAAAGCCACTTATACCCATTTTGTCCTAAAGCAGGTTGAAACCAAGAAAACATTGCTTAGAAGCACTAAACAGCTTTGTTAGTGTTTCTGGGGTTAAAATGTATCTTAATCCAATGCAACTAACTAATTATAAGAGTTTGAGATAGATGTGGAGAGTTTAAAAGCCACTTATACCCATTTTGTCCCAAAACAGGCTAAAACCAAAAAAAACATTGCTTAGAAGCTCTAAACAGCTTTGTTAGTGTTTCTGGGGTTAAAATGTGTCTTAATCCAAAGCAACTGACTAAATATATGAGTTTGAGATGGATGTAGAGAGTTTAAAAGCCACTTATACCCATTTTGTCCCAAAAAGGGTTAAAACCAAGAAAACATTGCTTAGAAGCACTAAACAGCTTTGTTATTGTTTCTGGGGTTAAAATTTGTCTTAATCCAACGCAACTAACTAATTATAAGAGTTTGAGATAGATTTGGAGAGTTTAAAAGCCACTTATACCCATTTTGTCCCAAAAAGGCTAAAACCAAGAAAACATTGCTTAGAAGCACTAAACAGCTTTGTTAGTGTTTTGGGGGTTAAAATGTGTCCTAATCCAAAGCAACTGACTAAATATATGAGTTTGAGATGGATGTAGAGAGTTTAAAAGCCACTTATACCCATTTTGTCCCAAAAAGGGTTAAAACCAAGAAAACATTGCTTAGAAGCACTAAACAGCTTTGTTAGTGTTTCTGGGGTTAAAATGTATCTTAATCCAATGCAACTAACTAATAATAAGAGTTTGAGATAGATGTGGATAGTTTAAAAGCCACTTATACACATTTTGTTCCTAAACAGGCTAAAACCAAGAAAACATTGCTTAGAAGCTGTAAACAGCTATGTTAGTGTTTCTGGGGTTAAAATGTGTCTTAATCCAATGCAAATGACTAATTATAAGTGTTTGAGATTGATGTGGAGAGGTTAAAAGCCACTTATACCCATTTTGTCCCAAAACAGGCTAAAACCAAGAAAACATTGCCTAGAAGCTATAAACAGCTTTGTTAGTGTTTCTGGGGTTAAAATGTGTCTTAATCCAATGCAGCTGACTAGTTATAAGAGTTTGAGATGGATGTGGAGAGTTTAAAAGCCACTTATACCCATTTTGTACCAAAACTGGCTAAAACCAAGAAAACATTGCTTAGAAGAACTAAACAGCTTTGTTAGTGTTTCTGGGGTTAAAATGTATCTTAATCCAATGCAACTAACTAATAATAAGAGTTTGAGATAGATGTGGAGAGTTTAAAAGCCACTTATACCCATTTTGTCCCAAAAAGGCTAAAACAAAGAAAACATTGCTTAGAAGCTGTAAACAGCTATGTTAGTGTTTCTGGGGTTAAAATGTGTCTTAATCCAATGCAAATGACTAATTGTAAGAGTTCGAGATTGATGTGGAGAGTTTAAAAGCCACTTATACACATTTTGTCCCAAAACAGGCTAAAATCAAGAAAACATTGCCTAGAAGCTATAAACAGCTTTGTTAGTGTTTCTGGGGTTAAAATGTGTCTTAATCCAATGCAAATGACTCATTATAAGAGTTTGAGATTGATGTGGATAGTTTAAAAGCCACTTATACACATTTTGTCCCAAAACAGGCTAAAACTAAGAAAACATTGCTTAGAAGCTGTAAACAGCTATGTTAGTGTTTCTGGGGTTAAAATGTGTCTTAATCCAATGCAAATGACTCATTATAAGAGTTTGAGATTGATGTGGAGAGTTTAAAATCCACTTTTACCCATTTTGTCCCAAAACAGGCTAAAACCAAGAAAACATTGCCTAGAAGCACTAAACAGCTTTGTTAGTGTTTATGGCGTTAAAATGTGTGTTAATCCAAAGCAACTGACTAATTATATGAGTTTGAGATGGATGTGGAGAGTTTAAAAGCCACTTATACCCATTTTGTCCCAAAGCAGGTTAAAACCAAGAAAACATTGCTTAGAAGCACTAAACAGCTTTGTTAGTGTTTCTGGGGTTAAAATGTATCTTAATCCAATGCAACTAACTAATTATAAGAGTTTGAGATAGATGTGGAGAGTTTAAAGACCACTTATACCCATTTTGTCCCACAACAGGCTAAAACCAAAAAAAACATTGCTTAGAAGCTCTAAACAGCTTTGTTAGTGTTTTTGGGGTTAAAATGTGTCTTAATCCAAAGCAACTGACTAAATATATGAGTTTGAGATGGATGTAGAGAGTTTAAAAGCCACTTATACCCATTTTGTCCCAAAAAGGGTTAAAACCAAGAAAACATTGCTTAGAAGCACTAAATAGCTTTGTTAGTGTTTCTGGGGTTAAAATTTGTCTTAATCCAACGCAACTAACTAATTATAAGAGTTTGAGATAGATTTGGAGAGTTTAAAAGCCACTTATACCCATTTTGTCCCAAAAAGGCTAAAACCAAGAAAACATTGCTTAGAAGCTGTAACAGCTATGTTAATATTTATGGGGTTAAAATGTGTCTTAATCAAATGCAAATGACTAATTATAAGAGTTTGAGATTGATGTGGATAGTTTAAAAGCCACTTATACACATTTTGTCCCAAAACAGGCTAAAACCAAGAAAACATTGCTTAGAAGCTGTAAACAGCTATGTTAGTGTTTCTGGGGTTAAAATGTGTCTTAATCCAATGCAAATGACTCATTATAAGAGTTTGAGATTGATGTGGAGAGTTTAAAAGCCACTTTTACCCATTTTGTCCCAAAACAGGCTAAAACCAAGAAAACATTGCCTAGAAGCACTAAACAGCTTTGTTAGTGTTTATGGGGTTAAAATGTGTGTTAATCCAAAGCAACTGACTAATTATATGAGTTTGAGATGGATGTGGAGAGTTTAAAAGCCACTTATACCCATTTTGTCCTAAAGCAGGTTAAAACCAAGAAAACATTGCTTAGAAGCACTAAACAGCTTTGTTAGTGTTTCTGGGGTTAAAATGTATCTTAATCCAATGCAACTAACTAATTATAAGAGTTTGAGATAGATGTGGAGAGTTTAAAAGCCACTTATACCCATTTTGTCCCAAAACAGGCTAAAACCAAAAAAATTGCTTAGAAGCTCTAAACAGCTTTGTTAGTGTTTCTGGGGTTAAAATATGTCTTAATCCAAAGCAACTGACTAAATATATGAGTTTGAGATGGATGTAGAGAGTTTAAAAGCCACTTATACCCATTTTGTCCCAAAAAGGGTTAAAACCAAGAAAACATTGCTTAGAAGCACTAAACAGCTTTGTTACTGTTTCTGGGGTTAAAATTTGTCTTAATCCAACGCAACTAACTAATTATAAGAGTTTGAGATAGATTTGGAGAGTTTAAAAGCCACTTATACCCATTTTGTCCCAAAAAGGCTAAAACCAAGAAAACATTGCTTAGTAGCACTAAACAGCTTTGTTAGTGTTTCTGGGGTTAAAATGTTTCTTAATCCAATGCAACTAACTAATTATAAGAGTTTGAGATAGATGTGGATAGTTTAAAAGCCACTTATACCCATTTTGTCCCAAAATAGGCTAAAACCAAGAAAACATTGCTTAGAAGCTGTAAATAACTATGTTAATGTTTCGGGGGTTAAAATGTGTCTTAATCCAATGCAGCTGACTAGTTATAAGAGTTTGAGATGGATGTGGAGAGTTTAAAAGCCATTTATACCCATTTTGTACCAAAACAGGCTAAAACCAAGAAAACATTGCTTAGAAGTACTAAACAGCTTTGTTAGTGTTTCTGGGGTTAAAATGTGTCTTAATCCACTGCAACTAACTAATTATAAGAGTTTGAGATAGATGTGGAGAGTTGAAAAGCCACTTATACCCATTTTGGCCCAAAACAGGCTAAAACCAAGAAAACATTGCTTAGAAGCTCTAAGCAGCTTTCTTAGTGTTTTCTGGGGTTCAAATGTGTCTTAATCCAAAGCAACTGACTAAATATATGAGTTTAAGATGGATGTGGAGCGTTTAAAAGCCACTTATACCCATTTTGTCCCAAAACAGGTTAAAACCAAGAAAACATTGCTTAGAAGCACTAAACAGCTTTGTTAGTGTTTCTGGGGTTAAAATGTGTCTTAATCCAATGCAACTAACTAATTATAAGAGTTTGAGATAGATGTGGATAGTTTAAAAGCCACTTATACACATTTTGTCCCAAAAGAGGCTAAAACCAAGAAAACATTGCTTAGAAGCTGTAAACAGCTATGTTAATATTTATGGGGTTAAAATGTGTCTTAATCAAATGCAAATGACTAATTATAAGAGTTTGAGATTGATGTGGATGGTTTAAAAGCCACTTATACACATTTTGTCCCAAAACAGGCTAAAACCAAGAAAACATTGCTTAAAAGCACTAAACAGCTTTGTTAGTGTTTATGGTGTTAAAATGTGTCTTAATCCAATGCAACTAACTAATTATAAGAGTTTGAGATAGATGTGGATAGTTTAAAAGCCACTTATACACATTTTGTTCCTAAACAGGCTAAAACCAAGAAAACATTGCTTAGAAGCTGTAAACAGCTATGTTAGTGTTTCTGGGGTTAAAATGTGTCTTAATCCAATGCAAATGACTAATTATAAGTGTTTGAGATTGATGTGGAGAGGTTAAAAGCCACTTATACCCATTTTGTCCCAAAACAGGCTAAAACCAAGAAAACATTGCCTAGAAGCTATAAACAGCTTTGTTAGTGTTTCTGGGGTTAAAATGTGTCTTAATCCAATGCAGCTGACTAGTTATAAGAGTTTGAGATGGATGTGGAGAGTTTAAAAGCCACTTATACCCATTTTGTACCAAAACTGGCTAAAACCAAGAAAACATTGCTTAGAAGAACTAAACAGCTTTGTTAGTGTTTCTGGGGTTAAAATGTATCTTAATCCAATGCAACTAACTAATAATAAGAGTTTGAGATAGATGTGGAGAGTTTAAAAGCCACTTATACCCATTTTGTCCCAAAAAGGCTAAAACAAAGAAAACATTGCTTAGAAGCTGTAAACAGCTATGTTAGTGTTTCTGGGGTTAAAATGTGTCTTAATCCAATGCAAATGACTAATTGTAAGAATTCGAGATTGATGTGGAGAGTTTAAAAGCCACTTATACACATTTTGTCCCAAAACAGGCTAAAATCAAGAAAACATTGCCTAGAAGCTATAAACAGCTTTGTTAGTGTTTCTGGGGTTAAAATGTGTCTTAATCCAATGCAAATGACTCATTATAAGAGTTTGAGATTGATGTGGATAGTTTAAAAGCCACTTATACACATTTTGTCCCAAAACAGGCTAAAACCAAGAAAACATTGCTTAGAAGCTGTAAACAGCTATGTTAGTGTTTCTGGGGTTAAAATGTGTCTTAATCCAATGCAAATGACTCATTATAAGAGTTTGAGATTGATGTGGAGAGTTTAAAAGCCACTTTTACCCATTTTGTCCCAAAACAGGCTAAAACCAAGAAAACATTGCCTAGAAGCACTAAACAGCTTTGTTAGTGTTTATGGGTTTAAAATGTGTGTTAATCCAAAGCAACTGACTAATTATATGAGTTTGAGATGGATGTGGAGAGTTTAAAAGCCACTTATACCCATTTTGTCCTAAAGCAGGTTAAAACCAAGAAAACATTGCTTAGAAGCACTAAACAGCTTTGTTAGTGTTTCTGGGGTTAAAATGTATCTTAATCCAATGCAACTAACTAATTATAAGAGTTTGAGATAGATGTGGAGAGTTTAAAAGCCACTTATACCCATTTTGTCCCAAAACAGGCTAAAACCAAAAAAACATTGCTTAGAAGCTCTAAACAGCTTTGTTAGTGTTTCTGGGGTTAAAATGTGTCTTAATCCAAAGCAACTGACTAAATATATGAGTTTGAGATGGATGTAGAGAGTTTAAAAGCCACTTATACCCATTTTGTCCCAAAAAGGGTTAAAACCAAGAAAACATTGCTTAGAAGCACTAAACAGCTTTGTTAGTGTTTCTGGGGTTAAAATTTGTCTTAATCCAACACAACTAACTAATTATAAGAGTTTGAGATAGATTTGGAGAGTTTAAAAGCCACTTATACCCATTTTGTCCCAAAAAGGCTAAAACCAAGAAAACATTGCTTAGTAGCACTAAACAGCTTTGTTAGTGTTTCTGGGGTTAAAATGTGTCTTAATCCACTGCAACTAACTAATTATAAGAGTTTGAGATAGATGTGGAGAGTTGAAAAGCCACTTATACCCATTTTGGCCCAAAACAGGCTAAAACCAAGAAAACATTGCTTAGAAGCTCTAAACAGCTTTCTTAGTGTTTTCTGGGGTTCAAATGTGTCTTAATCCAAAGCAACTGACTAAATATATGAGTTTAAGATGGATGTGGAGAGTTTAAAAGCCACTTATACCCATTTTGTCCCAAAACAGGTTAAAACCAAGAAAACATTGCTTAGAAGCACTAAACAGCTTTGTTAGTGTTTCTGGGGTTAAAATGTGTCTTAATCCAATGCAACTAACTAATTATAAGAGTTTGAGATAGATGTGGATAGTTTAAAAGCCACTTATACACATTTTGTCCCAAAAGAGGCTAAAACCAAGAAAACATTGCTTAGAAGCTGTAAACAGCTATGTTAATATTTATGGGGTTAAAATGTGTCTTAATCAAATGCAAATGACTAATTATAAGAGTTTGAGATTGATGTGGATGGTTTAAAAGCCACTTATACACATTTTGTCCCAAAACAGGCTAAAACCAAGAAAACATTGCTTAAAAGCACTAAACAGCTTTGTTAGTGTTTATGGTGTTAAAATGTGTCTTAATCCAATGCAACTAACTAATTATAAGAGTTTGAGATAGATGTGGATAGTTTAAAAGCCACTTATACACATTTTGTTCCTAAACAGGCTAAAACCAAGAAAACATTGCTTAGAAGCTGTAAACAGCTATGTTAGTGTTTCTGGGGTTAAAATGTGTCTTAATCCAATGCAAATGACTAATTATAAGTGTTTGAGATTGATGTGGAGAGGTTAAAAGCCACTTATACCCATTTTGTCCCAAAACAGGCTAAAACCAAGAAAACATTGCCTAGAAGCTATAAACAGCTTTGTTAGTGTTTCTGGGGTTAAAATGTGTCTTAATCCAATGCAGCTGACTAGTTATAAGAGTTTGAGATGGATGTGGAGAGTTTAAAAGCCACTTATACCCATTTTGTACCAAAACTGGCTAAAACCAAGAAAACATTGCTTAGAAGAACTAAACAGCTTTGTTAGTGTTTCTGGGGTTAAAATGTATCTTAATCCAATGCAACTAACTAATAATAAGAGTTTGAGATAGATGTGGAGAGTTTAAAAGCCACTTATACCCATTTTGTCCCAAAAAGGCTAAAACAAAGAAAACATTGCTTAGAAGCTGTAAACAGCTATGTTAGTGTTTCTGGGGTTAAAATGTGTCTTAATCCAATGCAAATGACTAATTGTAAGAATTCGAGATTGATGTGGAGAGTTTAAAAGCCACTTATACACATTTTGTCCCAAAACAGGCTAAAATCAAGAAAACATTGCTTAGAAGCTGTAAACAGCTATGTTAGTGTTTCTGGGGTTAAAATGTGTCTTAATCCAATGCAAATGACTCATTATAAGAGTTTGAGATTGATGTGGAGAGTTTAAAAGCCACTTTTACCCATTTTGTCCCAAAACAGGCTAAAACCAAGAAAACATTGCCTAGAAGCACTAAACAGCTTTGTTAGTGTTTATGGGTTTAAAATGTGTGTTAATCCAAAGCAACTGACTAATTATATGAGTTTGAGATGGATGTGGAGAGTTTAAAAGCCACTTATACCCATTTTGTCCTAAAGCAGGTTAAAACCAAGAAAACATTGCTTAGAAGCACTAAACAGCTTTGTTAGTGTTTCTGGGGTTAAAATGTATCTTAATCCAATGCAACTAACTAATTATAAGAGTTTGAGATAGATGTGGAGAGTTTAAAAGCCACTTATACCCATTTTGTCCCAAAACAGGCTAAAACCAAAAAAACATTGCTTAGAAGCTCTAAACAGCTTTGTATGAACCGGCACACACACTTGTCCGTACGACCGTACGGACGTCCGTACGACCAACCAACGGGCCATCCTCAAATAGAAGTCTTCATGAGCCCAATCCACCAAAGAGATCCTCCAACGGTCGCCATTCATCTCGATCCTTCCTTTGTAGCCGTTGGAGCAAGTTGTAAGAGAGAAGAGGAGATCACATGTTAGAATAAGGAGATGTCGCTTTCTCCTCATATTAGTGTGCATAGGATCCTAAGAGAATATCCTATTTGTATATGTCTTTAAATAGTTTGTAAGTATCATACTAATAGAAGTAAGAAAAGAGTTTATTCTCTTTCTCCAACACTCTCTCTCTCAATCGTTCACTCTCCTCACTCTTTACACGATTTCACTCTCTTCCATAATCTCTTGATTACTCTACTCTCAAACTTACATGGTATCAGAGCAGATTTGATTCTGTTCTTGCCTCAAATCTCCATCACTCCCTTCCGCATTCTCTTTCTTGTTCTTGAAATTTCTTGTTCTTGAATCTTCTTTCTTTAACCGTTGGACAATAGCTTTAACCAACGGTCTCTTCATCTTTTTCCATGGAAACTACCAAAACTCTCATTGTTCCAGTTACTCTCAAGGGAGAGAATTACTTACTGTGGGCTAGAACCACAAAGACAGCCCTATGCGGCCGAGGACTTTGGTCCCATGTTGAGACGAGCGAAGCTCCTAGTGGCGAGACCACCAAAGACGGCAAGGATCTTGTCGATGAGAAGAACAAGTGGTTTCAAGAAGATCAGGGAGTCCTAGCTATCATTCAAAACTCCCTAGATGCACCTATACTTGAAGCTTACTCTTATTGCGAGACAGCAAAAGACTTGTGGGACACTCTCAAGAATGTTTTTGGGAATGTTACAAATGTAAACCGAATTTTTGAGATTAAGAGGGCCATCAACAACCTCAACCAAGAAGACATGGAGTTCACCAAGCACTTTGGGAAGTTTAGGTCCCTTTGGGCTGAACTAGAGATGCTCCGGCCGGCGACTATAGATCCGGCCATTCTGAATGAGAGGCGTGAACAAGATAAGGTGTTCGGCCTTCTCTTGACCTTGAACCCCTCCTACAATGACCTTATCAAGCATATTCTACGGTCGGACAAGCTCCCTAGCCTTGATGATGTCTGTAACCAAATTCAAAAGGAGCATGGCTCCATGGGATTGTTTGGCGGCAAGGGAGAACTTGTGACCGCTAACAAAGCTGAGACGGCATCAGCAAACAAGGGCTACTACAAGCCGGAGGACAAGAACAACCCGCCATTTTGTGAGCATTGTAAGAAGCTTGGTCACTTCAAGAGCCGCTGCTGGATTCTACACCCTCATCTAGCACCACCGCCGGGTACCATCCGAGGTGGACGACCAAACCGCGGAGGACCACCGAGAGCTCATCAAGCAGTAGCCATGGGGGAGTCATCAATCTCTGAGCAACCTCAACAAGTGACCAGTGGAACTGCTCTTGCTGCAACATCGTCCGAGCTGGTAAGGCGGTCCGACCTTGATGCGCTCATCAAAGCCATCAAAGAGGCCACCGGTAAGGCGTTTCTTGCCTCAAACAAAATTAAACCCCTCATAGTTGATTCTGGTGCATCCCATCACATGATTAGTGATTCTAGGCTAATTAGTGATATTAAACCTGCTAATGGTAATGTGATAATAGCAAATGGTGAGAAAGTACCAGTTAAAGGCATTGGAAACTTGAAACTATTTGATAAGGAGACTAAGGCATTTTATATGCCAAACTTTACTTCTAACTTGCTATCAGTTAAGAGAGCCACTACTGATTTAAATTGTTATGCTATATTTGGTCCTAACAATGTTCATTTTCAGGATATTGAGACAAGTAAGGTTCTTGGTCAAGGAGGATCCAAGGATGACCTCTATGTGCTTGAGGACTTGAACTTATCTTCTAATGTATCTTGTTTTAATTCGGTTATTATGAAACCTAGTGATTCTATTTTACATGCTAGGCTAGGACACCCTCACACAAGAGCTTTATCTTTAATATTTCCTAATGTTTCTTTTCAAAATGATGAGTGTGAGGCTTGTATTCTTGGTAAACATTGCAAGGCTGTTTTTCCTAAATCTATTACTATTTATGAAAAATGTTTTGATTTAATTCATTCTGATGTTTGGACATCTCCTTGCTTATCTAGAGATAATCAAAAGTATTTTGTGACTTTTATTGATGAAAAATCAAAATATACTTGGATAACTTTACTTCCCTCTAAGGATAGAGTCCTTGAGGCCTTTACTAATTTTCAAAATTATGTCACTAACCACTTTCATGCCAAGATTAAAATTTTAAGATCAGATAATGGTGGAGAGTACACAAGCCATGCCTTTAAGCAATATCTAGCCAAACATGGAATTCTTCATCAAACTAGCTGTCCTTACACACCACAACAAAATGGAGTGGCTGAGAGAAAGAATAGGCATCTCATGGAAGTAGCAAGGTCTATGATGTTTCACACAAGGGTTCCAAAGAGGTTTTGGGGAGATGCTGTGCTAGCCGCTTGTTATCTTATTAACCGCACACCAACAAAGATCCTAAAGGATGTGTCTCCATTTGAGGTATTAACGAATGACAAACCTACATTTGATCACTTACGAGTGTTTGGTTGTGTGTGCTATGTGTTGCGACCAGGTGAGCTAAGAGACAAGCTTGATGCAAAGAGTACAAAGGCTATGTTTCTTGGCTACTCTACCACACAAAAGGGGTATAAGTGCTATGAACCTACAACAAGGAGGGTTCTAGTATCTCGTGATGTCAAGTTCATGGAGACACAAGGTTTTTACGATGAGAAGAATTGGGATGAGCTCCGTAACCTCTCTGATTCACCATCTGATCGGACGCGCAACCTCCGAGTAATCCTTGAGCGACTAGGTTTTGAAAACGATCGGATCACTACCGAGTCAGCCAGACCAGCATCACCAGAGCAACCTGAGCCATTTACTGAGCCTGAGCCTGCTACACATGCCGATGACCATACTGAGCAGCATGAGGAAGCACCCGAGTCACTCGCGGACAACACGGCCGAAACAACCGAGGAGACGGCTGAACAGCTTGAGGAGATCATTACTCCAGGACGAGCCAACTCCGAAGCTGGGGCTATAGTTCCTCTTCGGCGCAGCCAACGTATTAGGTATCCTCCTAGTCATTGGAAGAACACCCGTGTGTACTACAACAACATGGCCGTTGCTCATCCGATTCAGGCCGTGTGCACCTTGGCTCATTTTCCGATAGAGCATCAAGTGTTTCTTGGCCATATTGATGAGGATTGGATCCCCAAGACCTATGATGAGGCTAAGCAGCACAAAGTATGGAGAGATGCAGTGGATGCCGAGAATACGGCCATGGTGCAAAATCATACATGGGACGAGGCTGACTTACCCAAGGGCAAGAAGGCTGTCACCTCTCGGTATATCTTCACAATCAAATATAAGAGCAATGGGGAGATTGAACGCCACAAAGCCCGCCTAGTCGCACGCGGGTTCACGCAAACGTATGGGGAGGACTATCTTGATACGTTTGCTCCGGTGGCTAAGCTTCACACGGTTCGAGTTGTACTCTCTCTCGCCACCAACCTCGACTGGGAACTTTGGCAAATGGACGTGAAGAACGCCTTCTTGCAAGGAGAACTGGAGGATGAAGTGTATATGCGACCACCACCAGGTTTGGAGGATACTATTGGTCCGGGAAAGGTCTTGAAACTCAACAAAGCTATCTATGGCTTGAAGCAGTCACCAAGGGCGTGGTATCACAAGCTTAGCACCACACTCCTTGACAAAGGCTTTCGCAAATCCGAAGCTGACCACACCTTGTTCACCTTACCAAGCGCCAAAGGTATAGTAGTCATTCTAGTGTATGTTGATGATATCATCATCACTGGAAGTGACTCGGTAGGTATTCAAGACTCTAAAACATTCTTGAAATCAGTTTTTGATATTAAAGATCTTGGAGAGTTGAAATACTTTCTTGGGATAGAAGTTTATAGATCAAATGAAGGGTTATTGTTGTCTCAAAGAAAGTATGCACTAGACTTATTGAGTGAAACAGGAAAACTAGGAGCTAAGGCAGTAACAACGCCCCTAGAAGAGAATTACAAGGATGGAGGACAGGGGGAGCTTGACACCGCTCCATTCGAGGACGTTAGCCTCTACCGGCGGCTAGTCGGTAAGCTCATTTATTTGACTATCACACGGCCTGACATTTGCTTTGCCGTGAACCAGGTAAGCCAGCATATGAAGAACCCCACCGTGCACCATTGGAACATGCTGACACGGATCCTCAAGTACATCAAGGGCTCACCCGGCCAAGGCATATGGATGGGACGCAACAAGAGCACTGAGTTGGTAGGCTACTGCGACGCTGACTATGCCGGAGATCGTGGGGACCGACGCTCAACCACAGGCTATTGCACGTTCCTTGGAGGGAACCTGGTCACATGGAAGAGCAAGAAGCAAAAGGTCGTCTCACTCTCAAGTGCCGAATCCGAGTATAGAGCTATGAGGAAGCTAACGACGGAGCTAATGTGGCTGAAGATGTTACTCAAGGATCTTGGAATAGAATCAACAAAGCCGATCACCATGCACTGTGATAACGAAGCAGCCATTCATATAGCAACCAATTCAGTGTTCCATGAGCGGACCAAGCACATTGAAGTGGATTGCCATAAGGTCCGAGAACAAATCAAGCTTGGAGTTGTCTTACCTTGCCATACCGAAAGCAAAGAACAACTTGCAGACGTCCTGACTAAAGCTGCGAGCCCCCAAGTGTGTGAATACATCCATCCTAAGCTTGGCCTCCTAAACCTCACTCGGCCATGACTTGCTTTGTTTTGGCGCCTACACTCTTTTTCCCTTAAGTATAGTTTTCCCAAGAGGTTTTTCTATACTAAGGTTTTTAATGAGGTGGGTGCCTATGTTGTCAAGCTTGACTAGTTCCCCAAGTCAAGCTTGAGGGGGAGTATGAACCGGCACACACACTTGTCCGTACGACCGTACGGACGTCCGTACGACCAACCAACGGGCCATCCTCAAATAGAAGTCTTCATGAGCCCAATCCACCAAAGAGATCCTCCAACGGTCGCCATTCATCTCGATCCTTCCTTTGTAGCCGTTGGAGCAAGTTGTAAGAGAGAAGAGGAGATCACATGTTAGAATAAGGAGATGTCGCTTTCTCCTCATATTAGTGTGCATAGGATCCTAAGAGAATATCCTATTTGTATATGTCTTTAAATAGTTTGTAAGTATCATACTAATAGAAGTAAGAAAAGAGTTTATTCTCTTTCTCCAACACTCTCTCTCTCAATCGTTCACTCTCCTCACTCTTTACACGATTTCACTCTCTTCCATAATCTCTTGATTACTCTACTCTCAAACTTACACTTTGTTAGTGTTTCTGGGGTTAAAATGTGTCTTAATCCAAAGCAACTGACTAAATATATGAGTTTGAGATGGATGTAGAGAGTTTAAAAGCCACTTATACCCATTTTGTCCCAAAAAGGGTTAAAACCAAGAAAACATTGCTTAGAAGCACTAAACAGCTTTGTTAGTGTTTCTGGGGTTAAAATTTGTCTTAATCCAACACAACTAACTAATTATAAGAGTTTGAGATAGATTTGGAGAGTTTAAAAGCCACTTATACCCATTTTGTCCCAAAAAGGCTAAAACCAAGAAAACATTGCTTAGTAGCACTAAACAGCTTTGTTAGTGTTTCTGGGGTTAAAATGTGTCTTAATCCACTGCAACTAACTAATTATAAGAGTTTGAGATAGATGTGGAGAGTTGAAAAGCCACTTATACCCATTTTGGCCCAAAACAGGCTAAAACCAAGAAAACATTGCTTAGAAGCTCTAAACAGCTTTCTTAGTGTTTTCTGGGGTTCAAATGTGTCTTAATCCAAAGCAACTGACTAAATATATGAGTTTAAGATGGATGTGGAGAGTTTAAAAGCCACTTATACCCATTTTGTCCCAAAACAGGTTAAAACCAAGAAAACATTGCTTAGAAGCACTAAACAGCTTTGTTAGTGTTTCTGGGGTTAAAATGTGTCTTAATCCAATGCAACTAACTAATTATAAGAGTTTGAGATAGATGTGGATAGTTTAAAAGCCACTTATACACATTTTGTCCCAAAAGAGGCTAAAACCAAGAAAACATTGCTTAGAAGCTGTAAACAGCTATGTTAATATTTATGGGGTTAAAATGTGTCTTAATCAAATGCAAATGACTAATTATAAGAGTTTGAGATTGATGTGGATAGTTTAAAAGCCACTTATACACATTTTGTCACAAAAGAGGCTAAAACCAAGAAAACATTGCTTAGAAGCTGTAAACAGCTATGTTAATATTTATGGGGTTAAAATTTGTCTTTATCCAATGCAAATGACTCATTATAAGAGTTTGAGATTGATGTGGAGAGTTTAAAAGCCACTTATACCCATTTTGTCCCAAAACAGGCTAAAACCAAGAAAACATTCCTTAGAAGCTCTAAACAGCTTTGTTAGTGTTTCTGGGGTTAAAATGTGTCTTAATCCAAAGCAACTGACTAAATATATGAGTTTGAGATGGATGTAGAGAGTTTAAAAGCCACTTATACCCATTTTGTCCTAAAAAGGGTTAAAACCAAGAAAACATTGCTTAAAAGCACTAAACAGCTTTGTTAGTGTTTATGGGGTTAAAATGTGTCTTAATCCAGTGCAACTAACTAATTATAAGAGTTTGAGATAGATGTGGATAGTTTAAAAGCCACTTATACACAGTTTGTGCCAAAACAGGCTAAAACCAAGAAAACATTGCTTAGAAGCTGTAAACAGCTATGTTAGTGTTTCTGGGGTTAAAATGTGTCTTAATCCAATGCAAATGACTAATTATAAGAGTTTGAGATTGATGTGGAGAGGTTAAAAGCCACTTATACCCATTTTGTCCCAAAACAGGCTAAAACCAAGAAAACATTGCCTAGAAGCTATAAACAGCTTTGTTAGTGTTTCTGGGGTTAAAATGTGTCTTTATCCAATGCAGCTGACTAGTTATAAGAGTTTGAGATGGATGTGGAGAGTTTAAAAGCCACTTATACCCATTTTGTACCAAAAACTGGCTAAAACCAAGAAAACATTGCTTAGAAGAACTAAACAGCTTTGTTAGTGTTTCTGGGGTTAAAATGTATCTTAATCCAATGCAACTAACTAATAATAAGAGTTTGAGATAGATGTGGAGAGTTTAAAAGCCACTTATACCCATTTTGTCCCAAAAAGGCTAAAACAAAGAAAACATTGCTTAGAAGCTGTAAACAGCTATGTTAGTGTTTCTGGGGTTAAAATGTGTCTTAATCCAATGCAAATGACTAATTGTAAGAATTCGAGATTGATGTGGAGAGTTTAAAAGCCACTTATACACATTTTGTCCCAAAACAGGCTAAAATCAAGAAAACATTGCCTAGAAGCTATAAACAGCTTTGTTAGTGTTTCTGGGGTTAAAATGTGTCTTAATCCAATGCAAATGACTCATTATAAGAGTTTGAGATTGATGTGGATAGTTTAAAAGCCACTTATACACATTTTGTCCCAAAACAGGCTAAAACCAAGAAAACATTGCTTAGAAGCTGTAAACAGCTATGTTAGTGTTTCTGGGGTTAAAATGTGTCTTAATCCAATGCAAATGACTCATTATAAGAGTTTGAGATTGATGTGGAGAGTTTAAAAGCCACTTTTACCCATTTTGTCCCAAAACAGGCTAAAACCAAGAAAACATTGCCTAGAAGCACTAAACAGCTTTGTTAGTGTTTATGGGTTTAAAATGTGTGTTAATCCAAAGCAACTGACTAATTATATGAGTTTGAGATGGATGTGGAGAGTTTAAAAGCCACTTATACCCATTTTGTCCTAAAGCAGGTTAAAACCAAGAAAACATTGCTTAGAAGCACTAAACAGCTTTGTTAGTGTTTCTGGGGTTAAAATGTATCTTAATCCAATGCAACTAACTAATTATAAGAGTTTGAGATAGATGTGGAGAGTTTAAAAGCCACTTATACCCATTTTGTCCCAAAACAGGCTAAAACCAAAAAAACATTGCTTAGAAGCTCTAAACAGCTTTGTTAGTGTTTCTGGGGTTAAAATGTGTCTTAATCCAAAGCAACTGACTAAATATATGAGTTTGAGATGGATGTAGAGAGTTTAAAAGCCACTTATACCCATTTTGTCCCAAAAAGGGTTAAAACCAAGAAAACATTGCTTAGAAGCACTAAACAGCTTTGTTAGTGTTTCTGGGGTTAAAATTTGTCTTAATCCAACACAACTAACTAATTATAAGAGTTTGAGATAGATTTGGAGAGTTTAAAAGCCACTTATACCCATTTTGTCCCAAAAAGGCTAAAACCAAGAAAACATTGCTTAGTAGCACTAAACAGCTTTGTTAGTGTTTCTGGGGTTAAAATGTGTCTTAATCCACTGCAACTAACTAATTATAAGAGTTTGAGATAGATGTGGAGAGTTGAAAAGCCACTTATACCCATTTTGGCCCAAAACAGGCTAAAACCAAGAAAACATTGCTTAGAAGCTCTAAACAGCTTTCTTAGTGTTTTCTGGGGTTCAAATGTGTCTTAATCCAAAGCAACTGACTAAATATATGAGTTTAAGATGGATGTGGAGAGTTTAAAAGCCACTTATACCCATTTTGTCCCAAAACAGGTTAAAACCAAGAAAACATTGCTTAGAAGCACTAAACAGCTTTGTTAGTGTTTCTGGGGTTAAAATGTGTCTTAATCCAATGCAACTAACTAATTATAAGAGTTTGAGATAGATGTGGATAGTTTAAAAGCCACTTATACACATTTTGTCCCAAAAGAGGCTAAAACCAAGAAAACATTGCTTAGAAGCTGTAAACAGCTATGTTAATATTTATGGGGTTAAAATGTGTCTTAATCAAATGCAAATGACTAATTATAAGAGTTTGAGATTGATGTGGATAGTTTAAAAGCCACTTATACACATTTTGTCACAAAAGAGGCTAAAACCAAGAAAACATTGCTTAGAAGCTGTAAACAGCTATGTTAATATTTATGGGGTTAAAATTTGTCTTTATCCAATGCAAATGACTCATTATAAGAGTTTGAGATTGATGTGGAGAGTTTAAAAGCCACTTATACCCATTTTGTCCCAAAACAGGCTAAAACCAAGAAAACATTCCTTAGAAGCTCTAAACAGCTTTGTTAGTGTTTCTGGGGTTAAAATGTGTCTTAATCCAAAGCAACTGACTAAATATATGAGTTTGAGATGGATGTAGAGAGTTTAAAAGCCACTTATACCCATTTTGTCCTAAAAAGGGTTAAAACCAAGAAAACATTGCTTAAAAGCACTAAACAGCTTTGTTAGTGTTTATGGGGTTAAAATGTGTCTTAATCCAGTGCAACTAACTAATTATAAGAGTTTGAGATAGATGTGGATAGTTTAAAAGCCACTTATACACAGTTTGTGCCAAAACAGGCTAAAACCAAGAAAACATTGCTTAGAAGCTGTAAACAGCTATGTTAGTGTTTCTGGGGTTAAAATGTGTCTTAATCCAATGCAAATGACTAATTATAAGAGTTTGAGATTGATGTGGAGAGGTTAAAAGCCACTTATACCCATTTTGTCCCAAAACAGGCTAAAACCAAGAAAACATTGCCTAGAAGCTATAAACAGCTTTGTTAGTGTTTCTGGGGTTAAAATGTGTCTTTATCCAATGCAGCTGACTAGTTATAAGAGTTTGAGATGGATGTGGAGAGTTTAAAAGCCACTTATACCCATTTTGTACCAAAAACTGGCTAAAACCAAGAAAACATTGCTTAGAAGAACTAAACAGCTTTGTTAGTGTTTCTGGGGTTAAAATGTATCTTAATCCAATGCAACTAACTAATAATAAGAGTTTGAGATAGATGTGGAGAGTTTAAAAGCCACTTATACCCATTTTGTCCCAAAAAGGCTAAAACAAAGAAAACATTGCTTAGAAGCTGTAAACAGCTATGTTAGTGTTTCTGGGGTTAAAATGTGTCTTAATCCAATGCAAATGACTAATTGTAAGAGTTCGAGATTGATGTGGAGAGTTTAAAAGCCACTTATACACATTTTGTCCCAAAACAGGCTAAAATCAAGAAAACATTGCCTAGAAGCTATAAACAGCTTTGTTAGTGTTTCTGGGGTTAAAATGTGTCTTAAACCAATGCAGCTGACTAGTTATAAGAGTTTGAGATGGATGTGGAGAGTTTAAAAGCCACTTATACACATTTTGTCCCAAAACAGGCTAAAACCAAGAAAACATTGCTTAGAAGCTGTAAACAGCTATGTTAGTGTTTCTGGGGTTAAAATGTGTCTTAATCCAATGCAAATGACTCATTATAAGAGTTTGAGATTGATGTGGAGAGTTTAAAAGCCACTTTTACCCATTTTGTCCCAAAACAGGCTAAAACCAAGAAAACATTGCCTAGAAGCACTAAACAGCTTTGTTAGTGTTTATGGGTTTAAAATGTGTGTTAATCCAAAGCAACTGACTAATTATATGAGTTTGAGATGGATGTGGAGAGTTTAAAAGCCACTTATACCCATTTTGTCCTAAAGCAGGTTAAAACCAAGAAAACATTGCTTAGAAGCACTAAACAGCTTTGTTAGTGTTTCTGGGGTTAAAATGTATCTTAATCCAATGCAACTAACTAATTATAAGAGTTTGAGATAGATGTGGAGAGTTTAAAAGCCACTTATACCCATTTTGTCCCAAAACAGGCTAAAACCAAAAAAACATTGCTTAGAAGCTCTAAACAGCTTTGTTAGTGTTTCTGGGGTTAAAATGTGTCTTAATCCAAAGCAACTGACTAAATATATGAGTTTGAGATGGATGTAGAGAGTTTAAAGCCACTTATACCCATTTTGTCCCAAAAAGGGTTAAAACCAAGAAAACATTGCTTAGAAGCACTAAACAGCTTTGTTAGTGTTTCTGGGGTTAAAATTTGTCTTAATCGAACGCAACTAACTAATTATAAGAGTTTGAGATAGATTTGGAGAGTTTAAAAGCCACTTATACCCATTTTGTCCCAAAAAGGCTAAAACCAAGAAAACATTGCTTAGTAGCACTAAACAGCTTTGTTAGTGTTTCTGGGGTTAAAATGTGTCTTAATCCACTGCAACTAACTAATTATAAGAGTTTGAGATAGATGTGGAGAGTTGAAAAGCCACTTATACCCATTTTGGCCCAAAACAGGCTAAAACCAAGAAAACATTGCTTAGAAGCTCTAAACAGCTTTCTTAGTGTTTTCTGGGGTTCAAATGTGTCTTAATCCAAAGCAACTGACTAAATATATGAGTTTAAGATGGATGTGGAGAGTTTAAAAGCCACTTATACCCATTTTGTCCCAAAACAGGTTAAAACCAAGAAAACATTGCTTAGAAGCACTAAACAGCTTTGTTAGTGTTTCTGGGGTTAAAATGTGTCTTAATCCAATGCAACTAACTAATTATAAGAGTTTGAGATAGATGTGGATAGTTTAAAAGCCACTTATACACATTTTGTCCCAAAAGAGGCTAAAACCAAGAAAACATTGCTTAGAAGCTGTAAACAGCTATGTTAATAGTTATGGGGTTAAAATGTGTCTTAATCAAATGCAAATGACTAATTATAAGAGTTTGAGATTGATGTGGATAGTTTAAAAGCCACTTATACACATTTTGTCACAAAAGAGGCTAAAACCAAGAAAACATTGCTTAGAAGCTGTAAACAGCTATGTTAATATTTATGGGGTTAAAATTTGTCTTTATCCAATGCAAATGATGTTAGACTTTGTAGAATAAAGAAGAGAATCAAGAGATTGATGAGAGATATCGGTAGACAAAGAGAATGAGGAAGAAGAAAAGATTAGGTTATTGTTCCATAAGAATACATATTACAATGTAGACTAAAGCCTATATATATCAAGGGAAAATTAGGGCTACACCCTCTACCAACCGATCGTATAAGTGATAGGGACAAGGAGAGAGATAGAACTAATCCCAACGGTGATAGTGACCCGTCCTAGTCTCCTTAAACACAACATAACCCGTGACTCCACTTGTTCCTCCTTTCTAACGGCTACAAGCGACATTCTAGATCCTTCTCATGGGCCTAAGGAGAGCAGGCCTCCTCATTGTCTTTACACACTTACATGACTCGGCCTTATTGCTTGGTTGTACGGACGGCCCCATAATTGTACGGACGGCCATGGCTGCCTTAGGCTTATTCTCTTGATCAATACTCCCCCTCAAGCTTAGCCAAGTGAAATGGCTAAGCTTGGAACCCGTGAAGCAGCACCTCATTAAAAACCTTGACTTAGAAAACCTCATGGGACAAAACCAAGTCAAGGGAAAAAGAGTGTGCCGTCCACGGATTAGGGAAGCTTGATCATGGCCGTGTAATGTCTACAAGTCCAAGTTTGCTGTAGATGTGATCACAAACCTTGGAGCTTGCAGACTTGGTGAAGATGTCAGCTAGCTGATCTTGACTCCTTGTGTGGCATGGTAACACCACTCCTTCTTCAATCTTCTCTCTCACCTTGTGGCAATCGCTTTCTATGTGCTTGGTCCTCTCATGAAAGACTGAGTTTGTGGCAATGTGGATGGCCGCTTCATTGTCGCAGTGCATGGTCATGGGCTGCTCTGTCTCGATGCCTAAGTCCTTGAGTAGGCCCTTCAGCCATGTCATCTCGTTAGTGAGCTTCCTCATAGCTCTATACTCGGCCTCGGCGCTAGAGCATGAAACCACCTTTTGTTTCTTAGACCTCCATGTAACCAAGTTGCCTCCAACAAACGTGCAGTACCCAGTGGTGGATCTCCTATCCAGCGTGTCGCCATTGTAATCCGCATCACAATAGCCAACGATTTCGGTGTTGTCATTCTTGCCCATCCAAATACCTTGACCCGGACTGCCCTTGAGATAGCTTAGGATCCTTTCGACTTGACTCCATTGGTACTTGCTTGGTGCCTTCATATGTTGGCTAACCTGATTCACAGCATAAGATATGTCAGGTCGTGTGATAGTAAGGTATATCAGCTTACCTACAAGCCGGCGGTAGCGTGTGACGTCTAAGAATGGCTCGTCCATTGGTTCCTTAGGTCGGCCTTCTTTTGCCCGTAAGCTCTCCCCCTTTCGCTTGAGCTGGTAATCTTCATCAAGGGGCGTAGCAACCGGAGACACACCAAGCTTGCCAGTCTCCTCTAACAAGTCAAGAGTATACTTGCGTTGTGAGAGGAAGAGTCCTTCCGGTGAGCGACAAATCTCAATACCAAGAAAGTATTTGAGTTCCCCAAGGTCCTTGATGTCAAATACCGACTTGAGAGAGTCCTTGGTGTCCTGAATGGCCGCCTTATCATCACCAGTCACGATGATGTCGTCGACGTATATGAGCACCACCACCCAACCAATAGAGGTGCGACGCGTGAAGAGAGTATGATCAGCCTCCGATCGCGTAAAACCATCAGTCTTGAGAGTGGAGCTTAGTTTGTGGTACCACGCTCGTGGGGACTGCTTAAGGCCATAGATGGCCTTACGTAGCCTCAAGACTTTTCCGGGTGTAACCATGTCTTCAAGGCCAGGAGGAGGCGTCATGTACACTTCTTCATCAAGTTCACCTTGAAGGAAGGCGTTCTTCACATCCATCTGCCATAAGTCCCATGAGAGGTTGACAGCAAGAGACAGCACAACCCGAACCGTATGGAGCTTGGCCACGGGTGCAAAGGTGTCCGTGTAGTCCGCGCCATAGGTTTGGGTGAAGCCACGGGCCACTAACCTGGCTTTATGCCGTTCAATGTCACCATTGCTCAAATACTTTATGGTAAACACCCATTTGGAGCTAACTGCCCGCTTGCCTTGAGGAAGATCCGATTCGTCCCACGTATGATTCCGGATCATGGCGCCAGTTTCATCCTTGACCGCATCTAACCAAACTTGATGTTCCTTGGCTTCATCATATGTCTGCGGGATCCAATTGGCGTCCACTTGGCCGAAGAAAGCTTGGTGATCAGCAGGTAACAGCTCAAGGGAACAAACGGACTGAATGGGATGAGCGACAGCTTGGCTGTTGTAATAGACACGCTTGTTCTTCCAAGTGGAGGGATCCGACCGAGGTCTGGTGCTCCGACGCAGGACTGGTGCCGGAAGTGGATCCACGCTAGGCAACACGGTGGACGTACCGTCCGTAGGAGCCGTCTCCGTGTTTTCCTCGGTAGAGGCCGCCGCCGGAGCATGCGTGTCCGCTGTAGGGCCAGGGACGGGAACACCGGTTATGGGTAGGCCAGACTCGAGAGATTCACCATCTTGGGCTGAACCATTGTCATTTGCATCTCCTTGGTCAGACCCACCATCGGTAGAAATTTGACTTAGTGTTGGCCGCACGGCACCCGTTGGTGGAGATGGGTTGCCAAGGTGATCAAGGAGGAACCGTAGACTCGAAGCTCGGTCATTAGGTGAGTGAGCGAGATCTTTAAGGCTGTTCCAATCCCTCTTGTCATGGTAGCCCACATGTTCTAGAAACCGGACATCTCGAGAGACATATAGTCGACTTGTGGCCGGATCATAACATTTGTACCCCTTTTGTGTGGTGGAGTAGCCAATGAACATACACTTTGTACTTTTGGCATCCAGCTTACTCCTTTGTTCTCCTGGTACTAACACAAAACAAACACAGCCGAAAACTCGTAAGTGATCAAGAGATGGTTTAAATTTGTTTAGTACTTCAAATGGAGATAAGTCATGAAGAACTCTAGTTGGTGTTCGGTTGATTAGGTAGCATGCAGTCATCACGGCATCACCCCAATATCGTTTAGGAACACTCGAATGGAACATGATTGCCCGCGCCACTTCCATGAGGTGCCGGTTCTTCCTCTCGGCCACACCATTTTGTTGTGGCGTGTAGGGACAACTAGTTTGATGGAGAATGCCATGCTTGGAGAGATGTTCTTTGAACTTGCAATTTGTGTATTCCCCCCCATTATCAGACCTAAGTACCTTAAGTTTAGCATTGAAGTGATTAGTCACATAATTTTGAAAATTGATAAAGGCATCAAATACTCTATCTTTAGATGGCAACAAGGTAATCCAAGTGTATTTTGATTTTTCATCAATAAAGGTCACAAAATACTTGTTATTATCTCTAGATAGGCATGGTGATGTCCAAACATCTGAGTGAACTAAATCAAAACAATTCTCATAAATAGTAGTTGACTTAGGAAAGATAGACTTGCAATGTTTTCCAAGAATACAAGGTTCACAAGTAGAATTATCAAAAGAAATATTAGGAAACATCAACCCTAAAGCACGTGAATGTGGGTGGCCTAGCCTAGCATGCCACACCATATTCGAATCAACAACAAAACAAGACTTAGTAGAGGATAAATTTGGATCGGTTTTCTCTAGGACATAGAGATCTCCACTCCCTTGCCCTTCTCCAAGAACCTTTCCAGTCTCAATATCCTGAAAATAAACATTGTTAGGACCAAAGATTGCATAACAATTCAAATCATTTGTGGCCCTCTTAACCGATAGTAAATTGGAGGTAAAGGTAGGCATAAAGAAAGCTTTTGAGGTTTTATCAAATAGTTTCAAGTCCCCTATTCCCTTTACTGGTATTTGTTCTCCATTTGCAATAACAACACTTCCTAAGGCCGGTTTTATGTTGTCAATTAAACTAGGGTTACTAATCATATGATGTGAGGCTCCCGAGTCAATAACAAGCGATTTGCTAGGCCTAGAAGTAAAGAAAGAGATACCAGACTCCTTGAGTGAAGCAATGGAGCGGATGAGAGCCTCAAGGTCTGACTTCCTCACCACATCTCCGTAGGCTGCAGTCATGGCCACCTCATCTCCCTGCTTTGATGATCCGGCTCCTTCATTGCTAACCGCTTCCTTTGAGAGGTTGGCTTTGAACTTGGCCGGCTTGAGATGAGGATGGAGAACCCAGCACTTGTCTTTCAGATGACCCCGCTTCTTGCAGTGGTCGCACACCAACCACTTCCTCTCCTCTTGCTTGTACGTTCCTTTGTTGGCCGAAGCAAGCTCCCCCTTACCGCTAAACAAATCAAGGGATCCTTGCTCTTTCTGAATTTGGGAGCAAATATCTTCAAAGGAGGGGAGCTTCTCTGCCCTTAGGATGTGCTTCAAGAGGTCGTTGAAGGACGGGTTCAAGGTAAGTAGGAGTCCGAAGACTTTGTCTTGCTCCTTTCTTTCGTTTAGCACACTTGCCTCAAGTGTACTTGGCCGCAACATGTCAAGCTCGGACCATAGTGCACGGAACTTACCAAGATGCTTAGTGAACTCCACATCATCTTGGTTAAGATCATTTATGGCCTTCTTGACCTCAAAGACTCTAGTCATGTTAGAGACATTACCATACACGCCTTTAAGTGTTTCCCACAGTTCCTTGGCCGTCTCGCAATATGAGTAGGCCTCAAGGATAGGCGTGTCCAGAGAGTTTTGGAGAACAGATAGGACAACTTGGTCTTCTTGGAACCATTTGGCCTTCCTCTCGCTCTCTTCCTCCGCTTCCGCCTCGGAAGCGTCCTCTCCTTTGGGGTTTTTCTTTGGGACATAGTCGGACTCGACATGACTCCAAAGGCCACGACCTCCAAGGGCGGTTCTTGTGGTTCTTGTCCACAGCAAGTAGTTTGTCCCCTTTAGGACAACCGGTGAAACAATGGGCTTGGCGTTTTCCATGGTCGGATTTCTATGGACCGATGGGTAAAGCTTTTACCCGGAGAATAAAAGAGATGCGAGTGAGAAGAAACGAAGATAAGGAGACTAGAGTGTAGAAATGAGTAGGAGAATGAGATTAGACTGTAGAGAATCGAAGAACTTGCTCTGATACCATGTTAGACTTTGTAGAATAAAGAAGAGAATCAAGAGATTGATGAGAGATATCGGTAGACAAAGAGAATGAGGAAGAAGAAAAGATTAGGTTATTGTTCCATAAGAATACATATTACAATGTAGACTAAAGCCTATATATATCAAGGGAAAATTAGGGCTACACCCTCTACCAACCGATCGTATAAGTGATAGGGACAAGGAGAGAGATAGAACTAATCCCAACGGTGATAGTGACCCGTCCTAGTCTCCTTAAACACAACATAACCCGTGACTCCACTTGTTCCTCCTTTCTAACGGCTACAAGCGACATTCTAGATCCTTCTCATGGGCCTAAGGAGAGCAGGCCTCCTCATTGTCTTTACACACTTACATGACTCGGCCTTATTGCTTGGTTGTACGGACGGCCCCATAATTGTACGGACGGCCATGGCTGCCTTAGGCTTATTCTCTTGATCAATAAATGACTCATTATAAGAGTTTGAGATTGATGTGGAGAGTTTAAAAGCCACTTATACCCATTTTGTCCCAAAACAGGCTAAAACCAAGAAAACATTGCTTAGAAGCTCTAAACAGCTTTGTTAGTGTTTCTGGGGTTAAAATGTGTCTTAATCCAAAGCAACTGACTAAATATATGAGTTTGAGATGGATGTAGAGAGTTTAAAAGCCACTTATACCCATTTTGTCCTAAAAAGGGTTAAAACCAAGAAAACATTGCTTAAAAGCACTAAACAGCTTTGTTAGTGTTTATGGGGTTAAAATGTGTCTTAATCCAGTGCAACTAACTAATTATAAGAGTTTGAGATAGATGTGGATAGTTTAAAAGCCACTTATACACAGTTTGTGCCAAAACAGGCTAAAACCAAGAAAACATTGCTTAGAAGCTGTAAACAGCTATGTTAGTGTTTCTGGGGTTAAAATGTGTCTTAATCCAATGCAAATGACTAATTATAAGAGTTTGAGATTGATGTGGAGAGGTTAAAAGCCACTTATACCCATTTTGTCCCAAAACGGGCTAAAACCAAGAAAACATTGCCTAGAAGCTATAAACAGCTTTGTTAGTGTTTCTGGGGTTAAAATGTGTCTTTATCCAATGCAGCTGACTAGTTATAAGAGTTTGAGATGGATGTGGAGAGTTTAAAAGCCACTTATACCCATTTTGTACCAAAAACTGGCTAAAACCAAGAAAACATTGCTTAGAAGAACTAAACAGCTTTGTTAGTGTTTCTGCGGTTAAAATGTATCTTAATCCAATGCAACTAACTAATAATAAGAGTTTGAGATAGATGTGGAGAGTTTAAAAGCCACTTATACCCATTTTGTCCCAAAAAGGCTAAAACAAAGAAAACATTGCTTAGAAGCTGTAAACAGCTATGTTAGTGTTTCTGGGGTTAAAATGTGTCTTAATCCAATGCAAATGACTAATTGTAAGAGTTCGAGATTGATGTGGAGAGTTTAAAAGCCACTTATACACATTTTGTCCCAAAACAGGCTAAAATCAAGAAAACATTGCCTAGAAGCTATAAACAGCTTTGTTAGTGTTTCTGGGGTTAAAATGTGTCTTAAACCAATGCAGCTGACTAGTTATAAGAGTTTGAGATGGATGTGGAGAGTTTAAAAGCCACTTATACACATTTTGTCCCAAAACAGGCTAAAATCAAGAAAACATTGCCTAGAAGCTATAAACAGCTTTGTTAGTGTTTCTGGGGTTAAAATGTGTCTTAATCCAATGCAGCTGACTAGTTATAAGAGTTTGAGATGGATGTGGAGAGTTTAAAAGCCACTTATACCCATTTTGTACCAAAACAGGCTAAAACCAAGAAAACATTGCTTAGAAGTACTAAACAGCTTTGTTAGTGTTTCTGGGGTTAAAATGTATCTTAATCCAATGCAACTAGCTAATAATAAGAGTTTGAGATAGATGTGGAGAGTTTAAAAGCCACTTATACCCATTTTGTCCCAAAAAGGCTAAAACCAAGAAAACATTGCTTAGAAGCACTAAACAGCTTTGTTAGTGTTTCTGGGGTTAAAATGTGTCTTAATCCAATGCAACAAACTAATTGTAAGAGTTTGAGATAGATGTGGATAGTTTAAAAGCCACTTATACACATTTTGTCCCAAAAGAGGCTAAAACCAAGAAAACATTGCTTAGAAGCTGTAAACAGCTATGTTAGTATTTCTGGGGTTAAAATGTTTCTTAATCCAATGCAACTGACTAATTATAAGAGTTTGAGATGGATGTGGAGAGTTTAAAAGCCTTTTATACCCATTTTGTCCCAAAACAGGCTAAAACCAAGAAAACATTGCTTAGAAGCACTAAACAGCTTTGTTAGTGTTTCTGGGGTTAAAATGTGTCTTAATCCAATGCAAATGACTAATTACAAGAGTTTGAAATTGATGTGGAGAGTTTAAAAGCCAGTTATACCCATTTTGTCCCAAAATAGACTAAAACCAAGAAAACATTGCCTAGAAGCTATAAACAGCTTTGTTAGTGTTTCTGGGGTTAAAATGTGTCTTAATCCAAAGCAACTGACTAATTATATGAGTTTGAGATGGATGTGGAGAGTTTAAAAGCCACTTATACCCATTTTGTCCCAAAACAGGTTAAAACCAAGAAAACATTGCTTAGAAGCACTAAACAGCTTTGTTAGTGTTTCTGGGGTTAAAATGTGTCTTAATCCAATGCAACTAACTAATTATAAGAGTTTGAGATAGATGTGGATAGTTTAAAAGCCACTTATACACATTTTGTCCCAAAAAAGGCTAAAACCAAGAAAACATTGCTTAGAAGCTGTAAACAGCTATGTTAGTGTTTCTGGGGTTAAAATGTGTCTTAATCCAATGCAAATGACTAATTATAAGAGTTTGAGATTGATGTGAAGAGTTTAAAAGCCACTTATACCCATTTTGTCCCAAAACAGGCTAAAACCAAGAAAACATTGCTTAGAAGCTCTAAACAGCTTTGTTAGTGTTTCTGGGGTTAAAATGTGTCTTATATGAACCGGCACACACACTTGTCCGTACGACCGTACGGACGTCCGTACGACCAACCAATGGGCCATCCTCAAATAGAAGTCTTCATGAGCCCAATCCACCAAAGAGATCCTCCAACGGTCGCCATTCATCTCGATCCTTCCTTTGTAGCCGTTGGAGCAAGTTGCAAGAGAGAAGAGGAGATCACATGTTAGAATAAGGAGATGTCGCTTTCTCCTCATATTAGTGTGCATAGGATCCTAAGAGAATATCCTATTTGTATATGTCTTTAAATAGTTTGTAAGTATCATACTAATAGAAGCAAGAAAAGAGTTTATTCTCTTTCTCCAACACTCTCTCTCTCAATCGTTCACTCTCCTCACTCTTTACACGATTTCACTCTCTTTCATACTCTCTTCCATAATCTCTTGATTACTCTACTCTCAAACTGACATGGTATCAGAGCAGATTTGATTCTGTTCTTGCCTCAAATCTCCATCACTCCCTTCCGCATTCTCTTTCTTGTTCTTGAAATTTCTTGTTCTTGAATCTTCTTTCTTTAACCGTTGGACAATAGCTTTAACCAACGGTCTCTTCATCCTTTTCCATGGAAACTACCAAAACTCTCATTGTTCCAGTTACTCTCAAGGGAGAGAATTACTTACTGTGGGCTAGAACCACAAAGACAGCCCTATGCGGCCGAGGACTTTGGTCCCATGTTGAGACAAGTGAAGCTCCTAGTGGCGAGACCACCAAAGACGGCAAGGATCTTGTCGATGAGAAGAACAAGTGGTTTCAAGAAAATCAGGGAGTCCTAGCTATCATTCAAAACTCCCTAGATGCACCTATACTTGAAGCTTACTCTTATTGCGAGACAGCAAAAGACTTGTGGGACACTCTCAAGAATGTTTTTGGGAATGTTACAAATGTAAACCGAATTTTTGAGATTAAGAGGGCCATCAACAACCTCAACCAAGAAGACATGGAGTTCACCAAGCACTTTGGGAAGTTTAGGTCCCTTTGGGCTGAACTAGAGATGCTCCGGCCGGCGACTATAGATCCGGCCATTCTGAATGAGAGGCGTGAACAAGATAAGGTGTTCGGCCTTCTCTTGACCTTGAACCCCTCCTACAATGACCTTATCAAGCATATTCTACGGTCGGACAAGCTCCCTAGCCTTGATGATGTCTGTAACCAAATTCAAAAGGAGCATGGCTCCATGGGATTGTTTGGCGGCAAGGGAGAACTTGTGACCGCTAACAAAGCTGAGACGGCATCAGCAAACAAGGGCTACTACAAGCCGGAGGACAAGAACAACCCGCCATTTTGTGAGCATTGTAAGAAGCTTGGTCACTTCAAGAGCCGCTGCTGGATTCTACACCCTCATCTAGCACCACCGCCAGGTACCATCCGAGGTGGACGACCAAACCGCGGAGGACCACCGAGAGCTCATCAAGCAGTAGCCATGGGGGAGTCAATCTCTGAGCAGCCTCAACAAGTGACCAGTGGAACTGCTCTTGCTGCAGCATCGTCCGAGCTGGTAAGGCGGTCCGACCTTGATGCGCTCATCAAAGCCATCAAAGAGGCCACCGGTAAGGGGTTTCTTGCCTCAAACAAAATTAAACCCCTCATAGTTGATTCTGGTGCATCCCATCACATGATTAGTGATTCTAGGCTAATTAGTGATATTAAACCTGCTAATGGTAATGTAATAATAGCAAATGGTGAGAAAGTACCAGTTAAAGGCATAGGAAACTTGAAACTATTTGATAAGGAGACTAAGGCATTTTATATGCCAAACTTTACTTCTAACTTGCTATCAGTTAAGAGAGCCACTACTGATTTAAATTGTTATGCTATATTTGGTCCTAACAATGTTCATTTTCAGGATATTGAGACAAGTAAGGTTCTTGGTCAAGGAGGATCCAAGGATGACCTCTATGTGCTTGAGGACTTGAACTTATCTTCTAATACATCTTGTTTTAATTCGGTTATTATGAAACCTAGTGATTCTATTTTACATGCTAGGCTAGGACACCCTCACACAAGAGCTTTATCCTTAATATTTCCTAATGTTTCTTTTCAAAATGATGAGTGTGAGGCTTGTATTCTTGGTAAACATTGCAAGGCTGTTTTCCCTAAATCTATTACTATTTATGAAAAATGTTTTGATTTAATTCATTCTGATGTTTGGACATCTCCTTGCTTATCTAGAGATAATCAAAAGTATTTTGTGACTTTTATTGATGAAAAATCAAAATATACTTGGATAACTTTGCTTCCCTCTAAGGATAGAGTCCTTGAGGCCTTTACTAATTTCCAAAATTATGTCACTAACCACTTTCATGCCAAGATTAAAATTTTGAGATCAGATAATGGTGGAGAGTACACAAGCCATGCCTTTAAACAATATCTAGCCAAACATGGAATTCTTCATCAAACTAGCTGTCCTTACACACCACAACAAAATGGAGTGGCTGAGAGAAAGAATAGGCATCTCATGGAAGTAGCAAGGTCTATGATGTTTCACACAAGGGTTCCAAAGAGGTTTTGGGGAGATGCTGTGCTAGCCGCTTGTTATCTTATTAACCGCACACCAACAAAGATCCTAAAGGATGTGTCTCCATTTGAGGTATTAACGAATGACAAACCTACATTTGATCACTTACGAGTGTTTGGTTGTGTGTGCTATGTGTTGCGACCAGGTGAGCTAAGAGACAAGCTTGATGCAAAGAGTACAAAGGCTATGTTTCTTGGCTACTCTACCACACAAAAGGGGTATAAGTGCTATGACCCTACAACAAGGAGGGTTCTAGTATCTCGTGATGTCAAGTTCATGGAGACACAAGGCTTTTACGATGAGAAGAATTGGGATGAGCTCCGTAACCTCTCTGATTCACCATCTGATCGGACGCGCAACCTCCGAGTAATCCTTGAGCGACTAGGTCTTGAAAACGATCGGATCACTACTGAGTCAGCCAGACCAGCATCACCAGAACAACCTGAGCCATCTACTGAGCCTGAGCCTGCTACACATGCCGATGACCATACTGAGCAGCATGAGGAAGCACCCGAGTCACTCGCGGACAACACGGCCGAAACAACCGAGGGGACGGCTGAACAGCTTGAGGAGATCATTACTCCAGGACGAGCCAACTCCGAAGCTGGGGCTATAGTTCCTCTTCGGCGCAGCCAACGTATCAAGTATCCTCCTAGTCATTGGAAGAACACCCGTGTGTACTACAACAACATGGCCGTTGCTCATCCGATTCAGGCCGTGTGCACCTTGGCTCATTTTCCGATAGAGCATCAAGTGTTTCTTGGCCATATTGATGAGGATTGGATCCCCAAGACCTATGATGAGGCTAAGCAGCACAAAGTATGGAGAGATGCAGTGGATGCCGAGAATACGGCCATGGTGCAAAATCATACATGGGACGAGGCTGACTTACCCAAGGGCAAGAAGGCTGTCACCTCTCGGTATATCTTCACAATCAAATATAAGAGCAATGGGGAGATTGAACGCCACAAAGCCCGCCTAGTCGCACGAGGTTTCACGCAAACGTATGGGGAGGACTATCTTGATACGTTTGCTCCGGTGGCTAAGCTTCACACGGTTCGAGTTGTACTCTCTCTCGCCACCAACCTCGACTGGGAACTTTGGCAAATGGACGTGAAGAACGCCTTCTTGCAAGGAGAACTGGAGGATGAAGTGTATATGCGACCACCACCGGGTTTGGAGGATACTATTGGTCCGGGAAAGGTCTTGAAACTCAACAAAGCTATCTATGGCTTGAAGCAGTCACCAAGGGCTTGGTATCACAAGCTTAGCACCACACTTCTTGACAAAGGCTTTCGCAAATCCGAAGCTGACCACACCTTGTTCACCTTACCAAGCGCCAAAGGTATAGTAGTCATTCTAGTGTATGTTGATGATATCATCATCACTGGAAGTGACTCGGTAGGTATTCAAGACTCTAAAACATTCTTGAAATCAGTTTTTGATATTAAAGATCTTGGAGAGTTGAAATACTTTCTTGGGATAGAAGTTTATAGATCAAATGAAGGGTTATTGTTATCTCAAAGAAAGTATGCACTAGACTTATTGAGTGAAACAGGAAAACTAGGAGCTAAGGCAGTAACAACGCCCCTAGAAGAGAATTACAAGGATGGAGGACAGGGGGAGCTTGACACCGCTCCATTCGAGGACGTTAGCCTCTACCGGCGGCTAGTCGGTAAGCTCATTTATTTAACTATCACACGGCCTGACATTTGCTTTGCCGTGAACCAGGTAAGCCAGCATATGAAGAACCCCACCGTGCACCATTGGAACATGCTGACACGGATCCTCAAGTACATCAAGGGCTCACCCGGCCAAGGCATATGGATGGGACGCAACAAGAGCACCGAGTTGGTAGGCTACTGCGACGCTGACTATGCCGGAGATCGTGGGGACCGACGCTCAACCACAGGCTATTGCACGTTCCTTGGAGGGAACCTGGTCACATGGAAGAGCAAGAAGCAAAAGGTCGTCTCACTCTCAAGTGCCGAATCCGAGTATAGAGCTATGAGGAAGCTAACGACGGAGCTAATGTGGCTGAAGATGTTACTCAAGGATCTTGGAATAGAATCAACAAAGCCGATCACCATGCACTGTGATAACGAAGCAGCCATTCATATAGCAACCAATTCAGTGTTCCATGAGCGGACCAAGCACATTGAAGTGGATTGCCATAAGGTCCGAGAACAAATCAAGCTTGGAGTTGTCTTACCTTGCCATACCGAAAGCAAAGAACAACTTGCAGACGTCCTGACTAAAGCTGCGAGCCCCCAAGTGTGTGAATACATCCATCCTAAGCTTGGCCTCCTAAACCTCACTCGGCCATGACTTGCTTTGTTTTGGCGCCTACACTCTTTTTCCCTTAAGTATAGTTTTCCCAAGAGGTTTTTCTATACTAAGGTTTTTAATGAGGTGGGTGCCTATGTTGTCAAGCTTGACTAGTTCCCCAAGTCAAGCTTGAGGGGGAGTATGAACCGGCACACACACTTGTCCGTACGACCGTACGGACGTCCGTACGACCAACCAATGGGCCATCCTCAAATAGAAGTCTTCATGAGCCCAATCCACCAAAGAGATCCTCCAACGGTCGCCATTCATCTCGATCCTTCCTTTGTAGCCGTTGGAGCAAGTTGCAAGAGAGAAGAGGAGATCACATGTTAGAATAAGGAGATGTCGCTTTCTCCTCATATTAGTGTGCATAGGATCCTAAGAGAATATCCTATTTGTATATGTCTTTAAATAGTTTGTAAGTATCATACTAATAGAAGCAAGAAAAGAGTTTATTCTCTTTCTCCAACACTCTCTCTCTCAATCGTTCACTCTCCTCACTCTTTACACGATTTCACTCTCTTTCATACTCTCTTCCATAATCTCTTGATTACTCTACTCTCAAACTGACATCTTAAACCAAAGCAACTGACTAAATATATGAGTTTGAGATGGATGTAGAGAGTTTAAAAGCCACTTATACCCATTTTGTCCCAAAAAGGGTTAAAACCAAGAAAACATTGCTTAAAAGCACTAAACAGCTTTGTTAGTGTTTATGGGGTTAAAATGTGTCTTAATCCAATGCAACTAACTAATTATAAGAGTTTGAGATAGATGTGGATAGTTTAAAAGCCACTTATACACATTTTGTGCCAAAACAGGCTAAAACCAAGAAAACATTGCTTAGAAGCTGTAAACAGCTATGTTAGTGTTTCTGGGGTTAAAATGTGTCTTAATCCAATGCAAACGACTAATTATAAGAGTTTGAGATTGATGTGGAGAGGTTAAAAACCACTTATACCCATTTTGTCCCAAAACAGGCTAAAACCAAGAAAACATTGCCTAGAAGCTATAAACAGCTTTGTTAGTGTTTCTGGGGTTAAAATGTGTCTTAATCCAATGCAGCTGACTAGTTATCAGAGTTTGAGATGGATGTGGAGAGTTTAAAAGCCACTTATACCCATTTTGTACCAAAACTGGCTAAAACCAAGAAAACATTGCTTAGAAGAACTAAACAGCTTTGTTAGTGTTTCTGGGGTTAAAATGTATCTTAATCCAATGCAACTAACTAATAATAAGAGTTTGAGATAGATGTGGAGAGTTTAAAAGCCACTTATACCCATTTTGTCCCAAAAAGGCTAAAACAAAGAAAACATTGCTTAGAAGCTGTAAACAGCTATGTTAGTGTTTCTGGGGTTAAAATGTGTCTTAATCCAATGCAAATGACTAATTGTAAGAGTTCGAGATTGATGTGGAGAGTTTAAAAGCCACTTATACACATTTTGTCCCAAAACAGGCTAAAATCAAGAAAACATTGCCTAGAAGCTATAAACAGCTTTGTTAGTGTTTCTGGGGTTAAAATGTGTCTTAATCCAATGCAAATGACTCATTATAAGAGTTTGAGATTGATGTGGATAGTTTAAAAGCCACTTATACACATTTTGTCCCAAAACAGGCTAAAACCAAGAAAACATTGCTTAGAAGCTGTAAACAGCTATGTTAGTGTTTCTGGGGTTAAAATGTGTCTTAATCCAATGCAAATGACTCATTATAAGAGTTTGAGATTGATGTGGAGAGTTTAAAAGCCACTTTTACCCATTTTGTCCCAAAACAGGCTAAAACCAAGAAAACATTGCCTAGAAGCACTAAACAGCTTTGTTAGTGTTTATGGGTTTAAAATGTGTGTTAATCCAAAGCAACTGACTAATTATATGAGTTTGAGATGGATGTGGAGAGTTTAAAAGCCACTTATACCCATTTTGTCCTAAAGCAGGTTAAAACCAAGAAAACATTGCTTAGAAGCACTAAACAGCTTTGTTAGTGTTTCTGGGGTTAAAATGTATCTTAATCCAATGCAACTAACTAATTATAAGAGTTTGAGATAGATGTGGAGAGTTTAAAAGCCACTTATACCCATTTTGTCCCAAAACAGACTAAAACCAAAAAAACATTGCTTAGAAGCTCTAAACAGCTTTGTTAGTGTTTGTGGGGTTAAAATGTGTCTTAATCCAAAGCAACTGACTAAATATATGAGTTTGAGATGGATGTAGAGAGTTTAAAAGCCACTTATACCCATTTTGTCCCAAAAAGGGTTAAAACCAAGAAAACATTGCTTAGAAGCACTAAACAGCTTTGTTACTGTTTCTGGGGTTAAAATTTGTCTTAATCCAACGCAACTAACTAATTATAAGAGTTTGAGATAGATTTGGAGAGTTTAAAAGCCACTTATACCCATTTTGTCCCAAAAAGGCTAAAACCAAGAAAACATTGCTTAGTAGCACTAAACAGCTTTGTTAGTGTTTCTGGGGTTAAAATGTTTCTTAATCCAATGCAACTAACTAATTATAAGAGTTTGAGATAGATGTGGATAGTTTAAAAGCCACTTATACCCATTTTGTCCCAAAATAGGCTAAAACCAAGAAAACATTGCTTAGAAGCAGTAAATAACTATGTTAATGTTTCGGGGGTTAAAATGTGTCTTAATCCAATGCAGCTGACTAGTTATAAGAGTTTGAGATGGATGTGGAGAGTTTAAAAGCCATTTATACCCAATTTGGACCAAAACAGGCTAAAACCAAGAAAACATTGCTTAGAAGTACTAAACAGATTTGTTAGTGTTTCTGGGGTTAAAATGTGTCTTAATCCACTGCAACTAACTAATTATAAGAGTTTGAGATAGATGTGGAGAGTTGAAAAGCCACTTATACCCATTTTGGCCCAAAACAGGCTAAAACCAAGAAAACATTGCTTAGAAGCTCTAAGCAGCTTTCTTAGTGTTTTATGGGGTTCAAATGTGTCTTAATCCAAAGCAACTGACTAAATATATGAGTTTAAGATGGATGTGGAGAGTTTAAAAGCCACTTATACCCATTTTGTCCCAAAACAGGTTAAAACCAAGAAAATATTGCTTAGAAGCACTAAACAGCTTTGTTAGTGTTTCTGGGGTTAAAATGTGTCTTAATCCAATGCAACTAACTAATTATAAGAGTTTGAGATAGATGTGGATAGTTTAAAAGCCACTTATACACATTTTGTCCCAAAAGAGGCTAAAACCAAGAAAACATTGCTTAGAAGCTGTAAACAGCTATGTTAATATTTATGGGGTTAAAATGTGTCTTAATCAAATGCAAATGACTAATTATAAGAGTTTGAGATTGATGTGGATGGTTTAAAAGCCACTTATACACATTTTGTCCCAAAACAGGCTAAAACCAAGAAAACATTGCTTAAAAGCACTAAACAGCTTTGTTAGTGTTTATGGTGTTAAAATGTGTCTTAATCCAATGCAACAAACTAATTGTAAGAGTTTGAGATAGATGTGGATAGTTTAAAAGCCACTTATACACATTTTGTCCCAAAAGAGGCTAAAACCAAGAAAACATTGCTTAGAAGCTGTAAACAGCTATGTTAGTATTTCTGGGGTTAAAATGTTTCTTAATCCAATGCAACTGACTAATTATAAGAGTTTGAGATGGATGTGGAGAGTTTAAAAGCCTTTTATACCCATTTTGTCCCAAAACAGGCTAAAACCAAGAAAACATTGCTTAGAAGCACTAAACAGCTTTGTTAGTGTTTCTGGGGTTAAAATGTGTCTTAATCCAATGCAAATGACTAATTACAAGAGTTTGAAATTGATGTGGAGAGTTTAAAAGCCAGTTATACCCATTTTGTCCCAAAATAGACTAAAACCAAGAAAACATTGCCTAGAAGCTATAAACAGCTTTGTTAGTGTTTCTGGGGTTAAAATGTGTCTTAATCCAAAGCAACTGACTAATTATATGAGTTTGAGATGGATGTGGAGAGTTTAAAAGCCACTTATACCCATTTTGTATTGATCAAAAGAATAAGCCTAAGGCAGCCATGGCCGTCCGTACGAGTGTTGAATATGGGCTGTCCGTACAAGTGTGGTGAAATGGCCGAGTCTTCTAGTGATAAGGAATGGAGAGGAGGCCTGAAGCCCACTAGAAGGATCGAGAAGCACATTATAACCGTTAGAGAGAAGGGAAGGAAATAGTCACATGTTTGGTAAGGATGGGCTGTCGCTTTCACCTTGGGATGTAGTGTGTCTCTCTCCTAATGTCCCTATCCCACTTGTGTGTCTCGGTCAAGGGTGTAGCCCTAGTTTGTGTTTCCTTAAATAGGCTCATAGCCACCTTGTATTATCGCTTCTTATGGAATAAGAAAAACCTAATCTTTTCTCCTTCCTCATTCTCTTTGTCTACCGAAACCTATCTCCATTCTCTTGATTCTCTTCTTTATTCTACAAAGTCTTACATGGTATCAGAGCAAGTTGTTCGATTCTCTACAGTCTAATCTCATTCTTCTACTTGTTTCTATTCTCTAGTCTCCTTTCCTTCTTTTCTTCTCACTCGCATTCTTTTGTTTATTCTCCGGGTAAAAGCTTTATCCATCGGTCCATAGAAATCCGACCATGGAAAACGCCAAGCCCATCGTTTCACCGATTGTCCTAAAGGGGACAAACTACTTGCTGTGGACAAGAACCACAAGAACCGCCCTTGGAGGTCGTGGCCTTTGGAGTCATGTCGAGTCCGACTATGTCCCAAAACAAAACCCCAAAGAAGAAGATGCTTCCGAGGCGGAAGCGGAGGAAGAGAGCGAGAGGAAGGCCAAATGGTTCCAAGAAGACCAAGTTGTCCTATCTGTTCTCCAAAACTCTCTGGACACGCCTATCCTTGAGGCCTACTCATACTGCGAGACGGCCAAGGAACTGTGGGAAACACTTAAAGGCGTGTATGGTAATGTCTCTAACATGACTAGAGTCTTTGAGGTCAAGAAGGCCATAAACGACCTTAACCAAGATGATGTGGAGTTCACTAAGCATCTTGGTAAGTTCCGTGCACTATGGTCCGAACTTGACATGTTGCGGCCAAGTACACTTGAGGCGAGTGTGCTAAACGAAAGGAAGGAGCAAGACAAGATCTTTGGACTCCTCCTTACCTTGAACCCATCCTTCAATGACCTCTTGAAGCACATCCTAAGGGCAGAGAAGCTTCCCTCCTTTGAAGATATTTGCTCCCAAATTCAGAAAGAACAAGGATCTCTTGATTTGTTTAGCGGTAAGGGGGAGCTTGCTACGGCCAACAAAGGAGTGTACAAGCAAGAGGAGAGGAAGGTGTGGGTATGCGACCACTGCAAGAAGCGGGGCCACCTGAAAGACAAATGCTGGGTTCTCCATCCTCATCTCAAGCCGGCCAAGTTCAAAGCCAACTTCTCAAAGGAAGCGGTTAGCGACAAGGGAGCCGGATCATCAAAGCAGGGAGATGAGGTGGCCATGACCGCAGCCTATGGAGATGTGGTGAGGAAGTCAGACCTTGAGGCTCTCATCCGCTCCATTGCCTCACTCAAGGAGTCTGGTATCTCTTTCTTTACCTCTAAGCCTAGTAAATCGCTTGTTATTGACTCGGGGGCTTCACATCATATGATTAGCAACCCTAGGTTAATTGACAACATAAAACCGGCTTTAGGGAATGTTGTTATTGCCAATGGAGATCAAATACCAGTAAAAGGGATAGGGGACTTGAAACTTTTTGATAAAACCTCAAAAGCTTTCTTTATGCCTACATTTACCTCCAATCTTCTATCGGTTAAGAGGGCCACAAATGATTTGAATTGTTATGCAATTTTTGGTCCTAACAGTGTTCATTTTCAGGATATTGAGACTGGAAAGGTTCTTGGAGAAGGGCAAGGGAGTGGAGATCTCTATGTCCTAGAGAAAACTGATCCAAATTTATCTTCTATTAAGTCTTGTTTTGTTGTTGATTCGAATATGGTGTGGCATGCTAGGCTAGGCCACCCTCATTCGCGTGCTTTAGGACTAATGTTTCCTAATATTTCTTTTGATAATTCTACTTGTGAACCTTGTATTCTTGGAAAACATTGCAAGTCTATCTTTCCTAAGTCAACTACTATTTATGAAAATTGTTTTGATTTAGTTCACTCAGATGTTTGGACTTCACCATGCCTATCTAGAGATAATAACAAGTATTTTGTGACTTTTATTGATGAAAAATCAAAATATACTTGGATTACCTTATTGCCTTCTAAAGATAGAGTGTTTGATGCCTTTGTCAACTTTCAAAACTATGTGACTAATCATTTTAATGCAAAACTTAAGGTACTTAGGTCTGATAATGGTGGAGAATACACAAGTTGCAAGTTCAAAGAACATCTCTCCAAGCATGGCATTCTCCATCAAACTAGTTGTCCCTACACGCCACAACAAAATGGTGTGGCCGAGAGAAAGAACCGGCATCTCATGGAAGTGGCGCGGGCAATCATGTTCCACTCTAGTGTTCCCAAACGATATTGGGGTGATGCTGTGATGACTGCATGCTATCTCATCAACCGGACACCAACCCGAGTTCTTCATGACTTATCTCCATTTGAAGTACTAAACAAATTTAAACCATCCCTTGATCACTTACGCGTTTTTGGTTGTGTTTGTTTTGTGTTAGTACCAGGAGAACAAAGGAGTAAGCTGGATGCCAAGAGTACAAAGTGCATGTTCATTGGCTACTCTACCACACAAAAGGGGTACAAATGTTATGATCCGGCCACAAGTCGTCTATATGTCTCCCGAGATGTCCGGTTCCTAGAGAATGTGGGCTACTATGACAAGAAGGACTGGAACAACCTTAAAGACCTCTCTCACTCACCTAATGACCGAGCTTCAAGTCTAAGGTTCCTTCTTGATCACCTTGGCAACCCGTCTCCACCAACGGGTGTCGTGCAGCCTATGCTACGCCAAACTCCTACCGACGGTGGGTCTGACCAAGGAGATACGAATAACAATGTTTCAGCCCAAGATAGTGTGTCCCTTGAGTCTGGCCTACCCATAGCCGGTGTTCCTGTTCCTGGCCCTACACCGGACACACATGCTCCGGCAGCGGCTCCTACCGAGGAAAACACGGAGACGGTTCTTACGGACGGTACGTCAACGGAGTTGCCTAGGACGGATCCACCTCCTGCACCAGTCCTGCGTCGGAGCACCAGACCTCGATCTGACCCCTCCACTTGGAAGAACAAGCGTGTATATTACAACAGTCAAGCCGTCGCTCATCCCATCCAGTCCGTTTGTTCCCTTGAGCTGTTACCTGCTGATCACCAAGCTTTCTTCGGCCAAGTTGACGCCAATTGGATCCCGCAGACATATGATGAAGCCAAGGAGCATCAGGTTTGGTTAGATGCGGTCAAGGATGAAACCGGCGCCATGATCCGGAATCATACGTGGGACGAATCGGATCTTCCTCAAGGCAAGCGGGCAGTTAGCTCCAAATGGGTGTTCACCATAAAGTATTTGAGCAATGGTGACATTGAACGGCATAAAGCCCGGTTAGTGGCCCGTGGCTTCACCCAAACCTATGGTGCGGACTACACGGACACCTTTGCACCCGTGGCCAAGCTCCATACGGTTCGGGTTGTGCTGTCTCTTGCTGTCAACCTATCATGGGACTTATGGCAGATGGATGTGAAGAACGCCTTTCTTCAAGGTGAACTTGATGAAGAAGTGTACATGACGCCTCCTCCCGGCCTTGAAGACATGGTTACACCCGGAAAAGTCTTGAGGCTACGTAAGGCCATCTATGGCCTTAAGCAGTCCCCACGAGCTTGGTACCACAAACTAAGCTCTACTCTCAAGACTTATGGTTTTAAGCGATCGGAGGCTGATCATACTCTCTTCACACGTTGCACCTCTATTGGTTGGGTGGTGGTGCTCATATACGTCGACGACATCATCGTGACTGGTGATGATAAGGCGGCCATTCAGGACACCAAGGACTCCCTCAAGTCGGCATTTGACATCAAGGACCTTGGGGAACTCAAATACTTTCTTGGTATTGAAATTTGTCGCTCACCGGAAGGACTCTTCCTCTCACAACGCAAGTACACTCTTGACTTGTTAGAGGAGACTGGCAAGCTTGGTGTGTCTCCGGTCGCTACGCCACTTGATGAAGACTACCAGCTCAAGCGAAAGGGGGAGAGCTTACGGGAAAAAGAAGGCCGACCTAAGGAACCAATGGACGAGCCATTCTTAGACGTCACACGCTACCGCCGGCTTGTAGGTAAGCTAATATACCTTACTATCACACGACCTGACATATGTTATGCTGTGAATCAGGTTAGCCAACATATGAAGACACCAAGCAAGTACCAATGGAGTCAAGTCGAGAGGATCCTAAGCTATCTCAAGGGCAGTCCGGGTCAAGGTATTTGGATGGGCAAGAATGACAACACCGAGATTGTTGGCTACTGTGATGCGGATTACAATGGCGACACGCTGGATAGAAGATCCACTACTGGGTACTGCACGTTCGTTGGAGGCAACATGGTTACATGGAGGTCTAAGAAACAAAAGGTGGTTTCATGCTCTAGCGCCGAGGCCGAGTATAGAGCTATGAGGAAGCTCACTAACGAGATGACATGGCTGAAGGGTCTACTCAAGGACTTAGGCATCGAAACAAAGCAGCCCATGACCATGCATTGCGACAATGAAGCGGCCATCCACATTGCCACAAACTCGGTCTTTCATGAGAGGACCAAGCACATAGAAAGCGATTGCCACAAGGTGAGAGAGAAGATTGAAGAAGGAGTGGTGTTACCATGCCACACAAGGAGTCAAGATCAGCTAGCTGACATCTTCACCAAGTCTGCAAGCTCCAAGGTTTGTGATCACATCTATAGCAAACTTGGACTTGTAGACATTACACGGCCATGATCAAGCTTCTCTAATCCGTGGACAGCACACTCTTTTTCCCTTGACTTGGTTTTGTCCCATGAGGTTTTCTAAGTCAAGGTTTTTAATGAGGTGCTGCTTCACGGGTTCCAAGCTTAGCCATTTCATTAGGCTAAGCTTGAGGGGGAGTATTGATCAAAAGAATAAGCCTAAGGCAGCCATGGCCGTCCGTACGAGTGTTGAATATGGGCTGTCCGTACAAGTGTGGTGAAATGGCCGAGTCTTCTAGTGATAAGGAATGGAGAGGAGGCCTGAAGCCCACTAGAAGGATCGAGAAGCACATTATAACCGTTAGAGAGAAGGGAAGGAAATAGTCACATGTTTGGTAAGGATGGGCTGTCGCTTTCACCTTGGGATGTAGTGTGTCTCTCTCCTAATGTCCCTATCCCACTTGTGTGTCTCGGTCAAGGGTGTAGCCCTAGTTTGTGTTTCCTTAAATAGGCTCATAGCCACCTTGTATTATCGCTTCTTATGGAATAAGAAAAACCTAATCTTTTCTCCTTCCTCATTCTCTTTGTCTACCGAAACCTATCTCCATTCTCTTGATTCTCTTCTTTATTCTACAAAGTCTTACATTTTGTCCCAAAACAGGTTAAAACCAAGAAAACATTGCTTAGAAGCACTAAACAGCTTTGTTAGTGTTTCTGGGGTTAAAATGTGTCTTAATCCAATGCAGCTGACTAGTTATAAGAGTTTGAGATGGATGTGGAGAGTTTAAAAGCCACTTATACCCATTTTGTACCAAAACAGGCTAAAACCAAGAAAACATTGCTTAGAAGTACTAAACAGCTTTGTTAGTGTTTCTGGGGTTAAAATGTATCTTAATCCAATGCAACTAGCTAATAATAAGAGTTTGAGATAGAGGTGGATAGTTTAAAAGCCACTTATACACATTTTGTCCCAAAAAAGGCTAAAACCAAGAAAACATTGCTTAGAAGCTGTAAACAGCTATGTTAGTGTTTCTGGGGTTAAAATGTGTCTTAATCCAATGCAAATGACTAATTATAAGAGTTTGAGATTGATGTCAAGAGTTTAAAAGCCACTTATACCCATTTTGTCCCAAAACAGGCTAAAACCAAGAAAACATTGCTTAGAAGCTCTAAACAGCTTTGTTAGTGTTTCTGGGGTTAAAATGTGTCTTAAACCAAAGCAACTGACTAAATATATGAGTTTGAGATGGATGTAGAGAGTTTAAAAGCCACTTATACCCATTTTGTCCCAAAAAGGGTTAAAACCAAGAAAACATTGCTTAAAAGCACTAAACAGCTTTGTTAGTGTTTATGGGGTTAAAATGTGTCTTAATCCAATGCAACTAACTAATTATAAGAGTTTGAGATAGATGTGGATAGTTTAAAAGCCACTTATACACATTTTGTGCCAAAACAGGCTAAAACCAAGAAAACATTGCTTAGAAGCTGTAAACAGCTATGTTAGTGTTTCTGGGGTTAAAATGTGTCTTAATCCAATGCAAATGACTAATTATAAGAGTTTGAGATTGATGTGGAGAGGTTAAAAGCCACTTATACCCATTTTGTCCCAAAACAGGCTAAAACCAAGAAAACATTGCCTAGAAGCTATAAACAGCTTTGTTAGTGTTTCTGGGGTTAAAATGTGTCTTTATCCAATGCAGCTGACTAGTTATAAGAGTTTGAGATGGATGTGGAGAGTTTAAAAGCCACTTATACCCATTTTGTACCAAAACTGGCTAAAACCAAGAAAACATTGCTTAGAAGAACTAAACAGCTTTGTTAGTGTTTATGGGGTTAAAATGTATCTTAATCCAATGCAACTAACTAATAATAAGAGTTTGAGATAGATGTGGAGAGTTTAAAAGCCACTTATACCCATTTTGTCCCAAAAAGGCTAAAACAAAGAAAACATTGCTTAGAAGCTGTAAACAGCTATGTTAGTGTTTCTGGGGTTAAAATGTGTCTTAATCCAATGCAAATGACTAATTATAAGAGTTTGAGATTGATGTGGAGAGGTTAAAAGCCACTTATACCCATTTTGTCCCAAAACAGGCTAAAACCAAGAAAACATTGCCTAGAAGCTATAAACAGCTTTGTTAGTGTTTCTGGGGTTAAAATGTGTCTTTATCCAATGCAGCTGACTAGTTATAAGAGTTTGAGATGGATGTGGAGAGTTTAAAAGCCACTTATACCCATTTTGTACCAAAACTGGCTAAAACCAAGAAAACATTGCTTAGAAGAACTAAACAGCTTTGTTAGTGTTTATGGGGTTAAAATGTATCTTAATCCAATGCAACTAACTAATAATAAGAGTTTGAGATAGATGTGGAGAGTTTAAAAGCCACTTATACCCATTTTGTCCCAAAAAGGCTAAAACAAAGAAAACATTGCTTAGAAGCTGTAAACAGCTATGTTAGTGTTTCTGGGGTTAAAATGTGTCTTAATCCAATGCAAATGACTAATTGTAAGAGTTCGAGATTGATGTGGAGAGTTTAAAAGCCACTTATACACATTTTGTCCCAAAACAGGCTAAAATCAAGAAAACATTGCCAAGAAGCTATAAACAGCTTTGTTAGTGTTTCTGGGGTTAAAATGTGTCTTAAACCAATGCAGCTGACTAGTTATAAGAGTTTGAGATGGATGTGGAGAGCTTAAAAGCCACTTATTGTTGGGATTTATGAGACAAAGCTCACAAGAGAGGGTAGACAAACACTTGGTGAATGAATCCCCCTTTACCCACAACAAACTAACTCATTCTCAAGGGGGAGGAGAGAACATCAACTTGTGATGAACTCCCCATAAACAAGCTAGATAGAACCCAAATACTAGAGAGTAAGCGGATCCTAACTAGGAGAAGCACTAGTTTGAGACTTATCCTCTTCTAGTATCACAACACTTAGAGTTTGTGTACTTAGGAGAAGGAGGATTAAGAATCAGTAATCTAGGCTAAGTAAAGCAGTAAATAAGAAGAGTTTAGGTGGATTTGAGAAGAGAATAGGCTGCCTTAAGGGCAGCCCCTAACCGCTAATCCTAAACTCTCTACATTGTTAATATGAAACAAGAACACAAGTATAGAGAGGAAATCGGTTTCTCTTCTATTGAATAATATTGTTATGATTACATATGAGAGTGTATACAAAGCTTAATATAGAGATACAAATGCCATATGACCGTTGGAGAGAAGAAGAGAGTGATGAAAGTGACATTCTCGATTTGGTGTTGGTGAGAGTGACCTTTCCTTCCTTCACCAACCAAGGGCACATGTGATCTTCCCATAAGCCTCTCTCTCTTGTAGGGCCTCGCTTTCCTCCTCTCAAACTCGGCCTCTCTATCTACTGGACCGAGCGCAGGCCTAAGGGCCGAGACTGTACGGACGGGCCTTCTCTTCATTGTACGGACGGGCCTGTACGGACGGGCCTGTACGGACGGGCCTTCTCTTCATCGTGTTCACGGCCTAACTGGCCGCTCACCGGACATGGGTCCGTTCACGGACACGGTACATGGTACCGGACACGGTACATGGCCTTACCGGCCTTTACATGGCCTTTCCGGCCTTTCTTCTCTTCTTCCAAGGCTCGGCCTTACCGGCCTCTCCTCTCTCCTCCTTGGTACATTCTAATACTCCCCCGCACGCTTGATCGGTGGGACACCATGGGGACCAAAGATCAAGGGTGGACACGTGAGGACTACCTCATTAAAAACCTTAACAAAGAAAACCATTTGGGAGAAAACTTTGTTAAGTAAAAAGAGTGTAGTCTCCACGGTCCTTGATGTCGCATTGATCTTGGTTTGTCAAGAACCAGCTCTCTTTCTCTTTAAGCCTTTGAACCGCTACACTTCCTTAGCCCTCCTTGCCTTTAGCACATTCCTTATGATCTCCATCCTTGTTCCTTTAGAATTCCTTTGAGGCTCTCATAGTCTCCTTTACCCTTAAACAAGTGATAAAGAAGAAAAGAATAAGTGTTTGCTATGAGGAATATCAAAGAAAATTTCTAAAAGTGTGACAATTTAAGAAGAATCATATTAAAGACTAAAGACTAGTAATGAAGCTAAGGTAATGAATTTATGAATTAAAATAGAGAAGAGTTTAGAGCACAGCCTTTATGGTGTTTTGATGGATAGGAGGGAGAGAGTTGATCACTGTTGCGGTTTGGAATTCCTCCTTGAGACCGCTCCTCTAACCATGGTTTTAAACCCGGTCAGTTTTATTTGTCAGACTGACACATGCCCACTGAATCGGACATAACTTTCGAACGGCTGCTCGGATTGGTATGATTCCACTTCCACTGGCAAGATGACTCTGTGGTCTCGAACTTTAATGAATAACGCGGAAGCCGAATCGCAGTGGAAGGGTTTCGTCCGAGTCGATCTTTGAGACGCTTCGGCTGAACTTTAAGTAAAGACTTTTGCTTGTGGCCGAGCAGAATCTGTGAGGTACGGTCTGAAGTCACTTGATCTCCCCCGTAACCTTTACTTGATGATGGGCTGAAACCTCATCACCTCAGTTGAAGCCTTGTGCATCACCGTTCTTGTGCACATCCAATCAACAGTTGAAACCTTGTGCATCACCTTTCCTAAAGACCATTGTGCACATCCGATCAACAACTTGGCACTAACACACATGCTCTTGGACTGATTCATCACCTTCCACCAGCTTAACAAAGACTTGGTGGCCCTTGGTTCTAACTCCAGGCATTGTGCTGCGCTCTTACATGGCTATCTTGTAGCCTTCAACCTCGCCACTTCTTCTCCTTGAGATAGTGAGCGAGCTCCACACAATCTTCAATGCTGAAACTGAAACCAAAAATCAATGGAACAGATTCTAAACAAGAGATTGTTAGAGATTAGAGAATAGAGAATATAGAATATTACTGAAAATAAAATAGAATTTAGAGAATAAGTAACCAAGTATAAGTAACCAAGAGAATAAAGTATAAGAGAGTATAAGAGAGAATATGGGCGATAGTATAAGGTGAATGGAGAGTAGAATAGAGCTCAAGAGTTCCTATGGACAGAGTTAGACTCTGTTTTCTTGAGTTTGCAGAAGCTTTGACAGCCAAGAACAACCAAGAAGACAATCTCTTTTGGTGCTTTAATGGCTGAAACACATGGACCTTATGGAAAATTAGTTTCTCCAAAGGTTTAGGACACTTCTCATGGTAGAATCACTTAAACAGGTGTTCTCCAAGAGTCTAATGCCTTCAAGGATCACGAAAGAGCATATAGAAGATGCTTTCCATGTTCAAAATTCAAATAAAAGAAGAAACACCTTTGGAACAACCTTTTGTCCATTGGTTAAAAGAATGCATCTTGGACCAACTTGAATCTATTTGACCAAGCGGGCCATACATGCTAAAAACAAGAACTCTCTCTTCCCCAAACTCGAATCTGGACACACCATATGGCCAGAGACAAAGCTTTCTCAACCTTGAGAAGAAGAAGAAGTGATTTAGTAATTAAACTTTAAAGGAAATTTAACACAAGCAAAATTAAACCTTTAAAGGAAAATTAACTAAATCTTAAGAGAATCCTAGAAAAAAAACCTAAGGATTTCGTGGCTCATACAAGCACACAAGAACCGTGAATCCTCACCATGAACAACACAATTTGCTCAATGGTTCATCACTTCCCACACATCCCAAAATAAACAAAGCTATTACCAAATCGGTAAAGCTTAAGGATGGGGCTTGTAAAATCGATTTCTTTCCACACACTTGGTCTACAAATTCTAACAAGACAAGAGACCAAGCTTACTCAACAATGAGCTGCTAGAGAATCGATTTAATCAACAAAAGCAAAATTAAAGCTTTAAAGAAACTAAGCTAAGCGATTTAACACCTAAGCAAAGTCTAAAACTTTAACTAAGCTAACTCCTAAGAAAACGACTTTTAGAATGAGTTTAAATCACCAAGAACAGAACCTGCTCTGATACCATGTTGGGATTTATGAGACAAAGCTCACAAGAGAGGGTAGACAAACACTTGGTGAATGAATCCCCCTTTACCCACAACAAACTAACTCATTCTCAAGGGGGAGGAGAGAACATCAACTTGTGATGAACTCCCCATAAACAAGCTAGATAGAACCCAAATACTAGAGAGTAAGCGGATCCTAACTAGGAGAAGCACTAGTTTGAGACTTATCCTCTTCTAGTATCACAACACTTAGAGTTTGTGTACTTAGGAGAAGGAGGATTAAGAATCAGTAATCTAGGCTAAGTAAAGCAGTAAATAAGAAGAGTTTAGGTGGATTTGAGAAGAGAATAGGCTGCCTTAAGGGCAGCCCCTAACCGCTAATCCTAAACTCTCTACATTGTTAATATGAAACAAGAACACAAGTATAGAGAGGAAATCGGTTTCTCTTCTATTGAATAATATTGTTATGATTACATATGAGAGTGTATACAAAGCTTAATATAGAGATACAAATGCCATATGACCGTTGGAGAGAAGAAGAGAGTGATGAAAGTGACATTCTCGATTTGGTGTTGGTGAGAGTGACCTTTCCTTCCTTCACCAACCAAGGGCACATGTGATCTTCCCATAAGCCTCTCTCTCTTGTAGGGCCTCGCTTTCCTCCTCTCAAACTCGGCCTCTCTATCTACTGGACCGAGCGCAGGCCTAAGGGCCGAGACTGTACGGACGGGCCTTCTCTTCATTGTACGGACGGGCCTGTACGGACGGGCCTGTACGGACGGGCCTTCTCTTCATCGTGTTCACGGCCTAACTGGCCGCTCACCGGACATGGGTCCGTTCACGGACACGGTACATGGTACCGGACACGGTACATGGCCTTACCGGCCTTTACATGGCCTTTCCGGCCTTTCTTCTCTTCTTCCAAGGCTCGGCCTTACCGGCCTCTCCTCTCTCCTCCTTGGTACATTCTAATACTTATACCCAATTTGTCCCAAAACAGGCTAAAATCAAGAAAACATTGCCTAGAAGCTATAAACAGCTTTGTTAGTGTTTCTGGGGTTAAAATGTGTCTTAATCCAATGCAGCTGACTAGTTATAAGAGTTTGAGATGGATGTGGAGAGTTTAAAAGCCACTTATACCCATTTTGTACCAAAACAGGCTAAAACCAAGAAAACATTGCTTAGAAGTACTAAACAGCTTTGTTAGTGTTTCTGGGGTTAAAATGTATCTTAATCCAATGCAACTAGCTAATAATAAGAGTTTGAGATAGATGTGGAGAGTTTAAAAGCCACTTATACCCATTTTGTCCCAAAAAGGATAAAACCAAGAAAACATTGCTTAGAAGCACTAAACAGCTTTGTTAGTGTTTCTGGGGTTAAAATGTGTCTTAATCCAATGCATCTAACTAATTATAAGATTTTGAGATAGATGTGGATAGTTTAAAAGCCACTTATACCCATTTTGTCCCAAAAAGGCTAAAACCAAGAAAACATTGCTTAGAAGCACTAAACAGCTTTGTTAGTATTTCTGGGGTTAAAATATGTCTTAATCCAATGCAACTAACTAATTATAAGAGTTTGAGATAGATGTGGATAGTTTAAAAGCCTTTTATACCCATTTTGTCCCAAAAGAGGCTAAAACCAAGAAAACATTGCTTAGAAGCTGTAAACAGCTATGTTAGTATTTCTGGGGTTAAAATGTGTCTTCATCCAATGCAACTGACTAATTATAGGAGTTTGAGATGGATGTGGAGAGTTTAAAAGCCTCTTATACCCATTTTGTCCCAAAACAGGCTAAAACCAAGAAAACATTGCTTAGAAGCACTAAACAGCTTTGTTAGTGTTTCTGGGGTTAAAATGTGTCTTAATCCAAAGCAACTGACTAAATATATGAGTTTGAGATGGATGTAGAGAGTTTAAAAGCCACTTATACCCATTTTGTCCCAAAAAGGGTTAAAACCAAGAAAACATTGCTTAAAAGCACTAAACAGCTTTGTTAGTGTTTATGGGGTTAAAATGTGTCTTAATCCAATGCAACTAACTAATTATAAGAGTTTGAGATAGATGTGGATAGTTTAAAAGCCACTTATACACATTTTGTGCCAAAACAGGCTAAAACCAAAAAAACATTGCTTAGAAGCTGTAAACAGCTTTGTTAGTGTTTCTGGGGTTAAAATGTGTCTTAATCCAATGCAAATGACTAATTATAAGAGTTTGAGATTGATGTGGAGAGGTTAAAAGCCACTTATACCCATTTTGTCCCAAAACAAGCTAAAACCAAGAAAACATTGCCTAGAAGCTATAAACAGCTTTGTTAGTGTTTCTGAGGTTAAAATGTGTCTTAATCCAATGCAACTAACTAATTATAAGAGTTTGAGATAGATGTGGATACTTTAAAAGCCACTAATACCCATTTTGTCCCAAAACAGGCTAAAACCAAGAAAACATTGCTTAGAAGCTATAAACAGCTATGTTAGTGTTTCTGGGGTTAAAATGTGTCTTAATCCAATGCAAATGACTAATTACAAGAGTTTGAAATTGATGTGGAGAGTTTAAAAGCCAGTTATACCCATTTTGTCCCAAAATAGACTAAAACCAAGAAAACATTGCCTAGAAGCTATAAACAGCTTTGTTAGTGTTTCTGGGGTTAAAATGTGTCTTAATCCAAAGCAACTGACTAATTATATGAGTTTGAGATGGATGTGGAGAGTTTAAAAGCCACTTATACCCATTTTGTCCCAAAACAGGTTAAAACCAAGAAAACATTGCTTAGAAGCACTAAACAGCTTTGTTAGTGTTTCTGGGGTTAAAATGTGTCTTAATCCAAAGCATCTAACTAATTATAAGAGTTTGAGATAGATGTGGATAGTTTAAAAGCCACTTATACACATTTTGTCCCAAAAAAGGCTAAAACCAAGAAAACATTGCTTAAAAGCTGTAAACAGCTATGTTAGTGTTTCTGGGGTTAAAATGTGTCTTAATCCAATGCAAATGACTAATTATAAGAGTTTGAGATTGATGTGGAGAGTTTAAAAGCCACTTATACCCATTTTGTCCCAAAACAGGCTAAAACTAAGAAAACATTGCCTAGAAGCTATAAACAGCATTGTTAGTGTTTCTGGGGTTAAAATGTGTCTTAATCCAAAGCAACTGACTAATTATATGAGTTTGAGATGGATGTGGAATGTTTAAAAGCCACTTATACCCATTTTGTCCCAAAACAGGTTAAAACCAAGAAAACATTGCTTAGAAGCCCTAAACAGCTTTGTTAGTGTTTCTGGGGTTAAAATGTGTCTTAATCCAATGCAACTAACTAATTATAAGAGTTTGAGATTGATGTGGAGAGTTTAAAAGCCACTTATACCCATTTTGTCCGAAAACAGGCTAAAACCAAGAAAACATTGCTTAGAAGCTCTAAACAGCTTTGTTAGTGTTTCTGGGGTTAAAATGTGTCTTAATCCAAAGCAACTAACTAAATATATGAGTTTGAGATGGATGTGGAGAGTTTAAAAGCCACTTATACCTATTTTGTCCCAAAACAGGTTAAAACCAAGAAAACATTGCTTAGAAGCACTAAACAGCTTTGTTAGTGTTTCTGGGGTTAAAATGTGTCTTAATCCAATGCAACTAACTAATTATAAGAGTTTGAGATAGATGTGGATAGTTTAAAAGCCACTTATACACATTTTGTTCCAAAACAGGCTAAAACTAAGAAAACATTGCTTAGAAGCTGAAAACAGTTATGTTAGTGTTTCTGGGGTTAAAATGTGTCTTAATCCAATGCAAATGACTAATTATAAGAGTTTGAGATTGATGTGGAGAGTTTAAAAGCCACTTATACCCATTTTGTCCCAAAACAGGCTAAAACCAAGAAAACATTGCCTAGAAGCTATAAACAGCTTTGTTAGTGTTTCTGGGGTTAAAATGTCTCTTAATCCAAAGCAACTTACTAATTATATGAGTTTGAGATGGATGTGGAGAGTTTAAAAGCCACTTATACCCATTTTGTCCCAAAACAGGTTAAAACCAAGAAAACATTGCTTAGAAGCACTAAACAGCTTTGTTAGTGTTTCTGGGGTTAAAATGTGTCTTAATCTAATGCAACTAACTAATTATAAGAGTTTGAGATCGATGTGGATAGTTTAAAAGCCACTTATACCCATTTTGTTCTAAAATTGGCTAAAACCAAGAAAACATTGCTTAGAAGCTGTAAATAGCTATGTTAGTGTTTCTGGGGTTAAAATGTGTCTTAATCCAATGCAGTTGACTAGTTATAAGAGTTTGAGATGGATGTGGAGAGTTTAAAAGCCACTTATACCCATTTTGTACCAAAACAGGCTAAAACCAAGAAAACATTGCTTATAAGCACTAAACAGCTTTGTTAGTGTTTCTGGGGTTAAAATGTGTCTTAATCTAATGCAACTAACTAATTATAAGAGTTTGAGATAGATGTGGAGAGTTTAAAAGCCACTTATACCCATTTTGGCCCAAAACAGGCTAAAACCAAGAAAACATTGCTTAGAAGCTCTAACCAGCTTTGTTAGTGTTTCTGGGGGTTAAAATGTGTCTTAATCAAAAGCAACTGACTAAATATATGAGTTTGAGATAGATGTGGATAGTTTAAAAGCCACTTATACCCATTTTGTCCCAAAATAGGCTCAAACCAAGAAAACATTGCTTAGAAGCTGTAAATAGCTATGTTAGTGTTTCTCGGGTTAAAATGTGTCTTGATCCAATGCAGCTGACTAGTTATAAGAGTTTGAGATGGATGTGGAGAGTTTAAAAGCCACTTATGCCCATTTTGTACCAAAACAGGCTAAAACCAAGAAAACATTGCTTAGAAGCACAAAACAGCTTTGTTAGTGTTTCTGGGGTTAAAATGTGTCTTAATCTAATGCAACTAACTAATTATAAGAGTTTGAGATAGATGTGGAGAGTTTGAAACCACTTATACCCATTTTGGCCCAAAACAGGCTAAAACCAAGAAAACATTGCTTAGAAGCTGTAAATAGCTATGTTAGTGTTTCTAGGGGTTAATATGTGTCTTAATCCAATGCAGCTGACTAGTTATAAGAGTTTGAGATGGATGTGGAGAGTTTAAAAGCCACTTATACCTATTTTGTACCAAAACAGGCTAAAACCAAGAAAACATTGCTTAGAAGAACTAAACAGCTTTGTTAGTGTTTCTGGGGTTAAAATGTATCTTAATCCAATGCAACTAACTAATAATAAGAGTTTGAGATAGATGTGGATAGTTTAAAAGCCACTTATACCCATTTTGTCCCAAAATAGGCTAAAACCAAGAAAACATTGCTTAGAAGCTGTAAATAGCTATGTTAGTGTTTCTCGGGTTAAAATGTGTCTTGATCCAATGCAGCTGACTAGTTATAAGAGTTTGAGATGGATGTGGAGAGTTTAAAAGCCACTTATACCCATTTTGTACCAAAACAGGCTAAAACCAAAAAAACATTGCTTAGAAGCACAAAACAGCTTTGTTAGTGTTTCTGGGGTTAAAATGTGTCTTAATCAAAAGCAACTGACTAAATATATGAGTTTGAGATAGATGTGGATAGTTTAAAAGCCACTTATACCCATTTTGTACCAAAACAGGCTAAAACAAAGAAAACATTGCTTAGAAGCACTAAACAGCTTTGTTAGTGTTTCTAGGGTTAAAATGTATGAACCGGCACACACACTTGTCCGTACGACCGTACGGACGTCCGTACGACCAACCAACGGGCCATCCTCAAATAGAAGTCTTCATGAGCCCAATCCACCAAAGAGATCCTCCAACGGTCGCCATTCATCTCGATCCTTCCTTTGTAGCCGTTGGAGCAAGTTGCAAGAGAGAAGAGGAGATCACATGTTAGAATAAGGAGATGTCGCTTTCTCCTCATATTAGTGTGCATAGGATCCTAAGAGAATATCCTATTTGTATATGTCTTTAAATAGTTTGTAAGTATCATACTAATAGAAGCAAGAAAAGAGTTTATTCTCTTTCTCCAACACTCTCTCTCTCAATCGTTCACTCTCCTCACTCTTTACACGATTTCACTCTCTTTCATACTCTCTTCCATAATCTCTTGATTACTCTACTCTCAAACTTACATGGTATCAGAGCAGATTTGATTCTGTTCTTGCCTCAAATCTCCACCACTCCCTTCCGCATTCTCTTTCTTGTTCTTGAAATTTCTTGTTCTTGAATCTTCTTTCTTTAACCGTTGGACAATAGCTTTAACCAACGGTCTCTTCATCCTTTTCCATGGAAACTACCAAAACTCTCATTGTTCCAGTTACTCTCAAGGGAGAGAATTACTTACTGTGGGCTAGAACCACAAAGACAGCCCTATGCGGCCGAGGACTTTGGTCCCATGTTGAGACAAGCGAAGCTCCTAGTGGCGAGACCACCAAAGACGGCAAGGATCTTGTCGATGAGAAGAACAAGTGGTTTCAAGAAGATCAGGGAGTCCTAGCTATCATTCAAAACTCCCTAGATGCACCTATACTTGAAGCTTACTCTTATTGCGAGACAGCAAAAGACTTGTGGGACACTCTCAAGAATGTTTTTGGGAATGTTACAAATGTAAACCGAATTTTTGAGATTAAGAGGGCCATCAACAACCTCAACCAAGAAGACATGGAGTTCACCAAGCACTTTGGGAAGTTTAGGTCCCTTTGGGCTGAACTAGAGATGCTCCGGCCGGCGACTATAGATCCGGCCATTCTGAATGAGAGGCGTGAACAAGATAAGGTGTTCGGCCTTCTCTTGACCTTGAACCCCTCCTACAATGACCTTATCAAGCATATTCTACGGTCGGACAAGCTCCCTAGCCTTGATGATGTCTGTAACCAAATTCAAAAGGAGCATGGCTCCATGGGATTGTTTGGCGGCAAGGGAGAACTTGTGACCGCTAACAAAGCTGAGATGGCATCAGCAAACAAGGGCTACTACAAGCCGGAGGACAAGAACAACCCGCCATTTTGTGAGCATTGTAAGAAGCTTGGTCACTTCAAGAGCCGCTGCTGGATTCTACACCCTCATCTAGCACCACCGCCGGGTACCATCCGAGGTGGACGACCAAACCGCGGAGGACCACCGAGAGCTCATCAAGCAGTAGCCATGGGGGAGTCAATCTCTGAGCAGCCTCAACAAGTGACCAGTGGAACTGCTCTTGCTGCAGCATCGTCCGAGCTGGTAAGACGGTCCGACCTTGATGCGCTCATCAAAGCCATCAAAGAGGCCACCGGTAAGGCGTTTCTTGCCTCAAACAAAATTAAACCCCTCATAGTTGATTCTGGTGCATCCCATCACATGATTAGTGATTCTAGGCTAATTAGTGATATTAAACCTGCTAATGGTAATGTAATAATAGCAAATGGTGAGAAAGTACCAGTTAAAGGCATAGGAAACTTGAAACTATTTGATAAGGAGACTAAGGCATTTTATATGCCAAACTTTACTTCTAACTTGCTATCAGTTAAGAGAGCCACTACTGATTTAAATTGTTATGCTATATTTGGTCCTAACAATGTTCATTTTCAGGATATTGAGACAAGTAAGGTTCTTGGTCAAGGAGGATCCAAGGATGACCTCTATGTGCTTGAGGACTTGAACTTATCTTCTAATGCATCTTGTTTTAATTCGGTTATTATGAAACCTAGTGATTCTATTTTACATGCTAGGCTAGGACATCCTCACACAAGAGCTTTATCCTTAATATTTCCTAATGTTTCTTTTCAAAATGATGAGTGTGAGGCTTGTATTCTTGGTAAACATTGCAAGGCTGTTTTCCCTAAATCTATTACTATTTATGAAAAATGTTTTGATTTAATTCATTCTGATGTTTGGACATCTCCTTGCTTATCTAGAGTTAATCAAAAGTATTTTGTGACTTTTATTGATGAAAAATCAAAATATACTTGGATAACTTTGCTTCCCTCTAAGGATAGAGTCCTTGAGGCCTTTACTAATTTTCAAAATTATGTCACTAACCACTTTCATGCCAAGATTAAAATTTTGAGATCAGATAATGGTGGAGAGTACACAAGCCATGCCTTTAAACAATATCTAGCCAAACATGGAATTCTTCATCAAACTAGCTGTCCTTACACACCACAACAAAATGGAGTGGCTGAGAGAAAGAATAGGCATCTCATGGAAGTAGCAAGGTCTATGATGTTTCACACAAGGGTTCCAAAGAGTTTTTGGGGAGATGCTGTGCTAGCCGCTTGTTATCTTATTAACCGCACACCAACAAAGATCCTAAAGGATGTGTCTCCATTTGAGGTATTAACGAATGACAAACCTACATTTGATCACTTACGAGTGTTTGGTTGTGTGTGCTATGTGTTGCGACCAGGTGAGCTAAGAGACAAGCTTGATGCAAAGAGTACAAAGGCTATGTTTCTTGGCTACTCTACCACACAAAAGGGGTATAAGTGCTATGACCCTACAACAAGGAGGGTTCTAGTATCTCGTGATGTCAAGTTCATGGAGACACAAGGTTTTTACGATGAGAAGAATTGGGATGAGCTCCGTAACCTCTCTGATTCACCATCTGATCGGACGCGCAACCTCCGAGTAATCCTTGAGCGACTAGGTCTTGAAAACGATCGGATCACTACTGAGTCAGCCAGACCAGCATCACCAGAACAACCTGAGCCATCTACTGAGCCTGAGCCTGCTACACATGCCGATGACCATACTGAGCAGCATGAGGAAGCACCCGAGTCACTCGCGGACAACACGGCCGAAACAACCGAGGGGACGGCTGAACAGCTTGAGGAGATCATTACTCCAGGACGAGCCAACTCCGAAGCTGGGGCTATGGTTCCTCTTCGGCGCAGCCAACGTATCAAGTATCCTCCTAGTCATTGGAAGAACACCCGTGTGTACTACAACAACATGGCCGTTGCTCATCCGATTCAGGCCGTGTGCACCTTGGCTCATTTTCCGATAGAGCATCAAGTGTTTCTTGGCCATATTGATGAGGATTGGATCCCCAAGACCTATGATGAGGCTAAGCAGCACAAAGTATGGAGAGATGCAGTGGATGCCGAGAATACGGCCATGGTGCAAAATCATACATGGGACGAGGCTGACTTACCCAAGGGCAAGAAGGCTGTCACCTCTCGGTATATCTTCACAATCAAATATAAGAGCAATGGGGAGATTGAACGCCACAAAGCCCGCCTAGTCGCACGAGGTTTCACGCAAACGTATGGGGAGGACTATCTTGATACGTTTGCTCCGGTGGCTAAGCTTCACACGGTTCGAGTTGTACTCTCTCTCGCCACCAACCTCGACTGGGAACTTTGGCAAATGGACGTGAAGAACGCCTTCTTGCAAGGAGAACTGGAGGATGAAGTGTATATGCGACCACCACCGGGTTTGGAGGATACTATTGGTCCGGGAAAGGTCTTGAAACTCAACAAAGCTATCTATGGCTTGAAGCAGTCACCAAGGGCTTGGTATCACAAGCTTAGCACCACACTTCTTGACAAAGGCTTTCGCAAATCCGAAGCTGACCACACCTTGTTCACCTTACCAAGCGCCAAAGGTATAGTAGTCATTCTAGTGTATGTTGATGATATCATCATCACTGGAAGTGACTCGGTAGGTATTCAAGACTCTAAAACATTCTTGAAATCAGTTTTTGATATTAAAGATCTTGGAGAGTTGAAATACTTTCTTGGGATAGAAGTTTATAGATCAAATGAAGGGTTATTGTTATCTCAAAGAAAGTATGCACTAGACTTATTGAGTGAAACAGGAAAACTAGGAGCTAAGGCAGTAACAACGCCCCTAGAAGAGAATTACAAGGATGGAGGACAGGGGGAGCTTGACACCGCTCCATTCGAGGACGTTAGCCTCTACCGGCGGCTAGTCGGTAAGCTCATTTATTTAACTATCACACGGCCTGACATTTGCTTTGCCGTGAACCAGGTAAGCCAGCATATGAAGAACCCCACCGTGCACCATTGGAACATGCTGACACGGATCCTCAAGTACATCAAGGGCTCACCCGGCCAAGGCATATGGATGGGACGCAACAAGAGCACCGAGTTGGTAGGCTACTGCGACGCTGACTATGCCGGAGATCGTGGGGACCGACGCTCAACCACAGGCTATTGCACGTTCCTTGGAGGGAACCTGGTCACATGGAAGAGCAAGAAGCAAAAGGTCGTCTCACTCTCAAGTGCCGAATCCGAGTATAGAGCTATGAGGAAGCTAACGACGGAGCTAATGTGGCTGAAGATGTTACTCAAGGATCTTGGAATAGAATCAACAAAGCCGATCACCATGCACTGTGATAACGAAGCAGCCATTCATATAGCAACCAATTCAGTGTTCCATGAGCGGACCAAGCACATTGAAGTGGATTGCCATAAGGTCCGAGAACAAATCAAGCTTGGAGTTGTCTTACCTTGCCATACCGAAAGCAAAGAACAACTTGCAGACGTCCTGACTAAAGCTGCGAGCCCCCAAGCGTGTGAATACATCCATCCTAAGCTTGGCCTCCTAAACCTCACTCGGCCATGACATGCTTTGTTTTGGCGCCTACACTCTTTTTCCCTTAAGTATAGTTTTCCCAAGAGGTTTTTCTATACTAAGGTTTTTAATGAGGTGGGTGCCTATGTTGTCAAGCTTGACTAGTTCCCCAAGTCAAGCTTGAGGGGGAGTATGAACCGGCACACACACTTGTCCGTACGACCGTACGGACGTCCGTACGACCAACCAACGGGCCATCCTCAAATAGAAGTCTTCATGAGCCCAATCCACCAAAGAGATCCTCCAACGGTCGCCATTCATCTCGATCCTTCCTTTGTAGCCGTTGGAGCAAGTTGCAAGAGAGAAGAGGAGATCACATGTTAGAATAAGGAGATGTCGCTTTCTCCTCATATTAGTGTGCATAGGATCCTAAGAGAATATCCTATTTGTATATGTCTTTAAATAGTTTGTAAGTATCATACTAATAGAAGCAAGAAAAGAGTTTATTCTCTTTCTCCAACACTCTCTCTCTCAATCGTTCACTCTCCTCACTCTTTACACGATTTCACTCTCTTTCATACTCTCTTCCATAATCTCTTGATTACTCTACTCTCAAACTTACAAAATGTGTCTTAATCCAATGCAACTAACTAATTATAAGAGTTTGAGATAGATGTGGAGAGTTTAAAAGCCACTTATACCAATTTTTTCCCAAAACTGGCTAAAACCAAGAAAACATTGCTTAGAAGCTCTAAACAAGCTTTGTTAGTGTTTCTGGGGGTTAAAATGTGTCTTAATCAAAAGCAACTGACTAAATATATGAGTTTGAGATAGATGTGGATAGTTTAAAAGCCACTTATACCCATTTTGTACCAAAACAGGCTAAAACCAAGAAAACATTGCTTAAAAGCACTAAACAGCTTTGTTAGTGTTTCTAGGGTTAAAATGTGTCTTAATCCAATGCAACTAACTAATTATAAGAGTTTGAGATAGATGTGGAGAGTTTAAAAGCCACTTATACCCATTTTTTCCCAAAACAGGCTAAAACCAAGAAAACATTGCTTAGAAGCTCTAAACAAGCTTTGTTAGTGTTTCTGGGGTTAAAATGTGTCTTAATCCAAAGAAACTGACTAAATATATGAGTTTGAGATGGATGTGGAGAGTTTAAAAGCCACTTATACCCATTTTGTCCCATAACAGGTTAAAACCAAGAAAACATTGCTTAGAAGCACTAAACAGCTTTGTTAGTGTTTCTGGGGTTAAAATGTGTCTTAATCCAATGCAACTAACTAATTATAAGAGTTTGAGATAGATGTGGATAGTTTAAAAGCCACTTATACACATTTTGTCCCAAAAGAGGCTAAAACCAAGAAAACATTGCTTAGAAGCTGTAAACAGCTATGTTAGTATTTCTGGGGTTAAAATATGTCTTAATCAAATGCAAATGACTAATTATAAGAGTTTGAGATAGATGTGGAGAGTTTAAAAGCCACTTATACCCATTTTGGCCCAAAACAGGCTAAAACCAAGAAAACATTGCTTAGAAGCTCTAACCAGCTTTGTTAGTGTTTCTGGGGGTTAAAATGTGTCTTAATCAAAAGCAACTGACTAAATATATGAGTTTGAGATAGATGTGGATAGTTTAAAAGCCACTTATACCCATTTTGTCCCAAAATAGGCTCAAACCAAGAAAACATTGCTTAGAAGCTGTAAATAGCTATGTTAGTGTTTCTCGGGTTAAAATGTGTCTTGATCCAATGCAGCTGACTAGTTATAAGAGTTTGAGATGGATGTGGAGAGTTTAAAAGCCACTTATGCCCATTTTGTACCAAAACAGGCTAAAACCAAGAAAACATTGCTTAGAAGCACAAAACAGCTTTGTTAGTGTTTCTGGGGTTAAAATGTGACTTAATCTAATGCAACTAACTAATTATAAGAGTTTGAGATAGATGTGGAGAGTTTGAAACCACTTATACCCATTTTGGCCCAAAACAGGCTAAAACCAAGAAAACATTGCTTAGAAGCTGTAAATAGCTATGTTAGTGTTTCTAGGGGTTAATATGTGTCTTAATCCAATGCAGCTGACTAGTTATAAGAGTTTGAGATGGATGTGGAGAGTTTAAAAGCCACTTATACCTATTTTGTACCAAAACAGGCTAAAACCAAGAAAACATTGCTTAGAAGAACTAAACAGCTTTGTTAGTGTTTCTGGGGTTAAAATGTGTCTTAATCTAATGCAACTAACTAATTATAAGAGTTTCAGATAGATGTGGAGAGTTTAAAAGCCACTTATACCCATTTTTTCCCAAAACAGGCTAAAACCAAGAAAACATTGCTTAGAAGCTCTAAACAAGCTTTGTTAGTGTTTCTGGGGTTAAAATGTGTCTTAATCCAAAGAAACTGACTAAATATATGAGTTTGAGATGGATGTGGAGAGTTTAAAAGCCACTTATACCCATTTTGTCCCATAACAGGTTAAAACCAAGAAAACATTGCTTAGAAGCACTAAACAGCTTTGTTAGTGTTTCTGGGGTTAAAATGTGTCTTAATCCAATGCAACTAACTAATTATAAGAGTTTGAGATAGATGTGGATAGTTTAAAAGTCACTTATACACATTTTGTCCCAAAAGAGGCTAAAACCAAGAAAACATTGCTTAGAAGCTGTAAACAGCTATGTTAGTATTTCTGGGGTTAAAATATGTCTTAATCAAATGCAAATGACTAATTATAAGAGTTTGAGATAGATGTGGAGAGTTTAAAAGCCACTTATACCCATTTTGGCCCAAAACAGGCTAAAACCAAGAAAACATTGCTTAGAAGCTCTAACCAGCTTTGTTAGTGTTTCTGGGGGTTAAAATGTGTCTTAATCAAAAGCAACTGACTAAATATATGAGTTTGAGATAGATGTGGATAGTTTAAAAGCCACTTATACCCATTTTGTCCCAAAATAGGCTCAAACCAAGAAAACATTGCTTAGAAGCTGTAAATAGCTATGTTAGTGTTTCTCGGGTTAAAATGTGTCTTGATCCAATGCAGCTGACTAGTTATAAGAGTTTGAGATGGATGTGGAGAGTTTAAAAGCCACTTATGCCCATTTTGTACCAAAACAGGCTAAAACCAAGAAAACATTGCTTAGAAGCACAAAACAGCTTTGTTAGTGTTTCTGGGGTTAAAATGTGACTTAATCTAATGCAACTAACTAATTATAAGAGTTTGAGATAGATGTGGAGAGTTTGAAACCACTTATACCCATTTTGGCCCAAAACAGGCTAAAACCAAGAAAACATTGCTTAGAAGCTGTAAATAGCTATGTTAGTGTTTCTAGGGGTTAATATGTGTCTTAATCCAATGCAGCTGACTAGTTATAAGAGTTTGAGATGGATGTGGAGAGTTTAAAAGCCACTTATACCTATTTTGTACCAAAACAGGCTAAAACCAAGAAAACATTGCTTAGAAGAACTAAACAGCTTTGTTAGTGTTTCTGGGGTTAAAATGTGTCTTAATCTAATGCAACTAACTAATTATAAGAGTTTCAGATAGATGTGGAGAGTTTAAAAGCCACTTATACCCATTTTTTCCCAAAACAGGCTAAAACCAAGAAAACATTGCTTAGAAGCTCTAAACAAGCTTTGTTAGTGTTTCTGGGGTTAAAATGTGTCTTAATCCAAAGAAACTGACTAAATATATGAGTTTGAGATGGATGTGGAGAGTTTAAAAGCCACTTATACCCATTTTGTCCCATAACAGGTTAAAACCAAGAAAACATTGCTTAGAAGCACTAAACAGCTTTGTTAGTGTTTCTGGGGTTAAAATGTGTCTTAATCCAATGCAACTAACTAATTATAAGAGTTTGAGATAGATGTGGATAGTTTAAAAGTCACTTATACACATTTTGTCCCAAAAGAGGCTAAAACCAAGAAAACATTGCTTAGAAGCTGTAAACAGCTATGTTAGTATTTCTGGGGTTAAAATATGTCTTAATCAAATGCAAATGACTAATTATAAGAGTTTGAGATAGATGTGGAGAGTTTAAAAGCCACTTATACCCATTTTGGCCCAAAACAGGCTAAAACCAAGAAAACATTGCTTAGAAGCTCTAACCAGCTTTGTTAGTGTTTCTGGGGGTTAAAATGTGTCTTAATCAAAAGCAACTGACTAAATATATGAGTTTGAGATAGATGTGGATAGTTTAAAAGCCACTTATACCCATTTTGTCCCAAAATAGGCTCAAACCAAGAAAACATTGCTTAGAAGCTGTAAATAGCTATGTTAGTGTTTCTCGGGTTAAAATGTGTCTTGATCCAATGCAGCTGACTAGTTATAAGAGTTTGAGATGGATGTGGAGAGTTTAAAAGCCACTTATGCCCATTTTGTACCAAAACAGGCTAAAACCAAGAAAACATTGCTTAGAAGCACAAAACAGCTTTGTTAGTGTTTCTGGGGTTAAAATGTGTCTTAATCAAAAGCAACTGACTAAATATATGAGTTTGAGATAGATGTGGATAGTTTAAAAGCCACTTATACCCATTTTGTACCAAAACAGGCTAAAACCAAGAAAACATTGCTTAGAAGCACTAAACAGCTTTGTTAGTGTTTCTAGGGTTAAAATGTGTCTTAATCCAATGCAACTAACTAATTATAAGAGTTTGAGATAGATGTGGAGAGTTTAAAAGCCACTTATACCAATTTTTTCCCAAAACTGGCTAAAACCAAGAAAACATTGCTTAGAAGCTCTAAACAAGCTTTGTTAGTGTTTCTGGGGGTTAAAATGTGTCTTAATCAAAAGCAACTGACTAAATATATGAGTTTGAGATAGATGTGGATAGTTTAAAAGCCACTTATACCCATTTTGTCCCAAAATAGGCTCAAACCAAGAAAACATTGCTTAGAAGCTGTAAATAGCTATGTTAGTGTTTCTCGGGTTAAAATGTGTCTTGATCCAATGCAGCTGACTAGTTATAAGAGTTTGAGATGGATGTGGAGAGTTTAAAAGCCACTTATGCCCATTTTGTACCAAAACAGGCTAAAACCAAGAAAACATTGCTTAGAAGCACAAAACAGCTTTGTTAGTGTTTCTGGGGTTAAAATGTGACTTAATCTAATGCAACTAACTAATTATAAGAGTTTGAGATAGATGTGGAGAGTTTGAAACCACTTATACCCATTTTGGCCCAAAACAGGCTAAAACCAAGAAAACATTGCTTAGAAGCTGTAAATAGCTATGTTAGTGTTTCTAGGGGTTAATATGTGTCTTAATCCAATGCAGCTGACTAGTTATAAGAGTTTGAGATGGATGTGGAGAGTTTAAAAGCCACTTATACCTATTTTGTACCAAAACAGGCTAAAACCAAGAAAACATTGCTTAAAAGCACTAAACAGCTTTGTTAGTGTTTCTAGGGTTAAAATGTGTCTTAATCCAATGCAACTAACTAATTATAAGAGTTTGAGATAGATGTGGAGAGTTTAAAAGCCACTTATACCCATTTTTTCCCAAAACAGGCTAAAACCAAGAAAACATTGCTTAGAAGCTCTAAACAAGCTTTGTTAGTGTTTCTTGGGTTAAAATGTGTCTTAATCCAAAGAAACTGACTAAATATATGAGTTTGAGATGGATGTGGAGAGTTTAAAAGCCACTTATACCCATTTTGTCCCATAACAGGTTAAAACCAAGAAAACATTGCTTAGAAGCACTAAACAGCTTTGTTAGTGTTTCTGGGGTTAAAATGTGTCTTAATCCAATGCAACTAACTAATTATAAGAGTTTGAGATAGATGTGGATAGTTTAAAAGTCACTTATACACATTTTGTCCCAAAAGAGGCTAAAACCAAGAAAACATTGCTTAGAAGCTGTAAACAGCTATGTTAGTATTTCTTGGGTTAAAATATGTCTTAATCAAATGCAAATGACTAATTATAAGAGTTTGAGATAGATGTGGAGAGTTTAAAAGCCACTTATACCCATTTTGGCCCAAAACAGGCTAAAACCAAGAAAACATTGCTTAGAAGCTCTAACCAGCTTTGTTAGTGTTTCTGGGGGTTAAAATGTGTCTTAATCAAAAGCAACTGACTAAATATATGAGTTTGAGATAGATGTGGATAGTTTAAAAGCCACTTATACCCATTTTGTCCCAAAATAGGCTCAAACCAAGAAAACATTGCTTAGAAGCTGTAAATAGCTATGTTAGTGTTTCTCGGGTTAAAATGTGTCTTGATCCAATGCAGCTGACTAGTTATAAGAGTTTGAGATGGATGTGGAGAGTTTAAAAGCCACTTATGCCCATTTTGTACCAAAACAGGCTAAAACCAAGAAAACATTGCTTAGAAGCACAAAACAGCTTTGTTAGTGTTTCTGGGGTTAAAATGTGTCTTAATCTAATGCAACTAACTAATTATAAGAGTTTGAGATAGATGTGGAGAGTTTAAAAGCCACTTATACACATTTTGTCCCAAAAGAGGCTAAAACCAAGAAAACATTGCTTAGAAGCTGTAAACAGCTATGTTAGTATTTCTGGGGTTAAAATATGTCTTAATCAAATGCAAATGACTAATTATAAGAGTTTGAGATTGATGTGGAGAGTTTAAAAGCCACTTATACCCATTTTGTCCCAAAACAGGCTAAAACCAAGAAAACATTGCTTAGAAGCTCTAAACAGCTATGTTAGTGTTTCTGGGGTAAAAATGTGTCTTAATCCAATGCAACTGACTAATTATAAGAGTTTGAGATGGATGTGGAGAGTTTAAAAGCCACTTATACCCATTTTGTCCCAAAATAGGCTCAAACCAAGAAAACATTGCTTAGAAGCTGTAAATAGCTATGTTAGTGTTTCTCGGGTTAAAATGTGTCTTAATCCAATGCAACTAACTAATTATAAGAGTTTGAGATAGATGTGGAGAGTTTAAAAGCCACTTATACCAATTTTTTCCCAAAACTGGCTAAAACCAAGAAAACATTGCTTAGAAGCTCTAAACAAGCTTTGTTAGTGTTTCTGGGGGTTAAAATGTGTCTTAATCAAAAGCAACTGACTAAATATATGAGTTTGAGATAGATGTGGATAGTTTAAAAGCCACTTATACCCATTTTGTACCAAAACAGGCTAAAACCAAGAAAACATTGCTTAAAAGCACTAAACAGCTTTGTTAGTGTTTCTAGGGTTAAAATGTGTCTTAATCCAATGCAACTAACTAATTATAAGAGTTTGAGATAGATGTGGAGAGTTTAAAAGCCACTTATACCCATTTTTTCCCAAAACAGGCTAAAACCAAGAAAACATTGCTTAGAAGCTCTAAACAAGCTTTGTTAGTGTTTCTTGGGTTAAAATGTGTCTTAATCCAAAGAAACTGACTAAATATATGAGTTTGAGATGGATGTGGAGAGTTTAAAAGCCACTTATACCCATTTTGTCCCAAAATAGGCTCAAACCAAGAAAACATTGCTTAGAAGCTGTAAATAGCTATGTTAGTGTTTCTCGGGTTAAAATGTGTCTTGATCCAATGCAGCTGACTAGTTATAAGAGTTTGAGATGGATGTGGAGAGTTTAAAAGCCACTTATGCCCATTTTGTACCAAAACAGGCTAAAACCAAGAAAACATTGCTTAGAAGCACAAAACAGCTTTGTTAGTGTTTCTGGGGTTAAAATGTGTCTTAATCTAATGCAACTAACTAATTATAAGAGTTTGAGATAGATGTGGAGAGTTTAAAAGCCACTTATACACATTTTGTACCAAAACAGGCTAAAACCAAGAAAACATTGCTTAGAAGCACTAAACAGCTTTGTTAGTGTTTCTAGGGTTAAAATGTGTCTTAATCCAATGCAACTAACTAATTATAAGAGTTTGAGATAGATGTGGAGAGTTTAAAAGCCACTTATACCAATTTTTTCCCAAAACTGGCTAAAACCAAGAAAACATTGCTTAGAAGCTCTAAACAAGCTTTGTTAGTGTTTCTGGGGGTTAAAATGTGTCTTAATCAAAAGCAACTGACTAAATATATGAGTTTGAGATAGATGTGGATAGTTTAAAAGCCACTTATACCCATTTTGTACCAAAACAGGCTAAAACCAAGAAAACATTGCTTAAAAGCACTAAACAGCTTTGTTAGTGTTTCTAGGGTTAAAATGTGTCTTAATCCAATGCAACTAACTAATTATAAGAGTTTGAGATAGATGTGGAGAGTTTAAAAGCCACTTATACCCATTTTTTCCCAAAACAGGCTAAAACCAAGAAAACATTGCTTAGAAGCTCTAAACAAGCTTTGTTAGTGTTTCTTGGGTTAAAATGTGTCTTAATCCAAAGAAACTGACTAAATATATGAGTTTGAGATGGATGTGGAGAGTTTAAAAGCCACTTATACCCATTTTGTCCCATAACAGGTTAAAACCAAGAAAACATTGCTTAGAAGCACTAAACAGCTTTGTTAGTGTTTCTGGGGTTAAAATGTGTCTTAATCCAATGCAACTAACTAATTATAAGAGTTTGAGATAGATGTGGATAGTTTAAAAGTCACTTATACACATTTTGTCCCAAAAGAGGCTAAAACCAAGAAAACATTGCTTAGAAGCTGTAAACAGCTATGTTAGTATTTCTTGGGTTAAAATATGTCTTAATCAAATGCAAATGACTAATTATAAGAGTTTGAGATAGATGTGGAGAGTTTAAAAGCCACTTATACCCATTTTGGCCCAAAACAGGCTAAAACCAAGAAAACATTGCTTAGAAGCTCTAACCAGCTTTGTTAGTGTTTCTGGGGGTTAAAATGTGTCTTAATCAAAAGCAACTGACTAAATATATGAGTTTGAGATAGATGTGGATAGTTTAAAAGCCACTTATACCCATTTTGTCCCAAAATAGGCTCAAACCAAGAAAACATTGCTTAGAAGCTGTAAATAGCTATGTTAGTGTTTCTCGGGTTAAAATGTGTCTTGATCCAATGCAGCTGACTAGTTATAAGAGTTTGAGATGGATGTGGAGAGTTTAAAAGCCACTTATGCCCATTTTGTACCAAAACAGGCTAAAACCAAGAAAACATTGCTTAGAAGCACAAAACAGCTTTGTTAGTGTTTCTGGGGTTAAAATGTGTCTTAATCTAATGCAACTAACTAATTATAAGAGTTTGAGATAGATGTGGAGAGTTTAAAAGCCACTTATACCCATTTTGGCCCAAAACAGGCTAAAACCAAGAAAACATTGCTTAGAAGCTCTAACCAGCTTTGTTAGTGTTTCTGGAGGTTAAAATGTGTCTTAATCAAAAGCAACTGACTAAATATATGAGTTTGAGATAGATGTGGATAGTTTAAAAGCCACTTATACCCATTTTGTCCCAAAATAGGCTCAAACCAAGAAAACATTGCTTAGAAGCTGTAAATAGCTATGTTAGTGTTTCTCGGGTTAAAATGTGTCTTGATCCAATGCAGCTGACTAGTTATAAGAGTTTGAGATGGATGTGGAGAGTTTAAAAGCCACTTATGCCCATTTTGTACCAAAACAGGCTAAAACCAAGAAAACATTGCTTAGAAGCACAAAACAGCTTTGTTAGTGTTTCTGGGGTTAAAATGTGTCTTAATCAAAAGCAACTGACTAAATATATGAGTTTGAGATAGATGTGGATAGTTTAAAAGCCACTTATACCCATTTTGTACCAAAACAGGCTAAAACCAAGAAAACATTGCTTAGAAGCACTAAACAGCTTTGTTAGTGTTTCTAGGGTTAAAATGTGTCTTAATCCAATGCAACTAACTAATTATAAGAGTTTGAGATAGATGTGGAGAGTTTAAAAGCCACTTATACCAATTTTTTCCCAAAACTGGCTAAAACCAAGAAAACATTGCTTAGAAGCTCTAAACAAGCTTTGTTAGTGTTTCTGGGGGTTAAAATGTGTCTTAATCAAAAGCAACTGACTAAATATATGAGTTTGAGATAGATGTGGATAGTTTAAAAGCCACTTATACCCATTTTGTACCAAAACAGGCTAAAACCAAGAAAACATTGCTTAAAAGCACTAAACAGCTTTGTTAGTGTTTCTAGGGTTAAAATGTGTCTTAATCCAATGCAACTAACTAATTATAAGAGTTTCAGATAGATGTGGAGAGTTTAAAAGCCACTTATACCCATTTTTTCCCAAAACAGGCTAAAACCAAGAAAACATTGCTTAGAAGCTCTAAACAAGCTTTGTTAGTGTTTCTTGGGTTAAAATGTGTCTTAATCCAAAGAAACTGACTAAATATATGAGTTTGAGATGGATGTGGAGAGTTTAAAAGCCACTTATACCCATTTTGTCCCATAACAGGTTAAAACCAAGAAAACATTGCTTAGAAGCACTAAACAGCTTTGTTAGTGTTTCTGGGGTTAAAATGTGTCTTAATCCAATGCAACTAACTAATTATAAGAGTTTGAGATAGATGTGGATAGTTTAAAAGTCACTTATACACATTTTGTCCCAAAAGAGGCTAAAACCAAGAAAACATTGCTTAGAAGCTGTAAACAGCTATGTTAGTATTTCTTGGGTTAAAATATGTCTTAATCAAATGCAAATGACTAATTATAAGAGTTTGAGATAGATGTGGAGAGTTTAAAAGCCACTTATACCCATTTTGGCCCAAAACAGGCTAAAACCAAGAAAACATTGCTTAGAAGCTCTAACCAGCTTTGTTAGTGTTTCTGGGGGTTAAAATGTGTCTTAATCAAAAGCAACTGACTAAATATATGAGTTTGAGATAGATGTGGATAGTTTAAAAGCCACTTATACCCATTTTGTCCCAAAATAGGCTCAAACCAAGAAAACATTGCTTAGAAGCTGTAAATAGCTATGTTAGTGTTTCTCGGGTTAAAATGTGTCTTGATCCAATGCAGCTGACTAGTTATAAGAGTTTGAGATGGATGTGGAGAGTTTAAAAGCCACTTATGCCCATTTTGTACCAAAACAGGCTAAAACCAAGAAAACATTGCTTAGAAGCACAAAACAGCTTTGTTAGTGTTTCTGGGGTTAAAATGTGTCTTAATCTAATGCAACTAACTAATTATAAGAGTTTGAGATAGATGTGGAGAGTTTAAAAGCCACTTATACACATTTTGTCCCAAAAGAGGCTAAAACCAAGAAAACATTGCTTAGAAGCTGTAAATAGCTATGTTAGTGTTTCTCGGGTTAAAATGTGTCTTGATCCAATGCAGCTGACTAGTTATAAGAGTTTGAGATGGATGTGGAGAGTTTAAAAGCCACTTATGCCCATTTTGTACCAAAACAGGCTAAAACCAAGAAAACATTGCTTAGAAGCTGTAAATAGCTATGTTAGTGTTTCTAGGGGTTAATATGTGTCTTAATCCAATGCAGCTGACTAGTTATAAGAGTTTGAGATGGATGTGGAGAGTTTAAAAGCCACTTATACCTATTTTGTACCAAAACAGGCTAAAACCAAGAAAACATTGCTTAGAAGAACTAAACAGCTTTGTTAGTGTTTCTGGGGTTAAAATGTATCTTAATCCAATGCAACTAACTAATAATAAGAGTTTGAGATAGATGTGGATAGTTTAAAAGCCACTTATACCCATTTTGTCCCAAAATAGGCTAAAACCAAGAAAACATTGCTTAGAAGCTGTAAATAGCTATGTTAGTGTTTCTCGGGTTAAAATGTGTCTTGATCCAATGCAGCTGACTAGTTATAAGAGTTTGAGATGGATGTGGGGAGTTTAAAAGCCACTTATACCCATTTTGTACCAAAACAGGCTAAAACCAAAAAAACATTGCTTAGAAGCACAAAACAGCTTTGTTAGTGTTTCTGGGGTTAAAATGTGTCTTAATCAAAAGAAATTGACTAAATATATGAGTTTGAGATAGATGTGGATAGTTTAAAAGCCACTTATACCCATTTTGTCCCAAAACAGGCTAAAACCAAGAAAACATTGCTGACAAGCACCAAACAGCTTTGTTAGTGTTTCTGGGGTTAAAATGTGTCTTAATCCAATGCAACTAACTAATTATAAGAGTTTGAGATAGATGTGGAGAGTTTAAAAGCCACTTATACCAATTTTTTCCCAAAACAGGCTAAAACCAAGAAAACATTGCTTAGAAGCTCTAAACAAGCTTTGTTAGTGTTTCTGGGGGTTAAAATGTGTCTTAATCAAAAGCAACTGACTAAATATATGAGTTTGAGATAGATGTGGATAGTTTAAAAGCCACTTATACCCATTTTGTACCAAAACAGGCTAAAACCAAGAAAACATTGCTTAAAAGCACTAAACAGCTTTGTTAGTGTTTCTAGGGTTAAAATGTGTCTTAATCCAATGCAACTAACTAATTATAAGAGTTTGAGATAGATGTGGAGAGTTTAAAAGCCACTTATACCCATTTTTTCCCAAAACAGGCTAAAACCAAGAAAACATTGCTTAGAAGCTCTAAACAAGCTTTGTTAGTGTTTCTGGGGTTAAAATGTGTCTTAATCCAAAGAAACTGACTAAATATATGAGTTTGAGATGGATGTGTAGAGTTTAAAAGCCACTTATACCCATTTTGTCCCATAACAGGTTAAAACCAAGAAAACATTGCTTAGAAGCACTAAACAGCTTTGTTAGTGTTTCTGGGGTTAAAATGTGTCTTAATCCAATGCAACTAACTAATTATAAGAGTTTGAGATAGATGTGGATAGTTTAAAAGCCACTTATACACATTTTGTCCCAAAAGAGGCTAAAACCAAGAAAACATTGCTTAGAAGCTGTAAACAGCTATGTTAGTATTTCTGGGGTTAAAATATGTCTTAATCAAATGCAAATGACTAATTATAAGAGTTTGAGATTGATGTGGAGAGTTTAAAAGCCACTTATACCCATTTTGTCCCAAAACAGGCTAAAACCAAGAAAACATTGCTTAGAAGATGTAAACAGCTTTGTTAGTGTTTCTAGGGTTAAAATGTGTCTTAATCCAATGCAACTGACTAATTATAAGAGTTTGAGATTGATATGGAGAGTTTAAAAGCCACTTATACCCATTTTGTCCCAAAACAGGCTAAAACCAAGAAAACATTGCTGACAAGCACCAAACAGCTTTGTTAGTGTTTCTGGGGTTAAAATGTCTCTTAATCCATTGCAACTAACTAATTATAAGAGCTTGAGATAGATGTGGAGAGTTTAAAAGCCACTTATACCCATTTTGTCCCAAAAAAGCTAAACCAAGAAAACATTGCTTAGAAGCACTAAACAGCTTTGTTAGTGTTTCTGGGGTTAAAATGTGTCTTAATCCAATGCAACTAACTAATTATAAGAGTTTGAGATAGATGTGGATAGTTTAAAAGCCACTTATACACATTTTGTCCCAAAAGAGGCTAAAACCAAGAAAACATTGCTTAGAAGCTGTAAACAGCTATGTTAGTATTTCTGGGGTTAAAATATGTCTTAATCAAATGCAAATGACTAATTATAAGAGTTTGAGATTGATGTGGAGAGTTTAAAAGCCACTTATACCCATTTTGTCCCAAAACAGGCTAAAACCAAGAAAACATTGCTTAGAAGCTCTAAACAGCTATGTTAGTGTTTCTGGGGTAAAAATGTGTCTTAATCCAATGCAACTGACTAATTATAAGAGTTTGAGATGGATGTGGAGAGTTTAAAAGCCACTTATACACATTTTGTCCCAAAACAGGCTAAAACCAAGAAAACATTGCTTAGAAGCTGTAAACAGCTATGTTAGTGTTTCTGGGGTTAAAATGTGTCTTAATCCAATGCAAACGACTAATTATAAGAGTTTGAGATTGATGTGGAGAGGTTAAAAACCACTTATACCCATTTTGTCCCAAAACAGGCTAAAACCAAGAAAACATTGCCTAGAAGCTATAAACAGCTATGTTAGTGTTTCTGGGGTAAAAATGTGTCTTAATCCAATGCAACTGACTAATTATAAGAGTTTGAGATGGATGTGGAGAGTTTAAAAGCCACTTATACACATTTTGTCCCAAAACAGGCTAAAACCAAGAAAACATTGCTTAGAAGCTGTAAACAGGTTTGTTAGTGTTTCTCGGGTTAAAATGTGTCTTAATCCAAAGCAACTGACTAATTATAAGAGTTTGAGATTGATGTGGAGAGTTTAAAAGCCACTTATACCCATTTTGTCCCAAAACAGGCTAAAACCAAGAAAGCATTGCTTAGAAGCACTAAACAGCTTTGTTAGTGTTTCTGGGGTTAAAATGTGTCTTAATCCAATGCAACTAACTAATTATAAGAGTTTGAGATAGATGTGGAGAGTTTAAAAGCCACTTATACCCATTTTGTCCCAAAACAGGCTAAAACCAAGAAAACATTGCTGAGAAGCACCAAACAGCTTTGTTAGTGTTTCTGGGGTTAAAATGTGTCTTAATCCAATGCAACTAACTAATTATAAGAGCTTGAGATAGATGTGGAGAGTTTAAAAGCCACTTATACCCATTTTGTCCCAAAAAGGCTAAAACCAAGAAAACATTGCTTAGAAGCACTAAACAGCTTTGTTAGTGTTTCTGGGGTTAAAATGTGTCTTAATCCAATGCAACTAACTAATTATAAGAGTTTGAGATAGATGTGGATAGTTTAAAAGCCAATTATACCCATTTTGTCCCAAAATAGGCTTAAACCAAGAAAACATTGCTTAGAAGCTGTAAATAGCTATGTTAGTGTTTCTAGGGTTAAAATGTGTCTTAATCCAATGCAGCTGACTAGTTATAAGAGTTTGAGATGGATGTGGAGAGTTTAAAAGCCACTTATACCCATTTTGTACCAAAACAGGCTAAAACCAAGAAAACATTGCTTAGAAGCACTAAACAGCTTTGTTAGTGTTTCTGGGGTTAAAATGTGTCTTAATCTAATGCAACTAACTAATTATAAGAGTTTCAGATAGATGTGGAGAGTTTAAAACCACTTATCCCCATTTTGGCCCAAAACAGGCTAAAACCAAGAAAACATTGCTTAGAAGCTCTATACAGCTTTGTTAGTGTTTCTGGGGGTTAAAATGTGTCTTAATCAAAAGCAACTGACTAAATATATGAGTTTGAGATAGATGTGGATAGTTTAAAAGCCACTTATACCCATTTTGTACCAAAACAGGCTAAAACCAAGAAAACATTGCTTAGAAGCACTAAACAGCTTTGTTAGTGTTTCTAGGGTTAAAATGTGTCTTAAATCAATGCAACTAACTAATTATAAGAGTTTGAGATAGATGTGGAGAGTTTAAAAGCCACTTATACCCATTTTGGCCCAAAACAGGCTAAAACCAAGAAAACATTGCTTAGAAGCTCTAACAGCTTTGTTAGTGTTTCTGGGGTTAAAATGTGTCTTAATCTAATGCAACTAACTAATTATAAGAGTTTCAGATAGATGTGGAGAGTTTAAAACCACTTATCCCCATTTTGGCCCAAAACAGGCTAAAACCAAGAAAACATTGCTTAGAAGCTCTATACAGCTTTGTTAGTGTTTCTGGGGTTAAAATGTGTCTTAATCCAAAGCAACTGACTAAATATATGAGTTTGAGATGGATGTGGAGAGTTTAAAAGCCACTTATACCCATTTTGTCCCATAACAGGTTAATATTAGTATATATGAAGGAGAAGAGAGAGTGAGGCCGGTGAGGCCGAGCTGCACAAGGAAGAAGAGAGTGGCCGGTAAGGCTGCTAGTACAAGAAGTGTGGCCGGTAAGGCCATGAGTGGTGTGGGAGCGGCCAGTAAGGCCGTGAGCACAATAAGAGTGGCCAATAAGGCCATGTGGGCCGTGAGAACAATGAGAGTGGTCAGCAAGGCCATAAGAGCAATGTGAGAAGAATTGTGAAGTAAAGGCCTTATAAGAAGAAGAGGCCCAAGAAGAAGTTAAATGTCTCACAAAGGGAAAAGAAGGGAAGGAAGGAAGCATGTGAGACCTTGGTTGGTGAAGAATGAGACAACCAAGGGAAGGAGCTGTCCCTTTCACCATACACCCACTTGTGCACCAACGGCTATATGTCACTCTCACCTCTCATTTATCTCAAACGGCCATATACATTTGTTCTCCTATATTAAGCATTGTAATCTCTCATTTTGTAACACATCACAACATTATTCAATAAGAGAATCCGATTTCCCCTCTTTTACCTTGTGTTCTTGTTCTAGCTTCAATGTAGATAGTTTAGGGAATCGGTTAGAGGCTGCCCTTAAGGCAGCCTATTCTCTTCCCAAATCTCACCTAAAGTCTTCTTATTTACTCTTTCATATAGCCTAGATTACTGATTCTTAATCCTCCTCTCCTAAGTACACAAACTCTTAGTGTTGTGTTACTAGAACAAGGATAAGTCTCAAACTAGTGCTTCTCCTTGATAGGATCCGCTTACTCTCTAGTATTTGGGTTCTATCTAGCCTAGTTTATGAGGAGTTCATCACAAGTTGATGTTCTCTTCTTCCCCTTGAGAATGAGTTAGTTTGTTGTGGGTAAAGGGGGATTCATTCACCAAGTGTTTGTCTACCCTCTCTTGTGAGCTTTGTCTCATAAATCCCAACATGGTATCAGAGCAGGTTCTGTTCTTGGTGATTCAAACTCATTCTCAATGTCGTTTTCTTAGGAGTTAGCTTAGTTAAAGTTTTAATCCTAGCTTAGGTGTTAATTCGCTTAGCTTAGTTCTTTAAAGCTTTAATTTTGCTTTTGTTGTTAAATCGATTCTCTAGCAGCTCATTGTTGAGTAAGCTTGGTCTCTTGTCTTGTTAGAATTTGTAGACCAAGTGTGTGAAAGAAATCGATTTTAAAACCTCATCTTTAGGCTTACCGATTTGGTGAAAGCTTGGGTTTAAATGAGGTGGTGATGAACCAAGGAGCAAATCGGTTTTGTTCTTGGTAAGGATTCACGTTTTTGTGTGCTTGTATGAGCCACGAAATTCTTAGGATTTAGTTCTCTTAAGATTTAGTTAAATTTCCTTTAAAGTTTAATTACTAAATCACTTCTTCTTCTTCTCAAGGTTGAGAAAGCTTTGTTTCTGGTCATATGGTGTGTCCAGGTTCGAGTTTGAGGAAGAGAGAGACTTTATTTTAGCATGTAGAGCCCGCTTGGTCAAATAGATTCAAGTTGGTCCAAGATGCATTCTTTTAACCGTTGGACAATAGGTTGTTCCAAAGGCTTTTGTTGTTTCTTCTTTGCTTGGGACCACGAAAAACATCTTCTATATGTTATCTTCGTGGATCTTCAAGCCTTAATCTCTTGGAGAAAACTTGTTTAAGTGATTCTACAATGAGTTTTGTTGTTAAACCTTTGGAGAAATTAATTCTCCATAAGGTCCATGAATTTCAGCCATTAAAGCACCAAGAGTTTGTCTTCTTGGTTGTTCCTGGCTGTCACAGCTTCCGCAAACTCAAGAAAACAGAGTCTAACTCTGTCCATAGGAACTCTTGAGCTCTACTCTACTCTCCATTCATCTTATACTTCCGCCCATATACTCTACTATACTCTATACTCTTGGTTACTAATTCTCTGGTTACTTATTCTCTAAATTCTATTTTATTTTCAGTAATATTCTATATTCTCTATTCTCTAATCTCTAACAATCTCTTGTTTAGAATCTGTTCCATTGATTTTTGGTTTCAGTTTCAGCATTGAAGATTGTGTGGAGCTCGCTCACTATCTCAAGGAGAAGAAGTGGCGAGGTTGAAGGCTACAAGATAGCCATGTAAGAGCGCAGCACAATGCCTGGAGTTAGAACCAAGGGCCACCAAGTCTTTGTTAAGCTGGTGGAAGGTGATGAATCAGTCCAAGAGCATGTGTGTTAGTGCCAAGTTGTTGATCGGATGTGCACAATGGTCTTTAGGAAAGGTGATGCACAAGGTTTCAACTGTTGATTGGATGTGCACAAGAACGGTGATGCACAAGGCTTCAACTGAGGTGATGAGGTTTCAGCCCATCATCAAGTAAAGGTTACGGGGGAGATCAAGTGACTTCAGACCGTACCTCACAGATTCTGCTCGGCCACAAGCAAAAGTCTTTACTTAAAGCTCAGCCGAAGCGTCTCAAAGATCGACTCGGACGAAACCCTTCCACTGCGATTCGGCTTCCGCGTTCTTCATTAAAGTTCGAGACCACAGAGTCATCTTGCCAGTGGAAGTGGAATCATACCAATCCGAGCAGCCGTTCGAAAGTTATGTCCGATTCAGTGGGCATGTGTCAGTCTGACAAATAAAACTGACCGGGTTTAAAACCATGGTTAGAGGAGCGGTCTCAAGGAGGAATTCCAAACCGCAACTGTGATCAACTCTCTCCTTCCTATCCATCAAAACACCATAAAGGCTGTGCTCTAAACCCTTCTCTATTTTAATTCATAAATTCATTACCTTAGCTTCATTACTAGTCTTTAGTCTTTAATATGATTCTCCTTAAATTGTCACACTTTTAGAAATTTTCTTTGATATTCCTCATAGCAAACACTTATTCTTTTCTTCTTTATCACTTGTTTAAGGGTAAAGGAGACTATGAGAGCCTCAAAGGAATTCTAAAGGAACAAGGATGGAGATCATAAGGAATGTGCTAAAGGCAAGGAGGGCTAAGGAAGTGTAGCGGTTCAAAGGCTTAAAGAGAAGAGAGCTGGTTCTTGACAAACCAAGATCATTGCGACATCAAGGAACGTGGAGACTACACTCTTTTTACTTAACAAAGTTTTCTCCCAAGTGGTTTTCTTTGTTAAGGTTTTTAATGAGGTAGTCCTCACGTGTCCACGCTTGATCTTTGGTCCCCATGGTGCCCTGCAGATCAAACGTGCGGGGGAGTATTAGTATATATGAAGGAGAAGAGAGAGTGAGGCCGGTGAGGCCGAGCTGCACAAGGAAGAAGAGAGTGGCCGGTAAGGCTGCTAGTACAAGAAGTGTGGCCGGTAAGGCCATGAGTGGTGTGGGAGCGGCCAGTAAGGCCGTGAGCACAATAAGAGTGGCCAATAAGGCCATGTGGGCCGTGAGAACAATGAGAGTGGTCAGCAAGGCCATAAGAGCAATGTGAGAAGAATTGTGAAGTAAAGGCCTTATAAGAAGAAGAGGCCCAAGAAGAAGTTAAATGTCTCACAAAGGGAAAAGAAGGGAAGGAAGGAAGCATGTGAGACCTTGGTTGGTGAAGAATGAGACAACCAAGGGAAGGAGCTGTCCCTTTCACCATACACCCACTTGTGCACCAACGGCTATATGTCACTCTCACCTCTCATTTATCTCAAACGGCCATATACATTTGTTCTCCTATATTAAGCATTGTAATCTCTCATTTTGTAACACATCACAACATTATTCAATAAGAGAATCCGATTTCCCCTCTTTTACCTTGTGTTCTTGTTCTAGCTTCAATGTAGATAGTTTAGGGAATCGGTTAGAGGCTGCCCTTAAGGCAGCCTATTCTCTTCCCAAATCTCACCTAAAGTCTTCTTATTTACTCTTTCATATAGCCTAGATTACTGATTCTTAATCCTCCTCTCCTAAGTACACAAACTCTTAGTGTTGTGTTACTAGAACAAGGATAAGTCTCAAACTAGTGCTTCTCCTTGATAGGATCCGCTTACTCTCTAGTATTTGGGTTCTATCTAGCCTAGTTTATGAGGAGTTCATCACAAGTTGATGTTCTCTTCTTCCCCTTGAGAATGAGTTAGTTTGTTGTGGGTAAAGGGGGATTCATTCACCAAGTGTTTGTCTACCCTCTCTTGTGAGCTTTGTCTCATAAATCCCAACAGTTAAAACCAAGAAAACATTGCTTAGAAGCACTAAACAGCTTTATTAGTGTTTCTGGGGTTAAAATGTGTCTTAATCCAATGCAAGTAACTAATTATAAGAGTTTGAGATAGATGTGGATAGTTTAAAAGCCACTTATACACATTTTATCCCAAAAGAGGCTAAAACCAAGAAAGCATTGCTTACTAGCTGTAAACAGCTATGTTAGTATTTATGGGGTTAAAATATGTCTTAATCAAATGCAAATGACTAATTATAAGAGTTTGAGATTGATGTGGAGAGTTTAAAAGCCACTTATACCCATTTTGTCCCAAAACAAGCTAAAACCAAGAAAACATTGCCTAGAAGCACCAAACAGCTTTGTTAGTGTTTCTGGGGTTAAAAAGTGTCTTAATCCAATGCAACTAACTAATTATAAGAGCTTGAGATAGATGTGGAGAGTTTAAAAGCCACTTATACCCATTTTGTCCCAAAAAGGCTAAAACCAAGAAAACAGTGCTTAGAAGCACTAAACAGCTTTGTTAGTGTTTCTGGAGTTAAAATGTGACTTAATCCAATGCAACTAACTAATTATAAGAGTTTGAGATAGATGTGGATAGTTTAAAATCCACTTATACGCATTTTGTCCCAAAATAGGCTAAAACCAAGAAAACATTGCTTAGAAGCTGTAAATAGCTATGTTAGTGTTTCTAGGGTTAAAATGTGTCTTAATCCAATGCAGCTGACTAGTTATAAGAGTTTGAGATGGATGTGGAGAGTTTAAAAGCCACTTATACCCATTTTGTACCAAAACAGGCTAAAACCAAGAAAACATTGCTTAGAAGCACTAAACAGCTTTGTTAGTGTTTCTGGGGTTAAAATGTGTCTTAATCTAATGCAACTAACTAATTATAAGAGTTTGAGATAGATGTGGAGAGTTTAAAAGCCACTTATACACATTTTGTCCCAAAACAGGCTAAAACCAAGAAAACATTGCTTAGAAGCTGTAAACAGCTATGTTAGTTTTTCTGGGGTTAAAATGTGTCTTAATCCAATGCAAATGACTCATTATAGGAGTTTGAGATAGATGTGGAGAGTTTAAAAGCCACTTATACCCATTTTGTACCAAAACAGGCTAAAACCAAGAAAACATTGCTTAGAAGAACTAAACAGCTGTGTTAGTGTTTCTGGGGTTAAAATGTGTCTTAATCCAATGCAACTAACTAATTGTAAGAGTTTGAGATAGATGTGGAGAGTTTAAAAGCCACTTATACCCATTTTGTCCCAAAACAGGCTAAAACCAAGAAAACATTGCCTAGAAGCTATAAACAGCTTTGTCTTAATCCAAAGCAACTTACTAATTATATGAGTTTGAGATGGATGTGGAGAGTTTAAAAGCCACTTATACCCATTTGGTCCCAAAACAGGTTAAAACCAAGAAAACATTGCTTAGAAGCACTAAACAACTTTGTTAGTGTTTCTGGGGTTTAAATGTGTCTTAATCCAATGCAACTAACTAATTATAAGAGTTTGAGATAGATGTGGATAGTTTAAAAGCCACTTATACCCATTTTGTTCTAAAATAGGCTAAAACCAAGAAAACATTGCTTAGAAGCTGTAAATAGCTATGTTAGTGTTTCTGGGGTTAAAATGTGTCTTAATCCAATGCAGCTGACTAGTTATAAGAGTTTGAGATGGATGTGGAGAGTTTAAAAGCCACTTATACCCATTTTGTTCTAAAATAGGCTAAAACCAAGAAAACATTGCTTAGAAGCTGTAAATAGCTATGTTAGTGTTTCTGGGGTTAAAATGTGTCTTAATCCAATGCAGCTGACTAGTTATAAGAGTTTGAGATGAATGTGGAGAGTTTAAAGCCACTTATACCCATTTGGTACCAAAACTGGCTAAAACCAAGAAAACACTGCTTAGAAGCACTAAACAGCTTTGTTAGTGTTTCTAGGGTTAAAATGTGTCTTAATCCAATGCAACTGACTAATTATAAGAGTTTGAGATTGATGTGGAGAGTTTAAAAGCCACTTATACCCATTTTGTCCCAAAACAGGTTAAAACCAAGAAAACATTGCCTAGAAGCACTAAACAGCTTTGTTAGTGTTTCTGGGGTTAAAATGTGTCTTAATCCAATGCAACTAACTAATTATAAGAGTTTGAGATAGATGTGGATAGTTTAAAAGCCACTTATACACATTTTGTCCCAAAAGAGGCTAAAACCAAGAAAACATTGCTTAGAAGCTGTAAACAGCTATGTTAGTGTTTCTAGGGTTAAAATGTGTCTTAATCCAATGCAACTGACTAATTATAAGAGTTTGAGATTGATATGGAGAGTTTAAAAGCCACTTATACCCATTTTGTCCCAAAACAGGCTAAAACCAAGAAAACATTGCTGAGAAGCACCAAACAGCTTTGTTAGTGTTTCTGGGGTTAAAATGTGTCCTAATCCATTGCAACTAACTAATTATAAGAGCTTGAGATAGATGTGGAGAGTTTAAAAGCCACTTATACCCATTTTGTCCCAAAAAAGCTAAAACCAAGAAAACATTGCTTAGAAGCACTAAACAGCTTTGTTAGTGTTTCTGGGGTTAAAATGTGTCTTAATCCAATGCAACTAACTAATTATAAGAGTTTGAGATAGATGTGGATAGTTTAAAATCCACTTATACGCATTTTGTCCCAAAATAGGCTAAAACCAAGAAAACATTGCTTAGAAGCTGTAAATAGCTATGTTAGTGTTTCTAGGGTTAAAATGTGTCTTAATCCAATGCAGCTGACTAGTTATAAGAGTTTGAGATGGATGTGGAGAGTTTAAAAGCCACTTATACCCATTTTGTCCCAAAACAGGCTAAAACCATGAAAACAATGCCTAGAAGCTGTAAACAGCTTTGTTAGTGTTCCTGGGGTTAAAATGTGTCTTAATCCAATGCAGCTGACTAGTTATAAGAGTTTTTGATAGATGTGGAATGTTTAAAAGCCACTTATACCCATTTTGTCTCAAAACAGGCTAAAACCAAGAAAACATTGCTTAGAAGCACTAAACAGCTTTGTTAGTGTTTCTGGGGTTAAAATGTATCTTAATCCAATGCAACTAACTAATAATAAGAGTTTGAGATAGATGTGGATAGTTTAAAAGCCACTTATACATATTTTGTCCCAAAATAGGCTAAAACCAAGAAAACATTGCTTAGAAGCTGTAAACAGCTATGTTTGTGTTTATGGGGTTAAAATGCGTCTTAATCCAATGCAAATGACTAATTATAACAGTTTGAGATAGATGTGGAGAGTTTAAAAGCCACTTATACACATTTTGTCCCAAAACAGGCTAAGACCAAGAAAACATTGCTTAGAAGCTGTAAACAGCTATGTTAGTGTTTCTGGGGTTAAAATGTGTCTTAATCCAATGCAAATGACTCTTTATAGGAGTTTGAGATAGATGTGGAGAGTTTAAAAGCCACTTATACCCATTTTGTACCAAAACAGGCTAAAACCAAGAAAACATTGCTTAGAAGCACTAAACAGCTTTGTTAGTGTTTCTGGGGTTAAAATGTGTCTTAATCTAATGCAACTAACTAATTATAAGAGTTTGAGATAGATGTGGAGAGTTTAAAAGCCACTTATACACATTTTGTCCCAAAACAGGCTAAAACCAAGAAAACATTGCTTAGAAGCTGTAAACAGCTATGTTAGTTTTTCTGGGGTTAAAATGTGTCTTAATCCAATGCAAATGACTCATTATAGGAGTTTGAGATAGATGTGGAGAGTTTAAAAGCCACTTATACCCATTTTGTACCAAAACAGGCTAAAACCAAGAAAACATTGCTTAGAAGAACTAAACAGCTGTGTTAGTGTTTCTGGGGTTAAAATGTATCTTAATCCAATGCAACTAACTAATAATAAGAGTTTGAGATAGATGTGGATAGTTTAAAAGCCACTTATACATATTTTGTCCCAAAATAGGCTAAAACCAAGAAAACATTGCTTAGAAGCTGTAAACAGCTATGTTTGTGTTTATGGGGTTAAAATGCGTCTTAATGCAATGCAAATGACTAATTATAACAGTTTGAGATTGATGTGGAGAGTTTAAAAGCCACTTATACCCATTTTGTCCCAAAATAGGCTAAAACCAAGAAAACATTGCCTAGAAGCTATAAACAGCTTTGTTAGTGTTTCTGGGGTTAAAATGTGTCTTAATCCAATGCAACTGACTAATTATAAGAGTTTGAGATTGATGTGGAGAGTTTAAAAGCCACTTATACCCATTTTGTCCCAAAACAGGTTAAAACCAAGAAAACATTGCCTAGAAGCACTAAACAGCTTTGTTAGTGTTTCTGGGGTTAAAATGTGTCTTAATCCAATGCAACTAACTAATTATAAGAGTTTGAGATAGATGTGGATAGTTTAAAAGCCACTTATACACATTTTGTCCCAAAAGAGGCTAAAACCAAGAAAACATTGCTTAGAAGCTGTAAACAGCTATGTTAGTGTTTCTAGGGTTAAAATGTGTCTTAATCCAATGCAACTGACTAATTATAAGAGTTTGAGATTGATATGGAGAGTTTAAAAGCCAGTTATACCCATTTTGTCCCAAAACAGGCTAAAACCAAGAAAACATTGCTGAGAAGCACCAAACAGCTTTGTTAGTGTTTCTGGGGTTAAAATGTGTCCTAATCCATTGCAACTAACTAATTATAAGAGCTTGAGATAGATGTGGAGAGTTTAAAAGCCACTTATACCCATTTTGTCCCAAAAAAGCTAAAACCAAGAAAACATTGCTTAGAAGCACTAAACAGCTTTGTTAGTGTTTCTGGGGTTAAAATGTGTCTTAATCCAATGCAACTAACTAATTATAAGAGTTTGAGATAGATGTGGAGAGTTTAAAAGCCACTTATACCCATTTTGTCCCAAAACAGGCTAAAACCATGAAAACAATGCCTAGAAGCTGTAAACAGCTTTGTTAGTGTTTCTGGGGTTAAAATGTGTCTTAATCCAATGCAGCTGACTAGTTATAAGAGTTTTTGATAGATGTGGAGAGTTTAAAAGCCACTTATACCCATTTTGTCTCAAAACAGGCTAAAACCAAGAAAACATTGCTTAGAAGCACTAAACAGCTTTGTTAGTGTTTCTAGGGTTAAAATGTGTCTTAATCCAATGCAACTAACTAATTATAAGAGTTTGAGATAGATGTGGATAGTGTAAAAGCCACTTATACACATTTTGTCCCAAAACAGGCTAAAACCAGGAAAACATTGCTTAGAAGCTGTAAACAGCTATGTTAGTGTTTCTGGGGTGAAAATGTGTATTAATCCAATGCAAATGACTAATTATAAGAGTTTGAGATTGATGTGGAGAGTTTAAAAGCCACTTATACCCATTTTGTCCCAAAACAGGCTAAAACCAGGAAAACATTGCTTAGAAGCTCTAAACAGCTTTGTTAGTGTTTCTGGGGTTAAATTGTGTCTTAATCCAATGCAAGTAACTAATTATAAGAGTTTGAGATAGATGTGGATAGTTTAAAAGCCACTTATACACATTTTGTCCCAAAAGAGGCTAAAACCAAGAAAGCATTGCTTAGAAGCTGTAAACAGCTATGTTAGTATTTATGGGGTTAAAATATGTCTTAATCAAATGCAAATGACTAATTATAAGAGTTTGAGATTGATGTGGAGAGTTTAAAAGCCACTTATACCCATTTTGTCCCAAAACAAGCTAAAACCAAGAAAACATTGCCTAGAAGCACCAAACAGCTTTGTTAGTGTTTCTGGGGTTAAAATGTGTCTTAATCCAATGCAACTAACTAATTATAAGAGCTTGAGATAGATGTGGAGAGTTTAAAAGCCACTTATACCCATTTTGTCCCAAAAAGGCTAAAACCAAGAAAACAGTGCTTAGAAGCACTAAACAGCTTTGTTAGTGTTTCTGGGGTTAAAATGTGTCTTAATCCAATGCAACTAACTAATTATAAGAGTTTGAGATAGATGTGGAGAGTTTAAAAGCCACTTATACACATTTTGTCCCAAAACAGGCTAAGACCAAGAAAACATTGCTTAGAAGCTGTAAACAGCTATGTTAGTGTTTCTGGGGTTAAAATGTGTCTTAATCCAATGCAAATGACTCATTATAGGAGTTTGAGATAGATGTGGAGAGTTTAAAAGCCACTTATACCCATTTTGTACCAAAACAGGCTAAAACCAAGAAAACATTGCTTAGAAGAACTAAACAGCTGTGTTAGTGTTTCTGGGGTTAAAATGTATCTTAATCCAATGCAACTAACTAATAATAAGAGTTTGAGATAGATGTGGATAGTTTAAAAGCCACTTATACATATTTTGTCCCAAAATAGGCTAAAACCAAGAAAACATTGCTTAGAAGCTGTAAACAGCTATGTTTGTGTTTATGGGGTTAAAATGCGTCTTAATCCAATGCAAATGACTAATTATAACAGTTTGAGATAGATGTGGAGAGTTTAAAAGCCACTTATACCCATTTTGTCCCAAAACAGGCTAAAACCAAGAAAACATTGCCTAGAAGCTATAAACAGCTTTGTTAGTGTTTCTGGGGTTAAAATGTGTCTTAATCCAAAGCAACTTACTAATTATATGAGTTTGAGATGGATGTGGAGAGTTTAAAAGCCACTTATACCCATTTGGTCCCAAAACAGGTTAAAACCAAGAAAACATTGCTTAGAAGCACTAAACAACTTTGTTAGTGTTTCTGGGGTTAAAATGTGTCTTAATCCAATGCAACTAACTAATTATAAGAGTTTGAGATAGATGTGGATAGTTTAAAAGCCACTTATACCCATTTTGTTCTAAAATAGGCAAAAACCAAGAAAACATTGCTTAGAAGCTGTAAATAGCTATGTTAGTGTTTCTGGGGTTAAAATGTGTCTTAATCCAATGCAGCTGACTAGTTATAAGAGTTTGAGATGGATGTGGAGAGTTTAAAAGCCACTTATACCCATTTTGTACCAAAACAGGCTAAAACCAAGAAAACATTGCTTAGAAGAACTAAACAGCTGTGTTAGTGTTTCTGGGGTTAAAATGTATCTTAATCCAATGCAACTAACTAATAATAAGAGTTTGAGATAGATGTGGATAGTTTAAAAGCCACTTATACATATTTTGTCCCAAAATAGGCTAAAACCAAGAAAACATTGCTTAGAAGCTGTAAACAGCTATGTTTGTGTTTATGGGGTTAAAATGCGTCTTAATGCAATGCAAATGACTAATTATAACAGTTTGAGATTGATGTGGAGAGTTTAAAAGCCACTTATACCCATTTTGTCCCAAAACAGGCTAAAACCAAGAAAACATTGCCTAGAAGCTATAAACAGCTTTGTTAGTGTTTCTGGGGTTAAAATGTGTCTTAATCCAATGCAGCTGACTAGTTATAAGAGTTTTTGATAGATGTGGAATGTTTAAAAGCCACTTATACCCATTTGGTCCCAAAACAGGTTAAAACAAAGAAAACATTGCTTAGAAGCACTAAACCACTTTGTTAGTGTTTCTGGGGTAAAAATGTGTCTTAATCCAATGCAACTGACTAATTATAAGAGTTTGAGATGGATGTGGAGAGTTTAAAAGCCACTTATACCCATTTTGTCCCATAACAGGTTAAAACCAAGAAAACATTGCTTAGAAGCACTAAACAGCTTTGTTAGTGTTTCTGGGGTTAAAATGTGTCTTAATCCAATGCAAGTAACTAATTATAAGAGTTTGAGATAGATGTGGATAGTTTAAAAGCCACTTATACACATTTTGTCCCAAAAGAGGCTAAAACCAAGAAAGCATTGCTTAGAAGCTGTAAACAGCTATGTTAGTATTTATGGGGTTAAAATATGTCTTAATCAAATGCAAATGACTAATTATAAGAGTTTGAGATTGATGTGGAGAGTTTAAAAGCCACTTATACCCATTTTGTCCCAAAACAAGCTAAAACCAAGAAAACATTGCCTAGAAGCACCAAACAGCTTTGTTAGTGTTTCTGGGGTTAAAATGTGTCTTAATCCAATGCAACTAACTAATTATAAGAGCTTGAGATAGATGTGGAGAGTTTAAAAGCCACTTATACCCATTTTGTCCCAAAAAGGCTAAAACCAAGAAAACAGTGCTTAGAAGCACTAAACAGCTTTGTTAGTGTTTCTGGGGTTAAAATGTGTCTTAATCCAATGCAACTAACTAATTATAAGAGTTTGAGATAGATGTGGAGAGTTTAAAAGCCACTTATACACATTTTGTCCCAAAACAGGCTAAGACCAAGAAAACATTGCTTAGAAGCTGTAAACAGCTATGTTAGTGTTTCTGGGGTTAAAATGTGTCTTAATCCAATGCAAATGACTCTTTATAGGAGTTTGAGATAGATGTGGAGAGTTTAAAAGCCACTTATACCCATTTTGTACCAAAACAGGCTAAAACCAAGAAAACATTGCTTAGAAGAACTAAACAGCTGTGTTAGTGTTTCTGGGGTTAAAATGTATCTTAATCCAATGCAACTAACTAATAATAAGAGTTTGAGATAGATGTGGATAGTTTAAAAGCCACTTATACATATTTTGTCCCAAAATAGGCTAAAACCAAGAAAACATTGCTTAGAAGCTGTAAACAGCTATGTTTGTGTTTATGGGGTTAAAATGCGTCTTAATCCAATGCAAATGACTAATTATAACAGTTTGAGATAGATGTGGAGAGTTTAAAAGCCACTTATACCCATTTTGTCCCAAAACAGGCTAAAACCAAGAAAACATTGCCTAGAAGCTATAAACAGCTTTGTTAGTGTTTCTGGGGTTAAAATGTGTCTTAATCCAAAGCAACTTACTAATTATATGAATTTGGGATGGATGTGGAGAGTTTAAAAGCCACTTATACCCATTTGGTCCCAAAACAGGTTAAAACCAAGAAAACATTGCTTAGAAGCACTAAACAACTTTGTTAGTGTTTCTGGGGTTAAAATGTGTCTTAATCCAATGCAACTAACTAATTATAAGAGTTTGAGATAGATGTGGATAGTTTAAAAGCCACTTATACCCATTTTGTTCTAAAATAGGCTAAAACCAAGAAAACATTGCTTAGAAGCTGTAAATAGCTATGTTAGTGTTTCTGGGGTTAAAATGTGTCTTAATCCAATGCAGCTGACTAGTTATAAGAGTTTGAGATGGATGTGGAGAGTTTAAAAGCCACTTATACCCATTTTGTACCAAAACAGGCTAAAACCAAGAAAACATTGCTTAGAAGCACTAAACAGCTTTGTTAGTGTTTCTGGGGTTAAAATGTGTCTTAATCTAATGCAACTAACTAATTATAAGAGTTTGAGATAGATGTGGGGAGTTTAAAAGCCACTTATACCCATTTTGGCCCAAAACAGGCTAAAACCAAGAAAACATTGCTTAGAAGCCCTAACCAGTTTTGTTAGTGTTTCTGGGTGTTAAAATGTGTCTTAATCAAAAGCAACTGACTAAATATATGAGTTTGAGATAGATGTGTAAGACTTTGTAGAATAAAGAAGAGAATCAAGAGAATGGATATAGGTTTCGGTAGACAAAGAGAATGAGGAAGAAGAAAAGATTAGGTTTTCTTATTCCATAAGAAGCGATAATACAAGGTGGCTATGAGCCTATTTAAGGAAACACAAACTAGGGCTACACCCTTGACCGAGACACACAAGTGGGATAGGGACATTAGGAGAGAGACACACTACATCCCAAGGTGAAAGCGACAGCCCATCCTTACCAAACATGTGACTATTTCCTTCCCTTCTCTCTAACGGTTATAATGTGCTTCTCGATCCTTCTAGTGGGCTTCAGGCCTCCTCTCCATTCCTTATCACTAGAAGACTCGGCCATTTCACCACACTTGTACGGACAGCCCATATTCAACACTCGTACGGACGGCCATGGCTGCCTTAGGCTTATTCTTTTGATCAATACTCCCCCTCAAGCTTAGCCTAATGAAATGGCTAAGCTTGGAACCCGTGAAGCAGCACCTCATTAAAAACCTTGACTTAGAAAACCTCATGGGACAAAACCAAGTCAAGGGAAAAAGAGTGTGCTGTCCACGGATTAGAGAAGCTTGATCATGGCCGTGTAATGTCTACAAGTCCAAGTTTGCTATAGATGTGATCACAAACCTTGGAGCTTGCAGACTTGGTGAAGATGTCAGCTAGCTGATCTTGACTCCTTGTGTGGCATGGTAACACCACTCCTTCTTCAATCTTCTCTCTCACCTTGTGGCAATCGCTTTCTATGTGCTTGGTCCTCTCATGAAAGACCGAGTTTGTGGCAATGTGGATGGCCGCTTCATTGTCGCAATGCATGGTCATGGGCTGCTTTGTTTCGATGCCTAAGTCCTTGAGTAGACCCTTCAGCCATGTCATCTCGTTAGTGAGCTTCCTCATAGCTCTATACTCGGCCTCGGCGCTAGAGCATGAAACCACCTTTTGTTTCTTAGACCTCCATGTAACCATGTTGCCTCCAACGAACGTGCAGTACCCAGTAGTGGATCTTCTATCCAGCGTGTCACCATTGTAATCCGCATCACAGTAGCCAACAATCTCGGTGTTGTCATTCTTGCCCATCCAAATACCTTGACCCGGACTGCCCTTGAGATAGCTTAGGATCCTCTCGACTTGACTCCATTGGTACTTGCTTGGTGCCTTCATATGTTGGCTAACCTGATTCACAGCATAACATATGTCAGGTCGTGTGATAGTAAGGTATATTAGCTTACCTACAAGCCGGCGGTAGCGTGTGACGTCTAAGAATGGCTCGTCCATTGGTTCCTTAGGTCGGCCTTCTTTTTCCCGTAAGCTCTCCCCCTTTCGCTTGAGCTGGTAGTCTTCATCAAGTGGCGTAGCGACCGGAGACACACCAAGCTTGCCAGTCTCCTCTAACAAGTCAAGAGTGTACTTGCGTTGTGAGAGGAAGAGTCCTTCCGGTGAGCAACAAATTTCAATACCAAGAAAGTATTTGAGTTCCCCAAGGTCCTTGATGTCAAATGCCGACTTGAGGGAGTCCTTGGTGTCCTGAATGGCCGCCTTATCATCACCAGTCACGATGATATCGTCGACGTATATGAGCACCACCACCCAACCAATAGAGGTGCGACGTGTGAAGAGAGTATGATCAGCCTCCGATCGCTTAAAACCATAAGTCTTGAGAGTAGAGCTTAGTTTGTGGTACCAAGCTCGTGGGGACTGCTTAAGGCCATAGATGGCCTTACGTAGCCTCAAGACTTTTCCGGGTGTAACCATGTCTTCAAGGCCGGGAGGAGGCGTCATGTACACTTCTTCATCAAGTTCACCTTGAAGAAAGGCGTTCTTCACATCCATCTGCCATAAGTCCCATGATAGGTTGACAGCAAGAGACAGCACAACCCGAACCGTATGGAGCTTGGCCACGGGTGCAAAGGTGTCCGTGTAGTCCGCACCATAGGTTTGGGTGAAGCCACGGGCCACTAACCGGGCTTTATGCCGTTCAATGTCACCATTGCTCAAATACTTTATGGTGAACACCCATTTGGAGCTAACTGCCCGCTTGCCTTGAGGAAGATCCGATTCGTCCCACGTATGATTCCGGATCATGGCGCCGGTTTCATCCTTGACCGCATCTAACCAAACCTGATGCTCCTTGGCTTCATCATATGTCTGCGGGATCCAATTGGCGTCAACTTGGCCAAAGAAAGCTTGGTGATCAGCAGGTAACAGCTCAAGGGAACAAACGGACTGGATGGGATGAGCGACGGCTTGACTGTTGTAATATACACGCTTGTTCTTCCAAGTGGAGGGGTCAGATCGAGGTCTGGTGCTCCGACGCAGGACTGGTGCAGGAGGTGGATCCGTCCTAGGCAACTCCGTTGACGTACCGTCCGTAAGAACCGTCTCCGTGTTTTCCTCGGTAGGAGCCGCTGCCGGAGCATGTGTGTCCGGTGTAGGGCCAGGAACAGGAACACCGGCTATGGGTAGGCCAGACTCAAGGGACACACTATCTTGGGCTGAAACATTGTTATTCGTATCTCCTTGGTCAGACCCACCGTCGGTAGGAGTTTGGCGTAGCATAGGCTGCACGACACCCATTGGTGGAGACGGGTTGCCAAGGTGATCAAGAAGGAACCTTAGACTTGAAGCTCGGTCATTAGGTGAGTGAGAGAGGTCTTTAAGGTTGTTCCAGTCCTTCTTGTCATAGTAGCCCACATTCTCTAGGAACCGGACATCTCGGGAGACATATAGACGACTTGTGGCCGGATCATAACATTTGTACCCCTTTTGTGTGGTAGAGTAGCCAATGAACATGCACTTTGTACTCTTGGCATCCAGCTTACTCCTTTGTTCTCCTGGTACTAACACAAAACAAACACAACCAAAAACGCGTAAGTGATCAAGGGATGGTTTAAATTTGTTTAGTACTTCAAATGGAGATAAGTCATGAAGAACTCGGGTTGGTGTCCGGTTGATGAGATAGCATGCAGTCATCACAGCATCACCCCAATATCGTTTGGGAACACTAGAGTGGAACATGATTGCCCGCGCCACTTCCATGAGATGCCGGTTCTTTCTCTCGGCCACACCATTTTGTTGTGGCGTGTAGGGACAACTAGTTTGATGGAGAATGCCATGCTTGGAGAGATGTTCTTTGAACTTGCCACTTGTGTATTCTCCACCATTATCAGACCTAAGTACCTTAAGTTTTGCATTAAAATGATTAGTCACATAGTTTTGAAAGTTGACAAAGGCATCAAACACTCTATCTTTAGAAGGCAATAAGGTAATCCAAGTATATTTTGATTTTTCATCAATAAAAGTCACAAAATACTTGTTATTATCTCTAGATAGGCATGGTGAAGTCCAAACATCTGAGTGAACTAAATCAAAACAATTTTCATAAATAGTAGTTGACTTAGGAAAGATAGACTTGCAATGTTTTCCAAGAATACAAGGTTCACAAGTAGAATTATCAAAAGAAATATTAGGAAACATTAGTCCTAAAGCACGCGAATGAGGGTGGCCTAGCCTAGCATGCCACACCATATTCGAATCAACAACAAAACAAGACTTAATAGAAGATAAATTTGGATCGGTTTTCTCTAGGACATAGAGATCTCCACTCCCTTGCCCTTCTCCAAGAACCTTTCCAGTCTCAATATCCTGAAAATGAACACTGTTAGGACCAAAAATTGCATAACAATTCAAATCATTTGTGGCCCTCTTAACCGATAGAAGATTGGAGGTAAATGTAGGCATAAAGAAAGCTTTTGAGGTTTTATCAAAAAGTTTCAAGTCCCCTATCCCTTTTACTGGTATTTGATCTCCATTAGCAATAACAACATTCCCTAAAGCCGGTTTTATGTTGTCAATTAACCTAGGGTTGCTAATCATATGATGTGAAGCCCCCGAGTCAATAACAAGCGATTTACTAGGCTTAGAGGTAAAGAAAGAGATACCAGACTCCTTGAGTGAGGCAATGGAGCGGATGAGAGCCTCAAGGTCTGACTTCCTCACCACATCTCCATAGGCTGCGGTCATGGCCACCTCATCTCCCTGCTTTGATGATCCGGCTCCCTTGTCGCTAACCGCTTCCTTTGAGAAGTTGGCTTTGAACTTGGCCGGCTTGAGATGAGGATGGAGAACCCAGCATTTGTCTTTCAGGTGGCCCCGCTTCTTGCAGTGGTCGCATACCCACACCTTCCTCTCCTCTTGCTTGTACACTCCTTTGTTGGCCGTAGCAAGCTCCCCCTTACCGCTAAACAAATCAAGAGATCCTTGTTCTTTCTGAATTTGGGAGCAAATATCTTCAAAGGAGGGAAGCTTCTCTGCCCTTAGGATGTGCTTCAAGAGGTCATTGAAGGATGGGTTTAAGGTAAGGAGGAGTCCAAAGATCTTGTCTTGCTCCTTCCTTTCGTTTAGCACACTCGCCTCAAGTGTACTTGGCCGCAACATGTCAAGCTCGGACCATAGTGCACGGAACTTACCAAGATGCTTAGTGAACTCCACATCATCTTGGTTAAGGTCGTTTATGGCCTTCTTGACCTCAAAGACTCTAGTCATGTTAGAGACATTACCATACACGCCTTTAAGTGTTTCCCACAGTTCCTTGGCCGTCTCGCAGTATGAGTAGGCCTCAAGGATAGGCGTGTCCAGAGAGTTTTGGAGAACAGATAGGACAACTTGGTCTTCTTGGAACCATTTGGCCTTCCTCTCGCTCTCTTCCTCCGCTTCCGCCTCGGAAGCATCTTCTTCTTTGGGGTTTTGTTTTGGGACATAGTCGGACTCGACATGACTCCAAAGGCCACGACCTCCAAGGGCGGTTCTTGTGGTTCTTGTCCACAGCAAGTAGTTTGTCCCCTTTAGGACAATCGGTGAAACGATGGGCTTGGCGTTTTCCATGGTCGGATTTCTATGGACCGATGGATAAAGCTTTTACCCGGAGAATAAACAAAAGAATGCGAGTGAGAAGAAAGGAAGGAAAGGAGACTAGAGAATAGAAACAAGTAGAAGAATGAGATTAGACTGTAGAGAATCGAACAACTTGCTCTGATACCATGTAAGACTTTGTAGAATAAAGAAGAGAATCAAGAGAATGGATATAGGTTTCGGTAGACAAAGAGAATGAGGAAGAAGAAAAGATTAGGTTTTCTTATTCCATAAGAAGCGATAATACAAGGTGGCTATGAGCCTATTTAAGGAAACACAAACTAGGGCTACACCCTTGACCGAGACACACAAGTGGGATAGGGACATTAGGAGAGAGACACACTACATCCCAAGGTGAAAGCGACAGCCCATCCTTACCAAACATGTGACTATTTCCTTCCCTTCTCTCTAACGGTTATAATGTGCTTCTCGATCCTTCTAGTGGGCTTCAGGCCTCCTCTCCATTCCTTATCACTAGAAGACTCGGCCATTTCACCACACTTGTACGGACAGCCCATATTCAACACTCGTACGGACGGCCATGGCTGCCTTAGGCTTATTCTTTTGATCAATAAGATGTGGATAGTTTAAAAGCCACTTATACCCATTTTGTCCCAAAATAGGCTAAAACCAAGAAAACATTGCTTAGAATCTGTAAATAGCTATGTTAGTGTTTCTGGGGTTAAAATGTGTCTTAATCCAATGAAGCTGACTAGTTATAAGAGTTTGAGATGAATGTGGAGAGTTTAAAGCCACTTATACCCATTTGGTACCAAAACTGGCTGAAACCAAGAAAACATTGCTTAGAAGCACTAAACAGCTTTGTTAGTGTTTCTAGGGTTAAAATGTGTCTTAATCCAATGCAACTGACTAATTATAAGAGTTTGAGATTGATGTGGAGAGTTTAAAAGCCACTTATACCCATTTTGTCCCAAAACAGGTTAAAACCAAGAAAACATTGCCTAGAAGCACTAAACAGCTTTGTTAGTGTTTCTGGGGTTAAAATGTGTCTTAATCCAATGCAACTAACTAATTATAAGAGTTTGAGATAGATGTGGATAGTTTAAAAGCCACTTATACACATTTTGTCCCAAAAGAGGCTAAAACCAAGAAAACATTGCTTAGAAGCTGTAAACAGCTATGTTAGTGTTTCTAGGGTTAAAATGTGTCTTAATCCAATGCAACTGACTAATTATAAGAGTTTGAGATTGATATGGAGAGTTTAAAAGCCAGTTATACCCATTTTGTCCCAAAACAGGCTAAAACCAAGAAAACATTGCTGAGAAGCACCAAACAGCTTTGTTAGTGTTTCTGGGGTTAAAATGTGTCCTAATCCATTGCAACTAACTAATTATAAGAGCTTGAGATAGATGTGGAGAGTTTAAAAGCCACTTATACCCATTTTGTCCCAAAAAAGCTAAAACCAAGAAAACATTGCTTAGAAGCACTAAACAGCTTTGTTAGTGTTTCTGGGGTTAAAATGTGTCTTAATCCAATGCAACTAACTAATTATAAGAGTTTGAGATAGATGTGGAGAGTTTAAAAGCCACTTATACCCATTTTGTCCCAAAACAGGCTAAAACCATGAAAACAATGCCTAGAAGCTGTAAACAGCTTTGTTAGTGTTTCTGGGGTTAAAATGTGTCTTAATCCAATGCAGCTGACTAGTTATAAGAGTTTTTGATAGATGTGGAGAGTTTAAAAGCCACTTATACCCATTTTGTCTCAAAACAGGCTAAAACCAAGAAAACATTGCTTAGAAGCACTAAACAGCTTTGTTAGTGTTTCTAGGGTTAAAATGTGTCTTAATCCAATGCAACTAACTAATTATAAGAGTTTGAGATAGATGTGGATAGTGTAAAAGCCACTTATACACATTTTGTCCCAAAACAGGCTAAAACCAGGAAAACATTGCTTAGAAGCTGTAAACAGCTATGTTAGTGTTTCTGGGGTGAAAATGTGTATTAATCCAATGCAAATGACTAATTATAAGAGTTTGAGATTGATGTGGAGAGTTTAAAAGCCACTTATACCCATTTTGTCCCAAAACAGGCTAAAACCAGGAAAACATTGCTTAGAAGCTCTAAACAGCTTTGTTAGTGTTTCTGGGGTTAAATTGTGTCTTAATCCAATGCAAGTAACTAATTATAAGAGTTTGAGATAGATGTGGGGAGTTTAAAAGCCACTTATACCCATTTTGGCCCAAAACAGGCTAAAACCAAGAAAACATTGCTTAGAAGCTCTAACCAGCTTTGTTAGTGTTTCTGGGTGTTAAAATGTGTCTTAATCAAAAGCAACTGACTAAATATATGAGTTTGAGATAGATGTGGATAGTTTAAAAGCCACTTATACCCATTTTGTCCCAAAATAGGCTAAAACCAAGAAAACATTGCTTAGAATCTGTAAATAGCTATGTTAGTGTTTCTGGGGTTAAAATGTGTCTTAATCCAATGAAGCTGACTAGTTATAAGAGTTTGAGATGAATGTGGAGAGTTTAAAGCCACTTATACACATTTTGTCCCAAAAGAGGCTAAAACCAAGAAAACATTGCTTAGAAGCTGTAAACAGCTATGTTAGTGTTTCTAGGGTTAAAATGTGTCTTAATCCAATGCAACTGACTAATTATAAGAGTTTGAGATTGATGTGGAGAGTTTAAAAGCCACTTATACCCATTTTGTCCCAAAACAGGTTAAAACCAAGAAAACATTGCCTAGAAGCACTAAACAGCTTTGTTAGTGTTTCTGGGGTTAAAATGTGTCTTAATCCAATGCAACTAACTAATTATAAGAGTTTGAGATAGATGTGGATAGTTTAAAAGCCACTTATACACATTTTGTCCCAAAAGAGGCTAAAACCAAGAAAACATTGCTTAGAAGCTGTAAACAGCTATGTTAGTGTTTCTAGGGTTAAAATGTGTCTTAATCCAATGCAACTGACTAATTATAAGAGTTTGAGATTGATGTGGAGAGTTTAAAAGCCAGTTATACCCATTTTGTCCCAAAACAGGCTAAAACCAAGAAAACATTGCCTAGAAGCACCAAACAGCTTTGTTAGTGTTTATGGGGTTAAAATGTGTCCTAATCCATTGCAACTAACTAATTATAAGAGCTTGAGATAGATGTGGAGAGTTTAAAAGCCACTTATACCCATTTTGTCCCAAAAAAGCTAAAACCAAGAAAACATTGCTTAGAAGCACTAAACAGCTTTGTTAGTGTTTCTGGGGTTAAAATGTGTCTTAATCCAATGCAACTAACTAATTATAAGAGTTTGAGATAGATGTGGAGAGTTTAAAAGCCACTTTTACCCATTTTGTCCCAAAACAGGCTAAAACCATGAAAACAATGCCTAGAAGCTGTAAACAGCTTTGTTAGTGTTTCTGGGGTTAAAATGTGTCTTAATCCAATGCAGCTGACTAGTTATAAGAGTTTTTGATAGATGTGGAGAGTTTAAAAGCCACTTATACCCATTTTGTCTCAAAATAGGCTAAAACCAAGAAAACATTGCTTAGAAGCACTAAACAGCTTTGTTAGTGTTTCTGGGGTTAAAATGTGTCTTAATCCAATGCAACTAACTAATTATAAGAGTTTGAGATAGATGTGGATAGTTTAAAAGCCACTTATACACATTTTGTCCCAAAACAGGCTAAAACCAAGAAAACATTGCTTAGAAGCTGTAAACAGCTATGTTAGTGTTTCTGGGGTGAAAATGTGTATTAATCCAATGCAAATGACTAATTATAAGAGTTTGAGATTGATGTGGAGAGTTTAAAAGCCACTTATACCCATTTTGTCCCAAAACAGGCTAAAACCAAGAAAACATTGCTTAGAAGCTCTAAACAGCTATGTTAGTGTTTCTGGGGTAAAAATGTGTCTTAATCCAATGCAACTGACTAATTATAAGAGTTTGAGATGGATGTGGAGAGTTTAAAAGCCACTTATACACATTTTGTCGCAAAACAGGCTAAAACCAAGAAAACATTGCTTAGAAGCTGTAAACAGGTTTGTTAGTGTTTCTCGGGTTAAAATGTGTCTTAATCCAATGCAACTGACTAATTATAAGAGTTTGAGATTGATGTGGAGAGTTTAAAAGCCACTTATACCCATTTTGTCCCAAAACAGGCTAAAACCAAGAAAACATTGCTTAGAAGCACTAAACAGCTTTGTTAGTGTTTCTGGGGTTAAAATGTGTCTTAATCCAATGCAACTAACTAATTATAAGAGTTTGAGATAGATGTGGAGAGTTTAAAAGCCACTTATACCCATTTTGTCCCAAAACAGGCTAAAACCATGAAAACAATGCCTAGAAGCTGTAAACAGCTTTGTTAGTGTTTCTGGGGTTAAAATGTGTCTTAATCCAATGCAGCTGACTAGTTATAAGAGTTTTTGATAGATGTGGAGAGTTTAAAAGCCACTTATACCCATTTTGTCTCAAAACAGGCTAAAACCAAGAAAACATTGCTTAGAAGCACTAAACAGCTTTGTTAGTGTTTCTAGGGTTAAAATGTGTCTTAATCCAATGCAACTAACTAATTATAAGAGTTTGAGATAGATGTGGATAGTGTAAAAGCCACTTATACACATTTTGTCCCAAAACAGGCTAAAACCAGGAAAACATTGCTTAGAAGCTGTAAACAGCTATGTTAGTGTTTCTGGGGTGAAAATGTGTATTAATCCAATGCAAATGACTAATTATAAGAGTTTGAGATTGATGTGGAGAGTTTAAAAGCCACTTATACCCATTTTGTCCCAAAACAGGCTAAAACCAGGAAAACATTGCTTAGAAGCTCTAAACAGCTTTGTTAGTGTTTCTGGGGTTAAATTGTGTCTTAATCCAATGCAAGTAACTAATTATAAGAGTTTGAGATAGATGTGGGGAGTTTAAAAGCCACTTATACCCATTTTGGCCCAAAACAGGCTAAAACCAAGAAAACATTGCTTAGAAGCTCTAACCAGCTTTGTTAGTGTTTCTGGGTGTTAAAATGTGTCTTAATCAAAAGCAACTGACTAAATATATGAGTTTGAGATAGATGTGGATAGTTTAAAAGCCACTTATACCCATTTTGTCCCAAAATAGGCTAAAACCAAGAAAACATTGCTTAGAATCTGTAAATAGCTATGTTAGTGTTTCTGGGGTTAAAATGTGTCTTAATCCAATGAAGCTGACTAGTTATAAGAGTTTGAGATGAATGTGGAGAGTTTAAAGCCACTTATACACATTTTGTCCCAAAAGAGGCTAAAACCAAGAAAACATTGCTTAGAAGCTGTAAACAGCTATGTTAGTGTTTCTAGGGTTAAAATGTGTCTTAATCCAATGCAACTGACTAATTATAAGAGTTTGAGATTGATGTGGAGAGTTTAAAAGCCACTTATACCCATTTTGTCCCAAAACAGGTTAAAACCAAGAAAACATTGCCTAGAAGCACTAAACAGCTTTGTTAGTGTTTCTGGGGTTAAAATGTGTCTTAATCCAATGCAACTAACTAATTATAAGAGTTTGAGATAGATGTGGATAGTTTAAAAGCCACTTATACACATTTTGTCCCAAAAGAGGCTAAAACCAAGAAAACATTGCTTAGAAGCTGTAAACAGCTATGTTAGTGTTTCTAGGGTTAAAATGTGTCTTAATCCAATGCAACTGACTAATTATAAGAGTTTGAGATTGATGTGGAGAGTTTAAAAGCCAGTTATACCCATTTTGTCCCAAAACAGGCTAAAACCAAGAAAACATTGCCTAGAAGCACCAAACAGCTTTGTTAGTGTTTCTGGGGTTAAAATGTGTCCTAATCCATTGCAACTAACTAATTATAAGAGCTTGAGATAGATGTGGAGAGTTTAAAAGCCACTTATACCCATTTTGTCCCAAAAAAGCTAAAACCAAGAAAACATTGCTTAGAAGCACTAAACAGCTTTGTTAGTGTTTCTGGGGTTAAAATGTGTCTTAATCCAATGCAACTAACTAATTATAAGAGTTTGAGATAGATGTGGAGAGTTTAAAAGCCACTTTTACCCATTTTGTCCCAAAACAGGCTAAAACCATGAAAACAATGCCTAGAAGCTGTAAACAGCTTTGTTAGTGTTTCTGGGGTTAAAATGTGTCTTAATCCAATGCAGCTGACTAGTTATAAGAGTTTTTGATAGATGTGGAGAGTTTAAAAGCCACTTATACCCATTTTGTCTCAAAATAGGCTAAAACCAAGAAAACATTGCTTAGAAGCACTAAACAGCTTTGTTAGTGTTTCTGGGGTTAAAATGTGTCTTAATCCAATGCAACTAACTAATTATAAGAGTTTGAGATAGATGTGGATAGTTTAAAAGCCACTTATACACATTTTGTCCCAAAACAGGCTAAAACCAAGAAAACATTGCTTAGAAGCTGTAAACAGCTATGTTAGTGTTTCTGGGGTGAAAATGTGTATTAATCCAATGCAAATGACTAATTATAAGAGTTTGAGATTGATGTGGAGAGTTTAAAAGCCACTTATACCCATTTTGTCCCAAAACAGGCTAAAACCAAGAAAACATTGCTTAGAAGCTCTAAACAGCTATGTTAGTGTTTCTGGGGTAAAAATGTGTCTTAATCCAATGCAACTGACTAATTATAAGAGTTTGAGATGGATGTGGAGAGTTTAAAAGCCACTTATACACATTTTGTCGCAAAACAGGCTAAAACCAAGAAAACATTGCTTAGAAGCTGTAAACAGGTTTGTTAGTGTTTCTCGGGTTAAAATGTGTCTTAATCCAATGCAACTGACTAATTATAAGAGTTTGAGATTGATGTGGAGAGTTTAAAAGCCACTTATACCCATTTTGTCCCAAAACAGGCTAAAACCAAGAAAACATTGCTTAGAAGCACTAAACAGCTTTGTTAGTGTTTCTGGGGTTAAAATGTGTCTTAATCCAATGCAACTAACTAATTATAAGAGTTTGAGATAGATGTGGAGAGTTTAAAAGCCACTTATACCCATTTTGTCCCAAAACAGGCTAAAACCAAGAAAACATTGCTGAGTAGCACCAAACAGCTTTGTTAGTGTTTCTAGGGTTAAAATGTGTCTTAATCCAATGCAACTGACTAATTATAAGAGTTTGAGATTGATGTGGAGAGTTTAAAAGCCACTTATACCCATTTTGTCCCAAAACAGGTTAAAACCAAGAAAACATTGCCTAGAAGCACTAAACAGCTTTGTTAGTGTTTCTGGGGTTAAAATGTGTCTTAATCCAATGCAACTAACTAATTATAAGAGTTTGAGATAGATGTGGATAGTTTAAAAGCCACTTATACACATTTTGTCCCAAAAGAGGCTAAAACCAAGAAAACATTGCTTAGAAGCTGTAAACAGCTATGTTAGTGTTTCTAGGGTTAAAATGTGTCTTAATCCAATGCAACTGACTAATTATAAGAGTTTGAGATTGATATGGAGAGTTTAAAAGCCACTTATACCCATTTTGTCCCAAAACAGGCTAAAACCAAGAAAACATTGCTGAGAAGCACCAAACAGCATTATTAGTGTTTCTGGGGTTAAAATGTGTCTTAATCCAATGCAACTAACTAATTATAAGAGCTTGAGATAGATGTGGAGAGTTTAAAAGCCACTTATACCCATTTTGTCCCAAAAAGGCTAAAACCAAGAAAACATTGCTTAGAAGCACTAAACAGCTTTGTTAGTGTTTCTGGGGTTAAAATGTGTCTTAATCCAATGCAAATGACTAATTATGAGAGTTTGAGATTGATGTGGAGAGTTTAAAAGCCACTTATACCCATTTTGTACCAAAACAGGCTAAAACCAAGAAAACATTGCTTAGAAGCAATAAACAGCTTTGTTAGTGTTTCTGGGGTTAAAATGTGTCTTAATCCAAAGCAACTGACTAATTATATGAGTATGAGATGGATGTGGAGAGTTTAAAAGCCACTTATACCCATTTTGTCCCAAAACAGGTTAAAACCAAGAAAACATTGCTTAGAAGCACTAAACAGCTTTGTTAGTGTTTCTGGGGTTAAAATGTTGGGATTTATGAGACAAATCTCACAAGAGAGGGTATAGACAAGCACTTGGTGAATGAATCCCCCTTTACCCACACCAAACTAACTCGATCTCAAGGGGAAGAAGAGGTCATCAACTTGTGATGAACTCCCCATAAAGAAGCTAAATAGAACCCAAATACTAGAGAGTAAGCGGATCCTAACAAGGCTACAACACTAGTTTGAGACTTATCCTTGTTCTAGTAACAAAACACTTAGAGTTTGTGTACTTAGGAGAAGAGGATTAAGAATCAGTAATCTAGGCTAAGTAAAAGAGTAAATAAGAAGAGTTTAAGTGGTTTTAGTGAAGAGAATAGGCTGCCTTAAGGGCAGCCCCTAACCGCTAATCCTAAACTCTCTACATTGTTGATATGAACAAGAACACAAGTGTAGAGAGGAAATCGGTTTCTCTTTGTATTAGATTGTTATATGTGTTACATAGAAGAGATTACACAGCTTAATATAGAGATACAAAATGCATATGACCGTTAGACACAAATGAGAGATGAAAGGGACATATGGCCGTTGGGCTCAAGTGGGAGCTTAGTGAAAGGGACAACTCCTTCCCTTGGTTGTCCCGCTATGCTTCACCAACCAAGGTCTCTCATGCCTTCTTCCTTCCCTTCCTTTCCTTTGTGAGACATTTAACCTCTTCTTGGGCCTCTTCTTCTTATAAGGCTTTTACTTCACAATTCTTCTCACATTGTACTTATGGCCTTGCTGACCTCTCTCATTGTGCTCACGGCCTTACTGGCCGCTCTCACACCACTTATGGCCTTACCGGCCACACTTCTTGTGCTCTCGGCCACTCGCGGCCTTACCGGCCGCTCCTCTTCTTCTTCCACAGCTCGGCCTCACCGGCCTCTTTCTCTCTTCTCCTCCTTATATACTAATATAAAATGTGTCTTAATCCAATGCAACTAACTAATTATAAGAGTTTGAGATAGATGTGGATAGTTTAAAAGCCACTTATACCCATTTTGTTCTAAAATAGGCTAAAACCAAGAAAACATTGCTAAGAAGCTGTAAATAGCTATGTTAGTGTTTCAGGGGTTAAAATGTGTCTTAATCCAATGCAGCTGAGACCATCTCCAATGTATATCTCTATTTTTTTCTCTAAAATAGAGTAACTCTATAATAGAGCATTGTTTTTCTCCAATGTATTACTCTATTTTAGAGTTGAAAATAGAGGTAGTGTAAAAAAATAGAGGTGAGAATAGAGTTACTCTATATATAGAGCAATCCCATCATATTCTCTATTTTAGAGTAAAATATAGAGTAGGGTTGGAGCAAATGTTGCTCTATAATAGAGTTTTGACTCTAAAATAGACTGGGGTTGGAGATGCCCTGACTAGTTATAAGAGTTTGAGATGGATGTGGAGAGTTTAAAAGCCACTTATACCCATTTTGGCCCAAAACAGGCTAAAACCAAGAAAACATTGCTTAGAAGCTCTAAACAGCTTTGTTAGTGTTTTGGGGGGTTAAAATGTGTCTTAATCAAAAGCAACTGACTAAATATATGAGTTTGAGATAGAAGTGGATAGTTTAAAAGCCACTTATACCCATTTTGTCCCAAAATAGGCTAAAACCAAGAAAACATTGCTTAGAAGCTGTAAATAGCTATGTTAGTGTTTCTGGGGTTAAAATGTGTCTTAATCCAATGCAGCTGACTAGTTATAAGAGTTTGAGAGGAATGTGGAGAGTTTAAAGCCACTTATACCCATTTGGTACCAAAACTGGCTAAAACTAAGAAAACATTGCTTAGAAGCACTAAACAGCTTTGTTAGTGTTTCTAGTGTTAAAATGTGTCTTAATCCAAAGCAACTGACTAATTATATGAGTTTGAGATGGATGTGGAGAGTTTAAAAGCCACTTATACCCATTTTGTCCCAAAACAGGTTAAAACAAAGAAAACATTGCTTAGAAGCACTAAACAGCTTTGTTAGTGTTTCTGGGGTTAAAATGTGTCTTAATCCAAATGCAACTAACTAATTATAAGAGTTTGAGATAGATGTGGATAGTTTAAAAGCCACTTATACACATTTTGTCCCAAAAGAGGCTAAAACCAAGAAAACATTGCTTAGAAGCTGTAAACAGCTATGTTAGTATTTCTGGGGTTAAAATGTGTCTTAATCCAATGCAACTGACTAATTATAAGAGTTTGAGATGGATGTGGAGAGTTTAAAAGCCTCTTATACCCATTTTGTCCCAAAACACGTTAAAACCAAGAAAACATTGCTTAGAAGCACTAAACAGCTTTGTTAGTGTTTCTGGGGTTAAAATGTGTCTTAATCCAATGCAACTAACTAATTATAAGAGTTTGAGATAGATGTGGATAGTTTAAAAGCCACTTATACCCATTTTGTTCTAAAATAGGCTAAAACCAAGAAAACATTGCTTAGAAGCTGTAAATAGCTATGTTAGTGTTTCTGGGGTTAAAATGTGTCTTAATCCAATGCAACTAACTAATTATAAGAGTTTGAGATAGATGTGGAGAGTTTAAAAGCCACTTATACCCATTTTGTCCAAAACAGGCTAAAACCAAGAAAACATTGCTGAGTAGCACCAAACAGCTTTGTTAGTGTTTCTGGGGTTAAAATGTGTCTTAATCCAATGCAACTAACTAATTATAAGAGCTTGAGATAGATGTGGAGAGTTTAAAAGCCACTTATACCCATTTTGTCCCAAAAAGGCTAAAACCAAGAAAACATTGCTTAGAAGCACTAAACAGCTTTGTTAGTGTTTCTGGGGTTAAAATGTGTCTTAATCCAATGCAACTAACTAATTATAAGAGTTTGAGATAGATGTGGATAGTTTAAAAGCCACTTATACCCATTTTGTCCCAAAATAGGCTTAAACCAAGAAAACATTGCTTAGAAGCTGTAAATAGCTATATTAGTGTTTCTAGGGTTAAAATGTGTCTTAATCCAATGCAGCTGACTAGTTATAAGAGTTTGAGATGGATGTGGAGAGTTTAAAAGCCACTTATACCCATTTTGTACCAAAACAGGCTAAAACCAAGAAAACATTGCTTAGAAGAACTAAACAGCTTTGTTAGTGTTTCTGGGGTTAAAATGTATCTTAATCCAATGCAACTAACTAATAATAAGAGTTTGAGATAGATGTGGATAGTTTAAAAACCACTTATACACATTTTGTCCCAAAACAGGCTAAAACCAAGAAAACATTGCTTAGAAGCTGTAAACAGCTATGTTAGTGTTTATGGGGTTAAAATGTGTCTTAATCCAATGCAAATGACTAATTATAAGAGTTTGAGATTGATGTGGAGAGTTTAAAAGCCACTTATACCCATTTTGGTACCAAAACAGGCTAAAACCAAGAAAACATTGCTTAGAAGCAATAAACAGCTTTGTTAGTGTTTCTGGGGTTAAAATGTGTCTTAATCCAAAGCAACTGACTAATTATATGAGTATGAGATGGATGTGGAGAGTTTAAAAGCTACTTATACCCATTTTGTCCCAAAATAGGTTAAAACCAAGAAAACATTGCTTAGAAGCACTAAACAGCTTTGTTAGTGTTTCTGGGGTTAAAATGTTGGGATTTATGAGACAAAGCTCACAAGAGAGGGTATAGACAAGGACTTGGTGAATGAATCCCCCTTTACCCACACCAAACTAACTCGATCTCAAGGGGAAGAAGAGGTCATCAACTTGTGATGAACTCCCCATAAAGAAGCTAAATAGAACCCAAATACTAGAGAGTAAGCGGATCCTAACAAGGCTACAACACTAGTTTGAGACTTATCCTTGTTCTAGTAACAAAACACTTAGAGTTTGTGTACTTAGGAGAAGAGGATTAAGAATCAGTAATCTAGGCTAAGTAAAAGAGTAAATAAGAAGAGTTTAGGTGGTTTTAGTGAAGAGAATAGGCTGCCTTAAGGGCAGCCCCTAACCGCTAATCCTAAACTCTCTACATTGTTGATATGAACAAGAACACAAGTGTAGAGAGGAAATCGGTTTCTCTTTGTATTAGATTGTTATATGTGTTACATAGAAGAGATTACACAGCTTAATATAGAGATACAAAATGCATATGACCGTTAGACACAAATGAGAGATGAAAGGGACATATGGCCGTTGGGCTCAAGTGGGAGCTTAGTGAAAGGGACAACTCCCTCCCTTGGTTGTCCCGCTATGCTTCACCAACCAAGGTCTCTCATGCCTTCTTCCTTCCCTTACTTTCCTTTGTGAGACATTTAACCTCTTCTTGGGCCTCTTCTTCTTATAAGGCTTTTACTTCACAATTCTTCTCACATTGTACTTATGGCCTTGCTGACCTCTCTCATTGTGCTCACGGCCTTACTGGCCGCTCTCACACCACTTATGGCCTTACCGGCCACACTTCTTGTGCTCTCGGCCACTCGCGGCCTTACCGGCCACTCGCGGCCTTACCGGCCGCTCCTCTTCTTCTTCCACAGCTCGGCCTCACCGGCCTCTTTCTCTCTTCTCCTCCTTATATACTAATATAAAATGTGTCTTAATCCAATGCAACTAACTAATTATAAGAGTTTGAGATAGATGTGGATAGTTTAAAAGCCACTTATACCCATTTTGTTCTAAAATAGGCTAAAACCAAGAAAACATTGCTTAGAAGCTGTAAATAGCTATGTTAGTGTTTCTGGAGTTAAAATGTGTCTTAATCCAATGCAGCTGAGACCATCTCCAATGTATATCTCTACTTTTTTCTCTAAAATAGAGTAACTCTAAAATAGAGCATTGTTTTTCTCCAATGTATTACTCTATTTTAGAGTTGAAAATAGAGGTAGTGTAAAAAAATAGAGGTGAGAATAGAGTTACTCTATATATAGAGCAATCCCATCATATTCTCTATTTTAGAGTAAAATATAGAGTAGGGTTGGAGCAAATGTTGCTCTATAATAGAGTTTTGACTCTAAAATAGAGTGGGGTTGGAGATGCCCTGACTAGTTATAAGAGTTTGAGATGGATGTGGAGAGTTTAAAAGCCACTTATACCCATTTTGGCCCAAAACAGGCTAAAACCAAGAAAACATTGCTTAGAAGCTCTAAACAGCTTTGTTAGTGTTTTGGGGGGTTAAAATGTGTCTTAATCAAAAGCAACTGACTAAATATATGAGTTTGAGATAGATGTGGATAGTTTAAAAGCCACTTATACCCATTTTGTCCCAAAATAGGCTAAAACCAAGAAAACATTGCTTAGAAGCTGTAAATAGCTATGTTAGTGTTTCTGGGGTTAAAATGTGTCTTAATCCAATGCAGCTGACTAGTTATAAGAGTTTGAGATGAATGTGGAGAGTTTAAAGCCACTTATACCCATTTGGTACCAAAACTGGCTAAAACTAAGAAAACATTGCTTAGAAGCACTAAACAGCTTTGTTAGTGTTTCTAGTGTTAAAATGTGTCTTAATCCAAAGCAACTGACTAATTATATGAGTTTGAGATGGATGTGGAGAGTTTAAAAGCCACTTATACCCATTTTGTCCCAAAACAGGTTAAAACAAAGAAAACATTGCTTCGAAGCACTAAACAGCTTTGTTAGTGTTTCTGGGGTTAAAATGTGTCTTAATCCAATGCAACTAACTAATTATAAGAGTTTGAGATAGATGTGGATAGTTTAAAAGCCACTTATACACATTTTGTCCCAAAAGAGGCTAAAACCAAGAAAACATTGCTTAGAAGCTGTAAACAGCTATGTTAGTATTTCTGGGGTTAAAATGTGTCTTAATCCAATGCAACTGACTAATTATAAGAGTTTGAGATGGATGTGGAGAGTTTAAAAGCCTCTTATACCCATTTTGTCCCAAAACACGTTAAAACCAAGAAAACATTGCTTAGAAGCACTAAACAGCTTTGTTAGTGTTTCTGGGGTTAAAATGTGTCTTAATCCAATGCAACTAACTAATTATAAGAGTTTGAGATAGATGTGGATAGTTTAAAAGCCACTTATACCCATTTTGTTCTAAAATAGGCTAAAACCAAGAAAACATTGCTTAGAAGCTGTAAATAGCTATGTTAGTGTTTCTGGGGTTAAAATGTGTCTTAATCCAATGCAGCTGACTAGTTATAAGAGTTTGAGATGGATGTGGAGAGTTTAAAAGCCACTTATACCCATTTTGTACCAAAACAGACTAAAACCAAGAAAACATTGCTGAGAAGCACCAAACAGCTTTGTTAGTGTTTCTGGGGTTAAAATGTGTCTTAATCCAATGCAACTAACTAATTATAAGAGCTTGAGATAGATGTGGAGAGTTTAAAAGCCACTTATACCCAGTTTGTCCCAAAAAGGCTAAAACCAAGAAAACATTGCTTAGAAGCACTAAACAGCTTTGTTAGTGTTTCTGGGGTTAAAATGTGTCTTAATCCAATGCAACTAACTAATTATAAGAGTTTGAGATAGATGTGGATAGTTTAAAAGCCACTTATACCCATTTTGTCCCAAAATAGGTTAAAACCAAGAAAACATTGCTTAGAAGCACTAAACAGCTTTGTTAGTGTTTCTGGGGTTAAAATGTTGGGATTTATGAGACAAAGCTCACAAGAGAGGGTATAGACAAGGACTTGGTGAATGAATCCCCCTTTACCCACACCAAACTAACTCGATCTCAAGGGGAAGAAGAGGTCATCAACTTGTGATGAACTCCCCATAAAGAAGCTAAATAGAACCCAAATACTAGAGAGTAAGCGGATCCTAACAAGGCTACAACACTAGTTTGAGACTTATCCTTGTTCTAGTAACAAAACACTTAGAGTTTGTGTACTTAGGAGAAGAGGATTAAGAATCAGTAATCTAGGCTAAGTAAAAGAGTAAATAAGAAGAGTTTAGGTGGTTTTAGTGAAGAGAATAGGCTGCCTTAAGGGCAGCCCCTAACCGCTAATCCTAAACTCTCTACATTGTTGATATGAACAAGAACACAAGTGTAGAGAGGAAATCGGTTTCTCTTTGTATTAGATTGTTATATGTGTTACATAGAAGAGATTACACAGCTTAATATAGAGATACAAAATGCATATGACCGTTAGACACAAATGAGAGATGAAAGGGACATATGGCCGTTGGGCTCAAGTGGGAGCTTAGTGAAAGGGACAACTCCTTCCCTTGGTTGTCCCGCTATGCTTCACCAACCAAGGTCTCTCATGCCTTCTTCCTTCCCTTACTTTCCTTTGTGAGACATTTAACCTCTTCTTGGGCCTCTTCTTCTTATAAGGCTTTTACTTCACAATTCTTCTCACATTGTACTTATGGCCTTGCTGACCTCTCTCATTGTGCTCACGGCCTTACTGGCCGCTCTCACACCACTTATGGCCTTACCGGCCACACTTCTTGTGCTCTCGGCCACTCGCGGCCTTACCGGCCACTCGCGGCCTTACCGGCCGCTCCTCTTCTTCTTCCACAGCTCGGCCTCACCGGCCTCTTTCTCTCTTCTCCTCCTTATATACTAATATAAAATGTGTCTTAATCCAATGCAACTAACTAATTATAAGAGTTTGAGATAGATGTGGATAGTTTAAAAGCCACTTATACCCATTTTGTTCTAAAATAGGCTAAAACCAAGAAAACATTGCTTAGAAGCTGTAAATAGCTATGTTAGTGTTTCTGGAGTTAAAATGTGTCTTAATCCAATGCAGCTGAGACCATCTCCAATGTATATCTCTACTTTTTTCTCTAAAATAGAGTAACTCTAAAATAGAGCATTGTTTTTCTCCAATGTATTACTCTATTTTAGAGTTGAAAATAGAGGTAGTGTAAAAAAATAGAGGTGAGAATAGAGTTACTCTATATATAGAGCAATCCCATCATATTCTCTATTTTAGAGTAAAATATAGAGTAGGGTTGGAGCAAATGTTGCTCTATAATAGAGTTTTGACTCTAAAATAGAGTGGGGTTGGAGATGCCCTGACTAGTTATAAGAGTTTGAGATGGATGTGGAGAGTTTAAAAGCCACTTATACCCATTTTGGCCCAAAACAGGCTAAAACCAAGAAAACATTGCTTAGAAGCTCTAAACAGCTTTGTTAGTGTTTTGGGGGGTTAAAATGTGTCTTAATCAAAAGCAACTGACTAAATATATGAGTTTGAGATAGATGTGGATAGTTTAAAAGCCACTTATACCCATTTTGTCCCAAAATAGGCTAAAACCAAGAAAACATTGCTTAGAAGCTGTAAATAGCTATGTTAGTGTTTCTGGGGTTAAAATGTGTCTTAATCCAATGCAGCTGACTAGTTATAAGAGTTTGAGATGAATGTGGAGAGTTTAAAGCCACTTATACCCATTTGGTACCAAAACTGGCTAAAACTAAGAAAACATTGCTTAGAAGCACTAAACAGCTTTGTTAGTGTTTCTAGTGTTAAAATGTGTCTTAATCCAAAGCAACTGACTAATTATATGAGTTTGAGATGGATGTGGAGAGTTTAAAAGCCACTTATACCCATTTTGTCCCAAAACAGGTTAAAACAAAGAAAACATTGCTTCGAAGCACTAAACAGCTTTGTTAGTGTTTCTGGGGTTAAAATGTGTCTTAATCCAATGCAACTAACTAATTATAAGAGTTTGAGATAGATGTGGATAGTTTAAAAGCCACTTATACACATTTTGTCCCAAAAGAGGCTAAAACCAAGAAAACATTGCTTAGAAGCTGTAAACAGCTATGTTAGTATTTCTGGGGTTAAAATGTGTCTTAATCCAATGCAACTGACTAATTATAAGAGTTTGAGATGGATGTGGAGAGTTTAAAAGCCTCTTATACCCATTTTGTCCCAAAACACGTTAAAACCAAGAAAACATTGCTTAGAAGCACTAAACAGCTTTGTTAGTGTTTCTGGGGTTAAAATGTGTCTTAATCCAATGCAACTAACTAATTATAAGAGTTTGAGATAGATGTGGATAGTTTAAAAGCCACTTATACCCATTTTGTTCTAAAATAGGCTAAAACCAAGAAAACATTGCTTAGAAGCTGTAAATAGCTATGTTAGTGTTTCTGGGGTTAAAATGTGTCTTAATCCAATGCAGCTGACTAGTTATAAGAGTTTGAGATGGATGTGGAGAGTTTAAAAGCCACTTATACCCATTTTGTACCAAAACAGACTAAAACCAAGAAAACATTGCTGAGAAGCACCAAACAGCTTTGTTAGTGTTTCTGGGGTTAAAATGTGTCTTAATCCAATGCAACTAACTAATTATAAGAGCTTGAGATAGATGTGGAGAGTTTAAAAGCCACTTATACCCAGTTTGTCCCAAAAAGGCTAAAACCAAGAAAACATTGCTTAGAAGCACTAAACAGCTTTGTTAGTGTTTCTGGGGTTAAAATGTGTCTTAATCCAATGCAACTAACTAATTATAAGAGTTTGAGATAGATGTGGATAGTTTAAAAGCCACTTATACCCATTTTGTCCCAAAATAGGCTTAAACCAAGAAAACATTGCTTAGAAGCTATAAATAGCTATGTTAGTGTTTCTAGGGTTATAATGTGTCTTAATCCAATGCAGCTGACTAGTTATAAGAGTTTGAGATGGATGTGGAGAGTTTAAAAGCCACTTATACCCATTTTGTACCAAAACAGGCTAAAACCAAGAAAACATTGCTTAGCAGAACTAAACAGCTTTGTTAGTGTTTCTGGGGTTAAAATGTATCTTAATCCAATGCAACTAACTAATAATAAGAGTTTGAGATAGATGTGGATAGTTTAAAAACCACTTATACACATTTTGTCCCAAAACAGGCTAAAACCAAGAAAACATTGCTTAGAAGCTGTAAATAGCTATGTTAGTGTTTATGGGGTTAAAATGTGTCTTAATCCAATGCAAATGACTAATTATAAGAGTTTGAGATTGATGTGGAGAGTTTAAAAGCCACTTATACCCATTTTGGTACCAAAACAGGCTAAAACCAAGAAAACATTGCTTAGAAGCAATAAACAGCTTTGTTAGTGTTTCTGGGGTTAAAATGTGTCTTAATCCAAAGCAACTGACTAATTATATGAGTATGAGATGGATGTGGAGAGTTTAAAAGCCACTTATACCCGTTTTGTCCCAAAATAGGTTAAAACCAAGAAAACATTGCTTAGAAGCACTAAACAGCTTTGTTAGTGTTTCTGGGGTTAAAATGTTGGGATTTATGAGACAAAGCTCACAAGAGAGGGTATAGACAAGGACTTGGTGAATGAATCCCCCTTTACCCACACCAAACTAACTCGATCTCAAGGGGAAGAAGAGGTCATCAACTTGTGATGAACTCCCCATAAAGAAGCTAAATAGAACCCAAATACTAGAGAGTAAGCGGATCCTAACAAGGCTGCAACACTAGTTTGAGACTTATCCTTGTTCTAGTAACAAAACACTTAGAGTTTGTGTACTTAGGAGAAGAGGATTAAGAATCAGTAATCTAGGCTAAGTAAAAGAGTAAATAAGAAGAGTTTAGGTGGTTTTAGTGAAGAGAATAGGCTGCCTTAAGGGCAGCCCCTAACCGCTAATCCTAAACTCTCTACATTGTTGATATGAACAAGAACACAAGTGTAGAGAGGAAATCGGTTTCTCTTTGTATTAGATTGTTATATGTGTTACATAGAAGAGATTACACAGCTTAATATAGAGATACAAAATACATATAACCGTTAGACACAAATGAGAGATGAAAGGGACATATGGCCGTTGGGCTCAAGTGGGAGCTTAGTGAAAGGGACAACTCCTTCCCTTGGTTGTCTCGCTATGCTTCACCAACCAAGGTCTCTCATGCCTTCTTCCTTCCCTTCCTTTCCTTTGTGAGACATTTAACCTCTTCTTGGGCCTCTTCTTCTTATAAGGCTTTTACTTCACAATTCTTCTCACATTCTACTTATGGCCTTGCTGACCTCTCTCATTGTGCTCACGGCCTTACTGGCCGCTCTCACACCACTTATGGCCTTACCGGCCACACTTCTTGTGCTCTCGGCCACTCGCGGCCTTACCGGCCGCTCCTCTTCTTCTTCCACAGCTCGGCCTCACCGGCCTCTTTCTCTCTTCTCCTCCTTATATACTAATATAAAATGTGTCTTAATCCAATGCAACTAACTAATTATATGAGTTTGAGATGGATGTGGAGAGTTTAAAAGCTACTTATACCCATTTTGTCCAAAAACAGGTTAAAACCAAGAAGACATTGCTTAGAAGCACTAAACAGCTTTGTTAGTGTTTCTGGGGTTAAAATGTGTTTTAATCCAATGCAACTAACTAATTATAAGAGTTTGAGATAGATGTGGATAGTTTAAAAGCCACTTATACACATTTTGTCCCAAAAGAGGCTAAAACCAAGAAAACATTGCTTAGAAGCTGTAAACAGCTATGTTAGTATTTATGGGGTTAAAATGTGTCTTAATCCAATGCAACTGACTAATTATAAGAGTTTGAGATGGATGTGGAGAGTTTAAAAGCCTCTTATACCCATTTTGTCCCAAAACAGGTTAAAACCAAGAAAACATTGCTTAGAAGCACTAAACAGCTTTGTTAGTGTTTCTGGGGTTAAAATGTGTCTTAATCCAATGCAACTAACTAATTATAAGAGTTTGAGATAGATGTGGATAGTTTAAAAGCCACTTATACCCATTTTGTTCTAAAATAGGCTAAAACCAAGAAAACATTGCTTAGAAGCTGTAAATAGCTATGTTAGTGTTTCTGGGGTTAAAATGTGTCTTAATCCAATGCAGCTGACTAGTTATAAGAGTTTGAGATGGATGTGGAGAGTTTAAAAGCCACTTATACCCATTTTGTACCAAAACAGACTAAAACCAAGAAAACATTGCTTAGAAGCACTAAACAGCTTTGTTAGTGTTTATGGGGTTAAAATGTGTCTTAATCTAATGCAACTAACTAATTATAAGAGTTTGAGATAGATGTGGAGAGTTTAAAAGCCACTTATACCCATTTTGGCCCAAAACAGGCTAAAACTAAGAAAACATTGCTTAGAAGCTTTAAACAGCTTTGTTAGTGTTTCTGAGGGTTAAAATGTGTCTTAATCACAAGCAACTGACTCAATATATGAGTTTGAGATAGATGTGGATAGTTTAAAAGCCACTTATACCCATTTTGTCCCAAAATAGGCTAAAACCAAGAAAACATTGCTTAGAAGCTGTAAATAGCTATGTTAGTGTTTCTGGGGTTAAAATGTGTCTTAATCCAATGTAGCTGACTAGTTATAAGAGTTCGAGATGAATGTGGAGAGTTTAAAGCCACTTATACCCATTTGGTACCAAAACTGGCTAAAACCAAGAAAACATTGCTTAGAAGCACTAAACAGCTTTGTTAGTGTTTCTAGGGTTAAAATGTGTCTTAATCCAAAGCAACTGACTAATTATATGAGTTTGAGATGGATGTGGAGAGTTTAAAAGCTCCTTATACCCATTTTGTCCAAAAACAGGTTAAAACCAAGAAAACATTGCTTAGAAGCACTAAACAGCTTTGTTAGTGTTTCTGGGGTTAAAATGTGTCTTAATCCAATGCAACTAACTAATTATAAGAGTTTGAGATAGATGTGGATAGTTTAAAAGCCACTTATACACATTTTGTCCCAAAAGAGGCTAAAACCAAGACAACATTGCTTAGAAGCTGTAAACAGCTATGTTAGTATTTCTGGGGTTAAAATGTGTCTTAAACCAATGCAACTGACTAATTATAAGAGTTTGAGATGGATGTGGAGAGTTTAAAAGCCTCTTATACCCATTTTGTCCCAAAACAGGTTAAAACCAAGAAAACATTGCTTAGAAGCACTAAACAGCTTTGTTAGTGTTTCTGGGGTTAAAATGTGTCTTAATCCAATGCAACTAACTAATTATAAGAGTTTGAGATAGATGTGGATAGTTTAAAAGCCACTTATACCCATTTTGTTCTAAAATAGGCTAAAACCAAGAAAACATTGCTTAGAAGCTGTAAATAGCTATGTTAGTGTTTCTGGGGTTAAAATGTGTCTTAATCCAATGCAGCTGACTAGTTATAAGAGTTTGAGATAGATGTGGATAGTTTAAAAGCCACTTATACACATTTTGTCCCAAAAGAGGCTAAAACCAAGAAAACATTGCTTAGAAGCTGTAAACAGCTATGTTAGTATTTCTGGGGTTAAAATGTGTCTTAATCCAATGCAACTGACTAATTATAAGAGTTTGAGATGGATGTGGAGAGTTTAAAAGCCTCTTATACCCATTTGGTCCCAAAACAGGTTAAAACCAAGAAAACATTGCTTAGAAGCACTAAACAGCTTTGTTAGTGTTTCTGGGGTTAAAATGTGTCTTAATCCAATGCAACTAACTAATTATAAGAGTTTGAGATAGATGTGGATAGTTTAAAAGCCACTTATACACATTTTGTCCCAAAAGAGGCTAAAACCAAGAAAACATTGCTTGGAAGCTGTAAACAGCTATGTTAGTATTTCTGGGGTTAAAATGTGTCTTAATCCAATGCAACTGACTAATTATAAGAGATTGAGATGGATGTGGAGAGTTTAAAAGCCTCTTATACCCATTTTGTCCCAAAACAGGTTAAAACCAAGAAAACATTGCTTAGAAGCACTAAACAGCTTTGTTAGTGTTTCTGGGGTTAAAATGTGTCTTAATCTAATGCAACTAACTAATTATAAGAGTTTGAGATAGATGTGGAGAGTTTAAAAGCCACTTATACCCATTTTGGCCCAAAACAGGCTAAAACTAAGAAAACATTGCTTAGAAGCTTTAAACAGCTTTGCTAGTGTTTCTGAGGGTTAAAATGTGTCTTAATCACAAGCAACTGACTCAATATATGAGTTTGAGATAGATGTGGATAGTTTAAAAGCCACTTATACCCATTTTGTCCCAAAATAGGCTAAAACCAAGAAAACATTGCTTAGAAGCTGTAAATAGCTATGTTAGTGTTTCTGGTATTAAAATGTGTCTTAATCCAATGCAGCTGACTAGTTATAAGAGTTTGAGATGAATGTGGAGAGTTTAAAGCCACTTATACCCATTTGGTACCAAAACTGGCTAAAACCAAGAAAACATTGCTTAGAAGCACTAAACAGCTTTGTTAGTGTTTCTAGGGTTAAAATGTGTCTTAATCCAAAGCAACTGACTAATTATATGAGTTTGAGATGGATGTGGAGAGTTTAAAAGCTACTTATACCCATTTTGTCCAAAAACAGGTTAAAACCAAGAAGACATTGCTTAGAAGCACTAAACAGCTTTGTTAGTGTTTCTGGGGTTAAAATGTGTTTTAATCCAATGCAACTAACTAATTATAAGAGTTTGAGATAGATGTGGCTAGTTTAAAAGCCACTTGTACACATTTTGTCCCAAAAGAGGCTAAAACCAAGAAAACATTGCTTAGAAGCTGTAAACAGCTATGTTAGTATTTATGGGGTTAAAATGTGTCTTAATCCAATGCAACTGACTAATTATAAGAGTTTGAGATGGATGTGGAGAGTTTAAAACCCTCTTATACCCTTTTTGTCCCAAAACAGGTTAAAACCAAGAAAACATTGCTTAGAAGCACTAAACAGCTTTGTTAGTGTTTCTAGGGTTAAAATGTGTCTTAATCCAATGCAACTAACTAATTATAAGAGTTTGAGATAGATGTGGATAGTTTAAAAGCCACTTATACCCATTTTGTCCCAAAAGAGGCTAAAACCAAGAAAACATTGCTTAGAAGCTGTAAACAGCTATGTTAGTATTTCTGGGGTTAAAATGTGTCTTAATCCAATGCAACTGACTAATTATAAGAGTTTGAGATGGATGTGGAGAGTTTAAAAGCCACTTATACCCATTTTGTTCTAAAATAGGCTAAAACCAAGAAAACATTGCTTAGAAGCTGTAAATAGCTATGTTAGTGTTTCTGGGGTTAAAATGTGTCTTAATCCAATGCAGCTGACTAGTTATAAGAGTTTGAGATGGATGTGGAGAGTTTAAAAGCCACTTATACCCATTTTGTACCAAAACAGACTAAAACCAAGAAAACATTGCTTAGAAGCACTAAACAGCTTTGTTAGTGTTTATGGGGTTAAAATGTGTCTTAATCTAATGCAACTAACTAATTATAAGAGTTTGAGATAGATGTGGAGAGTTTAAAAGCCACTTATACCCATTTTGGCCCAAAACAGGCTAAAACTAAGAAAACATTGCTTAGAAGCTTTAAACAGCTTTGTTAGTGTTTCTGAGGGTTAAAATGTGTCTTAATCACAAGCAACTGACTCAATATATGAGTTTGAGATATATGTGGATAGTTTAAAAGCCACTTATACCCATTTTGTCCCAAAATAAGCTAAAACCAAGAAAACATTGCTTAGAAGCTGTAAATAGCTATGTTAGTGTTTCTGGGGTTAAAATGTGTCTTAATCCAATGTAGCTGACTAGTTATAAGAGTTTGAGATGAATGTGGAGAGTTTAAAGCCACTTATACCCATTTGGTACCAAAACTGGCTAAAACCAAGAAAACATTGCTTAGAAGCACTAAACAGCTTTGTTAGTGTTTCTAGGGTTAAAATGTGTCTTAATCCAAAGCAACTGACTAATTATATGAGTTTGAGATGGATGTGGAGAGTTTAAAAGCTACTTATACCCATTTTGTCCAAAAACAGGTTAAAACCAAGAGAACATTGCTTAGAAGCACTAAACAGCTTTGTTAGTGTTTCTGGGGTTAAAATGTGTCTTAATCCAATGCAACTAACTAATTATAAGAGTTTGAGATAGATGTGGATAGTTTAAAAGCCACTTATACACATTTTGTCCCAAAAGAGGCTAAAACCAAGACAACATTGCTTAGAAGCTGTAAACAGCTATGTTAGTATTTCTGGGGTTAAAATGTGTCTTAAACCAATGCAACTGACTAATTATAAGAGTTTGAGATGGATGTGGAGAGTTTAAAAGCCTCTTATACCCATTTTGTCCCAAAACAGGTTAAAACCAAGAAAACATTGCTTAGAAGCACTAAACAGCTTTGTTAGTGTTTCTGGGGTTAAAATGTGTCTTAATCTAATGCAACTAACTAATTATAAGAGTTTGAGATAGATGTTGAGAGTTTAAAAGCCACTTATACCCATTTTGGCCCAAAACAGGTTAAAACTAAGAAAACATTGCTTAGAAGCTTTAAACAGCTTTGTTAGTGTTTCTGAGGGTTAAAATGTGTCTTAATCACAAGCAACTGACTCAATATATGAGTTTGAGATAGATGTGGATAGTTTAAAAGCCACTTATACCCATTTTGTCCCAAAATAGGCTAAAACCAAGAAAACATTGCTTAGAAGCTGTAAATAGCTATGTTAGTGTTTCTGGGGTTAAAATGTGTCTTAATCCAATGTAGCTGACTAGTTATAAAAGTTTGAGATGAATGTGGAGAGTTTAAAGCCACTTATACCCATTTGGTACCAAAACTGGCTAAAACCAAGAAAACATTGCTTAGAAGCACTAAACAGCTTTGTTAGTGTTTCTAGGGTTAAAATGTGTCTTAATCCAAAGCAACTGACTAATTATATGAGTTTGGGATGGATGTGGAGAGTTTAAAAGCTACTTATACCCATTTTGTCCAAAAAACAGGTTAAAACAAAGAAAACATTGCTTAGAAGCACTAAACAGCTTTGTTAGTGTTTCTAGGGTTAAAATGTGTCTTAATCCAAAGCAACTGACTAATTATATGAGTTTGAGATGGATGTGGAGAGTTTAAAAGCTACTTATACCCATTTTGTCCAAAAACAGGTTAAAACCACGAAAACATTGCTTAGAAGCACTAAACAGCTTTGTTAGTGTTTCTGGGGTTAAAATGTGTCTTAATCCAATGCAACTAACTAATTATAAGAGTTTGAGATAGATGTGGATAGTTTAAAAGCCACTTATACACATTTTGTCCCAAAAGAGGCTAAAACCAAGACAACATTGCTTAGAAGCTGTAAACAGCTATGTTAGTATTTCTGGGGTTAAAATGTGTCTTAATCCAATGCAACTGACTAATTATAAGAGTTTGAGATGGATGTGGAGAGTTTAAAAGCCTCTTATACCCATTTTGTCCCAAAAGAGGCTTAAACCAAGAAAACATTGCTTAGAAGCTGTAAACAGCTATGTTAGTATTTCTGGGGTTAAAATGTGTCTTAAACCAATGCAACTGACTAATTATAAGAGTTTGAGATGGATGTGGAGAGTTTAAAAGCCTCTTATACCCATTTTGTCCCAAAACAGGTTAAAACCAAGAAAACATTGCTTAGAAGCACTAAACAGCTTTGTTAGTGTTTCTGGGGTTAAAATGTGTCTTAATCCAATGCAACTAACTAATTATAAGAGTTTGAGATAGATGTGGATAGTTTAAAAGCCACTTATATGAACCGGCACACACACTTGTCCGTACGACCGTACGGACGTCCGTACGACCAACCAACGGGCCATCCTCAAATAGAAGTCTTCATGAGCCCAATCCACCAAAGAGATCCTCCAACGGTCGCCATTCATCTCGATCCTTCCTTTGTAGCCGTTGGAGCAAGTTGCAAGAGAGAAGAGGAGATCACATGTTAGAATAAGGAGATGTCGCTTTCTCCTCATATTAGTGTGCATAGGATCCTAAGAGAATATCCTATTTGTATATGTCTTTAAATAGTTTGTAAGTATCATACTAATAGAAGCAAGAAAAGAGTTTATTCTCTTTCTCCAACACTCTCTCTCTCAATCGTTCACTCTCCTCACTCTTTACACGATTTCACTCTCTTTCATACTCTCTTCCATAATCTCTTGATTACTCTACTCTCAAACTTACATGGTATCAGAGCAGATTTGATTCTGTTCTTGCCTCAAATCTCCACCACTCCCTTCCGCATTCTCTTTCTTGTTCTTGAAATTTCTTGTTCTTGAATCTTCTTTCTTTAACCGTTGGACAATAGCTTTAACCAACGGTCTCTTCATCCTTTTCCATGGAAACTACCAAAACTCTCATTGTTCCAGTTACTCTCAAGGGAGAGAATTACTTACTGTGGGCTAGAACCACAAAGACAGCCCTATGCGGCCGAGGACTTTGGTCCCATGTTGAGACAAGCGAAGCTCCTAGTGGCGAGACCACCAAAGACGGCAAGGATCTTGTCGATGAGAAGAACAAGTGGTTTCAAGAAGATCAGGGAGTCCTAGCTATCATTCAAAACTCCCTAGATGCACCTATACTTGAAGCTTACTCTTATTGCGAGACAGCAAAAGACTTGTGGGACACTCTCAAGAATGTTTTTGGGAATGTTACAAATGTAAACCGAATTTTTGAGATTAAGAGGGCCATCAACAACCTCAACCAAGAAGACATGGAGTTCACCAAGCACTTTGGGAAGTTTAGGTCCCTTTGGGCTGAACTAGAGATGCTCCGGCCGGCGACTATAGATCCGGCCATTCTGAATGAGAGGCGTGAACAAGATAAGGTGTTCGGCCTTCTCTTGACCTTGAACCCCTCCTACAATGACCTTATCAAGCATATTCTACGGTCGGACAAGCTCCCTAGCCTTGATGATGTCTGTAACCAAATTCAAAAGGAGCATGGCTCCATGGGATTGTTTGGCGGCAAGGGAGAACTTGTGACCGCTAACAAAGCTGAGATGGCATCAGCAAACAAGGGCTACTACAAGCCGGAGGACAAGAACAACCCGCCATTTTGTGAGCATTGTAAGAAGCTTGGTCACTTCAAGAGCCGCTGCTGGATTCTACACCCTCATCTAGCACCACCGCCGGGTACCATCCGAGGTGGACGACCAAACCGCGGAGGACCACCGAGAGCTCATCAAGCAGTAGCCATGGGGGAGTCAATCTCTGAGCAGCCTCAACAAGTGACCAGTGGAACTGCTCTTGCTGCAGCATCGTCCGAGCTGGTAAGACGGTCCGACCTTGATGCGCTCATCAAAGCCATCAAAGAGGCCACCGGTAAGGCGTTTCTTGCCTCAAACAAAATTAAACCCCTCATAGTTGATTCTGGTGCATCCCATCACATGATTAGTGATTCTAGGCTAATTAGTGATATTAAACCTGCTAATGGTAATGTAATAATAGCAAATGGTGAGAAAGTACCAGTTAAAGGCATAGGAAACTTGAAACTATTTGATAAGGAGACTAAGGCATTTTATATGCCAAACTTTACTTCTAACTTGCTATCAGTTAAGAGAGCCACTACTGATTTAAATTGTTATGCTATATTTGGTCCTAACAATGTTCATTTTCAGGATATTGAGACAAGTAAGGTTCTTGGTCAAGGAGGATCCAAGGATGACCTCTATGTGCTTGAGGACTTGAACTTATCTTCTAATGCATCTTGTTTTAATTCGGTTATTATGAAACCTAGTGATTCTATTTTACATGCTAGGCTAGGACATCCTCACACAAGAGCTTTATCCTTAATATTTCCTAATGTTTCTTTTCAAAATGATGAGTGTGAGGCTTGTATTCTTGGTAAACATTGCAAGGCTGTTTTCCCTAAATCTATTACTATTTATGAAAAATGTTTTGATTTAATTCATTCTGATGTTTGGACATCTCCTTGCTTATCTAGAGATAATCAAAAGTATTTTGTGACTTTTATTGATGAAAAATCAAAATATACTTGGATAACTTTGCTTCCCTCTAAGGATAGAGTCCTTGAGGCCTTTACTAATTTTCAAAATTATGTCACTAACCACTTTCATGCCAAGATTAAAATTTTGAGATCAGATAATGGTGGAGAGTACACAAGCCATGCCTTTAAACAATATCTAGCCAAACATGGAATTCTTCATCAAACTAGCTGTCCTTACACACCACAACAAAATGGAGTGGCTGAGAGAAAGAATAGGCATCTCATGGAAGTAGCAAGGTCTATGATGTTTCACACAAGGGTTCCAAAGAGGTTTTGGGGAGATGCTGTGCTAGCCGCTTGTTATCTTATTAACCGCACACCAACAAAGATCCTAAAGGATGTGTCTCCATTTGAGGTATTAACGAATGACAAACCTACATTTGATCACTTACGAGTGTTTGGTTGTGTGTGCTATGTGTTGCGACCAGGTGAGCTAAGAGACAAGCTTGATGCAAAGAGTACAAAGGCTATGTTTCTTGGCTACTCTACCACACAAAAGGGGTATAAGTGCTATGACCCTACAACAAGGAGGGTTCTAGTATCTCGTGATGTCAAGTTCATGGAGACACAAGGTTTTTACGATGAGAAGAATTGGGATGAGCTCCGTAACCTCTCTGATTCACCATCTGATCGGACGCGCAACCTCCGAGTAATCCTTGAGCGACTAGGTCTTGAAAACGATCGGATCACTACTGAGTCAGCCAGACCAGCATCACCAGAACAACCTGAGCCATCTACTGAGCCTGAGCCTGCTACACATGCCGATGACCATACTGAGCAGCATGAGGAAGCACCCGAGTCACTCGCGGACAACACGGCCGAAACAACCGAGGGGACGGCTGAACAGCTTGAGGAGATCATTACTCCAGGACGAGCCAACTCCGAAGCTGGGGCTATGGTTCCTCTTCGGCGCAGCCAACGTATCAAGTATCCTCCTAGTCATTGGAAGAACACCCGTGTGTACTACAACAACATGGCCGTTGCTCATCCGATTCAGGCCGTGTGCACCTTGGCTCATTTTCCGATAGAGCATCAAGTGTTTCTTGGCCATATTGATGAGGATTGGATCCCCAAGACCTATGATGAGGCTAAGCAGCACAAAGTATGGAGAGATGCAGTGGATGCCGAGAATACGGCCATGGTGCAAAATCATACATGGGACGAGGCTGACTTACCCAAGGGCAAGAAGGCTGTCACCTCTCGGTATATCTTCACAATCAAATATAAGAGCAATGGGGAGATTGAACGCCACAAAGCCCGCCTAGTCGCACGAGGTTTCACGCAAACGTATGGGGAGGACTATCTTGATACGTTTGCTCCGGTGGCTAAGCTTCACACGGTTCGAGTTGTACTCTCTCTCGCCACCAACCTCGACTGGGAACTTTGGCAAATGGACGTGAAGAACGCCTTCTTGCAAGGAGAACTGGAGGATGAAGTGTATATGCGACCACCACCGGGTTTGGAGGATACTATTGGTCCGGGAAAGGTCTTGAAACTCAACAAAGCTATCTATGGCTTGAAGCAGTCACCAAGGGCTTGGTATCACAAGCTTAGCACCACACTTCTTGACAAAGGCTTTCGCAAATCCGAAGCTGACCACACCTTGTTCACCTTACCAAGCGCCAAAGGTATAGTAGTCATTCTAGTGTATGTTGATGATATCATCATCACTGGAAGTGACTCGGTAGGTATTCAAGACTCTAAAACATTCTTGAAATCAGTTTTTGATATTAAAGATCTTGGAGAGTTGAAATACTTTCTTGGGATAGAAGTTTATAGATCAAATGAAGGGTTATTGTTATCTCAAAGAAAGTATGCACTAGACTTATTGAGTGAAACAGGAAAACTAGGAGCTAAGGCAGTAACAACACCCCTAGAAGAGAATTACAAGGATGGAGGACAGGGGGAGCTTGACACCGCTCCATTCGAGGACGTTAGCCTCTACCGGCGGCTAGTCGGTAAGCTCATTTATTTAACTATCACACGGCCTGACATTTGCTTTGCCGTGAACCAGGTAAGCCAGCATATGAAGAACCCCACCGTGCACCATTGGAACATGCTGACACGGATCCTCAAGTACATCAAGGGCTCACCCGGCCAAGGCATATGGATGGGACGCAACAAGAGCACCGAGTTGGTAGGCTACTGCGACGCTGACTATGCCGGAGATCGTGGGGACCGACGCTCAACCACAGGCTATTGCACGTTCCTTGGAGGGAACCTGGTCACATGGAAGAGCAAGAAGCAAAAGGTCGTCTCACTCTCAAGTGCCGAATCCGAGTATAGAGCTATGAGGAAGCTAACGACGGAGCTAATGTGGCTGAAGATGTTACTCAAGGATCTTGGAATAGAATCAACAAAGCCGATCACCATGCACTGTGATAACGAAGCAGCCATTCATATAGCAACCAATTCAGTGTTCCATGAGCGGACCAAGCACATTGAAGTGGATTGCCATAAGGTCCGAGAACAAATCAAGCTTGGAGTTGTCTTACCTTGCCATACCGAAAGCAAAGAACAACTTGCAGACGTCCTGACTAAAGCTGCGAGCCCCCAAGCATGTGAATACATCCATCCTAAGCTTGGCCTCCTAAACCTCACTCGGCCATGACTTGCTTTGTTTTGGCGCCTACACTCTTTTTCCCTTAAGTATAGTTTTCCCAAGAGGTTTTTCTATACTAAGGTTTTTAATGAGGTGGGTGCCTATGTTGTCAAGCTTGACTAGTTCCCCAAGTCAAGCTTGAGGGGGAGTATGAACCGGCACACACACTTGTCCGTACGACCGTACGGACGTCCGTACGACCAACCAACGGGCCATCCTCAAATAGAAGTCTTCATGAGCCCAATCCACCAAAGAGATCCTCCAACGGTCGCCATTCATCTCGATCCTTCCTTTGTAGCCGTTGGAGCAAGTTGCAAGAGAGAAGAGGAGATCACATGTTAGAATAAGGAGATGTCGCTTTCTCCTCATATTAGTGTGCATAGGATCCTAAGAGAATATCCTATTTGTATATGTCTTTAAATAGTTTGTAAGTATCATACTAATAGAAGCAAGAAAAGAGTTTATTCTCTTTCTCCAACACTCTCTCTCTCAATCGTTCACTCTCCTCACTCTTTACACGATTTCACTCTCTTTCATACTCTCTTCCATAATCTCTTGATTACTCTACTCTCAAACTTACAACTTATACCCATTTTGTTCTAAAATAGGCTAAAACCAAGAAAACATTGCTTAGAAGCTGTAAATAGCTATGTTAGTGTTTCTGGGGTTAAAATGTGTCTTAATCCAATGCAGCTGACTAGTTATAAGAGTTTGAGATAGATGTGGATAGTTTAAAAGCCACTTATACACATTTTGTCCCAAAAGAGGCTAAAACCAAGAAAACATTGCTTAGAAGCTGTAAACAGCTATGTTAGTATTTCTGGGGTTAAAATGTGTCTTAATCCAATGCAACTGACTAATTATAAGAGTTTGAGATGGATGTGGAGAGTTTGAAAGCCTCTTATACCCATTTGGTCCCAAAACAGGTTAAAACCAAGAAAACATTGCTTAGAAGCACTAAACAGCTTTGTTAGTGTTTCTGGGGTTAAAATGTGTCTTAATCCAATGCAACTAACTAATTATAAGAGTTTGAGATAGATGTGGATAGTTTAAAAGCCACTTATACACATTTTGTCCCAAAAGAGGCTAAAACCAAGAAAACATTGCTTGGAAGCTGTAAACAGCTATGTTAGTATTTCTGGGGTTAAAATGTGTCTTAATCCAATGCAACTGACTAATTATAAGAGTTTGAGATGGATGTGGAGAGTTTAAAAGCCTCTTATACCCATTTTGTCCCAAAACAGGTTAAAACCAAGAAAACATTGCTTAGAAGCACTAAACAGCTTTGTTAGTGTTTCTGGGGTTAAAATGTGTCTTAATCCAATGCAACTAACTAATTATAAGAGTTTGTGATAGATGTGGATAGTTTAAAAGCCAGTTTTACCCATTTTGTTCTAAAATAGGCTAAAACCAAGAAAACATTGCTTAGAAGCTTTAAACAGCTTTGTTAGTGTTTCTGAGGGTTAAAATGTGTCTTAATCACAAGCAACTGACTCAATATATGAGTTTGAGATAGATGTGGATAGTTTAAAAGCCACTTATACCCATTTTGTCCCAAAATAGGCTAAAACCAAGAAAACATTGCTTAGAAGCTGTAAATAGCTATGTTAGTTTTTCTGGGGTTAAAATGTGTCTTAATCCAATGCAGCTGACTAGTTATAAGAGTTTGAGATGAATGTGGAGAGTTTAAAGCCACTTATACCCATTTGGTACCAAAACTGGCTAAAACCAAGAAAACATTGCTTAGAAGCACTAAACAGCTTTGTTAGTGTTTCTAGGTTTAAAATGTGTCTTAATCCAAAGCAACTGACTAATTATATGAGTTTGAGATGGATGTGGAGAGTTTAGAAGCTACTTATACCCATTTTGTCCAAAAACAGGTTAAAACCAAGAAGACATTGCTTAGAAGCACTAAACAGCTTTGTTAGTGTTTCTGGGATTAAAATGTGTTTTAATCCAATGCAACTAACTAATTATAAGAGTTTGAGATAGATGTGGATAGTTTAAAAGCCACTTATACACATTTTGTCCCAAAAGAGGCTAAAACCAAGAAAACATTGCTTAGAAGCTGTAAACAGCTATGTTAGTATTTATGGGGTTAAAATGTGTCTTAATCCAATGCAACTGACTAATTATAAGAGTTTGAGATGGATGTGGAGAGTTTAAAAGCCTCTTATACCCATTTTGTCCCAAAACAGGTTAAAACCAAGAAAACATTGCTTAGAAGCACTAAACAGCTTTGTTAGTGTTTCTGGGGTTAAAATGTGTCTTAATCCAATGCAACTAACTAATTATAAGAGTTTGAGATAGATGTGGATAGTTTAAAAGCCACTTATACCCATTTTGTTCTAAAATAGGCTAAAACCAAGAAAACATTGCTTAGAAGCTGTAAATAGCTATGTTAGTGTTTCTGGGGTTAAAATGTGTCTTAATCCAATGCAGCTGACTAGTTATAAGAGTTTGAGATGGATGTGGAGAGTTTAAAAGCCACTTATACCCATTTTGTACCAAAACAGACTAAAACCAAGAAAACATTGCTTAGAAGCACTAAACAGCTTTGTTAGTGTTTATGGGGTTAAAGTGTGTCTTAATCTAATGCAACTAACTAATTATAAGAGTTTGAGATAGATGTGGAGAGTTTAAAAGCCACTTATACCCATTTTGGCCCAAAGCAGGCTAAAACTAAGAAAACATTGCTTAGAAGCTTTAAACAGCTTTGTTAGTGTTTCTGAGGGTTAAAATGTGTCTTAATCACAAGCAACTGACTCAATATATGAGTTTGAGATAGATGTGGATAGTTTAAAAGCCACTTATACCCATTTTGTCCCAAAATAGGCTAAAACCAAGAAAACATTGCTTAGAAGCTGTAAATAGCTATGTTAGTGTTTCTGGGGTTAAAATGTGTCTTAATCCAATGCAGCTGACTAGTTATAAGAGTTTGAGATGAATGTGGAGAGTTTAAAGCCACTTATACCCATTTGGTACCAAAACTGGCTAAAACCAAGAAAACATTGCTTAGAAGCACTAAACAGCTTTGTTAGTCTTTCTAGGGTTAAAATGTGTCTTAATCCAAAGCAACTGACTAATTATATGAGTTTGAGATGGATGTGGAGAGTTTAAAAGCTACTTATACCCATTTTGTCCAAAAACAGGTTAAAACCAAGAAGACATTGCTTAGAAGCACTAAACAGCTTTGTTAGTGTTTCTGGTGTTAAAATGTGTTTTAATCCAATGCAACTAACTAATTATAAGAGTTTGAGATAGATGTGGATAGTTTAAAAGCCACTTATACACATTTTGTCCCAAAAGAGGCTAAAACCAAGAAAACATTGCTTAGAAGCTGTAAACAGCTATGTTAGTATTTCTGGGGTTAAAATGTGTCTTAATCCAATGCAACTGACTAATTATAAGAGTTTGAGATGGATGTGGAGAGTTTAAAAGCCTCTTATACCCATTTTGTCCCAAAACAGGTTAAAACCAAGAAAACATTGCTTAGAAGCACTAAACAGCTTTGTTAGTGTTTCTGGGGTTAAAATGTGTCTTAATCCAATGCAACTAACTAATTATAAGAGTTTGAGATAGATGTGGATAGTTTAAAAGCCACTTATACCCATTTTGTTCTAAAATAGGCTAAAACCAAGAAAACATTGCTTAGAAGCTGTAAATAGCTATGTTAGTGTTTCTGGGGTTAAAATGTGTCTTAATCCAATGCAGCTGACTAGTTATAAGAGTTTGAGATGAATGTGGAGAGTTTAAAGCCACTTATACCCATTTGGTACCAAAACTGGCTAAAACCAAGAAAACATTGCTTAGAAGCACTAAACAGCTTTGTTAGTGTTTCTAGGGTTAAAATGTGTCTTAATCCAAAGCAACTGACTAATTATATGAGTTTGAGATGGATGTGGATAGTTTAAAAGCCACTTATACCCATTTGGTACCAAAACTGGCTAAAACCAAGAAAACATTGCTTAGAAGCACTAAACAGCTTTGTTAGTGTTTCTAGGGTTAAAATGTGTCTTAATCCAAAGCAACTGACTAATTATATGAGTTTGAGATGGATGTGGAGAGTTTAAAAGCTACTTATACCCATTTTGTCCAAAAACAGGTTAAAACCAAGAAGACATTGCTTAGAAGCACTAAACAGCTTTGTTAGTGTTTCTGGGGTTAAAATGTGTTTTAATCCAATGCAACTAACTAATTATAAGAGTTTGAGATAGATGTGGATAGTTTAAAAGCCACTTATACATATTTTGTCCCAAAAGAGGCTAAAACCAAGAAAACATTGCTTAGAAGCTGTAAACAGCTATGTTAGTATTTCTGGGGTTAAAATGTGTCTTAATCCAATGCAACTGACTAATTATAAGTGTTTGAGATGGATGTGGAGAGTTTAAAAGCCTCTTATACCCATTTTGTCCCAAAACAGGTTAAAACCAAGAAAACATTGCTTAGAAGCACTAAACAGCTTTGTTAGTGTTTCTGGGGTTAAAATGTGTCTTAATCCAATGCAACTAACTAATTATAAGAGTTTGAGATAGATGTGGATAGTTTAAAAGCCACTTATACCCATTTTGTTCTAAAATAGGCTAAAACCAAGAAAACATTGCTTAGAAGCTGTAAATAGCTATGTTAGTGTTTCTGGGGTTAAAATGTGTCTTAATCCAATGCAGCTGACTAGTTATAAGAGTTTGAGATGAATGTGGAGAGTTTAAAGCCACTTATACCCATTTGGTACCAAAACTGGCTAAAACCAAGAAAACATTGCTTAGAAGCACTAAACAGCTTTGTTAGTGTTTCTAGGGTTAAAATGTGTCTTAATCCAAAGCAACTGACTAATTATATGAGTTTGAGATGGATGTGGATAGTTTAAAAGCCACTTATACCCATTTGGTACCAAAACTGGCTAAAACCAAGAAAACATTGCTTAGAAGCACTAAACAGCTTTGTTAGTGTTTCTAGGGTTAAAATGTGTCTTAATCCAAAGCAACTGACTAATTATATGAGTTTGAGATGGATGTGGAGAGTTTAAAAGCTACTTATACCCATTTTGTCCAAAAACAGGTTAAAACCAAGAAGACATTGCTTAGAAGCACTAAACAGCTTTGTTAGTGTTTCTGGGGTTAAAATGTGTTTTAATCCAATGCAACTAACTAATTATAAGAGTTTGAGATAGATGTGGATAGTTTAAAAGCCACTTATACACATTTTGTCCCAAAAGAGGCTAAAACCAAGAAAACATTGCTTAGAAGCTGTAAACAGCTATGTTAGTATTTATGGGGTTAAAATGTGTCTTAATCCAATGCAACTGACTAATTATAAGAGTTTGAGATGGATGTGGAGAGTTTAAAAGCCTCTTATACCCATTTTGTCCCAAAACAGGTTAAAACCAAGAAAACATTGCTTAGAAGCACTAAACAGCTTTGTTAGTGTTTCTGGGGTTAAAATGTGTCTTAATCCAATGCAACTAACTAATTATAAGAGTTTGAGATAGATGTGGATAGTTTAAAAGCCACTTATACCCATTTTGTTCTAAAATAGGCTAAAACCAAGAAAACATTGCTTAGAAGCTGTAAATAGCTATGTTAGTGTTTCTGGGGTTAAAATGTGTCTTAATCCAATGCAGCTGACTAGTTATAAGAGTTTGAGATGGATGTGGAGAGTTTAAAAGCCACTTATACCCATTTTGTACCAAAACAGACTAAAACCAAGAAAACATTGCTTAGAAGCACTAAACAGCTTTGTTAGTGTTTATGGGGTTAAAGTGTGTCTTAATCTAATGCAACTAACTAATTATAAGAGTTTGAGATAGATGTGGAGAGTTTAAAAGCCACTTATACCCATTTTGGCCCAAAACAGGCTAAAACTAAGAAAACATTGCTTAGAAGCTTTAAACAGCTTTGTTAGTGTTTCTGAGGGTTAAAATGTGTCTTAATCACAAGCAACTGACTCAATATATGAGTTTGAGATAGATGTGGATAGTTTAAAAGCCACTTATACCCATTTTGTCCCAAAATAGGCTAAAACCAAGAAAACATTGCTTAGAAGCTGTAAAATAGCTATGTTAGTGTTTCTGGGGTTAAAATGTGTCTTAATCCAATGTAGCTGACTAGTTATAAGAGTTTGAGATGAATGTGGAGAGTTTAAAGCCACTTATACCCATTTGGTACCAAAACTGGCTAAAACCAAGAAAACATTGCTTAGAAGCACTAAACAGCTTTGTTAGTCTTTCTAGGGTTAAAATGTGTCTTAATCCAAAGCAACTGACTAATTATATGAGTTTGAGATGGATGTGGAGAGTTTAAAAGCTACTTATACCCATTTTGTCCAAAAACAGGTTAAAACCAAGAAGACATTGCTTAGAAGCACTAAACAGCTTTGTTAGTGTTTCTGGTGTTAAAATGTGTTTTAATCCAATGCAACTAACTAATTATAAGAGTTTGAGATAGATGTGGATAGTTTAAAAGCCACTTATACAAATTTTGTCCCAAAAGAGGCTAAAACCAAGAAAACATTGCTTAGAAGCTGTAAACAGCTATGTTAGTATTTCTGGGGTTAAAATGTGTCTTAATCCAATGCAACTGACTAATTATAAGAGTTTGAGATGGATGTGGAGAGTTTAAAAGCCTCTTATACCCATTTTGTCCCAAAACAGGTTAAAACCAAGAAAACATTGCTTAGAAGCACTAAACAGCTTTGTTAGTGTTTCTGGGGTTAAAATGTGTCTTAATCCAATGCAACTAACTAATTATAAGAGTTTGAGATAGATGTGGAGAGTTTAAAAGCCACTTATACCCATTTTGGCCCAAAACAGGCTAAAACTAAGAAAACATTGCTTAGAAGCTTTAAACAGCTTTGTTAGTGTTTCTGAGGGTTAAAATGTGTCTTAATCACAAGCAACTGACTCAATATATGAGTTTGAGATAGATGTGGATAGTTTAAAAGCCACTTATACCCATTTTGTCCCAAAATAGGCTAAAACCAAGAAAACATTGCTTAGAAGCTGTAAAATAGCTATGTTAGTGTTTCTGGGGTTAAAATGTGTCTTAATCCAATGTAGCTGACTAGTTATAAGAGTTTGAGATGAATGTGGAGAGTTTAAAGCCACTTATACCCATTTGGTACCAAAACTGGCTAAAACCAAGAAAACATTGCTTAGAAGCACTAAACAGCTTTGTTAGTGTTTCTAGGGTTAAAATGTGTCTTAATCCAAAGCAACTGACTAATTATATGAGTTTGAGATGGATGTGGAGAGTTTAAAAGCTACTTATACCCATTTTGTCCAAAAACAGGTTAAAACCAAGAAGACATTGCTTAGAAGCACTAAACAGCTTTGTTAGTGTTTCTGGGGTTAAAATGTGTTTTAATCCAATGCAACTAACTAATTATAAGAGTTTGAGATAGATGTGGATAGTTTAAAAGCCACTTATACATATTTTGTCCCAAAAGAGGCTAAAACCAAGAAAACATTGCTTAGAAGCTGTAAACAGCTATGTTAGTATTTCTGGGGTTAAAATGTGTCTTAATCCAATGCAACTGACTAATTATAAGTGTTTGAGATGGATGTGGAGAGTTTAAAAGCCTCTTATACCCATTTTGTCCCAAAACAGGTTAAAACCAAGAAAACATTGCTTAGAAGCACTAAACAGCTTTGTTAGTGTTTCTGGGGTTAAAATGTGTCTTAATCCAATGCAACTAACTAATTATAAGAGTTTGAGATAGATGTGGATAGTTTAAAAGCCACTTATACCCATTTTGTTCTAAAATAGGCTAAAACCAAGAAAACATTGCTTAGAAGCTGTAAATAGCTATGTTAGTGTTTCTGGGGTTAAAATGTGTCTTAATCCAATGCAGCTGACTAGTTATAAGAGTTTGAGATGAATGTGGAGAGTTTAAAGCCACTTATACCCATTTGGTACCAAAACTGGCTAAAACCAAGAAAACATTGCTTAGAAGCACTAAACAGCTTTGTTAGTGTTTCTAGGGTTAAAATGTGTCTTAATCCAAAGCAACTGACTAATTATATGAGTTTGAGATGGATGTGGATAGTTTAAAAGCCACTTATACCCATTTGGTACCAAAACTGGCTAAAACCAAGAAAACATTGCTTAGAAGCACTAAACAGCTTTGTTAGTGTTTCTAGGGTTAAAATGTGTCTTAATCCAAAGCAACTGACTAATTATATGAGTTTGAGATGGATGTGGAGAGTTTAAAAGCTACTTATACCCATTTTGTCCAAAAACAGGTTAAAACCACGAAAACATTGCTTAGAAGCACTAAACAGCTTTGTTAGTGTTTCTGGGGTTAAAATGTGTCTTAATCCAATGCAACTAACTAATTATAAGAGTTTGAGATAGATGTGGATAGTTTAAAAGCCACTTATACACATTTTGTCCCAAAAGAGGCTAAAACCAAGACAACATTGCTTAGAAGCTGTAAACAGCTATGTTAGTATTTCTGGGGTTAAAATGTGTCTTAATCCAATGCAACTGACTAATTATAAGAGTTTGAGATGGATGTGGAGAGTTTAAAAGCCTCTTATACCCATTTTGTCCCAATAGAGGCTAAAACCAAGAAAACATTGCTTAGAAGCTGTAAACAGCTATGTTAGTATTTCTGGGGTTAAAATGTGTCTTAAACCAATGCAACTGACTAATTATAAGAGTTTGAGATGGATGTGGATAGTTTAAAAGCCACTTATACACATTTTGTCCCAAAAGAGGCTAAAACCAAGAAAACATTGCTTAGAAGCTGTAAACAGCTATGTTAGTATTTATGGGGTTAAAATGTGTCTTAATCCAATGCAACTGACTAATTATAAGAGTTTGAGATGGATGTGGAGAGTTTAAAAGCCTCTTATACCCATTTTGTCCCAAAACAGGTTAAAACCAAGAAAACATTGCTTAGAAGCACTAAACAGCTTTGTTAGTGTTTCTGGGGTTAAAATGTGTCTTAATCCAATGCAACTAACTAATTATAAGAGTTTGAGATAGATGTGGATAGTTTAAAAGCCACTTATACCCATTTTGTTCTAAAATAGGCTAAAACCAAGAAAACATTGCTTAGAAGCTGTAAATAGCTATGTTAGTGTTTCTGGGGTTAAAATGTGTCTTAATCCAATGCAGCTGACTAGTTATAAGAGTTTGAGATGGATGTGGAGAGTTTAAAAGCCACTTATACCCATTTTGTACCAAAACAGACTAAAACCAAGAAAACATTGCTTAGAAGCACTAAACAGCTTTGTTAGTGTTTATGGGGTTAAAATGTGTCTTAATCTAATGCAATTAACTAATTCTAAGAGTTTGAGATAGATGTGGAGAGTTTAAAAGCCACTTATACCCATTTTGGCCCAAAACAGGCTAAAACTAAGAAAACATTGCTTAGAAGCTTTAAACAGCTTTGTTAGTGTTTCTGAGGGTTAAAATGTGTCTTAATCACAAGCAACTGACTCAATATATGAGTTTGAGATAGATGTGGATAGTTTAAAAGCCACTTATACCCATTTTGTCCCAAAATAGGCTAAAACCAAGAAAACATTGCTTAGAAGCTGTAAAATAGCTATGTTAGTGTTTCTGGGGTTAAAATGTGTCTTAATCCAATGTAGCTGACTAGTTATAAGAGTTTGAGATGAATGTGGAGAGTTTAAAGCCACTTATACCCATTTGGTACCAAAACTGGCTAAAACCAAGAAAACATTGCTTAGAAGCACTAAACAGCTTTGTTAGTCTTTCTAGGGTTAAAATGTGTCTTAATCCAAAGCAACTGACTAATTATATGAGTTTGAGATGGATGTGGAGAGTTTAAAAGCTACTTATACCCATTTTGTCCAAAAACAGGTTAAAACCAAGAAGACATTGCTTAGAAGCACTAAACAGCTTTGTTAGTGTTTCTGGTGTTAAAATGTGTTTTAATCCAATGCAACTAACTAATTATAAGAGTTTGAGATAGATGTGGATAGTTTAAAAGCCACTTATACAAATTTTGTCCCAAAAGAGGCTAAAACCAAGAAAACATTGCTTAGAAGCTGTAAACAGCTATGTTAGTATTTCTGGGGTTAAAATGTGTCTTAATCCAATGCAACTGACTAATTATAAGAGTTTGAGATGGATGTGGAGAGTTTAAAAGCCTCTTATACCCATTTTGTCCCAAAACAGGTTAAAACCAAGAAAACATTGCTTAGAAGCACTAAACAGCTTTGTTAGTGTTTCTGGGGTTAAAATGTGTCTTAATCCAATGCAACTAACTAATTATAAGAGTTTGAGATAGATGTGGAGAGTTTAAAAGCCACTTATACCCATTTTGGCCCAAAACAGGCTAAAACTAAGAAAACATTGCTTAGAAGCTTTAAACAGCTTTGTTAGTGTTTCTGAGGGTTAAAATGTGTCTTAATCACAAGCAACTGACTCAATATATGAGTTTGAGATAGATGTGGATAGTTTAAAAGCCACTTATACCCATTTTGTCCCAAAATAGGCTAAAACCAAGAAAACATTGCTTAGAAGCTGTAAATAGCTATGTTAGTGTTTCTGGGGTTAAAATGTGTCTTAATCCAATGCAGCTGACTAGTTATAAGAGTTTGAGATGAATGTGGAGAGTTTAAAGCCACTTATACCCATTTGGTACCAAAACTGGCTAAAACCAAGAAAACATTGCTTAGAAGCACTAAACAGCTTTGTTAGTCTTTCTAGGGTTAAAATGTGTCTTAATCCAAAGCAACTGACTAATTATATGAGTTTGAGATGGATGTGGAGAGTTTAAAAGCTACTTATACCCATTTTGTCCAAAAACAGGTTAAAACCAAGAAGACATTGCTTAGAAGCACTAAACAGCTTTGTTAGTGTTTCTGGTGTTAAAATGTGTTTTAATCCAATGCAACTAACTAATTATAAGAGTTTGAGATAGATGTGGATAGTTTAAAAGCCACTTATACACATTTTGTCCCAAAAGAGGCTAAAACCAAGAAAACATTGCTTAGAAGCTGTAAACAGCTATGTTAGTATTTCTGGGGTTAAAATGTGTCTTAATCCAATGCAACTGACTAATTATAAGAGTTTGAGATGGATGTGGAGAGTTTAAAAGCCTCTTATACCCATTTTGTCCCAAAACAGGTTAAAACCAAGAAAACATTGCTTAGAAGCACTAAACAGCTTTGTTAGTGTTTTTGGGGTTAAAATGTGTCTTAATCCAATGCAACTAACTAATTATAAGAGTTTGAGATAGATGTGGATAGTTTAAAAGCCACTTATACCCATTTTGTTCTAAAATAGGCTAAAACCAAGAAAACATTGCTTAGAAGCTGTAAATAGCTATGTTAGTGTTTCTGGGGTTAAAATGTGTCTTAATCCAATGCAGCTGACTAGTTATAAGAGTTTGAGATGAATGTGGAGAGTTTAAAGCCACTTATACCCATTTGGTACCAAAACTGGCTAAAACCAAGAAAACATTGCTTAGAAGCACTAAACAGCTTTGTTAGTGTTTCTAGGGTTAAAATGTGTCTTAATCCAAAGCAACTGACTAATTATATGAGTTTGAGATGGATGTGGAGAGTTTAAAAGCTACTTATACCCATTTTGTCCAAAAACAGGTTAAAACCACGAAAACATTGCTTAGAAGCACTAAACAGCTTTGTTAGTGTTTCTGGGGTTAAAATGTGTCTTAATCCAATGCAACTAACTAATTATAAGAGTTTGAGATAGATGTGGATAGTTTAAAAGCCACTTATACACATTTTGTCCCAAAAGAGGCTAAAACCAAGACAACATTGCTTAGAAGCTGTAAACAGCTATGTTAGTATTTCTGGGGTTAAAATGTGTCTTAATCCAATGCAACTGACTAATTATAAGAGTTTGAGATGGATGTGGAGAGTTTAAAAGCCTCTTATACCCATTTTGTCCCAAAAGAGGCTAAAACCAAGAAAACATTGCTTAGAAGCTGTAAACAGCTATGTTAGTATTTCTGGGGTTAAAATGTGTCTTAAACCAATGCAACTGACTAATTATAAGAGTTTGAGATGGATGTGGAGAGTTTAAAAGCCTCTTATACCCATTTTGTCCCAAAACAGGTTAAAACCAAGAAAACATTGCTTAGAAGCACTAAACAGCTTTGTTAGTGTTTCTGGGGTTAAAATGTGTCTTAATCCAATGCAACTAACTAATTATAAGAGTTTGAGATAGATGTGGATAGTTTAAAAGCCACTTATACCCATTTTGTTCTAAAATAGGCTAAAACCAAGAAAACATTGCTTAGAAGCTGTAAATAGCTATGTTAGTGTTTCTGGGGTTAAAATGTGTCTTAATCCAATGCAGCTGACTAGTTATAAGAGTTTGAGATAGATGTGGATAGTTTAAAAGCCACTTATACACATTTTGTCCCAAAAGAGGCTAAAACCAAGAAAACATTGCTTAGAAGCTGTAAACAGCTATGTTAGTATTTCTGGGGTTAAAATGTGTCTTAATCCAATGCAACTGACTAATTATAAGAGTTTGAGATGGATGTGGAGAGTTTGAAAGCCTCTTATACCCATTTGGTCCCAAAACAGGTTAAAACCAAGAAAACATTGCTTAGAAGCACTAAACAGCTTTGTTAGTGTTTCTGGGGTTAAAATGTGTCTTAATCCAATGCAACTAACTAATTATAAGAGTTTGAGATAGATGTGGATAGTTTAAAAGCCACTTATACACATTTTGTCCCAAAAGAGGCTAAAACCAAGAAAACATTGCTTAGAAGCTGTAAACAGCTATGTTAGTATTTCTGGGGTTAAAATGTGTCTTAATCCAATGCAACTGACTAATTATAAGAGTTTGAGATGGATGTGGAGAGTTTAAAAGCCTCTTATACCCATTTTGTCCCAAAACAGGTTAAAACCAAGAAAACATTGCTTAGAAGCACTAAACAGCTTTGTTAGTGTTTCTGGGGTTAAAATGTGTCTTAATCCAATGCAACTAACTAATTATAAGAGTTTGAGATAGATGTGGATAGTTTAAAAGCCACTTATACCCATTTTGTTCTAAAATAGGCTAAAACCAAGAAAACATTGCTTAGAAGCTGTAAATAGCTATGTTAGTGTTTCTGGGGTTAAAATGTGTCTTAATCCAATGCAGCTGACTAGTTATAAGAGTTTGAGATGAATGTGGAGAGTTTAAAGCCACTTATACCCATTTGGTACCAAAACTGGCTAAAACCAAGAAAACATTGCTTAGAAGCACTAAACAGCTTTGTTAGTGTTTCTAGGGTTAAAATGTGTCTTAATCCAAAGCAACTGACTAATTATATGAGTTTGAGATGGATGTGGATAGTTTAAAAGCCACTTATACCCATTTGGTACCAAAACTGGCTAAAACCAAGAAAACATTGCTTAGAAGCACTAAACAGCTTTGTTAGTGTTTCTAGGGTTAAAATGTGTCTTAATCCAAAGCAACTGACTAATTATATGAGTTTGAGATGGATGTGGAGAGTTTAAAAGCTACTTATACCCATTTTGTCCAAAAACAGGTTAAAACCACGAAAACATTGCTTAGAAGCACTAAACAGCTTTGTTAGTGTTTCTGGGGTTAAAATGTGTCTTAATCCAATGCAACTAACTAATTATAAGAGTTTGAGATAGATGTGGATAGTTTAAAAGCCACTTATACACATTTTGTCCCAAAAGAGGCTAAAACCAAGACAACATTGCTTAGAAGCTGTAAACAGCTATGTTAGTATTTCTGGGGTTAAAATGTGTCTTAATCCAATGCAACTGACTAATTATAAGAGTTTGAGATGGATGTGGAGAGTTTAAAAGCCTCTTATACCCATTTTGTCCCAATAGAGGCTAAAACCAAGAAAACATTGCTTAGAAGCTGTAAACAGCTATGTTAGTATTTCTGGGGTTAAAATGTGTCTTAAACCAATGCAACTGACTAATTATAAGAGTTTGAGATGGATGTGGAGAGTTTAAAAGCCTCTTATACCCATTTTGTCCCAAAACAGGTTAAAACCAAGAAAACATTGCTTAGAAGCACTAAACAGCTTTGTTAGTGTTTCTGGGGTTAAAATGTGTCTTAATCCAATGCAACTAACTAATTATAAGAGTTTGAGATAGATGTGGATAGTTTAAAAGCCACTTATACCCATTTTGTTCTAAAATAGGCTAAAACCAAGAAAACATTGCTTAGAAGCTGTAAATAGCTATGTTAGTGTTTCTGGGGTTAAAATGTGTCTTAATCCAATGCAGCTGACTAGTTATAAGAGTTTGAGATAGATGTGGATAGTTTAAAAGCCACTTATACACATTTTGTCCCAAAAGAGGCTAAAACCAAGAAAACATTGCTTAGAAGCTGTAAACAGCTATGTTAGTATTTCTGGGGTTAAAATGTGTCTTAATCCAATGCAACTGACTAATTATAAGAGTTTGAGATGGATGTGGAGAGTTTGAAAGCCTCTTATACCCATTTGGTCCCAAAACAGGTTAAAACCAAGAAAACATTGCTTAGAAGCACTAAACAGCTTTGTTAGTGTTTCTGGGGTTAAAATGTGTCTTAATCCAATGCAACTAACTAATTATAAGAGTTTGAGATAGATGTGGATAGTTTAAAAGCCACTTATACACATTTTGTCCCAAAAGAGGCTAAAACCAAGAAAACATTGCTTAGAAGCTGTAAACAGCTATGTTAGTATTTCTGGGGTTAAAATGTGTCTTAATCCAATGCAACTGGCTAATTATAAGAGTTTGAGATGGATGTGGAGAGTTTAAAAGCCTCTTATACCCATTTTGTCCCAAAACAGGTTAAAACCAAGAAAACATTGCTTAGAAGCACTAAACAGCTTTGTTAGTGTTTCTGGGGTTAAAATGTGTCTTAATCCAATGCAACTAACTAATTATAAGAGTTTGAGATAGATGTGGATAGTTTAAAAGCCACTTATACCCATTTTGTTCTAAAATAGGCTAAAACCAAGAAAACATTGCTTAGAAGCTGTAAATAGCTATGTTAGTGTTTCTGGGGTTAAAATGTGTCTTAATCCAATGCAGCTGACTAGTTATAAGAGTTTGAGATGAATGTGGAGAGTTTAAAGCCACTTATACCCATTTGGTACCAAAACTGGCTAAAACCAAGAAAACATTGCTTAGAAGCACTAAACAGCTTTGTTAGTGTTTCTAGGGTTAAAATGTGTCTTAATCCAAAGCAACTGACTAATTATATGAGTTTGAGATGGATGTGGATAGTTTAAAAGCCACTTATACCCATTTGGTACCAAAACTGGCTAAAACCAAGAAAACATTGCTTAGAAGCACTAAACAGCTTTGTTAGTGTTTCTAGGGTTAAAATGTGTCTTAATCCAAAGCAACTGACTAATTATATGAGTTTGAGATGGATGTGGAGAGTTTAAAAGCTACTTATACCCATTTTGTCCAAAAACAGGTTAAAACCAAGAAGACATTGCTTAGAAGCACTAAACAGCTTTGTTAGTGTTTCTGGGGTTAAAATGTGTTTTAATCCAATGCAACTAACTAATTATAAGAGTTTGAGATAGATGTGGATAGTTTAAAAGCCACTTATACATATTTTGTCCCAAAAGAGGCTAAAACCAAGAAAACATTGCTTAGAAGCTGTAAACAGCTATGTTAGTATTTCTGGGGTTAAAATGTGTCTTAATCCAATGCAACTGACTAATTATAAGTGTTTGAGATGGATGTGGAGAGTTTAAAAGCCTCTTATACCCATTTTGTCCCAAAACAGGTTAAAACCAAGAAAACATTGCTTAGAAGCACTAAACAGCTTTGTTAGTGTTTCTGGGGTTAAAATGTGTCTTAATCCAATGCAACTAACTAATTATAAGAGTTTGAGATAGATGTGGATAGTTTAAAAGCCACTTATACCCATTTTGTTCTAAAATAGGCTAAAACCAAGAAAACATTGCTTAGAAGCTGTAAATAGCTATGTTAGTGTTTCTGGGGTTAAAATGTGTCTTAATCCAATGCAGCTGACTAGTTATAAGAGTTTGAGATGGATGTGGAGAGTTTAAAAGCCACTTATACCCATTTTGTACCAAAACAGACTAAAACCAAGAAAACATTGCTTAGAAGCACTAAACAGCTTTGTTAGTGTTTATGGGGTTAAAATGTGTCTTAATCTAATGCAATTAACTAATTCTAAGAGTTTGAGATAGATGTGGAGAGTTTAAAAGCCACTTATACCCATTTTGGCCCAAAACAGGCTAAAACTAAGAAAACATTGCTTAGAAGCTTTAAACAGCTTTGTTAGTGTTTCTGAGGGTTAAAATGTGTCTTAATCACAAGCAACTGACTCAATATATGAGTTTGAGATAGATGTGGATAGTTTAAAAGCCACTTATACCCATTTTGTCCCAAAATAGGCTAAAACCAAGAAAACATTGCTTAGAAGCTGTAAAATAGCTATGTTAGTGTTTCTGGGGTTAAAATGTGTCTTAATCCAATGTAGCTGACTAGTTATAAGAGTTTGAGATGAATGTGGAGAGTTTAAAGCCACTTATACCCATTTGGTACCAAAACTGGCTAAAACCAAGAAAACATTGCTTAGAAGCACTAAACAGCTTTGTTAGTCTTTCTAGGGTTAAAATGTGTCTTAATCCAAAGCAACTGACTAATTATATGAGTTTGAGATGGATGTGGAGAGTTTAAAAGCTACTTATACCCATTTTGTCCAAAAACAGGTTAAAACCAAGAAGACATTGCTTAGAAGCACTAAACAGCTTTGTTAGTGTTTCTGGTGTTAAAATGTGTTTTAATCCAATGCAACTAACTAATTATAAGAGTTTGAGATAGATGTGGATAGTTTAAAAGCCACTTATACAAATTTTGTCCCAAAAGAGGCTAAAACCAAGAAAACATTGCTTAGAAGCTGTAAACAGCTATGTTAGTATTTCTGGGGTTAAAATGTGTCTTAATCCAATGCAACTGACTAATTATAAGAGTTTGAGATGGATGTGGAGAGTTTAAAAGCCTCTTATACCCATTTTGTCCCAAAACAGGTTAAAACCAAGAAAACATTGCTTAGAAGCACTAAACAGCTTTGTTAGTGTTTCTGGGGTTAAAATGTGTCTTAATCCAATGCAACTAACTAATTATAAGAGTTTGAGATAGATGTGGAGAGTTTAAAAGCCACTTATACCCATTTTGGCCCAAAACAGGCTAAAACTAAGAAAACATTGCTTAGAAGCTTTAAACAGCTTTGTTAGTGTTTCTGAGGGTTAAAATGTGTCTTAATCACAAGCAACTGACTCAATATATGAGTTTGAGATAGATGTGGATAGTTTAAAAGCCACTTATACCCATTTTGTCCCAAAATAGGCTAAAACCAAGAAAACATTGCTTAGAAGCTGTAAATAGCTATGTTAGTGTTTCTGGGGTTAAAATGTGTCTTAATCCAATGCAGCTGACTAGTTATAAGAGTTTGAGATGAATGTGGAGAGTTTAAAGCCACTTATACCCATTTGGTACCAAAACTGGCTAAAACCAAGAAAACATTGCTTAGAAGCACTAAACAGCTTTGTTAGTCTTTCTAGGGTTAAAATGTGTCTTAATCCAAAGCAACTGACTAATTATATGAGTTTGAGATGGATGTGGAGAGTTTAAAAGCTACTTATACCCATTTTGTCCAAAAACAGGTTAAAACCAAGAAGACATTGCTTAGAAGCACTAAACAGCTTTGTTAGTGTTTCTGGTGTTAAAATGTGTTTTAATCCAATGCAACTAACTAATTATAAGAGTTTGAGATAGATGTGGATAGTTTAAAAGCCACTTATACACATTTTGTCCCAAAAGAGGCTAAAACCAAGAAAACATTGCTTAGAAGCTGTAAACAGCTATGTTAGTATTTCTGGGGTTAAAATGTGTCTTAATCCAATGCAACTGACTAATTATAAGAGTTTGAGATGGATGTGGAGAGTTTAAAAGCCTCTTATACCCATTTTGTCCCAAAACAGGTTAAAACCAAGAAAACATTGCTTAGAAGCACTAAACAGCTTTGTTAGTGTTTCTGGGGTTAAAATGTGTCTTAATCCAATGCAACTAACTAATTATAAGAGTTTGAGATAGATGTGGATAGTTTAAAAGCCACTTATACCCATTTTGTTCTAAAATAGGCTAAAACCAAGAAAACATTGCTTAGAAGCTGTAAATAGCTATGTTAGTGTTTCTGGGGTTAAAATGTGTCTTAATCCAATGCAGCTGACTAGTTATAAGAGTTTGAGATGAATGTGGAGAGTTTAAAGCCACTTATACCCATTTGGTACCAAAACTGGCTAAAACCAAGAAAACATTGCTTAGAAGCACTAAACAGCTTTGTTAGTGTTTCTAGGGTTAAAATGTGTCTTAATCCAAAGCAACTGACTAATTATATGAGTTTGAGATGGATGTGGAGAGTTTAAAAGCTACTTATACCCATTTTGTCCAAAAACAGGTTAAAACCACGAAAACATTGCTTAGAAGCACTAAACAGCTTTGTTAGTGTTTCTGGGGTTAAAATGTGTCTTAATCCAATGCAACTAACTAATTATAAGAGTTTGAGATAGATGTGGATAGTTTAAAAGCCACTTATACACATTTTGTCCCAAAAGAGGCTAAAACCAAGACAACATTGCTTAGAAGCTGTAAACAGCTATGTTAGTATTTCTGGGGTTAAAATGTGTCTTAATCCAATGCAACTGACTAATTATAAGAGTTTGAGATGGATGTGGAGAGTTTAAAAGCCTCTTATACCCATTTTGTCCCAAAACAGGTTAAAACCAAGAAAACATTGCTTAGAAGCACTAAACAGCTTTGTTAGTGTTTCTGGGGTTAAAATGTGTCTTAATCCAATGCAACTAACTAATTATAAGAGTTTGAGATAAATGTGGATAGTTTAAAAGCCACTTATCCACATTTTGTCCCAAAAGAGGCTAAAACCAAGACAACATTGCTTAGAAGCTGTAAACAGCTATGTTAGTATTTCTGGGGTTAAAATGTGTCTTAATCCAATGCAACTGACTAATTATAAGAGTTTGAGATGGATGTGGAGAGTTTAAAAGCCTCTTATACCCATTTTGTCCCAAAACAGGTTAAAACCAAGAAAACATTGCTTAGAAGCACTAAACAGCTTTGTTAGTGTTTCTGGGGTTAAAATGTGTCTTAATCCAATGCAACTAACTAATTATAAGAGTTTGTGATAGATGTGGATAGTTTAAAAGCCACTTTTACCCATTTTGTTCTAAAATAGGCTAAAACCAAGAAAACATTGCTTAGAAGCTGTAAATAGCTATGTTAGTGTTTCTGGGGTTAAAATGTGTCTTAATCCAATGCAGCTGACTAGTTATAAGAGTTTGAGATGGATGTGGAGAGTTCAAAAGCCACTTATACCCATTTTGCACCAAAACAGGCTAAAACCAAAAAAACATTGCTTAGAAGCACTAAACAGCTTTGTTAGTGTTTCTGGGGTTAAAATGTGTCTTAATCTAATGCAACTAACTAATTATAAGAGTTTTAGATAGATGTGGAGAGTTTAAAAGCCACTTATACCCATTTTGGCCCAAAACAGGCTAAAACTAAGAAAACATTGCTTAGAAGCTTTAAACAGCTTTGTTAGTGTTTCTGAGGGTTAAAATGTGTCTTAATCACAAGCAATTGACTCAATATATGAGTTTGAGATAGATGTGGATAGTTTAAAAGCCACTTATACCCATTTTGTCCCAAAATAGGCTAAAACCAAGAAAACATTGCTTAGAAGCTGTAAATAGCTATGTTAGTGTTTCTGGGGTTAAAATGTGTCTTAATCCAATGCAGCTGACTAGTTATAAGAGTTTGAGATGAATGTGGAGAGTTTAAAGCCACTTATACCCATTTGGTACCAAAACTGGCTAAAACCAAGAAAACATTGCTTAGAAGCACTAAACAGCTTTGTTAGTGTTTCTAGGGTTAAAATGTGTCTTAATCCAAAGCAACTGACTAATTATATGAGTTTGAGATGGATGTGGAGAGTTTAAAAGCTACTTATACCCATTTTGTCCAAAAACAGGTTAAAACCAAGAAGACATTGCTTAGAAGCACTAAACAGCTTTGTTAGTGTTTCTGGGGTTAAAATGTGTTTTAATCCAATGCAACTAACTAATTATAAGAGTTTGAGATAGATGTGGATAGTTTAAAAGCCACTTATACACATTTTGTCCCAAAAGAGGCTAAAACCAAGAAAACATTGCTTAGAAGCTGTAAACAGCTATGTTAGTATTTCTGGGGTTAAAATGTGTCTTAATCCAATGCAACTGACTAATTATAAGTGTTTGAGATGGATGTGGAGAGTTTAAAAGCCTCTTATACCCATTTTGTCCCAAAACAGGTTAAAACCAAGAAAACATTGCTTAGAAGCACTAAACAGCTTTGTTAGTGTTTCTGGGGTTAAAATGTGTCTTAATCCAATGCAACTAACTAATTATAAGAGTTTGAGATAGATGTGGATAGTTTAAAAGCCACTTATACCCATTTTGTTCTAAAATAGGCTAAAACCAAGAAAACATTGCTTAGAAGCTGTAAATAGCTATGTTAGTGTTTCTGGGGTTAAAATGTGTCTTAATCCAATGCAGCTGACTAGTTATAAGAGTTTGAGATGGATGTGGAGAGTTTAAAAGCCACTTATACCCATTTTGTACCAAAACAGACTAAAACCAAGAAAACATTGCTTAGAAGCACTAAACAGCTTTGTTAGTGTTTATGGGGTTAAAATGTGTCTTAATCTAATGCAATTAACTAATTCTAAGAGTTTGAGATAGATGTGGAGAGTTTAAAAGCCACTTATACCCATTTTGGCCCAAAACAGGCTAAAACTAAGAAAACATTGCTTAGAAGCTTTAAACAGCTTTGTTAGTGTTTCTGAGGGTTAAAATGTGTCTTAATCACAAGCAACTGACTCAATATATGAGTTTGAGATAGATGTGGATAGTTTAAAAGCCACTTATACCCATTTTGTCCCAAAATAGGCTAAAACCAAGAAAACATTGCTTAGAAGCTGTAAAATAGCTATGTTAGTGTTTCTGGGGTTAAAATGTGTCTTAATCCAATGTAGCTGACTAGTTATAAGAGTTTGAGATGAATGTGGAGAGTTTAAAGCCACTTATACCCATTTGGTACCAAAACTGGCTAAAACCAAGAAAACATTGCTTAGAAGCACTAAACAGCTTTGTTAGTGTTTCTAGGGTTAAAATGTGTCTTAATCCAAAGCAACTGACTAATTATATGAGTTTGAGATGGATGTGGAGAGTTTAAAAGCTACTTATACCCATTTTGTCCAAAAACAGGTTAAAACCAAGAAAACATTGCTTAGAAGCACTAAACAGCTTTGTTAGTGTTTCTGGGGTTAAAATGTGTCTTAATCCAATGCAACTAACTAATTATAAGAGTTTGAGATAGATGTGGATAGTTTAAAAGCCACTTATACACATTTTGTCCCAAAAGAGGCTAAAACCAAGACAACATTGCTTAGAAGCTGTAAACAGCTATGTTAGTATTTCTGGGGTTAAAATGTGTCTTAATCCAATGCAACTGACTAATTATAAGAGTTTGAGATGGATGTGGAGAGTTTAAAAGCCTCTTATACCCATTTTGTCCCAAAACAGGTTAAAACCAAGAAAACATTGCTTAGAAGCACTAAACAGCTTTGTTAGTGTTTCTGGGGTTAAAATGTGTCTTAATCCAATGCAACTAACTAATTATAAGAGTTTGAGATAGATGTGGATAGTTTAAAAGCCACTTATACCCATTTTGTTCTAAAATAGGCTAAAACCAAGAAAACATTGCTTAGAAGCTGTAAATAGCTATGTTAGTGTTTCTGGGGTTAAAATGTGTCTTAATCCAATGCAGCTGACTAGTTATAAGAGTTTGAGATGGATGTTGAAACATGTTATTTGTTGGTTGTGGTGAATGATGGATGTATGCAATGATGATATATGAATGGAATGATGGGTGTTTCAATTCCCCTTATGCAGTTGCAGTATAAGAGGTGTCAATCCAGTCTGAGTGCTTGTGAAAATCAAGATATGCATATGAATCTAAGTTAAGACAAATATGAAAGGATGTTTGTCACTAACAATCCTATGATGATAATGATAAAATGCAGAAAATAAACTACAAGAACTAAGAACTAGATGCAAATAAAACAGAATGATTATGAACTAATAATAGAAACAGAAACTGTAAACTCTAGATATGAACTAATGCAAGACAAGTAATGAACTAGATGCTAAGTAAATGCAATGGAAATTAAACAGAAATGAAACAGGAATGAAACAAGACAATCACAAATCATAAACAAGAGTTCTGGGGATGAACTCGAGCAGCACTCGACCGAGTGTAGGTCGAGTGAGTGGTCGAGCTAGACAAATCCGAGAAAACAGAGCAATGCAATAAAAACAGAGTAAAGCAAACACAGATCAAATAGCAAGCAAATAACAAGATTGAGACTTTAAAATCAATAAACAAAGTAGGTTCCTGAGGATGGATTCATGGGATAAACTAATCATTGTGGTAATCTAACTTGATCAACAAATCTCAAGCAATGCTATGAGCTAACCTCTAGACATATTAATCCAAGACAAGTCTCTCCCACTCTCATGGTCAAGAGACAATCAAACCCATGCAATCCTAGACTTGCTCTCACAATGAAAAGAATCTACACAAGCAGGCATTAAGCAATACATCTCAAACCAAACAAGACCTCTAATCTCTTAGCAAGCCTAATGGTAAGCTCTAGATCTAGCCTTATCTATGCTTCTTAAACATTGGTGTGATGCTAAAAAGCTTGAGATCAGATCCTACCCTCTCAGATATAGGATCAGCATTAAGAACATCTAGCCTAGAAGAGATCTACAACAATCAAGCTTGATCAAATCAGATATACCACAAGATCAATCCATCCTAACCCATCCTCAAGATCCTAAGAAGACTACTCACAACAAGACATGATGAACAAAGTCAAAAACCCAGAAAATATTGAAACTTGCATGATTAGATAGATAAGATAAAGATCTACAACTTTAAAGAAGAAATCAAACTCAGATTCTCAATACTTAGAAAGTTATTCAACCAACAAGTATGAGGAAATTCTTCTTTTCTAAGTACAAAATCTAAAAAAGAAATAAAAATGCAAAAGGAATAATATTCCTAAAAAGGTAAAAACTAGGTTTAGAATATCTGTAAAGCTGGACTAAAAAATCTCTAGATTGTTTGGTGGCTGCAGGTACAAGGCCTTATATAGGAAGGGGAGTGGAAGCCCTAAAAATGGGAAAAGTCAAAGTGGTCCACGAATCGGTCAACTCGACCAGTGCTCGGTCGAGTGACAGGTCGAGCTGGCTTCTTCTGTGTAACTCCACTCGGTCGAGTCCATCTCCCACTCGGTCGAGTGCTTGGTCGAGCTGGACTCCGGATCTTGGTTCTTCAGCCTTAACTCCCTTGTTTCCTCCTCATGATTGCTTCACATCTCTTCTCCATTGCTTCCATGCTCCTTAAGCTCCAAAATCACCTGTTTATGCATGAAAAGATGCAAATGCAATGCAACTACACTCTAATGCATGATTAGTCCTAAAGCTACACAATAATGGTGAAAATGGATAGAAAAAGATGCAAAAGATGTGAATAAACTAAGGGAAAACATGGTAAAATATATGAGCCTAAGACATCCACATGCATTCAAATCAACCATTTGACAACCTTTACTGATTTGAGCCTAAGACATCCACATGCATTCAAATCAACCATTTCCTTTAACATTCATTAAACAAGAACATGAATCAACTCTATGCAATGCTTAAACTCATTTGGCTTGGTAATAAAGGGTTTTGAGACAATGATGGTCTCTTTTTTTTAGAGTGGGGCTTATCAATATCAAGGTTCTCTCATGAAAATGGATTGAGCTTTAGAAGAATGCTAAAGGTAAGAACACCTAAACTCATACAAGAATAAAACCTTGTCTACCCAAAGGTACCCAAAGTGTTTATCCTAGCAATCTAAACCCTTATGATCCTAGTGCTACCCTTTGCTTCTTCTTTTCTCTTTAACCCTTTTCTCTTTTGGTTTTCAAGTCTTAGGAGATGCTTCTTATTTGATCTTTCTAGTGGAATGGGGGATTCTTTCTTATTGCTATGGTTCTCTTTTCTTCTTATTCTTAAGACATAAAAGTATTTTGCAAGACTTTTCTTTTCTTTCTTTTCTTTTTCTTAACTAGAACCATCTTAATCAACACTTTACTTCCCATCCTTTCACTAGACTTTACTTAAACACAATCTCCTCTTAAAGACTCTACCCTTTTTCTTTCTCTTTTCTTTCTTTTCTTTTCAAAACAACCAAGTCCCAAACCCAACAAGTGAACCACCTAGTCCTATCTAGTTTGAAAAATGCAAACTAGAACTACACAAGGTCTTACTCTTGTCAGTTCAAACCTAACACTTTCTACCAAGCTCAATCCCAAAAATAGGCCTCACACAGTCAAGAATAAATTTGGCTTGAAAGAAGGATAGGTTAAGGGTAGGGAAACTGATTATTAATGAGGAAATCAGCTACTTGGATCAACAAGAGTGGTAAAAGGAAAAAGATGATCCAAGTATGTATATGGTATCCATGAGTTTAAAGCAATGCACATATTGATAATTAAAAGTCAATATTAGGTTCTTATAAAATAGGAAATGGTTTCAAATCACAACATGCTTCAATTTAGATCAAATGCAATGCAAGAATTCAAGCTTGGTTCAATCTTATGCTTCCTACTACTCAACTAGCATCAAAGTACTAATAACTTGGGCATTGATCCTAGTCTAGTGAATAGGCTAGCTATCAAGGAAATACTCATCATAGATCCCTAATGCAAATATTATACAATTCTACATGAAACATGCTAAACAAGATCCTAATATGCAATGCAAACTACATGAACACTCTTTTTTTATGAAGATTTTTTCAAAATTTTTCAAATTTTTATGGTTTTTCTATGCCTTAGATGCTAATGCAAGTGCTAACATGATAATGATAAAAATTTGAAATAAGAACACAAAACACAACATCAAATGCTATCTCAAACCCTCCCCCAAACTTAAATCACACAGTCCCCTGTGTGAAAAAGTTGTGAGAGGATTCAAGATTTAAACACAACACAAAACACAATATGAAATGCAATGGTATAAACAATGGTAAGGTGATAGTGGTACCTTAGGGATTGTGGAAGAAGTTGTCCACATCCATCTGCATGCTATCATAGGAGTAGTTGGGGTCAGGCTGGTGGCTTGGAGAAGGACTTTGGGGCAGCTCCACAATGCCAATCGACCTTGACTCGGTCGAGTACGTGTCCGAGTGGGTGGGTCGAGCTGGACTGCGAGTCTCCAAATGATGGGCCTTCCTCTTCTATTCAGACTCCCTAGCGTGCCTAACCATGAAAATACTAAAGCAAAAATCAAAATACCAAAATTCCAAAGCAATATATACAGGGATACCTTAGAGACTTCCTCCCTAGTGGGCTTGTTTAAAGTCACTAAGCTTGACTTTTGATGCCTTTTCAGTCTTGGTTTAGATACCAAGGAGGTGATGAAATCCCCCCTGGTTCTACTTGATAACCCTTGTGTTCCTTCTTGATCACTACCTTCTTAGCACTTGAACCACATTTCTTTTTAACCTTGAGCTTTGGCCTTGCTTTCTTCAAAGTCCTTTTGTTCAGCTTGACTTGGAGATCCTTGACTAAACCAGCTAGCACTTGAACTGAACCCTTTAGCTTCTCCACTGAATCTTCTTGAAAGGTTAGCTTACCCCTTGAAGCAGTTTCCTCACTTGAGACTTCATGATCCTCCTTTCTTTTTATAGTGTAAGGTGGATCAGATTTGGAAGGCAGATTAGTGGGATTGTTGATGTCAAACTTCATAGTGAAGTCTTCAGTCAGGTGGAGCTTGATAGTCCCCATCTTCACATCAATAACAGCCCCAACTGTAGCTAAGAATGGCCTTCCCAAGAGAAGAGGGTCTTTAGGCTCTTTTTCCATACTCATGATTGCAAAATCAGTTGGGATCCTTGCTTCTCCTATTTTGATATGGAGATTTTTAATCACTCCAACCACATCCCTCTTGGATCCATCTGCTAGACTGACATAGTAGTTGCTGTCCTTGAAGTCCTCATACCCCAACTTCTCAGCCACTGAGTATGGCATCAAGCTCACTGAAGCTCCTAAATCACAAAGGCACTTATTGAAGTGCATGTAGCTGATGGAACAGGGTAAGTTGAAGGAGCCTGGATCTTCAAGCTTTGTTGGGACAATAGCTTGCCCAATCTCTTTCAAATCCTTCATATCTTGGTCATGAGCCCTCTTCTTTGACATCTCAAGTTAAAAGTTCTGATAGAGAGGGTATGGAGCATACTGTTCCAAAGCAGGTCCTCTCTCTTCTTCTTGGTAAGCGATGATGACCTCTTGTATAGCCATCACCTCCTTCTTCTCAATAACAGCCTTTTCCTTCAAGGCTTTCACTTCCTCTTGTTGCAAAGCAAGCGCTTCCTCCCTCTTTTCAATGACTACCTCCTGTTGTATGGCCATTACTTCCTTCTTTTCAATGACTACTTCTTCCTTCAAAGCCATCACTTCCTCTTGTTTCACAACCACATCTTCTTCTTTCAAAGCTTTCCCTTTCTCTTGTTGCAAAGCTATCTTCTCCTTTTTCTCAATGATCTCCCTCAATTCCCTTATCTTTTGAGCCTTGAAACGTCCTGGGAATGGTAGAGGCGGTTTGTAAGCAGGAGGAATATATCTAGCAGGCTTAACAGCTTCTATGTCTGCAACTCGATCAGTCACTCGATCAGGTACTCGATCGTGTGTGTGGTCGAGCACCTGGTCGAGTGGTTTTTCTGCTTCAGTCTGCTCAATAAGACCTTCACTCTGGGCTTCAATTAGTGACCAATCCTCCCCACCTTGAACCTCACTGTCCTCAGTGACATATTCCTCATGGAGATGGATAGCTTTAACAGTGATCTCCCTTGGGTTTTGAATGGCTTGTTCAGGAAGTTGGTGTGGCTTAGGAGCTGAAGTAGAGGAAATGGAGCTCTCCATGCACTGGAATGAAGAGGTCAGACTCTCAAGCTGGTATCTCAGGTCATGAGAATAAGAATCCAATTTTTGGTTCAGCTCTTCAAACTGCCTTGCTTCCTCAAGCTGCTTATTGGCTTGCCCAAGCAACAATTGTTGCATCATTTCTCTTAAGTCAGGTTCTTGGGCTTGGTAGGTCTGAAACGCTGGAGGGTGACACCATTGAGTCTGGAAACCTTGTTGCTGGTGCATGGGTGCATAATGGAGCTGACTGCCTTGAAACATGGTTACGGACTCGAACAGACACACGGTCGAGCACAGGCTCGAGTTGATGGTCGAGTCGACTGGGAAGTGCTGTCTATTTAGATCCGGCGTCTGACTCGACCGGGTGCTCGATCACGACTCGGTCGAGTGGTGGTCGAGCAGATGGTCGAGCTGGTACCTCAAATGGAACTTCAACCCAGAAACAGAAGATTCAAGTGTATAAACGAACTTAATCTTAGACTAATATGGATCCTAAATGTCACAAAACACACTCAAATGGGCAACGGCGCCAAATTGAAACATGTTATTTGTTGGTTGTGGTGAATGATGGATGTATGCAATGATGATATATGAATGGAATGATGGGTGTTTCAATTCCCCTTATGCAGTTGCAGTATAAGAGGTGTCAATCCAGTCTGAGTGCTTGTGAACAATCAAGATATGCATATGAATCTAAGTTAAGACAAATATGAAAGGATGTTTGTCACTAACAATCCTATGATGATAATGATAAAATGCAGAAAATAAACTACAAGAACTAAGAACTAGATGCAAATAAAACAGAATGATTATGAACTAAGAATAGAAACAGAAACTGTAAACTCTAGATATGAACTAATGCAAGACAAGTAATGAACTAGATGCTAAGTAAATGCAATGGAAATTAAACAGGAATGAAACAGGAATGAAACAAGACAATCACAAATCATAAACAAGAGTTCTGGGGATGAACTCGAGCAGCACTCGACCGAGTGTAGGTCGAGTGAGTGGTCGAGCTAGACAAATCCGGGAAAACGGAGCAATGCAATAAAAACAGAGTAAAGCAAACACAGATCAAATAGCAAGCAAATAACAAGATTGAGACTTTAAAATCAATAAACAAAGTAGGTTCCTGAGGATGGATTCATGGGATAAACTAATCATTGTGGTAATCTAACTTGATTCATGGGATTCATAGGATAGACATATTAATCCAAGACAAGTCTCTCCCACTCTCATGGTCAAGAGACAATCAAACCCATGCAATCCTAGACTTGCTCTCACAATGAAAAGAATCTACACAAGCAGGCATTAAGCAATACATCTCAAACCAAACAAGACCTCTAATCTCTTAGCAAGCCTAATGGTAAGCTCTAGATCTAGCCTTATCTATGCATCTTAAACATTGGTGTGATGCTAAAAAGCTTGAGATCAGATCCTACCCTCTCAGATATAGGATCAGCATTAAGAACATCTAGCCTAGAAGAGATCTACAACAATCAAGCTTGATCAAATCAGATATACCACAAGATCAATCCATCCTAACCCATCCTCAAGATCCTAAGAAGACTACTCACAACAAGACATGATGAACAAAGTCAAAAACCCAGAAAATATTGAAACTTGCATGATTAGATAGATAAGATAAAGATCTACAACTTTAAAGAAGAAATCAAACTCAGATTCTCAATACTTAGAAAGTTATTCAACCAACAAGTATGAGGAAATTCTTCTTTTCTAAGTACAAAATCCAAAAAAGAAATAAAAATGCAAAAGGAATAATATTCCTAAAAAGGTAAAAACTAGGTTTAGAATATCTGAAAAGCTGGACTAAAAAATCTCTAGATTGTTTGGTGGCTGCAGGTACAAGGCCTTATATAGGAAGGGGAGTGGAAGCCCTAAAAATGGGAAAAGTCAAAGTGGTCCACGAATCGGTCAACTCGACCAGTGCTCGGTCGAGTGAGAGGTCGAGCTGGCTTCTTCTGTGTAACTCCACTCGGTCAAGTCCATCTCCCACTCGGTCGAGTGCTTGGTCGAGCTGGACTCCGGATCTTGGTTCTTCAGCCTTAACTCCCTTGTTTCCTCCTCATGATTGCTTCACATCTCTTCTCCATTGCTTCCATGCTCCTTAAGCTCCAAAATCACCTGTTTATGCATGAAAAGATGCAAATGCAATGCAACTACACTCTAATGCATGATTAGTCCTAAAGCTACACAATAATGGTGAAAATGGATAGAAAAAGATGCAAAAGATGTGAATAAACTAAGGGAAAACATGGTAAAATATATGAGCATCAGATGTGGAGAGTTTAAAAGCCACTTATACCCATTTTGTACCAAAACAGACTAAAACCAAGAACACATTGCTTAGAAGCACTAAACAGCTTTGTTAGTGTTTCTGGGGTTAAAATGTGTCTTAATCTAATGCAACTAACTAATTATAAGAGTTTGAGATAGATGTGGAGAGTTTAAAAGCCACTTATACCCATTTTGGCCCAAAACAGGCTAAAACTAAGAAAACAATGCTTAGAAGCTTTAAACAGCTTTGTTAGTGTTTCTGAGGGTTAAAATGTGTCTTAATCACAAGCAACTGACTCAATATATGAGTTTGAGATAGATGTGGATAGTTTAAAAGCCACTTATACCCATTTTGTCCCAAAATAGGCTAAAACCAAGAAAACATTGCTTAGAAGCTGTAAATAGCTATGTTAGTGTTTCTGGGGTTAAAATGTATCTTAATCCAATGCAGCTGACTAGTTATAAGAGTTTGAGATGAATGTGGAGAGTTTAAAGCCACTTATACCCATTTTGTCCCAAAATAGGCTAAAACCAAGAAAACATTGCTTAGAAGCTGTAAATAGCTATGTTAGTGTTTCTGGGGTTAAAATGTGTCTTAATCCAATGCAGCTGACTAGTTATAAGAGTTTGAGATGAATGTGGAGAGTTTAAAGCCACTTATACCCATTTGGTACCAAAACTGGCTAAAACCAAGAAAACATTGCTTAGAAGCACTAAACAGCTTTGTTAGTGTTTCTAGGGTTAAAATGTGTCTTAATCCAAAGCAACTGACTAATTATATGAGTTTGAGATGGATGTGGAGAGTTTAAAAGCTACTTATACCCATTTTGGCCAAAAACAGGTTAAAACCAAGAAAACATTGCTTAGAAGCACTAAACAGCTTTGTTAGTGTTTCTGGGGTTAAAATGTGTCTTAATCCAATGCAACTAACTAATTATAAGAGTTTGAGATAGATGTGGATAGTTTAAAAGCCACTTATACACATTTTGTCCCAAAAGAGGCTAAAACCAAGAAAACATTGCTTAGAAGCTGTAAACAGCTATGTTAGTATTTCTGGGGTTAAAATGTGTCTTAATCCAATGCAACTAACTAATTATAAGAGTTTGAGATGGATGTGGAGGGTTTAAAAGCCTCTTATACCCATTTTGTCCCAAAACAGGTTAAAACCAAGAAAACATTGCTTAGAAGCACTAAACAGCTTTGTTAGTGTTTCTGGGGTTAAAATGTGTCTTAATCCAATGCAACTAACTAATTATAAGAGTTTGAGATAGATGTGGATAGTTTAAAAGCCACTTATACCCATTTTGTTCTAAAATAGGCTAAAACCAAGAAAACATTGCTTAGAAGCTGTAAATAGCTATGTTAGTGTTTCTGGGGTTAAAATGTGTCTTAATCAAATGCAAATGACTAATTATAAGAGTTTGAGATTGATGTGGAGAGTTTAAAAGCCACTTATACCCATTTTGTCCCAAAACAGGCTAAAACCAAGACAACATTGCTTAGAAGCTGTAAACAGCTTTGTTAGTGTTTCTAGGGTTAAAATGTGTCTTAATCCAATGCAACTGACTAATTATAAGAGTTTGAGATTGATATGGAGAGTTTAAAAGCCACTTATACCCATTTTGTCCCAAAACAGGCTAAAACCAAGAAAACATTGGTGAGAAGCACCAAACAGCTATGTTAGTGTTTCTGGGGTTAAAATGTGTCTTAATCCAATGCAGCTGACTAGTTATAAGAGTTTGAGATGGATGTGGAGAGTTTAAAAGCCACTTATACCCATTTTGTACCAAAACAGGCTAAAACCAAGAAAACATTGCTTAGAAGCACTAAACAGCTTTGTTAGTGTTTCTGGGGTTAAAATGTGTCTTAATCTAATGCAACTAACTAATTATAAGAGTTTGAGATAGATGTGGAGAGTTTAAAAGCCACTTATACCCATTTTGGCCCAAAACAGGCTAAAACCAAGAAAACATTGCTTAGAAGCTCTAAACAGCTTTGTTAGTGTTTCTGGGGGTTGAAATGTGTCTTAATCACAAGCAACTGACTAAATATATGAGTTTGAGATAGATGTGGATAGTTTAAAAGCCACTTATACCCTTTTTGTCCCAAAATAGGCTAAAACCAAGAAAACATTGCTTAGAAGCTGTATATAGCTATGTTAGTGTTTCTGGGGTTAAAATGTGTCTTAATCCAATGCAGGTGACTAGTTATAAGAGTTTGAGATGAATGTGGAGAGTTTAAAGCCACTTATACCCATTTGGTACCAAAACTGGCTAAAACCAAGAAAACATTGCTTAGAAGCACTAAACAGCTTTGTTAGTGTTTCTAGGGTTAAAATGTGTCTTAATCCAAAGCAACTGACTAATTATATGAGTTTGAGATGGATGTGGAGAGTTTAAAAGCTACTTATACCCATTTTGTGCCAAAACAGGTTAAAACCAAGAAAACATTGCTTAGAAGCACTAAACAGCTTTGTTAGTGTTTCTGGGGTTAAAATGTGTCTTAATCCAATGCAACTAACTAATTATAAGAGTTTGAGATAGATGTGGATACTTTAAAAGCCACTTATACACATTTTGTCCCAAAACAGGCTAAAACTAGGAAAACATTGCTTAGAAGCTGTAAACAGCTATGTTAGTGTTTCTGGGGTGAAAATGGGTATTAATCCAATGCAAATGACTAATTATAAGAGTTTGAGATTGATGTGGAGAGTTTAAAAGCCACTTATACCCATTTTGTCCCTAAACAGGCTAAAACCAAGAAAACATTGCTTAGAAGCTCTACACAGCTATGTTAGTGTTTCTGGGGTTAAAATGTGTCTTAATCCAATGCAGCTGACTAGTTATAAGAGTTTGAGATGAATGTGGAGAGTTTAAAGCCACTTATACCCATTTGGTACCAAAACTGGCTAAAACCAAGAAAACATTGCTTAGAAGCACTAAACAGCTTTGTTAGTGTTTCTAGGGTTAAAATGTGTCTTAATCCAAAGCAACTGACTAATTATATGAGTTTGAGATGGATGTGGAGAGTTTAAAAGCTACTTATACCCATTTTGGCCAAAAACAGGTTAAAACCAAGAAAACATTGCTTAGAAGCACTAAACAGCTTTGTTAGTGTTTCTGGGGTTAAAATGTGTCTTAATCCAATGCAACTAACTAATTATAAGAGTTTGAGATAGATGTGGATAGTTTAAAAGCCACTTATACCCATTTTGTCCCAAAATAGGCTAAAACCAAGAAAACATTGCTTAGAAGCTGTAAATAGCTATGTTAGTGTTTCTGGGGTTAAAATGTGTCTTAATCCAATGCAGCTGACTAGTTATAAGAGTTTGAGATGAATGTGGAGAGTTTAAAGCCACTTATACCCATTTGGTACCAAAACTGGCTAAAACCAATAAAACTTTGCTTAGAAGCACTAAACAGCTTTGTTAGTGTTTCTAGGGTTAAAATGTGTCTTAATCCAAAGCAACTGACTAATTATAAGAGTTTGAGATGGATGTGGGGAGTTTAAAAGCCTCTTATACCCATTTTGTCCCAAAACAGGTTAAAACCAAGAAAACATTGCTTAGAAGCACTAAACAGCTTTGTTAGTGTTTCTGGGGTTAAAATGTGTCTTAATCCAATGCAACTAACTAATTATAAGAGTTTGAGATAGATGTGGATACTTTAAAAGCCACTTATACACATTTTGTCCCAAAACAGGCTAAAACCAGGAAAACATTGCTTAGAAGCTGTAAACAGCTATGTTAGTGTTTCTGGGGTTGAAATGTGTCTTAATCACAAGCAACTGACTAAATATATGAGTTTGAGATTGATGTGGGTAGTTTAAAAGCCACTTATATCCATTTTGTCGCAAAATAGGCTAAAACCAAGAAAACATTGCTTAGAAGCTGTAAATAGCTATGTTAGTGTTTCTGGGGTTAAAATGTGTCTTAATCCAATGCAGGTGACTAGTTATAAGAGTTTGAGATGAATGTGGAGAGTTTAAAGCCACTTATACCCATTTGGTACCAAAACTGGCTAAAACCAAGAAAACATTGCTTAGAAGCACCTAACAGCTTTGTTAGTGTTTCTAGGGTTAAAATGTGTCTTAATCCAAAGCAACTGACTAATTATATGAGTTTGAGATGGATGTGGAGAGTTTAAAAGCTACTTATACCCATTTTGTGCCAAAACAGGTTAAAACCAAGAAAACATTGCTTAGAAGCACTAAACAGCTTTGTTAGTGTTTCTGGGGTTAAAATGTGTCTTAATCCAATGCAACTAACTAATTATAAGAGTTTGAGATAGATGTGGATACTTTAAAAGCCACTTATACACATTTTGTCCCAAAACAGGCTAAAACCAGGAAAACATTGCTTAGAAGCTGTAAACAGCTATGTTAGTGTTTCTGGGGTGAAAATGGGTATTAATCCAATGCAAATGACTAATTATAAGAGTTTGAGATTGATGTGGAGAGTTTAAAAGCCACTTATACCCATTTTGTCCCTAAACAGGCTAAAACCAAGAAAACATTGCTTAGAAGCTCTAAACAGCTATGTTAGTGTTTCTGGGGTTAAAATGTGTCTTAATCCAATGCAGCTGACTAGTTATAAGAGTTTGAGATGAATGTGGAGAGTTTAAAGCCACTTATACCCATTTGGTACCAAAACTGGCTAAAACCAAGAAAACATTGCTTAGAAGCACTAAACAGCTTTGTTAGTGTTTCTAGGGTTAAAATGTGTCTTAATCCAAAGCAACTGACTAATTATATGAGTTTGAGATGGATGTGGAGAGTTTAAAAGCTACTTATACCCATTTTGGCCGAAAACAGGTTAAAACCAAGAAAACATTGCTTAGAAGCACTAAACAGCTTTGTTAGTGTTTCTGGGGTTAAAATGTGTCTTAATCCAATGCAACTAACTAATTATAAGAGTTTGAGATAGATGTGGATAGTTTAAAAGCCACTTATACCCATTTTGTTCTAAAATAGGCTAAAACCAAGAAAACATTGCTTAGAAGCTGTAAATAGCTATGTTAGTGTTTCTGGGGTGAAAATGGGTATTAATCCAATGCAAATGACTAATTATAAGAGTTTGAGATTGATGTGGAGAGTTTAAAAGCCACTTATACCCATTTTGTCCCTAAACAGGCTAAAACCAAGAAAACATTGCTTAGAAGCTCTAAACAGCTATGTTAGTGTTTCTGGGGTAAAAATGTGTCTTAATCCAATGCAACTGACTAATTATAAGAGTTTGAGATGGATGTGCAGAGTTTAAAAGCCACTTATACCCATTTTGTCCCAAAACAGGCTTAACCAAGAGAACATTGCTTGGAAGCACTAAACAGCTTTGTTAGTTTTTCTGGGGTTAAAATGTGTCTTAATCCAATGCAACTAACTAATTATAAGTGTTTTAGATAGATGTGGAGAGTTTAAAAGCCACTTATACCCATTTTGTCCCAAAACAGGCTAAAACCAAGAAAACAATGCAGAGAAGCACCAAACAGCTTTGTTAGTGTTTCTAGGGTTAAAATGTGTCTTAATCCAATGCAACTGACTAATTATAAGAGTTTGAGATAGATGTGGATAGTTTAAAAGCCACTTATACACATTTTGTCCCAAAACAGGCTAAAACCAAGAAAACATTGCTTAGAAGCTGTAAACAGCTATGTTAATGTTTATGGGGTTAAAATGTGTCTTAATCCAATGCAAATGACTAATTATAAGAGTTTGAGATTGATGTGGAGAGTTTAAAAGCCACTTATACCCATTTTGTCCCAAAACAGGCTAAAACCAAGAAAACATTGCCTAGAAGCTATAAACAGCTTTGTTAGTGTTTCTGGGGTTAAAATGTGTCTTAATCCAATGCAACTGACTAATTATATGAGTTTGAGATAGATGTGGATAGTTTAAAAGCCACTTATACACATTTTGTCCCAAAACAGGCTAAAACCAGGAAAACATTGCTTAGAAGCTGTAAACAGCTACGTTAGTGTTTCTGGGGTGAAAATGGGTATTAATCCAATGCAAATGACAAATTATAAGAGTTTGAGATTGATGTGGAGAGTTTAAAAGCCACTTATACCCATTTTGTCCCTAAACAGGCTAAAACCAAGAAAACATTGCTTAGAAGCTCTAAACAGCTATGTTAGTGTTTCTGGGGTAAAAATGTGTCTTAATCAAATGCAACTGACTAATTATAAGAGTTTGAGATGGATGTGGAGAGTTTAAAATCCACTTATACACATTTTGTCCCAAAACAGGCTAAAACCAAGAAAACATTGCTTAGAAGCTGTAAACAGGTTTGTTAGTGTTTCTCAGGTTAAAATGTATCTTCATCCAATGCAAGTGATTAATTATAAGAGTTTGAGATTGATGTGGAGAGTTTAAAAGCCACTTATACCCATTTTATCCCAAAACAGGCTAAACCAAGAAAACATTGCTTAGAAACACTAAACAGCTTTGTTAGTGTTTCTAGGGTTGAAATGTGTCTTAATCACAAGCAACTGACTAAATATATGAGTTTGAGATAGATGTGGATAGTTTAAAAGCCACTTATACCCATTTTGTCCCAAAATAGGCTAAAACCAAGAAAACATTGCTTAGAAGCTGTAAATAGCTATGTTAGTGTTTCTGGGGTTAAAATGTGTCTTAATCCAATGCAGCTGACTAATTATAAGAGTTTGAGATTGATGTGGAGAGTTTAAAAGCCACTTATACCCATTTTGTCCCAAAACAGGCTAAAACCAAGAAAACATTGCCTAGAAGCTATAAACAGCTATGTTAGTATTTCTGGGGTTAAAATGTGTCTTAATCAAATGCAAATGACTAATTATAAGAGTTTGAGATTGATGTGGAGAGTTTAGAAGCCACTTATACCCATTTTGTCCCAAAACAGGCTACAACCAAGACAACATTGCTTAGAAGCTGTAAACAGCTTTGTTAGTGTTTCTAGGGTTAAAATGTGTCTTAATCCAATGCAACTGACTAATTATCAGAGTTTGAGATTGATATGGAGAGTTTAAAAGCCACTTATACCCATTTTGTCCCAAAACAGGCTAAAACCAAGAAAACATTGCTGAGAAGCACCAAACAGCTATGTTAGTGTTTCTGGGGTTAAAATGTGTCTTAATCCAATGCAGCTGACTAGTTATAAGAGTTTGAGATGGATGTGGAGAGTTTAAAAGCCACTTATACCCATTTTGTACCAAAACAGGCTAAAACCAAGAAAACATTGCTTAGAAGCACTAAACAGCTTTGTTAGTGTTTCTGGGGTAAAAATGTGTCTTAATCCAATGCAACTGACTAATTATATGAGTTTGAGATAGATGTGGATAGTTTAAAAGCCACTTATACACATTTTGTCCCAAAACAGGCTAAAACCAGGAAAACATTGCTTAGAAGCTGTAAACAGCTACGTTAGTGTTTCTGGGGTGAAAATGGGTATTAATCCAGTGCAAATGACTAATTATAAGAGTTTGAGATTGATGTGGAGAGTTTAAAAGCCACTTATACCCATTTTGTCCCAAAACAGGCTACAACCAAGACAACATTGCTTAGAAGCTGTAAACAGCTTTGTTAGTGTTTCTAGGGTTAAAATGTGTCTTAATCCAATGCAACTGACTAATTATCAGAGTTTGAGATTGATATGGAGAGTTTAAAAGCCACTTATACCCATTTTGTCCCAAAACAGGCTAAAACCAAGAAAACATTGCTGAGAAGCACCAAACAGCTATGTTAGTGTTTCTGGGGTTAAAATGTGTCTTAATCCAATGCAGCTGACTAGTTATAAGAGTTTGAGATGGATGTGGAGAGTTTAAAAGCCACTTATACCCATTTTGTACCAAAACAGGCTAAAACCAAGAAAACATTGCTTAGAAGCACTAAACAGCTTTGTTAGTGTTTCTGGGGTAAAAATGTGTCTTAATCCAATGCAACTGACTAATTATATGAGTTTGAGATAGATGTGGATAGTTTAAAAGCCACTTATACACATTTTGTCCCAAAACAGGCTAAAACCAGGAAAACATTGCTTAGAAGCTGTAAACAGCTACGTTAGTGTTTCTGGGGTGAAAATGGGTATTAATCCAGTGCAAATGACTAATTATAAGAGTTTGAGATTGATGTGGAGAGTTTAAAAGCCACTTATACCCATTTTGTCCCTAAACAGGCTAAAACCAAGAAAACATTGCTTAGCAGCTCTAAACAGCTATGTTAGTGTTTCTGGGGTAAAAATGTGTCTTAATCCAATGCAACTGACTAATTATAAGAGTTTGAGATGGATGTGGAGAGTTTAAAATCCACTTATACACATTTTGTCCCAAAACAGGCTAAAACCAAGAAAACATTGCTTAGAAGCTGTAAACAGGTTTGTTAGTGTTTCTCAGGTTAAAATGTGTCTTCATCCAATGCAACTGACTAATTATAAGAGTTTGAGATTGATGTGGAGAGTTTAAAAGCCACTTATACCCATTTTATCCCAAAACAGGCTAAACCAAGAAAACATTGCTTAGAAGCACTAAACAGCTTTGTTAGTGTTTCTAGGGTTGAAATGTGTCTTAATCACAAGCAACTGACTAAATATATGAGTTTGAGATAGATGTGGATAGTTTAAAAGCCACTTATACCCATTTTGTCCCAAAATAGGCTAAAACCAAGAAAACATTGCTTAGAAGCTGTAAATATCTATGTTAGTGTTTCTGGGGTTAAAATGTGTCTTAATCCAATGCAGCTGACTAATTATAAGAGTTTGAGATTGATGTGGAGAGTTTAAAAGCCACTTATACCCATTTTGTCCCAAAACAGGCTAAAACCAAGAAAACATTGCCTAGAAGCTATAAACAGCTATGTTAGTATTTCTGGGGTTAAAATGTGTCTTAATCAAATGCAAATGACTAATTATAAGAGTTTGAGATTGATGTGGAGAGTTTAAAAGCCACTTATACCCATTTTGTCCCAAAACAGGCTACAACCAAGACAACATTGCTTAGAAGCTGTAAACAGCTTTGTTAGTGTTTCTAGGGTTAAAATGTGTCTTAATCCAATGCAACTGACTAATTATAAGAGTTTGAGATTGATATGGAGAGTTTAAAAGCCACTTATATCCATTTTGTCCCAAAACAGGCTAAAACCAAGAAAACATTGCTGAGAAGCACCAAACAGCTATGTTAGTGTTTCTGGGGTTAAAATGTGTCTTAATCCAATGCAGCTGACTAGTTATAAGAGTTTGAGATGGATGTGGAGAGTTTAAAAGCCACTTATACCCATTTTGTACCAAAACAGGCTAAAACCAAGAAAACATTGCTTAGAAGCACTACACAGCTTTGTTAGTGTTTCTGGGGTTAAAATGTGTCTTAATCTAAAGCAACTAACTAATTATAAGAGTTTGAGATAGATGTGGAGAGTTTAAAAGCCACTTATACCCATTTTGGCCCAAAACAGGCTAAAACCAAGAAAACATTGCTTAGAAGCTCTAAACAGCTTTGTTAGTGTTTCTGGGGGTTGAAATGTGTCTTAATCACAAGCAACTGACTAAATATATGAGTTTGAGATAGATGTGGATAGTTTAAAAGCCACTTATACACATTTTGTCCCAAAACAGGCTAAAACCAGGAAAACATTGCTTAGAAGCTGTAAACAGCTACGTTAGTGTTTCTGGGGTGAAAATGGGTATTAATCCAATGCAAATGACTAATTATAAGAGTTTGAGATTGATGTGGAGAGTTTAAAAGCCACTTATACCCATTTTGTCCCTAAACAGGCTAAAACCAAAAAAACATTGCTTAGAAGCTCTAAACAGCTATGTTAGTGTTTCTGGGGTAAAAATGTGTCTTAATCCAATGCAACTGACTAATTATAAGAGTTTGAGATGGATGTGGAGAGTTTAAAATCCACTTATACACATTTTGTCCCAAAACAGGCTAAAACCAAGAAAACATTGCTTAGAAGCTGTAAACAGGTTTGTTAGTGTTTCTCAGGTTAAAATGTGTCTTCATCCAATGCAACTGACTAATTATAAGAGTTTGAGATTGATGTGGAGAGTTTAAAAGCCACTTATACCCATTTTATCCCAAAACAGGCTAAACCAAGAAAACATTGCTTAGAAGCACTAAACAGCTTTGTTAGTGTTTCTAGGGTTGAAATGTGTCTTAATCACAAGCAACTGACTAAATATATGAGTTTGAGATAGATGTGGATAGTTTAAAAGCCACTTATACCCATTTTGTCCCAAAATAGGCTAAAACCAAGAAAACATTGCTTAGAAGCTGTAAATATCTATGTTAGTGTTTCTGGGGTTAAAATGTGTCTTAATCCAATGCAGCTGACTAATTATAAGAGTTTGAGATTGATGTGGAGAGTTTAAAAGCCACTTATACCCATTTTGTCCCAAAACAGGCTAAAACCAAGAAAACATTGCCTAGAAGCTATAAACAGCTATGTTAGTATTTCTGGGGTTAAAATGTGTCTTAATCAAATGCAAATGACTAATTATAAGAGTTTGAGATTGATGTGGAGAGTTTAAAAGCCACTTATACCCATTTTGTCCCAAAACAGGCTACAACCAAGACAACATTGCTTAGAAGCTGTAAACAGCTTTGTTAGTGTTTCTAGGGTTAAAATGTGTCTTAATCCAATGCAACTGACTAATTATAAGAGTTTGAGATTGATATGGAGAGTTTAAAAGCCACTTATATCCATTTTGTCCCAAAACAGGCTAAAACCAAGAAAACATTGCTGAGAAGCACCAAACAGCTATGTTAGTGTTTCTGGGGTTAAAATGTGTCTTAATCCAATGCAGCTGACTAGTTATAAGAGTTTGAGATGGATGTGGTGTAAGACTTTGTAGAATAAAGAAGAGAATCAAGAGAATGGATATAGGTTTCGGTAGACAAAGAGAATGAGGAAGAAGAAAAGATTAGGTTTTCTTATTCCATAAGAAGCGATAATACAAGGTGGCTATGAGCCTATTTAAGGAAACACAAACTAGGGCTACACCCTTGACCGAGACACACAAGTGGGATAGGGACATTAGGAGAGAGACACACTACATCCCAAGGTGAAAGCGACAGCCCATCCTTACCAAACATGTGACTATTTCCTTCCCTTCTCTCTAACGGTTATAATGTGCTTCTCGATCCTTCTAGTGGGCTTCAGGCCTCCTCTCCATTCCTTATCACTAGAAGACTCGGCCATTTCACCACACTTGTACGGACAGCCCATATTCAACACTCGTACGGACGGCCATGGCTGCCTTAGGCTTATTCTTTTGATCAATACTCCCCCTCAAGCTTAGCCTAATGAAATGGCTAAGCTTGGAACCCGTGAAGCAGCACCTCATTAAAAACCTTGACTTAGAAAACCTCATGGGACAAAACCAAGTCAAGGGAAAAAGAGTGTGCTGTCCACGGATTAGAGAAGCTTGATCATGGCCGTGTAATGTCTACAAGTCCAAGTTTGCTATAGATGTGATCACAAACCTTGGAGCTTGCAGACTTGGTGAAGATGTCAGCTAGCTGATCTTGACTCCTTGTGTGGCATGGTAACACCACTCCTTCTTCAATCTTCTCTCTCACCTTGTGGCAATCGCTTTCTATGTGCTTGGTCCTCTCATGAAAGACCGAGTTTGTGGCAATGTGGATGGCCGCTTCATTGTCGCAATGCATGGTCATGGGCTGCTTTGTTTCGATGCCTAAGTCCTTGAGTAGACCCTTCAGCCATGTCATCTCGTTAGTGAGCTTCCTCATAGCTCTATACTCGGCCTCGGCGCTAGAGCATGAAACCACCTTTTGTTTCTTAGACCTCCATGTAACCATGTTGCCTCCAACGAACGTGCAGTACCCAGTAGTGGATCTTCTATCCAGCGTGTCACCATTGTAATCCGCATCACAGTAGCCAACAATCTCGGTGTTGTCATTCTTGCCCATCCAAATACCTTGACCCGGACTGCCCTTGAGATAGCTTAGGATCCTCTCGACTTGACTCCATTGGTACTTGCTTGGTGCCTTCATATGTTGGCTAACCTGATTCACAGCATAACATATGTCAGGTCGTGTGATAGTAAGGTATATTAGCTTACCTACAAGCCGGCGGTAGCGTGTGACGTCTAAGAATGGCTCGTCCATTGGTTCCTTAGGTCGGCCTTCTTTTTCCCGTAAGCTCTCCCCCTTTCGCTTGAGCTGGTAGTCTTCATCAAGTGGCGTAGCGACCGGAGACACACCAAGCTTGCCAGTCTCCTCTAACAAGTCAAGAGTGTACTTGCGTTGTGAGAGGAAGAGTCCTTCCGGTGAGCGACAAATTTCAATACCAAGAAAGTATTTGAGTTCCCCAAGGTCCTTGATGTCAAATGCCGACTTGAGGGAGTCCTTGGTGTCCTGAATGGCCGCCTTATCATCACCAGTCACGATGATATCGTCGACGTATATGAGCACCACCACCCAACCAATAGAGGTGCGACGTGTGAAGAGAGTATGATCAGCCTCCGATCGCTTAAAACCATAAGTCTTGAGAGTAGAGCTTAGTTTGTGGTACCAAGCTCGTGGGGACTGCTTAAGGCCATAGATGGCCTTACGTAGCCTCAAGACTTTTCCGGGTGTAACCATGTCTTCAAGGCCGGGAGGAGGCGTCATGTACACTTCTTCATCAAGTTCACCTTGAAGAAAGGCGTTCTTCACATCCATCCGCCATAAGTCCCATGATAGGTTGACAGCAAGAGACAGCACAACCCGAACCGTATGGAGCTTGGCCACGGGTGCAAAGGTGTCCGTGTAGTCCGCACCATAGGTTTGGGTGAAGCCACGGGCCACTAACCGGGCTTTATGCCGTTCAATGTCACCATTGCTCAAATACTTTATGGTGAACACCCATTTGGAGCTAACTGCCCGCTTGCCTTGAGGAAGATCCGATTCGTCCCACGTATGATTCCGGATCATGGCGCCGGTTTCATCCTTGACCGCATCTAACCAAACCTGATGCTCCTTGGCTTCATCATATGTCTGCGGGATCCAATTGGCGTCAACTTGGCCGAAGAAAGCTTGGTGATCAGCAGGTAACAGCTCAAGGGAACAAACGGACTGGATGGGATGAGCGACGGCTTGACTGTTGTAATATACACGCTTGTTCTTCCAAGTGGAGGGGTCAGATCGAGGTCTGGTGCTCCGACGCAGGACTGGTGCAGGAGGTGGATCCGTCCTAGGCAACTCCGTTGACGTACCGTCCGTAAGAACCGTCTCCGTGTTTTCCTCGGTAGGAGCCGCTGCCGGAGCATGTGTGTCCGGTGTAGGGCCAGGAACAGGAACACCGGCTATGGGTAGGCCAGACTCAAGGGACACACTATCTTGGGCTGAAACATTGTTATTCGTATCTCCTTGGTCAGACCCACCGTCGGTAGGAGTTTGGCGTAGCATAGGCTGCACGACACCCGTTGGTGGAGACGGGTTGCCAAGGTGATCAAGAAGGAACCTTAGACTTGAAGCTCGGTCATTAGGTGAGTGAGAGAGGTCTTTAAGGTTGTTCCAGTCCTTCTTGTCATAGTAGCCCACATTCTCTAGGAACCGGACATCTCGGGAGACATATAGACGACTTGTGGCCGGATCATAACATTTGTACCCCTTTTGTGTGGTAGAGTAGCCAATGAACATGCACTTTGTACTCTTGGCATCCAGCTTACTCCTTTGTTCTCCTGGTACTAACACAAAACAAACACAACCAAAAACGCGTAAGTGATCAAGGGATGGTTTAAATTTGTTTAGTACTTCAAATGGAGATAAGTCATGAAGAACTCGGGTTGGTGTCCGGTTGATGAGATAGCATGCAGTCATCACAGCATCACCCCAATATCGTTTGGGAACACTAGAGTGGAACATGATTGCCCGCGCCACTTCCATGAGATGCCGGTTCTTTCTCTCGGCCACACCATTTTGTTGTGGCGTGTAGGGACAACTAGTTTGATGGAGAATGCCATGCTTGGAGAGATGTTCTTTGAACTTGCCACTTGTGTATTCTCCACCATTATCAGACCTAAGTACCTTAAGTTTTGCATTAAAATGATTAGTCACATAGTTTTGAAAGTTGACAAAGGCATCAAACACTCTATCTTTAGAAGGCAATAAGGTAATCCAAGTATATTTTGATTTTTCATCAATAAAAGTCACAAAATACTTGTTATTATCTCTAGATAGGCATGGTGAAGTCCAAACATCTGAGTGAACTAAATCAAAACAATTTTCATAAATAGTAGTTGACTTAGGAAAGATAGACTTGCAATGTTTTCCAAGAATACAAGGTTCACAAGTAGAATTATCAAAAGAAATATTAGGAAACATTAGTCCTAAAGCACGCGAATGAGGGTGGCCTAGCCTAGCATGCCACACCATATTCGAATCAACAACAAAACAAGACTTAATAGAAGATAAATTTGGATCGGTTTTCTCTAGGACATAGAGATCTCCACTCCCTTGCCCTTCTCCAAGAACCTTTCCAGTCTCAATATCCTGAAAATGAACACTGTTAGGACCAAAAATTGCATAACAATTCAAATCATTTGTGGCCCTCTTAACCGATAGAAGATTGGAGGTAAATGTAGGCATAAAGAAAGCTTTTGAGGTTTTATCAAAAAGTTTCAAGTCCCCTATCCCTTTTACTGGTATTTGATCTCCATTAGCAATAACAACATTCCCTAAAGCCGGTTTTATGTTGTCAATTAACCTAGGGTTGCTAATCATATGATGTGAAGCCCCCGAGTCAATAACAAGCGATTTACTAGGCTTAGAGGTAAAGAAAGAGATACCAGACTCCTTGAGTGAGGCAATGGAGCGGATGAGAGCCTCAAGGTCTGACTTCCTCACCACATCTCCATAGGCTGCGGTCATGGCCACCTCATCTCCCTGCTTTGATGATCCGGCTCCCTTGTCGCTAACCGCTTCCTTTGAGAAGTTGGCTTTGAACTTGGCCGGCTTGAGATGAGGATGGAGAACCCAGCATTTGTCTTTCAGGTGGCCCCGCTTCTTGCAGTGGTCGCATACCCACACCTTCCTCTCCTCTTGCTTGTACACTCCTTTGTTGGCCGTAGCAAGCTCCCCCTTACCGCTAAACAAATCAAGAGATCCTTGTTCTTTCTGAATTTGGGAGCAAATATCTTCAAAGGAGGGAAGCTTCTCTGCCCTTAGGATGTGCTTCAAGAGGTCATTGAAGGATGGGTTCAAGGTAAGGAGGAGTCCAAAGATCTTGTCTTGCTCCTTCCTTTCGTTTAGCACACTCGCCTCAAGTGTACTTGGCCGCAACATGTCAAGCTCGGACCATAGTGCACGGAACTTACCAAGATGCTTAGTGAACTCCACATCATCTTGGTTAAGGTCGTTTATGGCCTTCTTGACCTCAAAGACTCTAGTCATGTTAGAGACATTACCATACACGCCTTTAAGTGTTTCCCACAGTTCCTTGGCCGTCTCGCAGTATGAGTAGGCCTCAAGGATAGGCGTGTCCAGAGAGTTTTGGAGAACAGATAGGACAACTTGGTCTTCTTGGAACCATTTGGCCTTCCTCTCGCTCTCTTCCTCCGCTTCCGCCTCGGAAGCATCTTCTTCTTTGGGGTTTTGTTTTGGGACATAGTCGGACTCGACATGACTCCAAAGGCCACGACCTCCAAGGGCGGTTCTTGTGGTTCTTGTCCACAGCAAGTAGTTTGTCCCCTTTAGGACAATCGGTGAAACGATGGGCTTGGCGTTTTCCATGGTCGGATTTCTATGGACCGATGGATAAAGCTTTTACCCGGAGAATAAACAAAAGAATGCGAGTGAGAAGAAAGGAAGGAAAGGAGACTAGAGAATAGAAACAAGTAGAAGAATGAGATTAGACTGTAGAGAATCGAACAACTTGCTCTGATACCATGTAAGACTTTGTAGAATAAAGAAGAGAATCAAGAGAATGGATATAGGTTTCGGTAGACAAAGAGAATGAGGAAGAAGAAAAGATTAGGTTTTCTTATTCCATAAGAAGCGATAATACAAGGTGGCTATGAGCCTATTTAAGGAAACACAAACTAGGGCTACACCCTTGACCGAGACACACAAGTGGGATAGGGACATTAGGAGAGAGACACACTACATCCCAAGGTGAAAGCGACAGCCCATCCTTACCAAACATGTGACTATTTCCTTCCCTTCTCTCTAACGGTTATAATGTGCTTCTCGATCCTTCTAGTGGGCTTCAGGCCTCCTCTCCATTCCTTATCACTAGAAGACTCGGCCATTTCACCACACTTGTACGGACAGCCCATATTCAACACTCGTACGGACGGCCATGGCTGCCTTAGGCTTATTCTTTTGATCAATATGTGGAGAGTTTAAAAGCCACTTATACCCATTTTGTACCAAAACAGGCTAAAACCAAGAAAACATTGCTTAGAAGCACTACACAGCTTTGTTAGTGTTTCTGGGGTTAAAATGTGTCTTAATCTAATGCAACTAACTAATTATAAGAGTTTGAGATAGATGTGGAGAGTTTAAAAGCCACTTATACCCATTTTGGCCCAAAACAGGTAAAACCAAGAAAACATTGCTTAGAAGCTCTAAACAGCTTTGTTAGTGTTTCTGGGGGTTGAAATGTGTCTTAATCACAAGCAACTGACTAAATATATGAGTTTGAGATAGATGTGGATAGTTTAAAAGCCACTTATACCCATTTTGTCCCAAAATAGGCTAAAACCAAGAAAACATTGCTTAGAAGCTGTAAATAGCTATGTTAGTGTTTCTGGGGTTAAAATGTGTCTTAATCCAATGCAGCTGACTAGTTATAAGAGTTTGAGATGAATGTGGAGAGTTTAAAGCCACTTATACCCATTTGGTACCAAAACTGGCTAAAACCAAGAAAACATTGCTTAGAAGCACTAAACAGCTTTGTTAGTGTTTCTAGGGTTAAAATGTATCTTAATCCAAAGCAACTGACTAATTATATGAGTCTGAGATAGATGTGGAGAGTTTAAAAGCTACTTATACCCATTTTGTCCCAAAACAGGTTAAAACCCAGAAAACATTGCTTAGAAGCACTAAACAGCTTTGTTAGTGTTTCTGGGATTAAAATGTGTTTTAATCCAATGCAACTAACTAATTATAAGAGTTTGAGATAGATGTGGATAGTTTAAAAGCCACTTATACACATTTTGTCCCAAAAGAGGCTAAAACCAAGAAAACATTGCTTAGAAGCTGTAAACAGCTATGTTAGTATTTATGGGGTTAAAATGTGTCTTAATCCAATGCAACTGACTAATTATAAGAGTTTGAGATGGATGTGGAGAGTTTAAAAGCCACTTATACCCATTTTATCCCAAAACAGGCTAAACCAAGAAAACATTGCTTAGAAGCACTAAACAGCTTTGTTAGTGTTTCTAGGGTTGAAATGTGTCTTAATCACAAGCAACTGACTAAATATATGAGTTTGAGATAGATGTGGATAGTTTAAAAGCCACTTATACTCATTTTGGCCCAAAACAGGCTAAAACCAAGAAAACATTGCTTAGAAGCTCTAAACAGCTTTGTTAGTGTTTCTGGGGGTTGAAATGTGTCTTAATCACAAGCAACTGACTAAATATATGAGTTTGAGATAGATGTGGATAGTTTAAAAGCCACTTATACCCATTTTGTCCCAAAATAGGCTAAAACCAAGAAAACATTGCTTAGAAGCTGTAAATAGCTATGTTAGTGTTTCTGGGGTTAAAATGTGTCTTAATCCAATGCAGCTGACTAGTTATAAGAGTTTGAGATGAATGTGGAGAGTTTAAAGCCACTTATACCCATTTGGTACCAAAACTGGCTAAAACCAAGAAAACATTGCTTAGAAGCACTAAACAGCTTTGTCAGTGTTTCTAGGGTTAAAATGTGTCTTAATCCAAAGCAACTGACTAATTATAAGAGTTTGAGATTGATGTGGAGAGTTTAAAAGCCACTTATACCCATTTTGTCCCAAAACAGGCTACAACCAAGACAACATTGCTTAGAAGCTGTAAACAGCTTTGTTAGTGTTTCTAGGGTTAAAATGTGTCTTAATCCAATGCAACTGACTAATTATAAGAGTTTGAGATTGATATGGAGAGTTTAAAAGCCACTTATATCCATTTTGTCCCAAAACAGGCTAAAACCAAGAAAACATTGCTGAGAAGCACCAAACAGCTATGTTAGTGTTTCTGGGGTTAAAATGTGTCTTAATCCAATGCAGCTGACTAGTTATAAGAGTTTGAGATGGATGTGGAGAGTTTAAAAGCCACTTATACCCATTTTGTACCAAAACAGGCTAAAACCAAGAAAACATTGCTTAGAAGCACTACACAGCTTTGTTAGTGTTTCTGGGGTTAAAATGTGTCTTAATCTAATGCAACTAACTAATTATAAGAGTTTGAGATAGATGTGGAGAGTTTAAAAGCCACTTATACCCATTTTGGCCCAAAACAGGTAAAACCAAGAAAACATTGCTTAGAAGCTCTAAACAGCTTTGTTAGTGTTTCTGGGGGTTGAAATGTGTCTTAATCACAAGCAACTGACTAAATATATGAGTTTGAGATAGATGTGGATAGTTTAAAAGCCACTTATACCCATTTTGTCCCAAAATAGGCTAAAACCAAGAAAACATTGCTTAGAAGCTGTAAATAGCTATGTTAGTGTTTCTGGGGTTAAAATGTGTCTTAATCCAATGCAGCTGACTAGTTATAAGAGTTTGAGATGAATGTGGAGAGTTTAAAGCCACTTATACCCATTTGGTACCAAAACTGGCTAAAACCAAGAAAACATTGCTTAGAAGCACTAAACAGCTTTGTCAGTGTTTCTAGGGTTAAAATGTGTCTTAATCCAAAGCAACTGACTAATTATATGAGTCTGAGATAGATGTGGAGAGTTTAAAAGCTACTTATACCGATTTTGTCCCAAAACAGGTTAAAACCCAGAAAACATTGCTTAGAAGCACTAAACAGCTTTGTTAGTGTTTCTGGGGTTAAAATGTGTCTTAATCCAATGCAACTAACTAATTATAAGAGTTTGAGATAGATGTGGATAGTTTAAAAGCCACTTATACACATTTTGTCCCAAAAGAGGCTAAAACCAAGAAAACATTGCTTAGAAGCTGTAAACAGCTATGTTAGTATTTCTGGGGTTAAAATGTGTCTTAATCCAATGCAGCTGACTAGTTATAAGAGTTTGAGATAGATGTGGAGAGTTTAAAAGCCACTTATACCCATTTTGTCTCAAAACAGGCTAAAACCAAGAAAACATTGCTTAGAAGCACTAAACAGCTTTGTTAGTGTTTCTGGGGTTAAAATGTGTCTTAATCCAATGCAACTAACTAATTATAAGAGTTTGAGATAGATGTGGATAGTTTAAAAGCCACTTATACACATTTTGTCCCAAAACAGGCTAAAACCAGGAAAACATTGCTTAGAAGCTGTAAACAGCTATGTTAGTGTTTCTGGGGTGAAAATGGGTATTAATCCAATGCAAATGACTAATTATAAGAGTTTGAGATTGATGTGGAGAGTTTAAAAGCCACTTATACCCATTTTGTCCCTAAACAGGCTAAAACCAAGAAAACATTGCTTAGAAGCTCTAAACAGCTATGTTAGTGTTTCTGGGGTAAAAATGTGTCTTAATCCAATGCAACTGACTAATTATAAGAGTTTGAGATGGATGTGGAGAGTTTAAAATCCACTTATACACATTTTGTCCCAAAACAGGCTAAAACCAAGAAAACATTGCTTAGAAGCTGTAAACAGGTTTGTTAGTGTTTCTCGGGTTAAAATGTGTCTTAATCCAATGCAACTGACTAATTATAAGAGTTTGAGATTGATGTGGAGAGTTTAAAAGCCACTTATACCCATTTTGTCCCAAAACAGGCTAAACCAAGAAAACATTGCTTAGAAGCACTAAACAGCTTTGTTAGTGTTTCTGGGGTTAAAATGTGTCTTAATCCAATGCAACTAACTAATTATAAGAGTTTGAGATAGATGTGGATAGTTTAAAAGCCACTTATACCAATTTTGTCCCAAAGTAGGCTAAAACCAAGAAAACATTGCTTAGAAGCTGTAAATAGCTATGTTAGTGTTTCTACGGTTAAAATGTGTCTTAATCCAATGCAGCTGACTAGTTATAAGAGTTTGAGATGGATGTGGAGAGTTTAAAAGCCACTTATACCCATTTTGTACCAAAACTGGCTAAAACCAAGAAAACATTGCTTAGAAGCACTAAACAGCTTTGTTAGTGTTTCTCGGGTTAAAATGTGTCTTAATCTAATGCAACTAACAAATTATAAGAGTTTGAGATAGATGTGGAGAGTTTAAAAGCCACTTATAACCATTTTGGCCCAAAACAGGCTAAAACCAAGAAAACATTGCTTAGAAGCTCTAAACAGCTTTGTTAGTGTTTCTGGGGGTTAAAATGTGTCTTAATCACAAGCAACTGACTCAATATATGAGTTTGAGATAGATGTGGATAGTTTAAAAGCCACTTATACTCATTTTGGCCCAAAACAGGCTAAAACCAAGAAAACATTGCTTAGAAGCTCTAAACAGCTTTGTTAGTGTTTCTGGGGGTTAAAACGTGTCTTAATCACAAGCAACTGATTCAATATATGAGTTTGAGATAGATGTGGATAGTTTAAAAGCCACTTATACCCATTTTGTCCCAAAATAGGCTAAAACCAAGAAAACATTGCTTAGAAGCTGTAAATAGCTAAGTTAGTGTTTCTGGGGTTAAAATGTGTCTTAATCCAAAGCAACTGACTAATTATATGAGTTTGAGATGGATGTGGAGAGTTTAAAAGCTACTTATACCCATTTGGTACCAAAACTGGTTAAAACCAAGAAAACATTGCTTAGAAGCACTAAACAGCTTTGTTAGTGTTTCTGGGGTTAAAATGTGTCTTAATCCAATGCAACTAACTAATTATAAGAGTTTGAGATAGATGTGGATAGTTTAAAAGCCACTTATACACATTTTGTCCCAAAAGAGGCTAAAACCAAGAAAACATTGCTTAGAAGCTGTAAACAGCTATGGTAGTATTTCTGGGGTTAAAATGTGTCTTAATCCAATGCAGCTGACTAGTTATAAGAGTTTGAGATGGATGTGGAGAGTTTAAAAGCCACTTATACCCATTTTGTACAGAAACTGGCTAAAACCACGAAAACATTGCTTAGAAGCACTAAACAGCTTTGTTAGTATTTCTCGGGTTAAAATGTGTCTTAATCTAATGCAACTAACTAATTATAAGAGTTTGAGATAGATGTGGAGAGTTTAAAAGCCACTTATAACCATTTTGGCCCAAAACAGGCTAAAACCAAGAAAACATTGTTTAGAAGCTCTAAACAGCTTTGTTAGTGTTTCTGGGGGTTAAAATGTGTCTTAATCACAAGCAACTGACTCAATATATGAGTTTGAGATAGATGTGGATAGTTTAAAAGCCACTTATACTCATTTTGGCCCAAAACAGGCTAAAACCAAGAAAACATTGCTTAGAAGCTCTAAACAGCTTTGTTAGTGTTTCTGGGGGTTAAAAGGTGTCTTAATCACAAGCAACTGATTCAATATATGAGTTTGAGATAGATGTGGATAGTTTAAAAGCCACTTATACCCATTTTGTCCCAAAATAGGCTAAAACCAAGAAAACATTGCTTAGAAGCTGTAAATAGCTATGTTAGTGTTTCTGGGGTTAAAATGTGTCTTAATCCAAAGCAACTGACTAATTATATGAGTTTGAGATGGATGTGGAGAGTTTAAAAGCTACTTATACCCATTTGGTACCAAAACTGGTTAAAACCAAGAAAACATTGCTTAGAAGCACTAAACAGCTTTGTTAGTGTTTCTGAGGTTAAAATGTGTCTTAATCCAATGCAACTAACTAATTATAAGAGTTTGAGATAGATGTGGATAGTTTAAAAGCCACTTATACACATTTTGTCCCAAAAGAGGCTAAAACCAAGAAAACATTGCTTAGAAGCTGTAAACAGCTATGGTAGTATTTCTGGGGTTAAAATGTGTCTTAATCCAATGCAGCTGACTAGTTATAAGAGTTTGAGATAGATGTGGAGAGTTTAAAAGCCACTTATACCCATTTTGTCTCAAAACAGGCTAAAACCAAGAAAACATTGCTTAGAAGCACTAAACAGCTTTGTTAGTGTTTCTGGGGTTAAAATGTGTCTTAATCCAATGCAACTAACTAATTATAAGAGTTTGAGATAGATGTGGATAGTTTAAAAGCCACTTATACACATTTTGTCCCAAAACAGGCTAAAACCAGGAAAACATTGCTTAGAAGCTGTAAACAGCTATGTTAGTGTTTCTGGGGTGAAAATGGGTATTAATCCAATGCAAATGACTAATTATAAGAGTTTGAGATTGATGTGGAGAGTTTAAAAGCCACTTATACCCATTTTGTCCCTAAACAGGCTAAAACCAAGAAAACATTGCTTAGAAGCTCTAAACTGCTATGTTAGTGTTTATGAGGTAAAAATGTGTCTTAATCCAATGCAACTGACTAATTATAAGAGTTTGAGATGGATGTGGAGAGTTTAAAATCCACTTATACACATTTTGTCCCAAAACAGGCTAAAACCAAGAAAACATTGCTTAGAAACTGTAAACAGGTTTGTTAGTGTTTCTCGGGTTAAAATGTGTCTTAATCCAATGCAACTGACTAATTATAAGAGTTTGAGATTGATGTGGAGAGTTTAAAAGCCACTTATACCCATTTTGTCTCAAAACAGGCTAAAACCAAGAAAACATTGCTTAATAGCACTAAACAGCTTTGTTAGTGTTTCTGGGGTTAAAATGTGTCTTAATCCAATGCAACTAACTAATTATAAGAGTTTGAGACAGATGTGGATAGTTTAAAAGCCACTTATACACATTTTGTCCCAAAACAGGCTAAAACCAGGAAAACATTGCTTAGAAGCTGTAAACAGCTATGTTAGTGTTTCTGGGGTGAAAATGGGTATTAATCCAATGCAAATGACTAATTAGAAGAGTTTGAGATTGATGTGGAGAGTTTAAAAGCCACTTATACCCATTTTGTCCCAAAACAGGCTAAACCAAGAAAACATTGCTTAGAAGCACTAAACAGCTTTGTTAGTGTTTCTGGGGTTAAAATGTGTCTTAATCCAATGCAACTAACTAAATATAAGAGTTTGAGATAGATGTGGAGAGTTTAAAAGCCACTTATACCCATTTTGTCCCAAAAAGGCTAAAACCAAGAAAATATTGCTTAGAAGCACTAAACAGCTTTGTTAGTGTTTTTGGGGTTAAAATGTGTCTTAATCCAATGCAACTAACTAATTATAAGAGTTTGAGATAGATGTGGATAGTTTAAAAGCCACTTATACCCATTTTATCCCAAAATAGGCTAAAACCAAGAAAACGTTGCTTAGAAGCTGTAAATAGCTATGTTAGTGTTTCTAGGGTTAAAATGTGTCTTAATCCAATGCAGCTGACTAGTTATAAGAGTTTGAGATGGATGTGGAGAGTTTAAAAGCCACTTATACCCATTTTGTACCAAAACAGGCTAAAACCAAGAAAACATTGCTTAGAAGAACTAAACAGCTTTGTTAGTGTTTCTGGGGTTAAAATGTATCTTAATCCAATGCAACTAACTAATAATAAGAGTTTGAGATAGATGTGGATAGTTTAAAAGCCACTTATACACATTTTGTCCCAAAACAGGTTAAAACCAAGAAAACATTGCTTAGAAGCTGTAACAGCTATTTTAGTGTTTCTGGGGTGAAAATGGGTATTAATCCAATGCAAATGACTAATTATAAGAGTTTGAGATTGATGTGGAGAGTTTAAAATCCACTTATACCCATTTTGTCCCAAAACAGGCTAAAACCAAGACAACATTGCTTAGAAGCTGTAAACAGCTTTGTTAGTGTTTCTAGGGTTAAAATGTGTCTTAATCCAATGCAACTGACTAATTATAAGAGTTTGAGATTGATATGGAGAGATTAAAAGACACTTATACCCATTTTGTCCCAAAACAGGCTAAAACCAAGAAAACATTGCTGAGAAGCACCAAACAGCTATGTTAGTGTTTCTGGGGTTAAAATGTGTCTTAATCCAATGCAGCTGACTAGTTATAAGAGTTTGAGATGGATGTGGAGAGTTTAAAAGCCACTTATACCCATTTTGTACCAAAACAGGCTAAAACCAAGAAAACATTGCTTAGAAGCACTAAACAGCTTTGTTAGTGTTTCTGGGGTTAAAATGTGTCTTAATCTAATGCAACTAACTAATTATAAGAGTTTGAGATAGATGTGGAGAGTTTAAAAGCCACTTATAACCATTTTGGCCCAAAACAGGCTAAAACCAAGAAAACATTGCTTAGAAGCTCTAAACAGCTTTGTTAGTGTTTCTGGGGGTTAAAATGTGTCTTAATCACAAGCAACTGACTCAATATATGAGTTTGAGATAGATGTGGATAGTTTAAAAGCCACTTATACTCATTTTGGCCCAAAACAGGCTAAAACCAAGAAAACATTGCTTAGAAGCTCTAAACAGCTTTGTTAGTGTTTCTGGGGGTTAAAACGTGTCTTAATCACAAGCAACTGATTCAATATATGAGTTTGAGATAGATGTGGATAGTTTAAAAGCCACTTATACCCATTTTGTCCCAAAATAGGCTAAAACCAAGAAAACATTGCTTAGAAGCTGTAAATAGCTAAGTTAGTGTTTCTGGGGTTAAAATGTGTCTTAATCCAAAGCAACTGACTAATTATATGAGTTTGAGATGGATGTGGAGAGTTTAAAAGCTACTTATACCCATTTGGTATCAAAACTGGTTAAAACCAAGAAAACATTGCTTAGAAGCACTAAACAGCTTTGTTAGTGTTTCTGGGGTTAAAATGTGTCTTAATCCAATGCAACTAACTAATTATAAGAGTTTGAGATAGATGTGGATAGTTTAAAAGCCACTTATACCAATTTTGTCCCAAAGTAGGCTAAAACCAAGAAAACATTGCTTAGAAGCTGTAAATAGCTATGTTAGTGTTTCTACGGTTAAAATGTGTCTTAATCCAATGCAGCTGACTAGTTATACGAGTTTGAGATGGATGTGGAGAGTTTAAAAGCCACTTATACCCATTTTGTACCAAAACTGGCTAAAACCAAGAAAACATTGCTTAGAAGCACTAAACAGCTTTGTTAGTGTTTCTCGGGTTAAAATGTGTCTTAATCTAATGCAACTAACAAATTATAAGAGTTTGAGATAGATGTGGAGAGTTTAAAAGCCACTTATAACCATTTTGGCCCAAAACAGGCTAAAACCAAGAAAACATTGCTTAGAAGCTCTAAACAGCTTTGTTAGTGTTTCTGGGGGTTAAAATGTGTCTTAATCACAAGCAACTGACTCAATATATGAGTTTGAGATAGATGTGGATAGTTTAAAAGCCACTTATACTCATTTTGGCCCAAAACAGGCTAAAACCAAGAAAACATTGCTTAGAAGCTCTAAACAGCTTTGTTAGTGTTTCTGGGGGTTAAAACGTGTCTTAATCACAAGCAACTGATTCAATATATGAGTTTGAGATAGATGTGGATAGTTTAAAAGCCACTTATACCCATTTTGTCCCAAAATAGGCTAAAACCAAGAAAACATTGCTTAGAAGCTGTAAATAGCTAAGTTAGTGTTTCTGGGGTTAAAATGTGTCTTAATCCAAAGCAACTGACTAATTATATGAGTTTGAGATGGATGTGGAGAGTTTAAAAGCTACTTATACCCATTTGGTACCAAAACTGGTTAAAACCAAGAAAACATTGCTTAGAAGCACTAAACAGCTTTGTTAGTGTTTCTGGGGTTAAAATGTGTCTTAATCCAATGCAACTAACTAATTATAAGAGTTTGAGATAGATGTGGATAGTTTAAAAGCCACTTATACACATTTTGTCCCAAAAGAGGCTAAAACCAAGAAAACATTGCTTAGAAGCTGTAAACAGCTATGGTAGTATTTCTGGGGTTAAAATGTGTCTTAATCCAATGCAGCTGACTAGTTATAAGAGTTTGAGATGGATGTGGAGAGTTTAAAAGCCACTTATACCCATTTTGTACCAAAACTGGCTAAAACCACGAAAACATTGCTTAGAAGCACTAAACAGCTTTGTTAGTATTTCTCGGGTTAAAATGTGTCTTAATCTAATGCAACTAACTAATTATAAGAGTTTGAGATAGATGTGGAGAGTTTAAAAGCCACTTATAACCATTTTGGCCCAAAACAGGCTAAAACCAAGAAAACATTGTTTAGAAGCTCTAAACAGCTTTGTTAGTGTTTCTGGGGGTTAAAATGTGTCTTAATCACAAGCAACTGACTCAATATATGAGTTTGAGATAGATGTGGATAGTTTAAAAGCCACTTATACTCATTTTGGCCCAAAACAGGCTAAAACCAAGAAAACATTGCTTAGAAGCTCTAAACAGCTTTGTTAGTGTTTCTGGGGGTTAAAAGGTGTCTTAATCACAAGCAACTGATTCAATATATGAGTTTGAGATAGATGTGGATAGTTTAAAAGCCACTTATACCCATTTTGTCCCAAAATAGGCTAAAACCAAGAAAACATTGCTTAGAAGCTGTAAATAGCTATGTTAGTGTTTCTGGGGTTAAAATGTGTCTTAATCCAAAGCAACTGACTAATTATATGAGTTTGAGATGGATGTGGAGAGTTTAAAAGCTACTTATACCCATTTGGTATCAAAACTGGTTAAAACCAAGAAAACATTGCTTAGAAGCACTAAACAGCTTTGTTAGTGTTTCTGAGGTTAAAATGTGTCTTAATCCAATGCAACTAACTAATTATAAGAGTTTGAGATAGATGTGGATAGTTTAAAAGCCACTTATACACATTTTGTCCCAAAAGAGGCTAAAACCAAGAAAACATTGCATAGAAGCTGTAAACAGCTATGGTAGTATTTCTGGGGTTAAAATGTGTCTTAATCCAATGCAGCTGACTAGTTATAAGAGTTTGAGATAGATGTGGAGAGTTTAAAAGCCACTTATACCCATTTTGTCTCAAAACAGGCTAAAACCAAGAAAACATTGCTTAGAAGCACTAAACAGCTTTGTTAGTGTTTCTGGGGTTAAAATGTGTCTTAATCCAATGCAACTAACTAATTATAAGAGTTTGAGATAGATGTGGATAGTTTAAAAGCCACTTATACACATTTTGTCCCAAAACAGGCTAAAACCAGGAAAACATTGCTTAGAAGCTGTAAACAGCTATGTTAGTGTTTCTGGGGTGAAAATGGGTATTAATCCAATGCAAATGACTAATTATAAGAGTTTGAGATTGATGTGGAGAGTTTAAAAGCCACTTATACCCATTTTGTCCCTAAACAGGCTAAAACCAAGAAAACATTGCTTAGAAGCTCTAAACAGCTATGTTAGTGTTTATGAGGTAAAATTGTGTCTTAATCCAATGCAACTGACTAATTATAAGAGTTTGAGATGGATGTGGAGAGTTTAAAATCCACTTATACACATTTTGTCCCAAAACAGGCTAAAACCAAGAAAACATTGCTTAGAAACTGTAAACAGGTTTGTTAGTGTTTCTCGGGTTAAAATGTGTCTTAATCCAATGCAACTGACTAATTATAAGAGTTTGAGATTGATGTGGAGAGTTTAAAAGCCACTTATACCCATTTTGTCTCAAAACAGGCTAAAACCAAGAAAACATTGCTTAATAGCACTAAACAGCTTTGTTAGTGTTTCTGGGGTTAAAATGTGTCTTAATCCAATGCAACTAACTAATTATAAGAGTTTGAGACAGATGTGGATAGTTTAAAAGCCACTTATACACATTTTGTCCCAAAACAGGCTAAAACCAGGAAAACATTGCTTAGAAGCTGTAAACAGCTATGTTAGTGTTTCTGGGGTGAAAATGGGTATTAATCCAATGCAAATGACTAATTAGAAGAGTTTGAGATTGATGTGGAGAGTTTAAAAGCCACTTATACCCATTTTGTCCCAAAACAGGCTAAACCAAGAAAACATTGCTTAGAAGCACTAAACAGCTTTGTTAGTGTTTCTGGGGTTAAAATGTGTCTTAATCCAATGCAACTAACTAATTATAAGAGTTTGAGATAGATGTGGAGAGTTTAAAAGCCACTTATACCCATTTTGTCCCAAAAAGGCTAAAACCAAGAAAATATTGCTTAGAAGCACTAAACAGCTTTGTTAGTGTTTTTGGGGTTAAAATGTGTCTTAATCCAATGCAACTAACTAATTATAAGAGTTTGAGATAGATGTGGATAGTTTAAAAGCCACTTATACTCATTTTATCCCAAAATAGGCTAAAACCAAGAAAACATTGCTTAGAAGCTGTAAATAGCTATGTTAGTGTTTCTAGGGTTAAAATGTGTCTTAATCCAATGCAGCTGACTAGTTATAAGAGTTTGAGATGGATGTGGAGAGTTTAAAAGCCACTTATAACCATTTTGTACCAAAACAGGCTAAAACCAAGAAAACATTGCTTAGAAGAACTAAACAGCTTTGTTAGTGTTTCTGGGGTTAAAATGTATCTTAATCCAATGCAACTAACTAATAATAAGAGTTTGAGATAGATGTGGATAGTTTAAAAGCCACTTATACACATTTTGTCCCAAAACAGGTTAAAACCAAGAAAACATTGCTTAGAAGCTGTAAACAGCTATTTTAGTGTTTCTGGGGTGAAAATGGGTATTAATCCAATGCAAATGACTAATTATAAGAGTTTGAGATTGATGTGGAGAGTTTAAAATCCACTTATACCCATTTTGTCCCAAAACAGGCTAAAACCAAGACAACATTGCTTAGAAGCTGTAAACAGCTTTGTTAGTGTTTCTAGGGTTAAAATGTGTCTTAATCCAATGCAACTGACTAATTATAAGAGTTTGAGATTGATATGGAGAGATTAAAAGCCACTTATACCCATTTTGTCCCAAAACAGGCTAAAACCAAGAAAACATTGCTGAGAAGCACCAAACAGCTATGTTAGTGTTTCTGGGGTTAAAATGTGTCTTAATCCAATGCAGCTGACTAGTTATAAGAGTTTGAGATGGATGTGGAGAGTTTAAAAGCCACTTATACCCATTTTGTACCAAAACAGGCTAAAACCAAGAAAACATTGCTTAGAAGCACTAAACAGCTTTGTTAGTGTTTCTGGGGTTAAAATGTGTCTTAATCTAATGCAACTAACTAATTATAAGAGTTTGAGATAGATGTGGAGAGTTTAACAGCCACGTATACCCATTTTGGCCCAAAACAGGCTAAAACCAAGAAAACATTGCTTAGAAGCTCTAAACAGCTTTGTTAGTTATTCTGGGGGTTGAAATGTGTCTTAATCACAAGCAACTGACTAAATATATGAGTTTGAGATAGATGTGGATAGTTTAAAAGCCACTTATACCCATTTTGTCCCAAAATAGGCTAAAACCAAGAAAACATTGCTTAGAAGCTGTAAATATCTATGTTAGTGTTTCTGGGGTTAAAATGTGTCTTAATCCAATGCAGCTGACTAATTATAAGAGTTTGAGATTGATGTGGAGAGTTTAAAAGCCACTTATACCCATTTTGTCCCAAAACAGGCTAAACCAAGAAAACATTGCTTAGAAGCACTAAACAGCTTTGTTAGTGTTTCTGGGGTGAAAATGGGTATTAATCCAATGCAAATGACTAATTATAAGAGTTTGAGATTGATGTGGAGAGTTTAAAAGCCACTTATACCCATTTTGTCCCAAAACAGGCTAAACCAAGAAAACATTGCTTAGAAGCACTAAACAGCTTTGTTAGTGTTTTTGGGGTTAAAATGTGTCTTAATCCAATGCAACTAACTAATTATAAGAGTTTGAGATAGATGTGGATAGTTTAAAAGCCACTTATACTCATTTTATCCCAAAATAGGCTAAAACCAAGAAAACATTGCTTAGAAGCTGTAAATAGCTATGTTAGTGTTTCTAGGGTTAAAATGTGTCTTAATCCAATGCAGCTGACTAGTTATAAGAGTTTGAGATGGATGTGGAGAGTTTAAAAGCCACTTATAACCATTTTGTACCAAAACAGGCTAAAACCAAGAAAACATTGCTTAGAAGAACTAAACAGCTTTGTTAGTGTTTCTGGGGTTAAAATGTATCTTAATCCAATGCAACTAACTAATAATAAGAGTTTGAGATAGATGTGGATAGTTTAAAAGCCACTTATACACATTTTGTCCCAAAACAGGCTAAAACCAGGAAAACATTGCTTAGAAGCTGTAAACAGCTATTTTAGTGTTTCTGGGGTGAAAATGGGTATTAATCCAATGCAAATGACTAATTATAAGAGTTTGAGATTGATGTGGAGAGTTTAAAATCCACTTATACCCATTTTGTCCCAAAACAGGCTAAAACCAAGACAACATTGCTTAGAAGCTGTAAACAGCTTTGTTAGTGTTTCTAGGGTTAAAATGTGTCTTAATCCAATGCAACTGACTAATTATAAGAGTTTGAGATTGATATGGAGAGATTAAAAGCCACTTATACCCATTTTGTCCCAAAACAGGCTAAAACCAAGAAAACATTGCTGAGAAGCACCAAACAGCTATGTTAGTGTTTCTGGGGTTAAAATGTGTCTTAATCCAATGCAGCTGACTAGTTATAAGAGTTTGAGATGGATGTGGAGAGTTTAAAAGCCACTTATACCCATTTTGTCTCAAAACAGGCTAAAACCAAGAAAACATTGCTTAGAAGCACTAAACAGCTTTGTTAGTGTTTCTGGGGTTAAAATGTGTCTTAATCCAATGCAACTAACTAATTATAAGAGTTTGAGATAGATGTGGATAGTTTAAAAGCCACTTATACACATTTTGTCCCAAAACAGGCTAAAACCAGGAAAACATTGCTTAGAAGCTGTAAACAGCTATGTTAGTGTTTCTGGGGTGAAAATGGGTATTAATCCAATGCAAATGACTAATTATAAGAGTTTGAGATTGATGTGGAGAGTTTAAAAGCCACTTATACCCATTTTGTCCCTAAACAGGCTAAAACCAAGAAAACATTGCTTAGAAGCTCTAAACAGCTATGTTAGTGTTTATGAGGTAAAAATGTGTCTTAATCCAATGCAACTGACTAATTATAAGAGTTTGAGATGGATGTGGAGAGTTTAAAATCCACTTATACACATTTTGTCCCAAAACAGGCTAAAACCAAGAAAACATTGCTTAGAAACTGTAAACAGGTTTGTTAGTGTTTCTCGGGTTAAAATGTGTCTTAATCCAATGCAACTGACTAATTATAAGAGTTTGAGATTGATGTGGAGAGTTTAAAAGCCACTTATACCCATTTTGTCTCAAAACAGGCTAAAACCAAGAAAACATTGCTTAATAGCACTAAACAGCTTTGTTAGTGTTTCTGGGGTTAAAATGTGTCTTAATCCAATGCAACTAACTAATTATAAGAGTTTGAGACAGATGTGGATAGTTTAAAAGCCACTTATACACATTTTGTCCCAAAACAGGCTAAAACCAGGAAAACATTGCTTAGAAGCTGTAAACAGCTATGTTAGTGTTTCTGGGGTGAAAATGGGTATTAATCCAATGCAAATGACTAATTAGAAGAGTTTGAGATTGATGTGGAGAGTTTAAAAGCCACTTATACCCATTTTGTCCCAAAACAGGCTAAACCAAGAAAACATTGCTTAGAAGCACTAAACAGCTTTGTTAGTGTTTCTGGGGTTAAAATGTGTCTTAATCCAATGCAACTAACTAATTATAAGAGTTTGAGATAGATGTGGAGAGTTTAAAAGCCACTTATACCCATTTTGTCCCAAAAAGGCTAAAACCAAGAAAATATTGCTTAGAAGCACTAAACAGCTTTGTTAGTGTTTTTGGGGTTAAAATGTGTCTTAATCCAATGCAACTAACTAATTATAAGAGTTTGAGATAGATGTGGATAGTTTAAAAGCCACTTATACCCATTTTATCCCAAAATAGGCTAAAACCAAGAAAACATTGCTTAGAAGCTGTAAATAGCTATGTTAGTGTTTCTAGGGTTAAAATGTGTCTTAATCCAATGCAGCTGACTAGTTATAAGAGTTTGAGATGGATGTGGAGAGTTTAAAAGCCACTTATACCCATTTTGTACCAAAACAGGCTAAAACCAAGAAAACATTGCTTAGAAGAACTAAACAGCTTTGTTAGTGTTTCTGGGGTTAAAATGTATCTTAATCCAATGCAACTAACTAATAATAAGAGTTTGAGATAGATGTGGATAGTTTAAAAGCCACTTATACACATTTTGTCCCAAAACAGGCTAAAACCAGGAAAACATTGCTTAGAAGCTGTAAACAGCTATTTTAGTGTTTCTGGGGTGAAAATGGGTATTAATCCAATGCAAATGACTAATTATAAGAGTTTGAGATTGATGTGGAGAGTTTAAAATCCACTTATACCCATTTTGTCCCAAAACAGGCTAAAACCAAGACAACATTGCTTAGAAGCTGTAAACAGCTTTGTTAGTGTTTCTAGGGTTAAAATGTGTCTTAATCCAATGCAACTGACTAATTATAAGAGTTTGAGATTGATATGGAGAGATTAAAAGCCACTTATACCCATTTTGTCCCAAAACAGGCTAAAACCAAGAAAACATTGCTGAGAAGCACCAAACAGCTATGTTAGTGTTTCTGGGGTTAAAATGTGTCTTAATCCAATGCAGCTGACTAGTTATAAGAGTTTGAGATGGATGTGGAGAGTTTAAAAGCCACTTATACCCATTTTGTCTCAAAACAGGCTAAAACCAAGAAAACATTGCTTAGAAGCACTAAACAGCTTTGTTAGTGTTTCTGGGGTTAAAATGTGTCTTAATCCAATGCAACTAACTAATTATAAGAGTTTGAGATAGATGTGGATAGTTTAAAAGCCACTTATACACATTTTGTCCCAAAACAGGCTAAAACCAGGAAAACATTGCTTAGAAGCTGTAAACAGCTATGTTAGTGTTTCTGGGGTGAAAATGGGTATTAATCCAATGCAAATGACTAATTATAAGAGTTTGAGATTGATGTGGAGAGTTTAAAAGCCACTTATACCCATTTTGTCCCTAAACAGGCTAAAACCAAGAAAACATTGCTTAGAAGCTCTAAACAGCTATGTTAGTGTTTATGAGGTAAAAATGTGTCTTAATCCAATGCAACTGACTAATTATAAGAGTTTGAGATGGATGTGGAGAGTTTAAAATCCACTTATACACATTTTGTCCCAAAACAGGCTAAAACCAAGAAAACATTGCTTAGAAACTGTAAACAGGTTTGTTAGTGTTTCTCGGGTTAAAATGTGTCTTAATCCAATGCAACTGACTAATTATAAGAGTTTGAGATTGATGTGGAGAGTTTAAAAGCCACTTATACCCATTTTGTCTCAAAACAGGCTAAAACCAAGAAAACATTGCTTAATAGCACTAAACAGCTTTGTTAGTGTTTCTGGGGTTAAAATGTGTCTTAATCCAATGCAACTAACTAATTATAAGAGTTTGAGACAGATGTGGATAGTTTAAAAGCCACTTATACACATTTTGTCCCAAAACAGGCTAAAACCAGGAAAACATTGCTTAGAAGCTGTAAACAGCTATGTTAGTGTTTCTGGGGTGAAAATGGGTATTAATCCAATGCAAATGACTAATTAGAAGAGTTTGAGATTGATGTGGAGAGTTTAAAAGCCACTTATACCCATTTTGTCCCAAAACAGGCTAAACCAAGAAAACATTGCTTAGAAGCACTAAACAGCTTTGTTAGTGTTTCTGGGGTTAAAATTATTAGAATGTACCAAGGAGGAGAGAGGAGAGGCCGGTAAGGCCGAGCCTTGGAAGAAGAGAAGAAAGGCCGGAAAGGCCATGTAAAGGCCGGTAAGGCCATGTCCGTGTCCGTGAGCGACCATGTACCGTGTCCGGTACCATGTACCGTGTCCGTGAACGGACCCATGTCCGGTGAGCGGCCAGTTAGGCCGTGAACACATTGAAGAGAAGGCCCGTCCGTACAGGCCCGTCCGTACAGGCCCGTCCGTACAATGAAGAGAAGGCCCGTCCGTACGGTCGTGCTCTTAGGGCTGCTCTCGGTCCATGTGATGGAAAGGCCGAAGTTTGAGTGGCTTAGGAGAAGGAAAACGAGGCCTTACAAAAGAGAGTGGCCGGTAAGGCTGCTAGTACAAGAAGTGTGGCCGGTAAGGCCATGAGTGGTGTGGGAGCGGCCAGTAAGGCCGTGAGCACAATAAGAGTGGCCAATAAGGCCATGTGGGCCGTGAGCACAATAAGAGTGGTCAATAAGGCCATGTGGGCCGTAGCACAATGAGAGTGGTTAGCAAGGCCATAGGTGCAATGTGAGAAGAATTGTGAAGTAAAGGCCTTATAAGAAGAAGAGGCCCAAGAAGAAGTTAAATGTCTCACAAAGGGAAAAGAAGGGAAGGAGCTGTCCCTTTCACCATACACCCACTTGTGCACCAACGGCCATATGTCCCTTTCATCTCTCATTTGTGTCTAACGGTCATGTGCATTTTGTATTCTCTATATTAAGGTGTAATTTATCTCATATGTATCAACACAATCACAATATTATTCAATAGAAGAGAAACCGATTTCCTCTCTATACTTGTGTTCTTGTTTCATATTAACAATGTAGAGAGTTTAGGATTAGCGGTTAGGGGCTGCCCTTAAGGCAGCCTATTCTCTTCTCAAATCCACCTAAACTCTTCTTATTTACTGCTTTACTTAGCCTAGATTACTGATTCTTAATCCTCCTTCTCCTAAGTACACAAACTCTAAGTGTTGTGATACTAGAAGAGGATAAGTCTCAAACTAGTGCTTCTCCTAGTTAGGATCCGCTTACTCTCTAGTATTTGGGTTCTATCTAGCTTGTTTATGGGGAGTTCATCACAAGTTGATGTTCTCTCCTCCCCCTTGAGAATGAGTTAGTTTGTTGTGGGTAAAGGGGGATTCATTCACCAAGTGTTTGTCTACCCTCTCTTGTGAGCTTTGTCTCATAAATCCCAACATGGTATCAGAGCAGGCTCTGTTCTTGGTGACTCAAACTCGTTCTCAAGTTGGTTCTCTTAGGAGTTAGCTTAATTAAAGTTTTAATCCTAGCCTAGGTGTTAAATCGCTTAGCTTAGTTTCTTTAAAACTTTAATTTTGCTTTTGTTGTTAAATCGATTCTCTAGCAGCTCAATGTTGAGTAAGCTTGGTCTTGGGTCTTTGTAGAGTTCATAGACCAAGTGTGTGAAAGAAATCGATTTTAAAACCTCATCCTTAGGCTTCACCGATTGGGTAAAAGCTTGGGTTTAAATTGAGGTGGTGATGAACCAAGGAGCAAATTGTTCTTGTTCTTGGTTGAGAAAGCTTTGTTTCTAGTCATATGGTGTGTCCAGGTTCGAGTTTGAGGAAGAGAGAGACTTTATTTTAGCATGTAGAGCCCGCTTGGTCAAATAGATTCAAGTTGGTCCAAGATGCATTCTTTTAACCGTTGGACAATAGGCTGTTCCAAAGGCTTTTGTTGTTTCTTCTTTGCTTGGGACCACGAAAAACATCTTCTATATGTTATCTTCGTGGATCTAAAGCCTTAATCTCTTGAAGAACACTTGTTTAAGTGATTCTACAAGGAGTTTTGTTGTTAAACCTTTGGAGAAACTAATTTTCCATAAGGTCCATTGTGTTTCAGCCATTAAAGCACCAAAAGAGATTGTCTTCTTGGTTGTTCTTGGCTGTCAAAGCTTCTGCAAACTCAAGAAAACAGAGTCTAACTCTGTCCATAGGAACTCTTGAGCTCTATTCTACTCTCCATTCACCTTATACTATCGCCCATATTCTCTCTTATACTCTCTTATACTTTATTCTCTTGGTTACTTATACTTGGTTACTTATTCTCTAAATTCTCTATCTAATTTCAGTAATATTCTCTATACTCTAATCTCTAACAATCTCTTGTTTAGAATCTGTTCCATTGATCTTTTTGGTTTCAGTTTCAGCATTGAAGATTGTGTGGAGCTCGCTCACTATCTCAAGGAGAAGAAGTGGCGAGGTTGAAGGCTACAAGATAGCCATGTAAGAGCGCAGCACAATGCCTGGAGTTAGAACCAAGGGCCACCAAGTCTTTGTTAAGCTGGTGGAATGTGATGAATCAGTCCAAGAGCATGTGTGTTAGTGCCAAGTTGTTGATCGGATGTGCACAATGGTCTTTAAGAAAGGTGATGCACAAGGTTTCAACTGTTGATCGGATGTGCACAAGAACGGTGATGCACAAGGTTTCAACTGAGGTGATGAGGTTTCAGCCCATCATCAAGTAAAGGTTACGGGGGAGATCAACTATCAAGTGACTTCAGACCGTACCTCACAGATTCTGCTCGGCCACAAGCAAAAGTTTTTACTTAAAGCTCAGCCGAAGCGTCTCAAAGATCGACTCGGACGAAACCCTTCCACTGCGATTCAGCTTCCGCGTTCTTCACAAAAGTTCTAGACCATGGAGTCATCTTGCCAGTGGAAGTGGAATCATACCAATCCGAGCAGCCGTTCGAAAGTTATGTCCGATTCAGTGGGCATATGTCAGTCTGACGATAAAACTGACCGGGTTAAAAACCATGGTTAGAGAAGCGGTCTCAAGGAGGAATTTCAAACCGCATCAGTGTTCAACCCTCTCCTTCCTATCCATCAAAACACCATAAAGGCTGTGCTCTAAACTCTACTCTATTTAAATTTCTTAAATTCATTACCTTAGCTTCATTACTAGTCTTTACTCTTTAATATGTTCTCTTAAATTGTCACACTTTTAGAAATTTTCTTTGATATTCCTCATAGCAAACACTTATTCTTCTCTTCTTTATCACTTGTTTAAGGGGTAAAGGAGACTATGAGAGCCTCAAAGAAATTCTAAAGGCGCAAGGATGGAGATCATAAGGAATGTGCTAAAGGCAAGGTGGGCTAAGGAGTAGGAGCGGTTCAAATCATGAAGAGAAGGGAGCTAGTTCTTTGCAAACCAAGGTCAAGGGACATCATGGATAGTGGAGTCTATACTCTTTTTCCCTTAACAAAGTTTTATCCCAAGAGGTTTTCTTTGTTGAGGTTTTTAATGAGGTAGATGACACTAGTCCACCCTTGATCTTTGGTCCCCATGGTGTCCCACCGATCAAGCGTGCGGGGGAGTATTAGAATGTACCAAGGAGGAGAGAGGAGAGGCCGGTAAGGCCGAGCCTTGGAAGAAGAGAAGAAAGGCCGGAAAGGCCATGTAAAGGCCGGTAAGGCCATGTCCGTGTCCGTGAGCGACCATGTACCGTGTCCGGTACCATGTACCGTGTCCGTGAACGGACCCATGTCCGGTGAGCGGCCAGTTAGGCCGTGAACACATTGAAGAGAAGGCCCGTCCGTACAGGCCCGTCCGTACAGGCCCGTCCGTACAATGAAGAGAAGGCCCGTCCGTACGGTCGTGCTCTTAGGGCTGCTCTCGGTCCATGTGATGGAAAGGCCGAAGTTTGAGTGGCTTAGGAGAAGGAAAACGAGGCCTTACAAAAGAGAGTGGCCGGTAAGGCTGCTAGTACAAGAAGTGTGGCCGGTAAGGCCATGAGTGGTGTGGGAGCGGCCAGTAAGGCCGTGAGCACAATAAGAGTGGCCAATAAGGCCATGTGGGCCGTGAGCACAATAAGAGTGGTCAATAAGGCCATGTGGGCCGTAGCACAATGAGAGTGGTTAGCAAGGCCATAGGTGCAATGTGAGAAGAATTGTGAAGTAAAGGCCTTATAAGAAGAAGAGGCCCAAGAAGAAGTTAAATGTCTCACAAAGGGAAAAGAAGGGAAGGAGCTGTCCCTTTCACCATACACCCACTTGTGCACCAACGGCCATATGTCCCTTTCATCTCTCATTTGTGTCTAACGGTCATGTGCATTTTGTATTCTCTATATTAAGGTGTAATTTATCTCATATGTATCAACACAATCACAATATTATTCAATAGAAGAGAAACCGATTTCCTCTCTATACTTGTGTTCTTGTTTCATATTAACAATGTAGAGAGTTTAGGATTAGCGGTTAGGGGCTGCCCTTAAGGCAGCCTATTCTCTTCTCAAATCCACCTAAACTCTTCTTATTTACTGCTTTACTTAGCCTAGATTACTGATTCTTAATCCTCCTTCTCCTAAGTACACAAACTCTAAGTGTTGTGATACTAGAAGAGGATAAGTCTCAAACTAGTGCTTCTCCTAGTTAGGATCCGCTTACTCTCTAGTATTTGGGTTCTATCTAGCTTGTTTATGGGGAGTTCATCACAAGTTGATGTTCTCTCCTCCCCCTTGAGAATGAGTTAGTTTGTTGTGGGTAAAGGGGGATTCATTCACCAAGTGTTTGTCTACCCTCTCTTGTGAGCTTTGTCTCATAAATCCCAACAAAAATGTGTCTTAATCCAATGCAACTAACTAATTATAAGAGTTTGAGATAGATGTGGAGAGTTTAAAAGCCACTTATACCCATTTTGTCCCAAAAAGGCTAAAACCAAGAAAATATTGCTTAGAAGCACTAAACAGCTTTGTTAGTGTTTTTGGGGTTAAAATGTGTCTTAATCCAATGCAACTAACTAATTATAAGAGTTTGAGATAGATGTGGATAGTTTAAAAGCCACTTATACCCATTTTATCCCAAAATAGGCTAAAACCAAGAAAACATTGCTTAGAAGCTGTAAATAGCTATGTTAGTGTTTCTAGGGTTAAAATGTGTCTTAATCCAATGCAGCTGACTAGTTATAAGAGTTTGAGATGGATGTGGAGAGTTTAAAAGCCACTTATACCCATTTTGTACCAAAACAGGCTAAAACCAAGAAAACATTGCTTAGAAGAACTAAACAGCTTTGTTAGTGTTTCTGGGGTTAAAATGTATCTTAATCCAATGCAACTAACTAATAATAAGAGTTTGAGATAGATGTGGATAGTTTAAAAGCCACTTATACACATTTTGTCCCAAAACAGGTTAAAACCAAGAAAACATTGCTTAGAAGCTGTAAACAGCTATTTTAGTGTTTCTGGGGTGAAAATGGGTATTAATCCAATGCAAATGACTAATTATAGGAGTTTGAGATTGATGTGGAGAGTTTAAAATCCACTTATACCCATTTTGTCCCAAAACAGGCTAAAACCAAGACAACATTGCTTAGAAGCTGTAAACAGCTTTGTTAGTGTTTCTAGGGTTAAAATGTGTCTTAATCCAATGCAACTGACTAATTATAAGAGTTTGAGATTGATATGGAGAGATTAAAAGCCACTTATACCCATTTTGTCCCAAAACAGGCTAAAACCAAGAAAACATTGCTGAGAAGCACCAAACAGCTATGTTAGTGTTTCTGGGGTTAAAATGTGTCTTAATCCAATGCAGCTGACTAGTTATAAGAGTTTGAGATGGATGTGGAGAGTTTAAAAGCCACTTATACCCATTTTGTACCAAAACAGGCTAAAACCAAGAAAACATTGCTTAGAAGCACTAAACAGCTTTGTTAGTGTTTCTGGGGTTAAAATGTGTCTTAATCTAATGCAACTAACTAATTATAAGAGTTTGAGATAGATGTGGAGAGTTTAACAGCCACGTATACCCATTTTGGCCCAAAACAGGCTAAAACCAAGAAAACATTGCTTAGAAGCTCTAAACAGCTTTGTTAGTTATTCTGGGGGTTGAAATGTGTCTTAATCACAAGCAACTGACTAAATATAGGAGTTTGAGATAGATGTGGATAGTTTAAAAGCCACTTATACCCATTTTGTCCCAAAATAGGCTAAAACCAAGAAAACATTGCTTAGAAGCTGTAAATATCTATGTTAGTGTTTCTGGGGTTAAAATGTGTCTTAATCCAATGCAGCTGACTAATTATAAGAGTTTGAGATTGATGTGGAGAGTTTAAAAGCCACTTATACCCATTTTGTTCCAAAACAGGCTAAACCAAGAAAACATTGCTTAGAAGCACTAAACAGCTTTGTTAGTGTTTCTGGGGTTAAAATGTGTCTTAATCCAATGCAACTAACTAATTATAAGAGTTTGAGATAGATGTGGAGAGTTTAAAAGCCACTTATACCCATTTTGTCCCAAAAAGGCTAAAACCAAGAAAATATTGCTTAGAAGCACTAAACAGCTTTGTTAGTGTTTTTGGGGTTAAAATGTGTCTTAATCCAATGCAACTAACTAATTATAAGAGTTTGAGATAGATGTGGATAGTTTAAAAGCCACTTATACCCATTTTATCCCAAAATAGGTTAAAACCAAGAAAACATTGCTTAGAAGCTGTAAATAGCTATGTTAGTGTTTCTAGGGTTAAAATGTGTCTTAATCCAATGCAGCTGACTAGTTATAAGAGTTTGAGATGGATGTGGAGAGTTTAAAAGCCACTTATAACCATTTTGTACCAAAACAGGCTAAAACCAAGAAAACATTGCTTAGAAGAACTAAACAGCTTTGTTAGTGTTTCTGGGGTTAAAATGTATCTTAATCCAATGCAACTAACTAATAATAAGAGTTTGAGATAGATGTGGATAGTTTAAAAGCCACTTATACACATTTTGTCCCAAAACAGGTTAAAACCAAGAAAACATTGCTTAGAAGCTGTAAACAGCTATTTTAGTGTTTCTGGGGTGAAAATGGGTATTAATCCAATGCAAATGACTAATTATAAGAGTTTGAGATTGATGTGGAGAGTTTAAAATCCACTTATACCCATTTTGTCCCAAAACAGGCTAAAACCAAGACAACATTGCTTAGAAGCTGTAAACAGCTTTGTTAGTGTTTCTAGGGTTAAAATGTGTCTTAATCCAATGCAACTGACTAATTATAAGAGTTTGAGATTGATATGGAGAGATTAAAAGCCACTTATACCCATTTTGTCCCAAAACAGGCTAAAACCAAGAAAACATTGCTGAGAAGCACCAAACAGCTATGTTAGTGTTTCTGGGGTTAAAATGTGTCTTAATCCAATGCAGCTGACTAGTTATAAGAGTTTGAGATGGATGTGGAGAGTTTAAAAGCCACTTATACCCATTTTGTACCAAAACAGGCTAAAACCAAGAAAACATTGCTTAGAAGCACTAAACAGCTTTGTTAGTGTTTCTGGGGTTAAAATGTGTCTTAATCTAATGCAACTAACTAATTATAAGAGTTTGAGATAGATGTGGAGAGTTTAACAGCCACGTATACCCATTTTGGCCCAAAACAGGCTAAAACCAAGAAAACATTGCTTAGAAGCTCTAAACAGCTTTGTTAGTTATTCTGGGGGTTGAAATGTGTCTTAATCACAAGCAACTGACTAAATATATGAGTTTGAGATAGATGTGGATAGTTTAAAAGCCACTTATACCCATTTTGTCCCAAAATAGGCTAAAACCAAGAAAACATTGCTTAGAAGCTGTAAATATCTATGTTAGTGTTTCTGGGGTTAAAATGTGTCTTAATCCAATGCAGCTGACTAATTATAAGAGTTTGAGATTGATGTGGAGAGTTTAAAAGCCACTTATACCCATTTTGTCCCAAAACAGGCTAAACCAAGAAAACATTGCTTAGAAGCACTAAACAGCTTTGTTAGTGTTTCTGGGGTGAAAATGGGTATTAATCCAATGCAAATGACTAATTATAAGAGTTTGAGATTGATGTGGAGAGTTTAAAAGCCACTTATACCCATTTTGTCCCAAAACAGGCTAAACCAAGAAAACATTGCTTAGAAGCACTAAACAGCTTTGTTAGTGTTTTTGGGGTTAAAATGTGTCTTAATCCAATGCAACTAACTAATTATAAGAGTTTGAGATAGATGTGGATAGTTTAAAAGCCACTTATACTCATTTTATCCCAAAATAGGCTAAAACCAAGAAAACATTGCTTAGAAGCTGTAAATAGCTATGTTAGTGTTTCTAGGGTTAAAATGTGTCTTAATCCAATGCAGCTGACTAGTTATAAGAGTTTGAGATGGATGTGGAGAGTTTAAAAGCCACTTATAACCATTTTGTACCAAAACAGGCTAAAACCAAGAAAACATTGCTTAGAAGAACTAAACAGCTTTGTTAGTGTTTCTGGGGTTAAAATGTATCTTAATCCAATGCAACTAACTAATAATAAGAGTTTGAGATAGATGTGGATAGTTTAAAAGCCACTTATACACATTTTGTCCCAAAACAGGCTAAAACCAGGAAAACATTGCTTAGAAGCTGTAAACAGCTATTTTAGTGTTTCTGGGGTGAAAATGGGTATTAATCCAATGCAAATGACTAATTATAAGAGTTTGAGATTGATGTGGAGAGTTTAAAATCCACTTATACCCATTTTGTCCCAAAACAGGCTAAAACCAAGACAACATTGCTTAGAAGCTGTAAACAGCTTTGTTAGTGTTTCTAGGGTTAAAATGTGTCTTAATCCAATGCAACTGACTAATTATAAGAGTTTGAGATTGATATGGAGAGATTAAAAGCCACTTATACCCATTTTGTCCCAAAACAGGCTAAAACCAAGAAAACATTGCTGAGAAGCACCAAACAGCTATGTTAGTGTTTCTGGGGTTAAAATGTGTCTTAATCCAATGCAGCTGACTAGTTATAAGAGTTTGAGATGGATGTGGAGAGTTTAAAAGCCACTTATACCCATTTTGTCTCAAAACAGGCTAAAACCAAGAAAACATTGCTTAGAAGCACTAAACAGCTTTGTTAGTGTTTCTGGGGTTAAAATGTGTCTTAATCCAATGCAACTAACTAATTATAAGAGTTTGAGATAGATGTGGATAGTTTAAAAGCCACTTATACACATTTTGTCCCAAAACAGGCTAAAACCAGGAAAACATTGCTTAGAAGCTGTAAACAGCTATGTTAGTGTTTCTGGGGTGAAAATGGGTATTAATCCAATGCAAATGACTAATTATAAGAGTTTGAGATTGATGTGGAGAGTTTAAAAGCCACTTATACCCATTTTGTCCCTAAACAGGCTAAAACCAAGAAAACATTGCTTAGAAGCTCTAAACAGCTATGTTAGTGTTTATGAGGTAAAAATGTGTCTTAATCCAATGCAACTGACTAATTATAAGAGTTTGAGATGGATGTGGAGAGTTTAAAATCCACTTATACACATTTTGTCCCAAAACAGGCTAAAACCAAGAAAACATTGCTTAGAAACTGTAAACAGGTTTGTTAGTGTTTCTCGGGTTAAAATGTGTCTTAATCCAATGCAACTGACTAATTATAAGAGTTTGAGATTGATGTGGAGAGTTTAAAAGCCACTTATACCCATTTTGTCTCAAAACAGGCTAAAACCAAGAAAACATTGCTTAATAGCACTAAACAGCTTTGTTAGTGTTTCTGGGGTTAAAATGTGTCTTAATCCAATGCAGCTGACTAGTTATAAGAGTTTGAGATGGATGTGGAGAGTTTAAAAGCCACTTATACCCATTTTGTACCAAAACAGGCTAAAACCAAGAAAACATTGATTAGAAGCACTAAACAGCTTTGTTAGTGTTTCTGGGGTTAAAATGTGTCTTAATCTAATGCAACTAACTAATTATAAGAGTTTGAGATAGATGTGGAGAGTTTAACAGCCACGTATACCCATTTTGGCCCAAAACAGGCTAAAACCAAGAAAACATTGCTTAGAAGCTCTAAACAGCTTTGTTAGTTATTCTGGGGGTTGAAATGTGTCTTAATCACAAGCAACTGACTAAATATATGAGTTTGAGATAGATGTGGATAGTTTAAAAGCCACTTATACCCATTTTGTCCCAAAATAGGCTAAAACCAAGAAAACATTGCTTAGAAGCTGTAAATATCTATGTTAGTGTTTCTGGGGTTAAAATGTGTCTTAATCCAATGCAGCTGACTAATTATAAGAGTTTGAGATTGATGTGGAGAGTTTAAAAGCCACTTATACCCATTTTGTTCCAAAACAGGCTAAACCAAGAAAACATTGCTTAGAAGCACTAAACAGCTTTGTTAGTGTTTCTGGGGTTAAAATGTGTCTTAATCCAATGCAACTAACTAATTATAAGAGTTTGAGATAGATGTGGAGAGTTTAAAAGCCACTTATACCCATTTTGTCCCAAAAAGGCTAAAACCAAGAAAATATTGCTTAGAAGCACTAAACAGCTTTGTTAGTGTTTTTGGGGTTAAAATGTGTCTTAATCCAATGCAACTAACTAATTATAAGAGTTTGAGATAGATGTGGATAGTTTAAAAGCCACTTATACCCATTTTATCCCAAAATAGGTTAAAACCAAGAAAACATTGCTTAGAAGCTGTAAATAGCTATGTTAGTGTTTCTAGGGTTAAAATGTGTCTTAATCCAATGCAACTAACTAATTATAAGAGTTTGAGACAGATGTGGATAGTTTAAAAGCCACTTATACACATTTTGTCCCAAAACAGGCTAAAACCAGGAAAACATTGCTTAGAAGCTGTAAACAGCTATGTTAGTGTTTCTGGGGTGAAAATGGGTATTAATCCAATGCAAATGACTAATTAGAAGAGTTTGAGATTGATGTGGAGAGTTTAAAAGCCACTTATACCCATTTTGTCCCAAAACAGGCTAAACCAAGAAAACATTGCTTAGAAGCACTAAACAGCTTTGTTAGTGTTTCTGGGGTTAAAATGTGTCTTAATCCAATGCAACTAACTAATTATAAGAGTTTGAGATAGATGTGGAGAGTTTAAAAGCCACTTATACCCATTTTGTCCCAAAAAGGCTAAAACCAAGAAAATATTGCTTAGAAGCACTAAACAGCTTTGTTAGTGTTTTTGGGGTTAAAATGTGTCTTAATCCAATGCAACTAACTAATTATAAGAGTTTGAGATAGATGTGGATAGTTTAAAAGCCACTTATACCCATTTTATCCCAAAATAGGCTAAAACCAAGAAAACATTGCTTAGAAGCTGTAAATAGCTATGTTAGTGTTTCTAGGGTTAAAATGTGTCTTAATCCAATGCAGCTGACTAGTTATAAGAGTTTGAGATGGATGTGGAGAGTTTAAAAGCCACTTATACCCATTTTGTACCAAAACAGGCTAAAACCAAGAAAACATTGCTTAGAAGAACTAAACAGCTTTGTTAGTGTTTCTGGGGTTAAAATGTATCTTAATCCAATGCAACTAACTAATAATAAGAGTTTGAGATAGATGTGGATAGTTTAAAAGCCACTTATACACATTTTGTCCCAAAACAGGCTAAAACCAGGAAAACATTGCTTAGAAGCTGTAAACAGCTATTTTAGTGTTTCTGGGGTGAAAATGGGTATTAATCCAATGCAAATGACTAATTATAAGAGTTTGAGATTGATGTGGAGAGTTTAAAATCCACTTATACCCATTTTGTCCCAAAACAGGCTAAAACCAAGACAACATTGCTTAGAAGCTGTAAACAGCTTTGTTAGTGTTTCTAGGGTTAAAATGTGTCTTAATCCAATGCAACTGACTAATTATAAGAGTTTGAGATTGATATGGAGAGATTAAAAGCCACTTATACCCATTTTGTCCCAAAACAGGCTAAAACCAAGAAAACATTGCTGAGAAGCACCAAACAGCTATGTTAGTGTTTCTGGGGTTAAAATGTGTCTTAATCCAATGCAGCTGACTAGTTATAAGAGTTTGAGATGGATGTGGAGAGTTTAAAAGCCACTTATACCCATTTTGTCTCAAAACAGGCTAAAACCAAGAAAACATTGCTTAGAAGCACTAAACAGCTTTGTTAGTGTTTCTGGGGTTAAAATGTGTCTTAATCCAATGCAACTAACTAATTATAAGAGTTTGAGATAGATGTGGATAGTTTAAAAGCCACTTATACACATTTTGTCCCAAAACAGGCTAAAACCAGGAAAACATTGCTTAGAAGCTGTAAACAGCTATGTTAGTGTTTCTGGGGTGAAAATGGGTATTAATCCAATGCAAATGACTAATTATAAGAGTTTGAGATTGATGTGGAGAGTTTAAAAGCCACTTATACCCATTTTGTCCCTAAACAGGCTAAAACCAAGAAAACATTGCTTAGAAGCTCTAAACAGCTATGTTAGTGTTTATGAGGTAAAAATGTGTCTTAATCCAATGCAACTGACTAATTATAAGAGTTTGAGATGGATGTGGAGAGTTTAAAATCCACTTATACACATTTTGTCCCAAAACAGGCTAAAACCAAGAAAACATTGCTTAGAAACTGTAAACAGGTTTGTTAGTGTTTCTCGGGTTAAAATGTGTCTTAATCCAATGCAACTGACTAATTATAAGAGTTTGAGATTGATGTGGAGAGTTTAAAAGCCACTTATACCCATTTTGTCTCAAAACAGGCTAAAACCAAGAAAACATTGCTTAATAGCACTAAACAGCTTTGTTAGTGTTTCTGGGGTTAAAATGTGTCTTAATCCAATGCAACTAACTAATTATAAGAGTTTGAGACAGATGTGGATAGTTTAAAAGCCACTTATACACATTTTGTCCCAAAACAGGCTAAAACCAGGAAAACATTGCTTAGAAGCTGTAAACAGCTATGTTAGTGTTTCTGGGGTGAAAATGGGTATTAATCCAATGCAAATGACTAATTAGAAGAGTTTGAGATTGATGTGGAGAGTTTAAAAGCCACTTATACCCATTTTGTCCCAAAACAGGCTAAACCAAGAAAACATTGCTTAGAAGCACTAAACAGCTTTGTTAGTGTTTCTGGGGTTAAAATGTGTCTTAATCCAATGCAACTAACTAATTATAAGAGTTTGAGATAGATGTGGAGAGTTTAAAAGCCACTTATACCCATTTCGTCCCAAAAAGGCTAAAACCAAGAAAATATTGCTTAGAAGCACTAAACAGCTTTGTTAGTGTTTTTGGGGTTAAAATGTGTCTTAATCCAATGCAACTAACTAATTATAAGAGTTTGAGATAGATGTGGATAGTTTAAAAGCCACTTATACCCATTTTATCCCAAAATAGGCTAAAACCAAGAAAACATTGCTTAGAAGCTGTAAATAGCTATGTTAGTGTTTCTAGGGTTAAAATGTGTCTTAATCCAATGCAGCTGACTAGTTATAAGAGTTTGAGATGGATGTGGAGAGTTTAAAAGCCACTTATACCCATTTTGTACCAAAACAGGCTAAAACCAAGAAAACATTGCTTAGAAGAACTAAACAGCTTTGTTAGTGTTTCTGGGGTTAAAATGTATCTTAATCCAATGCAACTAACTAATAATAAGAGTTTGAGATAGATGTGGATAGTTTAAAAGCCACTTATACACATTTTGTCCCAAAACAGGTTAAAACCAAGAAAACATTGCTTAGAAGCTGTAAACAGCTATTTTAGTGTTTCTGGGGTGAAAATGGGTATTAATCCAATGCAAATGACTAATTATAGGAGTTTGAGATTGATGTGGAGAGTTTAAAATCCACTTATACCCATTTTGTCCCAAAACAGGCTAAAACCAAGACAACATTGCTTAGAAGCTGTAAACAGCTTTGTTAGTGTTTCTAGGGTTAAAATGTGTCTTAATCCAATGCAACTGACTAATTATAAGAGTTTGAGATTGATATGGAGAGATTAAAAGCCACTTATACCCATTTTGTCCCAAAACAGGCTAAAACCAAGAAAACATTGCTGAGAAGCGCCAAACAGCTATGTTAGTGTTTCTGGGGTTAAAATGTGTCTTAATCCAATGCAGCTGACTAGTTATAAGAGTTTGAGATGGATGTGGAGAGTTTAAAAGCCACTTATACCCATTTTGTACCAAAACAGGCTAAAACCAAGAAAACATTGATTAGAAGCACTAAACAGCTTTGTTAGTGTTTCTGGGGTTAAAATGTGTCTTAATCTAATGCAACTAACTAATTATAAGAGTTTGAGATAGATGTGGAGAGTTTAACAGCCACGTATACCCATTTTGGCCCAAAACAGGCTAAAACCAAGAAAACATTGCTTAGAAGCTCTAAACAGCTTTGTTAGTTATTCTGGGGGTTGAAATGTGTCTTAATCACAAGCAACTGACTAAATATATGAGTTTGAGATAGATGTGGATAGTTTAAAAGCCACTTATACCCATTTTGTCCCAAAATAGGCTAAAACCAAGAAAACATTGCTTAGAAGCTGTAAATATCTATGTTAGTGTTTCTGGGGTTAAAATGTGTCTTAATCCAATGCAGCTGACTAATTATAAGAGTTTGAGATTGATGTGGAGAGTTTAAAAGCCACTTATACCCATTTTGTTCCAAAACAGGCTAAACCAAGAAAACATTGCTTAGAAGCACTAAACAGCTTTGTTAGTGTTTCTGGGGTTAAAATGTGTCTTAATCCAATGCAACTAACTAATTATAAGAGTTTGAGATAGATGTGGAGAGTTTAAAAGCCACTTATACCCATTTTGTCCCAAAAAGGCTAAAACCAAGAAAATATTGCTTAGAAGCACTAAACAGCTTTGTTAGTGTTTTTGGGGTTAAAATGTGTCTTAATCCAATGCAACTAACTAATTATAAGAGTTTGAGATAGATGTGGATAGTTTAAAAGCCACTTATACCCATTTTATCCCAAAATAGGTTAAAACCAAGAAAACATTGCTTAGAAGCTGTAAATAGCTATGTTAGTGTTTCTAGGGTTAAAATGTGTCTTAATCCAATGCAGCTGACTAGTTATAAGAGTTTGAGATGGATGTGGAGAGTTTAAAAGCCACTTATACCCATTTTGTACCAAAACAGGCTAAAACCAAGAAAACATTGCTTAGAAGAACTAAACAGCTTTGTTAGTGTTTCTGGGGTTAAAATGTATCTTAATCCAATGCAACTAACTAATAATAAGAGTTTGAGATAGATGTGGATAGTTTAAAAGCCACTTATACACATTTTGTCCCAAAACAGGTTAAAACCAAGAAAACATTGCTTAGAAGCTGTAAACAGCTATTTTAGTGTTTCTGGGGTGAAAATGGGTATTAATCCAATGCAAATGACTAATTATAAGAGTTTGAGATTGATGTGGAGAGTTTAAAATCCACTTATACCCATTTTGTCCCAAAACAGGCTAAAACCAAGACAACATTGCTTAGAAGCTGTAAACAGCTTTGTTAGTGTTTCTAGGGTTAAAATGTGTCTTAATCCAATGCAACTGACTAATTATAAGAGTTTGAGATTGATATGGAGAGATTAAAAGCCACTTATACCCATTTTGTCCCAAAACAGGCTAAAACCAAGAAAACATTGCTGAGAAGCACCAAACAGCTATGTTAGTGTTTCTGGGGTTAAAATGTGTCTTAATCCAATGCAGCTGACTAGTTATAAGAGTTTGAGATGGATGTGGAGAGTTTAAAAGCCACTTATACCCATTTTGTACCAAAACAGGCTAAAACCAAGAAAACATTGCTTAGAAGCACTAAACAGCTTTGTTAGTGTTTCTGGGGTTAAAATGTGTCTTAATCTAATGCAACTAACTAATTATAAGAGTTTGAGATAGATGTGGAGAGTTTAACAGCCACGTATACCCATTTTGGCCCAAAACAGGCTAAAACCAAGAAAACATTGCTTAGAAGCTCTAAACAGCTTTGTTAGTTATTCTGGGGGTTGAAATGTGTCTTAATCACAAGCAACTGACTAAATATATGAGTTTGAGATAGATGTGGATAGTTTAAAAGCCACTTATACCCATTTTGTCCCAAAATAGGCTAAAACCAAGAAAACATTGCTTAGAAGCTGTAAATAGCTATGTTAGTGTTTCTGGGGTTAAAATGTGTCTTAATCCAATGCAGCTGACTAGTTATAAGAGTTTGAGATGAATGTGGAGAGTTTAAAGCCACTTATACCCATTTGGTACCAAAACTGGCTAAAACCAAGAAAACATTGCTTAGAAGCACTAAACAGCTTTGTTAGTGTTTCTAGGGTTAAAATGTGTCTTAATCCAAAGCAAGTGACTAATTATATGAGTCTGAGATGGATGTGGAGAGTTTAAAAGCTACTTATACCCATTTTGTCCCAAAACAGGTTAAAACCAAGAAAACATTGCTTAGAAGCACTAAACAGCTTTGTTAGTGTTTCTGGGGTTAAAATGTGTCTTAATCCAATGCAACTAACTAATTATAAGAGTTTGAGATAGATGTGGATAGTTTAAAAGCCACTTATACACATTTTGTCCCAAAAGAGGCTAAAACCAAGAAAACATTGCTTAGAAGCTGTAAACAGCTATGTTAGTATTTCTGGGGTTAAAATGTGTCTTAATCCAATGCAGCTGACTAGTTATAAGAGTTTGAGATAGATGTGGAGAGTTTAAAAGCCACTTATACCCATTTTGTCTCAAAACAGGCTAAAACCAAGAAAACATTGCTTAGAAGCACTAAACAGCTTTGTTAGTGTTTCTGGGGTTAAAATGTGTCTTAATCCAATGCAACTAACTAATTATAAGAGTTTGAGATAGATGTGGATAGTTTAAAAGCCACTTATACACATTTTGTCCCAAAACAGGCTAAAACCAGGAAAACATTGCTTAGAAGCTGTAAACAGCTATGTTAGTGTTTCTGGGGTGAAAATGGGTATTAATTCAATGCAAATGACTAATTATAAGAGTTTGAGATTGATGTGGAGAGTTTAAAAGCCACTTATACCCATTTTGTCCCTAAACAGGCTAAAACCAAGAAAACATTGCTTAGAAGCTCTAAACAGCTATGTTATTGTTTCTGAGGTAAAAATGTGTCTTAATCCAATGCAACTGACTAATTATAAGAGTTTGAGATGGATGTGGAGAGTTTAAAATCCACTTATACACATTTTGTCCCAAAACAGGCTAAAACCATGAAAACATTGCTTAGAAGCTGTAAACAGGTTTGTTAGTGTTTCTCGGGTTAAAATGTGTCTTAATCCAATGCAACTGACTAATTATAAGAGTTTGAGATTGATGTGGAGAGTTTAAAAGCCACTTATACCCATTTTGTCTCAAAACAGGCTAAAACCAAGAAAACATTGCTTAGAAGCACTAAACAGCTTTGTTAGTGTTTCTGGGGTTAAAATGTGTCTTAATCCAATGCAACTAACTAATTATAAGAGTTTGAGACAGATGTGGATAGTTTAAAAGCCACTTATACACATTTTGTCCCAAAACAGGCTAAAACCAGGAAAACATTGCTTAGAAGCTGTAAACAGCTATGTTAGTGTTTCTGGGGTGAAAATGGGTATTAATCCAATGCAAATGACTAATTATAAGAGTTTGAGATTGATGTGGAGAGTTTAAAAGCCACTTATACCCATTTTGTCCCTAAACAGGCTAAAACCAAGAAAACATTGCTTAGAAGCTCTAAACAGCTATGTTAGTGTTTCTGGGGTAAAAATGTGTCTTAATCCAATGCAAGTGACTAATTATAAGAGTTTGAGATGGATGTGGAGAGTTTAAAAGCCACTTATACACATTTTGTCCCAAAACAGGCTAAACCAAGAAAACATTGCTTAGAAGCACTAAACAGCTTTGTTAGTGTTTCTGGGGTTAAAATGTGTCTTAATCCAATGCAACTAACTAATTATAAGTGTTTTAGATAGATGTGGAGAGTTTAAAAGCCACTTATACCCATTTTGTCCCAAAACAGGCTAAAACCAAGAAAACATTGCTGAGAAGCACCAAACAGCTTTGTTAGTGTTTCTAGGGTTAAAATGTGTCTTAATCCAATGCACCTGACTAATTATAAGAGTTTGAGATAGATGTGGATAGTTTAAAAGCCACTTATACACATTTTGTCCCAAAACATGCTAAAACCAAGAAAACATTGCTTAGAAGCTGTAAACAGCTATGTTAGTGTTTATGGGGTTAAAATGTGTCTTAATCCAATGCAAATGACTAATTATAAGAGTTTGAGATTGATGTGGAGAGTTTAAAAGCCACTTATACCCATTTTGTCCCAAAACAGGCTAAAACCAAGAAAACATTGCCTAGAAGCTATAAACAGCTTTGTTAGTGTTTCTGGGGTTAAAATGTGTCTTAATCCAATGCAACTGACTAATTATATGAGTTTGAGATAGATGTGGATAGTTTAAAAGCCACTTATACACATTTTGTCCCAAAACAGGCTAAAACAAGGAAAACATTGCTTAGAAGCTGTAAACAGCTATGTTAGTGTTTATGGGGTGAAAATGGGTATTAATCCAATGCAAATGACTAATTATAAGAGTTTGAGATTGATGTGGAGAGTTTAAAAGCCACTTATACCCATTTTGTCCCTAAACAGGCTAAAACCAAAAAAACATTGCTTAGAAGCTCTAAACAGCTATGTTAGTGTTTCTGGGGTAAAAATGTGTCTTAATCCAATGCAACTGGCTAATTATAAGAGTTTGAGATGGATGTGGAGAGTTTAAAATCCACTTATACACATTTTGTCCCAAAACAGGCTAAAACCAAGAAAACATTGCTTAGAAGCTGTAAACAGGTTTGTTAGTGTTTCTCGGGTTAAAATGTGTCTTAATCCAATGCAACTGACTAATTATAAGAGTTTGAGATTGATGTGGAGAGTGTAAAAGCCACTTATACCCATTTTGTCCCAAAACAGGCTAAACCAAGAAAACATTGCTTAGTGTTAGTTTAAGAGGAATAAGAAGAGTAAATGATTTGAGTGGAGGTGAGATTAGAAACTATCAAGAACAAGAGTGTATAGAAAAGAGATTCATATTGGAATAGATAGGTTACAATGTCGGCCAAGAGGCCTTAAATAGAGAGACAAACTAGGGTTATCCCCAAAAGCAAAAGAGAAAGCGACATAAAGGAAGAAGGGTTGATCCCTAGGGTGAAAGCGACCGCTCAAGGTTTCCCTTAAGGAAACATGTGATCTCCAACGGCTCCTTGACCCCTTCTCGATCCTTCTTTTCTTCATGGGCCTTGAGAGGCTAAGACAAGCCTTTTATTCACATCAATAGTGCTCGGCCTTACTACACCGTACGGACACTCCAACATTATAATCGTACGGACATGGCCGATCACACTTGATGTCTTCTTGATCAATACTCCCCCTCAAGTTTAGTCCAATGAAATGACTAAACTTGGAACCCATGAAGCATCACCTCATTAAAAACCTTGACATATAAAACCTCATGGGATAAAACTATGTCAAGGGAAAAAGAGTGTGATGTCCATGGATTAGGGAAGCCGATCAAGGGCGAGTGATGTCTACAAGTCCAAGTCTGCTATGAATGGATTCACAAACCTTGGGACTTGCAGCTTTAGTGAAAATGTCGGCCAGTTGATCTTGACTCCTAGTGTGGCATGGTAAGATGACCCCTTCCTCAATCTTCTCTCGCACTTTGTGGCAATCTACCTCAATGTGTTTGGTTCTCTCATGGAACACTGAGTTGGTGGCAATGTGAATCGCAGCCTCATTGTCACAATGGAAGGTGATTGGTTTCTTTGAATCAATACCAAGATCTTTGAGGAGTGCCTTTAGCCAAGTTAATTCATTTGTTAGCTTCCTCATTGCTCTATACTCGGCTTCGGCACTAGAGCTTGAAACCACCTTTTGTTTCTTTGACTTCCATGTGACCAAGTTCCCACCAACAAATGTGCAATACCCCGTAGTTGATCGCCTATCTAGAGTGTCTCCCGCATAATCAGCATCACAATACCCTACAATCTCTGTGTTTGAGTTCTTACCCATCCATATACCTTGACCCGGGCTCCCCTTGAGATAGCTGAGAATCCTCTCCACCATACTCCAATGATACTTAGTGGGAGCCTTCATGTACTGACTTGCTTGGTTGACCGCATAACAAATGTCGGGACGAGTGATCGTGAGAGTGATCGTGAGATATATGAGTTTCCCAACAAGTCGCCTATATCTTGTAACATCCTCATATGGCTCATCCATAGGTTCTCGCGGTTGTCCCTTCATGGCCCGAACGCTCTCCCCCTTTCGCTTAGCCTGGTAATCCTCTTCTAGAGGAGTCGGAGCCGGTTTGGCCGCGAGGCGGCCAGTCTCGGCCAATAGGTCTAGGGTGTACTTCCGTTGAGAGAGGAAGAGGCCATCCGGCGAGCGACAGATCTCAATGCCAAGGAAGTACCGAAGTTCACCGAGATCCTTGATGTCAAACGCGGAATGGAGGCAGGCTTTGGTGGTTTGGACGCCTTCTTGATCATCACCTGTGATGATAAGATCATCAACATAAATCAGCACAACCACTAGGCCACGGGAAGAGCGGCGAGTAAAGAGCGTGTGGTCAGACTCACAGCGTTTGAAATCTTGATCTTTGAGGGTAGAGCTCAACTTGTGGTACCAGGCGCGAGGAGACTGCTTAAGGCCGTAAATGGCCTTGCGGAGACGAAGCACTTTGCCGGGTGTGACCATATCCTCTAGCCCTGGTGGGGGATACATATAGACCTCTTCTTGAAGCTCCCCCTGAAGGAATGCATTCTTGACATCCATTTGCCATAGATTCCATGACAAGTTAGTGGCCACGGAGAGGACTACCCGAACGGTATGAAGCTTGGCAACGGGGGCAAAGGTTTCGGTATAATCTGACCCATATGTCTGGGTGAATCCACGAGCCACTAGGCGGGCCTTGTATCTTTCGATCTCACCCGTGCTAAGGTACTTAATGGTAAAGACCCATCTTGAACTGACCGCTTTCTTTCCTTTGGGCAAGTCGGCTTCATCCCAAGTGTGGTTTCGAACCATGGCTCCAGCCTCGTCGGATACAGCATCGCGCCACACTTGATGATCTTTAGCCTCATCATAGGTCTGCGGAATGTAGTTAGCGTCAATGGCCCCAAGGAAAGCTGCATGGTCAGGTGGTAACACGGCAAGCGAACAAACGGCCTGAATCGGATGGGCAACCGCTTGGTTATTGTAGTACACGCGCTTGTCCTTCCAGGTAGATGGATGTGACCGGACACGTGTACTTCGCCTAAGTGGCACCAGGGAGGTAGGTGGCGCCGGCTGACTCGGGTCGGAGATAGGAACCGCCTCTTGCACCGGAGCTGCGGTAGATGGTGTAGGTGATGCCTGCGGAACAATGTCCTCGGTTATGACCTCTCCAGGTGCTGAGGCTTGTTCTTCATGAGATGTAGCAGGTGGCGTCATCAGGTTTGATTGCTCAGGGGAGTCATTTGAAGGTATAGAAGAGAGAGGAGTTCCGGAACATGGTTGAGTGACGCCAAGGTGGTTGAGAAGGAACCGGAGATTGGTTGCCCGGTCAGTAGTGGAGTTGGAGAGGTCCTTGAGGTCATTCCAGTCACTTGTCTCATAGTAGCCTTGACCTTCCAGGAACTTGACATCGCGAGACACATGCATGCGACCATTCGCCGGGTCATAGCACTTGTAGCCTCTTTGTGTGGTCGAGTAGCCAATAAACATACTTTTGACACTCTTAGCATCTAGTTTGCTCCTTTGTTCTCCTGGGATCAAGACAAAGCACACACAGCCAAATACGCGTAAGTGATCTAATGATGGCCTAGCTTTATTAAGCATTTCAAAAGGAGTTAGATCGCTTAGGATTTTTGTTGGCGTTCGGTTGATTAGATAGCAGGCTGTCATGACCGCATCGCCCCAAAAACGTTTTGGCACGTTCATATGAAACATCATGGACCTTGCCACCTCCATGAGGTGCCGGTTCTTTCTCTCGGCCACACCGTTTTGCTGCGGCGTGTAAGGGCAGCTCGTTTGATGTAGAATGCCATGTTTGCTCAAGTGGTCTCTCATTTTGTGACTAGTGTACTCTCCCCCATTATCTGACCTAAACACTTTGATCTTGGCATTAAAGTGATTACTTATATAATTTTGGAAATTTATGAATGCATCAAACACACGATCCTTAGATGGTAACAAAGTGATCCAAGTGTATTTTGATTTTTCATCAATAAAAGTCACAAAGTATTTGTTGTTATCTCTAGACAAGCATGGAGATGTCCAAACATCAGAGTGAACCAAATCAAAGCAATTTTCATAAATAGTAGCAGATTTAGGAAAAACAGTCCTACAATGTTTTCCAAGGATACATGACTCACAATTTGAACTACTAAAAGAAACACTAGGCAATAACAACTCAAGAGCACGCGAGTGAGGGTGACCTAATCTAGCATGCCACAATGCATCATTATCATTATTCTTGGACATAAAACAAGAGGTAAGCGAAACTGAATTAAAAGAACTTGGTGAAGTCTTCTCTAGGGTATAAAGATCTCCGGTTCCATTTCCTTCCCCAAGGATCTTTCCAGTCTTAATATCCTGAAAATGCACACTATTAGGTCCAAAAATAGTGTAACACTTTAAATCATTAGTTGTTTTCTTAACTGACAAAAGGTTAGAGGTGAAAGTTGGCATGTAAAACGCTTTAGAACTATGATCAAACAGTTTTAAATCACCAACACCTTTGACTGGAATCCGATCACCATTAGCAATTACCACATTACCTATAGCCGGTACTATATTGTCTAGAAGACTCGGGTTGCTAATCATATGGTGAGAAGCCCCCGAGTCAATGACAAGCATTTTACTAGGTTTAGAGGCAAAGAATGTAGTACCGGATTCCTTCAATGCGGCAATGGACTTGATGAGAGCCTCCAAGTCAGATTTCCGCACAAAGTCTCCATGGGATGCGGCCATTGCTTCCCCTTGGCTCACTGGTCCGGATGCTTGACCGCTTGTTCCTTCATGAGACAAATTGGCCTTGAACTTGGCCGGCTTGAGATGTGGGTGAAGAATCCAGCATTTATCCTTCACATGGCCCTTCTTCTTGCAGTGGTCACACACCATGGTCTTCTTCTCATCCGGCCTGTACACCCCCTTGTTCGCCGTGACCAGCTCGCCCTTCCCACTAAAGAGACCGAGAGAGCCTTGTTCTTTTTGAACTTGAGCACATACATCATCGAGTGTGGGGAGTTTATCACCACGGAGTATGTGCTTGATAAGATCATTGAAGGCGGGGTTGAGAGTAAGAAGTAAGCCAAAGACCTTATCTTGCTCCTTCCTCTCGTTCAGAATCGCCGGATCTATAGTGCTAGGCCGGAGCATCTCTAGTTCGGCCCACAATGACCTAAACTTCCCAAAGTGCTTGGTAAACTCCAAGTCTTCTTGGTGAAGGCTGTTGATGGCCTTCTTAACTTCAAACACGCGAGTTAGGTTAGTGACATTACCGTACACATTGGCTAGCGTGTCCCACAACTCCTTAGCCGTCTCACAGTATGAGTAGGCCTCTAAGATAGGAGCATCCAGCGAGTTTTGGAGGATAGCGAGCACGGTCTGATCCTCTTGGAACCACTTGATTTCCTTTTCGAGTTCAGCCGCCTTGTCTTCCTCCGTCTCTTCTTTGCTGTCTTCTTTGTTGGCTTTCTTGGGGAGTTGGTCAGTTTCCACATGAATCCAGAGCCCCCGGCCACTAAGAGCAGTCTTTGTGGTTTGTTTCCACAAGAGATAGTTGGCACCTTTGAGAACCACCGGAGTTACAATTGGTTTACCGGTTTCCATGGCGCAAGAAAGAAATAGTATAAGAGTAAGCGAGCGGATAAGATTTTGAGTAGAATGATGTAAAGAGTAGGTTTGGTAGAATCAAGAAGAATAAAAGCTAGAGAGTGAAGAGAATGTTTGTAGAATCATAGATCGAAAACATGCTCTGATACCATGTTAGTTTAAGAGGAATAAGAAGAGTAAATGATTTGAGTGGAGGTGAGATTAGAAACTATCAAGAACAAGAGTGTATAGAAAAGAGATTCATATTGGAATAGATAGGTTACAATGTCGGCCAAGAGGCCTTAAATAGAGAGACAAACTAGGGTTATCCCCAAAAGCAAAAGAGAAAGCGACATAAAGGAAGAAGGGTTGATCCCTAGGGTGAAAGCGACCGCTCAAGGTTTCCCTTAAGGAAACATGTGATCTCCAACGGCTCCTTGACCCCTTCTCGATCCTTCTTTTCTTCATGGGCCTTGAGAGGCTAAGACAAGCCTTTTATTCACATCAATAGTGCTCGGCCTTACTACACCGTACGGACACTCCAACATTATAATCGTACGGACATGGCCGATCACACTTGATGTCTTCTTGATCAATACTTAGAAGCACTAAACAGCTTTGTTAGTGTTTCTGGGGTTAAAATGTGTCTTAATCCAATGCAACTAACTAATTATAAGAGTTTGAGATAGATGTGGAGAGTTTAAAAGCCACTTATACCCATTTTGTCCCAAAATAGGCTAAAACCAAGAAAACATTGCTTAGAAGCTGTAAATAGCTATGTTAGTGTTTCTAGGGTTAAAATGTGTCTTAATCCAATGCAGCTGACTAGTTATAAGAGTTTGAGATGGATGTGGAGAGTTTAAAAGCCACTTATACCCATTTTATACCAAAACAGGCTAAAACCAAGAAAACATTGCTTAGAAGAACTAAACAGCTTTGTTAGTGTTTCTGGGGTTAAAATGTATCTTAATCCAATGCAACTAACTAATAATAAGAGTTTGAGATAGATGTGGATAGTTTAAAAGCCACTTATACACATTTTATCCCAAAACAGGCTAAAACCAAGAAAACATTGCTTAGAAGCTGTAAACAGCTATGTTAGTGTTTCTGGGGTGAAAATGGGTATTAATCCAATGCAAATGACTAATTACAAGAGTTTGAGATTGATGTGGAGAGTTTAAAATCCACTTATACACATTTTGTCCCAAAACAGGCTTAAACCAAGAAAACATTGCTTAGAAGCTGTAAACAGGTTTGTTAGTGTTTCTCGGGTTAAAATGTGTCTTAATCCAATGCAACTGACTAATTATAAGAGTTTGAGATTGATGTGGAGAGTTTAAAAGCCACTTATACCCATTTTGTCCCAAAACAGGCTAAAACCAAGAAAACATTGCTTAGTAGCACTAACCAGCTTTGTTAGTGTTTCTGGGGTTAAAATGTGTCTTAATCCAATGCAACTAACTAATTATAAGAGTTTGAGATAGATGTGGATAGTTTAAAAGCCACTTATACACATTTTGTCCCAAAAGAGGCTAAAACCAGGAAAACATTGCTTAGAAGCTGTAAACAGCTATGTTAGTGTTTCTGGGGTGAAAATGGGTATTAATCCAATGCAAATGACTAATTATAAGAGTTTGAGATTGATGTGGAGAGTTTAAAAGCCACTTATACCCATTTTGTCCCTAAACAGGCTAAAACCAAGAAAACATTGCTTAGAAGCTCTAAACAGCTATGTTAGTGTTTCTGGGGTAAAAATGTGTCTTAATCCAATGCAACTGACTAATTATAAGAGTTTGAGATGGATGTGGAGAGTTTAAAAGCCACTTATACCCATTTTGTCCCAAAACAGGCTAAACCAAGAAAACATTGCTTAGAAGCACTAAACAGCTTTGTTAGTGTTTCTGGGGTTAAAATGTGTCTTAATCCAATGCAACTAACAAATTATAAGTATTTTAGATAGATGTGGAGAGTTTAAAAGCCACTTATACCCATTTTGTCCCAAAACAGGCTAAAACCAAGAAAACATTGCTGAGAAGCACCAAACAGCTTTGTTAGTGTTTCTAGGGTTAAAATGTGTCTTAATCCAATGCAATCGACTAATTATAAGAGTTTGAGATAGATGTGGATAGTTTAAAAGCCACTTATACACATTTTGTCCCTAAACAGGCTAAAACCAAGAAAACATTGCTTAGAAGCTCTAAACAGCTATGTTAGTGTTTCTGAGGTAAAAATGTGTCTTAATCCAATGCAACTGACTAATTATAAGAGTTTGAGATGGATGTGGAGAGTTTAAAATCCACTTATACACATTTTGTCCCAAAACAGGCTAAAACCAAGAAAACATTGCTTAGAAGCTATAAACATGTTTGTTAGTGTTTCTCGGGTTAAAATGTGTCTTAATCCAATGCAACTGACTAATTATAAGAGTTTGAGATTGATGTGGAGAGTTTAAAAGCCACTTATACCCATTTTGTCTCAAAACAGGCTAAAACCAAGAAAACATTGCTTAGAAGCACTAAACAGCTTTGTTAGTGTTTTTGGGGTTAAAATGTGTCTTAATCCAATGCAACTAACTAATTATAAGAGTTTGAGATAGATGTGGATAGTTTAAAAGCCACTTATACCCATTTTGTCCCAAAATAGGCTAAAACCAAGAAAACATTGCTTAGACGCTGTAAATAGCTATGTTAGTGTTTCTAGGGTTAAAATGTTTCTTAATCCAATGCAGCTGACTAGTTATAAGAGTTTGAGATGGATGTGGAGAGTTTAAAAGCCACTTATACCCATTTTGTCCCAAAACAGGCTAAAACCAAGAAAACATTGCTGAGAAGCACCAAACAGCTTTGTTAGTGTTTCTAGGGTTAAAATCTGTCTTAATCCAATGCAACTGACTAATTATAAGAGTTTGAGATAGATGTGGATAGTTTAAAAGCCACTTATACACATTTTGTCCCAAAACAAGCTAAAACCAAGAAAACATTGCTTAGAAGCTGTAAACAGCTATGTTAGTGTTTATGGGGTTAAAATGTGTCTTAATCCAATGCAAATGACTAATTATAAGAGTTTGAGATTGATGTGGAGAGTTTAAAAGCCACTTATACCCATTTTGTCCCAAAAAGGCTAAAAACAAGAAAACATTGCCTAGAAGCTATAAACAGCTTTGTTAGTGTTTCTGGGGTAAAAATGTGTCTTAATCCAATGCAACTGACTAATTATAAGAGTTTGAGATGGATGTGGAGAGTTTAAAATCCACTTATACACATTTTGTCCCAAAACAGGCTAACACCAAGAAAACATTGCTTAGAAGCTGTAAACAGCTATGTTAGTGTTTCTGGGGTGAAAATGGGTATTAATCCAATGCAAATGACTAATTATAAGAGTTTGAGATTGATGTGGAGAGTTTAAAAGCCACTTATACCCATTTTGTCCCAAAATAGGCTAAAACCAAGAAAAAATTGCTTAGAAGCTGTAAATAGCTATGTTAGTGTTTCTAGGGTTAAAATGTGTCTTAATCCAATGCAGCTGACTAGTTATAAGAGTTTGAGATGGATGTGGAGAGTTTAAAAGCCACTTATACCCATTTTGTACCAAAACAGGCTAAAACCAAGAAAACATTGCTTAGAAGAACTAAACAGCTTTGTTAGTGTTTCTGGGGTTAAAATGTATCTTAATCCAATGCAACTAACTAATAATAAGAGTTTGAGATAGATGTGGATAGTTTAAAAGCCACTTATACACATTTTGTCCCAAAACAGGCTAAAACCAAGAAAACATTGCTTAGAAGCTGTAAACAGCTATGTTAGTGTTTCTGGGGTGAAAATGGGTATTAATCCAATGCAAATGACTAATTATAAGAGTTTGAGATTGATGTGGAGAGTTTAAAATCCACTTATACACATTTTGTCCCAAAACAGGCTTAAACCAAGAAAACATTGCTTAGAAGCTGTAAACAGGTTTGTTAGTGTTTCTCGGGTTAAAATGTGTCTTAATCCAATGCAACTGACTAATTATAAGAGTTTGAGATTGATGTGGAGAGTTTAAAAGCCACTTATACCCATTTTGTCCCAAAACAGGCGAAACCAAGAAAACATTGCTTAGAAGCACTAAACAGCTTTGTTAGTGTTTCTAGGGTTAAAATGTGTCTTAATCCAATGCAACTAACTAATTATAAGAGTTTGAGATAGATGTGGATAGTTTAAAACCCACTTATACACATTTTGTCCCAAAACAGGCTAAAACCAGGAAAACATTGCTTAGAAGCTGTAAACAGCTATGTTAGTGTTTCTGGGGTGAAAATGGGTATTAATCCAATGCAAATGACTAATTATAAGAGTTTGAGATTGATGTGGAGAGTTTAAAAGCCACTTATACCCATTTTGTCCCTAAATAGGCTAAAACCAAGAAAACATTGCTTAGAAGCTCTAAACAGCTATGTTAGTGTTTCTGGGGTAAAAATGTGTCTTAATCCAATGCAACTAACTAATTATAAGAGTTTGAGATGGATGTGGAGAGTTTAAAATCCACTTATACACATTTTGTCCCAAAACAGGCTAAAACCAAGAAAACATTGCTTAGAAGCTGTAAACAGGTTTGTTAGTGTTTCTCGGGTTAAAATGTGTCTTAATCCAATGCAACTGACTATTTATAAGAGTTTGAGATTGATGTGGAGAGTGTAAAAGCCACTTATACCCATTTTGTCCCAATACAGGCTAAACCAAGAAAACATTGCTTAGAAGCACTAAACAGCTTTGTTAGTGTTTCTGGGGTTAAAATGTGTCTTAATCCAATGCAACTAACTAATAATAAGAGTTTGAGATAGATGAGGAGAGTTTAAAAGCCACTTATACCCATTTTGTCCCAAAAAGGCTAAAACCAAGAAAATATTGCTTAGAAGCACTAAACAGCTTTGTTAGTGTTTTTGGGGTTAAAATGTGTCTTAATCCAATGCAACTAACTAATTATAAGAGTTTGAGATAGATGTGGATAGTTTAAAAGCCACTTATACCCATTTTGTCCCAAAATAGGCTAAAACCAAGAAAACATTGCTTAGAAGCTGTAAATAGCTATGTTAGTATTTCTAGGGTTAAAATTGTGTCTTAATCCAATGCAGCTGACTAGTTATAAGAGTTTGAGATGGATGTGGAGAGTTTAAAAGCCACTTATACCCATTTTGTACCAAAACAGGCTAAAACCAAGAAAACATTACTTAGAAGAACTAAACAGCTTTGTTAGTGTTTCTGGGGTTAAAATGTATCTTAATCCAATGCAACTAACTAATAATAAGAGTTTGAGATAGATGTGGATAGTTTAAAAGCCATTTATACACATTTTGTCCCAAAACAGGCTAAAACCAAGAAAACATTGCTTAGAAGCTGTAAACAGCTATGTTAGTGTTTCTGGGGTGAAAATGGGTATTAATCCAATGCAAATGACTAATTATAAGAGTTTGAGATTGATGTGGAGAGTTTAAAATCCACTTATACACATTTTGTCCCAAAACAGGCTTAAACCAAGAAAACATTGCTTAGAAGCTGTAAACAGGTTTGTTAGTGTTTCTCGGGTTAAAATGTGTCTTAATCCAATGCAACTGACTAATTATAAGAGTTTGAGATTGATGTGGAGAGTTTAAAAGCCACTTATACCCATTTTGTCCCAAAACAGGCGAAACCAAGAAAACATTGCTTAGAAGCACTAAACAGCTTTGTTAGTGTTTTTGGGGTTAAAATGTGTCTTAATCCAATGCAACTAACTAATTATAAGAGTTTGAGATAGATGTGGATAGTTTAAAAGCCACTTATACACATTTTGTCCCAAAACAGGCTAAAACCAGGAAAACATTGCTTAGAAGCTGTAAACAGCTATGTTAGTGTTTCTGGGGTGAAAATGGGTATTAATCCAATGCAAATGACTAATTATAAGAGTTTGAGATTGATGTGGAGAGTTTAAAAGCCACTTATACCCATTTTGTCCCTAAACAGGCTAAAACCAAGAAAACATTGCTTAGAAGCTCTAAACAGCTATGTTAGTGTTTCTGGGGTAAAAATGTGTCTTAATCCAGTGCAACTGACTAATTATAAGAGTTTGAGATGGATGTGGAGAGTTTAAAAGCCACTTATACCCATTTTGTCCCAAAACAGGCTAAACCAAGAAAACATTGCTTAGAAGCACTTAACAGCTTTGTTAGTGTTTTTGGGGTTAAAATGTGTCTTAATCCAACGCAACTAACTAATTATAGGTGTTTTAGATAGATGTGGAGAGTTTAAAAGCCACTTATACCCATTTTGTCCCAAAACAGGCTAAAACCAAGAAAACATTGCTGAGAAGCACCAAACAGCTTTGTTAGTGTTTATAGGGTTAAAATGTGTCTTAATCCAATGCAACTGACTAATTATAAGAGTTTGAGATAGATGTGGATAGTTTAAAAGCCACTTATACACATTTTGTACCAAAACAGGCTAAAACCAAGAAAACATTGCTTAGAAGCTGTAAACAGCTGTGTTAGTGTTTATGGGGTTAAAATGTGTCTTAATCCAATGCAAATGACTAATTATAAGAGTTTGAGATTGATGTGGAGAGTTTAAAAGCCACTTATACCCATTTTGTCCCAAAACAGGCTAAAACCAAGAAAACATTGCCTAGAAGCTATAAACAGCTTTGTTAGTGTTTCTGGGGTTAAAATGTGTCTTAATCCAATGCAACTGACTATTTATATGAGTTTGAGATAGATGTGGATAGTTTAAAAGCCACTTATACACATTTTGTCCCAAAACAGGCTAAAACCAGGAAAACATTGCTTAGAAGCTGTAAACAGCTATGTTAGTGTTTCTGGGGTGAAAATGGGTATTAATCCAATGCAAATGACTAATTATAAGTGTTTGAGATTGATGTGGAGAGTTTAAAAGCCACTTATACCCATTTTGTCCCTAAACAGGCTAAAACCAAGAAAACATTGCTTAGAAGCTCTAAACAGCTATGTTAGTGTTTCTGGGGTAAAAATGTGTCTTAATCCAATGCAACTGACTAATTATAAGAGTTTGAGATGGATGTGGAAAGTTTAAAATCCACTTATACACATTTTGTCCCAAAACAGGCTAAAACCAAGAAAACATTGCTTAGAAGCTGTAAACAGGTTTGTTAGTGTTTCTCGGGTTAAAATGTGTCTTAATCCAATGCAACTGACTAATTATAAGAGTTTAATATTGATGTGGAGAGTTTAAAAGCCACTTATACCCATTTTGCCCCAAAACAGGCTAAACCAAGAAAACATTGCTTAGAAGCACTAAACAGCTTTGTTAGTGTTTCTGGGGTTAAAATGTGTCTTAATCCAATGCAACTAATAATTATAAGAGTTTGAGATAGATGTGGAGAGTTTAAAAGCTACTTATACCCATTTTGTCCCAAAAAGGCTAAAACCAAGAAAACATTGCTTAGAAGAACTAAACAGCTTTGTTAGTGTTTTTGGGGTTAAAATGTGTCTTAATCCAATGCAACTAACTAATTATAAGAGTTTGAGATAGATGTGGATAGTTTAAAAGCCACTTATACCCATTTTGTCCCAAAATAGGCTAAAACCAAGAAAACATTGCTTAGAAGCTGTAAATAGCTATGTTAGTGTTTCTAGGGTTAAAATGTGTCTTAATCCAATGCAGCTGACTAGTTATAAGAGTTTGAGATGGATGTGGAGAGTTTAAAAGCCACTTATACCCATTTTGTACCAAAACAGGGTAAAACCAAGAAAACATTGCTTAGAAGAACTAAACAGCTTTGTTAGTGTTTCTGGGGTTAAAATGTATCTTAATCCAATGCAACTAACTAATAATAAGAGTTTGAGATAGATGTGGATAGTTTAAAGGCCACTTATACACATTTTGTCCCAAAACAGGCTAAAACCAAGAAAACATTGCTTAAAAGCTTTAAACAGCTATGTAAGTGTTTATGGGGTTAAAATGTGTCTTAATCCAATGCAGCTGACTAGTTATAAGAGTTTGAGATGGATGTGGAGAGTTTAAAAGCCACTTATACCCATTTTGTACCAAAACAGGCTAAAACCAAGAAAACATTGCTTAGAAGCTGTAAACAGCTTTGTTAGTGTTTCTGGGGTTAAAATGTGTCTTAATCTAATGCAACTGACTAACTATAAGAGTTTGAGATAGATGTGGAGAGTTTAAAAGCCACTTATACCCATTTTGTCCCAAAACAGGCTAAAACCAAGAAAACATTGCTTATAAGCTCTAAACAGCTATGTTAGTGTTTCTGGGGTTAAAATGTGTCTTAATCCAATGCAACTGACTAATTATAAGAGTTTGAAATGGATGTGGAGAGTTTAAAAGCCACTTATACCCATTTTGCCCAAAACAGGCTAAACCAAGAAAACATTGCTTAGAAGCACTAAACAGCTTTGTTAGTGTTTCTGGGGTTAAAATGTGTCTTAATCCAATGCAACTAACTAATTATAAGAGTTTGAGATAGATTTGGAGAGTTTAAAAGCCACTTATACCCATTTTGTCCCAAAACAGGCTAAAACCAAGAAAACATTGCTGAGAAGCACCAAACAGCTTTGTTAGTGTTTCTGGGGTTAAAATGTTTCTTAATCCAATGCAACTAACTAATTATAAGAGCTTGAGATAGATGTGGAGAGTTTAAAAGCCACTTATACCCATTTTGTCCCAAAAAGGCTAAAACCAAGAAAACATTGCTTAGAAGCACTAAACAGCTTTGTTAGTGTTTTTGGGGTTAAAATGTGTCTTAATCCAATGCAACTAACTAATTATAAGAGTTTGAGATAGATGTGGATAGTTTAAAAGCCACTTATACCCATTTTGTCCCAAAATAGGCTAAAACCAAAAAAACATTGCTTAGAAGCTGTAAATAGCTATGTTAGTGTTTCTAGGGTTAAAATGTGTCTTAATCCAATGCAGCTGACTAGTTATAAGAGTTTGAGATGGATGTGGAGAGTTTAAAAGCCACTTATACCCATTTTGTACCAAAACAGGCTAAAACCAAGAAAACATTGCTTAGAAGAACTAAACAGCTTTGTTAGTGTTTCTGGGGTTAAAATGTATCTTAATCCAATGCAACTAACTAATAATAAGAGTTTGAGATAGATGTGGATAGTTTAAAAGCCACTTATACACATTTTGTCCCAAAACAGGCTAAAACATAGAAAACATTGCTTAGAAGCTGTAAACAGCTATGTTAGTGTTTATGGGGTTAAAATGTGTCTTAATCCAATGCAAATGACTAATTATAAGAGTTTGAGATTGATGTGGAGAGTTTAAAAGCCACTTATACCCATTTTGTCCCAAAACAGGCTAAAACCAAGAAAACATTGCCTAGAAGCTATAAACAGCTTTGTTAGTGTTTCTGGGGTTAAAATGTGTCTTAATCTAAAGCAACTGACTAATTATATGAGTTTGAGATGGATGTGGAGAGTTTAAAAGCCACTTATACCCATTTTGTCCCAAAACAGGTTAAAACCAAGAAAACATTGCTTAGAAGCACTAAACAGCTTTGTTCGTGTTTCTGGGGTTAAAATGTGTCTTAATCCAATGCAACTAACTAATTATAAGAGTTTGAGATAGATGTGGATAGTTTAAAAGCCACTTATACCCATTTTGTTCTAAATTAGGCTAAAACCAAGAAAACATTGCTTAGAAGCTGTAAATAGCTATGTTAGTGTTTCTGGGGATAAAATGTGCCTTAATCCAATGCAGCTAACTAGTTATAAGAGTTTGAGATGGATGTGGAGAGTTTAAAAGCCACTTATACCCATTTTGTACCAAAACAGGCTAAAACCAAGAAAACATTGCTTAGAAGCTGTAAACAGCTTTGTTAGTGTTTCTGGGGTTAAAATGTGTCTTAATCTAATACAACTGACTAATTATAAGAGTTTGAGATAGATGTGGAGAGTTTAAAAGCCACTTATACCCATTTTGTCCCAAAACAGGCTAAAACTAAGAAAACATTGCTTATAAGCTCTAAACAGATATGTTAGTGTTTCTGGGGTTAAAATGTGTCTTAATCCACTGCAACTGACTAATTATAAGAGTTTGAGATGGATGTGGAGAGTTTAAAAGCCACTTATACACATTATGTCCCAAAACAGGCTAAAACCAAGAAAACATTGCTTAGAAGCTGTAAACAGGTTTGTTAGTGTTTCTAGGGTTAAAATGTGTCTTAATCTAATGCAACTGACGAATTATAAGAGTTTGAGATTGATGTGGAGAGTTTAAAAGCCACTTATACCCATTTTGTCCCAAAATAGGCTAAAAACCAAGAAAACATTGCTTAGAAGCACCAACCATCTTTGTTAGTGTTTCTTGTTGGGATTTATGAGACAAAGCTCACAAGAGAGGGTAGACAAACACTTGGTGAATGAATCCCCCTTTACCCACAACAAACTAACTCATTCTCAAGGGGAAGAAGAGGACATCAACTTGTGATGAACTCCTCATAATCTAGGCTTAGTAAAGAGTAAATAAGAAGACTTTAGGTGAGATTTGGGAAGAGAATAGGCTGCCTTAAGGGCAGCCTCTAACCGATTCCCTAAACTATCTACATTGAAGCTAAGAACAAGAACACAAGGTAAAAGAGGGGAAATCGGATTCTCTTCTTATTAGAATGTGTTATATTGTTTTACATATGAGAGATTATACATTAATATAGGAGAAGAAGGTCATATGACCGTTAGACACAAAGAGAGAAGAAGAAGGTGATAGGGACGTTCTCAATTCAACTTGGTGAAAGCGACTTCCTTACTTCACCAAACGCTCACGTGAATCTTCTCCCTTCCTTCCTTTTCCTTGTGGGTTTTCCTTTCTTCTTCTTTATGGGCCTCTCTCCCTTGTAAGGCCTCGTTTTCCTTTCTCCCAAGCCTCTCAAACTCGGCCTTTCTATCTCATGGACCAAGAGCAGCCCTTTCTTCTCTTGTTCGCGGCCTAACTGGCCGCTCTCATGCCTCCCATGGCCTCACCGGCCATTCTCTTGGTGTACACGACCTTACCGGCCGTTTCTCCTCTTCCTTCAAGGCTCGGCCTTACCGGCCTCTCCTCTCTCTTCCTCCTTACTCTCTAATACTCCCCCGCACGCTTGATCTGCAGGGCACCATGGGGACCAAAGATCAAGGGTGGACTCGTGTCGACTACCTCATTAAAACCTTAACAAAGAAAACCACTTGGGAAAAAACTTTGTTAAGTAAAAAGAGTGTAGTTTCCACGGTCCTTGATGTCCCATTGATCTTGGTTTGTCAAGAACCAGCTCTCTCCTCTTCAGGCCTTTGAACCGCTACACTCCTTAGCCCTTCTTGCCTTGAACTCACTTCATATGATCTCTCCAAGCTTGCACTTCTCGAATTTTCTTTTGAGGCTCTCATAGTCTCCTTCACCCTTGAAACAAGTGATAAAGAAGAAAAGAATAAGTGTTTGCTATGAGGAATATCAAAGAAAATTCTAAAGAAAACTTTAAAAGAACATATTAAAGAGTAAAGACTAGTAATAGAGCTAAGATAATGAATTTAAGAAATTTAAATAGAGTAGAGTTTAGAGCACAGCCTTTATGGTGTTTTGATGGATAGGAAGGAGAGGGTTGAACACTGATGCGGTTTGGAATTCCTCCTTGAGACCGCTTCTCTAACCATGGTTTTTAACCCGGTCAGTTTTATCGTCAGACTGACATATGCCCACTGAATCGGACATAACTTTCGAACGGCTGCTCGGATTGGTATGATTCCACTTCCACTTGCAAGATGACTCCATGGTCTAGAACTTTTGTGAAGAACGCGGAAGCTGAATCGCAGTGGAAGGGTTTCGTCCGAGTCGATCTTTGAGACGCTTCGGCTGAGCTTTAAGTAAAAACTTTTGCTTGTGGCCGAGCAGAATCTGTGAGGTACGGTCTGAAGTCACTTGATAGTTGATCTCCCCCGTAACCTTTACTTGATGATGGGCTGAAACCTCATCACCTCAGTTGAAACCTTGTGCATCACCGTTCTTGTGCACATCCGATCAACAGTTGAAACCTTGTGCATCACCTTTCTTAAAGACCATTGTGCACATCCGATCAACAACTTGGCACTAACACACATGCTCTTGGACTGATTCATCACATTCCACCAGCTTAACAAAGACTTGGTGGCCCTTGGTTCTAACTCCAGGCATTGTGCTGCGCTCTCCTCATGGCTATCTTGTAGCCTTCAACCTCGCCACTTCTTCTTCTTGAGATAGTAGGCGAGCTCCACACAATCTTCAAGGCTGAAGCTGAAACCAAATTCAATGGAACAGATTCTAAACAAGAGATTGTTAGAGATTAGAGAATAGAGAATATAGAATATTACTGAAAATAAAATAGAATTTAGAGAATAAGTAACCAAGAATTAGAGAATTAAAGAGAATAATGGCGGAAGTATAAGAGAATGGTGAGTAGAATAGAGAATTTGCTCAAGAGTTCTTATGGACAGAGATTAACTCTGTTTTTCTTGAGTTGAAACAAGCTTTGAAAACAGCCTTGAACAACCCAGAACTTTAGGGAGTATCACACTATGGTGTTTGTTTACTCAAGAACATGGGAGTTTAGCGGCTGCAACTTCTAAGGACCATGGGATTTTGAGTTTCCCACGGTTTAACAACAAAACTCATGGTAGAATCACCTAAAACAGAGTGTTCTCCAAGAGATTCAGGCTTTAGATCCACGAAGATAACATATAGAAGATGTTTTTCGTGGTCCCAAGCAAAGAAGAAACAACAAAAGCCTTTGGAACAACCTATTGTCCAACGGTTAAAAGAATGCATCTTGAACCAACTTGAATCTATTTGACCAAGCGGGCTATACATGCTAAAATAAAGTCTCTCTCTTCCTCAAACTCGAATCTGGACACACCATATGGCCAGAAACAAAGCTTTCTCAACCTTGAGAAGAAGAAGAAGCGATTTAGTAATTAAGCCTTTAAAGGAAATTTAACAAAAGCAAAATTAAACCTTTAGAGGAAAATTAACTAAATCCTAAGAGAACTAAATCCTAAGAATTTCGTGGCTCATACAAGCACACAAGAACCGTGAATCCTCACCATGAACAACACAATTTGCTCAATGGTTCATCACTTCCCACACATCCCAAAATAAACAAAGCTATTACCAAATCGGTAAAGCTTAAGGATGGGGCTTGTAAAATCGATTTCTTTCCACACACTTGGTCTACAAATTCTAACAAGATTCCCTAAAAACCATGGGCAGCCTCTAACCGATTCCCTAAACTATCTACATTGAAGCTAAGAACAAGAACACAAGGTAAAAGAGGGGAAATCGGATTCTCTTCTTATTAGAATGTGTTATATTGTTTTACATATGAGAGATTATACATTAATATAGGAGAAGAAGGTCATATGACCGTTAGACACAAAGAGAGAAGAAGAAGGTGATAGGGACGTTCTCAATTCAACTTGGTGAAAGCGACTTCCTTCCTTCACCAAACGCTCACGTGAATCTTCTCCCTTCCTTCCTTTTCCTTGTGGGTTTTCCTTTCTTCTTCTTTATGGGCCTCTCTCCCTTGTAAGGCCTCGTTTTCCTTTCTCCCAAGCCTCTCAAACTCGGCCTTTCTATCTCATGGACCAAGAGCAGCCCTTTCTTCTCTTGTTCGCGGCCTAACTGGCCGCTCTCATGCCTCCCATGGCCTCACCGGCCATTCTCTTGGTGTACACGACCTTACCGGCCGTTTCTCCTCTTCCTTCAAGGCTCGGCCTTACCGGCCTCTCCTCTCTCTTCCTCCTTACTCTCTAATATTTCTGGGGTTAAAATGTGTCTTAATCCAATGCAACTAACTAATTATAAGAGCTTGAGATAGATGTGGAGAGTTTAAAAGCCACTTATACCCATTTTGTCCCAAAAAGGCTAAAACCAAGAAAACATTGCTTAGAAGCACTAAACAGCTTTGTTAGTGTTTCTGGGGTTAAAATGTGTCTTAATCCAATGCAACTAACTAATTATAAGAGTTTGAGATAGATGTGGATAGTTTAAAAGCCACTTATACCCATTTTGTCCCAAAAGAGGCTAAAACCAAGAAAACATTGCTTAGAAGCTGTAAATAGCTATGTTAGTGTTTCTGGGGTTAAAATGTGTCTTAATCCAATGCAGCTGACTAGTTATAAGAGTTTGAGATGGATGTGGAGAGTTTAAAAGCCACTTATACCAATTTTGTCCCAAAACAGGTTAAAACCAAGAAAACATTGCTTAGAAGCACTAAACAGCTTTGTTAGTGTTTCTGGGGTTAAAATGTGTCTTAATCCAATGCAACAAATTATTTATAAGAGTTTGAGATAGATTTAAAGAGTTTAAAAGCCATTTATACCCATTTTGTCCCAAAACAGGCTAAAACCAAGAAAACATTGCTTAGAAGCTGTAAACAGCTTTGTTAGTATTTCTAGGGTTAAAATGTGTCTTAATCCAATGCAACTGACTAATTATAAGAGTTTGAGATTGATGTGGACAGTTTAAAAGCCACTTATACCCATTTTGTCCCAAAACAGGCTAAAACCAAGAAAACATTGCCTAGAAGCTGTAAACAGCTTTGTTAGTATTTCTGGGGTTAAAATGTTTCTTCATCAAATGCAAATGACTAATTATAAGAGTTTGAGATTGATGTGGAGAGTTTAAAAGCCACTTATACCCATTTTGTCCCAAAACAAGCTAAAACCAATAAAACAATGCTTAGAAGCTGTAAACAGCTATGTTAGTGTTTCTAAGGTTAAAATGTGTCTTAATCCAATGCAAATGACTAATTCTAAGAGTTTGAGATTGATGTGGAGAGTTTAAAAGCCACTTATACACATTTTGTCCCAAAACAGGCTAAAACCAAGAAAACATTGCCTAGAAGCTATAAACAGCTTTGTTAGTGTTTATGGGGTTAAAATGTGTATTAATCCAAAGCAACTGACTAATTATATGAGTTTGAGATGGATGTGGAGAGTGTAAAAGCCACTTATACCCATTTTGACCAAAAACAGGTTAAAACCAAGAAAACATTGCTTATAAGCTCTAAACAGCTATGTTAGTGTTTCTGGGGTTAAAATGTGTCTTAATCCAATGCAACTGACTAATTATAAGAGTTTGAGATGGATGTGGAGAGTTTAAAAGCCACTTATACACATTTTGTCCCAAAACAGGCTAAAACCAAGAAAACATTGCTTAGAAGCTGTAAACAGCTTTGTTAGTGTTTCTGGGGTTAAAATGTGTCTTAATCTAATGCAACTGACTAATTATAAGAGTTTGAGATAGATGTGGAGAGTTTAAAAGCCACTTATACCCATTTTGTCCCAAAACAGGCTAAAACCAAGAAAACATTGCTTATAAGCTCTAGACAGCTATGTTAGTGTTTCTGGGGTTAAAATGTGTCTTAATCCACTGCAACTGACTAATTATAAGAGTTTGAGATGGATGTGGAGAGTTTAAAAGCCACTTATACACATTTTGTCCCAAAACAGGCTAAAACCAAGAAAACATTGCTTAGAAGCTGTAAACAGGTTTGTTAGTGTTTCTAGGGTTAAAATGTGTCTTAATCTAATGCAACTGACGAATTATAAGAGTTTGAGATTGATGTGGAGAGTTTAAAAGCCACTTATACCCATTTTATCCCAAAACAGGCTAAAAACCAAGAAAACATTGCTTAGAAGCACCAACCATCTTTGTTAGTGTTTCTGGGGTTAAAATGTGTCTTAATCCAATGCAACTAACTAATTATAAGAGCTTGAGATAGATGTGGAGAGTTTAAAAGCCACTTATACACATTTTGTCCCAAAAAGGCTAAAACCAAGAAAACATTGCTAAGAAGCACTAAACAGCTTTGTTAGTGTTTCTGGGGTTAAAATGTGTCTTAATCCAATGCAACTAACTAATTATAAGAGTTTGAGATAGATGTGGATAGTTTAAAAGCCACTTATACCCATTTTGTCCCAAAAGAGGCTAAAACCAAGAAAACATTGCTTAGAAGCTGTAAATAGCTATGTTAGTGTTTCTGGGGTTAAAATGTGTCTTAATCCAATGCAGCTGACTAGTTATAAGAGTTTGAGATGGATGTGGAGAGTTTAAAAGCCACTTATACCCATTTTGTCCCAAAACAGTTTAAAACCAAGAAAACATTGCTTAGAAGCACTAAACAGCTTTGTTAGTGTTTCTGGGGTTAAAATGTGTCTTAATCCAATGCAACAAATTAATTATAAGAGTTTGAGACAGATTTAAAGAGTTTAAAAGCCATTTATACCCATTTTGTCCCAAAACAGGCTAAAACCAAGAAAACATTGCTTAGAAGCTGTAAACAGCTTTGTTAGTGTTTCTAGGGTTAAAATGTGTCTTAATCCAATGCAACTGACTAATTATAAGAGTTTGAGATTGATGTGGAGAGTTTAAAAGCCACTTATACCCATTTTGTCCCAAAACAGGCTAAAACCAAGAAAACATTGCCTAGAAGCTGTAAACAGCTTTGTTAGTATTTCTGGGGTCAAAATGTTTCTTCATCAAATGCAAATGACTAATTATAAGAGTTTGAGATTGATGTGGAGAGTTTAAAAGCCACTTATACCCATTTTGTCCCAAAACAAGCTAAAACCAATAAAACAATGCTTAGAAGCTGTAAACAGCTATGTTAGTGTTTCTGGGGTTAAAATGTGTCTTAATCCAATGCAAATGACTAATTCTAAGAGTTTGAGATTGATGTGGAGAGTTTAAAAGCCACTTATACCCATTTTGTCCCAAAACAGGCTAAAACCAAGAAAACATTGCCTAGAAGCTATAAACAGCTTTGTTAGTGTTTATGGGGTTAAAATGTGTGTTAATCCAAAGCAACTGACTAATTATATGAGTTTGAGATGGATGTGGAGAGTGTAAAAGCCACTTATACCCATTTTGACCAAAAACAGGTTAAAACCAAGAAAACATTGCTTATAAGCTCTAAACAGCTATGTTAGTGTTTCTGGGGTTAAAATGTGTCTTAATCCAATGCAACTGACTAATTATAAGAGTTTGAGATGGATGTGGAGAGTTTAAAAGCCACTTATACACATTTTGTCCGAAAACAGGCTAAAACCAAGAAAACATTGCTTAGAAGCTGTAAACAGGTTTGTTAATGTTTCTAGGGTTAAAATGTGTCTTAATCTAATGCAACTGACGAATTATAAGAGTTTGAGATTGATGTGGAGAGTTTAAAAGCCACTTATACCCATTTTGTCCCAAAACAGGCTAAAAACCAAGAAAACATTGCTTAGAAGCACCAACCATCTTTGTTAGTGTTTCTGGGGTTAAAATGTGTCTTAATCCAATGCAACTAACTAATTATAAGAGCTTGAGATAGATGTGGAGAGTTTAAAAGCCACTTATACCCATTTTGTCCCAAAAAGGCTAAAACCAAGAAAACATTGCTTAGAAGCACTAAACAGCTTTGTTAGTGTTTCTGGGGTTAAAATGTGTCTTAATCCAATGCAACTAACTAATTATAAGAGTTTGAGATAGATGTGGATAGTTTAAAAGCCACTTATACCCATTTTGTCCCAAAAGAGGCTAAAACCAAGAAAACATTGCTTAGAAGCTGTAAATAGCTATGTTAGTGTTTCTGGGGTTAAAATGTGTCTTAATCCAATGCAGCTGACTAGTTATAAGAGTTTGAGATGGATGTGGAGAGTTTAAAAGCCACTTATACCCATTTTGTCCCAAAACAGGTTAAAACCAAGAAAACATTGCTTAGAAGCACTAAACAGCTTTGTTGGTGTTTCTGGGGTTAAAATGTGTCTTAATCCAATGCAACAAATTAATTATAAGAGTTTGAGATAGATTTAAAGAGTTTAAAAGCCACTTATACCCATTTTGTCCCAAAACAGGCTAAAACCAAGAAAACATTGCTTAGAAGCTGTAAACAGCTTTGTTAGTGTTTCTAGGGTTAAAATGTGTCTTAATCCAATGCAACTGACTAATTATAAGAGTTTGAGATTGATGTGGAGAGTTTAAAAGCCACTTATACCCATTTTGTCCCAAAACAGGCTAAAACCAAGAAAACATTGCCTAGAAGCTGTAAACAGCTTTGTTAGTATTTCTGGGGTTAAAATGTTTCTTCATCAAATGCAAATGACTAATTATAAAAGTTTGAGATTGATGTGGAGAGTTTAAAAGCCACTTATACCCATTTTGTCCCAAAACAAGCTAAAACCAATAAAACAATGCTTAGAAGCTGTAAACAGCTATGTTAGTGTTTCAAGGGTTAAAATGTGTCTTAATCCAATGCAAATGACTAATTCTAAGAGTTTGAGATTGATGTGGAGAGTTTAAAAGCCACTTATACCCATTTTGTCCCAAAACAGGCTAAAACCAAGAAAACATTGCCTAGAAGCTATAAACAGCTTTGTTAGTGTTTATGGGGTTAAAATGTGTATTAATCCAAAGCAACTGACTAATTATATGAGTTTGAGATGGATGTGGAGAGTGTAAAAGCCACTTATACCCATTTTGACCAAAAACAGGTTAAAACCAAGAAAACATTGCTTATAAGCTCTAAACAGCTATGTTAGTGTTTCTGGGGTTAAAATGTGTCTTAATCCAATGCAACTGACTAATTATAAGAGTTTGAGATGGATGTGGAGAGTTTAAAAGCCACTTATACACATTTTGTCCCAAAACAGGCTAAAACCAAGAAAACATTGCTTAGAAGCTGTAAACAGCTTTGTTAGTGTTTCTGGGGTTAAAATGTGTCTTAATCTAATGCAACTGACTAATTATAAGAGTTTGAGATAGATGTGGAGAGTTTAAAAGCCACTTATACCCATTTTGTCCCAAAACAGGCTAAAACCAAGAAAACATTTGGTGAGATCTTGCTGTGAGATTGAAGATCCAAGGCTAGGAACGTGTTGGAAGGTTGCTAGGAGTGTTGGATTCGTTTCTGTTGGTCTAAATCTTCCTTCCAAGAGGTGAGTGCATGACCATGGCTTATCTAAGCCTTTGATTCCTTTGTTCTTGCTTGTTCTTGCTTGTTTGTGTGTTTTTCTTGCTTGGGATTGGTTGAAACAGGTTCCTACGGAGGTTTGGGGCTTGGGTCGTGAGTATTGGGCGATTTGGAGGAGTTTCGGAAGTGAGATTCGACTCTCGTTTTCGTGCGGATCGCGGTTGTAGAGGGAGTGTCGATCGATACCACTTGGTGTCGGTCGACACCAGAAAATTGGGCATCGATCGACACTGTGGGGTAGTGTCGGTCGACACCACTGAGCCAGTGTCGATCGACACTTGGCTGGTGTCGGTCGACACCTCCCTTCCAGTTAGTCGATGTTTGATTTCCTGGTTTGTGTGTTTGTTTGTTGCTTGTCTTGGAACTTTGGAATCATTGTTGCTTGTGTGTATAGCCCAGTAGATGGGAGGATTGCCTCACTGAGTGTTTATCAAATACTCATGCATCTCAATTTGTGTTTGTGGTGCAGGTAAAGGCAAAGTGTGATCGTGGAATCAAGGCAATGAAGAGGAGGATGTTCTAGGGACTCGATTGGATGTTGTCTGGCATAGCTAGGTTGCTAGAGTTGGGTCATTAGAAACATTGCTAGGTTGCTGGTTCCTTGTTTCTTGTTGTTTGGATTGATTATTGTTGATGATTATGGTTATTGGTTTTTATTGGAGTATTATTGGATATTATGTTGGTGTTGTTATTTCCGCTGATGTTTGTGATTGTGGTTAGGTGGCTAGTGGGTATGGGACCACTAGTTGTAGTTCTATTTATTATATTATATTTATTATTATTATTTATTAAAAAAAAAAAAAAGGGTCGGTCGTTTCACTAACTAATTAAAAGAGCTTGAGATAGATGTGGAGAGTTTAAAAGCCACTTATACCCATTTTGTCCCAAAAAGGCTAAAACCAAGAAAACATTGCTTAGAAGCACTAAACAGCTTTGTTAGTGTTTCTGGGGTTAAAATGTGTCTTAATCCAATGCAACTAACTAATTATAAGAGTTTGAGATAGATGTGGAGAGTTTAAAAGCCACTTATACCCATTTTGTCCCAAAACAGGCTAAAACCACGAAAACATTGCTTAGAAGCTGTAAACAGCTATGTTAGTGTTTCTGGGGTTAAAATGTGTCTTAATCCAATGCAACTAACTAATTATAAGAGTTTGAGATAGATGTGGAGAGTTTAAAAGCCACTTATACCCATTTTGTCCCAAAACAGGCTAAAACCAAAAAAACATTTCCTAGAAGCTATAAACAGCTTTGTTAGTGTTTCTGGGATTAAAATGTATCTTAATCCAAAGCAACTGACTAATTATATGAGTTTGAGATTGATGTGGAGAGTTTAAAAGCCACTTATACAAATTTTGTTCCAAAACAGGCTAAAACCAAGAAAATATTGCTGAGAAGCACCAAATAGCTATGTTAGTATTTCTGGGGTTAAAATGTGTCTTAATCCAATGCAAATGACTAATTATAAGAGTTTGAGATTGATGTGGAGAGTTTAAAAGCCACTTATACCCATTTTGTCCCAAAACAGGCTAAAACCAAGAGAACATTGCCTAGAAGCTATAAACAGCTTTGTTAGTGTTTCTGGGATTAAAATGTATCTTAATCCGAAGCAACTGACTAATTATATGAGTTTGAGATGGATGTGGAGAGTTTAAAAGCCACTTATACCCATTTTGTCCCAAAACAGGTTAAAACCAAGAAAACATTGCTTAGAAGCCCTAAACAGCTTTGTTAGTGTTTTTGTGGTTAAAATGTGTCTTAATCCAATGCAACTAACTAATTATAAGAGTTTTAGATAGATGTGGAGAGTTTTAAAGCCACTTATACCCATTTTGTCCCAAAGCAGGCTAAAACCAAGAAAACATTGCTGATAAGCACCAAACAGCTTTGTTAGTGTTTCTGGGGTTAAAATGTGTCTTAATCCAATGCAACTAACTAATTATAAGAGCTTGATATAGATGTGGAGAGTTTAAAAGCCACTTATACCCATTTCGTCCCAAAAAGGCTAAAACCAAGAAAACATTGCTTAGAAGCACTAAACAGCTATGTTAGTGTTTCTGGGGTTAAAATGTGTCTTAATCCAATGCAACTAACTAATTATAAGAGTTTGAGATAGATGTGGAGAGTTTAAAAGCCACTTATACCCATTTTGTCCCAAAACAGGTTAAAACCAAGAAAACATTGCCTAGAAGCTATAAACAGCTTTGTTAGTGTTTCTGGGGTTAAAAGGTGTCTTAATCCAATGCAGCTGACTAGTTATAAGAGTTTGAGATGGATGTGGAGAGTTTAAAAGCCACTTATACAAATTTTGTTCCAAAACAGGCTAAAACCAAGAAAATATTGCTGAGAAGCACCAAATAGCTATGTTAGTATTTCTGGGGTTAAAATGTGTCTTAATCCAATGCAAATAACTAATTATAAGAGTTTGAGATTGATGTGGAGAGTTTAAAAGCCACTTATACCCATTTTGTCCCAAAACAGGCTAAAACCAAGAGAACATTGCCTAGAAGCTATAAACAGCTTTGTTAGTGTTTCTGGGATTAAAATGTATCTTAATCCGAAGCAACTGACTAATTATATGAGTTTGAGATGGATGTGGAGAGTTTAAAAGCCACTTATACCCATTTTGTCCCAAAACAGGTTAAAACCAAGAAAACATTGCTTAGAAGCCCTAAACAGCTTTGTTAGTGTTTTTGTGGTTAAAATGTGTCTTAATCCAATGCAACTAACTAATTATAAGAGTTTTAGATAGATGTGGAGAGTTTTAAAGCCACTTATACCCATTTTGTCCCAAAGCAGGCTAAAACCAAGAAAACATTGCTGATAAGCACCAAACAGCTTTGTTAGTGTTTCTGGGGTTAAAATGTGTCTTAATCCAATGCAACTAACTAATTATAAGAGCTTGATATAGATGTGGAGAGTTTAAAAGCCACTTATACCCATTTCGTCCCAAAAAGGCTAAAACCAAGAAAACATTGCTTAGAAGCACTAAACAGCTATGTTAGTGTTTCTGGGGTTAAAATGTGTCTTAATCCAATGCAACTAACTAATTATAAGAGTTTGAGATAGATGTGGAGAGTTTAAAAGCCACTTATACCCATTTTGTCCCAAAACAGGCTAAAACCAAGAAAATATTGCTGAGAAGCACCAAATAGCTATGTTAGTATTTCTGGGGTTAAAATGTGTCTTAATCCAATGCAAATGACTAATTATAAGAGTTTGAGATTGATGTGGAGAGTTTAAAGGCCACTTATACCCATTTTGTCCCAAAACAGGCTAAAACCAAGAGAACATTGCCTAGAAGCTATAAACAGCTTTGTTAGTGTTTATGGGATTAAAATGTATCTTAATCCGAAGCAACTGACTAATTATATGAGTTTGAGATGGATGTGGAGAGTTTAAAAGCCACTTATACCCATTTTGTCCCAAAACAGGTTAAAACCAAGAAAACATTGCTTAGAAGCCCTAAACAGCTTTGTTAGTGCTTTTGTGGTTAAAAAGTGTCTTAATCCAATGCAACTAACTAATTATAAGAGTTTTAGATAGATGTGGAGAGTTTTAAAGCCACTTATACCCATTTTGTCCCAAAGCAGGCTAAAACCAAGAAAACATTGCTGATAAGCACCAAACAGCGTTGTTAGTGTTTCTGGGGTTAAAATATGTCTTAATCCAATGCAATTAACTAATTATAAGAGCTTGATATAGATGTGGAGAGTTTAAAAGCCACTTATACCCATTTTGTCCCAAAACAGGCTAAAACAAAGAATACATTGCTTAGAAGCACTAAACAGCTATGTTAGTGTTTCTGGGGTTAAAATGTGTCTTAATCCAATGCAACTAACTAATTATAAGAGTTTGAGATAGATGTGGAGAGTTTAAAAGCCACTTATACCCATTTTGTCCCAAAACAGGCTAAAACCAAGAAAATATTGCTGAGAAGCACCAAATAGCTAAGTTAGTATTTCTGGGGTTAAAATGTGTCTTAATCCAATGTAAATGACTAATTATAAGAGTTTGAGATTGATGTGAAGAGTTTAAAAGCCACTTATACCCATTTTGTCCCAAAACAGGCTAAAACCAAGAGAACATTGCCTAGAAGCTATAAACAGCTTTGTTAGTGTTTCTGGGATTAAAATGTATCTTAATCCGAAGCAACTGACTAATTATATGAGTTTGAGATGGATGTGGAGAGTTTAAAAGCCACTTATACCCATTTTGTCCCAAAACAGGTTAAAACCAAGAAAACATTGCTTAGAAGCCCTAAACAGCTTTGTTAGTGTTTTTGTGGTTAAAATGTGTCTTAATCCAATGCAACTAACTAATTATAAGAGTTTTAGATAGATGTGGAGAGTTTAAAAGCCACTTATACCCATTTTGTCCCAAAGCAGGCTAAAACCAAGAAAACATTGCTGATAAGCACCAAACAGCTTTGTTAGTGTTTCTGGGGTTAAAATGTGTCTTAATCCAATGCAACTAACTAATTATAAGAGCTTAAGATAGATGTGGAGAGTTTAAAAGCCACTTATACCCATTTTGTCCCAAAAAGGCTAAAACCAAGAAAACATTGCTTAGAAGCACTAAACAGCTATGTTAGTGTTTCTGGGGTTAAAATGTGTCTTAATCCAATGCAACTAACTAATTATAAGAGTTTGAGATAGATGTGGAGAGTTTAAAAGCCACTTATACCCATTTTGTCCCAAAACAGGCTAAAACCAAGAAAATATTGCTGAGAAGCACCAAATAGCTATGTTAGTATTTCTGGGGTTAAAATGTGTCTTAATCCAATGCAAATGACTAATTATAAGAGTTTGAGATTGATGTGGAGAGCTTAAAAGCCACTTATACCCATTTTGTCCCAAAACAGGCTAAAACCAAGAGAACATTGCCTAGAAGCTATAAACAGCTTTGTTAGTGTTTATGGGATTAAAATGTATCTTAATCCGAAGCAACTGACTAATTATATGAGTTTGAGATGGATGTGGAGAGTTTAAAAGCCACTTATACCCATTTTGTCCCAAAACAGGTTAAAACCAAGAAAACATTGCTTAGAAGCCCTAAACAGCTTTGTTAGTGCTTTTGTGGTTAAAAAGTGTCTTAATCCAATGCAACTAACTAATTATAAGAGTTTTAGATAGATGTGGAGAGTTTTAAAGCCACTTATACCCATTTTGTCCCAAAGCAGGCTAAAACCTAGAAAACATTGCTGATAAGCACCAAACAGCGTTGTTAGTGTTTCTGGGGTTAAAATATGTCTTAATCCAATGCAATTAACTAATTATAAGAGCTTGATATAGATGTGGAGAGTTTAAAAGCCACTTATACCCATTTTGTCCCAAAACAGGCTAAAACCAAGAATACATTGCTTAGAAGCACTAAACAGCTATGTTAGTGTTTCTGGGGTTAAAATGTGTCTTAATCCAATGCAACTAACTAATTATAAGAGTTTGAGATAGATGTGGAGAGTTTAAAAGCCACTTATACCCATTTTGTCCCAAAACAGGCTAAAACCAAGAAAATATTGCTGAGAAGCACCAAATAGCTAAGTTAGTATTTCTGGGGTTAAAATGTGTCTTAATCGAATGTAAATGACTAATTATAAGAGTTTGAGATTGATGTGAAGAGTTTAAAAGCCACTTATACCCATTTTGTCCCAAAACAGGCTAAAACCAAGAGAACATTGCCTAGAAGCTATAAACAGCTTTGTTAGTGTTTCTGGGATTAAAATGTATCTTAATCCGAAGCAACTGACTAATTATATGAGTTTGAGATGGATGTGGAGAGTTTAAAAGCCACTTATACCCATTTTGTCCCAAAACAGGTTAAAACCAAGAAAACATTGCTTAGAAGCCCTAAACAGCTTTGTTAGTGTTTTTGTGGTTAAAATGTGTCTTAATCCAATGCAACTAACTAATTATAAGAGTTTTAGATAGATGTGGAGAGTTTAAAAGCCACTTATACCCATTTTGTCCCAAAGCAGGCTAAAACCAAGAAAACATTGCTGATAAGCACCAAACAGCTTTGTTAGTGTTTCTGGGGTTAAAATGTGTCTTAATCCAATGCAACTAACTAATTATAAGAGCTTAAGATAGATGTGGAGAGTTTAAAAGCCACTTATACCCATTTTGTCCCAAAAAGGCTAAAACCAAGAAAACATTGCTTAGAAGCACTAAACAGCTATGTTAGTGTTTCTGGGGTTAAAATGTGTCTTAATCCAATGCAACTAACTAATTATAAGTGTTTGAGATAGATGTGGAGAGTTTAAAAGCCACTTATACCCATTTTGTCCCAAAACAGGCTAAAACCAAGAAAATATTGCTGAGAAGCACCAAATAGCTATGTTAGTATTTCTGGGGTTAAAATGTGCCTTAATCCAATGCAAATGACTAATTATAAGAGTTTGAGATTGATGTGGAGAGCTTAAAAGCCACTTATACCCATTTTGTCCCAAAACAGGCTAAAACCAAGAAAACATTGCTTAGAAGCACTAAACAGCTTTGTTAGTGTTTCTGTGGTTAAAATGTGTCTTAATCCAATGCAACTAACTAGTTATAAGAGTTTTAGATAGATGTGGAGAGTTTAAAAGCCACTTATACCCATTTTGTCCCAAAACAGGCTAAAACCAAGAAATCATTGCTTAGAAGCTCAAAATAGCTATGTTAGTGTTTCTGGGGTTAAAATGTGTCTTAATCCAATGCAACTGACTAATTATAAGAGTTTGAGATTGATGTGGAGAGTTTAAAAGCCACTTATACCCATTTTGTCCCAAAACAGGCTAAAACCAAGAAATCATTGCTTAGAAGCTCAAAATAGCTATGTTAGTATTTCTGGGGTTAAAATGTGTCTTAATCCAATGCAACTGACTCGTTATAAGAGTTTGAGATGGATGTGGAGAGTTTAAAAGCCACTTATACACATTTTGTCCCAAAACAGGCTAAAATCAAGAAAACATTGCTTAGAAGCTGTAAACAGCTTTGTTAGTGTTTCTAGGGTTAAAATTTGTCTTAATCCAATGCAACTGACTAATTATAAGAGTTTGAGATGGATGTGGAGAGTTTAAAAGCCACTTATACCCATTTTGTCCCAAAACAGGCTAAAACCAAGAAAACATTGCTAAGAAGCACCAAACAGCTATGTTAGTGTTTCTGGGGTTAAAATGTGTCTTAATCCAATGCAACTAACTAATTATAAGAGTTTTAGATAGATGTGGAGAGTTTAAAAGCCACTTATACCCATTTTGTCTCAAAACAGGCTAAAACCAAGAAAACATTGCTTAGAAGCTCTAAACAGCTATGTTAGTGTTTCTGGGGTTAAAATGTGTCTTAATCCAATGCAACTGACTAATTATAAGAGTTTGAGATGGATGTGGAGAGTTTAAAAGCCACTTATACACATTTTGTCCCAAAACAGGCTAAAATCAAGAAAACATTGCTTAGAAGCTGTAAACAGCTTTGTTAGTGTTTCTAGGGTTAAAATGTGTCTTAATCCAATGCAACTGACTAATTATAAGAGTTTGAGATTGATGTGGAGAGTTTAAAAGCCACTTATACCCATTTTGTCCCAAAACAGGCTAAAACCAAGAAAACATTGCTGAGAAGCACCAAACAGCTATGTTAGTGTTTCTGGGGTTAAAATGTGTCTTAATCCAATGCGAATGACTAATTATAAGAGTTTGAGATTGATGTGGAGAGTTTAAAAGTCACTTATACCCATTTTGTCCCAAAACAGGCTAAAACCAAGAAAACATTGCCTAGAAGCTATAAACAGCTTTGTTAGTGTTTCTGGGATTAAAATGTATCTTAATCCAAAGCAGCTGACTAATTATATGAGTTTGAGATGGATGTGGAGAGTTTAAAAGCCACTTATACCCATTTTGTCCCAAAACAGGTTAAAACCAAGAAAACATTGCTTAGAAGCACTAAACAGCTTTGTTAGTGTTTTTGTGGTTAAAATGTGTCTTAATCCAATGCAACTAACTAATTATAAGAGTTTTAGATAGATGTGGAGAGTTTAAAAGCCACTTATACCCATTTTGTCCCAAAACAGGCTAAAACCATGAAAACAATGCCTAGAAGCTGTAAACAGCTTTGTTAGTGTTTATGGGGTTAAAATGTGTCTTAATCCAATGCAACTGACTAATTATAAGAGTTTGAGATGGATGTGGAGAGTTTAAAAGCCACTTATACCCATTTTGTGCCAAAAAGGCTAAAACCAAAAAAACATTGCTTAGAAGCACTAAACAGCTTTGTTAGTGTTTCTGGGGTTAAAATGTGTCTTAATCCAATGCAACTAACTAATTATAAGAGTTTGAGATAGATGTGGAGAGTTTAAAAGCCACTTATACCCATTTTGTCCCAAAACAGGCTAAAACCATGAAAACAATGCCTAGAAGCAGTAAACAGCTTTGTTAGTGTTTCTGGGGTTAAAATGTGTCTTAATCCAATGCAACTGACTAATTATAAGAGTTTGAGATGGATGTGGAGAGTTTAAAAGCCACTTATACCCATTTTTTCCCAAAACAGGCTAAAATCAAGAAAACATTGCTTAGAAGCTGTAAACAGCTTTGTTAGTGTTTCTAGGGTTAAAATGTGTCTTAATCCAATGCAACTGACTAATTATAAGAGTTTGAGATTGATGTGGAGAGTTTAAAAGCCACTTATACCCATTTTGTCCCAAAACAGGCTAAAACCAAGAAAATATTGCTGAGAAGCACCAAACAGCTATGTTAGTAGTTCTGGGGTTAAAATATGTCTTAATCCAATGCAAATGACTAATTATAAGAGTTTGAGATTGATGTGGAGAGTTTAAAAGCCACTTATACCCATTTTGTCCCAAAACAGGCTAAAACCAAGAAAATATTGCTGAGAAGCACCAAATAGCTAAGTTAGTATTTCTGGGGTTAAAATGTGTCTTAATCCAATGTAAATGACTAATTATAAGAGTTTGAGATTGATGTGAAGAGTTTAAAAGCCACTTATACCCATTTTGTCCCAAAACAGGCTAAAACCAAGAGAACATTGCCTAGAAGCTATAAACAGCTTTGTTAGTGTTTCTGGGATTAAAATGTATCTTAATCCGAAGCAACTGACTAATTATATGAGTTTGAGATGGATGTGGAGAGTTTAAAAGCCACTTATACCCATTTTGTCCCAAAACAGGTTAAAACCAAGAAAACATTGCTTAGAAGCCCTAAACAGCTTTGTTAGTGTTTTTGTGGTTAAAATGTGTCTTAATCCAATGCAACTAACTAATTATAAGAGTTTTAGATAGATGTGGAGAGTTTAAAAGCCACTTATACCCATTTTGTCCCAAAGCAGGCTAAAACCAAGAAAACATTGCTGATAAGCACCAAACAGCTTTGTTAGTGTTTCTGGGGTTAAAATGTGTCTTAATCCAATGCAACTAACTAATTATAAGAGCTTAAGATAGATGTGGAGAGTTTAAAAGCCACTTATACCCATTTTGTCCCAAAAAGGCTAAAACCAAGAAAACATTGCTTAGAAGCTGTAAACAGCTTTGTTAGTGTTTCTAGGGTTAAAATGTGTCTTAATCCAATGCAACTGACTAATTATAAGAGTTTGAGATTGATGTGGAGAGTTTAAAAGCCACTTATACCCATTTTGTCCCAAAACAGGCTAAAACCAAGAAAACATTGCTGAGAAGCACCAAACAGCTATGTTAGTGTTTCTGGGGTTAAAATGTGTCTTAATCCAATGCGAATGACTAATTATAAGAGTTTGAGATTGATGTGGAGAGTTTAAAAGTCACTTATACCCATTTTGTCCCAAAACAGGCTAAAACCAAGAAAACATTGCCTAGAAGCTATAAACAGCTTTGTTAGTGTTTCTGGGATTAAAATGTATCTTAATCCAAAGCAGCTGACTAATTATATGAGTTTGAGATGGATGTGGAGAGTTTAAAAGCCACTTATACCCATTTTGTCCCAAAACAGGTTAAAACCAAGAAAACATTGCTTAGAAGCACTAAACAGCTTTGTTAGTGTTTTTGTGGTTAAAATGTGTCTTAATCCAATGCAACTAACTAATTATAAGAGTTTTAGATAGATGTGGAGAGTTTAAAAGCCACTTATACCCATTTTGTCCCAAAACAGGCTAAAACCATGAAAACAATGCCTAGAAGCTGTAAACAGCTTTGTTAGTGTTTATGGGGTTAAAATGTGTCTTAATCCAATGCAACTGACTAATTATAAGAGTTTGAGATGGATGTGGAGAGTTTAAAAGCCACTTATACCCATTTTGTGCCAAAAAGGCTAAAACCAAAAAAACATTGCTTAGAAGCACTAAACAGCTTTGTTAGTGTTTCTGGGGTTAAAATGTGTCTTAATCCAATGCAACTAACTAATTATAAGAGTTTGAGATAGATGTGGAGAGTTTAAAAGCCACTTATACCCATTTTGTCCCAAAACAGGCTAAAACCATGAAAACAATGCCTAGAAGCAGTAAACAGCTTTGTTAGTGTTTCTGGGGTTAAAATGTGTCTTAATCCAATGCAACTGACTAATTATAAGAGTTTGAGATGGATGTGGAGAGTTTAAAAGCCACTTATACCCATTTTTTCCCAAAACAGGCTAAAATCAAGAAAACATTGCTTAGAAGCTGTAAACAGCTTTGTTAGTGTTTCTAGGGTTAAAATGTGTCTTAATCCAATGCAACTGACTAATTATAAGAGTTTGAGATTGATGTGGAGAGTTTAAAAGCCACTTATACCCATTTTGTCCCAAAACAGGCTAAAACCAAGAAAATATTGCTGAGAAGCACCAAACAGCTATGTTAGTAGTTCTGGGGTTAAAATATGTCTTAATCCAATGCAAATGACTAATTATAAGAGTTTGAGATTGATGTGGAGAGTTTAAAAGCCACTTATACCCATTTTGTCCCAAAACAGGCTAAAACCAAGAAAATATTGCTGAGAAGCACCAAATAGCTAAGTTAGTATTTCTGGGGTTAAAATGTGTCTTAATCCAATGTAAATGACTAATTATAAGAGTTTGAGATTGATGTGAAGAGTTTAAAAGCCACTTATACCCATTTTGTCCCAAAACAGGCTAAAACCAAGAGAACATTGCCTAGAAGCTATAAACAGCTTTGTTAGTGTTTCTGGGATTAAAATGTATCTTAATCCGAAGCAACTGACTAATTATATGAGTTTGAGATGGATGTGGAGAGTTTAAAAGCCACTTATACCCATTTTGTCCCAAAACAGGTTAAAACCAAGAAAACATTGCTTAGAAGCCCTAAACAGCTTTGTTAGTGTTTTTGTGGTTAAAATGTGTCTTAATCCAATGCAACTAACTAATTATAAGAGTTTTAGATAGATGTGGAGAGTTTAAAAGCCACTTATACCCATTTTGTCCCAAAGCAGGCTAAAACCAAGAAAACATTGCTGATAAGCACCAAACAGCTTTGTTAGTGTTTCTGGGGTTAAAATGTGTCTTAATCCAATGCAACTAACTAATTATAAGAGCTTAAGATAGATGTGGAGAGTTTAAAAGCCACTTATACCCATTTTGTCCCAAAAAGGCTAAAACCAAGAAAACATTGCTTAGAAGCACTAAACAGCTATGTTAGTGTTTCTGGGGTTAAAATGTGTCTTAATCCAATGCAACTAACTAATTATAAGAGTTTGAGATAGATGTGGAGAGTTTAAAAGCCACTTATACCCATTTTGTCCCAAAACAGGCTAAAACCAAGAAAATATTGCTGAGAAGCACCAAATAGCTATGTTAGTATTTCTGGGGTTAAAATGTGCCTTAATCCAATGCAAATGACTAATTATAAGAGTTTGAGATTGATGTGGAGAGCTTAAAAGCCACTTATACCCATTTTGTCCCAAAACAGGCTAAAACCAAGAAAACATTGCTTAGAAGCACTAAACAGCTTTGTTAGTGTTTCTGTGGTTAAAATGTGTCTTAATCCAATGCAACTAACTAGTTATAAGAGTTTTAGATAGATGTGGAGAGTTTAAAAGCCACTTATACCCATTTTGTCCCAAAACAGGCTAAAACCAAGAAATCATTGCTTAGAAGCTCAAAATAGCTATGTTAGTGTTTCTGGGGTTAAAATGTGTCTTAATCCAATGCAACTGACTAATTATAAGAGTTTGAGATTGATGTGGAGAGTTTAAAAGCCACTTATACCCATTTTGTCCCAAAACAGGCTAAAACCAAGAAATCATTGCTTAGAAGCTCAAAATAGCTATGTTAGTATTTCTGGGGTTAAAATGTGTCTTAATCCAATGCAACTGACTCGTTATAAGAGTTTGAGATGGATGTGGAGAGTTTAAAAGCCACTTATACACATTTTGTCCCAAAACAGGCTAAAATCAAGAAAACATTGCTTAGAAGCTGTAAACAGCTTTGTTAGTGTTTCTAGGGTTAAAATTTGTCTTAATCCAATGCAACTGACTAATTATAAGAGTTTGAGATGGATGTGGAGAGTTTAAAAGCCACTTATACCCATTTTGTCCCAAAACAGGCTAAAACCAAGAAAACATTGCTAAGAAGCACCAAACAGCTATGTTAGTGTTTCTGGGGTTAAAATGTGTCTTAATCCAATGCAACTAACTAATTATAAGAGTTTTAGATAGATGTGGAGAGTTTAAAAGCCACTTATACCCATTTTGTCTCAAAACAGGCTAAAACCAAGAAAACATTGCTTAGAAGCTCTAAACAGCTATGTTAGTGTTTCTGGGGTTAAAATGTGTCTTAATCCAATGCAACTGACTAATTATAAGAGTTTGAGATGGATGTGGAGAGTTTAAAAGCCACTTATACACATTTTGTCCCAAAACAGGCTAAAATCAAGAAAACATTGCTTAGAAGCTGTAAACAGCTTTGTTAGTGTTTCTAGGGTTAAAATGTGTCTTAATCCAATGCAACTGACTAATTATAAGAGTTTGAGATTGATGTGGAGAGTTTAAAAGCCACTTATACCCATTTTGTCCCAAAACAGGCTAAAACCAAGAAAACATTGCTGAGAAGCACCAAACAGCTATGTTAGTGTTTCTGGGGTTAAAATGTGTCTTAATCCAATGCGAATGACTAATTATAAGAGTTTGAGATTGATGTGGAGAGTTTAAAAGTCACTTATACCCATTTTGTCCCAAAACAGGCTAAAACCAAGAAAACATTGCCTAGAAGCTATAAACAGCTTTGTTAGTGTTTCTGGGATTAAAATGTATCTTAATCCAAAGCAGCTGACTAATTATATGAGTTTGAGATGGATGTGGAGAGTTTAAAAGCCACTTATACCCATTTTGTCCCAAAACAGGTTAAAACCAAGAAAACATTGCTTAGAAGCACTAAACAGCTTTGTTAGTGTTTTTGTGGTTAAAATGTGTCTTAATCCAATGCAACTAACTAATTATAAGAGTTTTAGATAGATGTGGAGAGTTTAAAAGCCACTTATACCCATTTTGTCCCAAAACAGGCTAAAACCATGAAAACAATGCCTAGAAGCTGTAAACAGCTTTGTTAGTGTTTATGGGGTTAAAATGTGTCTTAATCCAATGCAACTGACTAATTATAAGAGTTTGAGATGGATGTGGAGAGTTTAAAAGCCACTTATACCCATTTTGTGCCAAAAAGGCTAAAACCAAAAAAACATTGCTTAGAAGCACTAAACAGCTTTGTTAGTGTTTCTGGGGTTAAAATGTGTCTTAATCCAATGCAACTAACTAATTATAAGAGTTTGAGATAGATGTGGAGAGTTTAAAAGCCACTTATACCCATTTTGTCCCAAAACAGGCTAAAACCATGAAAACAATGCCTAGAAGCAGTAAACAGCTTTGTTAGTGTTTCTGGGGTTAAAATGTGTCTTAATCCAATGCAACTGACTAATTATAAGAGTTTGAGATGGATGTGGAGAGTTTAAAAGCCACTTATACCCATTTTTTCCCAAAACAGGCTAAAATCAAGAAAACATTGCTTAGAAGCTGTAAACAGCTTTGTTAGTGTTTCTAGGGTTAAAATGTGTCTTAATCCAATGCAACTGACTAATTATAAGAGTTTGAGATTGATGTGGAGAGTTTAAAAGCCACTTATACCCATTTTGTCCCAAAACAGGCTAAAACCAAGAAAATATTGCTGAGAAGCACCAAACAGCTATGTTAGTAGTTCTGGGGTTAAAATATGTCTTAATCCAATGCAAATGACTAATTATAAGAGTTTGAGATTGATGTGGAGAGTTTAAAAGCCACTTATACCCATTTTGTCCCAAAACAGGCTAAAACCAAGAGAACATTGCCTAGAAGCTATAAACAGCTTTGTTAGTGTTTCTGGGATTAAAATGTATCTTAATCCAAAGCAACTGACTAATTATATGAGTTTGAGATGGATGTGGAGAGTTTAAAAGCCACTTATACCCATTTTGTCCCAAAACAGGTTAAAACCAAGAAAACATTGCTTAGAATCCCTAAACAGCTTTGTTAGTGTTTTTGTGGTTAAAATGTGTCTTAATCCAATGCAACTAACTAATTATAAGAGTTTGAGATAGATGTGGAGAGTTTAAAAGCCACTTATACCCATTTTGTCCCAAAACAGGCTAAAACCATGAAAACAATGCCTAGAAGCTGTAAACAGCTTTGTTAGTGTTTCTGGGGTTAAAATGTGTCTTAATCCAATGCAACTGACTAATTATAAGAGTTTGAGATGGATGTGGAGAGTTTAAAAGCCACTTATACCCATTTTATCCCAAAACAGGCTAAAACCAAGAAAACATTGCTTAGAAGCACTAAAAAGCTTTGTTAGTGTTTCTGTGGTTAAAATGTGTCTTAATCCAATGCAACTAACTAGTTATAAGAGTTTTAGATAGATGTGGAGAGTTTAAAAGCCACTTATACCCGTTTTGTCCCAAAACAGGGTAAAACCAAGAAAACATTGCTTAGAAGCTCAAAATAGCTATGTTAGTGTTTCTGGGGTTAAAATGTGTCTTAATCCAATGCAACTGACTAATTAGTTTGAGATGGATGTGGAGAGTTTAAAAGCCACTTATACACATTTTGTCCCAAAACAGGCTAAAATCAAGAAAACATTGCTTAGAAGCTGTAAACAGCTTTGTTAGTGTTTCTAGGGTTAAAATGTGTCTTAATCCAATGCAACTGACTAATTATAAGAGTGTGAGATTGATGTGGAGAGTTTAAAAGCCACTTATACCCATTTTGTCCCAAAACAGGCTAAAAGCAAGAAAACATTGATGAGAAGCACCAAACAGCTATGTTAGTGTTTCTGGGGTTAAATTGTGTCTTAATCCAATGCAACTAACTAATTATAAGAGTTTTAGATAGATGTGGAGAGATTAAAAGCCACTTATACCCATTTTGTCCCAAAACAGGCTTAAACCACGAAAACATTGCTTAGAAGCTTTAAACAGCTATGTTAGTGTTTCTGGGGTTAAAATGTGTCTTAATCCAATGCAACTGACTAATTATAAGAGTTTGAGATGGATGTGGAGAGTTTAAAAGCCACTTATACACATTTTGTCCCAAAACAGGCTAAAATCAAGGAAACATTGCTTAGAAGCTGTAAACAGCTTTGTTAGTGTTTCTAGGGTTAAAATGTGTCTTAATCCAATGCAACTGACTAATTATAAGAGTTTGAGATTGATTTGGAGAGTTTAAAAGCCACTTAAACCCATTTTGTCCCAAAACTGGCTAAATCCAAGAAAATATTGCTGAGAAGCACCAAACAGCTATGTTAGTGTTTCTGGGGTTAAAATGTGTCTTAATCCAATGCAAATGACTAATTATAAGAGTTTGAGATTGATGTCGAGAGTTTTAAAGCACTTATACCCATTTTGTCCCAAAACAGGCTAAAACCAAGAAAACATTGCCTAGAAGCTATAAACAGCTTTGTTAGTGTTTCTGGGATTAAAATGTATCTTAATCCAAAGCAACTGACTAATTATATGAGTTTGAGATGGATGTGGAGAGTTTAAAAGCCACTTATACCCATTTTGTCCCAAAACAGGCTAAAACCAAGAAAACATTGCTTAGATGCACTAAATATTGATCTAGGAGACTTGATATCAAGGCTGTGGGTACAACTAGGTACAACTACGATGAGGAGTCCGTACAAGTAAGGCTTAGGCCATGGATTGGTTTGTTAATAAAGAAGCCCATGAGAAGAAGGATCTAGAAGAGAGAGGAGTTCAAAATATCTAGAAGTCACATGTTACCTTAGGGACGAGCATAATCGAGTCAACTAAGGAAAGAAGGGTCGCTATCACCATTAATGCCGATCATGACTAATCACATGAGATATCCCCCTTCCTTTTGTATCCCAACGGCTAGTACCTTTTGTATCACTATATATATGACTATGTAAACAACCTAAGATGTATTCTAATCAATTCCAAGGTTTTTGCGATTCTACAATCTCTCTCTTTATTCTCTTGATTCTACCTTAGTAAATTCCGCAATTCTAACACTAAATAGCTTTGTTAGTGGTTCTGTGGTTAAAATGTGTCTTAATCCAATGAAACTAACTAATTATAAGAGTTTTAGATAGATGTGGAGAGTTTAAAAGCCACTTATACCCATTTTGTCCCAAAACAGGCTAAAACCAAGAAAACATTGCTTAGAAGCTCTAAACAGCTATGTTAGTGTTTCTGGGGTTAAAATGTATCTTAATCCAATGCAACTGACTAATTATAAGAGTTTGACATGGATGTGGAGAGTTTAAAAGCCACTTATACACATTTTGTCCCAAAACAGGCTAAAATCAAGAAAACATTGCTTAGAAGCTGTAAACAGCTTTGTTAGTGTTTCTAGGGTTAAAATGTGTCTTAATCCAATGCAACTGACTAATTATAAGAGTTTGAGATTGATGTGGAGAGTTTAAAAGCCACTTATACCCATTTTGTCCCAAAACAGGCTAAAACCAAGAAAATATTGCTGAGAAGCACCAAACAGCTATGTTAGTGTTTCTGGGGTTAAAATGTGTCTTAATCCAATGCAAATGACTAATTATAAGAGTTTGAGATTGATGTGGAGAGTTTAAAAGCCACTTATACCCATTTTGTCCCAAAACAGGCTAAAACCAAGAAAACATTGCCTAGAAGCTATAAACAGCTTTGTTAGTGTTTCTGGGATTAAAATGTATCTTAATCCAAAGCAACTGACTAATTATATGAGTTTGAGATGGATGTGGAGAGTTTAAAAGCCACTTATACCCATTTTGTCCCAAAAAAGGTTAAAACCAAGAAAACATTGCTTAGAAGCACTAAACAGCCTTTTTAGTGTTTTTGTGGTTAAAATGTGTCTTAATCCAATGCAACTAACTAATTATAAGAGTTTTAGATAGATGTGGAGAGTTTAAAAGCCACTTATACCCATTTTGTCCCAAAACAGGCTAAAACCAAGAAAACATTGCTAAGAAGCACCAAACAGCTTTGTTAGTGTTTCTGGGGTTAAAATGTGTCTTAATCCAATGCAACTAACTAATTATAAGAGCTTGAGATAGATGTGGAGAGTTTAAAAGCCACTTATACCCATTTTGTCCCAAAAAGGCTAAAACCAAGAAAACATTGCTTAGAAGCACTAAACAGCTTTGTTAGTGTTTCTGGGGTTAAAATATGTCTTAATCCAATGCAACTGACTAATTATAAGAGTTTGAGATTGATGTGGAGAGTTTAAAAGCCACTTATACCCATTTTGTCCCAAAACAGGCTAAAACCAAGAAAATATTGCTGAGAAGCACCAAACAGCTATGTTAGTAGTTCTGGGGTTAAAATATGTCTTAATCCAATGCAAATGACTAATTATAAGAGTTTGAGATTGATGTGGAGAGTTTAAAAGCCACTTATACCCATTTTGTCCCAAAACAGGCTAAAACCAAGAAAATATTGCTGAGAAGCACCAAATAGCTAAGTTAGTATTTCTGGGGTTAAAATGTGTCTTAATCCAATGTAAATGACTAATTATAAGAGTTTGAGATTGATGTGAAGAGTTTAAAAGCCACTTATACCCATTTTGTCCCAAAACAGGCTAAAACCAAGAGAACATTGCCTAGAAGCTATAAACAGCTTTGTTAGTGTTTCTGGGATTAAAATGTATCTTAATCCGAAGCAACTGACTAATTATATGAGTTTGAGATGGATGTGGAGAGTTTAAAAGCCACTTATACCCATTTTGTCCCAAAACAGGTTAAAACCAAGAAAACATTGCTTAGAAGCCCTAAACAGCTTTGTTAGTGTTTTTGTGGTTAAAATGTGTCTTAATCCAATGCAACTAACTAATTATAAGAGTTTTAGATAGATGTGGAGAGTTTAAAAGCCACTTATACCCATTTTGTCCCAAAGCAGGCTAAAACCAAGAAAACATTGCTGATAAGCACCAAACAGCTTTGTTAGTGTTTCTGGGGTTAAAATGTGTCTTAATCCAATGCAACTAACTAATTATAAGAGCTTAAGATAGATGTGGAGAGTTTAAAAGCCACTTATACCCATTTTGTCCCAAAAAGGCTAAAACCAAGAAAACATTGCTTAGAAGCACTAAACAGCTATGTTAGTGTTTCTGGGGTTAAAATGTGTCTTAATCCAATGCAACTAACTAATTATAAGAGTTTGAGATAGATGTGGAGAGTTTAAAAGCCACTTATACCCATTTTGTCCCAAAACAGGCTAAAACCAAGAAAATATTGCTGAGAAGCACCAAATAGCTATGTTAGTATTTCTGGGGTTAAAATGTGCCTTAATCCAATGCAAATGACTAATTATAAGAGTTTGAGATTGATGTGGAGAGCTTAAAAGCCACTTATACCCATTTTGTCCCAAAACAGGCTAAAACCAAGAAAACATTGCTTAGAAGCACTAAACAGCTTTGTTAGTGTTTCTGTGGTTAAAATGTGTCTTAATCCAATGCAACTAACTAGTTATAAGAGTTTTAGATAGATGTGGAGAGTTTAAAAGCCACTTATACCCATTTTGTCCCAAAACAGGCTAAAACCAAGAAATCATTGCTTAGAAGCTCAAAATAGCTATGTTAGTGTTTCTGGGGTTAAAATGTGTCTTAATCCAATGCAACTGACTAATTATAAGAGTTTGAGATTGATGTGGAGAGTTTAAAAGCCACTTATACCCATTTTGTCCCAAAACAGGCTAAAACCAAGAAATCATTGCTTAGAAGCTCAAAATAGCTATGTTAGTATTTCTGGGGTTAAAATGTGTCTTAATCCAATGCAACTGACTCGTTATAAGAGTTTGAGATGGATGTGGAGAGTTTAAAAGCCACTTATACACATTTTGTCCCAAAACAGGCTAAAATCAAGAAAACATTGCTTAGAAGCTGTAAACAGCTTTGTTAGTGTTTCTAGGGTTAAAATTTGTCTTAATCCAATGCAACTGACTAATTATAAGAGTTTGAGATGGATGTGGAGAGTTTAAAAGCCACTTATACCCATTTTGTCCCAAAACAGGCTAAAACCAAGAAAACATTGCTAAGAAGCACCAAACAGCTATGTTAGTGTTTCTGGGGTTAAAATGTGTCTTAATCCAATGCAACTAACTAATTATAAGAGTTTTAGATAGATGTGGAGAGTTTAAAAGCCACTTATACCCATTTTGTCTCAAAACAGGCTAAAACCAAGAAAACATTGCTTAGAAGCTCTAAACAGCTATGTTAGTGTTTCTGGGGTTAAAATGTGTCTTAATCCAATGCAACTGACTAATTATAAGAGTTTGAGATGGATGTGGAGAGTTTAAAAGCCACTTATACACATTTTGTCCCAAAACAGGCTAAAATCAAGAAAACATTGCTTAGAAGCTGTAAACAGCTTTGTTAGTGTTTCTAGGGTTAAAATGTGTCTTAATCCAATGCAACTGACTAATTATAAGAGTTTGAGATTGATGTGGAGAGTTTAAAAGCCACTTATACCCATTTTGTCCCAAAACAGGCTAAAACCAAGAAAACATTGCTGAGAAGCACCAAACAGCTATGTTAGTGTTTCTGGGGTTAAAATGTGTCTTAATCCAATGCGAATGACTAATTATAAGAGTTTGAGATTGATGTGGAGAGTTTAAAAGTCACTTATACCCATTTTGTCCCAAAACAGGCTAAAACCAAGAAAACATTGCCTAGAAGCTATAAACAGCTTTGTTAGTGTTTCTGGGATTAAAATGTATCTTAATCCAAAGCAGCTGACTAATTATATGAGTTTGAGATGGATGTGGAGAGTTTAAAAGCCACTTATACCCATTTTGTCCCAAAACAGGTTAAAACCAAGAAAACATTGCTTAGAAGCACTAAACAGCTTTGTTAGTGTTTTTGTGGTTAAAATGTGTCTTAATCCAATGCAACTAACTAATTATAAGAGTTTTAGATAGATGTGGAGAGTTTAAAAGCCACTTATACCCATTTTGTCCCAAAACAGGCTAAAACCATGAAAACAATGCCTAGAAGCTGTAAACAGCTTTGTTAGTGTTTATGGGGTTAAAATGTGTCTTAATCCAATGCAACTGACTAATTATAAGAGTTTGAGATGGATGTGGAGAGTTTAAAAGCCACTTATACCCATTTTGTGCCAAAAAGGCTAAAACCAAAAAAACATTGCTTAGAAGCACTAAACAGCTTTGTTAGTGTTTCTGGGGTTAAAATGTGTCTTAATCCAATGCAACTAACTAATTATAAGAGTTTGAGATAGATGTGGAGAGTTTAAAAGCCACTTATACCCATTTTGTCCCAAAACAGGCTAAAACCATGAAAACAATGCCTAGAAGCAGTAAACAGCTTTGTTAGTGTTTCTGGGGTTAAAATGTGTCTTAATCCAATGCAACTGACTAATTATAAGAGTTTGAGATGGATGTGGAGAGTTTAAAAGCCACTTATACCCATTTTTTCCCAAAACAGGCTAAAATCAAGAAAACATTGCTTAGAAGCTGTAAACAGCTTTGTTAGTGTTTCTAGGGTTAAAATGTGTCTTAATCCAATGCAACTGACTAATTATAAGAGTTTGAGATTGATGTGGAGAGTTTAAAAGCCACTTATACCCATTTTGTCCCAAAACAGGCTAAAACCAAGAAAATATTGCTGAGAAGCACCAAACAGCTATGTTAGTAGTTCTGGGGTTAAAATATGTCTTAATCCAATGCAAATGACTAATTATAAGAGTTTGAGATTGATGTGGAGAGTTTAAAAGCCACTTATACCCATTTTGTCCCAAAACAGGCTAAAACCAAGAGAACATTGCCTAGAAGCTATAAACAGCTTTGTTAGTGTTTCTGGGATTAAAATGTATCTTAATCCAAAGCAACTGACTAATTATATGAGTTTGAGATGGATGTGGAGAGTTTAAAAGCCACTTATACCCATTTTGTCCCAAAACAGGTTAAAACCAAGAAAACATTGCTTAGAATCCCTAAACAGCTTTGTTAGTGTTTTTGTGGTTAAAATGTGTCTTAATCCAATGCAACTAACTAATTATAAGAGTTTGAGATAGATGTGGAGAGTTTAAAAGCCACTTATACCCATTTTGTCCCAAAACAGGCTAAAACCATGAAAACAATGCCTAGAAGCTGTAAACAGCTTTGTTAGTGTTTCTGGGGTTAAAATGTGTCTTAATCCAATGCAACTGACTAATTATAAGAGTTTGAGATGGATGTGGAGAGTTTAAAAGCCACTTATACCCATTTTATCCCAAAACAGGCTAAAACCAAGAAAACATTGCTTAGAAGCACTAAAAAGCTTTGTTAGTGTTTCTGTGGTTAAAATGTGTCTTAATCCAATGCAACTAACTAGTTATAAGAGTTTTAGATAGATGTGGAGAGTTTAAAAGCCACTTATACCCGTTTTGTCCCAAAACAGGGTAAAACCAAGAAAACATTGCTTAGAAGCTCAAAATAGCTATGTTAGTGTTTCTGGGGTTAAAATGTGTCTTAATCCAATGCAACTGACTAATTAGTTTGAGATGGATGTGGAGAGTTTAAAAGCCACTTATACACATTTTGTCCCAAAACAGGCTAAAATCAAGAAAACATTGCTTAGAAGCTGTAAACAGCTTTGTTAGTGTTTCTAGGGTTAAAATGTGTCTTAATCCAATGCAACTGACTAATTATAAGAGTGTGAGATTGATGTGGAGAGTTTAAAAGCCACTTATACCCATTTTGTCCCAAAACAGGCTAAAAGCAAGAAAACATTGATGAGAAGCACCAAACAGCTATGTTAGTGTTTCTGGGGTTAAATTGTGTCTTAATCCAATGCAACTAACTAATTATAAGAGTTTTAGATAGATGTGGAGAGATTAAAAGCCACTTATACCCATTTTGTCCCAAAACAGGCTTAAACCACGAAAACATTGCTTAGAAGCTTTAAACAGCTATGTTAGTGTTTCTGGGGTTAAAATGTGTCTTAATCCAATGCAACTGACTAATTATAAGAGTTTGAGATGGATGTGGAGAGTTTAAAAGCCACTTATACACATTTTGTCCCAAAACAGGCTAAAATCAAGGAAACATTGCTTAGAAGCTGTAAACAGCTTTGTTAGTGTTTCTAGGGTTAAAATGTGTCTTAATCCAATGCAACTGACTAATTATAAGAGTTTGAGATTGATTTGGAGAGTTTAAAAGCCACTTAAACCCATTTTGTCCCAAAACTGGCTAAATCCAAGAAAATATTGCTGAGAAGCACCAAACAGCTATGTTAGTGTTTCTGGGGTTAAAATGTGTCTTAATCCAATGCAAATGACTAATTATAAGAGTTTGAGATTGATGTCGAGAGTTTTAAAGCACTTATACCCATTTTGTCCCAAAACAGGCTAAAACCAAGAAAACATTGCCTAGAAGCTATAAACAGCTTTGTTAGTGTTTCTGGGATTAAAATGTATCTTAATCCAAAGCAACTGACTAATTATATGAGTTTGAGATGGATGTGGAGAGTTTAAAAGCCACTTATACCCATTTTGTCCCAAAACAGGCTAAAACCAAGAAAACATTGCTTAGATGCACTAAATATTGATCTAGGAGACTTGATATCAAGGCTGTGGGTACAACTAGGTACAACTACGATGAGGAGTCCGTACAAGTAAGGCTTAGGCCATGGATTGGTTTGTTAATAAAGAAGCCCATGAGAAGAAGGATCTAGAAGAGAGAGGAGTTCAAAATATCTAGAAGTCACATGTTACCTTAGGGACGAGCATAATCGAGTCAACTAAGGAAAGAAGGGTCGCTATCACCATTAATGCCGATCATGACTAATCACATGAGATATCCCCCTTCCTTTTGTATCCCAACGGCTAGTACCTTTTGTATCACTATATATATGACTATGTAAACAACCTAAGATGTATTCTAATCAATTCCAAGGTTTTTGCGATTCTACAATCTCTCTCTTTATTCTCTTGATTCTACCTTAGTAAATTCCGCAATTCTAACACTAAATAGCTTTGTTAGTGGTTCTGTGGTTAAAATGTGTCTTAATCCAATGAAACTAACTAATTATAAGAGTTTTAGATAGATGTGGAGAGTTTAAAAGCCACTTATACCCATTTTGTCCCAAAACAGGCTAAAACCAAGAAAACATTGCTTAGAAGCTCTAAACAGCTATGTTAGTGTTTCTGGGGTTAAAATGTATCTTAATCCAATGCAACTGACTAATTATAAGAGTTTGACATGGATGTGGAGAGTTTAAAAGCCACTTATACACATTTTGTCCCAAAACAGGCTAAAATCAAGAAAACATTGCTTAGAAGCTGTAAACAGCTTTGTTAGTGTTTCTAGGGTTAAAATGTGTCTTAATCCAATGCAACTGACTAATTATAAGAGTTTGAGATTGATGTGGAGAGTTTAAAAGCCACTTATACCCATTTTGTCCCAAAACAGGCTAAAACCAAGAAAATATTGCTGAGAAGCACCAAACAGCTATGTTAGTGTTTCTGGGGTTAAAATGTGTCTTAATCCAATGCAAATGACTAATTATAAGAGTTTGAGATTGATGTGGAGAGTTTAAAAGCCACTTATACCCATTTTGTCCCAAAACAGGCTAAAACCAAGAAAACATTGCCTAGAAGCTATAAACAGCTTTGTTAGTGTTTCTGGGATTAAAATGTATCTTAATCCAAAGCAACTGACTAATTATATGAGTTTGAGATGGATGTGGAGAGTTTAAAAGCCACTTATACCCATTTTGTCCCAAAAAAGGTTAAAACCAAGAAAACATTGCTTAGAAGCACTAAACAGCCTTTTTAGTGTTTTTGTGGTTAAAATGTGTCTTAATCCAATGCAACTAACTAATTATAAGAGTTTTAGATAGATGTGGAGAGTTTAAAAGCCACTTATACCCATTTTGTCCCAAAACAGGCTAAAACCAAGAAAACATTGCTGAGAAGCACCAAACAGCTTTGTTAGTGTTTCTGGGGTTAAAATGTGTCTTAATCCAATGCAACTAACTAATTATAAGAGCTTGAGATAGATGTGGAGAGTTTAAAAGCCACTTATACCCATTTTGTCCCAAAAAGGCTAAAACCAAGAAAACATTGCTTAGAAGCACTAAACAGCTTTGTTAGTGTTTCTGGGGTTAAAATGTGTCTTAATCCAATGCAAATGACTAATTATAAGAGTTTGAGATTGATGTGGAGAGTTTAAAAACCACTTATACCCATTTTGTCCCAAAACAGGCTAAAACCATGAAAACAATGCCTAGAAGCTGCAAACAGCTTTGTTAGTGTTTCTGGGGTTAAAATGTGTCTTAATCCAATGCAACTGACTAATTATAAGAGTTTGAGATGGATGTGGAGAGTTTAAAAGCTACTTATACCCATTTTGTCCCAAATTAGGCTAAAACCAAGAAAACATTGCTTAGAAGCACTAAACAGCTTTGTTAGTGTTTCTGTGGTTAAAATGTGTCTTAATCCAATGAAACTAACTAATTATAAGAGTTTTAGATAGATGTGGAGAGTTTAAAAGCCACTTATACCCATTTTGTCCCAAAAGAGGCTAAAACCAAGAAAACATTGCTTAGAAGCTCTAAACAGCTATGTTAGTGTTTCTGGGGTTAAAATGTGTCTTAATCCAATGCAACTGACTAATTATAAGAGTTTGAGATGGATGTGGAGAGTTTAAAAGCCACTTATACACATTTTGTCCCAAAACAGGCTAAAATCAAGAAAACATTGCTTAGAAGCTGTAAACAGCTTTGTTAGTGTTTCTAGGGTTAAAATGTGTCTTAATCCAATGCAACTGACTAATTATAAGAGTTTGAGATTGATGTGGAGAGTTTAAAAGCCACTTATACCCATTTTGTCCCAAAAAGGCTAAAACCAAGAAAACATTGCTTAGAAGCACTAAACAGCTTTGTTAGTGTTTTTGTGGTTAAAATGTGTCTTAATCCAATGCAACTAACTAATTATAAGAGTTTTAGATAGATGTGGAGAGTTTAAAAGCCACTTATACCCATTTTGTCCCAAAACAGGTTAAAACCAAGAAAACATTGCTTAGAAGCACTAAACAGCTTTGTTAGTGTTTTTGTGGTTAAAATGTGTCTTAATCCAATGCAACTAACTAACTATAAGAGTTTTAGATAGATGTGGAGAGTTTAAAAGCCACTTATACCCATTTTGTCCCAAAACAGGCTAAAACCAAGAAAACATTGCTGAGAAGCACTAAACAGCTTTGTTAGTGTTTCTGGGGTTAAAATGTGTCTTAATCCAATGCAACTGACTAATTATAAGAGTTTGAGATGGATGTGGAGAGTTTAAAAGCCACTTATACCCATTTTGTCCCAAAACAGGCTAAAACCAAGAAAACATTGCCTAGAAGCTATAAACAGCTTTGTTAGTGTTTCTGGGATTAAAATGTATCTTAATCCAAAGCAACTGACTAATTATATGAGTTTGAGATGGATGTGGAGAGTTTAAAAGCCACTTATACCCATTTTGTCCCAAAACAGGTTAAAACCAAGAAAACATTGCTTAGAAGCACTAAACAGCTTTGTTAGTGTTTTTGTGGTTAAAATGTGTCTTAATCCAATGCAACTAACTAATTATAAGAGTTTTAGATAGATGTGGAGAGTTTAAAAGCCACTTATACCCATTTTGTCCCAAAACAGGCTAAAACCAAGAAAACATTGCTAAGAAGCACCAAACAGCTTTGTTAGTGTTTCTGGGGTTAAAATGTGTCTTAATCCAATGCAACTAACTAATTATAAGAGCTTGAGATAGATGTGGAGAGTTTAAAAGCCACTTATACCCATTTTGTCCCAAAAAGGCTAAAACCAAGAAAACATTGCTTAGAAGCACTAAACAGCTTTGTTAGTGTTTCTGGGGTTAAAATATGTCTTAATCCAATGCAAATGACTAATTATAAGAGTTTGAGATTGATGTGGAGAGTTTAAAAGCCACTTATACCCATTTTGTCCCAAAACAGGCTAAAACTATGAAAACACTGCCTAGAAGCTGCAAACAGCTTTGTTAGTGTTTCTGGGGTTAAAATGTGTCTTAATCCAATGCAACTGACTAATTATAAGAGTTTGAGATGGATGTGGAGAGTTTAAAAGCCACTTATACACATTTTGTCCCAAAACAGGCTAAAACCAAGAAAACATTGCTTAGAAGCACTAAACAGCTTTGTTAGTGTTTCTGTGGTTAAAATGTGTCTTAATCCAATGAAACTAACTAATTATAAAAGTTTTAGATAGATGTGGAGAGTTTAAAAGCCACTTATACCCATTTTGTCCCAAAAGAGGCTAAAACCAAGAAAACATTGCTTAGAAGCTCTAAACAGCTATGTTAGTGTTTCTGGGGTTAAAATGTGTCTTAATCCATTGCAACTGACTAATTATAAGAGTTTGAGATGGATGTGGAGAGTTTAAAAGCCACTTATACACATTTTGTCCCAAAACAGGCTAAAATCAAGAAAACATTGCTTAGAAGCTGTAAACAGCTTTGTTAGTGTTTCTAGGGTTAAAATGTGTCTTAATCCAATGCAACTGACTAATTATAAGAGTTTGAGATTGATGTGGAGAGTTTAAAAGCCACTTATACCCATTTTGTCCCAAAACAGGCTAAAACCAAGAAAATATTGCTGAGAAGCACCAAACAGCTATGTTAGTGTTTCTAAGGTTAAAATGTGTCTTAATCCAATGCAAATGACTAATTATAAGAGTTTGAGATTGATGTGGAGAGTTTAAAAGCCACTTATACCCATTTTGTCCCAAAACAGGCTAAAACCAAGAAAACATTGCCTAGAAGCTATAAACAGCTTTGTTAGTGTTTCTGGGATTAAAATGTATCTTAATCCTAAGCAACTGACGAATTATATGAGTTTGAGATGGATGTGGAGAGTTTAAAAGCCACTTATACCCATTTTGTCCCAAAACAGGTTAAAACCAATAAAACATTGCTTAGAAGCACTAAACAGCTTTGTTAGTGTTTTTGTGGTTAAAATGTGTCTTAATCCAATGCAACTAACTAATTATAAGAGTTTTAGATAGATGTGGAGAGTTTAAAAGCCACTTATACCCATTTTGTCCCAAAACAGGTTAAAACCAAGAAAACATTGCTTAGAAGCACTTAACAGCTTTGTTAGTGTTTTTGTGGTTAAAATGTGTCTTAATCCAATGCAACTAACTAATTATAAGAGTTTTAGATAGATGTGGAGAGTTTAAAAGCCACTTATACCCATTTTGTCCCAAAACAGGCTAAAACCAAGAAAACATTGCCTAGAAGCTATAAACAGCTTTGTTAGTGTTTCTGGGATTAAAATGTATCTTAATCCAAAGCAACTGACTAATTATATGAGTTTGAGATGGATGTGGAGAGTTTAAAAGCCACTTATACCCATTTTGTCCCAAAACAGGTTAAAACCAAGAAAACATTGCTTAGAAGCACTAAACAGCTTTGTTAGTGTTTTTGTGGTTAAAATGTGTCTTAATCCAATGCAACTAACTAATTATAAGAGTTTTAGATAGATGTGGAGAGTTTAAAAGCCACTTATACCCATTTTGTCCCAAAACAGGTTAAAACCAAGAAAACATTGCTTAGAAGCACTAAACAGCTTTGTTAGTGTTTTTGTGGTTAAAATGTGTCTTAATCCAATGCAACTAACTAACTATAAGAGTTTTAGATAGATGTGGAGAGTTTAAAAGCCACTTATACCCATTTTGTCCCAAAACAGGCTAAAACCAAGAAAACATTGCTGAGAAGCACCAAACAGCTTTGTTAGTGTTTCTGGGGTTAAAATGTGTCTTAATCCAATGCAACTAACTAATTATAAGAGCTTGAGATGGATGTGGAGAGTTTAAAAGCCACTTATACCCATTTTGTCCCAAAACAGGCTAAAACCAAGAAAACATTGATTAGAAGCACTAAACAGCTTTGTTAGTGTTTCTGTGGTTAAAATGTGTCTTAATCCAATGAAACTAACTAATTATAAAAGTTTTAGATAGATGTGGAGAGTTTAAAAGCCACTTATTGTAAGTTTTAAATTAGAGAGATTTGAGAGTAACTAAGAATAGAGATCGGATAGAGAAGGGAAGAGAGTAGGCGTATGGAGAGAATAGGAGAAAGAGATATTTTCTCTTCTTACTTTATTAGTAACCTAGTTACATCCTTATTATAGTCATACATACAAGAATATTCCTCTAAGATGCTATACACATTTACAAATGGAGATAGTGACACCTCCTTAATCACAACATGTGATCTTCCTTTCCCTTCCACTTGCACAGCTTGTCAACGGTTATGAAGGAGGAAGGATCTCGAAGGCTTGTGACCGTTGGAGGCTCTCACTGATGGGCTGGACCTGATATCCTCGATGGTTGTACGGACGGCCCACTTTGATAACAGTACGGACGTCCGTACGGCCGTACGGACGGTGGTGTCCCATTTCAGACTCCCCCTCAAGCTTGACTAAGGCCATGGATCAAGCTTGACTAAATGGGCACCCACCTCATTAAAAACCTTAGTATAGAAAACCACTTGGGAAAAACTATACACAAGGGAAAAAGAGTGTAGGTGCCGATTTAGGATCTCATGGCCGAGTAAGGTCTATGAGGCCAAGCTTCGAGTGAATGTATTCACACACTTGTGGGCTTGCTGCTTTGGTGAGGATGTCAGCCAGTTGTTCTTTGCTTTCGGTATGACATGGTAGGACAACCCCAAGCTTGATTTGCTCTCTAACTTTATGACAATCGACTTCAATATGCTTGGTTCTCTCATGAAACACTGAATTGGTGGCGATATGGATGGCGGCTTCATTATCACAATGCATAGTGATTGGTTTCGGTGATTCAATTCCAAGATCCTTGAGGAGTGCCTTTAACCACATCAGTTCCGTTGTTAGTTTCCTCATAGCTCTATACTCGGACTCCGCACTTGAAAGTGATACGACCTTTTGCTTCTTGCTCTTCCAAGTGACCAAGTTACCACCAAGGAACGTGCAGTAGCCTGTAGTTGAGCGGCGGTCCTCTCGATCTCCGGCATAGTCAGCATCGCAATAGCCCACTAGTTCGGTGTTCTTATTGCGTCCCATCCAAATGCCTTGTCCCGGTGAGCCTTTGATGTACTTGAGGATTCGTGTCACCATGTTCCAATGATGGATCGTTGGGTTCTTCATATGCTGGCTGGCCTGGTTCACAGCAAAACAAATATCAGGTCGTGTGATCGTTAAGTAGATAAGCTTACCTACTAGGCGCCGGTATAGGCTAACGTCCTTGAACGGAGCTGTATCAAGCTCCCCCTGTCCTCCGGCCTTGTAGTTCTCTTCAAGGGGTGTAGACACCGCTTTTGAACCTAATTTTCCTGTTTCACTCAACAAGTCAAGTGCATATTTCCTTTGTGACAAGAATAGACCTTTATCCGATCTGTAAACTTCTATCCCAAGAAAATATTTCAACTCTCCAAGGTCTTTAATATCAAAAACTGATTTCAAAAAGGTTTTAGTGGTTTGAATACCTACCGAGTCACTTCCAGTGATGATGATATCATCAACATACACTAGAATGACTATTATACCTTTTGTGCTTGTTAGCGTGAATAGAGTATGATCAGCCTCGGATTTTCGGAATCCTTTGTCAAGGAGAGTGGTGCTTAGCTTGTGGTACCATGCTCTTGGAGACTGTTTTAGGCCATAGATTGCTTTGTTGAGTTTTAACACCTTGCCCGGACTAATGGTGTCTTCTAAGCCCGGTGGTGGCCGCATATACACTTCGTCTTCAAGCTCTCCTTGCAAGAAGGCGTTCTTAACATCCATTTGCCAAAGTTCCCAATCGAGGTTGGTGGCAAGAGAGAGAACGACTCGAACGGTGTGAAGCTTGGCCACCGGAGCAAACGTATCAAGATAGTCCTCCCCATACGTTTGTGTGAATCCTCGTGCAACAAGCCGGGCTTTGTAGCGTTCGATCTCACCATTGCTCTTGTATTTGATGGTGAAGATATAACGCGAGGTAACGGCCTTCTTGCCGTTGGGCAAATCGGCTTCATCCCACGTACGGTTTTGGACCATGGCCGTGTTTTCAGCGTTGATCGCATCTTGCCATTCCTTGTGGTCCTTGGCCTCAGCATAGGTCTGGGGAATCCAGTTCGCATCAATGTGGCCAAGAAAGACTTGATGATCAATCGGGAGATGAGCAAGTGAACATACGGCCTGAATTGGGTGCGCGACGGCCATGTTGTTGTAGTACACTCGAGTGTTCGTCCAGTTGTTGGGGTGAAACTTGATGCGCTGACTTCGTCGGAGAGGAACGATAGGCCCAGCCTCGGACTCAGCACTGACTGGAACTTCCGGTTCCGTGAATGGTACTGTGTCCGTGTCCGTGTCCGTGTCCGTGTCCGTGGTACCGTGTCCGTGTCCGTGTCCGTGTCCGTGTCCGTGTCCATGTCCGTGTCCGTGTCCGTGTCCGTGTCCATGTCCATGTCCGTGTCCGTGTCCGTGTCCGTGTCCGTGTCCGTGTCCGTGTCCGGAGTCCGCGGTACCATGATCTTCCATAGATGTTTCTGGTGCATTTGGCTCGACAGGAACAGGATCAGTAGATGGGACAGAAGGTTCAGTTGGCTCGGCAGGATCATTGGCGGCCCGATCGTTTTCAATGCCTAGCCGCTCAAGGATGACACGTAGGTTCCGCGTTCGATCCGATGGGGTGGTTGATAGGTTACGTAGTTCATCCCAGTTGGGCTCGTCATAGAATCCTTTTGTCTCCACAAACTTGACATCACGAGATATGAGAACTCTCCTTGTCGCCGGATCATAGCACTTATAGCCCTTTTGTGTTGTGGAGTAGCCGATAAACATGCTCTTAACACTCTTGGCATCGAGTTTGTCTCGTAGTTCACCTGGTCGCAACACATAACAAACACAACCAAACACCCTTAGATGGTCAAATGTAGGTTTAGCCTTGTTTAATACCTCAAATGGGGATATGTCATTAAGGATCTTCGTTGGTGTGCGATTAATAAGGTAACAGGCCGTAAGGACAGCATCACCCCAAAAACGCTTTGGAACCGTTGTATGGAACATCATAGACCTTGCAACCTCCATGAGATGCCTATTCTTCCTCTCAGCCACTCCATTTTGTTGTGGTGTGTATGGGCAACTAGTTTGGTGAAGAATTCCATGTTTGGCTAGATGTTGTTTAAAGGCATGACTTGTGTATTCTCCACCATTATCTGATCTCAAAATTTTAATCTTTGCATGATAGTGGTTAGTAACATAATTTTGGAAATTAGTAAAGGCCTCAAGAACTCTATCCTTAGAAGGGAGTAAGGTCAACCAAGTATATTTCGATTTTTCATCAATAAAAATAACAAAATACTTTTGATTTTCTCTAGAAAGGCAAGGAGATGTCCAAACATCAGAATGGACTAAATCAAAACAGTTTTCATACATAGTAATAGATTTAGGAAAAACAGTTTTGCAATGTTTACCAAGGATACAAGCCTCACATTCATCATTTTTAAAAGAAATACTAGGAAACATCAAGGTTAAGGCTCTAGTGTGAGGATGTCCTAATCTAGCATGAAGAATAGAGTCATTAGGTTTAACAACAACCGATTTAAAACAAGATGCAGAAGTAGAAGATAGATTCAAGTCCTCAAGCACATAGAGATCATCCTTAGAACCTCCTTGTCCAAGAACTTTACTTGTTTCAATATCCTGAAAATGAACCTTGTTAGGACTAAATATTGCATAACAATTCAAATCAGTGGTAGCTCTCTTAACGGATAGTAAATTTGATGTGAAAGTTGGCATATAAAAAGCCTTGGTTACTTTGTCAAACAATTTCAAATTTCCTACACCTTTAACCGGTACCTTCTCGCCATTAGCTATAACAACATTACCATTTGCCGGTGTAATATCACTTATTAATCTAGAATCACTAATCATGTGATGAGATGCACCGGAGTCAACAATAAGAGGTTTAGTTTTGTTTAGGGCGAGAAAAGATTTACCGGAGGCCTCCTTGAGGGCTTTGATGAGCGCATCAAGGTCGGACTTCCTCACCAGCTCGGAGGACGCCGTGAGTGCAGTAGCTTGTTGGGATGGTTCGGTTGGTGTTTCTCCCATTACAGCGGCTTGATGGGCTCTTGGTGGTCCTCCACGGTTTGGTCCTCCACGGCGAAGGTGTGGGTGAAGGATCCAGCAGCGGCTCTTGAAGTGACCCACTTTCTTACAATGTTCACATACTGGTGGATTCTTGTCGTCCGGCTTGTAGTATCCTCGGTTAGCCGATGCCATTTCCACCTTGTTGACAGTTATTAACTCCCCTTTGCCTCCGAATAGCCCCATGGAACCATGTTCCTTTTGAATTTGGTTACATACGTCGTCTAGGCTAGGAAGCTTGTCAGATCGTAGGATATGCTTGATAAGGTCGTTGTAGGAGGGGTTCAACGTTAAGAGTAAGCCGAACACTTTATCTTGTTCACGCCTTTCGTTCAAGATGGCTGGATCTACGGTCGCCGGCCGGAGCATCTCTAGTTCAGCCCAAAGTGACCTAAACTTTCCAAAGTGTTTAGTGAACTCCATGTCTTCCTGGTTGAGATTGTTGATGGTTCTCTTAATCTCGAAGATCCGGTTCACGTTAGTAACATTTCCAAAGACATTCTTAAGAGTGTCCCATAAGTCCTTTGCAGTTTCGCAATAGGAGTAAGCTTCAAGGATGGGGGCATCTAGGGAGTTTTGAATAATGGCTAGGACTCCTTGGTCTTCTTGAAACCACTTGTTCCTTTCGTCTGCGACAAGATCCTTGTCGTCTTTGGTGGCCTCGCCACTTGGAGCCTCACTCGCTTCAACATGGGACCAAAGTCCTCGGTGTTGGGATTTATGAGACAAAGCTCACAAGAGAGGGTAGACAAACACTTGGTGAATGAATCCCCCTTTACCCACAACAAACTAACTCATTCTCAAGGGGAAGAAGAGAACATCAACTTGTGATGAACTCCTCATAAACTAGGCTAGATAGAACCCAAATACTAGAGAGTAAGCGGATCCTATCAAGGAGAAGCACTAGTTTGAGACTTATCCTTGTTCTAGTAACACAACACTAAGAGTTTGTGTACTTAGGAGAGGAGGATTAAGAATCAGTAATCTAGGCTATATGAAAGAGTAAATAAGAAGACTTTAGGTGAGATTTGGGAAGAGAATAGGCTGCCTTAAGGGCAGCCTCTAACCGATTCCCTAAACTATCTACATTGAAGATGATAGCATAAACATAAGTAAAAGAGGGAAAACGTTTCTCTTCTTATTAGATTGTTGTATTGTGATGTGTTACATATGAGAGATTATACATTAATATAGGAGAAGAGGGTCATATGACCGTTAGACACAAAGAGAGAAGAAGAAGGTGATAGGGACGTTCTCAATTCAACTTGGTGAAATCTTCTCCCTTCCTTGTGAGATATTTCCTTCTTCTTGGGCTTCTTCTTCTTATAAGGCCTTTGTTCTTCTTATATTGCACTTATGGCCTTGCTGACCACTCTCCTTGCTCTCACGGCCCACATGGCCTTATTGGCCACTCTTATTGTGCTCACGGCCTTACTGGCCGCTCCCACACCACTCATGGCCTTACCGGCCACACTTCTTGTACTAGCAGCCTTACCGGCCACTCTCTTCTTCCTTGTGCAGCTCGGCCTCACCGGCCTCACTCTCTCTTCTCCTTCATATATACTAATAGTACGGACGGGCCTGTACGGACGGGCCTGTACGGACGGGCCTGTACGGACGGGCCTGTACGGACGGGCCTGCTCTTCAATGTGTTCACGGCCTAACTGGCCGCTCTCCGGACATGGGTCCGTTCACGGACACGGTACATGGTACCGGACACGGTACATGGTCGCTCACGGACACGGACATGGCCTTACCGGCCTTTACATGGCCTTTCCGGCCTTTCTTCTCTTCTTCCAAGGTTCGGCCTTACCGGCCTCTCCTCTCTCCTCCTTGGTACATTCTAATACTCCCCCGCACGCTTGATCGGTGGGACACCATGGGGACCAAAGATCAAGCGTGGACACGTGAGGACTACCTCATTAAAAACCTTAACAAAGAAAACCACTTGGGAGAAAACTTTGTTAAGTAAAAAGAGTGTAGTCTCCACGGTCCTTGATGTCGCGTTGATCTTGGTTTGTCAAGAACCAGCTCTCTTTCTCTTTAAGCCTTTGAACCGCTACACTTCCTTAGCCCTCCTTGCCTTTAGCACATTCCTTATGATCTCCATCCTTGTTCCTTTAGAATTCCTTTGAGGCTCTCATAGTCTCCTTTACCCTTAAACAAGTGATAAAGAAGAAAAGAATAAGTGTTTGCTATGAGGAATATCAAAGAAAATTTCTAAAAGTGTGACAATTTAAGAGAACATATTAAAGAGTAAAGACTAGTAATGAAGCTAAGGTAATGAATTTAAGAAATTTAAATAGAGTAGAGTTTAGAGCACAGCCTTTATGGTGTTTTGATGGATAGGAAGGAGAGGGTTGAACACTGATGCGGTTTGAAATTCCTCCTTGAGACCGCTTCTCTAACCATGGTTTTTAACCCGGTCAGTTTTATCGTCAGACTGACATATGCCCACTGAATCGGACATAACTTTCGAACGGCTGCTCGGATTGGTATGATTCCACTTCCACTGGCAAGATGACTCTGTGGTCTCGAACTTTTGTGAAGAACGCGGAAGCTGAATCGCAGTGGAAGGGTTTCGTCCGAGTCGATCTTTGAGACGCTTCGGCTGAGCTTTAAGTAAAAACTTTTGCTTGTGGCCGAGCAGAATCTGTGAGGTACGGTCTGAAGTCACTTGATAGTTGATCTCCCCCGTAACCTTTACTTGATGATGGGCTGAAACCTCATCACCTCAGTTGAAACCTTGTGCATCACCGTTCTTGTGCACATCCGATCAACAGTTGAAACCTTGTGCATCACCTTTCCTAAAGACCATTGTGCACATCCGATCAACAACTTGGCACTAACACACATGCTCTTGGACTGATTCATCACCTTCCACCAGCTTAACAAAGACTTGGTGGCCCTTGGTTCTAACTCCAGGCATTGTGCTGCGCTCTTACATGGCTATCTTGTAGCCTTCAACCTCGCCACTTCTTCTTCTTGAGATAGTAGGCGAGCTCCACACAATCTTCAAGGCTGAAGCTGAAACCAAATTCAATGGAACAGATTCTAAACAAGAGATTGTTAGAGATTAGAGAATAGAGAATATAGAATATTACTGAAAATAAAATAGAATTTAGAGAATAAGTAACCAGAGAATTAGTAACCAAGAGTATAGAGTATAGTAGAGTATATGGGCGGAAGTATAAGGTGAGTGGAGAGTAGAATAGAGAATTTGCTCAAGAGTTCTTATGGACAGAGTTATACTCTGTTTTCTTGAGTTTGAACGAAGCTTTGACAGCCAAGAACATCCAAGAAGACAATCTCTTTTGGTGCTTTAATGGCTGAAACACAATGGACCTTATGGAAAATTAGTTTCTCCAAAGGTTTAACAACAAAACTCCTTGTAGAATCACTTAAACAAGTGTTCTTCAAGATCTTAAGGCTTTAGATCCACGAAAACAACATATAGAAGATGTTTTTCGTGGTCCCAAGCAAAGAAGAAACAACAAAAGCCTTTGGAACAACCTATTGTCCAACGGTTAAAAGACTGCATCTTTGAACAGCTTTAGTCTAGTTGACCAAGCGGACATGAGATGCGAAAATTAAGATCTCTCTCTTCTTCAAGCTTGAATCTGGACACACCATAGGGCCAGAAACAAAGCTTTCTCAACATTGAGAAGAAGAAGTATCGATTTAGTAATTAAGCCTTTAAAGGAAATTTAACAAAAGCAAAATTAAACCTTTAGAGGAAAATTAACTAAATCCTAAGAGAGCTCAATTCTAAGAATTTCGTGGCTCATACAAGCACACAAGAACCGTGAATCCTCACCATGAACAACACAATTTGCTCAATGGTTCATCACTTCCCACACATCCCAAAATAAACAAAGCTATTACCAAATCGGTAAAGCTTAAGGATGGGGCTTGTAAAATCGATTTCTTTCCACACACTTGGTCTACAAATTCTAACAAGACAAGAGACCAAGCTTACTCAACAATGAGCTGCTAGAGAATCGATTTAATCAACAAAAGCAAAATTAAAGCTTTAAAGAAACTAAGCTAAGCGATTTAACACCTAAGCAAAGTCTAAAACTTTAACTAAGCTAACTCCTAAGAAAACGACTTTGAGAATGAGTTTAAATCACCAAGAACAGAACCTGCTCTGATACCATGTTGGGATTTATGAGACAAAGCTCACAAGAGAGGGTAGACAAACACTTGGTGAATGAATCCCCCTTTACCCACAACAAACTAACTCATTCTCAAGGGGAAGAAGAGAACATCAACTTGTGATGAACTCCTCATAAACTAGGCTAGATAGAACCCAAATACTAGAGAGTAAGCGGATCCTATCAAGGAGAAGCACTAGTTTGAGACTTATCCTTGTTCTAGTAACACAACACTAAGAGTTTGTGTACTTAGGAGAGGAGGATTAAGAATCAGTAATCTAGGCTATATGAAAGAGTAAATAAGAAGACTTTAGGTGAGATTTGGGAAGAGAATAGGCTGCCTTAAGGGCAGCCTCTAACCGATTCCCTAAACTATCTACATTGAAGATGATAGCATAAACATAAGTAAAAGAGGGAAAACGTTTCTCTTCTTATTAGATTGTTGTATTGTGATGTGTTACATATGAGAGATTATACATTAATATAGGAGAAGAGGGTCATATGACCGTTAGACACAAAGAGAGAAGAAGAAGGTGATAGGGACGTTCTCAATTCAACTTGGTGAAATCTTCTCCCTTCCTTGTGAGATATTTCCTTCTTCTTGGGCTTCTTCTTCTTATAAGGCCTTTGTTCTTCTTATATTGCACTTATGGCCTTGCTGACCACTCTCCTTGCTCTCACGGCCCACATGGCCTTATTGGCCACTCTTATTGTGCTCACGGCCTTACTGGCCGCTCCCACACCACTCATGGCCTTACCGGCCACACTTCTTGTACTAGCAGCCTTACCGGCCACTCTCTTCTTCCTTGTGCAGCTCGGCCTCACCGGCCTCACTCTCTCTTCTCCTTCATATATACTAATAGTACGGACGGGCCTGTACGGACGGGCCTGTACGGACGGGCCTGTACGGACGGGCCTGTACGGACGGGCCTGCTCTTCAATGTGTTCACGGCCTAACTGGCCGCTCTCCGGACATGGGTCCGTTCACGGACACGGTACATGGTACCGGACACGGTACATGGTCGCTCACGGACACGGACATGGCCTTACCGGCCTTTACATGGCCTTTCCGGCCTTTCTTCTCTTCTTCCAAGGTTCGGCCTTACCGGCCTCTCCTCTCTCCTCCTTGGTACATTCTAATACTCGGCCGCATAGGGCTGTCTTCGTGGTTCTAGCCCACAGTAAGTAGTTCTCTCCCTTGAGAGTAACCGGAACAATCATAGTTTTGGTGTTCTCCATGATGAATTCGGTGGTTTAGGTGTTTACCCAACGGTTAACAGAAATTTTGGGAACAAAGAGATTTGAAAGCACAAGATAGAGAGAATGCGGAAGATTGTGATGGAGATGAAGTCAAAGAACAGGAACAATCTGCTCTGATACCATGTAAGTTTTAAATTAGAGAGATTTGAGAGTAACTAAGAATAGAGATCGGATAGAGAAGGGAAGAGAGTAGGCGTATGGAGAGAATAGGAGAAAGAGATATTTTCTCTTCTTACTTTATTAGTAACCTAGTTACATCCTTATTATAGTCATACATACAAGAATATTCCTCTAAGATGCTATACACATTTACAAATGGAGATAGTGACACCTCCTTAATCACAACATGTGATCTTCCTTTCCCTTCCACTTGCACAGCTTGTCAACGGTTATGAAGGAGGAAGGATCTCGAAGGCTTGTGACCGTTGGAGGCTCTCACTGATGGGCTGGACCTGATATCCTCGATGGTTGTACGGACGGCCCACTTTGATAACAGTACGGACGTCCGTACGGCCGTACGGACGGTGGTGTCCCATTTCAGACTTATACCCATTTTGTCCCAAAAGAGGCTAAAACCAAGAAAACATTGCTTAGAAGCTCTAAACAGTTATGTTAGTGTTTCTGGGGTTAAAATGTGTCTTAATCCAATGCAACTGACTAATTATAAGAGTTTGAGATGGATGTGGTGAGTTTAAAAGCCACTTATACACATTTTGTCCCAAAACAGGCTAAAATCAAGAAAACATTGCTTAGAAGCTGTAAACAGCTTTGTTAGTGTTTCTAGGGTTAAAATGTGTCTTAATCCAATGCAACTGACTAATTATAAGAGTTTGAGATTGATGTGGAGAGTTTAAAAGCCACTTATACCCATTTTGTCCCAAAACAGGCTAAAACCAAGAAAATATTGCTGAGAAGCACCAAACAGCTATGTTAGTGTTTCTAAGGTTAAAATGTGTCTTAATCCAATGCAAATGACTAATTATAAGAGTTTGAGATTGATGTGGAGAGTTTAAAAGCCACTTATACCCATTTTGTCCCAAAACAGGCTAAAACCAAGAAAACATTGCCTAGAAGCTATAAACAGCTTTGTTAGTGTTTCTGGGATTAAAATGTATCTTAATCCAAAGCAACTGACTAATTATATGAGTTTCAGATGGATGTGGAGAGTTTAAAAGCCACTTATACCCATTTTGTCCCAAAACAGGTTAAAACCAAGAAAACATTGCTTAGAAGCACTAAACAGCTTTGTTAGTGTTTTTGTGGTTAAAATGTGTCTTAATCCAATGCAACTAACTAATTATAAGAGTTTTAGATAGATGTGGAGAGTTTAAAAGCCACTTATACCCATTTTGTCCCAAAACAGGCTAAAACCAAGAAAACATTGCAGAGAGGCACCAAACAGCTTTGTTAGTGTTTCTGGGGTTAAAATGTGTCTTAATCCAATGCAACTAACTAATTATAAGAGCTTGAGATAGATGTGGAGAGTTTAAAAGCCACTTATACCCATTTTGTCCCAAAAAGGCTAAAACCAAGAAAACATTGCTTAGAAGCACTAAACAGCTTTGTTAGTGTTTCTGGGGTTAAAATATATGTTAATCCAATGCAAATGACTAATTATAAGAGTTTGAGATTGATGTGGAGAGTTTAAAAGCCACTTATACCCATTTTGTCCCAAAACAGGCTAAAACCATGAAAACACTGCCTAGAAGCTGCAAACAGCTTTGTTAGTGTTTCTGGGGTTAAAATGTGTCTTAATCCAATGCAACTGACTAATTATAAGAGTTTGAGATGGATGTGGAGAGTTTAAAAGCCACTTATACCCATTTTGTCCCAAAACAGGCTAAAACCAAGAAAACATTGCTTAGAAGCACTAAACAGCTTTGTTAGTGTTTCTGTGGTTAAAATGTGTCTTAATCCAATGAAACTAACTAATTATAAGAGTTTTAGATAGATGTGGAGAGTTTAAAAGCCACTTATACCCATTTTGTCCCAAAACAGGTTAAAACCAAGAAAACATTGCTTCGAAGCACGAAACAGCTTTGTTAGTGTTTTTGTGGTTAAAATGTGTCTTAATCCAATGAAACTAACTAATTATAAAAGTTTTAGATAGATGTGGAGAGTTTAAAAGCCACTTATACCCATTTTGTCCCAACACAGGCTAAAACCAAGAAAACATTGCTTAGAAGCTCTAAACAGCTATGTTAGTGTTTCTGGGGTTAAAATGTGTCTTAATCCAATGCAACTGACTAATTATAAGAGTTTGAGATGGATGTGGTGAGTTTAAAAGCCACTTATACACATTTTGTCCCAAAACAGGCTAAAATCAAGAAAACATTGCTTAGAAGCTGTAAACAGCTTTGTTAGTGTTTCTAGGGTTAAAATGTGTCTTAATCCAATGCAACTGACTAATTATAAGAGTTTGAGATTGATGTGGAGAGTTTAAAAGCCACTTATACCCATTTTGTCCCAAAACAGGCTAAAACCAAGAAAATATTGCTGAGAAGCACCAAACAGCTATGTTAGTGTTTCTAAGGTTAAAATGTGTCTTAATCCAATGCAAATGACTAATTATAAGAGTTTGAGATTGATGTGGAGAGTTTAAAAGCCACTTATACCCATTTTGTCCCAAAACAGGCTAAAACCAAGAAAACATTGCCTAGAAGCTATAAACAGCTTTGTTAGTGTTTCTGGGATTAAAATGTATCTTAATCCAAAGCAACTGACTAATTATATGAGTTTCAGATGGATGTGGAGAGTTTAAAAGCCACTTATACCCATTTTGTCCCAAAACAGGTTAAAACCAAGAAAACATTGCTTAGAAGCACTAAACAGCTTTGTTAGTGTTTTTGTGGTTAAAATGTGTCTTAATCCAATGCAACTAACTAATTATAAGAGTTTTAGATAGATGTGGAGAGTTTAAAAGCCACTTATACCCATTTTGTCCCAAAACAGGCTAAAACCAAGAAAACATTGCAGAGAGGCACCAAACAGCTTTGTTAGTGTTTCTGGGGTTAAAATGTGTCTTAATCCAATGCAACTAACTAATTATAAGAGCTTGAGATAGATGTGGAGAGTTTAAAAGCCACTTATACCCATTTTGTCCCAAAAAGGCTAAAACCAAGAAAACATTGCTTAGAAGCACTAAACAGCTTTGTTAGTGTTTCTGGGGTTAAAATATATGTTAATCCAATGCAAATGACTAATTATAAGAGTTTGAGATTGATGTGGAGAGTTTAAAAGCCACTTATACCCATTTTGTCCCAAAACAGGCTAAAACCATGAAAACACTGCCTAGAAGCTGCAAACAGCTTTGTTAGTGTTTCTGGGGTTAAAATGTGTCTTAATCCAATGCAACTGACTAATTATAAGAGTTTGAGATGGATGTGGAGAGTTTAAAAGCCACTTATACCCATTTTGTCCCAAAACAGGCTAAAACCAAGAAAACATTGCTTAGAAGCACTAAACAGCTTTGTTAGTGTTTCTGTGGTTAAAATGTGTCTTAATCCAATGAAACTAACTAATTATAAGAGTTTTAGATAGATGTGGAGAGTTTAAAAGCCACTTATACCCATTTTGTCCCAAAACAGGTTAAAACCAAGAAAACATTGCTTCGAAGCACTAAACAGCTTTGTTAGTGTTTTTGTGGTTAAAATGTGTCTTAATCCAATGCAACTAACTAACTATAAGAGTTTTAGATAGATGTGGAGAGTTTAAAAGCCACTTATACCCATTTTGTCCCAAAACAGGCTAAAACCAAGAAAACATTGCTGAGAAGCACTAAAAAGCTTTGTTAGTGTTTCTGGGGTTAAAATGTGTCTTAATCCAATGCAACTAACTAATTATAAGAGCTTGAGATGGATGTGGAGAGTTTAAAAGCCACTTATACCCATTTTGTCCCAAAACAGGTTAAAACCAAGAAAACATTGCTTAGAAGCACTAAACAGCTTTGTTAGTGTTTTTGTGGTTAAAATGTGTCTTAATCCAATGCAACTAACTAATTATAAGAGTTTTAGATAGATGTGGAGAGTTTAAAAGCCACTTATACCCATTTTGTCCCAAAACAGGTTAAAACCAAGAAAACATTGCTTAGAAGCACTAAACAGCTTTGTTAGTGTTTTTGTGGTTAAAATGTGTCTTAATCCAATGCAACTAACTAACTATAAGATTTTTAGATAGATGTGGAGAGTTTAAAAGCCACTTATACCCATTTTGTCCCAAAACAGGCTAAAACCAAGAAAACATTGCTTAGAAGCACTAAACAGCTTTGTTAGTGTTTATGGGGTTAAAATATATGTTAATCCAATGCAACTAACTAATTATAAGAGTTTGAGATTGATGTGGAGAGTTTAAAAGCCACTTATACCCATTTTGTCCCAAAACAGGCTAAAACCATGAAAACACTGCCTAGAAGCTGCAAACAGCTTTGTTAGTGTTTCTGGGGTTAAAATGTGTCTTAATCCAATGCAACTGACTAATTATAAGAGTTTGAGATGGATGTGGAGAGTTTAAAAGCCACTTATACCCATTTTGTCCCAAAACAGGCTAAAACCAAGAAAACATTGCTTAGAAGCACTAAACAGCTTTGTTAGTGTTTCTGTGGTTAAAATGTGTCTTAATCCAATGAAACTAACTAATTATAAGAGTTTGAGATAGATGTGGAGAGTTTAAAAGCCACTTATACCCATTTTGTCCCAAAACAGGTTAAAACCAAGAAAACATTGCTTAGAAGCTATAAACAGCTTTGTTAGTGTTTCTGGGATTAAAATGTGTCTTAATCCAATGCAACTAACTAACTATAAGAGTTTTAGATAGATGTGGAGAGTTTAAAAGCCACTTATACCCATTTTGTCCCAAAACAGGCTAAAACCAAGAAAACATTGCTGAGAAGCACTAAACAGCTTTGTTAGTGTTTCTGGGGTTAAAATGTGTCTTAATCCAATGCAACTAACTAACTATAAGAGTTTTAGATAGATGTGGAGAGTTTAAAAGCCACTTATACCCATTTTGTCCCAAAACAGGCTAAAACCAAGAAAACATTGCTGAGAAGCACTAAACAGCTTTGTTAGTGTTTCTGGGGTTAAAATGTGTCTTAATCCAATGCAACTAACTAATTATAAGAGTTTGAGATGGATGTGGAGAGTTTAAAAGCCACTTATACCCATTTTGTCCCAAAACAGGCTAAAACCAAGAAAACATTGCTTAGAAGCACTAAACAGCTTTGTTAGTGTTTTTGTGGTTAAAATGTGTCTTAATCCAATGCAACTAACTAATTATAAGAGTTTTAGATAGATGTGGAGAGTTTAAAAGCCACTTATACCCATTTTGTCCCAAAACAGGTTAAAACCAAGAAAACATTGCTTAGAAGCACTAAACAGCTTTGTTAGTGTTTTTGTGGTTAAAATGTGTCTTAATCCAATGCAACTAACTAACTATAAGAGTTTTAGATAGATGTGGAGAGTTTAAAAGCCACTTATACCCATTTTGTCCCAAAACAGGCTAAAACCAAGAAAACATTGCTGAGAAGCACCAAACAGCTTTGTTAGTGTTTCTGGGGTTAAAATGTGTCTTAATCCAATGCAACTAACTAATTATAAGAGCTTGAGATGGATGTGGAGAGTTTAAAAGCCACTTATACCCATTTTGTCCCAAAACAGGCTAAAACCAAGAAAACATTGATTAGAAGCACTAAACAGCTTTGTTAGTGTTTCTGTGGTTAAAATGTGTCTTAATCCAATGAAACTAACTAATTATAAAAGTTTTAGATAGATGTGGAGAGTTTAAAAGCCACTTATACCCATTTTGTCCCAAAAGAGGCTAAAACCAAGAAAACATTGCTTAGAAGCTCTAAACAGCTATGTTAGTGTTTCTGGGGTTAAAATGTGTCTTAATCCAATGCAACTGACTAATTATAAGAGTTTGAGATGGATGTGGTGAGTTTAAAAGCCACTTATACACATTTTGTCCCAAAACAGGCTAAAATCAAGAAAACATTGCTTAGAAGCTGTAAACAGCTTTGTTAGTGTTTCTAGGGTTAAAATGTGTCTTAATCCAATGCAACTGACTAATTATAAGAGTTTGAGATTGATGTGAAGAGTTTAAAAGCCACTTATACCCATTTTGTCCCAAAACAGGCTAAAACCAAGAAAATATTGCTGAGAAGCACCAAACAGCTATGTTAGTGTTTCTAAGGTTAAAATGTGTCTTAATCCAATGCAAATGACTAATTATAAGAGTTTGAGATTGATGTGGAGAGTTTAAAAGCCACTTATACCCATTTTGTCCCAAAACAGGCTAAAACCAAGAAAACATTGCCTAGAAGCTATAAACAGCTTTGTTAGTGTTTCTGGGATTAAAATGTATCTTAATCCAAAGCAACTGACTAATTATATGAGTTTCAGATGGATGTGGAGAGTTTAAAAGCCACTTATACCCATTTTGTCCCAAAACAGGTTAAAACCAAGAAAACATTGCTTAGAAGCACTAAACAGCTTTGTTAGTGTTTTTGTGGTTAAAATGTGTCTTAATCCAATGCAACTAACTAATTATAAGAGTTTTAGATAGATGTGGAGAGTTTAAAAGCCACTTATACCCATTTTGTCCCAAAACAGGCTAAAACCAAGAAAACATTGCAGAGAAGCACCAAACAGCTTTGTTAGTGTTTCTGGGGTTAAAATGTGTCTTAATCCAATGCAACTAACTAATTATAAGAGCTTGAGATAGATGTGGAGAGTTTAAAAGCCACTTATACCCATTTTGTCCCAAAAAGGCTAAAACCAAGAAAACATTGCTTAGAAGCACTAAACAGCTTTGTTAGTGTTTCTGGGGTTAAAATATATGTTAATCCAATGCAAATGACTAATTATAAGAGTTTGAGATTGATGTGGAGAGTTTAAAAGCCACTTATACCCATTTTGTCCCAAAACAGGCTAAAACCATGAAAACACTGCCTAGAAGCTGCAAACAGCTTTGTTAGTGTTTCTGGGGTTAAAATGTGTCTTAATCCAATGCAACTGACTAATTATAAGAGTTTGAGATGGATGTGGAGAGTTTAAAAGCCACTTATACCCATTTTGTCCCAAAACAGGCTAAAACCAAGAAAACATTGCTTAGAAGCACTAAACAGCTTTGTTAGTGTTTCTGTGGTTAAAATGTGTCTTAATCCAATGAAACTAACTAATTATAAGAGTTTTAGATAGATGTGGAGAGTTTAAAAGCCACTTATACCCATTTTGTCCCAAAACAGGTTAAAACCAAGAAAACATTGCTTAGAAGCACTAAACAGCTTTGTTAGTGTTTTTGTGGTTAAAATGTGTCTTAATCCAATGCAACTAACTAACTATAAGAGTTTTAGATAGATGTGGAGAGTTTAAAAGCCACTTATACCCATTTTGTCCCAAAACAGGCTAAAACCAAGAAAACATTGCTGAGAAGCACCAAACAGCTTTGTTAGTGTTTCTGGGGTTAAAATGTGTCTTAATCCAATGCAACTAACTAATTATAAGAGCTTGAGATGGATGTGGAGAGTTTAAAAGCCACTTATACCCATTTTGTCCCAAAACAGGCTAAAACCAAGAAAACATTGCTTAGAAGCACTAAACAGCTTTGTTAGTGTTTCTGTGGTTAAAATGTGTCTTAATCCAATGAAACTAACTAATTATAAAAGTTTTAGATAGATGTGGAGAGTTTAAAAGCCACTTATACCCATTTTGTCCCAACACAGGCTAAAACCAAGAAAACATTGCTTAGAAGCTCTAAACAGCTATGTTAGTGTTTCTGGGGTTAAAATGTGTCTTAATCCAATGCAACTGACTAATTATAAGAGTTTGAGATGGATGTGGTGAGTTTAAAAGCCACTTATACACATTTTGTCCCAAAACAGGCTAAAATCAAGAAAACATTGCTTAGAAGCTGTAAACAGCTTTGTTAGTGTTTCTAGGGTTAAAATGTGTCTTAATCCAATGCAACTGACTAATTATAAGAGTTTGAGATTGATGTGGAGAGTTTAAAAGCCACTTATACCCATTTTGTCCCAAAACAGGCTAAAACCAAGAAAATATTGCTGAGAAGCACCAAACAGCTATGTTAGTGTTTCTAAGGTTAAAATGTGTCTTAATCCAATGCAAATGACTAATTATAAGAGTTTGAGATTGATGTGGAGAGTTTAAAAGCCACTTATACCCATTTTGTCCCAAAACAGGCTAAAACCAAGAAAACATTGCCTAGAAGCTATAAACAGCTTTGTTAGTGTTTCTGGGATTAAAATGTATCTTAATCCAAAGCAACTGACTAATTATATGAGTTTCAGATGGATGTGGAGAGTTTAAAAGCCACTTATACCCATTTTGTCCCAAAACAGGTTAAAACCAAGAAAACATTGCTTAGAAGCACTAAACAGCTTTGTTAGTGTTTTTGTGGTTAAAATGTGTCTTAATCCAATGCAACTAACTAATTATAAGAGTTTTAGATAGATGTGGAGAGTTTAAAAGCCACTTATACCCATTTTGTCCCAAAACAGGCTAAAACCAAGAAAACATTGCAGAGAAGCACCAAACAGCTTTGTTAGTGTTTCTGGGGTTAAAATGTGTCTTAATCCAATGCAACTAACTAATTATAAGAGCTTGAGATAGATGTGGAGAGTTTAAAAGCCACTTATACCCATTTTGTCCCAAAAAGGCTAAAACCAAGAAAACATTGCTTAGAAGCACTAAACAGCTTTGTTAGTGTTTCTGGGGTTAAAATATATGTTAATCCAATGCAAATGACTAATTATAAGAGTTTGAGATTGATGTGGAGAGTTTAAAAGCCACTTATACCCATGTTGTCCCAAAACAGGCTAAAACCATGAAAACACTGCCTAGAAGCTGCAAACAGCTTTGTTAGTGTTTCTGGGGTTAAAATGTGTCTTAATCCAATGCAACTGACTAATTATAAGAGTTTGAGATGGATGTGGAGAGTTTAAAAGCCACTTATACCCATTTTGTCCCAAAACAGGCTAAAACCAAGAAAACATTGCTTAGAAGCACTAAACAGCTTTGTTAGTGTTTCTGTGGTTAAAATGTGTCTTAATCCAATGAAACTAACTAATTATAAGAGTTTTAGATAGATGTGGAGAGTTTAAAAGCCACTTATACCCATTTTGTCCCAAAACAGGTTAAAACCAAGAAAACATTGCTTAGAAGCACTAAACAGCTTTGTTAGTGTTTTTGTGGTTAAAATGTGTCTTAATCCAATGCAACTAACTAACTATAAGAGTTTTAGATAGATGTGGAGAGTTTAAAAGCCACTTATACCCATTTTGTCCCAAAACAGGCTAAAACCAAGAAAACATTGCTTAGAAGCTCTAAACAGCTTTGTTAGTGTTTCTGGGGTTAAAATGTGTCTTAATCCAAAGCAACTGACTAAATATATGAGTTTGAGATGGATGTGGAGAGTTTAAAAGCCACTTATACCCATTTTGTCCCAAAACAGGTTAAAACCAAGAAAACATTGCTTAGAATCACTAAACAGCTTTGTTAGTGTTTCTGGGGTTAAAATGTGTCTTAATCCAATGCAACTAACTAACTATAAGAGTTTTAGATAGATGTGGAGAGTTTAAAAGCCACTTATACCCATTTTGTCCCAAAACAGGCTAAAACCAAGAAAACATTGCTGAGAAGCACTAAACAGCTTTGTTAGTGTTTCTGGGGTTAAAATGTGTCTTAATCCAATGCAACTAACTAATTATAAGAGCTTGAGATGGATGTGGAGAGTTTAAAAGCCACTTATACCCATTTTGTCCCAAAACAGGTTAAAACCAAGAAAACATTGCTTAGAAGCACTAAACAGCTTTGTTAGTGTTTTTGTGGTTAAAATGTGTCTTAATCCAATGCAACTAACTAATTATAAGAGTTTTAGATAGATGTGGAGAGTTTAAAAGCCACTTATACCCATTTTGTCCCAAAACAGGTTAAAACCAAGAAAACATTGCTTAGAAGCACTAAACAGCTTTGTTAGTGTTTTTGTGGTTAAAATGTGTCTTAATCCAATGCAACTAACTAACTATAAGATTTTTAGATAGATGTGGAGAGTTTAAAAGCCACTTATACCCATTTTGTCCCAAAACAGGCTAAAACCAAGAAAACATTGCTGAGAAGCACTAAACAGCTTTGTTAGTGTTTCTGGGGTTAAAATGTTAGACTTTGTAGAATAAAGAAGAGAATCAAGAGATTGATGAGAGATATCGGTAGACAAAGAGAATGAGGAAGAAGAAAAGATTAGGTTATTGTTCCATAAGAATACATATTACAATGTAGACTAAAGCCTATATATATCAAGGGAAAATTAGGGCTACACCCTCTACCAACCGATCGTATAAGTGATAGGGACAAGGAGAGAGATAGAACTAATCCCAACGGTGATAGTGACCCGTCCTAGTCTCCTTAAACACAACATAACCCGTGACTCCACTTGTTCCTCCTCTCTAACGGCTACAAGCGACATTCTAGATCCTTCTCATGGGCCTAAGGAGAGCAGGCCTCCTCATTGTCTTTACACACTTACATGACTCGGCCTTATTGCTTGGTTGTACGGACGGCCCCATAATTGTACGGACGGCCATGGCTGCCTTAGGCTTATTCTCTTGATCAATACTCCCCCTCAAGCTTAGCCAAGTGAAATGGCTAAGCTTGGAACCCGTGAAGCAGCACCTCATTAAAAACCTTGACTTAGAAAACCTCATGGGACAAAACCAAGTCAAGGGAAAAAGAGTGTGCCGTCCACGGATTAGGGAAGCTTGATCATGGCCGTGTAATGTCTACAAGTCCAAGTTTGCTGTAGATGTGATCACAAACCTTGGAGCTTGCAGACTTGGTGAAGATGTCAGCTAGCTGATCTTGACTCCTTGTGTGGCATGGTAACACCACTCCTTCTTCAATCTTCTCTCTCACCTTGTGGCAATCGCTTTCTATGTGCTTGGTCCTCTCATGAAAGACTGAGTTTGTGGCAATGTGGATGGCCGCTTCATTGTCGCAGTGCATGGTCATGGGCTGCTCTGTCTCGATGCCTAAGTCCTTGAGTAGGCCCTTCAGCCATGTCATCTCGTTAGTGAGCTTCCTCATAGCTCTATACTCGGCCTCGGCGCTAGAGCATGAAACCACCTTTTGTTTCTTAGACCTCCATGTAACCAAGTTGCCTCCAACAAACGTGCAGTACCCAGTGGTGGATCTCCTATCCAGCGTGTCGCTATTGTAATCCGCATCACAATAGCCAACGATTTCGGTGTTGTCATTCTTGCCCATCCAAATACCTTGACCCGGACTGCCCTTGAGATAGCTTAGGATCCTTTCGACTTGACTCCATTGGTACTTGCTTGGTGCCTTCATATGTTGGCTAACCTGATTCACAGCATAAGATATGTCAGGTCGTGTGATAGTAAGGTATATCAGCTTACCTACAAGCCGGCGGTAGCGTGTGACGTCTAAGAATGGCTCGTCCATTGGTTCCTTAGGTCGGCCTTCTTTTGCCCGTAAGCTCTCCCCCTTTCGCTTGAGCTGGTAATCTTCATCAAGGGGCGTAGCAACCGGAGACACACCAAGCTTGCCAGTCTCCTCTAACAAGTCAAGAGTATACTTGCGTTGTGAGAGGAAGAGTCCTTCCGGTGAGCGACAAATCTCAATACCAAGAAAGTATTTGAGTTCCCCAAGGTCCTTGATGTCAAATACCGACTTGAGAGAGTCCTTGGTGTCCTGAATGGCCGCCTTATCATCACCAGTCACGATGATGTCGTCGACGTATATGAGCACCACCACCCAACCAATAGAGGTGCGACGCGTGAAGAGAGTATGATCAGCCTCCGATCGCGTAAAACCATCAGTCTTGAGAGTGGAGCTTAGTTTGTGGTACCACGCTCGTGGGGACTGCTTAAGGCCATAGATGGCCTTACGTAGCCTCAAGACTTTTCCGGGTGTAACCATGTCTTCAAGGCCAGGAGGAGGCGTCATGTACACTTCTTCATCAAGTTCACCTTGAAGGAAGGCGTTCTTCACATCCATCTGCCATAAGTCCCATGAGAGGTTGACAGCAAGAGACAGCACAACCCGAACCGTATGGAGCTTGGCCACGGGTGCAAAGGTGTCCGTGTAGTCCGCGCCATAGGTTTGGGTGAAGCCACGGGCCACTAACCTGGCTTTATGCCGTTCAATGTCACCATTGCTCAAATACTTTATGGTAAACACCCATTTGGAGCTAACTGCCCGCTTGCCTTGAGGAAGATCCGATTCGTCCCACGTATGATTCCGGATCATGGCGCCAGTTTCATCCTTGACCGCATCTAACCAAACTTGATGTTCCTTGGCTTCATCATATGTCTGCGGGATCCAATTGGCGTCCACTTGGCCGAAGAAAGCTTGGTGATCAGCAGGTAACAGCTCAAGGGAACAAACGGACTGAATGGGATGAGCGACAGCTTGGCTGTTGTAATAGACACGCTTGTTCTTCCAAGTGGAGGGATCCGACCGAGGTCTGGTGCTCCGACGCAGGACTGGTGCCGGAAGTGGATCCACGCTAGGCAACACGGTGGACGTACCGTCCGTAGGAGCCGTCTCCGTGTTTTCCTCGGTAGAGGCCGCCGCCGGAGCATGCGTGTCCGCTGTAGGGCCAGGGACGGGAACACCGGTTATGGGTAGGCCAGACTCGAGAGATTCACCATCTTGGGCTGAACCATTGTCATTTGCATCTCCTTGGTCAGACCCACCATCGGTAGAAATTTGACTTAGTGTTGGCCGCACGGCACCCGTTGGTGGAGATGGGTTGCCAAGGTGATCAAGGAGGAACCGTAGACTCGAAGCTCGGTCATTAGGTGAGTGAGCGAGATCTTTAAGGCTGTTCCAATCCCTCTTGTCATGGTAGCCCACATGTTCTAGAAACCGGACATCTCGAGAGACATATAGTCGACTTGTGGCCGGATCATAACATTTGTACCCCTTTTGTGTGGTGGAGTAGCCAATGAACATACACTTTGTACTTTTGGCATCCAGCTTACTCCTTTGTTCTCCTGGTACTAACACAAAACAAACACAGCCGAAAACTCGTAAGTGATCAAGAGATGGTTTAAATTTGTTTAGTACTTCAAATGGAGATAAGTCATGAAGAACTCTAGTTGGTGTTCGGTTGATTAGGTAGCATGCAGTCATCACGGCATCACCCCAATATCGTTTAGGAACACTCGAATGGAACATGATTGCCCGCGCCACTTCCATGAGGTGCCGGTTCTTCCTCTCGGCCACACCATTTTGTTGTGGCGTGTAGGGACAACTAGTTTGATGGAGAATGCCATGCTTGGAGAGATGTTCTTTGAACTTGCAATTTGTGTATTCCCCCCCATTATCAGACCTAAGTACCTTAAGTTTAGCATTGAAGTGATTAGTCACATAATTTTGAAAATTGATAAAGGCATCAAATACTCTATCTTTAGATGGCAACAAGGTAATCCAAGTGTATTTTGATTTTTCATCAATAAAGGTCACAAAATACTTGTTATTATCTCTAGATAGGCATGGTGATGTCCAAACATCTGAGTGAACTAAATCAAAACAATTCTCATAAATAGTAGTTGACTTAGGAAAGATAGACTTGCAATGTTTTCCAAGAATACAAGGTTCACAAGTAGAATTATCAAAAGAAATATTAGGAAACATCAACCCTAAAGCACGTGAATGTGGGTGGCCTAGCCTAGCATGCCACACCATATTCGAATCAACAACAAAACAAGACTTAGTAGAGGATAAATTTGGATCGGTTTTCTCTAGGACATAGAGATCTCCACTCCCTTGCCCTTCTCCAAGAACCTTTCCAGTCTCAATATCCTGAAAATAAACATTGTTAGGACCAAAGATTGCATAACAATTCAAATCATTTGTGGCCCTCTTAACCGATAGTAAATTGGAGGTAAAGGTAGGCATAAAGAAAGCTTTTGAGGTTTTATCAAATAGTTTCAAGTCCCCTATTCCCTTTACTGGTATTTGTTCTCCATTTGCAATAACAACACTTCCTAAGGCCGGTTTTATGTTGTCAATTAAACTAGGGTTACTAATCATATGATGTGAGGCTCCCGAGTCAATAACAAGCGATTTGCTAGGCCTAGAAGTAAAGAAAGAGATACCAGACTCCTTGAGTGAAGCAATGGAGCGGATGAGAGCCTCAAGGTCTGACTTCCTCACCACATCTCCGTAGGCTGCAGTCATGGCCACCTCATCTCCCTGCTTTGATGATCCGGCTCCTTCATTGCTAACCGCTTCCTTTGAGAGGTTGGCTTTGAACTTGGCCGGCTTGAGATGAGGATGGAGAACCCAGCACTTGTCTTTCAGATGACCCCGCTTCTTGCAGTGGTCGCACACCAACCACTTCCTCTCCTCTTGCTTGTACGTTCCTTTGTTGGCCGAAGCAAGCTCCCCCTTACCGCTAAACAAATCAAGGGATCCTTGCTCTTTCTGAATTTGGGAGCAAATATCTTCAAAGGAGGGGAGCTTCTCTGCCCTTAGGATGTGCTTCAAGAGGTCGTTGAAGGACGGGTTCAAGGTAAGTAGGAGTCCGAAGACTTTGTCTTGCTCCTTTCTTTCGTTTAGCACACTTGCCTCAAGTGTACTTGGCCGCAACATGTCAAGCTCGGACCATAGTGCACGGAACTTACCAAGATGCTTAGTGAACTCCACATCATCTTGGTTAAGATCATTTATGGCCTTCTTGACCTCAAAGACTCTAGTCATGTTAGAGACATTACCATACACGCCTTTAAGTGTTTCCCACAGTTCCTTGGCCGTCTCGCAATATGAGTAGGCCTCAAGGATAGGCGTGTCCAGAGAGTTTTGGAGAACAGATAGGACAACTTGGTCTTCTTGGAACCATTTGGCCTTCCTCTCGCTCTCTTCCTCCGCTTCCGCCTCGGAAGCGTCCTCTCCTTTGGGGTTTTTCTTTGGGACATAGTCGGACTCGACATGACTCCAAAGGCCACGACCTCCAAGGGCGGTTCTTGTGGTTCTTGTCCACAGCAAGTAGTTTGTCCCCTTTAGGACAACCGGTGAAACAATGGGCTTGGCGTTTTCCATGGTCGGATTTCTATGGACCGATGGGTAAAGCTTTTACCCGGAGAATAAAAGAGATGCGAGTGAGAAGAAACGAAGATAAGGAGACTAGAGTGTAGAAATGAGTAGGAGAATGAGATTAGACTGTAGAGAATCGAAGAACTTGCTCTGATACCATGTTAGACTTTGTAGAATAAAGAAGAGAATCAAGAGATTGATGAGAGATATCGGTAGACAAAGAGAATGAGGAAGAAGAAAAGATTAGGTTATTGTTCCATAAGAATACATATTACAATGTAGACTAAAGCCTATATATATCAAGGGAAAATTAGGGCTACACCCTCTACCAACCGATCGTATAAGTGATAGGGACAAGGAGAGAGATAGAACTAATCCCAACGGTGATAGTGACCCGTCCTAGTCTCCTTAAACACAACATAACCCGTGACTCCACTTGTTCCTCCTCTCTAACGGCTACAAGCGACATTCTAGATCCTTCTCATGGGCCTAAGGAGAGCAGGCCTCCTCATTGTCTTTACACACTTACATGACTCGGCCTTATTGCTTGGTTGTACGGACGGCCCCATAATTGTACGGACGGCCATGGCTGCCTTAGGCTTATTCTCTTGATCAATATAAAATGTGTCTTAATCCAATGCAACTAACTAATTATAAGAGTTTTAGATAGATGTGGAGAGTTTAAAAGCCACTTATACCCATTTTGTCCCAAAAGAGGCTAAAACCAAGAAAACATTGCTTAGAAGCTCTAAACAGCTATGTTAGTGTTTCTGGGGTTAAAATGTGTCTTAATCCAATGCAACTGACTAATTATAATAGTTTGAGATGGATGTGGTGAGTTTAAAAGCCACTTATACACATTTTGTCCCAAAACAGGCTAAAATCAAGAAAACATTGCTTAGAAGCTGTAAACAGCTTTGTTAGTGTTTCTAGGGTTAAAATGTGTCTTAATCCAATGCAACTGACTAATTATAAGAGTTTGAGATTGATGTGAAGAGTTTAAAAGCCACTTATACCCATTTTGTCCCAAAACAGGCTAAAACCAAGAAAATATTGCTGAGAAGCACCAAACAGCTATGTTAGTGTTTCTAAGGTTAAAATGTGTCTTAATCCAATGCAAATGACTAATTATAAGAGTTTGAGATTGATGTGGAGAGTTTAAAAGCCACTTATACCCATTTTGTCCCAAAACAGGCTAAAACCAAGAAAACATTGCCTAGAAGCAATAAACAGCTTTGTTAGTGTTTCTGGGATTAAAATGTATCTTAATCCAAAGCAACTGACTAATTATATGAGTTTCAGATGGATGTGGAGAGTTTAAAAGCCACTTATACCCATTTTGTCCCAAAACAGGTTAAAACCAAGAAAACATTGCTTAGAAGCACTAAACAGCTTTGTTAGTGTTTTTGTGGTTAAAATGTGTCTTAATCCAATGCAACTAACTAATTATAAGAGTTTTAGATAGATGTGGAGAGTTTAAAAGCCACTTATACCCATTTTGTCCCAAAACAGGCTAAAACCAAGAAAACATTGCAGAGAAGCACCAAACAGCTTTGTTAGTGTTTCTGGGGTTAAAATGTGTCTTAATCCAATGCAACTAACTAATTATAAGAGCTTGAGATAGATGTGGAGAGTTTAAAAGCCACTTATACCCATTTTGTCCCAAAAAGGCTAAAACCAAGAAAACATTGCTTAGAAGCACTAAACAGCTTTGTTAGTGTTTCTGGGGTTAAAATATATGTTAATCCAATGCAAATGACTAATTATAAGAGTTTGAGATTGATGTGGAGAGTTTAAAAGCCACTTATACCCATTTTGTCCCAAAACAGGCTAAAACCATGAAAACACTGCCTAGAAGCTGCAAACAGCTTTGTTAGTGTTTCTGGGGTTAAAATGTGTCTTAATCCAATGCAACTGACTAATTATAAGAGTTTGAGATGGATGTGGAGAGTTTAAAAGCCACTTATACCCATTTTGTCCCAAAACAGGCTAAAACCAAGAAAACATTGCTTAGAAGCACTAAACAGCTTTGTTAGTGTTTCTGTGGTTAAAATGTGTCTTAATCCAATGAAACTAACTAATTATAAGAGTTTTAGATAGATGTGGAGAGTTTAAAAGCCACTTATACCCATTTTGTCCCAAAACAGGTTAAAACCAAGAAAACATTGCTTAGAAGCACTAAACAGCTTTGTTAGTGTTTTTGTGGTTAAAATGTGTCTTAATCCAATGCAACTAACTAACTATAAGAGTTTTAGATAGATGTGGAGAGTTTAAAAGCCACTTATACCCATTTTGTCCCAAAACAGGCTAAAACCAAGAAAACATTGCTGAGAAGCACCAAACAGCTTTGTTAGTGTTTCTGGGGTTAAAATGTGTCTTAATCCAATGCAACTAACTAATTATAAGAGCTTGAGATGGATGTGGAGAGTTTAAAAGCCACTTATACCCATTTTGTCCCAAAACAGGCTAAAACCAAAAAAACATTGCTTAGAAGCACTAAACAGCTTTGTTAGTGTTTCTGTGGTTAAAATGTGTCTTAATCCAATGAAACTAACTAATTATAAAAGTTTTAGATAGATGTGGAGAGTTTAAAAGCCACTTATACCCATTTTGTCCCAACACAGGCTAAAACCAAGAAAACATTGCTTAGAAGCTCTAAACAGCTATGTTAGTGTTTCTGGGGTTAAAATGTGTCTTAATCCAATGCAACTGACTAATTATAAGAGTTTGAGATGGATGTGGTGAGTTTAAAAGCCACTTATACACATTTTGTCCCAAAACAGGCTAAAATCAAGAAAACATTGCTTAGAAGCTGTAAACAGCTTTGTTAGTGTTTCTAGGGTTAAAATGTGTCTTAATCCAATGCAACTGACTAATTATAAGAGTTTGAGATTGATGTGGAGAGTTTAAAAGCCACTTATACCCATTTTGTCCCAAAACAGGCTAAAACCAAGAAAATATTGCTGAGAAGCACCAAACAGCTATGTTAGTGTTTCTAAGGTTAAAATGTGTCTTAATCCAATGCAAATGACTAATTATAAGAGTTTGAGATTGATGTGGAGAGTTTAAAAGCCACTTATACCCATTTTGTCCCAAAACAGGCTAAAACCAAGAAAACATTGCCTAGAAGCTATAAACAGCTTTGTTAGTGTTTCTGGGATTAAAATGTATCTTAATCCAAAGCAACTGACTAATTATATGAGTTTCAGATGGATGTGGAGAGTTTAAAAGCCACTTATACCCATTTTGTCCCAAAACAGGTTAAAACCAAGAAAACATTGCTTAGAAGCACTAAACAGCTTTGTTAGTGTTTTTGTGGTTAAAATGTGTCTTAATCCAATGCAACTAACTAATTATAAGAGTTTTAGATAGATGTGGAGAGTTTAAAAGCCACTTATACCCATTTTGTCCCAAAACAGGCTAAAACCAAGAAAACATTGCAGAGAAGCACCAAACAGCTTTGTTAGTGTTTCTGGGGTTAAAATGTGTCTTAATCCAATGCAACTAACTAATTATAAGAGCTTGAGATAGATGTGGAGAGTTTAAAAGCCACTTATACCCATTTTGTCCCAAAAAGGCTAAAACCAAGAAAACATTGCTTAGAAGCACTAAACAGCTTTGTTAGTGTTTCTGGGGTTAAAATATATGTTAATCCAATGCAAATGACTAATTATAAGAGTTTGAGATTGATGTGGAGAGTTTAAAAGCCACTTATACCCATTTTGTCCCAAAACAGGCTAAAACCATGAAAACACTGCCTAGAAGCTGCAAACAGCTTTGTTAGTGTTTCTGGGGTTAAAATGTGTCTTAATCCAATGCAACTGACTAATTATAAGAGTTTGAGATGGATGTGGAGAGTTTAAAAGCCACTTATACCCATTTTGTCCCAAAACAGGCTAAAACCAAGAAAACATTGCTTAGAAGCACTAAACAGCTTTGTTAGTGTTTCTGTGGTTAAAATGTGTCTTAATCCAATGAAACTAACTAATTATAAGAGTTTTAGATAGATGTGGAGAGTTTAAAAGCCACTTATACCCATTTTGTCCCAAAACAGGTTAAAACCAAGAAAACATTGCTTAGAAGCACTAAACAGCTTTGTTAGTGTTTTTGTGGTTAAAATGTGTCTTAATCCAATGCAACTAACTAACTATAAGAGTTTTAGATAGATGTGGAGAGTTTAAAAGCCACTTATACCCATTTTGTCCCAAAACAGGCTAAAACCAAGAAAACATTGCTGAGAAGCACTAAACAGCTTTGTTAGTGTTTCTGGGGTTAAAATGTGTCTTAATCCAATGCAACTAACTAATTATAAGAGCTTGAGATGGATGTGGAGAGTTTAAAAGCCACTTATACCCATTTTGTCCCAAAACAGGTTAAAACCAAGAAAACATTGCTTAGAAGCACTAAACAGCTTTGTTAGTGTTTTTGTGGTTAAAATGTGTCTTAATCCAATGCAACTAACTAATTATAAGAGTTTTAGATAGATGTGGAGAGTTTAAAAGCCACTTATACCCATTTTGTCCCAAAACAGGTTAAAACCAAGAAAACATTGCTTAGAAGCACTAAACAGCTTTGTTAGTGTTTTTGTGGTTAAAATGTGTCTTAATCCAATGCAACTAACTAACTATAAGATTTTTAGATAGATGTGGAGAGTTTAAAAGCCACTTATACCCATTTTGTCCCAAAACAGGCTAAAACCAAGAAAACATTGCTGAGAAGCACCAAACAGCTTTGTTAGTGTTTCTGGGGTTAAAATGTGTCTTAATCCAATGCAACTAACTAATTATAAGAGTTTTAGATAGATGTGGAGAGTTTAAAAGCCACTTATACCCATTTTGTCCCAAAACAGGCTAAAACCATGAAAACAATGCCTAGAAGCTGCAAACAGCTTTGTTAGTGTTTCTGGGGTTAAAATGTGTCTTAATCCAATGCAACTGACTAATTATAAGAGTTTGAGATGGATGTGGAGAGTTTAAAAGCCACTTATACCCATTTTGTCCCAAAACAGGCTAAAACCAAGAAAACATTGCTGAGAAGCACCAAACAGCTTTGTTAGTGTTTCTGGGGTTAAAATGTGTCTTAATCCAATGCAACTAACTAATTATAAGAGTTTGAGATAGATGTGGAGAGTTTAAAAGCCACTTATACCCATTTTGTCCCAAAACAGGCTAAAACCAAGAAAACATTGCCTAGAAGCTATAAACAGCTTTGTTAGTGTTTCTGGGATTAAAATGTATCTTAATCCAAAGCAACTGACTAATTATATGAGTTTGAGATGGATGTGGAGAGTTTAAAAGCCACTTATACCCATTTTGTCCCAAAACAGGTTAAAACCAAGAAAACATTGCTTAGAAGCACTAAACAGCTTTGTTAGTGTTTTTGTGGTTAAAATGTGTCTTAATCCAATGCAACTAACTAATTATAAGAGTTTTAGATAGATGTGGAGAGTTTAAAAGCCACTTATACCCATTTTGTCCCAAAACAGGTTAAAACCAAGAAAACATTGCTTAGAAGCACTAAACAGCTTTGTTAGTGTTTTTGTGGTTAAAATGTGTCTTAATCCAATGCAACTAACTAACTATAAGAGTTTTAGATAGATGTGGAGAGTTTAAAAGCCACTTATACCCATTTTGTCCCAAAACAGGCTAAAACCAAGAAAACATTGCTGAGTATTAGTATATATGAAGGAGAAGAGAGAGTGAGGCCGGTGAGGCCGAGCTGCACAAGGAAGAAGAGAGTGGCCGGTAAGGCTGCTAGTACAAGAAGTGTGGCCGGTAAGGCCATGAGTGGTGTGGGAGCGGCCAGTAAGGCCGTGAGCACAATAAGAGTGGCCAATAAGGCCATGTGGGCCGTGAGAACAATGAGAGTGGTCAGCAAGGCCATAAGAGCAATGTGAGAAGAATTGTGAAGTAAAGGCCTTATAAGAAGAAGAGGCCCAAGAAGAAGTTAAATGTCTCACAAAGGGAAAAGAAGGGAAGGAAGGAAGCATGTGAGACCTTGGTTGGTGAAGAATGAGACAACCAAGGGAAGGAGCTGTCCCTTTCACCATACACCCACTTGTGCACCAACGGCTATATGTCACTCTCACCTCTCATTTATCTCAAACGGCCATATACATTTGTTCTCCTATATTAAGCATTGTAATCTCTCATTTTGTAACACATCACAACATTATTCAATAAGAGAATCCGATTTCCCCTCTTTTACCTTGTGTTCTTGTTCTAGCTTCAATGTAGATAGTTTAGGGAATCGGTTAGAGGCTGCCCTTAAGGCAGCCTATTCTCTTCCCAAATCTCACCTAAAGTCTTCTTATTTACTCTTTCATATAGCCTAGATTACTGATTCTTAATCCTCCTCTCCTAAGTACACAAACTCTTAGTGTTGTGTTACTAGAACAAGGATAAGTCTCAAACTAGTGCTTCTCCTTGATAGGATCCGCTTACTCTCTAGTATTTGGGTTCTATCTAGCCTAGTTTATGAGGAGTTCATCACAAGTTGATGTTCTCTTCTTCCCCTTGAGAATGAGTTAGTTTGTTGTGGGTAAAGGGGGATTCATTCACCAAGTGTTTGTCTACCCTCTCTTGTGAGCTTTGTCTCATAAATCCCAACACTGAGAAGCACCAAACAGCTTTGTTAGTGTTTCTGGGGTTAAAATGTGTCTTAATCCAATGCAACTAACTAATTATAAGAGCTTGAGATGGATGTGGAGAGTTTAAAAGCCACTTATACCCATTTTGTCCCAAAACAGGCTAAAACCAAGAAAACATTGATTAGAAGCACTAAACAGCTTTGTTAGTGTTTCTGTGGTTAAAATGTGTCTTAATCCAATGAAACTAACTAATTATAAAAGTTTTAGATAGATGTGGAGAGTTTAAAAGCCACTTATACCCATTTTGTCCCAAAAGAGGCTAAAACCAAGAAAACATTGCTTAGAAGCTCTAAACAGCTATGTTAGTGTTTCTGGGGTTAAAATGTGTCTTAATCCAATGCAACTGACTAATTATAAGAGTTTGAGATGGATGTGGTGAGTTTAAAAGCCACTTATACACATTTTGTCCCAAAACAGGCTAAAATCAAGAAAACATTGCTTAGAAGCTGTAAACAGCTTTGTTAGTGTTTCTAGGGTTAAAATGTGTCTTAATCCAATGCAACTGACTAATTATAAGAGTTTGAGATTGATGTGAAGAGTTTAAAAGCCACTTATACCCATTTTGTCCCAAAACAGGCTAAAACCAAGAAAATATTGCTGAGAAGCACCAAACAGCTATGTTAGTGTTTCTAAGGTTAAAATGTGTCTTAATCCAATGCAAATGACTAATTATAAGAGTTTGAGATTGATGTGGAGAGTTTAAAAGCCACTTATACCCATTTTGTCCCAAAACAGGCTAAAACCAAGAAAACATTGCCTAGAAGCTATAAACAGCTTTGTTAGTGTTTCTGGGATTAAAATGTATCTTAATCCAAAGCAACTGACTAATTATATGAGTTTCAGATGGATGTGGAGAGTTTAAAAGCCACTTATACCCATTTTGTCCCAAAACAGGTTAAAACCAAGAAAACATTGCTTAGAAGCACTAAACAGCTTTGTTAGTGTTTTTGTGGTTAAAATGTGTCTTAATCCAATGCAACTAACTAATTATAAGATTTTTAGATAGATGTGGAGAGTTTAAAAGCCACTTATACCCATTTTGTCCCAAAACAGGCTAAAACCAAGAAAACATTGCAGAGAAGCACCAAACAGCTTTGTTAGTGTTTCTGGGGTTAAAATGTGTCTTAATCCAATGCAACTAACTAATTATAAGAGCTTGAGATAGATGTGGAGAGTTTAAAAGCCACTTATACCCATTTTGTCCCAAAAAGGCTAAAACCAAGAAAACATTGCTTAGAAGCACTAAACAGCTTTGTTAGTGTTTCTGGGGTTAAAATATATGTTAATCCAATGCAAATGACTAATTATAAGAGTTTGAGATTGATGTGGAGAGTTTAAAAGCCACTTATACCCATTTTGTCCCAAAACAGGCTAAAACCATGAAAACACTGCCTAGAAGCTGCAAACAGCTTTGTTAGTGTTTCTGGGGTTAAAATGTGTCTTAATCCAATGCAACTGACTAATTATAAGAGTTTGAGATGGATGTGGAGAGTTTAAAAGCCACTTATACCCATTTTGTCCCAAAACAGGCTAAAACCAAGAAAACATTGCTTAGAAGCACTAAACAGCTTTGTTAGTGTTTCTGTGGTTAAAATGTGTCTTAATCCAATGAAACTAACTAATTATAAGAGTTTTAGATAGATGTGGAGAGTTTAAAAGCCACTTATACCCATTTTGTCCCAAAACAGGTTAAAACCAAGAAAACATTGCTTAGAAGCACTAAACAGCTTTGTTAGTGTTTTTGTGGTTAAAATGTGTCTTAATCCAATGCAACTAACTAACTATAAGAGTTTTAGATAGATGTGGAGAGTTTAAAAGCCACTTATACCCATTTTGTCCCAAAACAGGCTAAAACCAAGAAAACATTGCTGAGAAGCACCAAACAGCTTTGTTAGTGTTTCTGGGGTTAAAATGTGTCTTAATCCAATGCAACTAACTAATTATAAGAGCTTGAGATAGATGTGGAGAGTTTAAAAGCCACTTATACCCATTTTGTCCCAAAACAGGCTAAAACCAAGAAAACATTGCTTAGAAGCACTAAACAGCTTTGTTAGTGTTTCTGTGGTTAAAATGTGTCTTAATCCAATGAAACTAACTAATTATAAAAGTTTTAGATAGATTTGGAGAGTTTAAAAGCCACTTATACCCATTTTGTCCCAAAACAGGCTAAAACCAAGAAAACATTGCTTAGAAGCTCTAAACAGCTATGTTAGTGTTTCTGGGGTTAAAATGTGTCTTAATCCAATGCAACTGACTAATTATAAGAGTTTGAGATGGATGTGGTGAGTTTAAAAGCCACTTATACACATTTTGTCCCAAAACAGGCTAAAATCAAGAAAACATTGCTTAGAAGCTGTAAACAGCTTTGTTAGTGTTTCTAGGGTTAAAATGTGTCTTAATCCAATGCAACTGACTAATTATAAGAGTTTGAGATTGATGTGGAGAGTTTAAAAGCCACTTATACCCATTTTGTCCCAAAACAGGCTAAAACCAAGAAAATATTGCTGAGAAGCACCAAACAGCTATGTTAGTGTTTCTAAGGTTAAAATGTGTCTTAATCCAATGCAAATGACTAATTATAAGAGTTTGAGATTGATGTGGAGAGTTTAAAAGCCACTTATACCCATTTTGTCCCAAAACAGGCTAAAACCAAGAAAACATTGCCTAGAAGCTATAAACAGCTTTGTTAGTGTTTCTGGGATTAAAATGTATCTTAATCCAAAGCAACTGACTAATTATATGAGTTTCAGATGGATGTGGAGAGTTTAAAAGCCACTTATACCCATTTTGTCCCAAAACAGGTTAAAACCAAGAAAACATTGCTTAGAAGCACTAAACAGCTTTGTTAGTGTTTTTGTGGTTAAAATGTGTCTTAATCCAATGCAACTAACTAATTATAAGAGTTTTAGATAGATGTGGAGAGTTTAAAAGCCACTTATACCCATTTTGTCCCAAAACAGGCTAAAACCAAGAAAACATTGCAGAGAAGCACCAAACAGCTTTGTTAGTGTTTCTGGGGTTAAAATGTGTCTTAATCCAATGCAACTAACTAATTATAAGAGCTTGAGATAGATGTGGAGAGTTTAAAAGCCACTTATACCCATTTTGTCCCAAAAAGGCTAAAACCAAGAAAACATTGCTTAGAAGCACTAAACAGCTTTGTTAGTGTTTCTGGGGTTAAAATATATGTTAATCCAATGCAAATGACTAATTATAAGAGTTTGAGATTGATGTGGAGAGTTTAAAAGCCACTTATACCCATTTTGTCCCAAAACAGGCTAAAACCATGAAAACACTGCCTAGAAGCTGCAAACAGCTTTGTTAGTGTTTCTGGGGTTAAAATGTGTCTTAATCCAATGCAACTGACTAATTATAAGAGTTTGAGATGGATGTGGAGAGTTTAAAAGCCACTTATACCCATTTTGTCCCAAAACAGGCTAAAACCAAGAAAACATTGCTTAGAAGCACTAAACAGCTTTGTTAGTGTTTCTGTGGTTAAAATGTGTCTTAATCCAATGAAACTAACTAATTATAAGAGTTTTAGATAGATGTAGAGAGTTTAAAAGCCACTTATACCCATTTTGTCCCAAAACAGGCTAAAACCAAGAAAATATTGCTGAGAAGCACCAAACAGCTATGTTAGTATTTCTGGGGTTAAAATGTGTCTTAATCCAATGCAAATGACTAATTATAAGAGTTTGAGATTGATGTGGAGAGTTTAAAAGCCACTTATACCCATTTTGTCCCAAAACAGGCTAAAACCAAGAAAACATTGCCTAGAAGCTATAAACAGCTTTGTTAGTGTTTCTGGGATTAAAATGTATCTTAATCCAAAGCAACTGACTAATTATATGAGTTTGAGATGGATGTGGAGAGTTTAAAAGCCACTTATACCCATTTTGTCCCAAAACAGGTTAAAACCAAGAAAACATTGCTTAGAAGCACTAAACAGCTTTGTTAGTGTTTTTGTGGTTAAAATGTGTCTTAATCCAATGCAACTAACTAATTATAAGAGTTTTAGATAGATGTGGAGAGTTTAAAAGCCACTTATTATTGACCATGTTACTTAAGACTTGGAGGTTGTCCGTACGGACGTCCGTACGATTGTCCTAATGGCCACCCTTAAGGTCGAGGCCTATTGAGAGAAATGAGAAGGCTTGGGGTTGGAAACAATACCAAGCCCATTAGAAGGATCTCGAAGAAGAATGTAACCGTTGGAGGATAAGAGTCACGAGATAGTTTCCCTTAGGGAGACAAGGTCACGTCGCTTTCTATCTTGGGATCACTCCCTTCTCTCTCTTTATGTCTCTATCTACAAGTTGTCGAGTTGGTGGGATTGTTAACCTAGTTTTCATTCTCTTTAAGGCCTTTGGCCGACATTGTAAAAGCTATTCTAATACAAGCTCTCATTTTATCTCACATTCTCTCTATTTTGCTTTCGCATACTCAATTTAAACCAACACTTATACCCATTTTGTCCCAAAACAGGCTAAAACCAAGAAAACATTGCTGAGAAGCACCAAACAGCTTTGTTAGTGTTTCTGGGGTTAAAATGTGTCTTAATCCAATGCAACTAACTAATTATAAGAGCTTGAGATAGATGTGGAGAGTTTAAAAGCCACTTATACCCATTTTGTCCCAAAAAGGCTAAAACCAAGAAAACATTGCTTAGAAGCACTAAACAGCTTTGTTAGTGTTTCTGGGGTTAAAATGTGTCTTAATCCAATGCAAATGACTAATTATAAGAGTTTGAGATTGATGTGGAGAGTTTAAAAGCCACTTATACCCATTTTGTCCCGAAACAGGCTAAAACCATAAAAACAATGCCTAGAAGCTGCAAACAGCTTTGTTAGTGTTTCTGGGGTTAAAATGTGTCATAATCCAATGCAACTGACTAATTATAAGAGTTTGAGATGGATGTGGAGAGTTTAAAAGCCACTTATACCCATTTTGTCCTAAAACAGGCTAAAACCAAGAAAGCATTGCTTAGAAGCACTAAACAGCTTTGTTAGTGTTTCTGTGGTTAAAATGTGTCTTAATCCAATGAAACTAACTAATTATAAGAGTTTTAGATAGATGTGGAGAGTTTAAAAGCCACTTATACCCATTTTGTCCCAAAACAGGCTAAAACCAAGAAAACATTGCTTAGAAGCTCTAAACAGCTATGTTAGTGTTTCTGGGGTTAAAATGTGTCTTAATCCAATGCAACTGACTAATTATAAGAGTTTGAGATGGATGTGGAGAGTTTAAAAGCCACTTATACACATTTTGTCCCAAAACATGCTAAAATCAAGAAAACATTGCTTAGAAGCTGTAAACAGCTTTGTTAGTGTTTCTAGGGTTAAATGTGTCTTAATCCAATTCAACTGACTAATTATAAGAGTTTGAGATTGATGTGGAGAGTTTAAAAGCCACTTATACCCATTTTGTCCCAAAACAGGCTAAAACCAAGAAAATATTGCTGAGAAGCACCAATCAGCTATGTTAGTGTTTCTGGGGTTAAAATGTGTCTTAATCCAATGCAAATGACTAATTATAAGAGTTTGAGATTGATGTGGAGAGTTTAAAAGCCACTTATACCCATTTTGTCCCAAAACAGGCTAAAACCAAGAAAACATTGCCTAGAAGCTATAAACAGCTTTGTTAGTGTTTCTGGGATTAAAATGTATCTTAATCCAAAGCAACTGACTAATTATATGAGTTTGAGATGGATGTGGAAAGTTTAAAAGCCACTTATACCCATTTTGTATTGATCAAAAGAATAAGCCTAAGGCAGCCATGGCCGTCCGTACGAGTGTTGAATATGGGCTGTCCGTACAAGTGTGGTGAAATGGCCGAGTCTTCTAGTGATAAGGAATGGAGAGGAGGCCTGAAGCCCACTAGAAGGATCGAGAAGCACATTATAACCGTTAGAGAGAAGGGAAGGAAATAGTCACATGTTTGGTAAGGATGGGCTGTCGCTTTCACCTTGGGATGTAGTGTGTCTCTCTCCTAATGTCCCTATCCCACTTGTGTGTCTCGGTCAAGGGTGTAGCCCTAGTTTGTGTTTCCTTAAATAGGCTCATAGCCACCTTGTATTATCGCTTCTTATGGAATAAGAAAACCTAATCTTTTCTCCTTCCTCATTCTCTTTGTCTACCGAAACCTATATCCATTCTCTTGATTCTCTTCTTTATTCTACAAAGTCTTACATGGTATCAGAGCAAGTTGTTCGATTCTCTACAGTCTAATCTCATTCTTCTACTTGTTTCTATTCTCTAGTCTCCTTTCCTCCTTTTCTTCTCACTCGCATTCTTTTGTTTATTCTCCGGGTAAAAGCTTTATCCATCGGTCCATAGAAATCCGACCATGGAAAACGCCAAGCCCATCGTTTCACCGATTGTCCTAAAGGGGACAAACTACTTGCTGTGGACAAGAACCACAAGAACCGCCCTTGGAGGTCGTGGCCTTTGGAGTCATGTCGAGTCCGACTATGTCCCAAAGCAAAACCCCAAAGAAGAAGATGCTTCCGAGGCGGAAGCGGAGGAAGAGAGCGAGAGGAAGGCCAAATGGTTCCAAGAAGACCAAGTTGTCCTATCTGTTCTCCAAAACTCTCTGGACACGCCTATCCTTGAGGCCTACTCATACTGCGAGACGGCCAAGGAACTGTGGGAAACACTTAAAGGCGTGTATGGTAATGTCTCTAACATGACTAGAGTCTTTGAGGTCAAGAAGGCCATAAACGACCTTAACCAAGATGATGTGGAGTTCACTAAGCATCTTGGTAAGTTCCGTGCACTATGGTCCGAGCTTGACATGTTGCGGCCAAGTACACTTGAGGCGAGTGTGCTAAACGAAAGGAAGGAGCAAGACAAGATCTTTGGACTCCTCCTTACCTTGAACCCATCCTTCAATGACCTCTTGAAGCACATCCTAAGGGCAGAGAAGCTTCCCTCCTTTGAAGATATTTGCTCCCAAATTCAGAAAGAACAAGGATCTCTTGATTTGTTTAGCGGTAAGGGGGAGCTTGCTACGGCCAACAAAGGAGTGTACAAGCAAGAGGAGAGGAAGGTGTGGGTATGCGACCACTGCAAGAAGCGGGGCCACCTGAAAGACAAATGCTGGGTTCTCCATCCTCATCTCAAGCCGGCCAAGTTCAAAGCCAACTTCTCAAAGGAAGCGGTTAGCGACAAGGGAGCCGGATCATCAAAGCAGGGAGATGAGGTGGCCATGACCGCAGCCTATGGAGATGTGGTGAGGAAGTCAGACCTTGAGGCTCTCATCCGCTCCATTGCCTCACTCAAGGAGTCTGGTATCTCTTTCTTTACCTCTAAGCCTAGTAAATCGCTTGTTATTGACTCGGGGGCTTCACATCATATGATTAGCAACCCTAGGTTAATTGACAACATAAAACCGGCTTTAGGGAATGTTGTTATTGCTAATGGAGATCAAATACCAGTAAAAGGGATAGGGGACTTGAAACTTTTTGATAAAACCTCAAAAGCTTTCTTTATGCCTACATTTACCTCCAATCTTCTATCGGTTAAGAGGGCCACAAATGATTTGAATTGTTATGCAATTTTTGGTCCTAACAGTGTTCATTTTCAGGATATTGAGACTGGAAAGGTTCTTGGAGAAGGGCAAGGGAGTGGAGATCTCTATGTCCTAGAGAAAACCGATCCAAATTTATCTTCTATTAAGTCTTGTTTTGTTGTTGATTCGAATATGGTGTGGCATGCTAGGCTAGGCCACCCTCATTCGCGTGCTTTAGGACTAATGTTTCCTAATATTTCTTTTGATAATTCTACTTGTGAACCTTGTATTCTTGGAAAACATTGCAAGTCTATCTTTCCTAAGTCAACTACTATTTATGAAAATTGTTTTGATTTAGTTCACTCAGATGTTTGGACTTCACCATGCCTATCTAGAGATAATAACAAGTATTTTGTGACTTTTATTGATGAAAAATCAAAATATACTTGGATTACCTTATTGCCTTCTAAAGATAGAGTGTTTGATGCCTTTGTCAACTTTCAAAACTATGTGACTAATCATTTTAATGCAAAACTTAAGGTACTTAGGTCTGATAATGGTGGAGAATACACAAGTTGCAAGTTCAAAGAACATCTCTCCAAGCATGGCATTCTCCATCAAACTAGTTGTCCCTACACGCCACAACAAAATGGTGTGGCCGAGAGAAAGAACCGGCATCTCATGGAAGTGGCGCGGGCAATCATGTTCCACTCTAGTGTTCCCAAACGATATTGGGGTGATGCTGTGATGACTGCATGCTATCTCATCAACCGGACACCAACCCGAGTTCTTCATGACTTATCTCCATTTGAAGTACTAAACAAATTTAAACCATCCCTTGATCACTTACGCGTTTTTGGTTGTGTTTGTTTTGTGTTAGTACCAGGAGAACAAAGGAGTAAGCTGGATGCCAAGAGTACAAAGTGCATGTTCATTGGCTACTCTACCACACAAAAGGGGTACAAATGTTATGATCCGGCCACAAGTCGTCTATATGTCTCCCGAGATGTCCGGTTCCTAGAGAATGTGGGCTACTATGACAAGAAGGACTGGAACAACCTTAAAGACCTCTCTCACTCACCTAATGACCGAGCTTCAAGTCTAAGGTTCCTTCTTGATCACCTTGGCAACCCGTCTCCACCAACGGGTGTCGTGCAGCCTATGCTACGCCAAACTCCTACCGACGGTGGGTCTGACCAAGGAGATACGAATAACAATGTTTCAGCCCAAGATAGTGTGTCCCTTGAGTCTGGCCTACCCATAGCCGGTGTTCCTGTTCCTGGCCCTACACCGGACACACATGCTCCGGCAGCGGCTCCTACCGAGGAAAACACGGAGACGGTTCTTACGGACGGTACGTCAACGGAGTTGCCTAGGACGGATCCACCTCCTGCACCAGTCCTGCGTCGGAGCACCAGACCTCGATCTGACCCCTCCACTTGGAAGAACAAGCGTGTATATTACAACAGTCAAGCCGTCGCTCATCCCATCCAGTCCGTTTGTTCCCTTGAGCTGTTACCTGCTGATCACCAAGCTTTCTTTGGCCAAGTTGACGCCAATTGGATCCCGCAGACATATGATGAAGCCAAGGAGCATCAGGTTTGGTTAGATGCGGTCAAGGATGAAACCGGCGCCATGATCCGGAATCATACGTGGGACGAATCGGATCTTCCTCAAGGCAAGCGGGCAGTTAGCTCCAAATGGGTGTTCACCATAAAGTATTTGAGCAATGGTGACATTGAACGGCATAAAGCCCGGTTAGTGGCCCGTGGCTTCACCCAAACCTATGGTGCGGACTACACGGACACCTTTGCACCCGTGGCCAAGCTCCATACGGTTCGGGTTGTGCTGTCTCTTGCTGTCAACCTATCATGGGACTTATGGCAGATGGATGTGAAGAACGCCTTTCTTCAAGGTGAACTTGATGAAGAAGTGTACATGACGCCTCCTCCCGGCCTTGAAGACATGGTTACACCCGGAAAAGTCTTGAGGCTACGTAAGGCCATCTATGGCCTTAAGCAGTCCCCACGAGCTTGGTACCACAAACTAAGCTCTACTCTCAAGACTTATGGTTTTAAGCGATCGGAGGCTGATCATACTCTCTTCACACGTCGCACCTCTATTGGTTGGGTGGTGGTGCTCATATACGTCGACGACATCATCGTGACTGGTGATGATAAGGCGGCCATTCAGGACACCAAGGACTCCCTCAAGTCGGCATTTGACATCAAGGACCTTGGGGAACTCAAATACTTTCTTGGTATTGAAATTTGTCGCTCACCGGAAGGACTCTTCCTCTCACAACGCAAGTACACTCTTGACTTGTTAGAGGAGACTGGCAAGCTTGGTGTGTCTCCGGTCGCTACGCCACTTGATGACGACTACCAGCTCAAGCGAAAGGGGGAGAGCTTACGGGAAAAAGAAGGCCGACCTAAGGAACCAATGGACGAGCCATTCTTAGACGTCACACGCTACCGCCGGCTTGTAGGTAAGCTAATATACCTTACTATCACACGACCTGACATATGTTATGCTGTGAATCAGGTTAGCCAACATATGAAGGCACCAAGCAAGTACCAATGGAGTCAAGTCGAGAGGATCCTAAGCTATCTCAAGGGCAGTCCGGGTCAAGGTATTTGGATGGGCAAGAATGACAACACCGAGATTGTTGGCTACTGTGATGCGGATTACAATGGCGACACGCTGGATAGAAGATCCACTACTGGGTACTGCACGTTCGTTGGAGGCAACATGGTTACATGGAGGTCTAAGAAACAAAAGGTGGTTTCATGCTCTAGCGCCGAGGCCGAGTATAGAGCTATGAGGAAGCTCACTAACGAGATGACATGGCTGAAGGGTCTACTCAAGGACTTAGGCATCGAAACAAAGCAGCCCATGACCATGCATTGCGACAATGAAGCGGCCATCCACATTGCCACAAACTCGGTCTTTCATGAGAGGACCAAGCACATAGAAAGCGATTGCCACAAGGTGAGAGAGAAGATTGAAGAAGGAGTGGTGTTACCATGCCACACAAGGAGTCAAGATCAGCTAGCTGACATCTTCACCAAGTCTGCAAGCTCCAAGGTTTGTGATCACATCTATAGCAAACTTGGACTTGTAGACATTACACGGCCATGATCAAGCTTCTCTAATCCGTGGACAGCACACTCTTTTTCCCTTGACTTGGTTTTGTCCCATGAGGTTTTCTAAGTCAAGGTTTTTAATGAGGTGCTGCTTCACGGGTTCCAAGCTTAGCCATTTCATTAGGCTAAGCTTGAGGGGGAGTATTGATCAAAAGAATAAGCCTAAGGCAGCCATGGCCGTCCGTACGAGTGTTGAATATGGGCTGTCCGTACAAGTGTGGTGAAATGGCCGAGTCTTCTAGTGATAAGGAATGGAGAGGAGGCCTGAAGCCCACTAGAAGGATCGAGAAGCACATTATAACCGTTAGAGAGAAGGGAAGGAAATAGTCACATGTTTGGTAAGGATGGGCTGTCGCTTTCACCTTGGGATGTAGTGTGTCTCTCTCCTAATGTCCCTATCCCACTTGTGTGTCTCGGTCAAGGGTGTAGCCCTAGTTTGTGTTTCCTTAAATAGGCTCATAGCCACCTTGTATTATCGCTTCTTATGGAATAAGAAAACCTAATCTTTTCTCCTTCCTCATTCTCTTTGTCTACCGAAACCTATATCCATTCTCTTGATTCTCTTCTTTATTCTACAAAGTCTTACATTTTGTCCCAAAACAGGTTAAAACCAAGAAAACATTGCTTAGAAGCACTAAACAGCTTTGTTAGTGATGTTGTGGTTAAAATGTGTCTTAATCCAATGCAACTAACTAATTATAAGAGTTTTAGATAGATGTGGAGAGTTTAAAAGCCACTTATACCCATTTTGTCCCAAAACAGGCTAAAACCAAGAAAACATTGCTGATAAGCACCAAACAGCTTTGTTAGTGTTTCTGGGGTTAAAATGTGTCTTAATCCAATGCAACTAACTAATTATAAGAGCTTGAGATAGATGTGGAGAGTTTAAAAGCCACTTATACCCATTTTGTCCCAAAAAGGCTAAAACCAAGAAAACATTGCTTAGAAGCACTAAACAGCTTTGTTAGTGTTTCTGGGGTTAAAATATATGTTAATCCAATGCAAATGACTAATTATAAGAGTTTGAGATTGATGTGGAGAGTTTAAAAGCCACTTATACCCATTTTGTCCCAAAACAGGCTAAAACCATGAAAACACTGCCTAGAAGCTGCAAACAGCTTTGTTAGTGTTTCTGGGGTTAAAATGTGTCTTAATCCAATGCAACTGACTAATTATAAGAGTTTGAGATGGATGTGGAGAGTTTAAAAGCCACTTATACCCATTTTGTCCCAAAACAGGCTAAAACCAAGAAAACATTGCTTAGAAGCACTAAACAGCTTTGTTAGTGTTTCTGTGGTTAAAATGTGTCTTAATCCAATGAAACTAACTAATTATAAGAGTTTTAGATAGATGTAGAGAGTTTAAAAGCCACTTATACCCATTTTGTCCCAAAACAGGCTAAAACCAAGAAAATATTGCTGAGAAGCACCAAACAGCTATGTTAGTATTTCTGGGGTTAAAATGTGTCTTAATCCAATGCAAATGACTAATTATAAGAGTTTGAGATTGATGTGGAGAGTTTAAAAGCCACTTATACCCATTTTGTCCCAAAACAGGCTAAAACCAAGAAAACATTGCCTAGAAGCTATAAACAGCTTTGTTAGTGTTTCTGGGATTAAAATGTATCTTAATCCAAAGCAACTGACTAATTATATGAGTTTGAGATGGATGTGGAGAGTTTAAAAGCCACTTATACCCATTTTGTCCCAAAACAGGTTAAAACCAAGAAAACATTGCTTAGAAGCACTAAACAGCTTTGTTAGTGTTTTTGTGGTTAAAATGTGTCTTAATCCAATGCAACTAACTAATTATAAGAGTTTTAGATAGATGTGGAGAGTTTAAAAGCCACTTATTATTGACCATGTTACTTAAGACTTGGAGGTTGTCCGTACGGACGTCCGTACGATTGTCCTAATGGCCACCCTTAAGGTCGAGGCCTATTGAGAGAAATGAGAAGGCTTGGGGTTGGAAACAATACCAAGCCCATTAGAAGGATCTCGAAGAAGAATGTAACCGTTGGAGGATAAGAGTCACGAGATAGTTTCCCTTAGGGAGACAAGGTCACGTCGCTTTCTATCTTGGGATCACTCCCTTCTCTCTCTTTATGTCTCTATCTACAAGTTGTCGAGTTGGTGGGATTGTTAACCTAGTTTTCATTCTCTTTAAGGCCTTTGGCCGACATTGTAAAAGCTATTCTAATACAAGCTCTCATTTTATCTCACATTCTCTCTATTTTGCTTTCGCATACTCAATTTAAACCAACACTTATACCCATTTTGTCCCAAAACAGGCTAAAACCAAGAAAACATTGCTGAGAAGCACCAAACAGCTTTGTTAGTGTTTCTGGGGTTAAAATGTGTCTTAATCCAATGCAACTAACTAATTATAAGAGCTTGAGATAGATGTGGAGAGTTTAAAAGCCACTTATACCCATTTTGTCCCAAAAAGGCTAAAACCAAGAAAACATTGCTTAGAAGCACTAAACAGCTTTGTTAGTGTTTCTGGGGTTAAAATGTGTCTTAATCCAATGCAAATGACTAATTATAAGCGTTTGAGATTGATGTGGAGAGTTTAAAAGCCACTTATACCCATTTTGTCCCGAAACAGGCTAAAACCATAAAAACAATGCCTAGAAGCTGCAAACAGCTTTGTTAGTGTTTCTGGGGTTAAAATGTGTCATAATCCAATGCAACTGACTAATTATAAGAGTTTGAGATGGATGTGGAGAGTTTAAAAGCCACTTATACCCATTTTGTCCTAAAACAGGCTAAAACCAAGAAAGCATTGCTTAGAAGCACTAAACAGCTTTGTTAGTGTTTCTGTGGTTAAAATGTGTCTTAATCCAATGAAACTAACTAATTATAAGAGTTTTAGATAGATGTGGAGAGTTTAAAAGCCACTTATACCCATTTTGTCCCAAAACAGGCTAAAACCAAGAAAACATTGCTTAGAAGCTCTAAACAGCTATGTTAGTGTTTCTGGGGTTAAAATGTGTCTTAATCCAATGCAACTGACTAATTATAAGAGTTTGAGATGGATGTGGAGAGTTTAAAAGCCACTTATACACATTTTGTCCCAAAACATGCTAAAATCAAGAAAACATTGCTTAGAAGCTGTAAACAGCTTTGTTAGTGTTTCTAGGGTTAAATGTGTCTTAATCCAATTCAACTGACTAATTATAAGAGTTTGAGATTGATGTGGAGAGTTTAAAAGCCACTTATACCCATTTTGTCCCAAAACAGGCTAAAACCAAGAAAATATTGCTGAGAAGCACCAATCAGCTATGTTAGTGTTTCTGGGGTTAAAATGTGTCTTAATCCAATGCAAATGACTAATTATAAGAGTTTGAGATTGATGTGGAGAGTTTAAAAGCCACTTATACCCATTTTGTCCCAAAATAGGCTAAAACCAAGAAAACATTGCCTAGAAGCTATAAACAGCTTTGTTAGTGTTTCTGGGATTAAAATGTATCTTAATCCAAAGCAACTGACTAATTATATGAGTTTGAGATGGATGTGGAAAGTTTAAAAGCCACTTATACCCAGTTTGTCCCAAAACAGGTTAAAACCAAGAAAACATTGCTTAGAAGCACTAAACAGCTTTGTTAGTGATGTTGTGGTTAAAATGTGTCTTAATCCAATGCAACTAACTAATTATAAGAGTTTTAGATAGATGTGGAGAGTTTAAAAGCCACTTATACCCATTTTGTCCCAAAACAGGCTAAAACCAAGAAAACATTGCTGATAAGCACCAAACAGCTTTGTTAGTGTTTCTGGGGTTAAAATGTGTCTTAATCCAATGCAACTAACTAATTATAAGAGCTTGAGATAGATGTGGAGAGTTTAAAAGCCACTTATACCCATTTTGTCCCAAAAAGGCTAAAACCAAGAAAACATTGCTTAGAAGCACTAAACAGCTTTGTTAGTGTTTCTGTGGTTAAATTGTGTCTTAATCCAATGAAACTAACTAATTATAAGAGTTTTAGATAGATGTGGAGAGTTTAAAAGCCACTTATACCCATTTTGTCCCAAAACAGCCTAAAACCAAGAAAACATTGCTTAGAAGCTCAAAACAGCTATGTTAGTGTTTCTGGGGTTAAAATGTGTCTTAATCCAATGCAACTGACTAATTAGAAGAGTTTGAGATGGATGTGGAGAGTTTAAAAGCCACTTATACACATTTTGTCCCAAAACAGGCTAAAATCAAGAAAACATTGCTTAGAAGCTGTAAACAGCTTTGTTAGTGTTTCTAGGGTTAAAATGTGTCTTAATCCAATGCAACTGACTAATTATAAGAGTTTGAGATTGATGTGGAGAGTTTAAAAGCCACTTATACCCATTTTGTCCCAAAACAGGCTAAAACCAAGAAAACATTGCTGAGAAGCACCAAAGAGCTATGTTAGTGTTTCTGGGGTTAAAATGTGTCTTAATCCAATGCAACTGACTAATTATAAGAGTTTGAGATCGATGTGGAGAGTTTAAAAGCCACTTATACACATTTTGTCCCAAAACAGGCTAAAACCATAAAACAATGCCTAGAAGCTGTAAACAGCTTTGTTAGTGTTTCTGGGGTTAAAATGTGTCTTAATCCAATGCAACTGACTAATTATAAGAGTTTGAGATGGATGTGGAGAGTTTAAAAGCCACTTATACACATTTTGTCCCAAAACAGGCTAAAATCAAGGAAACATTGCTTAGAAGCTGTAAACAGCTTTGTTAGTGTTTCTAGGTTTAAATTGTGTCTTAATCTAATGCAACTGACTAATTATAAGAGTTTGAGATTGATGTGGAGAGTTTAAAAGCCACTTATACCCATTTTGTCCTAAAACTGGCTAAAACCAAGAAAATATTGCTGAGAAGCACCAAACAGCTATGTTAGTGTTTCTGGGGTTAAAATGTGTCTTAATCTAATGCAAATGACTAATTATAAGAGTTTGAGATTGATGTGGAGAGTTTTAAAGCCACTTATACCCATTTTGTCCCAAAACAGGGTAAAACCAAGAAAACATTGCCTAGAAGCTATAAACAGCTTTGTTAGTGTTTCTGGGATTAAAATGTATCTTAATCCAAAGCAAATGACTAATTATATGAGTTTGAGATGGATGTGGAGAGTTTAAAAGCCACTTATACCCATTTTGTCCCAAAACAGGTTAAAACCAAGAAAACATTGCTTAGAAGCACTAAACAGCTTTGTTAGTGTTTTTGTGGTTAAAATGTGTCTTAATCCAATGCAACTAACTAATTATAAGAGTTTTAGATAGATGTGGAGAGTTTAAAAGCCACTTATACCCATTTTGTCCCAAAACAGGCTAAAACTAAGAAAACATTGCTGATAAGCACCAAACAGCTTTGTTAGTGTTTCTGGGGTTAAAATGTGTCTTAATACAATGCAACTAACTAATTATAAGAGCTTGAGATAGATGTGGAGAGTTTAAAAGCCACTTATACCCATTTTGTCCCAAAAAGGCTAAAACCAAGAAAACATTGCTTAGAAGCACTAAACAGCTTTGTTAGTGTTTCTGTGGTTAAAATGTGTCTTAATCCAATGAAACTAACTAATTATAAGAGTTTTAGATAGATGTGGAGAGTTTAAAAGCCACGTATACCCATTTTGTCCCAAAACACCTTAAAACCAAGAAAACATTGCTTAGAAGCTCAAAACAGCTATGTTAGTGTTTCTGGGGTTAAAATGTGTCTTAATCCAATGCAACTGACTAATTATAAGAGTTTGAGATTGATGTGGAGAGTTTAAAAGCCACTTATACCCATTTTGTCCCAAAACAGGCTAAAACCAAGAAAACATTGCTTAGAAGCTCTAAACAGCTATGTTAGTGTTTCTGGGGTTAAAATGTGTCTTAATCCAATGCAACTGACTAATTATAAGAGTTTGAGATGGATGTGGAGAGTTTAAAAGCCACTTATACACATTTTGTCCCAAAACAGGCTAAAATCAAGGAAACATTGCTTAGAAGCTGTAAACAGCTTTGTTAGTGTTTCTAGGTTTAAATTGTGTCTTAATCTAATGCAACTGACTAATTATAAGAGTTTGAGATTGATGTGGAGAGTTTAAAAGCCACTTATACCCATTTTGTCCTAAAACTGGCTAAAACCAAGAAAATATTGCTGAGAAGCACCAAACAGCTATGTTAGTGTTTCTGGGGTTAAAATGTGTCTTAATCTAATGCAAATGACTAATTATAAGAGTTTGAGATTGATGTGGAGAGTTTTAAAGCCACTTATACCCATTTTGTCCCAAAACAGGGTAAAACCAAGAAAACATTGCCTAGAAGCTATAAACAGCTTTGTTAGTGTTTCTGGGATTAAAATGTATCTTAATCCAAAGCAAACGACTAATTATATGAGTTTGAGATGGATGTGGAGAGTTTAAAAGCCACTTATACCCATTTTGTCCCAAAACAGGTTAAAACCAAGAAAACATTGCTTAGAAGCACTAAACAGCTTTGTTAGTGTTTTTGTGGTTAAAATGTGTCTTAATCCAATGCAACTAACTAATTATAAGAGTTTTAGATAGATGTGGAGAGTTTAAAAGCCACTTATACCCATTTTGTCCCAAAACAGGCTAAAACTAAGAAAACATTGCTGATAAGCACCAAACAGCTTTGTTAGTGTTTCTGGGGTTAAAATGTGTCTTAATCCAATGCAACTAACTAATTATAAGAGCTTGAGATAGATGTGGAGAGTTTAAAAGCCACTTATACCCATTTTGTCCCAAAAAGGCTAAAACCAAGAAAACATTGCTTAGAAGCACTAAACAGCTTTGTTAGTGTTTCTGTGGTTAAAATGTGTCTTAATCCAATGAAACTAACTAATTATAAGAGTTTTAGATAGATGTGGAGAGTTTAAAAGCCACGTATACCCATTTTGTCCCAAAACACCTTAAAACCAAGAAAACATTGCTTAGAAGCTCAAAACAGCTATGTTAGTGTTTCTGGGGTTAAAATGTGTCTTAATCCAATGCAACTGACTAATTATAAGAGTTTGAGATTGATGTGGAGAGTTTAAAAGCCACTTATACCCATTTTGTCCCAAAACAGGCTAAAACCAAGAAAACATTGCTTAGAAGCTCTAAACAGCTATGTTAGTGTTTCTGGGGTTAAAATGTGTCTTAATCCAATGCAACTGACTAATTATAAGAGTTTGAGATGGATGTGGAGAGTTTAAAAGCCACTTATACACATTTTGTCCCAAAACAGGCTAAAATCAAGGAAACATTGCTTAGAAGCTGTAAACAGCTTTGTTAGTGTTTCTAGGTTTAAATTGTGTCTTAATCTAATGCAACTGACTAATTATAAGAGTTTGAGATTGATGTGGAGAGTTTAAAAGCCACTTATACCCATTTTGTCCTAAAACTGGCTAAAACCAAGAAAATATTGCTGAGAAGCACCAAACAGCTATGTTAGTGTTTCTGGGGTTAAAATGTGTCTTAATCTAATGCAAATGACTAATTATAAGAGTTTGAGATTGATGTGGAGAGTTTTAAAGCCACTTATACCCATTTTGTCCCAAAACAGGGTAAAACCAAGAAAACATTGCCTAGAAGCTATAAACAGCTTTGTTAGTGTTTCTGGGATTAAAATGTATCTTAATCCAAAGCAAACGACTAATTATATGAGTTTGAGATGGATGTGGAGAGTTTAAAAGCCACTTATACCCATTTTGTCCCAAAACAGGTTAAAACCAAGAAAACATTGCTTAGAAGCACTAAACAGCTTTGTTAGTGTTTTTGTGGTTAAAATGTGTCTTAATCCAATGCAACTAACTAATTATAAGAGTTTTAGATATATGTGGAGAGTTTAAAAGCCACTTATACCCATTTTGTCCCAAAACAGGCTAAAACTAAGAAAACATTGCTGATAAGCACCAAACAGCTTTGTTAGTGTTTCTGGGGTTAAAATGTGTCTTAATCCAATGCAACTAACTAATTATAAGAGCTTGAGATAGATGTGGAGAGTTTAAAAGCCACTTATACCCATTTTGTCCCAAAAAGGCTAAAACCAAGAAAACATTGCTTAGAAGCACTAAACAGCTTTGTTAGTGTTTCTGTGGTTAAAATGTGTCTTAATCCAATGAAACTAACTAATTATAAGAGTTTTAGATAGATGTGGAGAGTTTAAAAGCCACGTATACCCATTTTGTCCCAAAACACCTTAAAACCAAGAAAACATTGCTTAGAAGCTCAAAACAGCTATGTTAAGGTTTCTGGGGTTAAAATGTGTCTTAATCCAATGCAACTGACTAATTATAAGAGTTTGAGATGGATGTGGAGAGTTTAAAAGCCACTTATACACATTTTGTCCCAAAACAGGCTAAAATCAAGAAAACATTGCTTAGAAGCTGTAAACAGCTTTGTTAGTGTTTCTAGGGTTAAAATGTGTCTTAATCCAATGCAACTGACTAATTATAAGAGTTTGAGATTGATGTGGAGAGTTTAAAAGCCACTTATACCCATTTTGTCTCAAAACAGGCTAAAACCAAGAAAACATTGCTGAGATGCACCAAACAGCTATGTTAGTGTTTCTGGGGTTAAAATGTGTCTTAATCCAATGCAACTAACTAATTATAAGAGTTTTAGATAGATGTGGAGAGTTTAAAAGCCACTTATACCCATTTTGTCCCAAAACAGGCTAAAACCAAGAAAACATTGCTTAGAAGCTCTAAACAGCTATGTTAGTGTTTGTGGGGTTAAAATGTGTCTTAATCCAATGCAACTAACTAATTATAAGAGTTTTAGATAGATGTGGAGAGTTTAAAAGCCACTTATACCCATTTTGTCCCAAAACAGGCTAAAACCAAGAAAACATTGCTTAGAAGCTCTTAACAGCTATGTTAGTGTTTCTGGGGTTAAAATGTGTCTTAATCCAATGCAACTGACTAATTATAAGAGTTTGAGATGGATGTGGAGAGTTTAAAAGCCACTTATACACATTTTGTCCCAAAACAGGCTAAAATCAAGGAAACATTGCTTAGAAGCTGTAAACAGCTTTGTTAGTGTTTCTAGGGTTAAATTGTGTCTTAATCTAATGCAACTGACTAATTATAAATGTTTGAGATTGATGTGGAGAGTTTAAAAGCCACTTATACCCATTTTGTCCTAAAACTGGCTAAAACCAAGAAAATATTGCTGAGAAGCACCAAACAGCTATGTTAGTGTTTCTGGGGTTAAAATGTGTCTTAATCTAATGCAAATGACTAATTATAAGAGTTTGAGATTGATGTGGAGAGTTTTAAAGCCACTTATACCCATTTTGTCCCAAAACAGGGTAAAACCAAAAAAACATTGCCTAGAAGCTATAAACAGCTTTGTTAGTGTTTCTGGGATTAAAATGTATCTTAATCCAAAGCAAATGACTAATTATATGAGTTTGAGATGGATGTGGAGAGTTTAAAAGCCACTTATACCCATTTTGTCCCAAAACAGGTTAAAACCAAGAAAACATTGCTTAGAAGCACTAAACAGCTTTGTTAGTGTTTTTGTGGTTAAAATGTGTCTTAATCCAATGCAACTAACTAATTATAAGAGTTTTAGATAGATGTGGAGAGTTTAAAAGCCACTTATACCCATTTTGTCCCAAAACAGGCTAAAACTAAGAAAACATTGCTGATAAGCACCAAACAGCTTTGTTAGTGTTTCTGGGGTTAAAATGTGTCTTAATCCAATGCAACTAACTAATTATAAGAGCTTGAGATAGATGTGGAGAGTTTAAAAGCCACTTATACCCATTTTGTCCCAAAAAGGCTAAAACCAAGAAAACATTGCTTAGAAGCACTAAACAGCTTTGTTAGTGTTTCTGTGGTTAAAATGTGTCTTAATCCAATGAAACTAACTAATTATAAGAGTTTTAGATAGATGTGGAGAGTTTAAAAGCCACGTATACCCATTTTGTCCCAAAACACCTTAAAACCAAGAAAACATTGCTTAGAAGCTCAAAACAGCTATGTTAGTGTTTCTGGGGTTAAAATGTTTCTTAATCCAATGCAACTGACTAATTATAAGAGTTTGAGATGGATGTGGAGAGTTTAAAAGCCACTTATACACATTTTGTCCCAAAACAGGCTAAAATCAAGAAAACATTGCTTAGAAGCTGTAAACAGCTTTGTTAGTGTTTCTAGGGTTAAAATGTGTCTTAATCCAATGCAACTGACTAATTATAAGAGTTTGAGATTGATGTGGAGAGTTTAAAAGCCACTTATACCCATTTTGTCCCAAAACAGGCTAAAACCAAGAAAACATTGCTGAGATGCACCAAACAGCTATGTTAGTGTTTCTGGGGTTAAAATGTGTCTTAATCCAATGCAACTAACTAAATATAAGAGTTTTAGATAGATGTGGAGAGTTTAAAAGCCACTTATACCCATTTTGTCCCAAAACAGGCTAAAACCAAGAAAACATTGCTTAGAAGCTCTAAACAGCTATGTTAGTGTTTCTGGGGTTAAAATGTGTCTTAATCCAATGCAACTGACTAATTATAAGAGTTTGAGATGGATGTGGAGAGTTTAAAAGCCACTTATACACATTTTGTCCCAAAACATGCTAAAATCAAGGAAACATTGCTTAGAAGCTGTAAACAGCTTTGTTAGTGTTTCTAGGGTTAAATTGTGTCTTAATCTAATGCAACTGACTAATTATAAATGTTTGAGATTGATGTGGAGAGTTTAAAAGCCACTTATACCCATTTTGTCCTAAAACTGGCTAAAACCAAGAAAATATTGCTGAGAAGCACCAAACAGCTATGTTAGTGTTTCTGGGGTTAAAATGTGTCTTAATCTAATGCAAATGACTAATTATAAGAGTTTGAGATTGATGTGGAGAGTTTTAAAGCCACTTATACCCATTTTGTCCCAAAACAGGGTAAAACGAAGAAAACATTGCCTAGAAGCTATAAACAGCTTTGTTAGTGTTTCTGGGATTAAAATGTATCTTAATCCAAAGCAAATGACTAATTATATGAGTTTGAGATGGATGTGGAGAGTTTAAAAGCCACTTATACCCATTTTGTCCCAAAATAGGTTAAAACCAAGAAAACATTGCTTAGAAGCACTAAACAGCTTTGTTAGTGTTTTTGTGGTTAAAATGTGTCTTAATCCAATGCAACTAACTAATTATAAGAGTTTTAGACAGATGTGGAGAGTTTAAAAGCCACTTATACCCATTTTGTCCCAAAACAGGCTAAAACCAAGAAAACATTGCTGAGAAGCACCAAACAGCTTTGTTAGTGTTTCTGGGGTTAAAATGTGTCTTAATCCAATGCAACTAACTAATTATAAGAGCTTGAGATAGATGTGCAGAGTTTAAAAACCACTTATACCCATTTTGTCCCAAAACAGGCTAAAACCAAGAAAACATTGCTTAGAAGCTCTAAACAGCTATGTTAGTGTTTCTGGGGTTAAAATGTGTCTTAATCCAATGCAAATGACTAATTATAAGAGTTTGAGATGGATGTGGAGAGTTTAAAAGCCACTTATACACATTTTGTCCCAAAACAGGCTAAAATCAAGAAAACATTGCTTAGAAGCTGTAAACAGCTTTGTTAGTGTTTCTAGGGTTAAATGTGTCTTAATCCAATGCAACTGACTAATTATAAGAGTTTGAGATTGATGTGGAGAGTTTAAAAGCCACTTATACCCATTTTGTCCCAAAACAGGCTAAAACCAAGAAAATATTGCTGAGAAGCACCAAACAGCTATGTTAGTGTTTCTGGGGTTAAAATGTGTCTTAATCCAATGCAAATGACTAATTATAAGAGTTTGAGATTGATGTGGAGAGTTTAAAAGCCACTTATACCCATTTTGTCCAAGAACAGGCTAAAACCAAGAAAACATTGCCTAGAAGCTATAAACAGCTTTGTTAGTGTTTCTGGGATTAAAATGTATCTTAATCCAAAGCAACTGACTAATTATATGAGTTTGAGATGGATGTGGAGAGTTTAAAAGCCACTTATACCCATCTTGTCCCAAAACAGGTTAAAACCAAGAAAACATTGCTTAGAAGCACTAAACAGCTTTGTTAGTGTTTTTGTTGTTAAAATGTGTCTTAATCCAATGCAACTAACTAATTATAAGAGTTTTAGATAGATGTGGAGAGTTTAAAAGCCACTTATACCCATTTTGTCCCAAAACAGGCCAAAACCAAGAAAACATTGCTGATAAGCACCAAACAGCTTTGTTAGTGTTTCTGGGGTTAAAATGTGTCATAATCCAATGCAACTAACTAATTACAAGAGCTTGAGATAGATGTGGAGAGTTTAAAAGCCACTTATACCCATTTTGTCCCAAAAAGGCTAAAACCAAGAAAACATTGCTTAGAAGCACTAAACAGCTTTGTTAGTGAATATGGGGTTAAAATGTGTCTTAATCCAATGCAACTAACTAATTATAAGAGTTTGAGATAGATGTGGAGAGTTTAAAAGCCACTTATACCCATTTTGTCCCAAAACAGGCTAAAACCATGAAAACAATGCCTAGAAGCTGTAAACAGCTTTGTTAGTGTTTATGGGGTTAAAATGTGTCTTAATCCAATGCAACTGACTAATTATAAGAGTTTGAGATGGATGTGGAGAGTTTAAAAGCCACTTATACCCATTTTGTCCCAAAACAGGCTAAAACCAAGAAAACATTGCTTAGAAGCACTAAACAGCTTTGTTAGTGTTTCTGTGGTTAAAATGTGTCTTAATGCAATGCAACTAACTAATTATAAGAGTTTTAGATAGATGTGGAGAGTTTAAAACCCACTTATACCCATTTTGTCCCAAAACAGGCTAAAACCAAGAAAACATTGCCTAGAAGCTATAAACAGCTTTGTTAGTGTTTCTGGGATTAAAATGTATCTTAATCCAAAGCAAATGACTAATTATATGAGTTTGAGATGGATGTGGAGAGTTTAAAAGCCACTTATACCCATTTTGTCCCAAAACAGGTTAAAACCAAGAAAACATTGCTTAGAAGCACTAAACAGCTTTGTTAGTGTTTTTGTGGTTAAAATGTGTCTTAATCCAATGCAACTAACTAATTATAAGAGTTTTAGATAGATGTGGAGAGTTTAAAAGCCACTTATACCCATTTTGTCCCAAAACAGGCTAAAACCAAGAAAACATTGCTGAGAAGCACCAAACAGCTTTGTTAGTGTTTATGGGGTTAAAATGTGTCTTAATCCAATGCAACTAACTAATTATAAGAGCTTGAGATAGATGTGCAGAGTTTAAAAGCCACTTATACCCATTTCGTCCCAAAACAGGCTAAAACCAAGAAAACATCGCTTAGATGCTCTCAACAGCTATGTTAGTGTTTCTAGGGTTAAAATGTGTCTTAATCCAATGAAACTGACTAATTATAAGAGTTTGAGATGGATGGGGAGAGTTTAAAAGCCACTTATACACATTTTGTCCCAAAACAGGCTAAAATCAAGAAAACATTGCTTAGAAGCTGTAAACAGCTTTGTTAGTGTTTCTAGGGTTAAAATGTGTCTTAATCCAATGCAACTGACTAATTATAAGAGTTTGAGATTGATGTGGAGAGTTTAAAAGCCACTTATACACATTTTGTCCCAAAACAGGCTAAAATCAAGAAAACATTGCTTAGAAGCTGTAAACAGCTTTGTTAGTGTTTCTAGGGTTAAAATGTGTCTTAATCCAATGCAACTGACTAATTATAAGAGTTTGAGATTGATGTGGAGAGTTTAAAAGCCACTTATACCCATTTTGTCCAAAAACAGGCTAAAACCAAGAAAACATTGCTGAGAAGCACCAAACAGCTATGTTAGTGTTTCTGGGGTTAAAATGTGTCTTAATCCAATGCAAATGACTAATTATAAGAGTTTGAGATTGATGTGGAGAGTTTAAAAGCCACTTATACCCATTTTGTCCTAAAACAGGCTAAAACCAAGAAAACATTGCCTAGAAGCTATAAACAGCTTTGTTAGTGTTTCTGGGATTAAAATGAATGTTAATCCAAAGCAACTGACTAATTATATGAGTTTGAGATGGATATGGAGAGTTTAAAAGCCACTTATACCCATTTTGTCCCAAAACAGGTTAAAACCAAGAAAACATTGCTTAGAAGCACTAAACAGCTTTGTTAGTGTTTTTGTGGTTAAAATGTGTCTTAATCCAATGCAACTGACTAATTATAAGAGTTTGAGATGGATGTGGAGAGTTTAAAAGCCACTTATACACATTTTGTCCCAAAACAGGCTAAAATCAAGAAAACATTGCTTAGAAGCTGTAAACAGCTTTGTTAGTGTTTCTAGGGTTAAAATGTGTCTTAATCCAATGCAACTGACTAATTATAAGAGTTTGAGATTGATGTGGAGAGTTTAAAAGCCACTTATACCCATTTTGTCCCAAAACAGGCTAAAACCAAGAAAATATTGCTGAGAAGCACCAAACAGCTATGTTAGTGTTTCTGGGGTTAAAATGTGTCTTAATCCAATGCAAATGACTAATTATAAGAGTTTGAGATTGATGTGGAGAGTTTAAAAGCCACTTATACCCATTTTGTCCAAAAACAGGCTAAAACCAAGAAAACATTGCCTAGAAGCTATAAACAGCTTTGTTAGTGTTTCTGGGATTAAAATGTATCTTAATCCAAAGCAACTGACTAATTATATGAGTTTGAGATGGATGTGGAGAGTTTAAAAGCCACTTATACCCATTTTGTCCCAAAACAGGTTAAAACCAAGAAAACATTGCTTAGAAGCACTAAACAGCTTTGTTAGTGTTTTTGTTGTTAAAATGTGTCTTAATCCAATGCAACTAACTAATTATAAGAGTTTTAGATAGATGTGGAGAGTTTAAAAGCCACTTATACCCATTTTGTCCCAAAACAGGCCAAAACCAAGAAAACATTGCTGATAAGCACCAAACAGCTTTGTTAGTGTTTCTGGGGTTAAAATGTGTCATAATCCAATGCAACTAACTAATTACAAGAGCTTGAGATAGATGTGGAGAGTTTAAAAGCCACTTATACCCATTTTGTCCCAAAAAGGCTAAAACCAAGAAAACATTGCTTAGAAGCACTAAACAGCTTTGTTAGTGAATATGGGGTTAAAATGTGTCTTAATCCAATGCAACTAACTAATTATAAGAGTTTGAGATAGATGTGGAGAGTTTAAAAGCCACTTATACCCATTTTGTCCCAAAACAGGCTAAAACCATGAAAACAATGCCTAGAAGCTGTAAACAGCTTTGTTAGTGTTTATGGGGTTAAAATGTGTCTTAATCCAATGCAACTGACTAATTATAAGAGTTTGAGATGGATGTGGAGAGTTTAAAAGCCACTTATACCCATTTTGTCCCAAAACAGGCTAAAACCAAGAAAACATTGCTTAGAAGCACTAAACAGCTTTGTTAGTGTTTCTGTGGTTAAAATGTGTCTTAATGCAATGCAACTAACTAATTATAAGAGTTTTAGATAGATGTGGAGAGTTTAAAACCCACTTATACCCATTTTGTCCCAAAACAGGCTAAAACCAAGAAAACATTGCCTAGAAGCTATAAACAGCTTTGTTAGTGTTTCTGGGATTAAAATGTATCTTAATCCAAAGCAAATGACTAATTATATGAGTTTGAGATGGATGTGGAGAGTTTAAAAGCCACTTATACCCATTTTGTCCCAAAACAGGTTAAAACCAAGAAAACATTGCTTAGAAGCAGTAAACAGCTTTGTTAGTGTTTTTGTGGTTAAAATGTGTCTTAATCCAATGCAACTAACTAATTATAAGAGTTTTAGATAGATGTGGAGAGTTTAAAAGCCACTTATACCCATTTTGTCCCAAAACAGGCTAAAACCAAGAAAACATTGCTGAGAAGCACCAAACAGCTTTGTTAGTGTTTATGGGGTTAAAATGTGTCTTAATCCAATGCAACTAACTAATTATAAGAGCTTGAGATAGATGTGCAGAGTTTAAAAGCCACTTATACCCATTTCGTCCCAAAACAGGCTAAAACCAAGAAAACATCGCTTAGATGCTCTAAACAGCTATGTTAGTGTTTCTAGGGTTAAAATGTGTCTTAATCCAATGAAACTGACTAATTATAAGAGTTTGAGATGGATGGGGAGAGTTTAAAAGCCACTTATACACATTTTGTCCCAAAACAGGCTAAAATCAAGAAAACATTGCTTAGAAGCTGTAAACAGCTTTGTTAGTGTTTCTAGGGTTAAAATGTGTCTTAATCCAATGCAACTGACTAATTATAAGAGTTTGAGATTGATGTGGAGAGTTTAAAAGCCACTTATACACATTTTGTCCCAAAACAGGCTAAAATCAAGAAAACATTGCTTAGAAGCTGTAAACAGCTTTGTTAGTGTTTCTAGGGTTAAAATGTGTCTTAATCCAATGCAACTGACTAATTATAAGAGTTTGAGATTGATGTGGAGAGTTTAAAAGCCACTTATACCCATTTTGTCCAAAAACAGGCTAAAACCAAGAAAACATTGCTGAGAAGCACCAAACAGCTATGTTAGTGTTTCTGGGGTTAAAATGTGTCTTAATCCAATGCAAATGACTAATTATAAGAGTTTGAGATTGATGTGGAGAGTTTAAAAGCCACTTATACCCATTTTGTCCCAAAACAGGCTAAAACCAAGAAAACATTGCCTAGAAGCTATAAACAGCTTTGTTAGTGTTTCTGGGATTAAAATGAATGTTAATCCAAAGCAACTGACTAATTATATGAGTTTGAGATGGATATGGAGAGTTTAAAAGCCACTTATACCCATTTTGTCCCAAAACAGGTTAAAACCAAGAAAACATTGCTTAGAAGCACTAAACAGCTTTGTTAGTGTTTTTGTGGTTAAAATGTGTCTTAATCCAATGCAACTGACTAATTATAAGAGTTTGAGATGGATGTGGAGATTTTAAAAGCCACTTATACACATTTTGTCCCAAAACAGGCTAAAATCAAGAAAACATTGCTTAGAAGCTGTAAACAGCTTTGTTAGTGTTTCTAGGGTTAAAATGTGTCTTAATCCAATGCAACTGACTAATTATAAGAGTTTGAGATTGATGTGGAGAGTTTAAAAGCCACTTATACCCATTTTGTCCCAAAACAGGCTAAAACCAAGAAAATATTGCTGAGAAGCACCAAACAGCTATGTTAGTGTTTCTGGGGTTAAAATGTGTCTTAATCCAATGCAAATGACTAATTATAAGAGTTTGAGATTGATGTGGAGAGTTTAAAAGCCACTTATACCCATTTTGTCCAAAAACAGGCTAAAACCAAGAAAACATTGCCTAGAAGCTATAAACAGCTTTGTTAGTGTTTCTGGGATTAAAATGTATCTTAATCCAAAGCAACTGACTAATTATATGAGTTTGAGATGGATGTGGAGAGTTTAAAAGCCACTTATACCCATTTTGTCCCAAAACAGGTTAAAACCAAGAAAACATTGCTTAGAAGCACTAAACAGCTTTGTTAGTGTTTTTGTTGTTAAAATGTGTCTTAATCCAATGCAACTAACTAATTATAAGAGTTTTAGATAGATGTGGAGAGTTTAAAAGCCACTTATACCCATTTTGTCCCAAAACAGGCTAAAACCAAGAAAACATTGCTGATAAGCACCAAACAGCTTTGTTAGTGTTTCTGGGGTTAAAATGTGTCATAATCCAATGCAACTAACTAATTACAAGAGCTTGAGATAGATGTGGAGAGTTTAAAAGCCACTTATACCCATTTTGTCCCAAAAAGGCTAAAACCAAGAAAACATTGCTTAGAAGCACTAAACAGCTTTGTTAGTGTTTCTGGGGTTAAAATGTGTCTTAATCCAATGCAACTAACTAATTATAAGAGTTTGAGATAGATGTGGAGAGTTTAAAAGCCACTTATACCCATTTTGTCCCAAAACAGGCTAAAACCATGAAAACAATGCCTAGAAGCTGTAAACAGCTTTGTTAGTGTTTATGGGGTTAAAATGTGTCTTAATCCAATGCAACTGACTAATTATAAGAGTTTGAGATGGATGTGGAGAGTTTAAAAGCCACTTATACCCATTTTGTCCCAAAACAGGCTAAAACCAAGAAAATATTGCTGAGAAGCACCAAACAGCTATGTTAGTGTTTCTAAGGTTAAAATGTGTCTTAATCCAATGCAAATGACTAATTATAAGAGTTTGAGATTGATGTGGAGAGTTTAAAAGCCACTTATACCCATTTTGTCCCAAAACAGGCTAAAACCAAGAAAACATTGCCTAGAAGCTATAAACAGCTTTGTTAGTGTTTCTGGGATTAAAATGTATCTTAATCCAAAGCAACTGACGAATTATATGAGTTTGAGATGGATGTGGAGAGTTTAAAAGCCACTTATACCCATTTTGTCCCAAAACAGGCTAAAACCATGAAAACAATGCCTAGAAGCTGTAAACAGCTTTGTTAGTGTTTATGGGGTTAAAATGTGTCTTAATCCAATGCAACTGACTAATTATAAGAGTTTGAGATGGATGTGGAGAGTTTAAAAGCCACTTATACCCATTTTGTCCCAAAACAGGCTAAAACCAAGAAAACATTGCTTAGAAGCACTAAACAGCTTTGTTAGTGTTTCTGTGGTTAAAATGTGTCTTAATGCAATGCAACTAACTAATTATAAGAGTTTTAGATAGATGTGGAGAGTTTAAAACCCACTTATACCCATTTTGTCCCAAAACAGGCTAAAACCAAGAAAACATTGCCTAGAAGCTATAAACAGCTTTGGTAGTGTTTCTAGGATTAAAATGAATCTTAATCCAAAGCAACTGACTAATTATATGAGTTTGAGATGGATGTGGAGAGTTTAAAAGCCACTTATACCCATTTTGTCCCAAAACAGGTTAAAACCAAGAAAACATTGCTTAGAAGCACTAAACAGCTTTGTTAGTGTTTTTGTGGTTAAAATGTGTCTTAATCCAATGCAACTAACTAATTATAAGAGTTTTAGATAGATGTGGAGAGTTTAAAAGCCACTTATACCCATTTTGTCCCAAAACAGGCTAAAACCAAGAAAACATTGCTGAGAAGCACCAAACAGCTTTGTTAGTGTTTATGGGGTTAAAATGTGTCTTAATCCAATGCAACTAACTAATTATAAGAGCTTGAGATAGATGTGCAGAGTTTAAAAGCCACTTATACCCATTTTGTCCCAAAACAGGCTAAAACCAAGAAAACATTGCTTAGATGCTCTAAACAGCTATGTTAGTGTTTCTAGGGTTAAAATGTGTCTTAATCCAATGAAACTGACTAATTATAAGAGTTTGAGATGGATGGGGAGAGTTTAAAAGCCACTTATACACATTTTGTCCCAAAACAGGCTAAAATCAAGAAAACATTGCTTAGAAGCTGTAAACAGCTTTGTTAGTGTTTCTAGGGTTAAAATGTGTCTTAATCCAATGCAACTGACTAATTATAAGAGTTTGAGATTGATGTGGAGAGTTTAAAAGCCACTTATACACATTTTGTCCCAAAACAGGCTAAAATCAAGAAAACATTGCTTAGTATTGATCAAGAGAATAAGCCTAAGGCAGCCATGGCCGTCCGTACAATTATGGGGCCGTCCGTACAACCAAGCAATAAGGCCGAGTCATGTAAGTGTGTAAAGACAATGAGGAGGCCTGCTCTCCTTAGGCCCATGAGAAGGATCTAGAATGTCGCTTGTAGCCGTTAGAGAGGAGGAACAAGTGGAGTCACGGGTTATGTTGTGTTTAAGGAGACTAGGACGGGTCACTATCACCGTTGGGATTAGTTCTATCTCTCTCCTTGTCCCTATCACTTATACGATCGGTTGGTAGAGGGTGTAGCCCTAATTTTCCCTTGATATATATAGGCTTTAGTCTACATTGTAATATGTATTCTTATGGAACAATAACCTAATCTTTTCTTCTTCCTCATTCTCTTTGTCTACCGATATCTCTCATCAATCTCTTGATTCTCTTCTTTATTCTACAAAGTCTAACATGGTATCAGAGCAAGTTCTTCGATTCTCTACAGTCTAATCTCATTCTCCTACTCATTTCTACACTCTAGTCTCCTTATCTTCGTTTCTTCTCACTCGCATCTCTTTTATTCTCCGGGTAAAAGCTTTACCCATCGGTCCATAGAAATCCGACCATGGAAAACGCCAAGCCCATTGTTTCACCGGTTGTCCTAAAGGGGACAAACTACTTGCTGTGGACAAGAACCACAAGAACCGCCCTTGGAGGTCGTGGCCTTTGGAGTCATGTCGAGTCCGACTATGTCCCAAAGAAAAACCCCAAAGGAGAGGACGCTTCCGAGGCGGAAGCGGAGGAAGAGAGCGAGAGGAAGGCCAAATGGTTCCAAGAAGACCAAGTTGTCCTATCTGTTCTCCAAAACTCTCTGGACACGCCTATCCTTGAGGCCTACTCATATTGCGAGACGGCCAAGGAACTGTGGGAAACACTTAAAGGCGTGTATGGTAATGTCTCTAACATGACTAGAGTCTTTGAGGTCAAGAAGGCCATAAATGATCTTAACCAAGATGATGTGGAGTTCACTAAGCATCTTGGTAAGTTCCGTGCACTATGGTCCGAGCTTGACATGTTGCGGCCAAGTACACTTGAGGCAAGTGTGCTAAACGAAAGAAAGGAGCAAGACAAAGTCTTCGGACTCCTACTTACCTTGAACCCGTCCTTCAACGACCTCTTGAAGCACATCCTAAGGGCAGAGAAGCTCCCCTCCTTTGAAGATATTTGCTCCCAAATTCAGAAAGAGCAAGGATCCCTTGATTTGTTTAGCGGTAAGGGGGAGCTTGCTTCGGCCAACAAAGGAACGTACAAGCAAGAGGAGAGGAAGTGGTTGGTGTGCGACCACTGCAAGAAGCGGGGTCATCTGAAAGACAAGTGCTGGGTTCTCCATCCTCATCTCAAGCCGGCCAAGTTCAAAGCCAACCTCTCAAAGGAAGCGGTTAGCAATGAAGGAGCCGGATCATCAAAGCAGGGAGATGAGGTGGCCATGACTGCAGCCTACGGAGATGTGGTGAGGAAGTCAGACCTTGAGGCTCTCATCCGCTCCATTGCTTCACTCAAGGAGTCTGGTATCTCTTTCTTTACTTCTAGGCCTAGCAAATCGCTTGTTATTGACTCGGGAGCCTCACATCATATGATTAGTAACCCTAGTTTAATTGACAACATAAAACCGGCCTTAGGAAGTGTTGTTATTGCAAATGGAGAACAAATACCAGTAAAGGGAATAGGGGACTTGAAACTATTTGATAAAACCTCAAAAGCTTTCTTTATGCCTACCTTTACCTCCAATTTACTATCGGTTAAGAGGGCCACAAATGATTTGAATTGTTATGCAATCTTTGGTCCTAACAATGTTTATTTTCAGGATATTGAGACTGGAAAGGTTCTTGGAGAAGGGCAAGGGAGTGGAGATCTCTATGTCCTAGAGAAAACCGATCCAAATTTATCCTCTACTAAGTCTTGTTTTGTTGTTGATTCGAATATGGTGTGGCATGCTAGGCTAGGCCACCCACATTCACGTGCTTTAGGGTTGATGTTTCCTAATATTTCTTTTGATAATTCTACTTGTGAACCTTGTATTCTTGGAAAACATTGCAAGTCTATCTTTCCTAAGTCAACTACTATTTATGAGAATTGTTTTGATTTAGTTCACTCAGATGTTTGGACATCACCATGCCTATCTAGAGATAATAACAAGTATTTTGTGACCTTTATTGATGAAAAATCAAAATACACTTGGATTACCTTGTTGCCATCTAAAGATAGAGTATTTGATGCCTTTATCAATTTTCAAAATTATGTGACTAATCACTTCAATGCTAAACTTAAGGTACTTAGGTCTGATAATGGGGGGGAATACACAAATTGCAAGTTCAAAGAACATCTCTCCAAGCATGGCATTCTCCATCAAACTAGTTGTCCCTACACGCCACAACAAAATGGTGTGGCCGAGAGGAAGAACCGGCACCTCATGGAAGTGGCGCGGGCAATCATGTTCCATTCGAGTGTTCCTAAACGATATTGGGGTGATGCCGTGATGACTGCATGCTACCTAATCAACCGAACACCAACTAGAGTTCTTCATGACTTATCTCCATTTGAAGTACTAAACAAATTTAAACCATCTCTTGATCACTTACGAGTTTTCGGCTGTGTTTGTTTTGTGTTAGTACCAGGAGAACAAAGGAGTAAGCTGGATGCCAAAAGTACAAAGTGTATGTTCATTGGCTACTCCACCACACAAAAGGGGTACAAATGTTATGATCCGGCCACAAGTCGACTATATGTCTCTCGAGATGTCCGGTTTCTAGAACATGTGGGCTACCATGACAAGAGGGATTGGAACAGCCTTAAAGATCTCGCTCACTCACCTAATGACCGAGCTTCGAGTCTACGGTTCCTCCTTGATCACCTTGGCAACCCATCTCCACCAACGGGTGCCGTGCGGCCAACACTAAGTCAAATTTCTACCGATGGTGGGTCTGACCAAGGAGATGTAAATGACAATGGTTCAGCCCAAGATGGTGAATCTCTCGAGTCTGGCCTACCCATAACCGGTGTTCCCGTCCCTGGCCCTACAGCGGACACGCATGCTCCGGCGGCGGCCTCTACCGAGGAAAACACGGAGACGGCTCCTACGGACGGTACGTCCACCGTGTTGCCTAGCGTGGATCCACTTCCGGCACCAGTCCTGCGTCGGAGCACCAGACCTCGGTCGGATCCCTCCACTTGGAAGAACAAGCGTGTCTATTACAACAGCCAAGCTGTCGCTCATCCCATTCAGTCCGTTTGTTCCCTTGAGCTGTTACCTGCTGATCACCAAGCTTTCTTCGGCCAAGTGGACGCCAATTGGATCCCGCAGACATATGATGAAGCCAAGGAACATCAAGTTTGGTTAGATGCGGTCAAGGATGAAACTGGCGCCATGATCCGGAATCATACGTGGGACGAATCGGATCTTCCTCAAGGCAAGCGGGCAGTTAGCTCCAAATGGGTGTTTACCATAAAGTATTTGAGCAATGGTGACATTGAACGGCATAAAGCCAGGTTAGTGGCCCGTGGCTTCACCCAAACCTATGGCGCGGACTACACGGACACCTTTGCACCCGTGGCCAAGCTCCATACGGTTCGGGTTGTGCTGTCTCTTGCTGTCAACCTCTCATGGGACTTATGGCAGATGGATGTGAAGAACGCCTTCCTTCAAGGTGAACTTGATGAAGAAGTGTACATGACGCCTCCTCCTGGCCTTGAAGACATGGTTACACCCGGAAAAGTCTTGAGGCTACGTAAGGCCATCTATGGCCTTAAGCAGTCCCCACGAGCGTGGTACCACAAACTAAGCTCCACTCTCAAGACTGATGGTTTTACGCGATCGGAGGCTGATCATACTCTCTTCACGCGTCGCACCTCTATTGGTTGGGTGGTGGTGCTCATATACGTCGACGACATCATCGTGACTGGTGATGATAAGGCGGCCATTCAGGACACCAAGGACTCTCTCAAGTCGGTATTTGACATCAAGGACCTTGGGGAACTCAAATACTTTCTTGGTATTGAGATTTGTCGCTCACCGGAAGGACTCTTCCTCTCACAACGCAAGTATACTCTTGACTTGTTAGAGGAGACTGGCAAGCTTGGTGTGTCTCCGGTTGCTACGCCCCTTGATGAAGATTACCAGCTCAAGCGAAAGGGGGAGAGCTTACGGGCAAAAGAAGGCCGACCTAAGGAACCAATGGACGAGCCATTCTTAGACGTCACACGCTACCGCCGGCTTGTAGGTAAGCTGATATACCTTACTATCACACGACCTGACATATCTTATGCTGTGAATCAGGTTAGCCAACATATGAAGGCACCAAGCAAGTACCAATGGAGTCAAGTCGAAAGGATCCTAAGCTATCTCAAGGGCAGTCCGGGTCAAGGTATTTGGATGGGCAAGAATGACAACACCGAAATCGTTGGCTATTGTGATGCGGATTACAATGGCGACACGCTGGATAGGAGATCCACCACTGGGTACTGCACGTTTGTTGGAGGCAACTTGGTTACATGGAGGTCTAAGAAACAAAAGGTGGTTTCATGCTCTAGCGCCGAGGCCGAGTATAGAGCTATGAGGAAGCTCACTAACGAGATGACATGGCTGAAGGGCCTACTCAAGGACTTAGGCATCGAGACAGAGCAGCCCATGACCATGCACTGCGACAATGAAGCGGCCATCCACATTGCCACAAACTCAGTCTTTCATGAGAGGACCAAGCACATAGAAAGCGATTGCCACAAGGTGAGAGAGAAGATTGAAGAAGGAGTGGTGTTACCATGCCACACAAGGAGTCAAGATCAGCTAGCTGACATCTTCACCAAGTCTGCAAGCTCCAAGGTTTGTGATCACATCTACAGCAAACTTGGACTTGTAGACATTACACGGCCATGATCAAGCTTCCCTAATCCGTGGACGGCACACTCTTTTTCCCTTGACTTGGTTTTGTCCCATGAGGTTTTCTAAGTCAAGGTTTTTAATGAGGTGCTGCTTCACGGGTTCCAAGCTTAGCCATTTCACTTGGCTAAGCTTGAGGGGGAGTATTGATCAAGAGAATAAGCCTAAGGCAGCCATGGCCGTCCGTACAATTATGGGGCCGTCCGTACAACCAAGCAATAAGGCCGAGTCATGTAAGTGTGTAAAGACAATGAGGAGGCCTGCTCTCCTTAGGCCCATGAGAAGGATCTAGAATGTCGCTTGTAGCCGTTAGAGAGGAGGAACAAGTGGAGTCACGGGTTATGTTGTGTTTAAGGAGACTAGGACGGGTCACTATCACCGTTGGGATTAGTTCTATCTCTCTCCTTGTCCCTATCACTTATACGATCGGTTGGTAGAGGGTGTAGCCCTAATTTTCCCTTGATATATATAGGCTTTAGTCTACATTGTAATATGTATTCTTATGGAACAATAACCTAATCTTTTCTTCTTCCTCATTCTCTTTGTCTACCGATATCTCTCATCAATCTCTTGATTCTCTTCTTTATTCTACAAAGTCTAACACTTAGAAGCTGTAAACTGCTTTGTTAGTGTTTCTAGGGTTAAAATGTGTCTTAATCCAATGCAACTGACTAATTATAAGAGTTTGAGATTGATGTGGAGAGTTTAAAAGCCACTTATACCCATTTTGTCCAAAAACAGGCTAAAACCAAGAAAACATTGCTGAGAAGCACTAAACAGCTATGTTAGTGTTTCTGGGGTTAAAATGTGTCTTAATCCAATGCAAATGACTAATTATAAGAGTTTGAGATTGATGTGGAGAGTTTAAAAGCCACTTATACCCATTTTGTCCCAAAACAGGCTAAAACCAAGAAAACATTGCCTAGAAGCTATAAACAGCTTTGTTAGTGTTTCTGGGATTAAAATGAATGTTAATCCAAAGCAACTGACTAATTATATGAGTTTGAGATGGATATGGAGAGTTTAAAAGCCACTTATACCCATTTTGTCCCAAAACAGGTTAAAACCAAGAAAACATTGCTTAGAAGCACTAAACAGCTTTGTTAGTGTTTTTGTGGTTAAAATGTGTCTTAATCCAATGCAACTGACTAATTATAAGAGTTTGAGATGGATGTGGAGAGTTTAAAAGCCACTTATACCCATTTTGTCCCAAAACAGGCTAAAACCAAGAAAATATTGCTGAGAAGCACCAAACAGCTATGTTAGTGTTTCTAAGGTTAAAATGTGTCTTAATCCAATGCAAATGACTAATTATAAGAGTTTGAGATTGATGTGGAGAGTTTAAAAGCCACTTATACCCATTTTGTCCCAAAACAGGCTAAAACCAAAAAAACATTGCCTAGAAGCTATAAACAGCTTTGTTAGTGTTTCTGGGATTAAAATGAATCTTAATCCAAAGCAACTGACGAATTATATGAGTTTGAGATGGATGTGGAGAGTTTAAAAGCCACTTATACCCATTTTGTCCCAAAACAGGCTAAAACCATGAAAACAATGCCTAGAAGCTGTAAACAGCTTTGTTAGTGTTTATGGGGTTAAAATGTGTCTTAATCCAATGCAACTGACTAATTATAAGAGTTTGAGATGGATGTGGAGAGTTTAAAAGCCACTTATACCCATTTTGTCCCAAAACAGGCTAAAACCAAGAAAATATTGCTGAGAAGCACCAAACAGCTATGTTAGTGTTTCTGGGGTTAAAATGTGTCTTAATCCAATGCAAATGACTAATTATAAGAGTTTGAGATTGATGTGGAGAGTTTAAAAGCCACTTATACCCATTTTGTCCAAAAACAGGCTAAAACCAAGAAACCATTGCCTAGAAGCTATAAACAGCTTTGTTAGTGTTTCTGGGATTAAAATGTATCTTAATCCAAAGCAACTGACTAATTATATGAGTTTGAGATGGATGTGGAGAGTTTAAAAGCCACTTATACCCATTTTGTCCCAAAACAGGTTAAAACCAAGAAAACATTGCTTAGAAGCACTAAACAGCTTTGTTAGTGTTTTTGTTGTTAAAATGTGTCTTAATCCAATGCAACTAACTAATTATAAGAGTTTTAGATAGATGTGGAGAGTTTAAAAGCCACTTATACCCATTTTGTCCCAAAACAGGCTAAAACCAAGAAAACATTGCTGATAAGCACCAAACAGCTTTGTTAGTGTTTCTGGGGTTAAAATGTGTCATAATCCAATGCAACTAACTAATTACAAGAGCTTGAGATAGATGTGGAGAGTTTAAAAGCCACTTATACCCATTTTGTCCCAAAAAGGCTAAAACCAAGAAAACATTGCTTAGAAGCACTAAACAGCTTTGTTAGTGTTTCTGGGGTTAAAATGTGTCTTAATCCAATGCAACTAACTAATTATAAGAGTTTGAGATAGATGTGGAGAGTTTAAAAGCCACTTATACCCATTTTGTCCCAAAACAGGCTAAAACCATGAAAACAATGCCTAGAAGCTGTAAACAGCTTTGTTAGTGTTTATGGGGTTAAAATGTGTCTTAATCCAATGCAACTGACTAATTATAAGAGTTTGAGATGGATGTGGAGAGTTTAAAAGCCACTTATACCCATTTTGTCCCAAAACAGGCTAAAACCAAGAAAATATTGCTGAGAAGCACCAAACAGCTATGTTAGTGTTTCTAAGGTTAAAATGTGTCTTAATCCAATGCAAATGACTAATTATAAGAGTTTGAGATTGATGTGGAGAGTTTAAAAGCCACTTATACCCATTTTGTCCCAAAACAGGCTAAAACCAAGAAAACATTGCCTAGAAGCTATAAACAGCTTTGTTAGTGTTTCTGGGATTAAAATGAATCTTAATCCAAAGCAACTGACGAATTATATGAGTTTGAGATGGATGTGGAGAGTTTAAAAGCCACTTATACCCATTTTGTCCCAAAACAGGCTAAAACCATGAAAACAATGCCTAGAAGCTGTAAACAGCTTTGTTAGTGTTTATGGGGTTAAAATGTGTCTTAATCCAATGCAACTGACTAATTATAAGAGTTTGAGATGGATGTGGAGAGTTTAAAAGCCACTTATACCCATTTTGTCCCAAAACAGGCTAAAACCAAGAAAACATTGCTTAGAAGCACTAAACAGCTTTGTTAGTGTTTCTGTGGTTAAAATGTGTCTTAATGCAATGCAACTAACTAATTATAAGAGTTTTAGATAGATGTGGAGAGTTTAAAACCCACTTATACCCATTTTGTCCCAAAACAGGCTAAAACCAAGAAAACATTGCCTAGAAGCTATAAACAGCTTTGGTAGTGTTTCTAGGATTAAAATGAATCTTAATCCAAAGCAACTGACTAATTATATGAGTTTGAGATGGATGTGGAGAGTTTAAAAGCCACTTATACCCATTTTGTCCCAAAACAGGTTAAAACCAAGAAAACATTGCTTAGAAGCACTAAACAGCTTTGTTAGTGTTTTTGTGGTTAAAATGTGTCTTAATCCAATGCAACTAACTAATTATAAGAGTTTTAGATAGATGTGGAGAGTTTAAAAGCCACTTATACCCATTTTGTCCCAAAACAGGCTAAAACCAAGAAAACATTGCTGAGAAGCACCAAACAGCTTTGTTAGTGTTTATGGGGTTAAAATGTGTCTTAATCCAATGCAACTAACTAATTATAAGAGCTTGAGATAGATGTGCAGAGTTTAAAAGCCACTTATACCCATTTTGTCCCAAAACAGGCTAAAACCAAGAAAACATTGCTGATAAGCACCAAACAGCTTTGTTAGTGTTTCTGGGGTTAAAATGTGTCATAATCCAATGCAACTAACTAATTACAAGAGCTTGAGATAGATGTGGAGAGTTTAAAAGCCACTTATACCCATTTTGTCCCAAAAAGGCTAAAACCAAGAAAACATTGCTTAGAAGCACTAAACAGCTTTGTTAGTGTTTCTGGGGTTAAAATGTGTCTTAATCCAATGCAACTAACTAATTATAAGAGTTTGAGATAGATGTGGAGAGTTTAAAAGCCACTTATACCCATTTTGTCCCAAAACAGGCTAAAACCATGAAAACAATGCCTAGAAGCTGTAAACAGCTTTGTTAGTGTTTATGGGGTTAAAATGTGTCTTAATCCAATGCAACTGACTAATTATAAGAGTTTGAGATGGATGTGGAGAGTTTAAAAGCCACTTATACCCATTTTGTCCCAAAACAGGCTAAAACCAAGAAAATATTGCTGAGAAGCACCAAACAGCTATGTTAGTGTTTCTAAGGTTAAAATGTGTCTTAATCCAATGCAAATGACTAATTATAAGAGTTTGAGATTGATGTGGAGAGTTTAAAAGCCACTTATACCCATTTTGTCCCAAAACAGGCTAAAACCAAGAAAACATTGCCTAGAAGCTATAAACAGCTTTGTTAGTGTTTCTGGGATTAAAATGAATCTTAATCCAAAGCAACTGACGAATTATATGAGTTTGAGATGGATGTGGAGAGTTTAAAAGCCACTTATACCCATTTTGTCCCAAAACAGGCTAAAACCATGAAAACAATGCCTAGAAGCTGTAAACAGCTTTGTTAGTGTTTATGGGGTTAAAATGTGTCTTAATCCAATGCAACTGACTAATTATAAGAGTTTGAGATGGATGTGGAGAGTTTAAAAGCCACTTATACCCATTTTGTCCCAAAACAGGCTAAAACCAAGAAAACATTGCTTAGAAGCACTAAACAGCTTTGTTAGTGTTTCTGTGGTTAAAATGTGTCTTAATGCAATGCAACTAACTAATTATAAGAGTTTTAGATAGATGTGGAGAGTTTAAAACCCACTTATACCCATTTTGTCCCAAAACAGGCTAAAACCAAGAAAACATTGCCTAGAAGCTATAAACAGCTTTGGTAGTGTTTCTAGGATTAAAATGAATCTTAATCCAAAGCAACTGACTAATTATATGAGTTTGAGATGGATGTGGAGAGTTTAAAAGCCACTTATACCCATTTTGTCCCAAAACAGGTTAAAACCAAGAAAACATTGCTTAGAAGCACTAAACAGCTTTGTTAGTGTTTTTGTGGTTAAAATGTGTCTTAATCCAATGCAACTAACTAATTATAAGAGTTTTAGATAGATGTGGAGAGTTTAAAAGCCACTTATACCCATTTTGTCCCAAAACAGGCTAAAACCAAGAAAACATTGCTGAGAAGCACCAAACAGCTTTGTTAGTGTTTATGGGGTTAAAATGTGTCTTAATCCAATGCAACTAACTAATTATAAGAGCTTGAGATAGATGTGCAGAGTTTAAAAGCCACTTATACCCATTTTGTCCCAAAACAGGCTAAAACCAAGAAAACATTGCTGAGAAGCACCAAACAGCTTTGTTAGTGTTTATGGGGTTAAAATGTGTCTTAATCCAATGCAACTAACTAATTATAAGAGCTTGAGATAGATGTGCAGAGTTTAAAAGCCACTTATACCCATTTTGTCCCAAAACAGGCTAAAACCAAGAAAACATTGCTTAGATGCTCTAAACAGCTATGTTAGTGTTTCTAGGGTTAAAATGTGTCTTAATCCAATGAAACTGACTAATTATAAGAGTTTGAGATGGATGGGGAAAGTTTAAAAGCCACTTATACACATTTTGTCCCAAAACAGGCTAAAATCAAGAAAACATTGCTTAGAAGCTGTAAACAGCTTTGTTAGTGTTTCTAGGGTTAAAATGTGTCTTAATCCAATGCAACTGACTAATTATAAGAGTTTGAGATTGATGTGGAGAGTTTAAAAGCCACTTATACCCATTTTGTCCCAAAACAGGCTAAAACCAAGAAAACATTGCTGAGAAGCACCAAACAGCTTTGTTAGTGTTTATGGGGTTAAAATGTGTCTTAATCCAATGAAACTAACTAATTATAAGAGTTTTAGATAGATGTGGAGAGTTTAAAAGCCACTTATACCCATTTTGTCCCAAAACAGGCTAAAACCAAGAAAACATTGCTTAGAAGCTCTAAACAGCTATGTTAGTGTTTCTGGGGTTAAAATGTGTCTTAATCCAATGCAACTGACTAATTATAAGAGTTTGAGATGGATGTGGAAAGTTTAAAAGCCACTTATACACATTTTGTCCCAAAACAGGCTAAAATCAAGAAAACATTGCTTAGAAGCTGTAAACAGCTTTGTTAGTGTTTCTAGGGTTAAATGTGTCTTAATCCAATGCAACTGACTAATTATAAGAGTTTGAGATTGATGTGGAGAGTTTAAAAGCCACTTATACCCATTTTGTCCCAAAACAGGCTAAAACCAAGAAAATATTGCTGAGAAGCACCAAACAGCTATGTTAGTGTTTCTGGGGTTAAAATGTGTCTTAATCCAATGCAACTAACTAATTATAAGAGTTTTAGATAGATGTGGAGAGTTTAAAAGCCACTTATACCCATTTTGTCCAAGAACAGGCTAAAACCAAGAAAACATTGCCTAGAAGCTATAAACAGCTTTGTTAGTGTTTCTGGGATTAAAATGTATCTTAATCCAAAGCAACTGACTAATTATATGAGTTTGAGATGGATGTGGAGAGTTTAAAAGCCACTTATACCCATCTTGTCCCAAAACAGGTTAAAACCAAGAAAACATTGCTTAGAAGCACTAAACAGCTTTGTTAGTGTTTTTGTTGTTAAAATGTGTCTTAATCCAATGCAACTAACTAATTATAAGAGTTTTAGATAGATGTGGAGAGTTTAAAAGCCACTTATACCCATTTTGTCCCAAAACAGGCCAAAACCAAGAAAACATTGCTGATAAGCACCAAACAGCTTTGTTAGTGTTTCTGGGGTTAAAATGTGTCATAATCCAATGCAACTAACTAATTACAAGAGCTTGAGATAGATGTGGAGAGTTTAAAAGCCACTTATACCCATTTTGTCCCAAAAAGGCTAAAACCAAGAAAACATTGCTTAGAAGCACTAAACAGCTTTGTTAGTGTTTATGGGGTTAAAATGTGTCTTAATCCAATGCAACTAACTAATTATAAGAGTTTGAGATAGATGTGGAGAGTTTAAAAGCCACTTATACCCATTTTGTCCCAAAACAGGCTAAAACCTTGAAAACAATGCCTAGAAGCTGTAAACAGCTTTGTTAGTGTTTATGGGGTTAAAATGTGTCTTAATCCAATGCAACTGACTAATTATAAGAGTTTGAGATGGATGTGGAGAGTTTAAAAGCCACTTATACCCATTTTGTCCCAAAACAGGCTAAAACCAAGAAAACATTGCTTAGAAGCACTAAACAGCTTTGTTAGTGTTTCTGTGGTTAAAATGTGTCTTAATGCAATGCAACTAACTAATTATAAGAGTTTTAGATAGATGTGGAGAGTTTAAAACCCACTTATACCCATTTTGTCCCAAAACAGGCTAAAACCAAGAAAACATTGCCTAGAAGCTATAAACAGCTTTGGTAGTGTTTCTAGGATTAAAATGAATCTTAATCCAAAGCAACTGACTAATTATATGAGTTTGAGATGGATGTGGAGAGTTTAAAAGCCACTTATACCCATTTTGTCCCAAAACAGGTTAAAACCAAGAAAACATTGCTTAGAAGCACTAAACAGCTTTGTTAGTGTTTTTGTGGTTAAAATGTGTCTTAATCCAATGCAACTAACTAATTATAAGAGTTTTAGATAGATGTGGAGAGTTTAAAAGCCACTTATACCCATTTTGTCCCAAAACAGGCTAAAACCAAGAAAACATTGCTGAGAAGCACCAAACAGCTTTGTTAGTGTTTATGGGGTTAAAATGTGTCTTAATCCAATGCAACTAACTAATTATAAGAGCTTGAGATAGATGTGCAGAGTTTAAAAGCCACTTATACCCATTTTGTCCCAAAACAGGCTAAAACCAAGAAAACATTGCTTAGATGCTCTAAACAGCTATGTTAGTGTTTCTAGGGTTAAAATGTGTCTTAATCCAATGAAACTGACTAATTATAAGAGTTTGAGATGGATGTGGAGAGTTTAAAAGCCACTTATACACATTTTGTCCCAAAACAGGCTAAAACCAAGAAAACATTGCTTAGAAGCACTAAACAGCTTTGTTAGTGTTTCTGTGGTTAAAATGTGTCTTAATGCAATGCAACTAACTAATTATAAGAGTTTTAGATAGATGTGGAGAGTTTAAAACCCACTTATACCCATTTTGTCCCAAAACAGGCTAAAACCAAGAAAACATTGCTGAGAAGCACCAAACAGCTTTGTTAGTGTTTATGGGGTTAAAATGTGTCTTAATCCAATGAAACTAACTAATTATAAGAGTTTTAGATAGATGTGGAGAGTTTAAAAGCCACTTATACCCATTTTGTCCCAAAACAGGCTAAAACCAAGAAAACATTGCTTAGAAGCTCTAAACAGCTATGTTAGTGTTTCTGGGGTTAAAATGTGTCTTAATCCAATGCAACTGACTAATTATAAGAGTTTGAGATGGATGTGGAAAGTTTAAAAGCCACTTATACACATTTTGTCCCAAAACAGGCTAAAATCAAGAAAACATTGCTTAGAAGCTGTAAACAGCTTTGTTAGTGTTTCTAGGGTTAAATGTGTCTTAATCCAATGCAACTGACTAATTATAAGAGTTTGAGATTGATGTGGAGAGTTTAAAAGCCACTTATACCCATTTTGTCCCAAAACAGGCTAAAACCAAGAAAATATTGCTGAGAAGCACCAAACAGCTATGTTAGTGTTTCTGGGGTTAAAATGTGTCTTAATCCAATGCAACTAACTAATTATAAGAGTTTTAGATAGATGTGGAGAGTTTAAAAGCCACTTATACCCATTTTGTCCAAGAACAGGCTAAAACCAAGAAAACATTGCCTAGAAGCTATAAACAGCTTTGTTAGTGTTTCTGGGATTAAAATGTATCTTAATCCAAAGCAACTGACTAATTATATGAGTTTGAGATGGATGTGGAGAGTTTAAAAGCCACTTATACCCATCTTGTCCCAAAACAGGTTAAAACCAAGAAAACATTGCTTAGAAGCACTAAACAGCTTTGTTAGTGTTTTTGTTGTTAAAATGTGTCTTAATCCAATGCAACTAACTAATTATAAGAGTTTTAGATAGATGTGGAGAGTTTAAAAGCCACTTATACCCATTTTGTCCCAAAACAGGCCAAAACCAAGAAAACATTGCTGATAAGCACCAAACAGCTTTGTTAGTGTTTCTGGGGTTAAAATGTGTCATAATCCAATGCAACTAACTAATTACAAGAGCTTGAGATAGATGTGGAGAGTTTAAAAGCCACTTATACCCATTTTGTCCCAAAAAGGCTAAAACCAAGAAAACATTGCTTAGAAGCACTAAACAGCTTTGTTAGTGTTTATGGGGTTAAAATGTGTCTTAATCCAATGCAACTAACTAATTATAAGAGTTTGAGATAGATGTGGAGAGTTTAAAAGCCACTTATACCCATTTTGTCCCAAAACAGGCTAAAACCTTGAAAACAATGCCTAGAAGCTGTAAACAGCTTTGTTAGTGTTTATGGGGTTAAAATGTGTCTTAATCCAATGCAACTGACTAATTATAAGAGTTTGAGATGGATGTGGAGAGTTTAAAAGCCACTTATACCCATTTTGTCCCAAAACAGGCTAAAACCAAGAAAACATTGCTTAGAAGCACTAAACAGCTTTGTTAGTGTTTCTGTGGTTAAAATGTGTCTTAATGCAATGCAACTAACTAATTATAAGAGTTTTAGATAGATGTGGAGAGTTTAAAACCCACTTATACCCATTTTGTCCCAAAACAGGCTAAAACCAAGAAAACATTGCCTAGAAGCTATAAACAGCTTTGGTAGTGTTTCTAGGATTAAAATGAATCTTAATCCAAAGCAACTGACTAATTATATGAGTTTGAGATGGATGTGGAGAGTTTAAAAGCCACTTATACCCATTTTGTCCCAAAACAGGTTAAAACCAAGAAAACATTGCTTAGAAGCACTAAACAGCTTTGTTAGTGTTTTTGTGGTTAAAATGTGTCTTAATCCAATGCAACTAACTAATTATAAGAGTTTTAGATAGATGTGGAGAGTTTAAAAGCCACTTATACCCATTTTGTCCCAAAACAGGCTAAAACCAAGAAAACATTGCTGAGAAGCACCAAACAGCTTTGTTAGTGTTTATGGGGTTAAAATGTGTCTTAATCCAATGCAACTAACTAATTATAAGAGCTGGAGATAGATGTGCAGAGTTTAAAAGCCACTTATACCCATTTTGTCCCAAAACAGGCTAAAACCAAGAAAACATTGCTTAGATGCTCTAAACAGCTATGTTAGTGTTTCTAGGGTTAAAATGTGTCTTAATCCAATGAAACTGACTAATTATAAGAGTTTGAGATGGATGTGGAGAGTTTAAAAGCCACTTATACCCATTTTGTCCCAAAACAGGCTAAAACCAAGAAAACATTGCTTAGAAGCACTAAACAGCTTTGTTAGTGTTTCTGTGGTTAAAATGTGTCTTAATGCAATGCAACTAACTAATTATAAGAGTTTTAGATAGATGTGGAGAGTTTAAAACCCACTTATACCCATTTTGTCCCAAAACAGGCTAAAACCAAGAAAACATTGCCTAGAAGCTATAAACAGCTTTGGTAGTGTTTCTAGGATTAAAATGAATCTTAATCCAAAGCAACTGACTAATTATATGAGTTTGAGATGGATGTGGAGAGTTTAAAAGCCACTTATACCCATTTTGTCCCAAAACAGGTTAAAACCAAGAAAACATTGCTTAGAAGCACTAAACAGCTTTGTTAGTGTTTTTGTGGTTAAAATGTGTCTTAATCCAATGCAACTAACTAATTATAAGAGTTTTAGATAGATGTGGAGAGTTTAAAAGCCACTTATACCCATTTTGTCCCAAAACAGGCTAAAACCAAGAAAACATTGCTGAGAAGCACCAAACAGCTTTGTTAGTGTTTATGGGGTTAAAATGTGTCTTAATCCAATGCAACTAACTAATTATAAGAGCTTGAGATAGATGTGCAGAGTTTAAAAGCCACTTATACCCATTTTGTCCCAAAACAGGCTAAAACCAAGAAAACATTGCTGATAAGCACCAAACAGCTTTGTTAGTGTTTCTGGGGTTAAAATGTGTCATAATCCAATGCAACTAACTAATTACAAGAGCTTGAGATAGATGTGGAGAGTTTAAAAGCCACTTATACCCATTTTGTCCCAAAAAGGCTAAAACCAAGAAAACATTGCTTAGAAGCACTAAACAGCTTTGTTAGTGTTTCTGGGGTTAAAATGTGTCTTAATCCAATGCAACTAACTAATTATAAGAGTTTGAGATAGATGTGGAGAGTTTAAAAGCCACTTATACCCATTTTGTCCCAAAACAGGCTAAAACCATGAAAACAATGCCTAGAAGCTGTAAACAGCTTTGTTAGTGTTTATGGGGTTAAAATGTGTCTTAATCCAATGCAACTGACTAATTATAAGAGTTTGAGATGGATGTGGAGAGTTTAAAAGCCACTTATACCCATTTTGTCCCAAAACAGGCTAAAACCAAGAAAATATTGCTGAGAAGCACCAAACAGCTATGTTAGTGTTTCTAAGGTTAAAATGTGTCTTAATCCAATGCAAATGACTAATTATAAGAGTTTGAGATTGATGTGGAGAGTTTAAAAGCCACTTATACCCATTTTGTCCCAAAACAGGCTAAAACCAAGAAAACATTGCCTAGAAGCTATAAACAGCTTTGTTAGTGTTTCTGGGATTAAAATGAATCTTAATCCAAAGCAACTGACGAATTATATGAGTTTGAGATGGATGTGGAGAGTTTAAAAGCCACTTATACCCATTTTGTCCCAAAACAGGCTAAAACCATGAAAACAATGCCTAGAAGCTGTAAACAGCTTTGTTAGTGTTTATGGGGTTAAAATGTGTCTTAATCCAATGCAACTGACTAATTATAAGAGTTTGAGATGGATGTGGAGAGTTTAAAAGCCACTTATACCCATTTTGTCCCAAAACAGGCTAAAACCAAGAAAACATTGCTTAGAAGCACTAAACAGCTTTGTTAGTGTTTCTGTGGTTAAAATGTGTCTTAATGCAATGCAACTAACTAATTATAAGAGTTTTAGATAGATGTGGAGAGTTTAAAACCCACTTATACCCATTTTGTCCCAAAACAGGCTAAAACCAAGAAAACATTGCCTAGAAGCTATAAACAGCTTTGGTAGTGTTTCTAGGATTAAAATGAATCTTAATCCAAAGCAACTGACTAATTATATGAGTTTGAGATGGATGTGGAGAGTTTAAAAGCCACTTATACCCATTTTGTCCCAAAACAGGTTAAAACCAAGAAAACATTGCTTAGAAGCACTAAACAGCTTTGTTAGTGTTTTTGTGGTTAAAATGTGTCTTAATCCAATGCAACTAACTAATTATAAGAGTTTTAGATAGATGTGGAGAGTTTAAAAGCCACTTATACCCATTTTGTCCCAAAACAGGCTAAAACCAAGAAAACATTGCTGAGAAGCACCAAACAGCTTTGTTAGTGTTTATGGGGTTAAAATGTGTCTTAATCCAATGCAACTAACTAATTATAAGAGCTTGAGATAGATGTGCAGAGTTTAAAAGCCACTTATACCCATTTTGTCCCAAAACAGGCTAAAACCAAGAAAACATTGCTGAGAAGCACCAAACAGCTTTGTTAGTGTTTATGGGGTTAAAATGTGTCTTAATCCAATGCAACTAACTAATTATAAGAGCTTGAGATAGATGTGCAGAGTTTAAAAGCCACTTATACCCATTTTGTCCCAAAACAGGCTAAAACCAAGAAAACATTGCTTAGATGCTCTAAACAGCTATGTTAGTGTTTCTAGGGTTAAAATGTGTCTTAATCCAATGAAACTGACTAATTATAAGAGTTTGAGATGGATGGGGAAAGTTTAAAAGCCACTTATACACATTTTGTCCCAAAACAGGCTAAAATCAAGAAAACATTGCTTAGAAGCTGTAAACAGCTTTGTTAGTGTTTCTAGGGTTAAAATGTGTCTTAATCCAATGCAACTGACTAATTATAAGAGTTTGAGATTGATGTGGAGAGTTTAAAAGCCACTTATACCCATTTTGTCCCAAAACAGGCTAAAACCAAGAAAACATTGCTGAGAAGCACCAAACAGCTTTGTTAGTGTTTATGGGGTTAAAATGTGTCTTAATCCAATGAAACTAACTAATTATAAGAGTTTTAGATAGATGTGGAGAGTTTAAAAGCCACTTATACCCATTTTGTCCCAAAACAGGCTAAAACCAAGAAAACATTGCTTAGAAGCTCTAAACAGCTATGTTAGTGTTTCTGGGGTTAAAATGTGTCTTAATCCAATGCAACTGACTAATTATAAGAGTTTGAGATGGATGTGGAAAGTTTAAAAGCCACTTATACACATTTTGTCCCAAAACAGGCTAAAATCAAGAAAACATTGCTTAGAAGCTGTAAACAGCTTTGTTAGTGTTTCTAGGGTTAAATGTGTCTTAATCCAATGCAACTGACTAATTATAAGAGTTTGAGATTGATGTGGAGAGTTTAAAAGCCACTTATACCCATTTTGTCCCAAAACAGGCTAAAACCAAGAAAATATTGCTGAGAAGCACCAAACAGCTATGTTAGTGTTTCTGGGGTTAAAATGTGTCTTAATCCAATGCAACTAACTAATTATAAGAGTTTTAGATAGATGTGGAGAGTTTAAAAGCCACTTATACCCATTTTGTCCAAGAACAGGCTAAAACCAAGAAAACATTGCCTAGAAGCTATAAACAGCTTTGTTAGTGTTTCTGGGATTAAAATGTATCTTAATCCAAAGCAACTGACTAATTATATGAGTTTGAGATGGATGTGGAGAGTTTAAAAGCCACTTATACCCATCTTGTCCCAAAACAGGTTAAAACCAAGAAAACATTGCTTAGAAGCACTAAACAGCTTTGTTAGTGTTTTTGTTGTTAAAATGTGTCTTAATCCAATGCAACTAACTAATTATAAGAGTTTTAGATAGATGTGGAGAGTTTAAAAGCCACTTATACCCATTTTGTCCCAAAACAGGCCAAAACCAAGAAAACATTGCTGATAAGCACCAAACAGCTTTGTTAGTGTTTCTGGGGTTAAAATGTGTCATAATCCAATGCAACTAACTAATTACAAGAGCTTGAGATAGATGTGGAGAGTTTAAAAGCCACTTATACCCATTTTGTCCCAAAAAGGCTAAAACCAAGAAAACATTGCTTAGAAGCACTAAACAGCTTTGTTAGTGTTTATGGGGTTAAAATGTGTCTTAATCCAATGCAACTAACTAATTATAAGAGTTTGAGATAGATGTGGAGAGTTTAAAAGCCACTTATACCCATTTTGTCCCAAAACAGGCTAAAACCTTGAAAACAATGCCTAGAAGCTGTAAACAGCTTTGTTAGTGTTTATGGGGTTAAAATGTGTCTTAATCCAATGCAACTGACTAATTATAAGAGTTTGAGATGGATGTGGAGAGTTTAAAAGCCACTTATACCCATTTTGTCCCAAAACAGGCTAAAACCAAGAAAACATTGCTTAGAAGCACTAAACAGCTTTGTTAGTGTTTCTGTGGTTAAAATGTGTCTTAATGCAATGCAACTAACTAATTATAAGAGTTTTAGATAGATGTGGAGAGTTTAAAACCCACTTATACCCATTTTGTCCCAAAACAGGCTAAAACCAAGAAAACATTGCCTAGAAGCTATAAACAGCTTTGGTAGTGTTTCTAGGATTAAAATGAATCTTAATCCAAAGCAACTGACTAATTATATGAGTTTGAGATGGATGTGGAGAGTTTAAAAGCCACTTATACCCATTTTGTCCCAAAACAGGTTAAAACCAAGAAAACATTGCTTAGAAGCACTAAACAGCTTTGTTAGTGTTTTTGTGGTTAAAATGTGTCTTAATCCAATGCAACTAACTAATTATAAGAGTTTTAGATAGATGTGGAGAGTTTAAAAGCCACTTATACCCATTTTGTCCCAAAACAGGCTAAAACCAAGAAAACATTGCTGAGAAGCACCAAACAGCTTTGTTAGTGTTTATGGGGTTAAAATGTGTCTTAATCCAATGCAACTAACTAATTATAAGAGCTTGAGATAGATGTGCAGAGTTTAAAAGCCACTTATACCCATTTTGTCCCAAAACAGGCTAAAACCAAGAAAACATTGCTTAGATGCTCTAAACAGCTATGTTAGTGTTTCTAGGGTTAAAATGTGTCTTAATCCAATGAAACTGACTAATTATAAGAGTTTGAGATGGATGGGGAGAGTTTAAAAGCCACTTATACACATTTTGTCCCAAAACAGGCTAAAATCAAGAAAACATTGCTTAGAAGCTGTAAACAGCTTTGTTAGTGTTTCTAGGGTTAAAATGTGTCTTAATCCAATGCAACTGACTAATTATAAGAGTTTGAGATTGATGTGGAGAGTTTAAAAGCCACTTATACACATTTTGTCCCAAAACAGGCTAAAATCAAGAAAACATTGCTTAGAAGCTGTAAACAGCTTTGTTAGTGTTTCTAGGGTTAAAATGTGTCTTAATCCAATGCAACTGACTAATTATAAGAGTTTGAGATTGATGTGGAGAGTTTAAAAGCCACTTATACCCATTTTGTCCAAAAACAGGCTAAAACCAAGAAAACATTGCTGAGAAGCACCAAACAGCTATGTTAGTGTTTCTGGGGTTAAAATGTGTCTTAATCCAATGCAAATGACTAATTATAAGAGTTTGAGATTGATGTGGAGAGTTTAAAAGCCACTTATACCCATTTTGTCCAAAAACAGGCTAAAACCAAGAAAACATTGCCTAGAAGCTATAAACAGCTTTGTTAGTGTTTCTGGGATTAAAATGAATGTTAATCCAAAGCAACTGACTAATTATATGAGTTTGAGATGGATATGGAGAGTTTAAAAGCCACTTATACCCATTTTGTCCCAAAACAGGTTAAAACCAAGAAAACATTGCTTAGAAGCACTAAACAGCTTTGTTAGTGTTTTTGTGGTTAAAATGTGTCTTAATCCAATGCAACTGACTAATTATAAGAGTTTGAGATGGATGTGGAGAGTTTAAAAGCCACTTATACACATTTTGTCCCAAAACAGGCTAAAATCAAGAAAACATTGCTTAGAAGCTGTAAACAGCTTTGTTAGTGTTTCTAGGGTTAAAATGTGTCTTAATCCAATGCAACTGACTAATTATAAGAGTTTGAGATTGATGTGGAGAGTTTAAAAGCCACTTATACCCATTTTGTCCCAAAACAGGCTAAAACCAAGAAAATATTGCTGAGAAGCACCAAACAGCTATGTTAGTGTTTCTGGGGTTAAAATGTGTCTTAATCCAATGCAAATGACTAATTATAAGAGTTTGAGATTGATGTGGAGAGTTTAAAAGCCACTTATACCCATTTTGTCCAAAAACAGGCTAAAACCAAGAAAACATTGCCTAGAAGCTATAAACAGCTTTGTTAGTGTTTCTGGGATTAAAATGTATCTTAATCCAAAGCAACTGACTAATTATATGAGTTTGAGATGGATGTGGAGAGTTTAAAAGCCACTTATACCCATTTTGTCCCAAAACAGGTTAAAACCAAGAAAACATTGCTTAGAAGCACTAAACAGCTTTGTTAGTGTTTTTGTTGTTAAAATGTGTCTTAATCCAATGCAACTAACTAATTATAAGAGTTTTAGATAGATGTGGAGAGTTTAAAAGCCACTTATACCCATTTTGTCCCAAAACAGGCTAAAACCAAGAAAACATTGCTGATAAGCACCAAACAGCTTTGTTAGTGTTTCTGGGGTTAAAATGTGTCATAATCCAATGCAACTAACTAAGTACAAGAGCTTGAGATAGATGTGGAGAGTTTAAAAGCCACTTATACCCATTTTGTCCCAAAAAGGCTAAAACCAAGAAAACATTGCTTAGAAGCACTAAACAGCTTTGTTAGTGTTTCTGGGGTTAAAATGTGTCTTAATCCAATGCAACTAACTAATTATAAGAGTTTGAGATAGATGTGGAGAGTTTAAAAGCCACTTATACCCATTTTGTCCCAAAACAGGCTAAAACCATGAAAACAATGCCTAGAAGCTGTAAACAGCTTTGTTAGTGTTTATGGGGTTAAAATGTGTCTTAATCCAATGCAACTGACTAATTATAAGAGTTTGAGATGGATGTGGAGAGTTTAAAAGCCACTTATACCCATTTTGTCCCAAAACAGGCTAAAACCAAGAAAACATTGCTTAAAAGCACTAAACAGCTTTTTAGTGTTTCTGTGGTTAAAATGTGTCTTAATGCAATGCAACTAACTAATTATAAGAGTTTTAGATAGAAGTGGAGAGTTTAAAACCCACTTATACCCATTTTGTCCCAAAACAGGCTAAAACCAAGAAAACATTGCCTAGAAGCTATAAACAGCTTTGGTAGTGTTTCTGGGATTAAAATGAATCTTAATCCAAAGCAACTGACTAATTATATGAGTTTGAGATGGATGTGGAGAGTTTAAAAGCCACTTATACCCATTTTGTCCCAAAACAGGTTAAAACCAAGAAAACATTGCTTAGAAGCACTAAACAGCTTTGTTAGTGTTTTTGTGGTTAAAATGTGTCTTAATCCAATGCAACTAACTAATTATAAGAGTTTTAGATAGATGTGGAGAGTTTAAAAGCCACTTATACCCATTTTGTCCCAAAACAGGCTAAAACCAAGAAAACATTGCTGATAAGCACCAAACAACTTTGTTAGTGTTTCTGGGGTTAAAATGTGTCTTAATCCAATGCAACTAACTAATTATAAGAGCTTGAGATAGATGTGCAGAGTTTAAAAGCCACTTATACCCATTTTGTCCCAAAACAGGCTAAAACCAAGAAAACATTGCTTAGATGCTCTAAACAGCTATGTTAGTGTTTCTAGGGTTAAAATGTGTCTTAATCCAATGAAACTGACTAATTATAAGAGTTTGAGATGAATGGGGAGAGTTTAAAAGCCACTTATACACATTTTGTCCCAAAACAGGCTAAAATCAAGAAAACATTGCTTAGAAGCTGTAAACAGCTTTGTTAGTGTTTCTAGGGTTAAAATGTGTCTTAATCCAATGCAACTGACTAATTATAAGAGTTTGAGATTGATGTGGAGAGTTTAAAACCCACTTATACCCATTTTGTCCAAAACAGGCTAAAACCAAGAAAATATTGCAGAGAAGCACCAAACAGCTATGTTAGTGTTTCTGGGGTTAAAATGTGTCTTAATCCAATGCAAATGACTAATTATAAGAGTTTGAGATTGATGTGGAGAGTTTAAAAGCCACTTATACCATTTTGTCCCAAAGTAGGCTAAAACCAAGAAAACATTGCCTAGAAGCTATAAACAGCTTTGTTAGTGTTTCTGGGATTAAAATGTATCTTAATCCAAAGCAACTGACTAATTATATGAGTTTGAGATGGATGTGGAGAGTTTAAAAGCCACTTATACCCATTTTGTCCCAAAACAGCCTAAAACCATGAAAACAATGCCTAGAAGCTGCAAACAGCTTTGTTAGTGTTTCTGGGGTTAAAATGTGTCTTAATCCAATGCAACTGACTATTTATAAGAGTTTGAGATGGATGTGGAGAGTTTAAAAGCCACTTATACCCATTTTGTCCCAAAACAGGCTAAAACCAAGAAAACATTGCTTAGAAGCACTAAACAGCTTTGTTAGTGTTTCTGTGGTTAAAATGTGTCTTAATCCAATGAAACTAACTAATTATAAGAGTTTTAGATAGATGTGGAGAGTTTAAAAGCCACTTATACCCATTTTGTCCCAAAACAGGCTAAAACCAAGAAAACATTGCTTAGAAGCTCTAAACAGCTATGTTAGTGTTTCTGGGGTTAAAATATGTCTTAATCCAATGCAACTGACTAATTATAAGAGTTTGAGATGGATGTGGAGAGTTTAAAAGCCACTTATACCCATTTTGTCCCAAAACAGGCTAAAACCAAGAAAACATTGCTTAGAAGCACTAAAAAGCTTTGTTAGTGTTTCTGTGGTTAAAATGTGTCTTAATCCAATGAAACTAACTAATTATAAGAGTTTTAGATAGTTTTGGAGAGTTTAAAACCCACTTATACCCATTTTGTCCCAAAACAGGCTAAAACCAAGAAAACATTGCCTAGAAGCTATAAACAGCTTTGTTAGTGTTTCTGGGATTAAAATGTATCTTAATCCAAAGCAACTGACTAATTATATGAGTTTGAGATGGATGTGGAGAGTTTAAAAGCCACTTATACCCATTTTGTCCCAAAACAGGTTAAAACCAAGAAAACATTGCTTAGAAGCACTAAACAGCTTTGGTAGTGTTTTTGTGGTTAAAATGTGTCTTAATCCAATGCAACTAACTAATTATAAGAGTTTTAGATAGATGTGGAGAGTTTAAAAGCCACTTATACCCATTTTGTCCCAAAACAGGATAAAGCCAAGAACACATTGCTGATAAGCACCAAACAGCTTTGTTAGTGTTTCTGGGGTTAAAATGTGTCTTAATCCAATGCAACTAACTAATTATAAGAGCTTGAGAAAGATGTGGAGAGTTTAAAAGCCACTTATACCCATTTTGTCCCAAAAAGGCAAAAACCAAGAAAACATTGCTTAGAAGCACTAAACAGATTTGTTAGTGTTTCTGGGGTTAAAATATGTCTTAATCCAATGCAACTAACTAATTATAAGAGTTTGAGATAGATGTGGAGAGTTTAAAAGCCACTTATACCCATTTTGACCCAAAACAGGCTAAAACCATAAAACAATGCCTAGAAGCTGTAAACAGCTTTGTTAGTGTTTCTGGGGTTAAAATGTGTCTTAATCCAATGCAACTGACTAATTATAAGAGTTTGAGATGGATGTGGAGAGTTTAAAAGCCACTTATACCCATTTTGTCCCAAAACAGGCTAAAACCAAGAAAACATTGCTTAGAAGCACTAAACAGCTTTGTTAGTGTTTCTGTGGTTAAAATGTGTCTTAATCCAATGCAACTAACTAGTTATAAGAGTTTTAGATAGATGTGGAGAGTTTAAAAGCCACTTATACCCATTTTGTCCCAAAACAGGCTAAAACCAAGAAAACATTGCTTAGAAGCTCAAAACAGCTATGTTAGTGTTTCTGGGGTTAAAATGTGTCTTAATCCAATGCAACTGACTAATTATAAGAGTTTGAGATGGATGTGGAGAGTTTAAAAGCGACTTATACACATTTTGTCCCAAAACAGGCTAAAATCAAGAAAACATTGCTTAGAAGCTGTAAACAGCTTTGTTAGTGTTTCTAGGGTTAAAATGTGTCTTAATCCAATGCAACTGACTAATTATAAGAGTTTGAGATTGATGTGGAGAGTTTAAAACCCACTTATACCCATTTTGTCCAAAACAGGCTAAAACCAAGAAAATATTGCAGAGAAGCACCAAACAGCTATGTTAGTGTTTCTGGGGTTAAAATGTGTCTTAATCCAATGCAAATGACTAATTATAAGAGTTTGAGATTGATGTGGAGAGTTTAAAAGCCACTTATACCATTTTGTCCCAAAGTAGGCTAAAACCAAGAAAACATTGCCTAGAAGCTATAAACAGCTTTGTTAGTGTTTCTGGGATTAAAATGTATCTTAATCCAAAGCAACTGACTAATTATATGAGTTTGAGATGGATGTGGAGAGTTTAAAAGCCACTTATACCCATTTTGTCCCAAAACAGCCTAAAACCATGAAAACAATGCCTAGAAGCTGCAAACAGCTTTGTTAGTGTTTCTGGGGTTAAAATGTGTCTTAATCCAATGCAACTGACTATTTATAAGAGTTTGAGATGGATGTGGAGAGTTTAAAAGCCACTTATACCCATTTTGTCCCAAAACAGGCTAAAACCAAGAAAACATTGCTTAGAAGCACTAAACAGCTTTGTTAGTGTTTCTGTGGTTAAAATGTGTCTTAATCCAATGAAACTAACTAATTATAAGAGTTTTAGATAGATGTGGAGAGTTTAAAAGCCACTTATACCCATTTTGTCCCAAAACAGGCTAAAACCAAGAAAACATTGCTTAGAAGCTCTAAACAGCTATGTTAGTGTTTCTGGGGTTAAAATATGTCTTAATCCAATGCAACTGACTAATTATAAGAGTTTGAGATGGATGTGGAGAGTTTAAAAGCCACTTATACCCATTTTGTCCCAAAACAGGCTAAAACCAAGAAAACATTGCTTAGAAGCACTAAAAAGCTTTGTTAGTGTTTCTGTGGTTAAAATGTGTCTTAATCCAATGAAACTAACTAATTATAAGAGTTTTAGATAGTTTTGGAGAGTTTAAAACCCACTTATACCCATTTTGTCCCAAAACAGGCTAAAACCAAGAAAACATTGCCTAGAAGCTATAAACAGCTTTGTTAGTGTTTCTGGGATTAAAATGTATCTTAATCCAAAGCAACTGACTAATTATATGAGTTTGAGATGGATGTGGAGAGTTTAAAAGCCACTTATACCCATTTTGTCCCAAAACAGGTTAAAACCAAGAAAACATTGCTTAGAAGCACTAAACAGCTTTGGTAGTGTTTTTGTGGTTAAAATGTGTCTTAATCCAATGCAACTAACTAATTATAAGAGTTTTAGATAGATGTGGAGAGTTTAAAAGCCACTTATACCCATTTTGTCCCAAAACAGGATAAAGCCAAGAACACATTGCTGATAAGCACCAAACAGCTTTGTTAGTGTTTCTGGGGTTAAAATGTGTCTTAATCCAATGCAACTAACTAATTATAAGAGCTTGAGAAAGATGTGGAGAGTTTAAAAGCCACTTATACCCATTTTGTCCCAAAAAGGCAAAAACCAAGAAAACATTGCTTAGAAGCACTAAACAGATTTGTTAGTGTTTCTGGGGTTAAAATATGTCTTAATCCAATGCAACTAACTAATTATAAGAGTTTGAGATAGATGTGGAGAGTTTAAAAGCCACTTATACCCATTTTGACCCAAAACAGGCTAAAACCATAAAACAATGCCTAGAAGCTGTAAACAGCTTTGTTAGTGTTTCTGGGGTTAAAATGTGTCTTAATCCAATGCAACTGACTAATTATAAGAGTTTGAGATGGATGTGGAGAGTTTAAAAGCCACTTATACCCATTTTGTCCCAAAACAGGCTAAAACCAAGAAAACATTGCTTAGAAGCACTAAACAGCTTTGTTAGTGTTTCTGTGGTTAAAATGTGTCTTAATCCAATGCAACTAACTAGTTATAAGAGTTTTAGATAGATGTGGAGAGTTTAAAAGCCACTTATACCCATTTTGTCCCAAAACAGGCTAAAACCAAGAAAACATTGCTTAGAAGCTCAAAACAGCTATGTTAGTGTTTCTGGGGTTAAAATGTGTCTTAATCCAATGCAACTGACTAATTATAAGAGTTTGAGATGGATGTGGAGAGTTTAAAAGCGACTTATACACATTTTGTCCCAAAACAGGCTAAAATCAAGAAAACATTGCTTAGAAGCTGTAAACAGCTTTGTTAGTGTTTCTAGGGTTAAAATGTGTCTTAATCCAATGCAACTGACTAATTATAAGAGTTTGAGATTGATGTGGAGAGTTTAAAAGCCACTTATACACATTTTGTCCCAAAACAGGCTAAAATCAAGAAAACATTGCTTAGAAGCTGTAAATAGCTTTGTTAGTGTTTCTAGGGTTAAAATGTGTCTTAATCCAATGCAAATGACTAATTATAAGAGTTTGAGATTGATGTGGAGAGTTTAAAAGCCACTTATACCATTTTGTCCCAAAGTAGGCTAAAACCAAGAAAACATTGCCTAGAAGCTATAAACAGCTTTGTTAGTGTTTCTGGGATTAAAATGTATCTTAATCCAAAGCAACTGACTAATTATATGAGTTTGAGATGGATGTGGAGAGTTTAAAAGCCACTTATACCCATTTTGTCCCAAAACAGCCTAAAACCATGAAAACAATGCCTAGAAGCTGCAAACAGCTTTGTTAGTGTTTCTGGGGTTAAAATGTGTCTTAATCCAATGCAACTGACTATTTATAAGAGTTTGAGATGGATGTGGAGAGTTTAAAAGCCACTTATACCCATTTTGTCCCAAAACAGGCTAAAACCAAGAAAACATTGCTTAGAAGCACTAAACAGCTTTGTTAGTGTTTCTGTGGTTAAAATGTGTCTTAATCCAATGAAACTAACTAATTATAAGAGTTTTAGATAGATGTGGAGAGTTTAAAAGCCACTTATACCCATTTTGTCCCAAAACAGGCTAAAACCAAGAAAACATTGCTTAGAAGCTCTAAACAGCTATGTTAGTGTTTCTGGGGTTAAAATATGTCTTAATCCAATGCAACTGACTAATTATAAGAGTTTGAGATGGATGTGGAGAGTTTAAAAGCCACTTATACCCATTTTGTCCCAAAACAGGCTAAAACCAAGAAAACATTGCTTAGAAGCACTAAAAAGCTTTGTTAGTGTTTCTGTGGTTAAAATGTGTCTTAATCCAATGAAACTAACTAATTATAAGAGTTTTAGATAGTTTTGGAGAGTTTAAAACCCACTTATACCCATTTTGTCCCAAAACAGGCTAAAACCAAGAAAACATTGCCTAGAAGCTATAAACAGCTTTGTTAGTGTTTCTGGGATTAAAATGTATCTTAATCCAAAGCAACTGACTAATTATATGAGTTTGAGATGGATGTGGAGAGTTTAAAAGCCACTTATACCCATTTTGTCCCAAAACAGGATAAAGCCAAGAAAACATTGCTGATAAGCACCAAACAGCTTTGTTAGTGTTTCTGGGGTTAAAATGTGTCTTAATCCAATGCAACTAACTAATTATAAGAGCTTGAGAAAGATGTGGAGAGTTTAAAAGCCACTTATACCCATTTTGTCCCAAAAAGGCAAAAACCAAGAAAACATTGCTTAGAAGCACTAAACAGATTTGTTAGTGTTTCTGGGGTTAAAATATGTCTTAATCCAATGCAACTAACTAATTATAAGAGTTTGAGATAGATGTGGAGAGTTTAAAAGCCACTTATACCCATTTTGACCCAAAACAGGCTAAAACCATAAAACAATGCCTAGAAGCTGTAAACAGCTTTGTTAGTGTTTCTGGGGTTAAAATGTGTCTTAATCCAATGCAACTGACTAATTATAAGAGTTTGAGATGGATGTGGAGAGTTTAAAAGCCACTTATACCCATTTTGTCCCAAAACAGGCTAAAACCAAGAAAACATTGCTTAGAAGCACTAAACAGCTTTGTTAGTGTTTCTGTGGTTAAAATGTGTCTTAATCCAATGCAACTAACTAGTTATAAGAGTTTTAGATAGATGTGGAGAGTTTAAAAGCCACTTATACCCATTTTGTCCCAAAACAGGCTAAAACCAAGAAAACATTGCTTAGAAGCTCAAAACAGCTATGTTAGTGTTTCTGGGGTTAAAATGTGTCTTAATCCAATGCAACTGACTAATTATAAGAGTTTGAGATGGATGTGGAGAGTTTAAAAGCGACTTATACACATTTTGTCCCAAAACAGGCTAAAATCAAGAAAACATTGCTTAGAAGCTGTAAACAGCTTTGTTAGTGTTTCTAGGGTTAAAATGTGTCTTAATCCAATGCAACTGACTAATTATAAGAGTTTGAGATTGATGTGGAGAGTTTAAAAGCCACTTATTGTAAGACTTTGTAGAATAAAGAAGAGAATCAAGAGAATGGATATAGGTTTCGGTAGACAAAGAGAATGAGGAAGGAGAAAAGATTAGGTTTTCTTATTCCATAAGAAGCGATAATACAAGGTGGCTATGAGCCTATTTAAGGAAACACAAACTAGGGCTACACCCTTGACCGAGACACACAAGTGGGATAGGGACATTAGGAGAGAGACACACTACATCCCAAGGTGAAAGCGACAGCCCATCCTTACCAAACATGTGACTATTTCCTTCCCTTCTCTCTAACGGTTATAATGTGCTTCTCGATCCTTCTAGTGGGCTTCAGGCCTCCTCTCCATTCCTTATCACTAGAAGACTCGGCCATTTCACCACACTTGTACGGACAGCCCATATTCAACACTCGTACGGACGGCCATGGCTGCCTTAGGCTTATTCTTTTGATCAATACTCCCCCTCAAGCTTAGCCTAATGAAATGGCTAAGCTTGGAACCCGTGAAGCAGCACCTCATTAAAAACCTTGACTTAGAAAACCTCATGGGACAAAACCAAGTCAAGGGAAAAAGAGTGTGCTGTCCACGGATTAGAGAAGCTTGATCATGGCCGTGTAATGTCTACAAGTCCAAGTTTGCTATAGATGTGATCACAAACCTTGGAGCTTGCAGACTTGGTGAAGATGTCAGCTAGCTGATCTTGACTCCTTGTGTGGCATGGTAACACCACTCCTTCTTCAATCTTCTCTCTCACCTTGTGGCAATCGCTTTCTATGTGCTTGGTCCTCTCATGAAAGACCGAGTTTGTGGCAATGTGGATGGCCGCTTCATTGTCGCAATGCATGGTCATGGGCTGCTTTGTTTCGATGCCTAAGTCCTTGAGTAGACCCTTCAGCCATGTCATCTCGTTAGTGAGCTTCCTCATAGCTCTATACTCGGCCTCGGCGCTAGAGCATGAAACCACCTTTTGTTTCTTAGACCTCCATGTAACCATGTTGCCTCCAACGAACGTGCAGTACCCAGTAGTGGATCTTCTATCCAGCGTGTCGCCATTGTAATCCGCATCACAGTAGCCAACAATCTCGGTGTTGTCATTCTTGCCCATCCAAATACCTTGACCCGGACTGCCCTTGAGATAGCTTAGGATCCTCTCGACTTGACTCCATTGGTACTTGCTTGGTGCCTTCATATGTTGGCTAACCTGATTCACAGCATAACATATGTCAGGTCGTGTGATAGTAAGGTATATTAGCTTACCTACAAGCCGGCGGTAGCGTGTGACGTCTAAGAATGGCTCGTCCATTGGTTCCTTAGGTCGGCCTTCTTTTTCCCGTAAGCTCTCCCCCTTTCGCTTGAGCTGGTAGTCGTCATCAAGTGGCGTAGCGACCGGAGACACACCAAGCTTGCCAGTCTCCTCTAACAAGTCAAGAGTGTACTTGCGTTGTGAGAGGAAGAGTCCTTCCGGTGAGCGACAAATTTCAATACCAAGAAAGTATTTGAGTTCCCCAAGGTCCTTGATGTCAAATGCCGACTTGAGGGAGTCCTTGGTGTCCTGAATGGCCGCCTTATCATCACCAGTCACGATGATGTCGTCGACGTATATGAGCACCACCACCCAACCAATAGAGGTGCGACGTGTGAAGAGAGTATGATCAGCCTCCGATCGCTTAAAACCATAAGTCTTGAGAGTAGAGCTTAGTTTGTGGTACCAAGCTCGTGGGGACTGCTTAAGGCCATAGATGGCCTTACGTAGCCTCAAGACTTTTCCGGGTGTAACCATGTCTTCAAGGCCGGGAGGAGGCGTCATGTACACTTCTTCATCAAGTTCACCTTGAAGAAAGGCGTTCTTCACATCCATCTGCCATAAGTCCCATGATAGGTTGACAGCAAGAGACAGCACAACCCGAACCGTATGGAGCTTGGCCACGGGTGCAAAGGTGTCCGTGTAGTCCGCACCATAGGTTTGGGTGAAGCCACGGGCCACTAACCGGGCTTTATGCCGTTCAATGTCACCATTGCTCAAATACTTTATGGTGAACACCCATTTGGAGCTAACTGCCCGCTTGCCTTGAGGAAGATCCGATTCGTCCCACGTATGATTCCGGATCATGGCGCCGGTTTCATCCTTGACCGCATCTAACCAAACCTGATGCTCCTTGGCTTCATCATATGTCTGCGGGATCCAATTGGCGTCAACTTGGCCAAAGAAAGCTTGGTGATCAGCAGGTAACAGCTCAAGGGAACAAACGGACTGGATGGGATGAGCGACGGCTTGACTGTTGTAATATACACGCTTGTTCTTCCAAGTGGAGGGGTCAGATCGAGGTCTGGTGCTCCGACGCAGGACTGGTGCAGGAGGTGGATCCGTCCTAGGCAACTCCGTTGACGTACCGTCCGTAAGAACCGTCTCCGTGTTTTCCTCGGTAGGAGCCGCTGCCGGAGCATGTGTGTCCGGTGTAGGGCCAGGAACAGGAACACCGGCTATGGGTAGGCCAGACTCAAGGGACACACTATCTTGGGCTGAAACATTGTTATTCGTATCTCCTTGGTCAGACCCACCGTCGGTAGGAGTTTGGCGTAGCATAGGCTGCACGACACCCGTTGGTGGAGACGGGTTGCCAAGGTGATCAAGAAGGAACCTTAGACTTGAAGCTCGGTCATTAGGTGAGTGAGAGAGGTCTTTAAGGTTGTTCCAGTCCTTCTTGTCATAGTAGCCCACATTCTCTAGGAACCGGACATCTCGGGAGACATATAGACGACTTGTGGCCGGATCATAACATTTGTACCCCTTTTGTGTGGTAGAGTAGCCAATGAACATGCACTTTGTACTCTTGGCATCCAGCTTACTCCTTTGTTCTCCTGGTACTAACACAAAACAAACACAACCAAAAACGCGTAAGTGATCAAGGGATGGTTTAAATTTGTTTAGTACTTCAAATGGAGATAAGTCATGAAGAACTCGGGTTGGTGTCCGGTTGATGAGATAGCATGCAGTCATCACAGCATCACCCCAATATCGTTTGGGAACACTAGAGTGGAACATGATTGCCCGCGCCACTTCCATGAGATGCCGGTTCTTTCTCTCGGCCACACCATTTTGTTGTGGCGTGTAGGGACAACTAGTTTGATGGAGAATGCCATGCTTGGAGAGATGTTCTTTGAACTTGCAACTTGTGTATTCTCCACCATTATCAGACCTAAGTACCTTAAGTTTTGCATTAAAATGATTAGTCACATAGTTTTGAAAGTTGACAAAGGCATCAAACACTCTATCTTTAGAAGGCAATAAGGTAATCCAAGTATATTTTGATTTTTCATCAATAAAAGTCACAAAATACTTGTTATTATCTCTAGATAGGCATGGTGAAGTCCAAACATCTGAGTGAACTAAATCAAAACAATTTTCATAAATAGTAGTTGACTTAGGAAAGATAGACTTGCAATGTTTTCCAAGAATACAAGGTTCACAAGTAGAATTATCAAAAGAAATATTAGGAAACATTAGTCCTAAAGCACGCGAATGAGGGTGGCCTAGCCTAGCATGCCACACCATATTCGAATCAACAACAAAACAAGACTTAATAGAAGATAAATTTGGATCGGTTTTCTCTAGGACATAGAGATCTCCACTCCCTTGCCCTTCTCCAAGAACCTTTCCAGTCTCAATATCCTGAAAATGAACACTGTTAGGACCAAAAATTGCATAACAATTCAAATCATTTGTGGCCCTCTTAACCGATAGAAGATTGGAGGTAAATGTAGGCATAAAGAAAGCTTTTGAGGTTTTATCAAAAAGTTTCAAGTCCCCTATCCCTTTTACTGGTATTTGATCTCCATTAGCAATAACAACATTCCCTAAAGCCGGTTTTATGTTGTCAATTAACCTAGGGTTGCTAATCATATGATGTGAAGCCCCCGAGTCAATAACAAGCGATTTACTAGGCTTAGAGGTAAAGAAAGAGATACCAGACTCCTTGAGTGAGGCAATGGAGCGGATGAGAGCCTCAAGGTCTGACTTCCTCACCACATCTCCATAGGCTGCGGTCATGGCCACCTCATCTCCCTGCTTTGATGATCCGGCTCCCTTGTCGCTAACCGCTTCCTTTGAGAAGTTGGCTTTGAACTTGGCCGGCTTGAGATGAGGATGGAGAACCCAGCATTTGTCTTTCAGGTGGCCCCGCTTCTTGCAGTGGTCGCATACCCACACCTTCCTCTCCTCTTGCTTGTACACTCCTTTGTTGGCCGTAGCAAGCTCCCCCTTACCGCTAAACAAATCAAGAGATCCTTGTTCTTTCTGAATTTGGGAGCAAATATCTTCAAAGGAGGGAAGCTTCTCTGCCCTTAGGATGTGCTTCAAGAGGTCATTGAAGGATGGGTTCAAGGTAAGGAGGAGTCCAAAGATCTTGTCTTGCTCCTTCCTTTCGTTTAGCACACTCGCCTCAAGTGTACTTGGCCGCAACATGTCAAGCTCGGACCATAGTGCACGGAACTTACCAAGATGCTTAGTGAACTCCACATCATCTTGGTTAAGGTCGTTTATGGCCTTCTTGACCTCAAAGACTCTAGTCATGTTAGAGACATTACCATACACGCCTTTAAGTGTTTCCCACAGTTCCTTGGCCGTCTCGCAGTATGAGTAGGCCTCAAGGATAGGCGTGTCCAGAGAGTTTTGGAGAACAGATAGGACAACTTGGTCTTCTTGGAACCATTTGGCCTTCCTCTCGCTCTCTTCCTCCGCTTCCGCCTCGGAAGCATCTTCTTCTTTGGGGTTTTGCTTTGGGACATAGTCGGACTCGACATGACTCCAAAGGCCACGACCTCCAAGGGCGGTTCTTGTGGTTCTTGTCCACAGCAAGTAGTTTGTCCCCTTTAGGACAATCGGTGAAACGATGGGCTTGGCGTTTTCCATGGTCGGATTTCTATGGACCGATGGATAAAGCTTTTACCCGGAGAATAAACAAAAGAATGCGAGTGAGAAGAAAAGGAGGAAAGGAGACTAGAGAATAGAAACAAGTAGAAGAATGAGATTAGACTGTAGAGAATCGAACAACTTGCTCTGATACCATGTAAGACTTTGTAGAATAAAGAAGAGAATCAAGAGAATGGATATAGGTTTCGGTAGACAAAGAGAATGAGGAAGGAGAAAAGATTAGGTTTTCTTATTCCATAAGAAGCGATAATACAAGGTGGCTATGAGCCTATTTAAGGAAACACAAACTAGGGCTACACCCTTGACCGAGACACACAACATCCCAAGGTGAAAGCGACAGCCCATCCTTACCAAACATGTGACTATTTCCTTCCCTTCTCTCTAACGGTTATAATGTGCTTCTCGATCCTTCTAGTGGGCTTCAGGCCTCCTCTCCATTCCTTATCACTAGAAGACTCGGCCATTTCACCACACTTGTACGGACAGCCCATATTCAACACTCGTACGGACGGCCATGGCTGCCTTAGGCTTATTCTTTTGATCAATACTTATACACATTTTGTCCCAAAACAGGCTAAAATCAAGAAAACATTGCTTAGAAGCTGTAAACAGCTTTGTTAGTGTTTCTAGGGTTAAAATGTGTCTTAATCCAATGCAACTGACTAATTATAAGAGTTTGAGATTGATGTGGAGAGTTTAAAAGCCACTTATACCCATTTTGTCCAAAAACAGGCTAAAACCAAGAAAACATTGCTGAGAAGCACCAAACAGCTATGTTAGTGTTTCTGGGGTTAAAATGTGTCTTAATCCAATGCAAATGACTAATTATAAGAGTTTGAGATTGATGTGGAGAGTTTAAAAGCCACTTATACCCATTTTGTCCCAAAACAGGCTAAAACCAAGAAAACATTGCCTAGAAGCTATAAACAGCTTTGTTAGTGTTTCTGGGATTAAAATGAATGTTAATCCAAAGCAACTGACTAATTATATGAGTTTGAGATGGATATGGAGAGTTTAAAAGCCACTTATACCCATTTTGTCCCAAAACAGGTTAAAACCAAGAAAACATTGCTTAGAAGCACTAAACAGCTTTGTTAGTGTTTTTGTGGTTAAAATGTGTCTTAATCCAATGCAACTGACTAATTATAAGAGTTTGAGATGGATGTGGAGAGTTTAAAAGCCACTTATACACATTTTGTCCCAAAACAGGCTAAAATCAAGAAAACATTGCTTAGAAGCTGTAAACAGCTTTGTTAGTGTTTCTAGGGTTAAAATGTGTCTTAATCCAATGCAACTGACTAATTATAAGAGTTTGAGATTGATGTGGAGAGTTTAAAAGCCACTTATACCCATTTTGTCCCAAAACAGGCTAAAACCAAGAAAATATTGCTGAGAAGCACCAAACAGCTATGTTAGTGTTTCTGGGGTTAAAATGTGTCTTAATCCAATGCAAATGACTAATTATAAGAGTTTGAGATTGATGTGGAGAGTTTAAAAGCCACTTATACCCATTTTGTCCAAAAACAGACTAAAACCAAGAAAACATTGCCTAGAAGCTATAAACAGCTTTGTTAGTGTTTCTGGGATTAAAATGTATCTTAATCCAAAGCAACTGACTAATTATATGAGTTTGAGATGGATGTGGAGAGTTTAAAAGCCACTTATACCCATTTTGTCCCAAAACAGGTTAAAACCAAGAAAACATTGCTTAGAAGCACTAAACAGCTTTGTTAGTGTTTTTGTTGTTAAAATGTGTCTTAATCCAATGCAACTAACTAATTATAAGAGTTTTAGATAGATGTGGAGAGTTTAAAAGCCACTTATACCCATTTTGTCCCAAAACAGGCTAAAACCAAGAAAACATTGCTGATAAGCACCAAACAGCTTTGTTAGTGTTTCTGGGGTTAAAATGTGTCATAATCCAATGCAACTAACTAATTACAAGAGCTTGAGATAGATGTGGAGAGTTTAAAAGCCACTTATACCCATTTTGTCCCAAAAAGGCTAAAACCAAGAAAACATTGCTTAGAAGCACTAAACAGCTTTGTTAGTGTTTCTGGGGTTAAAATGTGTCTTAATCCAATGCAACTAACTAATTATAAGAGTTTGAGATAGATGTGGAGAGTTTAAAAGCCACTTATACCCATTTTGTCCCAAAACAGGCTAAAACCATGAAAACAATGCCTAGAAGCTGTAAACAGCTTTGTTAGTGTTTATGGGGTTAAAATGTGTCTTAATCCAATGCAACTGACTAATTATAAGAGTTTGAGATGGATGTGGAGAGTTTAAAAGCCACTTATACCCATTTTGTCCCAAAACAGGCTAAAACCAAGAAAACATTGCTTAGAAGCACTAAACAGCTTTGTTAGTGTTTCTGTGGTTAAAATGTGTCTTAATGCAATGCAACTAACTAATTATAAGAGTTTTAGATAGAAGTGGAGAGTTTAAAACCCACTTATACCCATTTTGTCCCAAAACAGGCTAAAACCAAGAAAACATTGCCTAGAAGCTATAAACAGCTTTGGTAGTGTTTCTGGGATTAAAATGAATCTTAATCCAAAGCAACTGACTAATTATATGAGTTTGAGATGGATGTGGAGAGTTTAAAAGCCACTTATACCCATTTTGTCCCAAAACAGGTTAAAACCAAGAAAACATTGCTTAGAAGCACTAAACAGCTTTGTTAGTGTTTTTGTGGTTAAAATGTGTCTTAATCCAATGCAACTAACTAATTATAAGAGTTTTAGATGGATGTGGAGAGTTTAAAAGCCACTTATACCCATTTTGTCCCAAAATAGGCTAAAACCATGAAAACAATGCCTAGAAGCTGCAAACAGCTTTGTTAGTGTTTCTGGGGTTAAAATGTGTCTTAATCCAATGCAACTGACTAATTATAAGAGTTTGAGATGGATGTGGAGAGTTTAAAAGCGACTTATACACATTTTGTCCCAAAACAGGCTAAAATCAAGAAAACATTGCTTAGAAGCTGTAAACAGCTTTGTTAGTGTTTCTAGGGTTAAAATGTGTCTTAATCCAATGCAACTGACTAATTATAAGAGTTTGAGATTGATGTGGAGAGTTTAAAAGCCACTTATACACATTTTGTCCCAAAACAGGCTAAAATCAAGAAAACATTGCTTAGAAGCTGTAAACAGCTTTGTTAGTGTTTCTAGGGTTAAAATGTGTCTTAATCCAATGCAACTGACTAATTATAAGAGTTTGAGATTGATGTGGAGAGTTTAAAAGCCACTTATACCCATTTTGTCCAAAAACAGGCTAAAACCAAGAAAACATTGCTGAGAAGCACCAAACAGCTATGTTAGTGTTTCTGGGGTTAAAATGTGTCTTAATCCAATGCAAATGACTAATTATAAGAGTTTGAGATTGATGTGGAGAGTTTAAAAGCCACTTATACCCATTTTGTCCCAAAACAGGCTAAAACCAAGAAAACATTGCCTAGAAGCTATAAACAGCTTTGTTAGTGTTTCTGGGATTAAAATGAATGTTAATCCAAAGCAACTGACTAATTATATGAGTTTGAGATGGATATGGAGAGTTTAAAAGCCACTTATACCCATTTTGTCCCAAAACAGGTTAAAACCAAGAAAACATTGCTTAGAAGCACTAAACAGCTTTGTTAGTGTTTTTGTGGTTAAAATGTGTCTTAATCCAATGCAACTGACTAATTATAAGAGTTTGAGATGGATGTGGAGAGTTTAAAAGCCACTTATACACATTTTGTCCCAAAACAGGCTAAAATCAAGAAAACATTGCTTAGAAGCTGTAAACAGCTTTGTTAGTGTTTCTAGGGTTAAAATGTGTCTTAATCCAATGCAACTGACTAATTATAAGAGTTTGAGATTGATGTGGAGAGTTTAAAAGCCACTTATACCCATTTTGTCCCAAAACAGGCTAAAACCAAGAAAATATTGCTGAGAAGCACCAAACAGCTATGTTAGTGTTTCTGGGGTTAAAATGTGTCTTAATCCAATGCAAATGACTAATTATAAGAGTTTGAGATTGATGTGGAGAGTTTAAAAGCCACTTATACCCATTTTGTCCAAAAACAGACTAAAACCAAGAAAACATTGCCTAGAAGCTATAAACAGCTTTGTTAGTGTTTCTGGGATTAAAATGTATCTTAATCCAAAGCAACTGACTAATTATATGAGTTTGAGATGGATGTGGAGAGTTTAAAAGCCACTTATACCCATTTTGTCCCAAAACAGGTTAAAACCAAGAAAACATTGCTTAGAAGCACTAAACAGCTTTGTTAGTGTTTTTGTGGTTAAAATGTGTCTTAATCCAATGCAACTGACTAATTATAAGAGTTTGAGATGGATGTGGAGAGTTTAAAAGCCACTTATACACCTTTTGTCCCAAAACAGGCTAAAATCCAGAAAACATTGCTTAGAAGCTGTAACCAGCTTTGTTAGTGTTTCTAGGGTTAAAATGTGTCTTAATCCAATGCAACTGACTAATTATAAGAGTTTGAGATTGATGTGGAGAGTTTAAAAGCCACTTATACCCATTTTGTCCCAAAACAGGCTAAAACCAAGAAAATATTGCTGAGAAGCACCAAACAGCTATGTTAGTGTTTCTGGGGTTAAAATGTGTCTTAATCCAATGCAAATGACTAATTATAAGAGTTTGAGATTGATGTGGAGAGTTTAAAAGCCACTTATACCCATTTTGTCCAAAAACAGGCTAAAACCAAGAAAACATTGCCTAGAAGCTATAAACAGCTTTGTTAGTGTTTCTGGGATTAAAATAAATGTTAATCCAAAGCAACTGACTAATTATATGAGTTTGAGATGGATGTGGAGAGTTTAAAAGCCACTTATACCCATTTTGTCCCAAAACAGGTTAAAACCAAGAAAACATTGCTTAGAAGCACTAAACAGCTTTGTTAGTGTTTTTGTGGTTAAAATGTGTCTTAATCCAATGCAACTAACTAATTATAAGAGTTTTAGATAGATGTGGAGAGTTTAAAAGCCACTTATACCCATTTTGTCCCAAAACAGGCTAAAACCAAGAAAACATTGCTGAGAAGCACCAAACAGCTTTGTTAGTGTTTCTGGGGTTAAAATGTGTCTTAATCCAATGCAACTAACTAATTATAAGAGCTTGAGATAGATGTACAGAGTTTAAAAACCACTTATACCCATTTTGTCCCAAAACAGGCTAAAACCAAGAAAACATTGCTTAGAAGCTCTAAACAGCTATGTTAGTGTTTCTGGGGTTAAAATGTGTCTTAATCCAATGCAACTGACTAATTATAAGAGTTTGAGATGGATGTGGAGAGTTTAAAAGCCACTTATACACATTTTGTCCCAAAACAGGCTAAAATCAAGAAAACATGGCTTAGAAGCTGTAAACAGCTTTGTTAGTGTTTCTAGGGTTAAAATGTGTCTTAATCCAATGCAACTGACTAATTATAAGAGTTTGAGATTGATGTGGAGAGTTTAAAAGCCACTTATACCCATTTTGTCCCAAAATAGGCTAAAACCAAGAAAATATTGCTGAGAAGCACCAAACAGCTATGTTAGTGTTTCTGGAGTTAAAATGTGTCTCAATCCAATGCAAATGACTAATTATAAGAGTTTGAGATTGATGTGGAGAGTTTAAAAGCCACTTATACCCATTTTGTCCCAAAACAGGCTAAAACCAAGAAAACATTGCTTAGAAGCACTAAACAGCTTTGTTAGTGTTTTTGTGGTTAAAATGTGTCTTAATCCAATGCAACTAACTAATTATAAGAGTTTTAGATAGATGTGGAGAGTTTAAAACCCACTTATACCCATTTTGTCCCAAAACAGGCTAAAACCAAGAAAACATTGCTGAGAAGCACCAAACAGCTTTGTTAGTGTTTCTGGGGTTAAAATGTGTCTTAATCCAATGCAACTAACTAATTATAAGAGCTTGAGATAGATGTACAGAGTTTAAAAACCACTTATACCCATTTTGTCCCAAAACAGGCTAAAACCAAGAAAACATTGCTTAGAAGCTCTAAACAGCTATGTTAGTGTTTCTGGGGTTAAAATGTGTCTTAATCCAATGCAACTGACTAATTATAAGAGTTTGAGATGGATGTGGAGAGTTTAAAAGCCACTTATACACATTTTGTCCCAAAACAGGCTAAAATCAAGAAAACATGGCTTAGAAGCTGTAAACAGCTTTGTTAGTGTTTCTAGGGTTAAAATGTGTCTTAATCCAATGCAACTGACTAATTATAAGAGTTTGAGATTGATGTGGAGAGTTTAAAAGCCACTTATACCCATTTTGTCCCAAAACAGGCTAAAACCAAGAAAACATTGCTTAGAAGCACTAAACAGCTTTGTTAGTGTTTTTGTGGTTAAAATGTGTCTTAATCCAATGCAACTAACTAATTATAAGAGTTTTAGATAGATGTGGAGAGTTTAAAAGCCACTTATACACATTTTGTCCCAAAACAGGCTAAAATCAAGAAAACATGGCTTAGAAGCTGTAAACAGCTTTGTTAGTGTTTCTAGGGTTAAAATGTGTCTTAATCCAATGCAACTGACTAATTATAAGAGTTTGAGATTGATGTGGAGAGTTTAAAAGCCACTTATACCCATTTTGTCCCAAAATAGGCTAAAACCAAGAAAATATTGCTGAGAAGCACCAAACAGCTATGTTAGTGTTTCTGGAGTTAAAATGTGTCTCAATCCAATGCAAATGACTAATTATAAGAGTTTGAGATTGATGTGGAGAGTTTAAAAGCCACTTATACCCATTTTGTCCCAAAACAGGCTAAAACCAAGAAAATATTGCTGAGAAGCACCAAACAGCTATGTTAGTGTTTCTGGGGTTAAAATGTGTCTTAATCCAATGCAAATGACTAATTATAAGAGTTTGAGATTGATTTGGAGAGTTTAAAAGCCACTTATACCCATTTTGTCCCAAAACAGGCTAAAACCAAGAAAACATTGCTTAGAAGCTCTAAACAGCTATGTTAGTGTTTCTGGGGTTAAAATGTGTCTTAATCCAATGCAACTGACTAATTATAAGAGTTTGAGATGGATGTGGAGAGTTTAAAACCACTTATACCCATTTTGTCCCAAAACAGGCTAAAACCATAAAACAATGCCTAGAAGCTGTAAACAGCTTTGTTAGTGTTTCTGGGGTTAAAATGTGCCTTAATCCAATGCAACTGACTAATTATAAGAGTTTGAGATGGATGTGGAGAGTTTAAAAGCCACTTATACCCATTTTGTCCCAAAACAGACTAAAACCAAGAAAACATTGCTTAGAAGCACTAAACAGCTTTGTTAGTGTTTCTGTGGTTAAAATGTGTCTTAATCCAATGCAACTAACTAGTTATAAGAGTTTTAGATAGATGTAGAGAGTTTAAAAGCCACTTATACCCATTTTGTCCCAAAACAGGCTAAAACCAAGAAAACATTGCTTAGAAGCTCAAAACAGCTATGTTAGTGTTTCTGGGGTTAAAATGTGTCTTAATCCAATGCAACTGACTAATTATAAGAGTTTGAGATGGATGTGGAGAGTTTAAAAGCCACTTATACACATTTTGTCCCAAAACAGGCTAAAATCAAGAAAACATTGCTTAGAAGCTGTAAACAGCTTTGTTAGTGTTTCTAGGGTTAAATTGTGTCTTAATCCAATGCAACTGACTAATTATAAGAGTTTGAGATTGATGTGGAGAGTTTAAAAGCCACTTATACCCATTTTGTCCAAAAACAGGCTAAAACCAAGAAAACATTGCTGAGAAGCACCAAACAGCTATGTTAGTGTTTCTGGGGTTAAAATGTGTCTTAATCCAATGCAAATGACTAATTATAAGAGTTTGAGATTGACGTGGAGAGTTTAAAAGCCACTTATACCCATTTTGTCCCAAAACAGGCTAAAACCAAGAAAACATTGCCTAGAAGCTATAAACAGCTTTGTTAGTGTTTCTGGGATTAAAATGAATCTTAATCCAAAGCAACTGACTAATTATATGAGTTTGAGATGGATGTGGAGAGTTTAAAAGCCACTTATACCCATTTTGTCCCAAAACAGGTTAAAACCAAGAAAACATTGCTTAGAAGCACTAAACAGCTTTGTTAGTGTTTTTGTGGTTAAAATGTGTCTTAATCCAATGCAACTAACTAATTATAAGAGTTTTAGATAGATGTGGAGAGTTTAAAAGCCACTTATACCCATTTTGTCCCAAAACAGGCTAAAACCAAGAAAACATTGCTGAGAAGCACCAAACAGCTTTGTTAGTGTTTCTGGGGTTAAAATGTGTCTTAATCCAATGCAACTAACTAATTATAAGAGCTTGAGATAGATGTGCAGAGTTTAAAAGCCACTTATACCCATTTTGTCCCAAAACAGGCTAAAACTAAGAAAACATTGGTTAGAAGCTCTAAAGAGCTATGTTAGTGTTTCTGGGGTTAAAATGTGTCTTAATCCAATGTAACTGACTAATTATAAGAGTTTGAGATGGATGTGGAGAGTTTAAAAGCCACTTATACACATTTTGTCCCAAAACAGGCTAAAATCAAGAAAACATGGCTTAGAAGCTGTAAACAGCTTTGTTAGTGTTTCTAGGGTTAAAATGTGTCTTAATCCAATGCAACTGACTAATTATAAGAGTTTGAGATTGATGTGGAAAGTTTAAAAGCCACTTATACCCATTTTGTCCCAAAACAGGCTAAAACCAAGAAAATATTGCTGAGAAGCACCAAACAGCTATGTTAGTGTTTATGGGGTTAAAATGTGTCTTAATCCAATGCAAATGACTAATTATAAGAGTTTGAGATTGATGTGGAGAGTTTAAAAGCCACTTATACCCATTTTGTCCCAAAACAGGCTAAAACCAAGAAAACATTGCCTAGAAGCTATAAACAGCTTTGTTAGTGTTTCTGGGATTAAAATGTATCTTAATCCCAAGCAACTGACTAATTATATGAGTTCTAGATGGATGTGGAGAGTTTAAAAGCCACTTATACCCATTTTGTCCCAAAACAGGTTAAAACCAAGAAAACATTGCTTAGAAGCACTATACAGCTTTGTTAGTGTTTTTGTGGTTAAAATGTGTCTTAATCCAATGCAACTAACTAATTATAAGAGTTTCAGATAGATGTGGAGAGTTTAAAAGCCACTTATACCCATTTTGTCCCAAAACAGGCTAAAACCAAGAAAACATTGCTGAGAAGCACCAAACAGCTTTGTTAGTGTTTCTGGGGTTAAAATGTGTCTTAATCCAATGCAACTAACTAATTATAAGAGCTTGAGATAGATGTACAGAGTTTAAAAACCACTTATACCCATTTTGTCCCAAAACAGGCTAAAACCAAGAAAACATTGCTTAGAAGCTCTAAACAGCTATGTTAGTGTTTCTGGGGTTAAAATGTGTCTTAATCCAATGCAACTGACTAATTATAAGAGTTTGAGATGGATGTGGAGAGTTTAAAAGCCACTTATACCCATTTTGTCCCAAAACAGGCTAAAACCAAGAAAATATTGCTGAGAAGCACCAAACAGCTATGTTAGTGTTTCTGGGGTTAAAATGTGTCTTAATCCAATGCAAATGACTAATTATAAGAGTTTGAGATTGATTTGGAGAGTTTAAAAGCCACTTATACCCATTTTGTCCCAAAACAGGCTAAAACCAAGAAAACATTGCTTAGAAGCTCTAAACAGCTATGTTAGTGTTTCTGGGGTTAAAATGTGTCTTAATCCAATGCAACTGACTAATTATAAGAGTTTGAGATGGATGTGGAGAGTTTAAAACCACTTATACCCATTTTGTCCCAAAACAGGCTAAAACCATAAAACAATGCCTAGAAGCTGTAAACAGCTTTGTTAGTGTTTCTGGGGTTAAAATGTGCCTTAATCCAATGCAACTGACTAATTATAAGAGTTTGAGATGGATGTGGAGAGTTTAAAAGCCACTTATACCCATTTTGTCCCAAAACAGACTAAAACCAAGAAAACATTGCTTAGAAGCACTAAACAGCTTTGTTAGTGTTTCTGTGGTTAAAATGTGTCTTAATCCAATGCAACTAACTAGTTATAAGAGTTTTAGATAGATGTAGAGAGTTTAAAAGCCACTTATACCCATTTTGTCCCAAAACAGGCTAAAACCAAGAAAACATTGCTTAGAAGCTCAAAACAGCTATGTTAGTGTTTCTGGGGTTAAAATGTGTCTTAATCCAATGCAACTGACTAATTATAAGAGTTTGAGATGGATGTGGAGAGTTTAAAAGCCACTTATACACATTTTGTCCCAAAACAGGCTAAAATCAAGAAAACATTGCTTAGAAGCTGTAAACAGCTTTGTTAGTGTTTCTAGGGTTAAATTGTGTCTTAATCCAATGCAACTGACTAATTATAAGAGTTTGAGATTGATGTGGAGAGTTTAAAAGCCACTTATACCCATTTTGTCCAAAAACAGGCTAAAACCAAGAAAACATTGCTGAGAAGCACCAAACAGCTATGTTAGTGTTTCTGGGGTTAAAATGTGTCTTAATCCAATGCAAATGACTAATTATAAGAGTTTGAGATTGACGTGGAGAGTTTAAAAGCCACTTATACCCATTTTGTCCCAAAACAGGCTAAAACCAAGAAAACATTGCCTAGAAGCTATAAACAGCTTTGTTAGTGTTTCTGGGATTAAAATGAATCTTAATCCAAAGCAACTGACTAATTATATGAGTTTGAGATGGATGTGGAGAGTTTAAAAGCCACTTATACCCATTTTGTCCCAAAACAGGTTAAAACCAAGAAAACATTGCTTAGAAGCACTAAACAGCTTTGTTAGTGTTTTTGTGGTTAAAATGTGTCTTAATCCAATGCAACTAACTAATTATAAGAGTTTTAGATAGATGTGGAGAGTTTAAAAGCCACTTATACCCATTTTGTCCCAAAACAGGCTAAAACCAAGAAAACATTGCTGAGAAGCACCAAACAGCTTTGTTAGTGTTTCTGGGGTTAAAATGTGTCTTAATCCAATGCAACTAACTAATTATAAGAGCTTGAGATAGATGTGCAGAGTTTAAAAGCCACTTATACCCATTTTGTCCCAAAACAGGCTAAAACTAAGAAAACATTGGTTAGAAGCTCTAAAGAGCTATGTTAGTGTTTCTGGGGTTAAAATGTGTCTTAATCCAATGCAACTGACTAATTATAAGAGTTTGAGATGGATGTGGAGAGTTTAAAAGCCACTTATACACATTTTGTCCCAAAACAGGCTAAAATCAAGAAAACATGGCTTAGAAGCTGTAAACAGCTTTGTTAGTGTTTCTAGGGTTAAAATGTGTCTTAATCCAATGCAACTGACTAATTATAAGAGTTTGAGATTGATGTGGAAAGTTTAAAAGCCACTTATACCCATTTTGTCCCAAAACAGGCTAAAACCAAGAAAATATTGCTGAGAAGCACCAAACAGCTATGTTAGTGTTTATGGGGTTAAAATGTGTCTTAATCCAATGCAAATGACTAATTATAAGAGTTTGAGATTGATGTGGAGAGTTTAAAAGCCACTTATACCCATTTTGTCCCAAAACAGGCTAAAACCAAGAAAACATTGCCTAGAAGCTATAAACAGCTTTGTTAGTGTTTCTGGGATTAAAATGTATCTTAATCCCAAGCAACTGACTAATTATATGAGTTCTAGATGGATGTGGAGAGTTTAAAAGCCACTTATACCCATTTTGTCCCAAAACAGGTTAAAACCAAGAAAACATTGCTTAGAAGCACTATACAGCTTTGTTAGTGTTTTTGTGGTTAAAATGTGTCTTAATCCAATGCAACTAACTAATTATAAGAGTTTCAGATAGATGTGGAGAGTTTAAAAGCCACTTATACCCATTTTGTCCCAAAACAGGCTAAAACCAAGAAAACATTGCTGAGAAGCACCAAACAGCTTTGTTAGTGTTTCTGGGGTTAAAATGTGTCTTAATCCAATGCAACTAACTAATTATAAGAGCTTGAGATAGATGTACAGAGTTTAAAAACCACTTATACCCATTTTGTCCCAAAACAGGCTAAAACCAAGAAAACATTGCTTAGGAGCTCTAAACAGCTATGTTAGTGTTTCTGGGGTTAAAATGTGTCTTAATCCAATGCAACTGACTAATTATAAGAGTTTGAGATGGATGTGGAGAGTTTAAAAGCCACTTATACCCATTTTGTCCCAAAACAGGCTAAAACCAAGAAAATATTGCTGAGAAGCACCAAACAGCTATGTTAGTGTTTCTGGGGTTAAAATGTGTCTTAATCCAATGCAAATGACTAATTATAAGAGTTTGAGATTGATTTGGAGAGTTTAAAAGCCACTTATACCCATTTTGTCCCAAAACAGGCTAAAACCAAGAAAACATTGCTTAGAAGCTCTAAACAGCTATGTTAGTGTTTCTGGGGTTAAAATGTGTCTTAATCCAATGCAACTGACTAATTATAAGAGTTTGAGATGGATGTGGAGAGTTTAAAACCACTTATACCCATTTTGTCCCAAAACAGGCTAAAACCATAAAACAATGCCTAGAAGCTGTAAACAGCTTTGTTAGTGTTTCTGGGGTTAAAATGTGCCTTAATCCAATGCAACTGACTAATTATAAGAGTTTGAGATGGATGTGGAGAGTTTAAAAGCCACTTATACCCATTTTGTCCCAAAACAGACTAAAACCAAGAAAACATTGCTTAGAAGCACTAAACAGCTTTGTTAGTGTTTCTGTGGTTAAAATGTGTCTTAATCCAATGCAACTAACTAGTTATAAGAGTTTTAGATAGATGTAGAGAGTTTAAAAGCCACTTATACCCATTTTGTCCCAAAACAGGCTAAAACCAAGAAAACATTGCTTAGAAGCTTAAAACAGCTATGTTAGTGTTTCTGGGGTTAAAATGTGTCTTAATCCAATGCAACTGACTAATTATAAGAGTTTGAGATGGATGTGGAGAGTTTAAAAGCCACTTATACACATTTTGTCCCAAAACAGGCTAAAATCAAGAAAACATTGCTTAGAAGCTGTAAACAGCTTTGTTAGTGTTTCTAGGGTTAAATTGTGTCTTAATCCAATGCAACTGACTAATTATAAGAGTTTGAGATTGATGTGGAGAGTTTAAAAGCCACTTATACCCATTTTGTCCAAAAACAGGCTAAAACCAAGAAAACATTGCTGAGAAGCACCAAACAGCTATGTTAGTGTTTCTGGGGTTAAAATGTGTCTTAATCCAATGCAAATGACTAATTATAAGAGTTTGAGATTGACGTGGAGAGTTTAAAAGCCACTTATACCCATTTTGTCCCAAAACAGGCTAAAACCAAGAAAACATTGCCTAGAAGCTATAAACAGCTTTGTTAGTGTTTCTGGGATTAAAATGAATCTTAATCCAAAGCAACTGACTAATTATATGAGTTTGAGATGGATGTGGAGAGTTTAAAAGCCACTTATACCCATTTTGTCCCAAAACAGGTTAAAACCAAGAAAACATTGCTTAGAAGCACTAAACAGCTTTGTTAGTGTTTTTGTGGTTAAAATGTGTCTTAATCCAATGCAACTAACTAATTATAAGAGTTTTAGATAGATGTGGAGAGTTTAAAAGCCATTTATACCCATTTTGTCCCAAAACATGTAAGTTTGAGAGTAGAGTAATCAAGAGATTATGGAAGAGAGTATGAAAGAGAGTGAAATCGTGTAAAGAGTGAGGAGAGTGAACGATTGAGAGAGAGAGTGTTGGAGAAAGAGAATAAACTCTTTTCTTGCTTCTATTAGTATGATACTTACAAACTATTTAAAGACATATACAAATAGGATATTCTCTTAGGATCCTATGCACACTAATATGAGGAGAAAGCGACATCTCCTTATTCTAACATGTGATCTCCTCTTCTCTCTTGCAACTTGCTCCAACGGCTACAAAGGAAGGATCGAGATGAATGGCGACCGTTGGAGGATCTCTTTGGTGGATTGGGCTCATGAAGACTTCTATTTGAGGATGGCCCGTTGGTTGGTCGTACGGACGTCCGTACGGTCGTACGGACAAGTGTGTGTGCCGGTTCATACTCCCCCTCAAGCTTGACTTGGGGAACTAGTCAAGCTTGACAACATAGGCACCCACCTCATTAAAAACCTTAGTATAGAAAAACCTCTTGGGAAAACTATACTTAAGGGAAAAAGAGTGTAGGCGCCAAAACAAAGCAAGTCATGGCCGAGTGAGGTTTAGGAGGCCAAGCTTAGGATGGATGTATTCACACGCTTGGGGGCTCGCAGCTTTAGTCAGGACGTCTGCAAGTTGTTCTTTGCTTTCGGTATGGCAAGGTAAGACAACTCCAAGCTTGATTTGTTCTCGGACCTTATGGCAATCCACTTCAATGTGCTTGGTCCGCTCATGGAACACTGAATTGGTTGCTATATGAATGGCTGCTTCGTTATCACAGTGCATGGTGATCGGCTTTGTTGATTCTATTCCAAGATCCTTGAGTAACATCTTCAGCCACATTAGCTCCGTCGTTAGCTTCCTCATAGCTCTATACTCGGATTCGGCACTTGAGAGTGAGACGACCTTTTGCTTCTTGCTCTTCCATGTGACCAGGTTCCCTCCAAGGAACGTGCAATAGCCTGTGGTTGAGCGTCGGTCCCCACGATCTCCGGCATAGTCAGCGTCGCAGTAGCCTACCAACTCGGTGCTCTTGTTGCGTCCCATCCATATGCCTTGGCCGGGTGAGCCCTTGATGTACTTGAGGATCCGTGTCAGCATGTTCCAATGGTGCACGGTGGGGTTCTTCATATGCTGGCTTACCTGGTTCACGGCAAAGCAAATGTCAGGCCGTGTGATAGTTAAATAAATGAGCTTACCGACTAGCCGCCGGTAGAGGCTAACGTCCTCGAATGGAGCGGTGTCAAGCTCCCCCTGTCCTCCATCCTTGTAATTCTCTTCTAGGGGCGTTGTTACTGCCTTAGCTCCTAGTTTTCCTGTTTCACTCAATAAGTCTAGTGCATACTTTCTTTGAGATAACAATAACCCTTCATTTGATCTATAAACTTCTATCCCAAGAAAGTATTTCAACTCTCCAAGATCTTTAATATCAAAAACTGATTTCAAGAATGTTTTAGAGTCTTGAATACCTACCGAGTCACTTCCAGTGATGATGATATCATCAACATACACTAGAATGACTACTATACCTTTGGCGCTTGGTAAGGTGAACAAGGTGTGGTCAGCTTCGGATTTGCGAAAGCCTTTGTCAAGAAGTGTGGTGCTAAGCTTGTGATACCAAGCCCTTGGTGACTGCTTCAAGCCATAGATAGCTTTGTTGAGTTTCAAGACCTTTCCCGGACCAATAGTATCCTCCAAACCCGGTGGTGGTCGCATATACACTTCATCCTCCAGTTCTCCTTGCAAGAAGGCGTTCTTCACGTCCATTTGCCAAAGTTCCCAGTCGAGGTTGGTGGCGAGAGAGAGTACAACTCGAACCGTGTGAAGCTTAGCCACCGGAGCAAACGTATCAAGATAGTCCTCCCCATACGTTTGCGTGAAACCTCGTGCGACTAGGCGGGCTTTGTGGCGTTCAATCTCCCCATTGCTCTTATATTTGATTGTGAAGATATACCGAGAGGTGACAGCCTTCTTGCCCTTGGGTAAGTCAGCCTCGTCCCATGTATGATTTTGCACCATGGCCGTATTCTCGGCATCCACTGCATCTCTCCATACTTTGTGCTGCTTAGCCTCATCATAGGTCTTGGGGATCCAATCCTCATCAATATGGCCAAGAAACACTTGATGCTCTATCGGAAAATGAGCCAAGGTGCACACGGCCTGAATCGGATGAGCAACGGCCATGTTGTTGTAGTACACACGGGTGTTCTTCCAATGACTAGGAGGATACTTGATACGTTGGCTGCGCCGAAGAGGAACCATAGCCCCAGCTTCGGAGTTGGCTCGTCCTGGAGTAATGATCTCCTCAAGCTGTTCAGCCGTCCCCTCGGTTGTTTCGGCCGTGTTGTCCGCGAGTGACTCGGGTGCTTCCTCATGCTGCTCAGTATGGTCATCGGCATGTGTAGCAGGCTCAGGCTCAGTAGATGGCTCAGGTTGTTCTGGTGATGCTGGTCTGGCTGACTCAGTAGTGATCCGATCGTTTTCAAGACCTAGTCGCTCAAGGATTACTCGGAGGTTGCGCGTCCGATCAGATGGTGAATCAGAGAGGTTACGGAGCTCATCCCAATTCTTCTCATCGTAAAAACCTTGTGTCTCCATGAACTTGACATCACGAGATACTAGAACCCTCCTTGTTGTAGGGTCATAGCACTTATACCCCTTTTGTGTGGTAGAGTAGCCAAGAAACATAGCCTTTGTACTCTTTGCATCAAGCTTGTCTCTTAGCTCACCTGGTCGCAACACATAGCACACACAACCAAACACTCGTAAGTGATCAAATGTAGGTTTGTCATTCGTTAATACCTCAAATGGAGACACATCCTTTAGGATCTTTGTTGGTGTGCGGTTAATAAGATAACAAGCGGCTAGCACAGCATCTCCCCAAAACCTCTTTGGAACCCTTGTGTGAAACATCATAGACCTTGCTACTTCCATGAGATGCCTATTCTTTCTCTCAGCCACTCCATTTTGTTGTGGTGTGTAAGGACAGCTAGTTTGATGAAGAATTCCATGTTTGGCTAGATATTGTTTAAAGGCATGGCTTGTGTACTCTCCACCATTATCTGATCTCAAAATTTTAATCTTGGCATGAAAGTGGTTAGTGACATAATTTTGAAAATTAGTAAAGGCCTCAAGGACTCTATCCTTAGAGGGAAGCAAAGTTATCCAAGTATATTTTGATTTTTCATCAATAAAAGTCACAAAATACTTTTGATTATCTCTAGATAAGCAAGGAGATGTCCAAACATCAGAATGAATTAAATCAAAACATTTTTCATAAATAGTAATAGATTTAGGGAAAACAGCCTTGCAATGTTTACCAAGAATACAAGCCTCACACTCATCATTTTGAAAAGAAACATTAGGAAATATTAAGGATAAAGCTCTTGTGTGAGGATGTCCTAGCCTAGCATGTAAAATAGAATCACTAGGTTTCATAATAACCGAATTAAAACAAGATGCATTAGAAGATAAGTTCAAGTCCTCAAGCACATAGAGGTCATCCTTGGATCCTCCTTGACCAAGAACCTTACTTGTCTCAATATCCTGAAAATGAACATTGTTAGGACCAAATATAGCATAACAATTTAAATCAGTAGTGGCTCTCTTAACTGATAGCAAGTTAGAAGTAAAGTTTGGCATATAAAATGCCTTAGTCTCCTTATCAAATAGTTTCAAGTTTCCTATGCCTTTAACTGGTACTTTCTCACCATTTGCTATTATTACATTACCATTAGCAGGTTTAATATCACTAATTAGCCTAGAATCACTAATCATGTGATGGGATGCACCAGAATCAACTATGAGGGGTTTAATTTTGTTTGAGGCAAGAAACGCCTTACCGGTGGCCTCTTTGATGGCTTTGATGAGCGCATCAAGGTCGGACCGTCTTACCAGCTCGGACGATGCTGCAGCAAGAGCAGTTCCACTGGTCACTTGTTGAGGCTGCTCAGAGATTGACTCCCCCATGGCTACTGCTTGATGAGCTCTCGGTGGTCCTCCGCGGTTTGGTCGTCCACCTCGGATGGTACCCGGCGGTGGTGCTAGATGAGGGTGTAGAATCCAGCAGCGGCTCTTGAAGTGACCAAGCTTCTTACAATGCTCACAAAATGGCGGGTTGTTCTTGTCCTCCGGCTTGTAGTAGCCCTTGTTTGCTGATGCCATCTCAGCTTTGTTAGCGGTCACAAGTTCTCCCTTGCCGCCAAACAATCCCATGGAGCCATGCTCCTTTTGAATTTGGTTACAGACATCATCAAGGCTAGGGAGCTTGTCCGACCGTAGAATATGCTTGATAAGGTCATTGTAGGAGGGGTTCAAGGTCAAGAGAAGGCCGAACACCTTATCTTGTTCACGCCTCTCATTCAGAATGGCCGGATCTATAGTCGCCGGCCGGAGCATCTCTAGTTCAGCCCAAAGGGACCTAAACTTCCCAAAGTGCTTGGTGAACTCCATGTCTTCTTGGTTGAGGTTGTTGATGGCCCTCTTAATCTCAAAAATTCGGTTTACATTTGTAACATTCCCAAAAACATTCTTGAGAGTGTCCCACAAGTCTTTTGCTGTCTCGCAATAAGAGTAAGCTTCAAGTATAGGTGCATCTAGGGAGTTTTGAATGATAGCTAGGACTCCCTGATCTTCTTGAAACCACTTGTTCTTCTCATCGACAAGATCCTTGCCGTCTTTGGTGGTCTCGCCACTAGGAGCTTCGCTTGTCTCAACATGGGACCAAAGTCCTCGGCCGCATAGGGCTGTCTTTGTGGTTCTAGCCCACAGTAAGTAATTCTCTCCCTTGAGAGTAACTGGAACAATGAGAGTTTTGGTAGTTTCCATGGAAAAGGATGAAGAGACCGTTGGTTAAAGCTATTGTCCAACGGTTAAAGAAAGAAGATTCAAGAACAAGAAATTTCAAGAACAAGAAAGAGAATGCGGAAGGGAGTGGTGGAGATTTGAGGCAAGAACAGAATCAAATCTGCTCTGATACCATGTAAGTTTGAGAGTAGAGTAATCAAGAGATTATGGAAGAGAGTATGAAAGAGAGTGAAATCGTGTAAAGAGTGAGGAGAGTGAACGATTGAGAGAGAGAGTGTTGGAGAAAGAGAATAAACTCTTTTCTTGCTTCTATTAGTATGATACTTACAAACTATTTAAAGACATATACAAATAGGATATTCTCTTAGGATCCTATGCACACTAATATGAGGAGAAAGCGACATCTCCTTATTCTAACATGTGATCTCCTCTTCTCTCTTGCAACTTGCTCCAACGGCTACAAAGGAAGGATCGAGATGAATGGCGACCGTTGGAGGATCTCTTTGGTGGATTGGGCTCATGAAGACTTCTATTTGAGGATGGCCCGTTGGTTGGTCGTACGGACGTCCGTACGGTCGTACGGACAAGTGTGTGTGCCGGTTCATAAAACAGGCTAAAACCAAGAAAACATTGCTTAGAAGCACTAAACAGCTTTGTTAGTGTTTATGGGGTTAAAATGTTTCTTAATCCAATGCAACTAACTAATTGTAAGAGTTTGAGATAGATGTGGAGAGTTTAAAAGCCATTGATACTCATTTTGTCCCAAAACAGGCTAAAACCAAGAAAACATTGCTGAGAAGCACCAAACAGCTTTGTTAGTGTTTCTGGGGTTAAAATGTGTCTTAATCCAATGCAACTAACTAATTATAAGAGCTTGAGATAGATGTGCAGAGTTTAAAAGCCACTTATACCCATTTTGTCCCAAAACAGGCTAAAACTAAGAAAACATTGGTTAGAAGCTCTAAAGAGCTATGTTAGTGTTTCTGGGGTTAAAATGTGTCTTAATCCAATGCAACTGACTAATTATAAGAGTTTGAGATGGATGTGGAGAGTTTAAAAGCCACTTATACACATTTTGTCCCAAAACAGGCTAAAATCAAGAAAACATGGCTTAGAAGCTGTAAACAGCTTTGTTAGTGTTTCTAGGGTTAAAATGTGTCTTAATCCAATGCAACTGACTAATTATAAGAGTTTGAGATTGATGTGGAAAGTTTAAAAGCCACTTATACCCATTTTGTCCCAAAACAGGCTAAAACCAAGAAAATATTGCTGAGAAGCACCAAACAGCTATGTTAGTGTTTATGGGGTTAAAATGTGTCTTAATCCAATGCAAATGACTAATTATAAGAGTTTGAGATTGATGTGGAGAGTTTAAAAGCCACTTATACCCATTTTGTCCCAAAACAGGCTAAAACCAAGAAAACATTGCCTAGAAGCTATAAACAGCTTTGTTAGTGTTTCTGGGATTAAAATGTACCTTAATCCAAAGCAACTGACTAATTATATGAGTTCTAGATTGATGTGGAGATTTTAAAAGCCACTTATACCCATTTTGTCCCAAAACAGGTTAAAACCAAGAAAACATTGCTTAGAAGCACTATACAGCTTTGTTATTGTTTTTTGTGGTTAAAATGTGTCTTAATCCAATGCAACTAACTAATTATAAGAGTTTCAGATAGATGTGGAGAGTTTAAAAGCCACTTATACTCATTTTGTCCCAAAACAAGCTAAATCCAAGAAAACATTGCTGATAAGCACCAAACAGCTTTGTTAGTGTTTCTGGGGTTAAAATGTGTCTTAATCCAATGCAAATGACTAATTATAAGAGTTTGAGATTGATGTGGAGAGTTTAAAAGCCACTTATACCCATTTTGTCCCAAAAAGGCTAAAACCAAGAAAACATTGCTTAGAAGCACTAAACAGCTTTGTTAGTGTTTCTGGGGTTAAAATGTGTCTTAATCCAATGCAACTGACTAATTATAAGAGTTTGAGATGGATGTGGAGAGTTTAAAAGCCACTTATACACATTTTGTCCCAACACAGGCTAAAATCAAGAAAACATTGCTTAGAAGCTGTAAACAGCTTTGTTAGTGTTTCTAGGGTTAAAATGTGTCTTAATCCAATGCAACTGACTAATTATAAGAGTTTGAGATTGTTGTGGAGAGTTTAAAAGCCACTTATACCCATTTTGTCCCAAAACAGGCTAAAACCAAGAAAACATTGCCTAGAAGCTATAAACAGCTTTGTTAGTGTTTCTGGGATTAAAATGAATCTTAATCCAAAGCAACTGACTAATTATATGAGTTTGAGATGGATGTGGAGAGTTTAAAAGCCACTTATACCCATTTTGTCCCAAAACAGGTTAAAACCAAGAAAACATTGCTTAGAAGCACTAAACAGCTTTGTTAGTGTTTCTGTGGTTAAAATGTGTCTTAATCCAATGCAACTAACTAGTTATAAGAGTTTTAGATAGATGTAGAGAGTTTAAAAGCCACTTATACCCATTTTGTCCCAAAACAGGCTAAAACCAAGAAAACATTGCTTAGAAGCTCAAAACAGCTATGTTAGTGTTTCTGGGGTTAAAATGTGTCTTAATCCAATGCAACTGACTAATTATAAGAGTTTGAGATGGATGTGGAGAGTTTAAAAGCCACTTATACACATTTTGTCCCAAAACAGGCTAAAATCAAGAAAACATTGCTTAGAAGCTGTAAACAGCTTTGTTAGTGTTTCTAGGGTTAAATTGTGTCTTAATCCAATGCAACTGACTAATTATAAGAGTTTGAGATTGATGTGGAGAGTTTAAAAGCCACTTATACCCATTTTGTCCAAAAACAGGCTAAAACCAAGAAAACATTGCTGAGAAGCACCAAACAGCTATGTTAGTGTTTCTGGGGTTAAAATGTGTCTTAATCCAATGCAAATGACTAATTATAAGAGTTTGAGATTGACGTGGAGAGTTTAAAAGCCACTTATACCCATTTTGTCCCAAAACAGGCTAAAACCAAGAAAACATTGCCTAGAAGCTATAAACAGCTTTGTTAGTGTTTCTGGGATTAAAATGAATCTTAATCCAAAGCAACTGACTAATTATATGAGTTTGAGATGGATGTGGAGAGTTTAAAAGCCACTTATACCCATTTTGTCCCAAAACAGGTTAAAACCAAGAAAACATTGCTTAGAAGCACTAAACAGCTTTGTTAGTGTTTTTGTGGTTAAAATGTGTCTTAATCCAATGCAACTAACTAATTATAAGAGTTTTAGATAGATGTGGAGAGTTTAAAAGCCATTTATACCCATTTTGTCCCAAAACAGGCTAAAACCAAGAAAACATTGCTTAGAAGCACTAAACAGCTTTGTTAGTGTTTATGGGGTTAAAATGTTTCTTAATCCAATGCAACTAACTAATTGTAAGAGTTTGAGATAGATGTGGAGAGTTTAAAAGCCATTGATACCCATTTTGTCCCAAAACAGGCTAAAACCAAGAAAACATTGCTGAGAAGCACCAAACAGCTTTGTTAGTGTTTCTGGGGTTAAAATGTGTCTTAATCCAATGCAACTAACTAATTATAAGAGCTTGAGATAGATGTGCAGAGTTTAAAAGCCACTTATACCCATTTTGTCCCAAAACAGGCTAAAACTAAGAAAACATTGGTTAGAAGCTCTAAAGAGCTATGTTAGTGTTTCTGGGGTTAAAATGTGTCTTAATCCAATGCAACTGACTAATTATAAGAGTTTGAGATGGATGTGGAGAGTTTAAAAGCCACTTATACACATTTTGTCCCAAAACAGGCTAAAATCAAGAAAACATGGCTTAGAAGCTGTAAACAGCTTTGTTAGTGTTTCTAGGGTTAAAATGTGTCTTAATCCAATGCAACTGACTAATTATAAGAGTTTGAGATTGATGTGGAAAGTTTAAAAGCCACTTATACCCATTTTGTCCCAAAACAGGCTAAAACCAAGAAAATATTGCTGAGAAGCACCAAACAGCTATGTTAGTGTTTATGGGGTTAAAATGTGTCTTAATCCAATGCAAATGACTAATTATAAGAGTTTGAGATTGATGTGGAGAGTTTAAAAGCCACTTATACCCATTTTGTCCCAAAACAGGCTAAAACCAAGAAAACATTGCCTAGAAGCTATAAACAGCTTTGTTAGTGTTTCTGGGATTAAAATGTATCTTAATCCAAAGCAACTGACTAATTATATGAGTTCTAGATTGATGTGGAGATTTTAAAAGCCACTTATACCCATTTTGTCCCAAAACAGGTTAAAACCAAGAAAACATTGCTTAGAAGCACTATACAGCTTTGTTATTGTTTTTGTGGTTAAAATGTGTCTTAATCCAATGCAACTAACTAATTATAAGAGTTTCAGATAGATGTGGAGAGTTTAAAAGCCACTTATACTCATTTTGTCCCAAAACAAGCTAAATCCAAGAAAACATTGCTGATAAGCACCAAACAGCTTTGTTAGTGTTTCTGGGGTTAAAATGTGTCTTAATCCAATGCAAATGACTAATTATAAGAGTTTGAGATTGATGTGGAGAGTTTAAAAGCCACTTATACCCATTTTGTCCCAAAAAGGCTAAAACCAAGAAAACATTGCTTAGAAGCACTAAACAGCTTTGTTAGTGTTTCTGGGGTTAAAATGTGTCTTAATCCAATGCAACTGACTAATTATAAGAGTTTGAGATGGATGTGGAGAGTTTAAAAGCCACTTATACACATTTTGTCCCAAAACAGGCTAAAATCAAGAAAACATTGCTTAGAAGCTGTAAACAGCTTTGTTAGTGTTTCTAGGGTTAAAATGTGTCTTAATCCAATGCAACTGACTAATTATAAGAGTTTGAGATTGTTGTGGAGAGTTTAAAAGCCACTTATACCCATTTTGTCCCAAAACAGGCTAAAACCAAGAAAATATTGCTGAGAAGCACCAAACAGCTATGTTAGTGTTTCTGGGGTTAAAATGTGTCTTAATCCAATGCAAATGACTAATTATAAGAGTTTGAGATTGATGTGGAGAGTTTAAAAGCCACTTATACCCATTTTGTCCCAAAACAGGCTAAAACCAAGAAAACATTGCTTAGAAGCTCTAAACAGCTATGTTAGTGTTTCTAGGGTTAAAATGTGTCTTAATCCAATACAACTGACTAATTATAAGAGTTTGAGATGGATGTGGAGAGTTTAAAAGCCACTTATACACATTTTGTCCCAAAACAGGCTAAAATCAAGAAAACATTGCATAGAAGCTGTAAACAGCTTTGTTAGTGTTTCTAGGGTTAAAATGTGTCTTAATCCGATGCAACTGACTAATTATAAGAGTTTGAGAGTGATGTGGAGAGTTTAAAAGCCACTTATACCCATTTTGTCCCAAAACAGGCTAAAACCAAGAAAATATTGCTGAGAAGCACCAAACAGCTATGTTAGTGTTTCTGGGGTTAAAATGTGTCTTAATCCAATGCAACTGACTAATTATAAGATTTTGAGATTGATGTGGAGAGTTTAAAAGCCACTTATACTCATTTTGTCCCAAAACAGGCTAAAACCAAGAAAATATTGCTGAGAAGCACCAAACAGCTATGTTAGTGTTTATGGGGTTAAAATGTGTCTTAATCCAATGCAAATGACTAATTATAAGAGTTTGAGATTGATGTGGAGAGTTTAAAAGCCACTTATACCCATTTTGTCCCAAAACAGGCTAAAACCAAGAAAACATTGCCTAGAAGCTATAAACAGCTTTGTTAGTGTTTCTGGGATTAAAATGTATCTTAATCCAAAGCAACTGACTAATTATATGAGTTCTAGATGGATGTGGAGATTTTAAAAGCCACTTATACCCATTTTGTCCCAAAACAGGTTAAAACCAAGAAAACATTGCTTAGAAGCACTATACAGCTTTGTTAGTGTTTTTGTGGTTAAAATGTGTCTTAATCCAATGCAACTAACTAATTATAAGAGTTTCAGATAGATGTGGAGAGTTTAAAAGCCACTTATACCCATTTTGTCCCAAAACAAGCTAAATCCAAGAAAACATTGCTGATAAGCACCAAACAGCTTTGTTAGTGTTTCTGGGGTTAAAATGTGTCTTAATCCAATGCAACTAACTAATAATAATTGCCTGAGATAGATGTGGAGAGTTTAAAAGCCACTTATACCCATTTTGTCCCAAAAAGGCTAAAACCAAGAAAACATTGCTTAGAAGCACTAAACAGCTTTGTTAGTGTTTCTGGGGTTAAAATGTGTCTTAATCCAATGCAACTGACTAATTATAAGAGTTTGAGATGGATGTGGAGAGTTTAAAAGCCACTTATACACATTTTGTCCCAAAACAGGCTAAAATCAAGAAAACATTGCTTAGAAGCTGTAAACAGCTTTGTTAGTGTTTCTAGGGTTAAAATGTGTCTTAATCCAATGCAACTGACTAATTATAAGAGTTTGAGATTGTTGTGGAGAGTTTAAAAGCCACTTATACCCATTTTGTCCCAAAACAGGCTAAAACCAAGAAAATATTGCTGAGAAGCACCAAACAGCTATGTTAGTGTTTCTGGGGTTAAAATGTGCCTTAATCCAATGCAAATGACTAATTATAAGAGTTTGAGATTGATGTGGAGAGTTTAAAAGCCACTTATACCCATTTTGTCCCAAAACAGGCTAAAACCAAGAAAACATTGCTTAGAAGCTCTAAACAGCTATGTTAGTGTTTCTAGGGTTAAAATGTGTCTTAATCCAATACAACTGACTAATTATAAGAGTTTGAGATGGATGTGGAGAGTTTAAAAGCCACTTATACACATTTTGTCCCAAAACAGGCTAAAATCAAGAAAACATTGCATAGAAGCTGTAAACAGCTTTGTTAGTGTTTCTAGGGTTAAAATGTGTCTTAATCCGATGCAACTGACTAATTATAAGAGTTTTAGATTGATGTGGAGAGTTTAAAAGCCACTTATACCCATTTTGTCCCAAAACAGGCTAAAACCAAGAAAATATTGCTGAGAAGCACCAAACAGCTATGTTAGTGTTTCTGGGGTTAAAATGTGTCTTAATCCAATGCAACTGACTAATTATAAGAGTTTGAGATTGATGTGGAGAGTTTAAAAGCCACTTATACTCATTTTGTCCCAAAACAGGCTAAAACCAAGAAAACATTGCCTAGAAGCTATAAACAGCTTTGTTAGTGTTTCTGGGATTAAAATGTATCTTAATCCAAAGCAACTGACTAATTATATGAGTTTGAGATGGATGTGGAGATTTTAAAAGCCACTTATACCCATTTTGTCCCAAAACAGGTTAAAACCAAGAAAACATTGCTTAGAAGCACTAAACAGCTTTGTTAGTGTTTCTGTGGTTAAAATGTGTCTTAATCCAATGCAACTAACTAATTATAAGAGTTTGAGATTGTTGTGGAGAGTTTAAAAGCCACTTATACCCATTTTGTCCCAAAACAGGCTAAAACCAAGAAAACATTGCTTAGAAGCTCTAAACAGCTATGTTAGTGTTTCTGGGGTTAAAATGTGTCTTAATCCAATGCAACTAACTAATTATAAGAGTTTGAGATTGTTGTGGAGAGTTTAAAAGCCACTTATACCCATTTTGTCCCAAAACAGGCTAAAACCAAGAAAACATTGCTGATAAGCACTGAACAGCTATGTTAGTGTTTCTGGGGTTAAAATGTGTCTTAATCCAATGCAAATGACTAATTATAAGAGTTTGAGATTGATGTGGAGAGTTTAAAAGCCACTTATACCCATTTTGTCCCAAAACAGGCTAAAACCAAGAAAACATTGCTTAGAAGCTCTAAACAGCTACGTTAGTGTTTCTGGGGTTAAAATGTGTCTTAATCCAATGCAACTGGCTAATTATAAGAGTTTGAGATGGATGTGGAGAGTTTAAAAGCCACTTATACACATTTTGTCCCAAAACAGGCTAAAATCAAGAAAACATTGCTTAGAAGCTGTAAACAGCTTTGTTAGTGTTTCTAGGGTTAAAATGTGTCTTAATCCGATGCAACAGACTAATTATAAGAGTTTGAGATTGATGTGGAGAGTTTAAAAGCCACTTATACCCATTTTGTCCCAAAACAGGCTAAAACCAAGAAAATATTGCTGAGAAGCACCAAACAGCTATGTTAGTGTTTTTGGGGTTAAAATGTGTCTTAATCCAATGCAAATGACTAATTATAAGAGTTTGAGATTGATGTGGAGAGTTTAAAAGCCACTTATACCCATTTTGTCCCAAAACAGGCTAAAACCAAGAAAACATTGCTTAGAAGCTCTAAACAGCTATGTTAGTGTTTCTAGGGTTAAAATGTGTCTTAATCCAATGCAACTGACTAATTATAAGAGTTTGAGATGGATGTGGAGAGTTTAAAAGCCACTTATACACATTTTGTCCCAAAACAGGCTAAAATCAAGAAAACATTGCATAGAAGCTGTAAACAGCTTTGTTAGTGTTTCTAGGGTTAAAATGTGTCTTAATCCGATGCAACTAACTAGTTATAAGAGTTTTAGATAGATGTGGAGAGTTTAAAAGCCACTTATACCCATTTTGTCCCAAATTAGGCTAAAACCAAGAAAACATTGCTTAGAAGCTCAAAACAGCTATGTTAGTGTTTCTGGGGTTAAAATGTGTCTTAATCCAATGCAACTGACTAATTATAAGAGTTTAAGATGGATATGGAGAGTTTAAAAGCCACTTATACACATTTTATCCCAAAACAGGCTAAAATCAAGAAAACATTGCTTAGAAGCTGTAAACAGCTTTGTTAGTGTTTCTAGGGTTAAAATGTGTCTTAATCCAATGCAACTGACTAATTATAAGAGTTTGAGATTGATGTGGAGAGTTTAAAAGCCACTTATACCCATTTTGTCCCAAAACAGGCTAAAACCAAGAAAACATTGCTTAGAAGCTCAAAACAGCTATGTTAGTGTTTCTGGGGTTAAAATGTGTCTTAATCCAATGCAACTGACTAATTATAAGAGTTTGAGATGGATATGGAGAGTTTAAAAGCCACTTATACACATTTTGTCCCAAAACAGGCTAAAATCAAGAAAACATTGCTTAGAAGCTGTAAACAGCTTTGTTAGTGTTTCTAGGGTTAAAATGTGTCTTAATCCAATGCAACTGACTAATTATAAGAGTTTGAGATTGATGTGGAGAGTTTAAAAGCCACTTATACCCATTTTGTCCCAAAACAGGCTAAAACCAAGAAAACATTGCTTAGAAGCTCTAAACAGCTATGTTAGTGTTTCTTGGGTTAAAATGTGTCTTAATCCAATGCAACTGACTAATTATAAGAGTTTGAGATGGATGTGGAGAGTTTAAAAGCCACTTATACACATTTTGTCCCAAAACAGGCTAAAATCAAGAAAACATTGCTTAGAAGCTGTAAACAGCTTTGTTAGTGTTTCTAGGGTTAAAATGTGTCTTAATCCTATGAACCGGCACACACACTTGTCCGTACGACCGTACGGACGTCCGTACGACCAACCAACGGGCCATCCTCAAATAGAAGTCTTCATGAGCCCAATCCACCAAAGAGATCCTCCAACGGTCGCCATTCATCTCGATCCTTCCTTTGTAGCCGTTGGAGCAAGTTGCAAGAGAGAAGAGGAGATCACATGTTAGAATAAGGAGATGTCGCTTTCTCCTCATATTAGTGTGCATAGGATCCTAAGAGAATATCCTATTTGTATATGTCTTTAAATAGTTTGTAAGTATCATACTAATAGAAGCAAGAAAAGAGTTTATTCTCTTTCTCCAACACTCTCTCTCTCAATCGTTCACTCTCCTCACTCTTTACACGATTTCACTCTCTTTCATACTCTCTTCCATAATCTCTTGATTACTCTACTCTCAAACTTACATGGTATCAGAGCAGATTTGATTCTGTTCTTGCCTCAAATCTCCACCACTCCCTTCCGCATTCTCTTTCTTGTTCTTGAAATTTCTTGTTCTTGAATCTTCTTTCTTTAACCGTTGGACAATAGCTTTAACCAACGGTCTCTTCATCCTTTTCCATGGAAACTACCAAAACTCTCATTGTTCCAGTTACTCTCAAGGGAGAGAATTACTTACTGTGGGCTAGAACCACAAAGACAGCCCTATGCGGCCGAGGACTTTGGTCCCATGTTGAGACAAGCGAAGCTCCTAGTGGCGAGACCACCAAAGACGGCAAGGATCTTGTCGATGAGAAGAACAAGTGGTTTCAAGAAGATCAGGGAGTCCTAGCTATCATTCAAAACTCCCTAGATGCACCTATACTTGAAGCTTACTCTTATTGCGAGACAGCAAAAGACTTGTGGGACACTCTCAAGAATGTTTTTGGGAATGTTACAAATGTAAACCGAATTTTTGAGATTAAGAGGGCCATCAACAACCTCAACCAAGAAGACATGGAGTTCACCAAGCACTTTGGGAAGTTTAGGTCCCTTTGGGCTGAACTAGAGATGCTCCGGCCGGCGACTATAGATCCGGCCATTCTGAATGAGAGGCGTGAACAAGATAAGGTGTTCGGCCTTCTCTTGACCTTGAACCCCTCCTACAATGACCTTATCAAGCATATTCTACGGTCGGACAAGCTCCCTAGCCTTGATGATGTCTGTAACCAAATTCAAAAGGAGCATGGCTCCATGGGATTGTTTGGCGGCAAGGGAGAACTTGTGACCGCTAACAAAGCTGAGATGGCATCAGCAAACAAGGGCTACTACAAGCCGGAGGACAAGAACAACCCGCCATTTTGTGAGCATTGTAAGAAGCTTGGTCACTTCAAGAGCCGCTGCTGGATTCTACACCCTCATCTAGCACCACCGCCGGGTACCATCCGAGGTGGACGACCAAACCGCGGAGGACCACCGAGAGCTCATCAAGCAGTAGCCATGGGGGAGTCAATCTCTGAGCAGCCTCAACAAGTGACCAGTGGAACTGCTCTTGCTGCAGCATCGTCCGAGCTGGTAAGACGGTCCGACCTTGATGCGCTCATCAAAGCCATCAAAGAGGCCACCGGTAAGGCGTTTCTTGCCTCAAACAAAATTAAACCCCTCATAGTTGATTCTGGTGCATCCCATCACATGATTAGTGATTCTAGGCTAATTAGTGATATTAAACCTGCTAATGGTAATGTAATAATAGCAAATGGTGAGAAAGTACCAGTTAAAGGCATAGGAAACTTGAAACTATTTGATAAGGAGACTAAGGCATTTTATATGCCAAACTTTACTTCTAACTTGCTATCAGTTAAGAGAGCCACTACTGATTTAAATTGTTATGCTATATTTGGTCCTAACAATGTTCATTTTCAGGATATTGAGACAAGTAAGGTTCTTGGTCAAGGAGGATCCAAGGATGACCTCTATGTGCTTGAGGACTTGAACTTATCTTCTAATGCATCTTGTTTTAATTCGGTTATTATGAAACCTAGTGATTCTATTTTACATGCTAGGCTAGGACATCCTCACACAAGAGCTTTATCCTTAATATTTCCTAATGTTTCTTTTCAAAATGATGAGTGTGAGGCTTGTATTCTTGGTAAACATTGCAAGGCTGTTTTCCCTAAATCTATTACTATTTATGAAAAATGTTTTGATTTAATTCATTCTGATGTTTGGACATCTCCTTGCTTATCTAGAGATAATCAAAAGTATTTTGTGACTTTTATTGATGAAAAATCAAAATATACTTGGATAACTTTGCTTCCCTCTAAGGATAGAGTCCTTGAGGCCTTTACTAATTTTCAAAATTATGTCACTAACCACTTTCATGCCAAGATTAAAATTTTGAGATCAGATAATGGTGGAGAGTACACAAGCCATGCCTTTAAACAATATCTAGCCAAACATGGAATTCTTCATCAAACTAGCTGTCCTTACACACCACAACAAAATGGAGTGGCTGAGAGAAAGAATAGGCATCTCATGGAAGTAGCAAGGTCTATGATGTTTCACACAAGGGTTCCAAAGAGGTTTTGGGGAGATGCTGTGCTAGCCGCTTGTTATCTTATTAACCGCACACCAACAAAGATCCTAAAGGATGTGTCTCCATTTGAGGTATTAACGAATGACAAACCTACATTTGATCACTTACGAGTGTTTGGTTGTGTGTGCTATGTGTTGCGACCAGGTGAGCTAAGAGACAAGCTTGATGCAAAGAGTACAAAGGCTATGTTTCTTGGCTACTCTACCACACAAAAGGGGTATAAGTGCTATGACCCTACAACAAGGAGGGTTCTAGTATCTCGTGATGTCAAGTTCATGGAGACACAAGGTTTTTACGATGAGAAGAATTGGGATGAGCTCCGTAACCTCTCTGATTCACCATCTGATCGGACGCGCAACCTCCGAGTAATCCTTGAGCGACTAGGTCTTGAAAACGATCGGATCACTACTGAGTCAGCCAGACCAGCATCACCAGAACAACCTGAGCCATCTACTGAGCCTGAGCCTGCTACACATGCCGATGACCATACTGAGCAGCATGAGGAAGCACCCGAGTCACTCGCGGACAACACGGCCGAAACAACCGAGGGGACGGCTGAACAGCTTGAGGAGATCATTACTCCAGGACGAGCCAACTCCGAAGCTGGGGCTATGGTTCCTCTTCGGCGCAGCCAACGTATCAAGTATCCTCCTAGTCATTGGAAGAACACCCGTGTGTACTACAACAACATGGCCGTTGCTCATCCGATTCAGGCCGTGTGCACCTTGGCTCATTTTCCGATAGAGCATCAAGTGTTTCTTGGCCATATTGATGAGGATTGGATCCCCAAGACCTATGATGAGGCTAAGCAGCACAAAGTATGGAGAGATGCAGTGGATGCCGAGAATACGGCCATGGTGCAAAATCATACATGGGACGAGGCTGACTTACCCAAGGGCAAGAAGGCTGTCACCTCTCGGTATATCTTCACAATCAAATATAAGAGCAATGGGGAGATTGAACGCCACAAAGCCCGCCTAGTCGCACGAGGTTTCACGCAAACGTATGGGGAGGACTATCTTGATACGTTTGCTCCGGTGGCTAAGCTTCACACGGTTCGAGTTGTACTCTCTCTCGCCACCAACCTCGACTGGGAACTTTGGCAAATGGACGTGAAGAACGCCTTCTTGCAAGGAGAACTGGAGGATGAAGTGTATATGCGACCACCACCGGGTTTGGAGGATACTATTGGTCCGGGAAAGGTCTTGAAACTCAACAAAGCTATCTATGGCTTGAAGCAGTCACCAAGGGCTTGGTATCACAAGCTTAGCACCACACTTCTTGACAAAGGCTTTCGCAAATCCGAAGCTGACCACACCTTGTTCACCTTACCAAGCGCCAAAGGTATAGTAGTCATTCTAGTGTATGTTGATGATATCATCATCACTGGAAGTGACTCGGTAGGTATTCAAGACTCTAAAACATTCTTGAAATCAGTTTTTGATATTAAAGATCTTGGAGAGTTGAAATACTTTCTTGGGATAGAAGTTTATAGATCAAATGAAGGGTTATTGTTATCTCAAAGAAAGTATGCACTAGACTTATTGAGTGAAACAGGAAAACTAGGAGCTAAGGCAGTAACAACGCCCCTAGAAGAGAATTACAAGGATGGAGGACAGGGGGAGCTTGACACCGCTCCATTCGAGGACGTTAGCCTCTACCGGCGGCTAGTCGGTAAGCTCATTTATTTAACTATCACACGGCCTGACATTTGCTTTGCCGTGAACCAGGTAAGCCAGCATATGAAGAACCCCACCGTGCACCATTGGAACATGCTGACACGGATCCTCAAGTACATCAAGGGCTCACCCGGCCAAGGCATATGGATGGGACGCAACAAGAGCACCGAGTTGGTAGGCTACTGCGACGCTGACTATGCCGGAGATCGTGGGGACCGACGCTCAACCACAGGCTATTGCACGTTCCTTGGAGGGAACCTGGTCACATGGAAGAGCAAGAAGCAAAAGGTCGTCTCACTCTCAAGTGCCGAATCCGAGTATAGAGCTATGAGGAAGCTAACGACGGAGCTAATGTGGCTGAAGATGTTACTCAAGGATCTTGGAATAGAATCAACAAAGCCGATCACCATGCACTGTGATAACGAAGCAGCCATTCATATAGCAACCAATTCAGTGTTCCATGAGCGGACCAAGCACATTGAAGTGGATTGCCATAAGGTCCGAGAACAAATCAAGCTTGGAGTTGTCTTACCTTGCCATACCGAAAGCAAAGAACAACTTGCAGACGTCCTGACTAAAGCTGCGAGCCCCCAAGCGTGTGAATACATCCATCCTAAGCTTGGCCTCCTAAACCTCACTCGGCCATGACTTGCTTTGTTTTGGCGCCTACACTCTTTTTCCCTTAAGTATAGTTTTCCCAAGAGGTTTTTCTATACTAAGGTTTTTAATGAGGTGGGTGCCTATGTTGTCAAGCTTGACTAGTTCCCCAAGTCAAGCTTGAGGGGGAGTATGAACCGGCACACACACTTGTCCGTACGACCGTACGGACGTCCGTACGACCAACCAACGGGCCATCCTCAAATAGAAGTCTTCATGAGCCCAATCCACCAAAGAGATCCTCCAACGGTCGCCATTCATCTCGATCCTTCCTTTGTAGCCGTTGGAGCAAGTTGCAAGAGAGAAGAGGAGATCACATGTTAGAATAAGGAGATGTCGCTTTCTCCTCATATTAGTGTGCATAGGATCCTAAGAGAATATCCTATTTGTATATGTCTTTAAATAGTTTGTAAGTATCATACTAATAGAAGCAAGAAAAGAGTTTATTCTCTTTCTCCAACACTCTCTCTCTCAATCGTTCACTCTCCTCACTCTTTACACGATTTCACTCTCTTTCATACTCTCTTCCATAATCTCTTGATTACTCTACTCTCAAACTTACAAATCCAATGCAACTGACTAATTATAAGAGTTTGAGATTGTTGTGGAGAGTTTAAAAGCCACTTATACCCATTTTGTCCCAAAACAGACTAAAACCAAGAAAATATTGCTGAGAAGCACCAAACAGCTATGTTAGTGTTTCTGGGGTTAAAATGAATCTTAATCCAATGCAACTGACTAATTATATGAGTTTGAGATGGATGTGGAGAGTTTAAAAGCCACTTATACCCATTTTGTCCCAAAACAGGTTAAAACCAAGAAAACATTGCTTAGAAGCACTAAACAGCTTTGTTAGTGTTTTTGTGGTTAAAATGTGTCTTAATCCAATGCAACTAACTAATTATAAGAGTTTTAGATAGATGTGGAGAGTTTAAAAGCCACTTATACCCATTTTGTCCCAAAACAGGCTAAAACCAAGAAAACATTGCTGAGAAGCACCCAACAGCTTTTTTAGTGTTTATGGGGTTAAAATATGTCTTAATCCAATGCAACTAACTAATTATAAGAGCTTGAGATAGATGTGCAGAGTTTAAAAGCCACTTATACCCATTTTGTCCCAAAACAGGCTAAAACCAAGAAAACATTGCTTAGAAGCTCTAAACAGCTATGTTAGTGTTTCTGGGGTTAAAATGTGTCTTAATCCAATGCAACTGACAAATTATAAGAGTTTGAGATGGATGTGGAGAGTTTAAAATCCACTTATACACATTTTGTCCCAAAACAGGCTAAAATCAAGAAAACATTGCTGATAAGCACCAAACAGCTTTGTTAGTGTTTCTGGGGTTGAAATGTGTCTTAATCCAATGCAACTAACTAATTATAAGAGCTTGAGATAGATGTGGAGAGTTTAAAAGCCACTTATACCCATTTTGTCCCAAAAAGGCTAAAACCAAGAAAACATTGCTTAAAAGCACTAAACAGCTTTGTTAGTGTTTCTGGGGTTAAAATGTGTCTTAATCCAATGCAACTAACTAATTATAAGAGTTTGAGATAGATGTGGAGAGTTTAAAAGCCACTTATACCCATTTTGTCCCAAAACAGGCTAAAACCATTAAAACAATGCCTAGAAGTTGTAAACAGCTTTGTTAGTGTTTTTGGGGTTAAAATGTGTCTTAATCCAATGCAACTGACTAATTATAAGAGTTTGAGATGGATGTGGAGAGTTTTATAAGCCACTTATACCCATTTTGTCCCAAAACAGGCTAAAACCAAGAAAACATTGCTTAGAAGCACTAAACAGCTTTGTTAGTGTTTCTGTGGTTAAAATGTGTCTTAATCCAATGAAACTAACTAATTATAAGAGTTTTAGATAGATGTGGAGAGTTTAAAAGCCACTTATACACATTTTATCCCAAAACAGGCTAAAATCAAGAAAACATTGCTTAGAAGCTGTAAACAGCTTTGTTAGTGTTTCTAGGGTTAAAATGTGTCTTAATCCAATGCAACTGACTAATTATAAGAGTTTGAGATGGATGTGGAGAGTTTTATAAGCCACTTATACCCATTTTGTCCCAAAACAGGCTAAAACCAAGAAAACATTGCTTAGAAGCACTAAACAGCTTTGTTAGTGTTTCTGTGGTTAAAATGTGTCTTAATCCAATGAAACTAACTAATTATAAGAGTTTTAGATAGATGTGGAGAGTTTAAAAGCCACTTATACACATTTTATCCCAAAACAGGCTAAAATCAAGAAAACATTGCTTAGAAGCTGTAAACAGCTTTGTTAGTGTTTCTAGGGTTAAAATGTGTCTTAATCCAATGCAACTGACTAATTATAAGAGTTTGAGATTGATGTGGAGAGTTTAAAAGCCACTTATACCCATTTTGTCCCAAAACAGGCTAAAACCAAGAAAACATTGCTGAGAAGCACAAAACAGCTATGTTAGTGTTTCTAGGGTTAAAATGTGTCTTAATCCAATGCAAATGACTAATTATAAGAGTTTTAGATTGATGTGGAGAGTTTAAAAGCCACTTATACCCATTTTGTCCCAAAACAGGCTAAAACCAAGAAAACATTGCCTAGAAGCTATAAACAGCTTTGTTAGTGTTTCTGGGATTAAAATGAATCTTAATCCAAAGCAACTGACTAATGATATGAGTTTGAGATGGATGTGGAGAGTTTAAAAGCCACTTATACCCATTTTGTCCCAAAACAGGTTAAAACCAAGAAAACATTGCTTAGAAGCACTAAACAGCTTTGTTAGTGTTTTTGTGGTTAAAATGTGTCTTAATCCAATGCAACTGACTAATTATAAGAGTTTGAGATGGATGTGGAGAGTTTTATAAGCCACTTATACCCATTTTGTCCCAAAACAGGCTAAAACCAAGAAAACATTGCTTAGAAGCACTAAACAGCTTTGTTAGTGTTTCTGTGGTTAAAATGTGTCTTAATCCAATGAAACTAACTAATTATAAGAGTTTTAGATAGATGTGGAGAGTTTAAAAGCCACTTATACACATTTTATCCCAAAACAGGCTAAAATCAAGAAAACATTGCTTAGAAGCTGTAAACAGCTTTGTTAGTGTTTCTAGGGTTAAAATGTGTCTTAATCCAATGCAACTGACTAATTATAAGAGTTTGAGATTGATGTGGAGAGTTTAAAAGCCACTTATACCCATTTTGTCCCAAATCAGGCTAAAACCAAGAAAACATTGCTGAGAAGCACAAAACAGCTATGTTAGTGTTTCTAGGGTTAAAATGTGTCTTAATCCAATGCAAATGACTAATTATAAGAGTTTTAGATTGATGTGGAGAGTTTAAAAGCCACTTATACCCATTTTGTCCCAAAACAGGCTAAAACCAAGAAAACATTGCCTAGAAGCTATAAACAGCTTTGTTAGTGTTTCTGGGATTAAAATGAATCTTAATCCAAAGCAACTGACTAATTATATGAGTTTGAGATGGATGTGGAGAGTTTAAAAGCCACTTATACCCATTTTGTCCCAAAACAGGTTAAAACCAAGAAAACATTGCTTAGAAGCACTAAACAGCTTTGTTAGTGTTTTTGTGGTTAAAATGTGTCTTAATCCAATGCAACTAACTAATTATAAGAGTTTTAGATAGATGTGGAGAGTTTAAAAGCCACTTATACCCATTTTGTCCCAAAACAGGCTAAAACCAAGAAAACATTGCTGAGAAGCACCCAACAGCTTTTTTAGTGTTTATGGGGTTAAAATGTGTCTTAATCCAATGCAACTAACTAATTATAAGAGCTTGAGATAGATGTGCAGAGTTTAAAAGCCACTTATACCCATTTTGTCCCAAAACAGGCTAAAACCAAGAAAACATTGCTTAGAAGCTCTAAACAGCTATGTTAGTGTTTCTGGGGTTAAAATGTGTCTTAATCCAATGCAACTGACTAATTATAAGAGTTTGAGATGGATGTGGAGAGTTTAAAAGCCACTTATACACATTTTCTCCCAAAACAGGCTAAAATCAAGAAAACATTGCTTAGAAGCTGTAAACAGCTTTGTTAGTGTTTCTGTGGTTAAAATGTGTCTTAATCCAATGCAACTAACTAGTTATAAGAGTTTTAGATAGATGTGGAGAGTTTAAAAGCCACTTATACTCATTTTGTCCCAAAACAGGCTAAAACCAAGAAAACATTGCTTAGAAGCTCAAAACAGCTATGTTAGTGTTTCAGGGGTTAAAATGTGTCTTAATCCAATGCAACTGACTAATTATAAGAGTTTGAGATGGATGTGGAGAGTTTAAAAGCCACTTATACCCATTTTGTCCCAAAACAGGCTAAAACCAAGAAAACATTGCTGATAAGCACCAAACAGCTTTGTTAGTGTTTCTGGGGTTAAAATGTGTCTTAATCCAATGCAACTAACTAATTATAAGAGCTTGAGATAGATGTGGAGAGTTTAAAAGCCACTTATACCCATTTTGTCCCAAAAAGGCTAAAACCAAGAAAACATTGCTTAGAAGCACTAAACAGCTTTGTTAGTGTTTCTGGGGTTAAAATGTGTCTTAATCCAATGCAACTAACTAATTATAAGAGTTTGAGATAGATGTGGAGAGTTTAAAAGCCACTTATACCCATTTTGTCCCAAAACAGGCTAAAACCATGAAAACAATGCCTAGAAGCTGTAAACAGCTTTGTTAGTGTTTCTGGGGTTAAAATGTGTCTTAATCCAATGCAACTAACTAATTATAAGAGCTTGAGATAGATGTGGAGAGTTTAAAAGCCACTTATACCCATTTTGCCCCAAAAAGGCTAAAACCAAGAAAACATTGCTTAGAAGCACTAAACAGCTTTGTTAGTGTTTCTGGGGTTAAAATGTGTCTTAATCCAATGCAACTAACTAATTATAAGAGTTTGAGATAGATGTGGAGAGTTTAAAAGCCACTTATACCCATTTTGTCCCAAAACAGGCTAAAACCAAGAAAACATTGCTTAGAAGCACTAAATAGCTTTGTTAGTGTTTCTGTGGTTAAAATGTGTGTCTTAATCCAATGCAACTAACTAGTTATAAGAGTTTTAGATAGATGTGGAGAGTTTAAAAGCCACTTATACCCATTTTGTCCCAAAACAGGCTAAAACCAAGAAAACATTGCTTAGAAGCACTAAACAGCTTTGTTAGTGTTTCTGGGGTTAAAATGTGTCTTAATCCAATGCAACTAACTAATTATAAGAGTTTGAGATAGATGTGGAGAGTTTAAAAGCCACTTATACCCATTTTGTCCCTAAACAGGCTAAAACCATTAAAACAATGCCTAGAAGCTGTAAACAGCTTTGTTAGTGTTTTTGGGGTTAAAATGTGTCTTAATCCAATGCAACTGACTAATTATAAGAGTTTGAGATGGATGTGGAGAGTTTTATAAGCCACTTATACCCATTTTGTCCCAAAACAGGCTAAAACCAAGAAAACATTGCTTAGAAGCACTAAACAGCTTTGTTAGTGTTTCTGTGGTTAAAATGTGTCTTAATCCAATGAAACTAACTAATTATAAGAGTTTTAGATAGATGTGGAGAGTTTAAAAGCCACTTATACACATTTTATCCCAAAACAGGCTAAAATCAAGAAAACATTGCTTAGAAGCTGTAAACAGCTTTGTTAGTGTTTCTAGGGTTAAAATGTGTCTTAATCCAATGCAACTGACTAATTATAAGAGTTTGAGATTGATGTGGAGAGTTTAAAAGCCACTTATACCCATTTTGACCCAAAACAGGCTAAAACCAAGAAAACATTGCTGAGAAGCACAAAACAGCTATGTTAGTTTTTCTGGGGTTAAAATGTGTCTTAATCCAATGCAAATGACTAATTATAAGAGTTTTAGATTGATGTGGAGAGTTTAAAAGCCACTTATACCCATTTTGTCCCAAAACAGGCTAAAACCAAGAAAACATTGCCTAGAAGCTATAAACAGCTTTGTTAGTGTTTCTGGGATTAAAATGAATCTTAATCCAAAGCAACTGACTAATTATATGAGTTTGAGATGGATGTGGAGAGTTTAAAAGCCACTTATACCCATTTTGTCCCAAAACAGGTTAAAACCAAGAAAACATTGCTTAGAAGCACTAAACAGCTTTGTTAGTGTTTTTGTGGTTAAAATGTGTCTTAATCCAATGCAACTGACTAATTATAAGAGTTTGAGATGGATGTGGAGAGTTTTATAAGCCACTTATACCCATTTTGTCCCAAAACAGGCTAAAACCAAGAAAACATTGCTTAGAAGCACTAAACAGCTTTGTTAGTGTTTCTGTGGTTAAAATGTGTCTTAATCCAATGAAACTAACTAATTATAAGAGTTTTAGATAGATGTGGAGAGTTTAAAAGCCACTTATACACATTTTATCCCAAAACAGGCTAAAATCAAGAAAACATTGCTTAGAAGCTGTAAACAGCTTTGTTAGTGTTTCTAGGGTTAAAATGTGTCTTAATCCAATGCAACTGACTAATTATAAGAGTTTGAGATTGATGTGGAGAGTTTAAAAGCCACTTATACCCATTTTGTCCCAAATCAGGCTAAAACCAAGAAAACATTGCTGAGAAGCACAAAACAGCTATGTTAGTGTTTCTAGGGTTAAAATGTGTCTTAATCCAATGCAAATGACTAATTATAAGAGTTTTAGATTGATGTGGAGAGTTTAAAAGCCACTTATACCCATTTTGTCCCAAAACAGGCTAAAACCAAGAAAACATTGCCTAGAAGCTATAAACAGCTTTGTTAGTGTTTCTGGGATTAAAATGAATCTTAATCCAAAGCAACTGACTAATTATATGAGTTTGAGATGGATGTGGAGAGTTTAAAAGCCACTTATACCCATTTTGTCCCAAAACAGGCTAAAACCAAGAAAACATTGCTTAGAAGCTCTAAACAGCTATGTTAGTGTTTCTGTGGTTAAAATGTGTCTTAATCCAATGCAACTAACTAGTTATAAGAGTTTTAGATAGATGTGGAGAGTTTAAAAGCCACTTATACCCATTTTGCCCCAAAAAGGCTAAAACCAAGAAAACATTGCTTAGAAGCACTAAACAGCTTTGTTAGTGTTTCTGGGGTTAAAATGTGTCTTAATCCAATGCAACTAACTAATTATAAGAGTTTGAGATAGATGTGGAGAGTTTAAAAGCCACTTATACCCATTTTGTCCCAAAACAGGCTAAAACCAAGAAAACATTGCTTAGAAGCACTAAATAGCTTTGTTAGTGTTTCTGTGGTTAAAATGTGTCTTAATCCAATGCAACTAACTAGTTATAAGAGTTTTAGATAGATGTGGAGAGTTTAAAAGCCACTTATACCCATTTTGTCCCAAAACAGGCTAAAACCAAGAAAACATTGCTTAGTGTAAGTTTGAGAGTAGAGTAATCAAGAGATTATGGAAGAGAGTATGAAAGAGAGTGAAATCGTGTAAAGAGTGAGGAGAGTGAACGATTGAGAGAGAGAGTGTTGGAGAAAGAGAATAAACTCTTTTCTTGCTTCTATTAGTATGATACTTACAAACTATTTAAAGACATATACAAATAGGATATTCTCTTAGGATCCTATGCACACTAATATGAGGAGAAAGCGACATCTCCTTATTCTAACATGTGATCTCCTCTTCTCTCTTGCAACTTGCTCCAACGGCTACAAAGGAAGGATCGAGATGAATGGCGACCGTTGGAGGATCTCTTTGGTGGATTGGGCTCATGAAGACTTCTATTTGAGGATGGCCCGTTGGTTGGTCGTACGGACGTCCGTACGGTCGTACGGACAAGTGTGTGTGCCGGTTCATACTCCCCCTCAAGCTTGACTTGGGGAACTAGTCAAGCTTGACAACATAGGCACCCACCTCATTAAAAACCTTAGTATAGAAAAACCTCTTGGGAAAACTATACTTAAGGGAAAAAGAGTGTAGGCGCCAAAACAAAGCAAGTCATGGCCGAGTGAGGTTTAGGAGGCCAAGCTTAGGATGGATGTATTCACACGCTTGGGGGCTCGCAGCTTTAGTCAGGACGTCTGCAAGTTGTTCTTTGCTTTCGGTATGGCAAGGTAAGACAACTCCAAGCTTGATTTGTTCTCGGACCTTATGGCAATCCACTTCAATGTGCTTGGTCCGCTCATGGAACACTGAATTGGTTGCTATATGAATGGCTGCTTCGTTATCACAGTGCATGGTGATCGGCTTTGTTGATTCTATTCCAAGATCCTTGAGTAACATCTTCAGCCACATTAGCTCCGTCGTTAGCTTCCTCATAGCTCTATACTCGGATTCGGCACTTGAGAGTGAGACGACCTTTTGCTTCTTGCTCTTCCATGTGACCAGGTTCCCTCCAAGGAACGTGCAATAGCCTGTGGTTGAGCGTCGGTCCCCACGATCTCCGGCATAGTCAGCGTCGCAGTAGCCTACCAACTCGGTGCTCTTGTTGCGTCCCATCCATATGCCTTGGCCGGGTGAGCCCTTGATGTACTTGAGGATCCGTGTCAGCATGTTCCAATGGTGCACGGTGGGGTTCTTCATATGCTGGCTTACCTGGTTCACGGCAAAGCAAATGTCAGGCCGTGTGATAGTTAAATAAATGAGCTTACCGACTAGCCGCCGGTAGAGGCTAACGTCCTCGAATGGAGCGGTGTCAAGCTCCCCCTGTCCTCCATCCTTGTAATTCTCTTCTAGGGGTGTTGTTACTGCCTTAGCTCCTAGTTTTCCTGTTTCACTCAATAAGTCTAGTGCATACTTTCTTTGAGATAACAATAACCCTTCATTTGATCTATAAACTTCTATCCCAAGAAAGTATTTCAACTCTCCAAGATCTTTAATATCAAAAACTGATTTCAAGAATGTTTTAGAGTCTTGAATACCTACCGAGTCACTTCCAGTGATGATGATATCATCAACATACACTAGAATGACTACTATACCTTTGGCGCTTGGTAAGGTGAACAAGGTGTGGTCAGCTTCGGATTTGCGAAAGCCTTTGTCAAGAAGTGTGGTGCTAAGCTTGTGATACCAAGCCCTTGGTGACTGCTTCAAGCCATAGATAGCTTTGTTGAGTTTCAAGACCTTTCCCGGACCAATAGTATCCTCCAAACCCGGTGGTGGTCGCATATACACTTCATCCTCCAGTTCTCCTTGCAAGAAGGCGTTCTTCACGTCCATTTGCCAAAGTTCCCAGTCGAGGTTGGTGGCGAGAGAGAGTACAACTCGAACCGTGTGAAGCTTAGCCACCGGAGCAAACGTATCAAGATAGTCCTCCCCATACGTTTGCGTGAAACCTCGTGCGACTAGGCGGGCTTTGTGGCGTTCAATCTCCCCATTGCTCTTATATTTGATTGTGAAGATATACCGAGAGGTGACAGCCTTCTTGCCCTTGGGTAAGTCAGCCTCGTCCCATGTATGATTTTGCACCATGGCCGTATTCTCGGCATCCACTGCATCTCTCCATACTTTGTGCTGCTTAGCCTCATCATAGGTCTTGGGGATCCAATCCTCATCAATATGGCCAAGAAACACTTGATGCTCTATCGGAAAATGAGCCAAGGTGCACACGGCCTGAATCGGATGAGCAACGGCCATGTTGTTGTAGTACACACGGGTGTTCTTCCAATGACTAGGAGGATACTTGATACGTTGGCTGCGCCGAAGAGGAACCATAGCCCCAGCTTCGGAGTTGGCTCGTCCTGGAGTAATGATCTCCTCAAGCTGTTCAGCCGTCCCCTCGGTTGTTTCGGCCGTGTTGTCCGCGAGTGACTCGGGTGCTTCCTCATGCTGCTCAGTATGGTCATCGGCATGTGTAGCAGGCTCAGGCTCAGTAGATGGCTCAGGTTGTTCTGGTGATGCTGGTCTGGCTGACTCAGTAGTGATCCGATCGTTTTCAAGACCTAGTCGCTCAAGGATTACTCGGAGGTTGCGCGTCCGATCAGATGGTGAATCAGAGAGGTTACGGAGCTCATCCCAATTCTTCTCATCGTAAAAACCTTGTGTCTCCATGAACTTGACATCACGAGATACTAGAACCCTCCTTGTTGTAGGGTCATAGCACTTATACCCCTTTTGTGTGGTAGAGTAGCCAAGAAACATAGCCTTTGTACTCTTTGCATCAAGCTTGTCTCTTAGCTCACCTGGTCGCAACACATAGCACACACAACCAAACACTCGTAAGTGATCAAATGTAGGTTTGTCATTCGTTAATACCTCAAATGGAGACACATCCTTTAGGATCTTTGTTGGTGTGCGGTTAATAAGATAACAAGCGGCTAGCACAGCATCTCCCCAAAACCTCTTTGGAACCCTTGTGTGAAACATCATAGACCTTGCTACTTCCATGAGATGCCTATTCTTTCTCTCAGCCACTCCATTTTGTTGTGGTGTGTAAGGACAGCTAGTTTGATGAAGAATTCCATGTTTGGCTAGATATTGTTTAAAGGCATGGCTTGTGTACTCTCCACCATTATCTGATCTCAAAATTTTAATCTTGGCATGAAAGTGGTTAGTGACATAATTTTGAAAATTAGTAAAGGCCTCAAGGACTCTATCCTTAGAGGGAAGCAAAGTTATCCAAGTATATTTTGATTTTTCATCAATAAAAGTCACAAAATACTTTTGATTATCTCTAGATAAGCAAGGAGATGTCCAAACATCAGAATGAATTAAATCAAAACATTTTTCATAAATAGTAATAGATTTAGGGAAAACAGCCTTGCAATGTTTACCAAGAATACAAGCCTCACACTCATCATTTTGAAAAGAAACATTAGGAAATATTAAGGATAAAGCTCTTGTGTGAGGATGTCCTAGCCTAGCATGTAAAATAGAATCACTAGGTTTCATAATAACCGAATTAAAACAAGATGCATTAGAAGATAAGTTCAAGTCCTCAAGCACATAGAGGTCATCCTTGGATCCTCCTTGACCAAGAACCTTACTTGTCTCAATATCCTGAAAATGAACATTGTTAGGACCAAATATAGCATAACAATTTAAATCAGTAGTGGCTCTCTTAACTGATAGCAAGTTAGAAGTAAAGTTTGGCATATAAAATGCCTTAGTCTCCTTATCAAATAGTTTCAAGTTTCCTATGCCTTTAACTGGTACTTTCTCACCATTTGCTATTATTACATTACCATTAGCAGGTTTAATATCACTAATTAGCCTAGAATCACTAATCATGTGATGGGATGCACCAGAATCAACTATGAGGGGTTTAATTTTGTTTGAGGCAAGAAACGCCTTACCGGTGGCCTCTTTGATGGCTTTGATGAGCGCATCAAGGTCGGACCGTCTTACCAGCTCGGACGATGCTGCAGCAAGAGCAGTTCCACTGGTCACTTGTTGAGGCTGCTCAGAGATTGACTCCCCCATGGCTACTGCTTGATGAGCTCTCGGTGGTCCTCCGCGGTTTGGTCGTCCACCTCGGATGGTACCCGGCGGTGGTGCTAGATGAGGGTGTAGAATCCAGCAGCGGCTCTTGAAGTGACCAAGCTTCTTACAATGCTCACAAAATGGCGGGTTGTTCTTGTCCTCCGGCTTGTAGTAGCCCTTGTTTGCTGATGCCATCTCAGCTTTGTTAGCGGTCACAAGTTCTCCCTTGCCGCCAAACAATCCCATGGAGCCATGCTCCTTTTGAATTTGGTTACAGACATCATCAAGGCTAGGGAGCTTGTCCGACCGTAGAATATGCTTGATAAGGTCATTGTAGGAGGGGTTCAAGGTCAAGAGAAGGCCGAACACCTTATCTTGTTCACGCCTCTCATTCAGAATGGCCGGATCTATAGTCGCCGGCCGGAGCATCTCTAGTTCAGCCCAAAGGGACCTAAACTTCCCAAAGTGCTTGGTGAACTCCATGTCTTCTTGGTTGAGGTTGTTGATGGCCCTCTTAATCTCAAAAATTCGGTTTACATTTGTAACATTCCCAAAAACATTCTTGAGAGTGTCCCACAAGTCTTTTGCTGTCTCGCAATAAGAGTAAGCTTCAAGTATAGGTGCATCTAGGGAGTTTTGAATGATAGCTAGGACTCCCTGATCTTCTTGAAACCACTTGTTCTTCTCATCGACAAGATCCTTGCCGTCTTTGGTGGTCTCGCCACTAGGAGCTTCGCTTGTCTCAACATGGGACCAAAGTCCTCGGCCGCATAGGGCTGTCTTTGTGGTTCTAGCCCACAGTAAGTAATTCTCTCCCTTGAGAGTAACTGGAACAATGAGAGTTTTGGTAGTTTCCATGGAAAAGGATGAAGAGACCGTTGGTTAAAGCTATTGTCCAACGGTTAAAGAAAGAAGATTCAAGAACAAGAAATTTCAAGAACAAGAAAGAGAATGCGGAAGGGAGTGGTGGAGATTTGAGGCAAGAACAGAATCAAATCTGCTCTGATACCATGTAAGTTTGAGAGTAGAGTAATCAAGAGATTATGGAAGAGAGTATGAAAGAGAGTGAAATCGTGTAAAGAGTGAGGAGAGTGAACGATTGAGAGAGAGAGTGTTGGAGAAAGAGAATAAACTCTTTTCTTGCTTCTATTAGTATGATACTTACAAACTATTTAAAGACATATACAAATAGGATATTCTCTTAGGATCCTATGCACACTAATATGAGGAGAAAGCGACATCTCCTTATTCTAACATGTGATCTCCTCTTCTCTCTTGCAACTTGCTCCAACGGCTACAAAGGAAGGATCGAGATGAATGGCGACCGTTGGAGGATCTCTTTGGTGGATTGGGCTCATGAAGACTTCTATTTGAGGATGGCCCGTTGGTTGGTCGTACGGACGTCCGTACGGTCGTACGGACAAGTGTGTGTGCCGGTTCATACTTAGAAGCACTAAACAGCTTTGTTAGTGTTTCTGGGGTTAAAATGTGTCTTAATCCAATGCAACTAACTAATTATAAGAGTTTGAGATAGATGTGGAGAGTTTAAAAGCCACTTATACCCATTTTGTCCCTAAATAGGCTAAAACCATTAAAACAATGCCTAGAAGCTGTAAACAGCTTTGTTAGTGTTTTTGGGGTTAAAATGTGTCTTAATCCAATGCAACTGACTAATTATAAGAGTTTGAGATGGATGTGGAGAGTTTTATAAGCCACTTATACCCATTTTGTCCCAAAACAGGCTAAAACCAAGAAAACATTGCTTAGAAGCACTAAACAGCTTTGTTAGTGTTTCTGTGGTTAAAATGTGTCTTAATCCAATGAAACTAACTAATTATAAGAGTTTTAGATAGATGTGGAGAGTTTAAAAGCCACTTATACACATTTCATCCCAAAACAGGCTAAAATCAAGAAAACATTGCTTAGAAGCTGTAAACAGCTTTGTTAGTGTTTCTAGGGTTAAAATGTGTCTTAATCCAATGCAACTGACTAATTATAAGAGTTTGAGATTGATGTGGAGAGTTTAAAAGCCACTTATACCCATTTTGACCCAAAACAGGCTAAAACCAAGAAAACATTGCTGAGAAGCACAAAACAGCTATGTTAGTGTTTCTGGGGTTAAAATGTGTCTTAATCCAATGCAAATGACTAATTATAAGAGTTTTAGATTGATGTGGAGAGTTTAAAAGCCACTTATACCCATTTTGTCCCAAAATAGGCTAAAACCAAGAAAACATTGCCTAGAAGCTATAAACAGCTTTGTTAGTGTTTCTGGGATTAAAATGAATCTTAATCCAAAGCAACTGACTAATTATATGAGTTTGAGATGGATGTGGAGAGTTTAAAAGCCACTTATACCCATTTTGTCCCAAAACAGGTTAAAACCAAGAAAACATTGCTTAGAAGCACTAAACAGCTTTGTTAGTGTTTTTGTGGTTAAAATGTGTCTTAATCCAATGCAACTAACTAATTATAAGAGTTTTAGATAGATGTGGAGAGTTTAAAAGCCACTTATACCCATTTTGTCCCAAAACAGGCTAAAACCAAAAAAACATTGCTGAGAAGCACCCAACAGCTTTTTTAGTGTTTATGGGGTTAAAATGTGTCTTAATCCAATGCAACTAACTAATTATAAGAGCTTGAGATAGATGTGCAGAGTTTAAAAGCCACTTATACCCATTTTGTCCCAAAACAGGCTAAAACCAAGAAAACATTGCTTAGAAGCTCTAAACAGCTATGTTAGTGTTTCTGGGGTTAAAATGTGTCTTAATCCAATGCAACTGACTAATTATAAGAGTTTGAGATGGATGTGGAGAGTTTAAAAGCCACTTATACACATTTTCTCCCAAAACAGGCTAAAATCAAGAAAACATTGCTTAGAAGCTGTAAACAGCTTTGTTAGTGTTTCTGTGGTTAAAATGTGTCTTAATCCAATGCAACTAACTAGTTATAAGAGTTTTCGATAGATGTGGAGAGTTTAAAAGCCACTTATACTCATTTTGTCCCAAAACAGGCTAAAACCAAGAAAACATTGCTTAGAAGCTCAAAACAGCTATGTTAGTGTTTCTGGGGTTAAAATGTGTCTTAATCCAATGCAACTGACTAATTATAAGAGTTTGAGATGGATGTGGAGAGTTTAAAAGCCACTTATACCCATTTTGTCCCAAAACAGGCTAAAACCAAGAAAACATTGCTGATAAGCACCAAACAGCTTTGTTAGTGTTTCTGGGGTTAAAATGTGTCTTAATCCAATGCAACTAACTAATTATAAGAGTTTGAGATAGATGTGCAGAGTTTAAAAGCCACTTATACCCATTTTGTCCCAAAACAGGCTAAAACCAAGAAAACATTGCTTAGAAGCTCTAAACAGCTATGTTAGTGTTTCTGGGGTTAAAATGTGTCTTAATCCAATGCAACTGACTAATTATAAGAGTTTGAGATGGATGTGGAGAGTTTAAAAGCCACTTATACACATTTTCTCCCAAAACAGGCTAAAATCAAGAAAACATTGCTTAGAAGGTGTAAACAGCTTTGTTAGTGTTTCTGTGGTTAAAATGTGTCTTAATCCAATGCAACTAACTAGTTATAAGAGTTTTAGATAGATGTGGAGAGTTTAAAAGCCACTTATACTCATTTTGTCCCAAAACAGGCTAAAACCAAGAAAACATTGCTTAGAAGCTCAAAACAGCTATGTTAGTGTTTCTGGGGTTAAAATGTGTCTTAATCCAATGCAACTGACTAATTATAAGAGTTTGAGATGGATGTGGAGAGTTTAAAAGCCACTTATACCCATTTTGTCCCAAAACAGGCTAAAACCAAGAAAACATTGCTGATAAGCACCAAACAGCTTTGTTAGTGTTTCTGGGGTTAAAATGTGTCTTAATCCAATGCAACTAACTAATTATAAGAGCTTGAGATAGATGTGGAGAGTTTAAAAGCCACTTATACCCATTTTGTCCCAAAAAGGCTAAAACCAAGAAAACATTGCTTAGAAGCACTAAACAGCTTTGTTAGTGTTTCTGGGGTTAAAATGTGTCTTAATCCAATGCAACTAACTAATTATAAGAGTTTGAGATAGATGTGGAGAGTTTAAAAGCCACTTATACCCATTTTGTCCCAAAACAGGCTAAAACCAAGAAAACATTGCTTAGAAGCACTAAATAGCTTTGTTAGTGTTTCTGTGGTTAAAATGTGTCTTAATCCAATGCAACTAACTAGTTATAAGAGTTTTAGATAGATGTGGAGAGTTTAAAAGCCACTTATACCCATTTTGTCCCAAAACAGGCTAAAACCAAGAAAACATTGCTTAGAAGCTCAAAACAGCTATGTTAGTGTTTCTGGGGTTAAAATGTGTCTTAATCCAATGCAACTGACTAATTATAAGAGTTTGAGATGGATGTGGAGAGTTTAAAAGCCACTTATACCCATTTTGTCCCAAAACAGGCTAAAACCAAGAAAACATTGCTGATAAGCACCAAACAGCTTTGTTAGTGTTTCTGGGGTTAAAATGTGTCTTGATCCAATGCAACTAACTAATTATAAGAGCTTGAGATAGATGTGGAGAGTTTAAAAGCCACTTATACCCATTTTGTCCCAAAAAGGCTAAAACCAAGAAAGCATTGCTTAGAAGCACTAAACAGCTTTGTTAGTGTTTCTGGGGTTAAAATGTGTCTTAATCCAATGCAACTAACTAATTATAAGAGTTTGAGATAGATGTGGAGAGTTTAAAAGCCACTTATACCCATTTTGTCCCAAAACAGGCTAAAACCATGAAAACAATGCCTAGAAGCTGTAAACAGCTTTGTTAGTGTTTCTGGGGTTAAAATGTGTCTTAATCCAATGCAACTAACTAATTATAAGAGCTTGAGATAGATGTGGAGAGTTTAAAAGCCACTTATACCCATTTTGTCCCAAAAAGGCTAAAACCAAGAAAACATTGCTTAGAAGCACTAAACAGCTTTGTTAGTGTTTCTGGGGTTAAAATGTGTCTTAATCCAATGCAACTAACTAATTATAAGAGTTTGAGATAGATGTGGAGAGTTTAAAAGCCACTTATACCCATTTTGTCCCAAAACAGGCTAAAACCAAGAAAACATTGCTTAGAAGCACCAAATAGCTTTGTTAGTGTTTCTGTGGTTAAAATGTGTCTTAATCCAATGCAACTAACTAGTTATAAGAGTTTTAGATAGATATGGAGAGTTTAAAAGCCACTTATACCCATTTTGTCCCAAAACAGGCTAAAACCAAGAAAACATTGCTTAGAAGCTCAAAACAGCTATGTTAGTGATTCTGGGGTTAAAATGTGTCTTAATCCAATGCAACTGACTAATTATAAGAGTTTGAGATGGATGTGGAGAGTTTTAAAAGCCACTTATACCCATTTTGTCCCAAAACAGGCTAAAACCAAGAAAACATTGCTTAGAAGCACTAAACAGCTTTATTAGTGTTTCTATGGTTAAAATGTGTCTTAATCCAATGAAACTAACTAATTATAAGAGTTTTAGATAGATGTGGAGAGTTTATAAGCCACTTATACACATTTTGTCCCAAAACAGGCTAAAATCAAGAAAACATTGCTTAGAAGCTGTAAACAGCTTTGTTAGTGTTTCTAGGGTTAAAATGTGTCTTAATCCAATGCAACTGACTAATTATAAGAGTTTGAGATTGATGTGGAGAGTTTAAAAGCCACTTATACCCATTTTGTCCCAAAACAGGCTAAAACCAAGAAAATATTGCTGAGAAGCACCAAACAGCTATGTTAGTGTTTCTGGGGTTAAAATGTGTCTTAATCCAATGCAAATGACTAATTATAAGAGTTTGAGATTGATGTGGAGAGTTTAAAAGCCACTTATACCCATTTTGTCCCAAAACAGGCTAAAACCAAGAAAACATTGCCTAGAAGCTATAAACAGCTTTGTTAGTGTTTCTGGGATTAAAATGAATCTTAATCCAAAGCAACTGACTAATTATATGAGTTTGAGATGGATGTGGAGAGTTTAAAAGCCACTTATACCCATTTTGTCCCAAAACAGGTTAAAACCAAGAAAACATTGCTTAGAAGCACTAAACAGCTTTGTTAGTGTTTTTGTGGTTAAAATGTGTCTTAATCCAATGCAACTAACTAATTATAAGAGTTTTAGATAGATGTGGAGAGTTTAAAAGCCACTTATACCCATTTTGTCCCAAAACAGGCTAAAACCAAGAAAACATTGCTGAGAAGCACCCAACAGCTTTTTTAGTGTTTATGGGGTTAAAATGTGTCTTAATCCAATGCAACTAACTAATTATAAGAGCTTGAGATAGATGTGCAGAGTTTAAAAGCCACTTATACCCATTTTGTCCCAAAACAGGCTAAAACCAAGAAAACATTGCTTAGAAGCTCTAAACAGCTATGTTAGTGTTTCTGGGGTTAAAATGTGTCTTAATCCAATGCAACTGACTAATTTTAAGAGTTTGAGATGGATGTGGAGAGTTTAAAAGCCACTTATACACATTTTCTCCCAAAACAGGCTAAAATCAAGAAAACATTGCTTAGAAGCTGTAAACAGCTTTGTTAGTGTTTCTGTGGTTAAAATGTGTCTTAATCCAATGCAACTAACTAGTTATAAGAGTTTTAGATAGATGTGGAGAGTTTAAAAGCCACTTATACTCATTTTGTCCCAAAACAGGCTAAAACCAAGAAAACATTGCTTAGAAGCTCAAAACAGCTATGTTAGTGTTTCTGGGGTTAAAATGTGTCTTAATCCAATGCAACTGACTAATTATAAGAGTTTGAGATGGATGTGGAGAGTTTAAAAGCCACTTATACCCATTTTGTCCCAAAACAGGCTAAAACCAAGAAAACATTGCTGATAAGCACCAAACAGCTTTGTTAGTGTTTCTGGGGTTAAAATGTGTCTTAATCCAATGCAACTAACTAATTATAAGAGTTTGAGATAGATGTGCAGAGTTTAAAAGCCACTTATACCCATTTTGTCCCAAAACAGGCTAAAACCAAGAAAACATTGCTTAGAAGCTCTAAACAGCTATGTTAGTGTTTCTGGGGTTAAAATGTGTCTTAATCCAATGCAACTGACTAATTATAAGAGTTTGAGATGGATGTGGAGAGTTTAAAAGCCACTTATACACATTTTCTCCCAAAACAGGCTAAAATCAAGAAAACATTGCTTAGAAGGTGTAAACAGCTTTGTTAGTGTTTCTGTGGTTAAAATGTGTCTTAATCCAATGCAACTAACTAGTTATAAGAGTTTTAGATAGATGTGGAGAGTTTAAAAGCCACTTATACTCATTTTGTCCCAAAACAGGCTAAAACCAAGAAAACATTGCTTAGAAGCTCAAAACAGCTATGTTAGTGTTTCTGGGGTTAAAATGTGTCTTAATCCAATGCAACTGACTAATTATAAGAGTTTGAGATGGATGTGGAGAGTTTAAAAGCCACTTATACCCATTTTGTCCCAAAACAGGCTAAAACCAAGAAAACATTGCTGATAAGCACCAAAAAGCTTTGTTAGTGTTTCTGGGGTTAAAATGTGTCTTAATCCAATGCAACTAACTAATTATAAGAGCTTGAGATAGATGTGGAGAGTTTAAAAGCCACTTATACCCATTTTGTCCCAAAAAGGCTAAAACCAAGAAAACATTGCTTAGAAGCACTAAACAGCTTTGTTAGTGTTTCTGGGGTTAAAATGTGTCTTAATCCAATGCAACTAACTAATTATAAGAGTTTGAGATAGATGTGGAGAGTTTAAAAGCCACTTATACCCATTTTGTCCCAAAACAGGCTAAAACCAAGAAAACATTGCTTAGAAGCACTAAATAGCTTTGTTAGTGTTTCTGTGGTTAAAATGTGTCTTAATCCAATGCAACTAACTAGTTATAAGAGTTTTAGATAGATGTGGAGAGTTTAAAAGCCACTTATACCCATTTTGTCCCAAAACAGGCTAAAACCAAGAAAACATTGCTTAGAAGCTCAAAACAGCTATGTTAGTGTTTCTGGGGTTAAAATGTGTCTTAATCCAATGCAACTGACTAATTATAAGAGTTTGAGATGGATGTGGAGAGTTTAAAAGCCACTTATACCCATTTTGTCCCAAAACAGGCTAAAACAAAGAAAACATTGCTGATAAGCACCAAACAGCTTTGTTAGTGTTTCTGGCGTTAAAATGTGTCTTGATCCAATGCAACTAACTAATTATAAGAGCTTGAGATAGATGTGGAGAGTTTAAAAGCCACTTATACCCATTTTGTCCCAAAAAGGCTAAAACCAAGAAAGCATTGCTTAGAAGCACTAAACAGCTTTGTTAGTGTTTCTGGGGTTAAAATGTGTCTTAATCCAATGCAACTAACTAATTATAAGAGTTTGAGATAGATGTGGAGAGTTTAAAAGCCACTTATACCCATTTTGTCCCAAAACAGGCTAAAACTATGAAAACAATGCCTAGAAGCTGTAAACAGCTTTGTTAGTGTTTCTGGGGTTAAAATGTGTCTTAATCCAATGCAACTAACTAATTATAAGAGCTTGAGATAGATGTGGAGAGTTTAAAAGCCACTTATACCCATTTTGTCCCAAAAAGGCTAAAACCAAGAAAACATTGCTTAGAAGCACTAAACAGCTTTGTTAGTGTTTCTGGGGTTAAAATGAGTCTTAATCCAATGCAACTAACTAATTATAAGAGTTTGAGATAGATGTGGAGAGTTTAAAAGCCACTTATACCCATTTTGTCCCAAAACAGGCTAAAACCAAGAAAACATTGCTTAGAAGCACCAAATAGCTTTGTTAGTATTTCTGTGGTTAAAATGTGTCTTAATCCAATGCAACTAACTAGTTATAAGAGTTTTAGATAGATATGGAGAGTTTAAAAGCCACTTATACCCATTTTGTCCCAAAACAGGCTAAAACCAAGAAAACATTGCTTAGAAGCTCAAAACAGCTATGTTAGTGATTCTGGGGTTAAAATGTGTCTTAATCCAATGCAACTGACTAATTATAAGAGTTTGAGATGGATGTGGAGAGTTTTAAAAGCCACTTATACCCATTTTGTCCCAAAACAGGCTAAAACCAAGAAAACATTGCTTAGAAGCACTAAACAGCTTTATTAGTGTTTCTATGGTTAAAATGTGTCTTAATCTAATGAAACTAACTAATTATAAGAGTTTTAGATAGATGTGGAGAGTTTAAAAGCCACTTATACACATTTTGTCCCAAAACAGGCTAAAATCAAGAAAACATTGCTTAGAAGCTGTAAACAGCTTTGTTAGTGTTTCTAGGGTTAAAATGTGTCTTAATCCAATGCAACTGACTAATTATAAGAGTTTGAGATTGATGTGGAGAGTTTAAAAGCCACTTATACCCATTTTGTCCCAAAACAGGCTAAAACCAAGAAAATATTGCTGAGAAGCACCAAACAGCTATGTTAGTGTTTCTGGGGTTAAAATGTGTCTTAATCCAATGCAAATGACTAATTATAAGAGTTTGAGATTGATGTGGAGAGTTTAAAAGCCACTTATACCCATTTTGTCCCAAAACAGGCTAAAACCAAGAAAACATTGCCTAGAAGCTATAAACAGCTTTGTTAGTGTTTCTGGGATTAAAATGAATCTTAATCCAAAGCAACTGACTAATTATATGAGTTTGAGATGGATGTGGAGAGTTTAAAAGCCACTTATACCCATTTTGTCCCAAAACAGGTTAAAACCAAGAAAACATTGCTTAGAAGCACTAAACAGCTTTGTTAGTGTTTTTGTGGTTAAAATGTGTCTTAATCCAAGGCAACTAACTAATTATAAGAGTTTTAGATAGATGTGGAGAGTTTAAAAGCCACTTATACCCATTTTGTCCCAAAACAGGCTAAAAGCAAGAAAACATTGCTGAGAAGCACCAAACAGCTTTGTTAGTGTTTATGGGGTTAAAATGTGTCTTAATCCAATGCAACTAACTAATTATAAGAGCTTGAGATAGATGTGCAGAGTTTAAAAGCCACTTATACCCATTTTGTCCCAAAACAGGCTAAAACCAAGAAAATATTGCTGAGAAGCACCAAACAGCTATGTTAGTGTTTCTGGGTTTAAAATGTGTCTTAATCCAATGCAAATGACTAATTATAAGAGTTTGAGATTGATGTGGAGAGTTTAAAAGCCACTTATACCATTTTGTCCTAAAATAGGCTAAAACCAAGAAAACATTGCCTAGAAGCTATAAACAGCTTTGTTAGTGTTTCTGGGATTAAAATGTATCTTAATCGAAAGCAACTGACTAATTATATGAGTTTGAGATGGATGTGGAGAGTTTAAAAGCCACTTATACCCATTTTGTCCCAAAATAGGCTAAAACCATGAAAACAATGCCTAGAAGCTGCAAACAGCTTTGTTAGTGTTTCAGGGGTTAAATGTGTCTTAATCCAATGCAACTGACTAATTATAAGAGTTTGAGATGGATGTGGAGAGTTTAAAAGCCACTTATACCCATTTTGTCCCAAAACAGGCTAAAACCAAGAAAACATTGCTTAGAAGCACCAAATAGCTTTGTTAGTATTTCTGTGGTTAAAATGTGTCTTAATCCAATGCAACTAACTAGTTATAAGAGTTTTAGATAGATATGGAGAGTTTAAAAGCCACTTATACCCATTTTGTCCCAAAACAGGCTAAAACCAAGAAAACATTGCTTAGAAGCTCAAAACAGCTATGTTAGTGATTCTGGGGTTAAAATGTGTCTTAATCCAATGCAACTGACTAATTATAAGAGTTTGAGATGGATGTGGAGAGTTTTAAAAGCCACTTATACCCATTTTGTCCCAAAACAGGCTAAAACCAAGAAAACATTGCTTAGAAGCACTAAACAGCTTTATTAGTGTTTCTATGGTTAAAATGTGTCTTAATCTAATGAAACTAACTAATTATAAGAGTTTTAGATAGATGTGGAGAGTTTAAAAGCCACTTATACACATTTTGTCCCAAAACAGGCTAAAATCAAGAAAACATTGCTTAGAAGCTGTAAACAGCTTTGTTAGTGTTTCTAGGGTTAAAATGTGTCTTAATCCAATGCAACTGACTAATTATAAGAGTTTGAGATTGATGTGGAGAGTTTAAAAGCCACTTATACCCATTTTGTCCCAAAACAGGCTAAAACCAAGAAAATATTGCTGAGAAGCACCAAACAGCTATGTTAGTGTTTCTGGGGTTAAAATGTGTCTTAATCCAATGCAAATGACTAATTATAAGAGTTTGAGATTGATGTGGAGAGTTTAAAAGCCACTTATACCCATTTTGTCCCAAAACAGGCTAAAACCAAGAAAACATTGCCTAGAAGCTATAAACAGCTTTGTTAGTGTTTCTGGGATTAAAATGAATCTTAATCCAAAGCAACTGACTAATTATATGAGTTTGAGATGGATGTGGAGAGTTTAAAAGCCACTTATACCCATTTTGTCCCAAAACAGGTTAAAACCAAGAAAACATTGCTTAGAAGCACTAAACAGCTTTGTTAGTGTTTTTGTGGTTAAAATGTGTCTTAATCCAAGGCAACTAACTAATTATAAGAGTTTTAGATAGATGTGGAGAGTTTAAAAGCCACTTATACCCATTTTGTCCCAAAACAGGCTAAAAGCAAGAAAACATTGCTGAGAAGCACCAAACAGCTTTGTTAGTGTTTATGGGGTTAAAATGTGTCTTAATCCAATGCAACTAACTAATTATAAGAGCTTGAGATAGATGTGCAGAGTTTAAAAGCCACTTATACCCATTTTGTCCCAAAACAGGCTAAAACCAAGAAAATATTGCTGAGAAGCACCAAACAGCTATGTTAGTGTTTCTGGGTTTAAAATGTGTCTTAATCCAATGCAAATGACTAATTATAAGAGTTTGAGATTGATGTGGAGAGTTTAAAAGCCACTTATACCATTTTGTCCTAAAATAGGCTAAAACCAAGAAAACATTGCCTAGAAGCTATAAACAGCTTTGTTAGTGTTTCTGGGATTAAAATGTATCTTAATCGAAAGCAACTGACTAATTATATGAGTTTGAGATGGATGTGGAGAGTTTAAAAGCCACTTATACCCATTTTGTCCCAAAATAGGCTAAAACCATGAAAACAATGCCTAGAAGCTGCAAACAGCTTTGTTAGTGTTTCAGGGGTTAAATGTGTCTTAATCCAATGCAACTGACTAATTATAAGAGTTTGAGATGGATGTGGAGAGTTTAAAAGCCACTTATACCCATTTTGTCCCAAAACAGGCTAAAACCAAGAAAACATTGCTTAGAAGCACTAAACAGCTTTGTTAGTGTTTCTGTGGTTAAAATGTGTCTTAATCCAATGAAACTAACTAATTATAAGAGTTTTAGATAGATGTGGAGAGTTTAAAAGCCACTTATACCCATTTTGTCCCAAAACAGGCTAAAACCAAGAAAATATTGCTGAGAAGCACCAAACTGCTATGTTAGTGTTTCTGGGTTTAAAATGTGTCTTAATCCAATGCAAATGACTAATTATAAGAGTTTGAGATTGATGTGGAGAGTTTAAAAGCCACTTATACCATTTTGTCCTAAAACAGGCTAAAACCAAGAAAACATTGCCTAGAAGCTATAAACAGCTTTGTTAGTGATTCTGGGATTAAAATGTATCTTAATCGAAAGCAACTGACTAATTATATGAGTTTGAGATGGATGTGGAGAGTTTAAAAGCCACTTATACCCATTTTGTCCCAAAATAGGCTAAAACCATGAAAACAATGCCTAGAAGCTGCAAACAGCTTTGTTAGTGTTTCTGGGGTTAAAATGTGTCTTAATCCAATGCAATTGACTAATTATAAGAGTTTGAGATGGATGTGGAGAGTTTAAAAGCCACTTATACCCATTTTGTCCCAAAACAGGCTAAAACCAAGAAAACATTGCTTAGAAGCACTAAACAGCTTTGTTAGTGTTTCTGTGGTTAAAATGTGTCTTAATCCAATGCAACTAACTAATTATAAGAGTTTGAGATAGATGTGGAGAGTTTAAAAGCCACTTATACCCATTTTGTCCCAAAACAGGCTAAAACCAAGAAAACATTGCTTAGAAGCACCAAATAGCTTTGTTAGTGTTTCTGTGGTTAAAATGTGTCTTAATCCAATGCAACTAACTAGTTATAAGAGTTTTAGATAGATATGGAGAGTTTAAAAGCCACTTATACCCATTTTGTCCCAAAACAGGCTAAAACCAAGAAAACATTGCTTAGAAGCTCAAAACAGCTATGTTAGTGATTCTGGGGTTAAAATGTGTCTTAATCCAATGCAACTAACTAATTATAAGAGTTTGAGATAGATGTGGAGAGTTTAAAAGCCACTTATACCCATTTTGTCCCAAAACAGGCTAAAACCAAGAAAACATTGCTTAGAAGCTGTAAACAGCTTTGTTAGTGTTTCTAGGGTTAAAATGTGTTTTAATGCAATGCAACTAAATAATTATAAGAGTTTGAGATTGATGTGGAGAGTTTAAAAGCCACTTATACCCATTTTGTCCCAAAACAGGCTAAAACCAAGAAAACATTGCTGATAAGCTCAAAACAGCTATGTTAGTGATTCTGGGGTTAAAATGTGTCTTAATCCAATGCAACTAACTAATTATAAGAGCTTGAGATAGATGTGGAGAGTTTAAAAGCCACTTATACCCATTTTGTCCCAAAAAGGCTAAAACCAAGAAAACATTGCTTAGAAGCACTAAACAGCTTTGTTAGTGTTTCTGGGGTTAAAATGTGTCTTAATCCAATGCAACTAACTAATTATAAGAGTTTGAGATAGATGTGGAGAGTTTAAAAGCCACTTATACCCATTTTGTCCCAAAACAGGCTAAAACCAAGAAAACATTGCCTAGAAGCTATAAACAGCTTTGTTAGTGTTTCTGGGATTAAAATGAATCTTAATCCAAAGCAACTGACTAATTATATGAGTTTGAGATGGATGTGGAGAGTTTAAAAGCCACTTATACCCATTTTGTCCCAAAACAGGTTAAAACCAAGAAAACATTGCTTAGAAGCACTAAACAGCTTTGTTAGTGTTTTTGTGGTTAAAATGTGTCTTAATCCAAGGCAACTAACTAATTATAAGAGTTTTAGATAGATGTGGAGAGTTTAAAAGCCACTTATACCCATTTTGTCCCAAAACAGGCTAAAAGCAAGAAAACATTGCTGAGAAGCACCAAACAGCTTTGTTAGTGTTTATGGGGTTAAAATGTGTCTTAATCCAATGCAACTAACTAATTATAAGAGCTTGAGATAGATGTGCAGAGTTTAAAAGCCACTTATACCCATTTTGTCCCAAAACAGGCTAAAACCAAGAAAATATTGCTGAGAAGCACCAAACAGCTATGTTAGTGTTTCTGGGTTTAAAATGTGTCTTAATCCAATGCAAATGACTAATTATAAGAGTTTGAGATTGATGTGGAGAGTTTAAAAGCCACTTATACCATTTTGTCCTAAAATAGGCTAAAACCAAGAAAACATTGCCTAGAAGCTATAAACAGCTTTGTTAGTGTTTCTGGGATTAAAATGTATCTTCATCGAAAGCAACTGACTAATTATATGAGTTTGAGATGGATGTGGAGAGTTTAAAAGCCACTTATACCCATTTTGTCCCAAAATAGGCTAAAACCATGAAAACAATGCCTAGAAGCTGCAAACAGCTTTGTTAGTGTTTCAGGGGTTAAATGTGTCTTAATCCAATGCAACTGACTAATTATAAGAGTTTGAGATGGATGTGGAGAGTTTAAAAGCCACTTATACCCATTTTGTCCCAAAACAGGCTAAAACCAAGAAAACATTGCTTAGAAGCACTAAACAGCTTTGTTAGTGTTTCTGTGGTTAAAATGTGTCTTAATCCAATGAAACTAACTAATTATAAGAGTTTTAGATAGATGTGGAGAGTTTAAAAGCCACTTATACCCATTTTGTCCCAAAACAGGCTAAAACCAAGAAAATATTGCTGAGAAGCACCAAACTGCTATGTTAGTGTTTCTGGGTTTAAAATGTGTCTTAATCCAATGCAAATGACTAATTATAAGAGTTTGAGATTGATGTGGAGAGTTTAAAAGCCACTTATACCATTTTGTCCTAAAACAGGCTAAAACCAAGAAAACATTGCCTAGAAGCTATAAACAGCTTTGTTAGTGATTCTGGGATTAAAATGTATCTTAATCGAAAGCAACTGACTAATTATATGAGTTTGAGATGGATGTGGAGAGTTTAAAAGCCACTTATACCCATTTTGTCCCAAAATAGGCTAAAACCATGAAAACAATGCCTAGAAGCTGCAAACAGCTTTGTTAGTGTTTCTGGGGTTAAAATGTGTCTTAATCCAATGCAATTGACTAATTATAAGAGTTTGAGATGGATGTGGAGAGTTTAAAAGCCACTTATACCCATTTTGTCCCAAAACAGGCTAAAACCAAGAAAACATTGCTTAGAAGCACTAAACAGCTTTGTTAGTGTTTCTGTGGTTAAAATGTGTCTTAATCCAATGCAACTAACTAATTATAAGAGTTTGAGATAGATGTGGAGAGTTTAAAAGCCACTTATACCCATTTTGTCCCAAAACAGGCTAAAACCAAGAAAACATTGCTTAGAAGCACCAAATAGCTTTGTTAGTGTTTCTGTGGTTAAAATGTGTCTTAATCCAATGCAACTAACTAGTTATAAGAGTTTTAGATAGATATGGAGAGTTTAAAAGCCACTTATACCCATTTTGTCCCAAAACAGGCTAAAACCAAGAAAACATTGCTTAGAAGCTCAAAACAGCTATGTTAGTGATTCTGGGGTTAAAATGTGTCTTAATCCAATGCAACTAACTAATTATAAGAGCTTGAGATAGATGTGGAGAGTTTAAAAGCCACTTATACCCATTTTGTCCCAAAAAGGCTAAAACCAAGAAAACATTGCTTAGAAGCACTAAACAGCTTTGTTAGTGTTTCTGGGGTTAAAATGTGTCTTAATCCAATGCAACTAACTAATTATAAGAGTTTGAGATAGATGTGGAGAGTTTAAAAGCCACTTATACCCATTTTGTCCCAAAACAGGCTAAAACCAAGAAAACATTGCTTAGAAGCTGTAAACAGCTTTGTTAGTGTTTCTAGGGTTAAAATGTGTTTAAATGCAATGCAACTTAATAATTATAAGAGTTTGAGATTGATGTGGAGAGTTTAAAAGCCACTTATACCCATTTTGTCCCAAAACAGGCTAAAACCAAGAAAACATTGCTTAGAAGCTCAAAACAGCTATGTTAGTGATTCTGGGGTTAAAATGTGTCTTAATCCAATGCAACTAACTAATTATAAGAGCTTGAGATAGATGTGGAGAGTTTAAAAGCCACTTATACCCATTTTGTCCCAAAAAGGCTAAAACCAAGAAAACATTGCTTAGAAGCACTAAACAGCTTTGTTAGTGTTTCTGGGGTTAAAATGTGTCTTAATCCAATGCAACTAACTAATTATAAGAGTTTGAGATAGATGTGGAGAGTTTAAAAGCCACTTATACCCATTTTGTCCCAAAACAGGCTAAAACCAAGAAAACATTGCCTAGAAGCTATAAACAGCTTTGTTAGTGTTTCTGGGATTAAAATGAATCTTAATCCAAAGCAACTGACTAATTATATGAGTTTGAGATGGATGTGGAGAGTTTAAAAGCCACTTATACCCATTTTGTCCCAAAACAGGTTAAAACCAAGAAAACATTGCTTAGAAGCACTAAACAGCTTTGTTAGTGTTTTTGTGCTTAAAATGTGTCTTAATCCAAGGCAACTAACTAATTATAAGAGTTTTAGATAGATGTGGAGAGTTTAAAAGCCACTTATACCCATTTTGTCCCAAAACAGGCTAAAAGCAAGAAAACATTGCTGAGAAGCACCAAACAGCTTTGTTAGTGTTTATGGGGTTAAAATGTGTCTTAATCCAATGCAACTAACTAATTATAAGAGCTTGAGATAGATGTGCAGAGTTTAAAAGCCACTTATACCCATTTTGTCCCAAAACAGGCTAAAACCAAGAAAATATTGCTGAGAAGCACCAAACAGCTATGTTAGTGTTTCTGGGTTTAAAATGTGTCTTAATCCAATGCAAATGACTAATTATAAGAGTTTGAGATTGATGTGGAGAGTTTAAAAGCCACTTATACCATTTTGTCCTAAAATAGGCTAAAACCAAGAAAACATTGCCTAGAAGCTATAAACAGCTTTGTTAGTGTTTCTGGGATTAAAATGTATCTTAATCGAAAGCAACTGACTAATTATATGAGTTTGAGATGGATGTGGAGAGTTTAAAAGCCACTTATACCCATTTTGTCCCAAAATAGGCTAAAACCATGAAAACAATGCCTAGAAGCTGCAAACAGCTTTGTTAGTGTTTCAGGGGTTAAATGTGTCTTAATCCAATGCAACTGACTAATTATAAGAGTTTGAGATGGATGTGGAGAGTTTAAAAGCCACTTATACCCATTTTGTCCCAAAACAGGCTAAAACCAAGAAAACATTGCTTAGAAGCACTAAACAGCTTTGTTAGTGTTTCTGTGGTTAAAATGTGTCTTAATCCAATGAAACTAACTAATTATAAGAGTTTTAGATAGATGTGGAGAGTTTAAAAGCCACTTATACCCATTTTGTCCCAAAACAGGCTAAAACCAAGAAAATATTGCTGAGAAGCACCAAACTGCTATGTTAGTGTTTCTGGGTTTAAAATGTGTCTTAATCCAATGCAAATGACTAATTATAAGAGTTTGAGATAGATGTGGAGAGTTTAAAAGCCACTTATACCCATTTTGTCCCAAAACAGGCTAAAACCAAGAAAACATTGCTTAGAAGCTGTAAACAGCTTTGTTAGTGTTTCTAGGGTTAAAATGTGTTTTAATGCAATGCAACTAAATAATTATAAGAGTTTGAGATTGATGTGGAGAGTTTAAAAGCCACTTATACCCATTTTGTCCCAAAACAGGCTAAAACCAAGAAAACATTGCTTAGAAGCTCAAAACAGCTATGTTAGTGATTCTGGGGTTAAAATGTGTCTTAATCCAATGCAACTAACTAATTATAAGAGCTTGAGATAGATGTGGAGAGTTTAAAAGCCACTTATACCCATTTTGTCCCAAAAAGGCTAAAACCAAGAAAACATTGCTTAGAAGCACTAAACAGCTTTGTTAGTGTTTCTGGGGTTAAAATGTGTCTTAATCCAATGCAACTAACTAATTATAAGAGTTTGAGATAGATGTGGAGAGTTTAAAAGCCACTTATACCCATTTTGTCCCAAAACAGGCTAAAACCAAGAAAACATTGCCTAGAAGCTATAAACAGCTTTGTTAGTGTTTCTGGGATTAAAATGAATCTTAATCCAAAGCAACTGACTAATTATATGAGTTTGAGATGGATGTGGAGAGTTTAAAAGCCACTTATACCCATTTTGTCCCAAAACAGGTTAAAACCAAGAAAACATTGCTTAGAAGCACTAAACAGCTTTGTTAGTGTTTTTGTGGTTAAAATGTGTCTTAATCCAAGGTATTGATCAAGAATAAGCCTATGGCGTCCGTACAGTCCGTACCGTCCGTACGTGCAAGCAATAAGGCCGAGTGAAGCACTAAGGCCGAGTCATCTATGTGTGAGGATAGTGAGGAGGCCTGCTCACCTCCGGCCCATGAGAAGGATCGAGAATCCCTTGTGTAGCCGTTAGGGAGAAAGCGCAAGTGGACAAGAGTGGAAGACTAGGACAAGTCGCTATCACCGATCACCTACCCCCTCTCTCTCCTAATTGTCGATTTCTCTTGTTTCTACTTTAGGTCATGTGGTCGCCCTAGCTGCCTCCCTATTTAAACCCTTGTCATGTGTTGTATTTGATATATTCTACCTAATTCTAATCTATTATCACTCTCTTTCATACTATTAGCCACCAACTCTTCTTCTTCATTCTAAACCTCTCAAATCTCTCTAAGTCTTCCGCTTATTTCAACATGGTATCAGAGCCAGGTTGTCGTTCTTGATAACCTATCTCTTCTATTCTTCCATTCTTCATTCTTGTTCACTCGATTCTCAGTCCTATTTCTCTTTATTCTCCGGGTAAAAGCTTTGTCCATCGGTCCATAACGGTTAAACCATGGAAAACGCCAAACCCATTGTCATGCCGGTTGTTCTCAAAGGAACAAACTACTTGCTGTGGACTAGAACCACAAGAACTGCCCTTGGAGGTCGTGGTCTTTGGAGTCATGTCGAGAGTGACTATGCTCCAAAACAAAACCTAAAAGGAGAAGATGAAGGCGCTTCCGAGGAGGAAGTAGAAGAAGAGAGCGAGAGGAAGGCCAAGTGGTTCCAAGAAGACCAAGTTGTCCTATCTGTTCTCCAAAACTCTCTTGACACACCAATCCTTGAGGCCTACTCATATTGCGAGACGGCCAAGGAGTTGTGGGAGACACTTAAAGGTGTCTATGGCAATATCTCCAACTTGACTCGGGTCTTTGAGGTCAAGAAGGCCATAAATGAGCTTAACCAAGATGATGTGGAGTTCACTAAACATCTTGGCAAGTTTCGAGCTTTATGGTCCGAGCTTGACATGTTGCGGCCGAGTACACTCGATCCGAGTGTGTTGACTGAAAGAAAGGAGCAAGACAAGATCTTTGGTCTCCTTCTTACTTTAAACCCATCCTTCAACGATCTCTTGAAGCACATCCTCAGGGCAGAGAAACTTCCCTCTTTTGAAGACATTTGTTCACAAATCCAAAGAGAGCAAGGTTCTCTTGACTTGTTTAGTGGTAAGGGGGAGCTTGCTACGGCTAATAAAGGAGTGTACAAGCAAGAGGAGAGGAAGGTGTGGATATGCGACCACTGCAAGAGGCGGGGTCACCTGAAAGACAAGTGCTGGGTCCTCCACCCTCATCTCAAACCGGCCAAGTTCAAAGCAAACCTCTCAAAGGAAGCGGTTAGCGACAAGGGAGCCGGGCCGTCAAAGCAAGGAGATGAGGCAGCCATGACCGCAGCCTATGGAGAAGTGGTTAGGAAATCAGACCTTGAGGCGCTCATCCGTTCCATTGCCTCACTCAAGGAGTCTGGTATCTCTTTCTTTACCTCTAAGCCTAGTAAATCTCTTGTCATAGACTCGGGTGCTTCTCACCACATGATTAGTAATCCTAGTCTAATTGACAATATAAAACCGGCTTTAGGAAATGTTATAATTGCAAATGGAGAACAAATACCAGTGAAAGGAATAGGGGACTTGAAACTATTTGATAAAACCACAAAAGCTTTCTTTATGCCTACCTTCACATCTAATCTTCTATCGGTTAAGAGAACCACTAATGATTTGAATTGTTATGCAATCTTTGGTCCTAATAGTGTTCATTTTCAGGATATTGAGACTGGAAAAGTTCTTGGAGAGGGACAAGGGAGTGGAGATCTCTATGTCCTAGAGAAAACCTCGCCAAGTTTATCTACTAAATCTTGTTTTGTTGTTAATTTGGATAGTGTGTGGCATGCTAGATTAGGCCATCCTCATTCTCGTGCCCTTGCTTTAATGTTACCAAGTGTTTCTTTTGATAGTTCAATGTGTGAGTCTTGTATTCTTGGTAAACATTGCAAATCTATTTTTCCCAAGTCTAAAACTATTTATGAGCATTGTTTTGATTTAGTACACTCGGATGTGTGGACTTCACCATGCCTTTCTAGAGATAATAACAAATACTTTGTGACTTTTATTGATGAAAAATCTAAGTACACATGGATTACTTTGTTGCCTTCAAAGGATAGAGTGTTTGATGCTTTTATAAACTTTCAAAATTATGTTACTAATCATTTCAATGCTAAAATTAAGGTACTTAGATCAGACAATGGTGGAGAGTATACAAGTCACAAATTCAGAGAACACCTAGCAAAACACGGCATACTACACCAAACAAGTTGTCCCTATACGCCCCAACAAAATGGTGTGGCCGAGAGGAAGAACCGACATCTAATGGAGGTGGCACGGTCGATGCTGTTCCATTCACACGTTACAAGGCGATATTGGGGTGATGCTGTGATGACAGCATGCTACCTGATCAATCGGACACCAACCAAAGTCCTTAATGACCTATCGCCATTTGAGGTATTGAATGGATTTAAACCATCTCTAGAGCACTTACGGGTCTTTGGGTGTGTTTCTTTTGTACTTGTGCCAGGAGAACAGCGGAGTAAGCTCGATCCCAAAAGCATAAGGTGTATGTTCATCGGCTACTCCACTACTCAAAAGGGATACAAGTGTTTTGACCCAAAGACAAGCCGGCTGTATGTATCAAGAGATGTTCGGTTCTTGGAAAATGTGGGTTATTTTGATAACAAAGACTGGAACAGCTTGAAGGATCTTTCATCATCACCAAATGATAGAGCCTCCAGCCTTAAGTTTCTCCTGGACCATCTCGGAAATCCGCCTACGGCCACAGCCCTTCCTCAGCCAGAACCCAACCCGAGCTCCATTGACCATACGCTCGAGCCGGAAGGTGCTATGCCCGAGATGATATCCCCGGACCATGAGATGCCCGAGTCAAACCAGAGCATGACCGAGGCACATGAGATGCCCGAGCCAAACTCAAGCCTGACCGAGACACGACCTGATGCTGAACCGGTCATCGAAGATGTCACTCAGTCCAGCCAATCAGTGCCGCCAGCTCAACCAGCTCCACGACGAAGCACGCGTGTCCGGTCTCACCCCTCTACATGGAAAGATAAGAGGGTCTACTACAACAGTCAAGCCGTCGCACATCCTATCCAAGCCGTATGTTCGCTCGAGCTGCTTCCGACCGAGCACCAAGCCTTCTTCGGCCAAGTTGATGAACACTGGGTTCCCCAAACGTACGAGGAGGCCAAAGAACATAAGGTATGGGTAGATGCTGTGGAGGATGAAGCTGGTGCAATGATCAGAAATCACACATGGGATGAGGCTGACCTCCCCAAAGGGAAGAAGGCCGTAAGTTCAAAGTGGGTATTCACCATCAAGTTCTTGAGCACGGGAGAGATTGAAAGGCATAAGGCACGGCTGGTGGCCCGAGGGTTCACTCAAACCTATGGAGATGACTACATGGCAACGTTTGCTCCCGTGGCCAAATTGCATACCGTGCGCGTAGTGCTATCGTTGGCCGTGAACCTTTCTTGGGACTTATGGCAAATGGATGTGAAGAACGCGTTCCTCCAAGGCGAGCTAGATGAAGAAGTGTACATGACTCCTCCGCCTGGTCTTGAGGACATTGTTGCTCCCGGGAAAGTCTTACGGTTACGCAAGGCCATCTATGGCCTCAAACAGTCACCACGCGCCTGGTACCATAAGCTCAGCTCCACTCTTAAGGCGAATGGCTTTAGACGATCGGAGGCTGATCACACTCTTTTCACTCTCAAGACATCACTTGGCCTGGTTGTGGTGCTGGTTTATGTCGATGACATCATCGTGACTGGCGATGACAAGGCCGGTATTGTTGCCATTAAAGACTCTCTCAAGTCTGCCTTTGACATTAAGGACCTCGGAGAGCTCAAATACTTCCTCGGCATCGAAATCTGCCGTTCCCCGGAGGGTATCTTCCTCTCACAACGCAAGTATGCTCTGGACTTGCTTGCTGAGACAGGCAAACTTGGTACGGTTCCAGCTATTACACCACTGGATGAAGATTACCAGCTCAAGCGAAAGGGGGAGAGCATTCGGGCGAAGGAAGGCAAACCACGCGAACCATTGGACGAGCCGTTCCCGGACGTCACACGCTACCGACGGCTTGTAGGTAAGTTGATCTATTTAACTATCACACGACCTGATATCTCTTATGCTGTGAATCAGGTGAGTCAGCACATGCAAGCTCCAAGCAAGTATCAATGGAGTCAAGTGGAGAGGATTTTGAGCTATCTCAAGGGCAGCCCTGGTCAAGGCATTTGGATGGGTAAAAACGGCAACACTGAGATCGTGGGTTATTGTGATGCGGACTATAATGGAGACACATTGGATAGGCGGTCAACTACTGGATATTGCACCTTTGTTGGAGGAAACCTAGTTACATGGAGGTCTAAGAAGCAAAAGGTGGTGTCATGTTCAAGTGCCGAGGCTGAGTACCGAGCTATGAGGAAGCTAACTAATGAGATGACATGGTTGAAAGGTCTACTTAAGGATCTCGGCATTGAAACAAGACAGCCGATGACAATGCATTGTGACAATGAGGCAGCGATCCACATAGCCACTAACTCAGTCTTCCATGAACGGACCAAGCACATTGAGAGCGACTGCCACAAGGTTAGGGAGAGGATCGAAGAGGGAGCGGTTCTACCGTGCCACACAAGGAGTCAAGACCAGCTAGCCGACATCTTCACCAAATCTGCAAGTCCCAAGGTTTGTGATTATATTCATAGCAAACTTGGACTTGTAGACATCACACGGCCGTGATCAACTTTCCTAATCCGTGGACAGCACACTCTTTTTCCCTTGGCTTAGTTTTGTCCCATGAGGTTTTCTAAGTCAAGGTTTTTAATGAGGTGCTGCTTCACGGGTTCCAAGCTTAGCCATTTCATCAGGCTAAGCTTGAGGGGGAGTATTGATCAAGAATAAGCCTATGGCGTCCGTACAGTCCGTACCGTCCGTACGTGCAAGCAATAAGGCCGAGTGAAGCACTAAGGCCGAGTCATCTATGTGTGAGGATAGTGAGGAGGCCTGCTCACCTCCGGCCCATGAGAAGGATCGAGAATCCCTTGTGTAGCCGTTAGGGAGAAAGCGCAAGTGGACAAGAGTGGAAGACTAGGACAAGTCGCTATCACCGATCACCTACCCCCTCTCTCTCCTAATTGTCGATTTCTCTTGTTTCTACTTTAGGTCATGTGGTCGCCCTAGCTGCCTCCCTATTTAAACCCTTGTCATGTGTTGTATTTGATATATTCTACCTAATTCTAATCTATTATCACTCTCTTTCATACTATTAGCCACCAACTCTTCTTCTTCATTCTAAACCTCTCAAATCTCTCTAAGTCTTCCGCTTATTTCAACACAAGGCAACTAAGTAATTATAAGAGTTTTAGATAGATGTGGAGAGTTTAAAAGCCACTTATACCCATTTTGTCCCAAAACAGGCTAAAAGCAAGAAAACATTGCTGAGAAGCACCAAACAGCTTTGTTAGTGTTTATGGGGTTAAAATGTGTCTTAATCCAATGCAACTAACTAATTATAAGAGCTTGAGATAGATGTGCAGAGTTTAAAAGCCACTTATACCCATTTTGTCCCAAAACAGGCTAAAACCAAGAAAATATTGCTGAGAAGCACCAAACAGCTATGTTAGTGTTTCTGGGTTTAAAATGTGTCTTAATCCAATGCAAATGACTAATTATAAGAGTTTGAGATTGATGTGGAGAGTTTAAAAGCCACTTATACCATTTTGTCCTAAAATAGGCTAAAACCAAGAAAACATTGCCTAGAAGCTATAAACAGCTTTGTTAGTGTTTCTGGGATTAAAATGTATCTTAATCGAAAGCAACTGACTAATTATATGAGTTTGAGATGGATGTGGAGAGTTTAAAAGCCACTTATACCCATTTTGTCCCAAAATAGGCTAAAACCATGAAAACAATGCCTAGAAGCTGCAAACAGCTTTGTTAGTGTTTCAGGGGTTAAATGTGTCTTAATCCAATGCAACTGACTAATTATAAGAGTTTGAGATGGATGTGGAGAGTTTAAAAGCCACTTATACCCATTTTGTCCCAAAACAGGCTAAAACCAAGAAAACATTGCTTAGAAGCACTAAACAGCTTTGTTAGTGTTTATGTGGTTAAAATGTGTCTTAATCCAATGAAACTAACTAATTATAAGAGTTTTAGATAGATGTGGAGAGTTTAAAAGCCACTTATACCCATTTTGTCCCAAAACAGGCTAAAACCAAGAAAATATTGCTGAGAAGCACCAAACTGCTATGTTAGTGTTTCTGGGTTTAAAATGTGTCTTAATCCAATGCAAATGACTAATTATAAGAGTTTGAGATTGATGTGGAGAGTTTAAAAGCCACTTATACCATTTTGTCCTAAAACAGGCTAAAACCAAGAAAACATTGCCTAGAAGCTATAAACAGCTTTGTTAGTGATTCTGGGATTAAAATGTATCTTAATCGAAAGCAACTGACTAATTATATGAGTTTGAGATGGATGTGGAGAGTTTAAAAGCCACTTATACCCATTTTGTCCCAAAATAGGCTAAAACCATGAAAACAATGCCTAGAAGCTGCAAACAGCTTTGTTAGTGTTTCTGGGGTTAAAATGTGTCTTAATCCAATGCAATTGACTAATTATAAGAGTTTGAGATGGATGTGGAGAGTTTAAAAGCCACTTATACCCATTTTGTCCCAAAACAGGCTAAAACCAAGAAAACATTGCTTAGAAGCACTAAACAGCTTTGTTAGTGTTTCTGTGGTTAAAATGTGTCTTAATCCAATGCAACTAACTAATTATAAGAGTTTGAGATAGATGTGGAGAGTTTAAAAGCCACTTATACCCATTTTGTCCCAAAACAGGCTAAAACCAAGAAAACATTGCTTAGAAGCACCAAATAGCTTTGTTAGTGTTTCTGTGGTTAAAATGTGTCTTAATCCAATGCAACTAACTAGTTATAAGAGTTTTAGATAGATATGGAGAGTTTAAAAGCCACTTATACCCATTTTGTCCCAAAACAGGCTAAAACCAAGAAAACATTGCTTAGAAGCTCAAAACAGCTATGTTAGTGATTCTGGGGTTAAAATGTGTCTTAATCCAATGCAACTAACTAATTATAAGAGCTTGAGATAGATGTGGAGAGCTTAAAAGCCACTTATACCCATTTTGTCCCAAAAAGGCTAAAACCAAGAAAACATTGCTTAGAAGCACTAAACAGCTTTGTTAGTGTTTCTGGGGTTAAAATGTGTCTTAATCCAATGCAACTAACTAATTATAAGAGTTTGAGATAGATGTGGAGAGTTTAAAAGCCACTTATACCCATTTTGTCCCAAAACAGGCTAAAACCAAGAAAACATTGCTTAGAAGCTGTAAACAGCTTTGTTAGTGTTTCTAGGGTTAAAATGTGTTTTAATGCAATGCAACTAAATAATTATAAGAGTTTGAGATTGATGTGGAGAGTTTAAAAGCCACTTATACCCATTTTGTCCCAAAACAGGCTAAAACCAAGAAAATATTGCTGAGAAGCACCAAACAGCTATGTTAGTGTTTCTGGGGTTAAAATGTGTCTTAATCCAATGCAATTGACTAATTATAAGAGTTTGAGATGGATGTGGAGAGTTTAAAAGCCACTTATACCCATTTTGTCCCAAAACAGGCTAAAACCAAGAAAACATTGCTTAGAAGCACTAAACAGCTTTGTTAGTGTTTCTGTGGTTAAAATGTGTCTTAATCCAATGCAACTAACTAATTATAAGAGTTTGAGATAGATGTGGAGAGTTTAAAAGCCACTTATACCCATTTTGTCCCAAAACAGGCTAAAACCAAGAAAACATTGCTTAGAAGCACCAAATAGCTTTGTTAGTGTTTCTGTGGTTAAAATGTGTCTTAATCCAATGCAACTAACTAATTATAAGAGTTTGAGATAGATGTGGAGAGTTTAAAAGCCACTTATACCCATTTTGTCCCAAAACAGGCTAAAACCAAGAAAACATTGCTTAGAAGCTGTAAACAGCTTTGTTAGTGTTTCTAGGGTTAAAATGTGTTTTAATGCAATGCAACTAAATAATTATAAGAGTTTGAGATTGATGTGGAGAGTTTAAAAGCCACTTATACCCATTTTGTCCCAAAACAGGCTAAAACCAAGAAAATATTGCTGAGAAGCACCAAACAGCTATGTTAGTGTTTCTGGGGTTAAAATGTGTCTTAATCCAATGCAATTGACTAATTATAAGAGTTTGAGATGGATGTGGAGAGTTTAAAAGCCACTTATACCCATTTTGTCCCAAAACAGGCTAAAACCAAGAAAACATTGCTTAGAAGCACCAAATAGCTTTGTTAGTGTTTCTGTGGTTAAAATGTGTCTTAATCCAATGCAACTAACTAGTTATAAGAGTTTTAGATAGATATGGAGAGTTTAAAAGCCACTTATACCCATTTTGTCCCAAAACAGGCTAAAACCAAGAAAACATTGCTTAGAAGCTCAAAACAGCTATGTTAGTGATTCTGGGGTTAAAATGTGTCTTAATCCAATGCAACTGACTAATTATAAGAGTTTGAGATGGATGTGGAGAGTTTTAAAAGCCACTTATACCCATTTTGTCCCAAAACAGGCTAAAACCAAGAAAACATTGCTTAGAAGCACTAAACAGCTTTATTAGTGTTTCTATGGTTAAAATGTGTCTTAATCCAATGAAACTAACTAATTATAAGAGTTTTAGATAGATGTGGAGAGTTTAAAAGCCACTTATACACATTTTGTCCCAAAACAGGCTAAAATCAAGAAAACATTGCTTAGAAGCTGTAAACAGCTTTGTTAGTGTTTCTAGGGTTAAAATGTGTCTTAATCCAATGCAACTGACTAATTATAAGAGTTTGAGATTGATGTGGAGAGTTTAAAAGCCACTTATACCCATTTTGTCCCAAAACAGGCTAAAACCAAGAAAATATTGCTGAGAAGCACCAAACAGCTATGTTAGTGTTTCTGGGGTTAAAATGTGTCTTAATCCAATGCAAATGACTAATTATAAGAGTTTGAGATTGATGTGGAGAGTTTAAAAGCCACTTATACCCATTTTGTCCCAAAACAGGCTAAAACCAAGAAAACATTGCCTAGAAGCTATAAACAGCTTTGTTAGTGTTTCTGGGATTAAAATGAATCTTAATCCAAAGCAACTGACTAATTATATGAGTTTGAGATGGATGTGGAGAGTTTAAAAGCCACTTATACCCATTTTGTCCCAAAACAGGTTAAAACCAAGAAAACATTGCTTAGAAGCACTAAACAGCTTTGTTAGTGTTTTTGTGGTTAAAATGTGTCTTAATCCAAGGCAACTAACTAATTATAAGAGTTTTAGATAGATGTGGAGAGTTTAAAAGCCACTTATACCCATTTTGTCCCAAAACAGGCTAAAAGCAAGAAAATATTGCTGAGAAGCACCAAACAGCTTTGTTAGTGTTTATGGGGTTAAAATGTGTCTTAATCCAATGCAACTAACTAATTATAAGAGCTTGAGATAGATGTGCAGAGTTTAAAAGCCACTTATACCCATTTTGTCCCAAAACAGGCTAAAACCAAGAAAATATTGCTGAGAAGCACCAAACAGCTATGTTAGTGTTTCTGGGTTTAAAATGTGTCTTAATCCAATGCAAATGACTAATTATAAGAGTTTGAGATTGATGTGGAGAGTTTAAAAGCCACTTATACCATTTTGTCCTAAAATAGGCTAAAACCAAGAAAACATTGCCTAGAAGCTATAAACAGCTTTGTTAGTGTTTCTGGGATTAAAATGTATCTTAATCGAAAGCAACTGACTAATTATATGAGTTTGAGATAGATGTGGAGATTTTAAAAGCCACTTATACCCATTTTGTCCCAAAATAGGCTAAAACCATGAAAACAATGCCTAGAAGCTGCAAACAGCTTTGTTAGTGTTTCAGGGGTTAAAATGTGTCTTAATCCAATGCAACTGACTAATTATAAGAGTTTGAGATGGATGTGGAGAGTTTAAAAGCCACTTATACCCATTTTGTCCCAAAACAGGCTAAAACCAAGAAAACATTGCTTAGAAGCACTAAACAGCTTTGTTAGTGTTTCTGTGGTTAAAATGTGTCTTAATCCAATGAAACTAACTAATTATAAGAGTTTTAGATAGATGTGGAGAGTTTAAAAGCCACTTATACCCATTTTGTCCCAAAACAGGCTAAAACCAAGAAAATATTGCTGAGAAGCACCAAACTGCTATGTTAGTGTTTCTGGGTTTAAAATGTGTCTTAATCCAATGCAAATGACTAATTATAAGAGTTTGAGATTGATGTGGAGAGTTTAAAAGCCACTTATACCATTTTGTCCTAAAACAGGCTAAAACCAAGAAAACATTGCCTAGAAGCTATAAACAGCTTTGTTAGTGATTCTGGGATTAAAATGTATCTTAATCGAAAGCAACTGACTAATTATATGAGTTTGAGATGGATGTGGAGAGTTTAAAAGCCACTTATACCCATTTTGTCCCAAAATAGGCTAAAACCATGAAAACAATGCCTAGAAGCTGCAAACAGCTTTGTTAGTGTTTCTGGGGTTAAAATGTGTCTTAATCCAATGCAATTGACTAATTATAAGAGTTTGAGATGGATGTGGAGAGTTTAAAAGCCACTTATACCCATTTTGTCCCAAAACAGGCTAAAACCAAGAAAACATTGCTTAGAAGCACTAAACAGCTTTGTTAGTGTTTCTGTGGTTAAAATGTGTCTTAATCCAATGAAACTAACTAATTATAAGAGTTTTAGATAGATGTGGAGAGTTTAAAAGCCACTTATACCCATTTTGTCCCAAAAGAGGCTAAAACCAAGAAAACATTGCTTAGAAGCTCTAAACAGCTATGTTAGTGTTTCTGGGGTTAAAATGTGTCTTAATCCAATGCAACTGACTAATTATAAGAGTTTGAGATGGATGTGGAGAGTTTAAAAGCCACTTATACACATTTTGTCCCAAAACAGGCTAAAATCAAGAAAACATTGCTTAGAAGCTGTAAACAGCTTTGTTAGTGTTTCTAGGGTTAAAATGTGTTTTAATGCAATGCAACTAAATAATTATAAGAGTTTGAGATTGATGTGGAGAGTTTAAAAGCCACTTATACCCATTTTGTCCCAAAACAGGCTAAAACCAAGAAAATATTGCTGAGAAGCACCAAACAGCTATGTTAGTGTTTCTGGGGTTAAAATGTGTCTTAATCCAATGCAACTAACTAATTATAAGAGTTTTAGATAGATGTGGAGAGTTTAAAAGCCACTTATACCCATTTTGTCCCAAAACAGGCTAAAACCAAGAAAACATTGCTTAGAAGCTCAAAACAGCTATGTTAGTGTTTCTGGGGTTAAAATGTGTCTTAATCCAATGCAACTGACTAATTATAAGAGTTTGAGATGGATGTGGAGAGTTTAAAAGCCACTTATACCCATTTTGTCCCAAAACAGGCTAAAACCAAGAAAACATTGCTGATAAGCACCAAACAGCTTTGTTAGTGTTTCTGGGGTTAGAAAGTGTCTTAATCCAATGCAACTAACTAATTATAAGAGCTTGAGATAGATGTGGAGAGTTTAAAAGCCACTTATACCCATTTTGTCCCAAAAAGGCTAAAACCAAGAAAGCATTGCTTAGAAGCACTAAACAGCTTTGTTAGTGTTTCTGGGGTTAAAATGTGTCTTAATCCAATGTAACTAACTAATTATAAGAGTTTGAGATAGATGTGGAGAGTTTAAAAGCCACTTATACCCATTTTGTCCCAAAACAGGCTAAAACCATGAAAACAATGCCTAGAAGCTGTAAACAGCTTTGTTAGTGTTTCTGGGGTTAAAATGTGTCTTAATCCAATGCAACTAACTAATTATAAGAGCTTGAGATAGATGTGGAGAGTTTAAAAGCCACTTATACCCATTATGAACCGGCACACACACTTGTCCGTACGACCGCCGGCACACACACTTGTCCGTACGACCGTACGGACGTCCGTACGACCAACCAACGGGCCATCCTCAAATAGAAGTCTTCATGAGCCCAATCCACCAAAGAGATCCTCCAACGGTCGCCATTCATCTCGATCCTTCCTTTGTAGCCGTTGGAGCAAGTTGCAAGAGAGAAGAGGAGATCACATGTTAGAATAAGGAGATGTCGCTTTCTCCTCATATTAGTGTGCATAGGATCCTAAGAGAATATCCTATTTGTATATGTCTTTAAATAGTTTGTAAGTATCATACTAATAGAAGTAAGAAAAGAGTTTATTCTCTTTCTCCAACACTCTCTCTCTCAATCGTTCACTCTCCTCACTCTTTACACGATTTCACTCTCTTTCATACTCTCTTCCATAATCTCTTGATTACTCTACTCTCAAACTTACATGGTATCAGAGCAGATTTGATTCTGTTCTTGCCTCAAATCTCCATCACTCCCTTCCGCATTCTCTTTCTTGTTCTTGAAATTTCTTGTTCTTGAATCTTCTTTCTTTAATCGTTGGACAATAGCTTTAACCAACGGTCTCTTCATCCTTTTCCATGGAAACTACCAAAACTCTCATTGTTCCAGTTACTCTCAAGGGAGAGAATTACTTACTATGGGCTAGAACCACAAAGACAGCCCTATGCGGCCGAGGACTTTGGTCCCATGTTGAGACAAGCGAAGTTCCTAGTGGCGAGACCACCAAAGACGGCAAGGATCTTGTCGATGAGAAGAACAAGTGGTTTCAAGAAGATCAGGGAGTCCTAGCTATCATTCAAAACTCCCTAGATGCACCTATACTTGAAGCTTACTCTTATTGCGAGACAGCAAAAGACTTGTGGGACACTCTCAAGAATGTTTTTGGGAATGTTACAAATGTAAACCGAATTTTTGAGATTAAGAGGGCCATCAACAACCTCAACCAAGAAGACATGGAGTTCACCAAGCACTTTGGGAAGTTTAGGTCCCTTTGGGCTGAACTAGAGATGCTCCGGCCGGCGACTATAGATCCGGCCATTCTGAATGAGAGGCGTGAACAAGATAAGGTGTTCGGCCTTCTCTTGACCTTGAACCCCTCCTACAATGACCTTATCAAGCATATTCTACGGTCGGACAAGCTCCCTAGCCTTGATGATGTCTGTAACCAAATTCAAAAGGAGCATGGCTCCATGGGATTGTTTGGCGGCAAGGGAGAACTTGTGACCGCTAACAAAGCTGAAACGGCATCAGCAAACAAGGGCTACTACAAGCCGGAGGACAAGAACAACCCGCCATTTTGTGAGCATTGTAAGAAGCTTGGTCACTTCAAGAGCCGCTGCTGGATTCTACACCCTCATCTAGCACCACCGCCGGGTACCATCCGAGGTGGACGACCAAACCGCGGAGGACCACCGAGAGCTCATCAAGCAGTAGCCATGGGGGAGTCAATCTCTGAGCAGCCTCAACAAGTGACCAGTGGAACTGCTCTTGCTGCAGCATCGTCCGAGCTGGTAAGGCGGTCCGACCTTGATGCGCTCATCAAAGCCATCAAAGAGGCCACCGGTAAGGCGTTTCTTGCCTCAAACAAAATTAAACCCCTCATAGTTGATTCTGGTGCATCCCATCACATGATTAGTGATTCTAGGCTAATTAGTGATATTAAACCTGCTAATGGTAATGTGATAATAGCAAATGGTGAGAAAGTACCAGTTAAAGGCATAGGAAACTTGAAACTATTTGATAAGGAGACTAAGGCATTTTATATGCCAAACTTTACTTCTAACTTGCTATCAGTTAAGAGAGCCACTACTGATTTAAATTGTTATGCTATATTTGGTCCTAACAATGTTCATTTTCAGGATATTGAGACAAGTAAGGTTCTTGGTCAAGGAGGATCCAAGGATGACCTCTATGTGCTTGAGGACTTGAACTTATCTTCTAATGCATCTTGTTTTAATTCGGTTATTATGAAACCTAGTGATTCTATTTTACATGCTAGGCTAGGACACCCTCACACAAGAGCTTTATCCTTAATATTTCCTAATGTTTCTTTTCAAAATGATGAGTGTGAGGCTTGTATTCTTGGAAAACATTGCAAGGCTGTTTTCCCTAAATCTATTACTATTTATGAAAAATGTTTTGATTTAATTCATTCTGATGTTTGGACATCTCCTTGCTTATCTAGAGATAATCAAAAGTATTTTGTGACTTTTATTGATGAAAAATCAAAATATACTTGGATAACTTTGCTTCCCTCTAAGGATAGAGTCCTTGAGGCCTTCACTAATTTTCAAAATTATGTCACTAACCACTTTCATGCCAAGATTAAAATTTTGAGATCAGATAATGGTGGAGAGTACACAAGCCATGCCTTTAAGCAATATCTAGCCAAACATGGAATTCTTCATCAAACTAGCTGTCCTTACACACCACAACAAAATGGAGTGGCTGAGAGAAAGAATAGGCATCTCATGGAAGTAGCAAGGTCTATGATGTTTCACACAAGGGTTCCAAAGAGGTTTTGGGGAGATGCTGTGCTAGCAGCTTGTTATCTTATTAACCGCACACCAACAAAGATCCTAAAGGATGTGTCTCCATTTGAGGTATTAACGAATGACAAACCTACATTTGATCACTTACGAGTGTTTGGTTGTGTGTGCTATGTGTTGCGACCAGGTGAGCTAAGAGACAAGCTTGATGCAAAGAGTACAAAGGCTATGTTTCTTGGCTACTCTACCACACAAAAGGGGTATAAGTGCTATGACCCTACAACAAGGAGGGTTCTAGTATCTCGTGATGTCAAGTTCATGGAGACACAAGGCTTTTACGATGAGAAGAATTGGGATGAGCTCCGTAACCTCTCTGATTCACCATCTGATCGGACGCGCAACCTCCGAATAATCCTTGAGCGACTAGGTCTTGAAAACGATCGGATCACTACTGAGTCAGCCAGACCAGCATCACCAGAACAACCTGAGCCATCTACTGAGCCTGAGCCTGCTACACATGCCGATGACCATACTGAGCAGCATGAGGAAGCACCCGAGTCACTCGCGGACAACACGGCCGAAACAACCGAGGAGACGGCTGAACAGCTTGAGGAGATCATTACTCCAGGACGAGCCAACTCCGAAGCTGGGGCTATAGTTCCTCTTCGGCGCAGCCAACGTATCAAGTATCCTCCTAGTCATTGGAAGAACACCCGTGTGTACTACAACAACATGGCCGTTGCTCATCCGATTCAGGCCGTGTGCACCTTGGCTCATTTTCCGATAGAGCATCAAGTGTTCCTTGGCCATATTGATGAGGATTGGATCCCCAAGACCTATGATGAGGCTAAGCAGCACAAAGTATGGAGAGATGCAGTGGATGCCGAGAATACGGCCATGGTGCAAAATCATACATGGGACGAGGCTGACTTACCCAAGGGCAAGAAGGCTGTCACCTCTCGGTATATCTTCACAATCAAATATAAGAGCAATGGGGAGATTGAACGCCACAAAGCCCGCCTAGTCGCACGAGGTTTCACGCAAACGTATGGGGAGGACTATCTTGATACGTTTGCTCCGGTGGCTAAGCTTCACACGGTTCGAGTTGTACTCTCTCTCGCCACCAACCTCGACTGGGAACTTTGGCAAATGGATGTGAAGAACGCCTTCTTACAAGGAGAACTGGAGGATGAAGTGTATATGCGACCACCACCGGGTTTGGAGGATACTATTGGTCCGGGAAAGGTCTTGAAACTCAACAAAGCTATCTATGGCTTGAAGCAGTCACCAAGGGCTTGGTATCACAAGCTTAGCACCACACTTCTTAACAAAGGCTTTCGCAAATCCGAAGCTGACCACACCTTGTTCACCTTACCAAGCGCCAAAGGTATAGTAGTCATTCTAGTGTATGTTGATGATATCATCATCACTGGAAGTGACTCGGTAGGTATTCAAGACTCTAAAACATTCTTGAAATCAGTTTTTGATATTAAAGATCTTGGAGAGTTGAAATACTTTCTTGGGATAGAGGTTTATAGATCAAATGAAGGGTTATTGTTATCTCAAAGAAAGTATGCACTAGACTTATTGAGTGAAACAGGAAAACTAGGAGCTAAGGCAGTAACAACGCCCCTAGAAGAGAATTACAAGGATGGAGGACAGGGGGAGCTTGACACCGCTCCATTCGAGGACGTTAGCCTCTACCGGCGGCTAGTCGGTAAGCTCATTTATTTAACTATCACACGGCCTGACATTTGCTTTGCCGTGAACCAGGTAAGCCAGCATATGAAGAACCCCACCGTGCACCATTGGAACATGCTGACACGGATCCTCAAGTACATCAAGGGCTCACCCGGCCAAGGCATATGGATGGGATGCAACAAGAGCACCGAGTTGGTAGGCTACTGCGACGCTGACTATGCCGGATATCGTGGGGACCGACGCTCAACCACAGGCTATTGCACATTCCTTGGAGGGAACCTGGTCACATGGAAGAGCAAGAAGCAAAAGGTCGTCTCACTCTCAAGTGCCGAATCCGAGTATAGAGCTATGAGGAAGCTAACGACGGAGCTAATGTGGCTGAAGATGTTACTCAAGGATCTTGGAATAGAATCAACAAAGCCGATCACCATGCACTGTGATAACGAAGCAGCCATTCATATAGCAACCAATTCAGTGTTCCATGAGCGGACCAAGCACATTGAAGTGGATTGCCATAAGGTCCGAGAACAAATCACGCTTGGAGTTGTCTTACCTTGCCATACCGAAAGCAAAGAACAACTTGCAGACGTCCTGACTAAAGCTGCGAGCCCCCAAGTGTGTGAATACATCCATCCTAAGCTTGGCCTCCTAAACCTCACTCGGCCATGACTTGCTTTGTTTTGGCGCCTACACTCTTTTTCCCTTAAGTATAGTTTTCCCAAGAGGTTTTTCTATACTAAGGTTTTTTTAATGAGGTGGGTGCCTATGTTGTCAAGCTTGACTAGTTCCCCAAGTCAAGCTTGAGGGGGAGTATGAACCGGCACACACACTTGTCCGTACGACCGCCGGCACACACACTTGTCCGTACGACCGTACGGACGTCCGTACGACCAACCAACGGGCCATCCTCAAATAGAAGTCTTCATGAGCCCAATCCACCAAAGAGATCCTCCAACGGTCGCCATTCATCTCGATCCTTCCTTTGTAGCCGTTGGAGCAAGTTGCAAGAGAGAAGAGGAGATCACATGTTAGAATAAGGAGATGTCGCTTTCTCCTCATATTAGTGTGCATAGGATCCTAAGAGAATATCCTATTTGTATATGTCTTTAAATAGTTTGTAAGTATCATACTAATAGAAGTAAGAAAAGAGTTTATTCTCTTTCTCCAACACTCTCTCTCTCAATCGTTCACTCTCCTCACTCTTTACACGATTTCACTCTCTTTCATACTCTCTTCCATAATCTCTTGATTACTCTACTCTCAAACTTACACCCATTTTGTCCCAAAAAGGCTAAAACCAAGAAAACATTGCTTAGAAGCACTAAACAGCTTTGTTAGTGTTTCTGGGGTTAAAATGTGTCTTAATCCAATGCAACTAATTATAAGAGTTTGAGATAGATGTGGAGAGTTTAAAAGCCACTTATACCCATTTTGTCCCAAAACAGGCTAAAACCAAGAAAACATTGCTTAGAAGCACTAAATAGCTTTGTTAGTGTTTCTGTGGTTAAAATGTGTCTTAATCCAATGCAACTAACTAGTTATAAGAGTTTTAGATAGATGTGGAGTTTAAAAGCCACTTATACCCATTTTGTCCCAAAATAGGCTAAAACCAAAAAAACATTGCTTAGAAGCTCAAAACAGCTATGTTAGTGTTTCTGGGGTTAAAATGTGTCTTAATCCAATGCAACTGACTAATTATAAGAGTTTGAGATAGATGTGGAGAGTTTAAAAGCCACTTATACACATTTTGTCCCAAAACAGGCTAAAATCAAGAAAACATTGCTTAGAAGCTGTAAACAGCTTTGTTAGTGTTTCTAGGGTTAAAATGTGTCTTAATCCAATGAAACTGACTAATTATAAGAGTTTGAGATTGATGTGGAGAGTTTAAAAGCCACTTATACCCATTTTGTCCCAAAACAGGCTAAAACCAAGAAAATATTGCTGAGAAGCACCAAACAGCTATGTTAGTGTTTCTGGGGTTAAAATGTGTCTTAATCCAATGCAAATGACTAATTATAAGAGTTTGAGATTGATGTGGAGAGTTTAAAAGCCACTTATACCCATTTTGTCCCAAAACAGGCTAAAACCAAGAAAACATTGCCTAGAAGCTATAAACAGCTTTGTTAGTGTTTCTGGGATTAAAATGAATCTTAATCCAAAGCAATTGACTAATTATATGAGTTTGAGATGGATGTGGAGAGTTTAAAAGCCACTTATACCCATTTTGTCCCAAAACAGGTTAAAACCAAGAAAACATTGCTTAGAAGCACTAAACAGCTTTGTTAGTGTTTTTGTGGTTAAAATGTGTCTTAATCCAAGGCAACTAACTAATTATAAGAGTTTTAGATAGATGTGGAGAGTTTAAAAGCCACTTATACCCATTTTGTCCCAAAACAGGCTAAAAGCAAGAAAACATTGCTGAGAAGCACCAAACAGCTTTGTTAGTGTTTATGGGGTTAAAATGTGTCTTAATCCAATGCAACTAACTAATTATAAGAGCTTGAGATAGATGTGCAGAGTTTAAAAGCCACTTATACCCATTTTGTCCCAAAACAGGCTAAAACCAAGAAAATATTGCTGAGAAGCACCAAACAGCTATGTTAGTGTTTCTGGGTTTAAAATGTGTCTTAATCCAATGCAAATGACTAATTATAAGAGTTTGAGATTGATGTGGAGAGTTTAAAAGCCACTTATACCATTTTGTCCTAAAATAGGCTAAAACCAAGAAAACATTGCCTAGAAGCTATAAACAGCTTTGTTAGTGTTTCTGGGATTAAAATGTATCTTAATCGAAAGCAACTGACTAATTATATGAGTTTGAGATGGATGTGGAGAGTTTAAAAGCCACTTATACCCATTTTGTCCCAAAATAGGCTAAAACCATGAAAACAATGCCTAGAAGCTGCAAACAGCTTTGTTAGTGTTTCAGGCGTTAACTTGTGTCTTAATCCAATGCAATTGACTAATTATAAGAGTTTGAGATGGATGTGGAGAGTTTAAAAGCCACTTATACCCATTTTGTCCCAAAACAGGCTAAAACCAAGAAAACATTGCTTAGAAGCACTAAACAGCTTTGTTAGTGTTTCTGTGGTTAAAATGTGTCTTAATCCAATGAAACTAACTAATTATAAGAGTTTTAGATAGATGTGGAGAGTTTAAAAGCCACTTATACCCATTTTGTCCCAAAACAGGCTAAAACCAAGAAAACATTGCTTAGAAGCACTAAACAGCTTTGTTAGTGTTTCTGGGGTTAAAATGTGTCTTAATCCAATGCAACTAAATAATTATAAGAGTTTGAGATAGATGTGGAGAGTTTAAAAGCCACTTATACCCATTTTGTCCCAAAACAGGCTAAAACCAAGAAAATATTGCTGAGAAGCACCAAACAGCTATGTTAGTGTTTCTGGGGTTAAAATGTGTCTTAATCCAATGCAAATGACTAATTATAAGAGTTTTAGATAGATGTGGAGAGTTTAAAAGCCACTTATACCCATTTTGTCCCAAAATAGGCTAAAACCAAAAAAACATTGCTTAGAAGCTCAAAACAGCTATGTTAGTGTTTCTGGGGTTAAAATGTGTCTTAATCCAATGCAACTGACTAATTATAAGAGTTTGAGATGGATGTGGAGAGTTTAAAAGCCACTTATACACATTTTGTCCCAAAACAGGCTAAAATCAAGAAAACATTGCTTAGGAGCTGTAAACAGCTTTGTTAGTGTTTCTAGGGTTAAAATGTGTTTTAATCCAATGCAACTAAATAATTATAAGAGTTTGAGATTGATGTGGAGAGTTTAAAAGCCACTTATACCCATTTTGTCCCAAAACAGGCTAAAACCAAGAAAATATTGCTGAGAAGCACCAAACAGCTATGTTAGTGTTTCTGGGGTTAAAATGTGTCTTAATCCAATGCAAATGACTAATTATAAGAGTTTGAGAATTATGTGGAGAGTTTAAAACCCACTTATACCCATTTTGTCCCAAAACAGGCTAAAACCAAGAAAACATTGCCTAGAAGCTATAAACAGCTTTGTTAGTGTTTCTGGGATTGTAATGTATCTTAATCCAAAGCAACTGACTAATTATATGAGTTTGAGATGGATGTGGAGAGTTTAAAAACCACTTATACCCATTTTGTCCCAAAACAGGTTAAAACCAAGAAAACATTGCTTAGAAGCACTAAACAGCTTTGTTAGTGTTTTGTGGTTAAAATGTGTCTTAATCCAATGCAACTAACTAATTATAAGAGTTTTAGATAGATGTGGAGAGTTTAAAAGCCACTTATACCCATTTTGTCCCAAAACAGGCTAAAACCAAGAAAACATTGCTGAGAAGCACCAAACAGCTTTGTTAGTGTTTATGGGGTTAAAATGTGTCTTAATCCAATGCAACTAACTAATTATAAGAGCTTGAGATAGATGTGCAGAGTTTAAAAGCCACTTACACCCATTTTTTCCCAAAACAAGCTAAAACCAAGAAAACATTGCTTAGAAGCTCAAAACAGCTATGTTAGTGTTTCTGGGGTTAAAATGTGTCTTAATCCAATGCAACTGACTAATTATAAGAGTTTGAGATCGATGTGGAGAGTTTAAAAGCCACTTATACCCATTTTGTCCCAAAACAGGCTAAAACCATAAAACAATGCCTAGAAGCTGTAAACAGCTTTGTTAGTGTTTCTGGGGTTAAAATGTGTCTTAATCCAATGCAACTGACTAATTATAAGAGTTTGAGATGGATGTGGAGAGTTTAAAAGCCACTTATACCCATTTTGTCCCAAAACAGGCTAAAACCAAGAAAACATTGCTTAGAAGCACTAAACAGCTTTGTTAGTGTTTCTGTGGTTAAAATGTGTTTTAATCCAATGCAACTAACTAGTTATAAGAGTTTTAGATAGATGTGGAGAGTTTAAAAGCCACTTATACCCATTTTGTCCCAAAATAGGCTAAAACCAAAAAAACATTGCTTAGAAGCTCAAAACAGCTATGTTAGTGTTTCTGGGGTTAAAATGTGTCTTAATCCAATGCAACTGACTAATTATAAGAGTTTGAGATGGATGTGGAGAGTTTAAAAGCCACTTATACACATTTTGTCCCAAAACAGGCTAAAATCAAGAAAACATTGCTTAGAAGCTGTAAACAGCTTTGTTAGTGTTTCTAGGGTTAAAATGTGTTTTAATGCAATGCAACTAAATAATTATAAGAGTTTGAGATTGATGTGGAGAGTTTAAAAGCCACTTATACGCATTTTGTCCCAAAACAGGCTAAAACCAAGAAAATATTGCTGAGAAGCACCAAACAGCTATGTTAGTGTTTCTGGGGTTAAAATGTGTCTTAATCCAATGCAAATGACTAATTATAAGAGTTTGAGATTGATATGGAGAGTTTAAAACCCACTTATACCCATTTTGTCCCAAAACAGGCTAAAACCAAGAAAACATTGCCTAGAAGCTATAAACAGCTTTGTTAGTGTTTCTGGGATTATAATGAATCTTAATCCAAAGCAACTGACTAATTATATGAGTTTGAGATGGATGTGGAGAGTTTAAAAGCCACTTATACCCATTTTGTCCCAAAACAGGTTAAAACCAAGAAAACATTGCTTAGAAGCACTAAACAGCTTTGTTAGTGTTTTGTGGTTAAAATGTGTCTTAATCCAATGCAACTAACTAATTATAAGAGTTTTAGATAGATGTGGAGAGTTTAAAAGCCACTTATACCCATTTTGTCCCAAAACAGGCTAAAACCAAGAAAACATTGCTGAGAAGCACCAAACAGCTTTGTTAGTGTTTATGGGGTTAAAATGTGTCTTAATCCAATGCAACTAACTAATTATAAGAGCTTGAGATAGATGTGCAGAGTTTAAAAGCCACTTACACCCATTTTTTCCCAAAACAAGCTAATACCAAGAAAACATTGCTTAGAAGCTCAAAACAGCTATGTTAGTGTTTCTGGGGTTAAAATGTGTGTTAATCCAATGCAACTGACTAATTATAAGAGTTTGAGATCGATGTGGAAAGTTTAAAAGCCACTTATACCCATTTTGTCCCAAAACAGGCTAAAACCATAAAACAATGCCTAGAAGCTGTAAACAGCTTTGTTAGTGTTTCTGGGGTTAAAATGTGTCTTAATCCAATGCAACTGACTAATTATAAGAGTTTGAGATGGATGTGGAGAGTTTAAAAGCCACTTATACCCATTTTGTCCCAAAACAGGCTAAAACCAAGAAAACATTGCTTAGAAGCACTAAACAGCTTTGGTAGTGTTTCTGTGGTTAAAATGTGTCTTAATCCAATGCAACTAACTAGTTATAAGAGTTTTAGATAGATGTGGAGAGTTTAAAAGCCACTTATACCCATTTTGTCCCAAAATAGGCTAAAACCAAAAAAACATTGCTTAGAAGCTCAAAACAGCTATGTTAGTGTTTCTGGGGTTAAAATGTGTCTTAATCCAATGCAACTGACTAATTATAAGAGTTTGAGATGGATGTGGAGAGTTTAAAAGCCACTTATACACATTTTGTCCCAAAACAGGCTAAAATCAAGAAAACATTGCTGAGAAGCACCAAACAGCTATGTTAGTGTTTCTGGGGTTAAAATGTGTCTTAATCCAATGCAAATGACTAATTATAAGAGTTTGAGATTGATGTGGAGAGTTTAAAAGCCACTTATACCCATTTTGTCCCAAAACAGGCTAAAACCAAGAAAACATTGCCTAGAAGCTATAAACAGCTTTGTTAGTGTTTCTGGGATTAAAATGAATCTTAATCCAAAGCAACTGACTAATTATATGAGTTTGAGATGGATGTGGAGAGTTTAAAAGCCACTTATACCCATTTTGTCCCAAAACAGGTTAAAACCAAGAAAACATTGCTTAGAAGCACTAAACAGCTTTGTTAGTGTTTTTGTGGTTAAAATGTGTCTTAATCCAATGCAACTAACTAATTATAAGAGTTTTAGATAGATGTGGAGAGTTTAAAAGCCACTTATACCCATTTTGTCCCAAAACAGGCTAAAACCAAGAAAACATTGCTGAGAAGCACCAAACAGCTTTGTTAGTGTTTATGGGGTTAAAATGTGTCTTAATCCAATGCAACTAACTAATTATAAGAGCTTGAGATAGATGTGCAGAGTTTAAAAGCCACTTATACCCATTTTGTCCCAAAACAGGCTAAAACCAAGATAACATTGCTTAGAAGCACTAAACAGCTTTGTTAGTGTTTCTGTGGTTAAAATGTGTTTTAATCCAATGCAACTAACTAGTTATAAGAGTTTTAGATAGATGTGGAGAGTTTAAAAGCCACTTATACCCATTTTGTCCCAAAATAGGCTAAAACCAAAAAAACATTGCTTAGAAGCTCAAAACAGCTATGTTAGTGTTTCTGGGGTTAAAATGTGTCTTAATTCAATGCAACTAACTAATTATAAGAGTTTGAGATGGATGTGGAGAGTTTAAAAGCCACTTATACACATTTTGTCCCAAAACAGGCTAAAATCAAGAAAACATTGCTTAGAAGCTGTAAACAGCTTTGTTAGTGTTTCTAGGGTTAAAATGTGTTTTAATGCAATGCAACTAAATAATTATAAGAGTTTGAGATTGATGTGGAGAGTTTAAAAGCCACTTATACCCATTTTGTCCCAAAACAGGCTAAAACCAAGAAAATATTGCTGAGAAGCACCAAACAGCTATGTTAGTGTTTCTGGGGTTAAAATGTGTCTTAATCCAATGCAACTGACTAATTATAAGAGTTTGAGATCGATGTGGAGAGTTTAAAAGCCACTTATACCCATTTTGTCCCAAAACAGGCTAAAACCATAAAACAATGCCTAGAAGCTGTAAACAGCTTTGTTAGTGTTTCTGGGGTTAAAATGTGTCTTAATCCAATGCAACTGACTAATTATAAGAGTTTGAGATGGATGTGGAGAGTTTAAAAGCCACTTATACCCATTTTGTCCCAAAACAGGCTAAAACCAAGAAAACATTGCTTAGAAGCACTAAACAGCTTTGTTAGTGTTTCTGTGGTTAAAATGTGTTTTAATCCAATGCAACTAACTAGTTATAAGAGTTTTAGATAGATGTGGAGAGTTTAAAAGCCACTTATACCCATTTTGTCCCAAAATAGGCTAAAACCAAAAAAACATTGCTTAGAAGCTCAAAACAGCTATGTTAGTGTTTCTGGGGTTAAAATGTGTCTTAATCCAATGCAACTGACTAATTATAAGAGTTTGAGATGGATGTGGAGAGTTTAAAAGCCACTTATACACATTTTGTCCCAAAACAGGCTAAAATCAAGAAAACATTGCTTAGAAGCTGTAAACAGCTTTGTTAGTGTTTCTAGGGTTAAAATGTGTTTTAATGCAATGCAACTAAATAATTATAAGAGTTTGAGATTGATGTGGAGAGTTTAAAAGCCACTTATACCCATTTTGTCCCAAAACAGGCTAAAACCAAGAAAATATTGCTGAGAAGCACCAAACAGCTATGTTAGTGTTTCTGGGGTTAAAATGTGTCTTAATCCAATGCAAATGACTAATTATAAGAGTTTGAGATTGATATGGAGAGTTTAAAACCCACTTATACCCATTTTGTCCCAAAACAGGCTAAAACGAAGAAAACATTGCCTAGAAGCTATAAACAGCTTTGTTAGTGTTTCTGGGATTATAATGAATCTTAATCCAAAGCAACTGACTAATTATATGAGTTGAGATGGATGTGGAGAGTTTAAAAGCCACTTATACCCATTTTGTCCCAAAACAGGTTAAAACCAAGAAAACATTGCTTAGAAGCACTAAACAGCTTTGTTAGTGTTTTGTGGTTAAAATGTGTCTTAATCCAATGCAACTAACTAATTATAAGAGTTTTAGATAGATGTGGAGAGTTTAAAAGCCACTTATACCCATTTTGTCCCAAAACAGGCTAAAACCAAGAAAACATTGCTGAGAAGCACCAAACAGCTTTGTTAGTGTTTATGGGGTTAAAATGTGTCTTAATCCAATGCAACTAACTAATTATAAGAGCTTGAGATAGATGTGCAGAGTTTAAAAGCCACTTATACCCATTTTGTCCCAAAACAGGCTAAAACCAAGAAAACATTGCTTAGAAGCACTAAACAGCTTTGTTAGTGTTTCTGTGGTTAAAATGTGTTTTAATCCAATGCAACTAACTAGTTATAAGAGTTTTAGATAGATGTGGAGAGTTTAAAAGCCACTTATACCCATTTTGTCCCAAAATAGGCTAAAACCAAAAAAACATTGCTTAGAAGCTCAAAACAGCTATGTTAGTGTTTCTGGGGTTAAAATGTGTCTTAATCAAATGCAACTGACTAATTATAAGAGTTTGAGATGGATGTGGAGAGTTTAAAAGCCACTTATACCCATTTTGTCCCAAAACAGGCTAAAACCAAGAAAACATTGCTTAGAAGCACTAAACAGCTTTGTTAGTGTTTCTGTGGTTAAAATGTGTTTTAATCCAATGCAACTAACTAGTTATAAGAGTTTTAGATAGATGTGGAGAGTTTAAAAGCCACTTATACACATTTTGTCCCAAAACAGGCTAAAATCAAGAAAACATTGCTTAGAAGCTGTAAACAGCTTTGTTAGTGTTTCTAGGGTTAAAATGTGTTTTAATGCAATGCAACTAAATAATTATAAGAGTTTGAGATTGATGTGGAGAGTTTAAAAGCCACTTATACCCATTTTGTCCCAAAACAGGCTAAAACCAAGAAAATATTGCTGAGAAGCACCAAACAGCTATGTTAGTGTTTCTGGGGTTAAAATGTGTCTTAATCCAATGCAAATGACTAATTATAAGAGTTTGAGATTGATATGGAGAGTTTAAAACCCACTTATACCCATTTTGTCCCAAAACAGGCTAAAACCAAGAAAACATTGCCTAGAAGCTATAAACAGCTTTGTTAGTGTTTCTGGGATTATAATGAATCTTAATCCAAAGCAACTGACTAATTATATGAGTTTGAGATGGATGTGGAGAGTTTAAAAGCCACTTATACCCATTTTGTCCCAAAACAGGTTAAAACCAAGAAAACATTGCTTAGAAGCACTAAACAGCTTTGTTAGTGTTTTGTGGTTAAAATGTGTCTTAATCCAATGCAACTAACTAATTATAAGAGTTTTAGATAGATGTGGAGAGTTTAAAAGCCACTTATACCCATTTTGTCCCAAAACAGGCTAAAACCAAGAAAACATTGCTGAGAAGCACCAAACAGCTTTGTTAGTGTTTATGGGGTTAAAATGTGTCTTAATCCAATGCAACTAACTAATTATAAGAGCTTGAGATAGATGTGCAGAGTTTAAAAGCCACTTACACCCATTTTTTCCCAAAACAAGCTAAAACCAAGAAAACATTGCTTAGAAGCTCAAAACAGCTATGTTAGTGTTTCTGGGGTTAAAATGTGTCTTAATCCAATGCAACTGACTAATTATAAGAGTTTGAGATCGATGTGGAGAGTTTAAAAGCCACTTATACCCATTTTGTCCCAAAACAGGCTAAAACCATAAAACAATGCCTAGAAGCTGTAAACAGCTTTGTTAGTGTTTCTGGGGTTAAAATGTGTCTTAATCCAATGCAACTGACTAATTATAAGAGTTTGAGATGGATGTGGTGAGTTTAAAAGCCACTTATACCCATTTTGTCCCAAAACAGGCTAAAACCAAGAAAACATTGCTTAGAAGCACTAAACAGCTTTGTTAGTGTTTCTGTGGTTAAAATGTGTCTTAATCCAATGCAACTAACTAGTTATAAGAGTTTTAGATAGATGTGGAGAGTTTAAAAGCCACTTATACCCATTTTGTCCCAAAATAGGCTAAAACCAAAAAAACATTGCTTAGAAGCTCAAAACAGCTATGTTAGTGTTTCTGGGGTTAAAATGTGTCTTAATCCAATGCAACTGACTAATTATAAGAGTTTGAGATGGATGTGGAGAGTTTAAAAGCCACTTATACACATTTTGTCCCAAAACAGGCTAAAATCAAGAAAACATTGCTGAGAAGCACCAAACAGCTATGTTAGTGTTTCTGGGTTTAAAATGTGTCTTAATCCAATGCAAATGACTAATTATAAGAGTTTGAGATTGATGTGGAGAGTTTAAAAGCCACTTATACCATTTTGTCCTAAAACAGGCTAAAACCAAGAAAACATTGCTGAGAAGCACCAAACAGCTATGTTAGTGTTTCTGGGGTTAAAATGTGTCTTAATCCAATGCAAATGACTAATTATAAGAGTTTGAGATTGATGTGGAGAGTTTAAAAGCCACTTATACCCATTTTGTCCCAAAACAGGCTAAAACCAAGAAAACATTGCCTAGAAGCTATAAACAGCTTTGTTAGTGTTTCTGGGATTAAAATGAATCTTAATCCAAAGCAACTGACTAATTATATGAGTTTGAGATGGATGTGGAGAGTTTAAAAGCCACTTATACCCATTTTGTCCCAAAACAGGTTAAAACCAAGAAAACATTGCTTAGAAGCACTAAACAGCTTTGTTAGTGTTTTTGTGGTTAAAATGTGTCTTAATCCAATGCACCTAACTAATTATAAGAGTTTTAGATAGATGTGGAGAGTTTAAAAGCCACTTATACCCATTTTGTCCCAAAACAGGCTAAAACCAAGAAAACATTGCTGAGAAGCACCAAACAGCTTTGTTAGTGTTTATGGGGTTAAAATGTGTCTTAATCCAATGCAACTAACTAATTATAAGAGCTTGAGATAGATGTGCAGAGTTTAAAAGCCACTTATACCCATTGTAAGTTTGAGAGTAGAGTAATCAAGAGATTATGGAAGAGAGTGAAATCGTGTAAAGAGTGAGGAGAGTGAACGATTGAGAGAGAGAGTGTTGGAGAAAGAGAATAAACTCTTTTCTTACTTCTATTAGTATGATACTTACAAACTATTTAAAGACATATACAAATAGGATATTCTCTTAGGATCCTATGCACACTAATATGAGGAGAAAGCGACATCTCCTTATTCTAACATGTGATCTCCTCTTCTCTCTTACAACTTGCTCCAACGGCTACAAAGGAAGGATCGAGATGAATGGCGACCGTTGGAGGATCTCTTTGGTGGATTGGGCTCATGAAGACTTCTATTTGAGGATGGCCCGTTGGTTGGTCGTACGGACGTCCGTACGGTCGTACGGACAAGTGTGTGTGCCGGTTCATACTCCCCCTCAAGCTTGACTTGGGGAACTAGTCAAGCTTGACAACATAGGCACCCACCTCATTAAAAACCTTAGTATAGAAAAACCTCTTGGGAAAACTATACTTAAGGGAAAAAGAGTGTAGGCGCCAAAACAAAGCAAGTCATGGCCGAGTGAGGTTTAGGAGGCCAAGCTTAGGATGGATGTATTCACACACTTGGGGGCTCGCAGCTTTAGTCAGGACGTCTGCAAGTTGTTCTTTGCTTTCGGTATGGCAAGGTAAGACAACTCCAAGCTTGATTTGTTCTCGGACCTTATGGCAATCCACTTCAATGTGCTTGGTCCGCTCATGGAACACTGAATTGGTTGCTATATGAATGGCTGCTTCGTTATCACAGTGCATGGTGATCGGCTTTGTTGATTCTATTCCAAGATCCTTGAGTAACATCTTCAGCCACATTAGCTCCGTCGTTAGCTTCCTCATAGCTCTATACTCGGATTCGGCACTTGAGAGTGAGACGACCTTTTGCTTCTTGCTCTTCCATGTGACCAGGTTCCCTCCAAGGAACGTGCAATAGCCTGTGGTTGAGCGTCGGTCCCCACGATCTCCGGCATAGTCAGCGTCGCAGTAGCCTACCAACTCAGTGCTCTTGTTGCGTCCCATCCATATGCCTTGGCCGGGTGAGCCCTTGATGTACTTGAGGATCCGTGTCAGCATGTTCCAATGGTGCACGGTGGGGTTCTTCATATGCTGGCTTACCTGGTTCACGGCAAAGCAAATGTCAGGCCGTGTGATAGTCAAATAAATGAGCTTACCGACTAGCCGCCGGTAGAGGCTAACGTCCTCGAATGGAGCGGTGTCAAGCTCCCCCTGTCCTCCATCCTTGTAATTCTCTTCTAGGGGCGTTGTTACTGCCTTAGCTCCTAGTTTTCCTGTTTCACTCAATAAGTCTAGTGCATACTTTCTTTGAGACAACAATAACCCTTCATTTGATCTATAAACTTCTATCCCAAGAAAGTATTTCAACTCTCCAAGATCTTTAATATCAAAAACTGATTTCAAGAATGTTTTAGAGTCTTGAATACCTACCGAGTCACTTCCAGTGATGATGATATCATCAACATACACTAGAATGACTACTATACCTTTGGCGCTTGGTAAGGTGAACAAGGTGTGGTCAGCTTCGGATTTGCGAAAGCCTTTGTCAAGGAGTGTGGTGCTAAGCTTGTGATACCAAGCCCTTGGTGACTGCTTCAAGCCATAGATAGCTTTGTTGAGTTTCAAGACCTTTCCCGGACCAATAGTATCCTCCAAACCCGGTGGTGGTCGCATATACACTTCATCCTCCAGTTCTCCTTGCAAGAAGGCGTTCTTCACGTCCATTTGCCAAAGTTCCCAGTCGAGGTTGGTGGCGAGAGAGAGTACAACTCGAACCGTGTGAAGCTTAGCCACCGGAGCAAACGTATCAAGATAGTCCTCCCCATACGTTTGCGTGAACCCTCGTGCGACTAGGCGGGCTTTGTGGCGTTCAATCTCCCCATTGCTCTTATATTTGATTGTGAAGATATACCGAGAGGTGACAGCCTTCTTGCCCTTGGGTAAGTCAGCCTCGTCCCATGTATGATTTTGCACCATGGCCGTATTCTCGGCATCCACTGCATCTCTCCATACTTTGTGCTGCTTAGCCTCATCATAGGTCTTGGGGATCCAATCCTCATCAATATGGCCAAGAAACACTTGATGCTCTATCGGAAAATGAGCCAAGGTGCACACGGCCTGAATCGGATGAGCAACGGCCATGTTGTTGTAGTACACACGGGTGTTCTTCCAATGACTAGGAGGATACCTAATACGTTGGCTGCGCCGAAGAGGAACTATAGCCCCAGCTTCGGAGTTGGCTCGTCCTGGAGTAATGATCTCCTCAAGCTGTTCAGCCGTCTCCTCGGTTGTTTCGGCCGTGTTGTCCGCGAGTGACTCGGGTGCTTCCTCATGCTGCTCAGTATGGTCATCGGCATGTGTAGCAGGCTCAGGCTCAGTAAATGGCTCAGGTTGCTCTGGTGATGCTGGTCTGGCTGACTCGGTAGTGATCCGATCGTTTTCAAGACCTAGTCGCTCAAGGATTACTCGGAGGTTGCGCGTCCGATCAGATGGTGAATCAGAGAGGTTACGGAGCTCATCCCAATTCTTCTCATCGTAAAAACCTTGTGTCTCCATGAACTTGACATCACGAGATACTAGAACCCTCCTTGTTGTAGGTTCATAGCACTTATACCCCTTTTGTGTGGTAGAGTAGCCAAGAAACATAGCCTTTGTACTCTTTGCATCAAGCTTGTCTCTTAGCTCACCTGGTCGCAACACATAGCACACACAACCAAACACTCGTAAGTGATCAAATGTAGGTTTGTCATTCGTTAATACCTCAAATGGAGACACATCCTTTAGGATCTTTGTTGGTGTGCGGTTAATAAGATAACAAGCGGCTAGCACAGCATCTCCCCAAAACCTCTTTGGAACCCTTGTGTGAAACATCATAGACCTTGCTACTTCCATGAGATGCCTATTCTTTCTCTCAGCCACTCCATTTTGTTGTGGTGTGTAAGGACAGCTAGTTTGATGAAGAATTCCATGTTTGGCTAGATATTGCTTAAAGGCATGGCTTGTGTACTCTCCACCATTATCTGATCTCAAAATTTTAATCTTGGCATGAAAGTGGTTAGTGACATAATTTTGAAAATTAGTAAAGGCCTCAAGGACTCTATCCTTAGAGGGAAGTAAAGTTATCCAAGTATATTTTGATTTTTCATCAATAAAAGTCACAAAATACTTTTGATTATCTCTAGATAAGCAAGGAGATGTCCAAACATCAGAATGAATTAAATCAAAACATTTTTCATAAATAGTAATAGATTTAGGAAAAACAGCCTTGCAATGTTTACCAAGAATACAAGCCTCACACTCATCATTTTGAAAAGAAACATTAGGAAATATTAAAGATAAAGCTCTTGTGTGAGGGTGTCCTAGCCTAGCATGTAAAATAGAATCACTAGGTTTCATAATAACCGAATTAAAACAAGATGCATTAGAAGATAAGTTCAAGTCCTCAAGCACATAGAGGTCATCCTTGGATCCTCCTTGACCAAGAACCTTACTTGTCTCAATATCCTGAAAATGAACATTGTTAGGACCAAATATAGCATAACAATTTAAATCAGTAGTGGCTCTCTTAACTGATAGCAAGTTAGAAGTAAAGTTTGGCATATAAAATGCCTTAGTCTCCTTATCAAATAGTTTCAAGTTTCCAATGCCTTTAACTGGTACTTTCTCACCATTTGCTATTATCACATTACCATTAGCAGGTTTAATATCACTAATTAGCCTAGAATCACTAATCATGTGATGGGATGCACCAGAATCAACTATGAGGGGTTTAATTTTGTTTGAGGCAAGAAACGCCTTACCGGTGGCCTCTTTGATGGCTTTGATGAGCGCATCAAGGTCGGACCGCCTTACCAGCTCGGACGATGCTGCAGCAAGAGCAGTTCCACTGGTCACTTGTTGAGGTTGCTCAGAGATTGATGACTCCCCCATGGCTACTGCTTGATGAGCTCTCGGTGGTCCTCCGCGGTTTGGTCGTCCACCTCGGATGGTACCCGGCGGTGGTGCTAGATGAGGGTGTAGAATCCAGCAGCGGCTCTTGAAGTGACCAAGCTTCTTACAATGCTCACAAAATGGCGGGTTGTTCTTGTCCTCCGGCTTGTAGTAGCCCTTGTTTGCTGATGCCGTCTCAGCTTTGTTAGCGGTCACAAGTTCTCCCTTGCCGCCAAACAATCCCATGGAGCCATGCTCCTTTTGAATTTGGTTACAGACATCATCAAGGCTAGGGAGCTTGTCCGACCGTAGAATATGCTTGATAAGGTCATTGTAGGAGGGGTTCAAGGTCAAGAGAAGGCCGAACACCTTATCTTGTTCACGCCTCTCATTCAGAATGGCCGGATCTATAGTCGCCGGCCGGAGCATCTCTAGTTCAGCCCAAAGGGACCTAAACTTCCCAAAGTGCTTGGTGAACTCCATGTCTTCTTGGTTGAGGTTGTTGATGGCCCTCTTAATCTCAAAAATTCGGTTTACATTTGTAACATTCCCAAAAACATTCTTGAGAGTGTCCCACAAGTCTTTTGCTGTCTCGCAATAAGAGTAAGCTTCAAGTATAGGTGCATCTAGGGAGTTTTGAATGATAGCTAGGACTCCCTGATCTTCTTGAAACCACTTGTTCTTCTCATCGACAAGATCCTTGCCGTCTTTGGTGGTCTCGCCACTAGGAGCTTCGCTCGTCTCAACATGGGACCAAAGTCCTCGGCCGCATAGGGCTGTCTTTGTGGTTCTAGCCCACAGTAAGTAATTCTCTCCCTTGAGAGTAACTGGAACAATGAGAGTTTTGGTAGTTTCCATGGAAAAAGATGAAGAGACCGTTGGTTAAAGCTATTGTCCAACGGTTAAAGAAAGAAGATTCAAGAACAAGAAATTTCAAGAACAAGAAAGAGAATGCGGAAGGGAGTGATGGAGATTTGAGGCAAGAACAGAATCAAATCTGCTCTGATACCATGTAAGTTTGAGAGTAGAGTAATCAAGAGATTATGGAAGAGAGTGAAATCGTGTAAAGAGTGAGGAGAGTGAACGATTGAGAGAGAGAGTGTTGGAGAAAGAGAATAAACTCTTTTCTTACTTCTATTAGTATGATACTTACAAACTATTTAAAGACATATACAAATAGGATATTCTCTTAGGATCCTATGCACACTAATATGAGGAGAAAGCGACATCTCCTTATTCTAACATGTGATCTCCTCTTCTCTCTTACAACTTGCTCCAACGGCTACAAAGGAAGGATCGAGATGAATGGCGACCGTTGGAGGATCTCTTTGGTGGATTGGGCTCATGAAGACTTCTATTTGAGGATGGCCCGTTGGTTGGTCGTACGGACGTCCGTACGGTCGTACGGACAAGTGTGTGTGCCGGTTCATACCCATTTTGTCCCAAAACAGGCTAAAACCAAGAAAACATTGCTTAGAAGCTCTAAACAGCTATGTTAGTGTTTCTGTGGTTAAAATGTGTCTTAATCCAATGCAACTAACTAGTTATAAGAGTTTTAGATAGATGTGGAGAGTTTAAAAGCCACTTATACCCATTTTGTCCAAAATAGGCTAAAACCAAAAAAACATTGCTTAGAAGCTCAAAACAGCTATGTTAGTGTTTCTGGGGTTAAAATGTGTCTTAATCCAATGCAACTGACTAATTATAAGAGTTTGAGATGGATGTGGAGAGTTTAAAAGCCACTTATACACATTTTGTCCCAAAACAGGCTAAAATCAAGAAAACATTGCTTAGAAGCTGTAAACAGCTTTGTTAGTGTTTCTAGGGTTAAAATGTGTTTTAATGCAATGCAACTAAATAATTATAAGAGTTTGAGATTGATGTGGAGAGTTTAAAAGCCACTTATACCCATTTTGTCCCAAAACAGGCTAAAACCAAGAAAATATTGTTGAGAAGCACCAAACAGCTATGTTAGTGTTTCTGGGGTTAAAATGTGTCTTAATCCAATGCAAATGACTAATTATAAGAGTTTGAGAATTATGTGGAGAGTTTAAAACCCACTTATACCCATTTTGTCCCAAAACAGGCTAAAACCAAGAAAACATTGCCTAGAAGCTATAAACAGCTTTGTTAGTGTTTCTGGGATTATAATGTATCTTAATCCAAAGCAACTGACTAATTATATGAGTTTGAGATGGATGTGGAGAGTTTAAAAGCCACTTATACCCATTTTGTCCCAAAACAGGTTAAAACCAAGAAAACATTGCTTAGAAGCACTAAACAGCTTTGTTAGTGTTTTGTGGTTAAAATGTGTCTTAATCCAATGCAACTAACTGATTATAAGAGTTTTAGATAGATGTGGAGAGTTTAAAAGCCACTTATACCCATTTTGTCCCAAAACAGGCTAAAACCAAGAAAACATTGCTGAGAAGCACCAAACAGCTTTGTTAGTGTTTATGGGGTTAAAATGTGTCTTAATCCAATGCAACTAACTAATTATAAGAGCTTGAGATAGATGTGCAGAGTTTAAAAGCCACTTACACCCATTTTTTCCCAAAACAAGCTAAAACCAAGAAAACATTGCTTAGAAGCTCTAAACAGCTATGTTAGTGTTTCTGTGGTTAAAATGTGTCTTAATCCAATGCAACTAACTAGTTATAAGAGTTTTAGATAGATGTGGAGAGTTTAAAAGCCACTTATACCCATTTTGTCCCAAAATAGGCTAAAACCAAAAAAACATTGCTTAGAAGCTCAAAACAGCTATGTTAGTGTTTCTGGGGTTAAAATGTGTCTTAATCCAATGCAACTGACTAATTATAAGAGTTTGAGATGGATGTGGAGAGTTTAAAAGCCACTTATACACATTTTGTCCCAAAACAGGCTAAAATCAAGAAAACATTGCTTAGAAGCTGTAAACAGCTTTGTTAGTGTTTCTAGGGTTAAAATGTGTTTTAATGCAATGCAACTAAATAATTATAAGAGTTTGAGATTGATGTGGAGAGTTTAAAAGCCACTTATACCCATTTTGTCCCAAAACAGGCTAAAACCAAGAAAATATTGTTGAGAAGCACCAAACAGCTATGTTAGTGTTTCTGGGGTTAAAATGTGTCTTAATCCAATGCAAATGACTAATTATAAGAGTTTGAGAATTATGTGGAGAGTTTAAAACCCACTTATACCCATTTTGTCCCAAAACAGGCTAAAACCAAGAAAACATTGCCTAGAAGCTATAAACAGCTTTGTTAGTGTTTCTGGGATTATAATGTATCTTAATCCAAAGCAACTGACTAATTATATGAGTTTGAGATGGATGTGGAGAGTTTAAAAGCCACTTATACCCATTTTGTCCCAAAACAGGTTAAAACCAAGAAAACATTGCTTAGAAGCACTAAACAGCTTTGTTAGTGTTTTGTGGTTAAAATGTGTCTTAATCCAATGCAACTAACTGATTATAAGAGTTTTAGATAGATGTGGAGAGTTTAAAAGCCACTTATACCCATTTTGTCCCAAAACAGGCTAAAACCAAGAAAACATTGCTGAGAAGCACCAAACAGCTTTGTTAGTGTTTATGGGGTTAAAATGTGTCTTAATCCAATGCAACTAACTAATTATAAGAGCTTGAGATAGATGTGCAGAGTTTAAAAGCCACTTACACCCATTTTTTCCCAAAACAAGCTAAAACCAAGAAAACATTGCTTAGAAGCTCAAAACAGCTATGTTAGTGTTTCTGGGGTTAAAATGTGTCTTAATCCAATGCAACTGACTAATTATAAGAGTTTGAGATCGATGTGGAGAGTTTAAAAGCCACTTATACCCATTTTGTCCCAAAACAGGCTAAAACCATAAAACAATGCCTAGAAGCTGTAAACAGCTTTGTTAGTGTTTCTGGGGTTAAAATGTGTCTTAATCCAATGCAACTGACTAATTATAAGAGTTTGAGATGGATGTGGAGAGTTTAAAAGCCACTTATACCCATTTTGTCCCAAAACAGGCTAAAACAAAGAAAACATTGCTTAGAAGCACTAAACAGCTTTGTTAGTGTTTCTGTGGTTAAAATGTGTTTTAATCCAATGCAAATAACTAGTTATAAGAGTTTTAGATAGATGTGGAGAGTTTAAAAGCCACTTATACCCATTTTGTCCCAAAATAGGCTAAAACCAAAAAAACATTGCTTAGAAGCTCAAAACAGCTATGTTAGTGTTTCTGGGGTTAAAATGTGTCTTAATCCAATGCAACTGACTAATTATAAGAGTTTGAGATGGATGTGGAGAGTTTAAAAGCCACTTATACACATTTTGTCTCAAAACAGGCTAAAATCAAGAAAACAATGCTTAGAAGCTGTAAACAGCTTTGTTAGTGTTTCTAGGGTTAAAATGTGTTTTAATGCAATGCAACTAAATAATTATAAGAGTTTGAGATTGATGTGGAGAGTTTAAAAGCCACTTATACCCATTTTGTCCCAAAACAGGCTAAAACCAAGAAAATATTGCTGAGAAGCACCAAACAGCTATGTTAGTGTTTCTGGGGTTAAAATGTGTCTTAATCCAATGCAAATGACTAATTATAAGAGTTTGAGATTGATATGGAGAGTTTAAAACCCACTTATACCCATTTTGTCCCAAAACAGGCTAAAACCAAGAAAACATTGCCTAGAAGCTATAAACAGCTTTGTTAGTGTTTCTGGGATTATAATGTATCTTAATCCAAAGCAACTGACTAATTATATGAGTTTGAGATGGATGTGGAGAGTTTAAAAGCCACTTATACCCATTTTGTCCCAAAACTGGTTAAAACCAAGAAAACATTGCTTAGAAGCACTAAACAGCTTTGTTAGTGTTTTGTGGTTAAAATGTGTCTTAATCCAATGCAACTAACTAATTATAAGAGTTTTAGATAGATGTGGAGAGTTTAAAAGCCACTTATACCCATTTTGTCCCAAAACAGGCTAAAACCAAGAAAACATTGCTGAGAAGCACCAAACAGCTTTGTTAGTGTTTATGGGGTTAAAATGTGTCTTAATCCAATGCAACTAACTAATTATAAGAGCTTGAGATAGATGTGCAGAGTTTAAAAGCCACTTACACCCATTTTTTCCCAAAACAAGCTAAAACCAAGAAAACATTGCTTAGAAGCTCAAAACAGCTATGTTAGTGTTTCTGGGGTTAAAATGTGTTTTAATCCAATGCAACTGACTAATTATAAGAGTTTGAGATCGATGTGGAGAGTTTAAAAGCCACTTATACCCATTTTGTCCCAAAACAGGCTAAAACCATAAAACAATGCCTAGAAGCTGTAAACAGCTTTGTTAGTGTTTCTGGGGTTAAAATGTGTCTTAATCCAATGCAACTGACTAATTATAAGAGTTTGAGATGGATGTGGAGAGTTTAAAAGCCACTTATACCCATTTTGTCCCAAAACAGGCTAAAACCAAGAAAACATTGCTTAGAAGCACTAAACAGCTTTGTTAGTGTTTCTGTGGTTAAAATGTGTCTTAATCCAATGCAACTAACTAGTTATAAGAGTTTTAGATAGATGTGGAGAGTTTAAAAGCCACTTATACCCATTTTGTCCCAAAATAGGCTAAAACCAAAAAAACATTGCTTAGAAGCTCAAAACAGCTATGTTAGTGTTTCTGGGGTTAAAATGTGTCTTAATCCAATGCAACTGACTAATTATAAGAGTTTGAGATGGATGTGGAGAGTTTAAAAGCCACTTATACACATTTTGTCCCAAAACAGGCTAAAATCAAGAAAACATTGCTTAGAAGCTGTAAACAGCTTTGTTAGTGTTTCTAGGGTTAAAATGTGTCTTAATCCAATGCAACTGACTAATTATAAGAGTTTGAGATTGATGTGGAGAGTTTAAAAGCCACTTATACCCATTTTGTCCAAAAACAGGCTAAAACCAAGAAAACATTGCTGAGAAGCACAAAACAGCTATGTTAGTGTTTCTGGGGTTAAAATGTGTCTTAATCCAATGCAACTGACTAATTATAAGAGTTTGAGATCGATGTGGAGAGTTTAAAAGCCACTTATACACATTTTGTATTGATCAAAAGAATAAGCCTAAGGCAGCCATGGCCGTCCGTACGAGTGTTGAATATGGGCTGTCCGTACAAGTGTGGTGAAATGGCCGAGTCTTCTAGTGATAAGGAATGGAGAGGAGGCCTGAAGCCCACTAGAAGGATCGAGAAGCACATTATAACCGTTAGAGAGAAGGGAAGGAAATAGTCACATGTTTGGTAAGGATGGGCTGTCGCTTTCACCTTGGGATGTAGTGTGTCTCTCTCCTAATGTCCCTATCCCACTTGTGTGTCTCGGTCAAGGGTGTAGCCCTAGTTTGTGTTTCCTTAAATAGGCTCATAGCCACCTTGTATTATCGCTTCTTATGGAATAAGAAAAACCTAATCTTTTCTCCTTCCTCATTCTCTTTGTCTACCGAAACCTATCTCCATTCTCTTGATTCTCTTCTTTATTCTACAAAGTCTTACATGGTATCAGAGCAAGTTGTTCGATTCTCTACAGTCTAATTTCATTCTTCTACTTGTTTCTATTCTCTAGTCTCCTTTCCTTCTTTTCTTCTCACTCGCATTCTTTTGTTTATTCTCCGGGTAAAAGCTTTATCCATCGGTCCATAGAAATCCGACCATGGAAAACGCCAAGCCCATCGTTTCACCGATTGTCCTAAAGGGGACAAACTACTTGCTGTGGACAAGAACCGCCCTTGGAGGTCGTGGCCTTTGGAGTCATGTCGAGTCCGACTATGTCCCAAAGCAAAACCCCAAAGAAGAAGATGCTTCCGAGGCGGAAGCGGAGGAAGAGAGCGAGAGGAAGGCCAAATGGTTCCAAGAAGACCAAGTTGTCCTATCTGTTCTCCAAAACTCTCTGGACACGCCTATCCTTGAGGCCTACTCATACTGCGAGACGGCCAAGGAACTGTGGGAAACACTTAAAGGCGTGTATGGTAATGTCTCTAACATGACTAGAGTCTTTGAGGTCAAGAAGGCCATAAACGACCTTAACCAAGATGATGTGGAGTTCACTAAGCATCTTGGTAAGTTCCGTGCACTATGGTCCGAACTTGACATGTTGCGGCCAAGTACACTTGAGGCGAGTGTGCTAAACGAAAGGAAGGAGCAAGACAAGATCTTTGGACTCCTCCTTACCTTGAACCCATCCTTCAATGACCTCTTGAAGCACATCCTAAGGGCAGAGAAGCTTCCCTCCTTTGAAGATATTTGCTCCCAAATTCAGAAAGAACAAGGATCTCTTGATTTGTTTAGCGGTAAGGGGGAGCTTGCTACGGCCAACAAAGGAGTGTACAAGCAAGAGGAGAGGAAGGTGTGGGTATGCGACCACTGCAAGAAGCGGGGCCACCTGAAAGACAAATGCTGGGTTCTCCATCCTCATCTCAAGCCGGCCAAGTTCAAAGCCAACTTCTCAAAGGAAGCGGTTAGCGACAAGGGAGCCGGATCATCAAAGCAGGGAGATGAGGTGGCCATGACCGCAGCCTATGGAGATGTGGTGAGGAAGTCAGACCTTGAGGCTCTCATCCGCTCCATTGCCTCACTCAAGGAGTCTGGTATCTCTTTCTTTACCTCTAAGCCTAGTAAATCGCTTGTTATTGACTCGGGGGCTTCACATCATATGATTAGCAACCCTAGGTTAATTGACAACATAAAACCGGCTTTAGGGAATGTTGTTATTGCTAATGGAGATCAAATACCAGTAAAAGGGATAGGGGACTTGAAACTTTTTGATAAAACCTCAAAAGCTTTCTTTATGCCTACATTTACCTCCAATCTTCTATCGGTTAAGAGGGCCACAAATGATTTGAATTGTTATGCAATTTTTGGTCCTAACAGTGTTCATTTTCAGGATATTGAGACTGGAAAGGTTCTTGGAGAAGGGCAAGGGAGTGGAGATCTCTATGTCCTAGAGAAAACTGATCCAAATTTATCTTCTATTAAGTCTTGTTTTGTTGTTGATTCGAATATGGTGTGGCATGCTAGGCTAGGCCACCCTCATTCGCGTGCTTTAGGACTAATGTTTCCTAATATTTCTTTTGATAATTCTACTTGTGAACCTTGTATTCTTGGAAAACATTGCAAGTCTATCTTTCCTAAGTCAACTACTATTTATGAAAATTGTTTTGATTTAGTTCACTCAGATGTTTGGACTTCACCATGCCTATCTAGAGATAATAACAAGTATTTTGTGACTTTTATTGATGAAAAATCAAAATATACTTGGATTACCTTATTGCCTTCTAAAGATAGAGTGTTTGATGCCTTTGTCAACTTTCAAAACTATGTGACTAATCATTTTAATGCAAAACTTAAGGTACTTAGGTCTGATAATGGTGGAGAATACACAAGTTGCAAGTTCAAAGAACATCTCTCCAAGCATGGCATTCTCCATCAAACTAGTTGTCCCTACACGCCACAACAAAATGGTGTGGCCGAGAGAAAGAACCGGCATCTCATGGAAGTGGCGCGGGCAATCATGTTCCACTCTAGTGTTCCCAAACGATATTGGGGTGATGCTGTGATGACTGCATGCTATCTCATCAACCGGACACCAACCCGAGTTCTTCATGACTTATCTCCATTTGAAGTACTAAACAAATTTAAACCATCCCTTGATCACTTACGCGTTTTTGGTTGTGTTTGTTTTGTGTTAGTACCAGGAGAACAAAGGAGTAAGCTGGATGCCAAGAGTACAAAGTGCATGTTCATTGGCTACTCTACCACACAAAAGGGGTACAAATGTTATGATCCGGCCACAAGTCGTCTATATGTCTCCCGAGATGTCCGGTTCCTAGAGAATGTGGGCTACTATGACAAGAAGGACTGGAACAACCTTAAAGACCTCTCTCACTCACCTAATGACCGAGCTTCAAGTCTAAGGTTCCTTCTTGATCACCTTGGCAACCCGTCTCCACCAACGGGTGTCGTGCAGCCTATGCTACGCCAAACTCCTACCGACGGTGGGTCTGACCAAGGAGATACGAATAACAATGTTTCAGCCCAAGATAGTGTGTCCCTTGAGTCTGGCCTACCCATAGCCGGTGTTCCTGTTCCTGGCCCTACACCGGACACACATGCTCCGGCAGCGGCTCCTACCGAGGAAAACACGGAGACGGTTCTTACGGACGGTACGTCAACGGAGTTGCCTAGGACGGATCCACCTCCTGCACCAGTCCTGCGTCGGAGCACCAGACCTCGATCTGACCCCTCCACTTGGAAGAACAAGCGTGTATATTACAACAGTCAAGCCGTCGCTCATCCCATCCAGTCCGTTTGTTCCCTTGAGCTGTTACCTGCTGATCACCAAGCTTTCTTCGGCCAAGTTGACGCCAATTGGATCCCGCAGACATATGATGAAGCCAAGGAGCATCAGGTTTGGTTAGATGCGGTCAAGGATGAAACCGGCGCCATGATCCGGAATCATACGTGGGACGAATCGGATCTTCCTCAAGGCAAGCGGGCAGTTAGCTCCAAATGGGTGTTCACCATAAAGTATTTGAGCAATGGTGACATTGAACGGCATAAAGCCCGGTTAGTGGCCCGTGGCTTCACCCAAACCTATGGTGCGGACTACACGGACACCTTTGCAACCGTGGCCAAGCTCCATACGGTTCGGGTTGTGCTGTCTCTTGCTGTCAACCTATCATGGGACTTATGGCAGATGGATGTGAAGAACGCCTTTCTTCAAGGTGAACTTGATGAAGAAGTGTACATGACGCCTCCTCCCGGCCTTGAAGACATGGTTACACCCGGAAAAGTCTTGAGGCTACGTAAGGCCATCTATGGCCTTAAGCAGTCCCCACGAGCTTGGTACCACAAACTAAGCTCTACTCTCAAGACTTATGGTTTTAAGCGATCGGAGGCTGATCATACTCTCTTCACACGTTGCACCTCTATTGGTTGGGTGGTGGTGCTCATATACGTCGACGACATCATCGTGACTGGTGATGATAAGGCGGCCATTCAGGACACCAAGGACTCCCTCAAGTCGGCATTTGACATCAAGGACCTTGGGGAACTCAAATACTTTCTTGGTATTGAAATTTGTCGCTCACCGGAAGGACTCTTCCTCTCACAACGCAAGTACACTCTTGACTTGTTAGAGGAGACTGGCAAGCTTGGTGTGTCTCCGGTCGCTACGCCACTTGATGAAGACTACCAGCTCAAGCGAAAGGGGGAGAGCTTACGGGAAAAAGAAGGCCGACCTAAGGAACCAATGGACGAGCCATTCTTAGACGTCACACGCTACCGCCGGCTTGTAGGTAAGCTAATATACCTTACTATCACACGACCTGACATATGTTATGCTGTGAATCAGGTTAGCCAACATATGAAGACACCAAGCAAGTACCAATGGAGTCAAGTCGAGAGGATCCTAAGCTATCTCAAGGGCAGTCCGGGTCAAGGTATTTGGATGGGCAAGAATGACAACACCGAGATTGTTGGCTACTGTGATGCGGATTACAATGGCGACACGCTGGATAGAAGATCCACTACTGGGTACTGCACGTTCGTTGGAGGCAACATGGTTACATGGAGGTCTAAGAAACAAAAGGTGGTTTCATGCTCTAGCGCCGAGGCCGAGTATAGAGCTATGAGGAAGCTCACTAACGAGATGACATGGCTGAAGGGTCTACTCAAGGACTTAGGCATCGAAACAAAGCAGCCCATGACCATGCATTGCGACAATGAAGCGGCCATCCACATTGCCACAAACTCGGTCTTTCATGAGAGGACCAAGCACATAGAAAGCGATTGCCACAAGGTGAGAGAGAAGATTGAAGAAGGAGTGGTGTTACCATGCCACACAAGGAGTCAAGATCAGCTAGCTGACATCTTCACCAAGTCTGCAAGCTCCAAGGTTTGTGATCACATCTATAGCAAACTTGGACTTGTAGACATTACACGGCCATGATCAAGCTTCTCTAATCCGTGGACAGCACACTCTTTTTCCCTTGACTTGGTTTTGTCCCATGAGGTTTTCTAAGTCAAGGTTTTTAATGAGGTGCTGCTTCACGGGTTCCAAGCTTAGCCATTTCATTAGGCTAAGCTTGAGGGGGAGTATTGATCAAAAGAATAAGCCTAAGGCAGCCATGGCCGTCCGTACGAGTGTTGAATATGGGCTGTCCGTACAAGTGTGGTGAAATGGCCGAGTCTTCTAGTGATAAGGAATGGAGAGGAGGCCTGAAGCCCACTAGAAGGATCGAGAAGCACATTATAACCGTTAGAGAGAAGGGAAGGAAATAGTCACATGTTTGGTAAGGATGGGCTGTCGCTTTCACCTTGGGATGTAGTGTGTCTCTCTCCTAATGTCCCTATCCCACTTGTGTGTCTCGGTCAAGGGTGTAGCCCTAGTTTGTGTTTCCTTAAATAGGCTCATAGCCACCTTGTATTATCGCTTCTTATGGAATAAGAAAAACCTAATCTTTTCTCCTTCCTCATTCTCTTTGTCTACCGAAACCTATCTCCATTCTCTTGATTCTCTTCTTTATTCTACAAAGTCTTACATTTTGTCCCAAAACAGGCTAAAACCATAAAACAATGCCTAGAAGCTGTAAACAGCTTTGTTAGTGTTTCTGGGGTTAAAATGTGTCTTAATCCAATGCAACTGACTAATTATAAGAGTTTGAGATGGATGTGGAGAGTTTAAAAGCCACTTATACCCATTTTGTCCCAAAACAGGCTAAAACCAAGAAAACATTGCTTAGAAGCACTAAACAGCTTTGTTAGTGTTTCTGTGGTTAAAATGTGTTTTAATCCAATGCAAATAACTAGTTATAAGAGTTTTAGATAGATGTGGAGAGTTTAAAAGCCACTTATACCCATTTTGTCCCAAAATAGGCTAAAACCAAAAAAACATTGCTTAGAAGCTCAAAACAGCTATGTTAGTGTTTCTGGGGTTAAAATGTGCCTTAATCCAATGCAACTGACTAATTATAAGAGTTTGAGATGGATGTGGAGAGTTTAAAAGCCACTTATACACATTTTGTCCCAAAACAGGCTAAAATCAAGAAAACATTGCTTAGAAGCTGTAAACAGCTTTGTTAGTGTTTCTAGGGTTAAAATGTGTTTTAATGCAATGCAACTAAATAATTATAAGAGTTTGAGATTGATGTGGAGAGTTTAAAAGCCACTTATACCCATTTTGTCCCAAAACAGGCTAAAACCAAGAAAATATTGCTGAGAAGCACCAAACAGCTATGTTAGTGTTTCTGGGGTTAAAATGTGTCTTAATCCAATGCAAATGACTAATTATAAGAGTTTGAGATTGATATGGAGAGTTTAAAACCCACTTATACCCATTTTGTCCCAAAACAGGCTAAAACCAAGAAAACATTGCCTAGAAGCTATAAACAGCTTTGTTAGTGTTTCTGGGATTATAATGTATCTTAATCCAAAGCAACTGACTAATTATATGAGTTTGAGATGGATGTGGAGAGTTTAAAAGCCACTTATACCCATTTTGTCCCAAAACTGGTTAAAACCAAGAAAACATTGCTTAGAAGCACTAAACAGCTTTGTTAGTGTTTTGTGGTTAAAATGTGTCTTAATCCAATGCAACTAACTAATTATAAGAGTTTTAGATAGATGTGGAGAGTTTAAAAGCCACTTATACCCATTTTGTCCCAAAACAGGCTAAAACCAAGAAAACATTGCTGAGAAGCACCAAACAGCTTTGTTAGTGTTTATGGGGTTAAAATGTGTCTTAATCCAATGCAACTAACTAATTATAAGAGCTTGAGATAGATGTGCAGAGTTTAAAAGCCACTTACACCCATTTTTTCCCAAAACAAGCTAAAACCAAGAAAACATTGCTTAGAAGCTCAAAACAGCTATGTTAGTGTTTCTGGGGTTAAAATGTGTTTTAATCCAATGCAACTGACTAATTATAAGAGTTTGAGATCGATGTGGAGAGTTTAAAAGCCACTTATACCCATTTTGTCCCAAAACAGGCTAAAACCATAAAACAATGCCTAGAAGCTGTAAACAGCTTTGTTAGTGTTTCTGGGGTTAAAATGTGTCTTAATCCAATGCAACTGACTAATTATAAGAGTTTGAGATGGATGTGGAGAGTTTAAAAGCCACTTATACCCATTTTGTCCCAAAACAGGCTAAAACCAAGAAAACATTGCTTAGAAGCACTAAACAGCTTTGTTAGTGTTTCTGTGGTTAAAATGTGTCTTAATCCAATGCAACTAACTAGTTATAAGAGTTTTAGATAGATGTGGAGAGTTTAAAAGCCACTTATACCCATTTTGTCCCAAAATAGGCTAAAACCAAAAAAACATTGCTTAGAAGCTCAAAACAGCTATGTTAGTGTTTCTGGGGTTAAAATGTGTCTTAATCCAATGCAACTGACTAATTATAAGAGTTTGAGATGGATGTGGAGAGTTTAAAAGCCACTTATACACATTTTGTCCCAAAACAGGCTAAAATCAAGAAAACATTGCTTAGAAGCTGTAAACAGCTTTGTTAGTGTTTCTAGGGTTAAAATGTGTCTTAATCCAATGCAACTGACTAATTATAAGAGTTTGAGATTGATGTGGAGAGTTTAAAAGCCACTTATACCCATTTTGTCCAAAAACAGGCTAAAACCAAGAAAACATTGCTGAGAAGCACAAAACAGCTATGTTAGTGTTTCTGGGGTTAAAATGTGTCTTAATCCAATGCAACTGACTAATTATAAGAGTTTGAGATCGATGTGGAGAGTTTAAAAGCCACTTATACACATTTTGTCCCAAAACAGGCTAAAACCATAAAACAATGCCTAGAAGCTGTAAACAGCTTTGTTAGTGTTTCTGGGGTTAAAATGTGTCTTAATCCAATGCAACTGACTAATTATAAGAGTTTGAGATGGATGTGGAGAGTTTAAAAGCCACTTATACCCATTTTGTCCCAAAACAGGCTAAAACCAAGAAAACATTGCTTAGAAGCACTAAACAGCTTTGTTAGTGTTTCTGTGGTTAAAATGTGTTTTAATCCAATGCAAATAACTAGTTATAAGAGTTTTAGATAGATGTGGAGAGTTTAAAAGCCACTTATACCCATTTTGTCCCAAAATAGGCTAAAACCAAAAAAACATTGCTTAGAAGCTCAAAACAGCTATGTTAGTGTTTCTGGGGTTAAAATGTGTCTTAATCCAATGCAACTGACTAATTATAAGAGTTTGAGATGGATGTGGAGAGTTTAAAAGCCACTTATACACATTTTGTCCCAAAACAGGCTAAAATCAAGAAAACATTGCTTAGAAGCTGTAAACAGCTTTGTTAGTGTTTCTAGGGTTAAAATGTGTTTTAATGCAATGCAACTAAATAATTATAAGAGTTTGAGATTGATGTGGAGAGTTTAAAAGCCACTTATACCCATTTTGTCCCAAAACAGGCTAAAACCAAGAAAATATTGCTGAGAAGCACCAAACAGCTATGTTAGTGTTTCTGGGGTTAAAATGTGTCTTAATCCAATGCAAATGACTAATTATAAGAGTTTGAGATTGATATGGAGAGTTTAAAACCCACTTATACCCATTTTGTCCCAAAACAGGCTAAAACCAAGAAAACATTGCCTAGAAGCTATAAACAGCTTTGTTAGTGTTTCTGGGATTATAATGTATCTTAATCCAAAGCAACTGACTAATTATATGAGTTTGAGATGGATGTGGAGAGTTTAAAAGCCACTTATACCCATTTTGTCCCAAAACTGGTTAAAACCAAGAAAACATTGCTTAGAAGCACTAAACAGCTTTGTTAGTGTTTTGTGGTTAAAATGTGTCTTAATCCAATGCAACTAACTAATTATAAGAGTTTTAGATAGATGTGGAGAGTTTAAAAGCCACTTATACCCATTTTGTCCCAAAACAGGCTAAAACCAAGAAAACATTGCTGAGAAGCACCAAACAGCTTTGTTAGTGTTTATGGGGTTAAAATGTGTCTTAATCCAATGCAACTAACTAATTATAAGAGCTTGAGATAGATGTGCAGAGTTTAAAAGCCACTTACACCCATTTTTTCCCAAAACAAGCTAAAACCAAGAAAACATTGCTTAGAAGCTCAAAACAGCTATGTTAGTGTTTCTGGGGTTAAAATGTGTTTTAATCCAATGCAACTGACTAATTATAAGAGTTTGAGATCGATGTGGAGAGTTTAAAAGCCACTTATACCCATTTTGTCCCAAAACAGGCTAAAACCATAAAACAATGCCTAGAAGCTGTAAACAGCTTTGTTAGTGTTTCTGGGGTTAAAATGTGTCTTAATCCAATGCAACTGACTAATTATAAGAGTTTGAGATGGATGTGGAGAGTTTAAAAGCCACTTATACCCATTTTGTCCCAAAACAGGCTAAAACCAAGAAAACATTGCTTAGAAGCACTAAACAGCTTTGTTAGTGTTTCTGTGGTTAAAATGTGTCTTAATCCAATGCAACTAACTAGTTATAAGAGTTTTAGATAGATGTGGAGAGTTTAAAAGCCACTTATACCCATTTTGTCCCAAAATAGGCTAAAACCAAAAAAACATTGCTTAGAAGCTCAAAACAGCTATGTTAGTGTTTCTGGGGTTAAAATGTGTCTTAATCCAATTCAACTGACTAATTATAAGAGTTTGAGATGGATGTGGAGAGTTTAAAAGCCACTTATACACATTTTGTCCCAAAACAGGCTAAAATCAAGAAAACATTGCTTAGAAGCTGTAAACAGCTTTGTTAGTGTTTCTAGGGTTAAAATGTGTCTTAATCCAATGCAACTGACTAATTATAAGAGTTTGAGATTGATGTGGAGAGTTTAAAAGCCACTTATACCCATTTTGTCCAAAAACAGGCTAAAACCAAGAAAACATTGCTGAGAAGCACAAAACAGCTATGTTAGTGTTTCTGGGGTTAAAATGTGTCTTAATCCAATGCAAATGACTAATTATAAGAGTTTGAGATTGATGTGGAGAGTTTAAAAGCCACTTATACACATTTTGTCCCAAAACAGGCTAAAATCAAGAAAACATTGCTGAGAAGCACCAAACAGCTATGTTAGTGTTTTTGGGTTTAAAATGTGTCTTAATCCAATGCAAATGACTAATTATAAGAGTTTGAGATTGATGTGGAGAGTTTAAAAGCCACTTATACCATTTTGTCCTAAAACAGGCTAAAACCAAGAAAACATTGCTGAGAAGCACCAAACAGCTATGTTAGTGTTTCTGGGGTTAAAATGTGTCTTAATCCAATGCAAATGACTAATTATAAGAGTTTGAGATTGATGTGGAGAGTTTAAAAGCCACTTATACCCATTTTGTCCCAAAACAGGCTAAAACCAAGAAAACATTGCCTAGAAGCTATAAATAGCTTTGTTAGTGTTTCTGGGATTAAAATGAATCTTAATCCAAAGAAACTGACTAATTATATGAGTTTGAGATGGATGTGGAGAGTTTAAAAGCCACTTATACCCATTTTGTCCCAAAACAGGTTAAAACCAAGAAAACATTGCTTAGAAGCACTAAACAGCTTTGTTAGTGTTTTTGTGGTTAAAATGTGTCTTAATCCAATGCAACTAACTAATTATAAGAGTTTTAGATAGATGTGGAGAGTTTAAAAGCCACTTATACCTATTTTGTCCCAAAACAGGCTAAAACCAAGAAAACATTGCTGAGAAGCACCAAACAGCTTTGTTAGTGTTTATGGGGTTAAAATGTGTCTTAATCCAATGCAACTAACTAATTATAAGAGCTTGAGATAGATGTGCAGAGTTTAAAAGCCACTTATACCCATTTTGTCCCAAAACAGGCTAAAACCAAGAAAACATTGCTTAGAAGCTCTAAACAGCTATGTTAGTGTTTCTGTGGTTAAAATGTGTCTTAATCCAATGCAACTAACTAGTTATAAGAGTTTTAGATAGATGTGGAGAGTTTAAAAGCCACTTATACCCATTTTGTCCCAAAATAGGCTAAAACCAAAAAAACATTGCTTAGAAGCTCAAAACAGCTATGTTAGTGTTTCTGGGGTTAAAATGTGTCTTAATCCAATGCAACTGACTAATTATAAGAGTTTGAGATGGATGTGGAGAGTTTAAAAGCCACTTATACACATTTTGTCCCAAAACAGGCTAAAATCAAGAAAACATTGCTTAGAAGCTGTAAACAGCTTTGTTAGTGTTTCTAGGGTTAAAATGTGTCTTAATCCAATGCAACTGACTAATTATAAGAGTTTGAGATTGATGTGGAGAGTTTAAAAGCCACTTATACCCATTTTGTCCAAAAACAGGCTAAAACCAAGAAAACATTGCTGAGAAGCACAAAACAGCTATGTTAGTGTTTCTGGGGTTAAAATGTGTCTTAATCCAATGCAAATGACTAATTATAAGAGTTTGAGATTGATGTGGAGAGTTTAAAAGCCACTTATACACATTTTGTCCCAAAACAGGCTAAAATCAAGAAAACATTGCTGAGAAGCACCAAACAGCTATGTTAGTGTTTTTGGGTTTAAAATGTGTCTTAATCCAATGCAAATGACTAATTATAAGAGTTTGAGATTGATGTGGAGAGTTTAAAAGCCACTTATACCATTTTGTCCTAAAACAGGCTAAAACCAAGAAAACATTGCTGAGAAGCACCAAACAGCTATGTTAGTGTTTCTGGGGTTAAAATGTGTCTTAATCCAATGCAAATGACTAATTATAAGAGTTTGAGATTGATGTGGAGAGTTTAAAAGCCACTTATACCCATTTTGTCCCAAAACAGGCTAAAACCAAGAAAACATTGCCTAGAAGCTATAAATAGCTTTGTTAGTGTTTCTGGGATTAAAATGAATCTTAATCCAAAGAAACTGACTAATTATATGAGTTTGAGATGGATGTGGAGAGTTTAAAAGCCACTTATACCCATTTTGTCCCAAAACAGGTTAAAACCAAGAAAACATTGCTTAGAAGCACTAAACAGCTTTGTTAGTGTTTTTGTGGTTAAAATGTGTCTTAATCCAATGCAACTAACTAATTATAAGAGTTTTAGATAGATGTGGAGAGTTTAAAAGCCACTTATACCTATTTTGTCCCAAAACAGGCTAAAACCAAGAAAACATTGCTGAGAAGCACCAAACAGCTTTGTTAGTGTTTATGGGGTTAAAATGTGTCTTAATCCAATGCAACTAACTAATTATAAGAGCTTGAGATAGATGTGCAGAGTTTAAAAGCCACTTATACCCATTTTGTCCCAAAACAGGCTAAAACCAAGAAAACATTGCTTAGAAGCTCTAAACAGCTATGTTAGTGTTTCTGTGGTTAAAATGTGTCTTAATCCAATGCAACTAACTAGTTATAAGAGTTTTAGATAGATGTGGAGAGTTTAAAAGCCACTTATACCCATTTTGTCCCAAAATAGGCTAAAACCAAAAAAACATTGCTTAGAAGCTCAAAACAGCTATGTGAGTGTTTCTGGGGTTAAAATGTGTCTTAATCCAATGCAACTGACTAATTATAAGAGTTTGAGATGGATGTGGAGAGTTTAAAAGCCACTTATACACATTTTGTCCCAAAACAGGCTAAAATCAAGAAAACATTGCTTAGAAGCTGTAAACAGCTTTGTTAGTGTTTCTAGGGTTAAAATGTGTTTTAATGCAATGCAACTAAATAATTATAAGAGTTTGAGATTGATGTGGAGAGTTTAAAAGCCACTTATACCCATTTTGTCCCAAAACAGGCTAAAACCAAGAAAATATTGTTGAGAAGCACCAAACAGCTATGTTAGTGTTTCTGGGGTTAAAATGTGTCTTAATCCAATGCAAATGACTAATTATAAGAGTTTGAGAATTATGTGGACAGTTTAAAACCCACTTATACCCATTTTGTCCCAAAACAGGCTAAAACCAAGAAAACATTGCCTAGAAGCTATAAACAGCTTTGTTAGTGTTTCTGGGATTATAATGTATCTTAATCCAAAGCAACTGACTAATTATATGAGTTTGAGATGGATGTGGAGAGTTTAAAAGCCACTTATACCCATTTTGTCCCAAAACAGGTTAAAACCAAGAAAACATTGCTTAGAAGCACTAAACAGCTTTGTTAGTGTTTTGTGGTTAAAATGTGTCTTAATCCAATGCAACTAACTAATTATAAGAGTTTTAGATAGATGTGGAGAGTTTAAAAGCCACTTATACCCATTTTGTCCCAAAACAGGCTAAAACCAAGAAAACATTGCTGAGAAGCACCAAACAGCTTTGTTAGTGTTTATGGGGTTAAAATGTGTCTTAATCCAATGCAACTAACTAATTATAAGAGCTTGATATAGATGTGCAGAGTTTAAAAGCCACTTACACCCATTTTTTCCCAAAACAAGCTAAAACCAAGAAAACATTGCTTAGAAGCTCAAAACAGCTATGTTAGTGTTTCTGGGGTTAAAATGTGTCTTAATCCAATGCAACTGACTAATTATAAGAGTGTGAGATCGATGTGGAGAGTTTAAAAGCCACTTATACCCATTTTGTCCCAAAACAGGCTAAAACCATAAAACAATGCCTAGAAGCTGTAAACAGCTTTGTTAGTGTTTCTGGGGTTAAAATGTGTCTTAATCCAATGCAACTGACTAATTATAAGAGTTTGAGATGGATGTGGAGAGTTTAAAAGCCACTTATACCCATTTTGTCCCAAAACAGGCTAAAACCAAGAAAACATTGCTTAGAAGCACTAAACAGCTTTGTTAGTGTTTCTGTGGTTAAAATGTGTTTTAATCCAATGCAAATAACTAGTTATAAGAGTTTTAGATAGATGTGGAGAGTTTAAAAGCCACTTATACCCATTTTGTCCCAAAATAGGCTAAAACCAAAAAAACATTGCTTAGAAGCTCAAAACAGCTATGTTAGTGTTTCTGGGGTTAAAATGTGTCTTAATCCAATGCAAATGACTAATTATAAGAGTTTGAGATTGATATGGAGAGTTTAAAACCCACTTATACCCATTTTGTCCCAAAACAGGCTAAAACCAAGAAAACATTGCCTAGAAGCTATAAACAGCTTTGTTAGTGTTTCTGGGATTATAATGTATCTTAATCCAAAGCAACTGACTAATTATATGAGTTTGAGATGGATGTGGAGAGTTTAAAAGCCACTTATACCCATTTTGTCCCAAAACTGGTTAAAACCAAGAAAACATTGCTTAGAAGCACTAAACAGCTTTGTTAGTGTTTTGTGGTTAAAATGTGTCTTAATCCAATGCAACTAACTAATTATAAGAGTTTTAGATAGATGTGGAGAGTTTAAAAGCCACTTATACCCATTTTGTCCCAAAACAGGCTAAAACCAAGAAAACATTGCTGAGAAGCACCAAACAGCTTTGTTAGTGTTTATGGGGTTAAAATGTGTCTTAATCCAATGCAACTAACTAATTATAAGAGCTTGAGATAGATGTGCAGAGTTTAAAAGCCACTTACACCCATTTTTTCCCAAAACAAGCTAAAACCAAGAAAACATTGCTTAGAAGCTCAAAACAGCTATGTTAGTGTTTCTGGGGTTAAAATGTGTTTTAATCCAATGCAACTGACTAATTATAAGAGTTTGAGATCGATGTGGAGAGTTTAAAAGCCACTTATACCCATTTTGTCCCAAAACAGGCTAAAACCATAAAACAATGCCTAGAAGCTGTAAACAGCTTTGTTAGTGTTTCTGGGGTTAAAATGTGTCTTAATCCAATGCAACTGACTAATTATAAGAGTTTGAGATGGATGTGGAGAGTTTAAAACCCACTTATACCCATTTTGTCCCAAAACAGGCTAAAACCAAGAAAACATTGCTTAGAAGCACTAAATAGCTTTGTTAGTGTTTCTGTGGTTAAAATGTATCTTAATCCAATGCAACTAACTAGTTATAAGAGTTTTAGATAGATGTGGAGAGTTTAAAAGCCACTTATACCCATTTTGTCCCAAAATAGGCTAAAACCAAAAAAACATTGCTTAGAAGCTCAAAACAGCTATGTTAGTGTTTCTGGGGTTAAAATGTGTCTTAATCCAATGCAACTGACTAATTATAAGAGTTTGAGATGGATGTGGAGAGTTTAAAAGCCACTTATACACATTTTGTCCCAAAACAGGCTAAAATCAAGAAAACATTGCTTAGAAGCTGTAAACAGCTTTGTTAGTGTTTCTAGGGTTAAAATGTGTCTTAATCCAATGCAACTGACTAATTATAAGAGTTTGAGATTGATGTGGAGAGTTTAAAAGCCACTTATACCCATTTTGTCCAAAAACAGGCTAAAACCAAGAAAACATTGCTGAGAAGCACAAAACAGCTATGTTAGTGTTTCTGGGGTTAAAATGTGTCTTAATCCAATGCAAATGACTAATTATAAGAGTTTGAGATTGATGTGGAGAGTTTAAAAGCCACTTATACCCATTTTGTCCCAAAACAGGCTAAAACCAAGAAAACATTGCCTAGAAGCTATAAACAGCTTTGTTAGTGTTTCTGGGATTAAAATGAATCTTAATCCAAAGCAACTGACTAATTATATGAGTTTGAGATGGATGTGGAGAGTTTAAAAGCCACTTATACCCATTTTGTCCCAAAACAGGTTAAAACCAAGAAAACATTGCTTAGAAGCACTAAACAGCTTTGTTAGTGTTTTTGTGGTTAAAATGTGTCTTAATCCAATGCAACTAACTAATTATAAGAGTTTTAGATAGATGTGGAGAGTTTAAAAGCCACTTATACCCATTTTGTCCCAAAACAGGCTAAAACCAAGAAAACATTGCTGAGAAGCACCAAACAGCTTTGTTAGTGTTTATGGGGTTAAAATGTGTCTTAATCCAATGCAACTAACTAATTATAAGAGCTTGAGATAGATGTGCAGAGTTTAAAAGCCACTTATACCCATTTTGTCCCAAAACAGGCTAAAACCAAGAAAACATTGCTTAGAAGCTCAAAACAGCTATGTTAGTGTTTCTGGGGTTAAAATGTGTCTTAATTCAATGCAACTGACTAATTATAAGAGTTTGAGATGGATGTGGAGAGTTTAAAAGCCACTTATACACATTTTGTCCCAAAACAGGCTAAAATCAAGAAAACATTGCTTAGAAGCTATAAACAACTTTGTTAGTGTTTCTATGGTTAAAATGTGTCTTAATCCAATGCAACTAACTAGTTATAAGAGTTTTTGATAGATGTGGAGAGTTTAAAAGCCACTTATACCCATTTTGTCCCAAAACAGGCTAAAACCAAGAAAACATTGCTTAGAAGCTCAAAACAGCTATGTTAGTGTTTCTGGGGTTAAAATGTGTCTTAATCCAATGCAACTGACTAATTATAAGAGTTTGAGATGGATGTGGAGAGTTTTAAAAGCCACTTATACACATTTTGTCCCAAAACAGGCTAAAATCAAGAAAACATTGCTTAGAAGCTGTAAACAGCTTTGTTAGTGTTTCTAGGGTTAAAATGTGTCTTAATCCAATGCAACTGACTAATTATAAGAGTTTGAGATTGATGTGGAGAGTTTAAAAGCCACTTATACCCATTTTGTCCCAAAACAGGCTAAAACCAAGAAAACATTGCTGAGAAGCACCAAACAGCTATGTTTGTGTTTCTGGGGTTAAAATGTGTCTTAATCCAATGCAAATGACTAATTATAAGAGTTTGAGATTGATGTGGAGAGTTAAAAGCCACTTATACCCATTTTGTCCCAAAACAGGCTAAAACCAAGAAAACATTGCCTAGAAGCTATAAACAGCTTTGTTAGTGTTTCTGGGATTAAAATGAATCTTAATCCAAAGCAACTGACTAATTATATGAGTTTGAGATGGATGTGGAGAGTTTAAAAGCCACTTATTGTAAGTTTGAGAGTAGAGTAATCAAGAGATTATGGAAGAGAGTATGAAAGAGAGTGAAATCGTGTAAAGAGTGAGGAGAGTGAACGATTGAGAGAGAGAGTGTTGGAGAAAGAGAATAAACTCTTTTCTTACTTCTATTAGTATGATACTTACAAACTATTTAAAGACATATACAAATAGGATATTCTCTTAGGATCCTATGCACACTAATATGAGGAGAAAGCGACATCTCCTTATTCTAACATGTGATCTCCTCTTCTCTCTTGCAACTTGCTCCAACGGCTACAAAGGAAGGATCGAGATGAATGGCGACCGTTGGAGGATCTCTTTGGTGGATTGGGCTCATGAAGACTTCTATTTGAGGATGGCCCGTTGGTTGGTCGTACGGACGTCCGTACGGTCGTACGGACAAGTGTGTGTGCCGGCGGTCGTACGGACAAGTGTGTGTGCCGGTTCATACTCCCCCTCAAGCTTGACTTGGGGAACTAGTCAAGCTTGACAACATAGGCACCCACCTCATTAAAAAAACCTTAGTATAGAAAAACCTCTTGGGAAAACTATACTTAAGGGAAAAAGAGTGTAGGCGCCAAAACAAAGCAAGTCATGGCCGAGTGAGGTTTAGGAGGCCAAGCTTAGGATGGATGTATTCACACACTTGGGGGCTCGCAGCTTTAGTCAGGACGTCTGCAAGTTGTTCTTTGCTTTCGGTATGGCAAGGTAAGACAACTCCAAGCGTGATTTGTTCTCGGACCTTATGGCAATCCACTTCAATGTGCTTGGTCCGCTCATGGAACACTGAATTGGTTGCTATATGAATGGCTGCTTCGTTATCACAGTGCATGGTGATCGGCTTTGTTGATTCTATTCCAAGATCCTTGAGTAACATCTTCAGCCACATTAGCTCCGTCGTTAGCTTCCTCATAGCTCTATACTCGGATTCGGCACTTGAGAGTGAGACGACCTTTTGCTTCTTGCTCTTCCATGTGACCAGGTTCCCTCCAAGGAATGTGCAATAGCCTGTGGTTGAGCGTCGGTCCCCACGATCTCCGGCATAGTCAGCGTCGCAGTAGCCTACCAACTCGGTGCTCTTGTTGCATCCCATCCATATGCCTTGGCCGGGTGAGCCCTTGATGTACTTGAGGATCCGTGTCAGCATGTTCCAATGGTGCACGGTGGGGTTCTTCATATGCTGGCTTACCTGGTTCACGGCAAAGCAAATGTCAGGCCGTGTGATAGTTAAATAAATGAGCTTACCGACTAGCCGCCGGTAGAGGCTAACGTCCTCGAATGGAGCGGTGTCAAGCTCCCCCTGTCCTCCATCCTTGTAATTCTCTTCTAGGGGCGTTGTTACTGCCTTAGCTCCTAGTTTTCCTGTTTCACTCAATAAGTCTAGTGCATACTTTCTTTGAGATAACAATAACCCTTCATTTGATCTATAAACCTCTATCCCAAGAAAGTATTTCAACTCTCCAAGATCTTTAATATCAAAAACTGATTTCAAGAATGTTTTAGAGTCTTGAATACCTACCGAGTCACTTCCAGTGATGATGATATCATCAACATACACTAGAATGACTACTATACCTTTGGCGCTTGGTAAGGTGAACAAGGTGTGGTCAGCTTCGGATTTGCGAAAGCCTTTGTTAAGAAGTGTGGTGCTAAGCTTGTGATACCAAGCCCTTGGTGACTGCTTCAAGCCATAGATAGCTTTGTTGAGTTTCAAGACCTTTCCCGGACCAATAGTATCCTCCAAACCCGGTGGTGGTCGCATATACACTTCATCCTCCAGTTCTCCTTGTAAGAAGGCGTTCTTCACATCCATTTGCCAAAGTTCCCAGTCGAGGTTGGTGGCGAGAGAGAGTACAACTCGAACCGTGTGAAGCTTAGCCACCGGAGCAAACGTATCAAGATAGTCCTCCCCATACGTTTGCGTGAAACCTCGTGCGACTAGGCGGGCTTTGTGGCGTTCAATCTCCCCATTGCTCTTATATTTGATTGTGAAGATATACCGAGAGGTGACAGCCTTCTTGCCCTTGGGTAAGTCAGCCTCGTCCCATGTATGATTTTGCACCATGGCCGTATTCTCGGCATCCACTGCATCTCTCCATACTTTGTGCTGCTTAGCCTCATCATAGGTCTTGGGGATCCAATCCTCATCAATATGGCCAAGGAACACTTGATGCTCTATCGGAAAATGAGCCAAGGTGCACACGGCCTGAATCGGATGAGCAACGGCCATGTTGTTGTAGTACACACGGGTGTTCTTCCAATGACTAGGAGGATACTTGATACGTTGGCTGCGCCGAAGAGGAACTATAGCCCCAGCTTCGGAGTTGGCTCGTCCTGGAGTAATGATCTCCTCAAGCTGTTCAGCCGTCTCCTCGGTTGTTTCGGCCGTGTTGTCCGCGAGTGACTCGGGTGCTTCCTCATGCTGCTCAGTATGGTCATCGGCATGTGTAGCAGGCTCAGGCTCAGTAGATGGCTCAGGTTGTTCTGGTGATGCTGGTCTGGCTGACTCAGTAGTGATCCGATCGTTTTCAAGACCTAGTCGCTCAAGGATTATTCGGAGGTTGCGCGTCCGATCAGATGGTGAATCAGAGAGGTTACGGAGCTCATCCCAATTCTTCTCATCGTAAAAGCCTTGTGTCTCCATGAACTTGACATCACGAGATACTAGAACCCTCCTTGTTGTAGGGTCATAGCACTTATACCCCTTTTGTGTGGTAGAGTAGCCAAGAAACATAGCCTTTGTACTCTTTGCATCAAGCTTGTCTCTTAGCTCACCTGGTCGCAACACATAGCACACACAACCAAACACTCGTAAGTGATCAAATGTAGGTTTGTCATTCGTTAATACCTCAAATGGAGACACATCCTTTAGGATCTTTGTTGGTGTGCGGTTAATAAGATAACAAGCTGCTAGCACAGCATCTCCCCAAAACCTCTTTGGAACCCTTGTGTGAAACATCATAGACCTTGCTACTTCCATGAGATGCCTATTCTTTCTCTCAGCCACTCCATTTTGTTGTGGTGTGTAAGGACAGCTAGTTTGATGAAGAATTCCATGTTTGGCTAGATATTGCTTAAAGGCATGGCTTGTGTACTCTCCACCATTATCTGATCTCAAAATTTTAATCTTGGCATGAAAGTGGTTAGTGACATAATTTTGAAAATTAGTGAAGGCCTCAAGGACTCTATCCTTAGAGGGAAGCAAAGTTATCCAAGTATATTTTGATTTTTCATCAATAAAAGTCACAAAATACTTTTGATTATCTCTAGATAAGCAAGGAGATGTCCAAACATCAGAATGAATTAAATCAAAACATTTTTCATAAATAGTAATAGATTTAGGGAAAACAGCCTTGCAATGTTTACCAAGAATACAAGCCTCACACTCATCATTTTGAAAAGAAACATTAGGAAATATTAAGGATAAAGCTCTTGTGTGAGGGTGTCCTAGCCTAGCATGTAAAATAGAATCACTAGGTTTCATAATAACCGAATTAAAACAAGATGCATTAGAAGATAAGTTCAAGTCCTCAAGCACATAGAGGTCATCCTTGGATCCTCCTTGACCAAGAACCTTACTTGTCTCAATATCCTGAAAATGAACATTGTTAGGACCAAATATAGCATAACAATTTAAATCAGTAGTGGCTCTCTTAACTGATAGCAAGTTAGAAGTAAAGTTTGGCATATAAAATGCCTTAGTCTCCTTATCAAATAGTTTCAAGTTTCCTATGCCTTTAACTGGTACTTTCTCACCATTTGCTATTATCACATTACAATTAGCAGGTTTAATATCACTAATTAGCCTAGAATCACTAATCATGTGATGGGATGCACCAGAATCAACTATGAGGGGTTTAATTTTGTTTGAGGCAAGAAACGCCTTACCGGTGGCCTCTTTGATGGCTTTGATGAGCGCATCAAGGTCGGACCGCCTTACCAGCTCGGACGATGCTGCAGCAAGAGCAGTTCCACTGGTCACTTGTTGAGGCTGCTCAGAGATTGACTCCCCCATGGCTACTGCTTGATGAGCTCTCGGTGGTCCTCCGCGGTTTGGTCGTCCACCTCGGATGGTACCCGGCGGTGGTGCTAGATGAGGGTGTAGAATCCAGCAGCGGCTCTTGAAGTGACCAAGCTTCTTACAATGCTCACAAAATGGCGGGTTGTTCTTGTCCTCCGGCTTGTAGTAGCCCTTGTTTGCTGATGCCGTTTCAGCTTTGTTAGCGGTCACAAGTTCTCCCTTGCCGCCAAACAATCCCATGGAGCCATGCTCCTTTTGAATTTGGTTACAGACATCATCAAGGCTAGGGAGCTTGTCCGACCGTAGAATATGCTTGATAAGGTCATTGTAGGAGGGGTTCAAGGTCAAGAGAAGGCCGAACACCTTATCTTGTTCACGCCTCTCATTCAGAATGGCCGGATCTATAGTCGCCGGCCGGAGCATCTCTAGTTCAGCCCAAAGGGACCTAAACTTCCCAAAGTGCTTGGTGAACTCCATGTCTTCTTGGTTGAGGTTGTTGATGGCCCTCTTAATCTCAAAAATTCGGTTTACATTTGTAACATTCCCAAAAACATTCTTGAGAGTGTCCCACAAGTCTTTTGCTGTCTCGCAATAAGAGTAAGCTTCAAGTATAGGTGCATCTAGGGAGTTTTGAATGATAGCTAGGACTCCCTGATCTTCTTGAAACCACTTGTTCTTCTCATCGACAAGATCCTTGCCGTCTTTGGTGGTCTCGCCACTAGGAACTTCGCTTGTCTCAACATGGGACCAAAGTCCTCGGCCGCATAGGGCTGTCTTTGTGGTTCTAGCCCATAGTAAGTAATTCTCTCCCTTGAGAGTAACTGGAACAATGAGAGTTTTGGTAGTTTCCATGGAAAAGGATGAAGAGACCGTTGGTTAAAGCTATTGTCCAACGATTAAAGAAAGAAGATTCAAGAACAAGAAATTTCAAGAACAAGAAAGAGAATGCGGAAGGGAGTGATGGAGATTTGAGGCAAGAACAGAATCAAATCTGCTCTGATACCATGTAAGTTTGAGAGTAGAGTAATCAAGAGATTATGGAAGAGAGTATGAAAGAGAGTGAAATCGTGTAAAGAGTGAGGAGAGTGAACGATTGAGAGAGAGAGTGTTGGAGAAAGAGAATAAACTCTTTTCTTACTTCTATTAGTATGATACTTACAAACTATTTAAAGACATATACAAATAGGATATTCTCTTAGGATCCTATGCACACTAATATGAGGAGAAAGCGACATCTCCTTATTCTAACATGTGATCTCCTCTTCTCTCTTGCAACTTGCTCCAACGGCTACAAAGGAAGGATCGAGATGAATGGCGACCGTTGGAGGATCTCTTTGGTGGATTGGGCTCATGAAGACTTCTATTTGAGGATGGCCCGTTGGTTGGTCGTACGGACGTCCGTACGGTCGTACGGACAAGTGTGTGTGCCGGCGGTCGTACGGACAAGTGTGTGTGCCGGTTCATACTTATACCCATTTTGTCCCAAAACAGGTTAAAACCAAGAAAACATTGCTTAGAAGTACTAAACAGCTTTGTGAGTGTTTTTGTGGTTAAAATGTGTCTTAATCCAATGCAACTAACTAATTATAAGAGTTTTAGATAGATGTGGAGAGTTTAAAAGCCACTTATACCCATTTTGTCCCAAAACAAGCTAAAACCAAGAAAACATTGCTGAGAAGCACCAAACAGCTTTGTTAGTGTTTATGGGGTTAAAATGTGTCTTAATCCAATGCAACTAACTAATTATAAGAGTTTGAGATGGATGTGGAGAGTTTAAAAGCCACTTATACCCATTTTGTCCCAAAACAGGCTAAAACCATAAAACAATGCCTAGAAGCTGTAAACAGCTTTGTTAGTGTTTCTGGGGTTAAAATGTGTCTTAATCCAATGCAACTGACTAATTATAAGAGTTTGAGATGGATGTGGAGAGTTTAAAAGCCACTTATACCCATTTTGTCCCAAAACAGGCTAAAACCAAGAAAACATTGCTTAGAAGCACTAATTAGCTTTGTTAGTGTTTCTGTGGTTAAAATGTGTCTAAATCCAATGCAACTAACTAATTATAAGAGTTTTAGATAGATGTGGAGAGTTTAAAAGCAACTTATACCCATTTTGTCCCACAACAGGCTAAAACCAAGAAAACATTGCTGAGAAGCACCAAACAGCTTTGTTAGTGTTTATGGAGTTAAAATGTGTCTTAATCCAATGCAACTAACTAATTATAAGAGCTTGAGATAGATGTGCAGAGTTTAAAAGCCACTTATACCCATTTTGTCCCAAAATAGGCTAAAACCAAGAAAACATTGCTTAGAAGCTCTAAACAGCTATGTTAGTGTTTCTAGGGTTAAAATGTGTCTTAATCCAATGAAACTGACTAATTATAAGAGTTTGAGATGGATGGGGAGAGTTTAAAAGCCACTTATACACATTTTGTCCCAAAACAAACTAAAATCAAGAAAACATTGCTTAGAAGCTGTAAACAGCTTTGTTAGTGTTTCTAGGGTTAAAATGTGTCTTAATCCAATGCAACTGACTAATTATAAGAGTTTGAGATTGATGTGGAGAGTTTAAAAGCCACTTATACCCATTTTGTCCAAAAACAGGCTAAAACCAAGAAAACATTGCTGAGAAGCACAAAACAGCTATGTTAGTGTTTCTGGGGTTAAAATGTGTCTTAATCCAATGCAAATGACTAATTATAAGAGTTTGAGATTGATGTGGAGAGTTTAAAAGCCACTTATACCCATTTTGTCCCAAAACAGGCTAAAACCAAGAAAACATTGCCTAGAAGCTATAAACAACTTTGTTAGTGTTTCTGGTATTAAAATGAATCTTAATCCAAAGCAACTGACTAATTATATGAGTTTGAGATGGATGTGGAGAGTTTAAAAGCCACTTATACCCATTTTGTCCCAAAACAGGTTAAAACCAAGAAAACATTGCTTAGAAGCACTAAACAGCTTTGTTAGTGTTTTTGTGGTTAAAATGTGTCTTAATCCAATGCAACTAACTAATTATAAGAGTTTTAGATAGATGTGGAGAGTTTAAAAGCCACTTATACCCATTTTGTCCCAAAACAGGCTAAAACCAAGAAAACATTGCTGAGAAGCACCAAACAGCTTTGTTAGTGTTTATGGGGTTAAAATGTGTCTTAATCCAATGCAACTAACTAATTATAAGAGCTTGAGATAGATGTGCAGAGTTTAAAAGCCACTTATACCCATTTTGTCCCAAAACAGGCTAAAACCAAGAAAACATTGCTTAGAAGCTCTAAACAGCTATGTTAGTGTTTCTGGGGTTAAAATGTGTCTTAATTCAATGCAACTGACTAATTATAAGAGTTTGAGATGGATGTGGAGAGTTTAAAAGCCACTTATACACATTTTGTCCCAAAACAGGCTAAAATCAAGAAAACATTGCTTAGAAGCTATAAACAACTTTGTTAGTGTTTCTATGGTTAAAATGTGTCTTAATCCAATGCAACTAACTAGTTATAAGAGTTTTTGATAGATGTGGAGAGTTTAAAAGCCACTTATACCCATTTTGTCCCAAAACAGGCTAAAACCAAGAAAACATTGCTTAGAAGCTCAAAACAGCTATGTTAGTGTTTCTGGGGTTAAAATGTGTCTTAATCCAATGCAACTGACTAATTATAAGAGTTTGAGATGGATGTGGAGAGTTTTAAATGCCACTTATACACATTTTGTCCCAAAACAGGCTAAAATCAAGAAAACATTGCTTAGAAGCTGTAAACAGCTTTGTTAGTGTTTCTAGGGTTAAAATGTGTCTTAATCCAATGCAACTGACTAATTATAAGAGTTTGAGATTGATGTGGAGAGTTTAAAAGCCACTTATACCCATTTTGTCCCAAAACAGGCTAAAACCAAGAAAACATTGCTGAGAAGCACCAAACAGCTATGTTAGTGTTTCTGGGGTTAAAATGTGTCTTAATCCAATGCAAATGACTAATTATAAGAGTTTGAGATTGATGTGGAGAGTTAAAAGCCACTTATACCCATTTTGTCCCAAAACAGGCTAAAACCAAGAAAACATTGCCTAGAAGCTATAAACAGCTTTGTTAGTGTTTTTGGGATTAAAATGAATCTTAATCCAAAGCAACTGACTAATTATATGAGTTTGAGATGGATGTGGAGAGTTTAAAAGCCACTTATACACATTTTGTCCCAAAACAGGTTAAAACCAAGAAAACATTGCTTAGAAGCACTAAACAGCTTTGTTAGTGTTTTTGTGGTTAAAATGTGTCTTAATCCAATGCAACTAACTAATTATAAGAGTTTTAGATAGATGTGGAGAGTTTAAAAGCCACTTATACCCATTTTGTCCCAAAACAAGCTAAAACCAAGAAAACATTGCTGAGAATCACCAAACAGCTTTGTTAGTGTTTATGGGGTTAAAATGTGTCTTAATCCAATGCAACTAACTAATTATAAGAGTTTGAGATGGATGTGGAGAGTTTAAAAGCCACTTATACCCATTTTGTCCCAAAACAGGCTAAAACCATAAAACAATGCCTAGAAGCTGTAAACAGCTTTGTTAGTGTTTCTGGGGTTAAAATGTGTCTTAATCCAATGAAACTGACCAATTATAAGAGTTTGAGATGGATGTGGAGAGTTTAAAAGCCACTTATACCCATTTTGTCCCAAAACAGGCTAAAACCAAGAAAACATTGCTTAGAAGCACTAAATAGCTTTGTTAGTGTTTCTGTGGTTAAAATGTGTCTAAATCCAATGCAACTAACTAATTATAAGAGTTTTAGATAGATGTGGAGAGTTTAAAAGCAACTTATACCCATTTTGTCCCACAACAGGCTAAAACCAAGAAAACATTGCTGAGAAGCACCAAACAGTTTTGTTAGTGTTTATGGAGTTAAAATGTGTCTTAATCCAATGCAACTAACTAATTATAAGAGCTTGAGATAGATGTGCAGAGTTTAAAAGCCACTTATACCCATTTTGTCCCAAAATAGGCTAAAACCAAGAAAACATTGCTTAGAAGCTCTAAACAGCTATGTTAGTGTTTCTAGGGTTAAAATGTGTCTTAATCCAATGAAACTGACTAATTATAAGAGTTTGAGATGGATGGGGAGAGTTTAAAAGCCACTTATACACATTTTGTCCCAAAACAAACTAAAATCAAGAAAACATTGCTTAGAAGCTGTAAACAGCTTTGTTAGTGTTTCTAGGGTTAAAATGTGTCTTAATCCAATGCAACTGACTAATTATAAGAGTTTGAGATTGATGTGGAGAGTTTAAAAGCCACTTATACCCATTTTGTCCCAAAACAGGCTAAAATCAAGAAAACATTGCTTAGAAGCTATAAACAACTTTGTTAGTGTTTCTATGGTTAAAATGTGTCTTAATCCAATGCAACTAACTAGTTATAAGAGTTTTTGATAGATGTGGAGAGTTTAAAAGCCACTTATACCCATTTTGTCCCAAAACAGGCTAAAACCAAGAAAACATTGCTTAGAAGCTCAAAACAGCTATGTTAGTCTTTCTGGGGTTAAAATGTGTCTTAATCCAATGCAACTGACTAATTATAAGAGTTTGAGATGGATGTGGAGAGTTTTAAAAGCCACTTATACACATTTTGTCCCAAAACAGGCTAAAATCAAGAAAACATTGCTTCGAAGCTGTAAACAGCTTTGTTAGTGTTTCTAGGGTTAAAATGTGTCTTAATCCAATGCAACTGACTAATTATAAGAGTTTGAGATTGATGTGGAGAGTTTAAAAGCCACTTATACCCATTTTGTCCCAAAACAGGCTAAAACCAAGAAAACATTGCTGAGAAGCACCAAACAGCTATGTTAGTGTTTCTGGGGTTAAAATGTGTCTTAATCCAATGCAAATGACTAATTATAAGAGTTTGAGATTGATGTGGAGAGTTTAAAAGCCACTTATACCCATTTTGTCCCAAAACAGGCTAAAACCAAGAAAACATTGCCTAGAAGCTATAAACAGCTTTGTTAGTGTTTCTGGGATTAAAATGAATCTTAATCCAAAGCAACTGACTAATTATATGAGTTTGAGATGGATGTGGAGAGTTTAAAAGCCACTTATACCCATTTTGTCCCAAAACAGGTTAAAACCAAGAAAACATTGCTTAGAAGCACTAAACAGCTTTGTTAGTGTTTTTGTGGTTAAAATGTGTCTTAATCCAATGCAACTAACTAATTATAAGAGTTTTAGATAGATGTGGAGAGTTTAAAAGCCACTTATACCCATTTTGTCCCAAAACAAGCTAAAACCAAGAAAACATTGCTGAGAAGCACCAAACAGCTTTGTTAGTGTTTATGGGGTTAAAATGTGTCTTAATCCAATGCAACTAACTAATTATAAGAGTTTGAGATGGATGTGGAGAGTTTAAAAGCCACTTATACCCATTTTGTCCCAAAACAGGCTAAAACCATAAAACAATGCCTAGAAGCTGTAAACAGCTTTGTTAGTGTTTCTGGGGTTAAAATGTGTCTTAATCCAATGCAACTGACTAATTATAAGAGTTTGAGATGGATGTGGAGAGTTTAAAAGCCACTTATACCCATTTTGTCCCAAAACAGGCTAAAACCAAGAAAATATTGCTTAGAAGCACTAAATAGCTTTCTTAGTGTTTCTGTGGTTAAAATGTGTCTAAATCCAATGCAACTAACTAATTATAAGAGTTTTAGATAGATGTGGAGAGTTTAAAAGCAACTTATACCCATTTTGTCCCACAACAGGCTAAAACCAAGAAAACATTGCTGAGAAGCACCAAACAGCTTTGTTAGTGTTTATGGGGTTAAAATGTGTCTTAATCCAATGCAACTAACTAATTATAAGAGCTTGAGATAGATGTGAAGAGTTTAAAGGCCACTTATACCCATTTTGTCCCAAAACAGGCTAAAACCAAGAAAACATTGCTTAGAAGCTCTAAACAGCTATGTTAGTGTTTCTGGGGTTAAAATGTGTCTTAATCCAATGCAACTGACTAATTATAAGAGTTTGAGATGGATGTGGAGAGTTTAAAAGCCACTTATACACATTTTGTCCCAAAACAGGCTAAAATCAAGAAAACATTGCTTAGAAGCTGTAAACAGCTTTTACTAGTGTTTCTAGGGTTAAAATGTGTCTTAATCCAATGCAACTGACTAATTATAAGAGTTTGAGATTGATGTGGAGAGTTTAAAAGCCACTTATACCCATTTTGTCCCAAAACAGGCTAAAACCAAGAAAATATTGCTGAAGAAGCACCAAACAGCTATGTTAGTGTTTCTGGGGTTAAAATGTGTCTTAATCCAATGCAAATGACTAATTATAAGAGTTTGAGATTGATGTGGAGAGTTTAAAAGCCACTTATACCATTTTGTCCCAAAACAGGCTAAAACCAAGAAAACATTGCCTAGAAGCTATAAACAGCTTTGTTAGTGTTTCTGGGATTAAAATGTATCTTAATCCAAAGCAACTGACTAATTATATGAGTTTGAGATGGATGTGGAGAGTTTAAAAGCCACTTATACCCATTTTGTCCCAAAACAGGCTAAAACCATGAAAACAATGCCTAGAAGCTGCAAACAGCTTTGTTAGTGTTTCTGGGGTTAAAATGTGTCTTAATCCAATGCAACTGACTAATTATAAGAGTTTGAGATGGATGTGGAGAGTTTAAAAGCCACTTATACCCATTTTGTCCCAAAACAGGCTAAAACCAAGAAAATATTGCTTAGAAGCACTAAATAGCTTTGTTAGTGTTTCTGTGGTTAAAATGTGTCTAAATCCAATGCAACTAACTAATTATAAGAGTTTTAGATAGATGTGGAGAGTTTAAAAGCAACTTATACCCATTTTGTCCCACAAAAGGCTAAAACCAAGAAAACATTGCTGAGAAGCACCAAACAGCTTTGTTAGTGTTTATGGGGTTAAAATGTGTCTTAATCCAATGCAACTAACTAATTATAAGAGCTTGAGATAGATGTGAAGAGTTTAAAGGCCACTTATACCCATTTTGTCCCAAAACAGGCTAAAACCAAGAAAACATTGCTTAGAAGCTCTAAACAGCTATGTTAGTGTTTCTGGGGTTAAAATGTGTCTTAATCCAATGCAACTGACTAATTATAAGAGTTTGAGATGGATGTGGAGAGTTTAAAAGCCACTTATACACATTTTGTCCCAAAACAGGCTAAAATCAAGAAAACATTGCTTAGAAGCTGTAAACAGCTTTTACTAGTGTTTCTAGGGTTAAAATGTGTCTTAATCCAATGCAACTGACTAATTATAAGAGTTTGAGATTGATGTGGAGAGTTTAAAAGCCACTTATACCCATTTTGTCCCAAAACAGGCTAAAACCAAGAAAATATTGCTGAGAAGCACCAAACAGCTATGTTAGTGTTTCTGGGGTTAAAATGTGTCTTAATCCAATGCAAATGACTAATTATAAGAGTTTGAGATTGATGTGGAGAGTTTAAAAGCCACTTATACCATTTTGTCCCAAAACAGGCTAAAACCAAGAAAACATTGCCTAGAAGCTATAAACAGCTTTGTTAGTGTTTCTGGGATTAAAATGTATCTTAATCCAAAGCAACTGACTAATTATATGAGTTTGAGATGGATGTGGAGAGTTTAAAAGCCACTTATACCCATTTTGTCCCAAAACAGGCTAAAACCATGAAAACAATGCCTAGAAGCTGCAAACAGCTTTGTTAGTGTTTCTGGGGTTAAAATGTGTCTTAATCCAATGCAACTGACTAATTATAAGAGTTTGAGATGGATGTGGAGAGTTTAAAAGCCACTTATACCCATTTTGTCCCAAAACAGGCTAAAACCAAGAAAATATTGCTTAGAAGCACTAAATAGCTTTGTTAGTGTTTCTGTGGTTAAAATGTGTCTAAATCCAATGCAACTAACTAATTATAAGAGTTTTAGATAGATGTGGAGAGTTTAAAAGCAACTTATACCCATTTTGTCCCACAACAGGCTAAAACCAAGAAAACATTGCTGAGAAGCACCAAACAGCTTTGTTAGTGTTTATGGGGTTAAAATGTGTCTTAATCCAATGCAACTAACTAATTATAAGAGCTTGAGATAGATGTGAAGAGTTTAAAGGCCACTTATACCCATTTTGTCCCAAAACAGGCTAAAACCAAGAAAACATTGCTTAGAAGCTCTAAACAGCTATGTTAGTGTTTCTGGGGTTAAAATGTGTCTTAATCCAATGCAACTGACTAATTATAAGAGTTTGAGATGGATGTGGAGAGTTTAAAAGCCACTTATACACATTTTGTCCCAAAACAGGCTAAAATCAAGAAAACATTGCTTAGAAGCTGTAAACAGCTTTTACTAGTGTTTCTAGGGTTAAAATGTGTCTTAATCCAATGCAACTGACTAATTATAAGAGTTTGAGATTGATGTGGAGAGTTTAAAAGCCACTTATACCCATTTTGTCCCAAAACAGGCTAAAACCAAGAAAATATTGCTGAGAAGCACCAAACAGCTATGTTAGTGTTTCTGGGGTTAAAATGTGTCTTAATCCAATGCAAATGACTAATTATAAGAGTTTGAGATTGATGTGGAGAGTTTAAAAGCCACTTATACCATTTTGTCCCAAAACAGGCTAAAACCAAGAAAACATTGCCTAGAAGCTATAAACAGCTTTGTTAGTGTTTCTGGGATTAAAATGTATCTTAATCCAAAGCAACTGACTAATTATATGAGTTTGAGATGGATGTGGAGAGTTTAAAAGCCACTTATACCCATTTTGTCCCAAAACAGGCTAAAACCATGAAAACAATGCCTAGAAGCTGCAAACAGCTTTGTTAGTGTTTCTGGGGTTAAAATGTGTCTTAATCCAATGCAACTGACTAATTATAAGAGTTTGAGATGGATGTGGAGAGTTTAAAAGCCACGTATACCCATTTTGTCCCAAAACAGGCTAAAACCAAGAAAATATTGCTTAGAAGCACTAAATAGCTTTGTTAGTGTTTCTGTGGTTAAAATGTGTCTAAATCCAATGCAACTAACTAATTATAAGAGTTTTAGATAGATGTGGAGAGTTTAAAAGCAACTTATACCCATTTTGTCCCACAACAGGCTAAAACCAAGAAAACATTGCTGAGAAGCACCAAACAGCTTTGTTAGTGTTTATGGGGTTAAAATGTGTCTTAATCCAATGCAACTAACTAATTATAAGAGCTTGAGATAGATGTGAAGAGTTTAAAGGCCACTTATACCCATTTTGTCCCAAAACAGGCTAAAACCAAGAAAACATTGCTTAGAAGCTCTAAACAGCTATGTTAGTGTTTCTGGGGTTAAAATGTGTCTTAATCCAATGCAACTGACTAATTATAAGAGTTTGAGATGGATGTGGAGAGTTTAAAAGCCACTTATACACATTTTGTCCCAAAACAGGCTAAAATCAAGAAAACATTGCTTAGAAGCTGTAAACAGCTTTTACTAGTGTTTCTAGGGTTAAAATGTGTCTTAATCCAATGCAACTGACTAATTATAAGAGTTTGAGATTGATGTGGAGAGTTTAAAAGCCACTTATACCCATTTTGTCCCAAAACAGGCTAAAACCAAGAAAATATTGCTGAGAAGCACCAAACAGCTATGTTAGTGTTTCTGGGGTTAAAATGTGTCTTAATCCAATGCAAATGACTAATTATAAGAGTTTGAGATTGATGTGGAGAGTTTAAAAGCCACTTATACCATTTTGTCCCAAAACAGGCTAAAACCAAGAAAACATTGCCTAGAAGCTATAAACAGCTTTGTTAGTGTTTCTGGGATTAAAATGTATCTTAATCCAAAGCAACTGACTAATTATATGAGTTTGAGATGGATGTGGAGAGTTTAAAAGCCACTTATACCCATTTTGTCCCAAAACAGGCTAAAACCATGAAAACAATGCCTAGAAGCTGCAAACAGCTTTGTTAGTGTTTCTGGGGTTAAAATGTGTCTTAATCCAATGCAACTGACTAATTATAAGAGTTTGAGATGGATGTGGAGAGTTTAAAAGCCACTTATACCCATTTTGTCCCAAAACAGGCTAAAACCAAGAAAATATTGCTTAGAAGCACTAAATAGCTTTGTTAGTGTTTCTGTGGTTAAAATGTGTCTAAATCCAATGCAACTAACTAATTATAAGAGTTTTAGATAGATGTGGAGAGTTTAAAAGCAACTTATACCCATTTTGTCCCAAAACAGGCTAAAACCAAGAAAACATTGCTTAGAAGCTCTAAACAGCTATGTTAGTGTTTATGGGGTTAAAATGTGTCTTAATCCAATGCAACTAACTAATTATAAGAGCTTGAGATAGATGTGAAGAGTTTAAAGGCCACTTATACCCATTTTGTCCCAAAACAGGCTAAAACCAAGAAAACATTGCTTAGAAGCTCTAAACAGCTATGTTAGTGTTTCTGGGGTTAAAATGTGTCTTAATCCAATGCAACTGACTAATTATAAGAGTTTGAGATGGATGTGGAGAGTTTAAAAGCCACTTATACACATTTTGTCCCAAAACAGGCTAAAATCAAGAAAACATTGCTTAGAAGCTGTAAACAGCTTTTACTAGTGTTTCTAGGGTTAAAATGTGTCTTAATCCAATGCAACTGACTAATTATAAGAGTTTGAGATTGATGTGGAGAGTTTAAAAGCCACTTATACCATTTTGTCCCAAAACAGGCTAAAACCAAGAAAACATTGCCTAGAAGCTATAAACAGCTTTGTTAGTGTTTCTGGGATTAAAATGTATCTTAATCCAAAGCAACTGACTAATTATATGAGTTTGAGATGGATGTGGAGAGTTTAAAAGCCACTTATACCCATTTTGTCCCAAAACAGGCTAAAACCATGAAAACAATGCCTAGAAGCTGCAAACAGATTTGTTAGTGTTTCTGGGGTTAAAATGTGTCTTAATCCAATGCAACTGACTAATTATAAGAGTTTGAGATGGATGTGGAGAGTTTAAAAGCCACTTATACCCATTTTGTCCCAAAACAGGCTAAAACCAAGAAAACATTGCTTAGAAGCACTAAACAGCTTTGTTAGGGGTTCTGTGGTTAAAATGTGTCTTAATCCAATGAAACTAACTAATTATAAGAGTTTTAGATAGATGTGGAGAGTTTAAAAGCCACTTATACCCATTTTGTCCCAAAACAGGCTAAAACCAAGAAAACATTGCTTAGAAGCTCTAAACAGCTATGTTAGTGTTTCTGGGGTTAAAATGTGTCTTAATCCAATGCAACTGACTAATTATAAGAGTTTGAGATGGATGTGGAGAGTTTAAAAGCCACTTATACACATTTTGTCCCAAAACAGGCTAAAATCAAGAAAACATTGCTTAGAAGCTGTAAACAGCTTTGTTAGTGTTTCTAGGGTTAAAATGTGTCTGAATCCAATGCAACTGACTAATTATAAGAGTTTGAGATTGATGTGGAGAGTTTAAAAGCCACTTATACACATTTTGTCCCAAAACAGGCTAAAATCAAGAAAACATTGCTTAGAAGCTGTAAACAGCTTTGTTAGTGTTTCTAGGGTTAAAATGTGTCTTAATCCTATGCAACTGACTAATTATAAGAGTTTGAGATTGATGTGGAGAGTTTAAAAGCCACTTATACCCATTTTGTCCCAAAACAGGCTAAAACCAATAAAACATTGCCTAGAAGCTATAAACAGCTTTGTTAGTGTTTCTGGGATTAAAATGAATCTTAATCCAAAGCAACTGACTAATTATATGAGTTTGAGATGGATGTGGAGAGTTTAAAAGCCACTTATACCCATTTTGTCCCAAAACAGGTTAAAACCAAGAAAACATTGCTTAGAAGCTCTAAACAGCTATGTTAGTGTTTCTGGGGTTAAAATGTGTCTTAATCCAATGCAACTGACTAATTATAAGAGTTTGAGATGGATGTGGAGAGTTTAAAAGCTACTTATACACATTTTGTCCCAAAACAGGCTAAAATAAAGAAAACATGGCTTAGAAGCTGTAAACAGCTTTGTTAGTGTTTCTAGGGTTAAAATGTGTCTTAATCCAATGCAACTGACTAATTATAAGAGTTTGAGATTGATGTGGAGAGTTTAAAAGCCACTTATACCCATTTTGTCCCAAAACAGGCTAAAACCAAGAAAATATTGCTGAGAAGCACCAAACAGCTATGTTAGTGTTTCTGGGGTTAAAATGTGTCTTAATCCAATGCAAATGACTAATTATAAGAGTTTGAGATTGATGTGGAGAGTTTAAAAGCCACTTATACCCATTTTGTCCCAAAACAGGCTAAAACCAAGAAAACATTGCCTAGAAGCTATAAACAGCTTTGTTAGTGTTTCTGGGATTAAAATGTATCTTAATCCAAAGCAACTGACTAATTATATGAGTTTGAGATGGATGTGGAGAGTTTAAAAGCCACTTATACCCATTTTGTCCCAAAACAGGTTAAAACCAAGAAAACATTGCTTAGAAGCACTAAACAGCTTTGTTAGTGTTTTTGTGGTTAAAATGTGTCTTAATCCAATGCAACTAACTAATTATAAGAGTTTTAGATAGATGTGGAGAGTTTAAAAGCCACTTATACCCATTTTGTCCCAAAACAGGCTAAAACCAAGAAAACATTGCTGATAAGCACCAAACAGCTTTGTTAGTGTTTCTGGGGTTAAAATGTGTCTTAATCCAATGCAACTAACTAATTATAAGAGCTTGAGATAGATGTGGAGAGTTTAAAAGCCACTTATACCCATTTTATCCCAAAAAGGCTAAAAACCAAGAAAACATTGCTTAGAAGCACTAAACAGCTTTGTTAGTGTTTCTGGGTTTAAATGTGTCTTAATCCAATGCAACTAACTAATTATAAGAGTTTGAGATAGATGTGGAGAGTTTAAAAGCTACTTATACCCATTTTGTCCCAAAACTGGCTAAAACCATAAAACAATGCCTAGAAGCTGTAAACAGCTTTGTTATTGTTTCTGGGGTTAAAATGTGTCTTAATCCAATGCAACTGACTAATTATAAGAGTTTGAGATGGATGTGGAGAGTTTAAAAGCCACTTATACACATTTTGTCCCAAAACAGGCTAAAATCAAGAAAACATTGCTTAGAAGCTGTAAACAGCTTTGTTAGTGTTTCTAGGGTTAAAATGTGTCTTAATCCAATGCAACTGACTAATTATAAGAGTTTGAGATTGATGTGGAGAGTTTAAAAGCCACTTATACCCATTTTGTCCCAAAACAGGCTAAAACCAAGAAAATATTGCTGAGAAGCACCAAACAGCTATGTTAGTGTTTCTAAGGTTAAAATGTGTCTTAATCCAATGCAAATGACTAATTATAAGAGTTTGAGATTGATGTGGAGAGTTTAAAAGCCACTTATACCCATTTTGTCCCAAAACAGGTTAAAACCAAGAAAACATTGCTTAGAAGCTGTAAACAGCTTTGTTAGTGTTTCTAGGGTTAAAATGTGTCTTAATCCAATGCAACTGACTAATTATAAGAGTTTGAGATTGATGTGGAGAGTTTAAAAGCCACTTATACCCATTTTGTCCAAAAACAGGATAAAACCAAGAAAACATTGCTGAGAAGCACCAAACAGCTATGTTAGTGTTTCTGGGGTTAAAATGTGTCTTAATCCAATGCAAATGACTAATTATAAGAGTTTGAGATGGATGTGGAGAGTTTAAAAGCCACTTATACCATTTTGTCCCAAAACAGGCTAAAACCAAGAAAACATTGCCTAGAAGCTATAAACAGCTTTGTTAGTGTTTCTGGGATTAAAATGTATCTTAATCCAAAGCAACTGACTAATTATATGAGTTTGAGATGGATGTGGAGAGTTTAAAAGCCACTTATACCCATTTTGTCCCAAAACAGGCTAAAACCATGAAAACAATGCCTAGAAGCTGCAAACAGCTTTGTTAGTGTTTCTGGGTTTAAAATGTGTCTTAATCCAATGCAACTGACTAATTATAAGAGATTGAGATGGATGTGGAGAGTTTAAAAGCCACTTACACCCATTTTGTTCCAAAACAGACTAAAACCAAGAAAACATTGCTTAGAAGCACTAAACAGCTTTGTTAGTGTTTCTGTGGTTAAAATGTGTCTTAATCCAATGCAACTAACTAGTTATAAGAGTTTTAGATAGATGTGGAGAGTTTAAAAGCCACTTATACCCATTTTGTCCCAAAACTGGCTAAAACCAAGAAAACATTGCTTAGAAGCTCAAAACAGCTATGTTAGTGTTTCTGGGGTTAAAATGTGTCTTAATCCAATGCAACTGGCTAATTATAAGAGTTTGAGATGGATGTGGAGAGTTTAAAAGCCACTTATACACATTTTGTCCCAAAACAGGCTAAAATCAAGAAAACATTGCTTAGAAGCTGTAAACAGCTTTGTTAGTGTTTCTAGGGTTAAAATGTGTCTTAATCCTATGCAACTGACTAATTATAAGAGTTTGAGATTGATGTGGAGAGTTTAAAAGCCACTTATACCCATTTTGTCCCAAAACAGGCTAAAACCAATAAAACATTGCCTAGAAGCTATAAACAGCTTTGTTAGTGTTTCTGGGATTAAAATGAATCTTAATCCAAAGCAACTGACTAATTATATGAGTTTGAGATGGATGTGGAGAGTTTAAAAGCCACTTATACCCATTTTGTCCCAAAACAGGTTAAAACCAAGAAAACATTGCTTAGAAGCACTAAACAGCTATGTTAGTGTTTTTGTGGTTAAAATGTGTCTTAATCCAATGCAACTAACTAATTATAAGAGTTTTAGATAGATGTGGAGAGTTTAAAAGCCACTTATACCCATTTTGTCCCAAAACAGGCTAAAACCAAGAAAACATTGTTGAGAAGCACCAAACAGCTTTGTTAGTGTTTCTGGGGTTAAAATGTGTCTTAATCCAATGCAACTAACTAATTATAAGAGCTTGAGATAGATGTGCAGAGTTTAAAAGCCACTTATACCCATTTTGTCCCAAAACAGGCTAAAACCAAGAAAACATTGCTTAGAAGCTCTAAACAGCTATGTTAGTGTTTCTGGGGTTAAAATGTGTCTTAATCCAATGCAACTGACTAATTATAAGAGTTTGAGATGGATGTGGAGAGTTTAAAAGCTACTTATACACATTTTGTCCCAAAACAGGCTAAAATAAAGAAAACATGGCTTAGAAGCTGTAAACAGCTTTGTTAGTGTTTCTAGGGTTAAAATGTGTCTTAATCCAATGCAACTGACTAATTATAAGAGTTTGAGATTGATGTGGAGAGTTTAAAAGCCACTTATACCCATTTTGTCCCAAAACAGGCTAAAACCAAGAAAATATTGCTGAGAAGCACCAAACAGCTATGTTAGTGTTTCTGGGGTTAAAATGTGTCTTAATCCAATGCAAATGACTAATTATAAGAGTTTGAGATTGATGTGGAGAGTTTAAAAGCCACTTATACCCATTTTGTCCCAAAACAGGCTAAAACCAAGAAAACATTGCCTAGAAGCTATAAACAGCTTTGTTAGTGTTTCTGGGATTAAAATGTATCTTAATCCAAAGCAACTGACTAATTATATGAGTTTGAGATGGATGTGGAGAGTTTAAAAGCCACTTATACCCATTTTGTCCCAAAACAGGTTAAAACCAAGAAAACATTGCTTAGAAGCACTAAACAGCTTTGTTAGTGTTTTTGTGGTTAAAATGTGTCTTAATCCAATGCAACTAACTAATTATAAGAGTTTTAGATAGATGTGGAGAGTTTAAAAGCCACTTATACCCATTTTGTCCCAAAACAGGCTAAAACCAAGAAAACATTGCTGATAAGCACCAAACAGCTTTGTTAGTGTTTCTGGGGTTAAAATGTGTCTTAATCCAATGCAACTAACTAATTATAAGAGCTTGAGATAGATGTGGAGAGTTTAAAAGCCACTTATACCCATTTTATCCCAAAAAGGCTAAAAACCAAGAAAACATTGCTTAGAAGCACTAAACAGCTTTGTTAGTGTTTCTGGGTTTAAATGTGTCTTAATCCAATGCAACTAACTAATTATAAGAGTTTGAGATAGATGTGGAGAGTTTAAAAGCTACTTATACCCATTTTGTCCCAAAACTGGCTAAAACCATAAAACAATGCCTAGAAGCTGTAAACAGCTTTGTTATTGTTTCTGGGGTTAAAATGTGTCTTAATCCAATGCAACTGACTAATTATAAGAGTTTGAGATGGATGTGGAGAGTTTAAAAGCCACTTATACACATTTTGTCCCAAAACAGGCTAAAATCAAGAAAACATTGCTTAGAAGCTGTAAACAGCTTTGTTAGTGTTTCTAGGGTTAAAATGTGTCTTAATCCAATGCAACTGACTAATTATAAGAGTTTGAGATTGATGTGGAGAGTTTAAAAGCCACTTATACCCATTTTGTCCCAAAACAGGCTAAAACCAAGAAAATATTGCTGAGAAGCACCAAACAGCTATGTTAGTGTTTCTAAGGTTAAAATGTGTCTTAATCCAATGCAAATGACTAATTATAAGAGTTTGAGATTGATGTGGAGAGTTTAAAAGCCACTTATACCCATTTTGTCCCAAAACAGGTTAAAACCAAGAAAACATTGCTTAGAAGCTGTAAACAGCTTTGTTAGTGTTTCTAGGGTTAAAATGTGTCTTAATCCAATGCAACTGACTAATTATAAGAGTTTGAGATTGATGTGGAGAGTTTAAAAGCCACTTATACCCATTTTGTCCAAAAACAGGATAAAACCAAGAAAACATTGCTGAGAAGCACCAAACAGCTATGTTAGTGTTTCTGGGGTTAAAATGTGTCTTAATCCAATGCAAATGACTAATTATAAGAGTTTGAGATGGATGTGGAGAGTTTAAAAGCCACTTATACCATTTTGTCCCAAAACAGGCTAAAACCAAGAAAACATTGCCTAGAAGCTATAAACAGCTTTGTTAGTGTTTCTGGGATTAAAATGTATCTTAATCCAAAGCAACTGACTAATTATATGAGTTTGAGATGGATGTGGAGAGTTTAAAAGCCACTTATACCCATTTTGTCCCAAAACAGGCTAAAACCATGAAAACAATGCCTAGAAGCTGCAAACAGCTTTGTTAGTGTTTCTGGGTTTAAAATGTGTCTTAATCCAATGCAACTGACTAATTATAAGAGATTGAGATGGATGTGGAGAGTTTAAAAGCCACTTACACCCATTTTGTTCCAAAACAGACTAAAACCAAGAAAACATTGCTTAGAAGCACTAAACAGCTTTGTTAGTGTTTCTGTGGTTAAAATGTGTCTTAATCCAATGCAACTAACTAGTTATAAGAGTTTTAGATAGATGTGGAGAGTTTAAAAGCCACTTATACCCATTTTGTCCCAAAACTGGCTAAAACCAAGAAAACATTGCTTAGAAGCTCAAAACAGCTATGTTAGTGTTTCTGGGGTTAAAATGTGTCTTAATCCAATGCAACTGGCTAATTATAAGAGTTTGAGATGGATGTGGAGAGCTTAAAAGCCACTTATACACATTTTGTCCCAAAACAGGCTAAAATCAAGAAAACATTGCTTAGAAGCTGTAAACAGCTTTGTTAGTGTTTCTAGGGTTAAAATGTGTCTTAATCCTATGCAACTGACTAATTATAAGAGTTTGAGATTGATGTGGAGAGTTTAAAAGCCACTTATACCCATTTTGTCCCAAAACAGGCTAAAACCAATAAAACATTGCCTAGAAGCTATAAACAGCTTTGTTAGTGTTTCTGGGATTAAAATGAATCTTAATCCAAAGCAACTGACTAATTATATGAGTTTGAGATGGATGTGGAGAGTTTAAAAGCCACTTATACCCATTTTGTCCCAAAACAGGTTAAAACCAAGAAAACATTGCTTAGAAGCACTAAACAGCTATGTTAGTGTTTTTGTGGTTAAAATGTGTCTTAATCCAATGCAACTAACTAATTATAAGAGTTTTAGATAGATGTGGAGAGTTTAAAAGCCACTTATACCCATTTTGTCCCAAAACAGGCTAAAACCAAGAAAACATTGTTGAGAAGCACCAAACAGCTTTGTTAGTGTTTCTGGGGTTAAAATGTGTCTTAATCCAATGCAACTAACTAATTATAAGAGCTTGAGATAGATGTGCAGAGTTTAAAAGCCACTTATACCCATTTTGTCCCAAAACAGGCTAAAACCAAGAAAACATTGCTTAGAAGCTCTAAACAGCTATGTTAGTGTTTCTGGGGTTAAAATGTGTCTTAATCCAATGCAACTGACTAATTATAAGAGTTTGAGATGGATGTGGAGAGTTTAAAAGCTACTTATACACATTTTGTCCCAAAACAGGCTAAAATAAAGAAAACATGGCTTAGAAGCTGTAAACAGCTTTGTTAGTGTTTCTAGGGTTAAAATGTGTCTTAATCCAATGCAACTGACTAATTATAAGAGTTTGAGATTGATGTGGAGAGTTTAAAAGCCACTTATACCCATTTTGTCCCAAAACAGGCTAAAACCAAGAAAATATTGCTGAGAAGCACCAAACAGCTATGTTAGTGTTTCTGGGGTTAAAATGTGTCTTAATCCAATGCAAATGACTAATTATAAGAGTTTGAGATTGATGTGGAGAGTTTAAAAGCCACTTATACCCATTTTGTCCCAAAACAGGCTAAAACCAAGAAAACATTGCCTAGAAGCTATAAACAGCTTTGTTAGTGTTTCTGGGATTAAAATGTATCTTAATCCAAAGCAACTGACTAATTATATGAGTTTGAGATGGATGTGGAGAGTTTAAAAGCCACTTATACCCATTTTGTCCCAAAACAGGTTAAAACCAAGAAAACATTGCTTAGAAGCACTAAACAGCTTTGTTAGTGTTTTTGTGGTTAAAATGTGTCTTAATCCAATGCAACTAACTAATTATAAGAGTTTTAGATAGATGTGGAGAGTTTAAAAGCCACTTATACCCATTTTGTCCCAAAACAGGCTAAAACCAAGAAAACATTGCTGATAAGCACCAAACAGCTTTTTAGTGTTTCTGGGGTTAAAATGTGTCTTAATCCAATGCAACTAACTAATTATAAGAGCTTGAGATAGATGTGGAGAGTTTAAAAGCCACTTATACCCATTTTATCCCAAAAAGGCTAAAAACCAAGAAAACATTGCTTAGAAGCACTAAACAGCTTTGTTAGTGTTTCTGGGTTTAAATGTGTCTTAATCCAATGCAACTAACTAATTATAAGAGTTTGAGATAGATGTGGAGAGTTTAAAAGCTACTTATACCCATTTTGTCCCAAAACAGGCTAAAACCAAGAAAACATTGCTGAGAAGCACCAAACAGCTATGTTAGTGTTTCTGGGGTTAAAATGTGTCTTAATCCAATGCAAATGACTAATTATAAGAGTTTGAGATGGATGTGGAGAGTTTAAAAGCCACTTATACCATTTTGTCCCAAAACAGGCTAAAACCAAGAAAACATTGCCTAGAAGCTATAAACAGCTTTGTTAGTGTTTCTGGGATTAAAATGTATCTTAATCCAAAGCAACTGACTAATTATATGAGTTTGAGATGGATGTGGAGAGTTTAAAAGCCACTTATACCCATTTTGTCCCAAAACAGGCTAAAACCATGAAAACAATGCCTAGAAGCTGCAAACAGCTTTGTTAGTGTTTCTGGGTTTAAAATGTGTCTTAATCCAATGCAACTGACTAATTATAAGAGATTGAGATGGATGTGGAGAGTTTAAAAGCCACTTACACCCATTTTGTTCCAAAACAGACTAAAACCAAGAAAACATTGCTTAGAAGCACTAAACAGCTTTGTTAGTGTTTCTGTGGTTAAAATGTGTCTTAATCCAATGCAACTAACTAGTTATAAGAGTTTTAGATAGATGTGGAGAGTTTAAAAGCCACTTATACCCATTTTGTCCCAAAACTGGCTAAAACCAAGAAAACATTGCTTAGAAGCTCAAAACAGCTATGTTAGTGTTTCTGGGGTTAAAATGTGTCTTAATCCAATGCAACTGGCTAATTATAAGAGTTTGAGATGGATGTGGAGAGTTTAAAAGCCACTTATACACATTTTGTCCCAAAACAGGCTAAAATCAGGAAAACATTGCTTAGAAGCTGTAAACAGCTTTGTTAGTGTTTCTAGGGTTAAAATGTGTCTTAATCCTATGCAACTGACTAATTATAAGAGTTTGAGATTGATGTGGAGAGTTTAAAAGCCACTTATACCCATTTTGTCCCAAAACAGGCTAAAACCAATAAAACATTGCCTAGAAGCTATAAACAGCTTTGTTAGTGTTTCTGGGATTAAAATGAATCTTAATCCAAAGCAACTGACTAATTATATGAGTTTGAGATGGATGTGGAGAGTTTAAAAGCCACTTATACCCATTTTGTCCCAAAACAGGTTAAAACCAAGAAAACATTGCTTAGAAGCACTAAACAGCTATGTAAGTGTTTTTGTGGTTAAAATGTGTCTTAATCCAATGCAACTAACTAATTATAAGAGTTTTAGATAGATGTGGAGAGTTTAAAAGCCACTTATACCCATTTTGTCCCAAAACAGGCTAAAACCAAGAAAACATTGTTGAGAAGCACCAAACAGCTTTGTTAGTGTTTCTGGGGTTAAAATGTGTCTTAATCCAATGCAACTAACTAATTATAAGAGCTTGAGATAGATGTGCAGAGTTTAAAAGCCACTTATACCCATTTTGTCCCAAAACAGGCTAAAACCAAGAAAACATTGCTTAGAAGCTCTAAACAGCTATGTTAGTGTTTCTGGGGTTAAAATGTTTCTTAATCCAATGCAACTGACTAATTATAAGAGTTTGAGATGGATGTGGAGAGTTTAAAAGCTACTTATACACATTTTGTCCCAAAACAGGCTAAAATAAAGAAAACATGGCTTAGAAGCTGTAAACAGCTTTGTTAGTGTTTCTAGGGTTAAAATGTGTCTTAATCCAATGCAACTGACTAATTATAAGAGTTTGAGATTGATGTGGAGAGTTTAAAAGCCACTTATACCCATTTTGTCCCAAAACAGGCTAAAACCAAGAAAATATTGCTGAGAAGCACCAAACAGCTATGTTAGTGTTTCTAAGGTTAAAATGTGTCTTAATCCAATGCAAATGACTAATTATAAGAGTTTGAGATTGATGTGGAGAGTTTAAAAGCCACTTATACCCATTTTGTCCCAAAACAGGCTAAAACCAAGAAAACATTGTTGAGAAGCACCAAACAGCTTTGTTAGTGTTTCTGGGGTTAAAATGTGTCTTAATCCAATGCAACTAACTAATTATAAGAGCTTGAGATAGATGTGCAGAGTTTAAAAGCCACTTATACCCATTTTGTCCCAAAACAGGCTAAAACCAAGAAAACATTGCTTAGAAGCTCTAAACAGCTATGTTAGTGTTTCTGGGGTTAAAATGTGTCTTAATCCAATGCAACTGACTAATTATAAGAGTTTGAGATGGATGTGGAGAGTTTAAAAGCCACTTATACACATTTTGTCCCAAAACAGGCTAAAATCAAGAAAACATTGCTTAGAAGCTGTAAACAGCTTTGTTAGTGTTTCTAGGGTTAAAATGTGTCTTAATCCAATGCAACTGACTAATTATAAGAGTTTGAGATTGATGTGGAGAGTTTAAAAGCCACTTATACCCATTTTGTCCCAAAACAGGCTAAAACCAAGAAAATATTGCTGAGAAGCACCAAACAGCTATGTTAGTGTTTCTAAGGTTAAAATGTGTCTTAATCCAATGCAAATGACTAATTATAAGAGTTTGAGATTAATGTGGAGAGTTTAAAAGCCACTTATACCCATTTTGTCCCAAAACAGGTTAAAACCAAGAAAACATTGCTTAGAAGCTGTAAACAGCTTTGTTAGTGTTTCTAGGGTTAAAATGTGTCTTAATCCAATGCAACTGACTAATTATAAGAGTTTGAGATTGATGTGGAGAGTTTAAAAGCCACTTATACCCATTTTGTCCAAAAACAGGATAAAACCAAGAAAACATTGCTGAGAAGCACCAAACAGCTATGTTAGTGTTTCTGGGGTTAAAATGTGTCTTAATCCAATGCAAATGACTAATTATAAGAGTTTGAGATGGATGTGGAGAGTTTAAAAGCCACTTATACCATTTTGTCCCAAAACAGGCTAAAACCAAGAAAACATTGCCTAGAAGCTATAAACAGCTTTGTTAGTGTTTCTGGGATTAAAATGTATCTTAATCCAAAGCAACTGACTAATTATATGAGTTTGAGATGGATGTGGAGAGTTTAAAAGCCACTTATACCCATTTTGTCCCAAAACAGGCTAAAACCATGAAAACAATGCCTAGAAGCTGCAAACAGCTTTGTTAGTGTTTCTGGGTTTAAAATGTGTCTTAATCCAATGCAACTGACTAATTATAAGAGATTGAGATGGATGTGGAGAGTTTAAAAGCCACTTACACCCATTTTGTTCCAAAACAGACTAAAACCAAGAAAACATTGCTTAGAAGCACTAAACAGCTTTGTTAGTGTTTCTGTGGTTAAAATGTGTCTTAATCCAATGCAACTAACTAGTTATAAGAGTTTTAGATAGATGTGGAGAGTTTAAAAGCCACTTATACCCATTTTGTCCCAAAACTGGCTAAAACCAAGAAAACATTGCTTAGAAGCTCAAAACAGCTATGTTAGTGTTTCTGGGGTTAAAATGTGTCTTAATCCAATGCAACTGGCTAATTATAAGAGTTTGAGATGGATGTGGAGAGTTTAAAAGCCACTTATACACATTTTGTCCCAAAACAGGCTAAAATCAAGAAAACATTGCTTAGAAGCTGTAAACAGCTTTGTTAGTGTTTCTAGGGTTAAAATGTGTCTTAATCCTATGCAACTGACTAATTATAAGAGTTTGAGATTGATGTGGAGAGTTTAAAAGCCACTTATACCCATTTTGTCCCAAAACAGGCTAAAACCAATAAAACATTGCCTAGAAGCTATAAACAGCTTTGTTAGTGTTTCTGGGATTAAAATGAATCTTAATCCAAAGCAACTGACTAATTATATGAGTTTGAGATGGATGTGGAGAGTTTAAAAGCCACTTATACCCATTTTGTCCCAAAACAGGTTAAAACCAAGAAAACATTGCTTAGAAGCACTAAACAGCTATGTTAGTGTTTTTGTGGTTAAAATGTGTCTTAATCCAATGCAACTAACTAATTATAAGAGTTTTAGATAGATGTGGAGAGTTTAAAAGCCACTTATACCCATTTTGTCCCAAAACAGGCTAAAACCAAGAAAACATTGTTGAGAAGCACCAAACAGCTTTGTTAGTGTTTCTGGGGTTAAAATGTGTCTTAATCCAATGCAACTAACTAATTATAAGAGCTTGAGATAGATGTGCAGAGTTTAAAAGCCACTTATACCCATTTTGTCCCAAAACAGGCTAAAACCAAGAAAACATTGCTTAGAAGCTCTAAACAGCTATGTTAGTGTTTCTGGGGTTAAAATGTGTCTTAATCCAATGCAACTGACTAATTATAAGAGTTTGAGATGGATGTGGAGAGTTTAAAAGCTACTTATACACATTTTGTCCCAAAACAGGCTAAAATAAAGAAAACATGGCTTAGAAGCTGTAAACAGCTTTGTTAGTGTTTCTAGGGTTAAAATGTGTCTTAATCCAATGCAACTGACTAATTATAAGAGTTTGAGATTGATGTGGAGAGTTTAAAAGCCACTTATACCCATTTTGTCCCAAAACAGGCTAAAACCAAGAAAATATTGCTGAGAAGCACCAAACAGCTATGTTAGTGTTTCTGGGGTTAAAATGTGTCTTAATCCAATGCAAATGACTAATTATAAGAGTTTGAGATTGATGTGGAGAGTTTAAAAGCCACTTATACCCATTTTGTCCCAAAACAGGCTAAAACCAAGAAAACATTGCCTAGAAGCTATAAACAGCTTTGTTAGTGTTTCTGGGATTAAAATGTATCTTAATCCAAAGCAACTGACTAATTATATGAGTTTGAGATGGATGTGGAGAGTTTAAAAGCCACTTATACCCATTTTGTCCCAAAACAGGTTAAAACCAAGAAAACATTGCTTAGAAGCACTAAACAGCTTTGTTAGTGTTTTTGTGGTTAAAATGTGTCTTAATCCAATGCAACTAACTAATTATAAGAGTTTTAGATAGATGTGGAGAGTTTAAAAGCCACTTATACCCATTTTGTCCCAAAACAGGCTAAAACCAAGAAAACATTGCTGATAAGCACCAAACAGCTTTGTTAGTGTTTCTGGGGTTAAAATGTGTCTTAATCCAATGCAACTAACTAATTATAAGAGCTTGAGATAGATGTGGAGAGTTTAAAAGCCACTTATACCCATTTTATCCCAAAAAGGCTAAAAACCAAGAAAACATTGCTTAGAAGCACTAAACAGCTTTGTTAGTGTTTCTGGGTTTAAATGTGTCTTAATCCAATGCAACTAACTAATTATAAGAGTTTGAGATAGATGTGGAGAGTTTAAAAGCTACTTATACCCATTTTGTCCCAAAACTGGCTAAAACCATAAAACAATGCCTAGAAGCTGTAAACAGCTTTGTTATTGTTTCTGGGGTTAAAATGTGTCTTAATCCAATGCAACTGACTAATTATAAGAGTTTGAGATGGATGTGGAGAGTTTAAAAGCCACTTATACACATTTTGTCCCAAAACAGGCTAAAATCAAGAAAACATTGCTTAGAAGCTGTAAACAGCTTTGTTAGTGTTTCTAGGGTTAAAATGTGTCTTAATCCAATGCAACTGACTAATTATAAGAGTTTGAGATTGATGTGGAGAGTTTAAAAGCCACTTATACCATTTTGTCCCAAAACAGGCTAAAACCAAGAAAACATTGCTTAGAAGCTCTAAACAGCTATGTTAGTGTTTCTGGGGTTAAAATGTGTCTTAATCCAATGCAACTGACTAATTATAAGAGTTTGAGATGGATGTGGAGAGTTTAAAAGCCACTTATACACATTTTGTCCCAAAACAGGCTAAAATCAAGAAAACATTGCTTAGAAGCTGTAAACAGCTTTGTTAGTGTTTCTAGGGTTAAAATGTGTCTTAATCCAATGCAACTGACTAATTATAAGAGTTTGAGATTGATGTGGAGAGTTTAAAAGCCACTTATACCCATTTTGTCCCAAAACAGGCTAAAACCAAGAAAATATTGCTGAGAAGCACCAAACAGCTATGTTAGTGTTTCTAAGGTTAAAATGTGTCTTAATCCAATGCAAATGACTAATTATAAGAGTTTGAGATTGATGTGGAGAGTTTAAAAGCCACTTATACCCATTTTGTCCCAAAACAGGTTAAAACCAAGAAAACATTGCTTAGAAGCTGTAAACAGCTTTGTTAGTGTTTCTAGGGTTAAAATGTGTCTTAATCCAATGCAACTGACTAATTATAAGAGTTTGAGATTGATGTGGAGAGTTTAAAAGCCACTTATACCCATTTTGTCCAAAAACAGGATAAAACCAAGAAAACATTGCTGAGAAGCACCAAACAGCTATGTTAGTGTTTCTGGGGTTAAAATGTGTCTTAATCCAATGCAAATGACTAATTATAAGAGTTTGAGATGGATGTGGAGAGTTTAAAAGCCACTTATACCATTTTGTCCCAAAACAGGCTAAAACCAAGAAAACATTGCCTAGAAGCTATAAACAGCTTTGTTAGTGTTTCTGGGATTAAAATGTATCTTAATCCAAAGCAACTGACTAATTATATGAGTTTGAGATGGATGTGGAGAGTTTAAAAGCCACTTATACCCATTTTGTCCCAAAACAGGCTAAAACCATGAAAACAATGCCTAGAAGCTGCAAACAGCTTTGTTAGTGTTTCTGGGTTTAAAATGTGTCTTAATCCAATGCAACTGACTAATTATAAGAGATTGAGATGGATGTGGAGAGTTTAAAAGCCACTTACACCCATTTTGTTCCAAAACAGACTAAAACCAAGAAAACATTGCTTAGAAGCACTAAACAGCTTTGTTAGTGTTTCTGTGGTTAAAATGTGTCTTAATCCAATGCAACTAACTAGTTATAAGAGTTTTAGATAGATGTGGAGAGTTTAAAAGCCACTTATACCCATTTTGTCCCAAAACTGGCTAAAACCAAGAAAACATTGCTTAGAAGCTCAAAACAGCTATGTTAGTGTTTCTGGGGTTAAAATGTGTCTTAATCCAATGCAACTGGCTAATTATAAGAGTTTGAGATGGATGTGGAGAGTTTAAAAGCCACTTATACACATTTTGTCCCAAAACAGGCTAAAATCAAGAAAACATTGCTTAGAAGCTGTAAACAGCTTTGTTAGTGTTTCTAGGGTTAAAATGTGTCTTAATCCTATGCAACTGACTAATTATAAGAGTTTGAGATTGATGTGGAGAGTTTAAAAGCCACTTATACCCATTTTGTCCCAAAACAGGCTAAAACTAATAAAACATTGCCTAGAAGCTATAAACAGCTTTGTTAGTGTTTCTGGGATTAAAATGAATCTTAATCCAAAGCAACTGACTAATTATATGAGTTTGAGATGGATGTGGAGAGTTTAAAAGCCACTTATACCCATTTTGTCCCAAAACAGGTTAAAACCAAGAAAACATTGCTTAGAAGCACTAAACAGCTATGTTAGTGTTTTTGTGGTTAAAATGTGTCTTAATCCAATGCAACTAACTAATTATAAGAGTTTTAGATAGATGTGGAGAGTTTAAAAGCCACTTATACCCATTTTGTCCCAAAACAGGCTAAAACCAAGAAAACATTGTTGAGAAGCACCAAACAGCTTTGTTAGTGTTTCTGGGGTTAAAATGTGTCTTAATCCAATGCAACTAACTAATTATAAGAGCTTGAGATAGATGTGCAGAGTTTAAAAGCCACTTATACCCATTTTGTCCCAAAACAGGCTAAAACCAAGAAAACATTGCTTAGAAGCTCTAAACAGCTATGTTAGTGTTTCTGGGGTTAAAATGTGTCTTAATCCAATGCAACTGACTAATTATAAGAGTTTGAGATGGATGTGGAGAGTTTAAAAGCTACTTATACACATTTTGTCCCAAAACAGGCTAAAATAAAGAAAACATGGCTTAGAAGCTGTAAACAGCTTTGTTAGTGTTTCTAGGGTTAAAATGTGTCTTAATCCAATGCAACTGACTAATTATAAGAGTTTGAGATTGATGTGGAGAGTTTAAAAGCCACTTATACCCATTTTGTCCCAAAACAGGCTAAAACCAAGAAAATATTGCTGAGAAGCACCAAACAGCTATGTTAGTGTTTCTGGGGTTAAAATGTGTCTTAATCCAATGCAAATGACTAATTATAAGAGTTTGAGATTGATGTGGAGAGTTTAAAAGCCACTTATACCCATTTTGTCCCAAAACAGGCTAAAACCAAGAAAACATTGCCTAGAAGCTATAAACAGCTTTGTTAGTGTTTCTGGGATTAAAATGTATCTTAATCCAAAGCAACTGACTAATTATATGAGTTTGAGATGGATGTGGAGAGTTTAAAAGCCACTTATACCCATTTTGTCCCAAAACAGATTAAAACCAAGAAAACATTGCTTAGAAGCACTAAACAGCTTTGTTAGTGTTTTTGTGGTTAAAATGTGTCTTAATCCAATGCAACTAACTAATTATAAGAGTTTTAGATAGATGTGGAGAGTTTAAAAGCCACTTATACCCATTTTGTCCCAAAACAGGCTAAAACCAAGAAAACATTGCTGATAAGCACCAAACAGCTTTGTTAGTGTTTCTGGGGTTAAAATGTGTCTTAATCCAATGCAACTAACTAATTATAAGAGCTTGAGATAGATGTGGAGAGTTTAAAAGCCACTTATACCCATTTTATCCCAAAAAGGCTAAAAACCAAGAAAACATTGCTTAGAAGCACTAAACAGCTTTGTTAGTGTTTCTGGGTTTAAATGTGTCTTAATCCAATGCAACTAACTAATTATAAGAGTTTGAGATAGATGTGGAGAGTTTAAAAGCTACTTATACCCATTTTGTCCCAAAACTGGCTAAAACCATAAAACAATGCCTAGAAGCTGTAAACAGCTTTGTTATTGTTTCTGGGGTTAAAATGTGTCTTAATCCAATGCAACTGACTAATTATAAGAGTTTGAGATGGATGTGGAGAGTTTAAAAGCCACTTATACCCATTTTGTCCCAAAACAGGCTAAAACCAAGAAAATATTGCTGAGAAGCACCAAACAGCTATGTTAGTGTTTCTGGGGTTAAAATGTGTCTTAATCCAATGCAAATGACTAATTATAAGAGTTTGAGATTGATGTGGAGAGTTTAAAAGCCACTTATACCCATTTTGTCCCAAAACAGGCTAAAACCAAGAAAACATTGCCTAGAAGCTATAAACAGCTTTGTTAGTGTTTCTGGGATTAAAATGTATCTTAATCCAAAGCAACTGACTAATTATATGAGTTTGAGATGGATGTGGAGAGTTTAAAAGCCACTTATACCCATTTTGTCCCAAAACAGGTTAAAACCAAGAAAACATTGCTTAGAAGCACTAAACAGCTTTGTTAGTGTTTTTGTGGTTAAAATGTGTCTTAATCCAATGCAACTAACTAATTATAAGAGTTTTAGATAGATGTGGAGAGTTTAAAAGCCACTTATACCCATTTTGTCCCAAAACAGGCTAAAACCAAGAAAACATTGCTGATAAGCACCAAACAGCTTTGTTAGTGTTTCTGGGGTTAAAATGTGTCTTAATCCAATGCAACTAACTAATTATAAGAGCTTGAGATAGATGTGGAGAGTTTAAAAGCCACTTATACCCATTTTATCCCAAAAAGGCTAAAAACCAAGAAAACATTGCTTAGAAGCACTAAACAGCTTTGTTAGTGTTTCTGGGTTTAAATGTGTCTTAATCCAATGCAACTAACTAATTATAAGAGTTTGAGATAGATGTGGAGAGTTTAAAAGCTACTTATACCCATTTTGTCCCAAAACTGGCTAAAACCATAAAACAATGCCTAGAAGCTGTAAACAGCTTTGTTATTGTTTCTGGGGTTAAAATGTGTCTTAATCCAATGCAACTGACTAATTATAAGAGTTTGAGATGGATGTGGAGAGTTTAAAAGCCACTTATACACATTTTGTCCCAAAACAGGCTAAAATCAAGAAAACATTGCTTAGAAGCTGTAAACAGCTTTGTTAGTGTTTCTAGGGTTAAAATGTGTCTTAATCCAATGCAACTGACTAATTATAAGAGTTTGAGATTGATGTGGAGAGTTTAAAAGCCACTTATACCATTTTGTCCCAAAACAGGCTAAAACCAAGAAAACATTGCCTAGAAGCTATAAACAGCTTTGTTAGTGTTTCTGGGATTAAAATGTATCTTAATCCAAAGCAATTGACTAATTATATGAGTTTGAGATGGATGTGGAGAGTTTAAAAGCCACTTATACCCATTTTGTCCCAAAACAGGCTAAAACCATGAAAACAAAGCCTAGAAGCTGCAAACAGCTTTGTTAGTGTTTCTGGGGTTAAAATGTGTCTTAATCCAATGCAACTGACTAATTATAAGAGTTTGAGATGGATGTGGAGAGTTTAAAAGCCACTTACACCCATTTTGTTCCAAAACAGGCTAAAACCAAGAAAACATTGCTTAGAAGCTCAAAACAGCTATGTTAGTGTTTCTAGGGTTAAAATGTGTCTTAATCCAATGCAACTGGCTAATTATAAGAGTTTGAGATGGATGTGGAGAGTTTAAAAGCCACTTATACACATTTTGTCCCAAAACAGGCTAAAATCAAGAAAACATTGCTTAGAAGCTGTAAACAGCTTTGTTAGTGTTTCTAAGGTTAAAATGTGTCTTAATCCAATGCAACTGACTAATTATAAGAGTTTGAGATTGATGTGGAGAGTTTAAAAGCCACTTATACCCATTTTGTCCCAAAACAGGCTAAAACCATAAAAACAATGCCTAGAAGCTGCAAACAGCTTTGTTAGTGTTTCTGGGGTTAAAATGTGTCTTAATCCAATGCAACTGACTAATTATAAGAGTTTGAGATGGATGTGGAGAGTTTAAAAGCCACTTACACCCATTTTGTTCCAAAACACGCTAAAACCAAGAAAACATTGCTTAGAAGCACTAAACAGCTTTGTTAGTGTTTCTGTGGTTAAAATGTGTCTTAATCCAATGCAACTAACTAGTTATAAGAGTTTTAGATAGATGTGGAGAGTTTAAAAGCCACTTATACACATTTTGTCCCAAAACATGCTAAAATCAAGAAAACATTGCTTAGAAGCTGTAAACAGCTTTGTTAGTGTTTCTAGGGTTAAAATGTGTCTTTATCCAATGCAACTGACTAATTATAAGAGTTTGAGATTGATGTGGAGAGTTTAAAAGCCACTTATACCCATTTTGTCCAAAAACAGGCTAAAACCAAGAAAACATTGCTGAGAAGCACCAAACAGCTATGTTAGTGTTTCTGGGGTTAAAATGTGTCTTAATCCAATGCAAATGACTAATTATAAGAGTTTGAGATTGATGTGGAGAGTTTAAAAGCCACTTATACCCATTTTGTCCCAAAACAGGCTAAAACCAATAAAACATTGCCTAGAAGCTATAAACAGCTTTGTTAGTGTTTCTGGGATTAAAATGAATCTTAATCCAAAGCAACTGACTAATTATATGAGTTTGAGATGGATGTGGAGAGTTTAAAAGCCACTTATACCCATTTTGTCCCAAAACAGGTTAAAACCAAGAAAACATTGCTTAGAAGCACTAAACAGCTATGTTAGTGTTTTTGTGGTTAAAATGTGTCTTAATCCAATGCAACTAACTAATTATAAGAGTTTTAGATAGATGTGGAGAGTTTAAAAGCCACTTATACCCATTTTGTCCCAAAACAGGCTAAAACCAAGAAAACATTGCTGAGAAGCACCAAACAGCTTTGTTAGTGTTTCTGGGGTTAAAATGTGTCTTAATCCAATGCAACTAACTAATTATAAGAGCTTGAGATAGATGTGCAGAGTTTAAAAGCCACTTATACCCATTTTGTCCCAAAACAGGCTAAAACCAAGAAAACATTGCTTAGAAGCTCAAAACAGCTATGTTAGTGTTTCTGGGGTTAAAATGCGTCTTAATCCAATGCAACTGGCTAATTATAAGAGTTTGAGATGGATCTGGAGAGTTTAAAAGCTACTTATACACATTTTGTCCCAAAACAGGCTAAAATAAAGAAAACATGGCTTAGAAGCTGTAAATAGCTTTGTTAGTGTTTCTAGGGTTAAAATGTGTCTTAATCCAATGCAACTGACTAATTATAAGAGTTTGAGATTTATGTGGAGAGTTTAAAAGCCACTTATACCCATTTTGTCCCAAAACAGGCTAAAACCAAGAAAATATTGCTGAGAAACACCAAACAGCTATGTTAGTGTTTCTGGGGTTAAAATGTGTCTTAATCCAATGCAAATGACTAATTATAAGAGTTTGAGATTGATGTGGAGAGTTTAAAAGCCACTTATACCCATTTTGTCCCAAAACAGGCTAAAACCAATAAAACATTGCCTAGAAGCTATAAACAGCTTTGTTAGTGTTTCTGGGATTAAAATGAATCTTAATCCAAAGCAACTGACTAATTATATGAGTTTGAGATGGATGTGGAGAGTTTAAAAGCCAGTTATACCCATTTTGTCCCAAAACAGGCTAAAACCAAGAAAACATTGCTGAGAAGCACCAAACAGCTTTGTTAGTGTTTCTGGGGTTAAATTATGTCTTAATCCAATGCAACTAACTAATTATAAGAGCTTGAGATAGATGTGCAGAGTTTAAAAGCCACTTATACCCATTTTGTCCCAAAACAGGCTAAAACCAAGAAAACATTGCTTAGAAGCACTAAACAGCTTTGTTAGTGTTTCTGGGGTTCAAATGTGTCTTAATCCAATGCAACTAACTAGTTATAAGAGTTTTAGATAGATGTGGAGAGTTTAAAAGCCACTTATACCGATTTTGTCCCAAAACAGGCTAAAACCAAGAAAACATTGCTTAGAAGCTCAAAACAGCTATGTTAGTGTTTCTGGGGTTAAAATGTGTCTTAATCCAATGCAACTGACTAATTATAAGAGTTTGAGATGGATGTGGAGAGTTTAAAAGCCACTTATACACATTTTGTCCCAAAACAGGCTAAAATCAAGAAAACATTGCTTAGAAGCTGTAAACAGCTTAGTTAGTGTTTCTAGGGTTAAAATGTGTCTTAATCCAATGCAACTGACTAATTATAAGAGTTTGAGATTGATGTGGAGAGTTTAAAAGCCACTTATACCATTTTGTCCCAAAACAGGCTAAAACCAAGAAAATATTGCCTAGAAGCTATAAACAGCTTTGTTAGTGTTTCTGGGATTAAAATGTATCTTAATCCAAAGCAACTGACTAATTATATGAGTTTGAGATGGATGTGGAGAGTTTAAAAGCCACTTATACCCATTTTGTCCCAAAACAGGCTAAAACCATGAAAACATTGCCTAGAAGCTGCAAACAGCTTTGTTAGTGTTTCTGGGGTTAAAATGTGTCTTACTCCAATGCAACTGACTACTTATAAGAGTTTGAGATGGATGTGGAGAGTTTAAAAGCCACTTATACCCATTTTGTCCCAAAACAGGCTAAAACCAAGAAAACATTGCTTAGAAGCACTAAACAGCTTTGTTTGTGTTTCTGTGGTTAAAATGTGTCTTAATCCAATGCAACTAACTAGTTATAAGAGTTTTAGATAGATGTGGAGAGTTTAAAAGCCACTTATACCCATTTTGTCCCAAAACTGGCTAAAACCAAGAAAACATTGCTTAGAAGCTCAAAACAGCTATGTTAGTGTTTCTGGGGTTAAAATGCGTCTTAATCCAATGCAACTGGCTAATTATAAGAGTTTGAGATGGATGTGGAGAGTTTAAAAGCCACTTATACACATTTTGTCCCAAAATAGGCTAAAATCAAGAAAACATTGCTTAGAAGCTGTAAACAGCTTTGTTAGTGTTTCTAGGGTTAAAATGTGTTTTAATCCAATGCAACTGACTAATTATAAGAGTTTGAGATTGATGTGGAGAGTTTAAAAGCCACTTATACCCATTTTGTCCAAAAACAGGCTAAAACCAAGAAAACATTGCTGAGAAGCACCAAACAGCTATGTTAGTGTTTCTGGGGTTAAAATGTGTCTTAATCCAATGCAAATGACTAATTATAAGAGTTTGAGATTGATGTGGAGAGTTTAAAAGCCACTTATACCCATTTTGTCCCAAAACAGGCTAAAACCAATAAAACATTGCCTAGAAGCTATAAACAGCTTTGTTAGTGTTTCTGGGATTAAAATGAATCTTAATCCAAAGCAACTGACTAATTATATGAGTTTGAGATGGATGTGGAGAGTTTAAAAGCCACTTATACCCATTTTGTCCCAAAACAGGTTAAAACCAAAAAAAACATTGCTTAGAAGCACTAAACAGCTATGTTAGTGTTTTTGTGGTTAAAATGTGTCTTAATCCAATGCAACTAACTAATTAAAAGAGTTTTAGATAGATGTGGAGAGTTTAAAAGCCACTTATACCGATTTTGTCCCAAAACAGGCTAAAACCAAGAAAACATTGCTTAGAAGCTCAAAACAGCTATGTTAGTGTTTCTGGGGTTAAAATGTGTCTTAATCCAATGCAACTGACTAATTATAAGAGTTTGAGATGGATGTGGAGAGTTTAAAAGCCACTTATACACATTTTGTCCCAAAACAGGCTAAAATCAAGAAAACATTGCTTAGAAGCTGTAAACAGCTTTGTTAGTGTTTCTAGGGTTAAAATGTGTCTTAATCCAATGCAACTGACTAATTATAAGAGTTTGAGATTGATGTGGAGAGTTTAAAAGCCACTTATACCATTTTGTCCCAAAACAGGCTAAAACCAAGAAAATATTGCCTAGAAGCTATAAACAGCTTTGTTAGTGTTTCTGGGATTAAAATGTATCTTAATCCAAAGCAACTGACTAATTATATGAGTTTGAGATGGATGTGGAGAGTTTAAAAGCCACTTATACCCATTTTGTCCCAAAACAGGCTAAAACCATGAAAACAATGCCTAGAAGCTGCAAACAGCTTTGTTAGTGTTTCTGGGGTTAAAATGTGTCTTACTCCAATGCAACTGACTACTTATAAGAGTTTGAGATGGATGTGGAGAGTTTAAAAGCCACTTATACCCATTTTGTCCCAAAACAGGCTAAAACCAAGAAAACATTGCTTAGAAGCACTAAACAGCTTTGTTTGTGTTTCTGTGGTTAAAATGTGTCTTAATCCAATGCAACTAACTAGTTATAAGAGTTTTAGATAGATGTGGAGAGTTTAAAAGCCACTTATACCCATTTTGTCCCAAAACTGGCTAAAACCAAGAAAACATTGCTTAGAAGCTCAAAACAGCTATGTTAGTGTTTCTGGGGTTAAAATGCGTCTTAATCCAATGCAACTGGCTAATTATAAGAGTTTGAGATGGATGTGGAGAGTTTAAAAGCCACTTATACACATTTTGTCCCAAAACAGGCTAAAATCAAGAAAACATTGCTTAGAAGCTGTAAACAGCTTTGTTAGTGTTTCTAGGGTTAAAATGTGTTTTAATCCAATGCAACTGACTAATTATAAGAGTTTGAGATTGATGTGGAGAGTTTAAAAGCCACTTATACCCATTTTGTCCAAAAACAGGCTAAAACCAAGAAAACATTGCTGAGAAGCACCAAACAGCTATGTTAGTGTTTCTGGGGTTAAAATGTGTCTTAATCCAATGCAAATGACTAATTATAAGAGTTTGAGATTGATGTGGAGAGTTTAAAAGCCACTTATACCCATTTTGTCCCAAAACAGGCTAAAACCAATAAAACATTGCCTAGAAGCTATAAACAGCTTTGTTAGTGTTTCTGGGATTAAAATGAATCTTAATCCAAAGCAACTGACTAATTATATGAGTTTGAGATGGATGTGCAGAGTTTAAAAGCCACTTATACCCATTTTGTCCCAAAACAGGTTAAAACCAAAAAAACATTGCTTAGAAGCACTAAACAGCTATGTTAGTGTTTTTGTGGTTAAAATGTGTCTTAATCCAATGCAACTAACTAATTAAAAGAGTTTTAGATAGATGTGGAGAGTTTAAAAGCCACTTATACCCATTTTGTCCCAAAACAGGCTAAAACCAAGAAAACATTGCTGAGAAGCACCAAACAGCTTTGTTAGTGTTTCTGGGGTTAAATTGTGTCTTAATCCAATGCAACTAACTAATTATAAGAGCTTGAGATAGATGTGCAGAGTTTAAAAGCCACTTATACCCATTTTGTCCCAAAACAGGCTAAAACCAAGAAAACATTGCTTAGAAGCTCTAAACAGCTATGTTAGTGTTTCTGGGGTTAAAATGTGTCTTAATCCAATGCAACTGACTAATTATAAGAGTTTGAGATGGATGTGGAGAGTTTAAAAGCTACTTATACACATTTTGTCCCAAAACAGGCTAAAATAAAGAAAACATGGCTTAGAAGCTGTAAACAGCTTTGTTAGTGTTTCTAGGGTTAAAATGTGTCTTAATCCAATGCAACTGACTAATTATAAGAGTTTGAGATTGATGTGGAGAGTTTAAAAGCCACTTATACCCATTTTGTCCCAAAACAGGCTAAAACCAAGAAAATATTGCTGAGAAGCACCAAACAGCTATGTTAGTGTTTCTGGGGTTAAAATGTGTCTTAATCCAATGCAAATGAATAATTATAAGAGTTTGAGATTGATGTGGAGAGTTTAAAAGCCACTTATACCCATTTTGTCCCAAAACAAGCTAAAACCAAGAAAACATTGCCTAGAAGCTATAAACAGCTTTGTTAGTGTTTTTGGGATTAAAATGTATCTTAATCCAAAGCAACTGACTAATTATATGAGTTTGAGATGGATGTGGAGAGTTTAAAAGCCACTTATACCCATTTTGTCCCAAAACAGGTTAAAACCAAGAAAACATTGCTTAGAAGCACTAAACAGCTTTGTTAGTGTTTTTGTGGTTAAAATGTGTCTTAATCCAATGCAACTAACTAATTATAAGAGTTTTAGATAGATGTGGAGAGTTTAAAAGCCACTTATACCCATTTTGTCCCAAAACAGGCTAAAACCAAGAAAACATTGCTGATAAGCACCAAACAGCTTTGTTAGTGTTTCTGGGGTTAAAATGTGTCTTAATCCAATGCAACTAACTAATTATAAGAGTTTGAGATAGATGTGGAGAGTTTAAAAGCCACTTATACCCATTTTGTCCCAAAACAGGCTAAAACCATGAAAACAATGCCTAGAAGCTGTAAACAGCTTTGTTAGTGTTTCTGGGGTTAAAATGTGTCTTAATCCAATGCAACTGACTAATTATAAGAGTTTGAGATGGATGTGGAGAGTTTAAAAGCCACTTATACACATTTTGTCCCAAAACCGGCTAAAATCAAGAAAACATTGCTTAGAAGCTGTAAACAGCTTTGTTAGTGTTTCTAGGGTTAAAATGTGTCTTAATCCAATGCAACTGACTAATTATAAGAGTTTGAGATTGATGTGGAGAGTTTAAAAGCCACTTATACCATTTTGTTTCAAAACAGGCTAAAACCAAGAAAACATTGCCTAGAAGCTATAAACAGCTTTGTTAGTGTTTCTGGGATTAAAATGTATCTTAATCCAAAGCAACTGACTAATTATATGAGTTTGAGATGGATGTGGAGAGTTTAAAAGCCACTTATACCCATTTTGTCCCAAAACAGGCTAAAACCATGAAAACAATGCCTAGAAGCTGCAAACAGCTTTGTTAGTGTTTCTGGGGTTAAAATGTGTCTTACTCCAATGCAACTGACTACTTATAAGAGTTTGAGATGGATGTGGAGAGTTTAAAAGCCACTTATACCCATTTTGTCCCAAAACAGGCTAAAACCAAGAAAACATTGCTTAGAAGCACTAAACAGCTTTGTTAGTGTTTCTGTGGTTAAAATTGTTGGTTTAAATTGAGTATACGGAAGCAAATTAGAGAGAATGTGAGATAAAATGAGAGCTTGTATTAGAAATGGCTTTTACAATGTCGGCCAAAGGCCTTAAACAGAATGAAAACTAGGTTAACAATCCCACCAACTCGACAACTTGTAGATAGAGACATAAAGAGAGAGAAGGGTGCGATCCCAAGATAGAAAGCGACGTGACCTTGTCTCCCTAAGGGAAACTATCTCGTGACTCTTATCCTCCAACGGTTACATTCTTCTTCGAGATCCTTCTAATGGGCTTGGTATTGTTTCCAACCCCAAGCCTTCTCATTTCTCTCAATAGGCCTCAACCTTAAGGGTGGCCATTAGGACGATCGTACGGACGTCCGTACGGACAACCTCCAAGTCTTAAGTAACATGGTCAATACTCCTCCTCAAGCTTAGCCAAGTGAAACGGCTAAGCTTGGAACCCGCACAAGACCGCCTCGTTAAAAACCTTAATATGGAAAACCACATGGGACAAAACCATATCAAGGAAAAGAGTGTGCTCTCCACGGGTTAGAGGAGTCTTCTCATGGATGTGTAGGATCGACTAGTCCAAGTTTGCTAGAGATATACTCGCAAATCTGTGGACTAGTGGCTTTTGTGAAAATATCGGCCAGTTGGTCCTTGCTCGGCGTGTGACACGGTAAGACAACCCCTTCTTCAATCTTCTCTCGCACTGTGTGGCAGTCTACTTCGATATGCTTGGTCCTCTCATGAAAAACAGAGTTGGTTGCTATATGTATTGCCGCCTTGTTGTCACAGTGCATAGTGATGGGTTCATCTATCTCCACTCCAAGGTCCTTGAGAAGACCTTTGAGCCAAGTTAGCTCGTTTGTAAGCTTCTTCATGGCCCTATATTCTGACTCGGCACTTGATTGAGATACCACCTTATGTTTCTTCGACTTCCAAGTGACTAGGTTCCCACCAACAAACGTACAGTATCCTGTTGTAGACCTTCTATCGGTTGTGTCGCCCGCATAATCCGCGTCGCAATAGCCAACGAGCTCGGTATTGTTGTTCTTTCCCATCCAAATGCCGCGGCCAGGGCTTCCCTTTAGATAGCATAGGATCCTCTCAACAGTGTTCCAATCAAAGTTTGTTTGTGCTTTCATGTGCTGGCTTACTTGGTTCACAGCATAGCACAGATCCGGCCGTGTGATGGTGAGGTAGATCAGCTTCCCAACCAGCCGCCTATATCTGCCCACGTCCTCATATGGCTCAGCCAACTTGTTCGGTAACGTCTTCATCTCCCCCTTTCGCTTGACCTGGTAGCCTTCTTCTAGTGGCGTAGAGACCGGTTTAGCCCCCAGCTTACCAGTTTCCTTGAGCAAGTCCAGCGTGTACTTCCGTTGGGAGAGAAAGAGTCCTTTCGGCGATCGAGAGATTTCAATCCCAAGGAAATATTTCAGTTCGCCGAGGTCCTTGATGTCAAAGGCTGAGTGAAGGAGGGTCTTGGTAGTGGAAATACCTTCCTTTTCATCGCCAGTGATGATTATATCATCGACATAGACGAGCACCACGACGCGACCGCCGGCAGTCCGTAGAGTGAACAATGTGTGGTCGGCTTCCGAGCGTCGAAAACCATTGGTGTGAAGTGTCGAGCTGAGTTTGTGATACCACGCCCGAGGGGATTGTTTGAGGCCGTAGATAGCCTTGCGAAGGCGGAGAACTTTGCCCGGAGCCACAAGATGTTCTAAACCCGGAGGTGGGTGCATATACACTTCCTCTTCAAGCTCCCCCTGAAGGAAGGCATTCTTGACGTCCATCTGCCAAAGGTCCCACGAGAGGTTTGTAGCCAAGGAGAGAACGACACGAACAGTGTGCAGCTTGGCGACCGGGGCAAACGTGTCTGTATAGTCGGCACCGTATGTTTGTGTAAAGCCGCGAGCCACAAGGCGAGCCTTATAGCGCTCCACATCGCCATTGCTCAGGTACTTAATTGTGAAGACCCATTTTGAGCTGACCACCTTCTTTCCCTTGGGAAGGTCCTCTTCGTCCCAAGTGTGGTTCCGGATCATAGCATCGGTCTCATCATCAACCGCCGCTAACCACTCTTTGTGCTCTTTGACTTCATCATAGGTTTGAGGAACGAATTGAGCATCAATCTTGGTGAGGAAGGCAGCGTGTTCCTGAGGAACCAGATCAAGTGAACACACCGCTTGGATAGGATGGGCCACGGCCTGATTGTTGTAGTAGACCCGCTTATCTTTCCATGTCGAAGGATGAAACTTTAGACGTTGACTTCGCCGGGGAAGAGCAACCGTAGATTCCTGTGGGAGAGCATCGGTTGAGGTCACGAGATGATCATTGTCCTCATGAGTAGGCTCGGCACATGGTTCAGCCGGAGGAGGAACAAGCGGCACGGAGGCATTTTCTAGAACTTCTTCTTCTACGGGTGAGATAGCGGGTACATCCGGTTCATGTGAGGTCGGAGTAGGCTGAGCATGGCTCGAAGGGCTCGATGGAGTGGTGATGCCGAGGTGATCGAGGAGGAACCGTAGGTTGGCCGAACGATCAGAGTTGGACCGAGAGAGATCCTTGAGACTGTCCCAATCCTTTGTCGCATAGTATCCTTGGTGTTCAAGGAACCGCACTTCTCGAGAGATATGTAGGCGGCCAGCAGCTAGATCATAGCACTTATAGCCCTTCTGACTTGTCGAGTAGCCAATGAACATACATTTGGTGCTTTTGGCGTCGAGCTTAGTCCTTTGTTACCCTGGAACCAAAACAAAGCATACACACCCGAAAACGCGTAAGTGATCCAAAGATGGTTTAAATTGATTTAGTACCTCATATGGAGATTTGTCTTGTAGAACTTTGGTAGGAGTCCTATTAATCAAGTAGCAAGCCGTCATGACAGCATCTCCCCAGAATCGTTTGGTGACATTGGTCTGGAACATCATCGACCTCGCCACTTCCATAAGGTGCCGGTTCTTCCTCTCGGCCACGCCATTCTGTTGGGGCGTATATGGACAACTCGTTTGTTGTAGAATGCCGTGTTTGGACAGATGATCTTTGAGTCTATGACTGGTGTACTCTCCCCCATTATCTGATCTTAGTACCTTTATTTTTGCATTGAAATGATTAGCAACATAATTCTGAAAATTAACAAATGCATCATAAACCCTATCTTTAGATGGTAACAATGTGAGCCAAGTATATTTTGATTTTTCATCAATAAATGTCACAAAATACTTGTTATTGTCTCTAGATAGGCATGGTGAGGTCCAAACATCAGAATGTACTAAGTCAAAACAATGTTCATAAATGGTAGTAGATTTAGGGAAAACCGATTTGCAATGTTTGCCAAGAATACAAGGTTCACAACTTGAACTATCAAAAGAAAAATTAGGCAACATTAATTGAAAAGCTCTAGAGTGAGGGTGGCCTAGTCTAGCATGCCACACCTCACTTGAAATACTACTAAGATCCGATTTAAAAGAAAACATATTAGGTGAACTTGATGAGTTTTTCTCTAGGACATAGAGATCTCCCTTAGCATCTCCACCTCCAAGAACCTTGCCAGTCTCAATATCCTGAAAATGCACACTGTTAGGACCAAAGATGGTATAACAATTCAAATCGGTTGTAGCTCTCTTAACCGATAATAGGTTAGAAGTAAAAGTAGGCATAAAGAAGGCTTTTGAGTTCTTATCAAACAACTTTAAATCTCCTACACCTTTAACTGGTATCCTATCCCCATTTGCAATAATCACATTTCCCACAGCCGGCTTTATGTTGTGTATAAGGCTCGGGTTACTTATCATGTGATGAGAACCACCCGAGTCTACAACAAGCGTTTTACTAGGTTGTGAAGCAAAGAAAGTGATACCAGATTCCTTTAGGGCTGCAATGGACTTGATGAGGGCCTCCAGGTCTGATTTCCTCACAAGATCTCCAAGAGAAGCCGCCATGGCCGTAGCCGCCGCGTTGCCTTGGTTTGCTGCACCGGAACCTTGGCCGCTTGGTCCTTCTTGCGAGATATGCGCCTTGAACTTAGCCGGTTTGAGATGAGGGTGAAGGATCCAGCACTTGTCCTTCATGTGTCCCTTCTTCTTGCAGTGGTCGCACACCATTGTTTTCCGGTCATCTTGCTTGTAGACTCCTTTGTTCGCGGTAGCCAAGTCGTCCTTTCCACAAAAAAGACCAAGTGAACCTTGCTCCTTTTGCACTTGAGAACACACGTCTTCAAGAGTAGGTAGCTTGTCTCCACGGAGAATGTGCTTAATCAGGTCATTGAACGCCGGATTGAGAGTGAGCAGGAGACCAAACACCTTGTCTTGCTCCTTTCGTTCATTGAGGATGGCCGGATCGATAGTACTTGGCCGGAGCATCTCCAACTCGGCCCACAATGACCGGAACTTCCCAAAATGCTTGGTAAACTCCAAGTCTTCTTGATGGAGACCGTTGATAGCCTTCTTGACCTCAAATACCCGAGTTAAGTTGGTCACGTTCCCATACACATTCGCTAGCGTCTCCCATAGCTCTTTGGCCGTCTCGCAGTACGAGTAGGCTTCAAGAATCGGTGCGTCTAGCGAGTTTTGGAGAATGGCAAGCACGGTCTGATCTTCTTGGAACCACTTGAATTCCTTCTCGAGATCAGCCTCCTTGTCTTCTTCCATTCCTTCTTTACCGTCCTCCTTAGTGGCTTTCTTGGGGAGTTGGTCTGTTTCTAAATGGATCCAAAGTCCTCGGCCACTGAGGGCGGTCTTTGTGGTTCTTTTCCACAACAGGTAGTTTGCTCCTTTGAGCACCACCGGGGTAACAATAGGCTTGTTGTTGTCCATTGTTAGGTAGAGTAGCGAGAAAAACGATAGAGTAGCGGATAGAATGGAGCGTGAATGAGTGAGTAGAATGAAGAATAGAGTAAAGGAGTAGTATAAGAGTAGAGAATGCAAAGTAGAATCAAATAAGAACAAGAAAAAAAGAAGAGGAGAAAGTTTATAGAACCATGGATCAATAAACTTGCTCTGATACCATGTTGGTTTAAATTGAGTATGCGGAAGCAAATTAGAGAGAATGTGAGATAAAATGAGAGCTTGTATTAGAATAGGCTTTTACAATGTCGGCCAAAGGCCTTAAATAGAATGAAAACTAGGTTAACAATCCCACCAACTCGACAACTTGTAGATAGAGACATAAAGAGAGAGAAGGGTGCGATCCCAAGATAGAAAGCGACGTGACCTTGTCTCCCTAAGGGAAACTATCTCGTGACTCTTATCCTCCAACGGTTACATTCTTCTTCGAGATCCTTCTAATGGGCTTGGTATTGTTTCCAACCCCAAGCCTTCTCATTTCTCTCAATAGGCCTCAACCTTAACGGTGGCCATTAGGACGATCGTACGGACGTCCGTACAGACAACCTCCAAGTCTTAAGTAACATGGTCAATAAAAATGTGTCTTAATCCACCAACTAACTAATTATAAGAGTTTTAGATAGATGTGGAGAGTTTAAAAGCCACTTATACCCATTTTGTCCCAAAACAGGCTAAAACCAAGAAAACATTGCTGAGAAGCACCAAACAGCTTTGTTAGTGTTTCTGGGGTTAAAATGTGTCTTAATCCAATGCAACTAACTAATTATAAGAGCTTGAGATAGATGTGCAGAGTTTAAAAGCCACTTATACCCATTTTGTCCCAAAACAGGCTAAAACCAAGAAAACATTGCTTAGAAGCTCTAAACAGCTATGTTAGTGTTTCTGGGGTTAAAATGTGTCTTAATCCAATGCAACTGACTAATTATAAGAGTTTGAGATGGATGTGGAGAGTTTAAAAGCCACTTATACACATTTTGTCCCAAAACAGGCTAAAATAAAGAAAACATGGCTTAGAAGCTGTAAACAGCTTTGTTAGTGTTTCTAGGGTTAAAATGTGTCTTAATCCAATGCAACTGACTAATTATAAGAGTTTGAGATTGATGTGGAGAGTTTAAAAGCCACTTATACCCATTTTGTCCCAAAACAGGCTAAAACCAAGAAAATATTGCTGAGAAGCACCGAACAGCTATGTTAGTGTTTCTGGGGTTAAAATGTGTCTTAATCCAATGCAAATGACTAATTATAAGAGTTTGAGATTGATGTGGAGAGTTTAAAAGCCACTTATACCCATTTTGTCCCAAAACAGGCTAAAACCAAGAAAACATTGCCTAGAAGCTATAAACACCTTTGTTAGTGTTTCTGGGATTAAAATGTATCTTAATCCAAAGCAACTGACTAATTATATGAGTTTGAGATGGATGTGGAGAGTTTAAAAGCCACTTATACCCATTTTGTCCCAAAACAGGTTAAAACCAAGAAAACATTGCTTAGAAGCACTAAACAGCTTTGTTAGTGTTTTTGTGGTTAAAATGTGTCTTAATCCAATGCAACTAACTAATTATAAGAGTTTTAGATAGATGTGGAGAGTTTAAAAGCCACTTATACCCATTTTGTCCCAAAACAGGCTAAAACCAAGAAAACATTGCTGATAAGCACCAAACAGCTTTGTTAGTGTTTATGGGGTTAAAATGTGTCTTAATCCAATGCAACTAACTAATTATAATTGCCTGAGATAGATGTGGAGAGTTTAAAAGCCACTTATACCCATTTTGTCCCAAAAAGGCTAAAACCAAGAAAACATTGCTTAGAAGCACTAAACAGCTTTGTTAGTGTTTCTGGGGTTAAAATGTGTCTTAATCCAATGCAACTAACTAATTATAAGAGTTTGAGATAGATGTGGAGAGTTTAAAAGCCACTTATACCCATTTTGTCCCAAAACAGGCTAAAACCATGAAAACAATGCCTAGAAGCTGTAAACAGCTTTGTTAGTGTTTTTGGGGTTAAAATGTGTCTTAATCCAATGCAACTGACTAATTATAAGAGTTTGAGATGGATGTGGAGAATTTAAAAGCCACTTATACCCATTTTGTCCCAAAACAGGCTAAAACCAAGAAAACATTGCTTAGAAGCACTAAACAGCTTTGTTAGTGTTTCTGTGGTTAAAATGTGTCTTAATCCAATGCAACTAACTAGTTATAAGAGTTTTAGATAGATGTGGAGAGTTTAAAAGCCACTTATACCCATTTTGTCCCAAAACAGGCTAAAACCAAGAAAACATTGCTTAGAAGCTCAAAACAGCTATGTTAGTGTTTCTGGGGTTAAAATGTGTCTTAATCCAATGCAACTGACTAATTATAAGAGTTTGAGATGGATATGGAGAGTTTAAAAGCCACTTATACACATTTTGTCCCAAAACAGGCTAAAATCAAGAAAACATTGCTTAAAAGCTGTAAACAGCTTTGTTAGTGTTTCTAGGGTTAAAATGTGTCTTAATCCAATGCAACTGACTAATTATAAGAGTTTGAGATTGATGTGGAGAGTTTAAAAGCCACTTATACCCATTTTGTCCCAAAACAGGCTAAAACCAAGAAAACATTGCTTAGAAGCTCTAAACAGCTATGTTAGTGTTTCTGGGGTTAAAATGTATCTTAATCCAATGCAACTGACTAATTATAATAGTTTGAGATGGATGTGGAGAGTTTAAAAGCCACTTATACACATTTTGTCCCAAAAGAGGCTAAAATCAAGAAAACATTGCTTAGAAGCTGTAAACAGCTTTGTTAGTGTTTCTAGGGTTAAAATGTGTCTTAATCCAATGCAACTGACTAATTATAAGAGTTTGAGATTGATGTGGAGAGTTTAAAAGCCACTTATACCCATTTTGTCCCAAAATTGGCTAAAACTAAGAAAATATTGCTGAGAAGCACCAAACAGCTATGTTAGTGTTTCTGGGGTTAAAATGTGTCTTAATCCAATGAAAATGACTAATTATAAGAGTTTGAGATTGATGTGGAGAGTTTAAAAGCCACTTATACCCATTTTGTCCCAAAACAGGCTAAAACCAAGAAAACATTGCCTAGAAGCTATAAACAGCTATGTTAGTGTTTCTGGGATTAAAATGTATCTTAATCCAAAGCAACTGACTAATTATATGAGTTTAAGATGGATGTGGAGAGTTTAAAAGCCACTTATACCCATTTTGTCCCAAAACAGGTTAAAACCAAGAAAACATTGCTTAGAAGCACTAAACAGCTTTGTTAGTGTTTTTGTGGTTAAAATGTGTCTTAATCCAATGCAACTAACTAATTATAAGAGTTTTTGATAGATGTGGAGAGTTTAAAAGCCACTTATACCCATTTTGTCCCAAAACAGGCTAAAACCAAGAAAACATTGCTGATAAGCACCAAACAGCTTTGTTAGTGTTTCTGGGGTTAAAATGTGTCTTAATCCAATGCAACTAACTAATTATAAGAGCCTGAGATAGATGTGGAGAGTTTAAAAGCCACTTATACCCATTTTGTCCCAAAAAGGCTAAAACCAAGAAAACATTGCTTAGAAGCACTAAACAGCTTTGTTAGTGTTTCTGGGGTTAAAATGTGTCTTAATCCAATGCAACTAACTAATTATAAGAGGTTGAGATAGATGTGGAGAGTTTAAAAGCCACTTATACCCATTTTGTCCCAAAACAGGCTAAAACCATGAAAACAATGCCTAGAAGCTGTAAACAGCTTTGTTAGTGTTTCTGGGGTTAAAATGTGTCTTAATCCAATGCAACTGACTAATTATAAGAGTTTTAGATGGATGTGGAGAGTTTAAAAGCCACTTATACCCATTTTGTCTCAAAACAGGCTAAAACCAAGAAAATATTGCTTAGAAGCACTAAACAGCTTTGTTAGTGTTTCTATGGTTAAAATGTGTCTTAATCCAATGCAACTAACTAGTTATAAGAGTTTTAGATAGATGTGGAGAGTTTAAAAGCCACTTATACCCATTTTGTCCCAAAACAGGCTAAAACCAAGAAAACATTGCTTAGAAGCTCAAAACAGCTATGTTAGTGTTTCTGGGGTTAAAATGTGTCTTAATCAAATGCATCTAACTAATTATAAGAGTTTGAGATAGATGTGGAGAGTTTAAAAGCCAATTATACCCATTTTGTCCCAAAACAGGCTAAAACCAAGAAAACATTGCTTAGAAGCTGTAAACAGCTTTGTTAGTGTTTATGGGGTTAAAATGTGTCTTAATCCAATGCAACTGACTAATTATAAGAGTTTGAGATTGATGTGGAGAGTTTAAAAGCCACTTATACCCATTTTGTCCCAAAACAGGCTAAAACCAAGAAAACATTGCTGATAAGCACCAAACAGCTTTGTTAGTGTTTCTGGGGTTAAAATGTGTCTTAATCCAATGCAACTAACTAATTATAAGAGCCTGAGATAGATGTGGAGAGTTTAAAAGCCATTTATACCCATTTTGTCCCAAAAAGGCTAAAACCAAGAAAACATTGCTTAGAAGCACTAAACAGCTTTGTTAGTGTTTCTAGGGTTAAAATGTGTCTTAATCCAATGCAACTAACTAATTATAAGAGTTTGAGATAGATGTGGAGAGTTTAAAAGCCACTTATACCCATTTTGTCCCAAAACAGGCTAAAACCATGAAAACAATGCCTAGAAGCTTTAAACAACATTGTTAGTATTTCTGGGGTTAAAATGTGTCTTAATCCAATGCAACTGACTAATTATAAGAGTTTTAGATGCATGTGGAGAGTTTAAAAGCCACTTATACCCATTTTGTCCCAAAACAGGCTAAAACCAAGAAAATATTGCTTAGAAGCACTAAACAGCTTTGTTAGTGTTTCTATGGTTAAAATGTGTCATAATCCAATGTAACTAACTAGTTATAAGAGTTTTAGATAGATGTGGAGAGTTTAAAAGCCACTTATACCCATTTTGTCTCAAAACAGGCTAAAACCAAGAAAACATTGCTTAGAAGCTCAAAACAGCTATGTTAGTGTTTCTGGGGTTAAAATGTGTCTTAATCCAATGCAACTGACTAATTATAAGAGTTTGAGATGGATGTGGAGAGTTTAAAAGCCAGTTATACCCATTTTGTCCCAAAACAGGCTAAAAACAAGAAAACATTGCTTAGAAGCTGTAAACAGCTTTGTTAGTGTTTCTGGGGTTAAAATGTGTCTTAATCCAATGCAACTGACTAATTATAAGAGTTTGAGATGGATGTGGAGAGTTTAAAAGCCACTTATACCCATTTTGTCTCAAAACATGCTAAAACCAAGAAAACATTGCTTAGAAGCACTAAACAGCTTTGTTAGTGTTTCTGTGGTTAAAATGTGTCTTAATCCAATGCAACTAACTAGTCATAAGAGTTTTAGATAGATGTGGAGAGTTTAAAAGCCACTTATACCCATTTTGTCCCAAAACAGGCTAAAACCAAGAAAACATTGCTTAGAAGCACTAAACAGCTTTGTTAGTGTTTTTGGGGTTAAAATGTGTCTTAATCCAATGCAACTGACTAATTATAAGAGTTTGAGATGGATGTGGAGAGTTTAAAGGCCACTTATACACATTTTGTCCCAAAACAGGCTAAAATCAAGAAAACATTGTTTAGAAGCTGTAAACAGCTTTGTTAGTGTTTCTGGGATTAAAATGAATCTTAATCCAAAGCAACTGACTAATTATATGAGTTTGAGATGGATGTGGAGAGTTTAAAAGCCACTTATACCCATTTTGTCCCAAAACAGGCTAAAACCATCAAAACAATGCCTAGAAGCTGTAAACAGCTTTGTTAGTGTTTATGGGGTTAAAATGTGTCTTAATCCAATGCAACTCACTAATTATAAGAGCTTGAGATGGATGTGGAGAGTTTAAAAGCCACTTATACCCATTTTGTCCCAAAACAAGCTAAAACCAAGAAAACATTGCTTAGAAGCACTAAACAGCTTTGTTAGTGTTTCTATGGTTAAAATGTGCCTTAATCCAATGCAACTAACTAATTATAAGAGTTTTAGATAGATGTGGAGAGTTTAAAAGCCACTTATACCCATTTTGTCCCAAAACAGGCTAAAACCAAGAAATCATTGCTTAGAAGCTCTAAACAGCTATGTTAGTGTTTCTGGGGTTAAAATGTGTCTTCATCCAATGCAACTGACTAATTATAAGAGTTTGAGATGGATGTGGAGAGTTTAAAAGCCACTTATACCCATTTTGTCCCAAAACAGGCTAAAATCAAGAAAACATTGCTTAGAAGCTGTAAACAGCTTTGTTAGTGTTTCTAGGGTTAAAATGTGTCTTAATCCAATGCAACTGACTAATTATAAGAGTTTTAGATTGATGTGGAGAGTTTAAAAGCCACTTATACCCATTTTGTCCCAAAAAAGGCTAAAACCAAGAAAACATTGCCTAGAAGCTATAAACAGCTTTGTTAGTGTTTCTGGGATTAAAATGTATCTTAATCCAAAGCAACTGACTAATTATATGAGTTTGAGATGGATGTGGAGAGTTTAAAAGCCACTTATACCCATTTTGTCCCAAAACAGGCTAAAACCATGAAAACAATGCCTAGAAGCTGTAAACAGCTTTGTTAGTGTTTCTGGGGTTAAAAAGTGTCTTAATCCAATGCAACTGACTAATTATAAGAGTTTGAGATGGATGTTGAGAGTTTAAAATCCACTTATACCCATTTTGTCCCAAAACAGGCTAAAACCAAGAAAACATTGCTTAGAAGCTAAAAACAGCTATGTTAGTGTTTCTATGGTTAAAATGTGTCTTAATCCAATGCAACTAACTAGTTATAAGAGTTTTAGATAGATGTGGAGAGTTTAAAAGCCACTTATACCCATTTTGTCCCAAAACAGGCTAAAACTAAGAAAACATTGCTTAGAAGCTCAAAACAGCTATGTTAGTGTTTCTGAGGTTAAAATGTGTCTTAATCCAATGCAACTGACTAATTATAAGAGTTTGAGATGGATGTGGAGAGTTTAAAAGCCAGTTATACACATTTTGTCCCAAAACTGGCTAAAATCAAGAAAACATTGCTTAGAAGCTGTAAACAGCTTTGTTAGTGTTTCTAGGGTTAAGATGTGTCTTAATCCAATGCAACTGACTAATTATAAGAGTTTGAGATTGATGTGGAGAGTTTAAAAGCCACTTATACCCATTTTGTCCCAAAACAGGCTAAATCCAAGAAAACATTGCTGAGAAGCACCAAACAGCTATGTTAGTGTTTCTGGGGTTAAAATGTGTCTTAATCCAATTCAAATGACTAATTATAAGAGTTTGAGAATGATGTGGAGAGTTTAAAAGCCACTTATACCCATTTTGTCCCAAAACAGGCTAAAACCAAGAAAACACTTGCCTAGAAGCTATAAACAGCTTTGTTAGTGTTTCTAGGATTAAAATGAATCTTAATCCAAAGCAACTGACTAATTATATGAGTTTGAGATGGATGTGGAGAGTTTAAAAGCCACTTATACCCATTTTGTCCCAAAACAGGTTAAAACAAAGAAAACATTGCTTAGAAGCACTAAACAGCTTTGTTAGTGTTTTTGTGGTAAAATGTGTCTTAATCCAATGCAACTAACTAATTATAAGAGTTTTAGATAGATGTGGAGAGTTTAATAGCCACTTATACCCATTTTGTCCCAAAACAGGCTAAAACCAAGAAAACATTGCTTAGAAGCACCAAACAGCTTTGTTAGTGTTTCTGGGGTTAAAATGTTTCTTAATCCAATGCAACTGACTAATTATAAGAGTTTGAGATGGATGTGGAGAGTTTAAAAGCCACTTATACCCATTTTGTCCCAAAACAGGCTAAAATCAAGAAAACATTGCTTAGAAGCTGTAAACAGCTTTGTTAGTGTTTCTAGGTTTAAAATGTGTCTTAATCCAATGCAACTGACTAATTATAAGAGTTTGAGATTGATGTGGAGAGTTTAAAAGCCACTTATACCCATTTTGTCCCAAAACAGGCTAAAACCAAGAAAACATTGCTGAGAAGCACCAAACAGCTATTTTAGTGTTTCTGGGGTTAAAATGTGCCTTAATCCAATGCAAATGACTAATTATAAGAGTTTGAGATGGATGTGGAGAGTTTAAAAGCCACTAATACCCATTTTGTCCCAAAACAGGCTAAAACCAAGAAAACATTGCCTAGAAGCTATAAACAGCTTTGTTAGTGTTTCTGGGATTAAAATGTATCTTAATCCAAAGCAACTGACTAGTTATATGAGTTTGAGATGGATGTGGAGAGTTTAAAAGCCACTTATACCCATTTTGTCCCAAAACAGGTTAAAACCAAGAAAACATTGCTTAGAAGCACTAAACAGCTTTGTTAGTGTTTTTGTGGTTGAAATGTGTCTTAATCCAATGCAACTAACTAATTATAAGTGTTTTAGATAGATGTGGAGAGTTTAAAAGCCACTTATACCCATTTTGTCCCAAAACAGGCTAAAACCAAGAAAACATTGTTGAGAAGCACCAAACAGCTTTGTTAGTGTTTCTGGGGTTAAAATGTGTCTTAATCCAATGCAACTGACTAATTATAAGAGTTTGAGACTGATGTGGAGAGTTTAAAAGCCACTTATACCCATTTTGTCCCAAAATAGGCTAAAACCAAGAAAACATTGCTTAGAAGCACTAAACAGCTTTGTTAGTGTTTCTGGGGTGAAAATGTGTCTTAAGCCAATGCAACTAACTAATTATAAGAGTTTGAGATAGATGTGGATAGTTTAAAAGCCACTTATACACATTTTGTCCCAAAAGAGGCTTAAACCAAGAAAACATTGCTTAGAAGCTGTAAACAGCTATGTTAGTATTTCTGGGGTTAAAATGTGTCTTAATCAGATGCAAATGACTATTTATAAGAGTTGTAGATTGATGTGGAGAGTTTAAAAGCCACTTATACCCATTTTGTCCCAAAACAGGCTAAAACCAAGAAAACATTGCTTAGAAGCACTAAACAGCTTTGTTACTGTTTCTGGGGTGAAAATGTGTCTTAATCCAATGCAACTGACTAATTATAAGAGTTTGAGATAGATGTGGATAGTTTAAAAGCAACTTATACACATTTTGTCCCAAAAGAGGCTAAAACCAAGAAAACATTGTCTAGAAGCTATAAACAGCTTTGTTAGTGTTTCTGGGATTAAAATGTATCTTAATCCAAAGCAACTGACTAATTATATGAGTTTGAGATGGATGTGGAGAGTTTAAAAGCCACTTATACCCATTTTGTCCCAAAACAGGTTAAAACCAAGAAAACATTGCTTAGAAGCACTAAACAGCTTTGTTAGTGTTTTTGTGGTTGAAATGTGTCTTAATCCAATGCAACTAACTAATTATAAGTGTTTTAGATAGATGTGGAGAGTTTAAAAGCCACTTATACCCATTTTGTCCCAAAACAGGCTAAAACCAAGAAAACATTGCTGAGAAGCACCAAACAGCTTTGTTAGTGTTTCTGGGGTTAAAATGTGTCTTAATCCAATGCAACTGACTAATTATAAGAGTTTGAGACTGATGTGGAGAGTTTAAAAGCCACTTATACCCATTTTGTCCCAAAACAGGCTAAAACCAAGAAAACATTGCTTAGAAGCACTAAACAGCTTTGTTAGTGTTTCTGGGGTGAAAATGTGTCTTAATCCAATGCAACTAACTAATTATAAGAGTTTGAGATAGATGTGGATAGTTTAAAAGCCACTTATACACATTTTGTCCCAAAAGAGGCTAAAACCAAGAAAACATTGCTTAGAAGCGGTAAACAGCTATGTTAGTATTTCTGGGGTTAAAATGTGTCTTAATCAGATGCAAATGACTATTTATAAGAGTTTGAGATTGATGAGGAGAGTTTAAAAGCCACTTATACCCATTTTGTCCCAAAACAGGCTAAAACCAAGAAAACATTGCTGAGAAGCACCAAACAGCTTTGTTAGTGTTTCTGGGGTTAAAATGTGTCTTAATCCAATGCAACTGACTAATTATAAGAGTTTGAGACTGATGTGGAGAGTTTAAAAGCCACTTATACCCATTTTGCCCGAAAACAGGCAAAAACCAAGAAAACATTGCTTAGAAGCACTAAACAGCTTTTAAGCAATGTTTTCCTGGGGTTAAAATGTGTCTTAATCTAATGCAACTAACTAATTATAAGAGTTTGAGATAGATGTGGATAGTTTAAAAGCCACTTATACACATTTTGTCCCAAAAGAGGCTAAAACCAAGAAAACATTGCTTAGAAGCTGTAAACAGCTATGTTAGTATTTCTGGGGTTAAAATGTGTCTTAATCAGATGCAAATGACTATTTATAAGAGTTTGAGATTGATGTGGAGAGTTTAAAAGCCACTTATACCCATTTTGTCCCAAAACAGGCTAAAACCAAGAAAACATTGCTTAGAAGTACTAAACAGCTTTGTTACTGTTTCTGGGGTGAAAATGTGTCTTAATCCAATGCAACTGACTAATTATAAGAGTTTGAGATAGATGTGGATAGTTTAAAAGCAACATATACACATTTTGTCCCAAAAGAGGCTAAAACCAAGAAAACATTGCTTAGAAGCACTAAACAGCTTTGTTAGTGTTTCTTTGGTTAAAATGTGTCTTAATCCAATGCAACTAGCTAATTATAAGAGTTTGAGATAGATGTGGATAGTTTAAAAGCCACTTATACCCATTTTGTCCCAAAACAGGCTAAAACCAAGAAAACATTGCCTAGAAGCTATAAACAGCCTTGTTAGTGTTTCTGGGGTTAAAATGTATCTTAATCCAAAGCAACTGACTAATTATATGAGTTTTAAATGGATGTGGAGAGTTTAAAAGCCACTTATACCCATTTTGTCCCAAAACAGGTTAAAACCAAGAAAACATTGCTTAGAAGCACTAAACAGCTTTGTTAGTGTTTTTGTGGCTAAAATGTGTCTTAATCCAATACAACTAACTAATTATAAGAGTTTTAGATAGATGTGGAGAGTTTAAAAGCCACTTATACCCATTTTGTCCCAAAACAGGCTAAAACCAAGAAAACATTGCTTAGAAGCTCTAAACAGCTATGTTAGTGTTTCTGGGGTTAAAATATGTCTTAATCCAATGCAACTGACTAATTATAAGAGTTTGAGATGGACGTGGAGAGTTTAAAAGCCACTTATACACATTTTGTCTTAAAATAGGCTAAAACCAAGAAAACATTGCTTAGAAGCTGTAAACAGCTTTGTTAGTGTTTCTAGGGTTAAAATGTGTCTTAATCCAATGCAACTAACTAATTATAAGAGTTTTAGATAGATGTGGAGAGTTTAAAAGCCACTTATACCCATTTTGTCCCAAAACAGGTTAAAACCAAGAAAACATTGCTTAGAAGCACTAAACAGCTTTGTTAGTGTTTTTGTGGTTAAAATGTGTCTTAAACCAATGCAACTAACTAATTATAAGAGTTTTAGATAGATGTGGAGAGTTTAAAAGCCACTTATACCTATTTTGTCCCAAAACAGGCTAAAACCAAGAAAACATTGATGAGAAGCACCAAACAGCTTTGTTAGTGTTTCTGGGGTTAAAATGTGTCTTAATCCAATGCAACTAACTAATTATAAGAGCTTGAGATAGATTTGGAGAGTTTAAAAGCCACTTATACCCATTTTGTCCCAAAAAGGCTAAAACCAAGAAAACATTGCTTAGAAGCACTAAACAGCTTTGTTAGTGTTTCTGGGGTTAAAATGTGTCTTAATCCAATGCAACTAACTAATTATAAGAGTTTGAGATAGATGTGGAGAGTTTAAAAGCCACTTATACCCATTTTGTCCCAAAACAGGCTAAAACCATGAAAACAATGCCTAGAAGCTGTAAACAGCTTTGTTAGTGTTTCTGGGGTTAAAATGTGTCTTAATCCAATGCAACTGACTAATTATAAGAGTTTGAGATGGATGTGGAGAGTTTAAAAGCCACTTATACCCATTTTGTCCCAAAACAGGCTAAAACCAAGAAAACATTGCTTAGAAGCACTAAACAGCTTTGTTAGTGTTTCTATGGTTAAAATGTGTCTTAATCCAATGCAACTAACTAATTATAAGAGTTTTAGATAGATGTGGAGAGTTTAAAAGCCACTTATACCCATTTTGTCCCAAAACAGGCTAAAACCAAGATAACATTGCTTAGAAGCTCTAAACAGCTATGTTAGTGTTTCTGGGGTTAAAATGTGTCTTAATCCAATGCAACTGACTAATTATAAGAGTTTGAGATGGATGTGGAGAGTTTAAAAGCCACTTATACCCATTTTGTCCCAAAATAGGCTAAAATCAAGAAAACATTGCTTAGAAGCTGTAAACAGCTTTGTTAGTGTTTCTAGGGTTAAAATGTGTCTTAATCCAATGCAAATGACTAATTTAACAGAGTTTGAGATTGATGTGTAGAGTTTAAAAGCCACTTATACCCATTTTGTCCCAAAACAGGCTAAAACCAAGAAAACATTGCTGAGAAGCACCAAACAGCTATGTTAGTGTTTCTGGGGTTAAAATGTGTCTTAATCCAATGCAAATGACTAATTATAAGAGTTTGAGATTGATGTGGAGAGTTTAAAAGCCACTAATACCCATTTTGTCCAAAAATAGGCTAAAACCAAGAAAACATTGCCTAGAAGCTATAAACAGCTTTGTTAGTGTTTCTGGGATTAAAATGTATCTCAATCCAAAGCAACTGACTAATTATATGAGTTTGAGATGGATGTGGAGAGTTTAAAAGCCACTTATACCCATTTTGTCCCAAAACAGGTTAAAACCAAGAAAACATTGCTTAGAAGCACTAAACAGCTTTGTTAGTGTTTTTGTGGTTAAAATGTGTCTTAAACCAATGCAACTAACTAATTATAAGAGTTTTAGATAGATGTGGAGAGTTTAAAAGCCACTTATACCCATTTTGTCCCAAAACAGGCTAAAACCAAGAAAACATTGATGAGAAGCACCAAACAGCTTTGTTAGTGTTTCTGGGGTTAAAATGTGTCTTAATCCAATGCAACTAACTAATTATAAGAGCTTGAGATAGATTTGGAGAGTTTAAAAGCCACTTATACCCATTTTGTCCCAAAAAGGCTAAAACCAAGAAAACATTGCTTAGAAGCACTAAACAGCTTTGTTAGTGTTTTTGTGGTTAAAATGTGTCTTAATCCAATACAACTAACTAATTATAAGAGTTTTAGATAGATGTGGAGAGTTTAAAAGCCACTTATACCCATTTTGTCCCAAAACAGGTTAAAACCAAGAAAACATTGCTTAGAAGCACTAAACAGCTTTGTTAGTGTTTTTGTGGTTGAAATGTGTCTTAATCCAATGCAACTAACTAATTATAAGTGTTTTAGATAGATGTGGAGAGTTTAAAAGCCACTTATACCCATTTTGTCCCAAAACAGGCTAAAACCAAGAAAACATTGCTGAGAAGCACCAAACAGCTTTGTTAGTGTTTCTGGGGTTAAAATGTGTCTTAATCCAATGCAACTGACTAATTATAAGAGTTTGAGACTGATGTGGAGAGTTTAAAAGCCACTTATACCCATTTTGTCCCAAAACAGGCTAAAACCAAGAAAACATTGCTTAGAAGCACTAAACAGCTTTGTTAGTGTTTCTGGGGTGAAAATGTGTCTTAATCCAATGCAACTAACTAATTATAAGAGTTTGAGATAGATGTGGATAGTTTAAAAGCCACTTATACACATTTTGTCCCAAAAGAGGCTAAAACCAAGAAAACATTGCTTAGAAGCTGTAAACAGCTATGTTAGTATTTCTGGGGTTAAAATGTGTCTTAATCAGATGCAAATGACTATTTATAAGAGTTTGAGATTGATGAGGAGAGTTTAAAAGCCACTTATACCCATTTTGTCCCAAAACAGGCTAAAACCAAGAAAACATTGCTGAGAAGCACCAAACAGCTTTGTTAGTGTTTCTGGGGTTAAAATGTGTCTTAATCCAATGCAACTGACTAATTATAAGAGTTTGAGACTGATGTGGAGAGTTTAAAAGCCACTTATACCCATTTTGCCCGAAAACAGGCTAAAACCAAGAAAACATTGCTTAGAAGCACTAAACAGCTTTGTTAGTGTTTCTGGGGTTAAAATGTGTCTTAATCTAATGCAACTAACTAATTATAAGAGTTTGAGATAGATGTGGATAGTTTAAAAGCCACTTATACACATTTTGTCCCAAAAGAGGCTAAAACCAAGAAAACATTGCTTAGAAGCTGTAAACAGCTATGTTAGTATTTCTGGGGTTAAAATGTGTCTTAATCAGATGCAAATGACTATTTATAAGAGTTTGAGATTGATGTGGAGTGTTTAAAAGCCACTTATACCCATTTTGTCCCAAAACAGGCTAAAACCAAGAAAACATTGCTTAGAAGCACTAAACAGCTTTGTTACTGTTTCTGGGGTTAAAATGTATCTTAATCCAAAGCAACTGACTAATTATATGAGTTTTAAATGGATGTGGAGAGTTTAAAAGCCACTTATACCCATTTTGTCCCAAAACAGGTTAAAACCAAGAAAACATTGCTTAGAAGCACTAAACAGCTTTGTTAGTGTTTTTGTGGTTAAAATGTGTCTTAATCCAATACAACTAACTAATTATAAGAGTTTTAGATAGATGTGGAGAGTTTAAAAGCCACTTATACCCATTTTGTCCCAAAACAGGCTAAAACCAAGAAAACATTGCTTAGAAGCTCTAAACAGCTATGTTAGTGTTTCTGGGGTTAAAATATGTCTTAATCCAATGCAACTGACTAATTATAAGAGTTTGAGATGGACGTGGAGAGTTTAAAAGCCACTTATACACATTTTGTCTTAAAATAGGCTAAAACCAAGAAAACATTGCTTAGAAGCTGTAAACAGCTTTGTTAGTGTTTCTAGGGTTAAAATGTGTCTTAATCCAATGCAACTAACTAATTATAAGAGTTTTAGATAGATGTGGAGAGTTTAAAAGCCACTTATACCCATTTTGTCCCAAAACAGGTTAAAACCAAGAGAACATTGCTTAGAAGCACTAAACAGCTTTGTTAGTGTTTTTGTGGTTAAAATGTGTCTTAAACCAATGCAACTAACTAATTATAAGAGTTTTAGATAGATGTGGAGAGTTTAAAAGCCACTTATACCCATTTTGTCCCAAAACAGGCTAAAACCAAGAAAACATTGATGAGAAGCACCAAACAGCTTTGTTAGTGTTTCTGGGGTTAAAATGTGTCTTAATCCAATGCAACTAACTAATTATAAGAGCTTGAGATAGATTTGGAGAGTTTAAAAGCCACTTATACCCATTTTGTCCCAAAAAGGCTAAAACCAAGAAAACATTGCTTAGAAGCACTAAACAGCTTTGTTAGTGTTTCTGGGGTTAAAATGTGTCTTAATCCAATGCAACTAACTAATTATAAGAGTTTGAGATAGATGTGGAGAGTTTAAAAGCCACTTATACCCATTTTGTCCCAAAACAGGCTAAAACCATGAAAACAATGCCTAGAAGCTGTAAACAGCTTTGTTAGTGTTTCTGGGGTTAAAATGTGTCTTAATCCAATGCAACTGACTAATTATAAGAGTTTGAGATGGATGTGGAGAGTTTAAAAGCCACTTATACCCATTTTGTCCCAAAACAGGCTAAAACCAAGAAAACATTGCTTAGAAGCACTAAACAGCTTTGTTAGTGTTTTTATGGTTAAAATGTGTCTTAATCCAATGCAACTAACTAATTATAAGAGTTTTAGATAGATGTGGAGAGTTTAAAAGCCACTTATACCCATTTTGTCCCAAAACAGGCTAAAACCAAGATAACATTGCTTAGAAGCTCTAAACAGCTATGTTAGTGTTTCTGGGGTTAAAATGTGTCTTAATCCAATGCAACTGACTAATTATAAGAGTTTGAGATGGATGTGGAGAGTTTAAAAGCCACTTATACCCATTTTGTCCCAAAATAGGCTAAAATCAAGAAAACATTGCTTAGAAGCTGTAAACAGCTTTGTTAGTGTTTCTAGGGTTAAAATGTGTCTTAATCCAATGCAAATGACTAATTTAACAGAGTTTGAGATTGATGTGTAGAGTTTAAAAGCCACTTATACCCATTTTGTCCCAAAACAGGCTAAAACCAAGAAAACATTGCTGAGAAGCACCAAACAGCTATGTTAGTGTTTCTGGGGTTAAAATGTGTCTTAATCCAATGCAAATGACTAATTATAAGAGTTTGAGATTGATGTGGAGAGTTTAAAAGCCACTAATACCCATTTTGTCCAAAAATAGGCTAAAACCAAGAAAACATTGCCTAGAAGCTATAAACAGCTTTGTTAGTGTTTCTGGGATTAAAATGTATCTCAATCCAAAGCAACTGACTAATTATATGAGTTTGAGATGGATGTGGAGAGTTTAAAAGCCACTTATACCCATTTTGTCCCAAACCAGGTTAAAACCAAGAAAACATTGCTTAGAAGCACTAAACAGCTTTGTTAGTGTTTTTGTGGTTAAAATGTGTCTTAAACCAATGCAACTAACTAATTATAAGAGTTTTAGATAGATGTGGAGAGTTTAAAAGCCACTTATACCCATTTTGTCCCAAAACAGGCTAAAACCAAGAAAACATTGATGAGAAGCACCAAACAGCTTTGTTAGTGTTTCTGGGGTTAAAATGTGTCTTAATCCAATGCAACTAACTAATTATAAGAGCTTGAGATAGATTTGGAGAGTTTAAAAGCCACTTATACCCATTTTGTCCCAAAAAGGCTAAAACCAAGAAAACATTGCTTAGAAGCACTAAACAGCTTTGTTAGTGTTTTTGTGGTTAAAATGTGTCTTAATCCAATACAACTAACTAATTATAAGAGTTTTAGATAGATGTGGAGAGTTTAAAAGCCACTTATACCCATTTTGTCCCAAAACAGGTTAAAACCAAGAAAACATTGCTTAGAAGCACTAAACAGCTTTGTTAGTGTTTTTGTGGTTGAAATGTGTCTTAATCCAATGCAACTAACTAATTATAAGTGTTTTAGATAGATGTGGAGAGTTTAAAAGCCACTTATACCCATTTTGTCCCAAAACAGGCTAAAACCAAGAAAACATTGCTGAGAAGCACCAAACAGCTTTGTTAGTGTTTCTGGGGTTAAAATGTGTCTTAATCCAATGCAACTGACTAATTATAAGAGTTTGAGACTGATGTGGAGAGTTTAAAAGCCACTTATACCCATTTTGTCCCAAAACAGGCTAAAACCAAGAAAACATTGCTTAGAAGCACTAAACAGCTTTGTTAGTGTTTCTGGGGTGAAAATGTGTCTTAATCCAATGCAACTAACTAATTATAAGAGTTTGAGATAGATGTGGATAGTTTAAAAGCCACTTATACACATTTTGTCCCAAAAGAGGCTAAAACCAAGAAAACATTGCTTAGAAGCTGTAAACAGCTATGTTAGTATTTCTGGGGTTAAAATGTGTCTTAATCAGATGCAAATGACTATTCATAAGAGTTTGAGATTGATGAGGAGAGTTTAAAAGCCACTTATACCCATTTTGTCCCAAAACAGGCTAAAACCAAGAAAACATTGCTGAGAAGCACCAAACAGCTTTGTTAGTGTTTCTGGGGTTAAAATGTGTCTTAATCCAATGCAACTGACTAATTATAAGAGTTTGAGACTGATGTGGAGAGTTTAAAAGCCACTTATACCCATTTTGCCCGAAAACAGGCTAAAACCAAGAAAACATTGCTTAGAAGCACTAAACAGCTTTGTTAGTGTTTCTGGGGTTAAAATGTGTCTTAATCTAATGCAACTAACTAATTATAAGAGTTTGAGATAGATGTGGATAGTTTAAAAGCCACTTATACACATTTTGTCCCAAAAGAGGCTAAAACCAAGAAAACATTGCTTAGAAGCTGTAAACAGCTATGTTAGTATTTCTGGGGTTAAAATGTGTCTTAATCAGATGCAAATGACTATTTATAAGAGTTTGAGATTGATGTGGAGTGTTTAAAAGCCACTTATACCCATTTTGTCCCAAAACAGGCTAAAACCAAGAAAACATTGCTTAGAAGCACTAAACAGCTTTGTTACTGTTTCTGGGGTGAAAATGTGTCTTAATCCAATGCAACTGACTAATTATAAGAGTTTGAGATAGATGTGGATAGTTTAAAAGCCATTTATACCCATTTTGTCCCAAAAAGGCTAAAACCAAGAAAACATTGCTTAGAAGCACTAAACAGCTTTGTTAGTGTTTCTAGGGTTAAAATGTGTCTTAATCCAATGCAACTAACTAATTATAAGAGTTTGAGATAGATGTGGAGAGTTTAAAAGCCACTTATACCCATTTTGTCCCAAAACAGGCTAAAACCATGAAAACAATGCCTAGAAGCTGTAAACAGCTTTGTTAGTGTTTCTGGGGTTAAAATGTGTCTTAATCCAATGCAACTCACTAATTATAAGAGCTTGAGATGGATGTGGAGAGTTTAAAAGCCACTTATACCCATTTTGTCCCAAAACAAGCTAAAACCAAGAAAACATTGCTTAGAAGCACTAAACAGCTTTGTTAGTGTTTCTATGGTTAAAATGTGTCATAATCCAATGTAACTAACTAGTTATAAGAGTTTTAGATAGATGTGGAGAGTTTAAAAGCCACTTATACCCATTTTGTCTCAAAACAGGCTAAAACCAAGAAAACATTGCTTAGAAGCTCAAAACAGCTATGTTAGTGTTTCTGGGGTTAAAATGTGTCTTAATCCAATGCAACTGACTAATTATAAGAGTTTGAGATGGATGTGGAGAGTTTAAAAGCCACTTATACCCATTTTGTCCCAAAACAGGCTAAAAACAAGAAAACATTGCTTAGAAGCTGTAAACAGCTTTGTTAGTGTTTCTGGGGTTAAAATGTGTCTTAATCCAATGCAACTGACTAATTATAAGAGTTTGAGATGGATGTGGAGAGTTTAAAAGCCACTTATACCCATTTTGTCTCAAAACAGGCTAAAACAAAGAAAACATTGCTTAGAAGCACTAAACAGCTTTGTTAGTGTTTCTGTGGTTAAAATGTGTCTTAATCCAATGCAACTAACTAGTCATAAGAGTTTTAGATAGATGTGGAGAGTTTAAAAGCCACTAATACCCATTTTGTCCCAAAACAGGCTAAAACCAAGAAAACATTGCTTAGAAGCACTAAACAGCTTTGTTAGTGTTTTTGGGGTTAAAATGTGTCTTAATCCAATGCAACTGACTAATTATAAGAGTTTGAGATGGATGTGGAGAGTTTAAAGGCCACTTATACACATTTTGTCCCAAAACAGGCTAAAATCAAGAAAACATTGTTTAGAAGCTGTAAACAGCTTTGTTAGTGTTTCTGGGATTAAAATGAATCTTAATCCAAAGCAACTGACTAATTATATGAGTTTGAGATGGATGTGGAGAGTTTAAAAGCCACTTATACCCATTTTGTCCCAAAACAGGCTAAAACCATCAAAACAATGCCTAGAAGCTGTAAACAGCTTTGTTAGTGTTTATGGGGTTAAAATGTGTCTTAATCCAATGCAACTCACTAATTATAAGAGCTTGAGATGGATGTGGAGAGTTTAAAAGCCACTTATACCCATTTTGTCCCAAAACAGGCTAAAACCAAGAAAACATTGCTTAGAAGCACTAAACAGCTTTGTTAGTGTTTCTATGGTTAAAATGTGTCTTAATCCAATGCAACTAACTAATTATAAGAGTTTTAGATAGATGTGGAGAGTTTAAAAGCCACTTATACCCATTTTGTCCCAAAACAGGCTAAAACCAAGAAAACATTGCTTAGAAGCTCTAAACAGCTATGTTAGTGTTTCTGGGGTTAAAATGTGTCTTCATCCAATGCAACTGACTAATTATAAGAGTTTGAGATGGATGTGGAGAGTTTAAAAGCCACTTATACCCATTTTGTCCCAAAACAGGCTAAAATCAAGAAAACATTGCTTAGAAGCTGTAAACAGCTTTGTTAGTGTTTCTAGGGTTAAAATGTGTCTTAATCCAATGCAACTGACTAATTATAAGAGTTTGAGATTGATGTGGAGAGTTTAAAAGCCACTTATACCCATTTTTTCCCAAAACAGGCTAAAACCAAGAAAACATTGCCTAGAAGCTATAAACAGCTTTGTTAGTGTTTCTGGGATTAAAATGTATCTTAATCCAAAGCAACTGACTAATTATATGAGTTTGAGATGGATGTGGAGAGTTTAAAAGCCACTTATACCCATTTTGTCCCAAAACAGGTTAAAACTAAGAAAACATTGCTTAGAAGCACTAAACAGCTTTGTTAGTGTTTTTGTGGTTAAAATGTGTCTTAATCCAATGCAACTAACTAATTATAAGAGTTTTAGATAGATGTGGAGAGTTTAAAAGCCACTTATACCCATTTTGTCCCAAAAAAGGCTAAAACCAAGAAAACATTGCTGATAAGCACCAAACAGCTTTGTTAGTGTTTCTGGGGTTAAAATGTGTCTTAATCCAATGCAACTAACTAATTATAAGAGTTTGAGATAGATGTGGAGAGTTTAAAAGCCACTTATACCCATTTTGTCCCAAAACAGGCTAAAGCCATGAAAACAATGCCTAGAAGCTGTAAACAGCTTTGTTAGTGTTTCTGGGGTTAAAAAGTGCCTTAATCCAATGCAACTGACTAATTATAAGAGTTTGAGATGGATGTTGAGAGTTTAAAATCCACTTATACCCATTTTGTCCCAAAACAGGCTAAAACCAAGAAAACATTACTTAGAAGCTAAAAACAGCTATGTTAGTGTTTCTATGGTTAAAATGTGTCTTAATCCAATGCAACTAACTAGTTATAAGAGTTTTAGATAGATGTGGAGAGTTTAAAAGCCACTTATACCCATTTTGTCCCAAAACAGGCTAAAACTAAGAAAACATTGCTTAGAAGCTCAAAACAGCTATGTTAGTGTTTCTGAGGTTAAAATGTGTCTTAATCCAATGCAACTGACTAATTATAAGAGTTTGAGATGGATGTGGAGAGTTTAAAAGCCAGTTATACACATTTTGTCCCAAAACAGGCTAAAATCAAGAAAACATTGCTTAGAAGCTGTAAACAGCTTTGTTAGTGTTTCTAGGGTTAAGATGTGTCTTAATCCAATGCAACTGACTAATTATAAGAGTTTGAGATTGATGTGGAGAGTTTAAAAGCCACTTATACCCATTTTGTCCCAAAACAGGCTAAATCCAAGAAAACATTGCTGAGAAGCACCAAACAGCTATGTTAGTGTTTCTGGGGTTAAAATGTGTCTTAATCCAATGCAAATGACTAATTATAAGAGTTTGAGAATGATGTGGAGAGTTTAAAAGCCACTTATACCCATTTTGTCCCAAAACAGGCTAAAACCAAGAAAACACTTGCCTAGAAGCTATAAACAGCTTTGTTAGTGTTTCTAGGATTAAAATGAATCTTAATCCAAAGCAACTGACTAATTATATGAGTTTGAGATGGATGTGGAGAGTTTAAAAGCCACTTATACCCATTTTGTCCCAAAACAGGTTAAAACAAAGAAAACATTGCTTAGAAGCACTAAACAGCTTTGTTAGTGTTTTTGTGGTTAAAATGTGTCTTAATCCAATGCAACTAACTAATTATAAGAGTTTTAGATAGATGTGGAGAGTTTAATAGCCACTTATACCCATTTTGTCCCAAAACAGGCTAAAACCAAGAAAACATTGCTGAGAAGCACCAAACAGCTTTGTTAGTGTTTCTGGGGTTAAAATGTTTCTTAATCCAATGCAACTGACTAATTATAAGAGTTTGAGATGGATGTGGAGAGTTTAAAAGCCACTTATACCCATTTTGTCCCAAAACAGGCTAAAATCAAGAAAACATTGCTTAGAAGCTGTAAACAGCTTTGTTAGTGTTTCTAGGGTTAAAATGTGTCTTAATCCAATGCAACTGACTAATTATAAGAGTTTGAGATTGATGTGGAGAGTTTAAAAGCCACTTATACCCATTTTGTCCCAAAACAGGCTAAAACCAAGAAAACATTGCTGAGAAGCACCAAACAGCTATTTTAGTGTTTCTGGGGTTAAAATGTGTCTTAATCCAATGCAAATGACTAATTATAAGAGTTTGAGATGGATGTGGAGAGTTTAAAAGCCACTAATACCCATTTTGTCCCAAAACAGGCTAAAACCAAGAAAACATTGCCTAGAAGCTATAAACAGCTTTGTTAGTGTTTCTGGGATTAAAATGTATCTTAATCCAAAGCAACTGACTAATTATATGAGTTTGAGATGGATGTGGAGAGTTTAAAAGCCACTTATACCCATTTTGTCCCAAAACAGGTTAAAACCAAGAAAACATTGCTTAGAAGCACTAAACAGCTTTGTTAGTGTTTTTGTGGTTGAAATGTGTCTTACTCCAATGCAACTAACTAATTATAAGTGTTTTAGATAGATGTGGAGAGTTTAAAAGCCACTTATACCCATTTTGTCCCAAAACAGGCTAAAACCAAGAAAACATTGTTGAGAAGCACCAAACAGCTTTGTTAGTGTTTCTGGGGTTAAAATGTGTCTTAATCCAATGCAAATGACTAATTATAAGAGTTTGAGACTGATGTGGAGAGTTTAAAAGCCACTTATACCCATTTTGTCCCAAAATAGGCTAAAACCAAGAAAACATTGCTTAGAAGCACTAAACAGCTTTGTTAGTGTTTCTGGGGTGAAAATGTGTCTTAAGCCAATGCAACTAACTAATTATAAGAGTTTGAGATAGATGTGGATAGTTTAAAAGCCACTTATACACATTTTGTCCCAAAAGAGGCTTAAACCAAGAAAACATTGCTTAGAAGCTGTAAACAGCTATGTTAGTATTTCTGGGGTTAAAATGTGTCTTAATCAGATGCAAATGACTATTTATAAGAGTTGTAGATTGATGTGGAGAGTTTAAAAGCCACTTATACCCATTTTGTCCCAAAACAGGCTAAAACCAAGAAAACATTGCTTAGAAGCACTAAACAGCTTTGTTACTGTTTCTGGGGTGAAAATGTGTCTTAATCCAATGCAACTGACTAGTTATAAGAGTTTGAGATAGATGTGGATAGTTTAAAAGCAACTTATACACATTTTGTCCCAAAAGAGGCTAAAACCAAGAAAACATTGTCTAGAAGCTATAAACAGCTTTGTTAGTGTTTCTGGGATTAAAATGTATCTTAATCCAAAGCAACTGACTAATTATATGAGTTTGAGATGGATGTGGAGAGTTTAAAAGCCACTTATACCCATTTTGTCCCAAAACAGGTTAAAACCAAGAAAACATTGCTTAGAAGCACTAAACAGCTTTGTTAGTGTTTTTGTGGTTGAAATGTGTCTTAATCCAATGCAACTAACTAATTATAAGTGTTTTAGATAGATGTGGAGAGTTTAAAAGCCACTTATACCCATTTTGTCCCAAAACAGGCTAAAACCAAGAAAACATTGCTGAGAAGCACCAAACAGCTTTGTTAGTGTTTCTGGGGTTAAAATGTGTCTTAATCCAATGCAACTGACTAATTATAAGAGTTTGAGACTGATGTGGAGAGTTTAAAAGCCACTTATACCCATTTTGTCCCAAAACAGGCTAAAACCAAGAAAACATTGCTTAGAAGCACTAAACAGCTTTGTTAGTGTTTCTGGGGTGAAAATGTGTCTTAATCCAATGCAACTAACTAATTATAAGAGTTTGAGATAGATGTGGATAGTTTAAAAGCCACTTATACACATTTTGTCCCAAAAGAGGCTAAAACCAAGAAAACATTGCTTAGAAGCTGTAAACAGCTATGTTAGTATTTCTGGGGTTAAAATGTGTCTTAATCAGATGCAAATGACTATTTATAAGAGTTTGAGATTGATGAGGAGAGTTTAAAAGCCACTTATACCCATTTTGTCCCAAAACAGGCTAAAACCAAGAAAACATTGCTGAGAAGCACCAAACAGCTTTGTTAGTGTTTCTGGGGTTAAAATGTGTCTTAATCCAATGCAACTGACTAATTATAAGAGTTTGAGACTGATGTGGAGAGTTTAAAAGCCACTTATACCCATTTTGCCCGAAAACAGGCTAAAACCAAGAAAACATTGCTTAGAAGCACTAAACAGCTTTGTTAGTGTTTCTGGGGTTAAAATGTGTCTTAATCTAATGCAACTAACTAATTATAAGAGTTTGAGATAGATGTGGATAGTTTAAAAGCCACTTATACACATTTTGTCCGAAAAGAGGCTAAAACCAAGAAAACATTGCTTAGAAGCTGTAAACAGCTATGTTAGTATTTCTGGGGTTAAAATGTGTCTTAATCAGATGCAAATGACTATTTATAAGAGTTTGAGATTGATGTGGAGAGTTTAAAAGCCACTTATACCCATTTTGTCCCAAAACAGGCTAAAACCAAGAAAACATTGCTTAGAAGCACTAAACAGCTTTGTTACTGTTTCTGGGGTGAAAATGTGTCTTAATCCAATGCAACTGACTAATTATAAGAGTTTGAGATAGATGTGGATAGTTTAAAAGCAACATATACACATTTTGTCCCAAAAGAGGCTAAAACCAAGAAAACATTGCTTAGAAGCACTAAACAGCTTTGTTAGTGTTTCTTTGGTTAAAATGTGTCTTAATCCAATGCAACTAGCTAATTATAAGAGTTTGAGATAGATGTGGATAGTTTAAAAGCCACTTATACACATTTTGTCCCAAAACAGGCTAAAACTAAGAAAACATTGCTTAGAAGCTGTAAACAGCTATATTTGTGTTTCTGGGGTGAAAATGTGTCTTAATCCAATGCAAAGGACTAATTATAAGAGTTTGAGATTGATGTGGAGAGTTTAAAAGCCATTTATACCCATTTTGTCCCAAAACAGGCTAAAACCAAGAAAACATTGCCTAGAAGCTATAAACAGCCTTGTTAGTGTTTCTGGGGTTAAAATGTATCTTAATCCAAAGCAACTGACTAATTATATGAGTTTTAAATGGATGTGGAGAGTTTAAAAGCCACTTATACCCATTTTGTCCCAAAACAGGTTAAAACCAAGAAAACATTGCTTAGAAGCACTAAACAGCTTTGTTAGTGTTTTTGTGGTTAAAATGTGTCTTAATCCAATACAACTAACTAATTATAAGAGTTTTAGATAGATGTGGAGAGTTTAAAAGCCACTTATACCCATTTTGTACCAAAACAGGCTAAAACCAAGAAAACATTGCTTAGAAGCTCTAAACAGCTATGTTAGTGTTTCTGGGGTAAAAATATGTCTTAATCCAATGCAACTGACTAATTATAAGAGTTTGATACTGATGTGGAGAGTTTAAAAGCCACTTATACCCATTTTGCCCGAAAACAAGCTAAAACCAAGAAAACATTGCTTAGAAGCACTAAACAGCTTTGTTAGTGTTTCTGGGGTTAAAATGTGTCTTAATCTAATGCAACTAACTAATTATAAGAGTTTGAGATAGATGTGGATAGTTTAAAAGCCACTTATACACATTTTGTCCCAAAAGAGGCTAAAACCAAGAAAACATTGCTTAGAAGCTGTAAACAGCTTTGTTAGTGTTTCTAGGGTTAAAATGTGTCTTAATCCAATGCAACTAACTAATTATAAGAGTTTTAGATAGATGTGGAGAGTTTAAAAGCCACTTATACCCATTTTGTCCCAAAACAGGTTAAAACCAAGAAAACATTGCTTAGAAGCACTAAACAGCTTTGTTAGTGTTTTTGTGGTTAAAATGTGTCTTAAACCAATGCAACTAACTAATTATAAGAGTTTTAGATAGATGTGGAGAGTTTAAAAGCCACTTATACCCATTTTGTCCCAAAACAGGCTAAAACCAAGAAAACATTGATGAGAAGCACCAAACAGCTTTGTTAGTGTTTCTGGGGTTAAAATGTGTCTTAATCCAATGCAACTAGCTAATTATAAGAGCTTGAGATAGATTTGGAGAGTTTAAAAGCCACTTATACCCATTTTGTCCCAAAAAGGCTAAAACCAAGAAAACATTGCTTAGAAGCACTAAACAGCTTTGTTAGTGTTTCTGGGGTTAAAATGTGTCTTAATCCAATGCAACTAACTAATTATAAGAGTTTGAGATAGATGTGGAGAGTTTAAAAGCCACTTATACCCATTTTGTCCCAAAACAGGCTAAAACCATGAAAACAATGCCTAGAAGCTGTAAACAGCTTTGTTAGTGTTTCTGGGGTTAAAATGTGTCTTAATCCAATGCAACTGACTAATTATAAGAGTTTGAGATGGATGTGGAGAGTTTAAAAGCCACTTATACCCATTTTGTCCCAAAACAGGCTAAAACCAAGAAAACATTGCTTAGAAGCACTAAACAGCTTTGTTAGTGTTTCTATGGTTAAAATGTGTCTTAATCCAATGCAACTAACTAATTATAAGAGTTTTAGATAGATGTGGAGAGTTTAAAAGCCACTTATACCCATTTTGTCCCAAAACAGGCTAAAACCAAGATAACATTGCTTAGAAGCTCTAAACAGCTATGTTAGTGTTTCTGGGGTTAAAATGTGTCTTAATCCAATGCAACTGACTAATTATAAGAGTTTGAGATGGATGTGGAGAGTTTAAAAGCCACTTATACCCATTTTGTCCCAAAATAGGCTAAAATCAAGAAAACATTGCTTAGAAGCTGTAAACAGCTTTGTTAGTGTTTCTAGGGTTAAAATGTGTCTTAATCCAATGCAAATGACTAATTTAACAGAGTTTGAGATTGATGTGTAGAGTTTAAAAGCCACTTATACCCATTTTGTCCCAAAACAGGCTAAAACCAAGAAAACATTGCTGAGAAGCACCAAACAGCTATGTTAGTGTTTCTGGGGTTAAAATGTGTCTTAATCCAATGCAAATGACTAATTATAAGAGTTTGAGATTGATGTGGAGAGTTTAAAAGCCACTAATACCCATTTTGTCCAAAAATAGGCTAAAACCAAGAAAACATTGCCTAGAAGCTATAAACAGCTTTGTTAGTGTTTCTGGGATTAAAATGTATCTCAATCCAAAGCAACTGACTAATTATATGAGTTTTAAATGGATGTGGAGAGTTTAAAAGCCACTTATACCCATTTTGTCCCAAAACAGGTTAAAACCAAGAAAACATTGCTTAGAAGCACTAAACAGCTTTGTTAGTGTTTTTGTGGTTAAAATGTGTCTTAAACCAATGCAACTAACTAATTATAAGAGTTTTAGATAGATGTGGAGAGTTTAAAAGCCACTTATACCCATTTTGTCCCAAAACAGGCTAAAACCAAGAAAACATTGATGAGAAGCACCAAACAGCTTTGTTAGTGTTTCTGGGGTTAAAATGTGTCTTAATCCAATGCAACTAACTAATTATAAGAGCTTGAGATAGATTTGGAGAGTTTAAAAGCCACTTATACCCATTTTGTCCCAAAAAGGCTAAAACCAAGAAAACATTGCTTAGAAGCACTAAACAGCTTTGTTAGTGTTTCTGGGGTTAAAATGTGTCTTAATCCAATGCAACTAACTAATTATAAGAGTTTGAGATAGATGTGGAGAGTTTAAAAGCCACTTATACCCATTTTGTCCCAAAACAGGCTAAAACCATGAAAACAATGCCTAGAAGCTGTAAACAGCTTTGTTAGTGTTTCTGGGGTTAAAATGTGTCTTAATCCAATGCAACTGACTAATTATAAGAGTTTGAGATGGATGTGGAGAGTTTAAAAGCCACTTATACCCATTTTGTCCCAAAACAGGCTAAAACCAAGAAAACATTGCTTAGAAGCACTAAACAGCTTTGTTAGTGTTTCTATGGTTAAAATGTGTCTTAATCCAATGCAACTAACTAATTATAAGAGTTTTAGATAGATGTGGAGAGTTTAAAAGCCACTTATACCCATTTTGTCCCAAAACAGGCTAAAACCAAGAAAACATTGCTTAGAAGCTCTAAACAGCTATGTTTGTGTTTCTGGGGTTAAAATGTGTCTTAATCCAATGCAACTGACTAATTATAAGAGTTTGAGATGGATGTGGAGAGTTTAAAAGCCACTTATACCCATTTTGTCCCAAAATAGGCTAAAATCAAGAAAACATTGCTTAGAAGCTGTAAACAGCTTTGTTAGTGTTTCTAGGGTTAAAATGTGTCTTAATCCAATGCAAATGACTAATTTAACAGAGTTTGAGATTGATGTGGAGAGTTTAAAAGCCACTTATACCCATTTTGTCCCAAAACAGGCTAAAACCAAGAAAACATTGCTTAGAAGCTGTAAACAGCTTTGTTAGTGTTTCTGGGGTTAAAATGTGTCTTAATCCAATGCAACTGACTAATTATAAGAGTTTGAGATGGATGTGGATAGTTTAAAAGCCACTTATACCCATTTTGTCCCAAAACAGGCTAAAACCAAGAAAACATTGCTTAGAAGCTGTAAACAGCTTTGTTAGTGTTTCTGGGGTTAAGATGTGTCTTAATCCAATGCAACTGACTAATTATAAGAGTTTGAGATGGATGTGGATAGTTTAAAAGCCACTTATACCCATTTTGTCCCAAAACAGGCTAATACCAAGAAAACATTGCTTAGAAGCTGTAAATAGCTATGTTAGTGTTTCTGGGATTAAAATGTGTCTTAATCCAATGCAACTGACTAATTATAAGAGTTTGAGATAGATGTGGATAGTTTAAAAGCAACTTATACACATTTTGTCCCAAAAGAGGCTAAAACCAAGAAAACATTGCTTAGAAGCTGTAAACAGCTTTGTTAGTGTTTCTGGGGTTAAAATGTGTCTTAATCCAATGCAACTGACTAATTATAAGAGTTTGAGATGGATGTGGATAGTTTAAAAGCCACTTATACCCATTTTGTCCCAAAACAGGCTAAAACCAAGAAAACATTGCTTAGAAGCTGTAAACAGCTTTGTTGTTGGGATTTATGAGACAAAGCTCACAAGAGAGGGTAGACAAACACTTGGTGAATGAATCCCCCTTTACCCACAACAAACTAACTCATTCTCAAGGGGGAGGAGAGAACATCAACTTGTGATGAACTCCCCATAAACAAGCTAGATAGAACCCAAATACTAGAGAGTAAGCGGATCCTAACTAGGAGAAGCACTAGTTTGAGACTTATCCTCTTCTAGTATCACAACACTTAGAGTTTGTGTACTTAGGAGAAGGAGGATTAAGAATCAGTAATCTAGGCTAAGTAAAGCAGTAAATAAGAAGAGTTTAGGTGGATTTGAGAAGAGAATAGGCTGCCTTAAGGGCAGCCCCTAACCGCTAATCCTAAACTCTCTACATTGTTAATATGAAACAAGAACACAAGTATAGAGAGGAAATCGGTTTCTCTTCTATTGAATAATAATGTTGTTGTGTTACATATGAGGTGAAATACAAAGCTTAATATAGGAGAATACAAGGTCATATGACCGTTAGAGAGAAGAAGAGAGTGATGAAAGTGACATTCTCGATTTGGTGTTGGTGAGAGTGACCTTTCCTTCCTTCACCAACCAAGGGCACATGTGATCTTCCCATAAGCCTCTCTCTCTTGTAGGGCCTCGCTTTCCTCCTCTCAAACTCGGCCTCTCTATCTACTGGACCGAGCGCAGGCCTAAGGGCCGAGACCGTACGGACGGGCCTTCTCTTCATTGTACGGACGGGCCTTCTCTTCATCGTACGGACGGGCCTGTACGGACGGGCCTGTACGGACGGGCCTGTACGGACGGGCCTTCTCTTCAATGTGTTCACGGCCTAACTGGCCGCTCACCGGACATGGGTCCGTTCACGGACACGGTACATGGTACCGGACACGGTACATGGTCGCTCACGGACACGGACATGGCCTTACCGGCCTTTACATGGCCTTTCCGGCCTTTCTTCTCTTCTTCCAAGGCTCGGCCTTACCGGCCTCTCCTCTCTCTTCCTCCTTACTCTCTAATATTTGTTAGTGTTACTGGGGTTAAGATGTGTCTTAATCCAATGCAACTGACTAATTATAAGAGTTTGAGATGGATGTGGATAATTTAAAAGCCACTTATACCCATTTTGTCCCAAAACAGGCTAATACCAAAAAAACATTGCTTAGAAGCTGTAAATAGCTATGTTAGTGTTTCTGGGATTAAAATGTGTCTTAATCCAATGCAACTGACTAATTATAAGAGTTTGAGATAGATGTGGATAGTTTAAAAGCAACTTATACACATTTTGTCCCAAAAAAGGCTAAAACCAAGAAAACATTGCTTAGAAGCACTAAACAGCTTTGTTAGTGTTTCCGGGGTTAAAATGTGTCTTAATCCAATGCAACTATCTAATTATAAGAGTTTGAGATAGATGTGGATAGTTTAAAAGCCACTTATACACATTTTGTCCCAAAACAGGCTAAAACTAAGAAAACATTGCTTAGAAGCTGTAAACAGCTATGTTAGTGTTTCTGGGGTGAAAATGTGTCTTAATCCAATGCAAATGACTAATTATAAGAGTTTGAGATTGATGTGGAGAGTTTAAAAGCCACTTATACCCGTTTTGTCCCAAAATAGGCTAAAACCAAGAAAACATTGCCTAGAAGCTATAAACAGCTTTGTTAGTGTTTCTGGGGTTAAAATGTATCTTAATCCAAAGCAACTGACTAATTATATGAGTTTGAGATGGATGTGGAGAGTTTAAAAGCCACTTATACCCATTTTGTCCCAAAACAGGTTAAAACCAAGAAAACATTGCTTAGAAGCGCTAAACAGCTTTGTTGGTGTTTCTATGGTTAAAATATGTCTTAATCCAATGCAACTAACTAATTATAAGAGTTTTAGATAGATGTGGAGAGTTTAAAAGCCACTTATACCCATTTTGTCCCAAAACAGGCTAAAACCAAGAAAACATTGCTAAGAAGCACCAAACAGCTTTGTTAGTGTTTCTGGGGTTAAAATGTGTCTTAATCCAATGCAACTGACTGATTATAAGAGTTTGAGATGGACGTGGAGAGTTTAAAAGCCACTTATACACATTTTGTCCCAAAATAGGCTAAAACCAAGAAGAAGCTGTAAACAGCTTTGTTAGTGTTTCTAGGGTTAAAATGTGTCTTAATCCAATGCAACTAACTAATTATAAGTGTTTTAGATAGATGTGGAGAGTTTAAAAGCCACTTATACCCATTTTGTCCCAAAACAGGCTAAAACCAAGAAAACATTGCTGAGAAGCACCAAACAGCTTTGTTAGTGTTTCTGGGGTTAAAATGTGTCTTAATCCAATGCAACTAACTAATTATAAGAGTTTGAGATAGATGTAGATAGTTTAAAAGCAACTTATACACATTTTGTCCCAAAAGAGGCTAAAACAAAGAAAACATTGCCTAGAAGCTATAAACAGCTTTGTTAGTGTTTCTGGGGTTAAAATGAATCTTAATCCAAAGCAACTGACTAATTATATGAGTTTGAGATGGATGTGGAGAGTTTAAAAGCCACTTATACCCATTTTGTCCCAAAACAGGTTAAAACCAAGAAAACATTGCTTAGAAGCACTAAACAGCTTTGTTAGTGTTTCTATGGTTAAAATATGTCTTAATCCAATGCAACTAACTAATTATAAGAGTTTTAGATAGATGTGGAGAGTTTAAAAGCCACTTATACCCATTTTGTCCCAAAACAGGCTAAAACCAAGAAAACATTGCTAAGAAGCACCAAACAGCTTTGTTAGTGTTTCTGGGGTTAAAATGTGTCTTAATCCAATGCAACTGACTGATTATAAGAGTTTGAGATGGACGTGGAGAGTTTAAAAGCCACTTATACACATTTTGTCCCAAAATAGGCTAAAACCAAGAAGAAGCTGTAAACAGCTTTGTTAGTGTTTCTAGGGTTAAAATGTGTCTTAATCCAATGCAACTAACTAAATATAAGAGTTTTAGATAGATGTGGAGAGTTTAAAAGCCACTTATACCCATTTTGTCCCAAAACAGGCTAAAACCAAAAAAACATTGCTGAGAAGCACCAAACAGCTTTGTTAGTGTTTCTGGGGTTAAAATGTGTCTTAATCCAATGCAACTAACTAATTATAAGAGCTTGAGATAGATGTGGAGAGTTTAAAAGCCACTTATACCCATTTTGTCCCAAAACAGGTTAAAACCAAGAAAACATTGCTTAGAAGCACTAAACAGTTTTGTTAGTGTTTTTGTGGTTAAAATGTGTCTTAATCCAATGCAACTAACTAATTATAAGTGTTTTAGATAGATGTGGAGAGTTTAAAAGCCACTTATACCCATTTTGTCCCAAAACGGGCTAAAACCAAGAAAACATTGCTGAGAAGCACCAAACAGCTTTGTTAGTTTTTCTGGGGTTAAAATGTGTCTTAATCCAATGCAACTGACTAATTATAAGAGTTTGAGATAGATGTAGATAGTTTAAAAGCAACTTATACACATTTTGTCCCAAAAGAGGCTAAAACAAAGAAAACATTGCCTAGAAGCTATAAACAGCTTTGTTAGTGTTTCTGGGGTTAAAATGAATCTTAATCCAAAGCAACTGAGTAATTATATGAGTTTGAGATGGATGTGGAGAGTTTAAAAGCCACTTATACCCATTTTGTCCCAAAACAGGTTAAAACCAAGAAAACATTGCTTAGAAGCACTAAACAGCTTTGTTAGTGTTTTTGTGGTTAAAATGTGTCTTAATCCAATGCAACTAACTAATTATAAGTGTTTTAGATAGATGTGGAGAGTTTAAAAGCCACTTATACCCATTTTGTCCCAAAACAGGCTAAAACCAAGAAAACATTGCTTAGAAGCTCTAAACAGCTATGTTAGGGTTTCTGGGGTTAAAATGTGTCTTAATCCAATGCAACTGACTGATTATAAGAGTTTGAGATGGACGTGGAGAGTTTAAAAGCCACTTATACACATTTTGTCCCAAAAGAGGCTAAAACCAAGAAAACATTGCTTAGAAGCTGTAAACAGCTATGTTAGTATTTCTAGGGTTAAAATGTGTCTTAATCTAATGCAAATGACTATTTATAAGAGTTTGAGATTAAAGTGGAGAGTTTAAAAGCCACTTATACCCATTTTGTCCCAAAACATGCTAAAACAAAGAAAACATTGCTTAGAAGCACTAAACAGCATTGTTAATGTTTCTGGGGTGAAAATGTGTCTTAATCCAATGCAACTGACTAATTATAAGAGTTTGAGATAGATGTGGATAGTTTAAAAGCAACTTATACACATTTTGTCCCAAAAGAGGCTAAAACCAAGAAAACATTGCTTAGAAGCACTAAACAGCTTTGTTAGTGTTTCTGGGGTTAAAATGTGTCTTAATCCAATGCAACTAACTAATTATAAGAGTTTGAGATAGATGTGGATAGTTTAAAAGCCACTTATACGCATTTTGTCCCAAAACAGGCTAAAACTAAGAAAACATTGCTTAGAAGCTGTAAACAGCTATGTTAGTGTTTCTGGGGTGAAAATGTGTCTTAATCCAATGCAAATGACTAATTATAAGAGTTTGAGATTGATGTGGAGAGTTTAAAAGCCACTTATATCCGTTTTGTCCCAAAATAGGCTAAAACCAAGAAAACATTGCCTAGAAGCTATAAACAGCTTTGTTAGTGTTTCTGGGGTTAAAATGTATCTTAATCCAAAGCAACTGACTAATTATATGAGTTTGAGATGGATGTGGAGAGTTTAAAAGCCACTTATACCCATTTTGTCCCAAAACAGGTTAAAACCAAGAAAACATTGCTTAGAAGCACTAAACAGCTTTGTTAGTGTTTCTATGGTTAAAATATGTCTTAATCCAATGCAACTAACTAATTATAAGAGTTTTAGATAGATGTGGAGAGTTTAAAAGCCACTTATACCCATTTTGTCCCAAAACAGGCTAAAACCAAGAAAACATTGCTTAGAAGCTCTAAACAGCTATGTTAGGGTTTCTGGGGTTAAAATGTGTATTAATCCAATGCAACTGACTGATTATAAGAGTTTGAGATGGACGTGGAGAGTTTAAAAGCCACTTATACACATTTTGTCCCAAAATAGGCTAAAACCAAGAAAACATTGCTTAGAAGCTGTAAACAGCTTTGTTAGTGTTTCTAGGGGTTAAAATGTGTCTTAATCCAATGCAACTGACTAATTATAAGAGTTTGAGATGGATGTGGATAGTTTAAAAGCCACTTATACCCATTTTGTCCCAAAACAGGCTAAAACCAAGAAAACATTGCTTAGAAGCTGTAAACAGCTTTGTTAGTGTTTCTGGGGTTAAGATGTGTCTTAATCCAATGCAACTGACTAATTATAAGAGTTTGAGATGGATGTGGATAGTTTAAAAGCCACTTATACCCATTTTGTCCCAAAACAGGCTAATACCAAGAAAACATTGCTTAGAAGCTGTAAATAGCTATGTTAGTGTTTCTGGGATTAAAATGTGTCTTAATCCAATGCAACTGACTAATTATAAGAGTTTGAGATAGATGTGGATAGTTTAAAAGCAACTTATACACATTTTGTCCCAAAAGAGGCTAAAACCAAGAAAACATTGCTTAGAAGCTGTAAACAGCTTTGTTAGTATTTCTGGGGTTAAAATGTGTCTTAATCCAATGCAACTGACTAATTATAAGAGTTTGAGATGGATGTGGATAGTTTAAAAGCCACTTATACCCATTTTGTCCCAAAACAGGCTAAAACCAAGAAAACATTGCTTAGAAGCTGTAAACAGCTTTGTTAGTGTTTCTAGGGTTAAAATGTGTCTTAATCTAATGCAAATGACTATTTATAAGAGTTTGAGATTAAAGTGGAGAGTTTAAAAGCCACTTATACCCATTTTGTCCCAAAACATGCTAAAACAAAGAAAACATTGCTTAGAAGCACTAAACAGCATTGTTAATGTTTCTGGGGTGAAAATGTGTCTTAATCCAATGCAACTGACTAATTATAAGAGTTTGAGATAGATGTGGATAGTTTAAAAGCAACTTATACACATTTTGTCCCAAAAGAGGCTAAAACCAAGAAAACATTGCTTAGAAGCACTAAACAGCTTTGTTAGTGTTTCTGGGGTTGAAATGTGTCTTAATCCAATGCAACTAACTAATTATAAGAGTTTGAGATAGATGTGGATAGTTTAAAAGCCACTTATACACATTTTGTCCCAAAACAGGCTAAAACTAAGAAAACATTGCTTAGAAGCTGTAAACAGCTATGTTAGTGTTTCTGGGGTGAAAATGTGTCTTAATCCAATGCAAATGACTAATTATAAGAGTTTGAGATTGATGTGGAGAGTTTAAAAGCCACTTATATCCGTTTTGTCCCAAAATAGGCTAAAACCAAAAAAACATTGCTTAGAAGCTCTAAACAGCTATGTTAGGGTTTCTGGGGTTAAAATGTGTATTAATCCAATGCAACTGACTGATTATAAGAGTTTGAGATGGACGTGGAGAGTTTAAAAGCCACTTATACCCATTTTGTCCCAAAACAGGCTAATACCAAGAAAACATTGCTTAGAAGCTGTAAATAGCTATGTTAGTGTTTCTGGGATTAAAATGTGTCTTAATCCAATGCAACTGACTAATTATAAGAGTTTGAGATGGATGTGGATAGTTTAAAAGCCACTTATACCCATTTTGTCCCAAAAGAGGCTAAAACCAAGAAAACATTGCTTAGAAGCTGTAAACAGCTTTGTTAGTGTTTCTGGGGTTAAAATGTGTCTTAATCCAATGCAACTGACTAATTATAAGAGTTTGAGATGGATGTGGATAGTTTAAAAGCCACTTATACCCATTTTGTCCCAAAACAGGCTAAAACCAAGAAAACATTGCTTAGAAGCTGTAAACAGCTTTGTTAGTGTTTCTAGGGTTAAAATGTGTCTTAATCTAATGCAAATGACTATTTATAAGAGTTTGAGATTAAAGTGGAGAGTTTAAAAGCCACTTATACCCATTTTGTCCCAAAACATGCTAAAACAAAGAAAACATTGCTTAGAAGCACTAAACAGCATTGTTAATGTTTCTTAATCCAACTGACTAATTATAAGAGTTTGAGATGGATGTGGATAGTTTAAAAGCCACTTATACCCATTTTGTCCCAAAACAGGCTAATACCAAGAAAACATTGCTTAGAAGCTGTAAATAGCTATGTTAGTGTTTCTGGGATTAAAATGTGTCTTAATCCAATGCAACTGACTAATTATAAGAGTTTGAGATAGATGTGGATAGTTTAAAAGCAACTTATACACATTTTGTCCCAAAAGAGGCTAAAACCAAGAAAACATTGCTTAGAAGCTGTAAACAGCTTTGTTAGTGTTTCTGGGGTTAAAATGTGTCTTAATCCAATGCAACTGACTAATTATAAGAGTTTGAGATGGATGTGGATAGTTTAAAAGCCACTTATACCCATTTTGTTGGGATTTATGAGACAAAGCTCACAAGAGAGGGTAGACAAACACTTGGTGAATGAATCCCCCTTTACCCACAACAAACTAACTCATTCTCAAGGGGGAGGAGAGAACATCAACTTGTGATGAACTCCCCATAAACAAGCTAGATAGAACCCAAATACTAGAGAGTAAGCGGATCCTAACTAGGAGAAGCACTAGTTTGAGACTTATCCTCTTCTAGTATCACAACACTTAGAGTTTGTGTACTTAGGAGAAGGAGGATTAAGAATCAGTAATCTAGGCTAAGTAAAGCAGTAAATAAGAAGAGTTTAGGTGGGTTTGAGAAGAGAATTAGGCTGCCATAAGGGCAGCCCCTAACCGCTAATCACCTAAACAATCTACATTGTGAATATGAACAAGAACACAAGTAGAGAGGGGAAATCGGATTCTCTTCTATTAGATAATATTGTGATATGTTACATATGAGAGTGTATACCAAGCTTAATATAGAGATACAAATGCCATATGACCGTTGGAGAGAAGAAGAGAGTGATGAAAGTGACATTCTCGATTTGGTGTTGGTGAGAGTGACCTTTCCTTCCTTCACCAACCAAGGGCACATGTGATCTTCCCATAAGCCTCTCTCTCTTGTAGGGCCTCGCTTTCCTCCTCTCAAACTCGGCCTCTCTATCTACTGGACCGAGCGCAGGCCTAAGGGCCGAGACTGTACGGACGGGCCTTCTCTTCATTGTACGGACGAGCCTTCTCTTCATCGTACGGACGGGCCTGTACGGACGGGCCTGTACGGACGGGCCTTCTCTTCATCGTGTTCACGGCCTAACTGGCCGCTCACCGGACATGGGTCCGTTCACGGACACGGTACATGGTACCGGACACGGTACATGGTCGCTCACGGACACGGACATGGCCTTACCGGCCTTTACATGGCCTTTCCGGCCTTTCTTCTCTTCTTCCAAGGCTCGGCCTTACCGGCCTCTCCTCTCTCCTCCTTGGTACATTCTAATACTCCCCCGCACGCTTGATCGGTGGGACACCATGGGGACCAAAGATCAAGGGTGGACTAGTGTCATCTACCTCATTAAAAACCTCAACAAAGAAAACCTCTTGGGATAAAACTTTGTTAAGGGAAAAAGAGTATAGACTCCACTATCCATGATGTCCCCTGACCTTGGTTTGCAAAGAACTAGCTCCCTTCTCTTCATGAATTGAACCGCTCCTACTCCTTAGCCCACCTTGCCTTTAGCACATTCCTTATGATCTCCATCCTTGCGCCTTTAGAATTTCTTTGAGGCTCTCATAGTCTCCTTTACCCCTTAAACAAGTGATAAAGAAGAAAAGAATAAGTGTTTGCTATGAGGAATATCAAAGAAAATTTCTAAAAAATGTGACAATTTAAGAGAACATATTAAAGAGTAAAGACTAGTAATGAAGCTAAGGTAATGGATTTAAGAAATTTAAATAGAGTAGAGTTTAGAGCACAGCCTTTATGGTGTTTTGATGGATAGGAAGGAGAGAGTTGATCACTGATGCGGTTTGGAATTCCTCCTTGAGACCGCTTCTCTAACCATGGTTTTAAACCCGGCTAGCTTTATTCGTCAGACTGACATATGCCCACTGAATCGGGCATAACTTTCGAACGGCTGCTCGGATTGGTATGATTCCACTTCCACTGGCAAGATGACTCCATGGTCTAGAACTTTTGTGAAGAACGCGGAAGCTGAATCGCAGTGGAAGGGTTTCGTCCGAGTCGATCTTTGAGACGCTTCGGCTGAGCTTTAAGTAAAGACTTTTGCTTGTGGCCGAGCAGAATCTGTGAGGTACGGTCTGAAGTCACTTGATCTCCCCCGTAACCTTTACTTGATGATGGGCTGAAACCTCATCACCTCAGTTGAAGCCTTGTGCATCACCGTTCTTGTGCACATCCAATCAACAGTTGAAACCTTGTGCATCACCTTTCCTAAAGACCATTGTGCACATCCGATCAACAACTTGGCACTAACACACATGCTCTTGGACTGATTCATCACCTTCCACCAGCTTAACAAAGACTTGGTGGCCCTTGGTTCTAACTCCAGGCATTGTGCTGCGCTCTTACATGGCTATCTTGTAGCCTTCAACCTCGCCACTTCTTCTCCTTGAGATAGTGAGCGAGCTCCACACAATCTTCAATGCTGAAACTGAAACCAAAAATCAATGGAACAGATTCTAAACAAGAGATTGTTAGAGATTAGAGTATAGAGAATATTACTGAAATTAAATAGAGAATTTAGAGAATTAATAAGAGTATATATGGAGAATAGAAAGTGAGAGTATAAGGGAGAGTATTGGCGGTAGTATAAGATGAATGGAGAGTAGAATAGAGAATCTGCTCAAGAGTTCTTATGGACAGAGTTTAACTCTGTTTTCTTGAGTTGAAAGAAGCTTTGACAGCCAAGAACATCCAAGAAGACAATCTCTTTTGGTGCTTTAATGGCTGAAACACAATGGACCTTATGGAAAATTAGTTTCTCCAAAGGTTTAACAACAAAACTCCTTGTAGAATCACTTAAACAAGTGTTCTTCAAGAGATTAAGGCTTTAGATCCACGAAGATAACATATAGAAGATGTTTTTCGTGGTCCCAAGCAAAGAAGAAACAACAAAAGCCTTTGGAACAGCCTATTGTCCAACGGTTAAAAGAATGCATCTTGGACCAACTTGAATCTATTTGACCAAGCGGGCTCTACATGCTAAAATAAAGTCTCTCTCTTCCTCAAACTCGAACCTGGACACACCATATGACCAGAAACAAAGCTTTCTCAACCTTGAGATGAAGAAGAAGTGATTTAGTAATTAAACTTTAAAGGAAATTTAACAAAAGCAAAATTAAACCTTTAAAGGAAAATTAACTAAATCTTAAGAGAACTAAATCCTAAGAATTTCGTGGCTCATACAAGCACACAAAAACGTGAATCCTTACCAAGAACAAAACCGATTTGCTCCTTGGTTCATCACCACCTCATTTAAACCCAAGCTTTCACCAAATCGGTAAGCCTAAAGATGAGGTTTTAAAATCGATTTCTTTCACACACTTGGTCTACAAATTCTAACAAGACAAGAGACCAAGCTTACTCAACAATGAGCTGCTAGAGAATCGATTTAACAACAAAAGCAAAATTAAAGCTTTAAAGAACTAAGCTAAGCGAATTAACACCTAAGCTAGGATTAAAACTTTAACTAAGCTAACTCCTAAGAAAACGACATTGAGAATGAGTTTGAATCACCAAGAACAGAACCTGCTCTGATACCATGTTGGGATTTATGAGACAAAGCTCACAAGAGAGGGTAGACAAACACTTGGTGAATGAATCCCCCTTTACCCACAACAAACTAACTCATTCTCAAGGGGGAGGAGAGAACATCAACTTGTGATGAACTCCCCATAAACAAGCTAGATAGAACCCAAATACTAGAGAGTAAGCGGATCCTAACTAGGAGAAGCACTAGTTTGAGACTTATCCTCTTCTAGTATCACAACACTTAGAGTTTGTGTACTTAGGAGAAGGAGGATTAAGAATCAGTAATCTAGGCTAAGTAAAGCAGTAAATAAGAAGAGTTTAGGTGGGTTTGAGAAGAGAATTAGGCTGCCATAAGGGCAGCCCCTAACCGCTAATCACCTAAACAATCTACATTGTGAATATGAACAAGAACACAAGTAGAGAGGGGAAATCGGATTCTCTTCTATTAGATAATATTGTGATATGTTACATATGAGAGTGTATACCAAGCTTAATATAGAGATACAAATGCCATATGACCGTTGGAGAGAAGAAGAGAGTGATGAAAGTGACATTCTCGATTTGGTGTTGGTGAGAGTGACCTTTCCTTCCTTCACCAACCAAGGGCACATGTGATCTTCCCATAAGCCTCTCTCTCTTGTAGGGCCTCGCTTTCCTCCTCTCAAACTCGGCCTCTCTATCTACTGGACCGAGCGCAGGCCTAAGGGCCGAGACTGTACGGACGGGCCTTCTCTTCATTGTACGGACGGGCCTTCTCTTCATCGTACGGACGGGCCTGTACGGACGGGCCTGTACGGACGGGCCTTCTCTTCATCGTGTTCACGGCCTAACTGGCCGCTCACCGGACATGGGTCCGTTCACGGACACGGTACATGGTACCGGACACGGTACATGGTCGCTCACGGACACGGACATGGCCTTACCGGCCTTTACATGGCCTTTCCGGCCTTTCTTCTCTTCTTCCAAGGCTCGGCCTTACCGGCCTCTCCTCTCTCCTCCTTGGTACATTCTAATACATTTTGTCCCAAAACAGGCTAAAACCAAGAAAACATTGCTTAGAAGCTGTAAACAGCTTTGTTAGTGTTTCTAGGGTTAAAATGTGTCTTAATCTAATGCAAATGACTATTTATAAGAGTTTGAGATTAAAGTGGAGAGTTTAAAAGCCACTTATACCCATTTTGTCCCAAAACATGCTAAAACAAAGAAAACATTGCTTAGAAGCACCAAACAGCTTTGTTAGTTTTTCTGGGGTTAAAATGTGTCTTAATCCAATGCAACTGACTAATTATAAGAGTTTGAGATAGATGTAGATAGTTTAAAAGCAACTTATACACATTTTGTCCCAAAAGAGGCTAAAACAAAGAAAACATTGCCTAGAAGCTATAAACAGCTTTGTTAGTGTTTCTGGGGTTAAAATGAATCTTAATCCAAAGCAACTGAGTAATTATATGAGTTTGAGATGGATGTGGAGAGTTTAAAAGCCACTTATACCCATTTTGTCCCAAAACAGGTTAAAACCAAGAAAACATTGCTTAGAAGCACTAAACAGCTTTGTTAGTGTTTTTGTGGTTAAAATGTGTCTTAATCCAATGCAACTAACTAATTATAAGTGTTTTAGATAGATGTGGAGAGTTTAAAAGCCACTTATACCCATTTTGTCCCAAAACAGGCTAAAACCAAGAAAACATTGCTTAGAAGCTCTAAACAGCTATGTTAGGGTTTCTGGGGTTAAAATGTGTCTTAATCCAATGCAACTGACTGATTATAAGAGTTTGAGATGGACGTGGAGAGTTTAAAAGCCACTTATACACATTTTGTCCCAAAAGAGGCTAAAACCAAGAAAACATTGCTTAGAAGCTGTAAACAGCTATGTTAGTATTTCTAGGGTTAAAATGTGTCTTAATCTAATGCAAATGACAATTTATAAGAGTTTGAGATTAAAGTGGAGAGTTTAAAAGCCACTTATACCCATTTTGTCCCAAAACATTCTAAAACAAAGAAAACATTGCTTAGAAGCACTAAACAGCATTGTTAATGTTTCTGGGGTGAAAATGTGTCTTAATCCAATGCAACTGACTAATTATAAGAGTTTGAGATAGATGTGGATAGTTTAAAAGCAACTTATACACATTTTGTCCCAAAAGAGGCTAAAACCAAGAAAACATTGCTTAGAAGCACTAAACAGCTTTGTTAGTGTTTCTGGGGTTAAAATGTGTCTTAATCCAATGCAACTGACTAATTATAAGAGTTTGAGATGGATGTGGATAGTTTAAAAGCCACTTATACCCATTTTGTCCCAAAAGAGGCTAAAACCAAGAAAACATTGCTTAGAAGCTGTAAACAGCTTTGTTAGTGTTTCTGGGGTTAAAATGTGTCTTAATCCAATGCAACTGACTAATTATAAGAGTTTGAGATGGATGTGGATAGTTTAAAAGCCACTTATACCCATTTTGTCCCAAAACAGGCTAAAACCAAGAAAACATTGCTTAGAAGCTGTAAACAGCTTTGTTAGTGTTTCTAGGGTTAAAATGTGTCTTAATCTAATGCAAATGACTATTTATAAGAGTTTGAGATTAAAGTGGAGAGTTTAAAAGCCACTTATACCCATTTTGTCCCAAAACATGCTAAAACAAAGAAAACATTGCTTAGAAGCACTAAACAGCATTGTTAATGTTTCTTAATCCAACTGACTAATTATAAGAGTTTGAGATGGATGTGGATAGTTTAAAAGCCACTTATACCCATTTTGTCCCAAAACAGGCTAATACCAAGAAAACATTGCTTAGAAGCTGTAAATAGCTATGTTAGTGTTTCTGGGATTAAAATGTGTCTTAATCCAATGCAACTGACTAATTATAAGAGTTTGAGATAGATGTGGATAGTTTAAAAGCAACTTATACACATTTTGTCCCAAAAGAGGCTAAAACCAAGAAAACATTGCTTAGAAGCTGTAAACAGCTTTGTTAGTGTTTCTGGGGTTAAAATGTGTCTTAATCCAATGCAACTGACTAATTATAAGAGTTTGAGATGGATGTGGATAGTTTAAAAGCCACTTATACCCATTTTGTCCCAAAACAGGCTAAAACCAAGAAAACATTGCTTAGAAGCTGTAAACAGCTTTGTTAGTGTTTCTAGGGTTAAAATGTGTCTTAATCTAATGCAAATGACTATTTATAAGAGTTTGAGATTAAAGTGGAGAGTTTAAAAGCCACTTATACCCATTTTGTCCCAAAACATGCTAAAACAAAGAAAACATTGCTTAGAAGCACCAAACAGCTTTGTTAGTTTTTCTGGGGTTAAAATGTGTCTTAATCCAATGCAACTGACTAATTATAAGAGTTTGAGATAGATGTAGATAGTTTAAAAGCAACTTATACACATTTTGTCCCAAAAGAGGCTAAAACAAAGAAAACATTGCCTAGAAGCTATAAACAGCTTTGTTAGTGTTTCTGGGGTTAAAATGAATCTTAATCCAAAGCAACTGAGTAATTATATGAGTTTGAGATGGATGTGGAGAGTTTAAAAGCCACTTATACCCATTTTGTCCCAAAACAGGTTAAAACCAAGAAAACATTGCTTAGAAGCACTAAACAGCTTTGTTAGTGTTTTTGTGGTTAAAATGTGTCTTAATCCAATGCAACTAACTAATTATAAGTGTTTTAGATAGATGTGGAGAGTTTAAAAGCCACTTATACCCATTTTGTCCCAAAACAGGCTAAAACCAAGAAAACATTGCTTAGAAGCTCTAAACAGCTATGTTAGGGTTTCTGGGGTTAAAATGTGTCTTAATCCAATGCAACTGACTGATTATAAGAGTTTGAGATGGACGTGGAGAGTTTAAAAGCCACTTATACACATTTTGTCCCAAAAGAGGCTAAAACCAAGAAAACATTGCTTAGAAGCTGTAAACAGCTATGTTAGTATTTCTAGGGTTAAAATGTGTCTTAATCTAATGCAAATGACTATTTATAAGAGTTTGAGATTAAAGTGGAGAGTTTAAAAGCCACTTATACCCATTTTGTCCCAAAACATGCTAAAACAAAGAAAACATTGCTTAGAAGCACTAAACAGCATTGTTAATGTTTCTGGGGTGAAAATGTGTCTTAATCCAATGCAACTATCTAATTATAAGAGTTTGAGATAGATGTGGATAGTTTAAAAGCCACTTATACACATTTTGTCTCAAAACAGGCTAAAACTAAGAAAACATTGCTTAGAAGCTGTAAACAGCTATGTTAGTGTTTCTGGGGTGAAAATGTGTCTTAATCCAATGCAAATGACTAATTATAAGAGTTTGAGATTGATGTGGAGAGTTTAAAAGCCACTTATACCCGTTTTGTCCCAAAATAGGCTAAAACCAAGAAAACATTGCCTAGAAGCTATAAACAGGTTTGGTAGTGTTTCTGGGGTTAAAATGTATCTTAATCCAAAGCAACTGACTAATTATATGAGTTTGAGATGGATGTGGAGAGTTTAAAAGCCACTTATACCCATTTTGTCCCAAAACAGGTTAAAACCAAGAAAACATTGCTTAGAAGCACTAAACAGCTTTGTTAGTGTTTCTATGGTTAAAATATGTCTTAATCCAATGCAACTAACTAATTATAAGAGTTTTAGATAGATGTGGAGAGTTTAAAAGCCACTTATACCCATTTTGTCCCAAAACAGGCTAAAACCAAGAAAACATTGCTAAGAAGCACCAAACAGCTTTGTTAGTGTTTCTGGGGTTAAAATGTGTCTTAATCCAATGCAACTGACTGATTATAAGAGTTTGAGATGGACGTGGAGAGTTTAAAAGCCACTTATACACATTTTGTCCCAAAATAGGCTAAAACCAAGAAGAAGCTGTAAACAGCTTTGTTAGTGTTTCTAGGGTTAAAATGTGTCTTAATCCAATGCAACTAACTAATTATAAGTGTTTTAGATAGATGTGGAGAGTTTAAAAGCCACTTATACCCATTTTGTCCCAAAACAGGCTAAAACCAAGAAAACATTGCTGAGAAGCACCAAACAGCTTTGTTAGTGTTTCTGGGGTTAAAATGTGTCTTAATCCAATGCAACTGACTAATTATAAGAGTTTGAGATAGATGTAGACAGTTTAAAAGCAACTTATACACATTTTGTCCCAAAAGAGGCTAAAACAAAGAAAACATTGCCTAGAAGCTATAAACAGCTTTGTTAGTGTTTCTGGGGTTAAAATGAATCTTAATCCAAAGCAACTGACTAATTATATGAGTTTGAGATGGATGTGGAGAGTTTAAAAGCCACTTATACCCATTTTGTCCCAAAACAGGTTAAAACCAAGAAAACATTGCTTAGAAGCACTAAACAGCTTTGTTAGTGTTTCTATGGTTAAAATATGTCTTAATCCAATGCAACTAACTAATTATAAGAGTTTTAGATAGATGTGGAGAGTTTAAAAGCCACTTATACCCATTTTGTCCCAAAACAGGCTAAAACCAAGAAAACATTGCTAAGAAGCACCAAACAGCTTTGTTAGTGTTTCTGGGGTTAAAATGTGTCTTAATCCAATGCAACTGACTGATTATAAGAGTTTGAGATGGACGTGGAGAGTTTAAAAGCCACTTATACACATTTTGTCCCAAAATAGGCTAAAACCAAGAAGAAGCTGTAAACAGCTTTGTTAGTGTTTTTGTGGTTAAAATGTGTCTTAATCCAATGCAACTAACTAATTATAAGAGTTTTAGATAGATGTGGAGAGTTTAAAAGCCACTTATACCCATTTTATGAACCGGCACACACACTTGTCCGTACGACCGTACGGACGTCCGTACGACCAACCAACGGGCCATCCTCAAATAGAAGTCTTCATGAGCCCAATCCACCAAAGAGATCCTCCAACGGTCGCCATTCATCTCGATCCTTCCTTTGTAGCCGTTGGAGCAAGTTGCAAGAGAGAAGAGGAGATCACATGTTAGAATAAGGAGATGTCGCTTTCTCCTCATATTAGTGTGCATAGGATCCTAAGAGAATATCCTATTTGTATATGTCTTTAAATAGTTTGTAAGTATCATACTAATAGAAGCAAGAAAAGAGTTTATTCTCTTTCTCCAACACTCTCTCTCTCAATCGTTCACTCTCCTCACTCTTTACACGATTTCACTCTCTTTCATACTCTCTTCCATAATCTCTTGATTACTCTACTCTCAAACTTACATGGTATCAGAGCCAGGTTTGATTCTGTTCTTGCCTCAAATCTCCACCACTCCCTTCCGCATTCTCTTTCTTGTTCTTGAAATTTCTTGTTCTTGAATCTTCTTTCTTTAACCGTTGGACAATAGCTTTAACCAACGGTCTCTTCATCCTTTTCCATGGAAACTACCAAAACTCTCATTGTTCCAGTTACTCTCAAGGGAGAGAATTACTTACTGTGGGCTAGAACCACAAAGACAGCCCTATGCGGCCGAGGACTTTGGTCCCATGTTGAGACAAGCGAAGCTCCTAGTGGCGAGACCACCAAAGACGGCAAGGATCTTGTCGATGAGAAGAACAAGTGGTTTCAAGAAGATCAGGGAGTCCTAGCTATCATTCAAAACTCCCTAGATGCACCTATACTTGAAGCTTACTCTTATTGCGAGACAGCAAAAGACTTGTGGGACACTCTCAAGAATGTTTTTGGGAATGTTACAAATGTAAACCGAATTTTTGAGATTAAGAGGGCCATCAACAACCTCAACCAAGAAGACATGGAGTTCACCAAGCACTTTGGGAAGTTTAGGTCCCTTTGGGCTGAACTAGAGATGCTCCGGCCGGCGACTATAGATCCGGCCATTCTGAATGAGAGGCGTGAACAAGATAAGGTGTTCGGCCTTCTCTTGACCTTGAACCCCTCCTACAATGACCTTATCAAGCATATTCTACGGTCGGACAAGCTCCCTAGCCTTGATGATGTCTGTAACCAAATTCAAAAGGAGCATGGCTCCATGGGATTGTTTGGCGGCAAGGGAGAACTTGTGACCGCTAACAAAGCTGAGATGGCATCAGCAAACAAGGGCTACTACAAGCCGGAGGACAAGAACAACCCGCCATTTTGTGAGCATTGTAAGAAGCTTGGTCACTTCAAGAGCCGCTGCTGGATTCTACACCCTCATCTAGCACCACCGCCGGGTACCATCCGAGGTGGACGACCAAACCGCGGAGGACCACCGAGAGCTCATCAAGCAGTAGCCATGGGGGAGTCAATCTCTGAGCAGCCTCAACAAGTGACCAGTGGAACTGCTCTTGCTGCAGCATCGTCCGAGCTGGTAAGACGGTCCGACCTTGATGCGCTCATCAAAGCCATCAAAGAGGCCACCGGTAAGGCGTTTCTTGCCTCAAACAAAATTAAACCCCTCATAGTTGATTCTGGTGCATCCCATCACATGATTAGTGATTCTAGGCTAATTAGTGATATTAAACCTGCTAATGGTAATGTAATAATAGCAAATGGTGAGAAAGTACCAGTTAAAGGCATAGGAAACTTGAAACTATTTGATAAGGAGACTAAGGCATTTTATATGCCAAACTTTACTTCTAACTTGCTATCAGTTAAGAGAGCCACTACTGATTTAAATTGTTATGCTATATTTGGTCCTAACAATGTTCATTTTCAGGATATTGAGACAAGTAAGGTTCTTGGTCAAGGAGGATCCAAGGATGACCTCTATGTGCTTGAGGACTTGAACTTATCTTCTAATGCATCTTGTTTTAATTCGGTTATTATGAAACCTAGTGATTCTATTTTACATGCTAGGCTAGGACATCCTCACACAAGAGCTTTATCCTTAATATTTCCTAATGTTTCTTTTCAAAATGATGAGTGTGAGGCTTGTATTCTTGGTAAACATTGCAAGGCTGTTTTCCCTAAATCTATTACTATTTATGAAAAATGTTTTGATTTAATTCATTCTGATGTTTGGACATCTCCTTGCTTATCTAGAGATAATCAAAAGTATTTTGTGACTTTTATTGATGAAAAATCAAAATATACTTGGATAACTTTGCTTCCCTCTAAGGATAGAGTCCTTGAGGCCTTTACTAATTTTCAAAATTATGTCACTAACCACTTTCATGCCAAGATTAAAATTTTGAGATCAGATAATGGTGGAGAGTACACAAGCCATGCCTTTAAACAATATCTAGCCAAACATGGAATTCTTCATCAAACTAGCTGTCCTTACACACCACAACAAAATGGAGTGGCTGAGAGAAAGAATAGGCATCTCATGGAAGTAGCAAGGTCTATGATGTTTCACACAAGGGTTCCAAAGAGGTTTTGGGGAGATGCTGTGCTAGCCGCTTGTTATCTTATTAACCGCACACCAACAAAGATCCTAAAGGATGTGTCTCCATTTGAGGTATTAACGAATGACAAACCTACATTTGATCACTTACGAGTGTTTGGTTGTGTGTGCTATGTGTTGCGACCAGGTGAGCTAAGAGACAAGCTTGATGCAAAGAGTACAAAGGCTATGTTTCTTGGCTACTCTACCACACAAAAGGGGTATAAGTGCTATGACCCTACAACAAGGAGGGTTCTAGTATCTCGTGATGTCAAGTTCATGGAGACACAAGGTTTTTACGATGAGAAGAATTGGGATGAGCTCCGTAACCTCTCTGATTCACCATCTGATCGGACGCGCAACCTCCGAGTAATCCTTGAGCGACTAGGTCTTGAAAACGATCGGATCACTACTGAGTCAGCCAGACCAGCATCACCAGAACAACCTGAGCCATCTACTGAGCCTGAGCCTGCTACACATGCCGATGACCATACTGAGCAGCATGAGGAAGCACCCGAGTCACTCGCGGACAACACGGCCGAAACAACCGAGGGGACGGCTGAACAGCTTGAGGAGATCATTACTCCAGGACGAGCCAACTCCGAAGCTGGGGCTATGGTTCCTCTTCGGCGCAGCCAACGTATCAAGTATCCTCCTAGTCATTGGAAGAACACCCGTGTGTACTACAACAACATGGCCGTTGCTCATCCGATTCAGGCCGTGTGCACCTTGGCTCATTTTCCGATAGAGCATCAAGTGTTTCTTGGCCATATTGATGAGGATTGGATCCCCAAGACCTATGATGAGGCTAAGCAGCACAAAGTATGGAGAGATGCAGTGGATGCCGAGAATACGGCCATGGTGCAAAATCATACATGGGACGAGGCTGACTTACCCAAGGGCAAGAAGGCTGTCACCTCTCGGTATATCTTCACAATCAAATATAAGAGCAATGGGGAGATTGAACGCCACAAAGCCCGCCTAGTCGCACGAGGTTTCACGCAAACGTATGGGGAGGACTATCTTGATACGTTTGCTCCGGTGGCTAAGCTTCACACGGTTCGAGTTGTACTCTCTCTCGCCACCAACCTCGACTGGGAACTTTGGCAAATGGACGTGAAGAACGCCTTCTTGCAAGGAGAACTGGAGGATGAAGTGTATATGCGACCACCACCGGGTTTGGAGGATACTATTGGTCCGGGAAAGGTCTTGAAACTCAACAAAGCTATCTATGGCTTGAAGCAGTCACCAAGGGCTTGGTATCACAAGCTTAGCACCACACTTCTTGACAAAGGCTTTCGCAAATCCGAAGCTGACCACACCTTGTTCACCTTACCAAGCGCCAAAGGTATAGTAGTCATTCTAGTGTATGTTGATGATATCATCATCACTGGAAGTGACTCGGTAGGTATTCAAGACTCTAAAACATTCTTGAAATCAGTTTTTGATATTAAAGATCTTGGAGAGTTGAAATACTTTCTTGGGATAGAAGTTTATAGATCAAATGAAGGGTTATTGTTATCTCAAAGAAAGTATGCACTAGACTTATTGAGTGAAACAGGAAAACTAGGAGCTAAGGCAGTAACAACACCCCTAGAAGAGAATTACAAGGATGGAGGACAGGGGGAGCTTGACACCGCTCCATTCGAGGACGTTAGCCTCTACCGGCGGCTAGTCGGTAAGCTCATTTATTTAACTATCACACGGCCTGACATTTGCTTTGCCGTGAACCAGGTAAGCCAGCATATGAAGAACCCCACCGTGCACCATTGGAACATGCTGACACGGATCCTCAAGTACATCAAGGGCTCACCCGGCCAAGGCATATGGATGGGACGCAACAAGAGCACCGAGTTGGTAGGCTACTGCGACGCTGACTATGCCGGAGATCGTGGGGACCGACGCTCAACCACAGGCTATTGCACGTTCCTTGGAGGGAACCTGGTCACATGGAAGAGCAAGAAGCAAAAGGTCGTCTCACTCTCAAGTGCCGAATCCGAGTATAGAGCTATGAGGAAGCTAACGACGGAGCTAATGTGGCTGAAGATGTTACTCAAGGATCTTGGAATAGAATCAACAAAGCCGATCACCATGCACTGTGATAACGAAGCAGCCATTCATATAGCAACCAATTCAGTGTTCCATGAGCGGACCAAGCACATTGAAGTGGATTGCCATAAGGTCCGAGAACAAATCAAGCTTGGAGTTGTCTTACCTTGCCATACCGAAAGCAAAGAACAACTTGCAGACGTCCTGACTAAAGCTGCGAGCCCCCAAGCGTGTGAATACATCCATCCTAAGCTTGGCCTCCTAAACCTCACTCGGCCATGACTTGCTTTGTTTTGGCGCCTACACTCTTTTTCCCTTAAGTATAGTTTTCCCAAGAGGTTTTTCTATACTAAGGTTTTTAATGAGGTGGGTGCCTATGTTGTCAAGCTTGACTAGTTCCCCAAGTCAAGCTTGAGGGGGAGTATGAACCGGCACACACACTTGTCCGTACGACCGTACGGACGTCCGTACGACCAACCAACGGGCCATCCTCAAATAGAAGTCTTCATGAGCCCAATCCACCAAAGAGATCCTCCAACGGTCGCCATTCATCTCGATCCTTCCTTTGTAGCCGTTGGAGCAAGTTGCAAGAGAGAAGAGGAGATCACATGTTAGAATAAGGAGATGTCGCTTTCTCCTCATATTAGTGTGCATAGGATCCTAAGAGAATATCCTATTTGTATATGTCTTTAAATAGTTTGTAAGTATCATACTAATAGAAGCAAGAAAAGAGTTTATTCTCTTTCTCCAACACTCTCTCTCTCAATCGTTCACTCTCCTCACTCTTTACACGATTTCACTCTCTTTCATACTCTCTTCCATAATCTCTTGATTACTCTACTCTCAAACTTACACATTTTGTCCCAAAACAGGCTAAAACCAAGAAAACATTGCTGAGAAGCACCAAACAGCTTTGTTAGTGTTTCTGGGGTTAAAATGTGTCTTAATCCAATGCAACTAACTAATTATAAGAGCTTGAGATAGATGTGGAGAGTTTAAAAGCCACTTATACCCATTTTGTCCCAAAACAGGTAAAAACCAAGAAAACATTGCTTAGAAGCACTAAACAGTTTTGTTAGTGTTTTTGTGGTTAAAATGTGTCTTAATCCAATGCAACTAACTAATTATAAGTGTTTTAGATAGATGTGGAGAGTTTAAAAGCCACTTATACCCATTTTGTCCCAAAACAGGCTAAAACCAAGAAAACATTGCTGAGAAGCACCAAACAGCTTTGTTAGTGTTTCTGGGGTTAAAATGTGTCTTAATCCAATGCAACTGACTAATTATAAGAGTTTGAGATTGATGTGGAGAGTTTAAAAGCCACTTATACCCATTTTGTCCCAAAACAGGCTAAAACCAAGAAAACATTGCTTAGAAGCACTAAACAGCTTTGTTAGTGTTTCTGGGGTGAAAATGTGTCTTAATCCAATGCAACTAACTAATTATAAGAGTTTGAGATAGATGTGGATAGTTTAAAAGCCACTTATACACATTTTGTCGCAAAAGAGGCTAAAACCAAGAAAACATTGCTTAGAAGCTGTAAACAGCTATGTTAGTATTTTTGGGGTTAAAATGTGTCTTAATCAAATGCAAATGACAATTTATAAGAGTTTGAGATTGATGTGGAGAGTTTAAAAGCCACTTATACCCATTTTGTCCCAAAACAGGCTAAAACCAAGAAAACATTGCTTAGAAGCACTAAACAGTTTTGTTACTGTTTCTGGGGTGAAAATGTGTCTTAATCCAATGCAACTGACTAATTATAAGAGTTTGAGATAGATGTGGATAGTTTAAAAGCAACTTATACATATTTTGTCCCAAAAGAGGCTAAAACAAAGAAAACATTGCCTAGAATCTATAAACAGCTTTGTTAGTGTTTCTGGGGTTAAAATGAATCTTAATCCAAAGCAATTGAGTAATTATATGAGTTTGAGATGGATGTGGAGAGTTTAAAAGCAACTTATACCCATTTTGTCCCAAAACAGGTTAAAACCAAGAAAACATTGCTTAGAAGCACTAAACAGCTTTGTTAGTGTTTTTGTGGTTAAAATGTGTCTTAATCCAATGCAACTAACTAATTATAAGTGTTTTAGATAGATGTGGAGAGTTTAAAAGCCACTTATACCCATTTTGTCCCAAAACAGGCTAAAACCAAGAAAACATTGCTTAGAAGCTCTAAACAGCTATGTTAGGGTTTCTGGGGTTAAAATGTGTATTAATCCAATGCAACTGACTGATTATAAGAGTTTGAGATGGACGTGGAGAGTTTAAAAGCCACTTATACACATTTTGTCCCAAAACAGGCTAAAACCAAGAAAACATTGCTTAGAAGCTGTAAACAGCTTTGTTAGTGTTTCTAGGGTTAAAATGTGTCTTAATCCAATGCAACAAACTAATTATAAGAGTTTTAGATAGATGTGGAGAGTTTAAAAGCCACTTATACCCATTTTGTCCCAAAACAGGTTAAAACCAAGAAAACATTGCTTAGAAGCACTAAACAGCTTTGTTAGTGTTTCTATGGTTAAAATATGTCTTAATCCAATGCAACTAACTAATTATAAGAGTTTTAGATAGATGTGGATAGTTTAAAAGCCACTTATACACATTTTGTCCCAAAACAGGCTAAAACTAAGAAAACATTGCTTAGAAGCTGTAAACAGCTATGTTAGTGTTTCTGGGGTGAAAATGTGTCTTAATCCAATGCAAATGACTAATTATAAGAGTTTGAGATTGATGTGGAGAGTTTAAAAGCCACTTATATCCGTTTTGTCCCAAAATAGGCTAAAACCAAAAAAACATTGCTTAGAAGCTCTAAACAGCTATGTTAGGGTTTCTGGGGTTAAAATGTGTATTAATCCAATGCAACTGACTGATTATAAGAGTTTGAGATGGACGTGGAGAGTTTAAAAGCCACTTATACCCATTTTGTCCCAAAACAGGCTAATACCAAGAAAACATTGCTTAGAAGCTGTAAATAGCTATGTTAGTGTTTCTGGGATTAAAATGTGTCTTAATCCAATGCAACTGACTAATTATAAGAGTTTGAGATGGATGTGGATAGTTTAAAAGCCACTTATACCCATTTTGTCCCAAAAGAGGCTAAAACCAAGAAAACATTGCTTAGAAGCTGTAAACAGCTTTGTTAGTGTTTCTGGGGTTAAAATGTGTCTTAATCCAATGCAACTGACTAATTATAAGAGTTTGAGATGGATGTGGATAGTTTAAAAGCCACTTATACCCATTTTGTCCCAAAACAGGCTAAAACCAAGAAAACATTGCTTAGAAGCTGTAAACAGCTTTGTTAGTGTTTCTAGGGTTAAAATGTGTCTTAATCTAATGCAAATGACTATTTATAAGAGTTTGAGATTAAAGTGGAGAGTTTAAAAGCCACTTATACCCATTTTGTCCCAAAACATGCTAAAACAAAGAAAACATTGCTTAGAAGCACTAAACAGCATTGTTAATGTTTCTTAATCCAACTGACTAATTATAAGAGTTTGAGATGGATGTGGATAGTTTAAAAGCCACTTATACCCATTTTGTCCCAAAACAGGCTAATACCAAGAAAACAGTGCTTAGAAGCTGTAAATAGCTATGTTAGTGTTTCTGGGATTAAAATGTGTCTTAATCCAATGCAACTGACTAATTATAAGATTTTGAGATAGATGTGGATAGTTTAAAAGCAACTTATACACATTTTGTCCCAAAAGAGGCTAAAACCAAGAAAACATTGCTTAGAAGCTGTAAACAGCTTTGTTAGTGTTTCTGGGGTTAAAATGTGTCTTAATCCAATGCAACTGACTAATTATAAGAGTTTGAGATGGATGTGGATAGTTTAAAAGCCACTTATACCCATTTTGTCCCAAAACAGGCTAAAACCAAGAAAACATTGCTTAGAAGCTGTAAACAGCTTTGTTAGTGTTTCTAGGGTTAAAATGTGTCTTAATCTAATGCAAATGACTATTTATAAGAGTTTGAGATTAAAGTGGAGAGTTTAAAAGCCACTTATACCCATTTTGTCCCAAAACATGCTAAAACAAAGAAAACATTGCTTAGAAGCACCAAACAGCTTTGTTAGTTTTTCTGGGGTTAAAATGTGTCTTAATCCAATGCAACTGACTAATTATAAGAGTTTGAGATAGATGTAGATAGTTTAAAAGCAACTTATACACATTTTGTCCCAAAAGAGGCTAAAACAAAGAAAACATTGCCTAGAAGCTATAAACAGCTTTGTTAGTGTTTCTGGGGTTAAAATGAATCTTAATCCAAAGCAACTGAGTAATTATATGAGTTTGAGATGGATGTGGAGAGTTTAAAAGCCACTTATACCCATTTTGTCCCAAAACAGGTTAAAACCAAGAAAACATTGCTTAGAAGCACTAAACAGCTTTGTTAGTGTTTTTGTGGTTAAAATGTGTCTTAATCCAATGCAACTAACTAATTATAAGTGTTTTAGATAGATGTGGAGAGTTTAAAAGCCACTTATACCCATTTTGTCCCAAAACAGGCTAAAACCAAGAAAACATTGCTTAGAAGCTCTAAACAGCTATGTTAGGGTTTCTGGGGTTAAAATGTGTCTTAATCCAATGCAACTGACTGATTATAAGAGTTTGAGATGGACGTGGAGAGTTTAAAAGCCACTTATACACATTTTGTCCCAAAAGAGGCTAAAACCAAGAAAACATTGCTTAGAAGCTGTAAACAGCTATGTTAGTATTTCTAGGGTTAAAATGTGTCTTAATCTAATGCAAATGACTATTTATAAGAGTTTGAGATTAAAGTGGAGAGTTTAAAAGCCACTTATACCCATTTTGTCCCAAAACATGCTAAAACAAAGAAAACATTGCTTAGAAGCACTAAACAGCATTGTTAATGTTTCTGGGGTGAAAATGTGTCTTAATCCAATGCAACTGACTAATTATAAGAGTTTGAGATAGATGTGGATAGTTTAAAAGCAACTTATACACATTTTGTCCCAAAAGAGGCTAAAACCAAGAAAACATTGCTTAGAAGCACTAAACAGCTTTGTTAGTGTTTCTGGGGTTAAAATGTGTCTTAATCCAATGCAACTAACTAATTATAAGAGTTTGAGATAGATGTGGATAGTTTAAAAGCCACTTATACACATTTTGTCCCAAAACAGGCTAAAACTAAGAAAACATTGCTTAGAAGCTGTAAACAGCTATGTTAGTGTTTCTGGGGTGAAAATGTGTCTTAATCCAATGCAAATGACTAATTATAATAGTTTGAGATTGATGTGGAGAGTTTAAAAGCCACTTATATCCGTTTTGTCCCAAAATAGGCTAAAACCAAGAAAACATTGCCTAGAAGCTATAAACAGCTTTGTTAGTGTTTCTGGGGTTAAAATGTATCTTAATCCAAAGCAACTGACTAATTATATGAGTTTGAGATGGATGTGGAGAGTTTAAAAGCCACTTATACCCATTTTGTCCCAAAACAGGTTAAAACCAAGAAAACATTGCTTAGAAGCACTAAACAGCTTTGTTAGTGTTTCTATGGTTAAAATATGTCTTAATCCAATGCAACTAACTAATTATAAGAGTTTTAGATAGATGTGGAGAGTTTAAAAGCCACTTATACCCATTTTGTCCCAAAACAGGCTAAAACCAAGAAAACATTGCTTAGAAGCTCTAAACAGCTATGTTAGGGTTTCTGGGGTTAAAATGTGTATTAATCCAATGCAACTGACTGATTATAAGAGTTTGAGATGGACGTGGAGAGTTTAAAAGCCACTTATACCCATTTTGTCCCAAAACAGGCTAAAACCAAGAAAACATTGCTTAGAAGCTGTAAACAGCTTTGTTAGTGTTTCTGGGGTTAAAATGTGTCTTAATCCAATGCAACTGACTAATTATAAGAGTTTGAGATGGATGTGGATAGTTTAAAAGCCACTTATACCCATTTTGTCCCAAAACAGGCTAAAACCAAGAAAACATTGCTTAGAAGCTGTAAACAGCTTTGTTAGTGTTTCTGGGGTTAAGATGTGTCTTAATCCAATGCAACTGACTAATTATAAGAGTTTGAGATGGATGTGGATAGTTTAAAAGCCACTTATACCCATTTTGTCCCAAAACAGGCTAATACCAAGAAAACATTGCTTAGAAGCTGTAAATAGCTATGTTAGTGTTTCTGGGATTAAAATGTGTCTTAATCCAATGCAACTGACTAATTATAAGAGTTTGAGATAGATGTGGATAGTTTAAAAGCAACTTATACACATTTTGTCCCAAAAGAGGCTAAAACCAAGAAAACATTGCTTAGAAGCTGTAAACAGCTTTGTTAGTGTTTCTGGGGTTAAAATGTGTCTTAATCCAATGCAACTGACTAATTATAAGAGTTTGAGATGGATGTGGATAGTTTAAAAGCCACTTATACCCATTTTGTCCCAAAACAGGCTAAAACCAAGAAAACATTGCTTAGAAGCTGTAAACAGCTTTGTTAGTGTTTCTGGGGTTAAGATGTGTCTTAATCCAATGCAACTGACTAATTATAAGAGTTTGAGATGGATGTGGATAGTTTAAAAGCCACTTATACCCATTTTGTCCCAAAACAGGCTAATACCAAAAAAACATTGCTTAGAAGCTGTAAATAGCTATGTTAGTGTTTCTGGGATTAAAATGTGTCTTAATCCAATGCAACTGACTAATTATAAGAGTTTGAGATAGATGTGGATAGTTTAAAAGCAACTTATACACATTTTGTCCCAAAAAAGGCTAAAACCAAGAAAACATTGCTTAGAAGCACTAAACAGCTTTGTTAGTGTTTCCGGGGTTAAAATGTGTCTTAATCCAATGCAACTATCTAATTATAAGAGTTTGAGATAGATGTGGATAGTTTAAAAGCCACTTATACACATTTTGTCTCAAAACAGGCTAAAACTAAGAAAACATTGCTTAGAAGCTGTAAACAGCTATGTTAGTGTTTCTGGGGTGAAAATGTGTCTTAATCCAATGCAAATGACTAATTATAAGAGTTTGAGATTGATGTGGAGAGTTTAAAAGCCACTTATACCCGTTTTGTCCCAAAATAGGCTAAAACCAAGAAAACATTGCCTAGAAGCTATAAACAGCTTTGTTAGTGTTTCTGGGGTTAAAATGTATCTTAATCCAAAGCAACTGACTAATTATATGAGTTTGAGATGGATGTGGAGAGTTTAAAAGCCACTTATACCCATTTTGTCCCAAAACAGGTTAAAACCAAGAAAACATTGCTTAGAAGCACTAAACAGCTTTGTTAGTGTTTCTATGGTTAAAATATGTCTTAATCCAATGCAACTAACTAATTATAAGAGTTTTAGATAGATGTGGAGAGTTTAAAAGCCACTTATACCCATTTTGTCCCAAAACAGGCTAAAACCAAGAAAACATTGCTAAGAAGCACCAAACAGCTTTGTTAGTGTTTCTGGGGTTAAAATGTGTCTTAATCCAATGCAACTGACTGATTATAAGAGTTTGAGATGGACGTGGAGAGTTTAAAAGCCACTTATACACATTTTGTCCCAAAATAGGCTAAAACCAAGAAGAAGCTGTAAACAGCTTTGTTAGTGTTTCTAGGGTTAAAATGTGTCTTAATCCAATGCAACTAACTAATTATAAGTGTTTTAGATAGATGTGGAGAGTTTAAAAGCCACTTATACCCATTTTGTCCCAAAACAGGCTAAAACCAAGAAAACATTGCTGAGAAGCACCAAACAGCTTTGTTAGTGTTTCTGGGGTTAAAATGTGTCTTAATCCAATGCAACTGACTAATTATAAGAGTTTGAGATAGATGTAGATAGTTTAAAAGCAACTTATACACATTTTGTCCCAAAAGAGGCTAAAACAAAGAAAACATTGCCTAGAAGCTATAAACAGCTTTGTTAGTGTTTCTGGGGTTAAAATGAATCTTAATCCAAAGCAACTGACTAATTATATGAGTTTGAGATGGATGTGGAGAGTTTAAAAGCCACTTATACCCATTTTGTCCCAAAACAGGTTAAAACCAAGAAAACATTGCTTAGAAGCACTAAACAGCTTTGTTAGTGTTTCTATGGTTAAAATATGTCTTAATCCAATGCAACTAACTAATTATAAGAGTTTTAGATAGATGTGGAGAGTTTAAAAGCCACTTATACCCATTTTGTCCCAAAACAGGCTAAAACCAAGAAAACATTGCTAAGAAGCACCAAACAGCTTTGTTAGTGTTTCTGGGGTTAAAATGTGTCTTAATCCAATGCAACTGACTGATTATAAGAGTTTGAGATGGACGTGGAGAGTTTAAAAGCCACTTATACACATTTTGTCCCAAAATAGGCTAAAACCAAGAAGAAGCTGTAAACAGCTTTGTTAGTGTTTTTGTGGTTAAAATGTGTCTTAATCCAATGCAACTAACTAATTATAAGAGTTTTAGATAGATGTGGAGAGTTTAAAAGCCACTTATACCCAATTTGTCCCAAAACAGGCTAAAACCAAGAAAACATTGCTGAGAAGCACCAAACAGCTTTGTTAGTGTTTCTGGGGTTAAAATGTGTCTTAATCCAATGCAACTAACTAATTATAAGAGCTTGAGATAGATGTGGAGAGTTTAAAAGCCACTTATACCCATTTTGTCCCAAAACAGGTTAAAACCAAGAAAACATTGCTTAGAAGCACTAAACAGTTTTGTTAGTGTTTTTGTGGTTAAAATGTGTCTTAATCCAATGCAACTAACTAATTATAAGTGTTTTAGATAGATGTGGAGAGTTTAAAAGCCACTTATACCCATTTTGTCCCAAAACAGGCTAAAACAAAGAAAACATTGCTGAGAAGCACCAAACAGCTTTGTTAGTGTTTCTGGGGTTAAAATGTGTCTTAATCCAATGCAACTGACTAATTATAAGAGTTTGAGATTGATGTGGAGAGTTTAAAAGCCACTTATACCCATTTTGTCCCAAAACAGGCTAAAACCAAGAAAACATTGCTTAGAAGCACTAAACAGCTTTGTTAGTGTTTCTGGGGTGAAAATGTGTCTTAATCCAATGCAACTAACTAATTATAAGAGTTTGAGATAGATGTGGATAGTTTAAAAGCCACTTATACACATTTTGTCGCAAAAGAGGCTAAAACCAAGAAAACATTGCTTAGAAGCTGTAAACAGCTATGTTAGTATTTTTGGGGTTAAAATGTGTCTTAATCAAATGCAAATGACAATTTATAAGAGTTTGAGATTGATGTGGAGAGTTTAAAAGCCACTTATACCCATTTTGTCCCAAAACAGGCTAAAACCAAGAAAACATTGCTTAGAAGCACTAAACAGTTTTGTTACTGTTTCTTGGGTGAAAATGTGTATTAATCCAATGCAACTGACTAATTATAAGAGTTTGAGATAGATGTGGATAGTTTAAAAGCAACTTATACATATTTTGTCCCAAAAGAGGCTAAAACAAAGAAAACATTGCCTAGAATCTATAAACAGCTTTGTTAGTGTTTCTGGGGTTAAAATGAATCTTAATCCAAAGCAACTGAGTAATTATATGAGTTTGAGATGGATGTGGAGAGTTTAAAAGCAACTTATACCCATTTTGTCCCAAAACAGGTTAAAACCAAGAAAACATTGCTTAGAAGCACTAAACAGCTTTGTTAGTGTTTTTGTGGTTAAAATGTGTCTTAATCCAATGCAACTAACTAATTATAAGTGTTTTAGATAGATGTGGAGAGTTTAAAAGCCACTTATACCCATTTTGTCCCAAAACAGGCTAAAACCAAGAAAACATTGCTTAGAAGCTCTAAACAGCTATGTTAGGGTTTCTGGGGTTAAAATGTGTATTAATCCAATGCAACTGACTGATTATAAGAGTTTGAGATGGACGTGGAGAGTTTAAAAGCCACTTATACACATTTTGTCCCAAAACAGGCTAAAACCAAGAAAACATTGCTTAGAAGCTGTAAACAGCTTTGTTAGTGTTTCTAGGGTTAAAATGTGTCTTAATCCAATGCAACAAACTAATTATAAGAGTTTTAGATAGATGTGGAGAGTTTAAAAGCCACTTATACCCATTTTGTCCCAAAACAGGTTAAAACCAAGAAAACATTGCTTAGAAGCACTAAACAGCTTTGTTAGTGTTTTTGTGGTTAAAATGTGTCTTAATCCAATGCAACTAACTAATTATAAGAGTTTTAGATAGATGTGGAGAGTTTAAAAGCCACTTATACCCATTTTGTCCCAAAACAGGCTAAAACCAAGAAAACATTGCTGAGAAGCACCAAACAGCTTTGTTAGTGTTTCTGGGGTTAAAATGTGTCTTAATCCAATGCAACTAACTAATTATAAGAGCTTGAGATAGATGTGGAGAGTTTAAAAGCCACTTATACCCATTTTGTCCCAAAACAGGTTAAAACCAAGAAAACATTGCTTAGAAGCACTAAACAGTTTTGTTAGTGTTTTTGTGGTTAAAATGTGTCTTAATCCAATGCAACTAACTAATTATAAGTGTTTTAGATAGATGTGGAGAGTTTAAAAGCCACTTATACCCATTTTGTCCCAAAACAGGCTAAAACCAAGAAAACATTGCTGAGAAGCACCAAACAGCTTTGTTAGTGTTTCTGGGGTTAAAATGTGTCTTAATCCAATGCAACTGACTAATTATAAGAGTTTGAGATTGATGTGGAGAGTTTAAAAGCCACTTATACCCATTTTGTCCCAAAACAGGCTAAAACCAAGAAAACATTGCTTAGAAGCACTAAACAGCTTTGTTAGTGTTTCTGGGGTGAAAATGTGTCTTAATCCAATGCAACTAACTAATTATAAGAGTTTGAGATAGATGTGGATAGTTTAAAAGCCACTTATACACATTTTGTCGCAAAAGAGGCTAAAACCAAGAAAACATTGCTTAGAAGCTGTAAACAGCTATGTTAGTATTTTTGGGGTTAAAATGTGTCTTAATCAAATGCAAATGACAATTTATAAGAGTTTGAGATTGATGTGGAGAGTTTAAAAGCCACTTATACCCATTTTGTCCCAAAACAGGCTAAAACCAAAAAAACATTGCTTAGAAGCACTAAACAGTTTTGTTACTGTTTCTGGGGTGAAAATGTGTCTTAATCCAATGCAACTGACTAATTATAAGAGTTTGAGATTGATGTGGATAGTTTAAAAGCAACTTATACATATTTTGTCCCAAAAGAGGCTAAAACAAAGAAAACATTGCCTAGAAGCTATAAACAGCTTTGTTAGTGTTTCTGGGGTTAAAATGAATCTTAATCCAAAGCAACTGAGTAATTATATGAGTTTGAGATGGATGTGGAGAGTTTAAAAGCAACTTATACCCATTTTGTACCAAAACAGGTTAAAACCAAGAAAACATTGCTTAGAAGCACTAAACAGCTTTGTTAGTGTTTTTGTGGTTAAAATGTGTCTTAATCCAATGCAACAAACTAATTATAAGTGTTTTAGATAGATGTGGAGAGTTTAAAAGCCACTTATACCCATTTTGTCCCAAAACAGGCTAAAACCAAGAAAACATTGCTTAGAAGCTCTAAACAGCTATGTTAGGGTTTCTGGGGTTAAAATGTGTATTAATCCAATGCAACTGACTGATTATAAGAGTTTGAGATGGACGTGGAGAGTTTAAAAGCCACTTATACACATTTTGTCCCAAAATAGGCTAAAACCAAGAAAACATTGCTTAGAAGCACTAAACAGCTTTGTTAGTGTTTCTGGGGTTAAAATGTGTCTTAATCCAATGCAACTAACTAATTATAAGAGTTTGAGATAGATGTGGATAGTTTAAAAGCCACTTATACACATTTTGTCCCAAAACAGGCTAAAACTAAGAAAACATTGCTTAGAAGCTGTAAACAGCTATGTTAGTGTTTCTGGGGTGAAAATGTGTCTTAATCCAATGCAAATGACTAATTATAAGAGTTTGAGATTGATGTGGAGAGTTTAAAAGCCACTTATACCCGTTTTGTCCCAAAATAGGTTAAAACCAAGAAAACATTGCCTAGAAGCTATAAACAGCTTTGTTAGTGTTTCTGGGGTTAAAATGTATCTTAATCCAAAGCAACTGACTAATTATATGAGTTTGAGATGGATGTGGAGAGTTTAAAAGCCACTTATACCCATTTTGTCCCAAAACAGGTTAAAACCAAGAAAACATTGCTTAGAAGCACTAAACAGCTTTGTTAGTGTTTCTATGGTTAAAATATGTCTTAATCCAATGCAACTAACTAATTATAAGAGTTTTAGATAGATGTGGAGAGTTTAAAAGCCACTTATACCCATTTTGTCCCAAAACAGGCTAAAACTAAGAAAACATTGCTTAGAAGCTCTAAACAGCTATGTTAGGGTTTCTGGGGTTAAAATGTGTATTAATCCAATGCAACTGACTGATTATAAGAGTTTGAGATGGACGTGGAGAGTTTAAAAGCCACTTATACACATTTTGTCCCAAAATAGGCTAAAACCAAGAAAACATTGCTTAGAAGCTGTAAACAGCTTTGTTAGTGTTTCTAGGGTTAAAATGTGTCTTAATCCAATGCAACAAACTAATTATAAGAGTTTTAGATAGATGTGGAGAGTTTAAAAGCCACTTATACCCATTTTGTCCCAAAACAGGTTAAAACCATGAAAACATTGCTTAGAAGCACTAAACAGCTTTGTTAGTGTTTCTGGGGTGAAAATGTGTCTTAATCCAATGCAACTGACTAATTATAAGAGTTTGAGATAGATGTGGATAGTTTAAAAGCAACTTATACACATTTTTATTGATCAAAAGAATAAGCCTAAGGCAGCCATGGCCGTCCGTACAAGTGTTTAATATGGGCTGTCCGTACAAGTGTGGTGAAATGGCCGAGTCTTCTTGTGATAAGGAATGGAGAGGAGGCCTGAAGCCCACTAGAAGGATCGAGAAGCACATTATAACCGTTAGAGAGAAGGGAAGGAAATAGTCACATGTTTGGTAAGGATGGGCTGTCGCTTTCACCTTGGGATGTAGTGTGTCTCTCTCCTAATGTCCCTATCCCACTTGTGTGTCTCGGTCAAGGGTGTAGCCCTAGTTTGTGTTTCCTTAAATAGGCTCATAGCCACCTTGTATTATCGCTTCTTATGGAATAAGAAAAACCTAATCTTTTCTTCTTCCTCATTCTCTTTGTCTACCGAAACCTATCTCCAATCTCTTGATTCTCTTCTTTATTCTACAAAGTCTTACATGGTATCAGAGCAAGTTGTTCGATTCTCTACAGTCTAATCTCATTCTTCTACTTGTTTCTATTCTCTAGTCTCCTTTCCTTCTTTTCTTCTCACTCGCATTTTTTTGTTTATTCTCCGGGTAAAAGCTTTATCCATCGGTCCATAGAAATCCGACCATGGAAAACGCCAAGCCCATCGTTTCACCGATTGTCCTAAAGGGGACAAACTACTTGCTGTGGACAAGAACCACAAGAACCGCCCTTGGAGGTCGTGGCCTTTGGAGTCATGTCGAGTCCGACTATGTCCCAAAGCAAAACCCCAAAGGAGAAGATGCTTCCGAGGCGGAAGCGGAGGAAGAGAGCGAGAGGAAGGCCAAATGGTTCCAAGAAGACCAAGTTGTCCTATATGTTCTCCAAAACTCTCTGGACACGCCTATCCTTGAGGCCTACTCATATTGCGAGACGGCCAAGGAACTGTGGGAAACACTTAAAGGCGTGTATGGTAATGTCTCTAACATGACTAGAGTCTTTGAGGTCAAGAAGGCCATAAACGACCTTAACCAAGATGATGTGGAGTTCACTAAGCATCTTGGTAAGTTCCGTGCACTATGGTCCGAGCTTGACATGTTGCGGCCAAGTACACTTGAGGCAAGTGCGCTAAACGAAAGGAAGGAGCAAGACAAAATCTTTGGACTCCTCCTTACCTTGAACCCATCCTTCAATGACCTCTTGAAGCACATCCTAAGGGCAGAGAAGCTTCCCTCCTTTGAAGATATTTGCTACCAAATTCAGAAAGAACAAGGATCTCTTGATTTGTTTAGCGGTAAGGGGGAGCTTGCTACGGCCAACAAAGGAGTGTACAAGCAAGAGGAGAGGAAGGTGTGGGTATGCGACCACTGCAAGAAGCAGGGCCACCTGAAAGACAAATGCTGGGTTCTCCATCCTCATCTCAAGCCGGCCAAGTTCAAAGCCAACCTCTCAAAGGAAGCGGTTAGCGACAAGGGAGCCGGATCATCAAAGCAAGGAGATGAGGTGGCCATGACCGCAGCCTATGGAGATGTGGTGAGGAAGTCAGACCTTGAGGCTCTCATCCGCTCCATTGCCTCACTCAAGGAGTCTGGTATCTCTTTCTTTACCTCTAAGCCTAGTAAATCGCTTGTTATTGACTCGGGGGCTTCACATCATATGATTAGCAACCCTAGGTTAATTGACAACATAAAACCGGCTTTAGGGAATGTTGTTATTGCTAATGGAGATCAAATACCAGTAAAAGGGATAGGGGACTTGAAACTTTTTGATAAAACCTCAAAAGCTTTCTTTATGCCTACATTTACCTCCAATCTTCTATCGGTTAAGAGGGCCACAAATGATTTGAATTGTTATGCAATTTTTGGTCCTAACAGTGTTCATTTTCAGGATATTGAGACTGGAAAGGTTCTTGGAGAAGGGCAAGGGAGTGGAGATCTCTATGTCCTAGAGAAAACCGATCCAAATTTATCTTCTATTAAGTCTTGTTTTGTTGTTGATTCGAATATGGTGTGGCATGCTAGGCTAGGCCACCCTCATTCACGTGCTTTAGGACTAATGTTTCCTAATATTTCTTTTGATAATTCTACTTGTGAACCTTGTATTCTTGGAAAACATTGCAAGTCTATCTTTCCTAAGTCAACTACTATTTATGAAAATTGTTTTGATTTAGTTCACTCAGATGTTTGGACATCACCATGCCTATCTAGAGATAATAACAAGTATTTTGTGACTTTTATTGATGAAAAATCAAAATATACTTGGATTACCTTATTGCCTTCTAAAGATAGAGTGTTTGATGCCTTTGTCAACTTTCAAAACTATGTGACTAATCATTTTAATGCAAAACTTAAGGTTCTTAGGTCTGATAATGGTGGAGAATACACAAGTTGCAAGTTCAAAGAACATCTCTCCAAGCATGGCATTCTCCATCAAACTAGTTGTCCCTACACGCCACAACAAAATGGTGTGGCCGAGAGAAAGAACCGGCATCTCATGGAAGTGGCGCGGGCAATCATGTTCCACTCTAGTGTTCCCAAACGATATTGGGGTGATGCTGTGATGACTGCATGCTATCTCATCAACCGGACACCAACCAGAGTTCTTCATGACTTATCTCCATTTGAAGTACTAAACAAATTTAAACCATCCCTTGATCACTTACGCGTTTTTGGTTGTGTTTGTTTTGTGTTAGTACCAGGAGAACAAAGGAGTAAGCTGGATGCCAAGAGTACAAAGTGCATGTTCATTGGCTACTCTACCACACAAAAGGGGTACAAATGTTATGATCCGGCCACAAGTCGTCTATATGTCTCCCGAGATGTCCGGTTCCTAGAGAATGTGGGCTACTATGACAAGAAGGACTGGAACAACCTTAAAGACCTCTCTCACTCACCTAATGACCGAGCTTCAAGTCTAAGGTTCCTTCTTGATCACCTTGGCAACCCGTCACCAACGGGTGTCGTGCAGCCAATGCTACGCCAAACTCCTACCAACGGTGGGTCTGACCAAGGAGATACGAATAACAATGTTTCAGCCCAAGATAGTGTGTCCCTTGAGTCTGGCCTACCTATAGCCGGTGTTCCTGTTCCTGGCCCTACACCGGACACACATGCTCCGGCAGCGGCTTCTACCGAGGAAAACACGGAGACGGTTCTTACGGACGGTACGTCCACGGAGTTGCCTAGTATGGATCCACCTCCTGCACCAGTCCTGCGTCGGAGCACCAGACCTCGATCTGATCCCTCCACTTGGAAGAACAAGCGTGTATATTACAACAGTCAAGCCGTCGCTCATCCCATTCAGTCCGTTTGTTCCCTTGAGCTGTTACCTGCTGATCACCAAGCTTTCTTCGGCCAAGTTGACGCCAATTGGATCCCGCAGACATATGATGAAGCCAAGGAGCATCAGGTTTGGTTAGATGCGGTCAAGGATGAAACCGGTGCCATGATCCGGAATCATACGTGGGACGAATCGGATCTTCCTCAAGGCAAGCGGGCAGTTAGCTCCAAATGGGTGTTCACCATAAAGTATTTGAGCAATGGTGACATTGAACGGCATAAAGCCCGGTTAGTGGCCCGTGGCTTCACCCAAACCTATGGTGCGGACTACACGGACACCTTTGCACCCGTGGCCAAGCTCCATACGGTTCGGGTTGTGCTGTCTCTTGCTGTCAACCTATCATGGGACTTATGGCAGATGGATGTGAAGAACGCCTTTCTTCAAGGTGAACTTGATGAAGAAGTGTACATGATGCCTCCTCCCGGCCTTGAAGACTTGGTTACACCCGGAAAAGTCTTGAGGCTACGTAAGGCCATCTATGGCCTTAAGCAGTCCCCACGAGCTTGGTACCACAAACTAAGCTCTACTCTCAAGACTTATGGTTTTAAGCGATCGGAGGCTGATCATACTCTCTTCACACGTCGCACCTCTATTGGTTGGGTGGTGGTGCTCATATACGTCGACGACATCATCGTGACTGGTGATGATAAGGCGGCCATCCAGGACACCAAGGACTCCCTTAAGTCGGCATTTGACATCAAGGACCTTGGGGAACTCAAATACTTTCTTGGTATTGAAATTTGTCGCTCACCGGAAGGACTCTTCCTCTCACAACGCAAGTACACTCTTGACTTGTTAGAGGAGACTGGCAAGCTTGGTGTGTCTCCGGTCGCTACGCCACTTGATGAAGACTACCAGCTCAAGCGAAAGGGGGAGAGCTTACGGGCAAAAGAAGGCCGACCTAAGGAACCAATGGACGAGCCATTCTTAGACGTCACACGCTACCGCCGGCTTGTAGGTAAGCTAATATACCTTACTATCACACGACCTGACATATGTTATGCTGTGAATCAGGTTAGCCAACATATGAAGGCACCAAGCAAGTACCAATGGAGTCAAGTCGAGAGGATCCTAAGCTATCTCAAGGGCAGTCCGGGTCAAGGTATTTGGATGGGCAAGAATGACAACACCGAGATCGTTGGCTACTGTGATGCGGATTACAATGGCGACACGCTGGATAGAAGATCCACTACTGGGTACTGCACGTTCGTTGGAGGCAACATGGTTACATGGAGGTCTAAGAAACAAAAGGTGGTTTCATGCTCTAGCGCCGAGGTCGAGTATAGAGCTATGAGGAAGCTCACTAACGAGATGACATGGCTGAAGGGACTACTCAAGGACTTAGGCATCGAGACAAAGCAGCCCATGACCATGCACTGCGACAATGAAGCGGCCATCCACATTGCCACAAACTCGGTCTTTCATGAGAGGACCAAGCACATAGAAAGCGATTGCCACAAGGTGAGAGAGAAGATTGAAGAAGGAGTGGTGTTACCATGCCACACAAGGAGTCAAGATCAGCTAGCTGACATCTTCACCAAGTCTGCAAGCTCCAAGGTTTGTGATCACATCTATAGCAAACTTGGACTTGTAGACATTACACGGCCATGATCAAGCTTCTCTAATCCGTGGACAGCACACTCTTTTTCCCTTGACTTGGTTTTGTCCCATGAGGTTTTCTAAGTCAAGGTTTTTAATGAGGTGCTGCTTCACGGGTTCCAAGCTTAGCCATTTCATTAGGCTAAGCTTGAGGGGGAGTATTGATCAAAAGAATAAGCCTAAGGCAGCCATGGCCGTCCGTACAAGTGTTGAATATGGGCTGTCCGTACAAGTGTGGTGAAATGGCCGAGTCTTCTTGTGATAAGGAATGGAGAGGAGGCCTGAAGCCCACTAGAAGGATCGAGAAGCACATTATAACCGTTAGAGAGAAGGGAAGGAAATAGTCACATGTTTGGTAAGGATGGGCTGTCGCTTTCACCTTGGGATGTAGTGTGTCTCTCTCCTAATGTCCCTATCCCACTTGTGTGTCTCGGTCAAGGGTGTAGCCCTAGTTTGTGTTTCCTTAAATAGGCTCATAGCCACCTTGTATTATCGCTTCTTATGGAATAAGAAAAACCTAATCTTTTCTTCTTCCTCATTCTCTTTGTCTACCGAAACCTATCTCCAATCTCTTGATTCTCTTCTTTATTCTACAAAGTCTTACAATTTTGTCCCAAAAGAGGCTAAAACCAAGAAAACATTGCTTAGAAGCACTAAACAGCTTTGTTAGTGTTTCTGGGGTTAAAATGTGTCTTAATCCAATGCAACTAACTAATTATAAGAGTTTGAGATAGATGTGGATAGTTTAAAAGCCACTTATACACATTTTGTCCCAAAACAGGCTAAAACTAAGAAAACATTGCTTAGAAGCTGTAAACAGCTATGTTAGTGTTTCTGGGGTGAAAATGTGTCTTAATCCAATGCAAATGACTAATTATAAGAGTTTGAGATTGATGTGGAGAGTTTAAAAGCCACTTATACCCGTTTTGTCCCAAAATAGGCTAAAACCAAGAAAACATTGCCTAGAAGCTATAAACAGCTTTGTTAGTGTTTCTGGGGTTAAAATGTATCTTAATCCAAAGCAACTGACTAATTATATGAGTTTGAGATGGATGTGGAGAGTTTAAAAGCCACTTATACCCATTTTGTCCCAAAACAGGTTAAAACCAAGAAAACATTGCTTAGAAGCACTAAACAGCTTTGTTAGTGTTTCTATGGTTAAAATATGTCTTAATCCAATGCAACTAACTAATTATAAGAGTTTTAGATAGATGTGGAGAGTTTAAAAGCCACTTATACCCATTTTGTCCCAAAACAGGCTAAAACCAAGAAAACATTGCTAAGAAGCACCAAACAGCTTTGTTAGTGTTTCTGGGGTTAAAATGTGTCTTAATCCAATGCAACTGACTGATTATAAGAGTTTGAGATGGACGTGGAGAGTTTAAAAGCCACTTATACACATTTTGTCCCAAAATAGGCTAAAACCAAGAAGAAGCTGTAAACAGCTTTGTTAGTGTTTCTAGGGTTAAAATGTGTCTTAATCCAATGCAACTAACTAAATATAAGAGTTTTAGATAGATGTGGAGAGTTTAAAAGCCACTTATACCCATTTTGTCCCAAAACAGGCTAAAACCAAAAAAACATTGCTGAGAAGCACCAAACAGCTTTGTTAGTGTTTCTGGGGTTAAAATGTGTCTTAATCCAATGCAACTAACTAATTATAAGAGCTTGAGATAGATGTGGAGAGTTTAAAAGCCACTTATACCCATTTTGTCCCAAAACAGGTTAAAACCAAGAAAACATTGCTTAGAAGCACTAAACAGTTTTGTTAGTGTTTTTGTGGTTAAAATGTGTCTTAATCCAATGCAACTAACTAATTATAAGTGTTTTAGATAGATGTGGAGAGTTTAAAAGCCACTTATACCCATTTTGTCCCAAAACGGGCTAAAACCAAGAAAACATTGCTGAGAAGCACCAAACAGCTTTGTTAGTGTTTCTGGGGTTAAAATGTGTCTTAATCCAATGCAACTGACTAATTATAAGAGTTTGAGATAGATGTAGATAGTTTAAAAGCAACTTATACACATTTTGTCCCAAAAGAGGCTAAAACAAAGAAAACATTGCCTAGAAGCTATAAACAGCTTTGTTAGTGTTTCTGGGGTTAAAATGAATCTTAATCCAAAGCAACTGAGTAATTATATGAGTTTGAGATGGATGTGGAGAGTTTAAAAGCCACTTATACCCATTTTGTCCCAAAACAGGTTAAAACCAAGAAAACATTGCTTAGAAGCACTAAACAGCTTTGTTAGTGTTTTTGTGGTTAAAATGTGTCTTAATCCAATGCAACTAACTAATTATAAGTGTTTTAGATAGATGTGGAGAGTTTAAAAGCCACTTATACCCATTTTGTCCCAAAACAGGCTAAAACCAAGAAAACATTGCTTAGAAGCTCTAAACAGCTATGTTAGGGTTTCTGGGGTTAAAATGTGTCTTAATCCAATGCAACTGACTGATTATAAGAGTTTGAGATGGACGTGGAGAGTTTAAAAGCCACTTATACACATTTTGTCCCAAAACAGGCTAAAACCAAGAAAACATTGCTTAGAAGCTGTAAACAGCTTTGTTAGTGTTTCTAGGGTTAAAATGTGTCTTAATCCAATGCAACAAACTAATTATAAGAGTTTTAGATAGATGTGGAGAGTTTAAAAGCCACTTATACCCATTTTGTCCCAAAACAGGTTAAAACCAAGAAAACATTGCTTAGAAGCACTAAACAGCTTTGTTAGTGTTTCTGGGGTGAAAATGTGTCTTAATCCAATGCAACTGACTAATTATAAGAGTTTGAGATAGATGTGGATAGTTTAAAAGCAACTTATACACATTTTGTCCCAAAAGAGGCTAAAACCAAGAAAACATTGCTTAGAAGCACTAAACAGCTTTGTTAGTGTTTCTGGGGTTAAAATGTGTCTTAATCCAATGCAACTAACTAATTATAAGAGTTTGAGATAGATGTGGATAGTTTAAAAGCCACTTATACACATTTTGTCCCAAAACAGGCTAAAACTAAGAAAACATTGCTTAGAAGCTGTAAACAGCTATGTTAGTGTTTCTGGGGTGAAAATGTGTCTTAATCCAATGCAAATGACTAATTATAAGAGTTTGAGATTGATGTGGAGAGTTTAAAATCCACTTATACCCGTTTTGTCCCAAAATAGGCTAAAACCAAGAAAACATTGCCTAGAAGCTATAAACAGCTTTGTTAGTGTTTCTGGGGTTAAAATGTATCTTAATCCAAAGCAACTGACTAATTATATGAGTTTGAGATGGATGTGGAGAGTTTAAAAGCCACTTATACCCATTTTGTCCCAAAACAGGTTAAAACCAAGAAAACATTGCTTAGAAGCACTAAACAGCTTTGTTAGTGTTTCTATGGTTAAAATATGTCTTAATCCAATGCAACTAACTAATTATAAGAGTTTTAGATAGATGTGGAGAGTTTAAAAGCCACTTATACCCATTTTGTCCCAAAACAGGCTAAAACCAAGAAAACATTGCTTAGAAGCTCTAAACAGCTATGTTAGGGTTTCTGGGGTTAAAATGTGTATTAATCCAATGCAACTGACTGATTATAAGAGTTTGAGATGGACGTGGAGAGTTTAAAAGCCACTTATACACATTTTGTCCCAAAATAGGCTAAAACCAAGAAAACATTGCTTAGAAGCTGTAAACAGCTTTGTTAGTGTTTCTAGGGTTAAAATGTGTCTTAATCCAATGCAACTAACTAATTATAAGTGTTTTAGATAGATGTGGAGAGTTTAAAAGCCACTTATACCCATTTTGTCCCAAAACGGGCTAAAACCAAGAAAACATTGCTGAGAAGCACCAAACAGCTTTGTTAGTGTTTCTGGGGTTAAAATGTGTCTTAATCCAATGCAACTGACTAATTATAAGAGTTTGAGATAGATGTAGATAGTTTAAAAGCAACTTATACACATTTTGTCCCAAAAGAGGCTAAAACAAAGAAAACATTGCCTAGAAGCTATAAACAGCTTTGTTAGTGTTTCTGGGGTTAAAATGAATCTTAATCCAAAGCAACTGAGTAATTATATGAGTTTGAGATGGATGTGGAGAGTTTAAAAGCCACTTATACCCATTTTGTCCCAAAACAGGTTAAAACCAAGAAAACATTGCTTAGAAGCACTAAACAGCTTTGTTAGTGTTTTTGTGGTTAAAATGTGTCTTAATCCAATGCAACTAACTAATTATAAGTGTTTTAGATAGATGTGGAGAGTTTAAAAGCCACTTATACCCATTTTGTCCCAAAACAGGCTAAAACCAAGAAAACATTGCTTAGAAGCTCTAAACAGCTATGTTAGGGTTTCTGGGGTTAAAATGTGTCTTAATCCAATGCAACTGACTGATTATAAGAGTTTGAGATGGACGTGGAGAGTTTAAAAGCCACTTATACACATTTTGTCCCAAAACAGGCTAAAACCAAGAAAACATTGCTTAGAAGCTGTAAACAGCTTTGTTAGTGTTTCTAGGGTTAAAATGTGTCTTAATCCAATGCAACAAACTAATTATAAGAGTTTTAGATAGATGTGGAGAGTTTAAAAGCCACTTATACCCATTTTGTCCCAAAACAGGTTAAAACCAAGAAAACATTGCTTAGAAGCACTAAACAGCTTTGTTAGTGTTTCTGGGGTGAAAATGTGTCTTAATCCAATGCAACTGACTAATTATAAGAGTTTGAGATAGATGTGGATAGTTTAAAAGCAACTTATACACATTTTGTCCCAAAAGAGGCTAAAACCAAGAAAACATTGCTTAGAAGCACTAAACAGCTTTGTTAGTGTTTCTGGGGTTAAAATGTGTCTTAATCCAATGCAACTAACTAATTATAAGAGTTTGAGATAGATGTGGATAGTTTAAAAGCCACTTATACACATTTTGTCCCAAAACAGGCTAAAACTAAGAAAACATTGCTTAGAAGCTGTAAACAGCTATGTTAGTGTTTCTGGGGTGAAAATGTGTCTTAATCCAATGCAAATGACTAATTATAAGAGTTTGAGATTGATGTGGAGAGTTTAAAATCCACTTATACCCGTTTTGTCCCAAAATAGGCTAAAACCAAGAAAACATTGCCTAGAAGCTATAAACAGCTTTGTTAGTGTTTCTGGGGTTAAAATGTATCTTAATCCAAAGCAACTGACTAATTATATGAGTTTGAGATGGATGTGGAGAGTTTAAAAGCCACTTATACCCATTTTGTCCCAAAACAGGTTAAAACCAAGAAAACATTGCTTAGAAGCACTAAACAGCTTTGTTAGTGTTTCTATGGTTAAAATATGTCTTAATCCAATGCAACTAACTAATTATAAGAGTTTTAGATAGATGTGGAGAGTTTAAAAGCCACTTATACCCATTTTGTCCCAAAACAGGCTAAAACCAAGAAAACATTGCTTAGAAGCTCTAAACAGCTATGTTAGGGTTTCTGGGGTTAAAATGTGTATTAATCCAATGCAACTGACTGATTATAAGAGTTTGAGATGGACGTGGAGAGTTTAAAAGCCACTTATACACATTTTGTCCCAAAATAGGCTAAAACCAAGAAAACATTGCTTAGAAGCTGTAAACAGCTTTGTTAGTGTTTCTAGGGTTAAAATGTGTCTTAATCCAATGCAACAAACTAATTATAAGAGTTTTAGATAGATGTGGAGAGTTTAAATGCCACTTATACCCATTTTGTCCCAAAACAGGTTAAAACCATGAAAACATTGCTTAGAAGCACTAAACAGCTTTGTTAGTGTTTTTGTGGTTAAAATGTGTCTTAATCCAATGCAACTAACTAATTATAAGAGTTTTAGATAGATGTGGAGAGTTTAAAAGCCACTTATACCCATTTTGTCCCAAAACAGGCTAAAACCAAGAAAACATTGCTGAGAAGCACCAAACAGCTTTGTTAGTGTTTCTGGGGTTAAAATGTGTCTTAATCCAATGCAACTAACTAATTATAAGAGCTTGAGATAGATGTGGAGAGTTTAAAAGCCACTTATACCCATTTTGTCCCAAAACAGGTTAAAACCAAGAAAACATTGCTTAGAAGCACTAAACAGTTTTGTTAGTGTTTTTGTGGTTAAAATGTGTCTTAATCCAATGCAACTAACTAATTATAAGTGTTTTAGATAGATGTGGAGAGTTTAAAAGCCACTTATACCCATTTTGTCCCAAAACAGGCTAAAACCAAGAAAACATTGCTGAGAAGCACCAAACAGCTTTGTTAGTGTTTCTGGGGTTAAAATGTGTCTTAATCCAATGCAACTGACTAATTATAAGAGTTTGAGATTGATGTGGAGAGTTTAAAAGCCACTTATACCCATTTTGTCCCAAAACAGGCTAAAACCAAGAAAACATTGCTTAGAAGCACTAAACAGCTTTGTTAGTGTTTCTGGGGTGAAAATGTGTCTTAATCCAATGCAACTAACTAATTATAAGAGTTTGAGATAGATGTGGATAGTTTAAAAGCCACTTATACACATTTTGTCGCAAAAGAGGCTAAAACCAAGAAAACATTGCTTAGAAGCTGTAAACAGCTATGTTAGTATTTTTGGGGTTAAAATGTGTCTTAATCAAATGCAAATGACAATTTATAAGAGTTTGAGATTGATGTGGAGAGTTTAAAAGCCACTTATACCCATTTTGTCCCAAAACAGGCTAAAACCAAGAAAACATTGCTTAGAAGCACTAAACAGTTTTGTTACTGTTTCTGGGGTGAAAATGTGTCTTAATCCAATGCAACTGACTAATTATAAGAGTTTGAGATAGATGTGGATAGTTTAAAAGCAACTTATACATATTTTGTCCCAAAAGAGGCTAAAACAAAGAAAACATTGCCTAGAAGCTATAAACAGCTTTGTTAGTGTTTCTGGGGTTAAAATGAATCTTAATCCAAAGCAACTGAGTAATTATATGAGTTTGAGATGGATGTGGAGAGTTTAAAAGCCACTTATACCCATTTTGTCCCAAAACAGGTTAAAACCAAGAAAACATTGCTTAGAAGCACTAAACAGCTTTGTTAGTGTTTTTGTGGTTAAAATGTGTCTTAATCCAATGCAACTAACTAATTATAAGTGTTTTAGATAGATGTGGAGAGTTTAAAAGCCACTTATACCCATTTTGTCCCAAAACAGGCTAAAACCAAGAAAACATTGCTTAGAAGCTCTAAACAGCTATGTTAGGGTTTCTGGGGTTAAAATGTGTATTAATCCAATGCAACTGACTGATTATAAGAGTTTGAGATGGACGTGGAGAGTTTAAAAGCCACTTATACACATTTTGTCCCAAAATAGGCTAAAACCAAGAAAACATTGCTTAGAAGCTGTAAACAGCTTTGTTAGTGTTTCTAGGGTTAAAATGTGTCTTAATCCAATGCAACAAACTAATTATAAGAGTTTTAGATAGATGTGGAGAGTTTAAAAGCCACTTATACCCATTTTGTCCCAAAACATGTTAAAACCAAGAAAACATTGCTTAGAAGCACTAAACAGCTTTGTTAGTGTTTTTGTGGTTAAAATGTGTCTTAATCCAATGCAACTAACTAATTATAAGAGTTTTAGATAGATGTGGAGAGTTTAAAAGCCACTTATACCCATTTTGTCCCAAAACAGGCTAAAACCAAGAAAACATTGCTGAGAAGCACCAAACAGCTTTGTTAGTGTTTCTGGGGTTAAAATGTGTCTTAATCCAATGCAACTAACTAATTATAAGAGCTTGAGATAGATGTGGAGAGTTTAAAAGCCACTTATACCCATTTTGTCCCAAAACAGGTTAAAACCAAGAAAACATTGCTTAGAAGCACTAAACAGTTTTGTTAGTGTTTTTGTGGTTAAAATGTGTCTTAATCCAATGCAACTAACTAATTATAAGTGTTTTAGATAGATGTGGAGAGTTTAAAAGCCACTTATACCCATTTTGTCCCAAAACAGGCTAAAACCAAGAAAACATTGCTGAGAAGCACCAAACAGCTTTGTTAGTGTTTCTGGGGTTAAAATGTGTCTTAATCCAATGCAACTGACTAATTATAAGAGTTTGAGATTGATGTGGAGAGTTTAAAAGCCACTTATACCCATTTTGTCCCAAAACAGGCTAAAACCAAAAAAACATTGCTTAGAAGCACTAAACAGCTTTGTTAGTGTTTCTGGGGTGAAAATGTGTCTTAATCCAATGCAACTAACTAATTATAAGAGTTTGAGATAGATGTGGATAGTTTAAAAGCCACTTATACACATTTTGTCGCAAAAGAGGCTAAAACCAAGAAAACATTGCTTAGAAGCTGTAAACAGCTATGTTAGTATTTTTGGGGTTAAAATGTGTCTTAATCAAATGCAAATGACAATTTATAAGAGTTTGAGATTGATGTGGAGAGTTTAAAAGCCACTTATACCCATTTTGTCCCAAAACAGGCTAAAACCAAGAAAACATTGCTTAGAAGCACTAAACAGTTTTGTTACTGTTTCTGGGGTGAAAATGTGTCTTAATCCAATGCAACTGACTAATTATAAGAGTTTGAGATAGATGTGGATAGTTTAAAAGCAACTTATACATATTTTGTCCCAAAAGAGGCTAAAACAAAGAAAACATTGCCTAGAAGCTATAAACAGCTTTGTTAGTGTTTCTGGGGTTAAAATGAATCTTAATCCAAAGCAACTGAGTAATTATATGAGTTTGAGATGGATGTGGAGAGTTTAAAAGCCACTTATACCCATTTTGTCCCAAAACAGGCTAAAACCAAGAAAACATTGCTTAGAAGCTCTAAACAGCTATGTTAGGGTTTCTGGGGTTAAAATGTGTATTAATCCAATGCAACTGACTGATTATAAGAGTTTGAGATGGACGTGGAGAGTTTAAAAGCCACTTATACACATTTTGTCCCAAAATAGGCTAAAACCAAGAAAACATTGCTTAGAAGCTGTAAACAGCTTTGTTAGTGTTTCTAGGGTTAAAATGTGTCTTAATCCAACGCAACAAACTAATTATAAGAGTTTTAGATAGATGTGGATAGTTTAAAAGCCACTTATACACATTTTGTCGCAAAAGAGGCTAAAACCAAGAAAACATTGCTTAGAAGCTGTAAACAGCTATGTTAGTATTTTTGGGGTTAAAATGTGTCTTAATCAAATGCAAATGACAATTTATAAGAGTTTGAGATTGATGTGGAGAGTTTAAAAGCCACTTATACCCATTTTGTCCCAAAACAGGCTAAAACCAAGAAAACATTGCTTAGAAGCACTAAACAGTTTTGTTACTGTTTCTGGGGTGAAAATGTGTCTTAATCCAATGCAACTGACTAATTATAAGAGTTTGAGATAGATGTGGATAGTTTAAAAGCAACTTATACATATTTTGTCCCAAAAGAGGCTAAAACAAAGAAAACATTGCCTAGAAGCTATAAACAGCTTTGTTAGTGTTTCTGGGGTTAAAATGAATCTTAATCCAAAGCAACTGAGTAATTATATGAGTTTGAGATGGATGTGGAGAGTTTAAAAGCCACTTATACCCATTTTGTCCCAAAACAGGCTAAAACCAAGAAAACATTGCTTAGAAGCTCTAAACAGCTATGTTAGGGTTTCTGGGGTTAAAATGTGTATTAATCCAATGCAACTGACTGATTATAAGAGTTTGAGATGGACGTGGAGAGTTTAAAAGCCACTTATACACATTTTGTCCCAAAATAGGCTAAAACCAAGAAAACATTGCTTAGAAGCTGTAAACAGCTTTGTTAGTGTTTCTAGGGTTAAAATGTGTCTTAATCCAATGCAACAAACTAATTATAAGAGTTTTAGATAGATGTGGAGAGTTTAAAAGCCACTTATACCCATTTTGTCCCAAAACATGTTAAAACCAAGAAAACATTGCTTAGAAGCACTAAACAGCTTTGTTAGTGTTTTTGTGGTTAAAATGTGTCTTAATCCAATGCAACTAACTAATTATAAGAGTTTTAGATAGATGTGGAGAGTTTAAAAGCCACTTATACCCATTTTGTCCCAAAACAGGCTAAAACCAAGAAAACATTGCTGAGAAGCACCAAACAGCTTTGTTAGTGTTTCTGGGGTTAAAATGTGTCTTAATCCAATGCAACTAACTAATTATAAGAGCTTGAGATAGATGTGGAGAGTTTAAAAGCCACTTATACCCATTTTGTCCCAAAACAGGTTAAAACCAAGAAAACATTGCTTAGAAGCACTAAACAGTTTTGTTAGTGTTTTTGTGGTTAAAATGTGTCTTAATCCAATGCAACTAACTAATTATAAGTGTTTTAGATAGATGTGGAGAGTTTAAAAGCCACTTATACCCATTTTGTCCCAAAACAGGCTAAAACCAAGAAAACATTGCTGAGAAGCACCAAACAGCTTTGTTAGTGTTTCTGGGGTTAAAATGTGTCTTAATCCAATGCAACTGACTAATTATAAGAGTTTGAGATTGATGTGGAGAGTTTAAAAGCCACTTATACCCATTTTGTCCCAAAACAGGCTAAAACCAAAAAAACATTGCTTAGAAGCACTAAACAGCTTTGTTAGTGTTTCTGGGGTGAAAATGTGTCTTAATCCAATGCAACTAACTAATTATAAGAGTTTGAGATAGATGTGGATAGTTTAAAAGCCACTTATACACATTTTGTCGCAAAAGAGGCTAAAACCAAGAAAACATTGCTTAGAAGCTGTAAACAGCTATGTTAGTATTTTTGGGGTTAAAATGTGTCTTAATCAAATGCAAATGACAATTTATAAGAGTTTGAGATTGATGTGGAGAGTTTAAAAGCCACTTATACCCATTTTGTCCCAAAACAGGCTAAAACCAAGAAAACATTGCTTAGAAGCACTAAACAGTTTTGTTACTGTTTCTGGGGTGAAAATGTGTCTTAATCCAATGCAACTGACTAATTATAAGAGTTTGAGATAGATGTGGATAGTTTAAAAGCAACTTATACATATTTTGTCCCAAAAGAGGCTAAAACAAAGAAAACATTGCCTAGAAGCTATAAACAGCTTTGTTAGTGTTTCTGGGGTTAAAATGAATCTTAATCCAATGCAACTGACTAATTATAAGAGTTTGAGATGGATGTGGAGAGTTTAAAAGCCACTTATACCCATTTTGTCCCAAAACAGGTTAAAACCAAGAAAACATTGCTTAGAAGCACTAAACAGCTTTGTTAGTGTTTTTGTGGTTAAAATGTGTCTTAATCCAATGCAACTAACTAATTATAAGTGTTTTAGATAGATGTGGAGAGTTTAAAAGCCACTTATACCCATTTTGTCCCAAAACAGGCTAAAACCAAGAAAACATTGCTGAAAAGCACCAAACAGCTTTGTTAGTGTTTCTGGGGTTAAAATGTGTCTTAATCCAATGCAACTGACTAATTATAAGAGTTTGAGATTGATGTGGAGAGTTTAAAAGCCACTTATACCCATTTTGTCCCAAAACAGGCTAAAACCAAGAAAACATTGCTTAGAAGCACTAAACAGCTTTGTTAGTGTTTCTGGGGTGAAAATGTGTCTTAATCCAATGCAAGTAACTAATTATAAGAGTTTGAGATAGATGTGGATAGTTTAAAAGCCACTTATACACATTTTGTCGCAAAAGAGGCTAAAACCAAGAAAACATTGCTTAGAAGCTGTAAACAGCTATGTTAGTATTTTTGGGGTTAAAATGTGTCTTAATCAAATGCAAATGACAATTTATAAGAGTTTGAGATTGATGTGGAGAGTTTAAAAGCCACTTATACCCATTTTGTCCCAAAACAGGCTAAAACCAAGAAAACATTGCTTAGAAGCACTAAACAGTTTTGTTACTGTTTCTGGGGTGAAAATGTGTCTTAATCCAATGCAACTGACTAATTATAAGAGTTTGAGATAGATGTGGATAGTTTAAAAGCAACTTATACATATTTTGTCCCAAAAGAGGCTAAAACAAAGAAAACATTGCCTAGAAGCTATAAACAGCTTTGTTAGTGTTTCTGGGGTTAAAATGAATCTTAATCCAAAGCAACTGAGTAATTATATGAGTTTGAGATGGATGTGGAGAGTTTAAAAGCCACTTATACCCATTTTGTCCCAAAACAGGTTAAAACCAAGAAAACATTGCTTAGAAGCACTAAACAGCTTTGTTAGTGTTTTTGTGGTTAAAATGTGTCTTAATCCAATGCAACTAACTAATTATAAGTGTTTTAGATAGATGTGGAGAGTTTAAAAGCCACTTATACCCATTTTGTCCCAAAACAGGCTAAAACCAAGAAAACATTGCTAAGAAGCACCAAACAGCTTTGTTAGTGTTTCTGGGGTTAAAATGTGTCTTAATCCAATGTAACTGACTAATTATAAGAGTTTGAGATTGATGTGGAGATTTTAAAAGCCACTTATACCCATTTTGTCCCAAAAGAGGCTAAAACCAAGAAAACATTGCTTAGAAGCTGTAAACAGCTATGTTAGTATTTCTGGGGTTAAAATGTGTCTTAATCTAATGCAAATGACTATTTATAAGAGTTTGAGATTGATGTGGAGAGTTTAAAAGCCACTTATACCCATTTTGTCCCAAAACAGGCTAAAACAAAGAAAACATTGCTTAGAAGCACTAAACAGCTTTGTTACTGTTTCTGGGGTGAAAATGTGTCTTAATCCAATGCAACTGACTAATTATAAGAGTTTGAGATAGATGTGGATAGTTTAAAAGCAACTTATAAACATTTTGTCCCAAAAGAGGCTAAAACCAAGAAAACATTGCTTAGAAGCACTAAACAGCTTTGTTAGTGTTTCTGGGGTTAAAATGTGTCTTAATCCAAAGCAACTGACTAATTATATGAGTTTGAGATGGATGTGGAGAGTTTAAAATCCACTTATACCCATTTTGTCCCAAAACAGGTTAAAACCAAGAAAACATTGCTTAGAAGCACTAAACAGCTTTGTTAGTGTTTCTATGGTTAAAATATGTCTTAATCCAATGCAACTAACTAATTATAAGAGTTTTAGATAGATGTGGAGAGTTTAAAAGCCACTTATACCCATTTTGTCCCAAAACAGGCTAAAACCAAGAAAACATTGCTTAGAAGCTCTAAACAGCTATGTTAGGGTTTCTGGGGTTAAAATGTGTCTTAATCCAATGCAACTGACTAATTATAAGAGTTTGAGATGGACGTGGAGAGTTTAAAAGTCACTTATACACATTTTGTCCCAAAATAGGCTAAAACCAAGAAAACATTGCTTAGAAGCTGTAAACAGCTTTGTTAGTGTTTCTAGGGTTAAAATGTGTCTTAATCCAATGCAACTAACTAAATATAAGAGTTTTAGATAGATGTGGAGAGTTTAAAAGCCACTTATACCCATTTTGTCCCAAAACAGGTTAAAACCAAGAAAACATTGCTTAGAAGCACTAAACAGCTTTGTTAGTGTTTTTGTGGTTAAAATGTGTCTTAATCCAATGCAATTAACTAATTATAAGAGTTTTAGATAGATGTGGAGAGTTTAAAAGCCACTTATACCCATTTTGTCCCAAAACAGGCTAAAACCAAGAAAACATTGCTGAGAAGCACCAAACAGCTTTGTTAGTGTTTCTGGGGTTAAAATGTGTCTTAATCCAATGCAACTAACTAATTATAAGAGTTTGAGATGGATGTTGAGAGTTTAAAAGCCACTTATACCCATTTTGTCCCAAAACAGGCTAAAACCAAGAAAACATTGCTTAGAAGCTAAAAACAGCTATGTTAGTGTTTCTATGGTTTAAATGTGTCTTAATCCAATGCAACTAACTAGTTATAAGAGTTTTAGATAGATGTGGAGAGTTTAAAAGCCACTTATACCCATTTTGTCCCAAAACAGGCTAAAACTAAGAAAACATTGCTTAGAAGCTCAAAACAGCTATGTTAGTGTTTCTGAGGTTAAAATGTGTCTTAATCCAATGCAACTGACTAATTATAAGAGTTTGAGATGGATGTGGAGAGTTTAAAAGCCAGTTATACACATTTTGTCCCAAAACAGGCTAAAATCAAGAAAACATTGCTTAGAAGCTGTAAACAGCTTTGTTAGTGTTTCTAGGGTTAAGATGTGTCTTAATCCAATGCAACTGACTAATTATAAGAGTTTGAGATTGATGTGGAGAGTTTAAAAGCCACTTATACCCATTTTGTCCCAAAACAGGCTAAATCCAAGAAAACATTGCTGAGAAGCACCAAACAGCTATGTTAGTGTTTCTGGGGTTAAAATGTGTCTTAATCCAATGCAAATGACTAATTATAAGAGTTTGAGAATGATGTGGAGAGTTTAAAAGCCACTTATACCCATTTTGTCCCAAAACAGGCTAAAACCAAGAAAACATTGCCTAGAAGCTTTAAACAGCTTTGTTAGTGTTTCTAGGATTAAAATGAATCTTAATCCAAAGCAACGGACTAATTATATGAGTTTGAGATGGATGTGGAGAGTTTAAAAGCCACTTATACCCATTTTTTCCCAAAACAGGTTAAAACAAAGAAAACATTGCTTAGAAGCACTAAACAGCTTTGTATGTGTTTTGGTGGTTAAAATGTGTCTTAATCCAATGCAACTAACTAATTATAAGAGTTTTAGATAGATGTGGAGAGTTTAATAGCCACTTATACCCATTTTGTCCCAAAACAGGCTAAAACCAAGAAAACATTGCCTAGAAGCTATAAACAGCTTTGTTAGTGTTTCTGGGGTTAAAATGAATCTTAATCCAAAGCAACTGAGTAATTATATGAGTTTGAGATGGATGTGGAGAGTTTAAAAGCCTCTTATACCCATTTTGTCCCAAAACAGGTTAAAACCAAGAAAACATTGCTTAGAAGCACTAAACAGTTTTGTTAGTGTTTTTGTGGTTAAAATGTGTCTTAATCCAATGCAACTAACTAATTATAAGTGTTTTAGATAGATGTGGAGAGTTTAAAAGCCACTTATACCCATTTTGTCCCAAAACAGGCTAAAACCAAGAAAACATTGCTGAGAAGCACCAAACAGCTTTGTTAGTGTTTCTGGGGTTAAAATGTGTCTTAATCCAATGCAACTGACTAATTATAAGAGTTTGAGATTGATGTGGAGAGTTTAAAAGCCACTTATACCCATTTTGTCCCAAAACAGGCTAAAACCAAGAAAACATTGCTTAGAAGCACTAAACAGCTTTGTTAGTATTTCTGGGGTAAATATGTGTCTTAATTCAATGCAACTAACTAATTATAAGAGTTTGAGATAGATGTGGATAGTTTAAAAGCCACTTATACACATTTTGTCGCAAAAGAGGCTAAAACCAAGAAAACATTGCTTAGAAGCTGTAAACAGCTATGTTAGTATTTTTGGGGTTAAAATGTGTCTTAATCAAATGCAAATGACAATTTATAAGAGTTTGAGATTGATGTGGAGAGTTTAAAAGCCACTTATACCCATTTTGTCCCAAAACAGGCTAAAACCAAGAAAACATTGCTTAGAAGCACTAAACAGTTTTGTTACTGTTTCTGGGGTGAAAATGTGTCTTAATCCAATGCAACTGACTAATTATAAGAGTTTGAGATAGATGTGGATAGTTTAAAAGCAACTTATACACATTTTGTTCCAAAAGAGGCTAAAACAAAGAAAACATTGCCTAGAAGCTATAAACAGCTTTGTTAGTGTTTCTGGGGTTAAAATGAATCTTAACCCAAAGCAACTGAGTAATTATATGAGTTTGAGATGGATGTGGAGAGTTTAAAAGCCACTTATACCCATTTTGTCCCAAAACAGGTTAAAACCAAGAAAACATTGCTTAGAAGCACTAAACAGCTTTGTTAGTGTTTTTGTGGTTAAAATGTGTCTTAATCCAATGCAACTAACTAATTATAAGTGTTTTAGATAGATGTGGAGAGTTTAAAAGCCACTTATACCCATTTTGTCCCAAAACAGGCTAAAACCAAGAAAACATTGCTAAGAAGCACCAAACAGCTTTGTTAGTGTTTCTGGGGTTAAAATGTGTCTTAATCCAATGTAACTGACTAATTATAAGAGTTTGAGATTGATGTGGAGAGTTTAAAAGCCACTTATACCCATTTTGTCCCAAAAGAGGCTAAAACCAAGAAAACATTGCTTAGAAGCTGTAAACAGCTATGTTAGTATTTCTGGGGTTAAAATGTGTCTTAATCTAATGCAAATGACTATTTATAAGAGTTTGAGATTGATGTGGAGAGTTTAAAGCCACTTATACCCATTTTGTCCCAAAACAGGCTAAAACAAAGAAAACATTGCTTAGAAGCACTAAACAGCTTTGTTACTGTTTCTGGGGTGAAAATGTGTCTTAATCCAATGCAACTGACTAATTATAAGAGTTTGAGATGGATGTGGATAGTTTAAAAGCAACTTATACACATTTTGTCGCAAAAGAGGCTAAAACCAAGAAAACATTGCTTAGAAGCACTAAACAGCTTTGTTAGTGTTTCAGGGGTTAAAATGTGTCTTAATCCAAAGCAACTGACTAATTATATGAGTTTGAGATGGATGTGGAGAGTTTAAAAGCCACTTATACCCATTTTGTCCCAAAACAGGTTAAAACCAAGAAAACATTGCTTAGAAGCACTAAACAGCTTTGTTAGTGTTTCTATGGTTAAAATATGTCTTAATCCAATGCAACTAACTAATTATAAGAGTTTTAGATAGATGTGGAGAGTTTAAAAGCCACTTATACCCATTTTGTCCCAAAACAGGCTAAAACCAAGAAAACATTGCTTAGAAGCTCTAAACAGCTATGTTAGGGTTTCTGGGGTTAAAATGTGTCTTAATCCAATGCAACTGACTAATTATAAGAGTTTGAGATGGACGTGGAGAGTTTAAAAGTCACTTATACACATTTTGTCCCAAAATAGGCTAAAACCAAGAAAACATTGCTTAGAAGCTGTAAACAGCTTTGTTAGTGTTTCTAGGGTTAAAATGTGTCTTAATCCAATGCAGCTAACTAAATATAAGAGTTTTAGATAGATGTGGAGAGTTTAAAAGCCACTTATACCCATTTTGTCCCAAAACAGGTTAAAACCAAGAAAACATTGCTTAGAAGCACTAAACAGCTTTGTTAGTGTTTTTGTGGTTAAAATGTGTCTTAATCCAATGCAACTAACTAATTATAAGAGTTTTAGATAGATGTGGAGAGTTTAAAAGCCACTTATACCCATTTTGTCCCAAAACAGGCTAAAACCAAGAAAACATTGCTTAGAAGCACTAAACAGTTTTGTTACTGTTTCTGGGGTGAAAATGTGTCTTAATCCAATGCAACTGACTAATTATAAGAGTTTGAGATAGATGTGGATAGTTTAAAAGCAACTTATACACATTTTGTTCCAAAAGAGGCTAAAACAAAGAAAACATTGCCTAGAAGCTATAAACAGCTTTGTTAGTGTTTCTGGGGTTAAAATGAATCTTAATCCAAAGCAACTGAGTAATTATATGAGTTTGAGATGGATGTGGAGAGCTTAAAAGCCTCTTATACCCATTTTGTCCCAAAACAGGCTAAAACCAAGAAAACATTGCTGAGAAGCACCAAACAGCTTTGTTAGTGTTTCTGGGGTTAAAATGTGTCTTAATCCAATGCAACTAACTAATTATAAGAGCTTGAGATAGATGTGGAGAGTTTAAAAGCCACTTATACCCATTTTGTCCCAAAACAGGCTAAAACCAAGAAAACATTGCTGAGAAGCACCAAACAGCTTTGTTAGTGTTTCTGGGGTTAAAATGTGTCTTAATCCAATGCAACTGACTAATTATAAGAGTTTGAGATTGATGTGGAGAGTTTAAAAGCCACTTATACCCATTTTGTCCCAAAACAGGCTAAAACCAAGAAAACATTGCTTAGAAGCACTAAACAGCTTTGTTAGTGTTTCTGGGGTAAATATGTGTCTTAATCCAATGCAACTAACTAATTATAAGAGTTTGAGATAGATGTGGATAGTTTAAAAGCCACTTATACACATTTTGTCGCAAAAGAGGCTAAAACCAAGAAAACATTGCTTAGAAGCTGTAAATAGCTATGTTAGTATTTTTGGGGTTAAAATGTGTCTTAATCAAATGCAAATGACAATTTATAAGAGTTTGAGATTGATGTGGAGAGTTTAAAAGCCACTTATACCCATTTTGTCCCAAAACAGGCTAAAACCAAGAAAACATTGCTTAGAAGCACTAAACAGTTTTGTTACTGTTTCTGGGGTGAAAATGTGTCTTAATCCAATGCAACTGACTAATTATAAGAGTTTGAGATAGATGTGGATAGTTTAAAAGCAACTTATACACATTTTGTTCCAAAAGAGGCTAAAACAAAGAAAACATTGCCTAGAAGCTATAAACAGCTTTGTTAGTGTTTCTGGGGTTAAAATGAATCTTAATCCAAAGCAACTGAGTAATTATATGAGTTTGAGATGGATGTGGAGAGTTTAAAAGCCACTTATACCCATTTTGTCCCAAAACAGGTTAAAACCAAGAAAACATTGCTTAGAAGCACTAAACAGCTTTGTTAGTGTTTTTGTGGTTAAAATGTGTCTTAATCCAATGCAACTAACTAATTATAAGAGTTTTAGATAGATGTGGAGAGTTTAAAAGCCACTTATACCCATTTTGTCCCAAAACAGGCTAAAACCAAGAAAACATTGCTGAGAAGCACCAAACAGCTTTGTTAGTGTTTCTGGGGTTAAAATGTGTCTTAATCCAATGCAACTAACTAATTATAAGAGTTTGAGATGGATGTTGAGAGTTTAAAAGCCACTTATACCCATTTTGTCCCAAAACAGGCTAAAACAAAGAAAACATTGCTTAGAAGCACTAAACAGCTTTGTTACTGTTTCTGGGGTGAAAATGTGTCTTAATCCAATGCAACTGACTAATTATAAGAGTTTGAGATAGATGTGGATAGTTTAAAAGCAACTTATACACATTTTGTCCCAAAAGAGGCTAAAACCAAGAAAACATTGCTTAGAAGCACTAAACAGCTTTGTTAGTGTTTCAGGGGTTAAAATGTGTCTTAATCCAAAGCAACTGACTAATTATATGAGTTTGAGATGGATGTGGAGAGTTTAAAAGCCACTTATACCCATTTTGTCCCAAAACAGGTTAAAACCAAGAAAACATTGCTTAGAAGCACTAAACAGCTTTGTTAGTGTTTCTATGGTTAAAATATGTCTTAATCCAATGCAACTAACTAATTATAAGAGTTTTAGATAGATGTGGAGAGTTTAAAAGCCACTTATACCCATTTTGTCCCAAAACAGGCTAAAACCAAGAAAACATTGCTTAGAAGCTCTAAACAGCTATGTTAGGGTTTCTGGGGTTAAAATGTGTCTTAATCCAATGCAACTGACTAATTATAAGAGTTTGAGATGGACGTGGAGAGTTTAAAAGTCACTTATACACATTTTGTCCCAAAATAGGCTAAAACCAAGAAAACATTGCTTAGAAGCTGTAAACAGCTTTGTTAGTGTTTCTAGGGTTAAAATGTGTCTTAATCCAATGCAACTAACTAAATATAAGAGTTTTAGATAGATGTGGAGAGTTTAAAAGCCACTTATACCCATTTTGTCCCAAAACAGGTTAAAACCAAGAAAACATTGCTTAGAAGCACTAAACAGCTTTGTTAGTGTTTTTGTGGTTAAAATGTGTCTTAATCCAATGCAACAAATAATTATAAGAGTTTTAGATAGATGTGGAGAGTTTAAAAGCCACTTATACCCATTTTGTCCCAAAACAGGCTAAAACCAAGAAAACATTGCTGAGAAGCACCAAACAGCTTTGTTAGTGTTTCTGGGGTTAAAATGTGTCTTAATCCAATGCAACTAACTAATTATAAGAGTTTGAGATGGATGTTGAGAGTTTAAAAGCCACTTATACCCATTTTGTCCCAAAACAGGCTAAAACCAAGAAAACATTGCTTAGAAGCTAAAAACAGCTATGTTAGTGTTTCTATGGTTAAAATGTGTCTTAATCCAATGCAACTAACTAGTTATAAGAGTTTTAGATAGATGTGGAGAGTTTAAAAGCCACTTATATCCATTTTGTCCCAAAACAGGTTAAAACCAAGAAAACATTGCTTAGAAGCACTAAACAGCTTTGTTAGTGTTTTTGTGGTTAAAATGTGTCTTAATCCAATGCAACTAACTAATTATAAGTGTTTTAGATAGATGTGGAGAGTTTAAAAGCCACTTATACCCATTTTGTCCCAAAACAGGCTAAAACCAAGAAAACATTGCTGAGAAGCACCAAACAGCTTTGTTAGTGTTTCTGGGGTTAAAATGTGTCTTAATCCAATGCAACTGACTAATTATAAGAGTTTGAGATTGATGTGGAGAGTTTAAAAGCCACTTATACCCATTTTGTCCCAAAACAGGCTAAAACCAAGAAAACATTGCTTAGAAGCACTAAACAGCTTTGTTAGTGTGAAAATGTGTCTTAATCCAATGCAACTAACTAATTATAAGAGTTTGAGATAGATGTGGATAGTTTAAAAGCCACTTATACACATTTTGTCGCAAAAGAGGCTAAAACAAAGAAAACATTGCTTAGAAGCTGTAAACAGCTATGTTAGTATTTTTGGGGTTAAAATGTGTTTTAATCAAATGCAAATGACAATTTATAAGAGTTTGAGATTGATGTGGAGAGTTTAAAAGCCACTTATACTCATTTTGTCCCAAAACAGGCTAAAACCAAGAAAACATTGCTTAGAAGCACTAAACAGTTTTGTTACTGTTTCTGGGGTGAAAATGTGTCTTAATCCCATGCAACTGACTAATTATAAGAGTTTGAGATAGATGTGGATAGTTTAAAAGCAACTTATACACATTTTGTCCCAAAAGAGGCTAAAACAAAGAAAACATTGCCTAGAAGCTATAAACAGCTTTGTTAGTGTTTCTGGGGTTAAAATGAATCTTAATCCAAAGCAACTGAGTAATTATATGAGTTTGAGATGGATGTGGAGAGTTTAAAAGCCACTTATACCCATTTTGTCCCAAAACAGGTTAAAACCAAGAAAACATTGCTTAGAAGCACTAAACAGCTTTGTTAGTGTTTTTGTGGTTAAATTGTGTCTTAATCCAATGCAACTAACTAATTATAAGTGTTTTAGATAGATGTGGAGAGTTTAAAAGCCACTTATACCCATTTTGTCCCAAAACAGGCTAAAACCAAGAAAACATTGCTAAGAAGCACCAAACAGCTTTGTTAGTGTTTCTGGGGTTAAAATGTGTCTTAATCCAATGTAACTAACTAATTATAAGAGTTTGAGATTGATGTGGAGAGTTTAAAAGCCACTTATACCCATTTTGTCCCAAAAGAGGCTAAAACCAAGAAAACATTGCTTAGAAGCTGTAAACAGCTATGTTAGTATTTCTGGGGTTAAAATGTGTCTTAATCTAATGCAAATGACTATTTATAAGAGTTTGAGATTGATGTGGAGAGTTTAAAAGCCACTTATACCCATTTTGTCCCAAAACAGGCTAAAACAAAGAAAACATTGCTTAGAAGCACTAAACAGCTTTGTTACTGTTTTTGGGGTGAAAATGTGTCTTAATCCAATGCAACTGACTAATTATAAGAGTTTGAGATAGATGTGGATAGTTTAAAAGCAACTTATACACATTTTGTCCCAAAAGAGGCTAAAACCAAGAAAACATTGCTTAGAAGCACTAAACAGCTTTGTTAGTGTTTCTGGGGTTAAAATGTGTCTTAATCCAAAGCAACTGACTAATTATATGAGTTTGAGATGGATGTGGAGAGTTTAAAAGCCACTTATACCCATTTTGTCCCAAAACAGGTTAAAACCAAGAAAACATTGCTTAGAAGCACTAAACAGCTTTGTTAGTGTTTCTATGGTTAAAATATGTCTTAATCCAATGCAACTAACTAATTATAAGAGTTTTAGATAGATGTGGAGAGTTTAAAAGCCACTTATACCCATTTTGTCCCAAAACAGGCTAAAACCAAGAAAACATTGCTTAGAAGCTCTAAACAGCTATGTTAGGGTTTCTGGGGTTAAAATGTGTTTTAATCCAATGCAACTGACTAATTATAAGAGTTTGAGATGGACGTGGAGAGTTTAAAAGTCACTTATACACATTTTGTCCCAAAATAGGCTAAAACCAAGAAAACATTGCTTAGAAGCTGTAAACAGCTTTGTTAGTGTTTCTAGGGTTAAAATGTGTCTTAATCCAATGCAACTAACTAAATATAAGAGTTTTAGATAGATGTGGAGAGTTTAAAAGCCACTTATACCCATTTTGTCCCAAAACAGGTTAAAACCAAGAAAACATTGCTTAGAAGCACTAAACAGCTTTGTTAGTGTTTTTGTGGTTAAAATGTGTCTTAATCCAATGCAACTAACTAATTATAAGAGTTTTAGATAGATGTGGAGAGTTTAAAAGCCACTTATACCCATTTTGTCCCAAAACAGGCTAAAACCAAGAAAACATTGCTGAGAAGCACCAAACAGCTTTGTTAGTGTTTCTGGGGTTAAAATGTGTCTTAATCCAATGCAACTAACTAATTATAAGAGTTTGAGATGGATGTTGAGAGTTTAAAAGCCACTTATACCCATTTTGTTCCAAAACAGGCTAAAACCAAGAAAACATTGCTTAGAAGCTCAAAACAGCTATGTTAGTGTTTCTAAGGTTAAAATGTGTCTTAATCCAATGCAACTAACTAGTTATAAGAGTTTTAGATAGATGTGGAGAGTTTAAAAGCCACTTATACCCATTTTGTCCCAAAACAGGCTAAAACTAAGAAAACATTGCTTAGAAGCTCAAAACAGCTATGTTAGTGTTTCTGAGGTAAATATGTGTCTTAATCCAATGCAACTGACTATTTATTAGAGTTTGAGATGGATGTGGAGAGTTTAAAAGCCAGTTATACACATTTTGTCCCAAAACAGGCTAAAATAAGGAAACATTGCTTAGAAGCTGTAAACAGCTTTGTTAGTGTTTCTAGGGTTAAGATGTGTCTTAATCCAATGCAACTGACTAATTATAAGAGTTTGAGATTGATGTGGAGAGTTTAAAAGCCACTTATACCCATTTTGTCCCAAAACAGGCTAAATCCAAGAAAACATTGCTGAGAAGCACCAAACAGCTTTGTTAGTGTTTCTGGGGTTAAAATGTGTCTTAATCCAATGCAACTAACTAATTATAAGAGTTTGAGAATGATGTGGAGAGTTTAAAAGCCACTTATACCCATTTTGTCCCAAAACTGGCTAAAACCAAGAAAACATTGCCTAGAAGCTATAAACAGCTTTGTTAGTGTTTCTAGGATTAAAATGAATCTTAATCCAAAGCAACTGACTAATTATATGAGTTTGAGATGGATGTGGAGAGTTTAAAAGCCACTTATACCCATTTTGTCCCAAAACAGGTTAAAACAAAGAAAACATTGCTTAGAAGCACTAAACAGCTTTGTTAGTGTTTTGTGGTTAAAATGTGTCTTAATCCAATGCAACTAACTAATTATAAGAGTTTTAGATAGATGTGGAGAGTTTAATAGCCACTTATACCCATTTTGTCCCAAAATAGGCTAAAACCAAGAAAACATTGCTGAGAAGCACCAAACAGCTTTGTTAGTGTTTCTGGGGTTAAAATGTTTCTTAATCCAATGCAACTAACTAATTATAAGAGCTTGAGATAGATGTGGAGAGTTTAAAAGCCACTTATACCCATTTTGTCCCAAAAAGGCTAAAACCAAGAAAACATTGCTTAGAAGCACTAAACAGCTTTGTTAGTGTTTATGGGGTTAAAATGTGTCTTAATCCAATGCAACTAACTAATTATAAGAGTTTGAGATGGATGTGGAGAGTTTAAAAGCCACTTATACCCATTTTGTCCCAAAACAGGCTAAAACCAAGAAAACATTGCTTAGAAGCACTAAACAGCTTTGTTAGTGTTTCTATGCTTAAAATGTGTCTTAATCCAATGCAACTAACTAATTATAAGAGTTTTAGATAGATGTGGAGAGTTTAAAAGCCACTTATACCCATTTTGTCCCAAAACAGGCTAAAACAAAGAAAACATTGCTTAGAAGCTCTAAACAGCTATGTTAGTGTTTCTGGGGTTAAAATGTGTCTTAATCCAATGCAAATGACTAATTATAAGAGTTTGAGATGGATGTGGAGAGTTTAAAAGCCACTTATACCCATTTTGTCCCAAAACAGGCTAAAATCAAGAAAACATTGCTTAGAAGCTGTAAACAGCTTTGTTAGTGTTTCTAGGGTTAAAATGTGTCTTAATCCAATGCAACTGACTAATTATAAGAGTTTGAGACTGATGTGGAGAGTTTAAAAGCCACTTATACCCATTTTGTCCCAAAATAGGCTAAAACCAAGAAAACATTGCTGAGAAGCACCAAACAGCTATTTTAGTGTTTCTGGGGTGAAAATGTGTCTTAATCCAATGCAACTAACTAATTATAAGAGTTTGAGATAGATGTGGATAGTTTAAAAGCCACTTATACACATTTTGTCCCAAAAGAGGCTAAAACCAAGAAAACATTGCTTAGAAGCTGTAAACAGCTATGTTAGTATTTCTGGGGTTAAAATGTGTCTTAATCAGATGCAAATGACTATTTATAAGAGATTGAGATTGATGTGGAGAGTTTAAAAGCCACTTATACCCATTTTGTCCCAAAACAGGCTAAAACCAAGAAAACATTGCTGAGAAGCACCAAACAGCTTTGTTAGTGTTTCTGGGGGTTAAAATGTGTCTTAATCCAATGCAACTGACTAATTATAAGAGTTTGAGACTGATGTGGAGAGTTTAAAAGCCACTTATACCCATGTTGCCCGAAAACAGGCTAAAACCAAGAAAACATTGTTTAGAAGCACTAAACAGCTTTGTTAGTGTTTCTGGGGTTAAAATGTGTCTTAATCCAATGCAACTAACTAATTATAAGAGTTTGAGATAGATGTGGATAGTTTAAAAGCCACTTATACACATTTTGTCCCAAAAGAGGCTAAAACCAAGAAAACATTGCTTAGAAGCTGTAAACAGCTATGTTAGTATTTCTGGGGTTAAAATGTGTCTTAATCAGATGCAAATGACTATTTATAAGAGTTTGAGATTGATGTGGAGAGTTTAAAAGCCACTTATACCCATTTTGTCCCAAAACAGGCTAAAACCAAGAAAACATTGCTTAGAAGCACTAAACAGCTTTGTTACTGTTTCTGGGGTAAAAATGTGTCTTAATCCAATGCAACTGACTAATTATAAGAGTTTGAGATAGATGTGGATAGTTTAAAAGCAACTTATACACATTTTGTCCCAAAAGAGGCTAAAACCAAGAAAACATTGCCTAGAAGCTATAAACAGCTTTGTTAGTGTTTCTGGGATTAAAATGTATCTTAATCCAAAGCAACTGACTAATTATATGAGTTTGAGATGGATGTGGAGAGTTTAAAAGCCACTTATACCCATTTTGTCCCAAAACAGGTTAAAACCAAGAAAACATTGCTTAGAAGCACTAAACAGCTTTGTTAGTGTTTTTGTGGTTGAAATGTGTCTTAATCCAATGCAACTAACTAATTATAAGTGTTTTAGATAGATGTGGAGAGTTTAAAAGCCACTTATACCCATTTTGTCCCAAAACAGGCTAAAACCAAGAAAACATTGCTGAGAAGCACCAAACAGCTTTGTTAGTGTTTCTGGGGTTAAAATGTGTCTTAATCCAATGCAACTGACTAATTATAAGAGTTTGAGACTGATGTGGAGAGTTTAAAAGCCACTTATACCCATTTTGTCCCAAAACAGGCTAAAACCAAGAAAACATTGCTTAGAAGCACTAAACAGCTTTGTTAGTGTTTCTGGGGTGAAAATGTGTCTTAATCCAATGCAACTAACTAATTATAAGAGTTTGAGATAGATGTGGATAGTTTAAAAGCCACTTATACACATTTTGTCCCAAAAGAGGCTAAAACCAAGAAAACATTGCTTAGAAGCTGTAAACAGCTATGTTAGTATTTCTGGGGTTAAAATGTGTCTTAATCAGATGCAAATGACTATTTATAAGAGTTTGAGATTGATGAGGAGAGTTTAAAAGCCACTTATACCCATTTTGTCCCAAAACAGGCTAAAACCAAGAAAACATTGCTGAGAAGCACCAAACAGCTTTGTTAGTGTTTCTGGGGTTAAAATGTGTCTTAATCCAATGCAACTGACTAATTATAAGAGTTTGAGATGGATGTGGAGAGTTTAAAAGCCACTTATACCCATTTTGTCCCAAAACAGGCTAAAATCAAGAAAACATTGCTTAGAAGCTGTAAACAGCTTTGTTAGTGTTTCTAGGGTTAAAATGTGTCTTAATCCAATGCAACTGACTAATTATAAGAGTTTGAGACTGATGTGGAGAGTTTAAAAGCCACTTATACCCATTTTGTCCCAAAATAGGCTAAAACCAAGAAAACATTGCTGAGAAGCACCAAACAGCTATTTTAGTGTTTCTGGGGTGAAAATGTGTCTTAATCCAATGCAACTAACTAATTATAAGAGTTTGAGATAGATGTGGATAGTTTAAAAGCCACTTATACACATTTTGTCCCAAAAGAGGCTAAAACCAAGAAAACATTGCTTAGAAGCTGTAAACAGCTATGTTAGTATTTCTGGGGTTAAAATGTGTCTTAATCAGATGCAAATGACTATTTATAAGAGATTGAGATTGATGTGGAGAGTTTAAAAGCCACTTATACCCATTTTGTCCCAAAACAGGCTAAAACCAAGAAAACATTGCTGAGAAGCACCAAACAGCTTTGTTAGTGTTTCTGGGGTTAAAATGTGTCTTAATCCAATGCAACTGACTAATTATAAGAGTTTGAGACTGATGTGGAGAGTTTAAAAGCCACTTATACCCATTTTGTCCCAAAGTAGGCTAAAACCAAGAAAACATTGCTGAGAAGCACCAAACAGCTATTTTAGTGTTTCTGGGGTGAAAATGTGTCTTAATCCAATGCAACTAACTAATTATAAGAGTTTGAGATAGATGTGGATAGTTTAAAAGCCACTTATACACATTTTGTCCCAAAAGAGGCTAAAACCAAGAAAACATTGCTTAGAAGCTGTAAACAGCTATGTTAGTATTTCTGGGGTTAAAATGTGTCTTAATCAGATGCAAATGACTATTTATAAGAGATTGAGATTGATGTGGAGAGTTTAAAAGCCACTTATACCCATTTTGTCCCAAAACAGGCTAAAACCAAGAAAACATTGCTGAGAAGCACCAAACAGCTTTGTTAGTGTTTCTGGGGTTAAAATGTGTCTTAATCCAATGCAACTAACTAATTATACGAGTTTGAGATAGATGTGGATAGTTTAAAAGCCACTTATACACATTTTGTCCCAAAAGAGGCTAAAACCAAGAAAACATTGCTTAGAAGCTGTAAACAGCTATGTTAGTATTTATGGGGTTAAAATGTGTCTTAATCAGATGCAAATGACTATTTATAAGAGGTTGAGATTGATGTGGAGAGTTTAAAAGCCACTTATACCCATTTTGTCCCAAAACAGGCTAAAACCAAGAAAACATTGCTTAGAAGCACTAAACAGCTTTGTTACTGTTTCTGGGGTGAAAATGTGTCTTAATCCAATGCAACTGACTAATTATAAGAGTTTGAGATAGATGTGGATAGTTTAAAAGCAACATATACACATTTTGTCCCAAAAGAGGCTAAAACCAAGAAAACATTGCTTAGAAGCACTAAACAGCTTTGTTAGTGTTTCTGTGGTTAAAATGTGTCTTAATCCAATGCAACTAGCTAATTATAAGAGTTTGAGATTGATGTGGAGAGTTTAAAAGCCATTTATACCCATTTTGTCCCAAAACAGGCTAAAACCAAGAAAACATTGCCTAGAAGCTATAAACAGCCTTGTTAGTGTTTCTGGGGTTAAAATTTATCTTAATCCAAAGCAACTGACTAATTATATGAGTTTTAGATGGATGTGGAGAGTTAAAAAGCCACTTATACCCATTTTGTCCCAAAACAAGTTAAAACCAAGAAAACATTGCTTAGAAGCACTAAACAGCTTTGTTAGTGTTTTTGTGGTTAAAATGTGTCTTAATCCAATACAACTAACTAATTATAAGAATTTTAGATAGATGTGGAGAGTTTAAAAGCCACTTATACCCATTTTGTCCCAAAACAGGCTAAAACCAAGAAAACATTGCTTAGAAGCTCTAAACAGCTATGTTAGTGTTTCTGGGGTTAAAATATGTCTTAATCCAATGCAACTGACTAATTATAAGAGTTTGAGATGGACGTGGAGAGTTTAAAAGCCACTTATACACATTTTGTCTTAAAATAGGCTAAAACTAAGAAAACATTGCTTAGAAGCTGTAAACAGCTTTGTTAGTGTTTCTAGGGTTAAAATGTGTCTTAATCCAATGCAACTAACTAATTATAAGAGTTTTAGATAGATGTGGAGAGTTTAAAAGCCAGTTATACCCATTTTGTCCCAAAACAGGTTAAAACCAAGAAAACATTGCTTAGAAGCACTAAACAGCTTTGTTAGTGTTTTTGTGGTTAAAATGTGTGTTAAACCAATGCAACTAACTAATTATAAAAGTTTTAGATAGATGTGGAGAGTTTAAAAGCCACTTATACCCATTTTGTCCCAAAACAGGCTAAAACCAAGAAAACATTGATGAGAAGCACCAAACAGCTTTGTTAGTGTTTCTGGGGTTAAAATGTGTCTTAATCCAATGCAACTAACTAATTATAAGAGCTTGAGATAGATTTGGAGAGTTTAAAAGCCACTTATACCCATTTTGTCCCAAAAAGGCTAAAACTAAGAAAACATTGCTTAGAAGCACTAAACAGCTTTGTTAGTGTTTCTGGGGTTAAAATGTGTCTTAATCCAATGCAACTAACTAATTATAAGAGTTTGAGATAGATGTGGAGAGTTTAAAAGCCACTTATACCCATTTTGTCCCAAAACAGGCTAAAACCATGAAAACAATGCCTAGAAGCTGTAAACAGCTTTGTTAGTGTTTCTGGGGTTAAAATGTGTCTTAATCCAATGCAACTGACTAATTATAAGAGTTTGAGATGGATGTGGAGAGTTTAAAAGCCACTTATACCCATTTTGTCCCAAAACAGGCTAAAACCAAGAAAACATTGCTTAGAAGCACTAAACAGCTTTGTTAGTGTTTCTATGGTTAAAATGTGTCTTAATCCAATGCAACTAACTAATTATAAGAGTTTTAGATAGATGTGGAGAGTTTAAAGCCACTTATACCCATTTTGTCCCAAAACAGGCTAAAACCAAGAAAACATTGCTTAGAAGCTCTAAACAGCTATGTTAGTGTTTCTGGGTTTAAAATGTGTCTTAATCCAATGCAACTGACTAATTATAAGAGTTTGAGATGGATGTGGAGAGTTTAAAAGCCACTTATACCCATTTTGTCCCAAAATAGGCTAAAATCAAGAAAACATTGCTTAGAAGCTGTAAACAGCTTTGTTAGTGTTTCTAGGGTTAAAATGTGTCTTAATCCAATGCAAATGACTAATTTAAAAGAGTTTGAGATTGATGTGGAGATTTTAAAAGCCACTTATACCCATTTTGTCCCAAAACAGGCTAAAACCAAGAAAACATTGCTGAGAAGCACCAAACAGCTATGTTAGTGTTTCTGGGGTTAAAATGTGTCTTAATCCAATGCAAATGACTAATTATAAGAGTTTGAGATTGATGTGGAGAGTTTAAAAGCCACTTATATCCATTTTGTCCCAAAACAGGTTAAAACCAAGAAAACATTGCTTAGAAGCACTAAACAGCTTTGTTAGTGTTTTTGTGGTTAAAATGTGTCTTAATCCAATGCAACTAACTAATTATAAGTGTTTTAGATAGATGTGGAGAGTTTAAAAGCCACTTATACCCATTTTGTCCCAAAACAGGCTAAACCCAAGAAAACATTGCTTAGAAGCTCTAAACAGCTATGTTAGTGTTTCTGGGGTTAAAATGTATCTTAATCCAATGCAACTGACTAATTATAATAGTTTGAGATGGATGTGGAGAGTTTAAAAGCCACTTATACACATTTTGTCCCAAAAGAGGCTAAAATCAAGAAAACATTGCTTAGAAGCTGTAAACAGCTTTGTTAGTGTTTCTAGGGTTAAAATGTGTCTTAATCCAATGCAACTGACTAATTATAAGAGTTTGAGATTGATGTGGAGAGTTTAAAAGCCACTTATACCCATTTTGTCCCAAAATTGGCTAAAACTAAGAAAATATTGCTGAGAAGCACCAAACAGCTATGTTAGTGTTTCTGGGGTTAAAATGTGTCTTAATCCAATGAAAATGACTAATTATAAGAGTTTGAGATTGATGTGGAGAGTTTAAAAGCCACTTATACCCATTTTGTCCCAAAACAGGCTAAAACCAAGAAAACATTGCCTAGAAGCTATAAACAGCTATGTTAGTGTTTCTGGGATTAAAATGTATCTTAATCCAAAGCAACTGACTAATTATATGAGTTTAAGATGGATGTGGAGAGTTTAAAAGCCACTTATACCCATTTTGTCCCAAAACAGGTTAAAACCAAGAAAACATTGCTTAGAAGCACTAAACAGCTTTGTTAGTGTTTTTGTGGTTAAAATGTGTCTTAATCCAATGCAACTAACTAATTATAAGTGTTTTAGATAGATGTGGAGAGTTTAAAAGCCACTTATACCCATTTTGTCCCAAAACAGGCTAAAACCAAGAAAACATTGCTAAGAAGCACCAAACAGCTTTGTTAGTGTTTCTGGGGTTAAAATGTGTCTTAATCCAATGTAACTGACTAATTATAAGAGTTTGAGATTGATGTGGAGAGTTTAAAAGCCACTTATACCCATTTTGTCCCAAAACAGGCTAAAACCAAGAAAACAATGCTTAGAAGCACTAAACAGCTTTGTTAGTGTTTCTGGGGTGAAAATGTGTCTTAATCCAATGCAACTAACTAACTATAAGAGTTTGAGATAGATGTGGATAGGTTAAAAGCCACTTATACACATTTTGTCCCAAAAGAGGCTAAAACCAAGAAAACATTGCTTAGAAGCTGTAAACAGCTATGTTAGTATTTCTGGGGTTAAAATGTGTCTTAATCTAATGCAAATGACTATTTATAAGAGTTTGAGATTGATGTGGAGAGTTTAAAAGCCACTTATACCCATTTTGTCCCAAAACAGGCTAAAACAAAGAAAACATTGCTTAGAAGCACTAAACAGCTTTGTTACTGTTTCTGGGGTGAAAATGTTTCTTAATCCAATGCAACTGACTAATTATAAGAGTTTGAGATTGTTAGACTTTGTAGAATAAAGAAGAGAATCAAGAGATTGATGAGAGATATCGGTAGACAAAGAGAATGAGGAAGAAGAAAAGATTAGGTTATTGTTCCATAAGAATACATATTACAATGTAGGCTAAAGCCTATATATATCAAGGGAAAATTAGGGCTACACCCTCTACCAACCGATCGTATAAGTGATAGGGACAAGGAGAGAGATAGAACTAATCCCAACGGTGATAGTGACCCGTCCTAGTCTCCTTAAACACAACATAACCCGTGACTCCACTTGTTCCTCCTCTCTAACGGCTACAAGCGACATTCTAGATCCTTCTCATGGGCCTAAGGAGAGCAGGCCTCCTCATTGTCTTTACACACTTACATGACTCGGCCTTATTGCTTGGTTGTACGGACGGCCCCATAATTGTACGGACGGCCATGGCTGCCTTAGGCTTATTCTCTTGATCAATACTCCCCCTCAAGCTTAGCCGAGTGAAATGGCTAAGCTTGGAACCCGTGAAGCAGCACCTCATTAAAAAAACCTTGACTTAGAAAACCTCATGGGACAAAACCAAGTCAAGGGAAAAAGAGTGTGCTGTCCACGGATTAGGGAAGCTTGATCATGGCCGTGTAATGTCTACAAGTCCAAGTTTGCTGTAGATGTGATCACAAACCTTGGAGCTTGCAGACTTGGTGAAGATGTCAGCTAGCTGATCTTGACTCCTTGTGTGGCATGGTAACACCACTCCTTCTTCAATCTTCTCTCTCACCTTGTGGCAATCGCTTTCTATGTGCTTGGTCCTCTCATGAAAGACTGAGTTTGTGGCAATGTGGATGGCCGCTTCATTGTCGCAGTGCATGGTCATGGACTGCTTTGTCTCGATGCCTAAGTCCTTGAGTAGGCCCTTCAGCCATGTCATCTCGTTAGTGAGCTTCCTCATAGCTCTATACTCGGCCTCGGCGCTAGAGCAGGAAACCACCTTTTGTTTCTTAGACCTCCATGTAACCAAGTTGCCTCCAACAAACGTGCAGTACCCAGTGGTGGATCTCCTATCCAGCGTGTCGCCATTGTAATCCGCATCACAATAGCCAACGATTTCGGTGTTGTCATTCTTGCCCATCCAAATACCTTGACCCGGACTGCCCTTGAGATAGCTTAGGATCCTTTCGACTTGACTCCATTGGTACTTGCTTGGTGCCTTCATATGTTGGCTAACCTGATTCACAGCATAAGATATGTCAGGTCGTGTGATAGTAAGGTATATCAGCTTACCTACAAGCCGGCGGTAGCGTGTGACGTCTAAGAATGGCTCGTCCATTGGTTCCTTAGGTCGGCCTTCTTTTGCCCGTAAGCTCTCCCCCTTTCGCTTGAGCTGGTAATCTTCATCAAGGGGCGTAGCAACCGGAGACACACCAAGCTTGCCAGTCTCCTCTAACAAGTCAAGAGTATACTTGCGTTGTGAGAGGAAGAGTCCTTCCGGTGAGCGACAAATCTCAATACCAAGAAAGTATTTGAGTTCCCCAAGGTCCTTGATGTCAAATACCGACTTGAGAGAGTCCTTGGTGTCCTGAATGGCCGCCTTATCATCACCAGTCACGATGATGTCGTCGACGTATATGAGCACCACCACCCAACCAATAGAGGTGCGACGCGTGAAGAGAGTATGATCAGCCTCCGATCGCGTAAAACCATCAGTCTTGAGAGTGGAGCTTAGTTTGTGGTACCACGCTTGTGGGGACTGCTTAAGGCCATAGATGGCCTTACGTAGCCTCAAGACTTTTCCGGGTGTAACCATGTCTTCAAGGCCGGGAGGAGGCGTCATGTACACTTCTTCATCAAGTTCACCTTGAAGGAAGGCGTTCTTCACATCCATCTTCCATAAGTCCCATGAGAGGTTGACAGCAAGAGACAGCACAACCCGAACCGTATGGAGCTTGGCCACGGGTGCAAAGGTGTCCGTGTAGTCCGCGCCATAGGTTTGGGTGAAGCCACGGGCCACTAACCTGGCTTTATGCCGTTCAATGTCACCATTGCTCAAATACTTTATGGTAAACACCCATTTGGAGCTAACTGCCCGCTTGCCTTGAGGAAGATCCGATTCGTCCCACGTATGATTCCGGATCATGGCGCCAGTTTCATCCTTGACCGCATCTAACCAAACTTGATGTTCCTTGGCTTCATCATATGTCTGCGGGATCCAATTGGCGTCCACTTGGCCGAAGAAAGCTTGGTGATCAGCAGGTAACAGCTCAAGGGAACAAACGGACTGAATGGGATGAGCGACAGCTTGGCTGTTGTAATAGACACGCTTGTTCTTCCAAGTGGAGGGATCCGATCGAGGTCTGGTGCTCCGACGCAGGACTGGTGCCGGAGGTGGATCCACGCTAGGCAACACGGTGGACGTACCGTCCGTAGGAGCCGTCTCCGTGTTTTCCTCGGTAGAGGCCGCCGCCGGAGCATGCGTGTCCGTTGTAGGGCCAGGGACGGGAACACCGGTTATGGGTAGGCCAGACTCGAGAGATTCACCATCTTGGGCTGAACCATTGTCATTTGCATCTCCTTGGTCAGACCCACCATCGGTAGAAATTTGACTTAGTGTTGGCCGCACGGCACCCGTTGGTGGAGATGGGTTGCCAAGGTGATCAAGAAGGAACCGTAGACTCGAAGCTCGGTCATTAGGTGAGTGAGAGAGATCTTTAAGGCTGTTCCAATCCCTCTTGTCATGGTAGCCCACATGTTCTAGAAACCGGACATCTCGAGAGACATATAGTCGACTTGTGGCCGGATCATAACATTTGTACCCCTTTTGTGTGGTGGAGTAGCCAATGAACATACACTTTGTACTTTTGGCATCCAGCTTACTCCTTTGTTCTCCTGGTACTAACACAAAACAAACACAGCCGAAAACTCGTAAGTGATCAAGAGATGGTTTAAATTTGTTTAGTACTTCAAATGGAGATAAGTCATGAAGAACTCTAGTTGGTGTTCGGTTGATTAGGTAGCATGCAGTCATCACGGCATCACCCCAATATCGTTTAGGAACACTCGAATGGAACATGATTGCCCGCGCCACTTCCATGAGGTGCCGGTTCTTCCTCTCGGCCACACCATTTTGTTGTGGCGTGTAGGGACAACTAGTTTGATGGAGAATGCCATGCTTGGAGAGATGTTCTTTGAACTTGCAACTTGTGTATTCCCCCCCATTATCAGACCTAAGTACCTTAAGTTTAGCATTGAAGTGATTAGTCACATAATTTTGAAAATTGATAAAGGCATCAAATACTCTATCTTTAGATGGCAACAAGGTAATCCAAGTGTATTTTGATTTTTCATCAATAAAAGTCACAAAATACTTGTTATTATCTCTAGATAGGCATGGTGATGTCCAAACATCTGAGTGAACTAAATCAAAACAATTCTCATAAATAGTAGTTGACTTAGGAAAGATAGACTTGCAATGTTTTCCAAGAATACAAGGTTCACAAGTAGAATTATCAAAAGAAATATTAGGAAACATCAACCCTAAAGCACGTGAATGTGGGTGGCCTAGCCTAGCATGCCACACCATATTCGAATCAACAACAAAACAAGACTTAGTAGAGGATAAATTTGGATCGGTTTTCTCTAGGACATAGAGATCTCCACTCCCTTGCCCTTCTCCAAGAACCTTTCCAGTCTCAATATCCTGAAAATAAACATTGTTAGGACCAAAGATTGCATAACAATTCAAATCATTTGTGGCCCTCTTAACCGATAGTAAATTGGAGGTAAAGGTAGGCATAAAGAAAGCTTTTGAGGTTTTATCAAATAGTTTCAAGTCCCCTATTCCCTTTACTGGTATTTGTTCTCCATTTGCAATAACAACATTTCCTAAGGCCGGTTTTATGTTGTCAATTAAACTAGGGTTACTAATCATATGATGTGAGGCTCCCGAGTCAATAACTAGCGATTTGCTAGGCCTAGAAGTAAAGAAAGAGATACCAGACTCCTTGAGTGAAGCAATGGAGCGGATGAGAGCCTCAAGGTCTGACTTCCTCACCACATCTCCGTAGGCTGCGGTCATGGCCACCTCATCTCCCTGCTTTGATGATCCGGCTCCTTTATCGCTAACCGCTTCCTTTGAGAGGTTGGCTTTGAACTTGGCCGGCTTGAGATGAGGATGGAGAACCCAGCACTTGTCTTTCAGATGACCCCGCTTCTTGCAGTGGTCGCACACCAACAACTTCCTCTCCTCTTGCTTGTACATTCCTTTGTTGGCCGAAGCAAGCTCCCCCTTACCGCTAAACAAATCAAGGGATCCTTGCTCTTTCTGAATTTGGGAGCAAATATCTTCAAAGGAGGGGAGTTTCTCTGCCCTTAGGATGTGCTTCAAGAGGTCGTTGAAGGACGGGTTCAAGGTAAGTAGGAGTCCGAAGACTTTGTCTTGCTCCTTTCTTTCGTTTAGCACACTTGCCTCAAGTGTACTTGGCCGCAACATGTCAAGCTCGGACCATAGTGCACGGAACTTACCAAGATGCTTAGTGAACTCCACATCATCTTGGTTAAGATCATTTATGGCCTTCTTGACCTCAAAGACTCTAGTCATGTTAGAGACATTACCATACACGCCTTTAAGTGTTTCCCACAGTTCCTTGGCCGTCTCGCAATATGAGTAGGCCTCAAGGATAGGCGTGTCCAGAGAGTTTTGGAGAACAGATAGGACAACTTGGTCTTCTTGGAACCATTTGGCCTTCCTCTCGCTCTCTTCCTCCGCTTCCGCCTCGGAAGCGTCCTCTCCTTTGGGGTTTTTCTTTGGGACATAGTCGGACTCGACATGACTCCAAAGGCCACGACCTCCAAGGGCGGTTCTTGTGGTTCTTGTCCACAGCAAGTAGTTTGTCCCCTTTAGGACAACCGGTGAAACAATGGGCTTGGCGTTTTCCATGGTCGGATTTCTATGGACCGATGGGTAAAGCTTTTACCCGGAGAATAAAAGAGATGCGAGTGAGAAGAAACGAAGATAAGGAGACTAGAGTGTAGAAATGAGTAGGAGAATGAGATTAGACTGTAGAGAATCGAAGAACTTGCTCTGATACCATGTTAGACTTTGTAGAATAAAGAAGAGAATCAAGAGATTGATGAGAGATATCGGTAGACAAAGAGAATGAGGAAGAAGAAAAGATTAGGTTATTGTTCCATAAGAATACATATTACAATGTAGGCTAAAGCCTATATATATCAAGGGAAAATTAGGGCTACACCCTCTACCAACCGATCGTATAAGTGATAGGGACAAGGAGAGAGATAGAACTAATCCCAACGGTGATAGTGACCCGTCCTAGTCTCCTTAAACACAACATAACCCGTGACTCCACTTGTTCCTCCTCTCTAACGGCTACAAGCGACATTCTAGATCCTTCTCATGGGCCTAAGGAGAGCAGGCCTCCTCATTGTCTTTACACACTTACATGACTCGGCCTTATTGCTTGGTTGTACGGACGGCCCCATAATTGTACGGACGGCCATGGCTGCCTTAGGCTTATTCTCTTGATCAATAGAGATAGATATGGATAGTTTAAAAGCAACTTATACACATTTTGTCCCAAAACAGGCTAAAACCAAGAAAACATTGCTTAGAAGCTCTAAATAGCTATGTTAGTGTTTATGGGGTTAAAATATGTCTTAATCCAATGCAACTGACTAATTATAAGAGTTTGAGATGGACGTGGAGAGTTTAAAAGCCACTTATACACATTTTGTCTTAAAATAGGCTAAAACTAAGAAAACATTGCTTAGAAGCTGTAAACAGCTTTGTTAGTGTTTCTAGGGTTAAAATGTGTCTTAATCCAATGCAACTAACTAATTATAAGAGTTTGAGATAGATGTGGATAGTTTAAAAGCCACTTATACACATTTTGTCGCAAAACAGGTTAAAACCAAGAAAACATTGCTTAGAAGCACTAAACAGATTTGTTAGTGTTTTTCTGGTTAAAATGTGTCTTAAACCAATGCAACTAACTAATTATAAGAGTTTTAGATAGATGTGGAGAGTTTAAAAGCCACTTATACCCATTTTGTCCCAAAACAGGCTAAAACCAAGAAAACATTGATGAGAAGCACCAAACAGCTTTGTTAGTGTTTCTGGGGTGAAAATGTGTCTTAATCCAATGCAACTAACTAATTATAAGAGTTTGAGATAGATGTGGATAGTTTAAAAGCCACTTATACACATTTTGTCGCAAAAGAGGCTAAAACCAAGAAAACATTGCTTAGAAGCTGTAAACAGCTATGTTAGTATTTTTGCGGTTAAAATGTGTCTTAATCAAATGCAAATGACTATTTATAAGAGTTTGAGATTGATGTGGAGAGTTTAAAAGCCACTTATACCCATTTTGTCCCAAAACAGGCTAAAACCAAGAAAACATTGCTTAGAAGCACTAAACAGTTTTGTTACTGTTTCTGGGGTGAAAATGTGTCTTAATCCAATGCAACTGACTAATTATAAGAGTTTGAGATAGATGTGGATAGTTTAAAAGCAACTTATACACATTTTGTCCCAAAAGAGGTTAAAACAAAGAAAACATTGCCTAGAAGCTATAAACAGCTTTGTTAGTGTTTCTGGGGTTAAAATGAATCTTAATCCAAAGCAACTGAGTAATTATATGAGTTTGAGATGGATGTGGAGAGTTTAAAAGCCACTTATACCCATTTTGTCCCAAAACAGGTTAAAACCAAGAAAACATTGCTTAGAAGCACTAAACAGCTTTGTTAGTGTTTTTGTGGTTAAAATGTGTCTTAATCCAATGCAACTAACTAATTATAAGTGTTTTAGATAGATGTGGAGAGTTTAAAAGCCACTTATACCCATTTTGTCCCAAAACAGGCTAAAACCAAGAAAACATTGCTAAGAAGCACCAAACACCTTTGTTAGTGTTTCTGGGGTTAAAATGTGTCTTAATCCAATGTAACTGACTAATTATAAGAGTTTGAGATTGATGTGCAGAGTTTAAAAGCCACTTATACCCATTTTGTCCCAAAACAGGCTAAAACCAAGAAAACAATGCTTAGAAGCACTAAACAGCTTTGTTAGTGTTTCTGGGGTGAAAATGTGTCTTAATCCAATGCAACTAACTAACTATAAGAGTTTGAGATAGATGTGGATAGGTTAAAAGCCACTTATACACATTTTGTCCCAAAAGAGGCTAAAACCAAGAAAGCATTGCTTAGAAGCTGTAAACAGCTATGTTAGTATTTCTGGGGTTAAAATGTGTCTTAATCTAATGCAAATGACTATTTATAAGAGTTTGAGATTGATGTGGAGAGTTTAAAAGCCACTTATACCCATTTTGTCCCAAAACAGGCTAAAACAAAGAAAACATTGCTTAGAAGCACTAAACAGCTTTGTTACTGTTTCTGGGGTGAAAATGTGTCTTAATCCAATGCAACTGACTAATTATAAGAGTTTGAGATAGATATGGATAGTTTAAAAGCAACTTATACACATTTTGTCCCAAAAGAGGCTAAAACCAAGAAAACATTGCTTAGAAGCACTAAACAGCTTTGTTAGTGTTTCTGGGGTTAAAATGTGTCTTAATCCAATGCAACTAACTAATTATAAGAGTTTGAGATAGATGTGGATAGTTTAAAAGCCACTTATACACATTTTGTCCCAAAACAGGCTAAAACTAAGAAAACATTGCTTAGAAGCTGTAAACAGCTATGTTAGTGTTTCTGGGGTGAAAATGTGTCTTAATCCAATGCAAATGACTAATTATAAGAGTTTGAGATTGATGTGGAGAGTTTAAAAGCCACTTATACCCGTTTTGTCCCAAAATAGGCTAAAACCAAGAAAACATTGCCTAGAAGCTATAAACAGCTTTGTTAGTGTTTCTGGGGTTAAAATGTATCTTAATCCAAAGCAACTGACTAATTATATGAGTTTGAGATGGATGTGGAGAGTTTAAAAGCCACTTATACCCATTTTGTCCCAAAACAGGTTAAAACCAAGAAAACATTGCTTAGAAGCACTAAACAGCTTTGTTAGTGTTTCTATGGTTAAAATATGTCTTAATCCAATGCAACTAACTAATTATAAGAGTTTTAGATAGATGTGGAGAGTTTAAAAGCCACTTATACCCATTTTGTCCCAAAACAGGCTAAAACCAAGAAAACATTGCTAAGAAGCACCAAACAGCTTTGTTAGTGTTTCTGGGGTTAAAATGTGTCTTAATCCAATGCAACTGACTGATTATAAGAGTTTGAGATGGACGTGGAGAGTTTAAAAGCCACTTATACACATTTTGTCCCAAAATAGGCTAAAACCAAGAAAACATTGCTTAGAAGCTGTAAACAGCTTTGTTAGTGTTTCTAGGGTTAAAATGTGTCTTAATCCAATGCAACTAACTAAATATAAGAGTTTTAGATAGATGTGGAGAGTTTAAAAGCCACTTATACCCATTTTGTCCCAAAACAGGTTAAAACCAAGAAAACATTGCTTAGAAGCACTAAACAGCTTTGTTAGTGTTTTTGTGGTTAAAATGTGTCTTAATCCAATGCAACTAACTAATTATAAGAGTTTTAGATAGATGTGGAGAGTTTAAAAGCCACTTATACCCATTTTGTCCCAAAACAGGCTAAAACCAAGAAAACATTGCTGAGAAGCACCAAACAGCTTTGTTAGTGTTTCTATGGTTAAAATGTGTCTTAATCCAATGCAACTAACTAATTATAAGAGTTTTAGATAGATGTGGAGAGTTTAAAGCCACTTATACCCATTTTGTCCCAAAACAGGTTAAAACCAAGAAAACATTGCTAAGAAGCACCAAACAGCTTTGTTAGTGTTTCTGGGGTTAAAATGTGTCTTAATCCAATGCAACTGACTGATTATAAGAGTTTGAGATGGACGTGGAGAGTTTAAAAGCCACTTATACACATTTTGTCCCAAAATAGGCTAAAACCAAGAAAACATTGCTTAGAAGCTGTAAACAGCTTTGTTAGTGTTTCTAGGGTTAAAATGTGTCTTAATCCAATGCAACTAACTAAATATAAGAGTTTTAGATAGATGTGGAGAGTTTAAAAGCCACTTATACCCATTTTGTCCCAAAACAGGTTAAAACCAAGAAAACATTGCTTAGAAGCACTAAACAGCTTTGTTAGTGTTTTTGTGGTTAAAATGTGTCTTAATCCAATGCAACTAACTAATTATAAGAGTTTTAGATAGATGTGGAGAGTTTATAAGCCACTTATACCCATTTTGTCCCAAAACAGGCTAAAACCAAGAAAACATTGCTAAGAAGCACCAAACAGCTTTGTTAGTGTTTCTGGTGTTAAAATGTGTCTTAATCCAATGCAACTAACTAATTATAAGAGCTTGAGATAGATGTGGAGAGTTTAAAAGCCACTTATACCCATTTTGTCCCAAAACAGGTTAAAACCAAGAAAACATTGCTTAGAAGCACTAAACAGTTTTGTTAGTGTTTTTGTGGTTAAAATGTGTCTTAATCCAATGCAACTAACTAATTATAAGTGTTTTAGATAGATGTGGAGAGTTTAAAAGCCACTTATACCCATTTTGTCCCAAAACAGGCTAAAACCAAGAAAACATTGCTGAGAAGCACCAAACAGCTTTGTTAGTGTTTCTGGGGTTAAAATGTGTCTTAATCCAATGCAACTGACTAATTATAAGAGTTTGAGATAGATGTAGATAGTTTAAAAGCAACTTATACACATTTTGTCCCAAAAGAGGCTAAAACAAAGAAAACATTGCCTAGAAGCTATAAACAGCTTTGTTAGTGTTTCTGGGGTTAAAATGAATCTTAATCCAAAGCAACTGAGTAATTATATGAGTTTGAGATGGATGTGGAGAGTTTAAAAGCCACTTATACCCATTTTGTCCCAAAAGAGGTTAAAACCAAGAAAACATTGCTTAGAAGCACTAAACAGCTTTGTTAGTGTTTTTGTGGTTAAAATGTGTCTTAATCCAATGCAACTAACTAATTATAAGTGTTTTAGATAGATGTGGGGAGTTTAAAAGCCAGTTATACCCATTTTGTCCCAAAACAGGCTAAAACCAAGAAAACATTGCTAAGAAGCACCAAACAGCTTTGTTAGTGTTTCTGGGGTTAAAATGTGTCTTAATCCAATGTAACTGACTAATTATAAGAGTTTGAGATTGATGTGGAGAGTTTAAAAGCCACTTATACCCATTTTGTCCCAAAACAGGCTAAAACCAAGAAAACATTGCTTAGAAGCTGTAAACAGCTTTGTTAGTGTTTCTGGGGTGAAAATGTGTCTTAATCCAATGCAACTAGCTAATTATAAGAGTTTGAGATAGATGTGGATAGTTTAAAAGCCACTTATAAACATTTTGTCCCAAAAGAGGCTAAAACCAAGAAAACATTGCTTAGAAGCTGTAAACAGCTATGTTAGTATTTCTGGGGTTAAAATGTGTCTTAATCTAATGCAAATGACTATTTATAAGAGTTTGATATTAATGTGGAGAGTTTAAAAGCCACTTATACCCATTTTGTCCCAAAACATGCTAAAACAAAGAAAACATTGCTTAGAAGCACTAAACAGCTTTGTTAATGTTTCTGGGGTGAAAATGTGTCTTAATCCAATGCAACTGACTAATTATAAGAGTTTGAGATAGATGTGGATAGTTTAAAAGCAACTTATACACATTTTGTCCCAAAAGAGGCTAAAACCAAGAAAACATTGCTTAGAAGCACTAAACAGCTTTGTTAGTGTTTCTGGGGTTAAAATGTGTCTTAATCCAATGCAACTAACTAATTATAAGAGTTTGAGATAGATGTGGATAGTTTAAAAGCCACTTATACACATTTTGTCCCAAAACAGGCTAAAACTAAGAAAACATTGCTTAGAAGCTGTAAACAGCTATGTTAGTGTTTCTGGGGTGAAAATGTGTCTTAATCCAATGCAAATGACTAATTATAAGAGTTTGCGATTGATGTGGAGAGTTTAAAAGCCACTTATACCCGTTTTGTCCCAAAATAGGCTAAAATCAAGAAAACATTGCCTAGAAGCTATAAACAGCTTTGTTAGTGTTTCTGGGGTTAAAATGTATCTTAATCCAAAGCAACTGACTAATTATATGAGTTTGAGATGGATGTGGAGAGTTTAAAAGCCACTTATACCCATTTTGTCCCAAAACAGGTTAAAACCAAGAAAACATTGCTTAGAAGCACTAAACAGCTTTGTTAGTGTTTCTATGGTTAAAATATGTCTTAATCCAATGCAACTAACTAATTATAAGAGTTTTAGATAGATGTGGAGAGTTTAAAAGCCACTTATACCCATTTTGTCCCAAAACAGGCTAAAACCAAGAAAACATTGCTTGGAAGCTCTAAACAGCTATGTTAGGGTTTCTGGGGTTAAAATGTGTCTTAATCCAATGCAACTGACTGATTATAAGAGTTTGAGATGGACGTGGAGAGTTTAAAAGCCACTTATACACATTTTGTCCCAAAATAGGCTAAAACCAAGAAAACATTGCTTAGAAGCTGTAAACAGCTTTGTTAGTGTTTCTAGGGTTAAAATGTGTCTTAATCCAATGCAACAAACTAAATATAAGAGTTTTAGATAGATGTGGAGAGTTTAAAAGCCACTTATACCCATTTTGTCCCAAAACAGGTTAAAACCAAGAAAACATTGCTTAGAAGCACTAAACAGCTTTGTTAGTGTTTTTGTGGTTAAAATGTGTCTTAATCCAATGCAACTAACTAATTATAAGAGTTTTAGATAGATGTGGAGAGTTTAAAAGCCACTTATACCCATTTTGTCCCAAAACAGGCTAAAACCAAGAAAACATTGCTGAGAAGCACCAAACAGCTTTGTTAGTGTTCTGGGGTTAACATCTGTCTTAATCCAATGCAACTAACTAATTATAAGAGCTTGAGATAGATGTGGAGAGTTTAAAAGCCACTTATACCCATTTTGTCCCAAAACAGGTTAAAACCAAGAAAACATTGCTTAGAAGCACTAAACAGCTTTGTTTGTGTTTTTGTGGTTAAAATGTGTCTTAACCCAATGCAACTAACTAATTATAAGTGTTTTAGATAGATGTGGAGAGTTTAAAAGCCACTTATACCCATTTTGTCCCAAAACAGGCTAAAACCAAGAAAACATTGCTAAGAAGCACCAAACAGCTTTGTTAGTGTTTCTGGGGTTAAAATGTGTCTTAATCCAATGTAACTGACTAATTATAAGAGTTTGAGATTGATGTGGAGAGTTTAAAAGCCACTTATACCCATTTTGTCCCAAAACAGGCTAAAACCAAGAAAACAATGCTTAGAAGCACTAAACAGCTTTGTTAGTGTTTCTGGGGTGAAAATGTGTCTTAATCCAATGCAATTAACTAATTATAAGAGTTTGAGATAGATGTGGATAGTTTAAAAGCCACTCATACACATTTTGTCCCAAAAGAGGCTAAAACCAAGAAAACATTGCTTAGAAGCACTAAACAGCTATGTTAGTGTTTCTATGGTTAAAATGTGTCTTAATCCAATGCAACTAACTAATTATAAGAGTTTTAGATAGATGTGGAGAGTTTAAAAGCCACTTATACCCATTTTGTCCCAAAACAGGCTAAAACCAAGAAAACATTGCTTAGAAGCTCTAAACAGCTATGTTAGTATTTCTGGGGTTAAAATGTGTCTTAATCTAATGCAAATGACTATTTATAAGAGTTTGAGATTGATGTGGAGAGTTTAAAAGCCACTTATACCCATTTTGTCCCAAAACAGGCTAAAACAAAGAAAACATTGCTTAGAAGCACTAAACAGCTTTGTTACTGTTTCTGGGGTGAAAATGTGTCTTAATCCAATGCAACTGACTTATTATAAGAGTTTGAGATAGATGTGGATAGTTTAAAAGCAACTTATACACATTTTGTCCCAAAAGAGGCTAAAACCAAGAAAACATTGCTTAGAAGCACTAAACAGCTTTGTTAGTGTTTCTGGGGTTAAAATGTGTCTTAATCCAAAGCAACTAACTAATTATATGAGTTTGAGAAGGATGTGGAGAGTTTAAAAGCCACTTATACCCATTTTGTCCCAAAACAGGTTAAAACCAAGAAAACATTGCTTAGAAGCACTAAACAGCTTTGTTAGTGTTTCTATGGTTAAAATATGTCTTAATCCAATGCAACTAACTAATTATAAGAGTTTGAGATAGATGTGGATAGTTTAAAAGCCACTTATACACATTTTGTCCCAAAACAGGCTAAAACTAAGAAAACATTGCTTAGAAGCACTAAACAGCTTTGTTAATGTTTCTGGGGTGAAAATGTGTCTTAATCCAATGCAACTGACTAATTATAAGAGTTTGAGATAGATGTGGATAGTTTAAAAGCAACTTATACACATTTTGTCCCAAAAGAGGCTAAAACCAAGAAAACATTGCTTAGAAGCACTAAACAGCTTTGTTAGTGTTTCTGGGGTTAAAATGTGTCTTAATCAAATGCAACTAACTAATTATAAGAGTTTGAGATAGATGTGGATAGTTTAAAAGCCACTTATACACATTTTGTCCCAAAACAGGCTAAAACTAAGAAAACATTGCTTAGAAGCTGTAAACAGCTATGTTAGTGTTTCTGGGGTGAAAATGTGTCTTAATCCAATGCAAATGACTAATTATAAGAGTTTGAGATTGATGTGGAGAGTTTAAAAGCCACTTATACCCATTTTGTCCCAAAACAGGCTAAAACCAAGAAAACATTGCTAAGAAGCACCAAACAGCTTTGTTAGTGTTTCTGGGGTTAAAATGTGTCTTAATCCAATGTAACTGACTAATTATAAGAGTTTGAGATTGATGTGGAGAGTTTAAAAGCCACTTATACCCATTTTGTCCCAAAACAGGCTAAAACCAAGAAAACAATGCTTAGAAGCACTAAACAGCTTTGTTAGTGTTTCTGGGGTGAAAATGTGTCTTAATCCAATGCAACTAACTAATTATAAGAGTTTGAGATAGATGTGGATAGTTTAAAAGCCACTCATACACATTTTGTCCCAAAAGAGGCTAAAACCAAGAAAACATTGCTTAGAAGCACTAAACAGCTATGTTAGTGTTTCTATGGTTAAAATGTGTCTTAATCCAATGCAACTAACTAATTATAAGAGTTTTAGATAGATGTGGAGAGTTTAAAAGCCACTTATACCCATTTTGTCCCAAAACAGGCTAAAACCAAGAAAACATTGCTTAGAAGCTCTAAACAGCTATGTTAGGGTTTCTGGGGTTAAAATGTGTCTTAATCCAATGCAACTGACTGATTATAAGAGTTTGAGATGGACGTGGAGAGTTTAAAATCCACTTATACACATTTTGTCCCAAAATAGGCTAAAACCAAGAAAACATTGCTTAGAACCTGTAAACAGCTTTGTTAGTGTTTCTAGGGTTAAAATGTGTCTTAATCCAATGCAACAAACTAATTATAAGAGTTTTAGATAGATGTGGAGAGTTTAAAAGCCACTTATACCCATTTTGTCCCAAAAGAGGCTAAAACCAAGAAAACATTGCTTAGAAGCTGTAAACAGCTATGTTAGTATTTCTGGGGTTAAAATGTGTCTTAATCTAATGCAAATGACTATTTATAAGAGTTTGAGATTGATGTGGAGAGTTTAAAAGCCACTAATACCCATTTTGTCCCAAAACAGGCTAAAACCAAGAAAAAATTGCTAAGAAGCACCAAACAGCTTTGTTAGTGTTTCCGGGGTTTAAATGTGTATTAATCCAATATAACTGACTAATTATAAGAGTTTGAGATTGATGTGGAGAGTTTAAAAGCCACTTATACCCATTTTGTCCCAAAAGAGGCTAAAACCAAGAAAACATTGCTTAGAAGCTGTAAACAGCTATGTTAGTATTTCTGGGGTTAAAATGTGTCTTAATCTAATGCAAATGACTATTTATAAGAGTTTGAGATTGATGTGGAGAGTTTAAAAGCCACTTATACCCATTTTGTCCCAAAACAGGCTAAAACAAAGAAAACATTGCTTAGAAGCACTAAACAGCTTTGTTACTGTTTCTGGGGTAAAAATGTGTCTTAATCCAATGCAACTGACTAATTATAAGAGTTTGAGATAGATGTGGATAGTTTAAAAGCAACTTATACACATTTTGTCCCAAAAGAGGCTAAAACCAAGAAAACATTGCTTAGAAGCACTAAACAGCTTTGTTAGTGTTTCTGGGGTTAAAATGTGTCTTAATCCAAAGCAACTAACTAATTATATGAGTTTGAGATGGATGTGGAGAGTTTAAAAGCCACTTATACCCATTTTGTCCCAAAACAGGTTAAAACCAAGAAAACATTGCTTAGAAGCACTAAACAGCTTTGTTAGTGTTTCTATGGTTAAAATATGTCTTAATCCAATGCAAATAACTAATTATAAGAGTTTGAGATAGATGTGGATAGTTTAAAAGCCACTTATACACATTTTGTCCCAAAACAGGCTAAAACTAAGAAAACATTGCTTAGAAGCACTAAACAGCTTTGTTAATGTTTCTGGGGTGAAAATGTGTCTTAATCCAATGCAACTGACTAATTATAAGAGTTTGAGATAGATGTGGATAGTTTAAAAGCAACTTATACACATTTTGTCCCAAAAGAGGCTAAAACCAAGAAAACATTGCTTAGAAGCACTAAACAGCTTTGTTAGTGTTTCTGGGGTTAAAATGTGTCTTAATCCAAAGCAACTAACTAATTATATGAGTTTGAGAAGGATGTGGAGAGTTTAAAAGCCACTTATACCCATTTTGTCCCAAAACAGGTTAAAACCAAGAAAACATTGCTTAGAAGCACTAAACAGCTTTGTTAGTGTTTCTATGGTTAAAATATGTCTTAATCCAATGCAACTAACTAATTATAAGAGTTTGAGATAGATGTGGATAGTTTAAAAGCCACTTATACACATTTTGTCCCAAAACAGGCTAAAACTAAGAAAACATTGCTTAGAAGCACTAAACAGCTTTGTTAATGTTTCTGGGGTGAAAATGTGTCTTAATCCAATGCAACTGACTAATTATAAGAGTTTGAGATAGATGTGGATAGTTTAAAAGCAACTTATACACATTTTGTCCCAAAAGAGGCTAAAACCAAGAAAACATTGCTTAGAAGCACTAAACAGCTTTGTTAGTGTTTCTGGGGTTAAAATGTGTCTTAATCAAATGCAACTAACTAATTATAAGAGTTTGAGATAGATGTGGATAGTTTAAAAGCCACTTATACACATTTTGTCCCAAAACAGGCTAAAACTAAGAAAACATTGCTTAGAAGCTGTAAACAGCTATGTTAGTGTTTCTGGGGTGAAAATGTGTCTTAATCCAATGCAAATGACTAATTATAAGAGTTTGAGATTGATGTGGAGAGTTTAAAAGCCACTTATACCCATTTTGTCCCAAAACAGGCTAAAACCAAGAAAACATTGCTAAGAAGCACCAAACAGCTTTGTTAGTGTTTCTGGGGTTAAAATGTGTCTTAATCCAATGTAACTGACTAATTATAAGAGTTTGAGATTGATGTGGAGAGTTTAAAAGCCACTTATACCCATTTTGTCCCAAAACAGGCTAAAACCAAGAAAACAATGCTTAGAAGCACTAAACAGCTTTGTTAGTGTTTCTGGGGTGAAAATGTGTCTTAATCCAATGCAACTAACTAATTATAAGAGTTTGAGATAGATGTGGATAGTTTAAAAGCCACTCATACACATTTTGTCCCAAAAGAGGCTAAAACCAAGAAAACATTGCTTAGAAGCACTAAACAGCTATGTTAGTGTTTCTATGGTTAAAATGTGTCTTAATCCAATGCAACTAACTAATTATAAGAGTTTTAGATAGATGTGGAGAGTTTAAAAGCCACTTATACCCATTTTGTCCCAAAACAGGCTAAAACCAAGAAAACATTGCTTAGAAGCTCTAAACAGCTATGTTAGGGTTTCTGGGGTTAAAATGTGTCTTAATCCAATGCAACTGACTGATTATAAGAGTTTGAGATGGACGTGGAGAGTTTAAAATCCACTTATACACATTTTGTCCCAAAATAGGCTAAAACCAAGAAAACATTGCTTAGAACCTGTAAACAGCTTTGTTAGTGTTTCTAGGGTTAAAATGTGTCTTAATCCAATGCAACAAACTAATTATAAGAGTTTTAGATAGATGTGGAGAGTTTAAAAGCCACTTATACCCATTTTGTCCCAAAAGAGGCTAAAACCAAGAAAACATTGCTTAGAAGCTGTAAACAGCTATGTTAGTATTTCTGGGGTTAAAATGTGTCTTAATCTAATGCAAATGACTATTTATAAGAGTTTGAGATTGATGTGGAGAGTTTAAAAGCCACTAATACCCATTTTGTCCCAAAACAGGCTAAAACCAAGAAAAAATTGCTAAGAAGCACCAAACAGCTTTGTTAGTGTTTCCGGGGTTAAAATGTGTATTAATCCAATATAACTGACTAATTATAAGAGTTTGAGATTGATGTGGAGAGTTTAAAAGCCACTTATACCCATTTTGTCCCAAAAGAGGCTAAAACCAAGAAAACATTGCTTAGAAGCTGTAAACAGCTATGTTAGTATTTCTGGGGTTAAAATGTGTCTTAATCTAATGCAAATGACTATTTATAAGAGTTTGAGATTGATGTGGAGAGTTTAAAAGCCACTTATACCCATTTTGTCCCAAAACAGGCTAAAACAAAGAAAACATTGCTTAGAAGCACTAAACAGCTTTGTTACTGTTTCTGGGGTAAAAATGTGTCTTAATCCAATGCAACTGACTAATTATAAGAGTTTGAGATAGATGTGGATAGTTTAAAAGCAACTTATACACATTTTGTCCCAAAAGAGGCTAAAACCAAGAAAACATTGCTTAGAAGCACTAAACAGCTTTGTTAGTGTTTCTGGGGTTAAAATGTGTCTTAATCCAAAGCAACTAACTAATTATATGAGTTTGAGATGGATGTGGAGAGTTTAAAAGCCACTTATACCCATTTTGTCCCAAAACAGGTTAAAACCAAGAAAACATTGCTTAGAAGCACTAAACAGCTTTGTTAGTGTTTCTATGGTTAAAATATGTCTTAATCCAATGCAAATAACTAATTATAAGAGTTTGAGATAGATGTGGATAGTTTAAAAGCCACTTATACCCATTTTGTCCCAAAACAGGCTAAAACCAAGAAAACATTGCTTAGAAGCACTAAACAGCTTTGTTAGTGTTTCTGGGGTTAAAATGTGTCTTAATCAAATGCAACTAACTAATTATAAGAGTTTGAGATAGATGTGGATAGTTTAAAAGCCACTTATACACATTTTGTCCCAAAACAGGCTAAAACTAAGAAAACATTGCTTAGAAGCTGTAAACAGCTATGTTAGTGTTTCTGGGGTGAAAATGTGTCTTAATCCAATGCAAATGACTAATTATAAGAGTTTGAGGTTGATGTGGAGAGTTTAAAAGCCACTTATACCCGTTTTGTCCCAAAATAGGCTAAAATCAAGAAAACATTGCCTAGAAGCTATCAACAGCTTTGTTAGTGTTTCTGGGGTTAAAATGTATCTTAATCCAAAGCAACTGACTAATTATATGAGTTTGAGATGGATGTGGAGAGTTTAAAAGCCACTTATACCCATTTTGTCCCAAAACAGGTTAAAACCAAGAAAACATTGCTTAGAAGCACTAAACAGCTTTGTTAGTGTTTCTATGGTTAAAATATGTCTTAATCCAATGCAACTAACTAATTATAAGAGTTTTAGATAGATGTGGAGAGTTTAAAAGCTACTTATACCCATTTTGTCCCAAAACAGGCTAAAACCAAGAAAACATTGCTTAGAAGCTCTAAACAGCTATGTTAGGGTTTCTGGGGTTAAAATGTGTCTTAATCCAATGCAACTGACTGATTATAAGAGTTTGAGATGGACGTGGAGAGTTTAAAAGCCACTTATACACATTTTGTCCCAAAATAGGCTAAAACCAAGAAAACATTGCTTAGAAGCTGTAAACAGCTTTGTTAGTGTTTCTAGGGTTAAAATGTGTCTTAATTCAATGCAACAAACTAATTATAAGAGTTTTAGATAGATGTGGAGAGTTTAAAAGCCACTTATACCCATTTTGTCCCAAAACAGGTTAAAACCAAGAAAACATTGCTTAGAAGCACTAAACAGCTTTGTTAGTGTTTTTGTGGTTAAAATGTGTCTTAATCCAATGCAACTAACTAATTATAAGTGTTTTAGATAGATGTGGAGAGTTTAAAAGCCACTTATACCCATTTTGTCCCAAAACAGGCTAAAACCAAGAAAAAATTGCTAAGAAGCACCAAACAGCTTTGTTAGTGTTTCCGGGGTTAAAATGTGTATTAATCCAATGTAACTGACTAATTATAAGAGTTTGAGATTGATGTGGAGAGTTTAAAAGCCACTTATACCCATTTTGTCCCAAAAGAGGCTAAAACCAAGAAAACATTGCTTAGAAGCTGTAAACAGCTATGTTAGTATTTCTGGGGTTAAAATGTGTCTTAATCTAATGCAAATGACTATTTATAAGAGTTTGAGATTGATGTGGAGAGTTTAAAAGCCACTTATACCCATTTTGTCCCAAAACAGGCTAAAACAAAGAAAACATTGCTTAGAAGCACTAAACAGCTTTGTTACTGTTTCTGGGGTGAAAATGTGTCTTAATCCAATGCAACTGACTTATTATAAGAGTTTGAGATAGATGTGGATAGTTTAAAAGCAACTTATACACATTTTGTCCCAAAAGAGGCTAAAACCAAGAAAACATTGCTTAGAAGCACTAAACAGCTTTGTTAGTGTTTCTGGGGTTAAAATGTGTCTTAATCCAAAGCAACTAACTAATTATATGAGTTTGAGAAGGATGTGGAGAGTTTAAAAGCCACTTATACCCATTTTGTCCCAAAACAGGTTAAAACCAAGAAAACATTGCTTAGAAGCACTAAACAGCTTTGTTAGTGTTTCTATGGTTAAAATATGTCTTAATCCAATGCAACTAACTAATTATAAGAGTTTGAGATAGATGTGGATAGTTTAAAAGCCACTTATACACATTTTGTCCCAAAACAGGCTAAAACTAAGAAAACATTGCTTAGAAGCACTAAACAGCTTTGTTAATGTTTCTGGGGTGAAAATGTGTCTTAATCCAATGCAACTGACTAATTATAAGAGTTTGAGATAGATGTGGATAGTTTAAAAGCAACTTATACACATTTTGTCCCAAAAGAGGCTAAAACCAAGAAAACATTGCTTAGAAGCACTAAACAGCTTTGTTAGTGTTTCTGGGGTTAAAATGTGTCTTAATCAAATGCAACTAACTAATTATAAGAGTTTGAGATAGATGTGGATAGTTTAAAAGCCACTTATACACATTTTGTCCCAAAACAGGCTAAAACTAAGAAAACATTGCTTAGAAGCTGTAAACAGCTATGTTAGTGTTTCTGGGGTGAAAATGTGTCTTAATCCAATGCAAATGACTAATTATAAGAGTTTGAGATTGATGTGGAGAGTTTAAAAGCCACTTATACCCGTTTCGTCCCAAAATAGGCTAAAATCAAGAAAACATTGCCTAGAAGCTATAAACAGCTTTGTTAGTGTTTCTGGGGTTAAAATGTATCTTAATCCAAAGCAACTGACTAATTATATGAGTTTGAGATGGATGTGGAGAGTTTAAAAGCCACTTATACCCATTTTGTCCCAAAAAAGGTTAAAACCAAGAAAACATTGCTTAGAAGCACTAAACAGCTTTGTTAGTGTTTCTATGGTTAAAATATGTCTTAATCCAATGCAACTAACTAATTATAAGAGTTTTAGATAGATGTGGAGAGTTTAAAAGCCACTTATACCCATTTTGTCCCAAAACAGGCTAAAACCAAGAAAACATTGCTTAGAAGCTCTAAACAGCTATGTTAGGGTTTCTGGGGTTAAAATGTGTCTTAATCCAATGCAACTGACTGATTATAAGAGTTTGAGATGGACGTGGAGAGTTTAAAAGCCACTTATACACATTTTGTCCCAAAATAGGCTAAAACCAAGAAAACATTGCTTAGAAGCTGTAAACAGCTTTGTTAGTGTTTCTAGGGTTAAAATGTGTCTTAATTCAATGCAACAAACTAATTATAAGAGTTTTAGATAGATGTGGAGAGTTTAAAAGCCACTTATACCCATTTTGTCCCAAAACAGGTTAAAACCAAGAAAACATTGCTTAGAAGCACTAAACAGCTTTGTTAGTGTTTTTGTGGTTAAAATGTGTCTTAATCCAATGCAACTAACTAATTATAAGAGTTTTAGATAGATGTGGAGAGTTTAAAAGCCACTTATACCCATTTTGTCCCAAAACAGGCTAAAACCAAGAAAACATTGCTGAGAAGCACCAAACAGCTTTGTTAGTGTTTCTGGGGTTAAAATGTGTCTTAATCCAATGCAACTAACTAATTATAAGAGCTTGAGATAGATGTGGAGAGTTTAAAAGCCACTTATACCCATTTTGTCCCAAAACAGGTTAAAACCAAGAAAACATTGCTTAGAAGCACTAAACAGCTTTGTTAGTGTTTTTGTGGTTAAAATGTGTCTTAACCCAATGCAACTAACTAATTATAAGTGTTTTAGATAGATGTGGAGAGTTTAAAAGCCACTTATACCCATTTTGTCCCAAAACAGGCTAAAACCAAGAAAACATTGCTAAGAAGCACCAAACAGTTTTGTTAGTGTTTCTGGGGTTAAAATGTGTCTTAATCCAATGTAACTGACTAATTATAAGAGTTTGAGATTGATGTGGAGAGTTTAAAAGCCACTTATACCCATTTTGTCCCAAAACAGGCTAAAACCAAGAAAACAATGCTTAGAAGCACTAAACAGCTTTGTTAGTGTTTCTGGGGTGAAAATGTGTCTTAATCCAATGCAACTAACTAATTATAAGAGTTTGAGATAGATGTGGATAGGTTAAAAGCCACTTATACACATTTTGTCCCAAAAGAGGCCAAGAAAACATTGCTTAGAAGCACTAAACAGCTACGTTAGTGTTTCTATGGTTAAAATGTGTCTTAATCCAATGCAACTAACTAATTATAAGAGTTTTAGATAGATGTGGAGAGTTTAAAAGCCACTTATACCCATTTTGTCCCAAAACAGGCTAAAACCAAGAAAACATTGCTTAGAAGCTCTAAACAGCTATGTTAGGGTTTCTGGGGTTAAAATGTGTCTTAATCCAATGCAACTGACTGATTATAAGAGTTTGAGATGGACGTGGAGAGTTTAAAATCCACTTATACACATTTTGTCCCAAAATAGGCTAAAACCAAGAAAACATTGCTTAGAAGCTGTAAACAGCTTTGTTAGTGTTTCTAGGGTTAAAATGTGTCTTAATCCAATGCAACAAACTAATTATAAGAGTTTTAGATAGATGTGGAGAGTTTAAAAGCCACTTATACCCATTTTGTCCCAAAACAGGTTAAAACCAAGAAAACATTGCTTAGAAGCACTAAACAGCTTTGTTAGTGTTTTTGTGGTTAAAATGTGTCTTAATCCAATGCAACTAACTAATTATAAGAGTTTTAGATAGATGTGGAGAGTTTAAAAGCCACTTATACCCATTTTGTCCCAAAACAGGCTAAAACCAAGAAAACATTGCTTAGAAGCACTAAACAGTTTTGTTACTGTTTCTGGGGTGAAAATGTGTCTTAATCCAATGCAACTGACTAATTATAAGAGTTTGAGATAGATGTGGATAGTTTAAAAGCAACTTATACACATTTTGTCCCAAAAGAGGCTAAAACAAAGAAAACATTGCCTAGAAGCTATAAACAGCTTTGTTAGTGTTTCTGGGGTTAAAATGAATCTTAATCCAAAGCAACTGAGTAATTATATGAGTTTGAGATGGATGTGGAAAGTTTAAAAGCCACTTATACCCATTTTGTCCCAAAACAGGTTAAAACCAAGAAAACATTGCTTAGAAGCACTAAACAGCTTTGTTAGTGTTTTTGTGGTTAAAATGTGTCTTAATCCAATGCAACTAACTAATTATAAGTGTTTTAGATAGATGTGGAGAGTTTAAAAGCCACTTATACCCATTTTGTCCCAAAACAGGCTAAAACCAAGAAAACATTGCTAAGAAGCACCAAACAGCTTTGTTAGTGTTTCTGGGGTTAAAATGTGTATTAATCCAATGTAACTGACTAATTATAAGAGTTTGAGATTGATGTGGAGAGTTTAAAAGCCACTTATACCCATTTTGTCCCAAAAGAGGCTAAAACCAAGAAAACATTGCTTAGAAGCTGTAAACAGCTATGTTAGTATTTCTGGGGTTAAAATGTGTCTTAATCTAATGCAAATGACTATTTATAAGAGTTTGAGATTGATGTGGAGAGTTTAAAAGCCACTTATACCCATTTTGTCCCAAAACAGGCTAAAACAAAGAAAACATTGCTTAGAAGCACTAAACAGCTTTGTTACTGTTTCTGGGGTGAAAATGTGTCTTAATCCAATGCAACTGACTAATTATAAGAGTTTGAGATAGATGTGGATAGTTTAAAAGCAACTTATACACATTTTGTCCCAAAAGAGGCTAAAACAAAGAAAACATTGCCTAGAAGCTATAAACAGCTTTGTTAGTGTTTCTGGGGTTAAAATGAATCTTAATCCAAAGCAACTGAGTAATTATATGAGTTTGGGATGGATGTGGAAAGTTTAAAAGCCACTTATACCCATTTTGTCCCAAAATAGGTTAAAACCAAGAAAACGTTGCTTAGAAGCACTAAACAGCTTTGTTAGTGTTTCTATGGTTAAAATATGTCTTAATCCAATGCAACTAACTAATTATAAGAGTTTTAGATAGATGTGGAGAGTTTAAAAGCCACTTATACCCATTTTGTCCCAAAACAGGCTAAAACCAAGAAAACATTGCTTAGAAGCTCTAAACAGCTATGTTAGGGTTTCTGGGGTTAAAATGTGTCTTAATCCAATGCAACTGACTAATTATAAGAGTTTGAGATGGACGTGGATTGTTTAAAAGTCACTTATACACATTTTGTCCCAAACTAGGCTAAAACCAAGAAAACATTGCTTAGAAGCTGTAAACAGCTTTGTTAGTGTTTCTAGGGTTAAAATGTGTCTTAATCCAATGCAACTAACTAAATATAAGAGTTTTAGATAGATGTGGAGAGTTTAAAAGCCACTTATACCCATTTTGTCCCAAAACAGGTTAAAACCAAGAAAACATTGCTTAGAAGCACTAAACAGCTTTGTTAGTGTTTTTGTGGTTAAAATGTGTCTTAATCCAATGCAACTAACTAATTATAAGAGTTTTAGATAGATGTGGAGAGTTTAAAAGCCACTTATACCCATTTTGTTCCAAAACAGGCTAAAACCAAGAAAACATTGCTGAGAAGCACCAAACAGCTTTGTTAGTGTTTCTGGGGTTAAAATGTGTCTTAATCCAATGCAACTAACTAATTATAAGAGTTTGAGATAGATGTGGATAGTTTAAAAGCCATTTATACACATTTTGTCGCAAAAGAGGCTAAAACCAAGAAAACATTGCTTAGAAGCTGTAAACAGCTATGTTAGTATTTTTGGGGTTAAAATGTGTCTTAATAAAATGCAAATGACTATTTATAAGAGTTTGAGATTGATGTGGAGAGTTTAAAAGCCACTTATACCCATTTTGTCCCAAAACAGGCTAAAACCAAGAAAACATTGCTTAGAAGCACTAAACAGTTTTGTTACTGTTTCTGGGGTGAAAATGTGTCTTAATCCAATGCAACTGACTAATTATAAGAGTTTGAGATAGATGTGGATAGTTTAAAAGCAACTTATACACATTTTGTCCCAAAAGAGGCTAAAACAAAGAAAACATTGCCTAGAAGCTATAAACAGCTTTGTTAGTGTTTCTGGGGTTAAAATGAATCTTAATCCAAAGCAACTGAGTCATTATATGAGTTTGAGATGGATGTGGAGAGTTTAAAAGCCACTTATACCCATTTTGTCCCAAAACAGGTTAAAACGAAGAAAACATTGCTTAGAAGCACTAAACAGCTTTGTTAGTGTTTTTGTGGTTAAAATGTGTCTTAATCCAGTGCAACTAACTAATTATAAGTGTTTTAGATAGATGTGGAGAGTTTAAAAGCCACTTATACCCATTTTGTCCCAAAACAGGCTAAAACCAAGAAAACATTGCTTAGAAGCACTAAACAGCTTTGTTAGTGTTTCTATGGTTAAAATATGTCTTAATCCAATGCAACTAACTAATTATAAGAGTTTTAGATAGATGTGGAGAGTTTAAAAGCCACTTATACCCATTTTGTCCCAAAACAGGCTAAAACCAAGAAAACATTGCTTGGAAGCTCTAAACAGCTATGTTAGGGTTTCTGGGGTTAAAATGTGTCTTAATCCAATGCAACTGACTGATTATAAGAGTTTGAGATGGACGTGGAGAGTTTAAAAGCCACTTATACACATTTTGTCCCAAAATAGGCTAAAACCAAGAAAACATTGCTTAGAAGCTGTAAACAGCTTTGTTAGTGTTTCTAGGGTTAAAATGTGTCTTAATCCAATGCAACTAACTAAATATAAGAGTTTTAGATAGATGTGGAGAGTTTAAAAGCCACTTATACCCATTTTGTCCCAAAACAGGTTAAAACCAAGAAAACATTGCTTAGAAGCACTAAACAGCTTTGTTAGTGTTTTTGTGGTTAAAATGTGTCTTAATCCAATGCAACTAACTAATTATAAGAGTTTTAGATAGATGTGGAGAGTTTAAAAGCCACTTATACCCATTTTGTTCCAAAACAGGCTAAAACCAAGAAAACATTGCTGAGAAGCACCAAACAGCTTTGTTAGTGTTTCTGGGGTTAAAATGTGTCTTAATCCAATGCAACTAACTAATTATAAGAGTTTGAGATAGATGTGGATAGTTTAAAAGCCATTTATACACATTTTGTCGCAAAAGAGGCTAAAACCAAGAAAACATTGCTTAGAAGCTGTAAACAGCTATGTTAGTATTTTTGGGGTTAAAATGTGTCTTAATCAAATGCAAATGACTATTTATAAGAGTTTGAGATTGATGTGGAGAGTTTAAAAGCCACTTATACCCATTTTGTCCCAAAACAGGCTAAAACCAAGAAAACATTGCTTAGAAGCACTAAACAGTTTTGTTACTGTTTCTGGGGTGAAAATGTGTCTTAATCCAATGCAACTGACTAATTATAAGAGTTTGAGATAGATGTGGATAGTTTAAAAGCAACTTATACACATTTTGTCCCAAAAGAGGCTAAAACAAAGAAAACATTGCCTAGAAGCTATAAACAGCTTTGTTAGTGTTTCTGGGGTTAAAATGAATCTTAATCCAAAGCAACTGAGTCATTATATGAGTTTGAGATGGATGTGGAGAGTTTAAAAGCCACTTATACCCATTTTGTCCCAAAACAGGTTAAAACGAAGAAAACATTGCTTAGATGCACTAAACAGCTTTGTTAGTGTTTTTGTGGTTAAAATGTGTCTTAATCCAGTGCAACTAACTAATTATAAGTGTTTTAGATAGATGTGGAGAGTTTAAAAGCCACTTATACCCATTTTGTCCCAAAACAGGCTAAAACCAAGAAAACATTGCTAAGAAGCACCAAACAGCTTTGTTAGTGTTTCTGGGGTTAAAATGTGTCTTAATCCAATGTAACTGACTAATTATAAGAGTTTGAGATTGATGTGGAGAGTTTAAAAGCCACTTATACCTATTTTGTCCCAAAACAGGCTAAAACCAAGAAAACATTGCTTAGAAGCACTAAACAGCTTTGTTAGTGTTTCTGGGGTGAAAATGTGTCTTAATCCAATGCAACTAACTAATTATAAGAGTTTGAGATAGATGTGGATAGTTTAAAAGCCACTTATACACATTTTGTCCCAAAAGAGGCTAAAACCAAGAAAACATTGCTTAGAAGCTGTAAACAGCTATGTTAGTATTTCTGGGGTTAAAATGTGTCTTAATCTAATGCAAATGACTATTTATAAGAGTTTGAGATTGATGTGGAGAGTTTAAAAGCAACTTATACCCATTTTGTCCCAAAACAGGCTAAAACCAAGAAAACATTGCTTAGAAGCACTAAACAGCTTTGTTAGTGTTTCTAGGGTGAAAATGTGTCTTAATCCAATGCAACTAACTAATTATAAGAGTTTGAGATAGATGTAGATAGTTTAAAAGCCACTTATACACATTTTGTCCCAAAAGAGGCTAAAACCAAGAAAACATTGCTTAGAAGCTGTAAACAGCTATGTTAGAATTTCTGGGGTTAAAATGTGTCTTAATCTAATGCAAATGACTATTTATAAGAGTTTTAGATTAATGTGGAGAGTTTAAAAGCCACTTATACCCATTTTGTCCCAAAACATGCTAAAACAAAGAAAACATTGCTTAGAAGCACTAAACAGCTTTGTTAATGTTTCTGGGGTGAAAATGTGTCTTAATCCAATGCAACTGACTAATTATAAGAGTTTGAGATAGATGTGGATAGTTTAAAAGCAACTTATACACATTTTGTCCCAAAAGAGGGTAAAACCAAGAAAACATTGCTTAGAAGCACTAAACAGCTTTGTTAGTGTTTCTGGGGTTAAAATGTGTCTTAATCCAATGCAACTAACTAATTATAAGAGTTTGAGATAGATGTGGATAGTTTAAAAGCCACTTATACACATTTTGTCCCAAAACAGGCTAAAACTAAGAAAACATTGCTTAGAAGCTGTAAACAGCTATGTTAGTGTTTCTGGGGTGAAAATGTGTCTTAATCCAATGCAAATGACTAATTATAAGAGTTTGAGATTGATGTGGAGAGTTTAAAAGCCACTTATACCCGTTTTGTCCTAAAATAGGCTAAAACCAAGAAAACATTGCCTAGAAGCTATAAACAGCTTTGTTAGTGGTTATGGGGTAAAATGTATCTTAATCCAAAGCAACTGACTAATTATATGAGTTTGAGATGGATGTGGAGAGTTTAAAAGCCACTTATACCCGTTTTGTCCCAAAACAGGTTAAAACCAAGAAAACATTGCTTAGAAGCACTAAACAGCTTTGTTAGTGTTTCTATGGTTAAAATATGTCTTAATCCAATGCAACTAACTAATTATAAGAGTTTTAGATAGATGTGGAGAGTTTAAAAGCCACTTATACCCATTTTGTCCCAAAACAGGCTAAAACCAAGAAAACATTGCTTAGAAGCTCTAAACAGCTATGTTAGGGTTTCTGGGGTTAAAATGTGTCTTAATCCAATGCAACTGACTAATTATAAGAGTTTGAGATGGACGTGGAGAGTTTAAAAGCCACTTATACACATTTTGTCCCAAAATAGGCTAAAACCAAGAAAACATTGCTTAGAAGCTGTAAACAGCTTTGTTAATGTTTCTAGGGTTAAAATGTGTCTTAATCCAATGTAACTAACTAATTATATGAGTTTTAGATAGATGTGGAGAGTTTAAAAGCCACTTATACCCATTTTGTCACAAAACAGGTTAAAACCAAGAAAACATTGCTTAGAAGCACTAAATGTTGGGATTTATGAGACAAAGCTCACAAGAGAGGGTAGACAAACACTTGGTGAATGAATCCCCCTTTACCCACAACAAACTAACTCATTCTCAAGGGGGAGGAGAGAACATCAACTTGTGATGAACTCCCCATAATCTAGACTTAGTAAAGCAATAAATAAGAAGAGTTTAGGTGGGATTTGAGAAGAGAATAGGCTGCCTTAAGGGCAGCCCCTAACCGATTCCCTAAACTATCTACATTGAAGCTAAGAACAAGAACACAAGGTAAAAGAGGGGAAATCGGATCTCTTCTATTAGATAATGTTGTGATGTTGTACATATGAGAGAATTACAGCTTAATATAGAGAAAACAAAGGCATAGAGCCGTTAGGCACACAAGGGATTCAAAGGAGAGATGAAAGGGACAGCTCCTTGTCTTTGGTTGACTCGCTATGCTTCCCAACCAAAGCCACACGTGATTTCCTTCCCTTCCATGCCTTGTGACCGTTAGATCTCCTTCCCTTATGGCCATTGGATCCTTCTTCCCTTCCTTGTGAGATATTTCCTTCTTCTTGGGCTTCTTCTTCTTATAAGGCATTTGTTCTTCTTATAAGGCCTTTGTTCTTCTTATATTGCACTTATGGCCTTGCTGGCCTCTCTCCTTGCTCACACGGCCCACACTTCCTTACCAGCCTCTCTCATTGTGCTCACGGCCTTACTGGCCGCTCACACACCACTCATGGCCTCACAGCCACTCTTCTTGGTGCACACGGCCTTACCGGCCATCCTTCTTGTGTTGGCAGCCTCACCGGCCACTCCTCTTCATCTTCCATGGCTCAGCCTTACTGGCCTCTCCTCTCTCTTCCTCCTTACTCTCTAATACTCCCCCGCACGCTTGATCTGCAGGGCACCATGGGGACCAAAGATCAAGGGTGGACTCGTGTCGACTACCTCATTAAAAACCTTAACAAAGAAAACCACTTGGGAAAAACTTTGTTAAGTAAAAAGAGTGTAGTTTCCACGGTCCTTGATGTTCCATTGATCTTGGTTTGTCAAGAACCAGCTCTCTTCTCTTTAAGCCTTTGAACCGCTACACTTCCTTAGCCCTCCTTGCCTTTAGCACATTCCTTATGATCTCCATCCTTGTTCCTTTAGAATTTCTTTGAGGCTCTCATAGTCTCCTTTACCCTTAAACAAGTGATAAAGAAGAAAAGAATAAGTGTTTGCTATGAGGAATATCAAAGAAAATTTCTAAAAGTGTGACAATTTAAGAGAACATATTAAAGAGTAAAGACTAGTAATGAAGCTAAGGTAATGAATTTAAGAAATTTAAATAGAGTAGAGTTTAGAGCACAGCCTTTATGGTGTTTTGATGGATAGGAAGGAGAGAGTTGATCACTGATGCGGTTTGGAATTCCTCCTTGAGACCGCTTCTCTAACCATGGTTTTTAAACCCGGCCAGTTTTATCGTCAGACTGACATATGCCCACTGAATCGGACATAACTTTTGAACGGCTGCTCGGATTGGTATGATTCCACTTCCACTGGCAAGATGACTCCATGGTCTCGAACTTTGTTGAAGAACGCGGAAGCTGAATCGCAGTGGAAGGGTTTCGTCCGAGTCGATCTTTGAGACGATTCGGCTGAGCTTTAAGTAAAAACTTTTGCTTGTGGCCGAGCAGAATCTGTGAGGTACGGTCTGAAGTCACTTGATAGTTGATCTCCCCCGTAACCTTTACTTGATGATGGGCTGAAACCTCATCACCTCAGTTGAAACCTTGTGCATCACCGTTCTTGTGCACATCCGATCAACAGTTGAAACCTTGTGCATCACCTTTCTTAAAGACCATTGTGCACATCCGATCAACAACTTGGCACTAACACACATGCTCTTGGACTGATTCATCACATTCCACCAGCTTAACAAAGACTTGGTGGCCCTTGGTTCTAACTCCAGGCATTGTGCTGCGCTCTCCTCATGACTATCTTGTAGCCTTCAACCTCGCCACTTCTTCTTCTTGAGATAGTAGGCGAGCTCCACACAATCTTCAAGGCTGAAGCTGAAACCAAATTCAATGGAACAGATTCTAAACAAGAGATTGTTAGAGATTAGAGAATAGAGAATATAGAATATTACTGAAAATAAAATAGAATTTAGAGAATAAGTAACCAAGAATTAGAGAATTAAAGAGAATAATGGCGGAAGTATAAGAGAATGGTGAGTAGAATAGAGAATTTGCTCAAGAGTTCTTATGGACAGAGATTAACTCTGTTTTTCTTGAGTTGAAACAAGCTTTGAAAACAGCCTTGAACAACCCAGAACTTTAGGGAGTATCACACTATGGTGTTTGTTTACTCAAGAACATGGGAGTTTAGCGGCTGCAACTTCTAAGGACCATGGGATTTTGAGTTTCCCACGGTTTAACAACAAAACTCATGGTAGAATCACCTAAAACAGAGTGTTCTCCAAGAGATTCAGGCTTTAGATCCACGAAGATAACATATAGAAGATGTTTTTCGTGGTCCCAAGCAAAGAAGAAACAACAAAAGCCTTTGGAACAACCTATTGTCCAACGGTTAAAAGAATGCATCTTGAACCAACTTGAATCTATTTGACCAAGCGGGCTATACATGCTAAAATAAAGTCTCTCTCTTCCTCAAACTCGAATCTGGACACACCATATGGCCAGAAACAAAGCTTTCTCAACCTTGAGAAGAAGAAGAAGCGATTTAGTAATTAAGCCTTTAAAGGAAATTTAACAAAAGCAAAATTAAACCTTTAGAGGAAAATTAACTAAATCCTAAGAGAACTAAATCCTAAGAATTTCGTGGCTCATACAAGCACACAAGAACCGTGAATCCTCACCATGAACAACACAATTTGCTCAATGGTTCATCACTTCCCACACATCCCAAAATAAACAAAGCTATTACCAAATCGGTAAAGCTTAAGGATGGGGCTTGTAAAATCGATTTCTTTCCACACACTTGGTCTACAAATTCTAACAAGACAAGAGACCAAGCTTACTCAACAATGAGCTGCTAGAGAATCGATTTAATCAACAAAAGCAAAATTAAAGCTTTAAAGAAACTAAGCTAAGCGATTTAACACCTAAGCAAAGTCTAAAACTTTAACTAAGCTAACTCCTAAGAAAACGACTTTGAGAATGAGTTTAAAACACCAAGAACAGAACCTGCTCTGATACCATGTTGGGATTTATGAGACAAAGCTCACAAGAGAGGGTAGACAAACACTTGGTGAATGAATCCCCCTTTACCCACAACAAACTAACTCATTCTCAAGGGGGAGGAGAGAACATCAACTTGTGATGAACTCCCCATAATCTAGACTTAGTAAAGCAATAAATAAGAAGAGTTTAGGTGGGATTTGAGAAGAGAATAGGCTGCCTTAAGGGCAGCCCCTAACCGATTCCCTAAACTATCTACATTGAAGCTAAGAACAAGAACACAAGGTAAAAGAGGGGAAATCGGATCTCTTCTATTAGATAATGTTGTGATGTTGTACATATGAGAGAATTACAGCTTAATATAGAGAAAACAAAGGCATAGAGCCGTTAGGCACACAACGGATTCAAAGGAGAGATGAAAGGGACAGCTCCTTGTCTTTGGTTGACTCGCTATGCTTCCCAACCAAAGCAACACGTGATTTCCTTCCCTTCCATGCCTTGTGACCGTTAGATCTCCTTCCCTTATGGCCATTGGATCCTTCTTCCCTTCCTTGTGAGATATTTCCTTCTTCTTGGGCTTCTTCTTCTTATAAGGCCTTTGTTCTTCTTATAAGGCCTTTGTTCTTCTTATATTGCACTTATGGCCTTGCTGGCCTCTCTCCTTGCTCACACGGCCCACACTTCCTTACCAGCCTCTCTCATTGTGCTCACGGCCTTACTGGCCGCTCACACACCACTCATGGCCTCACAGCCACTCTTCTTGGTGCACACGGCCTTACCGGCCATCCTTCTTGTGTTGGCAGCCTCACCGGCCACTCCTCTTCATCTTCCATGGCTCGGCCTTACTGGCCTCTCCTCTCTCTTCCTCCTTACTCTCTAATACTAAACAGCTTTGTTAGTGTTTTTGTGGTTAAAATGTGTCTTAATCCAATGCAACTAACTAATTATAAGAGTTTTAGATAGATGTGGAGAGTTTAAAAGCCACTTATACCCATTTTGTCCCAAAACAGGCTAAAACCAAGAAAACATTGCTGAGAAGCACCAAACAGCTTTGTTAGTGTTTCTGGGGTTAAAATGTGTCTTTATCCAATGCAACTAACTAATTATAAGAGCTTGAGATAGATGTGGAGAGTTTAAAAGCCACTTATACCCATTTTGTCCCAAAACAGGTTAAAACCAAGAAAACATTGCTTAGAAGCACTAAACAGCTTTGTTAGTGTTTTTGTGGTTAAAATGTGTCTTAATCCAATGCAACTAACTAATTATAAGCGTTTTAGATAGATGTGGAGAGTTTAAAAGCCACTTATACCCATTTTGTCCCAAAACAGGCTAAAACCAAGAAAACATTGCTGAGAAGCACCAAACAGCTTTGTTAGTGTTTCTGGGGTGAAAATGTGTCTTAATCCAATGCAACTAACTAATTATAAGAGTTTGAGATAGATGTGGATAGTTTAAAAGCCACTTATACACATTTTGTCGCAAAAGAGGCTAAAACCAAGAAAACATTGCTTAGAAGGTGTAAACAGCTATGTTAGTATTTTTGGGGTTAAAATGTGTCTTAATCAAATGCAAATGACAATTTATAAGAGTTTGAGATTGATGTGGAGAGTTTAAAAGCCACTTATACCCATTTTGTCCCAAAACAGGCTAAAACCAAGAAAACATTGCTTAGAAGCACTAACCAGTTTTGTTACTGTTTCTGGGGTGAAAATGTGTCTTAATCCAATGCAACTGACTAATTATAAGAGTTTGAGATATAGATGTAGATAGTTTAAAAGCAACTTATACACATTTTGTCCCAAAAGAGGCTAAAACAAAGAAAACATTGCCTAGAAGCTATAAACAGCTTTGTTAGTGTTTCTGGGGTTAAAATGAATCTTAATCCAAAGCAACTGAGTAATTATATGAGTTTGAGATGGATGTGGAGAGTTTAAAAGCCACTTATACCCATTTTGTCCCAAAACAGGTTAAAACCAAGAAAACATTGCTTAGAAGCACTAAACAGCTTTGTTAGTGTTTTTGTGGTTAAAATGTGTCTTAATCCAATGCAACTAACTAATTATAAGCGTTTTAGATAGATGTGGAGAGTTTAAAAGCCACTTATACCCATTTTGTCCCAAAACAGGCTAAAACCAAGAAAACATTGCTGAGAAGCACCAAACAGCTTTGTTAGTGTTTCTGGGGTTAAAATGTGTCTTAATCCAATGCAACTGACTAATTATAAGAGTTTGAGATTGATGTGGAGAGTTTAAAAGCCACTTATACCCATTTTGTCCCAAAACAGGCTAAAACCAAGAAAACATTGCTTAGAAGCACTAAACAGCTTTGTTAGTGTTTCTGGGGTGAAAATGTGTCTTAATCCAATGCAACTAACTAATTATAAGAGTTTGAGATAGATGTGGATAGTTTAAAAGCCACTTATACACATTTTGTCGCAAAAGAGGCTAAACCAAGAAAACATTGCTTAGAAGCTGTAAACAGCTATGTTAGTATTTTTGGGGTTAAAATGTGTCTTAATCAAATGCAAATGACAATTTATAAGAGTTTGAGATTGATGTGGAGAGTTTAAAAGCCACTTATACCCATTTTGTCCCAAAACAGGCTAAAACCAAGAAAACATTGCTTAGAAGCACTAAACAGTTTTGTTACTGTTTCTGGGGTGAAAATGTGTCTTAATCCAATGCAACTGACTAATTATAAGAGTTTGAGATAGATGTAGATAGTTTAAAAGCAACTTATACACATTTTGTCCCAAAAGAGGCTAAATCAAAGAAAACATTGCCTAGAAGCTATAAACAGTTTTGTTAGTGTTTCTGGGGTTAAAATGTGTCTTAATCCAAAGCAACTGAGTAATTATATGAGTTTGAGATAGATGTGGATAGTTTAAAAGCAACTTATACACATTTTGTCCCAAAAGAGGCTAAAACCAAGAAAACATTGCTTAGAAGCACTAAACAGCTTTGTTAGTGTTTCTGGGGTTAAAATGTGTCTTAATCCAATGCAACTAACTAATTATAAGAGTTTGAGATAGATGTGGATAGTTTAAAAGCCACTTATACACATTTTGTCCCAAAACAGGCTAAAACTAAGAAAACATTGCTTAGAAGCTGTAAACTGCTATGTTAGTGTTTCTGGGGTGAAAATGTGTCTTAATCCAATGCAAATGACTAATTATAAGAGTTTGAGATTGATGTGGAGAGTTTAAAAGCCACTTATACCCGTTTTGTCCCAAAATAGGATAAAACCAAGAAAACATTGCCTAGAAGCTATAAACAGCTTTGTTAGTGTTTCTGGGGTTAAAATGTATCTTAATCCAAAGCAACTGACTAATTATATGAGTTTGAGATGGATGTGGAGAGTTTAAAAGCCACTTATACCCATTTTGTCCCAAAACAGGTTAAAACCAAGAAAACATTGCTTAGAAGCACTAAACAGCTTTGTTAGTGTTTCTATGGTTAAAATATGTCTTAATCCAATGCAACTAACTAATTATAAGAGTTTTAGATAGATGTGGAGAGTTTAAAAGCCACTTATACCCATTTTGTCCCAAAACAGGCTAAAACCAAGAAAACATTGCTTAGAAGCTCTAAACAGCTATGTTAGGGTTTCTGGGGTTAAAATGTGTCTTAATCCAATGCAACTGACTGATTATAAGAGTTTGAGATGGACGTGGACAGTTTAAAAGCCACTTATACACATTTTGTCCCAAAATAGGCTAAAACCAAGAAAACATTGCTTAGAAGCTGTAAACAGCTTTGTTAGTGTTTCTAGGGTTAAAATGTGTCTTAATCCAATGCAACTAACTAAATATAAGAGTTTTAGATAGATGTGGAGAGTTTAAAAGCCACTTATACCCATTTTGTCCCAAAACAGGTTAAAACCAAGAAAACATTGCTTAGAAGCACTAAACATTTTTGTTAGTGTTTTTGTGGTTAAAATGTGTCTTAATCCAATGCAACTAACTAATTATAAGAGTTTTAGATAGATGTGGAGAGTTTAAAAGCCACTTATACCCATTTTGTCCCAAAACAGGCTAAAACCAAGAAAACATTGCTGAGAAGCACCAAACAGCTTTGTTAGTGTTTCTGTGGTTAAAATGTGTCTTAATCCAATGCAACTGACTAATTATAAGAGTTTGAGATTGATGTGGAGAGTTTAAAAGCCACTTATAACCATTTTGTCCCAAAACAGGCTAAAACCAAGAAAACATTGCTTAGAAGCACTAAACAGCTTTGTTAGTGTTTCTGGGGTGAAAATGTGTCTTAATCCAATGCAACTAACTAATTATAAGAGTTTGAGATAGATGTGGATAGTTTAAAAGCCACTTATACACATTTTGTCGCAAAAGAGGCTAAAACCAGGAAAACATTGCTTAGAAGCTGTAAACAGCTATGTTAGTATTTTTTGGGTTAAAATATGTCTTAATCAAATGCAAATGACTATTTATAAGAGTTTGAGATTGATGTGGAGAGTTTAAAAGCCACTTATACCCATTTTGTCCCAAAACAGGCTAAAACCAAGAAAACATTGCTTAGAAGCACTAAACAGTTTTGTTACTGTTTCTGGGGTGAAAATATGTCTTAATCCAATGCAACTGACTAATTATAAGAGTTTGAGATAGATGTGGATAGTTTAAAAGCAACTTATACACATTTTGTCCCAAAAGAGGCTAAAACCAAGAAAACATTGCTTAGAAGCACTAAACAGCTTTGTTAGTGTTTCTGGGGTGAAAATGTGTCTTAATCCAATGCAACTGACTAATTATAAGAGTTTGAGATAGATGTGGATAGTTTAAAAGCAACTTATACAAATTTTGTCCCAAAAGAGGCTAAAACAAAGAAAACATTGCTTAGAATCTATAAACAGCTTTGTTAGTGTTTCTGGGGTTAAAATGAATCTTAATCGAAAGCAACTGAGTAATTATATGAGTTTGCGATGGATGTGGAGAGTTTAAAAGCCACTTATACCCATTTTGTCCCAAAACAGGCTAAAACCAAGAAAACATTGCTGAGAAGCACCAAACAGCTTTGTTAGTGTTTCTGGGGTTAAAATGTGTCTTAATCCAATGCAACTAACTAATTATAAGAGCTTGAGATAGATGTGGAGAGTTTAAAAGCCACTTATACCCATTTTGTCCCAAAAAGGCTAAAACCACGAAAACATTGCTTAGAAGCACTAAACAGCTTTGTTAGTGTTTCTGGGGTTAAAATGTGTCTTAATCCAATGCAACTAACTAATTATAAGAGTTTGAGATAGATGTGGATAGTTTAAAAGCCACTTATACACATTTTGTCCCAAAACAGGCTAAAACTAAGAAAACATTGCTTAGAAGCTGTAAACAGCTATGTTAGTGTTTCTGGGGTGAAAATGTGTCTTAATCCAATGCAAATGACTAATTATAAGAGTTTGAGATTGATGTGGAGAGTTTAAAAGCCACTTATACCCATTTTGTCCCAAAACAGGCTAAAACCAAGAAAACATTGCTGAGAAGCACCAAACAGCTTTGTTAGTGTTTCTGGGGTTAAAATGTGTCTTAATCCAATGCAACTAACTAATTATAAGAGCTTGAGATAGATGTGGAGAGTTTAAAAGCTACTTATACCCATTTTGTCCCAAAACAGGTTAAAACCAAGAAAACATTGCTTAGAAGCACTAAACAGCTTTGTTAGTGTTTTTGTGGTTAAAATGTGTCTTAATCCAATGCAACTAACTAATTATAAGCGTTTTAGATAGATGTGGAGAGTTTAAAAGCCACTTATACCCATTTTGTCCCAAAACAGGCTAAAACCAAGAAAACATTGATGAGAAGCACCAAACAGCTTTGTTAGTGTTTCTGGGGTTAAAATGTGTCTTAATCCAATGCAACTGACTAATTATAAGAGTTTGAGATTGATGTGGAGAGTTTAAAAGCCACTTATACCCATTTTGTCCCAAAACAGGCTAAAACCAAGAAAACATTGCTTAGAAGCACTAAACAGCTTTGTTAGTGTTTCTGGGGTGAAAATGTGTCTTAATCCAATGCAACTTACTAATTATAAGAGTTTGAGATAGATGTGGATAGTTTAAAAGCCACTTATACACATTTTGTCGCAAACGAGGCTAAACCAAGAAAACATTGCTTAGAAGCTGTACACAGCTATGTTAGTATTTTTGGGGTTAAAATGTGTCTTAATCAAATGCAAATGACAATTTATAAGAGTTTGAGATTGATGTGGAGAGTTTAAAAGCCACTTATACCCATTTTGTCCCAAAACAGGCTAAAACCAAGAAAACATTGCTTAGAAGCACTAAACAGTTTTGTTACTGTTTCTGGGGTGAAAATGTGTCTTAATCCAATGCAACTGACTAATTATAAGAGTTTGAGATAGATGTAGATAGTTTAAAAGCAACTTATACACATTTTGTCCCAAAAGAGGCTAAATCAAAGAAAACATTGCCTAGAAGCTATAAACAGTTTTGTTAGTGTTTCTGGGGTTAAAATGTGTCTTAATCCAAAGCAACTGAGTAATTATATGAGTTTGAGATAGATGTGGATAGTTTAAAAGCAACTTATACACATTTTGTCCCAAAAGAGGCTAAAACCAAGAAAACATTGCTTAGAAGCACTAAACAGCTTTGTTAGTGTTTCTGGGGTTAAAATGTGTCTTAATCCAATGCAACTAACTAATTATAAGAGTTTGAGATAGATGTGGATAGTTTAAAAGCCACTTATACACATTTTGTCCCAAAACAGGCTAAAACTAAGAAAACATTGCTTAGAAGCACTAAACAGCTTTGTTAGTGTTTCTGGGGTGAAAATGTGTCTTAATCCAATGCAAATGACTAATTATAAGAGTTTGAGATTGATGTGGAGAGTTTAAAAGCCACTTATACCCGTTTTGTCCCAAAATAGGATAAAACCAAGAAAACATTGCCTAGAAGCTATAAACAGCTTTGTTAGTGTTTCTGGGGTTAAAATGTATCTTAATCCAAAGCAACTGACTAATTATATGAGTTTGAGATGGATGTGGAGAGTTTAAAAGCCACTTATACCCATTTTGTCCCAAAACAGGTTAAAACCAAGAAAACATTGCTTAGAAGCACTAAACAGCTTTGTTAGTGTTTCTATGGTTAAAATATGTCTTAATCCAATGCAACTAACTAATTATAAGAGTTTTAGATAGATGTGGAGAGTTTAAAAGCCACTTATACCCATTTTGTCCCAAAACAGGCTAAAACCAAGAAAACATTGCTTAGAAGCTCTAAACAGCTATGTTAGGGTTTCTGGGGTTAAAATGTGTCTTAATCCAATGCAACTGACTGATTATAAGAGTTTGAGATGGACGTGGAGAGTTTAAAAGCCACTTATACACATTTTGTCCCAAAATAGGCTAAAACCAAGAAAACATTGCTTAGAAGCTGTAAACAGCTTTGTTAGTGTTTCTAGGGTTAAAATGTGTCTTAATCCAATGCAACTAACTAAATATAAGAGTTTTAGATAGATGTGGAGAGTTTAAAAGCCACTTATACCCATTTTGTCCCAAAACAGGTTAAAACCAAGAAAACATTGCTTAGAAGCACTAAACAGCTTTGTTAGTGTTTTTGTGGTTAAAATGTGTCTTAATCCAATGCAACTAACTAATTATAAGAGTTTTAGATAGATGTGGAGAGTTTAAAAGCCACTTATACCCATTTTGTCCCAAAACAGGCTAAAACCAAGAAAACATTGCTGAGAAGCACCAAACAGCTTTGTTAGTGTTTCTGTGGTTAAAATGTGTCTTAATCCAATGCAACTGACTAATTATAAGAGTTTGAGATTGATGTGGAGAGTTTAAAAGCCACTTATAACCATTTTGTCCCAAAACAGGCTAAAACCAAGAAAACATTGCTTAGAAGCACTAAACAGCTTTGTTAGTGTTTCTGGGGTGAAAATGTGTCTTAATCCAATGCAACTAACTAATTATAAGAGTTTGAGATAGATGTGGATAGTTTAAAAGCCACTTATACACATTTTGTCGCAAAAGAGGCTAAAACCAGGAAAACATTGCTTAGAAGCTGTAAACAGCTATGTTAGTATTTTTTGGGTTAAAATATGTCTTAATCAAATGCAAATGACTATTTATAAGAGTTTGAGATTGATGTGGAGAGTTTAAAAGCCACTTATACCCATTTTGTCCCAAAACAGGCTAAAACCAAGAAAACATTGCTTAGAAGCACTAAACAGTTTTGTTACTGTTTCTGGGGTGAAAATATGTCTTAATCCAATGCAACTGACTAATTATAAGAGTTTGAGATAGATGTGGATAGTTTAAAAGCAACTTATACACATTTTATCCCAAAAGAGGCTAAAACCAAGAAAACATTGCTTAGAAGCACTAAACAGCTTTGTTAGTGTTTCTGGGGTGAAAATGTGTCTTAATCCAATGCAACTGACTAATTATAAGAGTTTGAGATAGATGTGGATAGTTTAAAAGCAACTTATACAAATTTTGTCCCAAAAGAGGCTAAAACAAAGAAAACATTGCTTAGAATCTATAAACAGCTTTGTTAGTGTTTCTGGGGTTAAAATGAATCTTAATCGAAAGCAACTGAGTAATTATATGAGTTTGCGATGGATGTGGAGAGTTTAAAAGCCACTTATACCCATTTTGTCCCAAAACAGGCTAAAACCAAGAAAACATTGCTGAGAAGCACCAAACAGCTTTGTTAGTGTTTCTGGGGTTAAAATGTGTCTTAATCCAATGCAACTAACTAATTATAAGAGCTTGAGATAGATGTGGAGAGTTTAAAAGCCACTTATACCCATTTTGTCCCAAAAAGGCTAAAACCACGAAAACATTGCTTAGAAGCACTAAACAGCTTTGTTAGTGTTTCTGGGGTTAAAATGTGTCTTAATCCAATGCAACTAACTAATTATAAGAGTTTGAGATAGATGTGGATAGTTTAAAAGCCACTTATACACATTTTGTCCCAAAACAGGCTAAAACTAAGAAAACATTGCTTAGAAGCTGTAAACAGCTATGTTAGTGTTTCTGGGGTGAAAATGTGTCTTAATCCAATGCAAATGACTAATTATAAGAGTTTGAGATTGATGTGGAGAGTTTAAAAGCCACTTATACCCATTTTGTCCCAAAACAGGCTAAAACCAAGAAAACATTGCTGAGAAGCACCAAACAGCTTTGTTAGTGTTTCTGGGGTTAAAATGTGTCTTAATCCAATGCAACTAACTAATTATAAGAGCTTGAGATAGATGTGGAGAGTTTAAAAGCTACTTATACCCATTTTGTCCCAAAACAGGTTAAAACCAAGAAAACATTGCTTAGAAGCACTAAACAGCTTTGTTAGTGTTTTTGTGGTTAAAATGTGTCTTAATCCAATGCAACTAACTAATTATAAGCGTTTTAGATAGATGTGGAGAGTTTAAAAGCCACTTATACCCATTTTGTCCCAAAACAGGCTAAAACCAAGAAAACATTGCTGAGAAGCACCAAACAGCTTTGTTAGTGTTTCTGGGGTTAAAATGTGTCTTAATCCAATGCAACTGACTAATTATAAGAGTTTGAGATTGATGTGGAGAGTTTAAAAGCCACTTATACCCATTTTGTCCCAAAACAGGCTAAAACCAAGAAAACATTGCTTAGAAGCACTAAACAGCTTTGTTAGTGTTTCTGGGGTGAAAATGTGTCTTAATCCAATGCAACTAACTAATTATAAGAGTTTGAGATAGATGTGGATAGTTTAAAAGCCACTTATACACATTTTGTCGCAAAAGAGGCTAAACCAAGAAAACATTGCTTAGAAGCTGTACACAGCTATGTTAGTATTTTTGGGGTTAAAATGTGTCTTAATCAAATGCAAATGACAATTTATAAGAGTTTGAGATTGATGTGGAGAGTTTAAAAGCCACTTATACCCATTTTGTCCCAAAACAGGCTAAAACCAAGAAAACATTGCTTAGAAGCACTAAACAGTTTTTTTACTGTTTCTGGGGTGAAAATGTGTCTTAATCCAATGCAACTGACTAATTATAAGAGTTTGAGATAGATGTAGATAGTTTAAAAGCAACTTATACACATTTTGTCCCAAAAGAGGCTAAATCAAAGAAAACATTGCCTAGAAGCTATAAACAGTTTTGTTAGTGTTTCTGGGGTTAAAATGTGTCTTAATCCAAAGCAACTGAGTAATTATATGAGTTTGAGATAGATGTGGATAGTTTAAAAGCAACTTATACACATTTTGTCCCAAAAGAGGCTAAAACCAAGAAAACATTGCTTAGAAGCACTAAACAGCTTTGTTAGTGTTTCTGGGGTTAAAATGTGTCTTAATCCAATGCAACTAACTAATTATAAGAGTTTGAGATAGATGTGGATAGTTTAAAAGCCACTTATACACATTTTGTCCCAAAACAGGCTAAAACTAAGAAAACATTGCTTAGAAGCACTAAACAGCTTTGTTAGTGTTTCTGGGGTGAAAATGTGTCTTAATCCAATGCAAATGACTAATTATAAGAGTTTGAGATTGATGTGGAGAGTTTAAAAGCCACTTATACCCGTTTTGTCCCAAAATAGGATAAAACCAAGAAAACATTGCCTAGAAGCTATAAACAGCTTTGTTAGTGTTTCTGGGGTTAAAATGTATCTTAATCCAAAGCAACTGACTAATTATATGAGTTTGAGATGGATGTGGAGAGTTTAAAAGCCACTTATACCCATTTTGTCCCAAAACAGGTTAAAACCAAGAAAACATTGCTTAGAAGCACTAAACAGCTTTGTTAGTGTTTCTATGGTTAAAATATGTCTTAATCCAATGCAACTAACTAATTATAAGAGTTTTAGATAGATGTGGAGAGTTTAAAAGCCACTTATACCCATTTTGTCCCAAAACAGGCTAAAACCAAGAAAACATTGCTTAGAAGCTCTAAACAGCTATGTTAGGGTTTCTGGGGTTAAAATGTGTCTTAATCCAATGCAACTGACTGATTATAAGAGTTTGAGATGGACGTGGAGAGTTTAAAAGCCACTTATACACATTTTGTCCCAAAATAGGCTAAAACCAAGAAAACATTGCTTAGAAGCTGTAAACAGCTTTGTTAGTGTTTCTAGGGTTAAAATGTGTCTTAATCCAATGCAACTAACTAAATATAAGAGTTTTAGATAGATGTGGAGAGTTTAAAAGCCACTTATACCCATTTTGTCCCAAAACAGGTTAAAACCAAGAAAACATTGCTTAGAAGCACTAAACAGCTTTGTTAGTGTTTTTGTGGTTAAAATGTGTCTTAATCCAATGCAACTAACTAATTATAAGAGTTTTAGATAGATGTGGAGAGTTTAAAAGCCACTTATACCCATTTTGTCCCAAAACAGGCTAAAACCAAGAAAACATTGCTGAGAAGCACCAAACAGCTTTGTTAGTGTTTCTGTGGTTAAAATGTGTCTTAATCCAATGCAACTGACTAATTATAAGAGTTTGAGATTGATGTGGAGAGTTTAAAAGCCACTTATAACCATTTTGTCCCAAAACAGGCTAAAACCAAGAAAACATTGCTTAGAAGCACTAAACAGCTTTGTTAGTGTTTCTGGGGTGAAAATGTGTCTTAATCCAATGCAACTAACTAATTATAAGAGTTTGAGATAGATGTGGATAGTTTAAAAGCCACTTATACACATTTTGTCGCAAAAGAGGCTAAAACCAAGAAAACATTGCTTAGAAGCTGTAAACAGCTATGTTAGTATTTTTTGGGTTAAAATATGTCTTAATCAAATGCAAATGACTATTTATAAGAGTTTGAGATTGATGTGGAGAGTTTAAAAGCCACTTATACCCATTTTGTCCCAAAACAGGCTAAAACCAAGAAAACATTGCTTAGAAGCACTAAACAGTTTTGTTACTGTTTCTGGGGTGAAAATATGTCTTAATCCAATGCAACTGACTAATTATAAGAGTTTGAGATAGATGTGGATAGTTTAAAAGCAACTTATACACATTTTGTCCCAAAAGAGGCTAAAACCAAGAAAACATTGCTTAGAAGCACTAAAAAGCTTTGTTAGTGTTTCTAGGGTGAAAATGTGTCTTAATCCAATGCAACTGACTAATTATAAGAGTTTGAGATAGATGTGGATAGTTTAAAAGCAACTTATACACATTTTGTCCCAAAAGAGGCTAAAACAAAGAAAACATTGCTTAGAATCTATAAACAGCTTTGTTAGTGTTTCTGGGGTTAAAATGAATCTTAATCGAAAGCAACTGAGTAATTATATGAGTTTGAGATGGATGTGGAGAGTTTAAAAGCCACTTATACCCATTTTGTCCCAAAACAGGCTAAAACCAAGAAAACATTGCTGAGAAGCACCAAACAGCTTTGTTAGTGTTTCTGGGGTTAAAATGTGTCTTAATCCAATGCAACTAACTAATTATAAGAGCTTGAGATAGATGTGGAGAGTTTAAAAGCCACTTATACCCATTTTGTCCCAAAAAGGCTAAAACCACGAAAACATTGCTTAGAAGCACTAAACAGCTTTGTTAGTGTTTCTGGGGTTAAAATGTGTCTTAATCCAACGCAACTAACTAATTATAAGAGTTTGAGATAGATGTGGATAGTTTAAAAGCCACTTATACACATTTTGTCCCAAAACAGGCTAAAACTAAGAAAACATTGCTTAGAAGCTGTAAACAGCTATGTTAGTGTTTCTGGGGTGAAAATGTGTCTTAATCCAATGCAAATGACTAATTATAAGAGTTTGAGATTGATGTGGAGAGTTTAAAAGCCACTTATACCCATTTTGTCCCAAAACAGGCTAAAACCAAGAAAACATTGCTGAGAAGCACCAAACAGCTTTGTTAGTGTTTCTGGGGTTAAAATGTGTCTTAATCCAATGCAACTAACTAATTATAAGAGCTTGAGATAGATGTGGAGAGTTTAAAAGCTACTTATACCCATTTTGTCCCAAAACAGGTTAAAACCAAGAAAACATTGCTTAGAAGCACTAAACAGCTTTGTTAGTGTTTTTGTGGTTAAAATGTGTCTTAATCCAATGCAACTAACTAATTATAAGCGTTTTAGATAGATGTGGAGAGTTTAAAAGCCACTTATACCCATTTTGTCCCAAAACAGGCTAAAACCAAGAAAACATTGCTGAGAAGCACCAAACAGCTTTGTTAGTGTTTCTGGGGTTAAAATGTGTCTTAATCCAATGCAACTGACTAATTATAAGAGTTTGAGATTGATGTGGAGAGTTTAAAAGCCACTTATACCCATTTTGTCCCAAAACAGGCTAAAACCAAGAAAACATTGCTTAGAAGCACTAAACAGCTTTGTTAGTGTTTCTGGGGTGAAAATGTGTCTTAATCCAATGCAACTAACTAATTATAAGAGTTTGAAATAGATGTGGATAGTTTAAAAGCCACTTATACACATTTTGTCGCAAAAGAGGCTAAACCAAGAAAACATTGCTTAGAAGCTGTAAACAGCTATGTTAGTATTTTTGGGGTTAAAATGTGTCTTAATCAAATGCAAATGACAATTTATAAGAGTTTGAGATTGATGTGGAGAGTTTAAAAGCCACTTATACCCATTTTGTCCCAAAACAGGCTAAAACCAAGAAAACATTGCTTAGAAGCACTAAACAGTTTTGTTACTGTTTCTGGGGTGAAAATGTGTCTTAATCCAATGCAACTGACTAATTATAAGAGTTTGAGATAGATGTAGATAGTTTAAAAGCAACTTATACACATTTTGTCCCAAAAGAGGCTAAATCAAAGAAAACATTGCCTAGAAGCTATAAACAGTTTTGTTAGTGTTTCTGGGGTTAAAATGTGTCTTAATCCAAAGCAACTGAGTAATTATATGAGTTTGAGATAGATGTGGATAGTTTAAAAGCAACTTATACACATTTTGTCCCAAAAGAGGCTAAAACCAAGAAAACATTGCTTAGAAGCACTAAACAGCTTTGTTAGTGTTTCTGGGGTTAAAATGTGTCTTAATCCAATGCAACTAACTAATTATAAGAGTTTGAGATAGATGTGGATAGTTTAAAAGCCACTTATACACATTTTGTCCCAAAACAGGCTAAAACTAAGAAAACATTGCTTAGAAGCTGTAAACAGCTATGTTAGTGTTTCTGGGGTGAAAATGTGTCTTAATCCAATGCAAATGACTAATTATAAGAGTTTGAGATTGATGTGGAGAGTTTAAAAGCCACTTATACCCGTTTTGTCCCAAAATAGGATAAAACCAAGAAAACATTGCCTAGAAGCTATAAACAGCTTTGTTAGTGTTTCTGGGGTTAAAATGTATCTTAATCCAAAGCAACTGACTAATTATATGAGTTTGAGATGGATGTGGAGAGTTTAAAAGCCACTTATACCCATTTTGTCCCAAAACAGGTTAAAACCAAGAAAACATTGCTTAGAAGCACTAAACAGCTTTGTTAGTGTTTCTATGGTTAAAATATGTCTTAATCCAATGCAACTAACTAATTATAAGAGTTTTAGATAGATGTGGAGAGTTTAAAAGCCACTTATACCCATTTTGTCCCAAAACAGGCTAAAACCAAGAAAACATTGCTTAGAAGCTCTAAACAGCTATGTTAGGGTTTCTGGGGTTAAAATGTGTCTTAATCCAATGCAACTGACTGATTATAAGAGTTTGAGATGGACGTGGAGAGTTTAAAAGCCACTTATACACATTTTGTCCCAAAATAGGCTAAAACCAAGAAAACATTGCTTAGAAGCTGTAAACAGCTTTGTTAGTGTTTCTAGGGTTAAAATGTGTCTTAATCCAATGTAACTAACTAAATATAAGAGTTTTAGATAGATGTGGAGAGTTTAAAAGCCACTTATACCCATTTTGTCCCAAAACAGGTTAAAACCAAGAAAACATTGCTTAGAAGCACTAAACAGCTTTGTTAGTGTTTTTTGTTAAAATGTGTCTTAATCCAATGCAACTAACTAATTATAAGAGTTTTAGATAGATGTGGAGAGTTTAAAAGCCACTTATACCCATTTTGTCCCAAAACAGGCTAAAACCAAGAAAACATTGCTGAGAAGCACCAAACAGCTTTGTTAGTGTTTCTGTGGTTAAAATGTGTCTTAATCCAATGCAACTGACTAATTATAAGAGTTTGAGATGGATGTGGACAGTTTAAAAGCCACTTATAACCATTTTGTCCCAAAACAGGCTAAAACCAAGAAAACATTGCTTAGAAGCACTAAACAGCTTTGTTAGTGTTTCTGGGGTGAAAATGTGTCTTAATCCAATGCAACTAACTAATTATAAGAGTTTGAGATAGATGTGGATAGTTTAAAAGCCACTTATACACATTTTGTCGCAAAAGAGGCTAAAACCAAGAAAACCTTGCTTAGAAGCTGTAAACAGCTATGTTAGTATTTTTTGGGTTAAAATATGTCTTAATCAAATGCAAATGACTATTTATAAGAGTTTGAGATTGATGTGGAGAGTTTAAAAGCCACTTATACCCATTTTGTCCCAAAACAGGCTAAAACCAAGAAAACATTGCTTAGAAGCACTAAACAGTTTTGTTACTGTTTCTGGGGTGAAAATATGTCTTAATCCAATGCAACTGACTAATTATAAGAGTTTGAGATAGATGTGGATAGTTTAAAAGCAACTTATACACATTTTGTCCCAAAAGAGGCTAAAACCAAGAAAACATTGCTTAGAAGCACTAAACAGCTTTGTTAGTGTTTCTGGGGTGAAAATGTGTCTTAATCCAATGCAACTGACTAATTATAAGAGTTTGAGATAGATGTGGATAGTTTAAAAGCAACTTATACACATTTTGTCCCAAAAGAGGCTAAAACAAAGAAAACATTGCTTAGAATCTATAAACAGCTTTGTTAGTGTTTCTGGGGTTAAAATGAATCTTAATCGAAAGCAACTGAGTAATTATATGAGTTTGAGATGGATGTGGAGAGTTTAAAATCCACTTATACCCATTTTGTCCCAAAACAGGCTAAAACCAAGAAAACATTGCTGAGAAGCACCAAACAGCTTTGTTAGTGTTTCTGGGGTTAAAATGTGTCTTAATCCAATGCAACTAACTAATTATAAGAGCTTGAGATAGATGTGGAGAGTTTAAAAGCCACTTATACCCATTTTGTCCCAAAAAGGCTAAAACCACGAAAACATTGCTTAGAAGCACTAAACAGCTTTGTTAGTGTTTCTGGGGTTAAAATGTGTCTTAATCCAATGCAACTAACTAATTATAAGAGTTTGAGATAGATGTGGAGAGTTTAAAAGCCACTTATACCCATTTTGTCCCAAAACAGGCTAAAACCATGAAAACAATGCCTAGAAGCTGTAAACAGCTTTGTTAGTGTTTCTATGGTTAAAATGTGTCTTAATCCAATGCAACTAACTAATTATAAGAGTTTTAGATAGATGTGGAGAGTTTAAAAGCCACATATACCCATTTTGTCCCAAAACATGTTAAAACCAAGAAAACATTGCTTAGAAGCACTAAACAGCTTTGTTAGTGTTTTTGTGGTTAAAATGTGTCTTAATCCAATGCAACTAACTAATTATAAGAGTTTTAGATAGATGTGGAGAGTTTAAAAGCCACTTATACCCATTTTGTCCAAAAACAGGCTAAAACCAAAAAAACATTGCTGAGAAGCACCAAACAGCTTTGTTAGTGTTTCTGGGGTGACAATGTGTCTTAATCCAATGCAAATGACTAATTATAAGAGTTTGAGATTGATGTGGAGAGTTTAAAAGCCACTTATACCCGTTTTGTCCCAAAATAGGCTAAAACCAAGAAAACATTGTCTAGAAGCTTATAACAGCTTTGTTAGTGTTTCTGGGGTTAAAATGTATCTTAATGCAAAGCAACTGACTAATTATATGAGTTTGAGATGGATGTGGAGAGTTTAAAAGCCACTTATACCCATTTTGTCCCAAAACAGGTTAAAACCAAGAAAACATTGCTTAGAAGCACTAAACAGCTTTGTTAGTGTTTCTATGGTTAAAATATGTCTTAATCCAATGCAACTAACTAATTATAAGAGTTTTAGATAGATGTGGAGAGTTTAAAAGCCACTTATACCCATTTTGTCCCAAAACAGGCTAAAACAAAGAAAACATTGCTTAGAAGCTCTAAACAGCTATGTTAGGGTTTCTGGGGTTAAAATGTGTCTTAATCCAATGCAACTGACTAATTATAAGAGTTTGAGATGGACGTGGAGAGTTTAAAAGCCACTTATACACATTTTGTCCCAAAATAGGCTAAAACCAAGAAAACATTGCTTAGAAGCTGTAAACAGCTTTGTTAGTGTTTCTAGGGTTAAAATGTGTCTTAATCCAATGCAACTAACTAAATATAAGAGTTTTAGATAGATGTGGAGAATTTAAAAGCCACTTATACCTATTTTGTCCCAAAACAGGTTAAAACCAAGAAAACATTGCTTAGAAGCACTAAACAGCTTTGTTAGTGTTTTTGTGGTTAAAATGTGTCTTAATCCAATGCAACTAAATAATTATAAGAGTTTTAGATAGATGTGGAGAGTTTAAAAGCCACTTATACCCATTTTGTCCCAAAACAGGCTAAAACCAAAAAAACATTGCTGAGAAGCACCAAACAGCTTTGTTAGTGTTTCTGGGGTTAAAATGTGTCTTAATCCAATGAAACTAACTAATTATAAGAGCTTGAGATAGATGTGGAGAGTTTAAAAGCCACTTATACCCATTTTGTCCCAAAACAAGTTAAAACCAAGAAAACATTGCTTAGAAGCACTAAACAGCTTTGTTAGTGTTTTTGTGGTTAAAATGTGTCTTAATCCAATGCAACTAACTAATTATAAGAGTTTTAGATAGATGTGGAGAGTTTAAAAGCCACTTATACCCATTTTGTTCCAAAACAGGCTAAAACCAAGAAAACATTGCTGAGAAGCACCAAACAGCTTTGTTAGTGTTTCTGGGGTTAAAATGTGTCTTAATCCAATGCAACTAACTAATTATAAGAGCTTGAGATAGATGTGGAGAGTTTAAAAGCCACTTATACCCATTTTGTCCCAAAAAGGCTAAAACCACGAAAACATTGCTTAGAAGCACCAAACAGCTTTGTTAGTGTTTCTGGGGTTAAAATGTGTCTTAATCCAATGCAACTAACTAATTATAAGAGTTTGAGATAGATGTGGAGAGTTTAAAAGCCACTTATACCCATTTTGTCCCAAAACAGGCTAAAACCATGAAAACAATGCCTAGAAGCTGTAAACAGCTTTGTTAGTGTTTCTGGGGTTAAAATGTGTCTTAATCCAATGCAACTGACTAATTATAAGAGTGTGAGATGGATGTGGAGAGTTTAAAAGCCACTTACACCCATTTTGTCCCAAAACAGGCTAAAACCAAGAAAACATTGCTTAGAAGCACTAAACAGCTTTGTTAGTGTTTCTATGGTTAAAATGTGTCTTAATCCAATGCAACTAACTAATTATAAGAGTTTTAGATAGATGTGGAGAGTTTAAAAGCCACTTATACCCATTTTGTCCCAAAACAGGCTAAAACCAAGAAAACATTGCTTAGAAGCCCTAAACAGCTATGTTAGTGTTTCTGGGGTTAAAATGTGTCTTAATCCAATGCAACTGACTAATTATAAGAGTTTGAGATGGATGTGGACAGTTTAAAAGCCACTTATACCCATTTTGTCCCAAAATAGGCTAAAATCAAGAAAACATTGCTTAGAAGCTGTAAACAGCTTTGTTAGTGTTTCTAGGGTTAAAATGTGTCTTAATCCAATGCAACTGACTAATTTAAAAGAGTTTGAGATTGATGTGGAGAGTTTAAAAGCCACTTATACCCATTTTGTCCCAAAACAGGCTAAAACCAAGAAAACATTATTGAGAAGCACCAAACAGCTATGTTAGTGTTTCTGGGGTTAAAATGTGTCTTAATCCAATGCAAATGACTAATTATAAGAGTTTGAGATTGATGTGGAGAGTTTAAAAGCCACTAATACCCATTTTGTCCCAAAACAGGCTAAAACCAAGAAAACATTGCCTAGAAACTATAAACAGCTTTGTTAGTGTTTCTGGGATTAAAATGTATCTCAATCCAAAGCAACTGACTAATTATATGAGTTTGAGATGGATGTGGAGAGTCTAAAAGCCACTTATACCCATTTTGTCCCAAAACAGGTTAAAACCAAGAAAACATTGCTTAGAAGCACTAAACAGCTTTGTTAGTGTTTTTGTGGTTAAAATGTGTCTTAATCCAATGCAACTAACTAATTATAAGTGTTTTAGATAGATGTGGAGAGTTTAAAAGCCACTTATACCCATTTTGTCCCAAAACAGGCTAAAACCAAGAAAACATTGCTGAGAAGCACCAAACAGCTTTGTTAGTGTTTTTGGGGTTAAAATGTGTCTTAATCCAATGCAACTGACTAATTATAAGAGTTTGAGATTGATGTGGAGAGTTTAAAAGCCACTTATACCCATTTTGTCCCAAAACAGGCTAAAACCAAGAAAACATTGCTTAGAAGCACTAAACAGCTTTGTTAGTGTTTCTGGGGTGAAAATGTGTCCTAATCCAATGCAACTAACTAATTATAAGAGTTTGAGATAGATGTGGATAGTTTAAAAGCCACTTATACACATTTTGTCCCAAAAGAGGCTAAAACCAAGAAAACATTGCTTAGAAGCTGTAAACAGCTATGTTAGTATTTTTGGGGTTAAAATGTGTCTTAATCAAATGCAAATGACTATTTATAAGAGTTTGAGATTGATGTGGAGAGTTTAAAAGCCACTTATACCCATTTTATCCCAAAACAGGCTAAAACTAAGAAAACATTGCTTAGAAGCACTAAACAGCTTTGTTACTGTTTCTGGGGTGAAAATGTGTCTTACTCCAATGCAACTGACTAATTATAAGAGTTTGAGATAGATGTGGATAGTTTAAAAGCAACTTATACACATTTTGTCCCAAAAGAGGCAAAAACCAAGAAAACATTGCTTATAAGCACTAAACAGCTTTGTTAGTGTTTCTGGGGTTAAAATGTGTCTTTATCCAATGCAACTAACTAATTATAAGAGTTTGAGATAGATTTGCATAGTTTAAAAGCCACTTATACACATTTTGTCCCAAAACAGGCTAAAACCAAGAAAACATTGCTTAGAAGCTGTAACAGCTATGTTAGTGTTTCTGGGGTGAAAATGTGTCTTAATCCAATGCAAATAACTAATTATAAGAGTTTGTGATTGATGTGGAGAGTTTAAAAGCCACTTATACCCATTTTGTCCCAAAACAGGCTAAAACAAAGAAAACATTGCCTAGAAGCAATAAACAGCTTTGTTAGTGTTTCTGGGTTTAAAATGTATCTTAATCCAAAGCAACTGAATAATTATATGAGTTTGAGGTGGATGTGGAGAGTTTAAAAGCCACTTATACCCATTTTGTCCCAAAACAGGTTAAAACCAAGAAAACATTGCTTAGAAGCACTAAACAGCTTTGTTAGTGTTTCTGTGGTTAAAATATGTCTTAATCCAATGCAACTAACTAATTATAAGAGTTTTAGATAGATGTGGAGAGTTTAAAAGCCACTTATACCCATTTTGTCCCAAAACAGGCTAAAACCAAGAAAACATTGCTTATAAGCTCTAAACAGCTATGGTAGTGTTTCTGGGGTTAAAATGTGTCTTAATCCAATGCAACTGACTAATTATAAGAGTTTGAGATGGACGTGGAGAGTTTAAAAGCCACTTATACACATTTTGTCCCAAAACATGCTAAAACCAAGAAAACATTGCTTAGAAGCTGTAAACAGCTTTGTTAGTGTTTCTGGGGTGAAAATGTGTCTTAATCCAATGCAAATGACTAACTATAAGAGTTTGAGATTGATGTGGAGAGTTTAAAAGCCACTTATACCCATTTTGTCCCAAAACAGGCTAAAACCATGAAAACATTGCTGAGAAGCACCAAACAGCTTTGTTAGTGTTTCTGGGGTGAAAATGTGTCTTAAACCAATGCAACTAACTAATTATAAGAGTTTGAGATAGATGTGGATAGTTTAAAAGCCACTTATACACATTTTGTCCCAAAAGAGGCTAAAACTAAGAAAACATTGCTTAGAAGCTATAAACAGTTATGTTAGTATTTCTGGGGTTAAAATGTGTCCAATCAAATGCAAATCACTATTTATAAGAGTTTGAGATTGATGTGGAGAGTTTAAAAGCCACTTATACCCATTTTGTATTGATCAAAAGAATAAGCCTAAGGCAGCCATGGCCGTCCGTACGAGTGTTGAATATGGGCTGTCCGTACAAGTGTGGTGAAATGGCCGAGTCTTCTAGTGATAAGGAATGGAGAGGAGGCCTGAAGCCCACTAGAAGGATCGAGAAGCACATTATAACCGTTAGAGAGAAGGGAAGGAAATAGTCACATGTTTGGTAAGGATGGGCTGTCGCTTTCACCTTGGGATGTAGTGTGTCTCTCTCCTAATGTCCCTATCCCACTTGTGTGTCTCGGTCAAGGGTGTAGCCCTAGTTTGTGTTTCCTTAAATAGGCTCATAGCCACCTTGTATTATCGCTTCTTATGGAATAAGAAAACCTAATCTTTTCTTCTTCCTCATTCTCTTTGTCTACCGAAACCTATATCCATTCTCTTGATTCTCTTCTTTATTCTACAAAGTCTTACATGGTATCAGAGCAAGTTGTTCGATTCTCTACAGTCTAATCTCATTCTTCTACTTGTTTCTATTCTCTAGTCTCCTTTCCTTCCTTTCTTCTCACTCGCATTCTTTTGTTTATTCTCCGGGTAAAAGCTTTATCCATCGGTCCATAGAAATCCGACCATGGAAAACGCCAAGCCCATCGTTTCACCGATTGTCCTAAAGGGGACAAACTACTTGCTGTGGACAAGAACCACAAGAACCGCCCTTGGAGGTCGTGGCCTTTGGAGTCATGTCGAGTCCGACTATGTCCCAAAACAAAACCCCAAAGAAGAAGATGCTTCCGAGGCGGAAGCGGAGGAAGAGAGCGAGAGGAAGGCCAAATGGTTCCAAGAAGACCAAGTTGTCCTATCTGTTCTCCAAAACTCTCTGGACACGCCTATCCTTGAGGCCTACTCATACTGCGAGACGGCCAAGGAACTGTGGGAAACACTTAAAGGCGTGTATGGTAATGTCTCTAACATGACTAGAGTCTTTGAGGTCAAGAAGGCCATAAACGACCTTAACCAAGATGATGTGGAGTTCACTAAGCATCTTGGTAAGTTCCGTGCACTATGGTCCGAGCTTGACATGTTGCGGCCAAGTACACTTGAGGCGAGTGTGCTAAACGAAAGGAAGGAGCAAGACAAGATCTTTGGACTCCTCCTTACCTTGAACCCATCCTTCAATGACCTCTTGAAGCACATCCTAAGGGCAGAGAAGCTTCCCTCCTTTGAAGATATTTGCTCCCAAATTCAGAAAGAACAAGGATCTCTTGATTTGTTTAGCGGTAAGGGGGAGCTTGCTACGGCCAACAATGGAGTGTACAAGCAAGAGGAGAGGAAGGTGTGGGTATGCGACCACTGCAAGAAGCGGGGCCACCTGAAAGACAAATGCTGGGTTCTCCATCCTCATCTCAAGCCGGCCAAGTTCAAAGCCAACTTCTCAAAGGAAGCGGTTAGCGACAAGGGAGCCGGATCATCAAAGCAGGGAGATGAGGTGGCCATGACCGCAGCCTATGGAGATGTGGTGAGGAAGTCAGACCTTGAGGCTCTCATCCGCTCCATTGCCTCACTCAAGGAGTCTGGTATCTCTTTCTTTACCTCTAAGCCTAGTAAATCGCTTGTTATTGACTCGGGGGCTTCACATCATATGATTAGCAACCCTAGGTTAATTGACAACATAAAACCGGCTTTAGGGAATGTTGTTATTGCTAATGGAGATCAAATACCAGTAAAAGGGATAGGGGACTTGAAACTTTTTGATAAAACCTCAAAAGCTTTCTTTATGCCTACATTTACCTCCAATCTTCTATCGGTTAAGAGGGCCACAAATGATTTGAATTGTTATGCAATTTTTGGTCCTAACAGTGTTCATTTTCAGGATATTGAGACTGGAAAGGTTCTTGGAGAAGGGCAAGGGAGTGGAGATCTCTATGTCCTAGAGAAAACCGATCCAAATTTATCTTCTATTAAGTCTTGTTTTGTTGTTGATTCGAATATGGTGTGGCATGCTAGGCTAGGCCACCCTCATTCGCGTGCTTTAGGACTAATGTTTCCTAATATTTCTTTTGATAATTCTACTTGTGAACCTTGTATTCTTGGAAAACATTGCAAGTCTATCTTTCCTAAGTCAACTACTATTTATGAAAATTGTTTTGATTTAGTTCACTCAGATGTTTGGACTTCACCATGCCTATCTAGAGATAATAACAAGTATTTTGTGACTTTTATTGATGAAAAATCAAAATATACTTGGATTACCTTATTGCCTTCTAAAGATAGAGTGTTTGATGCCTTTGTCAACTTTCAAAACTATGTGACTAATCATTTTAATGCAAAACTTAAGGTACTTAGGTCTGATAATGGTGGAGAATACACAAGTGGCAAGTTCAAAGAACATCTCTCCAAGCATGGCATTCTCCATCAAACTAGTTGTCCCTACACGCCACAACAAAATGGTGTGGCCGAGAGAAAGAACCGGCATCTCATGGAAGTGGCGCGGGCAATCATGTTCCACTCTAGTGTTCCCAAACGATATTGGGGTGATGCTGTGATGACTGCATGCTATCTCATCAACCGGACACCAACCCGAGTTCTTCATGACTTATCTCCATTTGAAGTACTAAACAAATTTAAACCATCCCTTGATCACTTACGCGTTTTTGGTTGTGTTTGTTTTGTGTTAGTACCAGGAGAACAAAGGAGTAAGCTGGATGCCAAGAGTACAAAGTGCATGTTCATTGGCTACTCTACCACACAAAAGGGGTACAAATGTTATGATCCGGCCACAAGTCGTCTATATGTCTCCCGAGATGTCCGGTTCCTAGAGAATGTGGGCTACTATGACAAGAAGGACTGGAACAACCTTAAAGACCTCTCTCACTCACCTAATGACCGAGCTTCAAGTCTAAGGTTCCTTCTTGATCACCTTGGCAACCCGTCTCCACCAACGGGTGTCGTGCAGCCTATGCTACGCCAAACTCCTACCGACGGTGGGTCTGACCAAGGAGATACGAATAACAATGTTTCAGCCCAAGATAGTGTGTCCCTTGAGTCTGGCCTACCCATAGCCGGTGTTCCTGTTCCTGGCCCTACACCGGACACACATGCTCCGGCAGCGGCTCCTACCGAGGAAAACACGGAGACGGTTCTTACGGACGGTACGTCAACGGAGTTGCCTAGGACGGATCCACCTCCTGCACCAGTCCTGCGTCGGAGCACCAGACCTCGATCTGACCCCTCCACTTGGAAGAACAAGCGTGTATATTACAACAGTCAAGCCGTCGCTCATCCCATCCAGTCCGTTTGTTCCCTTGAGCTGTTACCTGCTGATCACCAAGCTTTCTTTGGCCAAGTTGACGCCAATTGGATCCCGCAGACATATGATGAAGCCAAGGAGCATCAGGTTTGGTTAGATGCGGTCAAGGATGAAACCGGCGCCATGATCCGGAATCATACGTGGGACGAATCGGATCTTCCTCAAGGCAAGCGGGCAGTTAGCTCCAAATGGGTGTTCACCATAAAGTATTTGAGCAATGGTGACATTGAACGGCATAAAGCCCGGTTAGTGGCCCGTGGCTTCACCCAAACCTATGGTGCGGACTACACGGACACCTTTGCACCCGTGGCCAAGCTCCATACGGTTCGGGTTGTGCTGTCTCTTGCTGTCAACCTATCATGGGACTTATGGCAGATGGATGTGAAGAACGCCTTTCTTCAAGGTGAACTTGATGAAGAAGTGTACATGACGCCTCCTCCCGGCCTTGAAGACATGGTTACACCCGGAAAAGTCTTGAGGCTACGTAAGGCCATCTATGGCCTTAAGCAGTCCCCACGAGCTTGGTACCACAAACTAAGCTCTACTCTCAAGACTTATGGTTTTAAGCGATCGGAGGCTGATCATACTCTCTTCACACGTCGCACCTCTATTGGTTGGGTGGTGGTGCTCATATACGTCGACGATATCATCGTGACTGGTGATGATAAGGCGGCCATTCAGGACACCAAGGACTCCCTCAAGTCGGCATTTGACATCAAGGACCTTGGGGAACTCAAATACTTTCTTGGTATTGAAATTTGTCGCTCACCGGAAGGACTCTTCCTCTCACAACGCAAGTACACTCTTGACTTGTTAGAGGAGACTGGCAAGCTTGGTGTGTCTCCGGTCGCTACGCCACTTGATGAAGACTACCAGCTCAAGCGAAAGGGGGAGAGCTTACGGGAAAAAGAAGGCCGACCTAAGGAACCAATGGACGAGCCATTCTTAGACGTCACACGCTACCGCCGGCTTGTAGGTAAGCTAATATACCTTACTATCACACGACCTGACATATGTTATGCTGTGAATCAGGTTAGCCAACATATGAAGGCACCAAGCAAGTACCAATGGAGTCAAGTCGAGAGGATCCTAAGCTATCTCAAGGGCAGTCCGGGTCAAGGTATTTGGATGGGCAAGAATGACAACACCGAGATTGTTGGCTACTGTGATGCGGATTACAATGGTGACACGCTGGATAGAAGATCCACTACTGGGTACTGCACGTTCGTTGGAGGCAACATGGTTACATGGAGGTCTAAGAAACAAAAGGTGGTTTCATGCTCTAGCGCCGAGGCCGAGTATAGAGCTATGAGGAAGCTCACTAACGAGATGACATGGCTGAAGGGTCTACTCAAGGACTTAGGCATCGAAACAAAGCAGCCCATGACCATGCATTGCGACAATGAAGCGGCCATCCACATTGCCACAAACTCGGTCTTTCATGAGAGGACCAAGCACATAGAAAGCGATTGCCACAAGGTGAGAGAGAAGATTGAAGAAGGAGTGGTGTTACCATGCCACACAAGGAGTCAAGATCAGCTAGCTGACATCTTCACCAAGTCTGCAAGCTCCAAGGTTTGTGATCACATCTATAGCAAACTTGGACTTGTAGACATTACACGGCCATGATCAAGCTTCTCTAATCCGTGGACAGCACACTCTTTTTCCCTTGACTTGGTTTTGTCCCTTGAGGTTTTCTAAGTCAAGGTTTTTAATGAGGTGCTGCTTCACGGGTTCCAAGCTTAGCCATTTCATTAGGCTAAGCTTGAGGGGGAGTATTGATCAAAAGAATAAGCCTAAGGCAGCCATGGCCGTCCGTACGAGTGTTGAATATGGGCTGTCCGTACAAGTGTGGTGAAATGGCCGAGTCTTCTAGTGATAAGGAATGGAGAGGAGGCCTGAAGCCCACTAGAAGGATCGAGAAGCACATTATAACCGTTAGAGAGAAGGGAAGGAAATAGTCACATGTTTGGTAAGGATGGGCTGTCGCTTTCACCTTGGGATGTAGTGTGTCTCTCTCCTAATGTCCCTATCCCACTTGTGTGTCTCGGTCAAGGGTGTAGCCCTAGTTTGTGTTTCCTTAAATAGGCTCATAGCCACCTTGTATTATCGCTTCTTATGGAATAAGAAAACCTAATCTTTTCTTCTTCCTCATTCTCTTTGTCTACCGAAACCTATATCCATTCTCTTGATTCTCTTCTTTATTCTACAAAGTCTTACATTTTGTCCCAAAACAGGCTAAAACCAAGAAAACATTGCTTAGAAGCACTAAACAGCTTTGTTACTGTTTCTGGGGTGAAAATGTGTCTTAATCCAATGCAACTGACTAATTATAAGAGTTTGAGATAGATGTGGATAGTTTAAAAGCAACTTATACACATTTTGTCCCAAAAGAGGCTAAAACCAAGAAAACATTGCTTATAAGCACTAAACAGCTTTGTTAGTGTTTCTGGGGTTAAAATGTGTCTTTATCCAATGCAACTAACAAATTATAAGACGTTGAGATAGATTTGGATAGTTTAAAAGCCACTTATACACATTTTGTCCCAAAACAGGCTAAAACCAAGAAAACATTGCTTAGAAGCTGTAACAGCTATGTTAGTGTTTCTGGGGTGAAAATGTGTCTTAATCCAATGCAAATAACTAATTATAAGAGTTTGAGATTGATGTGGAGAGTTTAAAAGCCACTTATACCCATTTTGTCCCAAAACAGGCTAAAACCAAGAAAACATTGCTTAGAAGCACTAAACAGCTTTGTTACTGTTTCTGGGGTGAAAATGTGTCTTAATCCAATGCAACTAACTAATTATAAGAGTTTGAGATAGATGTGGATAGTTTAAAAGCAACTTATACACATTTTGTCCCAAACGAGGCAAAAACCAAGAAAACATTGCTTATAAGCACTAAACAGCTTTGTTAGTGTTTCTGGGGTTAAACTGTGTCTTTATCCAATGCAACTAACTAATTATAAGAGTTTGAGATACATGTGGAGAGTTTAAAAGCAACTTATACCCATTTTGTCCCAAAACAGGCTAAAACCAAGAAAACATTGCTTATAAGCTCTAAACAGCTATGGTAGTGTTTTTGGGGTTAAAATGTGTCTTAATCCAATGCAACTGACTAATTATAAGAGTTTGAGATGGACGTGGAGAGTTTAAAAGCCACTTATATACATTTTGTCCCAAAACATGCTAAAACCAAGAAAACTTTGCTTAGAAGCTGTAAACAGCTTTGTTAGTGTTTCTGGGGTGAAAATGTGTCTTAATCCAATGCAAATGACTAACTATAAGAGTTTGAGATTGATGTGGAGAGTTTAAAAGCCACTTATACCCATTTTGTCCCAAAACAGGCTAAAACCATGAAAACATTGCTGAGAAGCACCAAACAGCTTTGTTAGTGTTTCTGGGGTGAAAATGTGTCTTAAACCAATGCAACTAACTAATTATAAGAGTTTGAGATAGATGTGGATAGTTTAAAAGCCACTTATACACATTTTGTCCCAAAAGAGGCTAAAACTAAGAAAACATTGCTTAGAAGCTATAAACAGTTATGTTAGTATTTCTGGGGTTAAAATGTGTCCAATCAAATGCAAATCACTATTTATAAGAGTTTGAAATTGATGTGGAGAGTTTAAAAGCCACTTATACCCATTTTGTCCCAAAACAGGCTAAAACCAAGAAAACATTGCTTAGAAGCACTAAACAGCTTTGTTACTGTTTCTGGGGTGAAAATGTGTCTTAATCCAATGCAACTGACTAATTATAAGAGTTTGAGATAGATGTGGATAGTTTAAAAGCAACTTATACACATTTTGTCCCAAAAGAGGCTAAAACCAAGAAAACATTGCTTATAAGCACTAAACAGCTTTGTTAGTGTTTCTGGGGTTAAAATGTGTCTTTATCCAATGCAACTAACTAATTATAAGACGTTGAGATAGATTTGGATAGTTTAAAAGCCACTTATACACATTTTGTCTCAAAACAGGCTAAAACCAAGAAAACATTGCTTAGAAGCTGTAACAGCTATGTTAGTGTTTCTGGGGTGAAAATGTATCTTAATCCAATGCAAATAACTAATTATAAGAGTTTGAGATTGATGTGGAAAGTTTAAAAGCCACTTATACCCATTTTGTCCCAAAACAGGCTAAAACCAAGAAAACATTGCTTAGAAGCACTAAACAGCTTTGTTACTGTTTCTGGGGTGAAAATGTGTCTTAATCCAATGCAACTAACTAATTATAAGAGTTTGAGATAGATGTGGATAGTTTAAAAGCAACTTATACACATTTTGTCCCAAAAGAGGCAAAAACCAAGAAAACATTGCTTATAAGCACTAAACAGCTTTGTTAGTGTTTCTGGGGTTAAACTGTGTCTTTATCCAATGCAACTAACTAATTATAAGAGTTTGAGATAGATGTGGAGAGTTTAAAAGCAACTTATACCCATTTTGTCCTAAAACAGGCTAAAACCAAGAAAACATTGCTTATAAGCTCTAAACAGCTATGGTAGTGTTTTTGGGGTTAAAATGTGTCTTAATCCAATGCAACTGACTAATTATAAGAGTTTGAGATGGACGTGGAGAGTTTAAAAGCCACTTATATACATTTTGTCCCAAAACATGCTAAAACCAAGAAAAGATTGCTTAGAAGCTGTAAACAGCTTTGTTAGTGTTTCTGGGGTGAAAATGTGTCTTAATCCAATGCAAATGACTAACTATAAGAGTTTGAGATTGATGTGGAGAGTTTAAAAGCCACTTATACCCATTTTGTCCCAAAACAGGCTAAAATCAAGAAAACATTGCTGAGAAGCACCAAACAGCTTTGTTAGTGTTTCTGGGGTGAAAATGTGTCTTAAACCAATGCAACTAACTACTTATAAGAGTTTGAGATAGATGTGGATAGTTTAAAAGCCACTTATACACATTTTGTCCCAAAAGAGGCTAAAACTAAGAAAACATTGCTTAGAAGCTGTAAACGGTTATGTTAGTATTTCTGGGGTTAAAATGTGTCCAATAAAATGCAAATGACTATTTATAAGAGTTTGAGATTGATGTGGAGAGTTTAAAAGCCACTTATACCCATTTTGTCCCAAAACAGGCTAAAACCAAGAAAACATTGCTTAGAAGCACTAAACAGCTTTGTTACTGTTTCTGGGGTGAAAATGTGTCTTAATCCAATGCAACTGACTAATTATAAGAGTTTGAGATAGATGTGGATAGTTTAAAAGCAACTTATACACATTTTGTCCCAAAAGAGGCTAAAACCAAGAAAACATTGCTTATAAGCACTAAACAGCTTTGTTAGTGTTTCTGGGGTTAAAATGTGTCTTTATCCAATGCAACTAACTAATTATAAGACGTTGAGATAGATTTGGATAGTTTAAAAGCCACTTATACACATTTTGTCCCAATACAGGCTAAAACCAAGAAAACATTGCTTAGAAGCTGTAACAGCTATGTTAGTGTTTCTGGGGTGAAAATGTGTCTTAATCCAATGCAAATAACTAATTATAAGAGTTTGAGATTGATGTGGAGAGTTTTAAATACCCATTTTGTCCCAAAACAGGCTAAAACCAAGAAAACATTGCTTAGAAGCACTAAACAGCTTTGTTACTGTTTCTGGGGTGAAAATGTGTCTAAATCCAATGCAACTGACTAATTATAAGAGTTTGAGATAGATGTGGATAGTTTAAAAGCAACTTATACACATTTTGTCCCAAAAGAGGCAAAAACCAAGAAAACATTGCTTATAAGCACTAAACAGCTTTGTTAGTGTTTCTGGGGTTAAAATGTGTCTTTATCCAATGCAACTAACTAATTATAAGAGTTTGAGATAGATTTGGATAGTTTAAAAGCCACTTATACACATTTTGTCCCAAAACAGGCTAAAACCAAGAAAACATTGCTTAGAAGCTGTAACAGCTATGTTAGTGTTTCTGGGGTGAAAATGTGTCTTAATCCAATGCAAATAACTAATTATAAGAGTTTGAGATTGATGTGGAGAGTTTAAAAGCCACTTATACCCATTTTGTCCCAAAACAGGCTAAAACAAAGAAAACATTGCCTAGAAGCTATAAACAGCTTTGTTAGTGTTTCTGGGGTTAAAATGTATCTTAATCCAAAGCAACTGACTAATTATATGAGTTTGAGGTGGATGTGGAGAGTTTAAAAGCCACTTATACCCATTTTGTCCCAAAACAGGTTAAAACCAAGAAAACATTGCTTAGAAGCACTAAACAGCTTTGTTAGTGTTTCTGTGGTTAAAATATCTCTTAATCCAATGCAACTAACTAATTATAAGAGTTTTAGATAGATGTGGAGAGTTTAAAAGCCACTTATACCCATTTTGTCCCAAAACAGGCTAAAACCAAGAAAACATTGCTTATAAGCTCTAAACAGCTATGGTAGTGTTTCTGGGGTTAAAATGTGTCTTAATCCAATGCAACTGACTAATTATAAGAGTTTGAGATAGATGTGGATAGTTTAAAAGCAACTTATACACATTTTGTCCCAAAAGAGGCAAAAACCAAGAAAACATTGCTTATAAGCACTAAACAGCTTTGTTAGTGTTTCTGGGGTTAAAATGTGTCTTTATCCAATGCAACTAACTAATTATAAGAGTTTGAGATAGATTTGGATAGTTTAAAAGCCACTTATACACATTTTGTCCCAAAACAGGCTAAAACCAAGAAAACATTGCTTAGAAGCTGTAACAGCTATGTTAGTGTTTCTGGGGTGAAAATGTGTCTTAATCCAATGCAAATAACTAATTATAAGAGTTTGAGATTGATGTGGAGAGTTTAAAAGCCACTTATACCCATTTTGTCCCAAAACAGGCTAAAACAAAGAAAACATTGCCTAGAAGCTATAAACAGCTTTGTTAGTGTTTCTGGGGTTAAAATGTATCTTAATCCAAAGCAACTGACTAATTATATGAGTTTGAGATGGACGTGGAGAGTTTAAAAGCCACTTATACACATTTTGTCCCAAAACAGGCTAAAACCAAGAAAACATTGATTAGAAGCTGTAAACAGCTTTGTTAGTGTTTCTGGGGTGAAAATGTGTCTTAATCCAATGCAAATGACTAATTATAAGAGTTTGAGATTGATGTGGAGAGTTTAAAAGCCACTTATACCCATTTTGTCCCAAAACAGGCTAAAACCAAGAAAACATTGCTGAGAAGCACCAAACAGCTTTGTTAGTGTTTCTGGGGTGAAAATGTGTCTTAATCCAATGCAACTAACTAATTATAAGAGTTTGAGATAGATGTGGAAAGTTTAAAAGCCACTTATACACATTTTGTCCCAAAAGAGGCTAAAACCAAGAAAACATTGCTTAGAAGCTGTAAACAGCTATGTTAGTATTTCTGGGGTTAAAATGTGTCCAATCAAATGCAAATGACTATTTATAAGAGTTTGAGATTGATGTGGAGAGTTTAAAAGCCACTTATACCCATTTTGTCCCAAAACAGGCTAAAACCAAGAAAACATTGCTTAGAAGCACTAAACAGCTTTGTTACTGTTTCTGGGGTGAAAATGTGTCTTAATCCAATGCAACTGACTAATTATAAGAGTTTGAGATAGATGTGGATAGTTTAAAAGCAACTTATACACATTTTGTCCCAAAAGAGGCTAAAACCAAGAAAACATTGCTTATAAGCACTAAACAGCTTTGTTAGTGTTTCTGGGGTTAAAATGTGTCTTTATCCAATGCAACTAACTAATTATAAGACGTTGAGATAGATTTGGATAGTTTAAAAGCCACTTATACACATTTTGTCCCAAAACAGGCTAAAACCAAGAAAACATTGCTTAGAAGCTGTAACAGCTATGTTAGTGTTTCTGGGGTGAAAATGTGTCTTAATCCAATGCAAATGACTAATTATAAGAGTTTGAGATTGATGTGGAGAGTTTAAAAGCCACTTATACCCATTTTGTCCCAAAACAGGCTAAAACCAAGAAAACATTGCTTAGAAGCACTAAACAGCTTTGTTACTGTTTCTGGGGTGAAAATGTGTCTTAATCCAATGCAACTAACTAATTATAAGAGTTTGAGATAGATGTGGATAGTTTAAAAGCAACTTATACACATTTTGTCCCAAAAGAGGCAAAAACCAAGAAAACATTGCTTATAAGCACTAAACAGCTTTGTTAGTGTTTCTGGGGTTAAACTGTGTCTTTATCCAATGAAACTAACTAATTATAAGAGTTTGAGATAGATGTGGAGAGTTTAAAAGCAACTTATACCCATTTTGTCCCAAAACAGGCTAAAACCAAGAAAACATTGCTTATAAGCTCTAAACAGCTATGGTAGTGTTTTTGGGGTTACAATGTGTCTTAATCCAATGCAACTGACTAGTTATAAGAGTTTGAGATGGACGTGGAGAGTTTAAAAGCCACTTATATACATTTTGTCCCAAAACAGGCTAAAACCAAGAAAACATTGCTTAGAAGCACTAAACAGCTTTGTTACTGTTTCTGGGGTGAAAATGTGTCTTAATCCAATGCAACTGACTAATTATAAGAGTTTGAGATAGATGTGGATAGTTTAAAAGCAACTTATACACATTTTGTCCCAAAAGAGGCTAAAACCAAGAAAAAATTGCTTATAAGCACTAAACAGCTTTGTTAGTGTTTCTGGGGTTAAAATGTGTCTTTATCCAATGCAACTAACTAATTATAAGACGTTGAGATAGATTTGGATAGTTTAAAAGCCACTTATACACATTTTGTCCCAATACAGGCTAAAACCAAGAAAACATTGCTTAGAAGCTGTAACAGCTATGTTAGTGTTTCTGGGGTGAAAATGTGTCTTAATCCAATGCAAATAACTAATTATAAGAGTTTGAGATTGATGTGGAGAGTTTCAAATACCCATTTTGTCCCAAAACAGGCTAAAACCAAGAAAACATTGCTTAGAAGCACTAAACAGCTTTGTTACTGTTTCTGGGGTGAATATGTGTCTTAATCCAATGCAACTGACTAATTATAAGAGTTTGAGATAGATGTGGATAGTTTAAAAGCAACTTATACACATTTTGTCCCAACAGAGGCAAAAACCAAGAAAACATTGCTTATAAGCACTAAACAGCTTTGTTAGTGTTTCTGGGGTTAAAATGTGTCTTTATCCAATGCAACTAACTAATTATAAGAGTTTGAGATAGATTTGGATAGTTTAAAAGCCACTTATACACATTTTGTCCCAAAACAGGCTAAAACCAAGAAAACATTGCTTAGAAGCTGTAACAGCTATGTTAGTGTTTCTGGGGTGAAAATGTGTCTTAATCCAATGCAAATAACTAATTATAAGAGTTTGAGATTTATGTGGAGAGTTTAAAAGCCACTTATACCCATTTTGTCCCAAAACAGGCTAAAACAAAGAAAACATTGCCTAGAAGCTATAAACAGCTTTGTTAGTGTTTCTGGGGTTAAAATGTATCTTAATCCAAAGCAACTGACTAATTATATGAGTTTGAGGTGGATGTGGAGAGTTTAAAAGCCACTTATACCCATTTTGTCCCAAAACAGGTTAAAACCAAGAAAACATTGCTTAGAAGCACTAAACAGCTTTGTTAGTGTTTCTGTGGTTCAAATATCTCTTAATCCAATGCAACTAACTAATTATAAGAGTTTTAGATAGATGTGGAGAGTTTAAAAGCCACTTATACCCATTTTGTCCCAAAACAGGCTAAAACCAAGAAAACATTGCTTATAAGCTCTAAACAGCTATGGTAGTGTTTCTGGGGTTAAAATGTGTCTTAATCCAATGCAACTGACTAATTATAAGAGTTAGAGATGGACGTGGAGAGTTTAAATGCCACTTATACACATTTTGTCCCAAAACATGCTAAAACCAAGAAAACATTGCTTAGAAGCTGTAAACAGCTTTGTTAGTGTTTCTGGGGTGAAAATGTGTCTTAATCCAATGCAAATGACTAATTATAAGAGTTTTAGATTGATGTGGAGAGTTTAAAAGCCACTTATACCCATTTTGTCCCAAAACAGGCTAAAACCAAGAAAACATTGCTGAGAAGCACCAAACAGCTTTGTTAGTGTTTCTGGGGTGAAAATGTATCTTAATCCAATGCAACTAACTAATTATAAGAGTTTGAGATAGATGTGGATAGTTTAAAAGCCACTTATACACATTTTGTCCCAAAACAGGCTAAAACCAAGAAAACATTGCTTAGAAGCACTAAACAGCTTTGTTACTGTTTCTGGGGTGAAAATGTGTCTTAATCCAATGCAACTGACTAATTATAAGAGTTTGAGATAGATGTGGATAGTTTAAAAGCAACTTATACACATTTTGTCCCAAAAGAGGCTAAAACCAAGAAAACATTGCTTAGAAGCTGTAACAGCTATGTTAGTGTTTCTGGGGTGAAAATGTGTCTTAATCCAATGCAAATGACTAATTATAAGAGTTTGAGATTGATGTGGAAAGTTTAAAAGCCACTTATACCCATTTTGTCCCAAAACAGGCTAAAACAAAGAAAACATTGCCTAGAAGCTATAAACAGCTTTGTTAGTGTTTCTGGGGTTAAAATGTATCTTAATCCAAAGCAACTGACTAATTATCTGAGTTTGAGGTGGATGTGGAGAGTTTAAAAGCCACTTATACCCATTTTGTTCCAAAAGAGGTTAAAACCAAGAAAACATTGCTTAGAAGCACTAAACAGCTTTGTTAGTGTTTCTGTGGTTAAAATATGTCTTAATCCAATGCAACTAACTAATTATAAGAGTTTTAGATAGATGTGGAGAGTTTAAAAGCCACTTATACCCATTTTGTCCCAAAACAAGCTAAAACCAAAAAAACATTGCTTAGAAGCTCTAAACAGCTATGTTAGTGTTTCTGGGGTTAAAATGTGTCTTAATCCAATGCAACTGACTAATTATAAGAGTTTGAGATTGATGTGGAGAGTTTAAAAGCCACTTATACCCATTTTGTCCCAAAACAGGCTAAAACCAAGAAAACTTTGCTTAGAAGCACTAAACAGCTTTGTTAGTGTTTCTTGGGTGAAAATGTGTCTTAATCCAATGCAACTAACTAATTATATGAGTTTGAGATAGATGTGGATAGTTTAAAAGCCACTTATACACATTTTGTCCCAAAAGAGGCTAAAACCAAGAAAACATTGCTTAGAAGCACTAAACAGCTTTGTTAGTGTTTCTGTGGTTATAATATGTCTTAATCCAATGCAACTAACTAATTATAAGAGTTTGAGATAGATGTGGATAGTTTAAAAGCCACTTATACACATTTTGTCCCAAAAGAGGCTAAAACCAATAAAACATTGCTTAGAAGCTGTAAACAGCTATGTTAGTATTTTTGGGGTTAAAATGTGTCTTATTCCAATGCAACTGACTAATTATAAGAGTTTGAGATGGACGTGGAGAGTTTAAAAGCCACTTATACCCATTTTATCCCTAAACAGACTAAAACCAAGAAAACATTGCTGAGAAGCTGTAAACAGCTTTGTTAGTGTTTCTGGGGTTAAAATGTGTCTTAATCCAATGCAACTGACTCATTATAAGAGTTTGAGATTGATGTGGAGAGTTTAAAAGCCACTTATACCCATTTTGTCCCAAAACAGGCTAAAACCAAGAAAACATTGCTTATAAGCACTAAATAGCTTTGTTAGTGTTTCTGGGGTTAAAATGTGTCTTTATCCAATGCAACTAACTAATTATAAGAGTTTGAGAAAGATTTGGATAGTTTAAAAGCCACTTATACACATTTTGTCCCAAAACAGGCTAAAACCAAGAAAACATTGCTTAGAAGCTGTAACAGCTATGTTAGTGTTTCTGGGGGTGAAAATGTGTCTTAATCCAATGCAAATGACTAATTATAAGAGTTTGAGATTGATGTGGAGAGTTTAAAAGCCACTTATACCCATTTTGTCCCAAAACAGGCTAAAACAAAGAAAACATTGCCTAGAAGCTATAAACAGCTTTGTTAGTGTTTCTGGGGTTAAAATGTATCTTAATCCAAAGCAACTGACTAATTATCTGAGTTTGAGGTGGATGTGGAGAGTTTAAAAGCCACTTATACCCATTTTGTCCCAAAACAAGCTAAAACCAAAAAAACATTGCTTAGAAGCTCTAAACAGCTATGTTAGTGTTTCTGGGGTTAAAATGTGTCTTAATCCAATGCAACTGACTAATTTAAAAGAGTTTGAGATTGATGTGGATAGTTTAAAAGCCACTTATACCCATTTTGTCCCAAAACAGGCTAAAAACAAGAAAACATTGCTGAGAAGCGCCAAACCGCTATGTTAGTGTTTCTGGGGTTAAAATGTGTCTTAATCCAATGCAAATAACTAATTATAAGAGTTTGAGATTGATGTGGAGAGTTTAAAAGCCACTAATACCCATTTTGTCCCAAAACAGGCTAAAACCAAGAAAACATTGCTGAGAAGCACCAAACAGCTATGTTAGTGTTTCTGGGGTTAAAATGTGTCTTAATCCAATGCAAATAACTAATTATAAGAGTTTGAGATTGATGTGGAGAGTTTAAAAGCCACTAATACCCATTTTGTCCCAAAACAGGCTAAAACCAAGAAAACATTGCCTAGAAGCTATAAACAGCTTTGTTAGTGTTTCTGGGATTAAAATGTATCTCAATCCAAAGCAACTGACTAATTATATGAGTTTGAGATGGATGGGGAGAGTTTAAAAGCCACTTATTCCCATTTTGTCCCAAAACAGGTTAAAACCAAGAAAACATTGCTTAGAAGAAATAACCAGCTTTGTTAGTGTTTTTGTGGTTAAAATGTGTCTTAATCCAATGCAACTAACTAATTATAAGTGTTTTAGATAGATGTGGAGAGTTTAAAAGCCACTTATACCCATTTTGTCCCAAAACAGGCTAAAACAAAGAAAACATTGCCTAGAAGCTATAAACAGCTTTGTTAGTGTTTCTGGGGTTAAAATGTATCTTAATCCAAAGCAACTGACTAATTATCTGAGTTTGAGGTGGATGTGGAGAGTTTAAAAGCCACTTATACCCATTTTGTTCCAAAAGAGGTTAAAACCAAGAAAACATTGCTTAGAAGCACTAAACAGCTTTGTTAGTGTTTCTGTGGTTAAAATATGTCTTAATCCAATGCAACTAACTAATTATAAGAGTTTTAGATAGATGTGGAGAGTTTAAAAGCCACTTATACCCATTTTGTCCCAAAACAAGCTAAAACCAAAAAAACATTGCTTAGAAGCTCTAAACAGCTATGTTAGTGTTTCTGGGGTTAAAATGTGTCTTAATCCAATGCAACTGACTAATTATAAGAGTTTGAGATTGATGTGGAGAGTTTAAAAGCCACTTATACCCATTTTGTCCCAAAACAGGCTAAAACCAAGAAAACTTTGCTTAGAAGCACTAAACAGCTTTGTTAGTGTTTCTTGGGTGAAAATGTGTCTTAATCCAATGCAACTAACTAATTATATGAGTTTGAGATAGATGTGGATAGTTTAAAAGCCACTTATACACATTTTGTCCCAAAAGAGGCTAAAACCAAGAAAACATTGCTTAGAAGCACTAAACAGCTTTGTTAGTGTTTCTGTGGTTATAATATGTCTTAATCCAATGCAACTAACTAATTATAAGAGTTTGAGATAGATGTGGATAGTTTAAAAGCCACTTATACACATTTTGTCCCAAAAGAGGCTAAAACCAATAAAACATTGCTTAGAAGCTGTAAACAGCTATGTTAGTATTTTTGGGGTTAAAATGTGTCTTATTCCAATGCAACTGACTAATTATAAGAGTTTGAGATGGACGTGGAGAGTTTAAAAGCCACTTATACCCATTTTATCCCTAAACAGACTAAAACCAAGAAAACATTGCTGAGAAGCTGTAAACAGCTTTGTTAGTGTTTCTGGGGTTAAAATGTGTCTTAATCCAATGCAACTGACTAATTATAAGAGTTTGAGATTGATGTGGAGAGTTTAAAAGCCACTTATACCCATTTTGTCCCAAAACAGGCTAAAACCAAGAAAACATTGCTTATAAGCACTAAATAGCTTTGTTAGTGTTTCTGGGGTTAAAATGTGTCTTTATCCAATGCAACTAACTAATTATAAGAGTTTGAGAAAGATTTGGATAGTTTAAAAGCCACTTATACACATTTTGTCCCAAAACAGGCTAAAACCAAGAAAACATTGCTTAGAAGCTGTAACAGCTATGTTAGTGTTTCTGGGGGTGAAAATGTGTCTTAATCCAATGCAAATGACTAATTATAAGAGTTTGAGATTGATGTGGAGAGTTTAAAAGCCACTTATACCCATTTTGTCCCAAAACAGGCTAAAACAAAGAAAACATTGCCTAGAAGCTATAAACAGCTTTGTTAGTGTTTCTGGGGTTAAAATGTATCTTAATCCAAAGCAACTGACTAATTATCTGAGTTTGAGGTGGATGTGGAGAGTTTAAAAGCCACTTATACCCATTTTGTCCCAAAACAAGCTAAAACCAAAAAAACATTGCTTAGAAGCTCTAAACAGCTATGTTAGTGTTTCTGGGGTTAAAATGTGTCTTAATCCAATGCAACTGACTAATTTAAAAGAGTTTGAGATTGATGTGGATAGTTTAAAAGCCACTTATACCCATTTTGTCCCAAAACAGGCTAAAAACAAGAAAACATTGCTGAGAAGCGCCAAACCGCTATGTTAGTGTTTCTGGGGTTAAAATGTGTCTTAATCCAATGCAAATAACTAATTATAAGAGTTTGAGATTGATGTGGAGAGTTTAAAAGCCACTAATACCCATTTTGTCCCAAAACAGGCTAAAACCAAGAAAACATTGCTGAGAAGCACCAAACAGCTATGTTAGTGTTTCTGGGGTTAAAATGTGTCTTAATCCAATGCAAATAACTAATTATAAGAGTTTGAGATTGATGTGGAGAGTTTAAAAGCCACTAATACCCATTTTGTCCCAAAACAGGCTAAAACCAAGAAAACATTGCCTAGAAGCTATAAACAGCTTTGTTAGTGTTTCTGGGATTAAAATGTATCTCAATCCAAAGCAACTGACTAATTATATGAGTTTGAGATGGATGGGGAGAGTTTAAAAGCCACTTATTCCCATTTTGTCCCAAAACAGGTTAAAACCAAGAAAACATTGCTTAGAAGAAATAACCAGCTTTGTTAGTGTTTTTGTGGTTAAAATGTGTCTTAATCCAATGCAACTAACTAATTATAAGTGTTTTAGATAGATGTGGAGAGTTTAAAAGCCACTTATACCCATTTTGTCCCAAAACAAGCTAAAACCAAGAAAACATTGCTGAGAAGCACCAAACAGCTTTGTTAGTGTTTCTGGGGTTAAAATGTGTCTTAATCCAATGCAACTGACTAATTATAAGAGTTTGAGATTGATGTGGAGAGTTTAAAAGCCACTTATACCCATTTTGTCCCAAAACAGGCTAAAACCAAGAAAACATTGCTTATAAGCACTAAATAGCTTTGTTAGTGTTTCTGGGGTTAAAATGTGTCTTTATCCAATGCAACTAACTAATTATAAGAGTTTGAGAAAGATTTGGATAGTTTAAAAGCCACTTATACACATTTTGTCCCAAAACAGGCTAAAACCAAGAAAACATTGCTTAGAAGCTGTAACAGCTATGTTAGTGTTTCTGGGGTGAAAATGTGTCTTAATCCAATGCAAATGACTAATTATAAGAGTTTGAGATTGATGTGGAAAGTTTAAAAGCCACTTATACCCATTTTGTCCCAAAACAGGCTAAAACAAAGAAAACATTGCCTAGAAGCTATAAACAGCTTTGTTAGTGTTTCTGGGGTTAAAATGTATCTTAATCCAAAGCAACTGACTAATTATCTGAGTTTGAGGTGGATGTGGAGAGTTTAAAAGCCACTTATACCCATTTTGTTCCAAAAGAGGTTAAAACCAAGAAAACATTGCTTAGAAGCACTAAACAGCTTTGTTAGTGTTTCTGTGGTTAAAATATGTCTTAATCCAATGCAACTAACTAATTATAAGAGTTTTAGATAGATGTGGAGAGTTTAAAAGCCACTTATACCCATTTTGTCCCAAAACAAGCTAAAACCAAAAAAACATTGCTTAGAAGCTCTAAACAGCTATGTTAGTGTTTCTGGGGTTAAAATGTGTCTTAATCCAATGCAACTGACTAATTATAAGAGTTTGAGATTGATGTGGAGAGTTTAAAAGCCACTTATACCCATTTTGTCCCAAAACAGGCTAAAACCAAGAAAACTTTGCTTAGAAGCACTAAACAGCTTTGTTAGTGTTTCTTGGGTGAAAATGTGTCTTAATCCAATGCAACTAACTAATTATATGAGTTTGAGATAGATGTGGATAGTTTAAAAGCCACTTATACACATTTTGTCCCAAAAGAGGCTAAAACCAAGAAAACATTGCTTAGAAGCACTAAACAGCTTTGTTAGTGTTTCTGTGGTTATAATATGTCTTAATCCAATGCAACTAACTAATTATAAGAGTTTGAGATAGATGTGGATAGTTTAAAAGCCACTTATACACATTTTGTCCCAAAAGAGGCTAAAACCAATAAAACATTGCTTAGAAGCTGTAAACAGCTATGTTAGTATTTTTGGGGTTAAAATGTGTCTTATTCCAATGCAACTGACTAATTATAAGAGTTTGAGATGGACGTGGAGAGTTTAAAAGCCACTTATACCCATTTTATCCCTAAACAGACTAAAACCAAGAAAACATTGCTGAGAAGCTGTAAACAGCTTTGTTAGTGTTTCTGGGGTTAAAATGTGTCTTAATCCAATGCAACTGACTAATTATAAGAGTTTGAGATTGATGTGGAGAGTTTAAAAGCCACTTATACCCATTTTGTCCAAAAACAGGCTAAAACCAAGAAAACATTGCTTAGAAGCACTAAACAGCTTTGTTAGTGTTTCTTGGGTGAAAATGTGTCTTAATCCAATGCAACTAACTAATTATATGAGTTTGAGATAGATGTGGATAGTTTAAAAGCCACTTATACACATTTTGTCCCAAAAGAGGCTAAAACCAATAAAACATTGCTTAGAAGCTGTAAACAGCTATGTTAGTATTTCTGGGGTTAAAATGTGTCTTAATCAAATGCAAATGACTATTTATAAGAGTTTGAGATTGATGTGGAGAGTTTAAAAGCCACTTATACCCATTTTATCCCTAAACAGGCTAAAACCAAGAAAACATTGCTTAGAAGCACTAAACAGCTTTGTTATTGTTTCTGGGGTGAAAATGTGTCTTACTCCAATGCAACTGACTAATCACAAGAGTTTGAGATAGATGTCGATAGTTTAAAAGCAACTTATACACATTTTGTCCCAAAACAGGTTAAAACCAAGAAAACATTGCTTATAAGCACTAAACAGCTTTGCTAGTGTTTCTGGGGTTAAAATGTGTCTTTATCCAATGCAACTAACTAATTATAAGAGTTTGAGATAGATTTGGATAGTTTAAAAGCCACTTATACCCATTTTGTCCCAAAACAGGCTAAAACCAAGAAAACATTGCCTAGAAGCACCAAACAGCTTTGTTAGTGTTTCTGGGGTTAAAATGTGTCTTAATCCAAAGCAACTGACTAATTATATGAGTTTGAGATGGATGTGGAGAGTTTAAAAGCCACTTATACCCATTTTGTCCCAAAACAGGTTAAAACTAAGAAAACATTGCTTAGAAGCACTAAACAGCTTTGTTAGTGTTTCTGTGGTTAAAATATGTCTTAATCCAATGCAACTAACTAATTATAAGTGTTTTAGATAGATGTGGAGAGTTTAAAAGCCACTTATACCCATTTTGTCCCAAAACAAGCTAAAACCAAGAAAACATTGCTGAGAAGCACCAAACAGCTTTGTTAGTGTTTCTGGGGTTAAAATGTGTCTTAGTCCAATGCAACTGACTAATTATAAGAGTTTGAGATTGATGTGGAGAGTTTAAAAGCCACTTATACCCATTTTGTCCCAAAACAGGCTAAAACCAAGAAAACATTGCTTAGAAGCACAAAACAGCTTTGTTAGTGTTTCTGGGGTGAAAATGTGTCTTAATCCAATGCAACTAACTAATTATATGAGTTTGAGATAGATGTGGATAGTTTAAAAGCCACTTATACACATTTTGTCCCAAAAGAGGCTAAAACCAATAAAACATTGCTTAGAAGCTGTAAACAGCTATGTTAGTATTTTTGGGGTTAAAATGTGTCTTAATCAAATGCAAATGACTATTTATAAGAGTTTGAGATTGATGTGGAGAGTTTAAAAGCCACTTATACCCATTTTATCCCTAAACAGGCTAAAACCAAGAAAACATTGCTTAGAAGCACTAAACAGCTTTGTTACTGTTTCTGGGGTGAAAATGTGTCTTACTCCAATGCAACTGACTAATTATAAGAGTTTGAGATAGATGTGGATAGTTTAAAAGCAACTTATACACATTTTGTCCCAAAAGAGGCTAAAACCAAGAAAACATTGCTTATAAGCACTAAACAGCTTTGTTAGTGTTTCTGGGGTTAAAATGTGTCTTTATCCAATGCAACTAACTAATTATAAGAGTTTGAGATAGATTTGGATAGTTTAAAAGCCACTTATACACATTTTGTCCTAAAACATGCTAAAACCAAGAAAACATTGCTTAGAAGCTTTAACAGCTATGTTAGTGTTTCTGGGGTGAAAATGTGTCTTAATCCAATGCAAATGACTAATTATAAGAGTTTGAGATTGATGTGGAGAGTTTAAAAGCCACTTATACCCATTTTGTCCCAAAACAGGCTAAAACAAAGAAAACATTGCCTAGAAGCTATAAACAGCTTTGTTAGTGTTTCTGGGGTTAAAATGTATCTTAATCCAAAGCAACTGACTAATTTTTTGAGTTTGAGGTGGATGTGGAGAGTTTATAAGCCACTTATACCCATTTTGTCCCAAAAGAGATTAAAACCAAGAAAACATTGCTTAGAAGCACTAAACAGCTTTGTTAGTGTTTCTGTGGTTAAATATGTCTTAATCCAATGCAACTAACTAATTATAAGAGTTTTAGATAGATGTGGAGAGTTTAAAAGCCACTTATACCCATTTTGTCCCAAAACAGGCTAAAACCAAGAAAACATTGCTTAGAAGCTCTAAACAGCTATGTTAGTGTTTCTGGGGTTAAAATGTGTCTTAATCCAATATAAATGACTAATTATATGAGTTTGAGATGGACGTGGAGAGTTTAAAAGCCACTTATACACATTTTGTCCCAAAATAGGCTAAAACCAAGAAAACATTGCTTAGAAGCTGTAAACAGCTTTGTTAGTGTTTCTAGGGTTAAAATGTGTCTTAATCCAATGCAACTGACTAATTATAAGAGTTTGAGATGGATGTGGAGAGTTTAAAAGCCACTTATACCCATTTTGTCCCAAAATAGGCTAAAACCAAGAAAACATTGCTTAGAAGCTGTAAACAGCTTTGTTAGTGTTTCTAGGGTTAAAATGTGTCTTAATCCAATGCAACTGACTAATTATAAGAGTTTGAGATTGATGTGGAGAGTTTAAAAGCCACTTATACCCATTTTGTCCCAAAACAAGCTAAAACCAAGAAAACATTGCTGAGAAGCACCAAACAGCTTTATTAGTGTTTCTGGGGTGAAAATGTGTCTTAATCCAATGCAACTAACTAATTATAAGAGTTTGAGATAGATGTGGATAGTTTAAAAGCCACTTATACACATTTTGTCCCAAAAGAGGCTAAAACCAAGAAAACATTGCTTAGAAGCTGTAAACAGCTATGTTAGTATTTCTGGGGTTAAAATGTGTCTTAATCAAATGCAAATGACTATTTATAAGATTTTGAGATTGATGTGGAGAGTTTAAAAGCCACTTATACCCATTTTGTCCCAAAGCAGGCTAAAACAAAGAAAACATTGCCTAGAAGCTATAAACAGCTTTGTTAGTGTTTCTGGGGTTAAAATGTATCTTAATCCAAAGCAACTGACTAATTATATGAGTTTGAGATGGATGTGGAGAGTTTAAAAGCCACTTATACCCATTTTGTCCCAAAACAGGTTAAAACCAAGAAAACATTGCTTAGAAGCACTAAACAATTTTGTTAGTGTTTCTGTGGTTAAAATATGTCTTAATCCAATGCAACTAACTAATTATAAGAGTTTTAGATAGATGTGGAGAGTTTAAAAGCCACTTATACCCATTTTGTCCCAAAACAGGCTAAAACCAAGAAAACATTGCTTAGAAGCTCTAAACAGCTATGTTAGTGTTTCTGGGGTTAAAATGTGCTTTAATCCAATGCAACTGACTAATTATAAGAGTTTGAGATGGACGTGGAGAGTTTAAAAGCCACTTATACACATTTTGTCCCAAAATAGGCTAAAACCAAGAAAACATTGCTTAGAAGCTGTAAACAGCTTTGTTAGTGTTTCTAGGGTTAAAATGTGTCTTAATCCAATGCAACTGACTAATTATAAGAGTTTGAGATTGATGTGGAGAGTTTAAAAGCCACTTATACCCATTTTGTCCCAAAACAGGCTAAAACCAAGAAAACATTGCTGAGAAGCACCAAACAGCTTTGTTATTGTTTCTGGGGTTAAAATGTATCTTAATCCAATGCAACTAACTAATTATAAGAGCTTGAGATAGATGTGGAGAGTTTAAAAGCCACTTATACCCATTTTGTCCCAAAAAGGCTAAAACCAAGAAAACATTGCTTAGAAGCACTAAACAGCTTTGTTAGTGTTTCTGGGGTTAAAATGTGTCCTAATCCAATGCAACTAACTAATTATAAAAGTTTGAGATAGATGTGGAGAGTTTAAAAGCCACTTATACCCATTTTGTCCCAAAACAGGCTAAAACCATGAAAACAATGCCTAGAAGCTGTAAACAGCTTTGTTAGTGTTTATGGGGTTAAAATGTGTCTTTATCTAATGCAACTGACAAATTATAAGAGTTTGAGATGGATGTGGAGAGTTTAAAAGCCACTTATACCCATTTTATCTCAAAACAGGCTAAAACCAAGAAAACATTGCTTAGAAGCACTAAACAGCTTTGTTAGTGTTTCTGGGGTGAAAATGTGTCTTAATCCAATGCAACTAACTAATTATAAGAGTTTGAGATAGATGTGGATAGTTTAAAAGCCACGTATACACATTTTGTCCCAAAAGAGGCTAAAACCAAGAAAACATTGCATAGAAGCTGTAAACAGCTATGTTAGTATTTCTGGGGTTAAAATGTGTCTTAATCAAATGCAAATGACTAATTATAAGAGTTTGAGATTGATGTGGAGAGTTTAAAAGCCACTTATACCCATTTTGTCCCAAAACAGGCTAAAACCAAGAAAACATTGCTTAGAAGCACTAAACAGCTTTGTTACTGTTTCTGGGGTGAAAATGTTTCTTAATCCAATACAACTGACTAGTTATAAGAGATTGAGATAGATGTGGATATTTTAAAAGCAACTTATACACATTTTGTCCCAAAAGAGGCTAAAACCAAGAAAACATTGCTTAGAAGCACTAAACAGCTTTGTTAGTGTTTTTGGGGTTAAAATGTGTCTTAATCCAATGCAACTAACTAATTATAAGATTTTGAGATAGATGTGGATAGTTTAAAAGCCACTTATACACATTTTGTCCCAAAACAGGCTAAAACCAAGAAAACATTGCTTAGAAGCTGTAAACAGCTATGTTAGTGTTTCTGGGGTGAAAATTTGTCTTAATCCAATGCAAATGGCTAATTATAAGAGTTTGAGATTGATGTGGAGAGTTTAAAAGCCACTTGTACCCATTTTGTCCCAAAATAGGCTAAAACCAAGAAAACATTGCTTAGAAGCTGTAAACAGCTTTGTTAGTGTTTCTAGGGTTAAAATGTGTCTTAATCCAATGCAACTGACTAATTATAAGAGTTTGAGATTGATGTGGAGAGTTTAAAAGCCACTTATACCCATTTTGTCCCAAAACAGGCTAAAACCAAGAAAACATTGCTGAGAAGCACCAAACAGCTTTATTAGTGTTTCTGGGGTGAAAATGTGTCTTAATCCAATGCAACTAACTAATTATAAGAGTTTGAGATAGATGTGGATAGTTTAAAAGCCACTTATACACATTTTGTCCCAAAAGAGGCTAAAACCAAGAAAACATTGCTTAGAAGTTGTAAACAGCTATGTTAGTATTTCTGGGGTTAAAATGTGTCTTAATCAAATGCAAATGACTATTTATAAGATTTTGAGATTGATGTGGAGAGTTTAAAAGCCACTTATACCCATTTTGTCCCAAAGCAGGCTAAAACAAAGAAAACATTGCCTAGAAGCTATAAACAGCTTTGTTAGTGTTTCTGGGGATAAAATGTATCTTAATCCAAAGCAACTGACTAATTATATGAGTTTGAGATGGATGTGGAGAGTTTAAAAGCCACTTATACCCATTTTGTCCCAAAACAGGTTAAAACCAAGAAAACATTGCTTAGAAGCACTAAACAATTTTGTTAGTGTTTCTGTGGTTAAAATATGTCTTAATCCAATGCAACTAACTAATTATAAGAGTTTTAGATAGATGTGGAGAGTTTAAAAGCCACTTATACCCATTTTGTCCCAAAACAGGCTAAAACCAAGAAAACATTGCTTAGAAGCTCTAAACAGCTATGTTAGTGTTTCTGGGGTTAAAATGTGCTTTAATCCAATGCAACTGACTAATTATAATAGTTTGAGATGGACGTGGAGAGTTTAAAAGCCACTTATACACATTTTGTCCCAAAATAGGCTAAAACCAAGAAAACATTGCTTAGAAGCTGTAAACAGCTTTGTTAGTGTTTCTAGGGTTAAAATGTGTCTTAATCCAATGCAACTGACTAATTATAAGAGTTTGAGATTGATGTGGAGAGTTTAAAAGCCACTTATACCCATTTTGTCCCAAAACAGGCTAAAACCAAGAAAACATTGCTGAGAAGCACCAAACAGCTTTGTTATTGTTTCTGGGGTTAAAATGTATCTTAATCCAATGCAACTAACTAATTATAAGAGCTTGAGATAGATGTGGAGAGTTTAAAAGCCACTTATACCCATTTTGTCCCAAAAAGGCTAAAACCAAGAAAACATTGCTTAGAAGCACTAAACAGCTTTGTTAGTGTTTCTGGGGTTAAAATGTGTCCTAATCCAATGCAACTAACTAATTATAAAAGTTTGAGATAGATGTGGAGAGTTTAAAAGCCACTTATACCCATTTTGTCCCAAAACAGGCTAAAACCATGAAAACAATGCCTAGAAGCTGTAAACAGCTATGTTAGTGTTTATGGGGTTAAAATGTGTCTTTATCTAATGCAACTGACAAATTATAAGAGTTTGTTGTAAGTTTGAGAGTAGAGTAATCAAGAGATTATGGAAGAGAGTATGAAAGAGAGTGAAATCGTGTAAAGAGTGAGGAGAGTGAACGATTGAGAGAGAGAGTGTTGGAGAAAGAGAATAAACTCTTTTCTTGCTTCTATTAGTATGATACTTACAAACTATTTAAAGACATATACAAATAGGATATTCTCTTAGGATCCTATGCACACTAATATGAGGAGAAAGCGACATCTCCTTATTCTAACATGTGATCTCCTCTTCTCTCTTGCAACTTGCTCCAACGGCTACAAAGGAAGGATCGAGATGAATGGCGACCGTTGGAGGATCTCTTTGGTGGATTGGGCTCATGAAGACTTCTATTTGAGGATGGCCCGTTGGTTGGTCGTACGGACGTCCGTACGGTCGTACGGACAAGTGTGTGTGCCGGTTCATACTCCCCCTCAAGCTTGACTTGGGGAACTAGTCAAGCTTGACAACATAGGCACCCACCTCATTAAAAACCTTAGTATAGAAAAACCTCTTGGGAAAACTATACTTAAGGGAAAAAGAGTGTAGGCGCCAAAACAAAGCAAGTCATGGCCGAGTGAGGTTTAGGAGGCCAAGCTTAGGATGGATGTATTCACACGCTTGGGGGCTCGCAGCTTTAGTCAGGACGTCTGCAAGTTGTTCTTTGCTTTCGGTATGGCAAGGTAAGACAACTCCAAGCTTGATTTGTTCTCGGACCTTATGGCAATCCACTTCAATGTGCTTGGTCCGCTCATGGAACACTGAATTGGTTGCTATATGAATGGCTGCTTCGTTATCACAGTGCATGGTGATCGGCTTTGTTGATTCTATTCCAAGATCCTTGAGTAACATCTTCAGCCACATTAGCTCCGTCGTTAGCTTCCTCATAGCTCTATACTCGGATTCGGCACTTGAGAGTGAGACGACCTTTTGCTTCTTGCTCTTCCATGTGACCAGGTTCCCTCCAAGGAACGTGCAATAGCCTGTGGTTGAGCGTCGGTCCCCACGATCTCCGGCATAGTCAGCGTCGCAGTAGCCTACCAACTCGGTGCTCTTGTTGCGTCCCATCCATATGCCTTGGCCGGGTGAGCCCTTGATGTACTTGAGGATCCGTGTCAGCATGTTCCAATGGTGCACGGTGGGGTTCTTCATATGCTGGCTTACCTGGTTCACGGCAAAGCAAATGTCAGGCCGTGTGATAGTTAAATAAATGAGCTTACCGACTAGCCGCCGGTAGAGGCTAACGTCCTCGAATGGAGCGGTGTCAAGCTCCCCCTGTCCTCCATCCTTGTAATTCTCTTCTAGGGGCGTTGTTACTGCCTTAGCTCCTAGTTTTCCTGTTTCACTCAATAAGTCTAGTGCATACTTTCTTTGAGATAACAATAACCCTTCATTTGATCTATAAACTTCTATCCCAAGAAAGTATTTCAACTCTCCAAGATCTTTAATATCAAAAACTGATTTCAAGAATGTTTTAGAGTCTTGAATACCTACCGAGTCACTTCCAGTGATGATGATATCATCAACATACACTAGAATGACTACTATACCTTTGGCGCTTGGTAAGGTGAACAAGGTGTGGTCAGCTTCGGATTTGCGAAAGCCTTTGTCAAGAAGTGTGGTGCTAAGCTTGTGATACCAAGCCCTTGGTGACTGCTTCAAGCCATAGATAGCTTTGTTGAGTTTCAAGACCTTTCCCGGACCAATAGTATCCTCCAAACCCGGTGGTGGTCGCATATACACTTCATCCTCCAGTTCTCCTTGCAAGAAGGCGTTCTTCACGTCCATTTGCCAAAGTTCCCAGTCGAGGTTGGTGGCGAGAGAGAGTACAACTCGAACCGTGTGAAGCTTAGCCACCGGAGCAAACGTATCAAGATAGTCCTCCCCATACGTTTGCGTGAAACCTCGTGCGACTAGGCGGGCTTTGTGGCGTTCAATCTCCCCATTGCTCTTATATTTGATTGTGAAGATATACCGAGAGGTGACAGCCTTCTTGCCCTTGGGTAAGTCAGCCTCGTCCCATGTATGATTTTGCACCATGGCCGTATTCTCGGCATCCACTGCATCTCTCCATACTTTGTGCTGCTTAGCCTCATCATAGGTCTTGGGGATCCAATCCTCATCAATATGGCCAAGAAACACTTGATGCTCTATCGGAAAATGAGCCAAGGTGCACACGGCCTGAATCGGATGAGCAACGGCCATGTTGTTGTAGTACACACGGGTGTTCTTCCAATGACTAGGAGGATACTTGATACGTTGGCTGCGCCGAAGAGGAACCATAGCCCCAGCTTCGGAGTTGGCTCGTCCTGGAGTAATGATCTCCTCAAGCTGTTCAGCCGTCCCCTCGGTTGTTTCGGCCGTGTTGTCCGCGAGTGACTCGGGTGCTTCCTCATGCTGCTCAGTATGGTCATCGGCATGTGTAGCAGGCTCAGGCTCAGTAGATGGCTCAGGTTGTTCTGGTGATGCTGGTCTGGCTGACTCAGTAGTGATCCGATCGTTTTCAAGACCTAGTCGCTCAAGGATTACTCGGAGGTTGCGCGTCCGATCAGATGGTGAATCAGAGAGGTTACGGAGCTCATCCCAATTCTTCTCATCGTAAAAACCTTGTGTCTCCATGAACTTGACATCACGAGATACTAGAACCCTCCTTGTTGTAGGGTCATAGCACTTATACCCCTTTTGTGTGGTAGAGTAGCCAAGAAACATAGCCTTTGTACTCTTTGCATCAAGCTTGTCTCTTAGCTCACCTGGTCGCAACACATAGCACACACAACCAAACACTCGTAAGTGATCAAATGTAGGTTTGTCATTCGTTAATACCTCAAATGGAGACACATCCTTTAGGATCTTTGTTGGTGTGCGGTTAATAAGATAACAAGCGGCTAGCACAGCATCTCCCCAAAACCTCTTTGGAACCCTTGTGTGAAACATCATAGACCTTGCTACTTCCATGAGATGCCTATTCTTTCTCTCAGCCACTCCATTTTGTTGTGGTGTGTAAGGACAGCTAGTTTGATGAAGAATTCCATGTTTGGCTAGATATTGTTTAAAGGCATGGCTTGTGTACTCTCCACCATTATCTGATCTCAAAATTTTAATCTTGGCATGAAAGTGGTTAGTGACATAATTTTGAAAATTAGTAAAGGCCTCAAGGACTCTATCCTTAGAGGGAAGCAAAGTTATCCAAGTATATTTTGATTTTTCATCAATAAAAGTCACAAAATACTTTTGATTATCTCTAGATAAGCAAGGAGATGTCCAAACATCAGAATGAATTAAATCAAAACATTTTTCATAAATAGTAATAGATTTAGGGAAAACAGCCTTGCAATGTTTACCAAGAATACAAGCCTCACACTCATCATTTTGAAAAGAAACATTAGGAAATATTAAGGATAAAGCTCTTGTGTGAGGATGTCCTAGCCTAGCATGTAAAATAGAATCACTAGGTTTCATAATAACCGAATTAAAACAAGATGCATTAGAAGATAAGTTCAAGTCCTCAAGCACATAGAGGTCATCCTTGGATCCTCCTTGACCAAGAACCTTACTTGTCTCAATATCCTGAAAATGAACATTGTTAGGACCAAATATAGCATAACAATTTAAATCAGTAGTGGCTCTCTTAACTGATAGCAAGTTAGAAGTAAAGTTTGGCATATAAAATGCCTTAGTCTCCTTATCAAATAGTTTCAAGTTTCCTATGCCTTTAACTGGTACTTTCTCACCATTTGCTATTATTACATTACCATTAGCAGGTTTAATATCACTAATTAGCCTAGAATCACTAATCATGTGATGGGATGCACCAGAATCAACTATGAGGGGTTTAATTTTGTTTGAGGCAAGAAACGCCTTACCGGTGGCCTCTTTGATGGCTTTGATGAGCGCATCAAGGTCGGACCGTCTTACCAGCTCGGACGATGCTGCAGCAAGAGCAGTTCCACTGGTCACTTGTTGAGGCTGCTCAGAGATTGACTCCCCCATGGCTACTGCTTGATGAGCTCTCGGTGGTCCTCCGCGGTTTGGTCGTCCACCTCGGATGGTACCCGGCGGTGGTGCTAGATGAGGGTGTAGAATCCAGCAGCGGCTCTTGAAGTGACCAAGCTTCTTACAATGCTCACAAAATGGCGGGTTGTTCTTGTCCTCCGGCTTGTAGTAGCCCTTGTTTGCTGATGCCATCTCAGCTTTGTTAGCGGTCACAAGTTCTCCCTTGCCGCCAAACAATCCCATGGAGCCATGCTCCTTTTGAATTTGGTTACAGACATCATCAAGGCTAGGGAGCTTGTCCGACCGTAGAATATGCTTGATAAGGTCATTGTAGGAGGGGTTCAAGGTCAAGAGAAGGCCGAACACCTTATCTTGTTCACGCCTCTCATTCAGAATGGCCGGATCTATAGTCGCCGGCCGGAGCATCTCTAGTTCAGCCCAAAGGGACCTAAACTTCCCAAAGTGCTTGGTGAACTCCATGTCTTCTTGGTTGAGGTTGTTGATGGCCCTCTTAATCTCAAAAATTCGGTTTACATTTGTAACATTCCCAAAAACATTCTTGAGAGTGTCCCACAAGTCTTTTGCTGTCTCGCAATAAGAGTAAGCTTCAAGTATAGGTGCATCTAGGGAGTTTTGAATGATAGCTAGGACTCCCTGATCTTCTTGAAACCACTTGTTCTTCTCATCGACAAGATCCTTGCCGTCTTTGGTGGTCTCGCCACTAGGAGCTTCGCTTGTCTCAACATGGGACCAAAGTCCTCGGCCGCATAGGGCTGTCTTTGTGGTTCTAGCCCACAGTAAGTAATTCTCTCCCTTGAGAGTAACTGGAACAATGAGAGTTTTGGTAGTTTCCATGGAAAAGGATGAAGAGACCGTTGGTTAAAGCTATTGTCCAACGGTTAAAGAAAGAAGATTCAAGAACAAGAAATTTCAAGAACAAGAAAGAGAATGCGGAAGGGAGTGGTGGAGATTTGAGGCAAGAACAGAATCAAATCTGCTCTGATACCATGTAAGTTTGAGAGTAGAGTAATCAAGAGATTATGGAAGAGAGTATGAAAGAGAGTGAAATCGTGTAAAGAGTGAGGAGAGTGAACGATTGAGAGAGAGAGTGTTGGAGAAAGAGAATAAACTCTTTTCTTGCTTCTATTAGTATGATACTTACAAACTATTTAAAGACATATACAAATAGGATATTCTCTTAGGATCCTATGCACACTAATATGAGGAGAAAGCGACATCTCCTTATTCTAACATGTGATCTCCTCTTCTCTCTTGCAACTTGCTCCAACGGCTACAAAGGAAGGATCGAGATGAATGGCGACCGTTGGAGGATCTCTTTGGTGGATTGGGCTCATGAAGACTTCTATTTGAGGATGGCCCGTTGGTTGGTCGTACGGACGTCCGTACGGTCGTACGGACAAGTGTGTGTGCCGGTTCATATTTGAGATGGATGTGGAGATTTTAAAAGCCACTTATACCCATTTTATCTCAAAACAGGCTAAAACCAAGAAAACATTGCTTAGAAGCACTAAACAGCTTTGTTAGTGTTTCTGGGGTGAAAATGTGTCTTAATCCAATGCAACTAACTAATTATAAGAGTTTGAGATAGATGTGGATAGTTTAAAAGCCACGTATACACATTTTGTCCCAAAAGAGGCTAAAACCAAGAAAACATTGCATAGAAGCTGTAAACAGCTATGTTAGTATTTCTGGGGTTAAAATGTGTCTTAATCAAATGCAAATGACTAATTATAAGAGTTTGAGATTGATGTGGAGAGTTTAAAAGCCACTTATACCCATTTTGTCCCAAAACAGGCTAAAACCAAGAAAACATTGCTTAGAAGCACTAAACAGCTTTGTTACTGTTTCTGGGGTGAAAATGTTTCTTAATCCAATACAACTGACTAGTTATAAGAGATTGAGATAGATGTGGATAGTTTAAAAGCAACTTATACACATTTTGTCCCAAAAGAGGCTAAAACCAAGAAAACATTGCTTAGAAGCACTAAACAGCTTTGTTAGTGTTTTTGGGGTTAAAATGTGTCTTAATCCAATGCAACTAACTAATTATAAGAGTTTGAGATAGATGTGGATAGTTTAAAAGCCACTTATACACATTTTGTCCCAAAACAGGCTAAAACCAAGAAAACATTGCTTAGAAGCTGTAAACAGCTATGTTAGTGTTTCTGGGGTGAAAATGTGTCTTAATCCAATGCAAATGGCTAATTATAAGAGTTTGAGATTGATGTGGAGAGTTTAAAAGCCACTTATACCCATTTTGTCCCAAAACAGGTTAAAACCAAGAAAACATTGCTTAGAAGCACTAAACAATTTTGTTAGTGTTTCTGTGGTTAAAATATGTCTTAATCCAATGCAACTAACTAATTATAAGAGTTTTAGATAGATGTGGAGAGTTTAAAAGCCACTTATACCCATTTTGTCCCAAAACAGGCTAAAACCAAGAAAACATTGCTTAGAAGCTCTAAACAGCTATGTTAGTGTTTCTGGGGTTAAAATGTGTCTTAATCCAATGCAACTGACTAATTATAAGAGTTTGAGATGGACGTGGAGAGTTTAAAAGCCACTTATACACATTTTGTCCCAAAATAGGCTAAAACCAAGAAAACATTGCTTAGAAGCTGTAAACAGCTTTGTTAGTGTTTCTAGGGTTAAAAAGGTGTCTTAATCCAATGCAACTGACTAATTATAAGAGTTTGAGATTGATGTGGAGAGTTTAAAAGCCACTTATACCCATTTTGTCCCAAAACAGGCTAAAACCAAAAAAAACATTGCTGAGAAGCACCAAACAGCTTTGTTATTGTTTATGGGGTTAAAATGTATCTTAATCCAATGCAACTAACTAATTATAAGAGCTTGAGATAGATTTGGAGAGTTTAAAAGCCACTTATACCCATTTTGTCCCAAAAAGGCTAAAACCAAGAAAACATTGCTTAGAAGCACTAAACAGCTTTGTTAGTGTTTCTGGGGTTAAAATGTGTCCTAATCCAATGCAACTAACTAATTATAAGAGTTTGAGATAGATGTGGAGAGTTTAAAAGCCACTTATACCCATTTTGTCCCAAAACAGGCTAAAACCATGAAAACAATGCCTAGAAGCTGTAAACAGCTTTGTTAGTGTTTATGGGGTTAAAATGTGTCTTTATCTAATGCAACTGACAAATTATAAGAGTTTGAGATGGATGTGGAGAGTTTAAAAGCCACTTATACCCATTTTGTCTCAAAACAGGCTAAAACCAAGAAAACATTGCTTAGAAGCACTAAACAGCTTTGTTAGTGTTTCTGGGGTGAAAATGTGTCTTAATCCAATGCAACTAACTAATTATAAGAGTTTGAGATAGATGTGGATAGTTTAAAAGCCACGTATACACATTTTGTCCCAAAAGAGGCTAAAACCAAGAAAACATTGCATAGAAGCTGTAAACAGCTATGTTAGTATTTCTGAGGTTAAAATGTGTCTTAATCAAATGCAAATGACTAATTATAAGAGTTTGAGATCGATGTGGAGAGTTTAAAAGCCACTTATACCCATTTTGTCCCAAAACAGGCTAAAACCAAGAAAACATTGCTTAGAAGCACTAAACAGCTTTGTTACTGTTTCTGGGGTGAAAATGTGTCTTAATCCAATGCAACTGACTAGTTATAAGAGATTGAGATAGATGTGGATAGTTTAAAAGCAACTTATACACATTTTGTCCCAAAAGAGGCTAAAACCAAGAAAACATTGCTTAGAAGCACTAAACAGCTTTGTTAGTGTTTTTGGGGTTAAAATGTATCTTAATCCAATGCAACTAACTAATTATAAGAGTTTGAGATAGATGTGGATAGTTTAAAAGCCACTTATACACATTTTGTCCCAAAACAGGCTAAAACCAAGAAAACATTGCTTAGAAGCTGTAAACAGCTATGTTAGTGTTTCTGGGGTGAAAATGTGTCTTAATCCAATGCAAATGACTAATTATAAGAGTTTGAGATTGATGAGGAGAGTTTAAAAGCCACTTATACCCATTTTGTCCCAAAACAGGCTAAAACAAAGAAAACATTGCCTAGAAGCTATAAACAGCTTTGTTAGTGTTTCTGGGGTTAAAATGTATCTTAATCCAAAGCAACTGACTAATTATACGAGTTTGAGACGGATGTGGAGAGTTTAAAAGCCACTTATACCCATTTTGTCCCAAAACAGGTTAAAACCAAGAAAACATTGCTTAGAAGCACTAAACAGCTTTGTTAGTGTTTCTGTGGTTAAAATGTGTCTTAATCCAATGCAACTAACTAATTATAGGAGTTTTAGATAGATGTGGAGAGTTTCAAAGCCACTTATACCCATTTTGTCCCAAAACAGGTTAAAACCAAGAAAACATTGCTTAGAAGCTCTAAACAACTATGTTAGTGTTTCTGGGGTTAAATGTGTCTTAATCCAATGCAACTGACTAATTATAAGAGTTTGAGATGGATGTGGAGAGTTTAAAAGCCACTTATACACATTTTGTCCCAAAATAGGCTAAAACCAAGAAAACATTGCTTAGAAGCTGTAAACAGCTTTGTTAGTGTTTCTAGGGTTAAAATGTGTCTTAATCCAATGCAACTGACTACTTATAAGAGTTTGAGATTGATGTGGAGAGTTTAAAAGCCACTTATACCCATTTTGTCCCAAAACAGGCTAAAACCAAGAAAATATTGCTGAGAAGCACCAAACAGCTTTGTTAGTTTTTCTGGGGTTAAAATGGGTCTTAATCCAAAGCAACTGACTAATTATATGAGTTTGACATGGATGTGGAGAGTTTAAAAGCCACTTATACCCATTTTGTCCCAAAACAGGTTAAAACCAAGAAAACATTGCTTAGAAGCACTAAACAGCTTTGTTAGTGTTTCTGTGGTTAAAATATGTCTTAATCCAATGCAACTAACTAATTATAAGAGTTTTAGATAGATGTGGAGAGTTTAAAAGCCACTTATACCCATTTTGTCCCAAAACAGGCTAAAACCAAGAAATCATTGCTTAGAAGCTCTAAACAGCTATGTTAGTATTTCTGGGGTTATAATGTGTCTTAATCCAATGCAACTGACTAATTATAAGAGTTTGAGATGGATGTGGAGAGTTTAAAAGCCACTTATACACATTTTGTCCCAAAATAGGCTAAAACCAAGAAAACATTGCTTAGAAGCTGTAAACAGCTTTGTTAGTGTTTCTACTGTTAAATTGTGTCTTAATTCAATGCAACTGACTAATTATAAGAGTTTGAGATTGATGTGGAGAGTTTAAAAGCCACTTATACCCATTTTGTCCCAAAACAGGCTAAAACAAAGAAAACATTGCCTAGAAGCTATAAACAGCTTTGTTAGTGTTTCTGGGTTAAAATGTATCTTAATCCAAAGCAACTGACTAATTATATGAGTTTGAGATGGATGTGGAGAGTTTAAAAGCCATTTATACCCATTTTGTCCCAAAACAGGTTAAAACCAAGAAAACATTGCTTAGAAGCACTAAACAGCTTTGTTAGTGTTTCTGTGGTTAAAATGTGTCTTAATCCAATGCAAATGACTAATTATAAGAGTTTGAGATTGATGTGAAGAGTTTAAAAGCCACTAATACCCATTTTGTCCCAAAACAGGCTAAAACCAAGAAAACATTGCCTAGAAGCTATAAACAGCTTTGTTAGTGTTTCTGGGATTAAAATGTATCTCAATCAAAAGCAACTGACTAATTATATGAGTTTGAGATGGATGTGGAGAGTTTAAAAGCCACTTATACCCATTTTGTCCCAAAACAGGTTAAAACCAAGAAAACATTGCTTAGAAGCACTAAACAGCTTTGTTAGTGTTTTTGTGGTTAAAATGTGTCTTAATCCAATGCAACTAACTAATTATAAGTGTTTTGGATAGATGTGGAGAGTTTAAAAACCACTTATACCCATTTTGTCCCAAAACAGGCTAAAACCAAGAAAACATTGCTGAGAAGCACCAAACAGCTTTGTTAGTGTTTCTGGGGTTAAAATGTGTCTTAATCCAATGCAACTGGCTAATTATAAGAGTTTGAGATTGATGTGGAGAGTTTAAAAGCCACTTATACCCATTTTGTCCCAAAACAAGCTAAAACCAAGAAAACATTGCTTAGAAGCACTAAACAGCTTTGTTAGTGTTTCTGGTGTGAAAATGTGTCTTAATCCAATGAAACTAACTAATTATAAGAGTTTGAGATAGATGTGGATAGTTTAAAAGCCACTTATACACATTTTGTCCCAAAAGAGGCTAAAACCAAGAAAACATTGCATAGAAGCTGTAAACAGCTATGTTAGTATTTCTGGGGTTAAAATGTGTCTTAATCAAATGCAAATGACTAATTATAAGAGTTTGAGATTGATGTGGAGAGTTTAAAAGCCACTTATACCCATTTTGTCCCAAAACAGGCTAAAACCAAGAAAACATTGCTTAGAAGCACTAAACAGCTTTGTTACTGTTTCTGGGGTGAAAATGTGTCTTAATCCAATGCAACTGACTAGTTATAAGAGTTCGAGATAGATGTGGATAGTTTAAAAGCAACTTATACACATTTTGTCCCAAAAGAGGCTAAAACCAAGAAAACATTGCTTAGAAGCACTAAACAGCTTTGTTAGTGTTTCTGGGGTTAAAATGTGTCTTAATCCAATGCAACTAACTAATTATAAGAGTTTGAGATAGATGTGGATAGTTTAAAAGACACTTATACACATTTTGTCCCAAAACAGGCTAAAACCAAGAAAACATTGCTTAGAAGCTGTAAACAGCTATGTTAGTGTTTCTGGGGTGAAAATTTGTCTTAATCCAATGCAAATGACTAATTATAAGAGTTTGAGATTGATGTGGAGAGTTTAAAAGCCACTTATACCCATTTTGTCCCAAAATAGCCTAAAACAAAGAAAACATTGCCTAGAAGCTATAAACAGCTTTGTTAGTGTTTCTGGGGTTAAAATGTATCTTAATCCAAAGCAACTGACTAATTATATGAGTTTGAGATGGATGTGGAGAGTTTAAAAGCCACTTATACCCATTTTGTCCCAAAACAGGTTAAAACCAAGAAAACATTGCATAGAAGCTGTAAACAGCTATGTTAGTATTTCTGGGGTTAAAATGTGTCTTAATCAAATGCAAATGACTAATTATAAGAGTTTGAGATTGATGTGGAGAGTTTAAAAGCCACTTATACCCATTTTGTCCCAAAACAGGCTAAAACCAAGAAAACATTGCTGAGAAGCACCAAACAGCTTTGTTATTGTTTCTGGGGTTAAAATGTATCTTAATCCAATGCAACTAACTAATTATAAGAGCTTGAGATAGATGTGGAGAGTTTAAAAGCCACTTATACCCATTTTGTCCCAAAAAGGCTAAAACCAAGAAAACATTGCTTAGAAGCACTAAACAGCTTTGTTAGTGTTTCTAGGGTTAAAATGTGTCTTAATCCAATGCAACTAACTAATTATAGGAGTTTGAGATAGATGTGGAGAGTTTAAAAGCCACTTATACCCATTTTGTCCCAAAACAGGCTAAAACCAAGAAAACATTGCTTAGAAGCACTAAACAGCTTTGTTAGTGTTTCTGGGGTGAAAATATGTCTTAATCCAATGCAACTAACTAATTATAAGAGTTTGAGATAGATGTGGATAGTTTAAAAGCCACTTATACACATTTTGTCCCAAAAGAGGCTAAAACCAAGAAAACATTGCATAGAAGCTGTAAACAGCTATGTTAGTATTTCTGGGGTTAAAATGTGTCTTAATCAAATGCAAATGACTAATTATAAAAGTTTGAGATTGATGTGGAGAGTTTAAAAGCCACTTATACCCATTTTGTCCCAAAACAGGCTAAAACCAAGAAAACATTGCTTAGAAGCACTAAACAGCTTTGTTACTATTTCTGGGGTGAAAATGTGTCTTAATCCAATGCAACTGACTAGTTATAAGAGTTTGAGATAGATGTGGATAGTTTAAAAGCAACTTATACACATTTTGTCCCAAAAGAGGCTAAAACCAAGAAAACATTGCTTAGAAGCACTAAACAGCTTTGTTAGTGTTTCTGGGGTTAAAATGTGTCTTAATCCAATGCAACTGACTAATTATAAGAGTTTGAGATTGATGTGGAGAGTTTAAAAGCCACTTATACCCATTTTGTCCCAAAACAGGTTAAAACCAAGAAAACATTGCATAGAAGCTGTAAACAGCTATGTTAGTATTTCTGGGGTTAAAATGTGTCTTAATCAAATGCAAATGACTAATTATAAGAGTTTGAGATTGATGTGGAGAGTTTAAAAGCCACTTATACCCATTTTGTCCCAAAACAGGCTAAAACCAAGAAAACATTGCTGAGAAGCACCAAACAGCTTTGTTATTGTTTCTGGGGTTAAAATGTATCTTAATCCAATGCAACTAACTAATTATAAGAGCTTGAGATAGATGTGGAGAGTTTAAAAGCCACTTATACCCATTTTGTCCCAAAAAGGCTAAAACCAAGAAAACATTGCTTAGAAGCACTAAACAGCTTTTTTAGTGTTTCTAGGGTTAAAATGTGTCTTAATCCAATGCAACTAACTAACTATAGGAGTTTGAGATAGATGTGGAGAGTTTAAAAGCCACTTATACCCATTTTGTCCCAAAACAGGCTAAAACCAAGAAAACATTGCTTAGAAGCACTAAACAGCTTTGTTAGTGTTTCTGGGGTGAAAATTTGTCTTAATCCAATGCAAATGACTAATTATAAGAGTTTGAGATTGATGTGGAGAGTTTAAAAGCCACTTATACCCATTTTGTCCCAAAATAGGCTAAAACAAAGAAAACATTGCCTAGAAGCTATAAACAGCTTTGTTAGTGTTTCTGGGGTTAAAATGTATCTTAATCCAAAGCAACTGACTAATTATATGAGTTTGAGATGGATGTGGAGAGTTTAAAAGCCACTTATACCCATTTTGTCCCAAAACAGGTTAAAACCAAGAAAACATTGCTTAGAAGCACTAAACAGCTTTGTTAGTGTTTCTGTGGTTAAATTGTGTCTTAATCCAATGCAACTAACTAATTATAAGAGTTTGAGATAGATGTGGAGAGTTTAAAAGCCACTTATACCCATTTTGTCCCAAAACAGGCTAAAACCAAGAAAACATTGCTGAGAAGCACCAAACAGCTTTGTTAGTGTTTCTGGGGTTAAAATGTGTCTTAATCCAATGCAATTGACTAATTATAAGAGTTTGAGATTGATGTGGAGAGTTTAAAAGCCACTTATACCCATTTTGTCCCAAAACAAGCTAAAACCAAGAAAACATTGCTTAGAAGCACTAAACAGCTTTGTTAGTGTTTCTGGTGTGAAAATGTGTCCTAATCCAATGCAACTTACTAATTATAAGAGTTTGAGATAGATGTGGATAGTTTAAAAGCCACTTATACACATTTTGTCCCAAAAGAGGCTAAAACCAAGAAAACATTGCATAGAAGCTGTAAAAAGCTATGTTAGTATTTCTGGGGTTAAAATGTGTCTTAATCAAATGCAAATGACTAATTATAAGAGTTTGAGATTGATGTGGAGAGTTTAAAAGCCACTTATACCCATTTTGTCCCAAAACAGGCTAAAACCAAGAAAACATTGCTTAGAAGCACTAAACAGCTTTGTTACTGTTTCTGGGGTGAAAATGTGTCTTAATCCAATGCAACTGACTAGTTATAAGAGATTGAGATAGATGTGGATAGTTTAAAACCAACTTATACACATTTTGTCCCAAGAGACGCTAAAACCAAGAAAACATTGCTTAGAAGCACTAAACAGCTTTGTTAGTCTTTTTGGGGTTAAAATGTGTCTTAATCCAATGCAACTAACTAATTATAAGAGTTTGAGATAGATGTGGATAGTTTAAAAGCTACTTATACACATTTTGTCCCAAAACAGGCTAAAACCAAGAAAACATTGCTTAGAAGCTGTAAACAGCTATGTTAGTGTTTCTGGGGTGAAAATGTGTCTTAATCCAATGCAAATGACTAATTATAAGAGTTTGAGATTGATGTGGAGAGTTTAAAAGCCACTTATACCCATTTTGTCCCAAAACAGGCTAAAACAAAGAAAACATTGCCTAGAAGCTATAAACAGCTTTGTTAGTGTTTCTGGGGTTAAAATGTATCTTAATCCAAAGCAACTGACTAATTATACGAGTTTGAGATGGATGTGGAGAGTTTAAAAGCCACTTATACCCATTTTGTCCCAAAACAGGTTAAAACCAAGAAAACATTGCTTAGAAGCACTAAACAGCTTTGTTAGGGTTTATGTGGTTAAAATGTGTCTTAATTCAATGCAACTAACTAATTATAGGAGTTTTAGATAGATGTGGAGAGTTTAAAAGCCACTTATACCCATTTTGTCCCAAAACAGGTTAAAACCAAGAAAACATTGCTTAGAAGTTCTAAACAACTATGTTAGTGTTTCTGGGGTTAAATGTGTCTTAATCCAATGCAACTGACTAATTATAAGAGTTTGAGATGGATGTGGAGAGTTTAAAAGCCACTTATACACATTTTGTCCCAAAATAGGCTAAAACCAAGAAAACATTGCTTAGAAGCTGTAAACAGCTTTGTTAGTGTTTCTAGGGTTAAAATGTGTCTTAATCCAATGCAACTGACTACTTATAAGAGTTTGAGATTGATGTGGAGAGTTTAAAAGCCACTTATACCCATTTTGTCACAAAACTGGCTAAAACCAAGAAAACATTGCTGAGAAGCACCAAACAGCTTTGTTAGTGTTTTTGGGGTTAAAATGGGTCTTAATCCAAAGCAACTGACTAATTATATGAGTTTGAGATGGATGTGGAGAGTTTAAAAGCCACTTATACCCATTTTGTCCCAAAACAGGTTAAAACCAAGAAAACATTGCTTAGAAGCACTAAACAGCTTTGTTAGTGTTTCTGTGGTTAAAATATGTCTTAATCCAATGCAACTAACTAATTATAAGAGTTTTAGATAGATGTGGAGAGTTTAAAAGCCACTTATACCCATTTTGTCCCAAAACAGGCTAAAACCAAGAAAACATTGCTTAGAAGCACTAAACAGCTATGTTAGTGTTTCTGGGGTTATAATGTGTCTTAATCCAATGCAACTGACTAATTATAAGAGTTTGAGATGGATGTGGAGAGTTTAAAAGCCACTTATACACATTTTGTCCCAAAATAGGCTAAAACCAAGAAAACATTGCTTAGAAGCTGTAAACAGCTTTGTTAGTGTTTCTACTGTTAAATTGTGTCTTAATTCAATATAACTGACTACTTATACGAGTTTGAGATTGATGTGGAGAGTTTAAAAGCCACTTATACCCATTTTGTCCCAAAACAGGCTAAAACAAAGAAAACATTGCCTAGAAGCTATAAACAGCTTTGTTAGTGTTTCTGGGGTTAAAATGTATCTTAATCCAAAGCAACTGACTAATTATACGAGTTTGAGATGGATGTGGAGAGTTTACAAGCCACTTATACCCATTTTGTCCCAAAACAGGTTAAAACCAAGTAAACATTGCTTAGAAGCACTAAACAGCTTTGTTAGTGTTTCTGTGGTTAAAATGTGTCTTAATCCAATGCAACTAACTAATTATAGGAGTTTTAGATAGATGTGGAGAGTTTAAAAGCCACTTATACCCATTTTGTCCCAAAACAGGTTAAAACCAAGAAAACATTGCTTAGAAGCTCTAAACAACTATGTTAGTGTTTCTGGGGTTAAATGTGTCTTAATCCAATGCAACTGACTAATTATAAGAGTTTGAGATGGATGTGGAGAGTTTAAAAGCCACTTATACACATTTTGTCCCAAAATAGGCTAAAACCAAGAAAACATTGCTTAGAAGCTGTAAACAGCTTTGTTAGTGTTTCTAGGGTTAAAATGTGTCTTAATCCAATGCAACTGACTACTTATAAGAGTTTGAGATTGATGTGGAGAGTTTAAAAGCCACTTATACCCATTTTGTCACAAAACAGGCTAAAACCAAGAAAACATTGTTGAGAAGCACCAAACAGCTTTGTTAGTGTTTCTGGGGTTAAAATGGGTCTTAATCCAAAGCAACTGACTAATTATATGAGTTTGAGATGGATGTGGAGAGTTTAAAAGCCACTTATACCCATTTTGTCCCAAAACAGGTTAAAACCAAGAAAACATTGCTTAGAAGCACTAAACAGCTTTGTTAGTGTTTCTGTGGTTAAAATATGTCTTAATCCAATGCAACTAACTAATTATAAGAGTTTTAGATAGATGTGGAGAGTTTAAAAGCCACTTATACCCATTTTGTCCCAAAAGAGGCTAAAACCAAGAAAACATTGCTTAGAAGCTCTAAACAGCTATGTTAGTGTTTCTGGGGTTATAATGTGTCTTAATCCAATGGAACTGACTAATTATAAGAGTTTGAGATGGATGTGGAGAGTTTAAAAGCCACTTATACACATTTTGTCCCAAAATAGGCTAAAACCAAGAAAACATTGCTTAGAAGCTGTAAACAGCTTTGTTAGTGTTTCTACTGTTAAATTGTGTCTTAATTCAATGCAACTGACTAATTATAAGAGTTTGAGATTGATGTGGAGAGTTTAAAAGCCACTTATACCCATTTTGTCCCAAAACAGGCTAAAACCAAGAAAACATTGCTGAGAAGCACCAAACAGCTTTGTTAGTGTTTCTGGGGTTAAAATGTGTCTTAATCCAATGCAACTAACTAATTATAAGAGCTTGAGATAGATGTGGATAGTTTAAAAGCCACTTATACACATTTTGTCCCAAAACAGGCTAAAACCAAGAAAACATTGCTTAGAAGCTGTAAACAGCTATGTTAGTGTTTCTGGGGTGAAAATTTGTCTTAATCCAATGCAAATGACTAATTATAAGAGTTTGAGATTGATGTGGAGAGTTTAAAAGCCACTTATACCCATTTTGTCCCAAAACAGGCTAAAACAAAGAAAACATTGCCTAGAAGCTATAAACAGCTTTGTTAGTGTTTCTGGGGTTAAAATGTATCTTAATCCAAAGCAACTGACTAATTATATGAGTTTGAGATGGATGTGGAGAGTTTAAAAGCCACTTATACCCATTTTGTCCCAAAACAGGTTAAAACCAAGAAAACATTGCTTAGAAGCACTAAACAGCTTTGTTAGTGTTTTTGTGGTTAAAATGTGTCTTAATCCAATGCAACTAACTAATTATAAGTGTTTTGGATAGATGTGGAGAGTTTAAAAACCACTTATACCCATTTTGTCCCAAAACAGGCTAAAACCAAGAAAACATTGCTGAGAAGCACCAAACAGCTTTGTTAGTGTTTCTAGGGTTAAAATGTGTCTTAATCCAATGCAACTGGCTAATTATAAGAGTTTGAGATTGATGTGGAGAGTTTAAAAGCCACTTATACCCATTTTGTCCCAAAACAAGCTAAAACCAAGAAAACATTGCTTAGAAGCACTAAACAGCTTTGTTAGTGTTTCTGGTGTGAAAATGTGTCTTAATCCAATGCAACTAACTAATTATAAGAGTTTGAGATAGATGTGGATAGTTTAAAAGCCACTTATACACATTTTGTCCCAAAAGAGGCTAAAACCAAGAAAACATTGCATAGAAGCTGTAAACAGCTATGTTAGTATTTCTGGGGTTAAAATGTGTCTTAATCAAATGCAAATGACTAATTATAAGAGTTTGAGATTGATGTGGAGAGTTTAAAAGCCACTTATACCCATTTTGTCCCAAAACAGGCTAAAACCAAGAAAACATTACTTAGAAGCACTAAACAGCTTTGTTAGTGTTTCTGGGGTTAAAATGTGTCTTAATCCAATGCAACTAACTAATTATAAGAGTTTGAGATAGATGTGGATAGTTTAAAAGACACTTATACACATTTTGTCCCAAAACAGGCTAAAACCAAGAAAACATTGCTTAGAAGCTGTAAACAGCTATGTTAGTGTTTCTGGGGTGAAAATTTGTCTTAATCCAATGCAAATGACTAATTATAAGAGTTTGAGATTGATGTGGAGAGTTTAAAAGCCACTTATACCCATTTTGTCCCAAAATAGGCTAAAACAAAGAAAACATTGCCTAGAAGCTATAAACAGCTTTGTTAGTGTTTCTGGGGTTAAAATGTATCTTAATCCAAAGCAACTGACTAATTATATGAGTTTGAGATGGATGTGGAGAGTTTAAAAACCACTTATACCCATTTTGTCCCAAAACAGGTTAAAACCAAGAAAACATTGCTTAGAAGCACTAAACAGCTTTGTTAGTGTTTCTGTGGTTAAATTTTGTCTTAATCCAATGCAACTAACTAATTATAAGAGTTTGAGATAGATGTGGAGAGTTTAAAAGCCACTTATACCCATTTTGTCCCAAAACAGGCTAAAACCATGAAAACAATGCCTAGAAGCTGTAAACAGCTTTGTTAGTGTTTCTGGGGTTAAAATGTGTCTTTATCCAATCCACCTGACAAATTATAAGAGTTTGAGATGGATGTGGAGAGTTTAAAAGCCACTTATACCCATTTTGTCCCAAAACAGGCTAAAACCAAGAAAACATTGCTTAGAAGCTCTAAACAACTATGTTAGTGTTTCTGGGGTTAAATGTGTCTTAATCCAATGCAACTGACTAATTATAAGAGTTTGAGATGGATGTGGAGAGTTTAAAAGCCACTTATACACATTTTGTCCCAAAATAGGCTAAAACCAAGAAAACATTGCCTAGAAGCTATAAACAGCTTTGTTAGTGTTTATGGGATTAAAATGTATCTCAATCCAAAGCAACTGACTAATTATATGAGTTTGAGATGGATGTGGAGAGTTTAAAAGCCACTTATACCCATTTTGTCCCAAAACAGGTTAAAACCAAGAAAACATTGCTTAGAAGCTCTAAACAACTATGTTAGTGTTTCTGGGGTTAAATGTGTCTTAATCCAATGCAACTGACTAATTATAAGAGTTTGAGATGGATGTGGAGAGTTTAAAAGCCACTTATACACATTTTGTCCCAAAATAGGCTAAAACCAAGAAAACATTGCTTAGAAGCTGTAAACAGCTTTGTTAGTATTTCTAGGGTTAAAATGTGTCTTAATCCAATGCAACTGACTACTTATAAGAGTTTGAGATTGATGTGGAGAGTTTAAAAGCCACTTATACCCATTTTGACCCAAAACAGGCTAAAACCAAGAAAACGTTGCTGAGAAGCACCAAACAGCTTTGTTAGTGTTTCTGGGGTTAAAATGGGTCTTAATCCAAAGCAACTGACTAATTATATGAGTTTGAGATGGATGTGGAGAGTTTAAAAGCCACTTATACCCATTTTGTCCCAAAACAGGTTAAAACCAAGAAAACATTGCTTAGAAGCACTAAACAGCTTTGTTAGTGTTTCTGTGGTTAAAATATGTCTTAATCCAATGCAACTAACTAATTATAAGAGTTTTAGATAGATGTGGAGAGTTTAAAAGCCACTTATACCCATTTTGTCCCAAAACAGTCTAAAACCAAGAAAACATTGCTTAGAAGCTCTAAACAGCTTTGTTAGTGTTTCTGGGGTTATAATGTGTCTTAATCCAATGCAACTGACTAATTATAAGAGTTTGAGATGGATGTGGAGAGTTTAAAAGCCACTTATACACATTTTGTCCCAAAATAGGCTAAAACCAAGAAAACATTGCTTAGAAGCTGTAAACAGCTTTGTTAGTGTTTCTACTATTAAATTGTGTCTTAATTCAATGCAACTGACTAATTATAAGAGTTTGAGATTGATGTGGAGAGTTTAAAAGCCACTTATACCCATTTTGTCCCAAAACAAGCTAAAACCAAGAAAACATTGCTGAGAAGCACCAAACAGCTTTGTTAGTGTTTCTGGGGTTAAAATGTGTCTTAATCCAATGCAACTAACTAATTATAAGAGCTTGAGATAGATGTGGAGAGTTTAAAAGCCACTTATACCCATTTTGTCCCAAAAAGGCTAAAACCAAGAAAACATTGCTTAGAAGCACTAAACAGCTTTGTTAGTGTTTCTGGGGTTAAAATGTGTCTTAATCCAATGCAACTAACTAATTATAAGAGTTTGAGATAGATGTGGATAGTTTAAAAGACACTTATACACATTTTGTCCCAAAACAGGCTAAAACCAAGAAAACATTGCTTAGAAGCTGTAAACAGCTATGTTAGTGTTTCTGGGGTGAAAATTTGTCTTAATCCAATGCAAATGACTAATTATAAGAGTTTGAGATTGATGTGGAGAGTTTAAAAGCCACTTATACCCATTTTGTCCCAAAACAGGCTAAAACCAAGAAAACATTGCTTAGAAGCACTAAACAGCTTTGTTACTGTTTCTGGGGTGAAAATGTGTCTTAATCCAATCCAACTGACTAGTTATAAGAGATTGAGATAGATGTGGATAGTTTAAAAGCAACTTATACACATTTTGTCCCAAAAGAGGCTAAAACCAAGAAAACATTGCTTAGAAGCACTAAACAGCTTTGTTAGTGTTTCTGGGGTTAAAATGTGTCTTAATCCAATGCAACTAACTAATTATAAGAGTTTGAGATAGATGTGGATAGTTTAAAAGACACTTATACACATTTTGTCCCAAAACAGGCTAAAACCAAGAAAACATTGCTTAGAAGCTGTAAACAGCTATGTTAGTGTTTCTGGGGTGAAAATTTGTCTTAATCCAATGCAAATGACTAATTATAAGAGTTTGAGATTGATGTGGAGAGTTTAAAAGCCACTTATACCCATTTTGTCCCAAAATAGGCTAAAACAAAGAAAACATTGCCTAGAAGCTATAAACAGCTTTGTTAGTGTTTCTGGGGTTAAAATGTATCTTAATCCAAAGCAACTGACTAATTATATGAGTTTGAGATGGATGTGGAGAGTTTAAAAGCCACTTATACCCATTTTGTCCCAAAACAGGTTAAAACCAAGAAAACATTGCTTAGAAGCACTAAACAGCTTTGTTAGTGTTTCTGGGGTTAAAATGTGTCTTTATCCAATCCACCTGACAAATTATAAGAGTTTGAGATGGATGTGGAGAGTTTAAAAGCCACTTATACCCATTTTGTCCCAAAACAGGCTAAAACCATGAAAACATTGCTGAGAAGCACCAAACAGCTTTGTTAGTGTTTCTGGGGTTAAAATGTGTCTTAATACAATGCAACTAACTAATTATAAGAGCTTGAGATAGATGTGGATAGTTTAAAAGCCACTTATACACATTTTGTCCCAAAACAGGCTAAAACCAAGAAAACATTGCTTAGAAGCTGTAAACAGCTATGTTAGTGTTTCTGGGGTGAAAATTTGTCTTAATCCAATGCAAATGACTAATTATAAGAGTTTGAGATTGATGTGGAGAGTTTAAAAGCCACTTATACCCATTTTGTCCCAAAACAGGCTAAAACAAAGAAAACATTGCCTAGAAGCTATAAACAGCTTTGTTAGTGTTTCTGGGGTTAAAATGTATCTTAATCCAAAGCAACTGACTAATTATATGAGTTTGAGATGGATGTGGAGAGTTTAAAAGCCATTTATACCCATTTTGTCCCAAAACAGGTTAAAACCAAGAAAACATTGCTTAGAAGCACTAAACAGCTTTGTTAGTGTTTCTGTGGTTAAAAAGTGTCTTAATCCAATGCAAATGACTAATTATAAGAGTTTGAGATTGATGTGAAGAGTTTAAAAGCCACTAATACCCATTTTGTCCAAAAACAGGCTAAAACCAAGAAAACATTGCTTAGAAGCACTAAACAGCTTTGTTAGTGTTTCTGGGGTGAAAATATGTCTTAATCCAATGCAACTAACTAATTATAAGAGTTTGAGATAGATGTGGATAGTTTAAAAGCCACTTATACACATTTTGTCCCAAAAGAGCCTAAAACCAAGAAAACATTGCATAGAAGCTGTAAACAGCTATGTTAGTATTTCTGGGGTTAAAATGTGTCTTAATCAAATGCAAATGACTAATTATAAGAGTTTGAGATTGATGTGGAGAGTTTAAAAGCCACTTATACCCATTTTGTCCCAAAACAGGCTAAAACCAAGAAAACATTGCTTAGAAGCACTAAACAGCTTTGTTACTATTTCTGGGGTGAAAATGTGTCTTAATCCAATGCAACTGACTAGTTATAAGAGTTTGAGATAGATGTGGATAGTTTAAAAGCAACTTATACACATTTTGTCCCAAAAGAGGCTAAAACCAAGAAAACATTGCTTAGAAGCACTAAACAGCTTTGTTAGTGTTTCTGGGGTTAAAATGTGTCTTAATCCAATGCAACTAACTAATTATAAGAGTTTGAGATAGATGTGGATAGTTTAAAAGACACTTATACACATTTTTATTAGAGAGTAAGGAGGAAGAGAGAGGAGAGGCCGGTAAGGCCGAGCCTTGGAAGAAGAGAAGAAAGGCCGGAAAGGCCATGTAAAGGCCGGTAAGGCCATGTCCGTGTCCGTGAGCGACCATGTACCGTGTCCGGTACCATGTACCGTGTCCGTGAACGGACCCATGTCCGGTGAGCGGCCAGTTAGGCCGTGAACACGATGAAGAGAAGGCCCGTCCGTACAGGCCCGTCCGTACAGGCCCGTCCGTACAGGCCCGTCCGTACAGGCCCGTCCGTACGATGAAGAGAAGGCCCGTCCGTACGATGAAGAGAAGGCCCGTCCGTACGGTCTCGGCCCTTAGGCCTGCGCTCGGTCCAGTAGATAGAGAGGCCGAGTTTGAGAGGAGGAAAACGAGGCCTTACAAGGGAGAGGCCCATAAAGAAGAAGAAAGGAAATCCCACAAGGAAGGGAAGAAGGATCCAATGGCCACAAGGGAAGGAGATCTAACGGTCACAAGGCATGGAAGGGAAGGAGATCACGTGTAGCTTTGGTTGGGAAGCATAGCGAGTCAACCAAAGACAAGGAGCTGTCCCTTTCATCTCTCCTTTGAATCCCTTGTGTGCCTAACGGCTCTATGCCTTTGTTCTCCTATATTAAGATGTGTAATTTCTCATATATGTAACAATCACAATATTATTCAATAGAAGAGAAACCGATTTCCTCTCTATACTTGTGTTCTTGTTTCATATTAACAATGTAGAGAGTTTAGGATTAGCGGTTAGGGGCTGCCCTTAAGGCAGCCTATTCTCTTCTCAAATCCACCTAAACTCTTCTTATTTACTGCTTTACTTAGCCTAGATTACTGATTCTTAATCCTCCTTCTCCTAAGTACACAAACTCTAAGTGTTGTGATACTAGAAGAGGATAAGTCTCAAACTAGTGCTTCTCCTAGTTAGGATCCGCTTACTCTCTAGTATTTGGGTTCTATCTAGCTTGTTTATGGGGAGTTCATCACAAGTTGATGTTCTCTCCTCCCCCTTGAGAATGAGTTAGTTTGTTGTGGGTAAAGGGGGATTCATTCACCAAGTGTTTGTCTACCCTCTCTTGTGAGCTTTGTCTCATAAATCCCAACATGGTATCAGAGCAAGGTTCTGTTCTTGGTGATTCAAACTCGTTCTCAAGTTAAATCTCTTAGGAGATAGCTTAGTTAAAGTTTTAAACTTAGCTTAGGTGTTAATTCGCTTAGCTTAGTTCTTTAAAGCTTTAACTTTGCTTTTGTTGTTAAAAACGATTCTCTTACAGCTCAATGTTGAGTAAGCTTGGTCTCTTATCTTGTTAGAATTTGTAGACCAAGTGAGTGAAGAGAAATCGAGTTTAAAAGCCTCATCCTTATGCTTTACCGATTTGGTAATAGTTTTGTCTAAATGGGGAAGTGATGAACCGATGAACAAATTATGTTGTTCAGGGTAAGGATTCACGGTTCTTGTGTGCTTATATGTGCCACAGGATCCTCTTTGGATTTGGCTTTAGATGCTAAAGCTTAGTTCCTTGTAAAGGTTTAATTTTGCTTTAGATGCTAAATCGCTTCTTCTTCATCTCAAGGTTGAGAAAGCTTTGTTTCTGGTCATATGGTGTGTCCAGATTCACGCTTGAGGAAGAGAGAGATCTTGTTTTTCGCATATATGGTATGCTTGGTCAAATAGATTAAAGCTGGTCCAAGGATGCATTCTTTTAACCGATGGACAATAGGGTGTTCCAAAGGCCTTTTTTTTGTTTCTTCTTTGCTTGGGACCACGAAAAACATCTCCTATATGTTATTTTCGTGGATCTAAAGCCTTAAGATCTTGGAGAACACTTTGTTTAAGTGATTCTACCATGAGTTAGGTCCAAACCGTTGGAGAAATTAATTTTCCAAACGGTCCATGTGTTTCAGCCATTAAAGCACCAAAGTCTTGTTGAATGTTGGATGCTCTTGGCTGTCAAAGCTTCTGCAAACTCAAGAAAACAGAGTATAACTCTGTCCATAAGAACTCTTGAGCAAATTCTCTATTCTACTCTCCACTCACCTTATACTTCCGCCCATATACTCTACTATACTCTATACTCTTGGTTACTAATTCTCTGGTTACTTATTCTCTAAATTCTATTTTATTTTCAGTAATATTCTATATTCTCTATTCTCTAATCTCTAACAATCTCTTGTTTAGAATCTGTTCCATTGATTTTTGGTTTCAGTTTCAGCATTGAAGATTGTGTGGAGCTCGCTCACTATCTCAAGGAGAAGAAGTGGCGAGGTTGAAGGCTACAAGATAGCCATGTAAGAGCGCAGCACAATGCCTGGAGTTAGAACCAAGGGCCACCAAGTCTTTGTTAAGCTGGTGGAAGGTGATGAATCAGTCCAAGAGCATGTGTGTTAGTGCCAAGTTGTTGATCGGATGTGCACAATGGTCTTTAGGAAAGGTGATGCACAAGGTTTCAACTGTTGATTGGATGTGCACAAGAACGGTGATGCACAAGGCTTCAACTGAGGTGATGAGGTTTCAGCCCATCATCAAGTAAAGGTTACGGGGGAGATCAAGTGACTTCAGACCGTACCTCACAGATTCTGCTCGGCCACAAGCAAAAGTCTTTACTTAAAGCTCAGCCGAAGCGTCTCAAAGATCGACTCGGACGAAACCCTTCCACTGCGATTCGGCTTCCGCGTTCTTCATTAAAGTTCGAGACCACAGAGTCATCTTGCCAGTGGAAGTGGAATCATACCAATCCGAGCAGCCGTTCGAAAGTTATGTCCGATTCAGTGGGCATGTATCAGTCTGACAGATAAAACTGGCCGGGTTTAAAAACCATGGTTAGAGAAGCGGTCTCAAGGAGGAATTCCAAACCGCATCAGTGATCAACTCTCTCCTTCCTATCCATCAAAACACCATAAAGGCTGTGCTCTAAACTCTACTCTATTTAAATTTCTTAAATTCATTACCTTAGCTTCATTACTAGTCTTTACTCTTTAATATGTTCTCTTAAATTGTCACACTTTTAGAAATTTTCTTTGATATTCCTCATAGCAAACACTTATTCTTTTCTTCTTTATCACTTGTTTAAGGGGTAAAGGAGACTATGAGAGCCTCAAAGAAACTCTAAAGGCGCAAGGATGGAGATCATAAGGAATGTGCTAAAGGCAAGGTGGGCTAAGGAGTAGGAGCGGTTCAAATCATGAAGAGAAGGGAGCTAGTTCTTTGCAAACCAAGGTCAAGGGACATCATGGATAGTGGAGTCTATACTCTTTTTCCCTTAACAAAGTTTTATCCCAAGAGGTTTTCTTTGTTGAGGTTTTTAATGAGGTAGATGACACTAGTCCACCCTTGATCTTTGGTCCCCATGGTGCCCTGCAGATCAAGCGTGCGGGGGAGTATTAGAGAGTAAGGAGGAAGAGAGAGGAGAGGCCGGTAAGGCCGAGCCTTGGAAGAAGAGAAGAAAGGCCGGAAAGGCCATGTAAAGGCCGGTAAGGCCATGTCCGTGTCCGTGAGCGACCATGTACCGTGTCCGGTACCATGTACCGTGTCCGTGAACGGACCCATGTCCGGTGAGCGGCCAGTTAGGCCGTGAACACGATGAAGAGAAGGCCCGTCCGTACAGGCCCGTCCGTACAGGCCCGTCCGTACAGGCCCGTCCGTACAGGCCCGTCCGTACGATGAAGAGAAGGCCCGTCCGTACGATGAAGAGAAGGCCCGTCCGTACGGTCTCGGCCCTTAGGCCTGCGCTCGGTCCAGTAGATAGAGAGGCCGAGTTTGAGAGGAGGAAAACGAGGCCTTACAAGGGAGAGGCCCATAAAGAAGAAGAAAGGAAATCCCACAAGGAAGGGAAGAAGGATCCAATGGCCACAAGGGAAGGAGATCTAACGGTCACAAGGCATGGAAGGGAAGGAGATCACGTGTAGCTTTGGTTGGGAAGCATAGCGAGTCAACCAAAGACAAGGAGCTGTCCCTTTCATCTCTCCTTTGAATCCCTTGTGTGCCTAACGGCTCTATGCCTTTGTTCTCCTATATTAAGATGTGTAATTTCTCATATATGTAACAATCACAATATTATTCAATAGAAGAGAAACCGATTTCCTCTCTATACTTGTGTTCTTGTTTCATATTAACAATGTAGAGAGTTTAGGATTAGCGGTTAGGGGCTGCCCTTAAGGCAGCCTATTCTCTTCTCAAATCCACCTAAACTCTTCTTATTTACTGCTTTACTTAGCCTAGATTACTGATTCTTAATCCTCCTTCTCCTAAGTACACAAACTCTAAGTGTTGTGATACTAGAAGAGGATAAGTCTCAAACTAGTGCTTCTCCTAGTTAGGATCCGCTTACTCTCTAGTATTTGGGTTCTATCTAGCTTGTTTATGGGGAGTTCATCACAAGTTGATGTTCTCTCCTCCCCCTTGAGAATGAGTTAGTTTGTTGTGGGTAAAGGGGGATTCATTCACCAAGTGTTTGTCTACCCTCTCTTGTGAGCTTTGTCTCATAAATCCCAACAATTTTGTCCCAAAACAGGCTAAAACCAAGAAAACATTGCTTAGAAGCTGTAAACAGCTATGTTAGTGTTTCTGGGGTGAAAATTTGTCTTAATCCAATGCAAATGACTAATTATAAGAGTTTGAGATTGATGTGGAGAGTTTAAAAGCCACTTATACCCATTTTGTCCCAAAATAGGCTAAAACAAAGAAAACATTGCCTAAAAGCTATTAACAGCTTTGTTAGTGTTTCTGGGGTTAAAATGTATCTTAATCCAAAGCAACTGACTAATTATATGAGTTTGAGATGGATGTGGAGAGTTTAAAAACCACTTATACCCATTTTGTCCCAAAACAGGTTAAAACCAAGAAAACATTGCTTAGAAGCACTAAACAGCTTTGTTAGTGTTTCTGTGGTTAAATTTTGTCTTAATCCAATGCAACTAACTAATTATAAGAGTTTGAGATAGATGTGGAGAGTTTAAAAGCCACTTATACCCATTTTGTCCCAAAACAGGCTAAAACCATGAAAACAATGCCTAGAAGCTGTAAACAGCTTTGTTAGTGTTTCTGGGGTTAAAATGTGTCTTTATCCAATCCACCTGACAAATTATAAGAGTTTGAGATGGATGTGGAGAGTTTAAAAGCCACTTATACCCATTTTGTCCCAAAACAGGCTAAAACCAAGAAAACATTGCTTAGAAGCTCTAAACAACTATGTTAGTGTTTCTGGGGTTAAATGTGTCTTAATCCAATGCAACTGACTAATTATAAGAGTTTGAGATGGATGTGGAGAGTTTAAAAGCCACTTATACACATTTTGTCCCAAAATAGGCTAAAACCAAGAAAACATTGCCTAGAAGCTATAAACAGCTTTGTTAGTGTTTATGGGATTAAAATGTATCTCAATCCAAAGCAACTGACTAATTATATGAGTTTGAGATGGATGTGGAGAGTTTAAAAGCCACTTATACCCATTTTGTCCCAAAACAGGTTAAAACCAAGAAAACATTGCTTAGAAGCTCTAAACAACTATGTTAGTGTTTCTGGGGTTAAATGTGTCTTAATCCAATGCAACTGACTAATTATAAGAGTTTGAGATGGATGTGGAGAGTTTAAAAGCCACTTATACACATTTTGTCCCAAAATAGGCTAAAACCAAGAAAACATTGCTTAGAAGCTGTAAACAGCTTTGTTAGTATTTCTAGGGTTAAAATGTGTCTTAATCCAATGCAACTGACTACTTATAAGAGTTTGAGATTGATGTGGAGAGTTTAAAAGCCACTTATACCCATTTTGACCCAAAACAGGCTAAAACCAAGAAAACGTTGCTGAGAAGCACCAAACAGCTTTGTTAGTGTTTCTGGGGTTAAAATGGGTCTTAATCCAAAGCAACTGACTAATTATATGAGTTTGAGATGGATGTGGAGAGTTTAAAAGCCACTTATACCCATTTTGTCCCAAAACAGGTTAAAACCAAGAAAACATTGCTTAGAAGCACTAAACAGCTTTGCTAGTGTTTCTGTGGTTAAAATATGTCTTAATCCAATGCAACTAACTAATTATAAGAGTTTTAGATAGATGTGGAGAGTTTAAAAGCCACTTATACCCATTTTGTCCCAAAACAGTCTAAAACCAAGAAAACATTGCTTAGAAGCTCTAAACAGCTATGTTAGTGTTTTTGGGGTTATAATGTGTCTTAATCCAATGCAACTGACTAATTATAAGAGTTTGAGATGGATGTGGAGAGTTTAAAAGCCACTTATACACATTTTGTCCCAAAATAGGCTAAAACCAAGAAAACATTGCTTAGAAGCTGTAAACAGCTTTGTTAGTGTTTCTACTATTAAATTGTGTCTTAATTCAATGCAACTGACTAATTATAAGAGTTTGAGATTGATGTGGAGAGTTTAAAAGCCACTTATACCCATTTTGTCCCAAAACAAGCTAAAACCAAGAAAACATTGCTGAGAAGCACCAAACAGCTTTGTTAGTGTTTCTGGGGTTAAAATGTGTCTTAATCCAATGCAACTAACTAATTATAAGAGCTTGAGATAGATGTGGAGAGTTTAAAAGCCACTTATACCCATTTTGTCCCAAAAAGGCTAAAACCAAGAAAACATTGCTTAGAAGCACTAAACAGCTTTGTTAGTGTTTCTGGGGTTAAAATGTGTCTTAATCCAATGCAACTAACTAATTATAAGAGTTTGAGATAGATGTGGATAGTTTAAAAGACACTTATACACATTTTGTCCCAAAACAGGCTAAAACCAAGAAAACATTGCTTAGAAGCTGTAAACAGCTATGTTAGTGTTTCTGGGGTGAAAATTTGTCTTAATCCAATGCAAATGACTAATTATAAGAGTTTGAGATTGATGTGGAGAGTTTAAAAGCCACTTATACCCATTTTGTCCCAAAACAGGCTAAAACCAAGAAAACATTGCTTAGAAGCACTAAACAGCTTTGTTACTGTTTCTGGGGTGAAAATGTGTCTTAATCCAATCCAACTGACTAGTTATAAGAGATTGAGATAGATGTGGATAGTTTAAAAGCAACTTATACACATTTTGTCCCAAAAGAGGCTAAAACCAAGAAAACATTGCTTAGAAGCACTAAACAGCTTTGTTAGTGTTTCTGGGGTTAAAATGTGTCTTAATCCAATGCAACTAACTAATTATAAGAGTTTGAGATAGATGTGGATAGTTTAAAAGACACTTATACACATTTTGTCCCAAAACAGGCTAAAACCAAGAAAACATTGCTTAGAAGCTGTAAACAGCTATGTTAGTGTTTCTGGGGTGAAAATTTGTCTTAATCCAATGCAAATGACTAATTATAAGAGTTTGAGATTGATGTGGAGAGTTTAAAAGCCACTTATACCCATTTTGTCCCAAAATAGGCTAAAACAAAGAAAACATTGCCTAGAAGCTATAAACAGCTTTGTTAGTGTTTCTGGGGTTAAAATGTATCTTAATCCAAAGCAACTGACTAATTATATGAGTTTGAGATGGATGTGGAGAGTTTAAAAGCCACTTATACCCATTTTGTCCCAAAACAGGTTAAAACCAAGAAAACATTGCTTAGAAGCACTAAACAGCTTTGTTAGTGTTTCTGTGGTTAAATTGTGTCTTAATCCAATGCAACTAACTAATTATAAGAGTTTGAGATAGATGTGGAGAGTTTAAAAGCCACTTATACCCATTTTGTCCCAAAACAGGCTAAAACCATGAAAACAATGCCTAGAAGCTGTAAACAGCTTTGTTAGTGTTTCTGGGGTTAAAATGTGTCTTTATCCAATCCACCTGACAAATTATAAGAGTTTGAGATGGATGTGGAGAGTTTAAAAGCCACTTATACCCATTTTGTCCCAAAACAGGCTAAAACCAAGAAAACATTGCTTAGAAGCTCTAAACAACTATGTTAGTGTTTCTGGGGTTAAATGTGTCTTAATCCAATGCAACTGACTAATTATAAGAGTTTGAGATGGATGTGGAGAGTTTAAAAGCCACTTATACACATTTTGTCCCAAAATAGGCTAAAACCAAGAAAACATTGCCTAGAAGCTATAAACAGCTTTGTTAGTGTTTATGGGATTAAAATGTATCTCAATCCAAAGCAACTGACTAATTATATGAGTTTGAGATGGATGTGGAGAGCTTAAAAGCCACTTATACCCATTTTGTCCCAAAACAGGTTAAAACCAAGAAAACATTGCTTAGAAGCTCTAAACAACTATGTTAGTGTTTCTGGGGTTAAATGTGTCTTAATCCAATGCAACTGACTAATTATAAGAGTTTGAGATGGATGTGGAGAGTTTAAAAGCCACTTATACACATTTTGTCCCAAAATAGGCTAAAACCAAGAAAACATTGCTTAGAAGCTGTAAACAGCTTTGTTAGTATTTCTAGGGTTAAAATGTGTCTTAATCCAATGCAACTGACTACTTATAAGAGTTTGAGATTGATGTGGAGAGTTTAAAAGCCACTTATACCCATTTTGACCCAAAACAGGCTAAAACCAAGAAAACGTTGCTGAGAAGCACCAAACAGCTTTGTTAGTGTTTCTGGGGTTAAAATGGGTCTTAATCCAAAGCAACTGACTAATTATATGAGTTTGAGATGGATGTGGAGAGTTTAAAAGCCACTTATACCCATTTTGTCCCAAAACAGGTTAAAACCAAGAAAACATTGCTTAGAAGCACTAAACAGCTTTGTTAGTGTTTCTGTGGTTAAAATATGTCTTAATCCAATGCAACTAACTAATTATAAGAGTTTTAGATAGATGCGGAGAGTTTAAAAGCCACTTATACCCATTTTGTCCCAAAACAGGCTAAAACCAAGAAAACATTGCTTAGAAGCTCTAAACAGCTATGTTAGTGTTTCTGGGGTTATAATGTGTCTTAATCCAATGCAACTGACTAATTATAAGAGTTTGAGATGGATGTGGAGAGTTTAAAAGCCACTTATACACATTTTGTCCCAAAATAGGCTAAAACCAAGAAAACATTGCTTAGAAGCTGTAAGCAGCTTTGTTAGTGTTTCTACTGTTAAATTGTGTCTTAATTCAATGCAACTGACTAATTATAAGAGTTTGAGATTGATGTGGAGAGTTTAAAAGCCACTTATACCCATTTTGTCCCAAAACAGGCTAAAACCAAGAAAACATTGCTGAGAAGCACCAAACAGCTTTGTTAGTGTTTCTGGGGTTAAAATGTGTCTTAATCCAATGCAACTAACTAATTATAAGAGCTTGAGATAGATGTGGAGAGTTTAAAAGCCACTTATACCCATTTTGTCCCAAAACAGGCTAAAACCAAGAAAACATTGCTGAGAAGCACCAAACAGCTTTGTTAGTGTTTCTGGGGTTAAAATGGGTCTTAATCCAAAGCAACTGACTAATTATATGAGTTTGAGATGGATGTGGAAAGTTTAAAAGCCACTTATACCCATTTTGTCCCAAAACAGGTTAAAACCAAGAAAACATTGCTTAGAAGCACTAAACAGCTTTGTTAGTGTTTCTGTGGTTAAAATATGTCTTAATCCAATGCAACTAACTAATTATAAGAGTTTTAGATAGATGCGGAGAGTTTAAAAGCCACTTATACCCATTTTGTCCCAAAACAGGCTAAAACCAAGAAAACATTGCTTAGAAGCTCTAAACAGCTATGTTAGTGTTTCTGGGGTTATAATGTGTCTTAATCCAATGCAAATGACTAATTATAAGAGTTTGAGATGGATGTGGAGAGTTTAAAAGCCACTTATACACATTTTGTCCCAAAACAGGTTAAAACCAAGAAAACATTGCTTAGAAGCTCTAAACAACTATGTTAGTGTTTCTGGGGTTAAATGTGTCTTAATCCAATGCAACTGACTAATTATAAGAGTTTGAGATGGATGTGGAGAGTTTAAAAGCCACTTATACACATTTTGTCCCAAAATAGGCTAAAACCAAGAAAACATTGCTTAGAAGCTGTAAACAGCTTTGTTAGTATTTCTAGGGTTAAAATGTGTCTTAATCCAATGCAACTGACTACTTATAAGAGTTTGAGATTGATGTGGAGAGTTTAAAAGCCACTTATACCCATTTTGACCCAAAACAGGCTAAAACCAAGAAAACGTTGCTGAGAAGCACCAAACAGCTTTGTTAGTGTTTCTGGGGTTAAAATGGGTCTTAATCCAAAGCAACTGACTAATTATATGAGTTTGAGATGGATGTGGAGAGTTTAAAAGCCACTTATACCCATTTTGTCCCAAAACAGGTTAAAACCAAGAAAACATTGCTTAGAAGCACTAAACAGCTTTGTTAGTGTTTCTGTGGTTAAAATATGTCTTAATCCAATGCAACTAACTAATTATAAGAGTTTTAGATAGATGCGGAGAGTTTAAAAGCCACTTATACCCATTTTGTCCCAAAACAGGCTAAAACCAAGAAAACATTGCTTAGAAGCTCTAAACAGCTATGTTAGTGTTTCTGGGGTTATAATGTGTCTTAATCCAATGCAACTGACTAATTATAAGAGTTTGAGATGGATGTGGAGAGTTTAAAAGCCACTTATACACATTTTGTCCCAAAATAGGCTAAAACCAAGAAAACATTGCTTAGAAGCTGTAAGCAGCTTTGTTAGTGTTTCTACTGTTAAATTGTGTCTTAATTCAATGCAACTGACTAATTATAAGAGTTTGAGATTGATGTGGAGAGTTTAAAAGCCACTTATACCCATTTTGTCCCAAAACAGGCTAAAACCAAGAAAACATTGCTGAGAAGCACCAAACAGCTTTGTTAGTGTTTCTGGGGTTAAAATGTGTCTTAATCCAATGCAACTAACTAATTATAAGAGCTTGAGATAGATGTGGAGAGTTTAAAAGCCACTTATACCCATTTTGTCCCAAAACAGGCTAAAACCAAGAAAACATTGCTGAGAAGCACCAAACAGCTTTGTTAGTGTTTCTGGGGTTAAAATGGGTCTTAATCCAAAGCAACTGACTAATTATATGAGTTTGAGATGGATGTGGAAAGTTTAAAAGCCACTTATACCCATTTTGTCCCAAAACAGGTTAAAACCAAGAAAACATTGCTTAGAAGCACTAAACAGCTTTGTTAGTGTTTCTGTGGTTAAAATATGTCTTAATCCAATGCAACTAACTAATTATAAGAGTTTTAGATAGATGCGGAGAGTTTAAAAGCCACTTATACCCATTTTGTCCCAAAACAGGCTAAAACCAAGAAAACATTGCTTAGAAGCTCTAAACAGCTATGTTAGTGTTTCTGGGGTTATAATGTGTCTTAATCCAATGCAAATGACTAATTATAAGAGTTTGAGATGGATGTGGAGAGTTTAAAAGCCACTTATACACATTTTGTCCCAAAATAGGCTAAAACCAAGAAAACATTGCTTAGAAGCTGTAAACAGCTTTGTTAGTGTTTCTACTGTTAAATTGTGTCTTAATTCAATGCAACTGACTAATTATAAGAGTTTGAGATTGATGTGGAGAGTTTAAAAGCCACTTATACCCATTTTGTCCCAAAACAGGCTAAAACCAAGAAAACATTGCTGAGAAGCACCAAACAGCTTTGTTAGTGTTTCTGGGGTTAAAATGTGTCTTAATCCAATGCAACTAACTAATTATAAGAGCTTGAGATAGATGTGGAGAGTTTAAAAGCCACTTATACCCATTTTGTCCCAAAAAGGCTAAAACCAAGAAAACATTGCTTAGAAGCACTAAACAGCTTTGTTAGTGTTTCTGGGGTTAAAATGTGTCTTAATCCAATGCAACTAACTAATTATAAGAGTTTGAGATAGATGTGGAGAGTTTAAAAGCCACTTATACCCATTTTGTCCCAAAACAGGCTAAAACCATGAAAACAATGCCTAGAAGCTGTAAACAGCTTTGTTAGTGTTTCTGGGGTTAAAATGTGTCTTTATCCAATCCACCTGACAAATTATAAGAGTTTGAGATGGATGTGGAGAGTTTAAAAGCCACTTATACCCATTTTGTCCCAAAACAGGCTAAAACCAAGAAAACATTGCTTAGAAGCACTAAACAGCTTTGTTAGTGTTTCTGGGGTGAAAATGTGTCTTAATCCAATGCAACTAACTAATTATAAGAGTTTGAGATAGATGTGGATAGTTTAAAAGCCACTTATACAGATTTTGTCCCAAAAGAGGCTAAAACCAAGAAAACATTGCATAGAAGCTGTAAACAGCTATGTTAGTATTTCTGGGGTTAAAATGTGTCTTAATCAAATGCAAATCACTAATTATAAGAGTTTGGGATTGATGTGGAGAGTTTAAAAGCCACTTATACCCATTTTGTCCCAAAACAGGCTAAAACCAAGAAAACATTGCTTAGAAGCACTAAACAGCTTTGTTACTGTTTCTGGGGTGAAAATGTGTCTTAATCCAATGCAACTGACTAGTTATAAGAGTTTGAGATAGATGTGGATAGTTTAAAAGCAACTTATACACATTTTGTCCCAAAAGAGGCTAAAACCAAGAAAACATTGCTTAGAAGCACTAAACAGCTTTGTTAGTGTTTCTGGGGTTAAATGTGTCTTAATCCAATGCAACTGACTAATTATAAGAGTTTGAGATGGATGTGGAGAGTTTAAAAGCCACTTATACACATTTTGTCCCAAAACAGGCTAAAACCAAGAAAACATTGCTTAGAAGCTGTAAACAGCTTTGTTAGTGTTTCTAGGGTTAAAATGTGTCTTAATCCAATGCAACTGACTACTTATAAGAGTTTGAGATTGATGTGGAGAGTTTAAAAGCCACTTATACCCATTTTGTCCCAAAACAGGCTAAAACCAAGAAAACATTGCTGAGAAGCACCAAACAGCTTTGTTAGTGTTTCTGGGGTTAAAATGGGTCTTAATCCAAAGCAACTGACTAATTATATGAGTTTGAGATGGATGTGGAAAGTTTAAAAGCCACTTATACCCATTTTGTCCCAAAACAGGTTAAAACCAAGAAAACATTGCTTAGAAGCACTAAACAGCTTTGTTAGTGTTTCTGTGGTTAAAATATGTCTTAATCCAATGCAACTAACTAATTATAAGAGTTTTAGATAGATGCGGAGAGTTTAAAAGCCACTTATACCCATTTTGTCCCAAAACAGGCTAAAACCAAGAAAACATTGCTTAGAAGCTCTAAACAGCTATGTTAGTGTTTCTGGGGTTATAATGTGTCTTAATCCAATGCAAATGACTAATTATAAGAGTTTGAGATGGATGTGGAGAGTTTAAAAGCCACTTATACACATTTTGTCCCAAAATAGGCTAAAACCAAGAAAACATTGCTTAGAAGCTGTAAACAGCTTTGTTAGTGTTTCTACTGTTAAATTGTGTCTTAATTCAATGCAACTGACTAATTATAAGAGTTTGAGATTGATGTGGAGAGTTTAAAAGCCACTTATACCCATTTTGTCCCAAAACAGGCTTAAACCAAGAAAACATTGCTGAGAAGCACCAAACAGCTTTGTTAGTGTTTCTGGGGTTAAAATGTGTCTTAATCCAATGCAACTAACTAATTATAAGAGCTTGAGATAGATGTGGAGAGTTTAAAAGCCACTTATACCCATTTTGTCCCAAAAAGGCTAAAACCAAGAAAACATTGCTTAGAAGCACTAAACAGCTTTGTTAGTGTTTCTGGGGTTAAAATGTGTCTTAATCCAATGCAACTAACTAATTATAAGAGTTTGAGATAGATGTGGAGAGTTTAAAAGCCACTTATACCCATTTTGTCCCAAAACAGGCTAAAACCATGAAAACAATGCCTAGAAGCTGTAAACAGCTTTGTTAGTGTTTCTGGGGTTAAAATGTGTCTTTATCCAATCCACCTGACAAATTATAAGAGTTTGAGATGGATGTGGAGAGTTTAAAAGCCACTTATACCCATTTTGTCCCAAAACAGGCTAAAACCAAGAAAACATTGCTTAGAAGCACTAAACAGCTTTGTTAGTGTTTCTGGGGTGAAAATGTGTCTTAATCCAATGCAACTAACTAATTATAAGAGTTTGAGATAGATGTGGATAGTTTAAAAGCCACTTATACAGATTTTGTCCCAAAAGAGGCTAAAACTAAGAAAACATTGCATAGAAGCTGTAAACAGCTATGTTAGTATTTCTGGGGTTAAAATGTGTCTTAATCAAATGCAAATGACTAATTATAAGAGTTTGAGATTGATGTGGAGAGTTTAAAAGCCACTTATACCCATTTTGTCCCAAAACAGGCTAAAACCAAGAAAACATTGCTTAGAAGCACTAAACAGCTTTGTTACTGTTTCTGGGGTGAAAATGTGCCTTAATCCAATGCAACTGACTAGTTATAAGAGTTTGAGATAGATGTGGGTAGTTTAAAAGCAACTTATACACATTTTGTCCCAAAAGAGGCTAAAACCAAGAAAACATTGCTTAGAAGCACTAAACAGCTTTGTTAGTGTTTCTGGGGTTAAAATGTGTCTTAATCCAATGGAACTGACTAATTATAAGAGTTTGAGATGGATGTGGAGAGTTTAAAAGCCACTTATACACATTTTGTCCCAAAACAGGCTAAAACCAAGAAAACATTGCTTAGAAGCTGTAAACAGCTTTGTTAGTGTTTCTAGGGTTAAAATGTGTCTTAATCCAATGCAACTGACTACTTATAAGAGTTTGAGATTGATGTGGAGAGTTTAAAAGCCACTTATACCCATTTTGTCCCAAAACAGGCTAAAACCAAGAAAACATTGCTGAGAAGCACCAAACAGCTTTGTTAGTGTTTCTGGGGTTAAAATGGGTCTTAATCCAAAGCAACTGACTAATTATATGAGTTTGAGATGGATGTGGAGAGTTTAAAAGCCACTTATACCCATTTTGTCCCAAAACAGGTTAAAACCAAGAAAACATTGCTTAGAAGCACTAAACAGCTTTGTTAGTGTTTCTGTGGTTAAAATATGTATTAATCCAATGCAACTAACTAATTATAAGAGTTTTAGATAGATGCGGAGAGTTTAAAAGCCACTTATACCCATTTTGTCCCAAAACAGGCTAAAACCAAGAAAACATTGCTTAGAAGCTCTAAACAGCTATGTTAGTGTTTCTGGGGTTATAATGTGTCTTAATCCAATGCAAATGACTAATTATAAGAGTTTGAGATGGATGTGGAGAGTTTAAAAGCCACTTATACACATTTTGTCCCAAAATAGGCTAAAACCAAGAAAACATTGCTTAGAAGCTGTAAGCAGCTTTGTTAGTGTTTCTACTGTTAAATTGTGTCTTAATTCAATGCAACTGACTAATTATAAGAGTTTGAGATTGATGTGGAGAGTTTAAAAGCCACTTATACCCATTTTGTCCCAAAACAGGCTAAAACCAAGAAAACATTGCTGAGAAGCACCAAACAGCTTTGTTAGTGTTTCTGGGGTTAAAATGTGTCTTAATCCAATGCAACTAACTAATTATAAGAGCTTGAGATAGATGTGGAGAGTTTAAAAGCCACTTATACCCATTTTGTCCCAAAACAGGCTAAAACCAAGAAAACATTGCTGAGAAGCACCAAACAGCTTTGTTAGTGTTTCTGGGGTTAAAATGGGTCTTAATCCAAAGCAACTGACTAATTAGATGAGTTTGAGATGGATGTGGAAAGTTTAAAAGCCACTTATACCCATTTTGTCCCAAAACAGGTTAAAACCAAGAAAACATTGCTTAGAAGCACTAAACAGCTTTGTTAGTGTTTCTGTGGTTAAAATATGTCTTAATCCAATGCAACTAACTAATTATAAGAGTTTTAGATAGATGCGGAGAGTTTAAAAGCCACTTATACCCATTTTGTCCCAAAACAGGCTAAAACCAAGAAAACATTGCTTAGAAGCTCTAAACAGCTATGTTAGTGTTTCTGGGGTTATAATGTGTCTTAATCCAATGCAAATGACTAATTATAAGAGTTTGAGATGGATGTGGAGAGTTTAAAAGCCACTTATACACATTTTGTCCCAAAATAGGCTAAAACCAAGAAAACATTGCTTAGAAGCTGTAAACAGCTTTGTTAGTGTTTCTACTGTTAAATTGTGTCTTAATTCAATGCAACTGACTAATTATAAGAGTTTGAGATTGATGTGGAGAGTTTAAAAGCCACTTATACCCATTTTGTCCCAAAACAGGCTAAAACCAAGAAAACATTGCTGAGAAGCACCAAACAGCTTTGTTAGTGTTTCTGGGGTTAAAATGTGTCTTAATCCAATGCAACTAACTAATTATAAGAGCTTGAGATAGATGTGGAGAGTTTAAAAGCCACTTATACCCATTTTGTCCCAAAAAGGCTAAAACCAAGAAAACATTGCTTAGAAGCACTAAACAGCTTTGTTAGTGTTTCTGGGGTTAAAATGTGTCTTAATCCAATGCAACTAACTAATTATAAGAGTTTGAGATAGATGTGGAGAGTTTAAAAGCCACTTATACCCATTTTGTCCCAAAACAGGCTAAAACCATGAAAACAATGCCTAGAAGCTGTAAACAGCTTTGTTAGTGTTTCTGGGGTTAAAATGTGTCTTTATCCAATCCACCTGACAAATTATAAGAGTTTGAGATGGATGTGGAGAGTTTAAAAGCCACTTATACCCATTTTGTCCCAAAACAGGCTAAAACCAAGAAAACATTGCTTAGAAGCACTAAACAGCTTTGTTAGTGTTTCTGGGGTGAAAATGTGTCTTAATCCAATGCAACTAACTAATTATAAGAGTTTGAGATAGATGTGGATAGTTTAAAAGCCACTTATACAGATTTTGTCCCAAAAGAGGCTAAAACTAAGAAAACATTGCATAGAAGCTGTAAACAGCTATGTTAGTATTTCTGGGGTTAAAATGTGGCTTAATCAAATGCAAATGACTAATTATAAGAGTTTGAGATTGATGTGGAGAGTTTAAAAGCCACTTATACCCATTTTGTCCCAAAACAGGCTAAAACCAAGAAAACATTGCTTAGAAGCACTAAACAGCTTTGTTAGTGTTTCTGTGGTTAAAATATGTCTTAATCCAATGCAAATCACTAATTATAAGAGTTTGGGATTGATGTGGAGAGTTTAAAAGCCACTTATACCCATTTTGTCCCAAAACAGGCTAAAACCAAGAAAACATTGCTTAGAAGCACTAAACAGCTTTGTTACTGTTTCTGGGGTGAAAATGTGTCTTAATCCAATGCAACTGACTAGTTATAAGAGTTTGAGATAGATGTGGATAGTTTAAAAGCAACTTATACACATTTTGTCCCAAAAGAGGCTAAAACCAAGAAAACATTGCTTAGAAGCACTAAACAGCTTTGTTAGTGTTTCTGGGGTTAAATGTGTCTTAATCCAATGCAACTGACTAATTATAAGAGTTTGAGATGGATGTGGAGAGTTTAAAAGCCACTTATACACATTTTGTCCCAAAACAGGCTAAAACCAAGAAAACATTGCTTAGAAGCTGTAAACAGCTTTGTTAGTGTTTCTAGGGTTAAAATGTGTCTTAATCCAATGCAACTGACTACTTATAAGAGTTTGAGATTGATGTGGAGAGTTTAAAAGCCACTTATACCCATTTTGTCCCAAAACAGGCTAAAACCAAGAAAACATTGCTGAGAAGCACCAAACAGCTTTGTTAGTGTTTCTGGGGTTAAAATGGGTCTTAATCCAAAGCAACTGACTAATTATATGAGTTTGAGATGGATGTGGAAAGTTTAAAAGCCACTTATACCCATTTTGTCCCAAAACAGGTTAAAACCAAGAAAACATTGCTTAGAAGCACTAAACAGCTTTGTTAGTGTTTCTGTGGTTAAAATATGTCTTAATCCAATGCAACTAACTAATTATAAGAGTTTGAGATAGATGTGGGTAGTTTAAAAGCAACTTATACACATTTTGTCCCAAAAGAGGCTAAAACCAAGAAAACATTGCTTAGAAGCACTAAACAGCTTTGTTAGTGTTTCTGGGGTTAAAATGTGTCTTAATCCAATGGAACTGACTAATTATAAGAGTTTGAGATGGATGTGGAGAGTTTAAAAGCCACTTATACACATTTTGTCCCAAAACAGGCTAAAACCAAGAAAACATTGCTTAGAAGCTGTAAACAGCTTTGTTAGTGTTTCTAGGGTTAAAATGTGTCTTAATCCAATGCAACTGACTACTTATAAGAGTTTGAGATTGATGTGGAGAGTTTAAAAGCCACTTATACCCATTTTGTCCCAAAACAGGCTAAAACCAAGAAAACATTGCTGAGAAGCACCAAACAGCTTTGTTAGTGTTTCTGGGGTTAAAATGGGTCTTAATCCAAAGCAACTGACTAATTATATGAGTTTGAGATGGATGTGGAGAGTTTAAAAGCCACTTATACCCATTTTGTCCCAAAACAGGTTAAAACCAAGAAAACATTGCTTAGAAGCACTAAACAGCTTTGTTAGTGTTTCTGTGGTTAAAATATGTATTAATCCAATGCAACTAACTAATTATAAGAGTTTTAGATAGATGCGGAGAGTTTAAAAGCCACTTATACCCATTTTGTCCCAAAACAGGCTAAAACCAAGAAAACATTGCTTAGAAGCTCTAAACAGCTATGTTAGTGTTTCTGGGGTTATAATGTGTCTTAATCCAATGCAAATGACTAATTATAAGAGTTTGAGATGGATGTGGAGAGTTTAAAAGCCACTTATACACATTTTGTCCCAAAATAGGCTAAAACCAAGAAAACATTGCTTAGAAGCTGTAAGCAGCTTTGTTAGTGTTTCTACTGTTAAATTGTGTCTTAATTCAATGCAACTGACTAATTATAAGAGTTTGAGATTGATGTGGAGAGTTTAAAAGCCACTTATACCCATTTTGTCCCAAAACAGGCTAAAACCAAGAAAACATTGCTGAGAAGCACCAAACAGCTTTGTTAGTGTTTCTGGGGTTAAAATGTGTCTTAATCCAATGCAACTAACTAATTATAAGAGCTTGAGATAGATGTGGAGAGTTTAAAAGCCACTTATACCCATTTTGTCCCAAAAAGGCTAAAACCAAGAAAACATTGCTTAGAAGCACTAAACAGCTTTGTTAGTGTTTCTGGGGTTAAAATGTGTCTTAATCCAATGCAACTAACTAATTATAAGAGTTTGAGATAGATGTGGAGAGTTTAAAAGCCACTTATACCCATTTTGTCCCAAAACAGGCTAAAACCATGAAAACAATGCCTAGAAGCTGTAAGCAGCTTTGTTAGTGTTTCTGGGGTTAAAATGTGTCTTTATCCAATCCACCTGACAAATTATAAGAGTTTGAGATGGATGTGGAGAGTTTAAAAGCCACTTATACCCATTTTGTCCCAAAACAGGCTAAAACCAAGAAAACATTGCTTAGAAGCACTAAACAGCTTTGTTAGTGTTTCTGGGGTGAAAATGTGTCTTTATCCAATCCACCTGACAAATTATAAGAGTTTGAGATGAATGTGGAGAGTTTAAAAGCCACTTATACCCATTTTGTCCCAAAACAGGCTAAAACCAAGAAAACATTGCTTAGAAGCACTAAACAGCTTTGTTAGTGTTTCTGGGGTGAAAATGTGTCTTAATCCAATGCAACTAACTAATTATAAGAGTTTGAGATAGATGTGGATAGTTTAAAAGCCACTTATACAGATTTTGTCCCAAAAGAGGCTAAAACTAAGAAAACATTGCATAGAAGCTGTAAACAGCTATGTTAGTATTTCTGGGGTTAAAATGTGTCTTAATCAAATGCAAATGACTAATTATAAGAGTTTGAGATTGATGTGGAGAGTTTAAAAGCCACTTATACCCATTTTGTCCCAAAAAGGCTAAAACCAAGAAAACATTGCTTAGAAGCACTAAACAGCTTTGTTAGTGTTTTTGGGGTTAAAATGTGTCTTAATCCAATGCAACTGACTAATTATAAGAGTTTGAGATAGATGTGGATAGTTTAAAAGCCACTTATACACATTTTGTCCCAAAACAGGCTAAAACCAAGAAAACATTGCTTAGAAGCTGTAAACAGCTATGTTAGTGTTTCTGGGGTGAAAATTTGTCTTAATCCAATGCAAATGACTAATTATAAGAGTTTGAGATTGATGTGGAGAGTTTAAAAGCCACTTATACCCATTTTGTCCCAAAACAGGCTAAAACAAAGAAAACATTGCCTAGAAGCTATAAACAGCTTTGTTAGTGTTTCTGGGGTTAAAATGTATCTTAATCCAAAGCAACTGACTAATTATATGAGTTTGAGATGGATGTGGAGAGTTTAAAAGCCATTTATACCCATTTTGTCCCAAAACAGGTTAAAACCAAGAAAACATTGCTTAGAAGCACTAAACAGCTTTGTTAGTGTTTCTGTGGTTAAAATGTGTCTTAATCCAATGCAAATGACTAATTATAAGAGTTTGAGATTGATGTGAAGAGTTTAAAAGCCACTAATACCCATTTTGTCCAAAAACAGGCTAAAACCAAGAAAACATTGCCTAGAAGCTATAAACAGCTTTGTTAGTGTTTCTGGGATTAAATGTATCTCAATCCAAAGCAACTGACTAATTATATGAGTTTGAGATGGATGTGGAGAGTTTAAAAGCCACTTATACCCATTTTGTCCCAAAACAGGTTAAAACCAAGAAAACATTGCTTAGAAGCAATAAACAGCTTTGTTAGTGTTTTGTGGTTAAAATGTGTCTTAATCCAATGCAACTAACTAATTATAAGTATTTTAGATAGATGTGGAGAGTTTAAAAGCCACTTATACCCATTTTGTCCCAAAACAAGCTAAAACCAAGAAAACATTGCTGAGAAGCACCAAACAGCTTTGTTAGTGTTTATGGGGTTAAAATGTTACTTAATCCAATGCAACTGACTTATTATAAGAGTTTGAGATTGATGTGGAGAGTTTAAAAGCCACTTATACCCATTTTGTCCCAAAACAGGCTAAAACCAAGAAAACATTGCTTAGAAGCACTAAACAGCTTTGTTAGTGTTTCTGGGGTGAAAATGTGTCTTAATCCAATGCAACTAACTAATTATATGAGTTTGAGATAGATGTGGATAGTTTAAAAGCCACTTATACACATTTTGTCCCAAAAGAGGCTAAAACCAATAAAACATTGCTTAGAAGCTGTAAACAACTATGTTAGTATTTCTGGGGTTAAAATGTGTCTTAATCAAATGCAAATGACCATTTATAAGAGTTTGAGATTGATGTGGAGAGTTTAAAAGCCACTTATACCCATTTTATCCCTAAACAGGCTAAAACCAAGAAAACATTGCTTAGAAGCACTAAACAGCTTTGTTACTGTTTCTGGGGTGAAAATGTGTCTTAATCCAATGCAACTGACTAATTATAAGAGTTTGAGATAGATGTGGATAGTTTAAAAGCCACTTATACACATTTTGTCCCAAAACAGGCTAAAACCAAGAAAACATTGCTTAGAAGCTGTAAACAGCTATGTTAGTGTTTCTGGGGTGAAAATTTGTCTTAATCCAATGCAAATGACTAATTATAAGAGTTTGAGATTGATGTGGAGAGTTTAAAAGCCACTTATACCCATTTTGTCCCAAAACAGGCTAAAACAAAGAAAACATTGCCTAGAAGCTATAAACAGCTTTGTTAGTGTTTCTGGGGTTAAAATGTATCTTAATCCAAAGCAACTGACTAATTATATGAGTTTGAGATGGATGTGGAGAGTTTAAAAGCCATTTATACCCATTTTGTCCCAAAACAGGTTAAAACCAAGAAAACATTGCTTAGAAGCACTAAACAGCTTTGTTAGTGTTTCTGTGGTTAAAATGTGTCTTAATCCAATGCAAATGACTAATTATAAGAGTTTGAGATTGATGTGAAGAGTTTAAAAGCCACTAATACCCATTTTGTCCAAAAACAGGCTAAAACCAAGAAAACATTGCCTAGAAGCTATAAACAGCTTTGTTAGTGTTTCTGGGATTAAATGTATCTCAATCCAAAGCAACTGACTAATTATATGAGTTTGAGATGGATGTGGAGAGTTTAAAAGCCACTTATACCCATTTTGTCCCAAAACAGGTTAAAACCAAGAAAACATTGCTTAGAAGCAATAAACAGCTTTGTTAGTGTTTTGTGGTTAAAATGTGTCTTAATCCAATGCAACTAACTAATTATAAGTATTTTAGATAGATGTGGAGAGTTTAAAAGCCACTTATACCCATTTTGTCCCAAAACAAGCTAAAACCAAGAAAACATTGCTGAGAAGCACCAAACAGCTTTGTTAGTGTTTATGGGGTTAAAATGTTACTTAATCCAATGCAACTGACTTATTATAAGAGTTTGAGATTGATGTGGAGAGTTTAAAAGCCACTTATACCCATTTTGTCCCAAAACAGGCTAAAACCAAGAAAACATTGCTTAGAAGCACTAAACAGCTTTGTTAGTGTTTCTGGGGTGAAAATGTGTCTTAATCCAATGCAACTAACTAATTATATGAGTTTGAGATAGATGTGGATAGTTTAAAAGCCACTTATACACATTTTGTCCCAAAAGAGGCTAAAACCAATAAAACATTGCTTAGAAGCTGTAAACAACTATGTTAGTATTTCTGGGGTTAAAATGTGTCTTAATCAAATGCAAATGACCATTTATAAGAGTTTGAGATTGATGTGGAGAGTTTAAAAGCCACTTATACCCATTTTATCCCTAAACAGGCTAAAACCAAGAAAACATTGCTTAGAAGCACTAAACAGCTTTGTTACTGTTTCTGGGGTGAAAATGTGTCTTAATCCAATGCAACTGACTAGTTATAAGAGTTTGAGATAGATGTGGATAGTTTAAAAGCAACTTATACACATTTTGTCCCAAAAGAGGCTAAAACCAAGAAAACATTGCTTAGAAGCACTAAACAGCTTTGTTAGTGTTTCTGGGGTTAAAATGTGTCTTAATCCAATGCAACTAACTAATTATAAGAGTTTGAGATAGATGTGGATAGTTTAAAAGACACTTATACACATTTTGTCCCAAAACAGGCTAAAACAAAGAAAACATTGCTTAGAAGCTGTAAACAGCTATGTTAGTGTTTCTGGGGTGAAAATTTGTCTTAATCCAATGCAAATGACTAATTATAAGAGTTTGAGATTGATGTGGAGAGTTTAAAAGCCACTTATACCCATTTTGTCCCAAAATAGGCTAAAACAAAGAAAACATTGCCTAGAAGCTAAAAACAGCTTTGTTAGTGTTTCTGGGGTTAAAATGTATCTTAATCCAAAGCAACTGACTAATTATATGAGTTTGAGATGGATGTGGAGAGTTTAGAAGCCACTTATACCCATTTTGTCCCAAAACAGGTTAAAACCAAGAAAACATTGCTTAGAAGCACTAAACAGCTTTGTTAGTGTTTCTGTGGTTAAAATGTGTCTTAATCCAATGCAAATGACTAATTATAAGAGTTTGAGATTGATGTGGAGAGTTTAAAAGCCACTAATACCCATTTTGTCCCAAAACAGGCTAAAACCAAGAAAACATTGCCTAGAAGCTATAAACAGCTTTGTTAGTGTTTATGGGATTAAAATGTATCTCAATCCAAAGCAACTGACTAATTATATGAGTTTGAGATGGATGTGGAGAGTTTAAAAGCCACTTATACCCATTTTGTCCCAAAACAGGTTAAAACCAAGAAAACATTGCTTAGAAGCACTAAACAGCTTTGTTAGTGTTTTTGTGGTTAAAATGTGTCTTAATCCAATGCAACTAACTAATTATAAGTGTTTTAGATAGATGTGGAGAGTTTAAAAGCCACTTATACCCATTTTGTCCCAAAACAGGCTAAAACCAAGAAAACATTGCTTAGAAGCACTAAACAGCTTTGTTAGTGTTTCTGGGGTGAAAAAGTGTCTTAATCCAATGCAACTAACTAATTATAAGAGTTTGAGATAGATGTGGATAGTTTAAAAGCCACTTATACACATTTTGTCCCAAAAGAGGCTAAAACCAAGAAAACATTGCTTAGAAGCTGTAAACAGCTATGTTAGTATTTCTAGGGTTAAAATGTGTCTTAATCAAATGCAAATGACTATTTATAAGAGTTTGAGATTGATGTGGAGAGTTTAAAAGCCACTTATACCCATTTTGTCCCAAAACAGGCTAAAACCAAGAAAACATTGCTTAGAAGCACTAAACAGCTTTGTTACTGTTTCTGGGGTGAAAATGTGTCTTACTCCAATGCAACTGACTAATTATAAGAGTTTGAGATAGATGTGGATAGTTTAAAAGCAACTTATACACATTTTGTCCCAAAAGAGGCTAAAACCAAGAAAACATTGCTTATAAGCACTAAACAGCTTTGTTAGTGTTTCTGGGGTTAAAATGTGTCTTAATCCAATGCAACTAACTAATTATAAGTGTTTTAGATAGATGTGGAGAGTTTAAAAGCCACTTATACCCATTTTGTCCCAAAACAGGCTAAAACCAAGAAAACATTCCTTAGAAGCACTAAACAGCTTTGTTACTGTTTCTGGGGTTAAAATGTGTCTTAATCCAAAGCAACTGACTAATTATAAGAGTTTGAGATGGATGTGGAGAGTTTAAAAGCCACTTATACCCATTTTGTCCCAAAATAGGCTAAAATCAAGAAAACATTGCTTAGAAGCTGTAAACAGCTTTGTCAGTGTTTCTAGGGTTAAAATGTGTCTTAATCCATTGCAACTGACTAATTTAAAAGAGTTTGAGATTGATGTGGAGAGTTTAAAAGCCACTTATACCCATTTTGTCCCAAAACAGGCTAAAACCAAGAAAACATTGCTGAGAAGCACCAAACAGCTATGTTAGTGTTTCTGGGGTTAAAATGTGTCTTAATCCAATGCAACTAACTAATTATAAGTGTTTTAGATAGATGTGGAGAGTTTAAAAGCCACTTATACCTATTTTGTCCCAAAACAGGCTAAAACCAAGAAAACATTCCTTAGAAGCACTAAACAGCTTTGTTACTGTTTCTGGGGTTAAAATGTGTCTTAATCCAAAGCAACTGACTAATTATAAGAGTTTGAGATGGATGTGGAGAGTTTAAAAGCCACTTATACCCATTTTGTCCCAAAATAGGCTAAAATCAAGAAAACATTGCTTAGAAGCTGTAAACAGCTTTGTCAGTGTTTCTAGGGTTAAAATGTGTCTTAATCCATTGCAACTGACTAATTTAAAAGAGTTTGAGATTGATGTGGAGAGTTTAAAAGCCACTAATACCCATTTTGTCCCAAAACAGGCTAAAACCAAGAAAACATTGCCTAGAAGCTATAAACAGCTTTGTTAGTGTTTATGGGATTAAAATGTATCTCAATCCAAAGCAACTGACTAATTATATGAGTTTGAGATGGATGTGGAGAGTTTAAAAGCCACTTACACCCATTTTATCCCTAAACAGGCTAAAACCAAGAAAACATTGCTTAGAAGCACTAAACAGCTTTGTTACTGTTTCTGGGGTGAAAATGTGTCTTACTCCATTGCAACTGACTAATTATAAGAGTTTGAGATAGATGTGGATAGTTTAAAAGCAACTTATACACATTTTGTCCCAAAAGAGGCTAAAACCAAGAAAACATTGCTTATAAGCACTAAACAGCTTTGTTAGTGTTTCTGGGGTTAAAATGTGTCTTAATCCAATGCAACTAACTAATTATAAGTGTTTTAGATAGATGTGGAGAGTTTAAAAGCCACTTATACCCATTTTGTCCCAAAACAGGCTAAAACCAAGAAAACATTCCTTAGAAGCACTAAACAGGTTTGTTACTGTTTCTGGGGTGAAAATGTGTCTTACTCCATTGCAACTGACTAATTATAAGAGTTTGAGATAGATGTGGATAGTTTAAAAGCAACTTATACACATTTTGTCCCAAAAGAGGCTAAAACCAAGAAAACATTGCTTATAAGCACTAAACAGCTTTGTTAGTGTTTCTGGGGTTAAAATGTGTCTTAATCCAATGCAACTAACTAATTATAAGTGTTTTAGATAGATGTGGAGAGTTTAAAAGCCACTTATACCCATTTTGTCCCAAAACAGGCTAAAACCAAGAAAACATTCCTTAGAAGCACTAAACAGCTTTGTTAGTGTTTCTGGGGTTAAAATGTGTCTTAATCCAATGCAACTAACTAATTATAAGTGTTTTAGATAGATGTGGAGAGTTTAAAAGCCACTTATACCCATTTTGTCCCAAAACAGGCTAAAACCAAGAAAACATTCCTTAGAAGCACTAAACAGCTTTGTTACTGTTTCTGGGGTTAAAATGTGTCTTAATCCAAAGCAACTGACTAATTATAAGAGTTTGAGATGGATGTGGAGAGTTTAAAAGCCACTTATACCCATTTTGTCCCAAAACAGGCTAAAACCAAGAAAACATTGCTGAGAAGCACCAAACAGCTATGTTAGTGTTTCTGGGGTTAAAATGTGTCTTAATCCAATGCAAATAACTAATTATAAGAGTTTGAGATTGATGTGGAGAGTTTAAAAGCCACTAATACCCATTTTGTCCCAAAACATGCTAAAACCAAGAAAACATTGCCTAGAAGCTATAAACAGCTTTGTTAGTGTTTCTGGGATTAAAATGTATCTCAATCCAAAGCAACTGACTAATTATATGAGTTTGAGATGGATGTGGAGAGTTTAAAAGCCACTTATACCCATTTTGTCCCAAAACAGGTTAAAACCAAGAAAACATTGCTTAGAAGCAATAAACAGCTTTGTTAGTGTTTTTGTGGTTAAAATGTGTCTTAATCCAATGCAACTAACTAATTATAAGTGTTTTAGATAGATGTGGAGAGTTTAAAAGCCACTTATACCCATTTTGTCCCAAAACAAGCTAAAACCAAGAAAACATTGCTGAGAAGCACCAAACAGCTTTGTTAGGGTTTCTGGGGTTAAAATGTGTCCTAATCCAATGCAACTGACTAATTATAAGAGTTTGAGATTGATGTGGAGAGTTTAAAAGCCACTTATACCCATTTTGTCCCAAAACAGGCTAAAACCAAGAAAACATTGCTTAGAAGCACTAAACAGCTTTGTTAGTGTTTCTGGGGTGAAAATGTGTCTTAATCCAATGCAACTAACTAATTATATGAGTTTGAGATAGATGTGGATAGTTTAAAAGCCACTTATACACATTTTGTCCCAAAAGAGGCTAAAACCAATAAAACATTGCTTAGAAGCTGTAAACAACTATGTTAGTATTTCTGGGGTTAAAATGTGTCTTAATCAAATGCAAATGACTATTTATAAGAGTTTGAGATTGATGTGGAGAGTTTAAAAGCCACTTATACCCATTTTATCCCTAAACAGGCTAAAACCAAGAAAACATTGCTTAGAAGCACTAAACAGCTTTGTTACTGTTTCTGGGGTGAAAATGTGTCTTACTCCAATGCAACTGACTAATTATAAGAGTTTGAGATAGATGTGGATAGTTTAAAAGCAACTTATACACATTTTGTCCCAAAAGAGGCTAAAACCAAGAAAACATTGCTTATAAGCACTAAACAGCTTTGTTAGTGTTTCTGGGGTTAAAATGTGTCTTTATCCAATGCAACTAACTAATTATAAGAGTTTGAGATAGATTCGGATAGTTTAAAAGCCACTTATACACATTTTGTCCCAAAACAGGCTAAAACCAAGAAAACATTGCTTAGAAGCTGTAACAGCTATGTTAGTGTTTCTGGGGTGAAAATGTGTCTTAATCCAATGCAAATGACTAATTATAAGAGTTTGAGATTGATGTGGAGAGTTTAAAAGCCACTTATACCCATTTTGTCCCAAAACAGGCTAAAACAAAGAAAACATTGCCTAGAAGCTATAAACAGCTTTGTTAGTGTTTCTGGGGTTAAAATGTATCTTAATCCAAAGCAACTGACTAATTATCTGAGTTTGAGATGGATGTGGAGAGTTTAAAAGCCACTTATACCCATTTTGTCCCAAAAGAGGTTAAAACCAAGAAAACATTGCTTAGAAGCACTAAACAGCTTTGTTAGTGTTTCTGTGGTTAAAATATGTCTTAATCCAATGCAACTAACTAAATATAAGAGTTTTAGATAGATGTGGAGAGTTTAAAAGCCACTTATACCCATTTTGTCCCAAAACAGGCTAAAACCAAGAAAACATTGCTTAGAAGCACTAAACAGCTTTGTTACTGTTTCTGGGGTTAAAATGTGTCTTAATCCAATGCAACTGACTAATTATAAGAGGTTGAGATGGATGTGGAGAGTTTAAAAGCCACTTATACCCATTTTGTCCCAAAATAGGCTAAAATCAAGAAAACATTGCTTAGAAGCTGTAAACAGCTTTGTTAGTGTTTCTAGGGTTAAAATGTGTCTTAATCCAATGCAACTGACTAATTTAAAAGAGTTTGAGATTGATGTGGAGAGTTTAAAAGCCACTTATACCCATTTTGTCCCAAAACAGGCTAAAACCAAGAAAACATTGCTGAGAAGCACCAAACAGCTATGTTAGTGTTTCTGGGGTTAAAATGTGTCTTAATCCAATGCAAATAACTAATTATAAGAGTTTGAGATTGATGTGGAGAGTTTAAAAGCCATTAATACCCATTTTGTCCCAAAACAGGCTAAAACCAAGAAAACATTGCCTAGAAGCTATAAACAGCTTTGTTAGTGTTTCTGGGATTAAAATGTATCTCAATCCAAAGCAACTGACTAATTATATGAGTTTGAGATGGATGTGGAGAGTTTAAAAGCCACTTATACCCATTTTGTCCCAAAACAGGTTAAAACCAAGAAAACATTGCTTAGAAGCAATAAACAGCTTTGTTAGTGTTTTGTGGTTAAAATGTGTCTTAATCCAATGCAACTAACTAATTATAAGCTTTTTAGATAGATGTGGAGAGTTTAAAAGCCACTTATACCCATTTTGTCCCCAAACAAGCTAAAACCAAGAAAACATTGCTGAGAAGCACCAAACAGCTTTGTTAGTGTTTCTGGGGTTAAAATGTGTCTTAATCCAATGCAACTGACTAATTATAAGAGTTTGAGATTAATGTGGAGAGTTTAAAAGCCACTTATACCCATTTTGTCCCAAAACAGGCTAAAACCAAGAAAACATTGCTTAGAAGCACTAAACAGCTTTGTTAGTGTTTCTGGGGTGAAAATGTGTCTTAATCCAATGCAACTAACTAATTATATGAGTTTGAGATAGATGTGGATAGTTTAAAAGCCACTTATACACATTTTGTCCCAAAAGAGGCTAAAACCAATAAAACATTGCTTAGAAGCTGTAAACAACTATGTTAGTATTTCTGGGGTTAAAATGTGTCTTAATCAAATGCAAATGACCATTTATAAGAGTTTGAGATTGATGTGGAGAGTTTAAAAGCCACTTATACCCATTTTATCCCTAAACAGGCTAAAACCAAGAAAACATTGCTTAGAAGCACTAAACAGCTTTGTTACTGTTTCTGGGGTGAAAATGTGTCTTACTCCAATGCAACTGACTAATTATAAGAGTTTGAGATAGATGTGGATAGTTTAAAAGCAACTTATACACATTTTGTCCCAAAAGAGGCTAAAACCAAGAAAACATTGCTTATAGGCACTAAACAGCGTTGTTAGTGTTTCTGGGGTTAAAATGTGTCTTTATCCAATGCAACTAACTAATTATAAGAGTTTGAGATAGATTTGGATAGTTTAAAAGCCACTTATACACATTTTGTCCCAAAACAGGCTAAAACCAAGAAAACATTGCTTAGAAGCACTAAACAGCTTTGTTACTGTTTCTGGGGTTAAAATGTGTCTTAATCCAATGCAACTGACTAATTATAAGAGTTTGAGATGGATGTGGAGAGTTTAAAAGCCACTTATACCCATTTTGTCCCAAAATAGGCTAAAATCAAGAAAACATTGCTTAAAAGCTGTAAACAGCTTTGTTAGTGTTTATAGGGTTAAAATGTGTCTTAATCCAATGCAACTGACTAATTTAAAAGAGTTTGAGATTGATGTGGAGAGTTTAAAAGCCACTTATACCCATTTTATCCCTAAACAGGCTAAAACCAAGAAAACATTGCTTAGAAGCACTAAACAGCTTTGTTACTGTTTCTGGGGTGAAAATGTGTCTTACTCCAATGCAACTGACTAATTATAAGAGTTTGAGATAGATGTGGATAGTTTAAAAGCAACTTATACACATTTTGTCCCAAAAGAGGCTAAAACCAAGAAAACATTGCTTATAAGCACTAAACAGCTTTGTTAGTGTTTCTGGGGTTAAAATGTGTCTTTGTCCAATGTAACTAACTAATTATAAGAGTTTGAGATAGATTTGGATAGTTTAAAAGCCACTTATACACATTTTGTCCCAAAACAGGCTAAAACCAAGAAAACATTGCTTAGAAGCACTAAACAGCTTTGTTACTGTTTCTGGGGTTAAAATGTGTCTTAATCCAATGCAACTGACTAATTATAAGAGTTTGAGATGGATGTGGAGAGTTTAAAAGCCACTTATACCCATTTTGTCCCAAAACAGGCTAAAACCAAGAAAACATTGCTTAGAAGCAGTAAACAGCTTTGTTACTGTTTCTGGGGTGAAAATGTGTCTTACTCCAATGCAACTGACTAATTATAAGAGTTTGAGATAGATGTGGATAGTTTAAAAGCAACTTATACACATTTTGTCCCAAAAGAGGCTAAAACCAAGAAAACATTGCTTATAAGCACTAAACAGCTTTGTTAGTGTTTCTGGGGTTAAAATGTGTCTTAATCCAATGCAACTAACTAATTATAAGAGTTTTAGATAGATGTGGAGAGTTTAAAAGCCACTTATACCCATTTTGTCCCAAAACAGGCTAAAACCAAGAAAACATTCCTTAGAAGCACTAAACAGCTTTGTTACTGTTTCTGGGGTTAAAATGTGTCTTAATCCAAAGCAACTGACTAATTATAAGAGTTTGAGATGGATGTGGAGAGTTTAAAAGCCACTTATACCCATTTTGTCCCAAAATAGGCTAAAATCAAGAAAACATTGCTTAGAAGCTGTAAACAGCTTTGTCAGTGTTTCTAGGGTTAAAATGTGTCTTAATCCATTGCAACTGACTAATTTAAAAGAGTTTGAGATTGATGTGGAGAGTTTAAAAGCCACTTATACCCATTTTGTCCCAAAACAGGCTAAAACCAAGAAAACATTGCTGAGAAGCACCAAACAGCTATGTTAGTGTTTCTGGGGTTAAAATGTTTCTTAATCCAATGCAAATAACTAATTATAAGAGTTTGAGATTGATGTGGAGAGTTTAAAAGCCACTAATACCCATTTTGTCCCAAAACATGCTAAAACCAAGAAAACATTGCCTAGAAGCTATAAACAGCTTTGTTAGTGTTTCTGGGATTAAAATGTATCTCAATCCAAAGCAACTGACTAATTATATGAGTTTGAGATGGATGTGGAGAGTATGAACCGGCACACACACTTGTCCGTACGACCGTACGGACGTCCGTACGACCAACCAACGGGCCATCCTCAAATAGAAGTCTTCATGAGCCCAATCCACCAAAGAGATCCTCCAACGGTCGCCATTCATCTCGATCCTTCCTTTGTAGCCGTTGGAGCAAGTTGTAAGAGAGAAGAGGAGATCACATGTTAGAATAAGGAGATGTCGCTTTCTCCTCATATTAGTGTGCATAGGATCCTAAGAGAATATCCTATTTGTATATGTCTTTAAATAGTTTGTAAGTATCATACTAATAGAAGTAAGAAAAGAGTTTATTCTCTTTCTCCAACACTCTCTCTCTCAATCGTTCACTCTCCTCACTCTTTACACGATTTCACTCTCTTCCATAATCTCTTGATTACTCTACTCTCAAACTTACATGGTATCAGAGCAGATTTGATTCTGTTCTTGCCTCAAATCTCCATCACTCCCTTCCGCATTCTCTTTCTTGTTCTTGAAATTTCTTGTTCTTGAATCTTCTTTCTTTAACCGTTGGACAATAGCTTTAACCAACGGTCTCTTCATCTTTTTCCATGGAAACTACCAAAACTCTCATTGTTCCAGTTACTCTCAAGGGAGAGAATTACTTACTGTGGGCTAGAACCACAAAGACAGCCCTATGCGGCCGAGGACTTTGGTCCCATGTTGAGACGAGCGAAGCTCCTAGTGGCGAGACCACCAAAGACGGCAAGGATCTTGTCGATGAGAAGAACAAGTGGTTTCAAGAAGATCAGGGAGTCCTAGCTATCATTCAAAACTCCCTAGATGCACCTATACTTGAAGCTTACTCTTATTGCGAGACAGCAAAAGACTTGTGGGACACTCTCAAGAATGTTTTTGGGAATGTTACAAATGTAAACCGAATTTTTGAGATTAAGAGGGCCATCAACAACCTCAACCAAGAAGACATGGAGTTCACCAAGCACTTTGGGAAGTTTAGGTCCCTTTGGGCTGAACTAGAGATGCTCCGGCCGGCGACTATAGATCCGGCCATTCTGAATGAGAGGCGTGAACAAGATAAGGTGTTCGGCCTTCTCTTGACCTTGAACCCCTCCTACAATGACCTTATCAAGCATATTCTACGGTCGGACAAGCTCCCTAGCCTTGATGATGTCTGTAACCAAATTCAAAAGGAGCATGGCTCCATGGGATTGTTTGGCGGCAAGGGAGAACTTGTGACCGCTAACAAAGCTGAGACGGCATCAGCAAACAAGGGCTACTACAAGCCGGAGGACAAGAACAACCCGCCATTTTGTGAGCATTGTAAGAAGCTTGGTCACTTCAAGAGCCGCTGCTGGATTCTACACCCTCATCTAGCACCACCGCCGGGTACCATCCGAGGTGGACGACCAAACCGCGGAGGACCACCGAGAGCTCATCAAGCAGTAGCCATGGGGGAGTCATCAATCTCTGAGCAACCTCAACAAGTGACCAGTGGAACTGCTCTTGCTGCAGCATCGTCCGAGCTGGTAAGGCGGTCCGACCTTGATGCGCTCATCAAAGCCATCAAAGAGGCCACCGGTAAGGCGTTTCTTGCCTCAAACAAAATTAAACCCCTCATAGTTGATTCTGGTGCATCCCATCACATGATTAGTGATTCTAGGCTAATTAGTGATATTAAACCTGCTAATGGTAATGTGATAATAGCAAATGGTGAGAAAGTACCAGTTAAAGGCATTGGAAACTTGAAACTATTTGATAAGGAGACTAAGGCATTTTATATGCCAAACTTTACTTCTAACTTGCTATCAGTTAAGAGAGCCACTACTGATTTAAATTGTTATGCTATATTTGGTCCTAACAATGTTCATTTTCAGGATATTGAGACAAGTAAGGTTCTTGGTCAAGGAGGATCCAAGGATGACCTCTATGTGCTTGAGGACTTGAACTTATCTTCTAATGCATCTTGTTTTAATTCGGTTATTATGAAACCTAGTGATTCTATTTTACATGCTAGGCTAGGACACCCTCACACAAGAGCTTTATCTTTAATATTTCCTAATGTTTCTTTTCAAAATGATGAGTGTGAGGCTTGTATTCTTGGTAAACATTGCAAGGCTGTTTTTCCTAAATCTATTACTATTTATGAAAAATGTTTTGATTTAATTCATTCTGATGTTTGGACATCTCCTTGCTTATCTAGAGATAATCAAAAGTATTTTGTGACTTTTATTGATGAAAAATCAAAATATACTTGGATAACTTTACTTCCCTCTAAGGATAGAGTCCTTGAGGCCTTTACTAATTTTCAAAATTATGTCACTAACCACTTTCATGCCAAGATTAAAATTTTGAGATCAGATAATGGTGGAGAGTACACAAGCCATGCCTTTAAGCAATATCTAGCCAAACATGGAATTCTTCATCAAACTAGCTGTCCTTACACACCACAACAAAATGGAGTGGCTGAGAGAAAGAATAGGCATCTCATGGAAGTAGCAAGGTCTATGATGTTTCACACAAGGGTTCCAAAGAGGTTTTGGGGAGATGCTGTGCTAGCCGCTTGTTATCTTATTAACCGCACACCAACAAAGATCCTAAAGGATGTGTCTCCATTTGAGGTATTAACGAATGACAAACCTACATTTGATCACTTACGAGTGTTTGGTTGTGTGTGCTATGTGTTGCGACCAGGTGAGCTAAGAGACAAGCTTGATGCAAAGAGTACAAAGGCTATGTTTCTTGGCTACTCTACCACACAAAAGGGGTATAAGTGCTATGAACCTACAACAAGGAGGGTTCTAGTATCTCGTGATGTCAAGTTCATGGAGACACAAGGTTTTTACGATGAGAAGAATTGGGATGAGCTCCGTAACCTCTCTGATTCACCATCTGATCGGACGCGCAACCCTCGAGTAATCCTTGAGCGACTAGGTCTTGAAAACGATCGGATCACTACCGAGTCAGCCAGACCAGCATCACCAGAGCAACCTGAGCCATTTACTGAGCCTGAGCCTGCTACACATGCCGATGACCATACTGAGCAGCATGAGGAAGCACCCGAGTCACTCGCGGACAACACGGCCGAAACAACCGAGGAGACGGCTGAACAGCTTGAGGAGATCATTACTCCAGGACGAGCCAACTCCGAAGCTGGGGCTATAGTTCCTCTTCGGCGCAGCCAACGTATTAGGTATCCTCCTAGTCATTGGAAGAACACCCGTGTGTACTACAACAACATGGCCGTTGCTCATCCGATTCAGGCCGTGTGCACCTTGGCTCATTTTCCGATAGAGCATCAAGTGTTTCTTGGCCATATTGATGAGGATTGGATCCCCAAGACCTATGATGAGGCTAAGCAGCACAAAGTATGGAGAGATGCAGTGGATGCCGAGAATACGGCCATGGTGCAAAATCATACATGGGACGAGGCTGACTTACCCAAGGGCAAGAAGGCTGTCACCTCTCGGTATATCTTCACAATCAAATATAAGAGCAATGGGGAGATTGAACGCCACAAAGCCCGCCTAGTCGCACGAGGGTTCACGCAAACGTATGGGGAGGACTATCTTGATACGTTTGCTCCGGTGGCTAAGCTTCACACGGTTCGAGTTGTACTCTCTCTCGCCACCAACCTCGACTGGGAACTTTGGCAAATGGACGTGAAGAACGCCTTCTTGCAAGGAGAACTGGAGGATGAAGTGTATATGCGACCACCACCGGGTTTGGAGGATACTATTGGTCCGGGAAAGGTCTTGAAACTCAACAAAGCTATCTATGGCTTGAAGCAGTCACCAAGGGCTTGGTATCACAAGCTTAGCACCACACTCCTTGACAAAGGCTTTCGCAAATCCGAAGCTGACCACACCTTGTTCACCTTACCAAGCGCCAAAGGTATAGTAGTCATTCTAGTGTATGTTGATGATATCATCATCACTGGAAGTGACTCGGTAGGTATTCAAGACTCTAAAACATTCTTGAAATCAGTTTTTGATATTAAAGATCTTGGAGAGTTGAAATACTTTCTTGGGATAGAAGTTTATAGATCAAATGAAGGGTTATTGTTGTCTCAAAGAAAGTATGCACTAGACTTATTGAGTGAAACAGGAAAACTAGGAGCTAAGGCAGTAACAACGCCCCTAGAAGAGAATTACAAGGATGGAGGACAGGGGGAGCTTGACACCGCTCCATTCGAGGACGTTAGCCTCTACCGGCGGCTAGTCGGTAAGCTCATTTATTTGACTATCACACGGCCTGACATTTGCTTTGCCGTGAACCAGGTAAGCCAGCATATGAAGAACCCCACCGTGCACCATTGGAACATGCTGACACGGATCCTCAAGTACATCAAGGGCTCACCCGGCCAAGGCATATGGATGGGACGCAACAAGAGCACTGAGTTGGTAGGCTACTGCGACGCTGACTATGCCGGAGATCGTGGGGACCGACGCTCAACCACAGGCTATTGCACGTTCCTTGGAGGGAACCTGGTCACATGGAAGAGCAAGAAGCAAAAGGTCGTCTCACTCTCAAGTGCCGAATCCGAGTATAGAGCTATGAGGAAGCTAACGACGGAGCTAATGTGGCTGAAGATGTTACTCAAGGATCTTGGAATAGAATCAACAAAGCCGATCACCATGCACTGTGATAACGAAGCAGCCATTCATATAGCAACCAATTCAGTGTTCCATGAGCGGACCAAGCACATTGAAGTGGATTGCCATAAGGTCCGAGAACAAATCAAGCTTGGAGTTGTCTTACCTTGCCATACCGAAAGCAAAGAACAACTTGCAGACGTCCTGACTAAAGCTGCGAGCCCCCAAGTGTGTGAATACATCCATCCTAAGCTTGGCCTCCTAAACCTCACTCGGCCATGACTTGCTTTGTTTTGGCGCCTACACTCTTTTTCCCTTAAGTATAGTTTTCCCAAGAGGTTTTTCTATACTAAGGTTTTTAATGAGGTGGGTGCCTATGTTGTCAAGCTTGACTAGTTCCCCAAGTCAAGCTTGAGGGGGAGTATGAACCGGCACACACACTTGTCCGTACGACCGTACGGACGTCCGTACGACCAACCAACGGGCCATCCTCAAATAGAAGTCTTCATGAGCCCAATCCACCAAAGAGATCCTCCAACGGTCGCCATTCATCTCGATCCTTCCTTTGTAGCCGTTGGAGCAAGTTGTAAGAGAGAAGAGGAGATCACATGTTAGAATAAGGAGATGTCGCTTTCTCCTCATATTAGTGTGCATAGGATCCTAAGAGAATATCCTATTTGTATATGTCTTTAAATAGTTTGTAAGTATCATACTAATAGAAGTAAGAAAAGAGTTTATTCTCTTTCTCCAACACTCTCTCTCTCAATCGTTCACTCTCCTCACTCTTTACACGATTTCACTCTCTTCCATAATCTCTTGATTACTCTACTCTCAAACTTACAGAGAGTTTAAAAGCCACTTATACCCATTTTGTCCCAAAACAGGTTAAAACCAAGAAAACATTGCTTAGAAGCAATAAACAGCTTTGTTAGTGTTTTTGTGGTTAAAATGTGTCTTAATCCAATGCAACTAACTAATTATAAGTGTTTTAGATAGATGTGGAGAGTTTAAAAGCCACTTATACCCATTTTGTCCCAAAACAAGCTAAAACCAAGAAAACATTGCTGAGAAGCACCAAACAGCTTTGTTAGGGTTTCTGGGGTTAAAATGTGTCTTAATCCAATGCAACTGACTAATTATAAGAGTTTGAGATTGATGTGGAGAGTTTAAAAGCCACTTATACCCATTTTGTCCCAAAACAGGCTAAAACCAAGAAAACATTGCTTAGAAGCACTAAACAGCTTTGTTAGTGTTTCTGGGGTGAAAATGTGTCTTAATCCAATGCAACTAACTAATTATATGAGTTTGAGATAGATGTGGATAGTTTAAAAGCCACTTATACACATTTTGTCCCAAAAGAGGCTAAAACCAATAAAACATTGCTTAGAAGCTGTAAACAACTATGTTAGTATTTCTGGGGTTAAAATGTGTCTTAATCAAATGCAAATGACTATTTATAAGAGTTTGAGATTGATGTGGAGAGTTTAAAAGCCACTTATACCCATTTTATCCCTAAACAGGCTAAAACCAAGAAAACATTGCTTAGAAGCACTAAACAGCTTTGTTACTGTTTCTGGGGTGAAAATGTGTCTTACTCCAATGCAACTGACTAATTATAAGAGTTTGAGATAGATGTGGATAGTTTAAAAGCAACTTATACACATTTTGTCCCAAAAGAGGCTAAAACCAAGAAAACATTGCTTATAAGCACTAAACAGCTTTGTTAGTGTTTCTGGGGTTAAAATGTGTCTTTATCCAATGCAACTAACTAATTATAAGAGTTTGAGATAGATTTGGATAGTTTAAAAGCCACTTATACACATTTTGTCCCAAAACAGGCTAAAACCAAGAAAACATTGCTTAGAAGCTGTAACAGCTATGTTAGTGTTTCTGGGGTGAAAATGTGTCTTAATCCAATGCAAATGACTAATTATAAGAGTTTGAGATTGATGTGGAGAGTTTAAAAGCCACTTATACCCATTTTGTCCCAAAACAGGCTAAAACAAAGAAAACATTGCCTAGAAGCTATAAACAGCTTTGTTAGTGTTTCTGGGGTTAAAATGTATCTTAATCCAAAGCAACTGACTAATTATCTGAGTTTGAGATGGATGTGGAGAGTTTAAAAGCCACTTATACCCATTTTGTCCCAAAAGAGGTTAAAACCAAGAAAACATTGCTTAGAAGCACTAAACAGCTTTGTTAGTGTTTCTGTGGTTAAAATATGTCTTAATCCAATGCAACTAACTAAATATAAGAGTTTTAGATAGATGTGGAGAGTTTAAAAGCCACTTATACCCATTTTGTCCCAAAACAGGCTAAAACCAAGAAAACATTGCTTAGAAGCACTAAACAGCTTTGTTACTGTTTCTGGGGTTAAAATGTGTCTTAATCCAATGCAACTGACTAATTATAAGAGTTTGAGATGGATGTGGAGAGTTTAAAAGCCACTTATACCCATTTTGTCCCAAAATAGGCTAAAATCAAGAAAACATTGCTTAGAAGCTGTAAACAGCTTTGTTAGTGTTTCTAGGGTTAAAATGTGTCTTAATCCAATGCAACTGACTAATTTAAAAGAGTTTGAGATTGATGTGGAGAGTTTAAAAGCCACTTATACCCATTTTGTCCCAAAACAGGCTAAAACCAAGAAAACATTGCTGAGAAGCACCAAACAGCTATGTTAGTGTTTCTGGGGTTAAAATGTGTCTTAATCCAATGCAAATAACTAATTATAAGAGTTTGAGATTGATGTGGAGAGTTTAAAAGCCATTAATACCCATTTTGTCCCAAAACAGGCTAAAACCAAGAAAACATTGCCTAGAAGCTATAAACAGCTTTGTTAGTGTTTCTGGGATTAAAATGTATCTCAATCCAAAGCAACTGACTAATTATATGAGTTTGAGATGGATGTGGAGAGTTTAAAAGCCACTTATACCCATTTTGTCCCAAAACAGGTTAAAACCAAGAAAACATTGCTTAGAAGCAATAAACAGCTTTGTTAGTGTTTTGTGGTTAAAATGTGTCTTAATCCAATGCAACTAACTAATTATAAGCTTTTTAGATAGATGTGGAGAGTTTAAAAGCCACTTATACCCATTTTGTCCCCAAACAAGCTAAAACCAAGAAAACATTGCTGAGAAGCACCAAACAGCTTTGTTAGTGTTTCTGGGGTTAAAATGTGTCTTAATCCAATGCAACTGACTAATTATAAGAGTTTGAGATTAATGTGGAGAGTTTAAAAGCCACTTATACCCATTTTGTCCCAAAACAGGCTAAAACCAAGAAAACATTGCTTAGAAGCACTAAACAGCTTTGTTAGTGTTTCTGGGGTGAAAATGTGTCTTAATCCAATGCAACTAACTAATTATATGAGTTTGAGATAGATGTGGATAGTTTAAAAGCCACTTATACACATTTTGTCCCAAAAGAGGCTAAAACCAATAAAACATTGCTTAGAAGCTGTAAACAACTATGTTAGTATTTCTGGGGTTAAAATGTGTCTTAATCAAATGCAAATGACCATTTATAAGAGTTTGAGATTGATGTGGAGAGTTTAAAAGCCACTTATACCCATTTTATCCCTAAACAGGCTAAAACCAAGAAAACATTGCTTAGAAGCACTAAACAGCTTTGTTACTGTTTCTGGGGTGAAAATGTGTCTTACTCCAATGCAACTGACTAATTATAAGAGTTTGAGATAGATGTGGATAGTTTAAAAGCAACTTATACACATTTTGTCCCAAAAGAGGCTAAAACCAAGAAAACATTGCTTATAGGCACTAAACAGCGTTGTTAGTGTTTCTGGGGTTAAAATGTGTCTTTATCCAATGCAACTAACTAATTATAAGAGTTTGAGATAGATTTGGATAGTTTAAAAGCCACTTATACACATTTTGTCCCAAAACAGGCTAAAACCAAGAAAACATTGCTTAGAAGCACTAAACAGCTTTGTTACTGTTTCTGGGGTTAAAATGTGTCTTAATCCAATGCAACTGACTAATTATAAGAGTTTGAGATGGATGTGGAGAGTTTAAAAGCCACTTATACCCATTTTGTCCCAAAATAGGCTAAAATCAAGAAAAATTGCTTAAAAGCTGTAAACAACTTTGTTAGTGTTTATAGGGTTAAAATGTGTCTTAATCCAATGCAACTGACTAATTTAAAAGAGTTTGAGATTGATGTGGAGAGTTTAAAAGCCACTTATACCCATTTTGTCCCAAAACAGGCTAAAACCAAGAAAACATTGCTGAGAAGCACCAAATAGCTATGTTAGTGTTTCTGGGGTTAAAATGTGTCTTAATCCAATGAAAATAACTAATTATAAGAGTTTGAGATTGATGTGGAGAGTTTAAAAGCCACTAATACCCATTTTGTCCCAAAACAGGCTAAAACCAAGAAAATATTAGTATATAAGAAGGAGAAGAGAGAGGGAGGCCGGTGAGGCCGAGCTGCACAAGGAAGAAGAGAGTAGCCGGTAAGGCTGCTAGTACAAGAAGTGTGGCCGGTAAGGCCATGAGTGGTGTGGGAGCGGCCAGTAAGGCCGTGAGCACAATAAGAGTGGCCAGTAAGGCCATATGGGCCGTGAGAACAATGAGAGTGGTCAGCAAGGCCATAAGAGCAATGTGAGAAGAATTGTGAAGTAAAGGCCTTATAAGAAGAAGAGGCCCAAGAAGAAGTTAAATGTCTCACAAAGGGAAAAGAAGGGAAGGAAGGAAGCATGTGAGACCTTGGTTGGTGAAGAATGAGACAACCAAGGGAAGGAGCTGTCCCTTTCACCATACACCCACTTGTGCACCAACGGCTATATGTCACTCTCACCTCTCATTTATCTCAAACGGCCATATACATTTGTTCTCCTATATTAAGCATTGTAATCTCTCATTTTGTAATAAATTACAACATTATTCAATAGAAGAGAAACCGTTTTCCATCTCTACACTTGTGTTCTTGTTCATATCAACAATGTAGTGTGTGTAGGAGATTAGCGGTTAGAGGCTGCCCTTAAGGCAGCCTATTCTCTTCTCAAACCCACCTAAACTCTTCTTTATTTACTTCTTATTCCCTAGCTTACTGATTCTAAGTTCTTTCTATCTAAGTACACAAACTCTTAAGTGTTGTGATACTTTAACAAGAACTAGTCTCAAACTAGGTTGTTTACTCCTTCATAGATCCTCTTACTGTCTAGTATTTGGGGTCTATTTTAGTGTCTTTATGGGGAGTTCATCACAAGTTGATGACCTCTTCTTCCCCTTGAGATCGAGTTAGTTTGTTGTGGGTAAAGGGGGATTCATTCACCAAGTGTTTGTCTACCCTCTCTTGTGAGCTTTGTCTCATAAATCCCAACATGGTATCAGAGCGGGCTCTGTTCTTGGTGACTCAAACTCGTTCTCAAGTTGGTTCTCTTAGGAGTTAGCTTAATTAAAGTTTTAATCCTAGCCTAGGTGTTAAATCGCTTAGCTTAGTTTCTTTAAAAACTTTAATTTTGCTTTTGTTGTTAAATCGATTCTCTAGCAGCTCAATGTTGAGTAAGCTTGGTCTTGGGTCTTTGTAGAGTTCATAGACCAAGTGTGTGAAAGAAATCGATTTTAAAACCTCATCCTTAGGCTTCACCGATTGGGTAAAAGCTTGGGTTTAAATTGAGGTGGTGATGAACCAAGGAGCAAATTGTTCTTGTTCTTGGTAAGGATTCACGTGTTTTTAGGCTTGTATAGAGCCACGAAATCCTTAGGATTTTTCCTAGGATTCTCTTAAGATTTAGTTAATTTTCCTTTAAAGGTTTAATTTTGCTTTTGTTAAATTTCCTTTAAAGTTTAATTACTAAATCACTTCTTCTTCTTCTCAAGGTTGAGAAAGCTTTGTTTCTGGTCATATGGTGTGTCCAGGTTCGAGTTTGAGGAAGAGAGAGACTTTATTTTAGCATGTAGAGCCCGCTTGGTCAAATAGATTCAAGTTGGTCCAAGATGCATTCTTTTAACCGTTGGACAATAGGCTGTTCCAAAGGCTTTTGTTGTTTCTTCTTTGCTTGGGACCACGAAAAACATCTTCTATATGTTATCTTCGTGGATCTAAAGCCTTAATCTCTTGAAGAACACTTGTTTAAGTGATTCTACAAGGAGTTTTGTTGTTAAACCTTTGGAGAAACTAATTTTCCATAAGGTCCATTGTGTTTCAGCCATTAAAGCACCAAAAGAGATTGTCTTCTTGGATGTTCTTGGCTGTCAAAGCTTCTTTCAACTCAAGAAAACAGAGTTAAACTCTGTCCATAAGAACTCTTGAGCAGATTCTCTATTCTACTCTCCATTCATCTTATACTACCGCCAATACTCTCCCTTATACTCTCACTTTCTATTCTCCATATATACTCTTATTAATTCTCTAAATTCTCTATTTAATTTCAGTAATATTCTCTATACTCTAATCTCTAACAATCTCTTGTTTAGAATCTGTTCCATTGATTTTTGGTTTCAGTTTCAGCATTGAAGATTGTGTGGAGCTCGCTCACTATCTCAAGGAGAAGAAGTGGCGAGGTTGAAGGCTACAAGATAGCCATGTAAGAGCGCAGCACAATGCCTGGAGTTAGAACCAAGGGCCACCAAGTCTTTGTTAAGCTGGTGGAAGGTGATGAATCAGTCCAAGAGCATGTGTGTTAGTGCCAAGTTGTTGATCGGATGTGCACAATGGTCTTTAGGAAAGGTGATGCACAAGGTTTCAACTGTTGATTGGATGTGCACAAGAACGGTGATGCACAAGGCTTCAACTGAGGTGATGAGGTTTCAGCCCATCATCAAGTAAAGGTTACGGGGGAGATCAAGTGACTTCAGACCGTACCTCACAGATTCTGCTCGGCCACAAGCAAAAGTCTTTACTTAAAGCTCAGCCGAAGCGTCTCAAAGATCGACTCGGACGAAACCCTTCCACTGCGATTCGGCTTCCGCGTTATTCATTAAAGTTCGAGACCACAGAGTCATCTTGCCAGTGGAAGTGGAATCATACCAATCCGAGCAGCCGTTCGAAAGTTATGTCCGATTCAGTGGGCATGTGTCAGTCTGACAAATAAAACTGACCGGGTTTAAAACCATGGTTAGAGGAGCGGTCTCAAGGAGGAATTCCAAACCGCAACAGTGATCAACTCTCTCCCTCCTATCCATCAAAACACCATAAAGGCTGTGCTCTAAACTCTTCTCTATTTTAATTCATAAATTCATTACCTTAGCTTCATTACTAGTCTTTAGTCTTTAATATGATTCTTCTTAAATTGTCACACTTTTAGAAATTTTCTTTGATATTCCTCATAGCAAACACTTATTCTTTTCTTCTTTATCACTTGTTTAAGGGTAAAGGAGACTATGAGAGCCTCAAAGGAATTCTAAAGGAACAAGGATGGAGATCATAAGGAATGTGCTAAAGGCAAGGAGGGCTAAGGAAGTGTAGCGGTTCAAAGGCTTAAAGAGAAAGAGAGCTGGTTCTTGACAAACCAAGATCAATGCGACATCAAGGACCGTGGAGACTACACTCTTTTTACTTAACAAAGTTTTCTCCCAAGTGGTTTTCTTTGTTAAGGTTTTTAATGAGGTAGTCCTCACGTGTCCACGCTTGATCTTTGGTCCCCATGGTGCCCTGCAGATCAAACGTGCGGGGGAGTATTAGTATATAAGAAGGAGAAGAGAGAGGGAGGCCGGTGAGGCCGAGCTGCACAAGGAAGAAGAGAGTAGCCGGTAAGGCTGCTAGTACAAGAAGTGTGGCCGGTAAGGCCATGAGTGGTGTGGGAGCGGCCAGTAAGGCCGTGAGCACAATAAGAGTGGCCAGTAAGGCCATATGGGCCGTGAGAACAATGAGAGTGGTCAGCAAGGCCATAAGAGCAATGTGAGAAGAATTGTGAAGTAAAGGCCTTATAAGAAGAAGAGGCCCAAGAAGAAGTTAAATGTCTCACAAAGGGAAAAGAAGGGAAGGAAGGAAGCATGTGAGACCTTGGTTGGTGAAGAATGAGACAACCAAGGGAAGGAGCTGTCCCTTTCACCATACACCCACTTGTGCACCAACGGCTATATGTCACTCTCACCTCTCATTTATCTCAAACGGCCATATACATTTGTTCTCCTATATTAAGCATTGTAATCTCTCATTTTGTAATAAATTACAACATTATTCAATAGAAGAGAAACCGTTTTCCATCTCTACACTTGTGTTCTTGTTCATATCAACAATGTAGTGTGTGTAGGAGATTAGCGGTTAGAGGCTGCCCTTAAGGCAGCCTATTCTCTTCTCAAACCCACCTAAACTCTTCTTTATTTACTTCTTATTCCCTAGCTTACTGATTCTAAGTTCTTTCTATCTAAGTACACAAACTCTTAAGTGTTGTGATACTTTAACAAGAACTAGTCTCAAACTAGGTTGTTTACTCCTTCATAGATCCTCTTACTGTCTAGTATTTGGGGTCTATTTTAGTGTCTTTATGGGGAGTTCATCACAAGTTGATGACCTCTTCTTCCCCTTGAGATCGAGTTAGTTTGTTGTGGGTAAAGGGGGATTCATTCACCAAGTGTTTGTCTACCCTCTCTTGTGAGCTTTGTCTCATAAATCCCAACAGAAAACATTGCCTAGAAGCTATAAACAGCTTTGTTAGTGTTTCTGGGATTAAAATGTATCTCAATCCAAAGCAACTGACTAATTATATGAGTTTGAGATGGATGTGGAGAGTTTAAAAGCCACTTATACCCATTTTGTCCCAAAACAGGTTAAAACCAAGAAAACATTGCTTAGAAGCAATAAACAGCTTTGTTAGTGTTTTTGTGGTTAAAATGTGTCTTAATCCAATGCAACTAACTAATTATAAGTGTTTTAGATAGATGTGGAGAGTTTAAAAGCCACTTATACCCATTTTGTCCCAAAACAAGCTAAAACCAAGAAAACATTGCTGAGAAGCACCAAACAGCTTTGTTAGGGGTTCTGGGGTTAAAATGTGTCTTAATCCAATGCAACTGACTAATTATAAGAGTTTGAGATTGATGTGGAGAGTTTAAAAGCCACCTACACCCATTTTGTCCCAAAACAGGCTAAAACCAAGAAAACATTGCTTAGAAGCATTAAACAGCTTTGTTAGTGTTTCTGGGGTGAAAATGTGTCTTAATCCAATGCAACTAACTAATTATATGAGTTTGAGATAGATGTGGATAGTTTAAAAGCCACTTATACACATTTTGTCCCAAAAGAGGCTAAAACCAATAAAACATTGCTTAGAAGCTGTAAACAACTATGTTAGTATTTCTGGGGTTAAAATGAGTCTTAATCAAATGCAAATGACCATTTATAAGAGTTTGAGATTGATGTGGAGAGTTTAAAAGCCACTTATACCCATTTTATCCCTAAACAGGCTAAAACCAAGAAAACATTGCTTACAAGCACTAAACAGCTTTGTTACTGTTTCTGGGGTGAAAATGTGTCTTACTCCAATGCAACTGACTAATTATAAGAGTTTGAGATAGATGTGGATAGTTTAAAAGCAACTTATACACATTTTGTCCCAAAAGAGGCTAAAACCAAGAAAACATTGCTTAGAAGCACTAAACAGCTTTGTTACTGTTTCTGGGGTGAAAATGTGTCTTACTCCAATGCAATGACTAATTATAAGAGTTTGAGATAGATGTGGATAGTTTAAAAGCAACTTATACACATTTTGTCCCAAAAGAGGCTAAAACCAAGAAAACATTGCTTATAAGCACTAAACAGCTTTGTTAGTGTTTCTGGGGTTAAAATGTGTCTTTATCCAATGCAACTAACTAATTATAAGAGTTTGAGATAGATTTGGATAGTTTAAAAGCCACTTATACACATTTTGTCCCAAAACAGGCTAAAACCAAGAAAACATTGCTTAGAAGCACTAAACAGCTTTGTTACTGTTTCTGGGGTTAAAATGTGTCTTAATCCATTGCAACTGACTAATTATAAGAGTTTGAGGTGGATGTGGAGAGTTTAAAAGCCACTTATACCCATTTTGTCCCAAAAGAGGTTAAAACCAAGAAAACATTGCTTAGAAGCACTAAACAGCTTTGTTAGTGTTTCTGTGGTTAAAATATGTCTTAATCCAATGCAACTAACTAAATATAAGAGTTTTAGATAGATGTGGAGAGTTTAAAAGCCACTTATACCCATTTTGTCCCAAAACAGGCTAAAACCAAGAAAACATTGCTTAGAAGCACTAAACAGCTTTGTTACTGTTTCTGGGGTTAAAATGTGTCTTAATCCAATGCAACTGACTAATTATAAGAGATTGAGATGGATGTGGAGAGTTTAAAAGCCACTTATACCCATTTTGTCCCAAAATAGGCTAAAATCAAGAAAACATTGCTTAGAAGCTGTAAACAGCTTTGTTAGTGTTTCTAGGGTTAAAATGTGTCTTAATCCAATGCAACTGACTAATTTAAAAGAGTTTGAGATTGATGTGGAGAGTTTAAAAGCCACTTATACCCATTTTGTCCCAAAACAGGCTAAAACCAAGAAAACATTGCTGAGAAGCACCAAACAGCTATGTTAGTGTTTCTGGGGTTAAAATGTGTCTTAATCCAATGCAAATAACTAATTATAAGAGTTTGAGATTGATGTGGAGAGTTTAAAAGCCACTAATACCCATTTTGTCCCAAAACAGGCTAAAACCAAGAAAACATTGCCTAGAAGCTATAAACAGCTTTGTTAGTGTTTCTGGGATTAAAATGTATCTCAATCCAAAGCAACTGACTAATTATATGAGTTTGAGATGGATGTGGAGAGTTTAAAAGCCACTTATACCCATTTTGTCCCAAAACAGGTTAAAACCAAAAAAACATTGCTTAGAAGCAATAAACAGCTTTGTTAGTGTTTTTGTGGTTAAAATGTGTCTTAATCCAATGCAACTAACTAATTATAAGTGTTTTAGATAGATGTGGAGAGTTTAAAAGCCACTTATACCCATTTTGTCCCAAAACAAGCTAAAACCAAGAAAACATTGCTGAGAAGCACCAAACAGCTTTGTTAGTGTTTCTGGGGTTAAAATGTGTCTTAATCCAATGCAACTGACTAATTATAAGAGTTTGAGATTGATGTGGAGAGTTTAAAAGCCACTTATTCCCATTTTGTCCCAAAACAGGCTAAAACCAAGAAAACATTGCTTAGACGCACTAAACAGCTTTGTTAGTGTTTCTGGGGTGAAAATGTGTCTTAATCCAATGCAACTAACTAATTATATGAGTTTGAGATAGATGTGGATAGTTTAAAAGCCACTTATACACATTTTGTCCCAAAAGAGGCTAAAACCAATAAAACATTGCTTAGAAGCTGTAAACAACTATGTTAGTATTTCTGGGGTTAAAATGTGTCTTAATCAAATGCAAATGACTATTTATAAGAGTTTGAGATTGATGTGGAGAGTTTAAAAGCCACTTATACCCATTTTATCCCTAAACAGGCTAAAACCAAGAAAACATTGCTTACAAGCACTAAACAGCTTTGTTACTGTTTCTGGGGTGAAAATGTGTCTTACTCCAATGCAACTGACTAATTATAAGAGTTTGAGATAGATGTGGATAGTTTAAAAGCAACTTATACACATTTTGTCCCAAAAGAGGCTAAAACCAAGAAAACATTGCTTATAAGCACTAAACAGCTTTGTTAGTGTTTCTGGGGTTAAAATGTGTCTTAATCAAATGCAAATGACTAATTATAAAAGTTTGAGATTGATGTGGAGAGTTTAAAAGCCACTTATACCCATTTTGTCCCAAAACAGGCTAAAACAAAGAAAACATTGCTTAGAAGCTGTAACAGCTATGTTAGTGTTTCTGGGGTGAAAATGTGTCTTAATCCAATGCAAATGACTAATTATAAGAGTTTGAGATTGATGTGGAGAGTTTAAAAGCCACTTATACCCATTTTGTCCCAAAAAAGGCTAAAACAAAGAAAACATTGCCTAGAAGCTATAAACAGCTTTGTTAGTGTTTCTGGGGTTAAAATGTATCTTAATCCAAAGCAACTAACTAATTATCTGAGTTTGAGGTGGATGTGGAGAGTTTAAAAGCCACTTATACCCATTTTGTCCCAAAAGAGGTTAAAACCAAGAAAACATTGCTTAGAAGCACTAAACAGCTTTGTTAGTGTTTATGTGGTTAAAATATGTCTTAATCCAATGCAACTAACTAATTATAAGAGTTTTAGATAGATGTGGAGAGTTTAAAAGCCACTTATACCCATTTTGTCCCAAAACAGGCTAAAACAAAGAAAACATTGCCTAGAAGCTATAAACAGCTTTGTTAGTGTTTCTGGGGTTAAAATGTATCTTAATCCAAAGCAACTGACTAATTATATGAGTTTGAGATGGATGTGGAGAGTTTAAAAGCCACTTATACCCATTTTGTCCCAAAACAGGTTAAAACCAAGAAAACATTGCTTAGAAGCACTAAACAGCTTTGTTAGTGTTTCTGTGGTTAAAATGTGTCTTAATCCAATGCAACTAACTAATTATAAGTGTTTTAGATAGATGTGGAGAGTTTAAAAGCCACTTATACCCATTTTGTCCCAAAACAAGCTAAAACCAAGAAAACATTGCTGAGAAGCACCAAACAGCTTTGTTAGTGTTTCTGGGGTTAAAATGTGTCTTAATCCAATGCAACTGACTAATTATAAGAGTTTGAGATTGATGTGGAGAGTTTAAAAGCCACTAATACCCATTTTGTCCCAAAAAAGGCTAAAACCAAGAAAACATTGCCTAGAAGCTATAAACAGCTTTGTTAGTGTTTCTGGGATTAAAATGTATCTCAATCCAAAGCAACTGACTAATTATATGAGTTTGAGATGGATGTGGAGAGTTTAAAAGCCACTTATACCCATTTTTGTAAGACTTTGTAGAATAAAGAAGAGAATCAAGAGATTGATGAGAGATATCGGTAGACAAAGAGAATGAGGAAGAAGAAAAGATTAGGTTATTGTTCCATAAGAATACATGTTACAATGTAGGCTAAAGTCTATATATATCAAGGGAAAATTAGGGCTACACCCTCTACCAACCGATCGTATAAGTGATAGGGACAAGGAGAGAGATAGAACTAATCCCAACGGTGATAGTGACCCGTCCTAGTCTCCTTAAACACAACATAACCCGTGACTCCACTTGTTCCTCCTCTCTAACGGCTACAAGCGACATTCTAGATCCTTCTCATGGGCCTAAGGAGAGCAGGCCTCCTCATTGTCTTTACACACTTACATGACTCGGCCTTATTGCTTGGTTGTACGGACGGCCCCATAATTGTACGGACGGCCATGGCTGCCTTAGGCTTATTCTCTTGATCAATACTCCCCCTCAAGCTTAGCCGAGTGAAATGGCTAAGCTTGGAACCCGTGAAGCAGCACCTCATTAAAAACCTTGACTTAGAAAACCTCATGGGACAAAACCAAGTCAAGGGAAAAAGAGTGTGCTGTCCACGGATTAGGGAAGCTTGATCATGGCCGTGTAATGTCTACAAGTCCAAGTTTGCTGTAGATGTGATCACAAACCTTGGAGCTTGCAGACTTGGTGAAGATGTCAGCTAGCTGATCTTGACTCCTTGTGTGGCATGGTAACACCACTCCTTCTTCAATCTTCTCTCTCACCTTGTGGCAATCGCTTTCTATGTGCTTGGTCCTCTCATGAAAGACTGAGTTTGTGGCAATGTGGATAGCCGCTTCATTGTCGCAGTGCATGGTCATGGGCTGCTTTGTCTCGATGCCTAAGTCCTTGAGTAGGCCCTTCAGCCATGTCATCTCGTTAGTGAGCTTCCTCATAGCTCTATACTCGGCCTCGGCGCTAGAGCATGAAACCACCTTTTGTTTCTTAGACCTCCATGTAACCAAGTTGCCTCCAACAAACGTGCAGTACCCAGTGGTGGATCTCCTATCCAGCGTGTCGCCATTGTAATCCGCATCACAATAGCCAACGATTTCGGTGTTGTCATTCTTGCCCATCCAAATACCTTGACCCGGACTGCCCTTGAGATAGCTTAGGATCCTTTCGACTTGACTCCATTGGTACTTGCTTGGTGCCTTCATATGTTGGCTAACCTGATTCACAGCATAGGATATGTCAGGTCGTGTGATAGTAAGGTATATCAGCTTACCTACAAGCCGGCGGTAGCGTGTGACGTCTAAGAATGGCTCGTCCATTGGTTCCTTAGGTCGGCCTTCTTTTGCCCGTAAGCTCTCCCCCTTTCGCTTGAGCTGGTAATCTTCATCAAGGGGCGTAGCAACCGGAGACACACCAAGCTTGCCCGTTTCCTCTAACAAGTCAAGAGTAAACTTGCGTTGTGAGAGGAAGAGTCCTTCCGGTGAGCGACAAATCTCAATACCAAGAAAGTATTTGAGTTCCCCAAGGTCCTTGATGTCAAATACCGACTTGAGAGAGTCCTTGGTGTCCTGAATGGCCGCCTTATCATCACCAGTCACGATGATGTCGTCGACGTATATGAGCACCACCACCCAACCAATAGAGGTGCGACGCGTGAAGAGAGTATGATCAGCCTCCGATCGCGTAAAACCATCAGTCTTGAGAGTGGAGCTTAGTTTGTGGTACCACGCTCGTGGGGACTGCTTAAGGCCATAGATGGCCTTACGTAGCCTCAAGACTTTTCCGGGTGTAACCATGTCTTCAAGGCCGGGAGGAGGCGTCATGTACACTTCTTCATCAAGTTCACCTTGAAGGAAGGCGTTCTTCACATCCATCTGCCATAAGTCCCATGAGAGGTTGACAGCAAGAGACAGCACAACCCGAACCGTATGGAGCTTGGCCACGGGTGCAAAGGTGTCCGTGTAGTCCGCGCCATAGGTTTGGGTGAAGCCACGGGCCACTAACCTGGCTTTATGCCGTTCAATGTCACCATTGCTCAAATACTTTATGGTAAACACCCATTTGGAGCTAACTGCCCGCTTGCCTTGAGGAAGATCCGATTCGTCCCACGTATGATTCCGGATCATGGCGCCAGTTTCATTCTTGACCGCATCTAACCAAACTTGATGTTCCTTAGCTTCATCATATGTCTGCGGGATCCAATTGGCGTCCACTTGGCCGAAGAAAGCTTGGTGATCAGCAGGTAACAGCTCAAGGGAACAAACGGACTGAATGGGATGAGCGACAGCTTGGCTGTTGTAATAGACACGCTTGTTCTTCCAAGTGGAGGGATCTGATCGAGGTCTGGTGCTCCGACGCAGGACTGGTGCCGGAAGTGGATCCACGCTAGGCAACACGGTGGACGTACCGTCCGTAGGAGCCGTCTCCGTGTTTTCCTCGGTAGAGGCCGCCGCCGGAGCATGCGTGTCCGTCGTAGGGCCAGAGACGGGAACACCGGTTATGGGTAGGCCAGACCCGAGAGATTCACCATCTTGGGCTGAACCATTGTCATTTGCATCTCCTTGGTCAGACCCACCATCGGTAGAATTTTGACTTAGTGTTGGCCGCACGGCACCCGTTGGTGGAGATGGGTTGCCAAGGTGATCAAGAAGGAACCGTAGACTCGAAGCTCGGTCATTAGGTGAGTGAGAGAGATCTTTAAGGCTGTTCCAATCCCTCTTGTCATGGTAGCCCACATGTTCTAGAAACCGGACGTCTCGAGAGACATATAGTCGACTTGTGGCCGGATCATAACATTTGTACCCCTTTTGTGTGGTGGAGTAGCCAATGAACATACACTTTGTACTTTTGGCATCCAGCTTACTCCTTTGTTCTCCTGGTACTAACACAAAACAAACACAGCCGAAAACTCGTAAGTGATCAAGAGATGGTTTAAATTTGTTTAGTACTTCAAATGGAGATAAGTCATGAAGAACTCTAGTTGGTGTTCGGTTGATTAGGTAGCATGCAGTCATCACGGCATCACCCCAATATCGTTTAGGAACACTCGAATGGAACATGATTGCCCGCGCCACTTCCATGAGGTGCCGGTTCTTCCTCTCGGCCACACCATTTTGTTGTGGCGTGTAGGGACAACTAGTTTGATGGAGAATGCCATGCTTGGAGAGATGTTCTTTGAACTTGCAACTTGTGTATTCCCCCCCATTATCAGACCTAAGTACCTTAAGTTTAGCATTGAAGTGATTAGTCACATAATTTTGAAAATTGATAAAGGCATCAAATACTCTATCTTTAGATGGCAACAAGGTAATCCAAGTGTATTTTGATTTTTCATCAATAAAAGTCACAAAATACTTGTTATTATCTCTAGATAGGCATGGTGATGTCCAAACATCTGAGTGAACCAAATCAAAACAATTCTCATAAATAGTAGTTGACTTAGGAAAGATAGACTTGCAATGTTTTCCAAGAATACAAGGTTCACAAGTAGAATTATCAAAAGAAATATTAGGAAACATCAACCCTAAAGCACGTGAATGTGGGTGGCCTAGCCTAGCATGCCACACCATATTCGAATCAACAACAAAACAAGACTTAGTAGAGGATAAATTTGGATCGGTTTTCTCTAGGACATAGAGATCTCCACTCCCTTGCCCTTCTCCAAGAACCTTTCCAGTCTCAATATCCTGAAAATAAACATTGTTAGGACCAAAGATTGCATAACAATTCAAATCATTTGTGGCCCTCTTAACCGATAGTAAATTGGAGGTAAAGGTAGGCATAAAGAAAGCTTTTGAGGTTTTATCAAATAGTTTCAAGTCCCCTATTCCCTTTACTGGTATTTGTTCTCCATTTGCAATAACAACATTTCCTAAGGCCGGTTTTATGTTGTCAATTAAACTAGGGTTACTAATCATATGATGTGAGGCTCCCGAGTCAATAACAAGCGATTTGCTAGGCCTAGAAGTAAAGAAAGAGATACCAGACTCCTTGAGTGAAGCAATGGAGCGGATGAGAGCCTCAAGGTCTGACTTCCTCACCACATCTCCGTAGGCTGCGGTCATGGCCACCTCATCTCCCTGCTTTGATGATCCGGCTCCTTTATCGCTAACCGCTTCCTTTGAGAGGTTGGCTTTGAACTTGGCCGGCTTGAGATGAGGATGGAGAACCCAGCACTTGTCTTTCAGATGACCCCGCTTCTTGCAGTGGTCGCACACTAACAACTTCCTCTCCTCTTGCTTGTACATTCCTTTGTTGGCCGAAGCAAGCTCCCCCTTACCGCTAAACAAATCAAGGGATCCTTGCTCTTTCTGAATTTGGGAGCAAATATCCTCAAAGGAGGGGAGCTTCTCTGCCCTTAGGATGTGCTTCAAGAGGTCGTTGAAGGACGGGTTCAAGGTAAGTAGGAGTCCGAAGACTTTGTCTTGCTCCTTTCTTTCGTTTAGCACACTTGCCTCAAGTGTACTTGGCCGCAACATGTCAAGCTCGGACCATAGTGCACGGAACTTACCAAGATGCTTAGTGAACTCCACATCATCTTGGTTAAGATCATTTATGGCCTTCTTGACCTCAAAGACTCTAGTCATGTTAGAGACATTACCATACACGCCTTTAAGTGTTTCCCACAGTTCCTTGGCCGTCTCGCAATATGAGTAGGCCTCAAGGATAGGCGTGTCCAGAGAGTTTTGGAGAACAGATAGGACAACTTGGTCTTCTTGGAACCATTTGGCCTTCCTCTCGCTCTCTTCCTCCGCTTCCGCCTCGGAAGCGTCCTCTCCTTTGGGGTTTTTCTTTGGGACATAGTCGGACTCGACATGACTCCAAAGGCCACGACCTCCAAGGGCGGTTCTTGTGGTTCTTGTCCACAGCAAGTAGTTTGTCCCCTTTAGGACAACCGGTGAAACAATGGGCTTGGCGTTTTCCATGGTCGGATTTCTATGGACCGATGGGTAAAGCTTTTACCCGGAGAATAAAGGAGATGCGAGTAAGAAGAAACGAAGATAAGGAGACTAGAGTGTAGAAATGAGTAGGAGAATGAGATTAGACTGTATAGAATCGAAGAACTTGCTCTGATACCATGTAAGACTTTGTAGAATAAAGAAGAGAATCAAGAGATTGATGAGAGATATCGGTAGACAAAGAGAATGAGGAAGAAGAAAAGATTAGGTTATTGTTCCATAAGAATACATGTTACAATGTAGGCTAAAGTCTATATATATCAAGGGAAAATTAGGGCTACACCCTCTACCAACCGATCGTATAAGTGATAGGGACAAGGAGAGAGATAGAACTAATCCCAACAGTGATAGTGACCCGTCCTAGTCTCCTTAAACACAACATAACCCGTGACTCCACTTGTTCCTCCTCTCTAACGGCTACAAGCGACATTCTAGATCCTTCTCATGGGCCTAAGGAGAGCAGGCCTCCTCATTGTCTTTACACACTTACATGACTCGGCCTTATTGCTTGGTTGTACGGACGGCCCCATAATTGTACGGACGGCCATGGCTGCCTTAGGCTTATTCTCTTGATCAATAATTTTGTCCCAAAACAGGTTAAAACCAAGAAAACATTGCTTAGAAGCAATAAACAGCTTTGTTAGTGTTTTTGTGGTTAAAATGTGTCTTAATCCAATGCAACTAACTAATTATAAGTGTTTTAGATAGATGTGGAGAGTTTAAAAGCCACTTATACCCATTTTGTCCCAAAACAAGCTAAAACCAAGAAAACATTGCTGAGAAGCACCAAACAGCTTTGTTAGTGTTTCTGGGGTTAAAATGTGTCTTAATCCAATGCAACTGACTAATTATAAGAGTTTGAGATTGATGTGGAGAGTTTAAAAGCCACTTATTCCCATTTTGTCCCAAAACAGGCTAAAACCAAGAAAACATTGTTTAGACGCACTAAACAGCTTTGTTAGTGTTTCTGGGGTGAAAATGTGTCTTAATCCAATGCAACTAACTAATTATATGAGTTTGAGATAGATGTGGATAGTTTAAAAGCCACTTATACACATTTTGTCCCAAAAGAGGCTAAAACCAATAAAACATTGCTTAGAAGCTGTAAACAACTATGTTAGTATTTCTGGGGTTAAAATGTGTCTTAATCAAATGCAAATGACTATTTATAAGAGTTTGAGATTGATGTGGAGAGTTTAAAAGCCACTTATACCCATTTTATCCCTAAACAGGCTAAAACCAAGAAAACATTGCTTAGAAGCTCTAAACAGCTTTGTTACTGTTTCTGGGGTGAAAATGTGTCTTACTCCAATGCAACTGACTAATTATAAGAGTTTGAGATAGATGTGGATAGTTTAAAAGCAACTTATACACATTTTGTCCCAAAAGAGGCTAAAACCAAGAAAACATTGCTTATAAGCACTAAACAGCTTTGTTAGTGTTTCTGGGGTTAAAATGTGTCTTTATCCAATGCAACTAACTAATTATAAGAGTTTGAGATAGATTTGGATAGTTTAAAAGCCACTTATACACATTTTGTCCCAAAACAGGCTAAAACCAAGAAAACATTGCTTAGAAGCTGTAACAGCTATGTTAGTGTTTCTGGGGTGAAAATGTGTCTTAATCCAATGCAAATGACTAATTATAAGAGTTTGAGATTGATGAGGAGAGTTTAAAAGCCACTTATACCCATTTTGTCCCAAAACAGGCTAAAACAAAGAAAACATTGCCTAGAAGCTATAAACAGCTTTGTTAGTGTTTCTGGGGTTAAAATGTATATTAATCCAAAGCAACTGACTAATTATCTGAGTTTGAGGTGGATGTGGAGAGTTTAAAAGCCAATTATACCCATTTTGTCCCAAAAGAGGTTAAAACCAAGAAAACATTGCTTAGAAGCACTAAACAGCTTTGTTAGTGTTTCTGTGGTTAAAATATGTCTTAATCCGATGCAACTAACTAATTATAAGAGTTTTAGATAGATGTGGAGAGTTTAAAAGCCACTTATACCCATTTTGTCCCAAAACAGGCTAAAACCAAGAAAATATTGCTTAGAAGCTCTAAACAGCTATGTTAGTGTTTCTGGGGTTAAAATGTGTCTTAATCCAATGCAACTGACTAATTATAAGAGTTTGAGATGGACGTGGAGAGTTTAAAACCACTTATACACATTTTGTCCCAAAATAGGCTAAAACCAAGAAAACATTGCTGAGAAGCACCAAACAACTTTGTTAGTGTTTCTGGGGTTAAAATGTGTCTTAATCCAATGCAACTGACTAATTATAAGAGTTTGAGATTGATGTGGAGAGTTTAAAAGCCACTTATACCCATTTTGTCCCAAAACAGGCTAAAACCAAGAAAACATTGCTGAGAAGCACCAAACAGCTTTATTAGTGTTTCTGGGGTGAAAATGTGTCTTAATCCAATGCAACTAACTAATTATAAGAGTTTGAGATAGATGTGGATAGTTTAAAAGCCACTTATACACATTTTGTCCCAAAAGAGGCTAAAACCAAGAAAACATTGCTTAGAAGCTGTAAACAGCTATGTTAGTATTTCTGGGGTTAAAATGTGTCTTAATCAAATGCAAATGACTATTTATAAGAGTTTGAGATTGATGTGGAGAGTTTAAAAGCCACTTATACCCATTTTGTCCCAAAACAGGCTAAAACAAAGAAAACATTGCCTAGAAGCTATAAACAGTTTTGTTAGTGTTTCTGGGGTGAAAATGTGTCTTACTCCAATGCAACTGACTAATTATAAGAGTTTGAGATAGATGTGGATAGTTTAAAAGCAACTTATACACATTTTTTCCCAAAAGAGGCTAAAACCAAGAAAACATTGCTTATAAGCACTAAACAGCTTTGTTAGTGTTTCTGGGATTAAAATGTGTCTTTATCCAATGCAACTAACTAATTATAAGAGTTTAAGATAGATTTGGATAGTTTAAAAGCCACTTATACACATTTTGTCCCAAAACAGGCTAAAACCAAGAAAACATTGCTTAGAAGCTGTAACAGCTATGTTAGTGTTTCTGGGGTGAAAATGTGTCTTAATCCAATGCAAATGACTAATTATAAGAGTTTGAGATTGATGTGGAGAGTTTAAAAGCCACTTATACCCATTTTGTCCCAAAACAGGCTAAAACAAAGAAAACATTGCCTAGAAGCTATAAACAGCTTTGTTAGTGTTTCTGGGGTTAAAATGTATATTAATCCAAAGCAACTGACTAATTATCTGAGTTTGAGGTGGATGTGGAGAGTTTAAAAGCCACTTATACCCATTTTGTCCCAAAAGAGGTTAAAACCAAGAAAACATTGCTTAGAAGCACTAAACAGCTTTGTTAGTGTTTCTGTGGTTAAAATATGTCTTAATCCAATGCAACTAACTAATTATAAGAGTTTTAGATAGATGTGGAGAGTTTAAAAGCCACTTATACCCATTTTGTCCCAAAACAGGCTAAAACCAAGAAAATATTGCTTAGAAACTCTAAACAGCTATGTTAGTGTTTCTGGGGTTAAAATGTGTCTTAATCCAATGCAACTGACTAATTATAAGAGTTTGAGATGGACGTGGAGAGTTTAAAAGCCACTTATACACATTTTGTCCCAAAATAGGCTAAAACCAAGAAAACATTGCTGAGAAGCACCAAACAGCTTTGTTAGTGTTTCTGGGGTTAAAATGTGTATTAATCCAATGAACTGACTAATTATAAGAGTTTGAGATTGATGTGGAGAGTTTAAAAGCCACTTATACCCATTTTGTCCCAAAACAGGCTAAAACCAAGAAAACATTGCTTAGAAGCACTAAACAGCTTTGTTAGTGTTTCTGGGGTGAAAATGTGTCTTAATCCAATGCAACTAACTAATTATATGAGTTTGAGATAGATGTGGATAGTTTAAAAGCCACTTATACACATTTTGTCCCAAAAGAGGCTAAAACCAATAAAACATTGCTTAGAAGCTGTAAACAGCTATGTTAGTATCTCTGGGGTTAAAATGTGTCTTAATCAAATGCAAATGACTATTTATAAGAGTTTGAGATTGATGTGGAGAGTTTAAAAGCCACTTATACCCATTTTATCCCTAAACAGGCTAAAACCAAGAAAACATTGCTTAGAAGCACTAAACAGCTTTGTTACTGTTTCTGGGGTGAAAATGTGTCTTACTCCAATGCAACTGACTAATTATAAGAGTTTGAGATAGATGTGGATAGTTTAAAAGCAACTTATACACATTTTGTCCCAAAAGAGGCTAAAACCAAGAAAACATTGCTTATAAGCACTAAACAGCTTTGTTAGTGTTTCTGGGGTTAAAATGTGTCTTTATCCAATGCAACTAACTAATTATAAGAGTTTGAGATAGATTTGGATAGTTTAAAAGCCACTTATACACATTTTGTCCCAAAACAGGCTAAAACCAAGAAAACATTGCTTAGAAGCTGTAACAGCTATGTTAGTGTTTCTGGGGTGAAAATGAGTCTTAATCCAATGAAAATGACTAATTATAAGAGTTTGAGATTGATGTGGAGAGTTTAAAAGCCACTTATACCCATTTTGTCCCAAAACAGGCTAAAACAAAGAAAACATTGCCTAGAAGCTATAAACAGCTTTGTTAGTGTTTCTGGGGCTAAAATGTATCTTAACCCAAAGCAACTGACTAATTATCTGAGTTTGAGGTGGATGTGGAGAGTTTAAAAGCCACTTATACCCATTTTGTCCCAAAAGAGGTTAAAACCAAGAAAACATTGCTTAGAAGCACTAAAAAGCTTTGTTAGTGTTTCTGTGGTTAAAATATGTCTTAATCCAATGCAACTAACTAATTATAAGAGTTTTATATAGATGTGGAGAGTTTAAAAGCCACTTATACCCATTTTGTCCCAAAACAGGCTAAAACCAAGAAAACATTGCTTAGAAGCTCTAAACAGCTATGTTAGTGTTTCTATGGTGAAAATGTGTCTTAATCCAATGCCAATGACTAATTATAAGAGTTTGAGATTGATGTGGAGAGTTTAAAAGCCACTTATACCCATTTTGTCCCAAAACAGGCTAAAACAAAGAAAACATTGCCTAGAAGCTATAAACAGCTTTGTTAGTGTTTCTAGGGTTAAAATGTATCTTAATCCAAAGCAACTGACTAATTATCTGAGTTTGAGGTGGATGTGGAGAGTTTAAAAGCCACTTATACCCATTTTGTCCCAAAAGAGGTTAAAACCAAGAAAACATTGCTTAGAAGCACTAAACAGCTTTGTTAGTGTTTATGTGGTTAAAATATGTCTTAATCCAATGCAACTAACTAATTATAAGAGTTTTAGATAGATGTGGAGAGTTTAAAAGCCACTTATACCCATTTTGTCCCAAAACAGGCTAAAACCAAGAAAACATTGCTTAGAAGCTCTAAACAGCTATGTTAGTGTTTCTGGGGTTAAAATGTGTCTTAATCCAATGCAACTGACTAATTATAAGAGTTTGAGATGGACGTGGAGAGTTTAAAAGCCACTTATACCCATTTTGTCCCAAAATAGGCTAAAACCAAGAAAACATTGCTGAGAAGCACCAAACAGCTTTGTTAGTGTTTCTGGGGTTAAAATGTGTATTAATCCAATGAACTGACTAATTATAAGAGTTTGAGATTGATGTGGAGAGTTTAAAAGCCACTTATACCCATTTTGTCCCAAAACAGGCTAAAACCAAGAAAACATTGCTTAGAAGCACTAAACAGCTTTGTTAGTGTTTCTGGGGTGAAAATGTGTCTTAATCCAATGCAACTAACTAATTATATGAGTTTGAGATAGATGTGGATAGTTTAAAAGCCACTTATACACATTTTGTCCCAAAAGAGGCTAAAACCAATAAAACATTGCTTAGAAGCTGTAAACAGCTATGTTAGTATCTCTGGGGTTAAAATGTGTCTTAATCAAATGCAAATGACTATTTATAAGAGTTTGAGATTGATGTGGAGAGTTTAAAAGCCACTTATACCCATTTTATCCCTAAACAGGCTAAAACCAAGAAAACATTGCTTAGAAGCACTAAACAGCTTTGTTACTGTTTCTGGGGTGAAAATGTGTCTTACTCCAATGCAACTGACTAATTATAAGAGTTTGAGATAGATGTGGATAGTTTAAAAGCAACTTATACACATTTTGTCCCAAAAGAGGCTAAAACCAAGAAAACATTGCTTATAAGCACTAAACAGCTTTGTTAGTGTTTCTGGGGTTAAAATGTGTCTTTATCCAATGCAACTAACTAATTATAAGAGTTTGAGATAGATTTGGATAGTTTAAAAGCCACTTATACACATTTTGTCCCAAAACAGGCTAAAACCAAGAAAACATTGCTTAGAAGCTGTAACAGCTATGTTAGTGTTTCTGGGGTGAAAATGAGTCTTAATCCAATGAAAATGACTAATTATAAGAGTTTGAGATTGATGTGGAGAGTTTAAAAGCCACTTATACCCATTTTGTCCCAAAACAGGCTAAAACAAAGAAAACATTGCCTAGAAGCTATAAACAGCTTTGTTAGTGTTTCTGGGGCTAAAATGTATCTTAATCCAAAGCAACTGACTAATTATCTGAGTTTGAGGTGGATGTGGAGAGTTTAAAAGCCACTTATACCCATTTTGTCCCAAAAGAGGTTAAAACCAAGAAAACATTGCTTAGAAGCACTAAAAAGCTTTGTTAGTGTTTCTGTGGTTAAAATATGTCTTAATCCAATGCAACTAACTAATTATAAGAGTTTTATATAGATGTGGAGAGTTTAAAAGCCACTTATACCCATTTTGTCCCAAAACAGGCTAAAACCAAGAAAACATTGCTTAGAAGCTCTAAACAGCTATGTTAGTGTTTCTATGGTGAAAATGTGTCTTAATCCAATGCCAATGACTAATTATAAGAGTTTGAGATTGATGTGGAGAGTTTAAAAGCCACTTATACCCATTTTGTCCCAAAACAGGCTAAAACAAAGAAAACATTGCCTAGAAGCTATAAATATTGATCAAGAGAATAAGCCTAAGGCAGCCATGGCCGTCCGTACAATTATGGGGCCGTCCGTACAACCAAGCAATAAGGCCGAGTCATGTAAGTGTGTAAAGACAATGAGGAGGCCTGCTCTCCTTAGGCCCATGAGAAGGATCTAGAATGTCGCTTGTAGCCGTTAGAGAGGAGGAACAAGTGGAGTCACGGGTTATGTTGTGTTTAAGGAGACTAGGACGGGTCACTATCACCGTTGGGATTAGTTCTATCTCTCTCCTTGTCCCTATCACTTATACGATCGGTTGGTAGAGGGTGTAGCCCTAATTTTCCCTTGATATATATAGACTTTAGCCTACATTGTAACATGTATTCTTATGGAACAATAACCTAATCTTTTCTTCTTCCTCATTCTCTTTGTCTACCGATATCTCTCATCAATCTCTTGATTCTCTTCTTTATTCTACAAAGTCTTACATGGTATCAGAGCAAGTTCTTCGATTCTATACAGTCTAATCTCATTCTCCTACTCATTTCTACACTCTAGTCTCCTTATCTTCGTTTCTTCTTACTCGCATCTCCTTTATTCTCCGGGTAAAAGCTTTACCCATCGGTCCATAGAAATCCGACCATGGAAAACGCCAAGCCCATTGTTTCACCGGTTGTCCTAAAGGGGACAAACTACTTGCTGTGGACAAGAACCACAAGAACCGCCCTTGGAGGTCGTGGCCTTTGGAGTCATGTCGAGTCCGACTATGTCCCAAAGAAAAACCCCAAAGGAGAGGACGCTTCCGAGGCGGAAGCGGAGGAAGAGAGCGAGAGGAAGGCCAAATGGTTCCAAGAAGACCAAGTTGTCCTATCTGTTCTCCAAAACTCTCTGGACACGCCTATCCTTGAGGCCTACTCATATTGCGAGACGGCCAAGGAACTGTGGGAAACACTTAAAGGCGTGTATGGTAATGTCTCTAACATGACTAGAGTCTTTGAGGTCAAGAAGGCCATAAATGATCTTAACCAAGATGATGTGGAGTTCACTAAGCATCTTGGTAAGTTCCGTGCACTATGGTCCGAGCTTGACATGTTGCGGCCAAGTACACTTGAGGCAAGTGTGCTAAACGAAAGAAAGGAGCAAGACAAAGTCTTCGGACTCCTACTTACCTTGAACCCGTCCTTCAACGACCTCTTGAAGCACATCCTAAGGGCAGAGAAGCTCCCCTCCTTTGAGGATATTTGCTCCCAAATTCAGAAAGAGCAAGGATCCCTTGATTTGTTTAGCGGTAAGGGGGAGCTTGCTTCGGCCAACAAAGGAATGTACAAGCAAGAGGAGAGGAAGTTGTTAGTGTGCGACCACTGCAAGAAGCGGGGTCATCTGAAAGACAAGTGCTGGGTTCTCCATCCTCATCTCAAGCCGGCCAAGTTCAAAGCCAACCTCTCAAAGGAAGCGGTTAGCGATAAAGGAGCCGGATCATCAAAGCAGGGAGATGAGGTGGCCATGACCGCAGCCTACGGAGATGTGGTGAGGAAGTCAGACCTTGAGGCTCTCATCCGCTCCATTGCTTCACTCAAGGAGTCTGGTATCTCTTTCTTTACTTCTAGGCCTAGCAAATCGCTTGTTATTGACTCGGGAGCCTCACATCATATGATTAGTAACCCTAGTTTAATTGACAACATAAAACCGGCCTTAGGAAATGTTGTTATTGCAAATGGAGAACAAATACCAGTAAAGGGAATAGGGGACTTGAAACTATTTGATAAAACCTCAAAAGCTTTCTTTATGCCTACCTTTACCTCCAATTTACTATCGGTTAAGAGGGCCACAAATGATTTGAATTGTTATGCAATCTTTGGTCCTAACAATGTTTATTTTCAGGATATTGAGACTGGAAAGGTTCTTGGAGAAGGGCAAGGGAGTGGAGATCTCTATGTCCTAGAGAAAACCGATCCAAATTTATCCTCTACTAAGTCTTGTTTTGTTGTTGATTCGAATATGGTGTGGCATGCTAGGCTAGGCCACCCACATTCACGTGCTTTAGGGTTGATGTTTCCTAATATTTCTTTTGATAATTCTACTTGTGAACCTTGTATTCTTGGAAAACATTGCAAGTCTATCTTTCCTAAGTCAACTACTATTTATGAGAATTGTTTTGATTTGGTTCACTCAGATGTTTGGACATCACCATGCCTATCTAGAGATAATAACAAGTATTTTGTGACTTTTATTGATGAAAAATCAAAATACACTTGGATTACCTTGTTGCCATCTAAAGATAGAGTATTTGATGCCTTTATCAATTTTCAAAATTATGTGACTAATCACTTCAATGCTAAACTTAAGGTACTTAGGTCTGATAATGGGGGGGAATACACAAGTTGCAAGTTCAAAGAACATCTCTCCAAGCATGGCATTCTCCATCAAACTAGTTGTCCCTACACGCCACAACAAAATGGTGTGGCCGAGAGGAAGAACCGACACCTCATGGAAGTGGCGCGGGCAATCATGTTCCATTCGAGTGTTCCTAAACGATATTGGGGTGATGCCGTGATGACTGCATGCTACCTAATCAACCGAACACCAACTAGAGTTCTTCATGACTTATCTCCATTTGAAGTACTAAACAAATTTAAACCATCTCTTGATCACTTACGAGTTTTCGGCTGTGTTTGTTTTGTGTTAGTACCAGGAGAACAAAGGAGTAAGCTGGATGCCAAAAGTACAAAGTGTATGTTCATTGGCTACTCCACCACACAAAAGGGGTACAAATGTTATGATCCGGCCACAAGTCGACTATATGTCTCTCGAGACGTCCGGTTTCTAGAACATGTGGGCTACCATGACAAGAGGGATTGGAACAGCCTTAAAGATCTCTCTCACTCACCTAATGACCGAGCTTCGAGTCTACGGTTCCTTCTTGATCACCTTGGCAACCCATCTCCACCAACGGGTGCCGTGCGGCCAACACTAAGTCAAAATTCTACCGATGGTGGGTCTGACCAAGGAGATGCAAATGACAATGGTTCAGCCCAAGATGGTGAATCTCTCGGGTCTGGCCTACCCATAACCGGTGTTCCCGTCTCTGGCCCTACGACGGACACGCATGCTCCGGCGGCGGCCTCTACCGAGGAAAACACGGAGACGGCTCCTACGGACGGTACGTCCACCGTGTTGCCTAGCGTGGATCCACTTCCGGCACCAGTCCTGCGTCGGAGCACCAGACCTCGATCAGATCCCTCCACTTGGAAGAACAAGCGTGTCTATTACAACAGCCAAGCTGTCGCTCATCCCATTCAGTCCGTTTGTTCCCTTGAGCTGTTACCTGCTGATCACCAAGCTTTCTTCGGCCAAGTGGACGCCAATTGGATCCCGCAGACATATGATGAAGCTAAGGAACATCAAGTTTGGTTAGATGCGGTCAAGAATGAAACTGGCGCCATGATCCGGAATCATACGTGGGACGAATCGGATCTTCCTCAAGGCAAGCGGGCAGTTAGCTCCAAATGGGTGTTTACCATAAAGTATTTGAGCAATGGTGACATTGAACGGCATAAAGCCAGGTTAGTGGCCCGTGGCTTCACCCAAACCTATGGCGCGGACTACACGGACACCTTTGCACCCGTGGCCAAGCTCCATACGGTTCGGGTTGTGCTGTCTCTTGCTGTCAACCTCTCATGGGACTTATGGCAGATGGATGTGAAGAACGCCTTCCTTCAAGGTGAACTTGATGAAGAAGTGTACATGACGCCTCCTCCCGGCCTTGAAGACATGGTTACACCCGGAAAAGTCTTGAGGCTACGTAAGGCCATCTATGGCCTTAAGCAGTCCCCACGAGCGTGGTACCACAAACTAAGCTCCACTCTCAAGACTGATGGTTTTACGCGATCGGAGGCTGATCATACTCTCTTCACGCGTCGCACCTCTATTGGTTGGGTGGTGGTGCTCATATACGTCGACGACATCATCGTGACTGGTGATGATAAGGCGGCCATTCAGGACACCAAGGACTCTCTCAAGTCGGTATTTGACATCAAGGACCTTGGGGAACTCAAATACTTTCTTGGTATTGAGATTTGTCGCTCACCGGAAGGACTCTTCCTCTCACAACGCAAGTTTACTCTTGACTTGTTAGAGGAAACGGGCAAGCTTGGTGTGTCTCCGGTTGCTACGCCCCTTGATGAAGATTACCAGCTCAAGCGAAAGGGGGAGAGCTTACGGGCAAAAGAAGGCCGACCTAAGGAACCAATGGACGAGCCATTCTTAGACGTCACACGCTACCGCCGGCTTGTAGGTAAGCTGATATACCTTACTATCACACGACCTGACATATCCTATGCTGTGAATCAGGTTAGCCAACATATGAAGGCACCAAGCAAGTACCAATGGAGTCAAGTCGAAAGGATCCTAAGCTATCTCAAGGGCAGTCCGGGTCAAGGTATTTGGATGGGCAAGAATGACAACACCGAAATCGTTGGCTATTGTGATGCGGATTACAATGGCGACACGCTGGATAGGAGATCCACCACTGGGTACTGCACGTTTGTTGGAGGCAACTTGGTTACATGGAGGTCTAAGAAACAAAAGGTGGTTTCATGCTCTAGCGCCGAGGCCGAGTATAGAGCTATGAGGAAGCTCACTAACGAGATGACATGGCTGAAGGGCCTACTCAAGGACTTAGGCATCGAGACAAAGCAGCCCATGACCATGCACTGCGACAATGAAGCGGCTATCCACATTGCCACAAACTCAGTCTTTCATGAGAGGACCAAGCACATAGAAAGCGATTGCCACAAGGTGAGAGAGAAGATTGAAGAAGGAGTGGTGTTACCATGCCACACAAGGAGTCAAGATCAGCTAGCTGACATCTTCACCAAGTCTGCAAGCTCCAAGGTTTGTGATCACATCTACAGCAAACTTGGACTTGTAGACATTACACGGCCATGATCAAGCTTCCCTAATCCGTGGACAGCACACTCTTTTTCCCTTGACTTGGTTTTGTCCCATGAGGTTTTCTAAGTCAAGGTTTTTAATGAGGTGCTGCTTCACGGGTTCCAAGCTTAGCCATTTCACTCGGCTAAGCTTGAGGGGGAGTATTGATCAAGAGAATAAGCCTAAGGCAGCCATGGCCGTCCGTACAATTATGGGGCCGTCCGTACAACCAAGCAATAAGGCCGAGTCATGTAAGTGTGTAAAGACAATGAGGAGGCCTGCTCTCCTTAGGCCCATGAGAAGGATCTAGAATGTCGCTTGTAGCCGTTAGAGAGGAGGAACAAGTGGAGTCACGGGTTATGTTGTGTTTAAGGAGACTAGGACGGGTCACTATCACCGTTGGGATTAGTTCTATCTCTCTCCTTGTCCCTATCACTTATACGATCGGTTGGTAGAGGGTGTAGCCCTAATTTTCCCTTGATATATATAGACTTTAGCCTACATTGTAACATGTATTCTTATGGAACAATAACCTAATCTTTTCTTCTTCCTCATTCTCTTTGTCTACCGATATCTCTCATCAATCTCTTGATTCTCTTCTTTATTCTACAAAGTCTTACAATAAACAGCTTTGTTAGTGTTTCTAGGGTTAAAATGTATCTTAATCCAAAGCAACTGACTAATTATCTGAGTTTGAGGTGGATGTGGAGAGTTTAAAAGCCACTTATACCCATTTTGTCCCAAAAGAGGTTAAAACCAAGAAAACATTGCTTAGAAGCACTAAACAGCTTTGTTAGTGTTTATGTGGTTAAAATATGTCTTAATCCAATGCAACTAACTAATTATAAGAGTTTTAGATAGATGTGGAGAGTTTAAAAGCCACTTATACCCATTTTGTCCCAAAACAGGCTAAAACCAAGAAAACATTGCTTAGAAGCTCTAAACAGCTATGTTAGTGTTTCTGGGGTTAAAATGTGTCTTAATCCAATGCAACTGACTAATTATAAGAGTTTGAGATGGACGTGGAGAGTTTAAAAGCCACTTATACACATTTTGTCCCAAAATAGGCTAAAACCAAGAAAACATTGCTTAGAAGCTGTAAACAGCTTTGTTAGTGTTTCTAGGGTTAAAATGTGTCTTAATCCAATGCAACTGACTAATTATAAGAGTTTGAGATTGATGTGGAGAGTTTAAAAGCCACTTATACCCATTTTGTCCCAAAACAGGCTAAAACCAAGAAAACATTGCTGAGAAGCACCAAACAGCTTTGTTATTGTTTCTGGGGTTAAAATGTATCTTAATCCAATGCAACTAACTAATTATAAGAGCTTGAGATAGATGTGGAGAGTTTAAAAGCCACTTATACCCATTTTGTCCCAAAAAGGCTAAAACCAAGAAAACATTGCTTAGAAGCACTAAACAGCTTTGTTAGTGTTTCTGGGGTTAAAATGTGTCCTAATCCAATGCAACTAACTAATTATAAGAGTTTGAGATAGATGTGGAGAGTTTAAAAGCCACTTATACCCATTTTGTCCCAAAACAGGCTAAAACCAAGAAAACATTGCTTAGAAGCACTAAACAGCTTTGTTAGTGTTTCTGGGGTGAAAATGTGTCTTAATCCAATGCAACTAACTAATTATATGAGTTTGAGATAGATGTGGATAGTTTAAAAGCCACTTATACACATTTTGTCCCAAAAGAGGCTAAAACCAATAAAACATTGCTTAGAAGCTGTAAACAGCTATGTTAGTATTTCAGGGGTTAAAATGTGTCTTAATCAAATGCAAATGACTATTTATAAGAGTTTGAGATTGATGTGGAGAGTTTAAAAGCCACTTATACCCATTTTATCCCTAAACAGGCTAAAACCAAGAAAACATTGCTTAGAAGCACTAAACAGCTTTGTTACTGTTTCTGGGGTGAAAATGTGTCTTACTCCAATGCAACTGACTAATTATAAGAGTTTGAGATAGATGTGGATAGTTTCAAAGCAACTTATACACATTTTGTCCCAAAAGAGGCTAAAACCAAGAAAACATTGCTTATAAGCACTAAACAACTTTGTTAGTGTTTCTGGGGTTAAAATGTGTCTTTATCCAATGCAACTAACTAATTATAAGAGTTTGAGATAGATTTGGATAGTTTAAAAGCCACTTATACATATTTTGTCCCAAAACAGGCTAAAACAAAGAAAACATTGCTTAGAAGCTGTAACAGCTATGTTAGTGTTTCTGGGGTGAAAATGTGTCTTAATCCAATGCAAATGACTAATTATAAGAGTTTGAGATTGATGTGGAGAGTTTAAAAGCCACTTATACCCATTTTGTCCCAAAACAGGCTAAAACAAAGAAAACATTGCCTAGAAGCTATAAACAGCTTTGTTAGTGTTTCTGGGGTTAAAATGTATCTTAATCCAAAGCAACTGACTAATTATCTGAGTTTGAGGTGGATGTGGAGAGTTTAAAAGCCACTTATACCCATTTTGTCCCAAAAGAGGTTAAAACCAAGAAAACATTGCTTAGAAGCACTAAACAGCTTTGTTAGTGTTTCTGTGGTTAAAATATGTCTTAATCCAATGCAACTAACTAATTATAAGAGTTTTAGATAGATGTGGAGAGTTTAAAAGCCACTTATACCCATTTTGTCCCAAAACAGGCTAAAACCAAGAAAACATTGCTTAGAAGCTCTAAACAGCTATGTTAGTGTTTCTGGGGTTAAAATGTGTCTTAATCCAATGCAACTGACTAATTATAAGAGTTTGAGATGGACGTGGAGAGTTTAAAAGCCACTTATACACATTTTGTCCCAAAATAGGCTAAAACCAAGAAAACATTGCTTAGAAGCTGTAAACAGCTTTGTTAGTGTTTCTAGGGTTAAAATGTGTCTTAATCCAATGCAACTGACTAATTATAAGAGTTTGAGATTGATGTGGAGAGTTTAAAAGCCACTTATACCCATTTTGTCCCAAAACAGGCTAAAACCAAGAAAACATTGCTGAGAAGCACCAAACAGCTTTGTTATTGTTTCTGGGGTTAAAATGTATCTTAATCCAATGCAACTAACTAATTATAAGAGCTTGAGATAGAAGTGGAGAGTTTAAAAGCCACTTATACCCATTTTGTCCCAAAAAGGCTAAAACCAAGAAAACATTGCTTAGAAGCACTAAACAGCTTTGTTAGTGTTTCTGGGGTTAAAATGTGTCCTAATCCAATGCAACTAACTAATTATAAGAGTTTGAGATAGATGTGGAGAGTTTAAAAGCCACTTATACCCATTTTGTCCCAAAACAGGCTAAAACCAAGAAAACATTGCTTAGAAGCACTAAACAGCTTTGTTAGTATTTCTGGAGTGAAAATGTGTCTTAATCCAATGCAACTAACTAATTATATGAGTTTGAGATAGATGTGGATAGTTTAAAAGCCACTTATACACATTTTGTCCCAAAAGAGGCTAAAACCAATAAAACATTGCTTAGAAGCTGTAAACAGCTATGTTAGTATTTCTGGGGTTAAAATGTGTCTTAATCAAATGCAAATGACTATTTATAAGAGTTTGAGATTGATGTGGAGAGTTTAAAAGCCACTTATACCCATTTTATCCCTAAACAGGCTAAAACCAAGAAAACATTGCTTAGAAGCACTAAACAGCTTTGTTACTGTTTCTGGGGTGAAAATGTGTCTTACTCCAATGCAACTGACTAATTATAAGAGTTTGAGATAGATGTGGATAGTTTAAAAGCAACTTATACACATTTTGTCCCAAAAGAGGCTAAAACCAAGAAAACATTGCTGATAAGCACTAAACAGCTTTGTTAGTGTTTCTGGGGTTAAAATGTGTCTTTATCCAATGCAACTAACTAATTATAAGAGTTTGAGATAGATTTGGATAGTTTAAAAGCCACTTATACATATTTTGTCCCAAAACAGGCTAAAACCAAGAAAACATTGCTTAGAAGCTGTAACAGCTATGTTAGTGTTTCTGGGGTGAAAATGTGTCTTAATCCAATGCAAATGACTAATTATAAGAGTTTGAGATTGATGTGGAGAGTTTAAAAGCCACTTATACCCATTTTGTCCCAAAACAGGCTAAAACAAAGAAAACATTGCCTAGAAGCTATAAACAGCTTTGTTAGTGTTTCTGGGGTTAAAATGTATCTTAATCCAAAGCAACTGACTAATTATCTGAGTTTGAGGTGGATGTGGAGAGTTTAAAAGCCACTTATACCCATTTTGTCCCAAAAGAGGTTAAAACCAAGAAAACATTGCTTAGAAGCACTAAACAGCTTTGTTAGTGTTTCTGTGGTTAAAATATGTCTTAATCCAATGCAACTAACTAATTATAAGAGTTTTAGATAGATGTGGAGAGTTTAAAAGCCACTTATACCCATTTTGTCCCAAAACAGGCTAAAACCAAGAAAACATTGCTTAGAAGCTCTAAACAGCTACGTTAGTGTTTCTGGGGTTAAAATGTGTCTTAATCCAATGCAACTGACTAATTATAAGAGTTTGAGATGGACGTGGAGAGTTTAAAAGCCACTTATACCCATTTTGTCCCAAAACAAGCTAAAACCAAGAAAACATTGCTGAGAAGCACCAAACAGCTTTGTTAGTGTTTCTGGGGTTAAAATGTGTCTTAATCCAATGCAACTGAATAATTATAAGAGTTTGAGATTGATGTGGAGAGTTTAAAAGCCACTGATACCCATTTTGTCCCAAAACAGGCTAAAACCAAGAAAACATTGCTTAGAAGCACTAAACAGCTTTGTTAGTGTTTCTGGGGTGAAAATGTGTCTTAATCCAATGCAACTAACTAATTATATGAGTTTGAGATAGATGTGGATAGTTTAAAAGCCACTTATACACATTTTGTCCCAAAAGAGGCTAAAACCAATAAAACATTGCTTAGAAGCTGTAAACAGCTATGTTAGTATTTCTGGGGTTAAAATGTGTCTTAATCAAATGCAAATGACTATTTATAAGAGTTTGAGATTGATGTGGAGAGTTTAAAAGCCACTTATACCCATTTTATCCCTAAACAGGCTAAGACCAAGAAAACATTGCTTAGAAGCACTAAACAGCTTTGTTACTGTTTCTGGGGTGAAAATGTGTCTTACTCCAATGCAACTGACTAATCATAAGAGTTTGAGATAGATGTGGATAGTTTAAAAGCAACTTATACACATTTTGTCCCAAAAGAGGCTAAAACCAAGAAAACATTGCTTATAAGCACTAAACAGCTTTGTTAGTGTTTCTGGGGTTAAAATGTGTCTTTATCCAATGCAACTAACTAATTATAAGAGTTTGAGATAGATTTGGATAGTTTAAAAGCCACTTATACATATTTTGTCCCAAAACAGGCTAAAACAAAGAAAACATTGCTTAGAAGCTGTAACAGCTATGTTAGTGTTTCTGGGGTGAAAATGTGTCTTAATCCAATGCAAATGACTAATTATAAGAGTTTGAGATTGATGTGGAGAGTTTAAAAACAACTTATACCCATTTTGTCCCAAAACAGGCTAAAACAAAGAAAACATTGCCTAGAAGCTATAAACAGCTTTGTTAGTGTTTCTGGGGTTAAAATGTATCTTAATCCAAAGCAACTGACTAATTATCTGAGTTTGAGGTGGATGTGGAGAGTTTAAAAGCCACTTATACCCATTTTGTCCCAAAAGAGGTTAAAACCAAGAAAACATTGCTTAGAAGCACTAAACAGCTTTGTTAGTGTTTCTGTGGTTAAAATATGTCTTAATCCAATGCAACTAACTAATTATAAGAGTTTTAGATAGATGTGGAGAGTTTAAAAGCCACTTATACCCATTTTGTCCCAAAACAGGCTAAAACCAAGAAAACATTGCTTAGAAGCTCTAAACAGCTACGTTAGTGTTTCTGGGGTTAAAATGTGTCTTAATCCAATGCAACTGACTAATTATAAGAGTTTGAGATGGACGTGGAGAGTTTAAAAGCCACTTATACCCATTTTGTCCCAAAACAAGCTAAAACCAAGAAAACATTGCTGAGAAGCACCAAACAGCTTTGTTAGTGTTTCTGGGGTTAAAATGTGTCTTAATCCAATGCAACTGAATAATTATAAGAGTTTGAGATTGATGTGGAGAGTTTAAAAGCCACTGATACCCATTTTGTCCCAAAACAGGCTAAAACCAAGAAAACATTGCTTAGAAGCACTAAACAGCTTTGTTAGTGTTTCTGGGGTGAAAATGTGTCTTAATCCAATGCAACTAACTAATTATATGAGTTTGAGATAGATGTGGATAGTTTAAAAGCCACTTATACACATTTTGTCCCAAAAGAGGCTAAAACCAATAAAACATTGCTTAGAAGCTGTAAACAGCTATGTTAGTATTTCTGGGGTTAAAATGTGTCTTAATCAAATGCAAATGACTATTTATAAGAGTTTGAGATTGATGTGGAGAGTTTAAAAGCCACTTATACCCATTTTATCCCTAAACAGGCTAAAACCAAGAAAACATTGCTTAGAAGCACTAAACAGCTTTGTTACTGTTTCTGGGGTGAAAATGTGTCTTACTCCAATGCAACTGACTAATCATAAGAGTTTGAGATAGATGTGGATAGTTTAAAAGCAACTTATACACATTTTGTCCCAAAAGAGGCTAAAACCAAGAAAACATTGCTTATAAGCACTAAACAGCTTTGTTAGTGTTTCTGGGGTTAAAATGTGTCTTTATCCAATGCAACTAACTAATTATAAGAGTTTGAGATAGATTTGGATAGTTTAAAAGCCACTTATACATATTTTGTCCCAAAACAGGCTAAAACAAAGAAAACATTGCTTAGAAGCTGTAACAGCTATGTTAGTGTTTCTGGGGTGAAAATGTGTCTTAATCCAATGCAAATGACTAATTATAAGAGTTTGAGATTGATGTGGAGAGTTTAAAAACAACTTATACCCATTTTGTCCCAAAACAGGCTAAAACAAAGAAAACATTGCCTAGAAGCTATAAACAGCTTTGTTAGTGTTTCTGGGGTTAAAATGTATCTTAATCCAAAGCAACTGACTAATTATCTGAGTTTGAGGTGGATGTGGAGAGTTTAAAAGCCACTTATACCCATTTTGTCCCAAAAGAGGTTAAAACCAAGAAAACATTGCTTAGAAGCACTAAACAGCTTTGTTAGTGTTTCTGTGGTTAAAATATGTCTTAATCCAATGCAACTAACTAATTATAAGAGTTTTAGATAGATGTGGAGAGTTTAAAAGCCACTTATACCCATTTTGTCCCAAAACAGGCTAAAACCAAGAAAACATTGCTTAGAAGCTCTAAACAGCTATGTTAGTGTTTCTGGGGTTAAAATGTGTCTTAATCCAATGCAACTGACTAATTATAAGAGTTTGAGATGGACGTGGAGAGTTTAAAAGCCACTTATACCCATTTTGTCCCAAAACAAGCTAAAACCAAGAAAACATTGCTGAGAAGCACCAAACAGCTTTGTTAGTGTTTCTGGGGTTAAAATGTGTCTTAATCCAATGCAACTGAATAATTATAAGAGTTTGAGATTGATGTGGAGAGTTTAAAAGCCACTGATACCCATTTTGTCCCAAAACAGGCTAAAACCAAGAAAACATTGCTTAGAAGCACTAAACAGCTTTGTTAGTGTTTCTGGGGTGAAAATGTGTCTTAATCCAATGCAACTAACTAATTATATGAGTTTGAGATAGATGTGGATAGTTTAAAAGCCACTTATACACAGTTTGTCCCAAAAGAGGCTAAAACCAATAAAACATTGCTTAGAAGCTGTAAACAGCTATGTTAGTATTTCTGGGGTTAAAATGTGTCTTAATCAAATGCAAATGACTATTTATAAGAGTTTGAGATTGATGTGGAGAGTTTAAAAGCCACTTATACCCATTTTATCCCTAAACAGGCTAAAACCAAGAAAACATTGCTTAGAAGCACTAAACAGCTTTGTTACTGTTTCTGGGGTGAAAATGTGTCTTACTCCAATGCAACTGACTAATCATAAGAGTTTGAGATAGATGTGGATAGTTTAAAAGCAACTTATACACATTTTGTCCCAAAAGAGGCTAAAACCAAGAAAACATTGCTTATAAGCACTAAACAGCTTTGTTAGTGTTTCTGGGGTTAAAATGTGTCTTTATCCAATGCAACTAACTAATTATAAGAGTTTGAGATAGATTTGGATAGTTTAAAAGCCACTTATACATATTTTGTCCCAAAACAGGCTAAAACAAAGAAAACATTGCTTAGAAGCTGTAACAGCTATGTTAGTGTTTCTGGGGTGAAAATGTGTCTTAATCCAATGCAAATGACTAATTATAAGAGTTTGAGATTGATGTGGAGAGTTTAAAAACAACTTATACCCATTTTGTCCCAAAACAGGCTAAAACAAAGAAAACATTGCCTAGAAGCTATAAACAGCTTTGTTAGTGTTTCTGGGGTTAAAATGTATCTTAATCCAAAGCAACTGACTAATTATCTGAGTTTGAGGTGGATGTGGAGAGTTTAAAAGCCACTTATACCCATTTTGTCCCAAAAGAGGTTAAAACCAAGAAAACATTGCTTAGAAGCACTAAACAGCTTTGTTAGTGTTTCTGTGGTTAAAATATGTCTTAATCCAATGCAACTAACTAATTATAAGAGTTTTAGATAGATGTGGAGAGTTTAAAAGCCACTTATACCCATTTTGTCCCAAAACAGGCTAAAACCAAGAAAACATTGCTTAGAAGCTCTAAACAGCTATGTTAGTGTTTCTGGGGTTAAAATGTGTCTTAATCCAATGCAACTGACTAATTATAAGAGTTTGAGATGGACGTGGAGAGTTTAAAAGCCACTTATACACATTTTGTCCCAAAATAGGCTAAAACCAAGAAAACATTGCTTAGAAGCTGTAAACAGCTTTGTTAGTGTTTCTAGGGTTAAAATGTGTCTTAATCCAATGCAACTGACTAATTATAAGAGTTTGAGATTGATGTGGAGAGTTTAAAAGCCACTTATACCCATTTTGTCCCAAAACAGGCTAAAACCAAGAAAACATTGCTGAGAAGCACCAAACAGCTTTGTTATTGTTTCTGGGGTTAAAATGTATCTTAATCCAATGCAACTAACTAATTATAAGAGCTTGAGATAGATGTGGAGAGTTTAAAAGCCACTTATACCCATTTTGTCCCAAAAAGGCTAAAACCAAGAAAACATTGCTTAGAAGCACTAAACAGCTTTGTTAGTGTTTCTGGGGTTAAAATGTGTCCTAATCCAATGCAACTAACTAATTATAAGAGTTTGAGATAGATGTGGAGAGTTTAAAAGCCACTTATTGTTAGACTTTGTAGAATAAAGAAGAGAATCAAGAGATTGATGAGAGATATCGGTAGACAAAGAGAATGAGGAAGAAGAAAAGATTAGGTTATTGTTCCATTAGAATACATATTACAATGTAGACTAAAGCCTATATATATCAAGGGAAAATTAGGGCTACACCCTCTACCAACCGATCGTATAAGTGATAGGGACAAGGAGAGAGATAGAACTAATCCCAACGGTGATAGTGACCCGTCCTAGTCTCCTTAAACACAACATAACCCGTGACTCCACTTGTTCCTCCTCTCTAACGGCTACAAGCGACATTCTAGATCCTTCTCATGGGCCTAAGGAGAGCAGGCCTCCTCATTGTCTTTACACACTTACATGACTCGGCCTTATTGCTTGGTTGTACGGACGGCCCCATAATTGTACGGACGGCCATGGCTGCCTTAGGCTTATTCTCTTGATCAATACTCCCCCTCAAGCTTAGCCAAGTGAAATGGCTAAGCTTGGAACCCGTGAAGCAGCACCTCATTAAAAACCTTGACTTAGAAAACCTCATGGGACAAAACCAAGTCAAGGGAAAAAGAGTGTGCCGTCCACGGATTAGGGAAGCTTGATCATGGCCGTGTAATGTCTACAAGTCCAAGTTTGCTGTAGATGTGATCACAAACCTTGGAGCTTGCAGACTTGGTGAAGATGTCAGCTAGCTGATCTTGACTCCTTGTGTGGCATGGTAACACCACTCCTTCTTCAATCTTCTCTCTCACCTTGTGGCAATCGCTTTCTATGTGCTTGGTCCTCTCATGAAAGACTGAGTTTGTGGCAATGTGGATGGCCGCTTCATTGTCGCAGTGCATGGTCATGGGCTGCTCTGTCTCGATGCCTAAGTCCTTGAGTAGGCCCTTCAGCCATGTCATCTCGTTAGTGAGCTTCCTCATAGCTCTATACTCGGCCTCGGCGCTAGAGCATGAAACCACCTTTTGTTTCTTAGACCTCCATGTAACCAAGTTGCCTCCAACAAACGTGCAGTACCCAGTGGTGGATCTCCTATCCAGCGTGTCGCCATTGTAATCCGCATCACAATAGCCAACGATTTCGGTGTTGTCATTCTTGCCCATCCAAATACCTTGACCCGGACTGCCCTTGAGATAGCTTAGGATCCTTTCGACTTGACTCCATTGGTACTTGCTTGGTGCCTTCATATGTTGGCTAACCTGATTCACAGCATAAGATATGTCAGGTCGTGTGATAGTAAGGTATATCAGCTTACCTACAAGTCGGCGGTAGCGTGTGACGTCTAAGAATGGCTCGTCCATTGGTTCCTTAGGTCGGCCTTCTTTTGCCCGTAAGCTCTCCCCCTTTCGCTTGAGCTGGTAATCTTCATCAAGGGGCGTAGCAACCGGAGACACACCAAGCTTGCCAGTCTCCTCTAACAAGTCAAGAGTATACTTGCGTTGTGAGAGGAAGAGTCCTTCCGGTGAGCGACAAATCTCAATACCAAGAAAGTATTTGAGTTCCCCAAGGTCCTTGATGTCAAATACCGACTTGAGAGAGTCCTTGGTGTCCTGAATGGCCGCCTTATCATCACCAGTCACGATGATGTCGTCGACGTATATGAGCACCACCACCCAACCAATAGAGGTGCGACGCGTGAAGAGAGTATGATCAGCCTCCGATCGCGTAAAACCATCAGTCTTGAGAGTGGAGCTTAGTTTGTGGTACCACGCTCGTGGGGACTGCTTAAGGCCATAGATGGCCTTACGTAGCCTCAAGACTTTTCCGGGTGTAACCATGTCTTCAAGGCCAGGAGGAGGCGTCATGTACACTTCTTCATCAAGTTCACCTTGAAGGAAGGCGTTCTTCACATCCATCTGCCATAAGTCCCATGAGAGGTTGACAGCAAGAGACAGCACAACCCGAACCGTATGGAGCTTGGCCACGGGTGCAAAGGTGTCCGTGTAGTCCGCGCCATAGGTTTGGGTGAAGCCACGGGCCACTAACCTGGCTTTATGCCGTTCAATGTCACCATTGCTCAAATACTTTATGGTAAACACCCATTTGGAGCTAACTGCCCGCTTGCCTTGAGGAAGATCCGATTCGTCCCACGTATGATTCCGGATCATGGCGCCAGTTTCATCCTTGACCGCATCTAACCAAACTTGATGTTCCTTGGCTTCATCATATGTCTGCGGGATCCAATTGGCGTCCACTTGGCCGAAGAAAGCTTGGTGATCAGCAGGTAACAGCTCAAGGGAACAAACAGACTGAATGGGATGAGCGACAGCTTGGCTGTTGTAATAGACACGCTTGTTCTTCCAAGTGGAGGGATCCGACCGAGGTCTGGTGCTCCGACGCAGGACTGGTGCCGGAAGTGGATCCACGCTAGGCAACACGGTGGACGTACCGTCCGTAGGAGCCGTCTCCGTGTTTTCCTCGGTAGAGGCCGCCGCCGGAGCATGCGTGTCCGCTGTAGGGCCAGGGACGGGAACACCGGTTATGGGTAGGCCAGACTCGAGAGATTCACCATCTTGGGCTGAACCATTGTCATTTGCATCTCCTTGGTCAGACCCACCATCGGTAGAAATTTGACTTAGTGTTGGCCGCACGGCACCCGTTGGTGGAGATGGGTTGCCAAGGTGATCAAGGAGGAACCGTAGACTCGAAGCTCGGTCATTAGGTGAGTGAGCGAGATCTTTAAGGCTGTTCCAATCCCTCTTGTCATGGTAGCCCACATGTTCTAGAAACCGGACATCTCGAGAGACATATAGTCGACTTGTGGCCGGATCATAACATTTGTACCCCTTTTGTGTGGTGGAGTAGCCAATGAACATACACTTTGTACTTTTGGCATCCAGCTTACTCCTTTGTTCTCCTGGTACTAACACAAAACAAACACAGCCGAAAACTCGTAAGTGATCAAGAGATGGTTTAAATTTGTTTAGTACTTCAAATGGAGATAAGTCATGAAGAACTCTAGTTGGTGTTCGGTTGATTAGGTAGCATGCAGTCATCACGGCATCACCCCAATATCGTTTAGGAACACTCGAATGGAACATGATTGCCCGCGCCACTTCCATGAGGTGCCGGTTCTTCCTCTCGGCCACACCATTTTGTTGTGGCGTGTAGGGACAACTAGTTTGATGGAGAATGCCATGCTTGGAGAGATGTTCTTTGAACTTGCAATTTGTGTATTCCCCCCCATTATCAGACCTAAGTACCTTAAGTTTAGCATTGAAGTGATTAGTCACATAATTTTGAAAATTGATAAAGGCATCAAATACTCTATCTTTAGATGGCAACAAGGTAATCCAAGTGTATTTTGATTTTTCATCAATAAAGGTCACAAAATACTTGTTATTATCTCTAGATAGGCATGGTGATGTCCAAACATCTGAGTGAACTAAATCAAAACAATTCTCATAAATAGTAGTTGACTTAGGAAAGATAGACTTGCAATGTTTTCCAAGAATACAAGGTTCACAAGTAGAATTATCAAAAGAAATATTAGGAAACATCAACCCTAAAGCACGTGAATGTGGGTGGCCTAGCCTAGCATGCCACACCATATTCGAATCAACAACAAAACAAGACTTAGTAGAGGATAAATTTGGATCGGTTTTCTCTAGGACATAGAGATCTCCACTCCCTTGCCCTTCTCCAAGAACCTTTCCAGTCTCAATATCCTGAAAATAAACATTGTTAGGACCAAAGATTGCATAACAATTCAAATCATTTGTGGCCCTCTTAACCGATAGTAAATTGGAGGTAAAGGTAGGCATAAAGAAAGCTTTTGAGGTTTTATCAAATAGTTTCAAGTCCCCTATTCCCTTTACTGGTATTTGTTCTCCATTTGCAATAACAACACTTCCTAAGGCCGGTTTTATGTTGTCAATTAAACTAGGGTTACTAATCATATGATGTGAGGCTCCCGAGTCAATAACAAGCGATTTGCTAGGCCTAGAAGTAAAGAAAGAGATACCAGACTCCTTGAGTGAAGCAATGGAGCGGATGAGAGCCTCAATGTCTGACTTCCTCACCACATCTCCGTAGGCTGCAGTCATGGCCACCTCATCTCCCTGCTTTGATGATCCGGCTCCTTCATTGCTAACCGCTTCCTTTGAGAGGTTGGCTTTGAACTTGGCCGGCTTGAGATGAGGATGGAGAACCCAGCACTTGTCTTTCAGATGACCCCGCTTCTTGCAGTGGTCGCACACCAACCACTTCCTCTCCTCTTGCTTGTACGTTCCTTTGTTGGCCGAAGCAAGCTCCCCCTTACCGCTAAACAAATCAAGGGATCCTTGCTCTTTCTGAATTTGGGAGCAAATATCTTCAAAGGAGGGGAGCTTCTCTGCCCTTAGGATGTGCTTCAAGAGGTCGTTGAAGGACGGGTTCAAGGTAAGTAGGAGTCCGAAGACTTTGTCTTGCTCCTTTCTTTCGTTTAGCACACTTGCCTCAAGTGTACTTGGCCGCAACATGTCAAGCTCGGACCATAGTGCACGGAACTTACCAAGATGCTTAGTGAACTCCACATCATCTTGGTTAAGATCATTTATGGCCTTCTTGACCTCAAAGACTCTAGTCATGTTAGAGACATTACCATACACGCCTTTAAGTGTTTCCCACAGTTCCTTGGCCGTCTCGCAATATGAGTAGGCCTCAAGGATAGGCGTGTCCAGAGAGTTTTGGAGAACAGATAGGACAACTTGGTCTTCTTGGAACCATTTGGCCTTCCTCTCGCTCTCTTCCTCCGCTTCCGCCTCGGAAGCGTCCTCTCCTTTGGGGTTTTTCTTTGGGACATAGTCGGACTCGACATGACTCCAAAGGCCACGACCTCCAAGGGCGGTTCTTGTGGTTCTTGTCCACAGCAAGTAGTTTGTCCCCTTTAGGACAACCGGTGAAACAATGGGCTTGGCGTTTTCCATGGTCGGATTTCTATGGACCGATGGGTAAAGCTTTTACCCGGAGAATAAAAGAGATGCGAGTGAGAAGAAACGAAGATAAGGAGACTAGAGTGTAGAAATGAGTAGGAGAATGAGATTAGACTGTAGAGAATCGAAGAACTTGCTCTGATACCATGTTAGACTTTGTAGAATAAAGAAGAGAATCAAGAGATTGATGAGAGATATCGGTAGACAAAGAGAATGAGGAAGAAGAAAAGATTAGGTTATTGTTCCATTAGAATACATATTACAATGTAGACTAAAGCCTATATATATCAAGGGAAAATTAGGGCTACACCCTCTACCAACCGATCGTATAAGTGATAGGGACAAGGAGAGAGATAGAACTAATCCCAACGGTGATAGTGACCCGTCCTAGTCTCCTTAAACACAACATAACCCGTGACTCCACTTGTTCCTCCTCTCTAACGGCTACAAGCGACATTCTAGATCCTTCTCATGGGCCTAAGGAGAGCAGGCCTCCTCATTGTCTTTACACACTTACATGACTCGGCCTTATTGCTTGGTTGTACGGACGGCCCCATAATTGTACGGACGGCCATGGCTGCCTTAGGCTTATTCTCTTGATCAATACTTATACCCATTTTGTCCCAAAACAGGCTAAAACCAAGAAAACATTGCTTAGAAGCACTAAACAGCTTTGTTAGTGTTTCTGGGGTGAAAATGTGTCTTAATCCAATGCAACTAACTAATTATATGAGTTTGAGATAGATGTGGATAGTTTAAAAGCCACTTATACACATTTTGTCCCAAAAGAGGCTAAAACCAATAAAACATTGCTTAGAAGCTGTAAACAGCTATGTTAGTATTTCTGGGGTTAAAATGTGTCTTAATCAAATGCAAATGACTATTTATAAGAGTTTGAGATTGATGTGGAGAGTTTAAAAGCCACTTATATCCATTTTATCCCTAAACAGGCTAAAACCAAGAAAACATTGCTTAGAAGCACTAAACAGCTTTGTTACTGTTTCTGGGGTGAAAATGTGTCTTACTCCAATGCAACTGACTAATTATAAGAGTTTGAGATAGATGTGGATAGTTTAAAAGCAACTTATACACATTTTGTCCCAAAAGAGGCTAAAACCAAGAAAACATTGCTTATAAGCACTAAACAGCTTTGTTAGTGTTTCTGGGTTAAAATGTGTCTTTATCCAATGCAACTAACTAATTATAAGAGTTTGAGACAGATTTGGATAGTTTAAAAGCCACTTATACATATTTTGTCCCAAAACAGGCTAAAACAAAGAAAACATTGCTTAGAAGCTGTAACAGCTATGTTAGTGTTTCTGGGGTGAAAATGTGTCTTAATCCAATGCAAATGACTAATTATAAGAGTTTGAGATTGATGTGGAGAGTTTAAAAGCCACTTATACCCATTTTGTCCCAAAACAGGCTAAAACAAAGAAAACATTGCCTAGAAGCTATAAACAGCTTTGTTAGTGTTTCTGGGGTTAAAATGTATCTTAATCCAAAGCAACTGACTAATTATCTGAGTTTGAGGTGGATGTGGAGAGTTTAAAAGCCACTTATACCCATTTTGTCCCAAAAGAGGTTAAAACCAAGAAAACATTGCTTAGAAGCACTAAACAGCTTTGTTAGAGTTTCTGTGGTTAAAATATGTCTTAATCCAAAGCAACTAACTAATTATAAGAGTTTTAGATAGATGTGGAGAGTTTAAAAGCCACTTATACCCATTTTGTCCCAAAACAGGCTAAAACCAAGAAAACATTGCTTAGAAGCTCTAAACAGCTATGTTAGTGTTTCTGGGGTTAAAATGTGTCTTAATCCAATGCAACTGACTAATTATAAGAGTTTGAGATGGACGTGGAGAGTTTAAAAGCCACTTATACACATTTTGTCCCAAAATAGGCTAAAACCAAGAAAACATTGCTTAGAAGCTGTAAACAGCTTTGTTAGTGTTTCTAGGGTTAAAATGTGTCTTAATCCAATGCAACTGACTAATTATAAGAGTTTGAGATTGATGTGGAGAGTTTAAAAGCCACTTATACCCATTTTGTCCCAAAACAGGCTAAAACCAAGAAAACATTGCTGAGAAGCACCAAACAGCTTTGTTATTGTTTCTGGGGTTAAAATGTATCTTAATCCAATACAACTAACTAATTATAAGAGCTTGAGCTAGATGTGGAGAGTTTAAAAGCCACTTATACCCATTTTGTCCCAAAAAGGCTAAAACCAAGAAAACATTGCTTAGAAGCACTAAACAGCTTTGTTAGTGTTTCTGGGGTTAAAATGTGTCCTAATCCAATGCAACTAACTAATTATAAGAGTTTGAGATAGATGTGGAGAGTTTAAAAGCCACTTATACCCATTTTGTCCCAAAACAGGCTAAAACCAAGAAAACATTGCTTAGAAGCACTAAACAGCTTTGTTAGTGTTTCTGGGGTGAAAATGTGTCTTAATCCAATGCAACTAACTAATTATATGAGTTTGAGATAGATGTGGATAGTTTAAAAGCCACTTATACACATTTTGTCCCAAAAGAGGCTAAAACCAATAAAACATTGCTTAGAAGCTGTAAACAGCTATGTTAGTATTTCTGGGGTTAAAATGTGTCTTAATCAAATGCAAATGACTATTTATAAGAGTTTGAGATTGATGTGGAGAGTTTAAAAGCCACTTATATCCATTTTATCCCTAAACAGGCTAAAACCAAGAAAACATTGCTTAGAAGCACTAAACAGCTTTGTTACTGTTTCTGGGGTGAAAATGTCTCTTACTCCAATGCAACTGACTAATTATAAGAGTTTGAGATAGATGTGGATAGTTTAAAAGCAACTTATACACATTTTGTCCCAAAAGAGGCTAAAACCAAGAAAACATTGCTTATAAGCACTAAACAGCTTTGTTAGTGTTTCTGGGGTTAAAATGTGTCTTTATCCAATGCAACTAACTAATTATAAGAGTTTGAGATAGATTTGGATAGTTTAAAAGCCACTTATACATATTTTGTCCCAAAACAGGCTAAAACAAAGAAAACATTGCTTAGAAGCTGTAACAGCTATGTTAGTGTTTCTGGGGTGAAAATGTGTCTTAATCCTATGCAAATGACTAATTATAAGAGTTTGAGATTGATGTGGAGAGTTTAAAAGCCACTTATACCCATTTTGTCCCAAAACAGGCTAAAACAAAGAAAACATTGCCTAGAAGCTATAAACAGCTTTGTTAGTGTTTCTGGGGTTAAAATGTATCTTAATCCAAAGCAACTGACTAATTATCTGAGTTTGAGGTGGATGTGGAGAGTTTAAAAGCCACTTATACCCATTTTGTCCCAAAAGAGGTTAAAACCAAGAAAACATTGCTTAGAAGCACTAAACAGCTTTGTTAGAGTTTCTGTGGTTAAAATATGTCTTAATCCAAAGCAACTAACTAATTATAAGAGTTTTAGATAGATGTGGAGAGTTTAAAAGCCACTTATACCCATTTTGTCCCAAAACAGGCTAAAACCAAGAAAACATTGCTTAGAAGCTCTAAACAGCTATGTTAGTGTTTCTGGGGTTAAAATGTGTCTTAATCCAATGCAACTGACTAATTATAAGAGTTTGAGATGGACGTGGAGAGTTTAAAAGCCACTTATACACATTTTGTCCCAAAATAGGCTAAAACCAAGAAAACATTGCACAGAAGCTGTAAACAGCTTTGTTAGTGTTTCTAGGGTTAAAATGTGTCTTAATCCAATGCAACTGACTAATTATAAGAGTTTGAGATTGATGTGGAGAGTTTAAAAGCCACTTATACCCATTTTGTCCCAAAACAGGCTAAAACCAAGAAAACATTGCTGAGAAGCACCAAACAGCTTTGTTATTGTTTCTGGGGTTAAAATGTATCTTAATCCAATGCAACTAACTAATTATAAGAGCTTGAGCTAGATGTGGAGAGTTTAAAAGCCACTTATACCCATTTTGTCCCAAAAAGGCTAAAACCAAGAAAACATTGCTTAGAAGCACTAAACAGCTTTGTTAGTGTTTCTGGGGTTAAAATGTGTCCTAATCCAATGCAACTAACTAATTATAAGAGTTTGAGATAGATGTGGAGAGTTTAAAAGCCACTTATACCCATTTTGTCCCAAAACAGGCTAAAACCAAGAAAACATTGCTTAGAAGCACTAAACAGCTTTGTTAGTGTTTCTGGGGTGAAAATGTGTCTTAATCCAATGCAACTAACTAATTATATGAGTTTGAGATAGATGTGGATAGTTTAAAAGCCACTTATACACATTTTGTCCCAAAAGAGGCTAAAACCAATAAAACATTGCTTAGAAGCTGTAAACAGCTATGTTAGTATTTCTGGGGTTAAAATGTGTCTTAATCAAATCCAAATGACTATTTATAAGAGTTTGAGATTGATGTGGAGAGTTTAAAAGCCACTTATACCCATTTTATCCCTAAACAGGCTAAAACCAAGAAAACATTGCTTAGAAGCACTAAACAGCTTTGTTACTGTTTCTGGGGTGAAAATGTGTCTTACTCCAATGCAACTGACTAATTATAAGAGTTTGAGATAGATGTGGATAGTTTAAAAGCAACTTATACACATTTTGTCCCAAAAGAGGCTAAAACCAAGAAAACATTGCTTATAAGCACTAAACAGCTTTGTTAGTGTTTCTGGGGTTAAAATGTGTCTTTATCCAATGCAACTAACTAATTATAAGAGTTTGAGATAGATTTGGATAGTTTAAAAGCCACTTATACATATTTTGTCCCAAAAGAGGCTAAAACCAAGAAAACATTGCTTAGAAGCTGTAACAGCTATGTTAGTGTTTCTGGGGTGAAAATGTGTCTTAATCCAATGCAAATGACTAATTATAAGAGTTTGAGATTGATGTGGAGAGTTTAAAAGCCACTTATACCCATTTTGTCCCAAAACAGGCTAAAACAAAGAAAACATTGCCTAGAAGCTGTAAACAGCTTTGTTAGTGTTTCTGGGGTTAAAATGTATCTTAATCCAAAGCAACTGACTAATTATCTGAGTTTGAGGTGGATGTGGAGAGTTTAAAAGCCACTTATACCCATTTTGTCCCAAAAGAGGTTAAAACCAAGAAAACATTGCTTAGAAGCACTAAACAGCTTTGTTAGTGTTTCTGTGGTTAAAATATGTCTTAATCCAATGCAACTAACTAATTATAAGAGTTTTAGATAGATGTGGAGAGTTTAAAAGCCACTTATACCCATTTTGTCCCAAAACAGGCTAAAACCAAGAAAACATTGCTTAGAAGCTCTAAACAGCTATGTTAGTGTTTCTGGGGTTAAAATGTGTCTTAATCCAATGCAACTGACTAATTATAAGAGTTTGAGATGGACGTGGAGAGTTTAAAAGCCACTTATACACATTTTGTCCCAAAATAGGCTAAAACCAAGAAAACATTGCTTAGAAGCTGTAAACAGCTTTGTTAGTGTTTCTAGGGTTTAAATGTGTCTTAATCCAATGCAACTGACTAATTATAAGAGTTTGAGATTGATGTGGAGAGTTTAAAAGCCACTTATACCCATTTTGTCCTAAAACAGGCTAAAACAAAGAAAACATTGCTGAGAAGCACCAAACAGCTTTATTAGTGTTTCTGGGGTGAAAATGTGTCTTAATCCAATGCAACTAACTAATTATAAGAGTTTGAGATAGATGTGGATAGTTTAAAAGCCACTTATACACATTTTGTCCCAAAAGAGGCTAAAACCAAGAAAACATTGCTTAGAAGCTGTAAACAGCTATGTTAGTATTTCTGGGGTTAAAATGTGTCTTAATCAAATGCAAATGACTATTTATAAGAGTTTGAGATTGATGTGGAGAGTTTAAAAGCCACTTATACCCATTTTGTCCCAAAGCAGGCTAAAACAAAGAAAACATTACCTAGAAGCTATAAACAGCTTTGTTAGTGTTTCTGGGGTTAAAATGTGTCTTAATCCAATGCAACTGACTAATTATAAGAGTTTGAGATTGATGTGGAGAGTTTAAAAGCCACTTATACCCATTTTGTCCCAAAATAGGCTAAAACCAAGAAAACATTGCTGAGAAGCACCAAACAGCTTTGTTATTGTTTCTGGGGTTAAAATGTATCTTAATCCAATGCAACTAACTAATTATAAGAGCTTGAGCTAGATGTGGAGAGTTTAAAAGCCACTTATACCCATTTTGTCCCAAAAAGGCTAAAACCAAGAAAACATTGCTTAGAAGCACTAAACAGCTTTGTTAGTGTTTCTGGGGTTAAAATGTGTCCTAATCTAATGCAACTAACTAATTATAAGAGTTTGAGATAGATGTGGAGAGTTTAAAAGCCACTTATACCCATTTTGTCCCAAAACAGGCTAAAACCAAGAAAACATTGCTTAGAAGCACTAAACAGCTTTGTTAGTGTTTCTGGGGTGAAAATGTGTCTTAATCCAATGCAACTAACTAATTATATGAGTTTGAGATAGATGTGGATAGTTTAAAAGCCACTTATACACATTTTGTCCCAAAAGAGGCTAAAACCAATAAAACATTGCTTAGAAGCTGTAAACAGCTATGTTAGTATTTCTGGGGTTAAAATGTGTCTTAATCAAATCCAAATGACTATTTATAAGAGTTTGAGATTGATGTGGAGAGTTTAAAAGCCACTTATACCCATTTTATCCCTAAACAGGCTAAAACCAAGAAAACATTGCTTAGAAGCACTAAACAGCTTTGTTACTGTTTCTGGGGTGAAAATGTGTCTTACTCCAATGCAACTGACTAATTATAAGAGTTTGAGATAGATGTGGATAGTTTAAAAGCAACTTATACACATTTTGTCCCAAAAGAGGCTAAAACCAAGAAAACATTGCTTATAAGCACTAAACAGCTTTGTTAGTGTTTCTGGGGTTAAAATGTGTCTTTATCCAATGCAACTAACTAATTATAAGAGTTTGAGATAGATTTGGATAGTTTAAAAGCCACTTATACATATTTTGTCCCAAAAGAGGCTAAAACCAAGAAAACATTGCTTAGAAGCTGTAACAGCTATGTTAGTGTTTCTGGGGTGAAAATGTGTCTTAATCCAATGCAAATGACTAATTATAAGAGTTTGAGATTGATGTGGAGAGTTTAAAAGCCACTTATACCCATTTTGTCCCAAAACAGGCTAAAACAAAGAAAACATTGCCTAGAAGCTGTAAACAGCTTTGTTAGTGTTTCTGGGGTTAAAATGTATCTTAATCCAAAGCAACTGACTAATTATCTGAGTTTGAGGTGGATGTGGAGAGTTTAAAAGCCACTTATACCCATTTTGTCCCAAAAGAGGTTAAAACCAAGAAAACATTGCTTAGAAGCACTAAACAGCTTTGTTAGTGTTTCTGTGGTTAAAATATGTCTTAATCCAATGCAACTAACTAATTATAAGAGTTTTAGATAGATGTGGAGAGTTTAAAAGCCACTTATACCCATTTTGTCCCAAAACAGGCTAAAACCAAGAAAACATTGCTTAGAAGCTCTAAACAGCTATGTTAGTGTTTCTGGGGTTAAAATGTGTCTTAATCCAATGCAACTGACTAATTATAAGAGTTTGAGATGGACGTGGAGAGTTTAAAAGCCACTTATACACATTTTGTCCCAAAATAGGCTAAAACCAAGAAAACATTGCTTAGAAGCTGTAAACAGCTTTGTTAGTGTTTCTAGGGTTTAAATGTGTCTTAATCCAATGCAACTGACTAATTATAAGAGTTTGAGATTGATGTGGAGAGTTTAAAAGCCACTTATACCCATTTTGTCCTAAAACAGGCTAAAACAAAGAAAACATTGCTGAGAAGCACCAAACAGCTTTATTAGTGTTTCTGGGGTGAAAATGTGTCTTAATCCAATGCAACTAACTAATTATAAGAGTTTGAGATAGATGTGGATAGTTTAAAAGCCACTTATACACATTTTGTCCCAAAAGAGGCTAAAACCAAGAAAACATTGCTTAGAAGCTGTAAACAGCTATGTTAGTATTTCTGGGGTTAAAATGTGTCTTAATCAAATGCAAATGACTATTTATAAGAGTTTGAGATTGATGTGGAGAGTTTAAAAGCCACTTATACCCATTTTGTCCCAAAGCAGGCTAAAACAAAGAAAACATTACCTAGAAGCTATAAACAGCTTTGTTAGTGTTTCTGGGGTTAAAATGTATCTTAATCCAAAGCAACTGACTAATTATATGAGTTTGAGATGGATGTGGAGAGTTTAAAAGCCACTTATACCCATTTTGTCCCTAAACAGGCTAAAACCAAGAAAACATTGCTTAGAAGCACTAAACAGCTTTGTTACTGTTTCTGGGGTGAAAATGTGTCTTAATCCAATGCAACTGACTAGTTATAAGAGTTTGAGATAGATGTGGATAGTTTAAAAGCAACTTATACACATTTTGTCCCAAAAGAGGCTAAAACCAAGAAAACATTGCTTAGAAGCACTAAACAGCTTTGTTAGTGTTTCTGGGGTTAAAATGTGTCTTAATCCAATGCAACTAGCTAATTATAAGAGTTGAGATAGATGTGGATAGTTTAAAAGACACTTATACACATTTTGTCCCAAAACAGGCTAAAACCAAGAAAACAATGCTTAGAAGCTGTAAACAGCTATGTTAGTGTTTCTGGGGTGAAAATTTGCCTTAATCCAATGGAAATGACTAATTATAAGAGTTTGAGATTGATGTGGAGAGTTTAAAAGCCACTTATACCCATTTTGTCCCAAAATAGGCTAAAACAAAGAAAACATTGCCTAGAAGCTATAAACAGCTTTGTTAGTGTTTCTGGGGTTAAAATGTATCTTAATCCAAAGCAACTGACTAATTATATGAGTTTGAGATGGATGTGGAGAGTTTAAAAGCCACTTATACCCATTTTGTCCCAAAAAGGCTAAAACCAAGAAAACATTGCTTAGAAGCACTAAACAGCTTTGTTAGTGTTTCTGTGGTTAAAATATGTCTTAATCCAATGCAACTAACTAATTATAAGAGTTTTAGATAGATGTGGAGAGTTTAAAAGCCACTTATACCCATTTTGTCCCAAAACAGGCTAAAACCAAGAAAACATTGCTTAGAAGCTCTAAACAGCTATGTTAGTGTTTCTGGGGTTAAAATGTGTCTTATTCCAATGCAACTGACTAATTATAAGAGTTTGAGATGGACGTGGAGAGTTTAAAAGCCACTTATACACATTTTGTCCCAAAATACGCTAAAACCAAGAAAACATTGCTTAGAAGCTGTAAACAGCTTTGTTAGTGTTTCTAGGGTTTAAATGTGTCTTAATCCAATGCAACTGACTAATTATAAGAGTTTGAGATTGATGTGGAGAGTTTAAAAGCCACTTATACCCATTTTGTCCTAAAACAGGCTAAAACCAAGAAAACATTGCTGAGAAGCACCAAACAGCTTTATTAGTGTTTCTGGGGTGAAAATGTGTCTTAATCCAATGCAACTAACTAATTATAAGAGTTTGAGATAGATGTGGATAGTTTAAAAGCCACTTATACACATTTTGTCCCAAAAGAGGCTAAAACCAAGAAAACATTGCTTAGAAGCTGTAAACAGCTATGTTAGTATTTCTGGGGTTAAAATGTGTCTTAATCAAATGCAAATGACTATTTATAAGAGTTTGAGATTGATGTGGAGAGTTTAAAAGCCACTTATACCCATTTTATCCCTAAACAGGCTAAAACCAAGAAAACATTGCTTAGAAGCACTAAACAGCTTTGTTACTGTTTCTGGGGTGAAAATGTGTCTTACTCCAATGCAACTGACTAATTATAAGAGTTTGAGATAGATGTGGATAGTTTAAAAGCAACTTATACACATTTTGTCCCAAAAGAGGCTAAAACCAAGAAAACATTGCTTATAAGCACTAAACAGCTTTGTTAGTGTTTCTGGGGTTAAAATGTGTCTTTATCCAATGCAACTAACTAATTATAAGAGTTTGAGATAGATTTGGATAGTTTAAAAGCCACTTATACATATTTTGTCCCAAAAGAGGCTAAAACCAAGAAAACATTGCTTAGAAGCTGTAACAGCTATGTTAGTGTTTCTGGGGTGAAAATGTGTCTTAATCCAATGCAAATGACTAATTATAAGAGTTTGAGATTGATGTGGAGAGTTTAAAAGCCACTTATACCCATTTTGTCCCAAAACAGGCTAAAACAAAGAAAACATTGCCTAGAAGCTATAAACAGCTTTGTTAGTGTTTCTGGGGTTAAAATGTATCTTAATCCAAAGCAACTGACTAATTATCTGAGTTTGAGGTGGATGTGGAGAGTTTAAAAGCCACTTATACCCATTTTGTCCCAAAAGAGGTTAAAACCAAGAAAACATTGCTTAGAAGCACTAAACAGCTTTGTTAGTGTTTCTGTGGTTAAAATATGTCTTAATCCAATGCAACTAACTAATTATAAGAGTTTTAGATAGATGTGGAGAGTTTAAAAGCCACTTATACCCATTTTGTCCCAAAACAGGCTAAAACCAAGAAAACATTGCTTAGAAGCTCTAAACAGCTATGTTAGTGTTTCTGGGGTTAAAATGTGTCTTAATCCAATGCAACTGACTAATTATAAGAGTTTGAGATGGACGTGGAGAGTTTAAAAGCCACTTATACACATTTTGTCCCAAAATAGGCTAAAACCAAGAAAACATTGCTTAGAAGCTGTAAACAGCTTTGTTAGTGTTTCTAGGGTTTAAATGTGTCTTAATCCAATGCAACTGACTAATTATAAGAGTTTGAGATTGATGTGGAGAGTTTAAAAGCCACTTATACCCATTTTGTCCTAAAACAGGCTAAAACAAAGAAAACATTGCTGAGAAGCACCAAACAGCTTTATTAGTGTTTCTGGGGTGAAAATGTGTCTTAATCCAATGCAACTAACTAATTATAAGAGTTTGAGATAGATGTGGATAGTTTAAAAGCCACTTATACACATTTTGTCCCAAAAGAGGCTAAAACCAAGAAAACATTGCTTAGAAGCTGTAAACAGCTATGTTAGTATTTCTGGGGTTAAAATGTGTCTTAATCAAATGCAAATGACTATTTATAAGAGTTTGAGATTGATGTGGAGAGTTTAAAAGCCACTTATACCCATTTTGTCCCAAAGCAGGCTAAAACAAAGAAAACATTACCTAGAAGCTATAAACAGCTTTGTTAGTGTTTCTGGGGTTAAAATGTATCTTAATCCAAAGCAACTGACTAATTATATGAGTTTGAGATGGATGTGGAGAGTTTAAAAGCCACTTATACCCATTTTGTCCCTAAACAGGCTAAAACCAAGAAAACATTGCTTAGAAGCACTAAACAGCTTTGTTACTGTTTCTGGGGTGAAAATGTGTCTTAATCCAATGCAACTGACTAGTTATAAGAGTTTGAGATAGATGTGGATAGTTTAAAAGCAACTTATACACATTTTGTCCCAAAAGAGGCTAAAACCAAGAAAACATTGCTTAGAAGCACTAAACAGCTTTGTTAGTGTTTCTGGGGTTAAAATGTGTCTTAATCCAATGCAACTAGCTAATTATAAGAGTTTGAGATAGATGTGGATAGTTTAAAAGACACTTATACACATTTTGTCCCAAAACAGGCTAAAACCAAGAAAACAATGCTTAGAAGCTGTAAACAGCTATGTTAGTGTTTCTGGGGTGAAAATTTGTCTTAATCCAATGCAAATGACTAATTATAAGAGTTTGAGATTGATGTGGAGAATTTAAAAGCCACTTATACCCATTTTGTCCCAAAATAGGCTAAAACAAAGAAAACATTGCCTAGAAGCTATAAACAGCTTTGTTAGTGTTTCTGGGGTTAAAATGTATCTTAATCCAAAGCAACTGACTAATTATATGAGTTTGAGATGGATGTGGAGAGTTTAAAAGCCACTTATACCCATTTTGTCCCAAAAAGGCTAAAACCAAGAAAACATTGCTTAGAAGCACTAAACAGCTTTGTTAGTGTTTCTGGGGTTAAAATGTGTCCTAATCCAATGCAACTAACTAATTATAAGAGTTTGAGATAGATGTGGAGAGTTTAAAAGCCACTTATACCCATTTTGTCCCAAAACAGGCTAAAACCATGAAAACAATGCCTAGAAGCTGTAAACAGCTTTGTTAGTGTTTATGGGGTTAAAATGTGTCTTTATCCAATGCAACTGACAAATTATAAGAGTTTGAGATGGATGTGGAGAGTTTAAAAGCCACTTATACCCATTTTGTCCCAAAAGAGGTTAAAACCAAGAAAACATTGCTTAGAAGCACTAAACAGCTTTGTTAGTGTTTCTGTGGTTAAAATATGTCTTAATCCAATGCAACTAACTAATTATAAGAGTTTTAGATAGATGTGGAGAGTTTAAAAGCCACTTATACCCATTTTGTCCCAAAACAGGCTAAAACCAAGAAAACATTGCTTAGAAGCTCTAAACAGCTATGTTAGTGTTTCTGGGGTTAAAATGTGTCTTATTCCAATGCAACTGACTAATTATAAGAGTTTGAGATGGACGTGGAGAGTTTAAAAGCCACTTATACACATTTTGTCCCAAAATAGGCTAAAACCAAGAAAACATTGCTTAGAAGCTGTAAACAGCTTTGTTAGTGTTTCTAGGGTTTAAATGTGTCTTAATCCAATGCAACTGACTAGTTATAAGAGTTTGAGATAGATGTGGATAGTTTAAAAGCAACTTATACACATTTTGTCCCAAAAGAGGCTAAAACCAAGAAAACATTGCTTAGAAGCACTAAACAGCTTTGTTAGTGTTTCTGGGGTTAAAATGTGTCTTAATCCAATGCAACTAGCTAATTATAAGAGTTTGAGATAGATGTGGATAGTTTAAAAGACACTTATACACATTTTGTCCCAAAACAGGCTAAAACCAAGAAAACAATGCTTAGAAGCTGTAAACAGCTATGTTAGTGTTTCTGGGGTGAAAATTTGTCTTAATCCAATGCAAATGACTAATTATAAGAGTTTGAGATTGATGTGGAGAATTTAAAAGCCACTTATACCCATTTTGTCCCAAAATAGGCTAAAACAAAGAAAACATTGCCTAGAAGCTATAAACAGCTTTGTTAGTGTTTCTGGGGTTAAAATGTATCTTAATCCAAAGCAACTGACTAATTATATGAGTTTGAGATGGATGTGGAGAGTTTAAAAGCCACTTATACCCATTTTGTCCCAAAAAGGCTAAAACCAAGAAAACATTGCTTAGAAGCACTAAACAGCTTTGTTAGTGTTTCTGGGGTTAAAATGTGTCCTAATCCAATGTAACTAACTAATTATAAGAGTTTGAGATAGATGTGGAGAGTTTAAAAGCCACTTATACCCATTTTGTCCCAAAACAGGCTAAAACCATGAAAACAATGCCTAGAAGCTGTAAACAGCTTTGTTAGTGTTTATGGGGTTAAAATGTGTCTTTATCCAATGCAACTGACAAATTATAAGAGTTTGAGATGGATGTGGAGAGTTTAAAAGCCACTTATACCCATTTTGTCCCAAAAGAGGTTAAAACCAAGAAAACATTGCTTAGAAGCACTAAACAGCTTTGTTAGTGTTTCTGTGGTTAAAATATGTCTTAATCCAATGCAACTAACTAATTATAAGAGTTTTAGATAGATGTGGAGAGTTTAAAAGCCACTTATACCCATTTTGTCCCAAAACAGGCTAAAACCAAGAAAACATTGCTTAGAAGCTCTAAACAGCTATGTTAGTGTTTCTGGGGTTAAAATGTGTCTTATTCCAATGCAACTGACTAATTATAAGAGTTTGAGATGGACGTGGAGAGTTTAAAAGCCACTTATACACATTTTGTCCCAAAATAGGCTAAAACCAAGAAAACATTGCTTAGAAGCTGTAAACAGCTTTGTTAGTGTTTCTAGGGTTTAAATGTGTCTTAATCCAATGCAACTGACTAATTATAAGAGTTTGAGATTGATGTGGAGAGTTTAAAAGCCACTTATACCCATTTTGTCCTAAAACAGGCTAAAACCAAGAAAACATTGCTGAGAAGCACCAAACAGCTTTATTAGTGTTTCTGGGGTGAAAATGTGTCTTAATCCAATGCAACTAACTAATTATAAGAGTTTGAGATAGATGTGGATAGTTTAAAAGCCACTTATACACATTTTGTCCCAAAAGAGGCTAAAACCAAGAAAACATTACTTAGAAGCTGTAAACAGCTATGTTAGTATTTCTGGGGTTAAAATGTGTCTTAATCAAATGCAAATGACTATTTATAAGAGTTTGAGATTGATGTGGAGAGTTTAAAAGCCACTTATACCCATTTTGTCCCAAAGCAGGCTAAAACAAAGAAAACATTGCCTAGAAGCTATAAACAGCTTTGTTAGTGTTTCTGGGGTTAAAATGTATCTTAATCCAAAGCAACTGACTAATTATATGAGTTTGAGATGGATGTGGAGAGTTTAAAAGCCACTTATACCCATTTTGTCCCAAAACAGGTTAAAGCCAAGAAAACATTGCTTAGAAGCACTAAACAGCTTTGTTAGTGTTTCTGTGGTTAAAATATGTCTTAATCCAATGCAACTAACTAATTATAAGAGTTTTAGATAGATGTGGAGAGTTTAAAAGCCACTTATACCCATTTTGTCCCAAAACAGGCTAAAACCAAGAAAACATTGCTTAGAAGCTCTAAACAGCTATGTTAGTGTTTCTGGGGTTAAAATGTGTCTTAATCCAATGCAACTGACTAATTATAAGAGTTTGAGATGGACGTGGAGAGTTTAAAAGCCACTTATACACATTTTGTCCCAAAATAGGCTAAAACCAAGAAAACATTGCTTAGAAGCTGTAAACAGCTTTGTTAGTGTTTCTACTGTTAAATTGTGTCTTAATTCAATGCAACTGACTAATTATAAGAGTTTGAGATTGATGTGGAGAGTTTAAAAGCCACTTATACCCATTTTGTCCCAAAACAGGCTAAAACCAAGAAAACATTGCTGAGAACCACCAAACAGCTTTGTTAGTGTTTCTGGGGTTAAAATGTGTCTTAATCCAATGCAACTAACTAATTATAAGAGCTTGAGATAGATGTGGAGAGTTTAAAAGCCACTTATACCCATTTTGTCCCAAAACAGGCTAAAACCAAGAAAACATTGCTGAGAAGCACCAAACAGCTTTGTTATTGTTTCTGGGGTTAAAATGTATCTTAATCCAATGCAACTAACTATTTATAAGAGCTTGAGATAGATGTGGAGAGTTTAAAAGCCACTTATACCCATTTTGTCCCAAAAAGGCTAAAACCAAGAAAACATTGCTTAGAAGCACTAAACAGCTTTGTTAGTGTTTCTGGGGTTAAAATGTGTCCTAATCCAATGCAACTAACTAATTATAAGAGTTTGAGATAGATGTGGAGAGTTTAAAAGCCACTTATACCCATTTTGTCCCAAAACAGGCTAAAACCATGAAAACAATGCCTAGAAGCTGTAAACAGCTTTGTTAGTGTTTATGGGGTTAAAATGTGTCTTTATCCAATGCAACTGACAAATTATAAGAGTTTGAGATGGATGTGGAGAGTTGAAAAGCCACTTATACCCATTTTGTCCCAAAACAGGCTAAAACCAAGAAAACAATGCTTAGAAGCACTAAACAGCTTTGTTAGTGTTTCTGTGGTTAAAATGTGTCTTAATCCAATGCAACTAACTAATTATAGGAGTTTTAGATAGATGTGGAGAGTTTAAAAGCCACTTATACCCATTTTGTCCCAAAACAGGTTAAAACCAAGAAAACATTGCTTAGAAGCTCTAAACAACTATGTTAGTGTTTCTGGGGTTAAATGTGTCTTAATCCAATGCAACTGACTAATTATAAGAGTTTGAGATGGATGTGGAGAGTTTAAAAGCCACCTATACACATTTTGTCCCAAAATAGGCTAAAACCAAGAAAACATTGCTTAGAAGCTGTAAACAGCTTTGTTAGTGTTTCTAGGGTTAAAATGAGTCTTAATCCAATGCAACTGACTAATTATAAGAGTTTGAGATTGATGTGGAGAGTTTAAAAGCCACTTATACTCATTTTGTCCCAAAACAGGCTAAAACCAAGAAAACATTGCTGAGAAGCACCAAACAGCTTTATTAGTCTGGGGTTAAAATGGGTCTTAATCCAAAGCAACTGACTAATTATATGAGTTTGAGATGGATGTGGAGAGTTTAAAAGCCACTTATACCCATTTTGTCCCAAAACAGGTTAAAACCAAGAAAACATTGCTTAGAAGCACTAAACAGCTTTGTTAGTGTTTCTGTGGTTAAAATATGTCTTAATCCAATGCAACTAACTAATTATAAGAGTTTTAGATAGATGTGGAGAGTTTAAAAGCCACTTATACCCATTTTGTCCCAAAACAGGCTAAAACAAAGAAAACATTGCTTAGAAGCTCTAAACAGCTATGTTAGTGTTTCTGGGGTTATAATGTGTCTTAATCCAATGCAACTGACTAATTATAAGAGTTTGAGATGGATGTGGAGAGTTTAAAAGCCACTTATACACATTTTGTCCCAAAATAGGCTAAAACCAAGAAAACATTGCTTAGAACCTGTAAACAGCTTTGTTAGTGTTTCTACTGTTAAATTGTGTCTTAATTCAATGCAACTGACTAATTATAAGAGTTTGAGATTGATGTGGAGAGTTTAAAAGCCACTTATACCCATTTTGTCCCAAAACAGGCTAAAACCAAGAAAACATTGCTGAGAACCACCAAACAGCTTTGTTAGTGTTTCTGGGGTTAAAATGTGTCTTAATCCAATGCAACTAACTAATTATAAGAGCTTGAGATAGATGTGGAGAGTTTAAAAGCCACTTATACCCATTTTGTCCCAAAAAGGCTAAAACCAAGAAAACATTGCTTAGAAGCACTAAACAGCTTTGTTAGTGTTTCTGGGGTTAAAATATGTCTTAATCCAATGCAACTAACTAATTATAAGAGTTTGAGATAGATGTGGAGAGTTTAAAAGCCACTTATACCCATTTTGTCCCAAAACAGGCTAAAACCATGAAAATAATGCCTAGAAGCTGTAAACAGCTTTGTTAGTGTTTCTGGGGTTAAAATGTGTCTTTATCCAATCCACCTGACAAATTATAAGAGTTTGAGATGGATGTGGAGAGTTTAAAAGCCACTTATACCCATTTTTTCCCAAAACAGGCTAAAACCAAGAAAACATTGCTTAGAAGCACTAAACAGCTTTGTTAGTGTTTCTGGGGTGAAAATGTGTCTTAATCCAATGCAACTAACTAATTATAAGAGTTTGAGATAGATGTGGATAGTTTAAAAGCCACTTATACACATTTTGTCCCAAAAGAGGCTAAAACCAAGAAAACATTGCATAGAAGCTGTAAACAGCTATGTTAGTATTTCTGGGGTTAAAATGTGTCTTAATCAAATGCAAATGACTAATTATAAGAGTTTGAGATAGATGTGGAGAGTTTAAAAGCCATTTATACCCATTTTGTCCCAAAACAGGCTAAAACCAGGAAAACATTGCTTAGAAGCACTAAAAAGCTTTGTTAGTGTTTCTGGGGTTAAAATGTGTCTTAATCCAATGCAACTAACTAATTATAAGAGTTTGAGATGGATGTGGAGAGTTTAAAAGCCACTTATACCCATTTTGTCCCAAAACAGGCTAAAACCAAAAAAAAACATTGGTTAGAAGCACTAAACAGCTTTGTTAGTGTTTGTCGGGTTAAAATGTGTCTTAATCCAATGCAACTAACTAATTCTAAGAGTTTGAGATAGATGTGGAGAGTTTAAAAGCCATTTATACCCATTTTGTCCCAAAACAGGCTAAAACCAAGAAAACATTGCTTAGAAGCACTAAACAGCTTTGTTAGTGTTTCTGGGGTTAAAATGTGTCTTTATCCAATGGAACTAACTAATTTTAAGAGTTTGAGATAGATGTGGAGAGTTTAAAAGCCACTTGTACCCATTTTGTCCCAAAACAGGTTAAAACCAAGAAAACATTGCTTCGAAGCACTAAACAGCTTTGTTAGTGTTTTTGTGGTTAAAATGTATCTTCATCCAATGCAACTAACTAATTATAAGTGTTTTAGATAGATGTGGAGAGTTTAAAAGCCACTTATACCCATTTTGTCCCAAAACAGGCTAAAACCAAGAAAACATTGCTGAGAAGCACCAAACAGCTTTGTTAGTGTTTCTGGGGTTAAAATGTGTCTTAATCCAATGCAACTGACTAATTATATGAGTTTGAGATGGATGTGGAGAGTTTAAAAGCCACTTATACCCATTTTGTCCCAAAAAGGCTAAAACCAAGAAAACATTGCTTAGAAGCACTAAACAGCTTTGTTAGTGTTTCTGGGGTTAAAATGTGTCCTAATCCAATGCAACTAACTAATTATAAGAGTTTGAGATAGATGTGGAGAGTTTAAAAGCCACTTATACCCATTTTGTCCCAAAACAGGCTAAAACCATGAAAACAATGCCTAGAAGCTGTAAACAGCTTTGTTAGTGTTTATGGGGTTAAAATGTGTCTTTATCCAATGCAACTGACAAATTATAAGAGTTTGAGATGGATGTGGAGAGTTTAAAAGCCACTTATACCCATTTTGTCCCAAAAGAGGTTAAAACCAAGAAAACATTGCTTAGAAGCACTAAACAGCTTTGTTAGTGTTTCTGTGGTTAAAATATGTCTTAATCCAATGCAACTAACTAATTATAAGAGTTTTAGATAGATGTGGAGAGTTTAAAAGCCACTTATACCCATTTTGTCCCAAAACAGGCTAAAACCAAGAAAACATTGCTTAGAAGCTCTAAACAGCTATGTTAGTGTTTCTGGGGTTAAAATGTGTCTTATTCCAATGCAACTGACTAATTATAAGAGTTTGAGATGGACGTGGAGAGTTTAAAAGCCACTTATACACATTTTGTCCCAAAATAGGCTAAAACCAAGAAAACATTGCTTAGAAGCTGTAAACAGCTTTGTTAGTGTTTCTAGGGTTTAAATGTGTCTTAATCCAATGCAACTGACTAATTATAAGAGTTTGAGATTGATGTGGAGAGTTTAAAAGCCACTTATACCCATTTTGTCCTAAAACAGGCTAAAACCAAGAAAACATTGCTGAGAAGCACCAAACAGCTTTATTAGTGTTTCTGGGGTGAAAATGTGTCTTAATCCAATGCAACTAACTAATTATAAGAGTTTGAGATAGATGTGGATAGTTTAAAAGCCACTTATACACATTTTGTCCCAAAAGAGGCTAAAACCAAGAAAACATTGCTTAGAAGCTGTAAACAGCTATGTTAGTATTTCTGGGGTTAAAATGTGTCTTAATCAAATGCAAATGACTATTTATAAGAGTTTGAGATTGATGTGGAGAGTTTAAAAGCCACTTATACCCATTTTGTCCCAAAGCAGGCTAAAACAAAGAAAACATTGCCTAGAAGCTATAAACAGCTTTGTTAGTGTTTCTGGGGTTAAAATGTATCTTAATCCAAAGCAACTGACTAATTATATGAGTTTGAGATGGATGTGGAGAGTTTAAAAGCCACTTATACCCATTTTGTCCCAAAACAGGTTAAAGCCAAGAAAACATTGCTTAGAAGCACTAAACAGCTTTGTTAGTGTTTCTGTGGTTAAAATATGTCTTAATCCAATGCAACTAACTAATTATAAGAGTTTTAGATAGATGTGGAGAGTTTAAAAGCCACTTATACCCATTTTGTCCCAAAACAGGCTAAAACCAAGAAAACATTGCTTAGAAGCTCTAAACAGCTATGTTAGTGTTTCTGGGGTTAAAATGTGTCTTAATCCAATGCAACTGACTAATTATAAGAGTTTGAGATGGACGTGGAGAGTTTAAAAGCCACTTATACACATTTTGTCCCAAAATAGGCTAAAACCAAGAAAACATTGCTTAGAAGCTGTAAACAGCTTTGTTAGTGTTTCTACTGTTAAATTGTGTCTTAATTCAATGCAACTGACTAATTATAAGAGTTTGAGATTGATGTGGAGAGTTTAAAAGCCACTTATACCCATTTTGTCCCAAAACAGGCTAAAACCAAGAAAACATTGCTGAGAACCACCAAACAGCTTTGTTAGTGTTTCTGGGGTTAAAATGTGTCTTAATCCAATGCAACTAACTAATTATAAGAGCTTGAGATAGATGTGGAGAGTTTAAAAGCCACTTATACCCATTTTGTCCCAAAACAGGCTAAAACCAAGAAAACATTGCTGAGAAGCACCAAACAGCTTTGTTATTGTTTCTGGGGTTAAAATGTATCTTAATCCAATGCAACTAACTATTTATGAGAGCTTGAGATAGATGTGGAGAGTTTAAAAGCCACTTATACCCATTTTGTCCCAAAAAGGCCAAAACCAAGAAAACATTGCTTAGAAGCACTAAACAGCTTTGTTAGTGTTTCTGGGGTTAAAATGTGTCCTAATCCAATGCAACTAACTAATTATAAGAGTTTGAGATAGATGTGGAGAGTTTAAAAGCCACTTATACCCATTTTGTCCCAAAACAGGCTAAAACCATGAAAACAATGCCTAGAAGCTGTAAACAGCTTTGTTAGTGTTTATGGGGTTAAAATGTGTCTTTATCCAATGCAACTGACAAATTATAAGAGTTTGAGATGGATGTGGAGAGTTGAAAAGCCACTTATACCCATTTTGTCCCAAAACAGGCTAAAACCAAGAAAACAATGCTTAGAAGCACTAAACAGCTTTGTTAGTGTTTCTGTGGTTAAAATGTGTCTTAATCCAATGCAACTAACTAATTATAGGAGTTTTAGATAGATGTGGAGAGTTTAAAAGCCACTTATACCCATTTTGTCCCAAAACAGGTTAAAACCAAGAAAACATTGCTTAGAAGCTCTAAACAACTATGTTAGTGTTTCTGGGGTTAAATGTGTCTTAATCCAATGCAACTGACTAATTATAAGAGTTTGAGATGGATGTGGAGAGTTTAAAAGCCACTTATACACATTTTGTCCCAAAATAGGCTAAAACCAAGAAAACATTGCTTAGAAGCTGTAAACAGCTTTGTTAGTGTTTCTAGGGTTAAAATGAGTCTTAATCCAATGCAACTGACTAATTATAAGAGTTTGAGATTGATGTGGAGAGTTTAAAAGCCACTTATACTCATTTTGTCCCAAAACAGGCTAAAACCAAGAAAACATTGCTGAGAAGCACCAAACAGCTTTATTAGTCTGGGGTTAAAATGGGTCTTAATCCAAAGCAACTGACTAATTATATGAGTTTGAGATGGATGTGGAGAGTTTAAAAGCCACTTATACCCATTTTGTCCCAAAACAGGTTAAAACCAAGAAAACATTGCTTAGAAGCACTAAACAGCTTTGTTAGTGTTTCTGTGGTTAAAATATGTCTTAATCCAATGCAACTAACTAATTATAAGAGTTTTAGATAGATGTGGAGAGTTTAAAAGCCACTTATACCCATTTTGTCCCAAAACAGGCTAAAACAAAGAAAACATTGCTTAGAAGCTCTAAACAGCTATGTTAGTGTTTCTGGGGTTATAATGTGTCTTAATCCAATGCAACTGACTAATTATAAGAGTTTGAGATGGATGTGGAGAGTTTAAAAGCCACTTATACACATTTTGTCCCAAAATAGGCTAAAACCAAGAAAACATTGCTTAGAACCTGTAAACAGCTTTGTTAGTGTTTCTACTGTTAAATTGTGTCTTAATTCAATGCAACTGACTAATTATAAGAGTTTGAGATTGATGTGGAGAGTTTAAAAGCCACTTATACCCATTTTGTCCCAAAACAGGCTAAAACCAAGAAAACATTGCTGAGAACCACCAAACAGCTTTGTTAGTGTTTCTGGGGTTAAAATGTGTCTTAATCCAATGCAACTAACTAATTATAAGAGCTTGAGATAGATGTGGAGAGTTTAAAAGCCACTTATACCCATTTTGTCCCAAAAAGGCTAAAACCAAGAAAACATTGCTTAGAAGCACTAAACAGCTTTGTTAGTGTTTCTGGGGTTAAAATATGTCTTAATCCAATGCAACTAACTAATTATAAGAGTTTGAGATAGATGTGGAGAGTTTAAAAGCCACTTATACCCATTTTGTCCCAAAACAGGCTAAAACCATGAAAATAATGCCTAGAAGCTGTAAACAGCTTTGTTAGTGTTTCTGGGGTTAAAATGTGTCTTTATCCAATCCACCTGACAAATTATAAGAGTTTGAGATGGATGTGGAGAGTTTAAAAGCCACTTATACCCATTTTTTCCCAAAACAGGCTAAAACCAAGAAAACATTGCTTAGAAGCACTAAACAGCTTTGTTAGTGTTTCTGGGGTGAAAATGTGTCTTAATCCAATGCAACTAACTAATTATAAGAGTTTGAGATAGATGTGGATAGTTTAAAAGCCACTTATACACATTTTGTCCCAAAAGAGGCTAAAACCAAGAAAACATTGCATAGAAGCTGTAAACAGCTATGTTAGTATTTCTGGGGTTAAAATGTGTCTTAATCAAATGCAAATGACTAATTATAAGAGTTTGAGATAGATGTGGAGAGTTTAAAAGCCATTTATACCCATTTTGTCCCAAAACAGGCTAAAACCAGGAAAACATTGCTTAGAAGCACTAAAAAGCTTTGTTAGTGTTTCTGGGGTTAAAATGTGTCTTAATCCAATGCAACTAACTAATTATAAGAGTTTGAGATGGATGTGGAGAGTTTAAAAGCCACTTATACCCATTTTGTCCCAAAACAGGCTAAAACCAAAAAAAAACATTTGTTAGAAGCACTAAACAGCTTTGTTAGTGTTTGTCGGGTTAAAATGTGTCTTAATCCAATGCAACTAACTAATTCTAAGAGTTTGAGATAGATGTGGAGAGTTTAAAAGCCATTTATACCCATTTTGTCCCAAAACAGGCTAAAACCAAGAAAACATTGCTTAGAAGCACTAAACAGCTTTGTTAGTGTTTCTGGGGTTAAAATGTGTCTTTATCCAATGGAACTAACTAATTATAAGAGTTTGAGATAGATGTGGAGAGTTTAAAAGCCACTTATACCCACTTTGTCCCAAAACAGGCTAAAACCAATAAAACATTGCTTAGAAGCACCAAACAGCTTTGTTAGTGTTTCTGGGGTTAAAATGTGTCTTAATCCAATGCATCTAACTAATTATAAGAGTTTGAGATAGATGTGGATAGTTTAAAAGCCACTTATACCCATTTTGTCCCAAAACAGGCTAAAACCAAGAAAACATTGCTTAGAAGCTGTAAACAGCTATGTTAGTGTTTCTGGGGTTAAAATGTGTCTTAATCCAATGCAACTGACTAATTATAAGAGTTTGAGATTGATGTGGAGAGTTTAAAAGCCACTTATACCCATTTTGTCCCAAAATAGGCTAAAACAAGGAAAACATTGCTTAGAAGCACCAAACAGCTTTGTTAGTGTTTCTGGGGTTAAAATGTGTCTTAATCCAATGCATCTAACTAATTATAAGAGTTTGAGATAGATGTGGATAGTTTAAAAGCCACTTATACCCATTTTGTCCCAAAACAGGCTAAAACCAAGAAAACATTGCTTAGAAGCTGTAAACAGATATGTTAGTGTTTCTGGGGTTAAAATGTGTCTTAATCCAATGCAACTGACTAATTATAAGAGTTTGAGATTGATGTGGAGAGTTTAAAAGCCACTTATACCCATTTTGTCCCAAAATAGGCTAAAACCAAGAAAACATTGCTTAGAAGCACTAAACAGCTTTGTTAGTGTTTCTCGGGTTAAAATGTTTCTTAATCCAATGCAACTAACTAATTGTAAGAGTTTGAGATAGATGTGGAGAGTTTAAAAGCCATTTATACCCATTTTGTCCCAAAACAGGCTAAAACCAGGAAAACATTGCTTAGAAGCACTAAAAAGCCTTGTTAGTGTTTCTAGGGTTTAAATGTGTCTTAATCCAATGCAACTAACTAATTATAAGAGTTTGAGATGGATGTGGAGAGTTTAAAAGCCACTTATACCCATTTTGTCCCAAAACAGGCTAAAACCAAAAAAAAAACATTGGTTAGAAGCACTAAACAGCTTTGTTAGTGTTTGTCGGGTTAAAATGTGTCTTAATCCAATGCAACTAACTAATTGTAAGAGTTTGAGATAGATGTGGAGAGTTTAAAAGCCATTTATACCCATTTTGTCCCAAAACAGGGTAAAACCAAGAAAACATTGCTTAGAAGCTGTAAACAGCTATGTTAGTGTTTCTGGGGTTAAAATGTGTCTTAATCCAATGCAACTGACTAAGTATAAGAGTTTGAGATAGATGTGGAGAGTTTAAAAGCCACTTATACCCACTTTGTCCCAAAACAGGCTAAAACCAATAAAACATTGCTTAGAAGCACCAAACAGCTTTGTTAGTGTTTCTGGGGTTAAAATGTGTCTTAATCCAATGCAACTAACTAATTGTAAGAGTTTGAGATAGATGTGGATAGTTTAAAAGCCATTTATACCCATTTTGTCCCAAAACAGGCTAAAACCAAGAAAACATTGCTTAGAAGCACTAAACAGCTTTGTTAGTGTTTATGGGGTTAAAATGTGTCTTAATCCAATGCAACTAACTAATTGTAAGAGTTTGAGATAGATTTGGAGAGTTTAAAAGCCATTTATACCCATTTTGTCCCAAAACAGGCTAAAACCAAGAAAACATTGCTTAGAAGCACTAAACAGCTTTGTTAGTGTTTCTGGGGTTAAAATGTGTCTTTATCCAATGGAACTAACTAATTATAAGAGTTTGAGATAGATGTGGAGAGTTTAAAAGCCACTTATACCCACTTTGTCCCAAAACAGGCTAAAACCAATAAAACATTGCTTAGAAGCACCAAACAGCTTTGTTAGTGTTTCTGGGGTTAAAATGTGTCTTAATCCAATGCATCTAACTAATTATAAGAGTTTGAGATAGATGTGGATAGTTTAAAAGCCACTTATACCCATTTTGTCCCAAAACAGGCTAAAACCAAGAAAACATTGCTTAGAAGCTGTAAACAGCTATGTTAGTGTTTCTGGGGTTAAAATGTGTCTTAATCCAATGCAACTGACTAATTATAAGAGTTTGAGATTGATGTGGAGAGTTTAAAAGCCACTTATACCCATTTTGTCCCAAAATAGGCTAAAACCAAGAAAACATTGCTTAGAAGCACCAAACAGCTTTGTTAGTGTTTCTGGGGTTAAAATGTGTCTTAATCCAATGCAACTAACTAATTGTAAGAGTTTGAGATAGATGTGGAGAGTTTAAAAGCCATTTATACCCATTTTGTCCCAAAACAGGCTAAAACCAAGAAAACATTGCTTAGAAGCTGTAAACAGCTATGTTAGTATTTCTGGGGTTAAAATGTGTCTTAATCCAATGCAACTGACTAAGTATAAGAGTTTGAGATAGATGTGGAGAGTTTAAAAGCCACTTATACCCACTTTGTCCCAAAACAGGCTAAAACCAATAAAACATTGCTTAGAAGCACCAAACAGCTTTGTTAGTGTTTCTGGGGTTAAAATGTGTCTTAATCCAATGCAACTAACTAATTGTAAGAGTTTGAGATAGATGTGGATAGTTTAAAAGCCATTTATACCCATTTTGTCCCAAAACAGGCTAAAACCAAGAAAACATTGCTTAGAAGCACTAAACAGCTTTGTTAGTGTTTATGGGGTTAAAATGTGTCTTAATCCAATGCAACTAACTAATTGTAAGAGTTTGAGATAGATGTGGAGAGTTTAAAAGCCATTTATACCCATTTTGTCCCAAAACAGGCTAAAACCAAGAAAACAATGCTTTGAAGCACTAAAAAGCTTTGTTAGTGTTTCCGGGGTTTAAATGTGTCTTAATCCAATGCAACTAACTAATTATAAGAGTTTGAGATAGATGTGGAGAGTTTAAAAGCCACTTATACCCACTTTGTCCCAAAACAGGCTAAAACCAAGAAAACATTGCTTAGAAGCACCAAACAGCTTTGTTAGTTTTTCTGGGGTTAAAATGTGTCTTAATCCAATGGAACTAACTAATTATAAGAGTTTGAGATAGATGTGGATAGTTTAAAAGCCACTTATACCCATTTTGTCCCAAAACAGGCTAAAACCAAAAAAAACATTGCTTAGAAGCACTAAACAGCTTTGTTAGTGTTTGTCGGGTTAAAATGTGTCTTAATCCAATGCAACTAACTAATTGTTAGAGTTTGAGATAGATGTGGAGAGTTTAAAAGCCACTTATACCCACTTAGTCCCAAAACAGGCTAAAACCAAGAAAACATTGCTTAGAAGCTGTAAACAGCTATGTTAGTGTTTCTGGGGTTAAAATGTGTCTTAATCCAATGCAACTGACTAAATATAAGAGTTTGATATGGATGTGGAGAGTTTAAAAGCCACTTATACCCATTTTGTCCCAAAACAGGCTAAAACCAAGAAAACATTGCTTAGAAGCTGTAAACAGCTATGTTAGTGTTTTTGGGGTTCAAATGTGTCTTAATCCAATGCAACTGACTAATTATAAGAGTTTGAGATGGATGTGGAGAGTTTAAAAGCCACTTATACCCATTTTGTCCCAAAACAGGCTAAAACCAAAAAAAACATTGCTTAGAAGCACTAAACAGCTTTGTTAGTGTTTGTCGGGTTAAAATGTGTCTTAATCCAATGCAACTAACTTATTGTAAGAGTTTGAGATAGATGTGGAGAGTTTAAAAGCCATTTATACCCATTTTGTCCCAAAACAGGCTAAAACCAAGAAAACATTGCTTAGAAGCACTAAACAGCTTTGTTAGTGTTTATGGGGTTAAAATGTTTCTTAATCCAATGCAACTAACTAATTGTAAGAGTTTGAGATAGATGTGGAGAGTTTAAAAGCCATTGATACCCATTTTGTCCCAAAACAGGCTAAAACCAAGAAAACATTGCTTAGAAGCACTAAAAAGCTTTGTTAGTGTATCTGGGGTTTAAATGTGTCTTAATCCAATGCAACTAACTAATTATAAGAGTTTGAGATGGATGTGGAGAGTTTAAAAGCCACTTATACCCATTTTGTCCCAAAACAGGCTAAAACCAAAAAAAAACATTGGTTAGAAGCACTAAACAGCTTTGTTAGTGTTTGTCGGGTTAAAATGTGTCTTAATCCAATGCAACTAACTAATTGTAAGAGTTTGAGATAGATGTGGAGAGTTTAAAAGCCACTTATACCCACTTTGTCCCAAAACAGGCTAAAACCAAGAAAACATTGCTTAGAAGCTGTAAACAGCTATGTTAGTGTTTCTGGGGTTAAAATGTGTCTTAATCCAATGCAACTGACTAAATATAAGAGTTTGAGATGGATGTGGAGAGTTTAAAAGCCACTTATACCCATTTTGTCCCAAAACAGGCTAAAACCAAGAAAACATTGCTTAGAAGCTGTAAACAGCTATGTTAGTGTTTTTGGGGTTCAAATGTGTCTTAATCCAATGCAACTGACTAATTATAAGAGTTTGAGATGGATGTGGAGAGTTTAAAAGCCACTTATACCCATTTTGTCCCAAAACAGGCTAAAACCAAAAAAAACATTGCTTAGAAGCACTAAACAGCTTTGTTAGTGTTTCTCGGGTTAAAATGTGTCTTAATCCAATGCAACTAACTTATTGTAAGAGTTTGAGATAGATGTGGAGAGTTTAAAAGCCATTTATACCCATTTTGTCCCAAAACAGGCTAAAACCAAGAAAACATTGCTTAGAAGCTGTAAACAGCTATGTTAGTGTTTCTGGGGTTAAAATGTGTCTTAATCCAATGCAACTGACTAAGTATAAGAGTTTGAGATAGATGTGGAGAGTTTAAAAGCCACTTATACCCACTTTGTCCCAAAACAGGCTAAAACCAATAAAACATTGCTTAGAAGCACCAAACAGCTTTGTTAGTGTTTCTGGGGTTAAAATGTGTCTTAATCCAATGCAACTAACTAATTGTAAGAGTTTGAGATAGATGTGGATAGTTTAAAAGCCATTTATACCCATTTTGTCCCAAAACAGGCTAAAACCAAGAAAACATTGCTTAGAAGCACTAAACAGCTTTGTTAGTGTTTATGGGGTTAAAATGTGTCTTAATCCAATGCAACTAACTAATTGTAAGAGTTTGAGATAGATTTGGAGAGTTTAAAAGCCATTTATACCCATTTTGTCCCAAAACAGGCTAAAACCAAGAAAACATTGCTTAGAAGCACTAAACAGCTTTGTTAGTGTTTCTGGGGTTAAAATGTGTCTTTATCCAATGGAACTAACTAATTATAAGAGTTTGAGATAGATGTGGAGAGTTTAAAAGCCACTTATACCCACTTTGTCCCAAAACAGGCTAAAACCAATAAAACATTGCTTAGAAGCACCAAACAGCTTTGTTAGTGTTTCTGGGGTTAAAATGTGTCTTAATCCAATGCATCTAACTAATTATAAGAGTTTGAGATAGATGTGGATAGTTTAAAAGCCACTTATACCCATTTTGTCCCAAAACAGGCTAAAACCAAGAAAACATTGCTTAGAAGCACTAAACAGCTTTGTTAGTGTTTATGGGGTTAAAATGTGTCTTAATCCAATGCAACTAACTAATTGTAAGAGTTTGAGATAGATTTGGAGAGTTTAAAAGCCATTTATACCCATTTTGTCCCAAAACAGGCTAAAACCAAGAAAACATTGCTTAGAAGCACTAAACAGCTTTGTTAGTGTTTCTGGGGTTAAAATGTGTCTTTATCCAATGGAACTAACTAATTATAAGAGTTTGAGATAGATGTGGAGAGTTTAAAAGCCACTTATACCCACTTTGTCCCAAAACAGGCTAAAACCAATAAAACATTGCTTAGAAGCACCAAACAGCTTTGTTAGTGTTTCTGGGGTTAAAATGTGTCTTAATCCAATGCATCTAACTAATTATAAGAGTTTGAGATAGATGTGGATAGTTTAAAAGCCACTTATACCCATTTTGTCCCAAAACAGGCTAAAACCAAGAAAACATTGCTTAGAAGCTGTAAACAGCTATGTTAGTGTTTCTGGGGTTAAAATGTGTCTTAATCCAATGCAACTGACTAATTATAAGAGTTTGAGATTGATGTGGAGAGTTTAAAAGCCACTTATACCCATTTTGTCCCAAAATAGGCTAAAACCAAGAAAACATTGCTTAGAAGCACCAAACAGCTTTGTTAGTGTTTCTGGGGTTAAAATGTGTCTTAATCCAATGCAACTAACTAATTGTAAGAGTTTGAGATAGATGTGGAGAGTTTAAAAGCCATTTATACCCATTTTGTCCCAAAACAGGCTAAAACCAAGAAAACATTGCTTAGAAGCTGTAAACAGCTATGTTAGTATTTCTGGGGTTAAAATGTGTCTTAATCCAATGCAACTGACTAAGTATAAGAGTTTGAGATAGATGTGGAGAGTTTAAAAGCCACTTATACCCACTTTGTCCCAAAACAGGCTAAAACCAATAAAACATTGCTTAGAAGCACCAAACAGCTTTGTTAGTGTTTCTGGGGTTAAAATGTGTCTTAATCCAATGCAACTAACTAATTGTAAGAGTTTGAGATAGATGTGGATAGTTTAAAAGCCATTTATACCCATTTTGTCCCAAAACAGGCTAAAACCAAGAAAACATTGCTTAGAAGCACTAAACAGCTTTGTTAGTGTTTATGGGGTTAAAATGTGTCTTAATCCAATGCAACTAACTAATTGTAAGAGTTTGAGATAGATGTGGAGAGTTTAAAAGCCATTTATACCCATTTTGTCCCAAAACAGGCTAAAACCAAGAAAACAATGCTTTGAAGCACTAAAAAGCTTTGTTAGTGTTTCCGGGGTTTAAATGTGTCTTAATCCAATGCAACTAACTAATTATAAGAGTTTGAGATAGATGTGGAGAGTTTAAAAGCCACTTATACCCACTTTGTCCCAAAACAGGCTAAAACCAAGAAAACATTGCTTAGAAGCACCAAACAGCTTTGTTAGTTTTTCTGGGGTTAAAATGTGTCTTAATCCAATGGAACTAACTAATTATAAGAGTTTGAGATAGATGTGGATAGTTTAAAAGCCACTTATACCCATTTTGTCCCAAAACAGGCTAAAACCAAAAAAAACATTGCTTAGAAGCACTAAACAGCTTTGTTAGTGTTTGTCGGGTTAAAATGTGTCTTAATCCAATGCAACTAACTAATTGTTAGAGTTTGAGATAGATGTGGAGAGTTTAAAAGCCACTTATACCCACTTAGTCCCAAAACAGGCTAAAACCAAGAAAACATTGCTTAGAAGCTGTAAACAGCTATGTTAGTGTTTCTGGGGTTAAAATGTGTCTTAATCCAATGCAACTGACTAAATATAAGAGTTTGATATGGATGTGGAGAGTTTAAAAGCCACTTATACCCATTTTGTCCCAAAACAGGCTAAAACCAAGAAAACATTGCTTAGAAGCTGTAAACAGCTATGTTAGTGTTTTTGGGGTTCAAATGTGTCTTAATCCAATGCAACTGACTAATTATAAGAGTTTGAGATGGATGTGGAGAGTTTAAAAGCCACTTATACCCATTTTGTCCCAAAACAGGCTAAAACCAAAAAAAACATTGCTTAGAAGCACTAAACAGCTTTGTTAGTGTTTGTCGGGTTAAAATGTGTCTTAATCCAATGCAACTAACTTATTGTAAGAGTTTGAGATAGATGTGGAGAGTTTAAAAGCCATTTATACCCATTTTGTCCCAAAACAGGCTAAAACCAAGAAAACATTGCTTAGAAGCACTAAACAGCTTTGTTAGTGTTTATGGGGTTAAAATGTTTCTTAATCCAATGCAACTAACTAATTGTAAGAGTTTGAGATAGATGTGGAGAGTTTAAAAGCCATTGATACCCATTTTGTCCCAAAACAGGCTAAAACCAAGAAAACATTGCTTAGAAGCACTAAAAAGCTTTGTTAGTGTATCTGGGGTTTAAATGTGTCTTAATCCAATGCAACTAACTAATTATAAGAGTTTGAGATGGATGTGGAGAGTTTAAAAGCCACTTATACCCATTTTGTCCCAAAACAGGCTAAAACCAAAAAAAAACATTGGTTAGAAGCACTAAACAGCTTTGTTAGTGTTTGTCGGGTTAAAATGTGTCTTAATCCAATGCAACTAACTAATTGTAAGAGTTTGAGATAGATGTGGAGAGTTTAAAAGCCACTTATACCCACTTTGTCCCAAAACAGGCTAAAACCAAGAAAACATTGCTTAGAAGCTGTAAACAGCTATGTTAGTGTTTCTGGGGTTAAAATGTGTCTTAATCCAATGCAACTGACTAAATATAAGAGTTTGAGATGGATGTGGAGAGTTTAAAAGCCACTTATACCCATTTTGTCCCAAAACAGGCTAAAACCAAGAAAACATTGCTTAGAAGCTGTAAACAGCTATGTTAGTGTTTTTGGGGTTCAAATGTGTCTTAATCCAATGCAACTGACTAATTATAAGAGTTTGAGATGGATGTGGAGAGTTTAAAAGCCACTTATACCCATTTTGTCCCAAAACAGGCTAAAACCAAAAAAAACATTGCTTAGAAGCACTAAACAGCTTTGTTAGTGTTTCTCGGGTTAAAATGTGTCTTAATCCAATGCAACTAACTTATTGTAAGAGTTTGAGATAGATGTGGAGAGTTTAAAAGCCATTTATACCCATTTTGTCCCAAAACAGGCTAAAACCAAGAAAACATTGCTTAGAAGCACTAAACAGCTTTGTTAGTGTTTATGGGGTTAAAATGTGTCTTAATCCAATGCAACTAACTAATTGTAAGAGTTTGAGATAGATGTGGAGAGTTTAAAAGCCATTGATACCCATTTTGTCCCAAAACAGGCTAAAACCAAGAAAACATTGCTTAGAAGCACTAAAAAGCTTTGTTAGTGTTTCTGGGGTTTAAATGTGTCTTAATCCAATGCAACTAACTAATTATAAGAGTTTGAGATGGATGTGGAGAGTTTAAAAGCCACTTATACCCATTTTGTCCCAAAACAGGCTAAAACCAAAAAAAAACATTGGTTAGAAGCACTAAACAGCTTTGTTAGTGTTTGTCGGGTTAAAATGTGTCTTAATCCAATGCAACTAACTAATTGTAAGAGTTTGAGATAGATGTGGAGAGTTTAAAAGCCATTTATACCCATTTTGTCCCAAAACAGGCTAAAACCAAGAAAACATTGCTTAGAAGCACTAAACAGCTTTGTTAGTGTTTCTGGAGTTAAAATGTGTCTTTATCCAATGGAACTAACTAATTATAAGAGTTTGAGATAGATGTGGAGAGTTTAAAAGCCACTTATACCCACTTTGTCCCAAAACAGGCTAAAACCAATAAAACATTGCTTAGAAGCACCAAACAGCTTTGTTAGTGTTTATGGGGTTAAAATGTGTCTTAATCCAATGCATCTAACTAATTATAAGAGTTTGAGATAGATGTGGATAGTTTAAAAGCCACTTATACCCATTTTGTCCCAAAACAGGCTAAAACCAAGAAAACATTGCTTAGAAGCTGTAAACAGCTATGTTAGTGTTTCTGGGGTTAAAATGTGTCTTAATCCAATGCAACTGACTAATTATAAGAGTTTGAGATTGATGTGCAGAGTTTAAAAGCCACTTATACCCATTTTGTCCCAAAATAGGCTAAAACCAAGAAAACATTGCTTAGAAGCACCAAACAGCTTTGTTAGTGTTTCTGGGGTTAAAATGTGTCTTAATCCAATGCATCTAACTAATTATAAGAGTTTGAGATAGATGTGGATAGTTTAAAAGCCACTTATACCCATTTTGTCCCAAAACAGGCTAAAACCAAGAAAACATTGCTTAGAAGCTGTAAACAGCTATGTTAGTGTTTCTGGGGTTAAAATGTGTCTTAATCCAATGCAACTGACTAATTATAAGAGTTTGAAATTGATGTGGAGAGTTTAAAAGCCACTTATACCCATTTTGTCCCAAAATAGGCTAAAACCAAGAAAACATTGCTTAGAAGCACTAAACAGCTTTGTTAGTGTTTCTCGGGTTAAAATGAGTCTTAATCCAATGCAACTAACTAATTGTAAAAGTTTGAGATAGATGTGGAGAGTTTAAAAGCCATTTATACCCATTTTGTCCAAAAACAGGCTAAAACCAAGAAAACATTGCTTAGAAGCACTAAACAGCTTTCTTAGTGTTTATGGGGTTAAAATGTGTCTTAATCCAATGCAACTAACTAATTGTAAGAGTTTGAGATAGATGTGGAGAGTTTAAAAGCCATTTATACCCATTTTGTCCCAAAACAGGCTAAAACCAAGAAAACATTGCTTAGAAGCACTAAAAAGCTTTGTTAGTGTTTCTGGGGTTTAAATGTGTCTTAATCCAATGCAACTAACTAATTATAAGAGTTTGAGATAGATGTGGAGAGTTTAAAAGCCACTTATACCCACTTTGTACCAAAACAGGCTAAAACCAAGAAAACATTGCTTAGAAGCACCAAACAGCTTTGTTAGTGTTTCTGGGGTTAAAATGTGTCTTAATCCAATGCAACTAACTAATTATAAGAGTTTGAGATAGATGTGGATAGTTTAAAAGCCACTTGTACCCATTTTGTCCCAAAACAGGCTAAAACAAAAAAAAAACATTGCTTAGAAGCACTAAACAGCTTTGTTAGTGTTTGTCGGGTTAAAATGTGTCTTAATCCAATGCAACTAACTAATTGTAAGAGTTTGAGATAGATGTGGAGAGTTTAAAAGCCACTTATACCCATTTTGTCCCAAAACAGGCTAAAACCAAGAAAACATTGCTTAGAAGCACTAAAAAGCTTTGTTAGTGTTTCTGGGGTTTAAATGTGTCTTAATCCAATGCAACTAACTAATTATAAGAGTTTGAGATGGATGTGGAGAGTTTAAAAGCCACTTATACCCATTTTGTCCCAAAACAGGCTAAAACCAAAAAAAAGCATTGGTTAGAAGCACTAAACAGCTTTGTTAGTGTTTGTCGGGTTAAAATGTGTCTTAATCCAATGCAACTAACTAATTGTAAGAGTTTGAGATAGATGTGGAGAGTTTAAAAGCCATTTATACCCATTTTGTCCCAAAACAGGCTAAAACCAAGAAAACATTGCTTAGAAGCACTAAACAGCTTTGTTAGTGTTTCTGGGGTTAAAATGTGTCTTTATCCAATGGAACTAACTAATTATAAGAGTTTGAGATAGATGTGGAGAGTTTAAAAGCCACTTATACCCACTTTGTCCCAAAACAGGCTAAAACCAATAAAACATTGCTTAGAAGCACCAAACAGCTTTGTTAGTGTTTATGGGGTTAAAATGTGTCTTAATCCAATGCATCTAACTAATTATAAGAGTTTGAGAGAGATGTGGATAGTTTAAAAGCCACTTATACCCATTTTGTCCCAAAACAGGCTAAAACCAAGAAAACATTGCTTAGAAGCTGTAAACAGCTATGTTAGTGTTTCTGGGGTTAAAATGAGTCTTAATCCAATGCAACTAACTAATTGTAAAAGTTTGAGATAGATGTGGAGAGTTTAAAAGCCATTTATACCCATTTTGTCCAAAAACAGGCTAAAACCAAGAAAACATTGCTTAGAAGCACTAAACAGCTTTTTTAGTGTTTATGGGGTTAAAATGTGTCTTAATCCAATGCAACTAACTAATTGTAAGAGTTTGAGATAGATGTGGAGACTTTAAAAGCCATTTATACCCATTTTGTCCCAAAACAGGCTAAAACCAAGAAAACATTGCTTAGAAGCACTAAAAAGCTTTGTTAGTGTTTCTGGGGTTTAAATGTGTCTTAATCCAATGCAACTAACTAATTATAAGAGTTTGAGATAGATGTGGAGAGTTTAAAAGCCACTTATACCCACTTTGTCCCAAAACAGGCTAAAACCAAGAAAACATTGCTTAGAAGCACCAAACAGCTTTGTTAGTGTTTCTGGGGTTAAAATGTGTCTTAATCCAATGCAACTAACTAATTATAAGAGTTTGAGATAGATGTGGATAGTTTAAAAGCCACTTATACCCATTTTGTCCCAAAACAGGCTAAAACAAAAAAAAAACATTGCTTAGAAGCACTAAACAGCTTTGTTAGTGTTTGTCGGGTTAAAATGTGTCTTAATCCAATGCAACTAACTAATTGTAAGAGTTTGAGATAGATGTGGAGAGTTTAAAAGCCACTTATACCCACTTTGTCCCAAAACAGGCTAAAACCAAGAAAACATTGCTTAGAAGCTGTAAGCAGCTATGTTAGTGTTTCTGGGGTTAAAATGTGTCTTAATCCAATGCAACTGACTAAATATAAGAGTTTGAGATGGATGTGGAAAGTTTAAAAGCCACTTATACCCATTTTGTCCCAAAACAGGCTAAAACCAAGAAAACATTGCTTAGAAGCACTAAAAAGCTTTGTTAGTGTTTCTGGGGTTTAAATGTGTCTTAATCCAATGCAACTAACTAATTATAAGAGTTTGAAATGGATGTGGAGAGTTTAAAAGCCACTTATACCCATTTTGTCCCAAAACAGGCTAAAACCAAAAAAAAGCATTGGTTAGAAGCACTAAACAGCTTTGTTAGTGTTTGTCGGGTTAAAATGTGTCTTAATCCAATGCAACTAACTAATTGTAAGAGTTTGAGATAGATGTGGAGAGTTTAAAAGCCATTTATACCCATTTTGTCCCAAAACAGGCTAAAACCAAGGAAACATTGCTTAGAAGCACTAAACAGCTTTGTTAGTGTTTCTGGGGTTAAAATGTGTCTTTATCCAATGGAACTAACTAATTATAAGAGTTTGAGATAGATGTGGAGAGTTTAAAAGCCACTTATACCCACTTTGTCCCAAAACAGGCTAAAACCAATAAAACATTGCTTAGAAGCACCAAACAGCTTTGTTAGTGTTTATGGGGTTAAAATGTGTCTTAATCCAATGCATCTAACTAATTATAAGAGTTTGAGAGAGATGTGGATAGTTTAAAAGCCACTTATACCCATTTTGTCCCAAAACAGGCTAAAACCAAAAAAAAACATTGGTTAGAAGCACTAAACAGCTTTGTTAGTGTTTGTCGGGTTAAAATGTGTCTTAATCCAATGCAACTAACTAATTGTAAGAGTTTGAGATAGATGTGGAGAGTTTAAAAGCCATTTATACCCATTTTGTCCCAAAACAGGCTAAAACCAAGAAAACATTGCTTAGAAGCACTAAACAGCTTTGTTAGTGTTTCTGGAGTTAAAATGTGTCTTTATCCAATGGAACTAACTAATTATAAAAGTTTGAGATAGATGTGGAGAGTTTAAAAGCCACTTATACCCACTTTGTCCCAAAACAGGCTAAAACCAATAAAACATTGCTTAGAAGCACCAATAAGCTTTGTTAGTGTTTATGGGGTTAAAATGTGTCTTAATCCAATGCATCTAACTAATTATAAGAGTTTGAGATAGATGTGGATAGTTTAAAAGCCACTTATACCCATTTTGTCCCAAAACAGGCTAAAACCAAGAAAACATTGCTTAGAAGCTGTAAACAGCTATGTTAGTGTTTCTGGGGTTAAAATGTGTCTTAATCCAATGCAACTGACTAATTATAATAGTTTGAGATTGATGTGGAGAGTTTAAAAGCCACTTATACCCATTTTGTCCCAAAATAGGCTAAAACCAAGAAAACATTGCTTAGAAGCACCAAACAGCTTTGTTAGTGTTTCTGGGGTTAAAATGTGTCTTAATCCAATGCATCTAACTAATTATAAGAGTTTGAGATAGATGTGGATAGTTTAAAAGCCACTTATACCCATTTTGTCCTAAAACAGGCTAAAACCAAGAAAACATTGCTTAGAAGCTGTAAACAGCTATGTTAGTGTTTCTGGGGTTAAAATGTGTCTTAATCCAATGCAACTGACTAATTATAAGAGTTTGAAATTGATGTGGAGAGTTTAAAAGCCACTTATACCCATTTTGTCCCAAAATAGGCTAAAACCAAGAAAACATTGCTTAGAAGCACTAAACAGCTTTGTTAGTGTTTCTCGGGTTAAAATGAGTCTTAATCCAATGCAACTAACTAATTGTAAAAGTTTGAGATAGATGTGGAGAGTTTAAAAGCCTTTTATACCCATTTTGTCCAAAAACAGGCTAAAACCAAGAAAACATTGCTTAGAAGCACTAAACAGCTTTTTTAGTGTTTATGGGGTTAAAATGTGTCTTAATCCAATGCAACTAACTAATTGTAAGAGTTTGAGATAGATGTGGAGAGTTTAAAAGCCATTTATACCCATTTTGTCCCAAAACAGGCTAAAACCAAGAAAACATTGCTTAGAAGCACTAAAAAGCTTTGTTAGTATTTCTGGGGTTTAAATGTGTCTTAATCCAATGCAACTAACTAATTATAAGAGTTTGAGATAGATGTGGAGAGTTTAAAAGCCACTTATACCCACTTTGTCCCAAAACAGGCTAAAACCAAGAAAACATTGCTTAGAAGCACCAAACAGCTTTGTTAGTGTTTCTGGGGTTAAAATGTGTCTTAATCCAATGAAACTAACTAATTATAAGAGTTTGAGATAGATGTGGATAGTTTAAAAGCCACTTATACCCATTTTGTCCCAAAACAGGCTAAAACCAAAAAAAAACATTGCTTAGAAGCACTAAACAGCTTTGTTAGTGTTTGTCGGGTTAAAATGTGTCTTAATCCAATGCAACTAACTAATTGTCAGAGTTTGAGATAGATGTGGAGAGTTTAAAAGCCACTTATACCCACTTTGTCCCAAAACAGGCTAAAACCAAGAAAACATTGCTTAGAAGCTGTAAACAGCTATGTTAGTGTTTCTGGGGTTAAAATGTGTCTTAATCCAATGCAACTGACTAAATATAAGAGTTTGAGATGGATGTGGAAAGTTTAAAAGCCACTTATACCCATTTTGTCCCAAAACAGGCTAAAACCAAGAAAACATTGCTTAGAAGCACTAAAAAGCTTTGTTAGTGTTTCTGGGGTTTAAATGTGTCTTAATCCAATGCAACTAACTAATTATAAGAGTTTGAGATGGATGTGGAGAGTTTAAAAGCCACTTATACCCATTTTGTCCCAAAACAGGCTAAAACCAAAAAAAAGCATTGGTTAGAAGCACTAAACAGCTTTGTTAGTGTTTGTCGGGTTAAAATGTGTCTTAATCCAATGCAACTAACTAATTGTAAGAGTTTGAGATAGATGTGGAGAGTTTAAAAGCCATTTATACCCATTTTGTCCCAAAACAGGCTAAAACCAAGGAAACATTGCTTAGAAGCACTAAACAGCTTTGTTAGTGTTTCTGGGGTTAAAATGTGTCTTTATCCAATGGAACTAACTAATTATAAGAGTTTGAGATAGATGTGGAGAGTTTAAAAGCCACTTATACCCACTTTGTCCCAAAACAGGCTAAAACCAATAAAACATTGCTTAGAAGCACCAAACAGCTTTGTTAGTGTTTATGGGGTTAAAATGTGTCTTAATCCAATGCATCTAACTAATTATAAGAGTTTGAGAGAGATGTGGATAGTTTAAAAGCCACTTATACCCATTTTGTCCCAAAACAGGCTAAAACCAAAAAAAAACATTGGTTAGAAGCACTAAACAGCTTTGTTAGTGTTTGTCGGGTTAAAATGTGTCTTAATCCAATGCAACTAACTAATTGTAAGAGTTTGAGATAGATGTGGAGAGTTTAAAAGCCATTTATACCCATTTTGTCCCAAAACAGGCTAAAACCAAGAAAACATTGCTTAGAAGCACTAAACAGCTTTGTTAGTGTTTCTGGAGTTAAAATGTGTCTTTATCCAATGGAACTAACTAATTATAAAAGTTTGAGATAGATGTGGAGAGTTTAAAAGCCACTTATACCCACTTTGTCCCAAAACAGGCTAAAACCAATAAAACATTGCTTAGAAGCACCAAACAGCTTTGTTAGTGTTTATGGGGTTAAAATGTGTCTTAATCCAATGCATCTAACTAATTATAAGAGTTTGAGATAGATGTGGATAGTTTAAAAGCCACTTATACCCATTTTGTCCCAAAACAGGCTAAAACCAAGAAAACATTGCTTAGAAGCTGTAAACAGCTATGTTAGTGTTTCTGGGGTTAAAATGTGTCTTAATCCAATGCAACTGACTAATTATAAGAGTTTGAGATTGATGTGGAGAGTTTAAAAGCCACTTATACCCATTTTGTCCCAAAATAGGCTAAAACCAAGAAAACATTGCTTAGAAGCACCAAACAGCTTTGTTAGTGTTTCTGGGGTTAAAATGTGTCTTAATCCAATGCATCTAACTAATTATAAGAGTTTGAGATAGATGTGGATAGTTTAAAAGCCACTTATACCCATTTTGTCCCAAAACAGGCTAAAACCAAGAAAACATTGCTTAGAAGCTGTAAACAGCTATGTTAGTGTTTCTGGGGTTAAAATGTGTCTTAATCCAATGCAACTGACTAATTATAAGAGTTTGAAATTGATGTGGAGAGTTTAAATGCCACTTATACCCATTTTGTCCCAAAATAGGCTAAAACCAAGAAAACATTGCTTAGAAGCACTAAACAGCTTTGTTAGTGTTTCTCGGGTTAAAATGAGTCTTAATCCAATGCAACTAACTAATTGTAAAAGTTTGAGATAGATGTGGAGAGTTTAAAAGCCATTTATACCCATTTTGTCCAAAAACAGGCTAAAACCAAGAAAACATTGCTTAGAAGCACTAAACAGCTTTTTTAGTGTTTATGGGGTTAAAATGTGTCTTAATCCAATGCAACTAACTAATTGTAAGAGTTTGAGATAGATGTGGAGAGTTTAAAAGCCATTTATACCCATTTTGTCCCAAAACAGGCTAAAACCAAGAAAACATTGCTTAGAAGCACTAAAAAGCTTTGTTAGTGTTTCTGGGTTTTAAATGTGTCTTAATCCAATGCAACTAACTAATTATAAGAGTTTGAGATAGATGTGGAGAGTTTAAAAGCCACTTATACCCACTTTGTCCCAAAACAGGCTAAAACCAAGAAAACATTGCTTAGAAGCACCAAACAGCTTTGTTAGTGTTTCTGGGGTTAAAATGTGTCTTAATCCAATGCAACTAACTAATTATAAGAGTTTGAGATAGATGTGGATAGTTTAAAAGCCACTTATACCCATTTTGTCCCAAAACAGGCTAAAACCAAAAAAAAACATTGCTTAGAAGCACTAAACAGCTTTGTTAGTGTTTGTCGGGTTAAAATGTGTCTTAATCCAATGCAACTAACTAATTATAAGAGTTTGAGATAGATGTGGAGAGTTTAAAAGCCACTTATACCCACTTTGTCCCAAAACAGGCTAAAACCAAGAAAACATTGCTTAGAAGCTGTAAACAGCTATGTTAGTGTTTCTGGGGTTAAAATGTGTCTTAATCCAATGCAACTGACTAAATATAAGAGTTTGAGATGGATGTGGAAAGTTTAAAAGCCACTTATACCCATTTTGTCCCAAAACAGGCTAAAACCAAGAAAACATTGCTTAGAAGCACTAAAAAGCTTTGTTAGTGTTTATGGGGTTTAAATGTGTCTTAATCCAATGCAACTAACTAATTATAAGAGTTTGAGATGGATGTGGAGAGTTTAAAAGCCACTTATACCCATTTTGTCCCAAAACAGGCTAAAACCAAAAAAAAGCATTGGTTAGAAGCACTAAACAGCTTTGTTAGTGTTTGTCGGGTTAAAATGTGTCTTAATCCAATGCAACTAACTAATTGTAAGAGTTTGAGATAGATGTGGAGAGTTTAAAAGCCATTTATACCCATTTTGTCCCAAAACAGGCTAAAACCAAGAAAACATTGCTTAGATGCACTAAACAGCTTTGTTAGTGTTTCTGGGGTTAAAATGTGTCTTTATCCAATGGAACTAACTAATTATAAGAGTTTGAGATAGATGTGGAGAGTTTAAAAGCCACTTATACCCACTTTGTCCCAAAACAGGCTAAAACAAATAAAACATTGCTTAGAAGCACCAAACAGCTTTGTTAGTGTTTATGGGGTTAAAATGTGTCTTAATCCAATGCATCTAACTAATTATAAGAGTTTGAGAGAGATGTGGATAGTTTAAAAGCCACTTATACCCATTTTGTCCCAAAACAGGCTAAAACCAAGAAAACATTGCTTAGAAGCTGTAAACAGCTATGTTAGTGTTTCTGGGGTTAAAATGTGTCTTAATCCAATGCAACTGACTAATTATAAGAGTTTGAGATTGATGTGGAGAGTTTAAAAGCCACTTATACCCATTTTGTCCCAAAATAGGCTAAAACCAAGAAAACATTGCTTAGAAGCACCAAACAGCTTTGTTAGTGTTTCTGGGGTTAAAATGTGTCTTAATCCAATGCATCTAACTAATTATAAGAGTTTGAGATAGATGTGGATAGTTTAAAAGCCACTTATACCCAATTTGTCCCAAAACAGGCTAAAACCAAGAAAACATTGCTTAGAAGCTGTAAACAGCTATGTTAGTGTTTCTGGGGTTAAAATGTGTCTTAATCCAATGCAACTGACTAATTATAAGAGTTTGAAATTGATGTGGAGAGTTTAAAAGCCACTTATACCCATTTTGTCCCAAAATAGGCTAAAACCAAGAAAACATTGCTTAGAAGCACTAAACAGCTTTGTTAGTGTTTGTCGGGTTAAAATGTGTCTTAATCCAATGCAACTAACTAATTGTAAGAGTTTGAGATAGATGTGGAGAGTTTAAAAGCCATTTATACCCATTTTGTCCCAAAACAGGCTAAAACCAAGAAAACATTGCTTAGAAGCACTAAAAAGCTTTGTTAGTGTTTCTGGGGTTTAAATGTGTCTTAATCCAATGCAACTAACTAATTATAAGAGTTTGAGATAGATGTGGAGAGTTTAAAAGCCACTTATACCCACTTTGTCCCAAAACAGGCTAAAACCAAGAAAACCTTGCTTAGAAGCACCAAACAGCTATGTTAGTGTTTTTGGGGTTCAAATGTGTCTTAATCCAATGCAACTGACTAATTATAAGAGTTTGAGATGGATGTGGAGAGTTTAAAAGCCACTTATACCCATTTTGTCCCAAAACAGGCTAAAACCAAAAAAAAACATTGCTTAGAAGCACTAAACAGCTTTGTTAGTGTTTGTCGGGTTAAAATGTGTCTTAATCCAATGCAACTAACTAATTGTAAGAGTTTGAGATAGATGTGGAGAGTTTAAAAGCCATTTATACCCATTTTGTCCCAAAACAGGCTAAAACCAAGAAAACATTGCTTAGAAGCACTAAAAAGCTTTGTTAGTGTTTCTGGGGTTTAAATGTGTCTTAATCCAATGCAACTAACTAATTATAAGAGTTTGAGATAGATGTGGAGAGTTTAAAAGCCACTTATACCCACTTTGTCCCAAAACAGGCTAAAACCAAGAAAACCTTGCTTAGAAGCACCAAACAGCTATGTTAGTGTTTTTGGGGTTCAAATGTGTCTTAATCCAATGCAACTGACTAATTATAAGAGTTTGAGATGGATGTGGAGAGTTTAAAAGCCACTTATACCCATTTTGTCCCAAAACAGGCTAAAACCAAAAAAAAACATTGCTTAGAAGCACTAAACAGCTTTGTTAGTGTTTGTCGGGTTAAAATGTGTCTTAATCCAATGCAACTAACTAATTGTAAGAGTTTGAGATAGATGTGGAGAGTTTAAAAGCCATTTATACCCATTTTGTCCCAAAACAGGTTAAAACCAAGAAAACATTGCTTAGAAGCACTAAACAGCTTTGTTAGTGTTTATGGGGTTAAAATGTGTCTTAATCCAATGCAACTAACTAATTGTAAGAGTTTGAGATAGATGTGGAGAGTTTAAAAGCCATTTATACCCATTTTGTCCCAAAACAGGCTAAAACCAAGAAAACATTGCTTAGAAGCACTAAAAAGCTTTGTTAGTGTTTCTGGGGTTTAAATGTGTCTTAATCCAATGCAACTAACTAATTATAAGAGTTTGAGATGGATGTGGAGAGTTTAAAAGCCACTTATACCCATTTTGTCCCAAAACAGGCTAAAACCAAAAAAAAACATTGGTTAGAAGCACTAAACAGCTTTGTTAGTGTTTGTCGGGTTTAAATGTGTCTTAATCCAATGCAACTAACTAATTGTAAGAGTTTGAGATTGATGTGGAGAGTTTAAAAGCCACTTATACCCATTTTGTCCCAAAACAGGCTAAAACCAAGAAAACATTGCTTAGAAGCACTAAACAGCTTTGTTAGTGTTTCTCGGGTTAAAATGTGTCTTAATCCAATGCAACTAACTAATTGTAAGAGTTTGAGATAGATGTGGAGAGTTTAAAATCTATTTATACCCATTTTGTCCCAAAACAGGCTAAAACCAAGAAAACATTGCTTAGAAGCACCAAACAGCTTTGTTAGTGTTTCTGGGGTTAAAATGTGTCTTAATCCAATGCATCTAACTAATTGTAAGAGTTTGAGATAGATGTGGAGAGTTTAAAATCTATTTATACCCATTTTGTCCCAAAACAGGCTAAAACCAAGAAAACATTGCTTAGAAGCACCAAACAGCTTTGTTAGTGTTTCTGGGGTTAAAATGTGTCTTAATCCAATGCATCTAACTAATTATAAGAGTTTGAGATAGATGTGGAGAGTTTAAAAGCCACTTATACCCATTTTGTCCCAAAACAGGCTAAAACCAAGAAAACATTGCTTAGAAGCTGTAAACAGCTTTGTTAGTGTTTTTGGGGTTAAAATGTTTCTTAATCCAATGCAACTGACTAATTATAAGAGTTTGAGATGGATGTGGAGAGTTTAAAAGCCACTTATACAAATTTTGTCCCAAAACAGGCTAAAACCAAGAAAACATTGCTTAGAAGCACTAAACAGCTTTGTTAGTGTTTATGGGGTTAAAATGTGTCTTAATCCAATGCAACTAACTAATTGTAAGAGTTTGAGATAGATGTGGAGAGTTTAAAAGCCATTTATACCCATTTTGTCCCAAAACAGGCTAAAACCAAGAAAACATTGCTTAGAAGCACTAAAAAGCTTTGTTAGTGTTTCTGGGGTTTAAATGTGTCTTAATCCAATGCAACTAACTAATTATAAGAGTTTGAGATGGATGTGGAGAGTTTAAAAGCCACTTATACCCATTTTGTCCCAAAACAGGCTAAAACCAAAAAAAAACATTGGTTAGAAGCACTAAACAGCTTTGTTAGTGTTTGTCGGGTTTAAATGTGTCTTAATCCAATGCAACTAACTAATTGTAAGAGTTTGAGATTGATGTGGAGAGTTTAAAAGCCACTTATACCCATTTTGTCCCAAAACAGGCTAAAACCAAGAAAACATTGCTTAGAAGCACTAAACAGCTTTGTTAGTGTTTCTCGGGTTAAAATGTGTCTTAATCCAATGCAACTAACTAATTGTAAGAGTTTGAGATAGATGTGGAGAGTTTAAAATCTATTTATACCCATTTTGTCCCAAAACAGGCTAAAACCAAGAAAACATTGCTTAGAAGCACCAAACAGCTTTGTTAGTGTTTCTGGGGTTAAAATGTGTCTTAATCCAATGCATCTAACTAATTGTAAGAGTTTGAGATAGATGTGGAGAGTTTAAAATCTATTTATACCCATTTTGTCCCAAAACAGGCTAAAACCAAGAAAACATTGCTTAGAAGCACCAAACAGCTTTGTTAGTGTTTCTGGGGTTAAAATGTGTCTTAATCCAATGCATCTAACTAATTATAAGAGTTTGAGATAGATGTGGAGAGTTTAAAAGCCACTTATACCCATTTTGTCCCAAAACAGGCTAAAACCAAGAAAACATTGCTTAGAAGCTGTAAACAGCTTTGTTAGTGTTTTTGGGGTTAAAATGTTTCTTAATCCAATGCAACTGACTAATTATAAGAGTTTGAGATGGATGTGGAGAGTTTAAAAGCCACTTATACAAATTTTGTCCCAAAACAGGCTAAAACCAAGAAAACATTGCTTAGAAGCACTAAACAGCTTTGTTAGTGTTTATGGGGTTAAAATGTGTCTTAATCCAATGCAACTAACTAATTGTAAGAGTTTGAGATAGTTGTGGTGAGTTTAAAAGCCATTTATACCCATTTTGTCCCAAAACAGGCTAAAACCAAGAAAACATTGCTTAGAAGCACCAAACAGCTTTGTTAGTGTTTCTGGGGTTAAAATGTGTCTTAATCCAATGCATCTAACTAATTATAAGAGTTTGAGATAGATGTGGAGAGTTTAAAAGCCACTTATACCCATTTTGTCCCAAAACAGGCTAAAACCAAGAAAACATTGCTTAGAAGCTGTAAACAGCTATGTTAGTGTTTCTGGGGTTAAAATGTGTCTTAATCCAATGCAACTGACTAATTATAAGAGTTTGAGATTGATGTGGAGAGTTTAAAAGCCACTTATACCCATTTTGTCCCAAAATAGGCTAAAACCAAGAAAACATTGCTTAGAAGTACTAAACAGCTTTGTTAGTGTTTCTCGGGTTAAAATGTGTCTTAATCCAATGCAACTAACTAATTGTAAGAGTTTGAGATAGATGTGGAGAGTTTAAAAGCCATTTATACCCATTTTGTCCCAAAAAAGGCTAAAACCAATAAAACATTGCTTAGAAGCTGTAAACAGCTTTGTTAGTGTTTCTGGGGTTAAAATATTTCTTAATCCAATGCAACTGACTAATTATAAGAGTTTGAGATGGATGTGGAGAGTTTAAAAGCCACTTATACAAATTTTGTCCCAAAACAGGCTAAAACCAAGAAAACATTGCTTAGAAGCACTAAACACCTTTGTTAGTGTTTATGGGGTTAAAATGTGTCTTAATCCAATGCAACTAACTAATTGTAAGAGTTTGAGATAGTTGTGGAGAGTTTAAAAGCCATTTATACCCATTTTGTCCCAAAACAGGCTAAAACCAAGAAAACATTGCTTAGAAGCACTAAACAGCTTTGTTAGTGTTTATGGGGTTAAAATGTGTCTTTATCCAATAGAACTAACTAATTATAAGAGTTTGAGATAGATGTGGAGAGTTTAAAAGCCACTTATACCCACTTTGTCCCAAAACAGGCTAAAACCAATAAAACATTGCTTAGAAGCACCAAACAGCTTTGTTAGTGTTTCTAGGGTTAAAATGTGTCTTAATCCAATGCATCTAACTAATTATAAGAGTTTGAGATAGATGTGGATAGTTTAAAAGCCACTTATACCCATTTTGTCCCAAAACAGGCTAAAACCAAGAAAACATTGCTTAGAAGCTGTAAACAGCTATGTTAGTGTTTCTGGGGTTAAAATGTGTCTTAATCCAATGCAACTGACTAATTATAAGAGTTTGAGATTGATGTGGAGAGTTTAAAAGCCACTTATACCCATTTTGTCCCAAAATTGGCTAAAACCAATAAAACATTGCTTAGAAGCTGTAAACAGCTTTGTTAGTGTTTCTGGGGTTAAAATGTTTCTTAATCCAATGCAACTGACTAATTATAAGAGTTTGAGATGGATGTGGAGAGTTTAAAAGCCACTTATACCCATTTTGTCCCATAACAGGCTAAAACCAAAAAAACATTGCTTAGAAGCACTAAAAAGCTTTGTTAGTGTTTCTGGGGTTTAAATGTGTCTTAATCCAATGCAACTTACTAATTATAAGAGTTTGAGATAGATGTGGAGAGTTTAAAAGCCACTTATACCCACATTGTCCCAAAACAGGCTAAAACCAAGAAAACATTGCTTAGAAGCACCAAACAGCTTTGTTAGTGTTTCTAGGGTTAAAATGTGTCTTAATCCAATGCAACTAACTAATTATAAGAGTTTGAGATAGATGTGGATAGTTTAAAAGCCACTTATACCCATTTTGTCCCAAAACAGGCTAAAACCAAAAAAACATTGCTTTGAAGCACTAAACAGCTATGTTAGTGTTTCTGGGGTTAAAATGTGTCTTAATCCAATGCAACTGACTAATTATAAGAGTTTGAGATTGATGTGGAGAGTTTAAAAGCCACTTATACCCATTTTGTTCCAAAACAGGCTAAAACCAAGAAAACATTGCTTAGAAGCTTTAAACAGCTATGTTAGTGTTTCTGGGGTTAAAATGTGTCTTAATCCAATGCAACTGACTAATTATAAGAGTTTGAGATGGATGTGGAGAGTTTAAAAGCCACTTATACCCATTTTGTCCCAAAACATGCTAAAACCAAGAAAACATTGCTTAGAAGCTGTAAACAGCAATGTTAGTGTTTCTGGGGTTCAAATGTGTATTAATCCAATGCAACTGACTAATTATAAGAGTTTGAGATGGATGTGGAGAGTTTAAAAGCCACTCATACCCATTTTGTCCCAAAACAGGCTAAAACCAAGAAAACATTGCTTAGAAGCACTAAACAGCTTTGTTAGTGTTTCTGGGGTTAAAATGTGTCTTTATCCAATAGAACTAACTAATTATAAGAGTTTGAGATAGATGTGGAGAGTTTAAAAGCCACTTATACCCACTTTGTCCCAAAACAGGCTAAAACCAATAAAACATTGCTTAGAAGCACCAAACAGCTTTGTTAGTGTTTCTAGGGTTAAAATGTGTCTTAATCCAATGCATCTAACTAATTATAAGAGTTTGAGATAGATGTGGATAGTTTAAAAGCCACTTATACCCATTTTGTCCCAAAACAGGCTAAAACCAAGAAAACATTGCTTAGAAGCTGTAAACAGCTATGTTAGTGTTTCTGGGGTTAAAATGTGTCTTAATCCAATGCAACTGACTAATTATAAGAGTTTGAGATTGATGTGGAGAGTTTAAAAGCCACTTATACCCATTTTGTCCCAAAATTGGCTAAAACCAATAAAACATTGCTCAGAAGCTGTAAACAGCTTTGTTAGTGTTTCTGGGGTTAAAATGTTTCTTAATCCAATGCAACTGACTAATTATAAGAGTTTGAGATGGATGTGGAGAGTTTAAAAGCCACTTATACCCATTTTGTCCCATAACAGGCTAAAACCAAAAAAACATTGCTTAGAAGCACTAAAAAGCTTTGTTAGTGTTTCTGGGGTTTAAATGTGTCTTAATCCAATGCAACTTACTAATTATAAGAGTTTGAGATAGATGTGGAGAGTTTAAAAGCCACTTATACCCACATTGTCCCAAAACAGGCTAAAACCAAGAAAACATTGCTTAGAAGCACCAAACAGCTTTGTTAGTGTTTCTAGGGTTAAAATGTGTCTTAATCCAATGCAACTAACTAATTATAAGAGTTTGAGATAGATGTGGATAGTTTAAAAGCCACTTATACCCATTTTGTCCCAAAACAGGCTAAAACCAAAAAAACATTGCTTTGAAGCACTAAACAGCTATGTTAGTGTTTCTGGGGTTAAAATGTGTCTTAATCCAATGCAACTGACTAATTATAAGAGTTTGAGATTGATGTGGAGAGTTTAAAAGCCACTTATACCCATTTTGTCCCAAAACAGGCTAAAACCAAAAAAACATTGCTTTGAAGCACTAAACAGCTATGTTAGTGTTTCTGGGGTTAAAATGTGTCTTAATCCAATGCAACTGACTAATTATAAGAGTTTGAGATTGATGTGGAGAGTTTAAAAGCCACTTATACCCATTTTGTTCCAAAACAGGCTAAAACCAAGAAAACATTGCTTAGAAGCTTTAAACAGCTATGTTAGTGTTTCTGGGGTTAAAATGTGTCTTAATCCAATGCAACTGACTAATTATAAGAGTTTGAGATGGATGTGGAGAGTTTAAAAGCCACTTATACCCATTTTGTCCCAAAACATGCTAAAACCAAGAAAACATTGCTTAGAAGCTGTAAACAGCAATGTTAGTGTTTCTGGGGTTCAAATGTGTATTAATCCAATGCAACTGACTAATTATAAGAGTTTGAGATGGATGTGGAGAGTTTAAAAGCCACTCATACCCATTTTGTCCCAAAACAGGCTAAAACCAAGAAAACATTGCTTAGAAGCACTAAACAGCTTTGTTAGTGTTTCTGGGGTTAAAATGTGTCTTTATCCAATAGAACTAACTAATTATAAGAGTTTGAGATAGATGTGGAGAGTTTAAAAGCCACTTATACCCACTTTGTCCCAAAACAGGCTAAAACCAATAAAACATTGCTTAGAAGCACCAAACAGCTTTGTTAGTGTTTCTAGGGTTAAAATGTGTCTTAATCCAATGCATCTAACTAATTATAAGAGTTTGAGATAGATGTGGATAGTTTAAAAGCCACTTATACCCATTTTGTCCCAAAACAGGCTAAAACCAAGAAAACATTGCTTAGAAGCTGTAAACAGCTATGTTAGTGTTTCTGGGGTTAAAATGTGTCTTAATCCAATGCAACTGACTAATTATAAGAGTTTGAGATTGATGTGGAGAGTTTAAAAGCCACTTATACCCATTTTGTCCCAAAATTGGCTAAAACCAATAAAACATTGCTTAGAAGCTGTAAACAGCTTTGTTAGTGTTTCTGGGGTTAAAATGTTTCTTAATCCAATGCAACTGACTAATTATAAGAGTTTGAGATGGATGTGGAGAGTTTAAAAGCCACTTATACCCATTTTGTCCCATAACAGGCTAAAACCAAAAAAACATTGCTTAGAAGCACTAAAAAGCTTTGTTAGTGTTTCTGGGGTTTAAATGTGTCTTAATCCAATGCAACTTACTAATTATAAGAGTTTGAGATAGATGTGGAGAGTTTAAAAGCCACTTATACCCACATTGTCCCAAAACAGGCTAAAACCAAGAAAACATTGCTTAGAAGCACCAAACAGCTTTGTTAGTGTTTCTAGGGTTAAAATGTGTCTTAATCCAATGCAACTAACTAATTATAAGAGTTTGAGATAGATGTGGATAGTTTAAAAGCCACTTATACCCATTTTGTCCCAAAACAGGCTAAAACCAAAAAAACATTGCTTTGAAGCACTAAACAGCTATGTTAGTGTTTCTGGGGTTAAAATGTGTCTTAATCCAATGCAACTGACTAATTATAAGAGTTTGAGATTGATGTGGAGAGTTTAAAAGCCACTTATACCCATTTTGTTCCAAAACAGGCTAAAACCAAGAAAACATTGCTTAGAAGCTTTAAACAGCTATGTTAGTGTTTCTGGGGTTAAAATGTGTCTTAATCCAATGCAACTGACTAATTATAAGAGTTTGAGATGGATGTGGAGAGTTTAAAAGCCACTTATACCCATTTTGTCCCAAAACATGCTAAAACCAAGAAAACATTGCTTAGAAGCTGTAAACAGCAATGTTAGTGTTTCTGGGGTTCAAATGTGTATTAATCCAATGCAACTGACTAATTATAAGAGTTTGAGATGGATGTGGAGAGTTTAAAAGCCACTCATACCCATTTTGTTCCAAAACAGGCTAAAACCAAGAAAACATTGCTTAGAAGCTGTAAACAGCTATGTTAGTGTTTCTGGGGTTAAAATGTGTCTTAATCCAATGCAACTGACTAAATATAAGAGTTTGAGATGGATGTGGAAAGTTTAAAAGCCACTTATACCCATTTTGTCCCAAAACAGGCTAAAACCAAGAAAACATTGCTTAGAAGCTGTAAACAGCTATGTTAGTGTTTCTGGGGTTCAAATGTGTCTTAATCCAATGCAACTGACTAATTATAAGAGTTTGAGATGGATGTGGAGAGTTTAAAAGCCACTTATACCCATTTTGTCCCAAAACAGGCTAAAACCAAGAAAACATTGCTTAGAAGCACTAAACAGCTTTGTTAGTGTTTCTGGAGTTAAAATGTGTCTTTATCCAATGGAACTAACTAATTATAAGAGTTTGAGATAGATGTGGAGAGTTTAAAAGCCACTTATACCCACTTTGTCCCAAAACAGGCTAAAACCAATAAAACATTGCTTAGAAGCACCAAACAGCTTTGTTAGTGTTTATGGGGTTAAAATGTGTCTTAATCCAATGCATCTAACTAATTATAAGAGTTTGAGATAGATGTGGATAGTTTAAAAGCCACTTATACCCATTTTGTCCCAAAACAGGCTAAAACCAAGAAAACATTGCTTAGAAGCACTAAAAAGCTTTGTTAGTGTTTCTGGGGTTTAAATGTGTCTTAATCTAATGCAACTAACTAATTATAAGAGTTTGAGATAGATGTGGAGAGTTTAAAAGCCATTTATACCCATTTTGTCCCAAAACAGGCTAAAACCAAGAAAACATTGCTTAGAAGCACTAAACAGCTTTGTTAGTGTTTATGGGGTTAAAATGTGTCTTAATCCAATGCAACTAACTAATTGTAAGAGTTTGAGATAGATGTGGAGAGTTTAAAAGCCATTTATACCCATTTTGTCCTAAAACAGGCTAAAACCAAGAAAACATTGCTTAGAAGCACTAAAAAGCTTTGTTAGTGTTTCTGGGGTTTAAATGTGTCTTAATCTAATGCAACTAACTAATTGTAAGAGTTTGAGATAGATGTGGAGAGTTTAAAAGCCATTTATACCCATTTTGTCCCAAAACAGGCTAAAACCAAGAAAACATTGCTTAGAAGCACTAAACAGCTTTGTTAGTGTTTATGGGGTTAAAATGTGTCTTAATCCAATGCAACTAACTAATTGTAAGAGTTTGAGATAGATGTGGAGAGTTTAAAAGCCATTTATACCCATTTTGTCCTAAAACAGGCTAAAACCAAGAAAACATTGCTTAGAAGCACTAAAAAGCTTTGTTAGTGTTTCTGGGGTTTAAATGTGTCTTAATCTAATGCAACTAACTAATTATAAGAGTTTGAGATAGATGTGGAGAGTTTAAAAGCCACTTATACCCACTTTGTCCCAAAACAGGCTAAAACCAAAAAAACATTGCTTAGAAGCACCAAACAGCTATGTTAGTGTTTCTGGGGTTAAAATGTGTCTTAATCCAATGCAACTGACTAATTATAAGAGTTTGAGATTGATGTGGAGAGTTTAAAAGCCACTTATACCCATTTTGTTCCAAAACAGGCTAAAACCAAGAAAACATTGCTTAGAAGCTGTAAACAGCTATGTTAGTGTTTCTGGGGTTAAAATGTGTCTTAATCCAATGCAACTGACTAAATATAAGAGTTTGAGATGGATGTGGAAAGTTTAAAAGCCACTTATACCCATTTTGTCCCAAAACAGGCTAAAACCAAGAAAACATTGTTTAGAAGCTGTAAACAGCTATGTTAGTGTTTATGGGGTTCAAATGTGTCTTAATCCAATGCAACTGACTAATTATAAGAGTTTGAGATGGATGTGGAGAGTTTAAAAGCCACTTATACCCATTTTGTCCCAAAACAGGCTAAAACCAAAAAAAAACATTGCTTAGAAGCACTAAACAGCTTTGTTAGTGTTTGTCGGGATAAAATGTGTCTTAATCCAATGCAACTAACTAATTGTAAGAGTTTGAGATAGATGTGGAGAGTTTAAAAGCCATTTATACCCATTTTGTCCCAAAACAGGCTAAAACCAAGAAAACATTGCTTAGAAGCACTAAACAGCTTTGTTAGTGTTTCAGGGCTTAAAATGTGTCTTTATCCAATGCAACTGACTAATTATAAGAGTTTGAGATTGATGTGGAGAGTTTAAAAGCCACTTATACCCATTTTGTCCATAAATAGGCTAAAACCAAGAAAACATTGCTTAGAAGCACTAAACAGCCTTGTTAGTGTTTCTCGGGTTAAAATGTGTCTTAATCCAATGCAACTAACTAATTGTAAGAGTTTGAGATAGATGTGGAGAGTTTAAAAGCCATTTATACCCATTTTGTCCCAAAAAAGGCTAAAACCAATAAAACATTGCTTAGAAGCTGTAAACAGCTTTGTTAGTGTTTCTGGGGTTAAAATGTTTCTTAATCCAATGCAACTGACTTATTATAAGAGTTTGAGATGGATGTGGAGACTTTAAAAGCCACTTATACAAATTTTGTCCCAAAACAGGCTAAAACCAAGAAAACATTGCTTAGAAGCACTAAAAAGCTTTGTTAGTGTTTCTGGGGTTTAAATGTGTCTTAATCCAGTGCAACTAACTAATTATAAGAGTTTGAGATAGATGTGGAGAGTTTAAAAGCCACTTATACCCACTTTGTCCCAAAACAGGCTAAAACCAAGAAAACATTGCTTAGAAGCACCAAACAGCTTTGTTAGTGTTTCTAGGGTTAAAATGTGTCTTAATCCAATGCAACTAACTAATTATAAGAGTTTGAGATAGATGTGGATAGTTTAAAAGCCACTTATACCCATTTTGTCCCAAAACAGGCTAAAACTAAGAAAACATTGCTTTGAAGCACTAAACAGCTATGTTAGTGTTTCTGGGGTTAAAATGTGTCCTAATCCAACGCAACAGACTAATTATAAGAGTTTGAGATTGATGTGGAGAGTTTAAAAGCCACTTATACCCACTTTGTTCCAAAACAGGCTAAAACCAAGAAAACATTGCTTAGAAGCTTTAAACAGCTATGTTAGTGTTTCTGGGGTTAAAATGTGTCTGAATCCAATGCAACTGACTAATTATAAGAGTTCGAGATGGATGTGGAGAGTTTAAAAGCCACTTATACCCATTTTGTCCCAAAACAGGCTAAAACCAAGAAAACATTGCTTAGAAGCTGTAAACAGCTTTGTTAGTGTTTCTGGGGTTCAAATGTGTATTAATCCAATGCAACTGACTAATTATAAGAGTTTGAGATGGATGTGGAGAGTTTAAAAGCCACTTATACCCATTTTGTCCCAAAAAAGGCTAAAACCAAAAAAAACATTGCTTAGAAGCACTAAACAGCTTTGTTAGTGTTTGTCGGGTTAAAATGTGTCTTAATCCAATGCAACTAACTAATTATAAGAGTTTGAGATAGATGTGGATAGTTTAAAATCCACTTATACCCATTTTGTCCCAAAACAGTCTAAAACCAAGAAAACATTGCTTAGAAGCTGTAAACAGCTATGTTAGTGTTTCTTGTGTTAAAATGTGTCTTAATCCAATGCAACTGACTAATTATAAGAGTTTGAGATTGATGTGGAAAGTTTAAAAGTCACTTATACCCATTTTGTCCCAAAACAGGCTAAAACCAAGAAAACATTGCTTAGAAGCTGTAAACAGATATGTTAGTGTTTGTGGGGTTAAAATGTGTCTTAATCCAATGCAACTGACTAATTGTAAGAGTTTGAGATGGATGTGGAGAGTTTAAAAGCCACTTATACCCATTTTGTCCCAAAACAGGCTAAAACCAAGAAAACATTGCTTAGAAGCGCTAAACAGCTTTGTTAGTGTTTCTCGGGTTAAATGTGTCTTAATCCAATGCAAATAACTAATTGTAAGAGTTTGAGATAGATGTGGAGAGTTTAAAAGCCATTTATACCCATTTTGTCCCAAAATAGGCTAAAACCAAGAAAACATTGCTTAGAAGCACTAAAAAGCTTTGTTAGTGTTTCTGGGGTTAAAATGTGTCTTAATCCAATGCAACTAACTAATTATAAGAGTTTGAGATAGATGTGGATAGTTTAAAAGCCACTTATACCCATTTTGTCCCAAAACAGGCTAAAACCAAGAAAACATTGCTTAGAAGCACCAAACAGCTTTGTTAGTGTTTCTGGGGTTAAAATGTGTCTTAATCCAATGCAACTAACTAATTATAAGAGTTTGAGATAGATGTGGATAGTTTAAAAGCCACTTATACCCATTTTGTCCCAAAATAGGCTAAAACCAAGAAAACATTGCTTTGAAGCACTAACCAGCTATGTTAGTGTTTCTGGGGTTAAAATGTGTCTTAATCCAATGCAAATGACTAATTATAAGAGTTTGAGATTGATGTGGAGAGTTTAAAAGCCACTTATACCCATTTGTTCCAAAACAGGCTAAAACCAAGAAAACATTGCTTAGAAGCTGTAAACAGCTATGTTAGTGTTTCTGGGGTTAAAATGTGTCTTAATCCAATGCTACTGACTAAATATAAGAGTTTGAGATGGATGTGGAAAGTTTAAAAGCCACTTATACCCATTTTGTCCCAAAACAGGCTAAAAAAAAAAAAAAAACATTGCTTAGAAGCACTAAACAGCTTTGTTAGTGTTTGTCGGGTTAAAATGTGTCTTAATCCAATGCAACTAACTAATTGTAAGAGTTTGAGATAGATGTGGAGAGTTTAAAAGCCATTTATACCCATTTTTTCCCAAAACAGGCTAAAACCAAGAAAACATTGCTTAGAAGCACTAAACAGCTTTGTTAGTGTTTCTGGGGTTAAAATGTGTCCTTATCCAATGGAACTAACTAATTATAAGAGTTTGAGATAGATGTGGAGAGTTTAAAAGCCACTTATACCCACTTTATCCCAAAACAGGCTAAAACCAATAAAACATTGCTTAGAAGCACCAAACAGCTTTGTTAGTGTTTCTGGGCTTAAAATGTGTCTTAATCCAATGCATCTAACTAATTATAAGAGTTTGAGATAGATGTGGATAGTTTAAAAGCCACTTATACCCATTTTGTCCCAAAACAGGCTAAAACCAAGAAAACATTGCTTAGAAGCTGTAAACAGCTATGTTAGTGGTTCTGGGGTTAAAATGTGTCTTAATCCAATGCAACTGAATAATTATAAGAGTTTGAGATTGATGTGGAGAGTTTAAAAGCCACTTATACCCATTTTGTCCCAAAATAGGCTAAAACCAAGAAAACATTGCTTAGAAGCACTAAACAGCTTTGTTAGTGTTTCTCGGGTTAAAATTTATCTTAATCCAATGCAACTAACTAATTGTAAGAGTTTGAGATAGATGTGGAGAGTTTAAAAGCCATTTATACCCATTTTGTCCCCAAAAAGGCTAAAACTAATAAAACATTGCTTAGAAGCTGTAAACAGCTTTGTTAGTGTTTCTGGGGTTAAAATGTTTCTTAATCCAATGCAACTGACTAATTATAAGAGTTTGAGATGGATGTGGAGAGTTTAAAAGCCATTTATACAAATTTTGTCCCAAAACAGGCTAAAACCAAGAAAACATTGCTTAGAAGCACTAAAAAGCTTTGTTAGTGTTTCTGGGGTTTAAATGTGTCTTAATCCAATGCAACTAACTAATTATAAGAGTTTGAGATAGATGTGGAGAGTTTAAAAGCCACTTATACCCACTTTGTCCCAAAACAGGCTAAAACCAAGAAAACATTGCTTAGAAGCACCAAACAGCTTTGTTAGCGTGTCTAGGGTTAAAATTTGTCATAATCCAATGCAACTAACTAATTATAAGAGTTTGAGATAGATGTGGATAGTTTAAAAGCCACTTATACCCATTTTGTCCCAAAACAGGCTAAAACCAAGAAAACATTGCTTTGAAGCACTAAACAGCTATGTTAGTGTTTCTGGGGTTAAAATGTGTCTTAATCCAATGCAACTGACTAATTATAAAAGTTTGAGATTGATGTGGAGAGTTTAAAAGCCACTTATACCCATTTTGTTCCAAAATAGGCGAAAACCAAGAAAACATTGCTTAGAAGCTGTAAACAGCTATGTTAGTGTTTCTGGGGTTAAAATGTGTCTTAATCTAATGCAACTGACTAATTATAAGAGTTTCAGATTGATGTGGAGAGTTTAAAAGCCATTTATACCCATTTTGTCCCAAAACAGGCTAAAACCAAGAAAACATTGCTTAGAAGCACCAAACAGCTTTGTTAGTGTTTCTGGGGTTAAAATGTGTCTTAATCCAATGCAACTAACTAATTATAAGAGTTAGAGATAGATGTGGAGAGTTTAAAAGCCACTTATACCCATTTTGTCCCAAAAAGGCTAAAACCAAGAAAACATTGCTTAGAATCACTAAACAGCTTTGTTATTGTTTCTGGGGTTAAAATGTGTCTTAATCCAATGCAACTAACTAATTACAAGAGTTTGAGATAGATGTGGATAGTTTAAAAGCCACTTATACCCATTTTGTCCCAAAACAGGCTAAAACCAAGAAAACATTGCTTAGAAGCTGTAAACAGCTATGTTAGTGTTTCTGAGGTTAAAATGTTTCTTAATCCAAAGCAACAGACTAATTATAAGAGTTTGAGATGGTTGTGGAGAGTTTCAAAGCCGTTTATACACATTTTGTCCCAAAACAAGCTAAAACCAAGAAAACATTGGTTAGAAGCACTAAACAGCTTAGTTAGTGTTTCTTGGGTTAAAATGTGTCTTAATCCAATGCAACTAACTAATTATAAGAGTTTGAGATAGATGTGGACAGTTTAATAGCCATTTATACCCACTTTGTCCCAAAACAGGCTAAAACCAAGAAAACATTGCTTAGAAGCACCAAACAGCTTTGTTAGTATTTCTGGGGTTAAAATGTGTCTTAATCCAATGCAACTAACTAATTATAAGAGTTTGAGAAAGATGTAGATAGTTTAAAAGCCACTTATACCCATTTTGTCCCAAAACAGGCTAAAACCAAGAAAACATTGCTTAGAAGCTGTAAACAGCTATGTTTGAGTTTATGGGGTTAAAATGTGTCTTAATCCAATGCAACTGACTAATTATAAGAGTTTGAGATTGATGTGGAGAGTTTAAAAGCCACTTATACCCATTTTGTCCCAAAACAGGCTAAAACAAGGAAAACATTGCTTAGAAGCTGTAAACAGCTATGTTAGTGTTTCTGGGGTTAAAATGTGTCTTAATCCAATGCAACTGACTAATTATAAGAGTTTGAGATTGATGTGGAGAGTTTAAAAGCCACTAATACGCATTTTGTCCCAAAACAGGCTAAGACCAAGAAAACATTGTTTAAAAGCACTAGACACCTTTGTTAGTGTTTCTTGGGTTAAAATGTGTCTTAATCCAATGCAAATAACTAATTATAAGAGTTTGAGATAGATGTGGAGAGTTTAAAAGCCATTTATACCCATTTTGTCCAAAAATAGGCTAAAACTAAGAAAACATTGCGTAGAAGCACTAAACAGCTTTGTTAGTGTTTCTAGGGTTAAAATGTGTCTTAATCCAATGCAACTAACTAATTATAAGAGTTTGAGATAGATGTGGATAGTTTAAAAGATACTTATACCCATTTTGTCCCAAACCAGGCTAAAACCAAGAAAACAGTGCTTAGAAGATATAAACAGCTATGTTATTGTTTCTGGGGTTAAAATGTGTCTTAATCCAATGCAACTGACTAATTATAAGAGTTTTAGATTGATGTGGAGAGTTTAAAAGCCACTTATACCCATTTTGTCCCAAAACAGGCTAAAACCAAAAAACCATTGCTTAGAAGCTGTAAACAGCTTTGTTAGTGTTTCTGAGGTTAAAATGTGTCTTAATACAATGCAACTAACTAATTATAAGAGTTTGAGATAGATGTGGAGAGTTTAAAAGCCACTTATACCCATTTTGTCCCAAAAAAGGCTAAAACCAAGAAAACATTGCTTAGAAGCACTAAACAGCTTTGTTAGTGTTTCTGGGGTTAAAATGTGTCTTAATCCAATGCAACTAACTAATTACAAGAGTTTGAGATAGATGTGGATAGTTTAAAAGCCACTTATACCCATGTTGTCCCAAAACAGGCTAAAACCAAGAAAACATTGCTTAGAAGCTGTAAACAACTATGTTAGTGTTTCTGGGGTTAAAATGTTTCTTAATCCAATGCAACAGACTAATTATAAGAGTTTGAGATGGATGTGGAGAGTTTAAAAGCCACTTATACACATTTTGTCCCAAAACAGGCTAAAACCAAGAAAACATTGCTTAGAAGCACTAAACAGCTTTGTTAGTGTTTATGGGGTTTAAATGTGTCTTAATCCAATGCAACTAACTAATTGTAAGAGGTTGAGATAGATGTGGAGAGTTTAAAAGCCATTTATACACATTTTGTCCCAAAACAGGCTAAAACCAAGAAAACTTTGCTTAGAAGCACTAAAAAGCTTTGTTAGTGTTTCTGGGGTTTAAATGTGTCTTAATCCAATGCAACTAACTAAGTATAAGTGTTTGAGATAGATGTGGAGAGTTTAAAAGCCACTTATACCCACTTTGTCCCAAAACAGGCTAAAACCAAGAAAACATTGCTTAGAAGCACCAAACAGCTTTGTTAGTGTGTCTAGGGTTAAAATTTGTCTTAATCCAATGCAACTAACTAATTATAAGAGTTTGAGATAGATGTGGATAGTTTAAAAGCCACTTATACCCATTTTGTCCCAAAACAGGCTAAAACCAAGAAAACATTGCTTTGAAACACTAAACAGCTATGTTAGTGTTTCTGGGGTTAAAATGTGTCTTAATCCAATGCAACTGACTAATTATAAGAGTTTGAGATTGATGTGGAGAGTTTAAAAGCCACTTATACCCATTTTGTTCCAAAATAGGCTAAAACCAAGAAAACATTGCTTAGAAGCTGTAAACAGCTATGTTAGTGTTTCTGGGGTTAAAATGTGTCTTAATCTAATGCAACTGACTAATTATAAGAGTTTCAGATTGATGTGGAGAGTTTCAAAGCCATTTATACCCATTTTGTCCCAAAACAGGCTAAAACCAAAAAAACATTGCTTAGAAGCACCAAACAGCTTTGTTAGTGTTTCTGGGGTTAAAATTTGTCTTAATCCAATGCAACTAACTAATTATAAGAGTTAGAGATAGATGTGGAGAGTTTAAAAGCCACTTATACCCATTTTGTCCCAAAAAAGGCTAAAACCAAGAAAACATTGCTTAGAAGCACTAAACAGCTTTGTTAGTGTTTCTGGGGTTAAAATGTGTCTTAATCCAATGCAACTAACTAATTACAAGAGTTTGAGATAGATGTGGATAGTTTAAAAGCCACTTATACCCATTTTGTCCCAAAACAGGCTAAAACCAAGAAAACATTGCTTAGAAGCTGTAAACAGCTATGTTAGTGTTTCTGAGGTTAAAATGTTTCTTAATCCAAAGCAACAGACTAATTATAAGAGTTTGAGATGGTTGTGGAGAGTTTAAAAGCCTCTTATACACATTTTGTCCCAAAACAGGCTAAAACCAAGAAAACATTGCTTAGAAGCACTAAACAGCTTAGTTAGTGTTTCTTGGGTTAAAATGTGTCTTAATCCAATGCAACTAGCTAATTATAAGAGTTTGAGATAGATGTGGAGAGTTTAATAGCCATTTATACCCACTTTGTCCCAAAACAGGCTAAAACCAAGAAAACATTGCTTAGAAGCACCAAACAGCTTTGTTAGTATTTCTGGGGTTAAAATGTGTCTTAATCCAATGCAACTAACTACTTATAAGAGTTTGAGAAAGATGTGGATAGTTTAAAAGCCACTTATACCCATTTTGTCCCAAAACAGGCTAAAACCAAGAAAACATTGCTTAGAAGCTGTAAACAGCTATGTTAGAGTTTATGGGGGTTAAAATGTGTCTTAATCCAATGCAACTGACTAATTATAAGAGTTTGAGATTGATGTGGAGAGTTTAAAAGCCACTTATACCCATTTTGTCCCAAAACAGGCTAAAACAAGGAAAACATTGCTTAGAAGCTGTAAACAGCTATGTTAGTGTTTCTGGGGTTAAAATGTGTCTTAATCTAATGCAACTGACTAATTATAAGAGTTTGAGATGGATGTGGAGAGTTTAAAAGCCACTAATACCCATTTTGTCCCAAAACAGGCTAAGACAAGGAAAACATTGTTTAAAAGCACTAAACACCTTTGTTAGTGTTTCTTGGATTAAAATGTGTCTTAATCCAATGCAAATAACTAATTATAAGAGTTTGAGATAGATGTGGAGAGTTTAAAAGCCATTTATACCCATTTTGTCCAAAAATAGGCTAAAACTAAGAAAACATTGCGTAGAAGCACTAAACAGCTTTGTTAGTGTTTCTAGGGTTAAAATGTGTCTTAATCCAATGCAACTAACTAATTATAAGAGTTTGAGACAAAATGGGTATAACTAAGAAAGATACTTATACCCATTTTGTCCCAAACCAGGCTAAAACCAAGAAAACAGTGCTTAGAAGCTATAAACAGCTATGTTATTGTTTCTGGGGTTAAAATGTGTCTTAATCCAATGCAACTGACTAATTATAAGAGTTTTAGATTGATGTGGAGAGTTTAAAAGCCACTTATACCCATTTTGTCCCAAAACAGGCTAAAACCAAAAAACCATTGCTTAGAAGCTGTAAACAGCTTTGTTAGTGTTTCTGGGGTTAAAATGTGTCTTAATACAATGCAACTAACTAATTATAAGAGTTTGAGATAGATGTGGAGAGTTTTAAAGCCACTTATACCCATTTTGTCCCAAAAAGGCTAAAACCAAGAAAACATTGCTTAGAAGCACTAAACAGCTTTGTTAGTGTTTCTGGGGTTAAAATGTGTCTTAATCCAATGCAACTAACTAATTATAAGAGTTTGAGATAGATGTGGATAGTTTAAAAGCCACTTATACCCATTTTGTCCCAAAACAGGCTAAAACTAAGAAAACATTGCTTAGAAGCGCTAAACAGCTTTGTTAGTGTTTCTCGGGTTAAATGTGTCTTAATCCAATGCAAATAACTAATTGTAAGAGTTTGAGATAGATGTGGAGAGTTTAAAAGCCATTTATACCCATTTTGTCCCAAAACAGGCTAAAACCAAGAAAACATTGCTTAGAAGCACTAAAAAGCTTTGTTAGTGTTTCTGGGGTTTAAATGTGTCTTAATCTAATGCAACTAACTAATTATAAGAGTTTGAGATAGATGTCGAGAGTTTAAAAGCCACTTATACCCACTTTGTCCCAAAACAGGCTAAAACAAAAAAAACATTGCTTAGAAGCACCAAACAGCTTTGTTAGTGTTTCTGGGGTTAAAATGTGTCTTAATCCAATGCAACTAACTAATTATAAGAGTTTGAGATAGATGTGGATAGTTTAAAAGCCACTTATACCCATTTTGTCCCAAAACAGGCTAAAACCAAGAAAACATTGCTTTGAAGCACTAACCAGCTATGTTAGTGTTTTTGGGGTTAAAATGTGTCTTAATCCAATGCAAATGACTAATTATAAGAGTTTGAGATTGATGTGGAGAGTTTAAAAGCCACTTATACCCATTTGTTCCAAAACAGGCTAAAACCAAGAAAACATTGCTTAGAAGCTGTAAACAGCTATGTTAGTGTTTCTGGGGTTAAAATGTGTCTTAATCCAATGCTACTGACTAAATATAAGAGTTTGAAATGGATGTGGAAAGTTTAAAAGCCACTTATACCCATTTTGTCCCAAAACAGGCTAAAAAAAAAAAAACATTGCTTAGAAGCACTAAACAGCTTTGTTAGTGTTTGTCGGGTTAAAATGTGTCTTAATCCAATGCAACTAACTAATTGTAAGAGTTTGAGATAGATGTGGAGAGTTTAAAAGCAACTTATACCCATTTTGTCCCAAAACAGGCTAAAACAAAAAAAAAACATTGCTTAGAAGCACTAAACAGCTTTGTTAGTGTTTGTCGGATTAAAATGTGTCTTAATCCAATGCAACTAACTAATTGTAAGAGTTTGAGATAGATGTGGAGAGTTTAAAAGCCATTTATACCCATTTTGTCCCAAAACAGGCTAAAACCAAGAAAACATTGCTTAGAAGCACTAAACAGCTTTGTTAGTGTTTCTGGGGTTAAAATGTGTCTTTATCCAATGGAACTAATTAATTATAAGAGTTTGAGATAGATGTGGAGAGTTTAAAAGCCACTTATACCCACTTTGTCCCAAAACAGGCTAAAACCAATAAAACATTGCTTAGAAGCACCAAACAGCTTTGTTAGTGTTTCTGGGCTTAAAATGTGTCTTAATCCAATGCATCTAACTAATTATAAGAGTTTGAGATAGATGTGGATAGTTTAAAAGCCACTTATACCCATTTTTTCCCAAAACAGGCTAAAACCAAGAAAACATTGCTTAGAAGCTGTAAACAGCTATGTTAGTGGTTCTGGGGTTAAAATGTGTCTTAATCCAATGCAACTGACTAATTATAAGAGTTTGAGATTGATGTGGAGAGTTTAAAAGCCACTTATACCCATTTTGTCCCAAAATAGGCTAAAACCAAGAAAACATTGCTTAGAAGCACTAAACAGCTTTGTTAGTGTTTCTCGGGTTAAAATTTGTCTTAATCCAATGCAACTAACTAATTGTAAGAGTTTGAGATAGATGTGGAGAGTTTAAAAGCCATTTATACCCATTTTGTCCCCAAAAAGGCTAAAACCAATAAAACATTGCTTAGAAGCTGTAAACAGCTTTGTTAGTGTTTCTGGGGTTAAAATGTTTCTTAATCCAATGCAACTGACTAATTATAAGAGTTTGAGATGGATGTGGAGAGTTTAAAAGCCACTTATACAAATTTTGTCCCAAAACAGGCTAAAACCAAGAAAACATTGCTTAGAAGCACTAAAAAGCTTTGTTAGTGTTTCTGGGGTTTAAATGTGTCTTAATCCAATGCAACTAACTAATTATAAGAGTTTGAGATAGATGTGGAGAGTTTAAAAGCCACTTATACCCACTTTGTCCCAAAACAGGCTAAAACCAAGAAAACATTGCTTAGAAGCACCAAACACCTTTGTTAGTGTGTCTAGGGTTAAAATTTGTCTTAATCCAATGCAACTAACTAATTATAAGAGTTTGAGATTGATGTGGATAGTTTAAAAGCCACTTATACCCATTTTGTCCCAAAACAGGCTAAAACCAAGAAAACATTGCTTTGAAGCACTAAACAGCTATGTTAGTGTTTCTGGGGTTAAAATGTGTCTTAATCCAATGCAACTGACTAATTATAAGAGTTTGAGATTGATGTGGAGAGTTTAAAAGCCACTTATACCCATTTTGTCCCAAAACAGGCTAAAACAAGGAAAACATTGCTTAGAAGCTGTAAACAGCTATGTTAGTGTTTCTGGGGTTAAAATGTGTCTTAATCCAATGCAACTGACTAATTATAAGAGTTTGAGATGGATGTGGAGAGTTTAAAAGCCACTAATACCCATTTTGTCCCAAAACAGGCTAAGACAAGGAAAACATTGTTTAAAAGCACTAAACACCTTTGTTAGTGTTTCTTGGATTAAAATGTGTCTTAATCCAATGCAAATAACTAATTATAAGAGTTTGAGATAGATGTGGAGAGTTTAAAAGCCATTTATACCCATTTTGTCCAAAAATAGGCTAAAACTAAGAAAACATTGCGTAGAAGCACTAAACAGCTTTGTTAGTGTTTCTAGGGTTAAAATGTGTCTTAATCCAATGCAACTAACTAATTATAAGAGTTTGAGACAAAATGGGTATAACTAAGAAAGATACTTATACCCATTTTGTCCCAAACCAGGCTAAAACCAAGAAAACAGTGCTTAGAAGCTATAAACAGCTATGTTTTTGTTTCTGGGGTTAAAATGTGTCTTAATCCAATGCAACTGACTAATTATAAGAGTTTTAGATTGATGTGGAGAGTTTAAAAGCCACTTATACCCATTTTGTCCCAAAACAAGCTAAAACCAAAAAACCATTGCTTAGAAGCTGTAAACAGCTTTGTTAGTGTTTCTGGGGTTAAAATGTGTCTTAATACAATGCAACTAACTAATTATAAGAGTTTGAGATAGATGTGGAGAGTTTTAAAGCCACTTATACCCATTTTGTCCCAAAAAGGCTAAAACCAAGAAAACATTGCTTAGAAGCACTAAACAGCTTTGTTAGTGTTTCTGGGGTTAAAATGTGTCTTAATCCAATGCAACTAACTAATTATAAGAGTTTGAGATAGATGTGGATAGTTTAAAAGCCACTTATACCCATTTTGTCCCAAAACAGGCTAAAACTAAGAAAACATTGCTTAGAAGCGCTAAACAGCTTTGTTAGTGTTTCTCGGGTTAAATGTGTCTTAATCCAATGCAAATAACTAATTGTAAGAGTTTGAGATAGATGTGGAGAGTTTAAAAGCCATTTATACCCATTTTGTCCCAAAACAGGCTAAAACCAAGAAAACATTGCTTAGAAGCACTAAAAAGCTTTGTTAGTGTTTCTGGGGTTTAAATGTGTCTTAATCTAATGCAACTAACTAATTATAAGAGTTTGAGATAGATGTCGAGAGTTTAAAAGCCACTTATACCCACTTTGTCCCAAAACAGGCTAAAACAAAAAAAACATTGCTTAGAAGCACCAAACAGCTTTGTTAGTGTTTCTGGGGTTAAAATGTGTCTTAATCCAATGCAACTAACTAATTATAAGAGTTTGAGATAGATGTGGATAGTTTAAAAGCCACTTATACCCATTTTGTCCCAAAACAGGCTAAAACCAAGAAAACATTGCTTTGAAGCACTAACCAGCTATGTTAGTGTTTTTGGGGTTAAAATGTGTCTTAATCCAATGCAAATGACTAATTATAAGAGTTTGAGATTGATGTGGAGAGTTTAAAAGCCACTTATACCCATTTGTTCCAAAACAGGCTAAAACCAAGAAAACATTGCTTAGAAGCTGTAAACAGCTATGTTAGTGTTTCTGGGGTTAAAATGTGTCTTAATCCAATGCTACTGACTAAATATAAGAGTTTGAAATGGATGTGGAAAGTTTAAAAGCCACTTATACCCATTTTGTCCCAAAACAGGCTAAAAAAAAAAAAACATTGCTTAGAAGCACTAAACAGCTTTGTTAGTGTTTCTCGGGTTAAAATGTGTCTTAATCCAATGCAACTAACTAATTGTAAGAGTTTGAGATAGATGTGGAGAGTTTAAAAGCAACTTATACCCATTTTGTCCCAAAACAGGCTAAAACAAAAAAAAAACATTGCTTAGAAGCACTAAACAGCTTTGTTAGTGTTTGTCGGATTAAAATGTGTCTTAATCCAATGCAACTAACTAATTGTAAGAGTTTGAGATAGATGTGGAGAGTTTAAAAGCCATTTATACCCATTTTGTCCCAAAACAGGCTAAAACCAAGAAAACATTGCTTAGAAGCACTAAACAGCTTTGTTAGTGTTTCTGGGGTTAAAATGTGTCTTTATCCAATGGAACTAATTAATTATAAGAGTTTGAGATAGATGTGGAGAGTTTAAAAGCCACTTATACCCACTTTGTCCCAAAACAGGCTAAAACCAATAAAACATTGCTTAGAAGCACCAAACAGCTTTGTTAGTGTTTCTGGGCTTAAAATGTGTCTTAATCCAATGCATCTAACTAATTATAAGAGTTTGAGATAGATGTGGATAGTTTAAAAGCCACTTATACCCATTTTTTCCCAAAACAGGCTAAAACCAAGAAAACATTGCTTAGAAGCTGTAAACAGCTATGTTAGTGGTTCTGGGGTTAAAATGTGTCTTAATCCAATGCAACTGACTAATTATAAGAGTTTGAGATTGATGTGGAGAGTTTAAAAGCCACTTATACCCATTTTGTCCCAAAATAGGCTAAAACCAAGAAAACATTGCTTAGAAGCACTAAACAGCTTTGTTAGTGTTTCTCGGGTTAAAATTTGTCTTAATCCAATGCAACTAACTAATTGTAAGAGTTTGAGATAGATGTGGAGAGTTTAAAAGCCATTTATACCCATTTTGTCCCCAAAAAGGCTAAAACCAATAAAACATTGCTTAGAAGCTGTAAACAGCTTTGTTAGTGTTTCTGGGGTTAAAATGTTTCTTAATCCAATGCAACTGACTAATTATAAGAGTTTGAGATGGATGTGGAGAGTTTAAAAGCCACTTATACAAATTTTGTCCCAAAACAGGCTAAAACCAAGAAAACATTGCTTAGAAGCACTAAAAAGCTTTGTTAGTGTTTCTGGGGTTTAAATGTGTCTTAATCCAATGCAACTAACTAATTATAAGAGTTTGAGATAGATGTGGAGAGTTTAAAAGCCACTTATACCCACTTTGTCCCAAAACAGGCTAAAACCAAGAAAACATTGCTTAGAAGCACCAAACACCTTTGTTAGTGTGTCTAGGGTTAAAATTTGTCTTAATCCAATGCAACTAACTAATTATAAGAGTTTGAGATTGATGTGGATAGTTTAAAAGCCACTTATACCCATTTTGTCCCAAAACAGGCTAAAACCAAGAAAACATTGCTTTGAAGCACTAAACAGCTATGTTAGTGTTTCTGGGGTTAAAATGTGTCTTAATCCAATGCAACTGACTAATTATAAGAGTTTGAGATTGATGTGGAGAGTTTAAAAGCCACTTATACCCATTTTGTTCCAAAATAGGCTAAAACCAAGAAAACATTGCTTAGAAGCTGTAAACAGCTATGTTAGTGTTTCTGGGGTTAAAATGTGTCTTAATCTAATGCAACTAACTAATTATAAGAGTTTCAGATTGATGTGGAGAGTTTAAAAGCCATTTATACCCATTTTGTCCCAAAACAGGCTAAAACCAAGAAAACATTGCTTAGAAGCACCAAACAGCTTTGTTAGTGTTTCTGGGGTTAAAATGTGTCTTAATCCAATGCAACTAACTAATTATAAGAGTTAGAGATAGATGTGGAGAGTTTAAAAGCCACTTATACCCATTTTGTCCCAAAAAAGGCTAAAACCAAGAAAACATTGCTTAGAAGCACTAAACAGCTTTGTTAGTGTTTCTGGGGTTAAAATGTGTCTTAATCCAATGCAACTAACTAATTACAAGAGTTTGAGATAGATGTGGATAGTTTAAAAGCCACTTATACCCATTTTGTCCCAAAACTGGCTAAAACCAAGAAAACATTGCTTAGAAGCTGTAAACAGCTATGTTAGTGTTTCTGAGGTTTAAATGTTTCTTAATCCAAAGCAACGGACTAATTATAAGAGTTTGAGATGGTTGTGGAGAGTTTAAAAGCCTTTTATACACATTTTGTCCCAAAACAGGCTAAAACCAAGAAAACATTGCTTAGAAGCACTAAACAGCTTAGTTAGTGTTTCTTGGGTTAAAATGTGTCTTAATCCAATGCAACAAACTAATTATAAGAGTTTGAGATAGATGTGGAGAGTTTAATAGCCATTTATACCCACTTTGTCCCAAAACAGGCTAAAACCAAGAAAACATTGCTTAGAAGCACCAAACAGCTTTGTTAGTATTTCTGGGGTTAAAATGTGTCTTAATCCAATGCAACTAACTAATTATAAGAGTTTGAGAAAGATGTGGATAGTTTAAAAGCCACTTATACCCATTTTGTCCCAAAACAGGCTAAAACCAAGAAAACATTGCTTAGAAGCTGTAAACAGCTATGTTAGAGTTTATGGGGTTAAAATGTGTCTTAGTCCAATGCAACTGACTAATTATAAGAGTTTGAGATTGATGTGGAGAGTTTAAAAGCCACTTATACCCATTTTGTCCCAAAACAGGCTAAAACAAGGAAAACATTGCTTAGAAGCTGTAAACAGCTATGTTAGTGTTTCTGGGGTTAAAATGTGTCTTAATCCAATGCAACTGACTAATTATAAGAGTTTGAGATGGATGTGGAGAGTTTAAAAGCCACTAATACCCATTTTGTCCCAAAACAGGCTAAGACCAAGAAAACATTGTTTAAAAGCACTAAACACCTTTGTTAGTGTTTCTTGGGTTAAAATGTGTCTTAATCCAATGCAAATAACTAATTATAAGAGTTTGAGATAGATGTGGAGAGTTTAAAAGCCATTTATACCCATTTTGTCCAAAAATAGGCTAAAACTAAGAAAACATTGCGTAGAAGCACTAAACAGCTTTGTTAGTGTTTCTAGGGTTAAAATGTGTCTTAATCCAATGCAACTAACTAATTATAAGAGTTTGAGATAGATGTGGATAGTTTAAAAGATACTTATACCCATTTTGTCCCAAACCAGGCTAAAACCAAGAAAACAGTGCTTAGAAGCTGTAAACAGCTATGTTAGTGTTTCTGGGGTTAAAATGTGTCTTAATCCAATGCAACTGACTAATTATAAGAGTTTTAGATTGATGTGGAGAGTTTAAAAGCCACTTATACACATTTTGTCCCAAAACAGGCTAAAACAAAGAAAACATTGCTTAGAAGCACTAAACAGCTTTGTTAGTGTTTATGGGGTTTAAATGTGTCTTAATCCAATGCAACTAACTAATTTTAAGAGTTTGATATAGATGTGGAGAGTTTAAAAGCCATTTATACACATTTTGTCCCAAAACAGGCTAAAACCAAGAAAACTTTGCTTAGAAGCACTAAAAAGCTTTGTTAGTGTTTCTGGGGTTTAAATGTGTCTTAATCCAATGCAACTAACTAATTATAAGAGTTTGAGATAGATGTGGAGAGTTTAAAAGCCACTTATACCCACTTTGTCCCATAACAGGCTAAAACCAAGAAAACATTGCTTAGAAGCACCAAACAGCTTTATTAGTGTTTATGGGGTTAAAATATGTCTTAATCCAATGCAACTAACTAATTATAAGAGTTTGAGATAGATGTGGATAGTTTAAAAGCCTCTTATACCCATTTTGTCCCAAAACAGGCTAAAACCAAGAAAACATTGCTTAGAAGCACCAAACAGCTTTGTTAGTGTTTCTGGGGTTAAAATGTGTCTTAATCCAATGCAACTAACTAATTATAAGAGTTTGAGATAGATGTGGATAGTTTAAAAGCCACTTATTCCCATTTTGTCCCAAAACAGGTTAAAACCAAGAAAACATTGCTTTGAAGCACTAACCAACTATGTTAGTGTTTATGGGGTTAAAATGTGTCTTAATCCATTGCAACTGACTAATTATAAGAGTTTGAGATTGATGTGGAGAGTTTAAAAGCCACTTATACCCATTTTGTTCCAAAAAAGGCTAAAACCAAGAAAACATTGCTTAGAAGCTGTAAACAGCTATGTTAGTGTTTCTGGGTTTAAAATGTGTCTTAATCCAATGCAACTGACTAATTATAAAAGTTTGAGATGGATGTGGAGAGTTTAAAAGCCACTTATACCCATTTTGTCCCAAAACAGGCTAAAACCAAGAAAACATTGCTTAGAAGCTGTAAACAGCTATGTTAGTGTTTCTGGGGTTCAAATGTGTCTTAATCCAATGCAACTGACTAATTATAAGAGTTTGAGATAGATGTGGAGAGTTTAAAAGCCACTTATACCCATTTTGTCCCAAAACAGGCTAAAACCAAGAAAACATTGCTTAGAAGCACCAAACAGCTTTGTTAGTGTTTCTGGGGTTAAAATATGTCTTAATCCAATGCAACTAACTAATTATAAGAGTTTGAGATAGATGTGGAGAGTTTAAAAGCCACTTATACCCACTTTGTCCCAAAACAGGCTAAAACCAAGAAAACATTGCTTAGAAGCACCAAACAGCTTTGTTTGTGTTTCTGGGGTTAAAATGTGTCTTAATCCAATGCAACTAACTAATTATAAGAGTTTGAGATAGATGTGGATAGTTTAAAAGCCACTTATACCCATTTTGTCCCAAAACAGGATAAAACCAAGAAAACATTGCTTAGAAGCTGTAAACAGCTATGTTAGTGTTTCTCGGGTTAAAATAGGTCTTAATCCAATGCAACTGACTAATTATAAGAGTTTGAGATTGATGTGGAGAGTTTAAAAGCCATTTATACCCATTTTGTCCCAAAATAGGCTAAAACCAAGAAAACATTGCTTAGAAGCACTAAACAGCTTTGTTAGTGTTTCTCGGGTTAAAATGTGTCTTAATCCAATGCAACTAACTAATTGTAAGAGTTTGAGATGGATGTGGAGAGTTTAAAAGCCATTTATACCCATTTTGTCCCAAAAAGGCTAAAACCAATAAAACATTGCTTAGAAGCTGTAAACAGCTTTGTTAGTGTTTCTGGGGTTAAAATGTTTCTTAATCCAATGCAACTGACTAATTATAAGAGTTTGAGATGGATGTGGAGAGTTTAAAAGCCACTTATACACATTTTGTCCCAAAACAGGCTAATACCAAGAAAACATTGCTTAGAAGCACTAAACAGCTTTGTTAGTGTTTATGGGGTTAAAATGTGTCTTAATCCAATGCAACTAACTAATTATAAGAGTTTGAGATAGATGTGGATAGTTTAAAAGCCACTTATACACATTTTGTCCCAAAACAGGCTAAAACCAAGAAAACATTGCTTAGAAGCTCTAAACAGCTATGTTAGTGTTTCTGGGGTTAAAATGTTTCTTAATCTAATGCAAGTGACTAATTATAAGAGTTTGAGATTGATGTGGAGAGTTTAAAAGCCACTTATACCCATTTTGTCCCAAAACAGGCTAAAACCAAGAAAACATTGCTTAGAAGCACCAAACAGCTTTGTTAGTGTTTCTCGGGTTAAAATGTGTCTTAATCCAATGCAACTAACTAATTATAAGAGTTTGAGATAGATGTGGAGAGTTTAAAAGCCACTTATACCCATTTTGTCCCAAAAAGGCTAAAACCAAGAAAACATTGCTTAGAAGCACTAAACATCTTTGTTAGTGTTTCTGGGGTTAAAATGTGTCATAGTCCAATGCAACTAACTAATTACAAGAGTTTGAGATAGATGTGGATAGTTTAAAAGCCACTTATACCCATTTTGTCCCAAAACAGGCTAAAACCAAGAAAACATTGCTTAGAAGCACCAAACAGCTTTGTTAGTGTTTCTGGGGTTAAAATGTGTCTTAATCCAATGCAACTAACTAGTTATAAGAATTTCAGATAGATGTGGAGAGTTTAAAAGCCACTTATACACATTTTGTCCCAAAACAGGCTAAAACTAAGAAAACAATGCGTAGAAGCACTAAACAGCTTTGTTAGTGTTTCTAGGGTTAAAATGTGTCTTAATCCAATGCAACTAACTAATTATAAGAGTTTGAGATAGATGTGGATAGTTTAAAAGCTACTTATACCCATTTTGTCCCAAAACAGGCTAAAACCAAGAAAACATTGCTTAGAAGCTGTAAACAGCTATGTTAGTGTTTCTGGGGTTAAAATGTGTCTTAATACAATGCAACTGACTAATTATAAGAGTTTTAGATTGATGTGGAGAGTTTAAAAGCCACTTATACCCATTTTGTCCCAAAACAGGCTAAAACCAAGAAAACATTGCTTAGAAGCACCAAACAGCTTTGTTAGTGTTTCTGGGGTTAAAATGTGTCTTAATACGATGCAACTAACTAATTATAAGAGTTTGAGATAGATGTGGAGAGTTTAAAAGCCACTTATACCCATTTTGTCCCAAAAAGGCTAAAACCAAGAAAACATTGCTTAGAAGCACTAAACAGCTTTGTTAGTGTTTCTGGGGTTAAAATGTGTCTTAATCCAATGCAACTAACTAATTATAAGAGTTTGAGATAGATGTGGATAGTTTAAAAGCCACTTATACACATTTTGTCCCAAAACAGGCTAAAACCAAGAAAACATTGCTTAGAAGCTGTAAACAGCTATGTTAGTGTTTCTGGGGTTAAAATGTTTCTTAATCTAATGCAAGTGACTAATTATAAGAGTTTCAGATTGATGTGGAGAGTTTAAAAGCCACTTATACCCATTTTGTCCCAAAACAAGCTAAAACCAAGAAAACATTGCTTAGAAGCACCAAACAGCTGTGTTAGTGTTTCTGGGGTTTAAATGTGTCTTAATCCAATGCAACTAACTAATTATAAGAGTTTTAGATAGATGTGGAGAGTTTAAAAGCCACTTATACCCATTTTGTCCCAAAAAGGCTAAAACCAAGAAAACATTGCTTAGAAGCACTAAACAGCTTTGTTAGTGTTTCTGGGGTTAAAATGTGTCATAATCCAATGCAACTAACTAATTACAAGAGTTTGAGATAGATGTGGATAGTTTAAAAGCCACTTATACCCATTTTGTCCCAAAACAGGCTAAAACCAAGAAAACATTGCTTAGAAGCACCAAACAGCTTTGTTAGTGTTTCTGGGGTTAAAATGTGTCTTAATCCAACGCAACTAACTAATTATAAGAATTTCATATAGATGTGGAGAGTTTAAAAGCCACTTATACACATTTTGTCCCAAAACAGGGTAAAACTAAGAAAACAATGCGTAGAAGCACTAAACAGCTTTGTTAGTGTTTCTAGGGTTAAAATGTGTCTTAATCCAATGCAACTAACTAATTATAAGAGTTTGAGATAGATGTGGATAGTTTAAAAGCTACTTATACCCATTTTGTCCCAAAACAGGCTAAAACCAAGAAAACATTGCTTAGAAGCTGTAAACAGCTATGTTAGTGTTTCTGGGGTTAAAATGTGTCTTAATACAATGCAACTGACTAATTATAATAGTTTTAGATTGATGTGGAGAGTTTAAAAGCCACTTATACCCATTTTGTCCCAAAACAGGCTAAAACCAAGAAAACATTGCTTAGAAGCACCAAACAGCTTTGTTAGTGTTTCTGGGGTTAAAATGTGTCTTAATACAATGCAACTAACTAGTTATAAGAGTTTGAGATAGATGTGGAGAGTTTAAAAGCCACTTATACCCATTTTGTCCCAAAAAGGCTAAAACCAAGAAAACATTGCTTAGAAGCACTAAACAGGTTTGTTAGTGTTTCTGGGGTTAAAATGTGTCTTAATCCAATGCAACTAACTAATTATAAGAGTTTGAGATAGATGTGGATAGTTTAAAAGCTACTTATACCCATTTTGTCCCAAAACAGGCTAAAACCAAGAAAACATTGCTTAGAAGCTGTAAACAGCTATGTTAGTGTTTCTGGGGTTAAAATGTTTCTTAATCTAATGCAAGTGACTAATTATGAGAGTTTCAGATTGATGTGGAGAGTTTAAAAGCCACTTATACCCATTTTGTCCCAAAACAGGCTAAAACCAAGAAAACATTGCTTAGAAGCACCAAACAGCTTTGTTAGTGTTTCTGGGGTTTAAATGTGTCTTAATCCAATGCAACTAACTAGGTATAAGAGTTTCAGATAGATGTGGAGAGTTTAAAAGCCACTTATACCCATTTTGTCCCAAAAAGGCTAAAACCAAGAAAACATTGCTTAGAAGCACTAAACAGCTTTGTTAGTGTTTCTGGGGTTAAAATGTGTCATAGTCCAATGCAATTAACTAATTACAAGAGTTTGAGATAGATGTGGATAGTTTAAAAGCCACTTATACCCATTTTGTCCCAAAACAGGCTAAAACCAAAAAAACAATGCTTAGAAGCACTAAATATGAACCGGCACACACACTTGTCCGTACGACCGTACGGACGTCCGTACGACCAACCAACGGGCCATCCTCAAATAGAAGTCTTCATGAGCCCAATCCACCAAAGAGATCCTCCAACGGTCGCCATTCATCTCGATCCTTCCTTTGTAGCCGTTGGAGCAAGTTGCAAGAGAGAAGAGGAGATCACATGTTAGAATAAGGAGATGTCGCTTTCTCCTCATATTAGTGTGCATAGGATCCTAAGAGAATATCCTATTTGTATATGTCTTTAAATAGTTTGTAAGTATCATACTAATAGAAGCAAGAAAAGAGTTTATTCTCTTTCTCCAACACTCTCTCTCTCAATCGTTCACTCTCCTCACTCTTTACACGATTTCACTCTCTTTCATACTCTCTTCCATAATCTCTTGATTACTCTACTCTCAAACTTACATGGTATCAGAGCAGATTTGATTCTGTTCTTGCCTCAAATCTCCACCACTCCCTTCCGCATTCTCTTTCTTGTTCTTGAAATTTCTTGTTCTTGAATCTTCTTTCTTTAACCGTTGGACAATAGCTTTAACCAACGGTCTCTTCATCCTTTTCCATGGAAACTACCAAAACTCTCATTGTTCCAGTTACTCTCAAGGGAGAGAATTACTTACTGTGGGCTAGAACCACAAAGACAGCCCTATGCGGCCGAGGACTTTGGTCCCATGTTGAGACAAGCGAAGCTCCTAGTGGCGAGACCACCAAAGACGGCAAGGATCTTGTCGATGAGAAGAACAAGTGGTTTCAAGAAGATCAGGGAGTCCTAGCTATCATTCAAAACTCCCTAGATGCACCTATACTTGAAGCTTACTCTTATTGCGAGACAGCAAAAGACTTGTGGGACACTCTCAAGAATGTTTTTGGGAATGTTACAAATGTAAACCGAATTTTTGAGATTAAGAGGGCCATCAACAACCTCAACCAAGAAGACATGGAGTTCACCAAGCACTTTGGGAAGTTTAGGTCCCTTTGGGCTGAACTAGAGATGCTCCGGCCGGCGACTATAGATCCGGCCATTCTGAATGAGAGGCGTGAACAAGATAAGGTGTTCGGCCTTCTCTTGACCTTGAACCCCTCCTACAATGACCTTATCAAGCATATTCTACGGTCGGACAAGCTCCCTAGCCTTGATGATGTCTGTAACCAAATTCAAAAGGAGCATGGCTCCATGGGATTGTTTGGCGGCAAGGGAGAACTTGTGACCGCTAACAAAGCTGAGATGGCATCAGCAAACAAGGGCTACTACAAGCCGGAGGACAAGAACAACCCGCCATTTTGTGAGCATTGTAAGAAGCTTGGTCACTTCAAGAGCCGCTGCTGGATTCTACACCCTCATCTAGCACCACCGCCGGGTACCATCCGAGGTGGACGACCAAACCGCGGAGGACCACCGAGAGCTCATCAAGCAGTAGCCATGGGGGAGTCAATCTCTGAGCAGCCTCAACAAGTGACCAGTGGAACTGCTCTTGCTGCAGCATCGTCCGAGCTGGTAAGACGGTCCGACCTTGATGCGCTCATCAAAGCCATCAAAGAGGCCACCGGTAAGGCGTTTCTTGCCTCAAACAAAATTAAACCCCTCATAGTTGATTCTGGTGCATCCCATCACATGATTAGTGATTCTAGGCTAATTAGTGATATTAAACCTGCTAATGGTAATGTAATAATAGCAAATGGTGAGAAAGTACCAGTTAAAGGCATAGGAAACTTGAAACTATTTGATAAGGAGACTAAGGCATTTTATATGCCAAACTTTACTTCTAACTTGCTATCAGTTAAGAGAGCCACTACTGATTTAAATTGTTATGCTATATTTGGTCCTAACAATGTTCATTTTCAGGATATTGAGACAAGTAAGGTTCTTGGTCAAGGAGGATCCAAGGATGACCTCTATGTGCTTGAGGACTTGAACTTATCTTCTAATGCATCTTGTTTTAATTCGGTTATTATGAAACCTAGTGATTCTATTTTACATGCTAGGCTAGGACATCCTCACACAAGAGCTTTATCCTTAATATTTCCTAATGTTTCTTTTCAAAATGATGAGTGTGAGGCTTGTATTCTTGGTAAACATTGCAAGGCTGTTTTCCCTAAATCTATTACTATTTATGAAAAATGTTTTGATTTAATTCATTCTGATGTTTGGACATCTCCTTGCTTATCTAGAGATAATCAAAAGTATTTTGTGACTTTTATTGATGAAAAATCAAAATATACTTGGATAACTTTGCTTCCCTCTAAGGATAGAGTCCTTGAGGCCTTTACTAATTTTCAAAATTATGTCACTAACCACTTTCATGCCAAGATTAAAATTTTGAGATCAGATAATGGTGGAGAGTACACAAGCCATGCCTTTAAACAATATCTAGCCAAACATGGAATTCTTCATCAAACTAGCTGTCCTTACACACCACAACAAAATGGAGTGGCTGAGAGAAAGAATAGGCATCTCATGGAAGTAGCAAGGTCTATGATGTTTCACACAAGGGTTCCAAAGAGGTTTTGGGGAGATGCTGTGCTAGCCGCTTGTTATCTTATTAACCGCACACCAACAAAGATCCTAAAGGATGTGTCTCCATTTGAGGTATTAACGAATGACAAACCTACATTTGATCACTTACGAGTGTTTGGTTGTGTGTGCTATGTGTTGCGACCAGGTGAGCTAAGAGACAAGCTTGATGCAAAGAGTACAAAGGCTATGTTTCTTGGCTACTCTACCACACAAAAGGGGTATAAGTGCTATGACCCTACAACAAGGAGGGTTCTAGTATCTCGTGATGTCAAGTTCATGGAGACACAAGGTTTTTACGATGAGAAGAATTGGGATGAGCTCCGTAACCTCTCTGATTCACCATCTGATCGGACGCGCAACCTCCGAGTAATCCTTGAGCGACTAGGTCTTGAAAACGATCGGATCACTACTGAGTCAGCCAGACCAGCATCACCAGAACAACCTGAGCCATCTACTGAGCCTGAGCCTGCTACACATGCCGATGACCATACTGAGCAGCATGAGGAAGCACCCGAGTCACTCGCGGACAACACGGCCGAAACAACCGAGGGGACGGCTGAACAGCTTGAGGAGATCATTACTCCAGGACGAGCCAACTCCGAAGCTGGGGCTATGGTTCCTCTTCGGCGCAGCCAACGTATCAAGTATCCTCCTAGTCATTGGAAGAACACCCGTGTGTACTACAACAACATGGCCGTTGCTCATCCGATTCAGGCCGTGTGCACCTTGGCTCATTTTCCGATAGAGCATCAAGTGTTTCTTGGCCATATTGATGAGGATTGGATCCCCAAGACCTATGATGAGGCTAAGCAGCACAAAGTATGGAGAGATGCAGTGGATGCCGAGAATACGGCCATGGTGCAAAATCATACATGGGACGAGGCTGACTTACCCAAGGGCAAGAAGGCTGTCACCTCTCGGTATATCTTCACAATCAAATATAAGAGCAATGGGGAGATTGAACGCCACAAAGCCCGCCTAGTCGCACGAGGTTTCACGCAAACGTATGGGGAGGACTATCTTGATACGTTTGCTCCGGTGGCTAAGCTTCACACGGTTCGAGTTGTACTCTCTCTCGCCACCAACCTCGACTGGGAACTTTGGCAAATGGACGTGAAGAACGCCTTCTTGCAAGGAGAACTGGAGGATGAAGTGTATATGCGACCACCACCGGGTTTGGAGGATACTATTGGTCCGGGAAAGGTCTTGAAACTCAACAAAGCTATCTATGGCTTGAAGCAGTCACCAAGGGCTTGGTATCACAAGCTTAGCACCACACTTCTTGACAAAGGCTTTCGCAAATCCGAAGCTGACCACACCTTGTTCACCTTACCAAGCGCCAAAGGTATAGTAGTCATTCTAGTGTATGTTGATGATATCATCATCACTGGAAGTGACTCGGTAGGTATTCAAGACTCTAAAACATTCTTGAAATCAGTTTTTGATATTAAAGATCTTGGAGAGTTGAAATACTTTCTTGGGATAGAAGTTTATAGATCAAATGAAGGGTTATTGTTATCTCAAAGAAAGTATGCACTAGACTTATTGAGTGAAACAGGAAAACTAGGAGCTAAGGCAGTAACAACGCCCCTAGAAGAGAATTACAAGGATGGAGGACAGGGGGAGCTTGACACCGCTCCATTCGAGGACGTTAGCCTCTACCGGCGGCTAGTCGGTAAGCTCATTTATTTAACTATCACACGGCCTGACATTTGCTTTGCCGTGAACCAGGTAAGCCAGCATATGAAGAACCCCACCGTGCACCATTGGAACATGCTGACACGGATCCTCAAGTACATCAAGGGCTCACCCGGCCAAGGCATATGGATGGGACGCAACAAGAGCACCGAGTTGGTAGGCTACTGCGACGCTGACTATGCCGGAGATCGTGGGGACCGACGCTCAACCACAGGCTATTGCACGTTCCTTGGAGGGAACCTGGTCACATGGAAGAGCAAGAAGCAAAAGGTCGTCTCACTCTCAAGTGCCGAATCCGAGTATAGAGCTATGAGGAAGCTAACGACGGAGCTAATGTGGCTGAAGATGTTACTCAAGGATCTTGGAATAGAATCAACAAAGCCGATCACCATGCACTGTGATAACGAAGCAGCCATTCATATAGCAACCAATTCAGTGTTCCATGAGCGGACCAAGCACATTGAAGTGGATTGCCATAAGGTCCGAGAACAAATCAAGCTTGGAGTTGTCTTACCTTGCCATACCGAAAGCAAAGAACAACTTGCAGACGTCCTGACTAAAGCTGCGAGCCCCCAAGCGTGTGAATACATCCATCCTAAGCTTGGCCTCCTAAACCTCACTCGGCCATGACTTGCTTTGTTTTGGCGCCTACACTCTTTTTCCCTTAAGTATAGTTTTCCCAAGAGGTTTTTCTATACTAAGGTTTTTAATGAGGTGGGTGCCTATGTTGTCAAGCTTGACTAGTTCCCCAAGTCAAGCTTGAGGGGGAGTATGAACCGGCACACACACTTGTCCGTACGACCGTACGGACGTCCGTACGACCAACCAACGGGCCATCCTCAAATAGAAGTCTTCATGAGCCCAATCCACCAAAGAGATCCTCCAACGGTCGCCATTCATCTCGATCCTTCCTTTGTAGCCGTTGGAGCAAGTTGCAAGAGAGAAGAGGAGATCACATGTTAGAATAAGGAGATGTCGCTTTCTCCTCATATTAGTGTGCATAGGATCCTAAGAGAATATCCTATTTGTATATGTCTTTAAATAGTTTGTAAGTATCATACTAATAGAAGCAAGAAAAGAGTTTATTCTCTTTCTCCAACACTCTCTCTCTCAATCGTTCACTCTCCTCACTCTTTACACGATTTCACTCTCTTTCATACTCTCTTCCATAATCTCTTGATTACTCTACTCTCAAACTTACACTAAACAGCTTTGTTAGTGTTTCTGGGGTTAAAATGTGTCTTAATCCAATGCCACTAACTAATTATAAGAGTTTGAGATAGATGTGGATAGTTTAAAAGCCACTTATACCCATTTTGTCCCAAAAGAGGCTAAAACCAAGAAAACATTGCTTAGAAGCTGTAAACAGCTATGTTAGTGTTTCTGGGGTTAAAATGTGTCTTAATCTAATGCAACTGACTAATTATAAGAGTTTCAGATTGATGTGGAGAGTTTAAAAGCCACTTATACCCATTTTGTCCCAAAACAGGCTAAAACCAAGAAAACATTGCTTAGAAGCACCAAATTGCTTTGTTAGTGTTTCTGGGGTTAAAATGTGTCTTAATCCAATGCAACTAACTAATTATAAGAGTTAGAGATAGATGTGGAGTGTTTAAAAGCCACTTATACCCATTTTGTCCCAAAAAAGGCTAAAACCAAGAAAACATTGCTTAGAAGCACTAAACAGCTTTGTTAGTGTTTCTGGGGTTAAAATGTGTCTTAATCCAATGCAACTAACTAATTGCAAGAGTTTGAGATAGATGTGGATAGTTTAAAAGCCACTTATACCCATTTTGTCCCAAAACAGGCTAAAACCAAGAAAACATTGCTTAGAAGCTGTAAACAGCTATGTTAGTGTTTCTGAGGTTAAAATGTTTCTTAATCCAATGCAACAGACTAATTATAAGAGTTTGAGATGGTTGTGGAGAGTTTAAAAGCCACTTATACACATTTTGTCCCAAAAAAGGCTAAAACCAAGAAAACATTGCTTAGAAGCACTAAACAACTTTGTTAGTGTTTCTGGGGTTAAAATGTGTCTTAATCCAATGCAACTGACTAATTATAAGAGTTTGAGATGGATATGGAGAGTTTAAAAGCCACTTATACCCATTTTGTCCCAAAACAGGCAAAAACCAAGAAAACATTGCTTAGAAGCACTAAACAACTTTGTTAGTGTTTCTCGGGTTAAATGTTTCTTTATCCAATGCAAATAACTAATTGTAAGGGTTTGAGATAGATGTGGAGAGTTTCAAAGCCATTTATACCCATTTTGTCCCAAAACAGGCTAAAACCAAGAAAACATTGCTTAGAAGCACTAAACATCTTTGTTAGTGTTGCTGGGGTTAAAATGTGTCTTAATCCAATGCAAATAACTAATTATAAGAGTTTGGGATAGATGTGGAGAGTTTAAAAGCGACGTATACCCATTTTGTCCCAAAATAGGCTAAAACCAAGAAAAAATTGCTTAGAAGCACTAAACAGCTTTGTTAGTGTTTATGGGGTTAAAATGTGTCTTAATCCAATGCAACTAACTAAATATAAGAGTTTGAGATAGATGTGGATAGTTTAAAAGCCACTTATACCCATTTTGTCCCAAAACAGGCTAAAACCAAGAAACCATTGCTTAGAAGCTGTAAACAGCTATGTTAGTGTTTCTGGGGTTAAAATGTGTCTTAATCTAATGCAACTGACTAATTATAAGAGTTTGAGATTGATGTGGAGAGTTTAAAAGCCACTTATACCCATTTTGTCCCAAAACAGGCTAAAACCAAGAAACCATTGCTTAGAAGCACCAAACAGCTTTGTTAGTGTTTCTAGGGTTAAAATGTGTCTTAATCCAATGCAACTAACTAATTATAAGAGTTTGAGATAGATGTGGAGAGTTTAAAAGCCACTTATACCCATTTTGTCCCAAAAAAGGCTAAAACCAAGAAAACATTGCTTAGAAGCACTAAACAGCTTTGTTAGTGTTTCTGGGGTTAAAATGTGTCATAATCCAATGCAACTAACTAATTACAAGAGTTTGAGATAGATGTGGATAGTTTAAAGGCCACTTATACTCATTTTGTCCCAAAACAGGCTAAAACCAAGAAAACATTGCTTAGAAGCTGTAAACAGCTATGTTAGTGTTTCTGAGGTTAAAATGTTTCTTAATCCAATGCAACAGACTAATTATAAGAATTTGAGATGGTTGTGGAGAGTTTAAAAGCCACTTATACACATTTTGTCCCAAAACAGGCTAAAACCAAGAAAACATTGCTTAGAAGCACTAAACAACTTTGTTAGTGTTTCTGGGGTTAAAATGTGTCTTAATCCAATGCAACTAACTAACTGTAAGAGTTTGAGATAGATGTGGAGAGTTTAAAAGCCATTTATACCCATTTTGTCCCAAAACAGGCTAAAACCAAGAAAGCATTGCTTAGAAGCACTAAACTGCTTTGTTAGTGTTTCTGGGGTTAAAATGTGTCTTAATCCAATGCAACAAACTAATTATAAGAGTTTGAGATAGATGTGGAGAGTTTAATAGCCATTTATACCCACTTTGTCCCAAAACAGGCTAAAACCAAGAAAACATTGCTTAGAAGCACCAAACAGCTTTGTTAGTGTTTCTGGGGTTAAAATGTGTCTTTATCCAATGGAACTAACTAATTATAAGAGTTTGAGAGAGATGTGGAGAGTTTAAAAGCCATTTATACCCATTTTGTCCCAAAACAGGCTAAAACTAAGAAAACATTGCGTAGAAGCACTAAACAGCTTTGTTAGTGTTTCTAGGGTTAAAATGTTTCTTAATCCAATGCAACTAAGTAATTATAAGAGTTTGAGATAGATGTGGATAGTTTAAAAGCTACTTATACCCATTTTGTCCCAAAACAGGCTAAAACCAAGAAAACATTGCTTAGAAGCTGTAAACAGCTATGTTAGTGTTTCTGGGGTTAAAATGTGTCTTAATACAATGCAACTGACTAATTATAAGAGTTTTAGATTGATGTGGAGAGTTTAAAAGCCACTTATACCCATTTTGTCCCAAAACAGGCTAAAACCAAGAAAAATTGCTTAGAAGCACCAAACAGCTTTGTTAGTGTTTCTGGGGTTAAAATGTGTCTTAATACAATGCAACTAACTAATTATAAGAGTTTGAGATAGATGTGGAGAGTTTAAAAGCCACTTATACCCATTTTGTCCCAAAAAAGGCTAAAACCAAGAAAACATTGCTTAGAAGCACTAAACAGCTTTGTTAGTGTTTCTGGGGTTAAAATGTGTCATAATCCAATGCAACTAACTAATTACAAGAGTTTGAGATAGATGTGGATAGTTTAAAGGCCACTTATACCCATTTTGTCCCAAAACAGGCTAAAACCAAGAAAACATTTCTTAGAAGCTGTAAACAGCTATGTTAGTGTTTCTGAGGTTAAAATGTTTCTTAATCCAATGCAACAGACTAATTATAAGAATTTGAGATGGTTGTGGAGAGTTTAAAAGACACTTATACACATTTTGTCCCAAAACAGGCTAAAACCAAGAAAAAATTGCTTAGAAGCACTAAACAACTTTGTTAGTGTTTCTGAGGTTAAAATGTGTCTTAATCCAATGCAACTAACTAACTGTAAGAGTTTGAGATAGATGTGGAGAGTTTAAAAGCCATTTATACCCATTTTGTCCCAAAACAGGCTAAAACCAAGAAAACATTGCTTAGAGGCACTAAACTGCTTTGTTAGTGTTTCTGGGGTTAAAATGTGTCTTAATCCAATGCAACAAACTAATTATAAGAGTTTGAGATAGATGTGGAGAGTTTAATAGCCATTTATACCCACTTTGACCCAAAACAGGCTAAAACCAAGAAAACATTGCTTAGAAGCACCAAACAGCTTTGTTAGTGTTTCTGGGGTTAAAATGTGTCTTAATCCAATGCAACTAACTAATTATAAGAGTTTGAGATAGATGTGGATAGTTTAAAAGCCACTTATACCCATTTTGTCCCAAAACAGGCTAAAACCAAGAAAACATTGCTTAGAAGCTGTAAACAGCTATGTTAGAGTTTATGGGGTTACAATGTGTCTTAATCCAATGCAACTGACTAATTATAAGAGTTTGAGATTGCTGTGGAAAGTTTAAAAGCCACTTATACCCATTTTGTCCAAAAACATGCTAAAACCAAGAAAACATTGCTTAGAAGCTGTAAACAGCTATATTAGTGTTTCTGGGGTTAAAATGTGACTTAATCCAATGCAACTGACTAATTATAAGAGTTTGAGATGGATGTGGAGAGTTTAAAAGCCACTAATACCAATTTTGTCCCAAAACAGGCTAATACCAAGAAAACATTGTTTAGAAGCACTAAACAGCTTTGTTAGTGTTTCTCGGGGTTAAAATGTGTCTTAATCCAATGCAAATAACTAATTGTAAGAGTTTGAGATAGATGTGGAGAGTTTAAAAGCCATTTATACCCATTTTGTCCCAAAACAGGCTAAAACTAAGAAAACATTGGGTAGAAGCACTAAACAGCTTTGTTAGTGTTTCTAGGGTTAAAATGTTTCTTAATCCAATGCAACTAACTAATTATAAGAGTTTGAGATAGATGTGGATAGTTTAAAAGCTACTTATACCCATTTTGTCCCAAAACAGGCAAAAACCAAGAAAACATTGCTTAGAAGCTGTAAACAGCTATGTTAGTGTTTCTGGGGTTAAAATGTGTCTTAATACAATGCAACAGACTAATTATAAGAGTTTTAGATTGATGTGGAGAGTTTAAAAGCCACTTATACCCATTTTGTCCCAAAACAGGCTAAAACCAAGAAAACATTGCTTAGAAGCACCAAACAGCTTTGTTAGTGTTTTTGGGGTTAAATTGTGTCTTAATCCAATGCAACTAACTAATTATAAGAGTTTGAGATAGATGTGGATAGTTTAAAAGCCACTTATACACATTTTGTCCCAAAATAGGCTAAAACCAAGAAAACATTGCTTAGAAGCTGTAAACAGCTATGTTAGTGTTTCTGGTGTTAAAATGTTTCTTAATCCAATGCAACTGACTAACTTTAAGAGTTTGAGATAGATGTGGAGAGTTTAAAAGCCACTTATACCCATTTTGTCCCAAAAAAGGCTAAAACCAAGAAAACATTGCTAAGAAGCATTAAACAACTTTGTTAGTGTTTCTGGGGTTAAAATGTGTCTTAATCCAATGAAACTAACTAATTATAAGAGTGTGAGATAGATGTGGATATTTTAAAAGGCACTTATACCCATTTTTTCCCAAAACAGGCTAAAACCAAGAAAACAATGCTTAGAAGCTGTAAACAGCTATGTTAGTGTTTATGGGGTTAAAAATTTGTCTTAATCCAATGCAACTAACTAATTATAAGAGTTTGAGATAGATGTGGATAGTTTAAAAGCCACTTATACACATTTTGTCCCAAAACAGGCTAAAACCAAGAAAACATTGCTTAGAAGCACTAAACATCTTTGTTAGTGTTTCTGGGGTTAAAATGTGTCTTAATCCAATGCAAATAACTAATTATAAGAGTTTGAGATAGATGTGGAGAGTTTAAAAGCCACTTATACCCATTTTGTCCCAAAATAGGTTAAAACCAAGAAAAAATTGCTTAGAAGCACTAAACAGCTTTGTTAGTGTTTCTGGGGTTAAAATGTGCCTTAATCCAATGCAACTAACTAATTATAAGAGTTTGAGATAGATGTGGATAGTTTAAAAGCCACTTATACCCATTTTGTCCCAAAACAGGCTAAAACCAAGAAAACATTGCTTAGAAGCTGTAAACAGCTATGTTAGTGTTTCTGGGGTTAAAATGTGTCTTAATCTAATGCAACAGACTAATTATAAGAGTTTGAGATTGATGTGGAGAGTTTAAAAGCCACTTATACCCATTTTGTCCCAAAAGAGGCTAAAACCAAGAAACCATTGCTTAGAAGCACCAAACAGCTTTGTTAGTGTTTCTGGGGTTAAAATGTGTCTTAATCCAATGCAACTAACTAATTATAAGAGTTTGAGATAGATGTGGAGAGTTTAAAAGCCACTTATACCCATTTTGTCCCAAAAAAGGCTAAAACCAAGAAAACATTGCTTAGAAGCACTAAACAGCTTTGTTAGTGTTTCTGGGGTTAAAATGTGTCATAATCCAATGCAACTAACTAATTACAAGAGTTTGAGATAGATGTGGATAGTTTAAAGGCCACTTATACACATTTTGTCCCAAAACAGGCTAAAACCAAGAAAACATTGCTTAGAAGCTGTAAACAGCTATGATAGTGTTTCTGAGGTTAAAATGTTTCTTAATCCAATGCAACAGACTAATTATAAGAGTTTGAGATGGTTGTGGAGAGTTTAAAAGCCACTAATACCCATTTTGTCCCAAAACAGGCTAAAACTAAGAAAACATTGCGTAGAAGCACTAAACAGCTTTGTTAGTGTTTCTAGGGTTAAAATGTTTCTTAATCCAATGCAACTAACTAATTATAAGAGTTTGAGATAGATGTGGATAGTTTAAAAGCTACTTATACCCATTTTGTCCCAAAACAGGCAAAAACCAAGAAAACATTGCTTAGAAGCTGTAAACAGCTATGTTAGTGTTTCTGGGGTTAAAATGTGTCTTAATACAATGCAACAGACTAATTATAAGAGTTTTAGATTGATGTGGAGAGTTTAAAAGCCACTTATACCCATTTTGTCCCAAAACAGGCTAAAACCAAGAAAACATTGCTTAGAAGCACCAAACAGCTTTGTTAGTGTTTCTGGGGCTAAAATGTGTCTTAATACAATGCAACTAACTAATTATAAGAGTTTGAGATAGATGTGGAGAGTTTAAAAGCCACTTATACCCATTTTGTCCCAAAAAGGCTAAAACCAAGAAAACATTGCTTAGAAGCACTAAACAGCTTTGTTAGTGTTTTTGGGGTTAAATTGTGTCTTAATCCAATGCAACTAACTAATTATAAGAGTTTGAGATAGATGTGGATAGTTTAAAAGCCACTTATACACATTTTGTCCCAAAATAGGCTAAAACCAAGAAAACATTGCTTAGAAGCTGTAAACAGCTATGTTAGTGTTTCTGGTGTTAAAATGTTTCTTAATCCAATGCAACTGACTAACTTTAAGAGTTTGAGATAGATGTGGAGAGTTTAAAAGCCACTTATACCCATTTTGTCCCAAAAAAGGCTAAAACCAAGAAAACATTGCTAAGAAGCATTAAACAACTTTGTTAGTGTTTCTGGGGTTAAAATGTGTCTTAATCCAATGAAACTAACTAATTATAAGAGTGTGAGATAGATGTGGATATTTTAAAAGGCACTTATACCCATTTTTTCCCAAAACAGGCTAAAACCAAGAAAACAATGCTTAGAAGCTGTAAACAGCTATGTTAGTGTTTATGGGGTTAAAAATTTGTCTTAATCCAATGCAACTAACTAATTATAAGAGTTTGAGATAGATGTGGATAGTTTAAAAGCCACTTATACACATTTTGTCCCAAAACAGGCTAAAACCAAGAAAACATTGCTTAGAAGCACTAAACATCTTTGTTAGTGTTTCTGGGGTTAAAATGTGTCTTAATCCAATGCAAATAACTAATTATAAGAGTTTGAGATAGATGTGGAGAGTTTAAAAGCCATTTATACCCATTTTGTCCCAAAATAGGTTAAAACCAAGAAAAAATTGCTTAGAAGCACTAAACAGCTTTGTTAGTGTTTCTGGGGTTAAAATGTGCCTTAATCCAATGCAACTAACTAATTATAAGAGTTTGAGATAGATATGGATAGTTTAAAAGCCACTTATACCCATTTTGTCCCAAAACAGGCTAAAACCAAGAAAACATTGCTTAGAAGCTGTAAACAGCTATGTTAGTGTTTCTGGGGTTAAAATGTGTCTTAATCTAATGCAACAGACTAATTATAAGAATTTGAGATTGATGTGGAGAGTTTAAAAGCCACTTATACCCATTTTGTCCCAAAAGAGGCTAAAACCAAGAAACCATTGCTTAGAAGCACCAAACAGCTTTGTTAGTGTTTCTGGGGTTAAAATGTGTCTTAATCCAATGCAACTAACTAATTATAAGAGTTTGAGATAGATGTGGAGAGTTTAAAAGCCACTTATACCCATTTTGTCCCAAAAAAGGCTAAAACCAAGAAAACATTGCTTAGAAGCACTAAACAGCTTTGTTAGTGTTTCTGGGGTTAAAATGTGTCATAATCCAATGCAACTAACTAATTACAAGAGTTTGAGATAGATGTGGATAGTTTAAAGGCCACTTATACACATTTTGTCCCAAAACAGGCTAAAACCAAGAAAACATTGCTTAGAAGCTGTAAACAGCTATGATAGTGTTTCTGAGGTTAAAATGTTTCTTAATCCAATGCAACAGACTAATTATAAGAGTTTGAGATGGTTGTGGAGAGTTTAAAAGCCACTAATACCCATTTTGTCCCAAAACAGGCTAAAACTAAGAAAACATTGCGTAGAAGCACTAAACAGCTTTGTTAGTGTTTCTAGGGTTAAAATGTTTCTTAATCCAATGCAACTAACTAATTATAAGAGTTTGAGATAGATGTGGATAGTTTAAAAGCTACTTATACCCATTTTGTCCCAAAACAGGCTCAAACCAAGAAAACATTGCTTAGAAGCTGTAAACAGCTATGTTAGTGTTTCTGGGGTTAAAATGTGTCTTAATACAATGCAACTGACTAATTATAAGAGTTTTAGATTGATGTGGAGAGTTTAAAAGCCACTTATACCCATTTTGTCCCGAAACGGGCTAAAACCAAGAAAACATTGCTTAGAAGCACCAAACAGCTTTGTTAGTGTTTCTGGGGTTAAAATGTGTCTTAATCCAATGAAACTAACTAATTATAAGAGGTGAGATAGATGTGGATAGTTTAAAAGGCACTTATACCCATTTTTTCCCAAAACAGGCTAAAACCAAGAAAACAATGCTTAGAAGCTGTAAACAGCTATGTTAGTGTTTATGGGGTTAAAAATTTGTCTTAATCCAATGCAACTAACTAATTATAAGAGTTTGAGATAGATGTGGATAGTTTAAAAGCCACTTATACACATTTTGTCCCAAAACAGGCTAAAACCAAGAAAACATTGCTTAGAAGCACTAAACATCTTTGTTAGTGTTTCTGGGGTTAAAATGTGTCTTAATCCAATGCAAATAACTAATTATAAGAGTTTGAGATAGATGTGGAGAGTTTGAAAGCCACTTATACCCATTTTGTCCCAAAATAGGTTAAAACCAAGAAAAAATTGCTTAGAAGCACTAAACAGCTTTGTTAGTGTTTCTGGGGTTAAAATGTGCCTTAATCCAATGCAACTAACTAATTATAAGAGTTTGAGATAGATGTGGATAGTTTAAAAGCCACTTATACCCATTTTGTCCCAAAAAAGGCTAAAACCAAGAAAACATTGCTTAGAAGCACTAAACAGCTTTGTTAGTGTTTCTGGGGTTAAAATGTGTCATAATCCAATGCAACTAACTAATTACAAGAGTTTGAGATAGATGTGGATAGTTTAAAGGCCACTTATACCCATTTTGTTCCAAAACAGGCTAAAACCAAGAAAACATTTCTTAGAAGCTGTAAACAGCTATGTTAGTGTTTCTAAGGTTAAAATGTTTCTTAATCCAATGCAACAGACTAATTATAAGAATTTGAGATGGTTGTGGAGAGTTTAAAAGCCACTTATACACATTTTGTCCCAAAACAGGCTAAAACCAAGAAAACATTGCTTAGAAGCACTAAACAACTTTGTTAGTGTTTCTGGGGTTAAAATGTGTCTTAATCCAATGCAACTAACTAACTGTAAGAGTTTGAGATAGATGTGGAGAGTTTAAAAGCCATTTATACCCATTTTGTCCCAAAACAGGCTAAAACCAAGAAAGCATTGCTTAGAAGCACTAAGCTGCTTTGTTAGTGTTTCTGGGGTTAAAATGTGTCTTAATCCAATGCAACTAACTAATTATAAGAGTTTGAGATAGATGTGGAGAGTTTAATAGCCATTTATACCCACTTTGTCCCAAAACAGGCTAAAACCAAGAAAACATTGCTTAGAAGCACCAAACAGCTTTGTTAGTGTTTCTGGGGTTAAAATGTGTCTTAATCCAATGCAATTAACTAACTATAAGAGTTTGACATAGATGTGGATAGTTTAAAAGACACTTATACCCATTTTGTCCAAAAACAGGCTAAAACCAAGAAAACATTGCTTAGAAGCTGTAAACAGCTATATTAGTGTTTCTGGGGTTAAAATGTGACTTAATCCAATGCAACTGACTAATTATAAGAGTTTGAGATGGATGTGGAGAGTTTAAAAGCACTAATACCAATTTTGTCCCAAAACAGGCTAATACCAAGAAAACATTGTTTAGAAGCACTAAACAGCTTTGTTAGTGTTTCTCGGGTTAAAATGTGTCTTAATCCAATGCAAATAACTAATTGTAGAGTTTGAGATAGATGTGGAGAGTTTAAAAGCCATTTATACCCATTTTGTCCCAAAACAGGCTAAAACTAAGAAAACATTGCGTAGAAGCACTAAACAGCTTTGTTAGTGTTTCTAGGGTTAAAATGTTTCTTAATCCAATGCAACTAAGTAATTATAAGAGTTTGAGATAGATGTGGATAGTTTAAAAGCTACTTATACCCATTTTGTCCCAAAACAGGCTAAAACCAAGAAAACATTGCTTAGAAGCTGTAAACAGCTATGTTAGTGTTTCTGGGGTTAAAATGTGTCTTAATACAATGCAACTGACTAATTATAAGAGTTTTAGATTGATGTGGAGAGTTTAAAAGCCACTTATACCCATTTTGTCCCAAAACAGGCTAAAACCAAGAAAAATTGCTTAGAAGCACCAAACATCTTTGTTAGTGTTTCTGGGGTTAAAATGTGTCTTAATACAATGCAACTAACTAATTATAAGAGTTTGAGATAGATGTGGAGAGTTTAAAAGCCACTTATACCCATTTTGTCCCAAAAAAGGCTAAAACCAAGAAAACATTGCTTAGAAGCACTAAACAGCTTTGTTAGTGTTTCTGGGGTTAAAATGTGTCATAATCCAATGCAACTAACTAATTACAAGAGTTTGAGATAGATGTGGATAGTTTAAAGGCCACTTATACCCATTTTGTCCCAAAACAGGCTAAAACCAAGAAAACATTTCTTAGAAGCTGTAAACAGCTATGTTAGTGTTTCTGAGGTTAAAATGTTTCTTAATCCAATGCAACAGACTAATTATAAGAATTTGAGATGGTTGTGGAGAGTTTAAAAGCCACTTATACACATTTTGTCCCAAAACAGGCTAAAACCAAGAAAACATTGCTTAGAAGCACTAAACAACTTTGTTAGTGTTTCTGGGGTTAAAATGTGTCTTAATCCAATGCAACTAACTAACTGTAAGAGTTTGAGATAGATGTGGAGAGTTTAAAAGCCATTTATACCCATTTTGTCCCAAAACAGGCTAAAACCAAGAAAACATTGCTTAGAGGCACTAAACTGCTTTGTTAGTGTTTCTGGGGTTAAAATGTGTCTTAATCCAATGCAACAAACTAATTATAAGAGTTTGAGATAGATGTGGAGAGTTTAATAGCCATTTATACCCACTTTGACCCAAAACAGGCTAAAACCAAGAAAACATTGCTTAGAAGCACCAAACAGCTTTGTTAGTGTTTCTGGGGTTAAAATGTGTCTTAATCCAATGCAACTAACTAATTATAAGAGTTTGAGATAGATGTGGATAGTTTAAAAGCCACTTATACCCATTTTGTCCCAAAACAGGCTAAAACCAAGAAAACATTGCTTAGAAGCTGTAAACAGCTATGTTAGAGTTTATGGGGTTAAAATGTGTCTTAATCCAATGCAACTGACTAATTATAAGAGTTTGAGATTGCTGTGGAAAGTTTAAAAGCCACTTATACCCATTTTGTCCAAAAACAGGCTAAAACCAAGAAAACATTGCTTAGAAGCTGTAAACAGCTATATTAGTGTTTCTGGGGTTAAAATGTGACTTAATCCAATGCAACTGACTAATTATAAGAGTTTGAGATGGATGTGGAGAGTTTAAAAGCCACTAATACCAATTTTGTCCCAAAACAGGCTAATACCAAGAAAACATTGTTTAGAAGCACTAAACAGCTTTGTTAGTGTTTCTCGGGTTAAAATGTGTCTTAATCTAATGCAAATAACTAATTGTAAGAGTTTGAGATAGATGTGGAGAGTTTAAAAGCCATTTATACCCATTTTGTCCCAAAACAGGCTAAAACTAAGAAAACATTGCGTAGAAGCACTAAACAGCTTTGTTAGTGTTTCTAGGGTTAAAATGTTTCTTAATCCAATGCAACTAACTAATTATAAGAGTTTGAGATAGATGTGGATAGTTTAAAAGCCACTTATACCCATTTTGTCCAAAAACATGCTAAAACCAAGAAAACATTGCTTAGAAGCTGTAAACAGCTATATTAGTGTTTCTGGGGTTAAAATGTGACTTAATCCAATGCAACTGACTAATTATAAGAGTTTGAGATGGATGTGGAGAGTTTAAAAGCCACTAATACCAATTTTGTCCCAAAACAGGCTAATACCAAGAAAACATTGTTTAGAAGCACTAAACAGCTTTGTTAGTGTTTCTCGGGGTTAAAATGTGTCTTAATCCAATGCAAATAACTAATTGTAAGAGTTTGAGATAGATGTGGAGAGTTTAAAAGCCATTTATACCCATTTTGTCCCAAAACAGGCTAAAACTAAGAAAACATTGCGTAGAAGCACTAAACAGCTTTGTTAGTGTTTCTAGGGTTAAAATGTTTCTTAATCCAATGCAACTAACTAATTATAAGAGTTTGAGATAGATGTGGATAGTTTAAAAGCTACTTATACCCATTTTGTCCCAAAACAGGCAAAAACCAAGAAAACATTGCTTAGAAGCTGTAAACAGCTATGTTAGTATTTCTGGGGTTAAAATGTGTCTTAATACAATGCAACAGACTAATTATAAGAGTTTTAGATTGATGTGGAGAGTTTAAAAGCCACTTATACCCATTTTGTCCCAAAACAGGCTAAAACCAAGAAAACATTGCTTAGAAGCACCAAACAGCTTTGTTAGTGTTTCTGGGGCTAAAATGTGTCTTAATACAATGCAACTAACTAATTATAAGAGTTTGAGATAGATGTGGAGAGTTTAAAAGCCACTTATACCCATTTTGTCCCAAAAAGGCTAAAACCAAGAAAACATTGCTTAGAAGCACTAAACAGCTTTGTTAGTGTTTTTGGGGTTAAATTGTGTCTTAATCCAATGCAACTAACTAATTATAAGAGTTTGAGATAGATGTGGATAGTTTAAAAGCCACTTATACACATTTTGTCCCAAAATAGGCTAAAACCAAGAAAACATTGCTTAGAAGCTGTAAACAGCTATGTTAGTGTTTCTGGTGTTAAAATGTTTCTTAATCCAATGCAACTGACTAACTTTAAGAGTTTGAGATAGATGTGGAGAGTTTAAAAGCCACTTATACCCATTTTGTCCCAAAAAAGGCTAAAACCAAGAAAACATTGCTAAGAAGCATTAAACAACTTTGTTAGTGTTTCTGGGGTTAAAATGTGTCTTAATCCAATGAAACTAACTAATTATAAGAGTGTGAGATAGATGTGGATATTTTAAAAGGCACTTATACCCATTTTTTCCCAAAACAGGCTAAAACCAAGAAAACAATGCTTAGAAGCTGTAAACAGCTATGTTAGTGTTTATGGGGTTAAAAATTTGTCTTAATCCAATGCAACTAACTAATTATAAGAGTTTGAGATAGATGTGGATAGTTTAAAAGCCACTTATACACATTTTGTCCCAAAACAGGCTAAAACCAAGAAAACATTGCTTAGAAGCACTAAACATCTTTGTTAGTGTTTCTGGGGTTAAAATGTGTCTTAATCCAATGCAAATAACTAATTATAAGAGTTTGAGATAGATGTGGAGAGTTTAAAAGCCACTTATACCCATTTTGTCCCAAAATAGGTTAAAACCAAGAAAAAATTGCTTAGAAGCACTAAACAGCTTTGTTAGTGTTTCTGGGGTTAAAATGTGCCTTAATCCAATGCAACTAACTAATTATAAGAGTTTGAGATAGATGTGGATAGTTTAAAAGCCACTTATACCCATTTTGTCCCAAAACAGGCTAAAACCAAGAAAACATTGCTTAGAAGCTGTAAACAGCTATGTTAGTGTTTCTGGGGTTAAAATGTGTCTTAATCTAATGCAACAGACTAATTATAAGAGTTTGAGATTGATGTGGAGAGTTTAAAAGCCACTTATACCCATTTTGTCCCAAAAGAGGCTAAAACCAAGAAACCATTGCTTAGAAGCACCAAACAGCTTTGTTAGTGTTTCTGGGGTTAAAATGTGTCTTAATCCAATGCAACTAACTAATTATAAGAGTTTGAGATAGATGTGGAGAGTTTAAAAGCCACTTATACCCATTTTGTCCCAAAAAAGGCTAAAACCAAGAAAACATTGCTTAGAAGCACTAAACAGCTTTGTTAGTGTTTCTGGGGTTAAAATGTGTCATAATCCAATGCAACTAACTAATTACAAGAGTTTGAGATAGATGTGGATAGTTTAAAGGCCACTTATACACATTTTGTCCCAAAACAGGCTAAAACCAAGAAAACATTGCTTAGAAGCTGTAAACAGCTATGATAGTGTTTCTGAGGTTAAAATGTTTCTTAATCCAATGCAACAGACTAATTATAAGAGTTTGAGATGGTTGTGGAGAGTTTAAAAGCCACTAATACCCATTTTGTCCCAAAACAGGCTAAAACTAAGAAAACATTGCGTAGAAGCACTAAACAGCTTTGTTAGTGTTTCTAGGGTTAAAATGTTTCTTAATCCAATGCAACTAACTAATTATAAGAGTTTGAGATAGATGTGGATAGTTTAAAAGCTACTTATACCCATTTTGTCCCAAAACAGGCTCAAACCAAGAAAACATTGCTTAGAAGCTGTAAACAGCTATGTTAGTGTTTCTGGGGTTAAAATGTGTCTTAATACAATGCAACTGACTAATTATAAGAGTTTTAGATTGATGTGGAGAGTTTAAAAGCCACTTATACCCATTTTGTCCCGAAACGGGCTAAAACCAAGAAAACATTGCTTAGAAGCACCAAACAGCTTTGTTAGTGTTTCTGGGGTTAAAATGTGTCTTAATCCAATGAAACTAACTAATTATAAGAGGTGAGATAGATGTGGATAGTTTAAAAGGCACTTATACCCATTTTTTCCCAAAACAGGCTAAAACCAAGAATACAATGCTTAGAAGCTGTAAACAGCTATGTTAGTGTTTATGGGGTTAAAAATTTGTCTTAATCCAATGCAACTAACTAATTATAAGAGTTTGAGATAGATGTGGATAGTTTAAAAGCCACTTATACACATTTTGTCCCAAAACAGGCTAAAACCAAGAAAACATTGCTTAGAAGCACTAAACATCTTTGTTAGTGTTTCTGGGGTTAAAATGTGTCTTAATCCAATGCAAATAACTAATTATAAGAGTTTGAGATAGATGTGGAGAGTTTGAAAGCCACTTATACCCATTTTGTCCCAAAATAGGTTAAAACCAAGAAAAAATTGCTTAGAAGCACTAAACAGCTTTGTTAGTGTTTCTGGGGTTAAAATGTGCCTTAATCCAATGCAACTAACTAATTATAAGAGTTTGAGATAGATGTGGATAGTTTAAAAGCCACTTATACCCATTTTGTCCCAAAAAAGGCTAAAACCAAGAAAACATTGCTTAGAAGCACTAAACAGCTTTGTTAGTGTTTCTGGGGTTAAAATGTGTCATAATCCAATGCAACTAACTAATTACAAGAGTTTGAGATAGATGTGGATAGTTTAAAGGCCACTTATACCCATTTTGTTCCAAAACAGGCTAAAACCAAGAAAACATTTCTTAGAAGCTGTAAACAGCTATGTTAGTGTTTCTAAGGTTAAAATGTTTCTTAATCCAATGCAACAGACTAATTATAAGAATTTGAGATGGTTGTGGAGAGTTTAAAAGCCACTTATACACATTTTGTCCCAAAACAGGCTAAAACCAAGAAAACATTGCTTAGAAGCACTAAACAACTTTGTTAGTGTTTCTGGGGTTAAAATGTGTCTTAATCCAATGCAACTAACTAACTGTAAGAGTTTGAGATAGATGTGGAGAGTTTAAAAGCCATTTATACCCATTTTGTCCCAAAACAGGCTAAAACCAAGAAAGCATTGCTTAGAAGCACTAAACTGCTTTGTTAGTGTTTCTGGGGTTAAAATGTGTCTTAATCCAATGCAACTAACTAATTATAAGAGTTTGAGATAGATGTGGAGAGTTTAATAGCCATTTATACCCACTTTGTCCCAAAACAGGCTAAAACCAAGAAAACATTGCTTAGAAGCACCAAACAGCTTTGTTAGTGTTTCTGGGGTTAAAATGTGTCTTAATCCAATGCAATTAACTAACTATAAGAGTTTGAGATAGATGTGGATAGTTTAAAAGACACTTATACCCATTTTGTCCAAAAACAGGCTAAAACCAAGAAAACATTGCTTAGAAGCTGTAAACAGCTATATTAGTGTTTCTGGGGTTAAAATGTGACTTAATCCAATGCAACTGACTAATTATAAGAGTTTGAGATGGATGTGGAGAGTTTAAAAGCACTAATACCAATTTTGTCCCAAAACAGGCTAATACCAAGAAAACATTGTTTAGAAGCACTAAACAGCTTTGTTAGTGTTTCTCGGGTTAAAATGTGTCTTAATCCAATGCAAATAACTAATTGTAGAGTTTGAGATAGATGTGGAGAGTTTAAAAGCCATTTATACCCATTTTGTCCCAAAAAAGGCTAAAACTAAGAAAACATTGCGTAGAAGCACTAAACAGCTTTGTTAGTGTTTCTAGGGTTAAAATGTTTCTTAATCCAATGCAACTAAGTAATTATAAGAGTTTGAGATAGATGTGGATAGTTTAAAAGCTACTTATACCCATTTTGTCCCAAAACAGGCTAAAACCAAGAAAACATTGCTTAGAAGCTGTAAACAGCTATGTTAGTGTTTCTGGGGTTAAAATGTGTCTTAATACAATGCAACTGACTAATTATAAGAGTTTTAGATTGATGTGGAGAGTTTAAAAGCCACTTATACCCATTTTGTCCCAAAACAGGCTAAAACCAAGAAAAATTGCTTAGAAGCACCAAACAGCTTTGTTAGTGTTTCTGGGGTTAAAATGTGTCTTAATACAATGCAACTAACTAATTATAAGAGTTTGAGATAGATGTGGAGAGTTTAAAAGCCACTTATACCCATTTTGTCCCAAAAAAGGCTAAAACCAAGAAAACATTGCTTAGAAGCACTAAACAGCTTTGTTAGTGTTTCTGGGGTTAAAATGTGTCATAATCCAATGCAACTAACTAATTACAAGAGTTTGAGATAGATGTGGATAGTTTAAAGGCCACTTATACCCATTTTGTCCCAAAACAGGCTAAAACCAAGAAAACATTTCTTAGAAGCTGTAAACAGCTATGTTAGTGTTTCTGAGGTTAAAATGTTTCTTAATCCAATGCAACAGACTAATTATAAGAATTTGAGATGGTTGTGGAGAGTTTAAAAGCCACTTATACACATTTTGTCCCAAAACAGGCTAAAACCAAGAAAACATTGCTTAGAAGCACTAAACAACTTTGTTAGTGTTTCTGGGGTTAAAATGTGTCTTAATCCAATGCAACTAACTAACTGTAAGAGTTTGAGATAGATGTGGAGAGTTTAAAAGCCATTTATACCCATTTTGTCCCAAAACAGGCTAAAACCAAGAAAACATTGCTTAGAGGCACTAAACTGCTTTGTTAGTGTTTCTGGGGTTAAAATGTGTCTTAATCCAATGCAACAAACTAATTATAAGAGTTTGAGATAGATGTGGAGAGTTTAATAGCCATTTATACCCACTTTGACCCAAAACAGGCTAAAACCAAGAAAACATTGCTTAGAAGCACCAAACAGCTTTGTTAGTGTTTCTGGGGTTAAAATGTGTCTTAATCCAATGCAACTAACTAATTATAAGAGTTTGAGATAGATGTGGATAGTTTAAAAGCCACTTATACCCATTTTGTCCCAAAACAGGCTAAAACCAAGAAAACATTGCTTAGAAGCTGTAAACAGCTATGTTAGAGTTTATGGGGTTAAAATGTGTCTTAATCCAATGCAACTGACTAATTATAAGAGTTTGAGATTGCTGTGGAAAGTTTAAAAGCCACTTATACCCATTTTGTCCAAAAACAGGCTAAAACCAAGAAAACATTGCTTAGAAGCTGTAAACAGCTATATTAGTGTTTCTGGGGTTAAAATGTGACTTAATCCAATGCAACTGACTAATTATACGAGTTTGAGATGGATGTGGAGAGTTTAAAAGCCACTAATACCAATTTTGTCCCAAAACAGGCTAATACCAAGAAAACATTGTTTAGAAGCACTAAACAGCTTTGTTAGTGTTTCTCGGGTTAAAATGTGTCTTAATCCAATGCAAATAACTAATTGTAAGAGTTTGAGATAGATGTGGAGAGTTTAAAAGCCATTTATACCCATTTTGTCCCAAAACAGGCTAAAACTAAGAAAACATTGCGTAGAAGCACTAAACAGCTTTGTTAGTGTTTCTAGGGTTAAAATGTTTCTTAATCCAATGCAACTAACTAATTATAAGAGTTTGAGATAGATGTGGATAGTTTAAAAGCTACTTATACCCATTTTGTCCCAAAACAGGCAAAAACCAAGAAAACATTGCTTAGAAGCTGTAAACAGCTATGTTAGTGTTTCTGGGGTTAAAATGTGTCTTAATACAATGCAACTGACTAATTATAAGAGTTTTAGATTGATGTGGAGAGTTTAAAAGCCACTTATACCCATTTTGTCCCAAAACAGGCTAAAACCAAAAAAACATTGCTTAGAAGCATCAAACAGCTTTGTTAGTGTTTCTGGGGCTAAAATGTGTCTTAATACAATGCAACTAACTAATTATAAGAGTTTGAGATAGATGTGGAGAGTTTAAAAGCCACTTATACCCATTTTGTCCCAAAAAGGCTAAAACCAAGAAAACATTGCTTAGAAGCACTAAACAGCTTTGTTAGTGTTTTTGGGGTTAAATTGTGTCTTAATCCAATGCAACTAACTAATTATAAGAGTTTGAGATAGATGTGGATAGTTTAAAAGCCACTTATACACATTTTGTCCCAAAATAGGCTAAAACCAAGAAAACATTGCTTAGAAGCTGTAAACAGCTATGTTAGTGTTTCTGGTGTTAAATTGTTTCTTAATCCAATGCAACTGACTAACTTTAAGAGTTTGAGATAGATGTGGAGAGTTTAAAAGCCACTTATACCCATTTTGTCCCAAAAAAGGCTAAAACCAAGAAAACATTGCTAAGAAGCATTAAACAACTTTGTTAGTGTTTCTGGGGTTAAAATGTGTCTTAATCCAATGAAACTAACTAATTATAAGAGTGTGAGATAGATGTGGATAGTTTAAAAGGCACTTATACCCATTTTTTCCCAAAACAGGCTAAAACCAAGAAAACAATGCTTAGAAGCTGTAAACAGCTATGTTAGTGTTTATGGGGTTAAAAATTTGTCTTAATCCAATGCAACTAACTAATTATAAGAGTTTGAGATAGATGTGGATAGTTTAAAAGCCACTTATACACATTTTGTCCCAAAACAGGCTAAAACCAAGAAAACATTGCTTAGAAGCACTAAACATCTTTGTTAGTGTTTCTGGGGTTAAAATGTGTCTTAATCCAATGCAAATAACTAATTATAAGAGTTTGAGATAGATGTGGAGAGTTTAAAAGCCACTTATACCCATTTTGTCCCAAAATAGGTTAAAACCAAGAAAAAATTGCTTAGAAGCACTAAACAGCTTTGTTAGTGTTTCTGGGGTTAAAATGTGCCTTAATCCAATGCAACTAACTAATTATAAGAGTTTGAGATAGATGTGGATAGTTTAAAAGCCACTTATACCCATTTTGTCCCAAAACAGGCTAAAACCGAGAAAACATTGCTTAGAAGCTGTAAACAGCTATGTTAGTGTTTCTGGGGTTAAAATGTGTCTTAATCTAATGCAACAGACTAATTATAAGAGTTTGAGATTGATGTGGAGAGTTTAAAAGCCACTTATACCCATTTTGTCCCAAAACAGGCTAAAACCAATAAACCATTGCTTAGAAGCACCAAACAGCTTTGTTAGTGTTTCTGGGGTTAAAATGTGTCTTAATCCAATGCAACTAACTAATTATAAGAGTTTGAGATAGATGTGGAGAGTTTAAAAGCCACTTATACCCATTTTGTCCCAAAAAAGGCTAAAACCAAGAAAACATTGCTTAGAAGCACTAAACAGCTTTGTTAGTGTTTCTGGGGTTAAAATGTGTCATAATCCAATGCAACTAACTAATTACAAGAGTTTGAGATAGATGTGGATAGTTTAAAAGCCACTTATACACATTTTGTCCCAAAACAGGCTAAAACCAAGAAAACATTGCTTAGAAGCACTAAACAACTTTGTTAGTGTTTCTGGGGTTAAAATGTGTCTTAATCCAATGCAACTAACTAACTGTAAGAGTTTGAGATAGATGTGGAGAGTTTAAAAGCCATTTATACCCATTTTGTCCCAAAACAGGCTAAAACCAAGAAAGCATTGCTTAGAAGCACTAAACTGCTTTGTTAGTGTTTCTGGGGTTAAAATGTGTCTTAATCCAATGCAACTAACTAATTATAAGAGTTTGAGATAGATGTGGAGAGTTTAATAGCCATTTATACCCACTTTGTCCCAAAACAGGCTAAAACCAAGAAAACATTGCTTAGAAGCACCAAACAGCTTTGTTAGTGTTTCTGGGGTTAAAATGTGTCTTAATCCAATGCAATTAACTAACTATAAGAGTTTGAGATAGATGTGGATAGTTTAAAAGACACTTATACCCATTTTGTCCAAAAACAGGCTAAAACCAAGAAAACATTGCTTAGAAGCTGTAAACAGCTATATTAGTGTTTCTGGGGTTAAAATGTGACTTAATCCAATGCAACTGACTAATTATAAGAGTTTGAGATGGATGTGGAGAGTTTAAAAGCACTAATACCAATTTTGTCCCAAAACAGGCTAATACCAAGAAAACATTGTTTAGAAGCACTAAACAGCTTTGTTAGTGTTTCTCGGGTTAAAATGTGTCTTAATCCAATGCAAATAACTAATTGTAGAGTTTGAGATAGATGTGGAGAGTTTAAAAGCCATTTATACCCATTTTGTCCCAAAACAGGCTAAAACTAAGAAAACATTGCGTAGAAGCACTAAACAGCTTTGTTAGTGTTTCTAGGGTTAAAATGTTTCTTAATCCAATGCAACTAAGTAATTATAAGAGTTTGAGATAGATGTGGATAGTTTAAAAGCTACTTATACCCATTTTGTCCCAAAACAGGCTAAAACCAAGAAAACATTGCTTAGAAGCTGTAAACAGCTATGTTAGTGTTTCTGGGGTTAAAATGTGTCTTAATACAATGCAACTGACTAATTATAAGAGTTTTAGATTGATGTGGAGAGTTTAAAAGCCACTTATACCCATTTTGTCCCAAAACAGGCTAAAACCAAGAAAAATTGCTTAGAAGCACCAAACAGCTTTGTTAGTGTTTCTGGGGTTAAAATGTGTCTTAATACAATGCAACTAACTAATTATAAGAGTTTGAGATAGATGTGGAGAGTTTAAAAGCCACTTATACCCATTTTGTCCCAAAAAGGCTAAAACCAAGAAAACATTGCTTAGAAGCACTAAACAGCTTTGTTAGTGTTTCTGGGGTTAAAATGTGCCTTAATCCAATGCAACTAACTAATTATAAGAGTTTGAGATAGATGTGGATAGTTTAAAAGCCACTTATACCCATTTTGTCCCAAAACAGGCTAAAACCGAGAAAACATTGCTTAGAAGCTGTAAACAGCTATGTTAGTGTTTCTGGGGTTAAAATGTGTCTTAATCTAATGCAACAGACTAATTATAAGAGTTTGAGATTGATGTGGAGAGTTTAAAAGCCACTTATACCCATTTTGTCCCAAAACAGGCTAAAACCAATAAACCATTGCTTAGAAGCACCAAACAGCTTTGTTAGTGTTTCTGGGGTTAAAATGTGTCTTAATCCAATGCAACTAACTAATTATAAGAGTTTGAGATAGATGTGGAGAGTTTAAAAGCCACTTATACCCATTTTGTCCCAAAAAAGGCTAAAACCAAGAAAACATTGCTTAGAAGCACTAAACAGCTTTGTTAGTGTTTCTGGGGTTAAAATGTGTCATAATCCAATGCAACTAACTAATTACAAGAGTTTGAGATAGATGTGGATAGTTTAAAAGCCACTTATACACATTTTGTCCCAAAAGAGGCTAAAACCAAGAAAACATTGCTTAGAAGCACTAAACAACTTTGTTAGTGTTTCTGGGGTTAAAATGTGTCTTAATCCAATGCAACTAACTAACTGTAAGAGTTTGAGATAGATGTGGAGAGTTTAAAAGCCATTTATACCCATTTTGTCCCAAAACAGGCTAAAACCAAGAAAGCATTGCTTAGAAGCACTAAACTGCTTTGTTAGTGTTTCTGGGGTTAAAATGTGTCTTAATCCAATGCAACTAACTAATTATAAGAGTTTGAGATAGATGTGGAGAGTTTAATAGCCATTTATACCCACTTTGTCCCAAAACAGGCTAAAACCAAGAAAACATTGCTTAGAAGCACCAAACAGCTTTGTTAGTGTTTCTGGGGTTAAAATGTGTCTTAATCCAATGCAATTAACTAACTATAAGAGTTTGAGATAGATGTGGATAGTTTAAAAGACACTTATACCCATTTTGTCCAAAAACAGGCTAAAACCAAGAAAACATTGCTTAGAAGCTGTAAACAGCTATATTAGTGTTTCTGGGGTTAAAATGTGACTTAATCCAATGCAACTGACTAATTATAAGAGTTTGAGATGGATGTGGAGAGTTTAAAAGCACTAATACCAATTTTGTCCCAAAACAGGCTAATACCAAGAAAACATTGTTTAGAAGCACTAAACAGCTTTGTTAGTGTTTCTCGGGTTAAAATGTGTCTTAATCCAATGCAAATAACTAATTGTAGAGTTTGAGATAGATGTGGAGAGTTTAAAAGCCATTTATACCCATTTTGTCCCAAAACAGGCTAAAACTAAGAAAACATTGCGTAGAAGCACTAAACAGCTTTGTTAGTGTTTCTAGGGTTAAAATGTTTCTTAATCCAATGCAACTAAGTAATTATAAGAGTTTGAGATAGATGTGGATAGTTTAAAAGCTACTTATACCCATTTTGTCCCAAAACAGGCTAAAACCAAGAAAACATTGCTTAGAAGCTGTAAACAGCTATGTTAGTGTTTCTGGGGTTAAAATGTGTCTTAATACAATGCAACTGACTAATTATAAGAGTTTTAGATTGATGTGGAGAGTTTAAAAGCCACTTATACCCATTTTGTCCCAAAACAGGCTAAAACCAAGAAAAATTGCTTAGAAGCACCAAACAGCTTTGTTAGTGTTTCTGGGGTTAAAATGTGTCTTAATACAATGCAACTAACTAATTATAAGAGTTTGAGATAGATGTGGAGAGTTTAAAAGCCACTTATACCCATTTTGTCCCAAAAAAGGCTAAAACCAAGAAAACATTGCTTAGAAGCACTAAACAGCTTTGTTAGTGTTTCTGGGGTTAAAATGTGTCATAATCCAATGCAACTAACTAATTACAAGAGTTTGAGATAGATGTGGATAGTTTAAAGGCCACTTATACCCATTTTGTCCCAAAACAGGCTAAAACCAAGAAAACATTTCTTAGAAGCTGTAAACAGCTATGTTAGTGTTTCTGAGGTTAAAATGTTTCTTAATCCAATGCAACAGACTAATTATAAGAATTTGAGATGGTTGTGGAGAGTTTAAAAGCCACTTATACACATTTTGTCCCAAAACAGGCTAAAACCAAGAAAACATTGCTTAGAAGCACTAAACAACTTTGTTAGTGTTTCTGGGGTTAAAATGTGTCTTAATCCAATGCAACTAACTAACTGTAAGAGTTTGAGATAGATGTGGAGAGTTTAAAAGCCATTTATACCCATTTTGTCCCAAAACAGGCTAAAACCAAGAAAACATTGCTTAGAGGCACTAAACTGCTTTGTTAGTGTTTCTGGGGTTAAAATGTGTCTTAATCCAATGCAACAAACTAATTATAAGAGTTTGAGATAGATGTGGAGAGTTTAATAGCCATTTATACCCACTTTGACCCAAAACAGGCTAAAACCAAGAAAACATTGCTTAGAAGCACCAAACAGCTTTGTTAGTGTTTCTGGGGTTAAAATGTGTCTTAATCCAATGCAACTAACTAATTATAAGAGTTTGAGATAGATGTGGATAGTTTAAAAGCCACTTATACCCATTTTGTCCCAAAACAGGCTAAAACCAAGAAAACATTGCTTAGAAGCTGTAAACAGCTATGTTAGAGTTTATGGGGTTAAAATGTGTCTTAATCCAATGCAACTGACTAATTATAAGAGTTTGAGATTGCTGTGGAAAGTTTAAAAGCCACTTATACCCATTTTGTCCAAAAACAGGCTAAAACCAAGAAAACATTGCTTAGAAGCTGTAAACAGCTATATTAGTGTTTCTGGGGTTAAAATGTGACTTAATCCAATGCAACTGACTAATTATAAGAGTTTGAGATGGATGTGGAGAGTTTAAAAGCCACTAATACCAATTTTGTCCCAAAACAGGCTAATACCAAGAAAACATTGTTTAGAAGCACTAAACAGCTTTGTTAGTGTTTCTCGGGTTAAAATGTGTCTTAATCCAATGCAAATAACTAATTGTAAGAGTTTGAGATAGATGTGGAGAGTTTAAAAGCCATTTATACCCATTTTGTCCCAAAACAGGCTAAAACTAAGAAAACATTGCGTAGAAGCACTAAACAGCTTTGTTAGTGTTTCTAGGGTTAAAATGTTTCTTAATCCAATGCAACTAACTAATTATAAGAGTTTGAGATAGATGTGGATAGTTTAAAAGCTACTTATACCCATTTTGTCCCAAAACAGGCAAAAACCAAGAAAACATTGCTTAGAAGCTGTAAACAGCTATGTTAGTGTTTCTGGGGTTAAAATGTGTCTTAATACAATGCAACTGACTAATTATAAGAGTTTTAGATTGATGTGGAGAGTTTAAAAGCCACTTATACCCATTTTGTCCCAAAACAGGCTAAAACCAAGAAAACATTGCTTAGAAGCATCAAACAGCTTTGTTAGTGTTTCTGGGGCTAAAATGTGTCTTAATACAATGCAACTAACTAATTATAAGAGTTTGAGATAGATGTGGAGAGTTTAAAAGCCACTTATACCCATTTTGTCCCAAAAAGGCTAAAACCAAGAAAACATTGCTTAGAAGCACTAAACAGCTTTGTTAGTGTTTTTGGGGTTAAATTGTGTCTTAATCCAATGCAACTAACTAATTATAAGAGTTTGAGATAGATGTGGATAGTTTAAAAGCCACTTATACACATTTTGTCCCAAAATAGGCTAAAACCAAGAAAACATTGCTTAGAAGCTGTAAACAGCTATGTTAGTGTTTCTGGTGTTAAAATGTTTCTTAATCCAATGCAACTGACTAACTATAAGAGTTTGAGATAGATGTGGAGAGTTTAAAAGCCACTTATACCCATTTTGTCCCAAAAAAGGCTAAAACCAAGAAAACATTGCTTAGAAGCACTAAACAGCTTTGTTAGTGTTTCTGGGGTTAAAATGTGTCATAATCCAATGCAACTAACTAATTACAAGAGTTTGAGATAGATGTGGATAGTTTAAAAGCCACTTATACACATTTTGTCCCAAAACAGGCTAAAACCAAGAAAACATTGCTTAGAAGCACTAAACAACTTTGTTAGTGTTTCTGGGGTTAAAATGTGTCTTAATCCAATGCAACTAACTAACTGTAAGAGTTTGAGATAGATGTGGAGAGTTTAAAAGCCATTTATACCCATTTTGTCCCAAAACAGGCTAAAACCAAGAAAGCATTGCTTAGAAGCACTAAACTGCTTTGTTAGTGTTTCTGGGGTTAAAATGTGTCTTAATCAAATGCAACTAACTAATTATAAGAGTTTGAGATAGATGTGGAGAGTTTAATAGCCATTTATACCCACTTTGTCCCAAAACAGGCTAAAACCAAGAAAACATTGCTTAGAAGCACCAAACAGCTTTGTTAGTGTTTCTGGGGTTAAAATGTGTCTTAATCCAATGCAATTAACTAACTATAAGAGTTTGAGATAGATGTGGATAGTTTAAAAGACACTTATACCCATTTTGTCCAAAAACAGGCTAAAACCAAGAAAACATTGCTTAGAAGCTGTAAACAGCTATATTAGTGTTTCTGGGGTTAAAATGTGACTTAATCCAATGCAACTGACTAATTATAAGAGTTTGAGATGGATGTGGAGAGTTTAAAAGCCACTTATACCCATTTTGTCCCAAAAAGGCTAAAACCAAGAAAACATTGCTTAGAAGCACTAAACAGCTTTGTTAGTGTTTTTGGGGTTAAATTGTGTCTTAATCCAATGCAACTAACTAATTATAAGAGTTTGAGATAGATGTGGATAGTTTAAAAGCCACTTATACACATTTTGTCCCAAAATAGGCTAAAACCAAGAAAACATTGCTTAGAAGCTGTAAACAGCTATGTTAGTGTTTCTGGTGTTAAAATGTTTCTTAATCCAATGCAACTGACTAACTATAAGAGTTTGAGATAGATGTGGAGAGTTTAAAAGCCACTTATACCCATTTTGTCCCAAAAAAGGCTAAAACCAAGAAAACATTGCTTAGAAGCACTAAACAGCTTTGTTAGTGTTTCTGGGGTTAAAATGTGTCATAATCCAATGCAACTAACTAATTACAAGAGTTTGAGATAGATGTGGATAGTTTAAAAGCCACTTATACACATTTTGTCCCAAAACAGGCTAAAACCAAGAAAACATTGCTTAGAAGCACTAAACATCTTTGTTAGTGTTTCTGGGGTTAAAATGTGTCTTAATCCAATGCAAATAACTAATTATAAGAGTTTGAGATAGATGTGGAGAGTTTAAAAGCCACTTATACCCATTTTGTCCCAAAATAGGTTAAAACCAAGAAAAAATTGCTTAGAAGCACTAAACAGCTTTGTTAGTGTTTCTGGGGTTAAAATGTGCCTTAATCCAATGCAACTAACTAATTATAAGAGTTTGAGATAGATGTGGATAGTTTAAAAGCCACTTATACCCATTTTGTCCCAAAACAGGCTAAAACCGAGAAAACATTGCTTAGAAGCTGTAAACAGCTATGTTAGTGTTTCTAGGGTTAAAATGTGTCTTAATCTAATGCAACAGACTAATTATAAGAGTTTGAGATTGATGTGGAGAGTTTAAAAGCCACTTATACCCATTTTGTCCCAAAACAGGCTAAAACCAATAAACCATTGCTTAGAAGCACCAAACAGCTTTGTTAGTGTTTCTGGGGTTAAAATGTGTCTTAATCCAATGCAACTAACTAATTATAAGAGTTTGAGATAGATGTGGAGAGTTTAAAAGCCACTTATACCCATTTTGTCCCAAAAAAGGCTAAAACCAAGAAAACATTGCTTAGAAGCACTAAACAGCTTTGTTAGTGTTTCTGGGGTTAAAATGTGTCATAATCCAATGCAACTAACTAATTACAAGAGTTTGAGATAGATGTGGATAGTTTAAAGGCCACTTATACCCATTTTGTCCCAAAACAGGCTAAAACCAAGAAAACATTGCTTAGAAGCTGTAAACAGCTATGATAGTGTTTCTGAGGTTAAAATGTTTCTTAATCCAATGCAACAGACTAATTATAAGAGTTTGAGATGGTTGTGGAGAGTTTAAAAGCCACTAATACCCATTTTGTCCCAAAACAGGCTAAAACTAAGAAAACATTGCGTAGAAGCACTAAACAGCTTTGTTAGTGTTTCTAGGGTTAAAATGTTTCTTAATCTAATGCAACTAACTAATTATAAGAGTTTGAGATAGATGTGGATAGTTTAAAAGCTACTTATACCCATTTTGTCCCAAAACAGGCTAAAACCAAGAAAACATTGCTTAGAAGCTGTAAACAGCTATGTTAGTGTTTCTGGGGTTAAAATGTGTCTTAATACAATGCAACTGACTAATTATAAGAGTTTTAGATTGATGTGGAGAGTTTAAAAGCCACTTATACCCATTTTGTCCCGAAACGGGCTAAAACCAAGAAAACATTGCTTAGAAGCACCAAACAGCTTTGTTAGTGTTTCTGGGGTTAAAATGTGTCTTAATCCAATGAAACTAACTAATTATAAGAGTGTGAGATAGATGTGGATAGTTTAAAAGGCACTTATACCCATTTTTTCCCAAAACAGGCTAAAACCAAGAAAACAATGCTTAGAAGCTGTAAACAGCTATGTTAGTGTTTATGGGGTTAAAAATTTGTCTTAATCCAATGCAACTAACTAATTATAAGAGTTTGAGATAGATGTGGATAGTTTAAAAGCCACTTATACACATTTTGTCCCAAAACAGGCTAAAACCAAGAAAACATTGCTTAGAAGCAATAAACATCTTTGTTAGTGTTTCTGGGGTTAAAATGTGTCTTAATCCAATGCAAATAACTAATTATAAGAGTTTGAGATAGATGTGGAGAGTTTAAAAGCCACTTATACCCATTTTGTCCCAAAATAGGTTAAAACCAAGAAAAAATTGCTTAGAAGCACTAAACAGCTTTGTTAGTGTTTCTGGGGTTAAAATGTGCCTTAATCCAATGCAACTAACTAATTATAAGAGTTTGAGATAGATGTGGATAGTTTAAAAGGCACTTATACCCATTTTTTCCCAAAACAGGCTAAAACCAAGAAAACAATGCTTAGAAGCTGTAAACAGCTATGTTAGTGTTTATGGGGTTAAAAATTTGTCTTAATCCAATGCAACTAACTAATTATAAGAGTTTGAGATAGATGTGGATAGTTTAAAAGCCACTTATACACATTTTGTCCCAAAACAGGCTAAAACCAAGAAAACATTGCTTAGAAGCACTAAACATCTTTGTTAGTGTTTCTGGGGTTAAAATGTGTCTTAATCCAATGCAAATAACTAATTATAAGAGTTTGAGATAGATGTGGAGAGTTTAAAAGCCACTTATACCCATTTTGTCCCAAAATAGGTTAAAACCAAGAAAAAATTGCTCAGAAGCACTAAACAGCTTTGTTAGTGTTTCTGGGGTTAAAATGTGCCTTAATCCAATGCAACTAACTAATTATAAGAGTTTGAGATAGATGTGGATAGTTTAAAAGCCACTTATACCCATTTTGTCCCAAAAAGGCTAAAACCAAGAAAACATTGCTTAGAAGCACTAAACAGCTTTGTTAGTGTTTCTGGGGTTAAAATGTGTCTTAATCCAATGCAACTAACTAATTATAAGAGTTTGAGATAGATGTGGATAGATTAAAAGCCACTTATACACATTTTGTCCCAAAATAGGCTAAAACCAAGAAAACATTGCTTAGAAGCTGTAAACAGCTATGTTAGTGTTTCTGGTGTTAAAATGTTTCTTAATCCAATGCAACTGACTAACTTTAAGAGTTTGAGATAGATGTGGAGAGTTTAAAAGCCACTTATACCCATTTTGTCCCAAAACAGGCTAAAACCAAGAAAACAATGCTTAGAAGCTGTAAACAGCTATGTTAGTGTTTCTGGGGTTAAAAATTTGTCTTAATCCAATGCAACTAACTAATTATAAGAGTTTGAGATAGATGTGGATAGTTTAAAGGCCACTTATACACATTTTGTCCCAAAACAGGCTAAAACCAAAAAACATTGCTTAGAAGCACTAAACATCTTTGTTAGTGTTTCTGGGGTTAAAATGTGTCTTAATCCAATGCAAATAACTAATTATAAGAGTTTGAGATAGATGTGGAGAGTTTAAAAGCCACTTATACCCATTTTGTCCCAAAATAGGTTAAAACCAAGAAAAAATTGCTTAGAAGCACTAAACAGCTTTGTTAGTGTTTCTGGGGTTAAAATGTGCCTTAATCCAATGCAACTAACTAATTATAAGAGTTTGAGATAGATGTGGATAGTTTAAAAGCCACTTCTACCCATTTTGTCCCAAAACAGGCTAAAACCGAGAAAACATTGCTTAGAAGCTGTAAACAGCTATGTTAGTGTTTCTGGGGTTAAAATGTGTCTTAATCTAATGCAACTGACTAATTATAAGAGTTTGAGATTGATGTGGAGAGTTTAAAAGCCACTTATACCCATTTTGTCCCAAAACAGGCTAAAACCAAGAAACCATTGCTTAGAAGCACCAAACAGCTTTGTTAGTGTTTCTGGGGTTAAAATGTGTCTTAATCCAATGCAACTAACTAATTATAAGAGTTTGAGATAGATGTGGAGAGTTTAAAAGCCACTTATACCCATTTTGTCCCAAAAAAGGCTAAAACCAAGAAAACATTGCTTAGAAGCACTAAACAGCTTTGTTAGTGTTTCTGGGGTTAAAATGTGTCATAATCCAATGCAACTAACTAATTACAAGAGTTTGAGATAGATGTGGATAGTTTAAAGGCCACTTATACCCATTTTGTCCCAAAACAGGCTAAAACCAAGAAAACATTGCTTAGAAGCTATGAACAGCTATGATAGTGTTTCTGAGGTTAAAATGTTTCTTAATCCAATGCAACAGACTAATTATAAGAGTTTGAGATGGTTGTGGAGAGTTTAAAAGACACTAATACCCATTTTGTCCCAAAACAGGCTAAAACTAAGAAAACATTGCGTAGAAGCACTAAACAGCTTTGTTAGTGTTTCTAGGGTTAAAATGTTTCTTAATCCAATGCAACTAACTAATTATAAGAGTTTGAGATAGATGTGGATAGTTTAAAAGCTACTTATACCCATTTTGTCCCAAAACAGGCTAAAACCAAGAAAACATTGCTTAGAAGCTGTAAACAGCTATGTTAGTGTTTCTGGGGTTAAAATGTGTCTTAATACAATGCAACTGACTAATTATAAGAGTTTTAGATTGATGTGGAGAGTTTAAAAGCCACTTATACCCATTTTGTCCCAAAACGGGCTAAAACCAAGAAAACATTGCTTAGAAGCACCAAACAGCTTTGTTAGTGTTTCTGGGGTTAAAATGTGTCTTAATACAATGCAACTAACTAATTATAAGAGTTTGAGATAGATGTGGAGAGTTTAAAAGCCATTTATACCCATTTTGTCCCAAAACAGGCTAAAACTAAGAAAACATTGCGTAGAAGCACTAAACAGCTTTGTTAGTGTTTCTAGGGTTAAAATGTTTCTTAATCCAATGCAACTAACTAATTATAAGAGTTTGAGATAGATGTGGATAGTTTAAAAGCTACTTATACCCATTTTGTCCCAAAACACGCAAAAACCAAGAAAACATTGCTTAGAAGCTGTAAACAGCTATGTTAGTGTTTCTGGGGTTAAAATGTGTCTTAATACAATGCAACTGACTAATTATAAGAGTTTTAGATTGATGTGGAGAGTTTAAAAGCCACTTATACCCATTTTGTCCCAAAAAAGGCTAAAACCAAGAAAACATTGCTTAGAAGCACCAAACAGCTTTGTTAGTGTTTCTGGGGCTAAAATGTGTCTTAATACAATGCAACTAACTAATTATAAGAGTTTGAGATAGATGTGGAGAGTTTAAAAGCCACTTATACCCATTTTGTCCCAAAAAGGCTAAAACCAAGAAAACATTGCTTAGAAGCACTAAACAGCTTTGTTAGCGTTTTTGGGGTTAAATTGTGTCTTAATCCAATGCAACTAACTAATTATAAGAGTTTGAGATAGATGTGGATAGTTTAAAAGCCACTTATACACATTTTGTCCCAAAATAGGCTAAAACCAAGAAAACATTGCTTAGAAGCTCTAAACAGCTATGTTAGTGTTTCTGGTGTTAAAATGTTTCTTAATCCAATGCAACTGACTAACTTTAAGAGTTTGAGATAGATGTGGAGAGTTTAAAAGCCACTTATACCCATTTTGTCCCAAAACAGGCTAAAACCAAGAAAACATTGCTTAGAAGCACTAAACATCTTTGTTAGTGTTTCTGGGGTTAAAATGTGTCTTAATCCAATGCAAATAACTAATTATAAGAGTTTGAGATAGATGTGGAGAGTTTAAAAGCCACTTATACCCATTTTGTCCCAAAATAGGTTAAAACCAAGAAAAAATTGCTTAGAAGCACTAAACAGCTTTGTTAGTGTTTCTGGGGTTAAAATGTGCCTTAATCCAATGCAACTAACTAATTATAAGAGTTTGAGATAGATGTGGATAGTTTAAAAGCCACTTATACCCATTTTGTCCCAAAACAGGCTAAAACCGAGAAAACATTGCTTAGAAGCTGTAAACAGCTATGTTAGTGTTTCTGGGGTTAAAATGTGTCTTAATCTAATGCAACAGACTAATTATAAGAGTTTGAGATTGATGTGGAGAGTTTAAAAGCCACTTATACCCATTTTGTCCCAAAACAGGCTAAAACCAAGAAACCATTGCTTAGAAGCACCAAACAGCTTTGTTAGTGTTTCTGGGGTTAAAATGTGTCTTAATCCAATGCAACTAACTAATTATAAGAGTTTGAGATAGATGTGGAGAGTTTAAAAGCCACTTATACCCATTTTGTCCCAAAAAAAGGCTAAAACCAAGAAAACATTGCTTAGAAGCACTAAACAGCTTTGTTAGTGTTTCTGGGGTTAAAATGTGTCATAATCCAATGCAACTAACTAATTACAAGAGTTTGAAATAGATGTGGATAGTTTAAAGGCCACTTATACCCATTTTGTCCCAAAACAGGCTAAAACCAAGAAAACATTGCTTAGAAGCTGTGAACAGCTATGATAGTGTTTCTGAGGTTAAAATGTTTCTTAATCCAATGCAACAGACTAATTATAAGAGTTTGAGATAGTTGTGGAGAGTTTAAAAGCCACTAATACCCATTTTGTCCCAAAACAGGCTAAAACTAAGAAAACATTGCGTAGAAGCACTAAACAGCTTTGTTAGTGTTTCTAGGGTTAAAATGTTTCTTAATCCAATGCAACTAACTAATTATAAGAGTTTGAGATAGATGTGGATAGTTTAAAAGCTACTTATACCCATTTTGTCCCAAAACAGGCTAAAACCAAGAAAACATTGCTTAGAAGCTGTAAACAGCTATGTTAGTGTTTCTGGGGTTAAAATGTGTCTTAATACAATGCAACTGACTAATTATAAGAGTTTTAGATTGATGTGGAGAGTTTAAAAGCCACTTATACCCATTTGGTCCCAAAACGGGCTAAAACCAAGAAAACATTGCTTAGAAGCACCAAACAGCTTTGTTAGTGTTTCTGGGGTTAAAATGTGTCTTAATACAATGCAACTAACTAATTATAAGAGTTTGAGATAGATGTGGAGAGTTTAAAAGCCACTTATACCCATTTTGTCCCAAAAAGGCTAAAACCAAGAAAACATTGCTTAGAAGCACTAAACAGCTTTGTTAGTGTTTCTGGGGTTAAAATGTGTCTTAATCCAATGCAACTAACTAATTATAAGAGTTTGAGATAGATGTGGATAGATTAAAAGCCACTTATACACATTTTGTCCCAAAATAGGCTAAAACCAAGAAAACATTGCTTAGAAGCTGTAAACAGCTATGTTAGTGTTTCTGGGGTTAAAATGTGTCTTAATCCAATGCAACTAACTAATTATAAGAGTTTGAGATAGATGTGGATAGTTTAAAAGCCACTTATACACATTTTGTCCCAAAACAGGCTAAAACCAAGAAAACATTGCTTAGAAGCACTAAACATCTTTGTTAGTGTTTCTGGGGTTAAAATGTGTCTTAATCCAATGCAAATAACTAATTATAAGAGTTTGAGATAGATGTGGAGAGTTTAAAAGCCACTTATACCCATTTTGTCCCAAAATAGGTTAAAACCAAGAAAAAATTGCTTAGAAGCACTAAACAGCTTTGTTAGTGTTTCTGGGGTTAAAATGTGCCTTAATCCAATGCAACTAACTAATTATAAGAGTTTGAGATAGATGTGGATAGTTTAAAAGCCACTTATACACATTTTGTCCCAAAATAGGCTAAAACCAAGAAAACATTGCTTAGAAGCTGTAAACAGCTATGTTAGTGTTTCTGGTGTTAAAATGTTTCTTAATCCAATGCAACTGACTAACTATAAGAGTTTGAGATAGATGTGGAGAGTTTAAAAGCCACTTATACCCATTTTGTCCCAAAAAAGGCTAAAACCAAGAAAACATTGCTTAGAAGCACTAAACAGCTTTGTTAGTGTTTCTGGGGTTAAAATGTGCCTTAATCCAATGCAACTAACTAATTATAAGAGTTTGAGATAGATGTGGATAGTTTAAAAGCCACTTATACCCATTTTGTCCCAAAACAGGCTAAAACCGAGAAAACATTGCTTAGAAGCTGTAAACAGCTATGTTAGTGTTTCTGGGGTTAAAATGTGTCTTAATCTAATGCAACAGACTAATTATAAGAGTTTGAGATTGATGTGGAGAGTTTAAAAGCCACTTATACCCATTTTGTCCCAAAACAGGCTAAAACCAAGAAACCATTGCTTAGAAGCACCAAACAGCTTTGTTAGTGTTTCTGGGGTTAAAATGTGTCTTAATCCAATGCAACTAACTAATTATAAGAGTTTGAGATAGATGTGGAGAGTTTAAAAGCCACTTATACCCATTTTGTCCCAAAAAAGGCTAAAACCAAGAAAACATTGCTTAGAAGCACTAAACAGCTTTGTTAGTGTTTCTGGGGTTAAAATGTGTCATAATCCAATGCAACTAACTAATTACAAGAGTTTGAGATAGATGTGGATAGTTTAAAGGCCACTTATACCCATTTTGTCCCAAAACAGGCTAAAACCAAGAAAACATTGCTTAGAAGCTGTAAACAGCTATGATAGTGTTTCTGAGGTTAAAATGTGTCTTAATACAATGCAACTGACTAATTATAAGAGTTTTAGATTGATGTGGAGAGTTTAAAAGCCACTTATACCCATTTTGTCCCAAAACGGGCTAAAACCAAGAAAACATTGCTTAGAAGCACCAAACAGCTTTGTTAGTGTTTCTGGGGTTAAAATGTGTCTTAATACAATGCAACTAACTAATTATAAGAGTTTGAGATAGATGTGGATAGTTTAAAAGCCACTTATACACATTTTGTCCCAAAATAGGCTAAAACCAAGAAAACATTGCTTAGAAGCACTAAACAGCTTTGTTAGTGTTTCTGGGGTTAAAATGTTTCTTAATCCAATGCAACTGACTAACTTTAAGAGTTTGAGATAGATGTGGAGAGTTTAAAAGCCACTTATACCCATTTTGTCCCAAAAAGGCTAAAACCAAGAAAACATTGCTAAGAAGCATTAAACAACTTTGTTAGTGTTTATGTGGTTAAAATGTGTCTTAATCCAATGAAACTAACTAATTATAAGAGTGTGAGATAGATGTGGATAGTTTAAAAGGCACTTATACCCATTTTTTCCCAAAACAGGCTAAAACCAAGAAAACAATGCTTAGAAGCTGTAAACAGCTATGTTAGTGTTTCTGGGTTAAAAATTTGTCTTAATCCAATGCAACTAACTAATTATAAGAGTTTGAGATAGATGTGGATAGTTTAAAAGCCACTTATACACATTTTGTCCCAAAACAGGCTAAAACCAAGAAAACATTGCTTAGAAGCACTAAACATCTTTGTTAGTGTTTCTGGGGTTAAAATGTGTCTTAATCCAATGCAAATAACTAATTATAAGAGTTTGAGATAGATGTGGAGAGTTTAAAAGCCACTTATACCCATTTTGTCCCAAAATAGGTTAAAACCAAGAAAAAATTGCTTAGAAGCACTAAACAGCTTTGTTAGTGTTTCTGGGGTTAAAATGTGCCTTAATCCAATGCAACTAACTAATTATAAGAGTTTGAGATAGATGTGGATAGTTTAAAAGCCACTTATACCCATTTTGTCCCAAAACAGGCTAAAACCGAGAAAACATTGCTTAGAAGCTGTAAACAGCTATGTTAGTGTTTCTGGGGTTAAAATGTGTCTTAATCTAATGCAACTGACTAATTATAAGAGTTAGAGATTTATGTGGAGAGTTTAAAAGCCACTTATACCCATTTTGTCCCAAAACAGGCTAAAACCAAGAAACCATTGCTTAGAAGCACCAAACAGCTTTGTTAGTGTTTCTGGGGTTAAAATGTGTCTTAATCCAATGCAACTAACTAATTATAAGAGTTTGAGATAGATGTGGAGAGTTTAAAAGCCACTTATACCCATTTTGTCCCAAAAAAAGGCTAAAACCAAGAAAACATTGCTTAGAAGCACTAAACAGCTTTGTTAGTGTTTCTGGGGTTAAAATGTGTCATAATCCAATGCAACTAACTAATTACAAGAGTTTGAAATAGATGTGGATAGTTTAAAGGCCACTTATACCCATTTTGTCCCAAAACAGGCTAAAACCAAGAAAACATTGCTTAGAAGCTGTGAACAGCTATGATAGTGTTTCTGAGGTTAAAATGTTTCTTAATCCAATGCAACAGACTAATTATAAGAGTTTGAGATAGTTGTGGAGAGTTTAAAAGCCACTAATACCCATTTTGTCCCAAAACAGGCTAAAACTAAGAAAACATTGCGTAGAAGCACTAAACAGCTTTGTTAGTGTTTCTAGGGTTAAAATGTTTCTTAATCCAATGCAACTAACTAATTATAAGAGTTTGAGATAGATGTGGATAGTTTAAAAGCTACTTATACCCATTTTGTCCCAAAACAGGCTAAAACCAAGAAAACATTGCTTAGAAGCTGTAAACAGCTATGTTAGTGTTTCTGGGGTTAAAATGTGTCTTAATACAATGCAACTGACTAATTATAAGAGTTTTAGATTGATGTGGAGAGTTTAAAAGCCACTTATACCCATTTGGTCCCAAAACGGGCTAAAACCAAGAAAACATTGCTTAGAAGCACCAAACAGCTTTGTTAGTGTTTCTGGGGTTAAAATGTGTCTTAATACAATGCAACTAACTAATTATAAGAGTTTGAGATAGATGTGGAGAGTTTAAAAGCCACTTATACCCATTTTGTCCCAAAAAGGCTAAAACCAAGAAAACATTGCTTAGAAGCACTAAACAGCTTTGTTAGTGTTTCTGGGGTTAAAATGTGTCTTAATCCAATGCAACTAACTAATTATAAGAGTTTGAGATAGATGTGGATAGATTAAAAGCCACTTATACACATTTTGTCCCAAAATAGGCTAAAACCAAGAAAACATTGCTTAGAAGCTGTAAACAGCTATGTTAGTGTTTCTGGGGTTAAAATGTGTCTTAATCCAATGCAACTAACTAACTTTAAGAGTTTGAGATAGATGTGGAGAGTTTAAAAGCCACTTATACCCATTTTGTCCCAACCAAGAAAACATTGCTAAGAAGCATTAAACAACTTTGTTAGTGTTTCTGTGGTTAAAATGTGTCTTAATCCAATGAAACTAACTAATTATAAGAGTGTGAGATAGATGTGGCTAGTTTAAAAGGCACTTATACCCATTTTTTCCCAAAACAAGCTAAAACCAAGAAAACAATGCTTAGAAGCTGTAAACAGCTATGTTAGTGTTTCTGGGGTTAAAAATTTGTCTTAATCCAATGCAACTAACTAATTATAAGAGTTTGAGATAGATGTGGATAGTTTAAAAGCCAGTTATACACATTTTGTCCCAAAACAGGCTAAAACCAAGAAAACATTGCTTAGAAGCATTAAACAGCTTTGTTAGTGTTTCTCAGGTTAAAATGTGTCTTAATCCAATGCAACTAACTAATTATAAGAGTTTGAGATAGATGTGGAGAGTTTAAAAGCCACTTATACCCATTTTGTCCCAAAATAGGCTAAAACCAAGAAAAAATTGCTTAGAAGCACTAAACAGATTTGTTAGTGTTTCTGGGATTAAAATGTGCCTTAATCCAATGCAACTAACTAATTATAAGAGTTTGAGATAGATGTGGATAGTTTAAAAGCCACTTATACCCATTTTGTCCCAAAACAGGCTAAAACCGAGAAAACATTGCTTAGAAGCTGTAAACAGCTATGTTAGTGTTTCTGGGGTTAAAATGTGTCTTAATCTAATGCAACTGACTAATTATAAGAGTTTGAGATTGATGTGGAGAGTTTAAAAGCCACTTATACCCATTTTGTCCCAAAACAGGCTAAAACCAAGAAACCATTGCTTAGAAGCACCAAACAGCTTTGTTAGTGTTTCTGGGGTTAAAATGTGTCTTAATCCAATGCAACTAACTAATTATAAGAGTTTGAGATAGATGTGGAGAGTTTAAAAGCCACTTATACCCATTTTGTCCCAAAAAAAGGCTAAAACCAAGAAAACATTGCTTAGAAGCACTAAACAGCTTTGTTAGTGTTTCTGGGGTTAAAATGTGTCATAATCCAATGCAACTAACTAATTACAAGAGTTTGAGATAGATGTGGATAGTTTAAAGGCCACTTATACCCATTTTGTCCCAAAACAGGCTAAAACCAAGAAAACATTGCTTAGAAGCTGTGAACAGCTATGATAGTGTTTCTGAGGTTAAAATGTTTCTTAATCCAATGCAACAGACTAATTATAAGAGTTTGAGATGGTTGTGGAGAGTTTAAAAGCCACTAATACCAATTTTGTCCCAAAACAGGCTAAAACTAAGAAAACATTGCGTAGAAGCACTAAACAGCTTTGTTAGTGTTTCTAGGGTTAAAATGTTTCTTAATCCAATGCAACTAACTAATTATAAGAGTTTGAGATAGATGTGGATAGTTTAAAAGCTACTTATACCCATTTTGTCCCAAAACAGGCTAAAACCAAGAAAACATTGCTTAGAAGCTGTAAACAGCTATGTTAGTGTTTCTGGGGTTAAAATGTGTCTTAATACAATGCAACTGACTAATTATAAGAGTTTTAGATTGATGTGGAGAGTTTAAAAGCCACTTATACCCATTTGGTCCCAAAACGGGCTAAAACCAAGAAAACATTGCTTAGAAGCACCAAACAGCTTTGTTAGTGTTTCTGGGGTTAAAATGTGTCTTAATACAATGCAACTAACTAATTATAAGAGTTTGAGATAGATGTGGAGAGTTTAAAAGCCACTTATACCCATTTTGTCCCAAAAAGGCTAAAACCAAGAAAACATTGCTTAGAAGCACTAAACAGCTTTGTTAGTGTTTCTGGGGTTAAAATGTGTCTTAATCCAATGCAACTAACTAATTATAAGAGTTTGAGATAGATGTGGATAGATTAAAAGCCACTTATACACATTTTGTCCCAAAATAGGCTAAAACCAAGAAAACATTGCTTAGAAGCTGTAAACAGCTATGTTAGTGTTTCTGGTGTTAAAATGTTTCTTAATCCAATGCAACTGACTAACTTTAAGAGTTTGAGATAGATGTGGAGAGTTTAAAAGCCACTTATACCCATTTTGTCCCAACCAAGAAAACATTGCTAAGAAGCATTAAACAACTTTGTTAGTGTTTCTGTGGTTAAAATGTGTCTTAATCCAATGAAACTAACTAATTATAAGAGTGTGAGATAGATGTGGATAGTTTAAAAGGCACTTATACCCATTTTTTCCCAAAACAAGCTAAAACCAAGAAAACAATGCTTAGAAGCTGTAAACAGCTATGTTAGTGTTTCTGGGGTTAAAAATTTGTCTTAATCCAATGCAACTAACTAATTATAAGAGTTTGAGATAGATGTGGATAGTTTAAAAGCCAGTTATACACATTTTGTCCCAAAACAGGCTAAAACCAAGAAAACATTGCTTAGAAGCATTAAACAGCTTTGTTAGTGTTTCTCAGGTTAAAATGTGTCTTAATCCAATGCAACTAACTAATTATAAGAGTTTGAGATAGATGTGGAGAGTTTAAAAGCCACTTATACCCATTTTGTCCCAAAATAGGCTAAAACCAAGAAAAAATTGCTTAGAAGCACTAAACAGCTTTGTTAGTGTTTCTGGGATTAAAATGTGCCTTAATCCAATGCAACTAACTAATTATAAGAGTTTGAGATAGATGTGGATAGTTTAAAAGCCACTTATACCCATTTTGTCCCAAAACAGGCTAAAACCGAGAAAACATTGCTTAGAAGCTGTAAACAGCTATGTTAGTGTTTCTGGGGTTAAAATGTGTCTTAATCTAATGCAACTGACTAATTATAAGAGTTTGAGATTGATGTGGAGAGTTTAAAAGCCACTTATACCCATTTTGTCCCAAAACAGGCTAAAACCAAGAAACCATTGCTTAGAAGCACCAAACAGCTTTGTTAGTGTTTCTGGGGTTAAAATGTGTCTTAATCCAAAACAACTAACTAATTATAAGAGTTTGAGATAGATGTGGAGAGTTTAAAAGCCACTTATACCCATTTTGTCCCAAAAAAGGCTAAAACCAAGAAAACATTGCTTAGAAGCACTAAACAGCTTTGTTAGTGTTTCTGGGGTTAAAATGTGTCATAATCCAATGCAACTAACTAATTATAAGAGTTTGAGATAGATGTGGAGAGTTTAAAAGCCACTTATACCCACTTTGTCCCAAAACAGGCTAAAACCAAGAAAACATTGCTTAGAAGCACCAAACAGCTTTGTTAGTGTTTCTGGGGTTAAAATGTGTCTTAATCCAATGCAACTAACTAACTATAAGTGTTTGAGATAGATGTGGATAGTTTAAAAGCTACTTATACCCATTTTGTCCCAAAACAGGCTAAAACCAAGAAAACATTGCTTAGAAGCTGTAAACCGCTATGTTAGTGTTTCTGGGGTTAAAATGTGTCTTAATACAATGCAACGGACTAATTATAAGAGTTTTAGATTGATGTGGATAGTTTAAAAGCCACTTATACCCATTTTGTCCCAAAATAGGCTAAAACCAAGAAAAAATTGCTTAGAAGCACTAAACAGCTTTGTTAGTGTTTCTGGGATTAAAATGTGCCTTAATCCAATGCAACTAACTAATTATAAGAGTTTGAGATAGATGTGGATAGTTTAAAAGCCACTTATACCCATTTTGTCCCAAAACAGGCTAAAACCGAGAAAACATTGCTTAGAAGCTGTAAACAGCTATGTTAGTGTTTCTGGGGTTAAAATGTGTCTTAATCTAATGCAACTGACTAATTATAAGAGTTTGAGATTGATGTGGAGAGTTTAAAAGCCACTTATACCCATTTTGTCCCAAAACAGGCTAAAACCAAGAAACCATTGCTTAGAAGCACCAAACAGCTTTGTTAGTGTTTCTGGGGTTAATTTGTGTCTTAATCCAAAACAACTAACTAATTATAAGAGTTTGAGATAGATGTGGAGAGTTTAAAAGCCACTTATACCCATTTTGTCCCAAAAAAGGCTAAAACCAAGAAAACATTGCTTAGAAGCACTAAACAGCTTTGTTAGTGTTTCTGGGGTTAAAATGTGTCATAATCCAATGCAACTAACTAATTATAAGAGTTTGAGATAGATGTGGAGAGTTTAAAAGCCACTTATACCCACTTTCTCCCAAAACAGGCTAAAACCAAGAAAACATTGCTTAGAAGCACCAAACAGCTTTGTTAGTGTTTCTGGGGTTAAAATGTGTCTTAATCCAATGCAACTAACTAACTATAAGTGTTTGAGATAGATGTGGATAGTTTAAAAGCTACTTATACCCATTTTGTCCCAAAACAGGCTAAAACCAAGAAAACATTGCTTAGAAGCTGTAAACCGCTATGTTAGTGTTTCTGGGGTTAAAATGTGTCTTAATACAATGCAACGGACTAATTATAAGAGTTTTAGATTGATGTGGAGAGTTTAAAAGCAACTTATACCCATTTGGTCCCAAAACGGGCTAAAACCAAGAAAACATTGCTTAGAAGCACCAAACAGCTTTGTTAGTGTTTCTGGGGTTAAAATGTGTCTTAATACAATGCAACTAACTAATTATAAGAGTTTGAGATAGATGTGGAGAGTTTAAAAGCCACTTATACCCATTTTGTCCCAAAACAGGCTAAAACCGAGAAAACATTGCTTAGAAGCTGTAAACAGCTATGTTAGTGTTTCTGGGGTTAAAATGTGTCTTAATCTAATGCAACTGACTAATTATAAGAGTTTGAGATTGATGTAGAGAGTTTAAAAGCCACTTATACCCATTTTGTCCCAAAACGGGCTAAAACCAAGAAAACATTGCTTAGAAGCACCAAACAGCTTTGTTAGTGTTTCTGGGGTTAAAATGTGTCTTAATACAATGCAACTAACTAATTATAAGAGTTTGAGATAGATGTGGAGAGTTTAAAAGCCACTTATACCCATTTTGTCCCAAAAAAGGCTAAAACCAAGAAAACATTGCTTAGAAGCACTAAACAGCTTTGTTAGTGTTTCTGGGGTTAAAATGTGTCATAATCCAATGCAACTAACTAATTATAAGAGTTTGAGATAGATGTGGAGAGTTTAAAAGCCACTTATACCCACTTTGTCCCAAAACAGGCTAAAACCAAGAAAACATTGCTTAGAAGCACCAAACAGCTTTGTTAGTGTTTCTGGGGTTAAAATGTGTCTTAATCCAATGCAACTAACTAACTATAAGTGTTTGAGATAGATGTGGATAGTTTAAAAGCTACTTATACCCATTTTGTCCCAAAACAGGCTAAAACCAAGAAAACATTGCTTAGAAGCTGTAAACCGCTATGTTAGTGTTTCTGGGGTTAAAATGTGTCTTAATACAATGCAACGGACTAATTATAAGAGTTTTAGATTGATGTGGAGAGTTTAAAAGCCACTTATACCCATTTGGTCCCAAAACGGGCTAAAACCAAGAAAACATTGCTTAGAAGCACCAAACAGCTTTGTTAGTGTTTCTGGGGTTAAAATGTTTCTTAATCCAATGCAACTAACTAATTATAAGAGTTTGAGATAGATGTGGATAGTTTAAAAGCTACTTATACCCATTTTGTCCCAAAACAGGCTAAAACCAAGAAAACATTGCTTAGAAGCTGTAAACAGCTATGTTAGTGTTTCTGGGGTTAAAATGTGTCTTAATACAATGCAACTGACTAATTATAAGAGTTTTAGATTGATGTGGAGAGTTTAAAAGCCACTTATACCCATTTGGTCCCAAAACGGGCTAAAACCAAGAAAACATTGCTTAGAAGCACCAAACAGCTTTGTTAGTGTTTCTGGGGTTAAAATGTGTCTTAATACAATGCAACTAACTAATTATAAGAGTTTGAGATAGATGTGGAGAGTTTAAAAGCCACTTATACCCATTTTGTCCCAAAAAGGCTAAAACCAAGAAAACATTGCTTAGAAGCACTAAACAGCTTTGTTAGTGTTTCTGGGGTTAAAATGTGTCTTAATCCAATGCAACTAACTAATTATAAGAGTTTGAGATAGATGTGGATAGATTAAAAGCCACTTATACACATTTTGTCCCAAAATAGGCTAAAACCAAGAAAACATTGCTTAGAAGCTGTAAACAGCTATGTTAGTGTTTCTGGTGTTAAAATGTTTCTTAATCCAATGCAACTGACTAACTTTAAGAGTTTGAGATAGATGTGGAGAGTTTAAAAGCCACTTATACCCATTTTGTCCCAACCAAGAAAACATTGCTAAGAAGCATTAAACAACTTTGTTAGTGTTTCTGTGGTTAAAATGTGTCTTAATCCAATGAAACTAACTAATTATAAGAGTGTGAGATAGATGTGGATAGTTTAAAAGGCACTTATACCCATTTTTTCCCAAAACAAGCTAAAACCAAGAAAACAATGCTTAGAAGCTGTAAACAGCTATGTTAGTGTTTCTGGGGTTAAAAATTTGTCTTAATCCAATGCAACTAACTAATTATAAGAGTTTGAGATAGATGTGGATAGTTTAAAAGCCAGTTATACACATTTTGTCCCAAAACAGGCTAAAACCAAGAAAACATTGCTTAGAAGCATTAAACAGCTTTGTTAGTGTTTCTCAGGTTAAAATGTGTCTTAATCCAATGCAACTAACTAATTATAAGAGTTTGAGATAGATGTGGAGAGTTTAAAAGCCACTTATACCCATTTTGTCCCAAAATAGGCTAAAACCAAGAAAAAATTGCTTAGAAGCACTAAACAGCTTTGTTAGTGTTTCTGGGATTAAAATGTGCCTTAATCCAATGCAACTAACTAATTATAAGAGTTTGAGATAGATGTGGATAGTTTAAAAGCCACTTATACCCATTTTGTCCCAAAACAGGCTAAAACCGAGAAAACATTGCTTAGAAGCTGTAAACAGCTATGTTAGTGTTTCTGGGGTTAAAATGTGTCTTAATCTAATGCAACTGACTAATTATAAGAGTTTGAGATTGATGTGGAGAGTTTAAAAGCCACTTATACCCATTTTGTCCCAAAACAGGCTAAAACCAAGAAACCATTGCTTAGAAGCACCAAACAGCTTTGTTAGTGTTTCTGGGGTTAAAATGTGTCTTAATACAATGCAACGGACTAATTATAAGAGTTTTAGATTGATGTGGAGAGTTTAAAAGCCATTTATACCCATTTTGTCCCAAAAAAGGCTAAAACCAAGAAAACATTGCTTAGAAGCACTAAACAGCTTTGTTAGTGTTTCTGGGGTTAAAATGTGTCATAATCCAATGCAACAAACTAATTATAAGAGTTTGAGATAGATGTGGAGAGTTTAAAAGCCACTTATACCCACTTTGTCCCAAAACAGGCTAAAACCAAGAAAACATTGCTTAGAAGCACCAAACAGCTTTGTTAGTGTTTCTGGGGTTAAAATGTGTCTTAATCCAATGCAACTAACTAACTATAAGTGTTTGAGATAGATGTGGATAGTTTAAAAGCTACTTATACCCATTTTGTCCCAAAACAGGCTAAAACCAAGAAAACATTGCTTAGAAGCTGTAAACCGCTATGTTAGTGTTTCTGGGGTTAAAATGTGTCTTAATACAATGCAACGGACTAATTATAAGAGTTTTAGATTGATGTGGAGAGTTTAAAAGCCATTTATACCCATTTTGTCCCAAAACAGGCTAAAACCAAGAAAACATTGCTTAGAAGCACCAAACAGCTTTGTTAGTGTTTCTGGGGTTAAAATGTGTCTTAATACAATGCAACTAACTAATTATAAGAATTTGAGATAGATGTGGAGAGTTTAAAAGCCACTTATACCCATTTTGTCCCAAAAAGGCTAAAACCAAGAAAACATTGCTTAGAAGCACTAAACAGCTTTGTTAGTGTTTCTGGGGTTAAAATGTGTCTTAATCCAATGCAACTAACTAATTATAAGAGTTTGAGATAGACGTGGATAGTTTAAAAGCCACTTATACACATTTTGACCCAATACAGGCTAAAACCAAGAAAACATTGCTTAGAAGCTGTAAACAGCTATGTTAGTGTTTCTGGGGTTAAAATGTTTCTTAATCCAATGCAACTGACTAACTTTAAGAGTGTGAGATAGATGTGGAGAGTTTAAAAGCCACTTATACCCATTTTGTCCCAAAAAAGGCTAAAACCAAGAAAACATTGCTAAGAAGCATTAAACAACTTTGTTAGTGTTTCTGGGGTTAAAATGTGTCTTAATCCAATGAAACTAACTAATTATAAGAGTTTGAGATAGATGTGGATAGTGTAAAAGGCACTTATACCCATTTTTTCCCAAAACAGGCTAAAACCAAGAAAACATTGCTTAGAAGCTGTAAACAGCTATGTTAGTGTTTCTGGGGTTAAAAATTTGTCTTAATCCAATGCAACTGACTAATTATAAGAGTTTGAGATCGATGTGGAGAGTTTAAAAGCCACTTATACCCATTTTGTCCCAAAACAGGCTAAAACCAAAAAAAACATTGCTTAGAAGCACTAAACAGCTTTGTTAGTGTTTGTCGGGTTAAAATGTGTCTTAATCCAATGCAACTAACTAATTATAAGAGTTTGAGATAGATGTGGAGAGTTTAAAAGCCACTTATACCCACTATGTCCCAAAACAGGCTAAAACCAAGAAAACATTGCTTAGAAGCACCAAACAGCTTTGTTAGTGTTTCTGGGGTTAAAATGTGTCTTAAACTAATGCAACTAACAAATTATAAGAGTTTGAGATAGATGTGGATAGTTTAAAAGCCACTTATACCCATTTTGTCCCAAAACAGGCTAAAACCAAGAAAACATTGCTTTGAAGCACTAAACAGCTATATTAGTGTTTCTGGGGTTAAAATATATCTTAATCCAATGCAACTGACTAATTATAAGAGTTTGAGATTGACGTGGAGAGTTGAAAAGCCACTTATACCCATTTTGTTCCAAAACTGGCTAAAACCAGGAAAACATTGCTTAGAAGCTGTAAACAGCTATGTTAGTGTTTCTGGGGTTAAAAATTTGTCTTAATCCAATGCAACTGACTAATTATAAGAGTTTGAGATGGATGTGGAGAGTTTAAAAGCCACTTATACCCATTTTGTCCCAAAACAGGCTAAAACCAAAAAAAACATTGCTTAGAAGCACTAAACAGCTTTGTTAGTGTTTGTCAGGTTAAAATGTGTCTTAATCCAATGCAACTAACTAATTATAAGAGTTTGAGATAGATGTGGAGAGTTTAAAAGCCACTTATACCCACTATGTCCCAAAACAGGCTAAAACCAAGAAAACATTGCTTAGAAGCACCAAACAGCTTTGTTAGTGTTTCTGGGGTTAAAATGTGTCTTAATCTAATGCAACTAACTAATTATAAGAGTTTGAGATAGATTTTGGATATTTTAAAAGCCACTTATACCCATTTTGTCTCAAAACAGGCTAAAACCAAGAAAACATTGCTTTGAAGCACTAAACAGCTATGTTCGTGTTTCTGTGGTTAAAATATATCTTAATCCAATGCAACTGACTAATTATAAGAGTTTGAGATTGATGTGGAGAGTTGAAAAGCCACTTATACCCATTTTGTTCCAAAACAGGCTAAAACCAGGAAAACATTGCTTAGAAGCTGTAAACAGCTATGTTAGTGTTTCTGGGGTTAAAATGTGTCTTAATCCAATGCAACTGACTAATTATAAGAGTTTGAGATGGATGTGGAGAGTTTAAAAGCCACTTATACCCATTTTGTCCCAAAACAGGCTAAAACCAAGAAAACATTGCTTAGAAGCTGTAAACAGCTATGTTAGTGTTTCTGGGGTTCAAATGTGTATTAATCCAATGCAACTGACTAATTATAAGAATTTGAGATGGATGTGGAGAGTTTAAAAGCCACTTATACCCATTTTGTCCCAAAACAGGCTAAAACCAAAAAAAACATTGCTTAGATGCACTAAACAGCTTTGTTAGTGTTTGTCGGGTTAAAATGTGTCTTAATCCAATGCAACTAACTAATTGTAAGAGTTTGAGATAGATGTGGAGAGTTTAAAAGCCATTTATACCCATTTTGTCCCAACACAGGCTAAAACCAAGAAAACATTGCTTAGAAGCACTAAACAGCTTTGTTAGTGTTTCTGAGGTTAAAATGTTTCTTAGTCCAATGCAACTAACTAATTATAAGAGTTTGAGATAGATGTGGAGAGTTTAAAAGCCACTTATACCCACTTTGTCCCAAAACAGGCTAAAACCAAGAAAACATTGCTTAGAAGCACTAAACAGCTTTGTTAGTGTTTCTGGGGTTAAAATGTGTCTTAATCCAATGCAACTAACTAATTATAAGAGTTTGAGATAGATGTGGATAGTTTAAAAGCCACTTATACCCATTTTGTCCCAAAACAGTCTAAAACCAAGAAAACATTGCTTAGAAGCTGTAAACAGCTATGTTAGTGTTTCTGGTGTTAAAATATGTCTTAATCCAATGCAACTAACTAATTATAAGATTTTGAGATAGATGTGGAGAGTTTAAAAGCCACTTATACCCACTTTGTCCCAAAACAGGCTAAAACCAAGAAAACATTGCTTAGAAGCACCAAACAGCTTTGTTAGTCTTTCTGGGGTTAAAATGTGTCTTAATCCAATGCAACTAACTAATTATAAGAGTTTGAGATAGATGTGGATAGTTTAAAAGCTATTTATACCCATTTTGTCCCAAAACAGGCTAAAACCAAGAAAACATTGCTTAGAAGCTGTAAACAGCTATGTTAGTGTTTCTGGGGGTAAAATGTGTCTTAATACAATGCAACTGACTAATTATAAGAGTTTTAGATTGATGTGGAGAGTTTAAAAGCCATTTATACCCATTTTGTCCCAAAACAGGCTAAAACCAAGAAAACATTGCTTAGAAGCACCAAACAGCTTTGTTAGTGTTTCTGGGGTTAAAATGTGTCTTAATACAATGCAACTAAGTAATTATAAGAGTTTGAGATAGATGTGGAGAGTTTAAAAGCCACTTATACCCATTTTGTCCCAAAACAGGCTAAAACCAAGAAAACATTGCTTAGAAGCACCAAATAGCTTTGTTAGTGTTATTGGGATTAAAATGTGTCTTAATCCAATGCAACAAACTAATTATAAGAGTTTGAGATAGATGTGGATAGTTTAAAAGCCACTTATACACATTTTGTCCCAAAACAGGTTAAAACCAAGAAAACATTGCTTAGAAGCTGTAAACAGCTATGTTAGTGTTTCTGGGTTTAAAATGTTTCTTAATCCAATGCAACTGACTAACTTTAAGAGTTTGAGATAGATGTGGAGAGTTTAAAAGCCACTTATACCCATTTTGTCCCAAAAAAGGCTAAAACCAAGAAAACATTGCGAATTAAGAAGCATTAAACAACTTTGTTAGTGTTTCTGGGGTTAAAATGTGTCTTAATCCAATGAAACTAACTAATTATAAGATTTTGAGATAGATGTGGATAGTTTAAAAGGCACTTATACCCATTTTTTCCCAAAACAGGCTAAAACCAAGAAAACATTGCTTAGAAGCTGTAAACAGCTATGTTAGTGTTTCTGGGGTTAAAAATTTGAGTTAATCCAATGCAACTAACTAATTATAAAAGTTTGAGATAGATGTGGATAGTTTAAAAGCCACTTATACACATTTTGTCCCAAAACAGGCTAAAACCAAGAAAACATTGCTTAGAAGCACTAAACAGCTTTGTTAGTGTTTCTCAGGTTAAAATGTGTCTTAATCCAATGCAACTAACTAATTATAAGATTTTGAGATAGATGTGGAGAGTTTAAAAGCCACTTATACCCACTTTGTCCCAAAACAGGCTAAAACCAAGAAAACATTGCTTAGAAGCACCAAACAGCTTTGTTAGTCTTTCTGGGGTTAAAATGTGTCTTAATCCAATGCAACTAACTAATTATAAGAGTTTGAGATAGATGTGGATAGTTTAAAAGCTACTTATACCCATTTTGTCCCAAAACAGGCTAAAACCAAGAAAACATTGCTTAGAAGCTGTAAACAGCTATGTTAGTGTTTCTGGGGGTAAAATGTGACTTAATACAATGCAACTGACTAATTATAAGAGTTTTAGATAGATGTGGAGAGTTTAAAAGCCACTTATACCCATTTTGTCCCAAAACAGGCTAAAACCAAAAAAAAACATTGCTTAGAAGCACTAAACAGCTTTGTTAGTGTTTGTCGGGTTAAAATGTGTCTTAATCCAATGCAACTAACTAATTATAAGAGTTTGAGATAGATGTGGAGAGTTTAAAAGCCACTTATACCCACTTTGTCCCAAAACAGGCTAAAACTAAGAAAACATTGCTTAGAAGCACCAACCAGCTTTGTTAGTGTTTCTGGGGTTAGAATGTATCTTAATCTAATGCAACTAACTAATTATAAGAGTTTGAGATAGATGTGGATAGTTTAAAAGCCACTTATACCCATTTTGTCCCAAAACAGGCTAAAACCAAGAAAACATTGCTTAGAAGCTGTAAACAGCTATGTTAGTGTTTCTGGGGTTAAAATGTTTCTTAATCCAATGCAACTGACTAACTTTAAGAGTTTGAGATAGATGTGGAGAGTTTAAAAGCCACTTATACCCATTTTGTCCCAAAAAAGGCTAAAACCAAGAAAACATTGCGAATTAAGAAGCATTAAACAACTTTGTTAGTGTTTCTGGGGTTAAAATGTGTCTTAATCCAATGAAACTAACTAATTATAAGAGTTTGAGATAGATGTGGATAGTTTAAAAGGCACTTATACCCATTTTTTCCCAAAATAGGCTAAAACCAAGAAAACATTGCTTAGAAGCTGTAAACAGCTATGTTAGTGTTTCTGGGGTTAAAAATTTGAGTTAATCCAATGCAACTAACTAATTATAAAAGTTTGAGATAGATGTGGATAGTTTAAAAGCCACTTATACACATTTTGTCCCAAAACAGGCTAAAACCAAGAAAACATTGCTTAGAAGCACTAAACAGCTTTGTTAGTGTTTCTCAGGTTAAAATGTGTCTTAATCCAATGCAACTAACTAATTATAAGATTTTGAGATAGATGTGGAGAGTTTAAAAGCCACTTATACCCACTTTGTCCCAAAACAGGCTAAAACCAAGAAAACATTGCTTAGAAGCACCAAACAGCTTTGTTAGTCTTTCTGGGGTTAAAATGTGTCTTAATCCAATGCAACTAACTAATTATAAGAGTTTGAGATAGATGTGGATAGTTTAAAAGCTACTTATACCCATTTTGTCCCAAAACAGGCTAAAACCAAGAAAACATTGCTTAGAAGCTGTAAACAGCTATGTTAGTGTTTCTGGGGGTAAAATGTGACTTAATACAATGCAACTGACTAATTATAAGAGTTTTAGATAGATGTGGAGAGTTTAAAAGCCACTTATACCCATTTTGTCCCAAAACAGGCTAAAACCAAAAAAAAACATTGCTTAGAAGCACTAAACAGCTTTGTTAGTGTTTGTCGGGTTAAAATGTGTCTTAATCCAATGCAACTAACTAATTATAAGAGTTTGAGATAGATGTGGAGAGTTTAAAAGCCACTTATACCCACTTTGTCCCAAAACAGGCTAAAACTAAGAAAACATTGCTTAGAAGCACCAACCAGCTTTGTTAGTGTTTCTGGGGTTAGAATGTATCTTAATCTAATGCAACTAACTAATTATAAGAGTTTGAGATAGATGTGGATAGTTTAAAAGCCACTTATACCCATTTTGTCCCAAAACAGGCTAAAACCAAGAAAACATTGCTTAGATGCTGTAAACAGCTATGTTAGTGTTTCTGGGGTTAAAATGTTTCTTAATCCAATGCAACTGACTAACTTTAAGAGTTTGAGATAGATGTGGAGAGTTTAAAAGCCACTTATACCCATTTTGTCCCAAAAAAGGCTAAAACCAAGAAAACATTGCTAATTCAGAAGCATTAAACAACTTTGTTAGTGTTTCTGGGGTTAAAATGTGTCTTAATCCAATGAAACTAACTAATTATAAGAGTTTGAGATAGATGTGGATAGTTTAAAAGGCACTTATACCCATTTTGTCCCAAAAAAGGCTAAAACCAAGAAAACATTGCGAATTAAGAAGCATTAAACAACTTTGTTAGTGTTTCTGGGGTTAAAATGTTTCTTAATCCAATGAAACTAACTAATTATAAGAGTTTGAGATAGATGTGGATAGTTTAAAAGGCACTTATACCCATTTTTTCCCAAAACAGGCTAAAACCAAGAAAACATTGCTTAGAAGCTGTAAACAGCTATGTTAGTGTTTCTGGGGTTAAAAATTTGAGTTAATCCAATGCAACTAACTAATTATAAAAGTTTGAGATAGATGTGGATAGTTTAAAAGCCACTTATACACATTTTGTCCCAAAACAGGCTAAAACCAAGAAAACATTGCTTAGAAGCACTAAACAGCTTTGTTAGTGTTTCTCAGGTTAAAATGTGTCTTAATCCAATGCAACTAACTAATTATAAGATTTTGAGATAGATGTGGAGAGTTTAAAAGCCACTTATACCCACTTTGTCCCAAAACAGGCTAAAACCAAGAAAACATTGCTTAGAAGCACCAAACAGCTTTGTTAGTCTTTCTGGGGTTAAAATGTGTCTTAATCCAATGCAACTAACTAATTATAAGAGTTTGAGATAGATGTGGATAGTTTAAAAGCTACTTATACCCATTTTGTCCCAAAACAGGCTAAAACCAAGAAAACATTGCTTAGAAGCTGTAAACAGCTATGTTAGTGTTTCTGGGGGTAAAATGTGACTTAATACAATGCAACTGACTAATTATAAGAGTTTTAGATAGATGTGGAGAGTTTAAAAGCCACTTATACCCATTTTGTCCCAAAACAGGCTAAAACCAAAAAAAAACATTGCTTAGAAGCACTAAACAGCTTTGTTAGTGTTTGTCGGGTTAAAATGTGTCTTAATCCAATGCAACTAACTAATTATAAGAGTTTGAGATAGATGTGGAGAGTTTAAAAGCCACTTATACCCACTTTGTCCCAAAACAGGCTAAAACTAAGAAAACATTGCTTAGAAGCACCAACCAGCTTTGTTAGTGTTTCTGGGGTTAGAATGTATCTTAATCTAATGCAACTAACTAATTATAAGAGTTTGAGATAGATGTGGATAGTTTAAAAGCCACTTATACCCATTTTGTCCCAAAACAGGCTAAAACCAAGAAAACATTGCTTAGAAGCTGTAAACAGCTATGTTAGTGTTTCTGGGGTTAAAATGTTTCTTAATCCAATGCAACTGACTAACTTTAAGAGTTTGAGATAGATGTGGAGAGTTTAAAAGCCACTTATACCCATTTTGTCCCAAAAAAGGCTAAAACCAAGAAAACATTGCTAATTCAGAAGCATTAAACAACTTTGTTAGTGTTTCTGGGGTTAAAATGTGTCTTAATCCAATGAAACTAACTAATTATAAGAGTTTGAGATAGATGTGGATAGTTTAAAAGGCACTTATACCCATTTTTTCCCAAAACAGGCTAAAACCAAGAAAACATTGCTTAGAAGCTGTAAACAGCTATGTTAGTGTTTCTGGGGTTAAAAATTTGTCTTAATTCAATGTAACTAACTAATTATAAAAGTTTGAGATAGATGTGGATAGTTTAAAAGCCACTTATACACATTTTGTCCCAAAACAGGCTAAAACCAAGAAAACATTGCTTAGAAGCACCAAACAGCTTTGTTAGTCTTTCTGGGGTTAAAATGTGTCTTAATCCAATGCAACTAACTAATTATAAGAGTTTGAGATAGATGTGGATAGTTTAAAAGCTACTTATACCCATTTTGTCCCAAAACAGGCTAAAACCAAGAAAACATTGCTTAGAAGCTGTAAACACCTATGTTAGTGTTTCTGGGGGTAAAATGTGTCTTAATACAATACAACTGACTAATTATAAGAGTTTTAGATTGATGTGGAGAGTTTAAAAGCCATTTATACCCATTTTGTCCCAAAACAGGCTAAAACCAAGAAAACATTGCTTAGAAGCACCAAACAGCTTTGTTAGTGTTTCTGGGGTTAAAATGTGTCTTAATACAATGCAACTAACTAATTATATGAGTTTGAGATATATGTGGAGAGTTTAAAAGCCACTTATACCCATTTTGTCCCAAAAAGGCTAAAACCAAGAAAACATTGCTTAGAAACACTAAACAGCTTTGTTAGTGTTTCTGGGGTTAAAATGTGTCTTAATCCAATGCAACTAACTAATTATAAGAGTTTGAGATAGATGTGGATAGTTTAAAAGCCACTTATACACATTTTGTCACAAAACAGGCTAAAACCAAGAAAACATTGCTTAGAAGCTGTAAACAGCTATGTTAGTGTTTCTGGGGTTAAAATGTTTCTTAATCCAATGCAACTGACTAACTTTAAGAGTTTGAGATAGATGTGGAGAGTTTAAAAGCCACTTATACCCATTTTGTCCCAAAAAAGGCTAAAACCAAGAAAACATTGCTAAGAAGCATTAAACAACTTTGTTAGTGTCTCTGGGGTTAAAATGTGTCTTAATCCAATGAAACTAACTAATTATAAGAGTTTGAGATAGATGTGGATAGTGTAAAAGGCACTTATACCCATTTTTTCCCAAAACAGGCTTAAACCAAGAAAACATTGCTTAGAAGCTGTAAACAGCTATGTTAGTGTTTCTGGGGTTAAAAATTTGTCTAAATCCAATGCAACTGACTAATTATAAGAGTTTGAGATGGATGTGGAGAGTTTAAAAGCCACTTATACCCATTTTGTCCCAAAACAGGCTAAAACCAAAAAAAAAACATTGCTTAGAAGCACTAAACAGCTTTGTTAGTGTTTGTCGGGTTAAAATGTGTCTTAATCCAATGCAACTAACTAATTATAAGAGTTTGAGATAGATGTGGAGAGTTTGAAAGCCACTTATACCCACTTTGTCCCAAAACAGGCTAAAACTAAGAAAACATTGCTTAGAAGCACCAAACAGCTTTGTTAGTGTTTCTGGGGTTAAAATGTGTCTTAATCTAATGCAACTAACTAATTATAAGAGTTTGGGATAGATGTGGATAGTTTAAAAGCCACTTATACCCATTTTGTCCCAAAACAGGCTAAAACCAAGAAAACATTGCTTTGAAGCACTAAACCGCTATGTTAGTGTTTCTGGGGTTAAAATGTATCTTAATCCAATGCAACTGACTAATTGTAGGAGTTTGAGATTGATGTGGAGAGTTTAAAATCCACTTATACCCATTTTGTTCCAAAACAGGCTAAAACCAGGAAAACATTGCTTAGAAGCTGTAAACAGCTATGTTAGTGTTTCTGGGGTTAAAATGTGTCTTAATCCAATGCAACTGACTAACTATAAGAGTTTGAGATGGATGTGGAGAGTTTAAAAGCCACTTATACCCATTTTGTCCCAAAACAGGCTAAAACCAAGAAAACATTGCTTAGAAGCTGTAAACAGCTATGTTAGTGTTTCTGGGGTTCAAATGTGTATTAATCCAATGCAACTAACTAATTATAAGAGTTTGAGATGGATGTGAAGAGTTTAAAAGCCACTTATACCCATTTTGTACCAAAACAGGCTAAAACCAAAAAAAACATTGCTTAGAAGCACTAAACAGCTTTGTTAGTGTTTGTTGGGTTGAAATGTGTCTTAATCCAATGCAACTAACTAATTGTAAGAGTTTGAGAAAGATGTGGAGAGTTTAAAAGCTACTTATACCCATTTTATCCCAAAACAGGCTAAAACCAAGAAAACATTGCTTAGAAGCACTAAACAGCTTTGTTAGTGTTTCTACGGTTAAAATGTGTCTTAATCCAATGCAACTAACTAATTATAAGAGTTTGAGATAGATGTGGAGAGTTTAAAAGACACTTATACCCACTTTGTCCCAAAACAGGCTAAAACCAAGAAAACATTGCTTAGAAGCTGTAAAAAGCTATGTTAGTGTTTCTGGTGTTAAAATGTGTCTTAATCCAATGCAACTGACTAATTATAAGAGTTTGAGATTGATGTGGAAAGTTTAAAAGACACTTATACCCATTTTGTCCCAAAACAGGCTAAAACCAAGAAAACATTGCTTAGAAGCTGTAAACAGCTATGTTAGTGTTTCTGGGGTTAAAATGTGTCTTAATCCAATGCAACTGACTAGTTATAAGAGTTTGAGATGGATGTGGAGAGTTTAAAAGCCACTTATACCCATTTTGTCCGAAAACATGCTAAAACCAAGAAAACATTGCTTAGAAGCACTCAACAGCTTTGTTAGTGTTTCTCGGGTTAAATGTGTCTTAATCCAATGCAACTAACTAATTATAAGATTTTGAGATAGATGTGGAGAGTTTAAAAGCCACTTATACCCACTTTGTCCCAAAACAGGCTAAAACCAAGAAAACATTGCTTAGAAGCACCAAACAGCTTTGTTAGTCTTTCTGGGGTTAAAATGTGTCTTAATCCAATGCAACTAACTAATTATAAGAGTTTGAGATAGATGTGGATAGTTTAAAAGCTACTTATACCCATTTTGTCCCAAAACAGGCTAAAACCAAGAAAACATTGCTTAGAAGCTGTAAACAGCTATGTTAGTGTTTCTGGGGGTAAAATGTGTCTTAATACAATGCAACTGACTAATTGTAAGAGTTTGAGATTGATGTGGAGAGTTTAAAAGCCACTTATACCCATTTTGTCCCAAAACAGGCTAAAACCAAGAAAACATTGCTTAGAAGCTGTAAACAACTATGTTAGTGTTTCTGAGGTTAAAATGTTTCTTAATCCAATGCAACATACTAATTATAAGAGTTTGAGATAGATGTGGAGAGTTTAAAAGACACTTATACCCACTTTGTCCCAAAACAGGCTAAAACCAAGAAAACATTGCTTAGAAGCTGTAAAAAGCTATGTTAGTGTTTCTGGTGTTAAAATGTGTCTTAATCCAATGCAACTGACTAATTATAAGAGTTTGAGATTGATGTGGAAAGTTTAAAAGACACTTATACCCATTTTGTCCCAAAACAGGCTAAAACTAAGAAAACATTGCTTAGAAGCTGTAAACAGCTATGTTAGTGTTTCTGGGGTTAAAATGTGTCTTAATCCAATGCAACTGACTAGTTATAAGAGTTTGAGATGGATGTGGAGAGTTTAAAAGCCACTTATACCCATTTTGTCCGAAAACATGCTAAAACCAAGAAAACATTGCTTAGAAGCACTCAACAGCTTTGTTAGTGTTTCTCGGGTTAAATGTGTCTTAATCCAATGCAACTAACTAATTATAAGATTTTGAGATAGATGTGGAGAGTTTAAAAGCCACTTATACCCACTTTGTCCCAAAACAGGCTAAAACCAAGAAAACATTGCTTAGAAGCTGTAAACAGCTATGTTAGTGTTTCTGGGGGTAAAATGTGTCTTAATACAATGCAACTGACTAATTGTAAGAGTTTGAGATTGATGTGGAGAGTTTAAAAGCCACTTATACCCATTTTGTCCCAAAACAGGCTAAAACCAAGAAAACATTGCTTAGAAGCACTAAACAACTTTGTTAGTGTTTCTGGGGTTAAAATGTGTCTTAATCCAATGCAACTAACTAATTGTAAGAGTTTGAGAAAGATGTGGAGAGTTTAAAAGCCATTTATACCCATATTGTCCCAAAACAGACTAAAACCAAGAAAGCATTGCTTAGAAGCACCAAACAGCTTTTTTAGTGTTTCTGGGGTTAAAATGTGTCTTAATCCAATGCAACTAACTAATTATAAGAGTTTGAGATAGATGTGGAGAGTTTAATAGCCACTTAAACCCACTTTGTCCCAAAACAGGCTAAAACATGGAAAACATTGCTTAGAAGCACCAAACAGCTTTGTTAGTGTTTGTCGGGTTAAAATGTGTCTTAATCCAATGCAACTAACTAATTATAAGAGTTTGAGATAGATGTGGAGAGTTTAAAAGCCACTTATACCCACTTTGTCCCAAAACAGGCTAAAACTAAGAAAACATTGCTTAGAAGCACCAAACAGCTTTGTTAGTGTTTCTGGGGTTAAAATGTGTCTTAATCTAATGCAACTAACTAATTATAAGAGTTTGAGATAGATGTGGAAAGTTTAAAAGACACTTATACCCATTTTGTCCCAAAACAGGCTAAAACCAAGAAAACATTGCTTTGAAGCACTAAACCGCTATGTTAGTGTTTCTGGGGTTAAAATGTATCTTAATCCAATGCAACTGACTAATTATAGGAGTTTGAGATTGATGTGGAGAGTTTAAAGGCCACTTATACCCATTTTGTTCCAAAACAGGCTAAAACCAGGAAAACATTGCTTAGAAGCTGTAAACAGCTATGTTAGTGTTTCAGGGGGTAAAATGTGTCTTAATACAATGCAACTGACTAATTATAAGAGTTTTAGATTGATGTGGAGAGTTTAAAAGCCATTTATACCCATTTTGTCCCAAAACTGGCTAAAACCAAGAAAAAATTGCTTAGAAGCTGTAAACAGCTATGTTAGTGTTTCTGGGGTTAAAATGTGTCTTAATCCAATGCAACTGACTAATTATAAGAGTTTGAGATTGATGTGGAGAGTTTAAAAGCCACTTATACCCATTTTGTCCCAAAACAGGCTAAAACCAAGAAAACATTGCTTAGAAGCTGTAAACAACTATGTAAGTGTTTCTGAGGTTAAAATGTTTCTTAATCCAATGCAACATACTAATTATAAGAGTTTGAGATGGTTGTGGAGAGTTTAAAAGCCACTTATACACATTTTGTCCCAAAACAGGCTAAAACCAAGAAAACATTGCTTAGAAGCACTAAACAACTTTGTTAGTGTTTCTGGGGTTAAAATGTGTCTTAATCCAATGCAACTAACTAATTGTAAGAGTTTGAGATAGATGTGGAGAGTTTAAAAGCCATTTATACCCATATTGTCCCAAAACAGGCTAAAACCAAGAAAACATTGCTTAGAAGCACCAAACAGCTTTTTTAGTGTTTCTGGGGTTAAAATGTGTCTTAATCTAATGCAACTAACTAATTATAAGAGTTTGAGATAGATGTGGATAGTTTAAAAGCCACTTATACCCATTTTGTCCCAAAACAGGCTAAAACCAAGAAAACATTGCTTTGAAGCACTAAACCGCTATGTTAGTGTTTCTGGGGTTAAAATGTATCTTAATCCAATGCAACTGACTAATTATAGGAGTTTGAGATTGATGTGGAGAGTTTAAAGGCCACTTATACCCATTTTGTTCCAAAACAGGCTAAAACCAGGAAAACATTGCTTAGAAGCTGTAAACAGCTATGTTAGTGTTTCAGGGGGTAAAATGTGTCTTAATACAATGCAACTGACTAATTATAAGAGTTTTAGATTGATGTGGAGAGTTTAAAAGCCATTTATACCCATTTTGTCCCAAAACTGGCTAAAACCAAGAAAAAATTGCTTAGAAGCTGTAAACAGCTATGTTAGTGTTTCTGGGGTTAAAATGTGTCTTAATCCAATGCAACTGACTAATTATAAGAGTTTGAGATTGATGTGGAGAGTTTAAAAGCCACTTATACCCATTTTGTCCCAAAACAGGCTAAAACCAAGAAAACATTGCTTAGAAGCTGTAAACAACTATGTAAGTGTTTCTGAGGTTAAAATGTTTCTTAATCCAATGCAACATACTAATTATAAGAGTTTGAGATGGTTGTGGAGAGTTTAAAAGCCACTTATACACATTTTGTCCCAAAACAGGCTAAAACCAAGAAAACATTGCTTAGAAGCACTAAACAACTTTGTTAGTGTTTCTGGGGTTAAAATGTGTCTTAATCCAATGCAACTAACTAATTGTAAGAGTTTGAGATAGATGTGGAGAGTTTAAAAGCCATTTATACCCATATTGTCCCAAAACAGGCTAAAACCAAGAAAACATTGCTTAGAAGCACCAAACAGCTTTTTTAGTGTTTCTGGGGTTAAAATGTGTCTTAATCTAATGCAACTAACTAATTATAAGAGTTTGAGATAGATGTGGATAGTTTAAAAGCCACTTATACCCATTTTGTCCCAAAACAGGCTAAAACCAAGAAAACATTGCTTAGAAGCAGTAAACATCTATGTTAGTGTTTCTGGGGTTAAAATGTGCCGTAATCCAATGCAACTGACTAATTATAAGAGTTTGAGATTGATGTGGAGAGTTTAAAAGCCACTTATACCCATTTTGTCCCAAAACAGGCTAAAAGCAAGAAAACTTTGCTTAGAAGCTGTAAACAGCTATGTTAGTGTTTCTGGGGTTAAAATATTTCTTAATCCAATGCAACTGACTAACTATAAAAGTTTGAGATAGATGTGGAGAGTTTAAAAGCCACTTATACCCATTTTGTCCCAAAAAAGGCTAAAACCAAGAAAACATTGCTTAGAAGCATTAAACAACTTTGTTAGTGTTTCTGGGGTTAAAATGTGTCTTAATCCAATGCAGCTAACTAATTATAAGAGTTTGAGATAGATGTGCATAGTTTAAAAGTCACTTATACCCATTTTTTCCTAAAACAGGCTAAAACCAAAAAAACATTGCTTAGAAGCTGTAAACAGCTTTGTTAGTGTTTCTGGGGTTAAAATGTGTCTTAATCCAATGCAACTAACTAATTATAAGAGTTTGAGATGGATGTGAAGAGTTTAAAAGCCACTTATACCCATTTTGTACCAAAACAGGCTAAAACCAAAAAAAACATTGCTTAGAAGCACTAAACAGCTTTGTTAGTGTTTGTTGGGTTGAAATGTGTCTTAATCCAATGCAACTAACTAATTGTAAGAGTTTGAGAAAGATGTGGAGAGTTTAAAAGCTACTTATACCCATTTTATCCCAAAACAGGCTAAAACCAAGAAAACATTGCTTAGAAGCACTAAACAGCTTTGTTAGTGTTTCTACGGTTAAAATGTGTCTTAATCCAATGCAACTAACTAATTATAAGAGTTTGAGATAGATGTGGAGAGTTTAAAAGACACTTATACCCACTTTGTCCCAAAACAGGCTAAAACCAAGAAAACATTGCTTAGAAGCTGTAAAAAGCTATGTTAGTGTTTCTGGTGTTAAAATGTGTCTTAATCCAATGCAACTGACTAATTATAAGAGTTTGAGATTGATGTGGAAAGTTTAAAAGACACTTATACCCATTTTGTCCCAAAACAGGCTAAAACCAAGAAAACATTGCTTAGAAGCTGTAAACAGCTATGTTAGTGTTTCTGGGGTTAAAATGTGTCTTAATCCAATGCAACTGACTAGTTATAAGAGTTTGAGATGGATGTGGAGAGTTTAAAAGCCACTTATACCCATTTTGTCCGAAAACATGCTAAAACCAAGAAAACATTGCTTAGAAGCACTCAACAGCTTTGTTAGTGTTTCTCGGGTTAAATGTGTCTTAATCCAATGCAACTAACTAATTATAAGATTTTGAGATAGATGTGGAGAGTTTAAAAGCCACTTATACCCACTTTGTCCCAAAACAGGCTAAAACCAAGAAAACATTGCTTAGAAGCACCAAACAGCTTTGTTAGTCTTTCTGGGGTTAAAATGTGTCTTAATCCAATGCAACTAACTAATTATAAGAGTTTGAGATAGATGTGGATAGTTTAAAAGCTACTTATACCCATTTTGTCCCAAAACAGGCTAAAACCAAGAAAACATTGCTTAGAAGCTGTAAACAGCTATGTTAGTGTTTCTGGGGGTAAAATGTGTCTTAATACAATGCAACTGACTAATTGTAAGAGTTTGAGATTGATGTGGAGAGTTTAAAAGCCACTTATACCCATTTTGTCCCAAAACAGGCTAAAACCAAGAAAACATTGCTTAGAAGCTGTAAACAACTATGTTAGTGTTTCTGAGGTTAAAATGTTTCTTAATCCAATGCAACATACTAATTATAAGAGTTTGAGATAGATGTGGAGAGTTTAAAAGACACTTATACCCACTTTGTCCCAAAACAGGCTAAAACCAAGAAAACATTGCTTAGAAGCTGTAAAAAGCTATGTTAGTGTTTCTGGTGTTAAAATGTGTCTTAATCCAATGCAACTGACTAATTATAAGAGTTTGAGATTGATGTGGAAAGTTTAAAAGACACTTATACCCATTTTGTCCCAAAACAGGCTAAAACTAAGAAAACATTGCTTAGAAGCTGTAAACAGCTATGTTAGTGTTTCTGGGGTTAAAATGTGTCTTAATCCAATGCAACTGACTAGTTATAAGAGTTTGAGATGGATGTGGAGAGTTTAAAAGCCACTTATACCCATTTTGTCCGAAAACATGCTAAAACCAAGAAAACATTGCTTAGAAGCACTCAACAGCTTTGTTAGTGTTTCTCGGGTTAAATGTGTCTTAATCCAATGCAACTAACTAATTATAAGATTTTGAGATAGATGTGGAGAGTTTAAAAGCCACTTATACCCACTTTGTCCCAAAACAGGCTAAAACCAAGAAAACATTGCTTAGAAGCTGTAAACAGCTATGTTAGTGTTTCTGGGGGTAAAATGTGTCTTAATACAATGCAACTGACTAATTGTAAGAGTTTGAGATTGATGTGGAGAGTTTAAAAGCCACTTATACCCATTTTGTCCCAAAACAGGCTAAAACCAAGAAAACATTGCTTAGAAGCACTAAACAACTTTGTTAGTGTTTCTGGGGTTAAAATGTGTCTTAATCCAATGCAACTAACTAATTGTAAGAGTTTGAGAAAGATGTGGAGAGTTTAAAAGCCATTTATACCCATATTGTCCCAAAACAGACTAAAACCAAGAAAGCATTGCTTAGAAGCACCAAACAGCTTTTTTAGTGTTTCTGGGGTTAAAATGTGTCTTAATCCAATGCAACTAACTAATTATAAGAGTTTGAGATAGATGTGGAGAGTTTAATAGCCACTTAAACCCACTTTGTCCCAAAACAGGCTAAAACATGGAAAACATTGCTTAGAAGCACCAAACAGCTTTGTTAGTGTTTGTCGGGTTAAAATGTGTCTTAATCCAATGCAACTAACTAATTATAAGAGTTTGAGATAGATGTGGAGAGTTTAAAAGCCACTTATACCCACTTTGTCCCAAAACAGGCTAAAACTAAGAAAACATTGCTTAGAAGCACCAAACAGCTTTGTTAGTGTTTCTGGGGTTAAAATGTGTCTTAATCTAATGCAACTAACTAATTATAAGAGTTTGAGATAGATGTGGAAAGTTTAAAAGACACTTATACCCATTTTGTCCCAAAACAGGCTAAAACCAAGAAAACATTGCTTTGAAGCACTAAACCGCTATGTTAGTGTTTCTGGGGTTAAAATGTATCTTAATCCAATGCAACTGACTAATTATAGGAGTTTGAGATTGATGTGGAGAGTTTAAAGGCCACTTATACCCATTTTGTTCCAAAACAGGCTAAAACCAGGAAAACATTGCTTAGAAGCTGTAAACAGCTATGTTAGTGTTTCAGGGGGTAAAATGTGTCTTAATACAATGCAACTGACTAATTATAAGAGTTTTAGATTGATGTGGAGAGTTTAAAAGCCATTTATACCCATTTTGTCCCAAAACTGGCTAAAACCAAGAAAAAATTGCTTAGAAGCTGTAAACAGCTATGTTAGTGTTTCTGGGGTTAAAATGTGTCTTAATCCAATGCAACTGACTAATTATAAGAGTTTGAGATTGATGTGGAGAGTTTAAAAGCCACTTATACCCATTTTGTCCCAAAACAGGCTAAAACCAAGAAAACATTGCTTAGAAGCTGTAAACAACTATGTAAGTGTTTCTGAGGTTAAAATGTTTCTTAATCCAATGCAACATACTAATTATAAGAGTTTGAGATGGTTGTGGAGAGTTTAAAAGCCACTTATACACATTTTGTCCCAAAACAGGCTAAAACCAAGAAAACATTGCTTAGAAGCACTAAACAACTTTGTTAGTGTTTCTGGGGTTAAAATGTGTCTTAATCCAATGCAACTAACTAATTGTAAGAGTTTGAGATAGATGTGGAGAGTTTAAAAGCCATTTATACCCATATTGTCCCAAAACAGGCTAAAACCAAGAAAACATTGCTTAGAAGCACCAAACAGCTTTTTTAGTGTTTCTGGGGTTAAAATGTGTCTTAATCTAATGCAACTAACTAATTATAAGAGTTTGAGATAGATGTGGATAGTTTAAAAGCCACTTATAGCCATTTTGTCCCAAAACAAGCTAAACCCAAGAAAACATTGCTTTGAAGCACTAAACCGCTATGTTAGTGTTTATGGGGTTAAAATGTATCTTAATCCAATGCAACTGACTAATTATAGGAGTTTGAGATTGATGTGGAGAGTTTAAAAGCCACTTATACCCATTTTGTTCCAAAACAGGCTAAAACCAGGAAAACATTGCTTAGAAGCTGTAAACAGCTATGTTAGTGTTTCTGGGGTTAAAATGTGTCTTAATCCAATGCAACTGACTAATTATAAGAGTTTGAGATGGATGTGGAGAGATTAAAAGCCACTTATACCCATTTTGTCCCAAAACAGGCTAAAACCAAGAAAACATTGCTTAGAAGCTGTAAACAGCTATGTTAGTGTTTCTGGGGTTCAAATGTGTATTAATCCAATGCAACTGACTAATTATAAGAGTTTGAGATGGATGTGGAGAGTTTAAAAGCCACTTATACCCATTTTGTACCAAAACAGACTAAAACCAAAAAAAAACATTGCTTAGAAGCACTAAACAGCTTTGTTAGTGTTTGTCGGGTTGAAATGTGTCTTAATCCAATGCAACAAACTAATTGTAAGAGTTTGAGATAGATGTGGAGAGTTTAAAAGCCATTTATACCCATTTTATCCCAAAACAGGCTAAAACCAAGAAAACATTGCTTAGAAGCACTAAACAGCTTTGTTAGTGTTTCTGCGGTTAAAATGTGTCTTAATCCAATGCAACTAACTAATTATAAGAGTTTGAGATAGATGTGGAGAGTTTAAAAGACACTTATACCAAATTTGTCCCAAAACAGGCTAAAACCAAGAAAACATTGCTTAGAAGCACCAAACTGCTTTGTTAGTGTTTCTAGGGTTAAAATGTGTCTTAATCCAATGCAACTAACTAATTATAAGAGTTTGAGATAGATGTGGATAGTTTAAAAACCACTTATACCCATTTTGTCCCAAAACAGTCTAAAACCAAGAAACATTGCTTTGAAGCTGTAAACAACTATGTTAGTGTTTCTGGTGTTAAAATGTGTCTTAATGCGATGCAACTGACTAATTATAAGAGTTTGAGATTGATGTGGAAAGTTTAAAAGCCACTTATACCCATTTTGTCCCAAAACAGGCTAAAACCAAGAAAACATTGCTTAGAAGCTGTAAACAGCTATGTTAGTGTTTTTGGGGTTAAAATGTGTCTTAATCCAATGCAACTGACTAATTATAAGAGTTTGAGATGGATGTGGAGAGTTTAAAAGCCACTTATACCCATTTTGTCCCAAAACAGGCTAAAACCAAGAAAACATTGCTTTGAAGCACTAAACTGCTATGTTAGTGTTTCTGGGGTTAAAATATATCTTAATCCAATGCAACTGACTAATTATACGAGTTTGAGATTGATGTGGAGAGTTTAAAAGCCACTTATACCCATTTTGTTCCAAAACAGGCTAAAACCAGGAAAACATTGCTTAGAAGCGGTAAACAGCTATGTTAGTGTTTCTGGGGTTAAAATGTGTCTTAATCCAATGCAACTGACTAATTATAAGAGTTTGAGATGGATGTGGAGAGTTTAAAAGCCACTTATACCCATTTTGTCCCAAAACAGGCTAAAACCAAGAAAACATTGCTTAGAAGCTGTAAACAGCTATGTTAGTGTTTCTGGGGTTCAAATGTGTATTAATCGAATGCAACTGACTAATTATAAGAGTTTAAGATGGATGTGGAGAGTTTAAAAGCCACTTATACCCATTTTGTACCAAAACAGGCTAAAACCAAAAAAAAACATTGCTTAGAAGCACTAAACAGCTTTGTTAGTGTTTGTCGGGTTGAAATGTGTCTTAATCCAATGCAACTAACTAATTGTAAGAGTTTGAGATAGATGTGGAGAGTTTAAAAGCCATTTATACCCATTTTATCCTAAAACAGGCTAAAACCAAGAAAACATTGCTTAGAAGCACTAAACATCTTTGTTAGTGTTTCTGCGGTTAAAATGTGTCTTAATCCAATGCAACTAACTAATTATCAGAGTTTGAGATAGATGTGGAGAGTTTAAAAGACACTTATACCCACTTTGTCCCAAAACAGGCTAAAACCAAGAAAACATTGCTTAGAAGCACCAAACAGCTTTGTTAGTGTTTCTAGGGTTAAAATGTGTCTTAATCCAATGCAACTAACTAATTATAAGAGTTTGAGATAGATGTGGATAGTTTAAAAGCCACTTATACCCATTTTGTCCCAAAACAGGCTAAAACCAAGAAAACATTGCTTAGAAGCTGTAAACAACTATGTTAGTGTTTCTGGTGTTAAAATGTGTCTTTATCCAATGCAACTGACTAATTATAAGAGTTTGAGATTGATGTGGAAAGTTTAAAAGCCACTTATACCCATTTTGTCCCAAAACAGGCTAAAACCAAGAAAACATTGCTTAGAAGCTGTAAACAGCTATGTTAGTGTTTTTGGGGTTAAAATGTGTCTTAATCCAATGCAACTGACTAGTTATAAGAGTTTGAGATGGATGTGGATAGTTTAAAAGCCACTTATACCCATATTGTCCCAAAACAGGCTAAAACCAAGAAAACATTGCTTAGAAGCACTAAACAGCTTTTTTAGTGTTTCTGGGGTTAAAATGTGTCTTAATCCAATGCAACTAACAAATTATAAGAGTTTGAGATAGATGTGGAGAGTTTAATAGCCACTTAAACCCACTTTGTCCCAAAACAGGCTAAAACCAAGAAAACAATGCTTAGAAGCACCAAACAGCTTTGTTAGTGTTTCTGGGGTTAAAATGTGTCTTAATCCAATGCAACTAACTAATTATAAGAGTTTGAGATAGATGTGGATAGTTTAAAAGCCACTTATACCCATTTTGTCCCAAAACAGTCTAAGACCAAGAAAACATTGCTTAGAAGCTGTAAACAGCTATGTTAGTGTTTCTGGTGTTAAAATGTCTCTTAATCCAATGCAACTGACTAATTATAAGAGTTTGAGATTGATGTGGAAAGTTTAAAAGCCACTTATACCCATTTTGTCCCAAAACAGGCTAAAACCAAGAAAACATTGCTTAGAAGCACTCAACAGCTTTGTTAGTGTTTCTCGGGTTAAGTGTGTCTTAATCCAATGCAAATAACTAATTGTAAGAGTTTGAGATAGATGTGGAGAGTTTAAAAGCCATTTATACCTATTTTGTCCCAAAACAGGCTAAAACCAAGAAAACATTGCTTAGAAGCACTAAACATCTTTGTTAGTGTTTCTGGGGTTAAAATGTGTCTTAATCCAATGCAAATAACTAATTGTAAGAGTTTGAGATAGATGTGGAGAGTTTAAAAGCCACTTCTACCCATTTTGTCCCAAAATAGGCTAAAACCAAGAAAACATTGCTTAGAAGCACTAAACAGCTTTGTTAGTGTTTCTGGGGTTAAAATGTGTCTTAATCCAATGCAACAAACTAATTATAAGAGTTTGAGATAGATGTGGATAGTTTAAAAGCCACTTATACCCATTTTGTCCCAAAACAGGCTAAAACCAAGAAAACATTGCTTAGAAGCTGTAAACAGCTATGTTAGTGTTTCTGAGGTTAAAATGTGTCTTAATACAATGCAACTGACTAATTATAAGAGTTTTAGATTGATGTGGAGAGTTTAAAAGCCACTTATACCCATTTTGTCCCAAAACAGGCTAAAACCAAGAAAACATTGCTTAGAAGCACCAAACAGCTTTATTAGTGTTTCTGGGGTTAAAGTGTGTCTTAATACAATGCAACTAACTAATTATAAGAGTTTGAGATAGATGTGGAGAGTTTAAAAGCCACTTATACCCATTTTGACCCAAAATAGGCTAAAACCAAGAAAACATTGCTTAGAAGCACTAAACAGCTTAGTTAGTGTTTCTGGGGTTAAAATGTGTCTTAATCCAATGCAACTAACTAATTATAAGAGTTTGTGATAGATGTGGATAGTTTAAAAGCCACTTATACACATTTTGTCCCAAAACAGGCTAAAACAAAGAAAACATTGCTTAGAAGCTGTAAACAACTATGTTAGTGATTCTGGGGTTAAAATGTTTCTTAATCCAATGCAACTGACTAACTTTAAGAGTTTGAGATAGATGTGAAGAGTTTAAAAGCCACTTATACCCATTTTGTCCCAAAAAATGCTAAAACCAAGAAAACATTGCTAAGAAGCACTAAACAGCTTTGTTAGTGTTTCTGGGGTTAAAATTTTTCTTAATCCAATGCAACTGACTAACTTTAAGAGTTTGAGATAGATGTGGAGAGTTTAAAAGCCACTTATACCCATTTTGTCCCAAAAAAGGCAAAAACCAAGAAAACATTGCTAAGAAGCATTAAACAACTTTGTTAGTGTTTCTTGGGTTAAAATGTGTCTTAATCCAATGAAACTAACTAATTATAAGAGTTTGAGATAGATGTGGATAGTTTAAAAGGCACTTATACCCATTTTTTCCCAAAACAGGCTAAAACCAAGAAAACATTGCTTAGAAGCTGTAAACAGCTATGTTAGTGTTTCTGGAGTTAAAAATTTGTCTTAATCCAATGCAACTGACTAATTATAAGAGTTTGAGATGGATGTGGAGAGTTTAAAAGCCACTTATACCCATTTTGTCCCAAAACAGGCTAAAACCAAAAAAAACATTGCTTAGAAGCACTAAACAGCTTTGTTAGTGTTTGTCGGGTTAAAATGTGTCTTAATCCAATGCAACTAACTAATTATAATAGTTTGAGATAGATGTGGAGAGTTTAAAAGCCACTTATACCCACTTTGTCCCAAAACAGGCTAAAACCAAGAAAACATTGCTTAGAAGCACCAAACAGCTTTGTTAGTGTTTCTGGGGTTAAAATGTGTCTTAATCCAATGCAACTAACTAATTATAAGAGTTTGAGATAGATGTGGATAGTTTAAAAGCCACTTATACCCATTTTGTCCCAAAACAGGCTAAAACCAAGAAAACATTGCTTTGAAGCACTAAACAGCTATGTTAGTGTTTCTGGGGTTAAAATGTATCTTAATCCAATGCAACTAACTAATTATAAGAGTTTGAGATTGATGTGGAGAGTTTAAAGCCACTTATACCCATTTTGTTCCAAAACAGGCTAAAACTAGGAAAACATTGCTTAGAAGCTGTAAACAGATATGTTAGTGTTTCTGGGGTTAAAATGTGTCTTAATCCAATGCAACTGACTAATTATAAGAGTTTGAGATGGATGTGGAGAGTTTAAAAGCCACTTATACCCATTTTGTCCCAATACAGGCTAAAACCAAGAAAACATTGCTTAGAAGCTGTAAACAGCTATGTTAGTGTTTCTGGGGTTCAAATGTGTATTAATCCAATGCAACTGACTAATTATAAGAGTTTGAGATGGATGTGGAGAGTTTAAAAGCCACTTATACCCATTTTGTCCCAAAACAGGCTAAAACCAAAAAAAACATTGCTTAGAAGCACTAAACAGCTTTGTTAGTGTTTGTCGGGTTAAAATGTGTCTTAATCCAATGCAACAAACTAATTGTAAGAGTTTAAGATAGATGTGGAGAGTTTAAAAGCCATTTATACCCATTTTGTCCCAAAACAGGCTAAAACCAAGAAAACATTGCTTAGAAGCACTAAACAGCTTTGTTAGTGTTTCTGCGGTTAAAATGTGTCTTAATCCAATGCAACTAACTAATTATAAGAGTTTGAGATAGGTGTGGAGAGTTTAAAAGCCACTTATACCCACTTTGTCCCAAAACAGGCTAAAACCAAGAAAAGATTGCTTAGAAGCACCAAACAGCTTTGTTAGTGTTTCTGGGGTTAAAATGTGTCTCAATCCAATGCAACTAACTAATTATAAGAGTTTGAGATAGATGTGGATAGTTTAAAAGCCACTTATACCCATTTTGTCCCAAAACAGTCTAAAACCAAGAAAACATTGCTTAGAAGCTGTAAACAGCTATGTGTGTTTCTGGTGTTAAAATGTGTCTTAATCCAATGCAACTGACTAATTATAAGAGTTTGAGATTGATGTGGAAAGTTTAAAAGCCACTTATACCCATTTTGTCCCAAAACAGGCTAAAACCAAGAAAACATTGCTTAGAAGCTGTAAACAGCTATGTTAGAGTTTCTGGGGTTAAAATGTGTCTTAATACAATGCAACTAACTAATTATAAGAGTTTGAGATAGATGTGGAGAGTTTAAAAGCCACTTATACCCATTTTGTCCCAAAATAGGCTAAAACCAAGAAAACATTGCGTAGAAGCACTAAACAGCTTTGTTAGTGTTTCTAGGGTTAAAATGTTTCTTAATCCAATGCAACTAACTAATTATAAGAGTTTGAGATAGATGTGGATAGTTTAAAAGCTACTTATACCCATTTTGTCCCAAAACAGGCTAAAACCAAGAAAACATTGCTTAAAAGCTGTAAACAGCTATGTTAGTGTTTCTGGGGTTAAAATGTATCTTAATACAATGCAATTGACTAATTATAAGAGTTTTAGATTGATGTGGAGAGTTTAAAAGCCACTTATACCCATTTTGTCCCAAAACAGGCTGAAACCAAGAAAACATTGCTTAGAGCACCAAACAGCTTTGTTAGTGTTTCTGGGGTTAAAATGTGTCTTAATACAATGCAACTAACTAATTATAAGAGTTTGAGATAGATGTGGAGAGTTTAAAAGCCACTTATACCCATTTTGTCCCAAAAAGGCTAAAACCAAAAAAACATTGCTTAGAAGCACTAAACAGCTTTGTTAGTGTTTCTGGGGTTAAAATGTGTCTTAATCCAATGCAACTAACTAATTATAAGAGTTTGAGATAGATGTGGATAGTTTAAAAGCCACTTATACACATTTTGTCCCAAAACAGGCTAAAACCAAGAAAACATTGCTTAGAAGCACTAAACAGCTTTTTTAGTGTTTCTGGGGTTAAAATGTGTCTTAATCCAATGCAACTAACAAATTATAAGAGTTTGAGATAGATGTGGAGAGTTTAATAGCCACTTAAACCCACTTTGTCCCAAAACAGGCTAAAACCAAGAAAACATTGCTTAGAAGCACCAAACAGCTTTGTTAGTGTTTCTGGGGTTAAAATGTGTCTTAATCCAATGCAACTAACTAATTATAAGAGTTTGAGATAGATGTGGATAGTTTAAAAGCCACTTATACCCATTTTGTCCCAAAACAGTCTAAGACCAAGAAAACATTGCTTAGAAGCTGTAAACAGCTATGTTAGTGTTTCTGGTGTTAAAATGTCTCTTAATCCAATGCAACTGACTAATTATAAGAGTTTGAGATTGATGTGGAAAGTTTAAAAGCCACTTATACCAATTTTGTCCCAAAACAGGCTAAAACCAAGAAAACATTGCTTAGAAGCACTCAACAGCTTTGTTAGTGTTTCTCGGGTTAAATGTGTCTTAATCCAATGCAAATAACTAATTGTAAGAGTTTGAGATAGATGTGGAGAGTTTAAAAGCCATTTATACCTATTTTGTCCCAAAACAGGCTAAAACCAAGAAAACATTGCTTAGAAGCACTAAACATCTTTGTTAGTGTTTCTGGGGTTAAAATGTGTCTTAATCCAATGCAAATAACTAATTGTAAGAGTTTGAGATAGATGTGGAGAGTTTAAAAGCCACTTCTACCCATTTTGTCCCAAAATAGGCTAAAACCAAGAAAACATTGCTTAGAAGCACTAAACAGCTTTGTTAGTGTTTCTGGGGTTAAAATGTGTCTTAATCCAATGCAACAAACTAATTATAAGAGTTTGAGATAGATGTGGATAGTTTAAAAGCCACTTATACCCATTTTGTCCCAAAACAGGCTAAAACCAAGAAAACATTGCTTAGAAGCTGTAAACAGCTATGTTAGTGTTTCTGAGGTTAAAATGTGTCTTAATACAATGCAACTGACTAATTATAAGAGTTTTAGATTGATGTGGAGAGTTTAAAAGCCACTTATACCCATTTTGTCCCAAAACAGGCTAAAACCAAGAAAACATTGCTTAGAAGCACCAAACAGCTTTGTTAGTGTTTCTGGGGTTAAAGTGTGTCTTAATACAATGCAACTAACTAATTATAAGAGTTTGAGATAGATGTGGAGAGTTTAAAAGCCACTTATACCCATTTTGACCCAAAATAGGCTAAAACCAAGAAAACATTGCTTAGAAGCACTAAACAGCTTAGTTAGTGTTTCTGGGGTTAAAATGTGTCTTAATCCAATGCAACTAACTAATTATAAGAGTTTGTGATAGATGTGGATAGTTTAAAAGCCACTTATACACATTTTGTCCCAAAACAGTCTAAAACAAAGAAAACATTGCTTAGAAGCTGTAAACAGCTATGTTAGTGATTCTGGGGTTAAAATGTTTCTTAATCCAATGCAACTGACTAACTTTAAGAGTTTGAGATAGATGTGAAGAGTTTAAAAGCCACTTATACCCATTTTGTCCCAAAAAATGCTAAAACCAAGAAAACATTGCTAAGAAGCACTAAACAGCTTTGTTAGTGTTTCTGGGGTTAAAATTTTTCTTAATCCAATGCAACTGACTAACTTTAAGAGTTTGAGATAGATGTGGAGAGTTTAAAAGCCACTTATACCCATTTTGTCCCAAAAAAGGCAAAAACCAAGAAAACATTGCTAAGAAGCATTAAACAACTTTGTTAGTGTTTCTTGGGTTAAAATGTGTCTTAATCCAATGAAACTAACTAATTATAAGAGTTTAAGATAGATGTGGATAGTTTAAAAGGCACTTATACCCATTTTTTCCCAAAACAGGCTAAAACCAAGAAAACATTGCTTAGAAGCTGTAAACAGCTATGTTAGTGTTTCTGGAGTTAAAAATTTGTCTTAATCCAATGCAACTGACTAATTATAAGAGTTTGAGATGAATGTGGAGAGTTTAAAAGCCACTTATACCCATTTTGTCCCAAAACAGGCTAAAACCAAAAAAAACATTGCTTAGAAGCACTAAACAGCTTTGTTAGTGTTTGTCGGGTTAAAATGTGTCTTTATCCAATGCAACTAACTAATTATAATAGTTTGAGATAGATGTGGAGAGTTTAAAAGCCACTTATACCCACTTTGTCCCAAAACAGGCTAAAACCAAGAAAACATTGCTTAGAAGCACCAAACAGCTTTGTTAGTGTTTCTGGGGTTAAAATGTGTCTTAATCAACTAACTAATTATAAGAGTTTGAGATAGATGTGGATAGTTTAAAAGCCACTTATACCCATTTTGTCCCAAAACAGGCTAAAACCAAGAAAACATTGCTTTGAAGCACTAAACAGCTATGTTAGTGTTTCTGGGGTTAAAATGTATCTTATTCCAATGCAACTAACTAATTATAAGAGTTTGAGATTGATGTGGAGAGTTTAAAGCCACTTATACCCATTTTGTTCCAAAACAGGCTAAAACTAGGAAAACATTGCTTAGAAGCTGTAAACAGATATGTTAGTGTTTCTGGGGTTAAAATGTGTCTTAATCCAATGCAACTGACTAATTATAAGAGTTTGAGATGGATGTGGAGAGTTTAAAAGCCACTTATACCCATTTTGTCCCAAAACAGGCTAAAACCAAGAAAACATTGCTTAGAAGCTGTAAACAGCTATGTTAGTGTTTCTGGGGTTCAAATGTGTATTAATCCAATGCAACTGACTAATTATAAGAGTTTGAGATGGATGTGGAGAGTTTAAAAGCCACTTATACCCATTTTGTCCCAAAACAGGCTAAAACCAAAAAAAACATTGCTTAGAAGCACTAAACAGCTTTGTTAGTGTTTGTCGGGTTAAAATGTGTCTTAATCCAATGCAACAAACTAATTGTAAGAGTTTAAGATAGATGTGGAGAGTTTAAAAGCCATTTATACCCATTTTGTCCCAAAACAGGCTAAAACCAAGAAAACATTGCTTAGAAGCACTAAACAGCTTTGTTAGTGTTTCTGCGGTTAAAATGTGTCTTAATCCAATGCAACTAACTAATTATAAGAGTTTGAGATAGGTGTGGAGAGTTTAAAAGCCACTTATACCCACTTTGTCCCAAAACAGGCTAAAACCAAGAAAAGATTGCTTAGAAGCACCAAACAGCTTTGTTAGTGTTTCTGGGGTTAAAATGTGTCTCAATCCAATGCAACTAACTAATTATAAGAGTTTGAGATAGATGTGGATAGTTTAAAAGCCACTTATACCCATTTTGTCCCAAAACAGTCTAAAACCAAGAAAACATTGCTTAGAAGCTGTAAACAGCTATGTGTGTTTCTGGTGTTAAAATGTGTCTTAATCCAATGCAACTGACTAATTATAAGAGTTTGAGATTGATGTGGAAAGTTTAAAAGCCACTTATACCCATTTTGTCCCAAAACAGGCTAAAACCAAGAAAACATTGCTTAGAAGCTGTAAACAGCTATGTTAGTGTTTCTGGGGTTAAAATGTGTCTTAATACAATGCAACTAACTAATTATAAGAGTTTGAGATAGATGTGGAGAGTTTAAAAGCCACTTATACCCATTTTGTCCCAAAATAGGCTAAAACCAAGAAAACATTGCGTAGAAACACTAAACAGCTTTGTTAGTGTTTCTAGGGTTAAAATGTTTCTTAATCCAATGCAACTAACTAATTATAAGAGTTTGAGATAGATGTGAATAGTTTAAAAGCTACTTATACCCATTTTGTCCCAAAACAGGCTAAAACCAAGAAAACATTGCTTAGAAGCTGTAAACAGCTATGTTAGTGTTTCTGGGGTTAAAATGTATCTTAATACAATGCAATTGACTAATTATAAGAGTTTTAGATTGATGTGGAGAGTTTAAAAGCCACTTATACCCATTTTGTCCCAAAACAGGCTAAAACCAAGAAAACATTGCTTAGAGCACCAAACAGCTTTGTTAGTGTTTCTGGGGTTAAAATGTGTCTTAATACAATGCAACTAACTAATTATAAGAGTTTGAGATAGATGTGGAGAGTTTAAAAGCCACTTATACCCATTTTGTCCCAAAAAGGCTAAAACCAAAAAAACATTGCTTAGAAGCACTAAACAGCTTTGTTAGTGTTTCTGGGGTTAAAATGTGTCTTAATCCAATGCAACTAACTAATTATAAGAGTTTGAGATAGATGTGGATAGTTTAAAAGCCACTTATACACATTTTGTCCCAAAACAGGCTAAAACCAAGAAAACATTGCTTAGAAGCTGTAAATAGCTATGTTAGTGTTTCTGGGGTTAAAATGTTTCTTAATCCAATGCAACTGACTAACTTTAAGAGTTTGAGATAGATGTGGAGAGTTTAAAAGCCACTTATACCCATTTTGTCCCAAAAAAGGCTAAAACCAAGAAAACATTGCTAAGAAGCACTAAACAGCTTAGTTAGTGTTTCTGGGGTTAAAATGTGTCTTAATCCAATGCAACTAACTAATTATAAGAGTTTGTGATAGATGTGGATAGTTTAAAAGCCACTTATACACATTTTGTCCCAAAACAGTCTAAAACAAAGAAAACATTGCTTAGAAGCTGTAAACAGCTATGTTAGTGATTCTGGGGTTAAAATGTTTCTTAATCCAATGCAACTGACTAACTTTAAGAGTTTGAGATAGATGTGAAGAGTTTAAAAGCCACTTATACCCATTTTGTCCCAAAAAATGCTAAAACCAAGAAAACATTGCTAAGAAGCACTAAACAGCTTTGTTAGTGTTTCTGGGGTTAAAATTTTTCTTAATCCAATGCAACTGACTAACTTTAAGAGTTTGAGATAGATGTGGAGAGTTTAAAAGCCACTTATACCCATTTTGTCCCAAAAAAGGCAAAAACCAAGAAAACATTGCTAAGAAGCATTAAACAACTTTGTTAGTGTTTCTTGGGTTAAAATGTGTCTTAATCCAATGAAACTAACTAATTATAAGAGTTTAAGATAGATGTGGATAGTTTAAAAGGCACTTATACCCATTTTTTCCCAAAACAGGCTAAAACCAAGAAAACATTGCTTAGAAGCTGTAAACAGCTATGTTAGTGTTTCTGGAGTTAAAAATTTGTCTTAATCCAATGCAACTGACTAATTATAAGAGTTTGAGATGAATGTGGAGAGTTTAAAAGCCACTTATACCCATTTTGTCCCAAAACAGGCTAAAACCAAAAAAAACATTGCTTAGAAGCACTAAACAGCTTTGTTAGTGTTTGTCGGGTTAAAATGTGTCTTTATCCAATGCAACTAACTAATTATAATAGTTTGAGATAGATGTGGAGAGTTTAAAAGCCACTTATACCCACTTTGTCCCAAAACAGGCTAAAACCAAGAAAACATTGCTTAGAAGCACCAAACAGCTTTGTTAGTGTTTCTGGGGTTAAAATGTGTCTTAATCAACTAACTAATTATAAGAGTTTGAGATAGATGTGGATAGTTTAAAAGCCACTTATACCCATTTTGTCCCAAAACAGGCTAAAACCAAGAAAACATTGCTTTGAAGCACTAAACAGCTATGTTAGTGTTTCTGGGGTTAAAATGTATCTTATTCCAATGCAACTAACTAATTATAAGAGTTTGAGATTGATGTGGAGAGTTTAAAGCCACTTATACCCATTTTGTTCCAAAACAGGCTAAAACTAGGAAAACATTGCTTAGAAGCTGTAAACAGATATGTTAGTGTTTCTGGGGTTAAAATGTGTCTTAATCCAATGCAACTGACTAATTATAAGAGTTTGAGATGGATGTGGAGAGTTTAAAAGCCACTTATACCCATTTTGTCCCAAAACAGGCTAAAACCAAGAAAACATTGCTTAGAAGCTGTAAACAGCTATGTTAGTGTTTCTGGGGTTCAAATGTGTATTAATCCAATGCAACTGACTAATTATAAGAGTTTGAGATGGATGTGGAGAGTTTAAAAGCCACTTATACCCATTTTGTCCCAAAACAGGCTAAAACCAAAAAAAACATTGCTTAGAAGCACTAAACAGCTTTGTTAGTGTTTGTCGGGTTAAAATGTGTCTTAATCCAATGCAACAAACTAATTGTAAGAGTTTAAGATAGATGTGGAGAGTTTAAAAGCCATTTATACCCATTTTGTCCCAAAACAGGCTAAAACCAAGAAAACATTGCTTAGAAGCACTAAACAGCTTTGTTAGTGTTTCTGCGGTTAAAATGTGTCTTAATCCAATGCAACTAACTAATTATAAGAGTTTGAGATAGGTGTGGAGAGTTTAAAAGCCACTTATACCCACTTTGTCCCAAAACAGGCTAAAACCAAGAAAAGATTGCTTAGAAGCACCAAACAGCTTTGTTAGTGTTTCTGGGGTTAAAATGTGTCTCAATCCAATGCAACTAACTAATTATAAGAGTTTGAGATAGATGTGGATAGTTTAAAAGCCACTTATACCCATTTTGTCCCAAAACAGTCTAAAACCAAGAAAACATTGCTTAGAAGCTGTAAACAGCTATGTGTGTTTCTGGTGTTAAAATGTGTCTTAATCCAATGCAACTGACTAATTATAAGAGTTTGAGATTGATGTGGAAAGTTTAAAAGCCACTTATACCCATTTTGTCCCAAAACAGGCTAAAACCAAGAAAACATTGCTTAGAAGCTGTAAACAGCTATGTTAGTGTTTCTGGGGTTAAAATGTGTCTTAATACAATGCAACTAACTAATTATAAGAGTTTGAGATAGATGTGGAGAGTTTAAAAGCCACTTATACCCATTTTGTCCCAAAATAGGCTAAAACCAAGAAAACATTGCGTAGAAGCACTAAACAGCTTTGTTAGTGTTTCTAGGGTTAAAATGTTTCTTAATCCAATGCAACTAACTAATTATAAGAGTTTGAGATAGATGTGGATAGTTTAAAAGCTACTTATACCCATTTTGTCCCAAAACAGGCTAAAACCAAGAAAACATTGCTTAGAAGCTGTAAACAGCTATGTTAGTGTTTCTGGGGTTAAAATGTATCTTAATACAATGCAATTGACTAATTATAAGAGTTTTAGATTGATGTGGAGAGTTTAAAAGCCACTTATACCCATTTTGTCCCAAAACAGGCTAAAACCAAGAAAACATTGCTTAGAGCACCAAACAGCTTTGTTAGTGTTTCTGGGGTTAAAATGTGTCTTAATACAATGCAACTAACTAATTATAAGAGTTTGAGATAGATGTGGAGAGTTTAAAAGCCACTTATACCCATTTTGTCCCAAAAAGGCTAAAACCAAAAAAACATTGCTTAGAAGCACTAAACAGCTTTGTTAGTGTTTCTGGGGTTAAAATGTGTCTTAATCCAATGCAACTAACTAATTATAAGAGTTTGAGATAGATGTGGATAGTTTAAAAGCCACTTATACACATTTTGTCCCAAAACAGGCTAAAACCAAGAAAACATTGCTTAGAAGCTGTAAATAGCTATGTTAGTGTTTCTGGGGTTAAAATGTTTCTTAATCCAATGCAACTGACTAACTTTAAGAGTTTGAGATAGATGTGGAGAGTTTAAAAGCCACTTATACCCATTTTGTCCCAAAAAAGGCTAAAACCAAGAAAACATTGCTAAGAAGCATTAAACAACTTTGTTAGTGTTTCTGGGGTTAAAATGTGTCTTAATCCAATGAAACTAACTAATTATAAGAGTTTGAGATAGATGTGGATAGTTTAAAAGGCACTTATACCCATTTTTTCCCAAAACAGGCTAAAACCAAGAAAACATTGCTAAGAAGCTGTAAACAGCTATGTTAGTGTTTCTGGGGTTAAAAATTTGTCTTAATCCAATGCAACTGACTAATTATAAGAGTTTGAGATGGATGTGGAGAGTTAAAAAGCCACTTATACCCATTTTGTCCCAAAACAGGCTAAAACCAAAAAAAACATTGCTTAGAAGCACTAAACAGCTTTGTTAGTGTTTGTTGGGTTAAAATCTGTCTTAATCCAATGCAACTAACTAATTATAAGAGTTTGAGATAGATGTGGAGAGTTTAAAAGCCACTTATACCCACTTTGTCCCAAAACAGGCTAAAACCAAGAAAACATTGCTTAGAAGCACCAAACAGCTTTGTTAGTGTTTCTGGGGTTAAAATGTGTCTTAATCCAATGCAACTAACTAATTATAAGAGTTTGAGATAGATGTGGATAGTTTAAAAGCCACTTATACCCATTTTGTCCCAAAATTGGCTAAAACCAAGAAAACATTGCTTTGAAGCACTAAACAGCTATGTTAGTGTTTCTGGGGTTAAAATGTATCTTAATCCAATGCAACTGACTAATTATAAGAGTTTGAGATTGATGTGGAGAGTTTAAAAGCCACTTATACCCATTTTGTTCCAAAACAGGCTAAAACCAGGAAAACATTGCTTAGAAGCTGTAAACAGCTACGTTAGCGTTTCTGGGGTTAAAATGTGTCTTAATCCAATGCAACTGACTAATTATAAGAGTTTGAGATGGATGTGGAGAGTTGAAAAGCCACTTATACCCATTTTGTCCCAAAACAGGCTAAAACCAAGAAAACATTGCTAAGAAGCTGTAAACAGCTATGTTAGTGTTTCTGGGGTTAAAAATTTGTCTTAATCCAATGCAACTGACTAATTATAAGAGTTTGAGGTGGATGTGGAGAGTTTAAAAGCCACTTATACCCATTTTGTCCCAAAACAGGCTAAAACCAAAAAAAACATTGCTTAGAAGCACTAAACAGCTTTGTTAGTGTTTGTCGGGTTAAAATGTGTCTTAATCCAATGCAACTAACTAATTGTAAGAGTTTGAGATAGATGTGGAGAGTTTAAAAGCCATTTATACCCATTTTGTCCAAAAACAGACTAAAACCAAGAAAACATTGCTTAGAAGCACTAAACAGCTTTGTTAGTGTTTCTGCGGTTAAAATGTGTCTTAATCCAATGCAACTAACTAATTATAAGAGTTTGAGATAGATGTGGAGAGTTTAAAAGCCACTTATACCCTCTTTTGTCCCCAAACAGTCTAAAACCATGAAAACATTGCTTAGAAGCTGTAAACAGCTATGTTAGTGTTTCTGGTGTTAAAATGTGTCTTAATCCAATGCAACTGACTAATTATAAGAGTTTGAGATAGACGTCGATAGTTTAAAAGCCACTTATACCCATTTTGTCCCAAAACAGTCTAAAACCATGAAAACATTGCTTAGAAGCTGTAAACAGCTATGTTAGTGTTTCTGGTGTTAAAATGTGTCTTAATCCAATGCAACTGACTAATTATAAGAGTTTGAGATTGATGTGGAAAGTTTAAAAGCCACTTATACCCATTTTGTCCCAAAACAGGCTAAAACCAAGAAAACATTGCTTAGAAGCTGTAAACAGCTATGTTAGTGTTTCTGGGGTTAAAATGTGTCTTAATCCAATGCAACTGACTAGTTATAAGAGTTTGAGATGAATGTGGAGAGTTTAAAAGCCACTTATACCCATTTTGTCCCAAAACAGGCTAAAACCAAGAAAACATTGCTTAGAAGCACTCAACAGCTTTGTTAGTGTTTCTCGGGTTAAATGTGTCTTAATCCAATGCAAATAACTAATTGTAAGAGTTTGAGATAGATGTGGAGAGTTTAAAAGCCATTTATACCTATTTTGTCCCAAAACAGGCTAAAACCAAGAAAACATTGCTTAGAAGCACTAAACATCTTTGTTAGTGTTTCTGGGGTTAAAATGTGTCTTAATCCAATGCAAATAACTAATTATAAGAGTTTGAGATAGATGTGGAGAGTTTAAAAGCCACTTATACCCATTTTGTCCCAAAATAGGCTAAAACCAAGAAAACATTGCGTAGAAGCACTAAACAGCTTTGTTAGTGTTTCTAGGGTTAAAATGTTTCTTAATCCAATGCAACTAACTAATTATAAGAGTTTGAGATAGATGTGGATAGTTTAAAAGCTACTTATACCCATTTTGTCCCAAAACAGGCTAAAACCAAGAAAACATTGCTTAGAAGCTGTAAACAGCTATGTTAGTGTTTCTGGGGTTAAAATGTGTCTTAATACAATGCAACTGACTAATTATAAGAGTTTTAGATTGATGTGGAGAGTTTAAAAGCCACTTATACCCATTTTGTCCCAAAACAGGCTAAAACCAAGAAAACATTGCTTAGAGCACCAAACAGCTTTGTTAGTGTTTCTAGGGTTAAAATGTGTCTTAATACAATGCAACTAACTAATTATAAGAGTTTGAGATAGATGTGGAGAGTTTAAAAGCCACTTATACCCATTTTGTCCCAAAAAGGCTAAAACCAAAAAAACATTGCTTAGAAGCACTAAACAGCTTTGTTAGTGTTTCTGGGGTTAAAATGTGTCTTAATCCAATGCAACTAACTAATTATAAGAGTTTGAGATAGATGTGGATAGTTTAAAAGCCACTTATACACATTTTGTCCCAAAACAGGCTAAAACCAAGAAAACATTGCTTAGAAGCTGTAAATAGCTATGTTAGTGTTTTTGGGGTTAAAATGTTTCTTAATCCAATGCAACTGACTAACTTTAAGAGTTTGAGATAGATGTGGAGAGTTTAAAAGCCACTTATACCCATTTTGTCCCAAAAAAGGCTAAAACCAAGAAAACATTGCTAAGAAGCATTAAACAACTTTGTTAGTGTTTCTGGGGTTAAAATGTGTCTTAATCCAATGAAACTAACTAATTATAAGAGTTTGAGATAGATGTGGATAGTTTAAAAGGCACTTATACCCATTTTTTCCCAAAACAGGCTAAAACCAAGAAAACATTGCTAAGAAGCTGTAAACAGCTATGTTAGTGTTCCTGGGGTTAAAAATTTGTCTTAATCCAATGCAACTGACTAATTATAAGAGTTTGAGATGGATGTGGAGAGTTAAAAAGCCACTTATACCCATTTTGTCCCAAAACAGGCTAAAACCAAAAAAAACATTGCTTAGAAGCACTAAACAGCTTTGTTAGTGTTTGTTGGGTTAAAATGTGTCTTAATCCAATGCAACTAACTAATTATAAGAGTTTGAGATAGATGTGGAGAGTTTAAAAGCCACTTATACCCACTTTGTCCCAAAACAGGCTAAAACCAAGAAAACATTGCTTAGAAGCACCAAACAGCTTTGTTAGTGTTTCTGGGGTTAAAATGTGTCTTAATCCAATGCAACTAACTAATTATAAGAGTTTGAGATAGATGTGGATAGTTTAAAAGCCACTTATACCCATTTTGTCCCAAAACAGGCTAAAACCAAGAAAACATTGCTTTGAAGCACTAAACAGCTATGTTAGTGTTTCTGGGGTTAAAATGTGTCTTAATCCAATGCAACTGACTAATTATAAGAGTTTGAGATTAATGTGGAGAGTTTAAAAGCCACTTATACCCATTTTGTTCCAAAACAGGCTAAAACTAGGAAAACATTGCTTAGAAGCTGTAAACAGCTACGTTAGTGTTTCTGGGGTTAAAATGTGTCTTAATCCAATGCAACTGACTAATTATAAGAGTTTGAGATGGATGTGGAGAGTTTAAAAGCCACTTATACCCATTTTGTCCCAAAACAGGCTAAAACCAAAAAAAACATTGCTTAGAAGCACTAAACAGCTTTGTTAGTGTTTGTCGGGTTAAAATGTGTCTTAATCCAATGCAACTAACTAATTGTAAGAGTTTGAGATAGATGTGGAGAGTTTAAAAGCCATTTATACCCATTTTGTCCCAAAACAGACTAAAACCAAGAAAACATTGCTTAGAAGCACTAAACAGCTTTGTTAGTGTTTCTGCGGTTAAAATGTGTCTTAATCCAATGCAACTAACTAATTATAAGAGTTTGAGATAGATGTGGAGAGTTTAAAAGCCACTTATACCCACTTTTTCCCAAAACAGGCTAAAACCAAGAAAACATTGCTTAGAAGCACCAAACAGCTTCGTTAGTGTTTATGGGGTTAAAATGTGTCTTAATCCAATGCAACTAACTAATTATAAGAGTTTGAGATAGATGTGGATAGTTTAAAAGCCACTTATACCCATTTTGTCCCAAAACAGTCTAAAACCATAAAAACATTGCTTAGAAGCTGTAAACAGCTATGTTAGTGTTTCTGGTGTTAAAATGTGTCTTAATCCAATGCAACTGACTAATTATAAGAGTTTGAGATTGATGTGGAAAGTTTAAAAGCCACTTATACCCATTTTGTCCCAAAACAGGCTAAAACCAAGAAAACATTGCTTAGAAGCTGTAAACAGCTATGTTAGTGTTTCTGGGGTTAAAATGTGTCTTAATCCAATGCAACTGACTAGTTATAAGAGTTTGAGATGGATGTGGAGAGTTTAAAAGCCACTTATACCCATTTTGTCCCAAAACAGGCTAAAACCAAGAAAACATTGCTTAGAAGCACTCAACAGCTTTGTTAGTGTTTCTCGGGTTAAATGTGTCTTAATCCAATGCAAATAACTAATTGTAAGAGTTTGAGATAGATGTGGAGAGTTTAAAAGCCATTTATACCTATTTTGTCCCAAAACAGGCTAAAACCAAGAAAACATTGCTTAGAAGCACTAAACATCTTTGTTAGTGTTTCTGGGGTTAAAATGTGTCTTAATCCAATGCAAATAACTAATTATAAGAGTTTGAGATAGATGTGGAGAGTTCAAAAGCCACTTATACCCATTTTGTCCCAAAATAGGCTAAAACCAAGAAAACATTGCTTAGAAGCACGAAACAGCTTTGTTTTTGTTTCTGGGGTTAAAATGTGTCTTAATCCAATGCAACAAACTAATTATAAGAGTTTGAGATAGATGTGGATAGTTTAAAAGCCACTTATACCCATTTTGTCCCAAAAGAGGCTAAAACCAAGAAAACATTGCTTAGAAGCACCAAACAGCTTTGTTAGTGTTATTGGGGTTAAAATGTGTCTTAATCCAATGCAACTAACAAATTATAAGAGTTTGAGATAGATGTGGAGAGTTTAAAAGCCACTTATACCCATTTTGTCCCAAAAAAGGCTAAAACCAAGAAAACATTGCTTAGAAGCACTAAACAGCTTTGTTAGTGTTTCTGGGGTTAAAGTGTGTCTTAATCCAATGCAACTAACTAATTACAAGAGTTTGAGATAGATGTGGATAGTTTAAAAGCCACTTATACCCATTTTGTCACAAAACAGGCTAAAACCAAGAAAACATTGCTTAGAAGCACTAAACAACTTTGTTAGTGTTTCTGGGGTTAAAATGTGTCTTAATCCAATGCAACTAACTAATTGTAAGAGTTTGAGATAGATGTGGAGAGTTTAAAAGCCATTTATACCCATTTTGTCCCAAAACAGGCTAAAACCAAGAAAACATTGCTTAGAAGCACTAAACAGCTTTTTTAGTGTTTCTGGGGTCAAAATGTGTCTTAATCCAATGCAACTAACTAATTATAAGAGTTTGAGATAGATGTGGAGAGTTTAATAGCCACTTAAACCCACTTTGTCCCAAAACAGGCTAAAACCAAGAAAACATTGCTTAGAAGCACCAAACAGCTTTGTTAGTGTTTCTGGGGTTAAAATGTGTCTTAATTCAATGCAACTAACTAATTATAAGAGTTTGAGATAGATGTGGATAGTTTAAAAACCACTTATACCCATTTTGTCCCAAAAGAGGCTAAAACCAAGAAAACATTGCTTAGAAGCTGTAAACAGCTACGTTAGAGTTTATGGGGTTAAAATGTGTCTTAATGCAGCTGACTAATTATAAGAGTTTGAGATTGATGTAGAGAGTTTAAAATCCACTTATACCCATTTTGTCCCAAAACAGGCTAAAACCAAGAAAACATTGCTTAGAAGCTCTAAACAGCTATGTTAGTGTTTCTGGGGTTAAAATGTATCTTAATCCAATGCAACTGACTAATTATAAGAGTTTGAGATGGATGTGGAGAGTTTAAAAGCCACTAATACCCATTTTGTCCCAAAACAGGCTAAAACCAAGAAAACATTGTTTAGAAGCACTAAACAGCTTTGTTAGTGTTTCTCGGGTTAAAATGTGTCTTAATCCAATGCAAATAACTAATTGTAAGAGTTTGAGATAGATGTGGAGAATTTAAAAGCCATTTATACCCATTTTGTCCCAAAACAGGCTAAAACTAAGAAAACATTGCTTAGAAGCACTAAACAGCTTTGTTAGTGTTTCTAGGGTTAAAATGTGTCTTAATCCAACGCAACTATCTAATTATAAGAGTTTGAGATAGATGTGGATAGTTTAAAAGCTACTTATACCCATTTTGTCCCAATACAGGCTAAAACCAAGAAAACATTGCTTAGAAGCTGTAAACAGCTATGTTAGTGTTTCCGGGGTTAAAATGTGTCTTAATCCAATGCAACTTACTATTTATAAGAGTTTGAGATTGATGTGGAGAGTTTAAAAGCCACTTATACCCATTTTGTCCCAAAACAGGCTAAAACCAAGAAAACATTGCTTAGAAGCACCAAACAGCTTTGTTAGTGTTTCTGGGGTTAAAATGTGTCTTAATACAATGCAACTAACTAATTGTAAGAGTTTGAGATAGATGTGGAGAGTTTAAAAGCCATTTATACCCATTTTGTCCCAAAACAGGCTAAAACCAAAAAAACATTGCTTAGAAGCTGTAAACAGCTTTGTTAGTGTTTCTGGGGTTAAAATGTGTCTTAATCCAATGCAACTAACTAATTATATGAGTTTTAGATAGATGTGGAGAGTTTAATAGCCATTTATACCCACTTTGTCCCAAAATAGGCTAAAACCACGAAAACATTGGTTAGAAGCACCAAACAGCTTTGTTAGTGTTTCTGGGGTTAAAATGTGTCTTAATCCAATGCAACTAACTAATTATAAGAGTTTGAGATAGATGTGGATAGTTTAAAAGCCACTTATACCCATTTTGTCCCAAAACAGGCTAAAACCAAGAAAACATTGCTTAGAAGCACCAAACAGCTTTGTTAGTGTTTCTGGGGTTAAAATGTGTCTTAATACAATGCAACTAACTAATTATAAGAGTTTGAGATAGATGTGGAGAGTTTAAAAGCCACTTATACCCATTTTGTCTCAAAAAGGCTAAAACCAAGAAAACATTGCTTAGAAGCAGTAAACAGCTTTGTTAGTGTTTCTCGGGTTAAATGTGTCTTAATCCAATGCAAATAACTAATTGTAAGAGTTTGAGATAGATGTGGAGAGTTTAAAAGCCATTTATACCTATTTTGTCCCAAAACAGGCTAAAACCAAGAAAACATTGCTTAGAAGCACTAAACATCTTTGTTAGTGTTTCTGGGGTTAAAATGTGTCTTAATCCAATGCAAATAACTAATTATAAGAGTTTGAGATAGATGTGGAGAGTTTAAAAGCCACTTATACCCATTTTGTCCCAAAATAGGCTAAAACCAAGAAAACATTGCTTAGAAGCACGAAACAGCTTTGTTTTTGTTTCTGGGGTTAAAATGTGTCTTAATCCAATGCAACAAACTAATTATAAGAGTTTGAGATAGATGTGGATAGTTTAAAAGCCACTTATACCCATTTTGTCCCAAAAGAGGCTAAAACCAAGAAAACATTGCTTAGAAGCACCAAACAGCTTTGTTAGTGTTATTGGGGTTAAAATGTGTCTTAATCCAATGCAACTAACAAATTATAAGAGTTTGAGATAGATGTGGAGAGTTTAAAAGCCACTTATACCCATTTTGTCCCAAAAAAGGCTAAAACCAAGAAAACATTGCTTAGAAGCACTAAACAGCTTTGTTAGTGTTTCTGGGGTTAAAGTGTGTCTTAATCCAATGCAACTAACTAATTACAAGAGTTTGAGATAGATGTGGATAGTTTAAAAGCCACTTATACCCATTTTGTCACAAAACAGGCTAAAACCAAGAAAACATTGCTTAGAAGCACTAAACAACTTTGTTAGTGTTTCTGGGGTTAAAATGTGTCTTAATCCAATGCAACTAACTAGGTGTAAGAGTTTGAGATAGATGTGGAGAGTTTAAAAGCCACTTATACCCATTTTGTCCCAAAACAGGCTAAAACCAAGAAAACATTGCTTAGAAGCACTAAACAGCTTTGTTAGTGTTTTTCGGGTTAAAATGTGTCTTAATCCAATGCAACTAACTAATTATATGAGTTTTAGATAGATGTGGAGAGTTTAATAGCCATTTATACCCACTTTGTCCAAAATAGGCTAAAACCAAGAAAACATTGGTTAGAAGCACCAAACAGCTTTGTTAGTGTTTCTGGGGTTAAAATGTGTCTTAATCTAATGCAACTAACTAATTATAAGAGTTTGAGATAGATGTGGATAGTTTAAAAGCCACTTATACACATTTTGTCCCAAAACAGGCTAAAACGAAGAAAACATTGCTTAGAAGCACTAAACAGCTTTGTTAGTGTTTCTGGGGTTAAAATGTGTCTTACAACTAACTAATTGTAAGAGTTTGAGATAGATGTGGAGAGTTTAAAGGCCATTTATACCCATTTTGTCCCAAAACAGGCTGAAACCAAGAAAACATTGCTTAGAAGCACTAAACAGCTTTGTTAGTGTTTCTGGGGTTAAAATGTGTCTTAATCCAATGCAACTAACTAATTATAAGAGTTTTAGATAGATGTGGAGAGTTTAATAGCCATTTATACCCACTTTGTCCCAAAATAGGCTAAAACCAAGAATACATTGGTTAGAAGCACCAAACAGCTTTGTTAGTGTTTCTGGGGTTAAAATGTGTCTTAATCCAATGAAATTAACTAATTATAAGAGTTTGAGATAGATGTGGATAGTTTAAAAGCCACTTATACCCATTTTGTCCCAAAACAGGCTAAAACCAAGAAAACATTGCTTAGAAGCAGTAAACATCTATGTTAGTGTTTCTGGGGTTAAAATGTGCCGTAATCCAATGCAACTGACTAATTATAAGAGTTTGAGATTGATGTGGAGAGTTTAAAAGCCACTTATACCCATTTTGTCCCAAAACAGGCTAAAAGCAAGAAAACTTTGCTTAGAAGCTGTAAACAGCTATGTTAGTGTTTCTGGGGTTAAAATATTTCTTAATCCAATGCAACTGACTAACTATAAAAGTTTGAGATAGATGTGGAGAGTTTAAAAGCCACTTATACCCATTTTGTCCCAAAAAAGGCTAAAACCAAGAAAACATTGCTTAGAAGCATTAAACAACTTTGTTAGTGTTTCTGGGGTTAAAATGTGTCTTAATCCAATGCAGCTAACTAATTATAAGAGTTTGAGATAGATGTGCATAGTTTAAAAGTCACTTATACCCATTTTTTCCTAAAACAGGCTAAAACCAAAAAAACATTGCTTAGAAGCTGTAAACAGCTTTGTTAGTGTTTCTGGGGTTAAAATGTGTCTTAATACAATGCAACTAACTAATTATAAGAGTTTGAGATAGATGTGGAGAGTTTAAAAGCCACTTATACCCATTTTGTCCCAAAAAGGCTAAAACCAAGAAAACATTGCTTAGAAGCACTAAACAGCTTTGTTAGTGTTTCTGGGGTTAAAATGTGTCTTAATCAAATGCAACTAACTAATTATAAGAGTTTGAGATAGATGTGGATAGTTTAAAAGCCACTTATACCCATTTTGTCCCAAAACAGGCTAAAACCAAGAAAACATTGCTTAGAAGCTGTAAACAGCTATGTTAGTGTTTCTGGGGTTAAAATGTTTCTTAATCCAATGCAACAGACTAATTATAAGAGTTTGAGATGGATGTGGAGAGTTTAAAAGCCACTTTTACCCATTTTGTCCCAAAACAGGCTAAAACCAAGAAAACATTGCTTAGAAGCACCAAACAGCTTTGTTAGTGTTTCTGGGGTTAAAATGTGTCTTAATACAATGCAACTAACTAATTATAAGAGTTTGAGATAGATGTGGAGAGTTTAAAAGCCACTTATACCCATTTTGTCTCAAAAAGGCTAAAACCAAGAAAACATTGCTTAGAAGCAGTAAACAGCTTTGTTAGTGTTTCTCGGGTTAAATGTGTCTTAATCCAATGCAAATAACTAATTGTAAGAGTTTGAGATAGATGTGGAGAGTTTAAAAGCCATTTATACCTATTTTGTCCCAAAACAGGCTAAAACCAAGAAAACATTGCTTAGAAGCACTAAACATCTTTGTTAGTGTTTCTGGGGTTAAAATGTGTCTTAATCCAATGCAAATAACTAATTATAAGAGTTTGAGATAGATGTGGAGAGTTTAAAAGCCACTTATACCCATTTTGTCCCAAAATAGGCTAAAACCAAGAAAACATTGCTTAGAAGCACGAAACAGCTTTGTTTTTGTTTCTGGGGTTAAAATGTGTCTTAATCCAATGCAACAAACTAATTATAAGAGTTTGAGATAGATGTGGATAGTTTAAAAGCCACTTATACCCATTTTGTCCCAAAAGAGGCTAAAACCAAGAAAACATTGCTTAGAAGCACCAAACAGCTTTGTTAGTGTTATTGGGGTTAAAATGTGTCTTAATCCAATGCAACTAACAAATTATAAGAGTTTGAGATAGATGTGGAGAGTTTAAAAGCCACTTATACCCATTTTGTCCCAAAAAAGGCTAAAACCAAGAAAACATTGCTTAGAAGCACTAAACAGCTTTGTTAGTGTTTCTCGGGTTAAAATGTGTCTTAATCCAATGCAACTAACTAATTATATGAGTTTTAGATAGATGTGGAGAGTTTAATAGCCATTTATACCCACTTTGTCCAAAATAGGCTAAAACCAAGAAAACATTGGTTAGAAGCACCAAACAGCTTTGTTAGTGTTTCTGGGGTTAAAATGTGTCTTAATCTAATGCAACTAACTAATTATAAGAGTTTGAGATAGATGTGGATAGTTTAAAAGCCACTTATACACATTTTGTCCCAAAACAGGCTAAAACGAAGAAAACATTGCTTAGAAGCACTAAACAGCTTTGTTAGTGTTTCTGGGGTTAAAATGTGTCTTACAACTAACTAATTGTAAGAGTTTGAGATAGATGTGGAGAGTTTAAAAGCCATTTATACCCATTTTGTCCCAAAACAGGCTGAAACCAAGAAAACATTGCTTAGAAGCACTAAACAGCTTTGTTAGTGTTTCTGGGGTTAAAATGTGTCTTAATCCAATGCAACTAACTAATTATAAGAGTTTTAGATAGATGTGGAGAGTTTAATAGCCATTTATACCCACTTTGTCCCAAAATAGGCTAAAACCAAGAATACATTGGTTAGAAGCACCAAACAGCTTTGTTAGTGTTTCTGGGGTTAAAATGTGTCTTAATCCAATGAAATTAACTAATTATAAGAGTTTGAGATAGATGTGGATAGTTTAAAAGCCACTTATACCCATTTTGTCCCAAAACAGGCTAAAACCAAGAAAACATTGCTTAGAAGCAGTAAACATCTATGTTAGTGTTTCTGGGGTTAAAATGTGCCGTAATCCAATGCAACTGACTAATTATAAGAGTTTGAGATTGATGTGGAGAGTTTAAAAGCCACTTATACCCATTTTGTCCCAAAACAGGCTAAAAGCAAGAAAACTTTGCTTAGAAGCTGTAAACAGCTATGTTAGTGTTTCTGGGGTTAAAATATTTCTTAATCCAATGCAACTGACTAACTATAAAAGTTTGAGATAGATGTGGAGAGTTTAAAAGCCACTTATACCCATTTTGTCCCAAAAAAGGCTAAAACCAAGAAAACATTGCTTAGAAGCATTAAACAACTTTGTTAGTGTTTCTGGGGTTAAAATGTGTCTTAATCCAATGCAGCTAACTAATTATAAGAGTTTGAGATAGATGTGCATAGTTTAAAAGTCACTTATACCCATTTTTTCCTAAAACAGGCTTAAACCAAAAAAACATTGCTTAGAAGCTGTAAACAGCTTTGTTAGTGTTTCTGGGGTTAAAATGTGTCTTAATACAATGCAACTAACTAATTATAAGAGTTTGAGATAGATGTGGAGAGTTTAAAAGCCACTTATACCCATTTTGTCCCAAAAAGGCTAAAACCAAGAAAACATTGCTTAGAAGCACTAAACAGCTTTGTTAGTGTTTCTGGGGTTAAAATGTGTCTTAATCAAATGCAACTAACTAATTATAAGAGTTTGAGATAGATGTGGATAGTTTAAAAGCCACTTATACCCATTTTGTCCCAAAACAGGCTAAAACCAAGAAAACATTGCTTAGAAGCTGTAAACAGCTATGTTAGTGTTTCTGGGGTTAAAATGTTTCTTAATCCAATGCAACAGACTAATTATAAGAGTTTGAGATGGATGTGGAGAGTTTAAAAGCCACTTTTACCCATTTTGTCCCAAAACAGGCTAAAACCAAGAAAACATTGCTTAGAAGCACCAAACAGCTTTGTTAGTGTTTCTGGGGTTAAAATAAGTCTTAATACAATGCAACTAACTAATTATAAGAGTTTGAGATAGATGTGGAGAGTTTAAAAGCCACTTATACCCATTTTGTCTCAAAAAGGCTAAAACCAAGAAAACATTGCTTAGAAGCAGTAAACAGCTTTGTTAGTGTTTCTCGGGTTAAATGTGTCTTAATCCAATGCAAATAACTAATTGTAAGAGTTTGAGATAGATGTGGAGAGTTTAAAAGCCATTTATACCTATTTTGTCCCAAAACAGGCTAAAACCAAGAAAACATTGCTTAGAAGCACTAAACATCTTTGTTAGTGTTTCTGGGGTTAAAATGTGTCTTAATCCAATGCAAATAACTAATTATAAGAGTTTGAGATAGATGTGGAGAGTTTAAAAGCCACTTATACCCATTTTGTCCCAAAATAGGCTAAAACCAAGAAAACATTGCTTAGAAGCACGAAACAGCTTTGTTTTTGTTTCTGGGGTTAAAATGTGTCTTAATCCAATGCAACAAACTAATTATAAGAGTTTGAGATAGATGTGGATAGTTTAAAAGCCACTTATACCCATTTTGTCCCAAAAGAGGCTAAAACCAAGAAAACATTGCTTAGAAGCACCAAACAGCTTTGTTAGTGTTATTGGGGTTAAAATGTGTCTTAATCCAATGCAACTAACAAATTATAAGAGTTTGAGATAGATGTGGAGAGTTTAAAAGCCACTTATACCCATTTTGTCCCAAAAAAGGCTAAAACCAAGAAAACATTGCTTAGAAGCACTAAACAGCTTTGTTAGTGTTTCTGGGGTTAAAGTGTGTCTTAATCCAATGCAACTAACTAATTACAAGAGTTTGAGATAGATGTGGATAGTTTAAAAGCCACTTATACCCATTTTGTCACAAAACAGGCTAAAACCAAGAAAACATTGCTTAGAAGCACTAAACAACTTTGTTAGTGTTTCTGGGGTTAAAATGTGTCTTAATCCAATGCAACTAACTAGGTGTAAGAGTTTGAGATAGATGTGGAGAGTTTAAAAGCCATTTATACCCATTTTGTCCCAAAACAGGCTAAAACCAAGAAAACATTGCTTAGAAGCACTAAACAGCTTTTTTAGTGTTTCTGGGGTCAAAATGTGTCTTAATCCAATGCAACTAACTAATTATAAGAGTTTGAGATAGATGTGGAGAGTTTAATAGCCACTTAAACCCACTTTGTCCCAAAACAGGCTAAAACCAAGAAAACATTGCTTAGAAGCACCAAACAGCTTTGTTAGTGTTTCTGGGGTTAAAATGTGTCTTAATTCAATGCAACTAACTAATTATAAGAGTTTGAGATAGATGTGGATAGTTTAAAAGCCACTTATACCCATTTTGTCCCAAAAGAGGCTAAAACCAAGAAAACATTGCTTAGAAGCTGTAAACAGCTACGTTAGAGTTTATGGGGTTAAAATGTGTCTTAATGCAGCTGACTAATTATAAGAGTTTGAGATTGATGTAGAGAGTTTAAAATCCACTTATACCCATTTTGTCCCAAAACAGGCTAAAACCAAGAAAACATTGCTTAGAAGCTCTAAACAGCTATGTTAGTGTTTCTGGGGTTAAAATGTATCTTAATCCAATGCAACTGACTAATTATAAGAGTTTGAGATGGATGTGGAGAGTTTAAAAGCCACTAATACCCATTTTGTCCCAAAACAGGCTAAAACCAAGAAAACATTGTTTAGAAGCACTAAACAGCTTTGTTAGTGTTTCTCGGGTTAAAATGTGTCTTAATCCAATGCAAATAACTAATTGTAAGAGTTTGAGATAGATGTGGAGAATTTAAAAGCCATTTATACCCATTTTGTCCCAAAACAGGCTAAAACTAAGAAAACATTGCTTAGAAGCACTAAACAGCTTTGTTAGTGTTTCTAGGGTTAAAATGTGTCTTAATCCAACGCAACTATCTAATTATAAGAGTTTGAGATAGATGTGGATAGTTTAAAAGCTACTTATACCCATTTTGTCCCAATACAGGCTAAAACCAAGAAAACATTGCTTAGAAGCTGTAAACAGCTATGTTAGTGTTTCCGGGGTTAAAATGTGTCTTAATCCAATGCAACTTACTATTTATAAGAGTTTGAGATTGATGTGGAGAGTTTAAAAGCCACTTATACCCATTTTGTCCCAAAACAGGCTAAAACCAAGAAAACATTGCTTAGAAGCACCAAACAGCTTTGTTAGTGTTTCTGGGGTTAAAATGTGTCTTAATACAATGCAACTAACTAATTGTAAGAGTTTGAGATAGATGTGGAGAGTTTAAAAGCCATTTATACCCATTTTGTCCCAAAACAGGCTAAAACCAAGAAAACATTGATTAGAAGCACTAAACAGCTTTGTTAGTGTTTCTGGGGTTAAAATGTGTCTTAATCCAATGCAACTAACTAATTATATGAGTTTTAGATAGATGTGGAGAGTTTAATAGCCATTTATACCCACTTTGTCCCAAAATAGGCTAAAACCACGAAAACATTGGTTAGAAGCACCAAACAGCTTTGTTAGTGTTTCTGGGGTTAAAATGTGTCTTAATCCAATGCAACTAACTAATTATAAGAGTTTGAGATAGATGTGGATAGTTTAAAAGCCACTTATACCCATTTTGTCCCAAAACAGGCTAAAACCATGAAAACATTGCTTAGAAGCTGTAAACATCTATGTTAGTGTTTCTAGGGTTAAAATGTGTCTTAATCCAATGCAACTGACTAATTATAAGAGTTTGAGATTGATGTGGAGAGTTTAAAAGCCACTTATACCCATTTTGTCCCAAAACAGGCTAAAACCAAAAAAAACATTGCTTAGAAGCACTAAACAGCTTTGTTAGTGTTTGTCGGGTTAAAATGTGTCTTAATCCAATGCAACTAACTAATTGTAAGAGTTTGAGATAGATGTGGAGAGTTTAAAAGCCATTTATACCCATTTTGTCCCAAAACAGACTAAAACCAAGAAAACATTGCTTAGAAGCACTAAACAGCTTTGTTAGTGTTTCTGCGGTTAAAATGTGTCTTAATCCAATGCAACTAACTAATTATAAGAGTTTGAGATAGATGTGGAGAGTTTAAAAGCCACTTATACCCACTTTTTCCCAAAACAGGCTAAAACCAAGAAAACATTGCTTAGAAGCACCAAACAGCTTCGTTAGTGTTTATGGGGTTAAAATGTGTCTTAATCCAATGCAACTAACTAATTATAAGAGTTTGAGATAGATGTGGATAGTTTAAAAGCCACTTATACCCATTTTGTCCCAAAACAGTCTAAAACCATAAAAACATTGCTTAGAAGCTGTAAACAGCTATGTTAGTGTTTCTGGTGTTAAAATGTGTCTTAATCCAATGCAACTGACTAATTATAAGAGTTTGAGATTGATGTGGAAAGTTTAAAAGCCACTTATACCCATTTTGTCCCAAAACAGGCTAAAACCAAGAAAACATTGCTTAGAAGCTGTAAACAGCTATGTTAGTGTTTCTGGGGTTAAAATGTGTCTTAATCCAATGCAACTGACTAGTTATAAGAGTTTGAGATGGATGTGGAGAGTTTAAAAGCCACTTATACCCATTTTGTCCCAAAACAGGCTAAAACCAAGAAAACATTGCTTAGAAGCACTCAACAGCTTTGTTAGTGTTTCTCGGGTTAAATGTGTCTTAATCCAATGCAAATAACTAATTGTAAGAGTTTGAGATAGATGTGGAGAGTTTAAAAGCCATTTATACCTATTTTGTCCCAAAACAGGCTAAAACCAAGAAAACATTGCTTAGAAGCACTAAACATCTTTGTTAGTGTTTCTGGGGTTAAAATGTGTCTTAATCCAATGCAAATAACTAATTATAAGAGTTTGAGATAGATGTGGAGAGTTCAAAAGCCACTTATACCCATTTTGTCCCAAAATAGGCTAAAACCAAGAAAACATTGCTTAGAAGCACGAAACAGCTTTGTTTTTGTTTCTGGGGTTAAAATGTGTCTTAATCCAATGCAACAAACTAATTATAAGAGTTTGAGATAGATGTGGATAGTTTAAAAGCCACTTATACCCATTTTGTCCCAAAAGAGGCTAAAACCAAGAAAACATTGCTTAGAAGCACCAAACAGCTTTGTTAGTGTTATTGGGGTTAAAATGTGTCTTAATCCAATGCAACTAACAAATTATAAGAGTTTGAGATAGATGTGGAGAGTTTAAAAGCCACTTATACCCATTTTGTCCCAAAAAAGGCTAAAACCAAGAAAACATTGCTTAGAAGCACTAAACAGCTTTGTTAGTGTTTCTGGGGTTAAAGTGTGTCTTAATCCAATGCAACTAACTAATTACAAGAGTTTGAGATAGATGTGGATAGTTTAAAAGCCACTTATACCCATTTTGTCACAAAACAGGCTAAAACCAAGAAAACATTGCTTAGAAGCACTAAACAACTTTGTTAGTGTTTCTGGGGTTAAAATGTGTCTTAATCCAATGCAACTAACTAATTGTAAGAGTTTGAGATAGATGTGGAGAGTTTAAAAGCCATTTATACCCATTTTGTCCCAAAACAGGCTAAAACCAAGAAAACATTGCTTAGAAGCACTAAACAGCTTTTTTAGTGTTTCTGGGGTCAAAATGTGTCTTAATCCAATGCAACTAACTAATTATAAGAGTTTGAGATAGATGTGGAGAGTTTAATAGCCACTTAAACCCACTTTGTCCCAAAACAGGCTAAAACCAAGAAAACATTGCTTAGAAGCACCAAACAGCTTTGTTAGTGTTTCTGGGGTTAAAATGTGTCTTAATTCAATGCAACTAACTAATTATAAGAGTTTGAGATAGATGTGGATAGTTTAAAAGCCACTTATACCCATTTTGTCCCAAAAGAGGCTAAAACCAAGAAAACATTGCTTAGAAGCTGTAAACAGCTACGTTAGAGTTTATGGGGTTAAAATGTGTCTTAATGCAGCTGACTAATTATAAGAGTTTGAGATTGATGTAGAGAGTTTAAAATCCACTTATACCCATTTTGTCCCAAAACAGGCTAAAACCAAGAAAACATTGCTTAGAAGCTCTAAACAGCTATGTTAGTGTTTCTGGGGTTAAAATGTATCTTAATCCAATGCAACTGACTAATTATAAGAGTTTGAGATGGATGTGGAGAGTTTAAAAGCCACTAATACCCATTTTGTCCCAAAACAGGCTAAAACCAAGAAAACATTGTTTAGAAGCACTAAACAGCTTTGTTAGTGTTTCTCGGGTTAAAATGTGTCTTAATCCAATGCAAATAACTAATTGTAAGAGTTTGAGATAGATGTGGAGAATTTAAAAGCCATTTATACCCATTTTGTCCCAAAACAGGCTAAAACTAAGAAAACATTGCTTAGAAGCACTAAACAGCTTTGTTAGTGTTTCTAGGGTTAAAATGTGTCTTAATCCAACGCAACTATCTAATTATAAGAGTTTGAGATAGATGTGGATAGTTTAAAAGCTACTTATACCCATTTTGTCCCAATACAGGCTAAAACCAAGAAAACATTGCTTAGAAGCTGTAAACAGCTATGTTAGTGTTTCCGGGGTTAAAATGTGTCTTAATCCAATGCAACTTACTATTTATAAGAGTTTGAGATTGATGTGGAGAGTTTAAAAGCCACTTATACCCATTTTGTCCCAAAACAGGCTAAAACCAAGAAAACATTGCTTAGAAGCACCAAACAGCTTTGTTAGTGTTTCTGGGGTTAAAATGTGCCTTAATACAATGCAACTAACTAATTGTAAGAGTTTGAGATAGATGTGGAGAGTTTAAAAGCCATTTATACCCATTTTGTCCCAAAACAGGCTAAAACCAAAAAAACATTGCTTAGAAGCTGTAAACAGCTTTGTTAGTGTTTCTGGGGTTAAAATGTGTCTTAATCCAATGCAACTAACTAATTATATGAGTTTTAGATAGATGTGGAGAGTTTAATAGCCATTTATACCCACTTTGTCCCAAAATAGGCTAAAACCACGAAAACATTGGTTAGAAGCACCAAACAGCTTTGTTAGTGTTTCTGGGGTTAAAATGTGTCTTAATCCAATGCAACTAACTAATTATAAGAGTTTGAGATAGATGTGGATAGTTTAAAAGCCACTTATACCCATTTTGTCCCAAAACAGGCTAAAACCAAGAAAACATTGCTTAGAAGCTGTAAACAGCTATGTTAGTGTTTCTGGGGTTAAAATGTTTCTTAATCCAATGCAACAGACTAATTATAAGAGTTTGAGATGGATGTGGAGAGTTTAAAAGCCACTTTTACCCATTTTGTCCCAAAACAGGCTAAAACCAAGAAAACATTGCTTAGAAGCACCAAACAGCTTTGTTAGTGTTTCTGGGGTTAAAATGTGTCTTAATACAATGCAACTAACTAATTATAAGAGTTTGAGATAGATGTGGAGAGTTTAAAAGCCACTTATACCCATTTTGTCTCAAAAAGGCTAAAACCAAGAAAACATTGCTTAGAAGCAGTAAACAGCTTTGTTAGTGTTTCTCGGGTTAAATGTGTCTTAATCCAATGCAAATAACTAATTGTAAGAGTTTGAGATAGATGTGGAGAGTTTAAAAGCCATTTATACCTATTTTGTCCCAAAACAGGCTAAAACCAAGCAAAAATTGCTTAGAAGCACTAAACATCTTTGTTAGTGTTTCTGGGGTTAAAATGTGTCTTAATCCAATGCAAATAACTAATTATAAGAGTTTGAGATAGATGTGGAGAGTTTAAAAGCCACTTATACCCATTTTGTCCCAAAATAGGCTAAAACCAAGAAAACATTGCTTAGAAGCACGAAACAGCTTTGTTTTTGTTTCTGGGGTTAAAATGTGTCTTAATCCAATGCAACAAACTAATTATAAGAGTTTGAGATAGATGTGGATAGTTTAAAAGCCACTTATACCCATTTTGTCCCAAAAGAGGCTAAAACCAAGAAAACATTGCTTAGAAGCACCAAACAGCTTTGTTAGTGTTATTGGGGTTAAAATGTGTCTTAATCCAATGCAACTAACAAATTATAAGAGTTTGAGATAGATGTGGAGAGTTTAAAAGCCACTTATACCCATTTTGTCCCAAAAAAGGCTAAAACCAAGAAAACATTGCTTAGAAGCACTAAACAGCTTTGTTAGTGTTTCTGGGGTTAAAGTGTGTCTTAATCCAATGCAACTAACTAATTACAAGAGTTTGAGATAGATGTGGATAGTTTAAAAGCCACTTATACCCATTTTGTCACAAAACAGGCTAAAACCAAGAAAACATTGCTTAGAAGCACTAAACAACTTTGTTAGTGTTTCTGGGGTTAAAATGTGTCTTAATCCAATGCAACTAACTAGGTGTAAGAGTTTGAGATAGATGTGGAGAGTTTAAAAGCCACTTATACCCATTTTGTCCCAAAACAGGCTAAAACCAAGAAAACATTGCTTAGAAGCACTAAACAGCTTTGTTAGTGTTTCTCGGGTTAAAATGTGTCTTAATCCAATGCAACTAACTAATTATATGAGTTTTAGATAGATGTGGAGAGTTTAATAGCCATTTATACCCACTTTGTCCAAAATAGGCTAAAACCAAGAAAACATTGGTTAGAAGCACCAAACAGCTTTGTTAGTGTTTCTGGGGTTAAAATGTGTCTTAATCTAATGCAACTAACTAATTATAAGAGTTTGAGATAGATGTGGATAGTTTAAAAGCCACTTATACACATTTTGTCCCAAAACAGGCTAAAACGAAGAAAACATTGCTTAGAAGCACTAAACAGCTTTGTTAGTGTTTCTGGGGTTAAAATGTGTCTTACAACTAACTAATTGTAAGAGTTTGAGATAGATGTGGAGAGTTTAAAAGCCATTTATACCCATTTTGTCCCAAAACAGGCTGAAACCAAGAAAACATTGCTTAGAAGCACTAAACAGCTTTGTTAGTGTTTCTGGGGTTAAAATGTGTCTTAATCCAATGCAACTAACTAATTATAAGAGTTTTAGATAGATGTGGAGAGTTTAATAGCCATTTATACCCACTTTGTCCCAAAATAGGCTAAAACCAAGAATACATTGGTTAGAAGCACCAAACAGCTTTGTTAGTGTTTCTGGGGTTAAAATGTGTCTTAATCCAATGAAATTAACTAATTATAAGAGTTTGAGATAGATGTGGATAGTTTAAAAGCCACTTATACCCATTTTGTCCCAAAACAGGCTAAAACCAAGAAAACATTGCTTAGAAGCAGTAAACATCTATGTTAGTGTTTCTGGGGTTAAAATGTGCCGTAATCCAATGCAACTGACTAATTATAAGAGTTTGAGATTGATGTGGAGAGTTTAAAAGCCACTTATACCCATTTTGTCCCAAAACAGGCTAAAAGCAAGAAAACTTTGCTTAGAAGCTGTAAACAGCTATGTTAGTGTTTCTGGGGTTAAAATATTTCTTAATCCAATGCAACTGACTAACTATAAAAGTTTGAGATAGATGTGGAGAGTTTAAAAGCCACTTATACCCATTTTGTCCCAAAAAAGGCTAAAACCAAGAAAACATTGCTTAGAAGCATTAAACAACTTTGTCAGTGTTTCTGGGGTTAAAATGTGTCTTAATCCAATGCAGCTAACTAATTATAAGAGTTTGAGATAGATGTGCATAGTTTAAAAGTCACTTATACCCATTTTTTCCTAAAACAGGCTAAAACCAAAAAAACATTGCTTAGAAGCTGTAAACAGCTTTGTTAGTGTTTCTGGGGTTAAAATGTGTCTTAATACAATGCAACTAACTAATTATAAGAGTTTGAGATAGATGTGGAGAGTTTAAAAGCCACTTATACCCATTTTGTCCCAAAAAGGCTAAAACCAAGAAAACATTGCTTAGAAGCACTAAACAGCTTTGTTAGTGTTTCTGGGGTTAAAATGTGTCTTAATCAAATGCAACTAACTAATTATAAGAGTTTGAGATAGATGTGGATAGTTTAAAAGCCACTTATACCCATTTTGTCCCAAAACAGGCTAAAACCAAGAAAACATTGCTTAGAAGCTGTAAACAGCTATGTTAGTGTTTCTGGGGTTAAAATGTTTCTTAATCCAATGCAACAGACTAATTATAAGAGTTTGAGATGGATGTGGAGAGTTTAAAAGCCACTTTTACCCATTTTGTCCCAAAACAGGCTAAAACCAAGAAAACATTGCTTAGAAGCACCAAACAGCTTTGTTAGTGTTTCTGGGGTTAAAATGTGTCTTAATACAATGCAACTAACTAATTATAAGAGTTTGAGATAGATGTGGAGAGTTTAAAAGCCACTTATACCCATTTTGTCTCAAAAAGGCTAAAACCAAGAAAACATTGCTTAGAAGCAGTAAACAGCTTTGTTAGTGTTTCTCGGGTTAAATGTGTCTTAATCCAATGCAAATAACTAATTGTAAGAGTTTGAGATAGATGTGGAGAGTTTAAAAGCCATTTATACCTATTTTGTCCCAAAACAGGCTAAAACCAAGCAAAAATTGCTTAGAAGCACTAAACATCTTTGTTAGTGTTTCTGGGGTTAAAATGTGTCTTAATCCAATGCAAATAACTAATTATAAGAGTTTGAGATAGATGTGGAGAGTTTAAAAGCCACTTATACCCATTTTGTCCCAAAATAGGCTAAAACCAAGAAAACATTGCTTAGAAGCACGAAACAGCTTTGTTTTTGTTTCTGGGGTTAAAATGTGTCTTAATCCAATGCAACAAACTAATTATAAGAGTTTGAGATAGATGTGGATAGTTTAAAAGCCACTTATACCCATTTTGTCCCAAAAGAGGCTAAAACCAAGAAAACATTGCTTAGAAGCACCAAACAGCTTTGTTAGTGTTATTGGGGTTAAAATGTGTCTTAATCCAATGCAACTAACAAATTATAAGAGTTTGAGATAGATGTGGAGAGTTTAAAAGCCACTTATACCCATTTTGTCCCAAAAAAGGCTAAAACCAAGAAAACATTGCTTAGAAGCACTAAACAGCTTTGTTAGTGTTTCTGGGGTTAAAGTGTGTCTTAATCCAATGCAACTAACTAATTACAAGAGTTTGAGATAGATGTGGATAGTTTAAAAGCCACTTATACCCATTTTGTCACAAAACAGGCTAAAACCAAGAAAACATTGCTTAGAAGCACTAAACAACTTTGTTAGTGTTTCTGGGGTTAAAATGTGTCTTAATCCAATGCAACTAACTAGGTGTAAGAGTTTGAGATAGATGTGGAGAGTTTAAAAGCCACTTATACCCATTTTGTCCCAAAACAGGCTAAAACCAAGAAAACATTGCTTAGAAGCACTAAACAGCTTTGTTAGTGTTTCTCGGGTTAAAATGTGTCTTAATCCAATGCAACTAACTAATTATATGAGTTTTAGATAGATGTGGAGAGTTTAATAGCCATTTATACCCACTTTGTCCAAAATAGGCTAAAACCAAGAAAACATTGGTTAGAAGCACCAAACAGCTTTGTTAGTGTTTCTGGGGTTAAAATGTGTCTTAATCTAATGCAACTAACTAATTATAAGAGTTTGAGATAGATGTGGATAGTTTAAAAGCCACTTATACACATTTTGTCCCAAAACAGGCTAAAACGAAGAAAACATTGCTTAGAAGCACTAAACAGCTTTGTTAGTGTTTCTGGGGTTAAAATGTGTCTTACAACTAACTAATTGTAAGAGTTTGAGATAGATGTGGAGAGTTTAAAAGCCATTTATACCCATTTTGTCCCAAAACAGGCTGAAACCAAGAAAACATTGCTTAGAAGCACTAAACAGCTTTGTTAGTGTTTCTGGGGTTAAAATGTGTCTTAATCCAATGCAACTAACTAATTATAAGAGTTTTAGATAGATGTGGAGAGTTTAATAGCCATTTATACCCACTTTGTCCCAAAATAGGCTAAAACCAAGAATACATTGGTTAGAAGCACCAAACAGCTTTGTTAGTGTTTCTGGGGTTAAAATGTGTCTTAATCCAATGAAATTAACTAATTATAAGAGTTTGAGATAGATGTGGATAGTTTAAAAGCCACTTATACCCATTTTGTCCCAAAACAGGCTAAAACCAAGAAAACATTGCTTAGAAGCAGTAAACATCTATGTTAGTGTTTCTGGGGTTAAAATGTGCCGTAATCCAATGCAACTGACTAATTATAAGAGTTTGAGATTGATGTGGAGAGTTTAAAAGCCACTTATACCCATTTTGTCCCAAAACAGGCTAAAAGCAAGAAAACTTTGCTTAGAAGCTGTAAACAGCTATGTTAGTGTTTCTGGGGTTAAAATATTTCTTAATCCAATGCAACTGACTAACTATAAAAGTTTGAGATAGATGTGGAGAGTTTAAAAGCCACTTATACCCATTTTGTCCCAAAAAAGGCTAAAACCAAGAAAACATTGCTTAGAAGCATTAAACAACTTTGTCAGTGTTTCTGGGGTTAAAATGTGTCTTAATCCAATGCAGCTAACTAATTATAAGAGTTTGAGATAGATGTGCATAGTTTAAAAGTCACTTATACCCATTTTTTCCTAAAACAGGCTAAAACCAAAAAAACATTGCTTAGAAGCTGTAAACAGCTTTGTTAGTGTTTCTGGGGTTAAAATGTGTCTTAATACAATGCAACTAACTAATTATAAGAGTTTGAGATAGATGTGGAGAGTTTAAAAGCCACTTATACCCATTTTGTCCCAAAAAGGCTAAAACCAAGAAAACATTGCTTAGAAGCACTAAACAGCTTTGTTAGTGTTTCTGGGGTTAAAATGTGTCTTAATCAAATGCAACTAACTAATTATAAGAGTTTGAGATAGATGTGGATAGTTTAAAAGCCACTTATACCCATTTTGTCCCAAAACAGGCTAAAACCAAGAAAACATTGCTTAGAAGCTGTAAACAGCTATGTTAGTGTTTCTGGGGTTAAAATGTTTCTTAATCCAATGCAACAGACTAATTATAAGAGTTTGAGATGGATGTGGAGAGTTTAAAAGCCACTTTTACCCATTTTGTCCCAAAACAGGCTAAAACCAAGAAAACATTGCTTAGAAGCACCAAACAGCTTTGTTAGTGTTTCTGGGGTTAAAATGTGTCTTAATACAATGCAACTAACTAATTATAAGAGTTTGAGATAGATGTGGAGAGTTTAAAAGCCACTTATACCCATTTTGTCTCAAAAAGGCTAAAACCAAGAAAACATTGCTTAGAAGCAGTAAACAGCTTTGTTAGTGTTTCTCGGGTTAAATGTGTCTTAATCCAATGCAAATAACTAATTGTAAGAGTTTGAGATAGATGTGGAGAGTTTAAAAGCCATTTATACCTATTTTGTCCCAAAACAGGCTAAAACCAAGAAAACATTGCTTAGAAGCACTAAACATCTTTGTTAGTGTTTCTGGGGTTAAAATGTGTCTTAATCCAATGCAAATAACTAATTATAAGAGTTTGAGATAGATGTGGAGAGTTTAAAAGCCACTTATACCCATTTTGTCCCAAAATAGGCTAAAACCAAGAAAACATTGCTTAGAAGCACGAAACAGCTTTGTTTTTGTTTCTGGGGTTAAAATGTGTCTTAATCCAATGCAACAAACTAATTATAAGAGTTTGAGATAGATGTGGATAGTTTAAAAGCCACTTATACCCATTTTGTCCCAAAAGAGGCTAAAACCAAGAAAACATTGCTTAGAAGCACCAAACAGCTTTGTTAGTGTTATTGGGGTTAAAATGTGTCTTAATCCAATGCAACTAACAAATTATAAGAGTTTGAGATAGATGTGGAGAGTTTAAAAGCCACTTATACCCATTTTGTCCCAAAAAAGGCTAAAACCAAGAAAACATTGCTTAGAAGCACTAAACAGCTTTGTTAGTGTTTCTGGGGTTAAAGTGTGTCTTAATCCAATGCAACTAACTAATTACAAGAGTTTGAGATAGATGTGGATAGTTTAAAAGCCACTTATACCCATTTTGTCACAAAACAGGCTAAAACCAAGAAAACATTGCTTAGAAGCACTAAACAACTTTGTTAGTGTTTCTGGGGTTAAAATGTGTCTTAATCCAATGCAACTAACTAGGTGTAAGAGTTTGAGATAGATGTGGAGAGTTTAAAAGCCATTTATACCCATTTTGTCCCAAAACAGGCTAAAACCAAGAAAACATTGCTTAGAAGCACTAAACAGCTTTTTTAGTGTTTCTGGGGTCAAAATGTGTCTTAATCCAATGCAACTAACTAATTATAAGAGTTTGAGATAGATGTGGAGAGTTTAATAGCCACTTAAACCCACTTTGTCCCAAAACAGGCTAAAACCAAGAAAACATTGCTTAGAAGCACCAAACAGCTTTGTTAGTGTTTCTGGGGTTAAAATGTGTCTTAATTCAATGCAACTAACTAATTATAAGAGTTTGAGATAGATGTGGATAGTTTAAAAGCCACTTATACCCATTTTGTCCCAAAAGAGGCTAAAACCAAGAAAACATTGCTTAGAAGCTGTAAACAGCTACGTTAGAGTTTATGGGGTTAAAATGTGTCTTAATGCAGCTGACTAATTATAAGAGTTTGAGATTGATGTAGAGAGTTTAAAATCCACTTATACCCATTTTGTCCCAAAACAGGCTAAAACCAAGAAAACATTGCTTAGAAGCTCTAAACAGCTATGTTAGTGTTTCTGGGGTTAAAATGTATCTTAATCCAATGCAACTGACTAATTATAAGAGTTTGAGATGGATGTGGAGAGTTTAAAAGCCACTAATACCCATTTTGTCCCAAAACAGGCTAAAACCAAGAAAACATTGTTTAGAAGCACTAAACAGCTTTGTTAGTGTTTCTCGGGTTAAAATGTGTCTTAATCCAATGCAAATAACTAATTGTAAGAGTTTGAGATAGATGTGGAGAATTTAAAAGCCATTTATACCCATTTTGTCCCAAAACAGGCTAAAACTAAGAAAACATTGCTTAGAAGCACTAAACAGCTTTGTTAGTGTTTCTAGGGTTAAAATGTGTCTTAATCCAACGCAACTATCTAATTATAAGAGTTTGAGATAGATGTGGATAGTTTAAAAGCTACTTATACCCATTTTGTCCCAATACAGGCTAAAACCAAGAAAACATTGCTTAGAAGCTGTAAACAGCTATGTTAGTGTTTCCGGGGTTAAAATGTGTCTTAATCCAATGCAACTTACTATTTATAAGAGTTTGAGATTGATGTGGAGAGTTTAAAAGCCACTTATACCCATTTTGTCCCAAAACAGGCTAAAACCAAGAAAACATTGCTTAGAAGCACCAAACAGCTTTGTTAGTGTTTCTGGGGTTAAAATGTGTCTTAATACAATGCAACTAACTAATTGTAAGAGTTTGAGATAGATGTGGAGAGTTTAAAAGCCATTTATACCCATTTTGTCCCAAAACAGGCTAAAACCAAGAAAACATTGATTAGAAGCACTAAACAGCTTTGTTAGTGTTTCTGGGGTTAAAATGTGTCTTAATCCAATGCAACTAACTAATTATATGAGTTTTAGATAGATGTGGAGAGTTTAATAGCCATTTATACCCACTTTGTCCCAAAATAGGCTAAAACCACGAAAACATTGGTTAGAAGCACCAAACAGCTTTGTTAGTGTTTCTGGGGTTAAAATGTGTCTTAATCCAATGCAACTAACTAATTATAAGAGTTTGAGATAGATGTGGATAGTTTAAAAGCCACTTATACCCATTTTGTCCCAAAACAGGCTAAAACCATGAAAACATTGCTTAGAAGCTGTAAACATCTATGTTAGTGTTTCTAGGGTTAAAATGTGTCTTAATCCAATGCAACTGACTAATTATAAGAGTTTGAGATTGATGTGGAGAGTTTAAAAGCCACTTATACCCATTTTGTCCCAAAACAGGCTAAAAGCAAGAAAACTTTGCTTAGAAGCTGTAAACAGCTATGTTAGTGTTTCTCGGGTTAAAATGTTTCTTAATCCAATGCAACTGACTAACTATAAAAGTTTGAGATAGATGTGGAGAGTTTAAAAGCCACTTATACCCATTTTGTCCCAAAAAAGGCTAAAACCAAGAAAACATTGCTTAGAAGCATTAAACAACTTTGTTAGTGTTTCTGGGGTTAAAATGTGTCTTAATCCAATGCAGCTAACTAATTATAAGAGTTTGAGATAGATGTGCATAGTTTAAAAGCCACTTATACCCATTTTTTCCTAAAACAGGCTAAAACCAAAAAAACATTGCTTAGAAGCTATAAACAGCTTTGTTAGTGTTTCTGGGGTTAAAATGTGTCTTAATACAATGCAACTAACTAATTATAAGAGTTTGAGATAGATGTGGAGAGTTTAAAAGCCACTTATACCCATTTTGTCCCAAAAAGGCTAAAACCAAGAAAACATTGCTTAGAAGCACTAAACAGCTTTGTTAGTGTTTCTGGGGTTAAAATGTGTCTTAATCAAATGCAACTAACTAATTATAAGAGTTTGAGATAGATGTGGATAGTTTAAAAGCCACTTATACCCATTTTGTCCCAAAACAGGCTAAAACCAAGAAAACATTGCTTAGAAGCTGTAAACAGCTATGTTAGTGTTTCTGGGGTTAAAATGTTTCTTAATCCAATGCAACAGACTAATTATAAGAGTTTGAGATGGATGTGGAGAGTTTAAAAGCCACTTTTACCCATTTTGTCCCAAAACAGGCTAAAACCAAGAAAACATTGCTTAGAAGCACCAAACAGCTTTGTTAGTGTTTCTGGGGTTAAAATGTGTCTTAATACAATGCAACTAACTAATTATAAGAGTTTGAGATAGATGTGGAGAGTTTAAAAGCCACTTATACCCATTTTGTCTCAAAAAGGCTAAAACCAAGAAAACATTGCTTAGAAGCAGTAAACAGCTTTGTTAGTGTTTCTGGGGTTAAAATGTGTTTTAATCCAATGCAACTAACTAATTATAAGAGTTTGAGATAGATGTGGATTGTTTAAAAGCCACTTATACCCATTTTGTCCCAAAACAGGCTAAAACCAACAAAACATTGCTTAGAAGCTGTAAACATCTATGTTAGTGTTTCTAGGGTTAAAATGTGTCTTAATCCAATGCAACTGACTAATTATAAGAGTTTGAGATTGATGTGGAGAGTTTAAAAGCCACTTATACCCATTTTGTCCCAAAACAGGCTAAAACCAAGAAAACATTGTTTAGAAGCACTAAACAGCTTTGTTAGTGTTTCTGGGGTTAAAATGTGTCTTAATCCAATGCAACTAACTAATTATATGAGTTTTAGATAGATGTGGAGAGTTTAATAGCTATTTATACCCACTTTGTCCCAAAATAGGCTAAAACCAAGAAAACATTGGTTAGAAGCACCAAACAGCTTTGTTAGTGTTTCTGGGGTTAAAATGTGTCTTAATCCAATGCAACTAACTAATTATAAGAGTATGAGATAGATGTGGATAGTTTAAAAGCCACTTATACCCATTTTGTCCCAAAAAAGGCTAAAACCAAGAAAACATTGCTTAGAAGCATTAAACAACTTTGTTAGTGTTTCTGGGGTTAAAATGTATCTTAATCCAATGCAACTAACTAATTATAAGAGTTTGAGATAGATGTGGATAGTTTAAAAGCCACTTATACCCATTTTTTCCCAAAACAGGCTAAAACCTAGAAAACATTGCTTAGAAGCTTTAAACAGCTATGTTAGTGTTTCTGTGGTTAAAAATTTGTCTTAATCCAATGCAACTGACTAATTATAAGAGTTTGAGATGGATGTCGAGAGTTTAAAAGCCACTTATACACATTTTGTCCCAAAACATGCTAAAACCAAAAAAACATTACTTAGAAGCTGTAAACAGCTATGTTAGTGTTTCTGGTGTTAAAATGTGTCTTAATCCAATGCAACTGACTAATTATAAGAGTTTGAGATGGATTTGGAGACTTTAAAAGCCACTTATACACATTTTGTCCCAAAACAGGCTAAAACTAAGAAAACATTTCTTAGAAGCTTTAAACAGCTATGTTAGTGTTTCTGGGGTTAAAATGTGTCTTAATCCAATGCAACTGACTAATTATAAGAGTTTGAGATGTATTTGGTGATGTTCAAATATTATACCCTGTTTTCCCTTAGTTTATTCACATCTTTTGCATCTTTTGCTATCCATTTTGACCATTATTGCATAGCTTTAGGACTAAACATGCATTAGAGTTTAGTTGCATTGCATTTGCATCTTTTCATGCATAATCAGGTGATTTTGGAGCTTAAGGAGCATGGAAGCAATGCTGAGGAGAAGTGAAGCAAACAAGAGGAGAAAGCAAGAGAGTTAAGGCTGAAGAAACAAGGTGCGGTGTCCAACTCGACCGCCCACTCGACCAGACACTCGACCGTGTGCAGAGAAAGACTCGACCGAGTGGAAGATGCACAAGAGAAGCCAACTCGACCGGTCACTCGACCGAGCACCGGGTCGAGTTGGCCGAGCCGCCTAGCTATTTTGTTTTTTAGTATTTTTAGGGCTTCCACTACTTTTTCTATTTAAGGACCTTGTACCTGCAGCCACCAAAGAGTCCAGCTTTTTAGAATAGTTAAAAACCTAGTTTTTACCCTTTTGGGAATTATTCCTTTTGCACTTTTATTTTTTTAGATCTTGTACTTCTTAGAGAGAAAAACTCTAGATTCTTCAATATTGTTGGTTTCATAACTTTCAGAATATTGAGAATTCGAGTTTGATTCTTTCTCCAATATTGTAGATCTTTGCTTTATCTTTCATTTGAGGTTTGTTTGATTTGGTAAAGCTTGATTGTTGTAGATCTCTTCTAGGGTAGATGTTCTTAATGCTGATCCTATATCTGAGAAGGTAGGGTTTGATTGCAAGCATCTTAGCATCACACCAATGTTTAAGAAGCATAGATAAGGCTTGATCTAGAGCTTACCATTAGGCTTCCTAAGAGATTAGAGGTCTTGTTTGGTATGAGACATATTGCTTAATGCCTGCTTGTGTAGATTCTTTACTATGTGAGAACAAGTCTAGAGATGCATAGGTTTGATTGTTTCTTGCCATGAGAGTGGATTAAACTTGTCTTAGAAATATATGTCTAGAGACTAGCTAAGGTTGTTTGAGATTTGTTGACCAAGTTAGATAACCTCAATCATTAGTTCAGCCCATGAATCCCTCCTCAAGGCCTTCCTTGTTTATTGATTTCCTAGCTTAAATCATGTTGTTTGATCATTGTTTGATTCGTTTTGGTATTGCTCTGTTTTTCTTGTGTTGCTCTGTTTTCCGTAAAATTGTCCAGCTCGACCCTGCACTCGATCTACACTCGATCGAGTGCATGCTCGAGTTCATTCCCAGAACTTGTGTTTATGATTTGTGTTTGTCCTGTTTCATTCTAGTTGCATTTCTGTTGCATTCATTTAGCTTCCTGTTCATTACTTGCCTTGCATTCGTTCAATACTTGCATTACCATAGTTTCTATTTCTGTTTTAGCTTCATAACTGTTATAATCATTCTGTTCCATTTGCATTTAGCTCCTAGTTCTTGTAGTTTTACTTTCTGCACTTTATATTTCATCATAGGATTGTTAGTGACAAACATCCTTTACATCTGGCTTGACTTAGACTCATATGCACATCTTGATTGTTCACAAACACTCAGATAGGATTGACACCTCTTATACTGCAACTGCATAAGGGGAATTGAAACACCTTACCATCCATTCATTCATATCTCACTATTGCATACATTCATCACCATCCATACCACAAATATATCAGTTTCAATTTGGCGATGTTGCCCATTTGAGTGTGTTTTTGTGACATTGAGGATCAATATTAGTCTAAGATTATGTTCGTTTATCCACTTGTGAAGTTGCTGAACTCGAATCTTCTTTTGCTTGGCTGTCTTGAGTTTCAGGTACCCACTCGACCACCCACTCGACCACCACTCGACCGAGTAGTGATCGAGCACTTGATCGAGTCAGAAGCCGTATCTAAATAGACACCAGTTCCCAGTCGACTCGACCACCCACTCGAGCCTGAGCTCGACCGTGTACCTGTTCGAGTCTGTACTCGTGTTTGTTGATGCACACAAGGTCCAAGGGGACAGACAATCTTCAAAGGTCTATTGACAATATCCAAAGGCTGCAAAAGGGTTTGAGACATAAGCAAAGAAGAGTAGTTTCAGAACAACAAGGGAATCAAGTCATCATGGAGCAACAAGCTAACCATGAGCAAAGACCTAGGCACATTGGTGCTGGAGATGCACCCAACACCCACAACCAAAGAGCTGGTATTGTGCCTCCTACAGTAGCAAGCAATAATTATGAGATCAAAAGTGGACTGATCTCCATGATTCAAGCCAACAAGTTCCATGGGTTGCCAATGGAGGATCCTCTAGACCACCTTGATGAGTTTGATAGAATATGTGGTCTAACAAAGATTAATGGAGTGAGTGAAGATGGATTCAATTTGAGGCTCTTCCCATTCTCACTTGGAGACAAGGCTCACCTTTAGGAGAAGACTCTTCCTACTGGAGCAATAACCACATGGGATGCTTGCAAGAAGGCTTTCTTGGCCAAGTTCTTCTCCAATGCTAGGAGAGCTAGATTGAGGAATGAAATTTCTGGGTTTGCTCAAAGTAAGAATGAGAGCTTTTGTGAAGCTTGGGAGAGGTTTAAAGGGTTCCAGACTCAGTGTCCTCACCATGGCTTCAGCAATGAGTCCCTACTTAGCACTTTATATAGAGGAGTGCTTCCCAAGATCAGGATGCTTCTTGACACAGCTTCTAATGGCAACTTCCTCAACAAGAATGTGGAAGAAGGATGGGAATTAGTTGAGATTCTTGCTCAGTCTGATGGAAATTACAATGAGGACTATGACAAAACCATAAGGTCCACCTCCACTGACCAAGAGGAAAAGTACAAAAAGGATTTGAAGATGGTCAATGAGAAGCTTGACAAGATCCTTCTTAGCCAACAAAAGTCCATTCACTACATTGGTGAAGAAGAGGTTCAAGTTCAAGAGGGGGAGAATGAGTTTGCTGAGCTCTGTTATATGCAAAACCAGGGTGGATTCAAAGGCTACAACCAAGGAGGGTTCAAGAACAACAACCTCTCCTATAGAAGCAACAATGTAGCCAATCCACAAGACCAAGTCTATCCACCTCAACAGCCTCAACAACAGAACAACTATGTCCCCAAACAACAGCATCAAGTGTTCAAGCCTCAGTTGTGTTCCCCACCAGGGTTTCAGACAAACCAAGTCCAAGAACAAGACTTAAGAGCCATGATGCAACAGTTGTTGATTGAGCAAACACAAGGAAAGATTGAGGAAGCCAAACAGTTTGCTGAGTTGAATCAAAGGCTCACATCCCAATACAATGACCTTAACATGAAGTTTGAAGGTCTCAACTCTAGAGTGAAGTATATGGAGAGCAACATTGCCTCTACTTCAGCTCCTAAACCCAACCAACTCCCTGGAAAAGCTGTTCAAAATCCAAGGGAGTTCAGTGCAAAAGCCATTCATATCTCTGATGAGAAAGTCACTGAGGACAGTGAAGTCCAAGTTTGGGGGAATTCATCAGTTACTGATGCCCCAAGTGACGTTTGTGCAAAGAAATCTGAATCCGGTATTGCACTCGACCAGGTACTCGAGCCACCACTCGACCGAGTGACTGATCGAGTGGTCGATCGAGCTGAAGACTCCGAAGCTGTCAAGCCTTCTAAGTACATTCCTCCTGCTTACAAACCACCTCTGCCATTCCCAGGACGTTTTAAAGCACAGAAGCTTAAGGAGCTTAGGGAAATCATTGAGAGAAAGGAAATGATGGCTAAGGAACAAGAGGAAGTGAGGGTTTTGAAGGAAGAAGCTGTGGTTGAGAAACTAGAGGAAGTCATGGCCATACAAGAGATCATCATTGCTTACCAAGAAGAGGAGAGAGGACCTGCCTTGGAACAGTATGAACCATATCCTCTCTATAGGGATTTTTTGCTAGATTTGTCAAAGAAGAAGGCTCAAGCTCAAGATGAGAAGGATCTTGAGGACCTTGGAGGAGTGATCATCCCAATTAAGCTTAAGGATCCAGGGCCATTCTATCTGCCTTGCACACTCAGTTACCTTCACTACAACCAATGCCTTTGTGATTTGGGAGCCTCAATCAGTGTGATGCCTTATTCCATAGCACAAAAGCTTGGGCACACTGACTTCAAATCAACCAACCTTCATGTATGCCTAGCTGATGGGTCAAATAAAGATGTGGTTGGCAAGTTGGAGAACATTCCAGTGAAGATAGGGAGAGCAAGGGTTCATACAGATTTTGTGGTATTGGAAATGGACAAGGAACCTGAAGATCCTATCATTCTTGGGAGGCCATTCTTAGCCACTGTTGGAGCAGTCATTGATGTCAAGGAAGGTCTTGTGACCTTGAACATTGCTGAGTGTATATCTATGAAGTTCAACATCTATAACCCAACCAACCTTCCTACCATTGATGATCAGCCTTTTACTATCAAGGACAAAGGTGGTCAAGAAGGTTTAAGTGATAAGGCAACTCCAAAGGCTGAGCTCTCTCTTCAAGAAGATTCTGTGGAAAAGCTCAAGAGGTCAGTTCAAGAGTTGACTGGTATGGTTGAGGATCTCCAAGTTAAGCTAAACAAGAGGTCTTTGAGGAAAGCAAGACCAAGGCTCAAAATCAAGAAGAAGTATAGTTTGTGTGTTAAGAGTGAAGTGATCAAGGATAAACTTCACAGTGACCAAGAGGTTCCAGGGAGGATTTCATCACCTCCTTGGTATCTAAACCAAGTCTAAGAAGGCAACCAAAGTCAAGCTTAGTGACTCTAAACAAGCTCACTAGGGAGGAAGTCCCTAAGGTATCCTTTGAAAATATGCTTTATTTTCTTAGTAGTTTTGATGTGTTTTCTTTTATGTTTGTGTTGGACAGGCCTTTTAATGAAAGTGTAGATTGGTATGGAGAGATTTGGACTTGGGGAAGGAGATTCGCAAGCCCATTCGATCAGTCCACGAGAGGTACTCGACCGAGTTGGCAAAGAAGCAAGGCCCATTCGATTCTCATTTCTCTAGAATGATCGAGTGGAGGGAAGACAAAGAAGAAAAAATTTGAAATTTCAAAATTTGGTCAAGGTGCTCGACCGTGTACAGTCGAGTGTGGGGTCGAGTGGCAGCAAAAAGCAGGTCAAAGATTCCCAATTCGAATTTGAATGGTATGGACGCTCCACCCTTGTCTCCTTGTCCCCTTAGCTTCTTTAAATAAAGCTTGCACGATCCTATACCTCTCACACTCTCTCATTTGCTCAAAACAACTAAAATCAAGTTTTAAAATCTCTCTCAAAGTTCATCTTTTGCTCAAGCTTAGTTTTTTCAAGTTTTTGGGTCACTAACCTATTATCATTAAGCTTTGAGTCTTTTCCCTTCAGTTCTGTTTGAAAATGTCTTCAAGGATTACTAGGAAGTCTCAACGAGCAGCTGCAAGTTCCATGGAACATCGTGATGCTAGCCTTGAATCAAGAGGAGAAGCTGGAAGGACCACTCAACGTCCTACTCGATCATGCACTCGACCGAGTGGTGGTCCGAGTGGTCGGTCGAGCCAAATGTCGTCTTCAAGGAATGAGTCAGTTGAGGAAGATCCTAAGAGAACTGAAAGTGAGGAAGAAAGGGAGCCAACTCTCAATGAGTTCATGAGGAGACACAAGGCCAAAGAGAAAAGGCCAGCAGTTGAGGTTGAACAAGAGGAGAGTGAAAGTGAGAGTGAGAAAGAAGATGAAGAAGAAGAGGGAGAGGATGATGAGAAGCAGGATCTTGTGGTTTGACAAAGAGGCAACTTTATGAAGCCTTCATGAGCATGGAGTTCCTGGGGACTAGATATCTACATAAGGAAACCATGGAGAAGCTAGCCATTGATGAAGATGTGGAGTATCTTTTTGAGAAGAACAACTTAACCAAGTTCATGGGGCTTTGCATGGAGAGCTACAAAAAAAGAAAGTTGTGAGTTTTTGGCCACAGTCAAGCTGCATACATATGCAAGGAAGGATGCTGAGTTTGGAGCTGGTCATATTGCATTCACAATCAAGTTGGAAGAAGTATGAGCTTTCAATGAAGAAGATAGCCAATGAGTTTGGTTTTGAGGTTGGGAGCAATAGAAGCTTGATGATACCAAGAGAGGAGCTCTATTCCATTTGGGAAACCATTGGAGACAACATCACCTATTATCCCTCCAAGACCAAGAGCTCAAAGATAAGAAGCTCAGTCCTAAGGTACTTCCACAAAGCTCTTGCCAACACCTTCTTTGCTAGTAAGGAAACTGGGAATCTAATTGAAGGAGAGCTCAAGATGATTGACATGGCTTTGAACGGAATCATCCTTCAAGCAAGAGATGGAACCATCATTATTGGGACCACTGTGGAGACTGACCTAGCAATGGTGCTTATTGACCACATGATAGAGTTGAGGAGCTGGGTAGGCAAGTTGTACAACAAAGGTTCAAGAGGAGCCCTAACCATTGGAGGCATCATCCCTCCAATACTACAAGCTGCTAAGGTCCCACTTAGAGGAGAAAGGGTTTCACCAAGGTGGATAGACTCAAGATACCTCACCACCACTCTCATACTAGCCAAGGAGATGCATCAAGGAAATCACATCTTCAACTTTGAGCTCCCAACAGTTGGAAAGAAGCAATTGATCCTACCTAACCAAGAGCTCACCACCATTCAAGAAGGAGCCAACATTATTTTTTGGCCGGCTGATGAGTTTTTGTTTGATGGGATAGTTCAACCTAGAGTTGAAGAAGCTGGAAATGCACAAATGGCTGATGGGGAGGAGCAGTTTTACTTTGAGGATTATGAGCCCAACCCAAGGGATAGTAGAGAAAGTAGAGGAGTGAGGGAGAATAGCAAGAGGTTGACACTTTTGCAAAGATGGAACAAGTGGCATGGGAAGAGGTTTGACAAGCTTAAGAAGAAGGTGACCAACATGGCTAAGTCCATCAAGGGTCTAAAGGAGGAGTAGCTCAACTAGAGAACTTTCAAGAGTTGCAAACCCTGTGGAACCAGCTAGAGCTTCAATGTATGAGCCAAATCAGAGGAAGAGGATTTCAAGTACCCGAGAACAATAATTTTCGAGGCACTCGACCGGGTCACTCGAGCACCCACTCGATCGAGCACCCCAAATGCACTCGGCCGAGTTCCAGCCCAGATCACCTTATGGCTTCCCACCTCCAGCTGCTTATCCACGCTATCCAGGTACCCTCCCATCCCACCCCAATACTTCGTGGATCCAGCACTCTACCAGCAGTTTTACCAGCAGCAAGGACAAGATTTTGGCATCTACGGTCCAGCTCGACCACCCCACTCGAGCACGCACTCGACCGAGTCAAGGTTGATCACCATCGTCGAGCTACCCCAATCACCTTCCACAAGTCAGCAACAAGACCCCAACTACACGTTTGACAGCATGCAAGAGGATGTGGACAACTTCTTCTCCAATCCTTGAGGTACCACTATCACCTTCACTTGTAAATACCATTGCATTTCATATTGTGTTTAGTTTTTGGTCTTGAATCCTCTTACAAATTTCTTTCACACAGAGGACTGTGTGATTTAAGTTTGGGGGAGGGTTTGAGATAGCATTTGACATTGTGTTTTGTGTTCTTATTTCAAATTTTTAGTATCATCATGTTAGTATTTGCATAGCATCTAAGGCATAGAAAAACCCTAAAAATTTGAAAAATTTTGAAAAAAATCTTTATAAAAAAAAAGAGTGTTCATGTAGTTTGCATTGCATATTAGGATCTTGTTTAGCATGTTTCATGAAGGATTGTATAATATTTGCATTAGGGATCTACGATGAGTTTGCCTTGTTAGCTTGCTTAATTCACTAGACTAGGATCAATGCCCAAATTAATAATACTTTGATGCTAGTTGAGTAGTTAGAAGCATAAGATTGAACCAAGCCTTGAATTCCTGCATTGCATTTTGTCTAAATTGAAGCATGTTGAGATTTGATGCCATTTCCTACTTATAAGAACCTAATATTGACTTTCAGTTATCAATGTGTGCATTGCTTTAAACTCATGGATACCATATACATACTTGGATCATCTTTCTCCTTTTTACCACTCTTGTTGATCCAAGTAGCTGATTTCCTCATTAAGAATCAGTTCCCCTACCCCTAAACCAGCCCTTCTTTCAAGCCATGTTTATTCTTGTGTGTGTGAGGCCTATTTTTGGGATTGAGCTTCGTAGAAAGTGTTAGATTTGAACTGACAAGAGTAAAGCCTTGTGTAGTTCTAGTTTGCATTTTTCAAACTAGATAGGACTAGGTGGTTCACTTGTTTGGTTTGGGACTTGGCTGTTATGAAAAGAAAAGAGGAAAAAGAGAAAGAAAAAAAAGGTAGAGTCTTTAAGAGGAGAATGTGTTTCAGCAAAGTCTAGTGAAAGGATGGGAAGTTAAAAAAAAAAAAAATTGATAAAGTTGGTTCTAGTTAAAGAAAAGAAAGAAAGAAAAGAAGAGTTTAGCAAAAAGCTTGTATGTCTTAAGAATAATAAGAAAAGAGAACTATAGCAAATAAGAAAGAATCCCCCATCCCACTAGAAAGATCAAATAAGAACATCTCCTAAAACTTGAAAACCAAAAGAGAAAAGGGTGAAAGAGAAAAGAAGAAGTTAAAGGGTAGCACTAGGATCATTTGGGTTTAGATTGATAGGATGAATTCTTTGGGTGCCTTTGGGTAGACAAGGTTTTGTTCTTGTATGTGTCTAAGTGTTCTTACATTTAGCATTCTTCTAAAGCTCAATCCATTTTTATGAGAGAACCTTGATATTGATAAGCCCTACTCTAAAAAGAGACCACCATTGTCTCAAGACCTTTATCTCCAAGCCAAATAAGTTTAAGCATTGCATAGAATTTATTCATGTTCTTGATTAATGAATGTTAAAGGAAATGGTTGATTTGAATGCATGTGGATATCTAAGGCTCAAATCAGTAAAGGTTGTGATATGCTTGTCTAAAATCTTTAAGTACAGCTCATTCAACTTGCATCATAGTACTAGTAACTTGGACATTGATTCTAGATGGTCTATTTGCAAGTTTTAGGAGCTGAGATCCCACTTTTAAACCTCACCTACCTTCTTATGTCTTGATTATTTGCTTGAGGGCAAGCAAAGACTAATTTTAGGGGTGTTGATGTTCATATATTTTACCCTGTTTTCCCTTAGTTTATTCACATCTTTTGCATCTTTTGCTATCCATTTTGACCATTATTGCATAGCTTTAGGACTAATCATGCATTAGAGTTTAGTTGCATTGCATTTGCATCTTTTCATGCATAATCAGGTGATTTTGAAGCTTAAGGAGCATGGAAGCAATGCTGAGGAGAAGTGAAGCAAACAAGAGGAGAAAGCAAGAGAGTTAAGGCTGAAGAAACAAGGTCCAAAGTCCCACTCGACCGCCCACTCGACCAGACACTCGACCGTGTGCAGAGAGGGACTCGACCGAGTGGAAGATGCACGAGAGAAGCCAACTCGACCGGTCACTCGACCGAGCACCGGGTCGAGTTGGCCGAGCCGCCTAGCTATTTTTTCTTTTAGTATTTTTAGGGCTTCCACTCCTTTTTCTATTTAAGGACCTTGTACCTGCAGCCACCAAAGAGTCCAACTTTTTAGAATAGTCAAAAGTCTAGTTTTTACCCTTTTGGGAATTATTCCTTTTGCACTTAGGATCTATCGGTTTAAACTCCTATGGAAACCCTTTTCTCTCTTGCGGTGGCTCTCGGATGTGTATGCGAATACTAGAGAAATCCTAAGGGTTCCATCCCTTATATAGGGTCGACCAAACTGCCTTAAGTTGTAACATCCTGAAACAAGTTATTTTTCTTATGGTGGTGAATGATGATGAATGTATGCAATGGTGAGATATGAATGGAATGATGGATGGGTGTTTCAATTCTCCTTATGCTGTTGCAGTATAAGAGGTATCAATCCTCAATGAGCGTTTGTGAACAATTAAGATATGCATATGAATCTAAGTTAAGACAAATGTGAAGATTGTTTGTCACTAACAATCCTAAGATGGAAATGTAAAATGCAGAAAATAAACTACAAGAACTAAGAACTAGATGCAATTGAAACTGAATGATTGTAACAGTAATGAAGCAAGAACAGAAGTAGGAACTACTACTAATGAACTAATGCAAGACAGGTAATGAACTGAAAACTAAATGAATGCAACTAAAATGAAACATGAATGAAATAGGACAATCACAAATCATAAACAAGAATTCTGGGGATGAATTGGAGCAAGCACTTGACCGAGTGTAGGTCGAGTACAGGGTCGAGCTAGAATAATCCGGAAAACAGAGCAATGCTAGAAAAACAGAGCAACACAAGAACGAATCAAATAACAAGCAAGCAACAGGATTAAAACTAAGATATTAATAAACAAAGAAGGCCTTGAGGAGGGATTCATGGGCTAGACTAATGAATGAGGCTATCACACTTTGGCCAACAAATCTCAAGCAAAGCTTTGAGCTAATCTCTAGACAAATTAATCTAAGACAAACTTCTTCCACTCTCATGGCAAGAATCATTCAAACCTATGCATCTCTAGACTTGTTCTCACAAAGTAAAGAATCTACACAAGCAGGCATTAAGCAATATGTCTCATACCAAGCAAAACCTCTAATCTCTTAGCAAGCAAGATGGTAAGCTCTAGATCTAGCCTTATCTATGCCTCTTAAGCATTGGTGTGATGCTAAGAAGCTTAAGATCAGATCCTACCCTCTCAGATATAGGATCAGCATTAAGAACATCTACCCTAGAAGAGATCTACAACAATCAAGCTTGACCAAAGCAAACAAACCTCAAACAAAGCCTAGCCTAACCCATCCTCAAGATCCTAAGGAAACTACTCACAACAATACATGATGAACAAAGTCAAAAACCCAGAAAATATTGAAACTTGCATTATCGGAAAGATGAAACAAATATCTTCAATATTAATGAAAGGATCAAACTCAAATTCTCAATATTAAGAAAGTTATGAAACTAATAATATTGAGGAATTTAGTCTTTTTCAAGTACAAAATCTAAGAAAAATAAAAGTGCAAAAGGAATAATTCCCAAAAAGGGTAAAACTAGGTTTTGAGAATATCTAAAAAGCTGGACTCTTTTGGTGGCTGCAGGTATAAGGCTTTTTATAGGAGGGGAGTGGAAGCCCTAAAAATACAAAAAGTCAAAGTAGTCAACGGCTCGGTCAACTCGACCAGTGCTCGGTCGAGTGGCTTGGTCGAGCTGGCTTCTCTCGTGCAATCTCCACTCGGTCGAGTCCTCCTCAGCACACGGTCGAGTGTCTGGTCGAGTCTGCGGTCGAGTTGGACTCTGGACCATGTTCTTCAGCCTTAACTCCCTTCTTTCCTCCTCATGATTGCTTCACATCTCTTCTCCATTGCTTCCATGCTCTTTAAGCTCCAAAATCACCTGTTTATGCATGAAAAGATGCAAATGCAATGCAACCTAACTCTAATGCATGATTAGTGCTAAAGCTACACAATAATGGCCTAAATGGATAGCAAAAGATGCAGAAGATGTGAATAAACTAAGGGAAGACAAAGTAAAATATATGAACATCAACACCCCCAAACTTAGTTTTTGCTTTCCCTCAAGCAAATAAGCAAGACATAAGAAGGTAAGTGAGGTTTAAAAATGGGATCTCAGGTCCTAAAGATTGCAAAAAGATCATCTAGAATCAATGTCCAAGTTACTAATACTATGATGCAAGTTGAATGAGCTGAAATTAAAGACTTTAGACAAGCATTTCACAACCTTTATTGATTTGAGCCTTAGATATCCACATGCATTCAAAATCAACCATTTCCTTTACATTCATTAAACAAGAACATGAATCAATTCTATGCAATGCTTAAACTCATTTGGCTTGGTAATAAAGGGTTTTGAGACAATGATGGTCTCTTTTTAGAGTGGGGCTTGTCAATATCAAGATTCTCTCATGAAAATGGATTGAGCTTTAGAAGAATGCTAAAGGTAAGAACACCTAGACACATACAAGAATAAAACCATGTCTACCCAAAGGCACCCAAAGTGTTTATCCTAGCAATCTAAACCCAAATGATCCTAGTGCTACCCTTTACTTCTTCTTTTCTCTTTAACCCTTTTTCTCTTTTGGTTTTCAAGTCTTAGGAGATGTTTTCTTATTTGATCTTTCTAGTGGGATGGGGGATTCTTACTTATTTGCTATGGTTCTCTTTTCTTCTTATTCTTAAGACATATAAGCATTTTGCTAAACTTTTCTTTTCTTTCTTTTCTTTTCCTTAACTAGAACCATCATAAACAACATTTTACTTCCCATCCTTTCACTAGACTTTTGCTTAAACACAATCTCCTCTTAAAGACTCTACCCTTTTTCTTTCTCTTTTCTTTCATTTCTTTTTATAACAGCCAAGTCCCAAACCCAACAAGTGAACCACCTAGTCCTATCTAGTTTGAAAAATGCAAACTAGAACTACACAAGGTCTTACTCTTGTCAGTTCAAACCTAACACTTTCTACCAAGCTCAATCCCAAAAATAGGCCTCACACACTCAAGAATCAACAAGGCTTGAAAGAAGGTTTGGTTTAGGGGTAGGAGAACTGATCTTAATGATTTAATCAGCTACTTGGATCAACAAGAGTGGTAAAAAGGAGAAAGATGATCCAAGTATGTATATGGTATCCATGAGTTTAAAACAATGCACACATTGATAATTAAAAGTCAATATTAGGTTATTATAAATAGGAAATAGTTTCAAATCTCAACATGCTTCAATTTAGACCAAATGCAATGCAAGAATTCAAGGCTTGGTTCAATCTTATGCTTCTAACTACTCAACTATCATCAAAATACTAATAACTTGGGCATTGATCCTAGTCTAGTGAATAAGCTAGCTAACAAGGAAATACTCATCATAGATCCCTAATGCAAATATTATACAATTCTACATGAAACATGCTAAACAAGATCCTAATATGCAATGCAAACTACATGAACACTCTTTTTTTATAAAGATTTTTTCAAAATTTTTCAAATTTTTAGGGTTTTTCTATGCCTTAGATGCTATGCAAATACTAATATGAAGATGCTAAAAATTTGAAATAAGAACACAAAACACAACATCAAATGCTATCTCAAACCCTCCCCCAAACTTAAATCACACAGTCCTTTGTGTGAAAGAAATTTGTAAGAGGATTCAAGATTAAAAACAAAACACAACTATGAAATGCAATAATATTTACAAGTGAAGGTGATGATGGTACCATGTAGTATTGAGGTCGGATGGGAGGGTAACTTGGAGATGGAGTTTGGGGCAGCTCGACTATGGCAACCGACCTTGACTCGGTCGAGTACGTGTCCGAGTGGGGGGGGGGTCGAGCTGGACTGCGAATCTCAAATGGCTGTCCCTTCCTCTTCTATTCAGACTCCCTTGCTTCCCTGATCATGAAAACACTAAAGCAAAAATCAAAATACCAAAATTCCAAAGCAATATATACAGGGATACCTTAGGGACTTCCTCCCTAGTGAGCTTATTTAAAGTCACTAAGCTTGACTTTTGATTGCCTTTTCAGGCTTGAGTTAGAGACCAAGGAGGTGATGAAATCCCCCTGGTACTACTTGATAACCTTTGTGTTCCTTTTTGATCACTACCTCCTTAGCACTTGAATCATGTTTCTTTTTAACCTTGAGCTTTGGCCTTGCTCTCTTCAAAGACTTCTTGTTAAACTGAGCTTGAAGTTCCTTCACTAAACCAGCTAGCACTTGAATTGGACCCTTTAGTTCTTGGACAGTCTTAGCTTGGGCTGAACCTTTAAACCTAGGATCCTCTCCATCCTTAAAAACTTCACAACTAGCCTTTTTCCCTATCATAAAGTGCTGACCTTCAATAGTAGGCTGATGAGTAGTATGCTTGATGTCAAACTTCATAGTGAAGTCTTTAGCAAGGTGAAGTTTGATGGTTCCCATTTTAACATCTATTACAGCTCCAACTGTGGCTAAGAATGGTCTCCCCAAGATGAGAGGATCTTCTGGCTCTTGATCCATGTTCATGATCACAAAATCAGTTGGGATTCTTGCCTTTCCTATCTTGACTGGAAGGTTTTCAATTATCCCAAGCACATCCCTCTTGGATCCATCTGCCATGCCAATATAGAGATTGCAAGGCTTAAAGTATTCATACCCCAACTTTTCAGCCACTGAGTATGGCATTAGGCTCACTGAAGCTCCTAGATCACACAAACATTTGTTGAAGTGCATGTAACTAATGGAGCAAGGTAGATTAAATGATCCTGGGTCTTCAAGTTTTGTTGGTATAACAGCTTCCCCTATCTCTTTTAGATCCTTCATGTCTTGTTCTTGAGCTTTCATCTTGGATAATTCAAGCAGCATGTCCTTGTAGGAAGGATTTTGAACAAATTTTCTCAAGTTTGGCCCTCTCTCCTCTTCCTTGTAAGCAATGGTAATCTCTTGTATAGCCATTACTTCCTTCAAGACTTTCACTTCCTCCTTCTTCTCAATGACAACCTCTTGTTGTATGACCATTACTTCCTTCTTTTCAATGACTACTTCTTCCTTCAAAGCCATCACTTCCTCTTTCTTCTCAATGACAACCTCTTCTTTCAAAGTTGTCACTTCCTCTTGTTGCAAAGCCATCATTTCTTTTTTCTCAATAATTTCCCTCAGTTCCCTTATCTTTTGTGCCTTGAAACGTCCTGGGAATGGTAGAGGTGGTTTGTAAGCAGGAGGAATGTATCTAGCAGGCTTAACAGCTTCTGTGTCTTCAACTCGATCAGTCACTCGATCAGGTACTCGATCGTGTGTGTGGTCGAGCACCTGGTCGAGTTGTTTCTCTGCTTCAGTCTGCTCAGTAAAACCTTCACTCTGGGCTTCACTTAGTGATGAATCCTCCCCACCTTGAACCTCACTATCCTCAGTGATATCTTCCTCATGGAGATGGATTGCTTTAATAGTGATCTCCCTTGGGTTTTGAATAGCTTGTTGAGGAAGATGGTGTGGCTTAGGAGCTGAAGTAGAAGCAATGGAGCTTTCCATGGACTGGAATGAAGAGGTCAGACTCTCAAGCTGGTGACTCAAGTCATGAGAATAAGAATTCAACTTCTGGGTGAGCTCTCCAAACAGCCTTGCTTCCTCAAGCTGCTTATTGGCTTGCCCAAGCAACAATTGTTGCATCATTGCTCTTAAGTCAGGTTCTTGGGCTTGGTAGGTTTGAAACGCTGGAGGGTGACACCATTGAGTCTAGAAACTTTGTTGCTGGTGCATAGGTACATAATGGAACTAACTGCTTTGAAACATGGTGACTGACTCGAATAGACACTCGGTCGAGCACAGGCTCGAGTTGATGGTCGAGTCGACTGGGAAGTGCTGTCTATTTAGATCCGGCGTCTGACTCGATCAGGTGCTCGATCACGACTCGGTCGAGTGGTGGTCGAGTTGATGGTCGAGCTGGCACCTGAAATTCAACTTCAACCCAGCAACAGAAGATTCAAGTGTATAAACAAACTTAATCTTAGACTAATATTGATCCTAAATGTCACAAAAACACACTCAAATGGGCAACGGCGCCAAATTGAAACAAGTTTTTTTCTTAATGGTGGTGAATGATGATGAATGTATGCAATGGTGAGATATGAATGGAATGATGGATGGGTGTTTCAATTCCCCTTATGTTGTTGCAGTATAAGAGGTATCAATCCTAAATGAGCGTTTGTGAACAATTAAGATATGCATATGAATCTAAGTTAAGACAAATGTGAAGATTGTTTGTCACTAACAATCCTAAGATGGAAATGTAAAATGCAGAAAATAAACTACAAGAACTAAGAACTAGATGCAATTGAAACTGAATGATTGTAACAGTAATGAAGCAAGAACAGAAGTAGGAACAACTACTAATGAACTAATGCAAGACAGGTAATGAACTGAAAACTAAATGAATGCAACTAAAATGAAACATGAATGAAACAAGACAATCACAAATCATAAACAAGAATTCTGGGGATGAACTCGAGCAAGCACTCGACCGAGTGTAGGTCGAGTACAGGGTCGAGCTAGAATAATCCGGAAAACAGAGCAATGCTAGAAAAACAGAGCAACACAAGAACGAATCAAACAACAAGCAAGCAACAGGATTAAGACTAAGATATCAATAAACAAAGAAGGCCTTGAGGAGGGATTCATGGGCTAGACTAATGAATGAGGCTATCACACTTTGGCCAACAAATCTCAAGCAAAGCTTTGAGCTAATCTCTAGACACATTAATCTAAGACAAGCTTCTTCCACTCTCATGGCAAGAATCAATCAAACCTATGCATCTCTAGACTTGTTCTCACAAAGTAAAGAATCTACACAAGCAGTCATTAAGCAATATGTCTCATACCAAACAAAACCTCTAATCTCTTAGCAAGCAAGATGGTAAGCTCTAGATCTAGCCTTATATATGCCTCTTAAACATTGGTGTGATGCTAAGAAGCTTAAGATCAGATACTACCCTCTCAGATATAGGATCAGCATTAAAAACATCTACCCTAGAAGAGATCTACAACAATCAAGCTTGACCAAAGCAAACAAACCTCAAACAAAGCCTAGCCTAACCCATCCTCAAGATCCTAAGGAAACTACTCACAACAATACAGGTCGAGTTGGACTCTGGACCTTGGTTCTTCAGCCTTAACTCCCTTGTTTCCTCCTCATGATTGCTTCACATCTCTTCTCCATTGCTTCTATGCTCCTTAAGCTCCAAAATCACCTGTTTATGCATGAAAAGATGCAAATGCAATGCAACCAAACTCTAATGCATGATTAGTGCTAAAGCTACACAATAATGGCCTAAATGGATAGCAAAAGATGCAGAAGATGTGAATAAACTAAGGGAAAACAAGGTAAAATATATGAACATCACATCCGTATTCCGGGAATAGATTTTGAGATCTATTGAGTAAACCAAATGAGTGGATTTTAATTAATTTTGGTTTAATTAAATCCTGGTTTAATCTAATTAAACCAAAAACCCCTAATCTCTTTCTCAAAGTCACGCCTCCTCTCCTGTTTTTGCTATTGTCGACATTGTTATGAGAGAGAGAGGGAGAGAAAGGGAGATAAATCTTGGTTGTTTAGTGTAAAGGAGGAAGAGAAGGAGATAAAGCTTTTTCTTTAGAGTAATGAGAGAAAGAGAACTGTCAGGGTTTGGGAGAAGGAAGATCCGATTACTCAAAACGTTTCGAAAGGTATTGATTTTTGGTAGGGATGTAGCTAAGAGATTTTCCTACACTATCCTTTTTACAGAAGATAATTTAAGTTAATATTTTAGGAGATATTGGCAGTTTTGTGGGGCGTTTCGTCTCAGTCGCGGATTGAGACCAACGGGTGTTTTGGGATCAATTGCAGTTTCATCTGAGACCCGATCGTGCTGAAATTTTGTGAGAAGCTTTATAGATCTTGCTTTTCACCGGAGGGATTAGAAAGTTAACAGTTCGTTTAGATTTCGTGGTTTCACTTGTGAGGTTATTCTTTTCTGTTTTTCTGGCAGTCTGTGATTGGTTGTAGGAGCGAGTTTGGTTGTTCTTGGATATTGGAGAGCCTCTCATTTGGTTGTAGTTATTTTCGTGTATCACTTGCTAAGGTGAGTGTGTGACCATGAGCTTATCTAAGCGTTTGGGTTGTATGACTTATTTTGTGTGATGATGTGTAGGTGTGGTGAAAGTATTATTGGTAGTTCAGTTTAATGGTTGGTTTGTTATGTTTTATTGGCAGTTGTAATCTTGATTTGCTTGTGTGTATAGCTCGTAGATGGGAGGATCGCCTCATTGGGTATTTCTGGTAATACTCACGCATCTCATTGTGTTTGTGGTGCAGGTAGAGGCAAAATGTGTCTGTGAGATCATGGCAATGAAGAGGAGGATGTTCTAGTGGCTCGCTTGGTTGTTGTCTGGCTTTTGTTAGGTTGCTAAAGTTGAGTCCTAGAATGTTGTTTAGGATTGTGGGTTCTCTGGTTTATGTTCATTGGATCTTTAGTTTATGATTTTGAAATTATTACGGTTTATTTGATATTGGTTATTGGTTTATTGGTTATTTATTGGTTTTATTATTTCTGCTGTTTGGTGTGATTGTGGTTAGGTGGCTAGTTGGTATGGGACCACTAGCTTAGTTGTTTGGTATTATATTATATTTATCTATTTATTTTTTATTATTAAAAAAATGGGTCAGGTCGTTTCAAGTTACCTTAAAACGATAAGCCTTATCGTTCCCAAAATTCCCATTTTTATCGCAACCGTCCTTATCCGATCAACTTTGCCTTTTCCGCGAGTTTCCATTTCTCTCGGGTTTCCATTCCGTGAGTCGGCTTAAGTCTCTGCAAGATACCCGAATCCCTGGGCCCTCCATCATCCCATAGTCTAGTCGATCCACCCTTGTCCATCAGCCCGATCCATCGTTCACCGATGCAACCTTAGCCGATAGTGTCCACTTCACTATCACTCCCACTATCACTATCACTTCACTGTCACTATCACTACTACTATCACTATCACTTCACTATCACTTCTCTATCACTAGACAAATCACCAAAACATCTTGTTTCACCCAGAAACTTACATGCATGCATCGTCTACATGCGGCTAACGATTCCGTTTCTTCAACTCAAACGTCTGTTCACTTCTTTGGTAGTCTCGAACTCCTCATTTCCATTCGGATCCGCTTAGTCTATCTAACTCATGGCCAGTGTCCGCCTGTGCCACAGTTCATACCGTAATCTTCCTTCGAACGTCCCTAGTGCCGCATTATATCGGCACCGGTTGTCATACCGCTATCGGCACTTATCAGCACTGATTGCCGTACCGCTATCGACACTCATCGGCACTGATTACCATACCGCTATCGGCAATTATCAGCACTGATTGCCGTACCGCTATCGGCACTTATCGGTACTGATTGTCATACCACTATCGGCACTTATCGGCATTGATTGCAGTACCGCTATCGGCCCTTGATACCGTACCACGTACGTACCGTTACCGACCCTGGTACTGTACCGCGTACGTACCGTTACCGACCCTGGTACCGTACCGCATACGTACCGTTACCAACCCTCGTACCGTACCACGTACGTACTGTTACTGACCATGGTACCGTACCGCTGAAACAAGTATTTATTGTGTGTGGTGAATGATGGTGGATGTATGCAATGATGATATATGAATGGAATGGGTGTTTCAATTCCCCTTATGCTATTGCAGTACAAGAGGTATCAATCCTAAATGAGTGTTTGTGAACAGATAAGATGTGCATATGAATCTAAGTTAAGACAAATGTAATGATTGTTTGTCACTAACAATCCTAAGATGGAAATGTAAAGATGCTGAAAGTAAACTACAAGAACTAAGAGCTAAATGCAAATGAAACAGAATGATTATGAACTTAGAACAAAAATAGAAACTGTAAAACACTAAATAGGAACTAATGCAAGACAAGTAATGAACTAGATGCTAAGTGAATGCAATGGAAACAAAACATGAATGAAACAGGAATGAAACAAGACAAGCACAAATCATAAACAAGAAATCTGGGGATGAGCTCGAGCAAGCACTCGACCGAGTGTAGGTCGAGTGGGGGGTCGAGCTGGTTGAATCCGGAAAACAGAGCAACACAACAAAAACAGAGCAATACTAAAACCAATCAAACAACAAGCAAGCTACTAGATTAAGACTTAGAAATCAATAAACAAAGAAGGTTCCTGAGGATGGATTCATGGGAAGAACTAATCATTGTGGTTATCTAACTTGGTCAACAAATCTCAAGCAAACTTTGAGCTAATCTCTAGACATATAAATCTAAGACAAGTTTCTCCCACTCTCATGGTCAAGAAACAATCAAACCTATGCAATTCTAGACTTGTTCTCACACAGTAGAGAATCTACACAAGCAGGCATTAAGAAATACATCTCAAACCAAACAAGACCTCTAATCTCTTAGCAAGCCTAATGGTAAGCTCTAGATCTAGCCTTATCTATGCTCCTTAAACATTGGTGTGATGCTAAGGAGCTTGAAATCAGATCCTAACCTCTCAGTTCAAGATCAGCCTTAAGAACATCTAGCCTAGAAGAGATCTACAACAATCAAGCTTGACCAAATCACATAAACCACAAGATGAATCCTTCCTAACCCATCCTCAAGATCCTAAGAAGACTACTCACAACAAGACATGATGAAACAAATCAAAAACCCAGAAAATATTGAAACTTGCATTATTAGAAAGATAAAACTGAGATCTTTAATATTAATCAAAGGACTAAACTCAAATTCTTAATATCTTGAAAGTTATTGAACCAACAAAATATGAGAATCTAAGAGTTTTCTTAAAGAAGTACAAAATCTAATAAAATGCAAAAGGAATAATGCTAAAAAAGGTAAAAACTAGGTTTTTGGGAATATCTAAAAGTCTGGACGCTTTGGTGGCTGCAGGTATAAGGTCTTATATAGTGGGGAAGTGGAAGCCCTAAAAATAGAAAAAGTCAAAGCGGTCAACGGCTCGGTCAACTCGACCTGTGCTCGGTCGAGCTAGGGGTCGAGCTGGCTTCTCACGTGCAATCTCCACTCGGTCGAGTCCTCCTCAGCACACGGTCGAGTGTCTGGTCGAGTGTGCGGTCGAGTTGGACTCTGGACCTTGGTTCTTCAGCCTTAACTCCCTTGTTTCCTCCTCAAGATTGCTTCACATCTCTTCTCCATTGCTTCCATGCTCCTTGAGCTCCAAAATCACCTGTTTATGCATGAAAAGATGCAAATGCAATGCAACTAAACCCTAATGCATGATTAGTGCTAAAGCTACACAATAATGGCCTAAATGGATAGAAAAAGATGCAAAAGATGTGAATAAACTAAGGGAAAACAAGGTAAAATATATGAACATCAACACCCCCAAACTTCGTCTTTGCTTGCCCTCAAGCAAATAATCAAAGACATAAGAAGGTGAGTGAGGTTTGAAAGTGGGATCTTAGCTCCTTAAGCTTGCAAATAGACCATCTAGTACCAATGTCCAAGTTACTAATACTATGATGCAAGTTGAATGAGCTGGAATTTAAAGACTTTAGACAAGCATATCACAACCTTTACTGATTTGAGCCTAAGACATCCACATGCATTCAAATCAACCATTTCCTTTAACATTCATTAAACAAGAACATGAATCAACTCTATGCAATGCTTAAACTCATTTGGCTTGGTAATAAAGGGTTTTGAGACAATGATGGTCTCTTTTTTTAGAGTGGGGCTTATCAATATCAAGGTTCTCTCATGAAAATGGATTGAGCTTTAGAAGAATGCTAAAGGTAAGAACACCTAAACTCATACAAGAATAAAACCTTGTCTACCCAAAGGTACCCAAAGTGTTTATCCTAGCAATCTAAACCCTTATGATCCTAGTGCTACCCTTTGCTTCTTATTTTCTCTTTAACCCTTTTCTCTTTTGGTTTTTAAGTCTTAGGAGATGTTTCTTATTTGATCTTTCTAGTGGAATGGGGGATTCTTTCTTATTGCTATGGTTCTCTTTTCTTCTTATTCTTAAGACATAAAAGCATTTTGCTAGACTTTTCTTTTCTTTCTTTTTCTTTTTCTTAACTAGAACCATCTTAATCAACACTTTACTTCCCATCCTTTCACTTAGACTTTACTTAAACACAATCTCCTCTTAAAGACTCTACCCTTTTTCTTTCTCTTTTCTTTCTTTTCTTTTCAAAACAACCAAGTCCCAAACCCAACAAGTGAACCACCTAGTCCTATCTAGTTTGAAAAATGCAAGCTAGAACTACACAAGGTCTTACTCTTGTCAGTTCAAACCTAACACTTTCTACCTAGCTCAATCCCAAAAATAGGCCTCACACACTCAAGAACAAACAAGGCTTGAAAGAAGGTTTGGTTTAGGGGTAGGGAAACTGATCTTAATGATTTAATCAGCTACTTGGATCAACAAGAGTGGTAAAAAGGAGAAAGATGATCCAAGTATGTATATGGTATCCATGAGTTTAAAGCAATGCACAAATTGATAATTAAAAGTCAATATTAGGTTCTTATAAAATAGGAAATGGTTTCAAATCACAACATGCTTCAATTTAGATCAAATGCAATGCAAGAATTCAAGCTTGGTTCAATCTTATGCTTCCTACTACTCAACTAGCATCAAAGTACTAATAACTTGGGCATTGATCCTAGTCTAGTGAATAGGCTAGCTAACAAGGAAATACTCATCATAGATCCCTAATGCAAATATTATACAATTCTACATGAAACATGCTAAACAAGATCCTAATATGTAATGCAAACTACATGAACACTCTTTTTTTATGAAGATTTTTTCAAAATTTTTCAAATTTTTATGGTTTTTCTATGCCTTAGATGCTAATGCAAGTGCTAACATGATGATGATAAAAATTTGAAATAAGAACACAAAACACAACATCAAATGCTATCTCAAACCCTCCCCCAAACTTAAATCACACAGTCCCCTGTGTGAAAAAGTTGTGAGAGGATTCAAGATTTAAACACAACACAAAACACAATATGAAATGCAATGGTATAAACAATGGTAAGGTGATAGTGGTACCTTAGGGATTGTGGAAGAAGTTGTCCACATCCATCTGCATGCTATCATAGGAGTAGTTGGGGTCAGGCTGGTAGCTCCGAGAAGGACTTTGGGGCAGCTCGACAATGCCAATCGACCTTGACTCGGTCGAGTACGTGTCCGAGTGGGTAGGTCGAGCTGGACTGCGAGTGTCCAAATGATGGGCTTGCTGCTGGCAGAACTGCTGGTAGAGAGCTGGATCCATGTAGTATTGAGGTGGGATGGGAGGGTATAATGGATAACCTGGATAAGCAGTTGGAGGTGGTAAGCCATAGGGTGATCTGGGAAGGTGCTCGGCCGAGTGCATCGGAGGTGCTCGGTCGAGTGCGTGCTCGAGTGACCCGGTCGAGTGCCTCGAAAATTGATGTTCGCGGGTACTTGAGCTCCTCTTCCTCAGATTTGGCTCATACATTGAAGCCCTAGCTGGTTCCACAGGATTCTCAACCCTTGAAAGTTCTCTAGTTGAGCTACTTCTCCTCAAAGGGCTTGAATGTTGGCTAGGAGATGAGTTTCCATTCTTCAGCTCAGCAATCTCCTTCTTCAAGCCTTTGATAGACTTAGCCATGTTGGTCACCTTCTTCTTCAGCTTATCAAATCTCTTTCCATGCCACTTACCCCATTTTTGCAAAAGAGTTAACCTCTTGGCATTCTCCCTCACTCCTCTACTATCTCTTGGGTTGGGCTCATAATCTTCAAAGTAGAACTGCTCCTCTCCATCAGCTACATGTGCATTCCTAGCTTTCAACTCTATGTTGAATCACTCCATCAAACCAATGCTCCTCAGCTGGCCAAAAATCAATGTTGGCCCCTTCTTGAATAGTGGTGAGCTCTTGGTTAGGCAATATGAATTGCTTTTTCCCAAGTGTTGGAAGCTCAAAGTTGAATATGTGGTTCCCTTGATGCTTCTCCTTGACTAGGATGAGAGTAGAAGTGAGGTAGCTTGAGTCAATCCACCTTGGTGAGACACTTTCTCCTCTAAGTTGAACTCTAGCAGCTTGTAGGATTGGAGTGATGATGCCTCCAATGGTAAGTGCTCCTCTTGACCCTTTGGTCTCCAACTTCCCTACCCAACTTCTCAATTGGGTCATGTGGTCAATGAGCACCATTCCTAGGTCAGTCTCCACTGTGCTCCCAAGGATGATGGTACCATTCCTTGCTTGAAAGATCACTCCATTAAGAGCCAAGTCAATCATCTTTAGCTCCCCCTCATTGATGTTCCCAGTTTCCTTCCTTGCAAAGAATGTATTTGCAAGAGCTTTGTGGAAATACCTTAGGACTGGGCTTCTTATCCTAGAGCTCTTGGAGTTGGAGGATGAGTAGTACTTGTTATCTCCAATGGTTTCCCACACAGCATACAACTCATCTCTTGGAACCATCAAACTCCTATTGCTCCCAACCTCAAAACCAAACACATTTGCTACCTCTTTCATTGAAAGCTCATGCTTCTTTCCTTTGATAGTGAAAGAGATGTGACCAGCTCCATGTTCAGCAGTCTTCCTTGCATATGTGTGCAGCTTGACAGTAGCTAGGAACTCACACTTTCCTCCTTGTAGCCTTCCATGCACAGCCCCATGAACTTGGTGAGATTGCTCTTCTCAAAGAGGTATTCCACATCCTCATCAATGGCAAGCTTCTCCATGGTCTCCTTGTGAGGATACCTATTTCCCAAGAACTCCATCTTCATGAATGCATCATAAATCTGCCTCTTTGACAGCCCACAAGACTCAGCTTCTCCATCATCCATCAATTCTTCTTCTTCACTCTCCTCCTCACTTTCACTTTCAATCTCTTCTTGCTCAACTTCAACAGCTGGCCTCTTCCCTTTGGCCTTGTGTTTCCTCATAAACTCATTGAGAGTAGGCTCTCTTTCCTCCTCACTTTCAGTCCTTTCAGGATCTTCCTCAACAGAGTCTCTCCTTGGATGCGGCATCTGGCTCGACCGCTGCTCGACCCGGCACTCGGTCGAGTGGTCGATCGAGTGGTCCGTCGAGTGACTCTCCCAGCTTCACCTCTCGATTCAAGGTCAGCATCACAACGTTCCATGGAGCTTGCAGCGGTTTGGTGAGACTTCTTGGTGATCTTGGAAGACATTTTCAAAAGAAACTGAAGAGAATAAACTCAAAGTTCAAAGTTAATAGGTTAGTGACCCAAAAACTTGAAAGAACAAAGCTTGAGCAAGAGATGAACTTTGAGAGAGATTTCAAAGCTTGAATTTAAGTGTTTTGAGCAAATGTGAGAATGTGAGAGGTTTAAGATCGTGCAAGGGCTATATAAAGAAGCCAAGGGGACAAGGATACAAGGGTGGAGTGTCCTTACCATTCAAATTTGAATTGGGAATCTTTGACTTGCTTTTGACTGTAGCTCGACCCCACACTCGACCAACACGTGGTCGAGCTCCTTGACCAATTTTGAATTTTCAAAATTTTTCTCCTTGTTCTTCCCTCCACTCGATCGTCCTAACGGTTTGAAGATGAAATGGGCTTTAATTCATACCCAGCTCGGCCGAGTACCTCTCGTGGACTGGTCGAGTGGGCCTGCGAGTCTTCTTCTCCAAGTCCACATCTCTCCTTAACCAACTACATTCTCACCTAAAGCCTGTCCAACAAAAAACATAAAAGAAAACACATCAAAACTACTAAGAATTTAAACCATATTTACAAAGGATACCTTAGGGACTTCCTCCCTAGTGAGCTTGTTTAAAGTCACTAAGCTTGACTTTGGTTTCCTTCTTAACTTTGGTTTAGATACCAAGGAGGAGATGAAATCCTCCCTGGAACCTCTTGGTCACTGTGAAGTTGATCCTTGATCACCTCACCCTTAGCACTCAAACCATATTTCTTCTTAAATTTGAGCCTAGGTCTTGCTTTCCTCAAAGACCTCTTGTTCAGTTTGACCTTGAGATCCTCAACCATATTAGACAGCTCTTGAACTGACCTCTTAAGCTCCTCAACAGAATCCTCTTGAAGTGGGAGCTCAGCCTCAGGGTCTCCTTCATCCTTGAAATCCTCATGATCAACTTTCTCCTTGATAGTGAAGGGTTGATCATCAATGGTAGGCAGGTTGGTTGGGTTATAGATGTTGAACTTCATGACTGTATCCTCAGCAATGTTCAAGGTCACAAGACCTTCTCTAACATCTATTACTGCTCCAACAGTGGCTAAAAATGGCCTCCCTAACAAGATTGGATCTTCAGGCTCCTTGTCCATCTCTATTACCACAAAATCAGTGTGAACCCTTGCCTTCCCTATCTTGAGTGGGACATTCTCCAACCTTCCAACTACCTCTCTATTTGTCCCATCAGCTAGGCACACATGGAGTTTAGTGGATTTGAAATCAGTTCTCCCAAGCTTTTGAGCTAAGGAGTATGGCATCACACTTGTTGAAGCTCCCAAATCACAAAGGCATTGATTATAGTGGAGGTAACTGATTGTGCAAGGCAAGTAGAATAGCCCTGGGTCCTTAAGCTTAAGTGGGATGATCACTCCTCCAAGGTTTTCAAGATCCTTCTCATCTTGAACTTGAGCCTTCTTCACTGATAAATCAAGCAAGAAATCTCTATAGAGAGGGTATGGTTTATACTGTTCCAAAGCAGGTCCTCTCTCCTCTTCTTGGTAGGAAATGATGATCTCTTGAATAGCCATCACTTCTTCCTTTTTCTCAACCAAATCTTCTTCCCTCAAAACCCTTTCTTCCCCATGTTGCTTAGCCAACATCTCCTTTTTCTCAATGATTTCCCTTAACTCCTTGATCCTCTGTGCTTTGAAACGCCCAGGGAATGGCAGTGGGGGCTTGTAAGCAGGAGGAATGTACTTAGCAGACTTGACAGCTTCGGAGTCCCCAGCTCGATCGACCACTCGAGCATGCACTCGGTCGAGTGGCTGCTCGAGCTCCTGGTCGAGTTCTCCTGCGAGTTCCTGTTGCTTTGCACATATGTCACTTGGGGCTTCAGTAACTAATGAATTCCCCAAAACTTGGACTTCACTGTCCTCAGTGACTTCTTCCTCTTGAAATTGAATGGCTTTGGCTGAGAACTCCCTTGGATTTTGAACAGCTTTTCCAGGGAGTTGGTTGGTTTTTGGAGTTGAAGTAGATGCTATGTTACCCTCCATATACTTCACTCTTGAATTAAGACCCTCAAACTTCATATTCAGATCATTGTACTGTGATGTTAACCTTTGGTTCAACTCAGCAAACTGCTTGGCTTCCTCAATCTTCCCTTGTGATTGCCCAATCAACAATTATTGCATCATAGCTCTTAAGTCTTGTCCTTGGCCTTGGTTAGTCTGAAACCCTGGTGGGGGACACAACTGAGGCTGGAACACTTGGTGTTGTTGTTTGAGGATGTAAGTTTGTTGCTGTTGAGGCTGTGGAGGTGGATAGACTTGGTCTTGAGGATTAGCCACATTGGTACTCCTATAAGAGAGGTTGTTGTTCTTGAAACCTCCTTGGTTGTAGCCTTTGAATCCTCCCTGATTCTGCATGTAGCACAACTCAGCAAATTCAGTCTCCCCCTCTTGAACTTGTGCTTCTTCTTCACCAATGAAATGAATAGACTTGGACTGGCTAAGAAGGATCTTGTCAAGCTTTTCATTGACCATCTTCAAGTCCTTCTTATACTTGTCCTCTTGATCAGTGGAGGAGCTCCTTATGGTCCTATCATAATCCTCATTATAGTTGCCATCTGATTGAGCAAGATTCTCAACTAATTCCCAGCCTTCTTCCACATTCTTGTTGAGGAAGTTGCCATTAGAAGCTGTGTCAAGCAACATCCTTATCTTTGGAAGCACTCCTCTGTACAAGGTACTCAATAGTGACTCATTGCTGAAACCATGATGAGGACATTGAGTCTGATATCCTTTGAATCTCTCCCATGCCTCACAAAAGGTCTCATTACTCCTTTGAGCAAATCCAGAGATGTCATTCCTCAGCCTTGCTGTCCTAGCATTGGAGAAGAATTTGGCTAAGAAAGCCTTCTTGCATGCATCCCAAGTAGTGATTGCACCAGTGGGGAGAGTCTTTTCCCATAAATGAGCCTTGTCCCCAAGTGAGAAAGGGAACAACCTCAGCTTAAAACCATCCTCACTTACACCATTGATCCTTGTAAGGCTGCATATTCTATCAAACTCATCAAGGTGATCTAGTGGATCCTCCATTGGCAATCCATGAAATTTGTTGGCTTGAATCATGGAGATTAAGCCACTCTTGATCTCAAAGTTGTTGTTAGCAACAGTTGGAGGCACAATTCCAGCCCTTTGGTTGTGAGTGTTGGGTGCATCTCCAGCACCAATGTTCCTTGGTCTCTGAACCTGATCCTGATGATCCATTGCTACTATAACCTCTTGTTGTTCCTGAACAACTCTCCTTTGCTTAGTTCCCAAACCCTTTGTCACCTTGTGGATATTGTCAATGTGCTTGAGAAGATGGTCCTTTCCTTTAGACCTTGTGTGCATCAACTAACACAAACGATTTTTCCCAGGCAAGCGACTGAGCACAGGCTCTTGTTGGTGATCAAGTCGACTGGAAACTGATGGTTATAGAGATCCGGCGTCTGGCTCGAGCAGGTGCTCGATCACTACTCGGTCGAGTGGTGGTCGAGTTGATGGTCGAGTGGTACCTGAAATGGAACTTCAACCCAGAAACAGAAGATTCAAGTGTATAAACGAACTTAATCTTAGACTAATATGGATCCTAAATGTCACAAAAACACACTCAAATGGGCAACGGCGCCAAATTGAAACAAGTATTTATTGTGTGTGGTGAATGATGGTGGATGTATGCAATGATGATATATGAATGGAATGGGTGTTTCAATTCCCCTTATGCTATTGCAGTACAAGAGGTATCAATCCTAAATGAGTGTTTGTGAACAGATAAGATGTGCATATGAATCTAAGTTAAGACAAATGTAATGATTGTTTGTCACTAACAATCCTAAGATGGAAATGTAAAGATGCTGAAAGTAAACTACAAGAACTAAGAACTAAATGCAAATGAAACAGAATGATTATGAACTTAGAACAGAAATAGAAACTGTAAAACACTAAATAGGAACTAATGCAAGACAAGTAATGAACTAGATGCTAAGTGAATGCAATGGAAACAAAACAGGAATGAAACAGGAATGAAACAAGACAAGCACAAATCATAAACAAGAAATCTGGGGATGAGCTCGAGCAAGCACTCGACCGAGTGTAGGTCGAGTGGGGGGTCGAGCTGGTTGAATCCGGAAAACAGAGCAACACAACAAAAACAGAGCAATACTAAAACCAATCAAACAACAAGCAAGCTACTAGATTAAGACTTAGAAATCAATAAACAAAGAAGGTTCCTGAGGATGGATTCATGGGAAGAACTAATCATTGTGGTTATCTAACTTGGTCAACAAATCTCAAGCAAACTTTGAGCTAATCTCTAGACATATAAATCTAAGACAAGTTTCTCCCACTCTCATGGTCAAGAAACAATCAAACCTATGCAATTCTAGACTTGTTCTCACACAGTAGAGAATCTACACAAGCAGGCATTAAGCAATACATCTCAAACCAAACAAGACCTCTAATCTCTTAGCAAGCCTAATGGTAAGCTCTAGATCTAGCCTTATCTATGCTCCTTAAACATTGGTGTGATGCTAAGGAGCTTGAAATCAGATCCTAACCTCTCAGTTCAAGATCAGCCTTAAGAACATCTAGCCTAGAAGAGATCTACAACAATCAAGCTTGACCAAATCACATAAACCACAAGATGAATCCTTCCTAACCCATCCTCAAGATCCTAAGAAGACTACTCACAACAAGACATGATGAAACAAATCAAAAACCCAGAAAATATTGAAACTTGCATTATTAGAAAGATAAAACTGAGATCTTTAATATTAATCAAAGGACCAAACTTAAATTCTTAATATCTTGAAAGTTATTGAACCAACAAAATATGAGAATCTAAGAGTTTTCTTAAAGAAGTACAAAATCTAATAAAATACAAAAGGAATAATGCTAAAAAAGGTAAAAACTAGGTTTTTGGGAATATCTAAAAGTCTGGACGCTTTGGTGGCTGCAGGTACAAGGTCTTATATAGCGGGGAAGTGGAAGCCCTAAAAATAGAAAAAGTCAAAGCGGTCAACGGCTTGGTCAACTCGACCTGTGCTCGGTCGAGCTAGGGGTCGAGCTGGCTTCTCACGTGCAATCTCCACTCGGTCGAGTCCTCCTCAGCACACGGTCGAGTGTCTGGTCGAGTGTGCGGTCGAGTTGGACTCTGGACCTTGGTTCTTCAGCCTTAACTCCCTTGTTTCCTCCTCAAGATTGCTTCACATCTCTTCTCCATTGCTTCCATGCTCCTTGAGCTCCAAAATCATCTGTTTATGCATGAAAAGATGCAAATGCAATGCAACTAAACCCTAATGCATGATTAGTGCTAAAGCTACACAATAATGGCCTAAATGGATAGAAAAAGATGCAAAAGATGTGAATAAACTAAGGGAAAACAAGGTAAAATATAGGAACATCAACCGCGTATGTACTGTTACCGACCCTGGTACCGTACTGCGTACGTACCATTACCGAACCTTGTACCGTACCGCGTACGTACCGTGGAAGCGGGTCGTTACAAGAACCCTATGTGGTTTATATAGATGCATCCAGAGTTGGTTTGGGATGTGTGTTGATGCAGCATGGGAAGGTGATTGTCTACGCTTTGCGGCAATTGCGGAAGCATGAGGATAACAATCCTACTCATGATTTGGAGATGGCTGCTGTAGTTTTTGCCCTGAATATTTGGAGATCTTAACTGTATGGTGCAAAGGAACAAGTGTTTACAAATCATAAGAGCCTGAAGTATATATTCACTCAGCCCAAGCTGAACTTGAGGCAGAGGCGGTGGATGGAGCCGGTGGCGGATTATAATTTGGAGATAGCCTATCACCCTGGTAAGGCTAACTTGGTTGCAGATGCTCTGAGTCGGAAGAGGGTTGTTTCGGCTCAGGAGCAGATCTTCAGGCTCCTAAGTTTGTGTGCAGATCTTCAGGCTCCTACTCATGATTTGGAGATGGCTGCTGTCTCTGGTAGGAGAGATTAGTTCTTTGAGGTTGTGTGCTGTTTCTCAGGAACCGTTGGGTTTAAAGGCGGTTGATAGGGCAGATCTTCTGAGCAGGGTGCGGTTGGCTCGGGAGAAGGATTTGGGGCTGGTGAATGCCTCTAAGGATGTAGATGCAGAGTATCAGGTCTCAGCTAATGGTACTATCTTGGTGCGCGGTCGGATTTGTGTGCCCAAAGATGAGGATTTAAGGCAGGAGATCCTGAGAGAGGCTCATGCGAGCAAGTTTGCTATTCATCTAGGAGCGACTAAGATGTACCCCGATCTCAAGAGGTATTATCACTTGGTCGGGATGAAGAAGGATGTAGCTAGTTGGTTTCGCAAGGTCTATGTGTGTCAGCTAGTGAAGGCTGAGCATCAGGTTCCTGGTGGGTTACTGAAGAGTCTACCCATTCCTGAGTGGAAGTGGGATATGATCACGATGGACTTTGTGGTAGGATTGCCAGTGTCTCGAACTTTTGATGCTATTTGGGTCATTGAGGACCGGTTGACTAAGTCAGCACATTTTCTGGCCATTAAGAAGATTGAAGGAGAAACGGTCTTGGCTAAGAAGTATGTGAAGGAGATAGTCAAGTTGCACGGGGTGCCAGCGAGTACTGTGTCTAATAGAGATTCTAAGTTCACTTCAGTGTTCTGGAAGGCATTTAAGGTGGAGATGGGCACTAAGGTGCATATGAGTACAGCTTATCATCTCCAGACAGATGGACAGTCAGAGAGGACGATCCAGACGTTGGAGGATTTGCTGAGGATGTGAATGGGATATGTGTTACATATTTATACAAGGAGTGAATGGGATATGTGTCTCCCTTATAAACCTAAGTGCAATGGCCACATATACATACACATATACACATTTGGGTGTGTAGAAAGTGACATGAAGAGAGAGGGGAGCTGGTCCCAAGCATGTAGATAGTGACAGCTCCAAAGTTACCTCTTAAGCCAACATGTGACTCTCCCACTTGTTCCTTCTCTCTCCAATAGAAACTTGTCATCTTTGAATGTTGTTGGACGCCCAAGAGTGATAGGGACACCTCCTAAACGGATATTTAGGTCACATGTTACTTCTTGCAACTTGCATTGACTCCAAACTCACATGGGACCACCTTTTTGCCGCCCAAACTCTATTTGAATCCTAGGGCCTTCTTCACTCCATTCATTGGCCCTAGGTTTGTACATCTTCATCAACATATCTTGACCGTACATTGGCACAACTTCATCGTCAATACTGACCCGAGGTTTGCACATTCTTCTTTGGTAGTTTAACCTCGGTTTAGCACATCTTGATATTGATAACTTATGACCCGGATTATGCACACGCTGTGGTTTTGATAACTTAACCCGGACTTTGCACATTTGTTTCTTGATGGAGAGTGGCGAGTGAACTTCCGGGTGTGTGACTTTTTCATCCGGTTCAATATCAACATATGTCTATGTGATTTGGGAGCCTTAGTCAGCCTAATGCTTCTATCAGTTGCTAAACGCCTAGGGTTTAAAAGGTACAAGCCATGTAACATATCATTGATCTTAGTTGATAGATCAGTAAGATTACCACACGGTGTTTTGGAGGACCTATCAGTTAGGGTTGGAACTGTGGAAGTCCCAACAAATTTTGTAGTATTGGAAATGGATGAAGAACCAAAAGATCCTTTGATCCTGGGAAGACCATTTCTAGCCACAACAGGAGCTATAATTGATGTGAGGAAGGGTAAAATTGATCTCAACTTGGGAAAGGACTTCAGAATGATATTTGACATTGAGGAGGCTATAAAGAAACCAACAATTGGAGGACAAGTCTTCTAGGTTGAGGAGATGGACAAACTAGCAGGAGAGTTAATGGAAGAACTATCAGAACAGGATCACCTTAAGACTGTTTTAACTAAAAGTGGAAAAGAGGGGTTTTTCCATGATGAAACCAAAGCCTATGAAGTGATATTGGATTCCCATAGAGAATCTGACATACCATAAGCCATTGAGAGGTTGTCAGTATCAGGAAACGAAGTCTAATCAGTTGAAGTAGCAGATTCAAAGAGCTCGACCAACCACTCGACCACGTACTCGACGGAGCATCTGTATCACCCGACCGTTTGCCCTGCTGAAACTCTCACAAATGACTGGTCTGAGCTGAAAGCACCAAAGGTAGAGCTCAAACCTCTACCATCTAGGCTAAGGTACGTTTTTCTGGGAATCAACTCTACTTATCCTTTCATAGTAAATGCTAAATTAAGTAATGAAGAACTTGACCTGCTAGTTATTGAGCTTAGGAAATTCAGGAAAGCTATTGGTTATTCTTTAGATGATATTAAGGGAATTGCACCTAGTCTCTGCATGCATAGGATTCACCTTGAAAATGAATCTTACTCTAGCATAGAACCTCAGAGAAGGCTTAACCCCAACATTAAAGAAGTAGTAAAGAAAGAGATTCTTAAGTTGCTTGGTGCTGGTGTGATCTATCCTATTTCTGATAGTACTTGGGTCTCACCATTACATTGTGTCCCTTAAAAAGATGGAATTACTGTAGTAAAGAATGATCAAGATGAATTAATCCCCACTAGAACTATAACAGGACATAGAATGTTTATTGATTATAGAAAGCTTAATTCTGCATCTAGAAAATATCATTTCCCTCTCCCATTTATTGATCAGATGTTAGAAAGGTTAGCAAATCATAGTCATTACTGTTTCTTGGAAGGATATTCTGGATTTTTCCAAATCCCAATCCACCCCAATGATCAAGAGAAAACAATATTCACATGTCCATATGGTACTTTTGCTTATAGAAGGATGTCATTTGGACTAAATAATGCTCCATCTACCTTTCAAAGGTGCATGATGTCAATCTTCTCTGATCTTATTGAGGATGTGGTTGAAGTGTTTATGGATGACTTCTCTGTCTATGGAGACTCTTTTTCTTCTTGTCTTGATAATTTGTGCAGGGTCTTGAGGAGATGTGAGGAGACAAATTTGGTTATGAATTCGGAGAAATGTTATTTCATGGTTCAAGAAGGGACAGTTCTTGGCCACGAGATTTCAGAAAAGGGTATTGAGGTGGATAAAGCAAAAATAGAAGTAATGGTTCAACTTTAGCCACAGAAGACAGTCTAGGTCATGCTAGATTTTACAGGATATTTATCAAAGATTTTTCAAAGATTGCTAGGCCATTGACAAGATTGCTTTGCAAGGAAGCTGAATTAACTTTGATGAAGAGTGTTTGAAGGCTTTCAAAGAGATCAAGGCTGCCTTGATATCAGCTCCATTAGTCCAAGCCCCAAATTGGGATCTCCCATTTGAGATTATGTGTGATGCATCTGATTTTGCCGTAAGAGCTGTTATGGGGCAGAAAAAAAAGACAAGAAGCTGCACGTTATTCACTATGCAAGTAGAACCTTGGATGAGACTCAAGGAAAGTATTCAACCACAGAAAAGGAGCTTCTAGCAGTAGTATTTGCATTTGAAAAGTTCTGAAGCTACCTAGTAGGTTCCAAGGTAATTGTGTATACAGATCATGCTGCTTTGAGGCACATCTACTCAAAGAAAGATACCAAGCTCATATTGTTAAGGTAGATTTTGCTTCTTCAAGAATTTGATATGAGATAGTTGATAAGAAAGGTATAGAGAATGGAGTAGCTGATCATTTATCCAGGATGAGGATAGAGGAAGCTATACCAATTGATGATTCTATGCCTAAGGAGAAGCTGATGCAATTGGAAACCACTCGACCTGATGCTCGAGCAAGCACACGATCAAGTGCATTTAGTCACTCAGTCGAGCACGACCAAATGGAGGAATGGATGGCAGTTGAGAGTGAAGATTTGCCCTGGTATGCTGATATAGTAAACTACAAAGTCTGTGAACAAATTCCAGAGGGCATGGATCCTTATTAGAAGAAGAAGCTGCTCAAGGAAGTCATTAGTTATTATTGGGATGAGCCTTATCTATACAAAAAGGGATCAGATGGCCTGTTTAGGAGATGCATTGCAGAAATTGAAGTGGAAGGAGTGTTGGGGCACTGTCATGGTTCAACTTATGGAGGTCATTTTGCAACTTTCAAAACTGCCCAAAAGGTCTTACAAGCTGGATTATGGTGGCCTACTTTGTTCAAGGACACTCACAAATTTATTACAAGCTATGATGCTTGCCAAAGAATGGGAAACATTACAAGAAGGAATGAAATGCCCCAAACCCCAATTCTAGAGGTTGAGATATTTGATGTGTGAAATTTTGATTTCATGGGTCCTTTTAACCCTCCTTCAAATGGGAATGTTTACATATTGGTGGTTGTGGACTATGTCTCCAAGTGGGTGGAAGCTATTGCAAGTCCCACCAATGATCACAATGTGGTTCTAAAGCTTTTCAAGACCATAATCTTTCCAAGATATGGAGTTCCAAGGGCTGTGATTAGTGATGGAGGGACACACTTCATCAACAAGATTTTTGATGGAATGATAAGGAAATATGGAGTTAAGCACAAGGTATCCACAGCCTATCATCCTCAAACAAGTGGGCAAGTGGAAGTATCAAACAAGCAAATCAAAGTCATTCTATCAAGAATAGTGGGAGCAACAGGAAAAGATTGGTCTAGCAAACTTGATGAGACACTTTGGGCTTATAGAACAACTTTCAAGACACCAATAGGAAGGACTCCATTTCAACTTGTCTATGGGAAGTCTTGACATCTCCCTGTTGAGGTTGAGTATAAAGCTCTATGGGCAATTAAACTTTTGAATCTGGATTTAGAGACAGCTCAAGCTAAGAGGAGCCTTGATCTGCATGAACTTGAAGAGATCAGATTAGAAGCTTATGGGAGCTCCAAGATCTATAAAGAAAGAACAAAAGCATTCCATGACAAGAAGATCCTTGCTAAAGATCTGAAGGCTGGAGATCAAGCTCTGCTTTTCAATTCAAAGCTCAAACTGTTCCCTGGGAAGTTAAAGAGCAGATGGGGAGGTCCTTTTGAAGTAAAAGAGGTTATACCACTTGGAGCTATCACACTTCTCAACAAGGATGGTAGTGAGTTCATAGTTAATGGTCAGCGGGTTAAAAAATAATGGGTAGAAGAGGAAAAACATGGGAAGTTTTCTCAAAGATGCTCCTCAAGCTTGAGAAGCTTGAAAGAGTCAAGCTCAGTGACTATAAACAAGATCACCAGGGAGGAAGTCCCTAAGGTATCTCTGTCTATATTAGTCTAAGTTTTTGGTATTTTGATTTTTTTTTTGGTGTTTTTATGGCCAGGGAAGAAGGAGATTTTATTCAAAAGGAGAAACGAAGGACTGACAGCATTCTCCACCATGGCACTCGACCATGCACACGACCGAGCGCCAGTTCGGGTGCATAGTCGAGCTGCCTCCTTCTCCACCAGAAGCCTAGAATGAAGCTTCAGACACTGGATATTCATATGACAGCATGAGTGATGCTGTACATAGCTTTTTCCACAACTCATAAGGTATCAACATCACCTATTTAACTGTGTATACCATTGCATTTCATGTTTTGTTTTGTTTTGATTCTTAAATCCTCATTCAAATTTCTCTTACACAGAGACTGTGTAATTTAAGTTTGGGAGAGGGTTTGAGATGACATTTGATGTTGTTTTCTGTTTTCTTATTTCAAATTTTTAGCATTATCATGTTAGTACTTGCATTTCATTTATGACATAGGAAAACCTAAAAAATTTAAAAAATTTATAAAAATCTTTACAAAAAAAGAGTGTTCATATAGTTTGCATTGCATATTAGGATCTTGTTAGTATGTTTCATGTAGAACTGTTTCATTTATGCATTTAGGGATTTATGATGAGTTCAGCCTTGTTAACTTGTTTAAATTAGCTAGACTAGAATCAATGCCCAAGTTAATAGTACTTTGATGCTATTTGAGTGAGCTAGAAACATAAGATTGAACCAAGCCTTGAATTCTTGTATTGCATTGTGGTCTAAATTGAATCATGTTGTGATTTGATGTTATTTCCTACTTATAAGAACCTAATATTGACTTGTAATTATCTGGTTATGCATTGCTTTAAACTCATGGATACCATATACATATTTGGATCATCTTTCTCCTTTTTACCACTCTTGTTGATCCAAGTAGCTGATTTCACTTTTAAATCAGTTTCCCCTACCCCTAACCTACCCTTCTTTCAAGTCATGTTTATTCTTGTGTGTGTGAGGCTTTTTTGGGATTAAATTTGGTAGAAAGTGTTAGGTTTGAACTGAAAACCTTTTCTTCATGTGCTCTCCCTAGTGTCACTCGGTTCCCACGTATTCGCTTGATGGAAAATTTGCTAGCAGAGTATTATTCTTGTGAATGCGTTTGGAATATATAGCTATCCCACAAAGGGACCTTGGAAGTTCTTTCCCTATGACTCTATGAGAGGAAGACTTGAACCCCAGCTAGTGGTAAACGAGAACGTAATCCTCTATCAAGTCAGAGGGGACCGAGGACAAATAACCGAGGACAAATAGTCATACTAAGAAGTGTAACCTTAACCGGATGTACTTTGCTAGATATATGCTTTAACATGTCATAAATTATAACGTGGCAAATACATGATCAGATGGGGAGTGAGGATTTATGCTCATGACTAGCAGATGAGTCTTTGGTTTGGTTAGTTTGTTCATTGGCACGTACATGCACAGGTCGCATTATGAAACCCCCAATCACAATTATATGATACCCTCATACAGTTTCATAACTCATTTGACAAAGTTGAGTCTACCTTATTTCACAGCCGTTGATCAATGTTTACCTCATCCATCAATGTTTTATATATGTTGTACGATTGCTCATTACAAATAAAGTGAAAAGAACTGCTTCATAAAGTCACTTAGTCACATATCAAACAAGTTGCTTAATTTGAGAGCAATTTTACAAATAAACTACCTTTAATTAAAGGTACAACCACAAGAAACAAACGAATAGAGGGCCATATGATCTTAATACTGGTATTAGTGTTGCGAATGATTTAACGAATTCAATGAAATAAAACACCACAGCCCTCCACAAGACTAATGATCCGTGGCTCTACAGAGCCAAGCTTATATATAAAACATGTAACGAAATCTTTAAGGAAGTGCACTACTCGTGTTGGTGGTAAGTAACAACATACCTCTTCTTCTTTCTAATTCGCCTTGTCAGCTTCTTTCTTGTTCTCTTTGCTGTACTCTTCCATCTCATTGAGCCAGAGATCCGCAAACTCGCAATCCTTCCAAGAATCAAACCAAGGACCTCCTCGAGTATAATGCACCGCCTTAGGCTGCGTGGTTGGATCTTTCTCAACAACCCTATTGTGACCCTCAAGGAAGTTCCACACAAACGGGATAGAGCCAATATCTTCATCCTCAAGCCACTGGAACCTATGGAGGAAAGCACCAGTCTGAGTGTTGACAGTCTCAGGGTTCAAGGTCTTGTTCTTAGGATGACCACAGTTGTAAAGCACCATAGAAGACCAGTTCTTCCTCGGGTACACGGTCTGAACCGCACCATCCATCTTAGTAGTCTCTTTAGGAGTGTAATCATGTTGAACACACATGATGGCGTATTTATCATCGATCAAATCAGTAATTTGCTTGATATCAGCAAGGTAGAGGAAATCGCAATCGACGAACATAGCCCAACCATCGTAACCGGACAAATGAGGAGTCAAGAAACGAGAGAAAGAGAACTCAGTGCTCTCCAACTGACCTCTTTCCCTCCAATACAAACCTTTCGTTCGAAGATCTGATTGAACAATCGGAATGATCTCTACAGGGATTGAAGATCTCTTGGTGATTGAATGACGACAGACTTGGTAAGCAAGATCTTCGCGTGGATCGTAACCAACAAAGATCCTGAAAGGTTTTTTCACAGAGAAGCCATTGTTGCAGGTCTCAGATTTGACATCGCCGTTGGTAATTGTCATCGTTGTACACTCGGATCTGTCTCGTTGAAAAAAAAAATTAAAGATCTCTATCATTCACATTACTACTAAGCTTTTTTTTTATATATTATAATAAGAATGAAGCAGCAACCATGGATTCAAGTATAATCGTACAAAAATTGTAGCAACCACGAATTTTCCCAGGAAAATTGAGAAAAATCGTATAAAAATGCAGCAGATAAGTGAAATCGAGTAGTAAGAAACAAAAATTGAAGCATCTTCCAAGCCATTAATTCCAGGAAATTGAGAAAGTTAGAGATCTCTCTATCATTCTTATTTACGCAAAGCAAAATTATGAGAAAAATTGGAGAATCGTGATGAAGCAAGATCATATCAAAAATGCGAATCAAGTAGTTAGAGACGGAGAGATTGAGGCATGGAATTCCAGGAGAGAGCGTACCTTGTTGGAGAGAATGAGGAAAAAAAAAAACCACCGACAGAAATGGAGATTTGTTTTGTGGACTTGAAATGTTGAAAAAGAAGAAAAAGATTTTTACATTTAGAGCGAGAATGGAGGAGAGGAGAGTGATTTACTCTCTTAATTTTAGAAATTAACTATTTCTTAAATAGTGCACAAAAAAAAAAAAAAAAAAAAACTATTTCTTAAATAAAGAGAGGCTCGAGTTGACTCGCGTGTTGACTCATCCGTCGGCGTGAGTTTTATGCGTTTCTTCTTTCCTTTCCCATGTGCTTGGGCCTCGCCTACACGCTACGCTCTCTTTCTTTCTTTCTTTCTTTCTTTTCGTGGATATAAATTCATAACGTAAATATGCATCATAAATGGATTGTTGATTGTTGTGAGTTATTTTCTCAATCAAAAATGGATCATATAAAGATGATCATTTGGGTGCATCTTGAATCGCCGCGAGAGAGAGCAAAATCCCTAAAATCACCGCGAGAGAGAGAGTCGCCGTCAACTTTGATCCGCCTCTCCGGTTGCCCTTCCGGCACTGGAGAGGGCTCCTTCCCGAGTAGTTTTCTTCTCTTTGTAATTCCTTTTCAGTCTTCCACTTCTTGCTCTGTTGTCGCCGTCGGTTGGGTGCATCTCGAAGGTGGTGGATCCGGCGATTCCTCGGTGTGTGAAGCGAAGATCCGTTGGGTGGAGGTCGCCGGTGAAGGCTCTGATGCAGATGTTGGAGAAGCGTCGATTCTTGGCCATGTCTGGTGGATCTGTGGCGATTCCGTTTTTGGTGTTGTCACTGGCGGTTTGTGGCGAGAACGGTGGTTTGTGGGCTTCGGAGAGCAGTGAGGGCTGAAGCTTTCTTCGACGAGCTTCAGTGGTGGGGTTTCGGTTCTTCTTCAAACCTTACCTCTCATATCAGCCATGGCGGTGTCCTGCAGCAAGGGGTGGTGGCGTTTTTGTTTTTTTTTTTCAGTCTGGCCAAGGTGGTGAATGCCTCGTAACTGAACGGAAGTGATGTTGTCACTTTGAACTTGCATTGTGAGGTGATGATATGCTAATATGTGCTTCAATTTCTAATTTTTATGATTAGCATTATGGTTATGTATAGTTAGTTCGGAGAACAATCTATTTTGCCGGTTATTATAGCTTCATTACTCTTGGTCGGGTCAGTCGGATGTAGTGTCCGTTTTAGGTTTAAGACCGGAGCAGGGAAAGCCTGAGAGACCAAGCTTCTCTGATATTGCGCCTCTGGGTGTTGAAGCAATTGAGACAAGTTCTACACGTCGATCATGACGATCTCATAGCTGGTTTTTGAGCTGTTTTCAGTAGTAGCTTAGGCCTCCTCTGTGTTAGTATTTGTTTTCGTGTCATTGGGTCAATTTAGGTGGTTTAAGAGATGATTTCACTCTGAGTCGTGGGAGTGTTATCTATCTCATTGTGGTTAAAAAAATGCAATGGTTCTCGATTGGGTAGCGTTGGATCCGCCTAGTGTTCCAGGGTTGTACTTGATCAACCATTGCATTTGTTTTGGTCCAAGTCTATAAAGGTGAATGCAATGTACCTTTGATTTGGTTGTAACTTTTTTTTTTTGGCTCAACATCAACTTTCCATTAACCAAATGATACAACCAAATCAAAGACACATTACATTCGCCCCAATAGACTTGGACCACAAAACAAATGCAATAGTTGATCAAGTACAACCCTGGAACACCAGATGGAACCAACACTACCTAATCGATGAGCATTGCATTTTTTAACAACAACGAGATAGATAACACACCACAACTCGGAGTGAAATCATCTCTTAAACCACCTAAACTGACCCAATGACATGAAAACAGATACTAACACAGAGAAGACCTAAACCAATACTGAAAGCAAATTAAATCCCAGTTATGAGATCCTCATGATCGGCGTGAAGAACTTGTCTCAATAACTTCAACACCCAGAAGGCGCATTATCAGAAAAGTTTGGTTTCTCCAGCTTTCACTGTTCCGGTCTTAAACCTAAAACGGACAATACATCCGACTGACCAGACCAAGAGTCATGAAGCTTTAATAACCGACGAAATAGATTGTTCTCCAAACTAACTATACAAACCAGAATGCTAATCATCTAAATATTAGAAATTGGAGCACAAATTAGCATTACCATCACCTCACAGTGCAAGTTCAAAGAGGCATCATCACTCCCGTCAAGTTACGAGACATACATCACCTTGGTCAGACTGAAAAACAAAAACAAACCACTCCTTGCTGTCGGACACCGCCGTGGCTGGACTGGAGCACAGACTAACCCAGACCCGACCACTGAAGCTTGTCGAAGCAAAGCTTCACCCTCACTGCTTTCCGATGCCCACAAACCGCCAATGACAAAACGGCAAACGAAGTCGCCACCCCAAAATCACCAGATCTGGCCCAAAATCGACGCTGTCCTCCAACATCTGCACCAGGGCCTTCACCAACAACCTCCACCCGACGGATCTTCGCTTCACGCGCCGAGGAATCACTGGAACCACCCAAACGACGGCGAGAATATAACAAGGAGCGGGAAGACGGAAATGGATCTACAAAGAGGAAGAAAAACTAAGAAGGGCAAAGCCCTTTCCAGCGCCGGAAGGGCAACCAAAGAGGCGGATCAAAAAACTGACGGCGGCTTTCTCTCTCTCTCTCGCAGCGACTCTCTCTAGTTTTTTTTTAGAATTGGGATGTTGATGTTGTAACTTTGTTTTGGTTGTAACTTTGTTTTGGTAAATGAAAAGATGATGTTGAGCCAAAAAAAAAAAAAAAAAAGATGATCATTTGTAGTTTTGCTTTTCATGTAGTGAAAACATGACAAATTTAGTTGAAGTTTCAGTTTGGGAAAACGGTCAATTCCCCTATAAACTATGTTACTTTATCGCAAGTATAAATGAAACTTTCATCTGTGCTTATTCCCCCATTAACTACGACAAAATTTGAATATCCTACATAAACTATAAAAATTCGGTTAAAAACCACAAATCGTGAGACGGCATTACTGTGCCGTTAACATATGATGACTAGGATGCTGACTAGCTACAAAACGACGTTGTTTTCAATTTTACATATTTAAAAAAACACATTTTATTTAAAAATAGCAAAACCAGGAATTGAATCCTAAAACTCTTCTATGATGAGATAGTGTCTTACACCAACTTAGCTACTGTGTTATTTATTGTAGATACAAACGGAGATATGTATATAAACCTTTTGATAAACTAAGAAATATAAACCCTAATTTTTTTCTTCTTCTCCTTCACTCATTCATTCTGCTGCGTCTCCATCCCTAACTGCAGAGATTGATTTTACCTGTGTCTCCAATTCAATTTCAATCTCAACTTTATGTTGATTTCCCTTTCCCTTTCCCTTTAACAAAATCAAGTTGAGCTATTAAAGATCGATCTGGAAACATTATTTAAAGCAAATTCGATCTAATCCACCGAAGAAATCCCAATTTTGAAATTCATAAAGAATGATTAAGAAGCCACGATCAATCACATGTTATCGGAAAAGAGGAAGCAAAAACAGAGAAAAGGGTTTCGTTTTCTTAGTTACTTTTCTTAATTTGTGCGTCTGTTCTGTATATATATCTATATATCCGGTAGAATGAGAAACGAATATCACAGTGGTCCAGCTGGTTTTGATTCGCTCGGAAGTATCGGAGGTCATGTGTTCAAGTGTTGATTTTGTAGTATTTAACCTCATATTTTTATTTTTTTTCCCTTTCAAAAAACAAAACAACATCGTTCAATAATTCTACGTGGCATCCTAGTCATCATTTGTTAACGGCACACTAACACCATCTCACGATTTGTAGTTTCTAACCGAATTTGCATAGTTTATGCAGGATATTCAAATTTTATCGTAATTAATGGGAGAATAAGCACAAATGAAAGTTTTGTGTATGCATGCGATAAAGTAACATAGTTTATGAGGAAATTGACCGTTTTCTACACAATCTTTATTTAGGGTGATTTTTTTCTACATATCACAACTGTTAATAAATAATTTTTATTTCGTATTTTATTTATATTTTAATAAATATGTCTTAATTATTATTCAACAAAAGTTTTATTGGAAGGGTATATATCTGGACAAATTGTTAGACAAAAGTGTTCGAATCGAATTTTTGAAACACTTTGACTTGGATTTTACATGGATTAAATATAAATATCGGTTGGACCATTTCAAAAGACAATATAATATTTACAAACGAATCATACAAAAGGTTATAGAAATAGATTTTATTGAATTTGGAGAACTCGACATGTCAGCAAATTGCTGGAATGAACTACAATAAAAATAAGTTATTTTAAATTTTTTTATAAAATGATCTTAAATTTTTTGTTAGTCTCTTTTTTCTTTTGTTTGTTACTTAATCGTTAATACTAATATATTTTGTTAATCATTATATTTACTAGGTGTTATCTCACGCTACGTATGAGTTTTTACATAATCGCTATTCTATTTTGGAAAAATAATATAAATTAACATATTATTATTATTTTGTTTTTTTGGTGTACATCAAAATTTAAAGACTACGTAGTATGAATTTAAATAAAGTAAAAAAATCAAATTTTTTTTTTAATAATATATTTAGTACAATTAAGTCATATTGTATCTTATATGTCATATGCCATATATATTTGTAGTTGTAGTCATATTTGAAAATCATTATGATATATATTCTCATGAAATTTATTTTGTGGTGTTAGTTATACATATTATTTATTTATTTATGGTGATAGCTTAAAGACATTTAAAATATTTTAATTAAGAAAAAATCAAAATAATAAACAGTAGGTTTGCAGTGTCTCATACATATATAACTAAGTGAGTCTAACCATAGACTATTAGACTAATACATTTTCCATAAAAATAAAATAAAAAAACTGCAACTACTTTATTAGGTTATTATCTTAAAGTCTTTAATTGTGTCTAGACTTTGATTTATATGAAATTATAATGTTTCATATAAAAAAAAGTAATTAAACTATATATCATATATTCAATGTATATCATATTCAAATAAACCGAAACTTTTATGGAGTTAAGATATCATTGGTTAAATCAAGGAAAAGTAATGATATTGTAGAATTTATAAAATTATAGGAGATTTGAAATATGAGGCCATGAGGGTTATAATGAAATATGTGTCTTTATTTTAATAGATAATACAAAAATTGATGTATCAAAAGTAACTATTTGAAAGTTACAGAAGTGCAATGAAGTGCATACTAATACAATTTTTAACACGTTCTGTTATATTAAATTAAATTCATTGAGAACACTACTATGCTATTATTATGGGAGTTAAAAACAAACTTTTATACTTTTCCAACTCCTAAAATTAAAACCCATTTAATTTAAAAGTGAGCGTTGGTGGATCCATAATTTGATTCAAAAGTATAATATATTACACATTGATGTTTTAAAGGAATAGAAACATCTAATTCTCAAATAAACTTGATTTTTTTTGTTAAAACCAACATATGTGAATTTAAATTTAACTATAGAAATTTAGATAATAAATATGAATAGATTAGAAAGGCAAGAAATATAAAAGAAATATTTTATTTTTATATAAATAAAATAAAAATTGAAAACAATGTTAAATATATATAATACTTTTTAAATTAAAATATAGAATCAAACTCTTACAACATATATGAGATATAACAACATTTGATATTGGTGGGAGAGGAGGAGAGAATTATTACTTATAAAATGATAATCCAAATTAGATAATAGAGGTGAATCTTTAAAAATAGAACAATGTAAAATATATATCATATAGTCTCTAAAATTAAAATTTAGCATTAAAAATTTACAATAATATTTCATTTATTTTCTTGTAACCTATACAACAAAAATAAGAAATCAAAAAAAAAAATGATTTGAGGTATTGTGAAAGAGAATGAGAGAAGTAGAAGAGAATGAGAGAATGTGAAAATGAAAAAGTAAAAGAATGCCAATATGAGAATATGAGAGAATGAAAGAATACTTATTTATATGATAAAATTGATGGAAGTTACATTTAGAATTATGGAGTTATAATAATAATTTATTGTGTTTGAATAAAATTAAGTGGTGGAATATGATTAATGCATAATTCATTTTATTTTCAGTTATAATTTTATTTTAATGTGTGAATTAAATGTATTGTGTTAATTGGATCTTAAATATTGTTTAATTGATTTAAATGAGTTTTAATGTGTGAGTTAAATATTGTGTTAAAACAATTAAACAATTAAAAAGCAAAAAAAAAAAAAATAGGAAACATTAAATTAAAATCAACCAATAAGGAAAAAAAAAATAGGAAACATTAAATGAAAATCAACCAATAAGGAGAGACCAAAACCTTACTTTTATGTATATGATGATTTTGTTTAAGTGTCCGAGAAACATCCAATTTGCTTAATCATCATCAAAATATCCTTTACTTGATTGTTTATATGTCCGAGCCATGGAATGACAACCTTGTGCTGGACCAATTTATTGCCTTGTTAGCCATCAAATCCTGTTCAACAAGTAGTGGAATATGATGAAGAAGTGGCACCAGTTGAACCGATTAGGAAATCAACATCACATGGGAAAGGTAAATCCATAGATTCTAGCAAAAAAAAGGTAATCTAGACAAGTGATCTTCTCACCACCGTCATTGAAGATCAAGGAAAATTCTTGAAGCGTGGTCGAGAGTCATTTGAAACTTTAAATCAATTTAGTAATGTGATATGTATGCAAGAATTGGTCAAGAGAATTAAGTTAGACCATGATAATGAGATGTATTAAGTTACAATTGACTACCTTGCATCATATGAAAGTGGTTGTTACATCTTCATGTCATTACCAAATTATGATTTATGTTCTTTTTCCTTTTTTTTTTTGGATAGGAAGTAACTATTTGGTAATACCAAAATTTGCTTAAAGTAATTGCATTGTTGATTGAATGTTATAAAACTCTTTTCGATGATTGTGTATGAAATAACTCGACCTATTTGTTTTCTCTTTGTATTAATTTAAGATGAGAAATATCCTAGGATACCACTATATTAGGTTTTTTTTTTCAAAATTAGCACACACACTTCAAGTATTCCAAATCTAGCATTTGCGAATATTAAGTATTTAAATTAAATAACAAAATTTATTATTTAAAAGAACAAAAATCAAACTCATGATCTCTTTTAGCTTTCTCCGGTAAAGATTTTGATGAATCTTCCAATCTGAGATATTCATTTCTGATCTCAGATTTTTCAACTAAGTGCTAAACCGATTGACATAAGCTTCAGTCAAGTGATTTAGTCAAAGATTCATTGAGTCAATAACCAATCAGATTCAAATTCGTAAAAAGACAGGACGGTTTGGTGTTGTTAGCTCAGTCTTCTACTCCTATGGGGAGATCGAGATCTCAAGGAACTTCGTCGCATTTAGTTGATGAGAAGTCGCTTTCCAACGGAGATCTCTACATCAAAAGCTTCTCTGACAGGTTTCCACACGGATTCAGCATGTATTCTATGAAAAGATGAGTGCATGTATGAAGGTGATTGGAAATGAGGCAAAGCTTCAAGGAAAGGCAAATTCTCGTGGCCTAGTGGAACTACTTACAAAGGTGAATTCAAATATGGGAGAATGGAAGGATTTAGGACTTTTACTAGAGCTGATGGAGTCAAATGGAGATTTCTATGAAGGTACTTTGAGACGGAATCTGCAAAATGGTAGAGGTCAACATGTTTGGGAAAATGGTAACCAGTATACTAGAGAATGGTGTAGCAGTGTGATTTCCGGGAAAAACGGCTTTTTCATACCTAGAAAATTCCAATATGTTCGATTCATACATTAGACTATTGGGTATGCGAAAACATACATTGACTTTTAAAATATTTAAATTACATATCTGGAATTACGATTTTGTGTTTAATTATACAAAAACGTGGTTAATTAGTAACTCTGTTAATTTTGCCGTTAGGCCAATCTGACGTGGAATCCACGTGTGAAGAAAAAACCAAAACGATGTCGTTTTAGTCGTTCAAACAAAATAAAAACAATTTTAGAAGCGTGGTCTCGAACAAGAGAATAATGACAATTAGAAGAACTACTTAACCACTAGGACAATAACAACTTTTACATGTTGACAAACAAAACAACTAATAACGATCTTTATGTTTTAATGAACAAAGAATTATTATATCTTGTGTCTTCTTCCTTTTCAATCGATTGAGATCCAGTTTTTTTTTTTTTTTTTTTTTTCTCTTTTTACTCTTGAGTTTTCCCAGATCTTCGTGGAGGACCTGAGTTATCGATGGAGCAGCGCTTGGCTTCTCTGCCGTGGTTACTAGTTGTGGTTATTTGCGAATAAGATCTGTGGGTATTTGAGAATTTGTTTTCTTATGAAATCTGAAAATTAAATTGGAAACAAAAACAAGCTTGACCATATAGATTTAGTAGCCCTAATTCATTTTCACCTTCCGTCTCTATCTTCATTTTGGTAGTTCTCAGTGCAGCCACCTCTGAAAAATAATGTGAGAAAAGGTCGGCCATGGAGAAATAGGAAAAGGAGAAGAAGAAGAAACACAAATTACGATATATTAAAGTTTTGTTTACTAAAAGGCAATAAATGGTTAATGTCATAGCGGTTAAGAATCTTGTTAGATATTGAGCGAATGCAGGTTCGAGTCCATGGTATTACATTTTTTTATTATTTTGTTCGAACAACTAAAACGACGTCGTTTTGGTATTTTGTCACACGTGGATTCCACGTCATATTGGTCTAATGGTGAAATTAACAGAGTTACTAATTAACCACGTTTTTGTATAATTAAACATAAAATCGTAAATTCAGGTATGTAATTCAAATATTTTAAGAGTCAATGTATGTTTTCGCATACCCAATAGTCCGATGTATGAATTGAACATACTGAAATTGTCCAGGTATGGAAAAGCCGTTTTTCCGTGATTTCCGCGAATGGTTTAATTGTTTGGCCTAATGGGAATAGATACAGAGCTGCAGGAGAATGGGATTTCTAAAGGAAGTGGTGTGTTTACTTGGAGTGATGGGACTTCTTGTGTTGGTGCTTGGTTTAGAGTAATATCATGAGGAGTTTCTTTAATGGTGTTGACAAAACTTTTGAAATCTCTCTGATCATAACTTGTAGTTGTTTTAGAGAAACAAGTGATTGTGAATAACAATTGTCATAACGAATGTCCTTTAATGATAACTTGTTGTGTTTCTAAGTTCAAGCAATGTAAATTTTTTTGATGAATCACATATCTAAATCGTAGCTATGTGTTGTACAAAGTTAGCAGATATCAACACTAAAGCTTTTATATACCAAGTGTTAGATATAATGTCATTGAGAACAAAGAAGTTGGTAAAGAGTAAGAAAGTTCATCGTTTTCATCGATTTTAATGTTTTTGTCTTCTTTGGCTTGTACTTTCTCGGTTATGGAGTGGGCTAGTAGTGTTGACGAGGCATAGTACAGTAGGAGGGGATCTTTGGTTCTAGTCATCATAATATTTGGGATTTCTGAATATTTAGAAAAATCTTCCTAAATTTCAAGTGTGTCTTCCTAAATCAGCCTTTTGTAAATACTCAGCCAACTTAGGATTTGCAGCTTGAATCTGTATGAATGTTTTAGCAAACTCTTCACGAGTATAAGCGATGGCTGCAGATTCAATAAGTGGTAAATATGATTGACCCTTGAAACTTACTATTATGTTGTTTCCAAGGTGGTATTTGTAGATTCCATGATGAGTTGCTGGATACAACTCTGTAAGTGCTTTTGCAATGCACGATGCATGATCAAAGACAAACACCAAATCTGGTGCATCAGGTATGATACTACGAAGACACCTAAAAACCAATTCCAAGATTTATCATTTTCTAAATCAACAATAGCAAAGCCTATCGGGTATATGTGATGATCTCAATCTTGTGTTGTAGCTACTAATAAAGTTCCCTTGAATTTCCCCTTCAAGAAGGTACCATCTACTACAATCACTCTTCTCAGCAAAGCAAAATCTCTTATCGATGGGCCGAATGCAATAAACACATATTTGAATTTAGTACCAGAATCCATCTCAAGATAAACAACTGATCCTAGATTTCTTTCCTTAGCCATGAACAACCATTTTGCTATGTTGTGGTAACTGACCTCAGGAGTACCTCTAACCAAAATCTAAGCTGCCTCTTTTGCTCTCCAAACTTTTTTGTATTTTATATGAACACCATGATCTAATATAACTCTCTCAATTATCTGTTTTGGCTTGAGTCCAGCCTTCTTTTCTGCAAAATGACTATAGATAAAAGAACCAAGCAGTTTGGCCGTGGCTTGCATATGGTTCTAATTCATGTATGTTGTATCACAATTGTATTCGCCCATATACTTAATCACTACAAAGAAATCAGATGACTTGAGCCTCGTTGCACATATCTTCCAGTCACAACTAGGATCAACACATCCCAATATCAATCTCATTCTTTCTGACAACAAATATCTGAAGTCAAGTGCAAACAGCCGCATCTTCATCATCAATTCAGCTTTGTTTTTGAAATATTTCCCAAGTATATAATCAATTGCTTGAGTGTGATGTGAAAAACCTATAGAAATACTATCATAAATCATATTTTCATCAGTTGAATAGGTATCAGTATGTGATTCATAAACTGTGGCGCCACTTCCACTTGGTTCATGAAACTTCTAAAAACAAAATCACATATAAAATGTAACAATTAGGGAATGCCTTCATATCTGATAAAGTCTTTAGGATGAATTTCCCGACATACATATATTAGACTTCATTTCAACATATCCTTCTTAATCATTTCAGTTCATTTCTTTCTCCTATGCCCGTCATTTCATTTCTACTCGACCAGACAATATCCTTCTAAATTAATAACATTAAGAGCCTTAGCACTAAATGCACAAAGAAAGATTCTAACTATATATATGACTCTATTATCTATACTCACAGCAAACACCTATTACAAAAAGCACTTGTGTATTCTATGATTTGTAAGACATTGTTTTTTGAGTAAAAAAATAGAGACTACTTTACCTTGGTTAGATCTCGAACTGATGCAACGGATATATCACTATTCGCAAACTGTAAACCTTGAATGCATTGGTTGTTATCTTAAGTATCTGACTGAATATTACTTTCAAGATTCCCAGAATCAATAGGCAGCTACATAAAAAAAATGAAACATCAAATATGGGAAAGACATACTAATGCAATAAGAAAACTACAGTGTATTCACTCACTGTTACACATAAACGATTCAACTCAAGATCATCTTGAAACTTCCTGATAAACGTATTGAAACAAGCTTTTTGTTTATGTGGGTGATGAATGAATGATGATGAATGTATGCAATGGTGAGATGTGAATGGATAGATGGATGGGTGTTTCAATTCCCCTTATGCTGTTGCAGTATAAGAGGTATCAATCCTAAATGAGTGTTTGTGAACAATTAAGATATGTATATGAATCTAAGTTAAGCCAAATGCAAAGATTGTTTGTCACTAACAATCCTAAGATGAAAATGTAAAGATGTAGAAAGTAAAACTACAAGAACTAAGAACTAAATGTGAATGGAACAGAATGATTATGACTATATGAAGCTAGAACAGAAATAGAAACTACTATGATGAACTAATGCAAGACAACAATGAACAGGACAATGAGTAAATGAAATAGAAATGCAAATAGGAATGAAACAGAACAATCAAAAATCATAAACAAGAGTTCTGGGGATGAACTCGAGCAAGCACTCGACCGAGTGTAGGTCGAGTACAGGGTCAAGCTGGATAAATCCGGGAAACAGAGCAACACAATAAAAACAGAGCAATGCAAATACGAATCAAACAACAAGCAAGCAACAGGATTAAGACTTAAAAATCAATAAACAAAGAAGGCCTTGAGGAGGGATTCATGGGCTGAACTAATCGTTGTGGTTATCTAACTTGGTCAACAAATCTCAAGCAAACTTTGAACTAATCTCTAGACATATAAATCTAAGACAAGTTTCTTCCACTCTCATGGCAAGAAACAATCAAACCTATGCTATTCTAGACTTGTTCTCACACAGTAAAGAATCTACACAAGCAGGCATTAAGCAATACATCTCAAACCAAACAAGACCTCTAATCTCTTAGCAAGCCTAATGGTAAGCTCTAGATCTAACCTTATCTATGCTCCTTAAACATTGGTGTGATGCTAAGATGCTTGAAATCAAACCCTAGCCTCTCAGTTCAGGATCAACATTAAGAACATCTAGCCTAGTAGAGATCTACAACAATCAAGCTTGACCAAATCACACAAACCACAAGATCAATCCAGCCTAATCCATCCTCAAGATCCTAAAGAACTACTCACAAGAACACATGATGAACAAAGTCAAAAACCCAGAAAATATTGAAACTTGCATCAAATGAAAGATAACACAGAGATCTACAATATTGATGAAGAAATAAAACTCGAAATCTTTATATCTTGAAAGTTATGAAACCAACAAAATACAAGAATCTAGTCTTTTCTCTCTAAAACAAGTACAAAATCTAAGGAGAATAAAAAGTGCAAAAAGAATAATTCCCAAAAGGGTAAAAACTAGGTTTAGAGAATATCTCAAAGCTGGACTCTTTTGGTGGCTGCAGGTACAAGGCTTTATATAGGAGAGGGGGTGGAAGCCCTAAAAATACTAAAAGACAAAATAGTCAACGGCTCGGTCAACTTGACTTGTGCTCGGTTGAGTGGCAGGTCGAGCTGGCTTCTCTCGTGCATTCTCCACTCGGTCGAGTCCTCCTCAGCACACGGTCGAGTGTCAGGTCGAGTGTGCGGTCGAGTTGGACTATGGACCTTGTTGTTTCAGCCTTAACTCTCTTGCTTTTCCTTCATGGTTGCTTCACTTCTCCTCAGCATTGCTTCCAAGATCCTTAAGCTCCAAAATCACCTGAATATGCATGAAAAGATGCAAATGCAATGCATCTAAACTATAATGCATGATTAGTGCTAAAGCTACACAATAATGGCCTAAATGGATAGCAAAAAATGCAAAAGATGTGGATAAACTAAGGGAAAACAAGGTAAAATATATGAACATCAACACCCCCAAACTTAGTCTTTGCTTGCCCTCAAGCAAATAATCAAGACATAAGAAGGTAAGTGAAGTTTGAAAGTGGGATCTCAGCTCCTAAAGCTTGCGAATAGACCATCTAGAATCAATGTCCAAGTTACTAATACTATGATGCAAGTTGAATGAGCTGTACTTAAAGACTTTAGACAAGCATATCACAACCTTTACTGATTTGAGCTTTAGATGTCCACATGCATTCAAATCAACCATTTCCTTTAACATTCATTAATCAAGAACATGAATCAATTCTATGCAATGCTTAAACTCATTTGGCTTGGAGATAAAGGTTTTGAGACAATGATGGTCTCTTTTTAGAGTGGGGCTTGTTAATATCAAGGTTCTCTCATGAAAATGGATTGAGCTTTAGAAGAATGCTAAAAGTAAGAACACTTAGACACATACAAGAACAAAACCTTGTCTACCCCAAAGGTTACCCAAAGTGTTTATCCTAGCAATCTAAACCCAAATGATCCTAGTGCTACCATTTACTTCTTCTTTTCTCTTTCACCCTTTTCTCTTTTTGGTTTTCAAGTCTTAGGAGAGGTTTCATATTTGATCTATCTAGTCGGATGGGGGATTCTTACTTATTTGCTATGGTTCTCTTTTCTTCTTATTCTTAAGACATATAAGCTTTTTGCTAGACTTTCCTTTTCTTTCTTTTTCTTTCTTAAGCTAGAACCATTTTCAACAATACTTTACTTCCCATCCTTTCACTAGACTTTGTTTAAACACAATCTCCTCTTAAAGACTCTACCCCTTGTTCTCTTTCTCTTTTTCTTTCTTTTCTTTTCTTTTCATAACAGCCAAGTCCCAAACCCAACAAGTGAACCACCTAGTCCTATCTAGTTTGAAAAATGCAAACTAGAACTACACAAGGTCTTACTCTTGTCAGTTCAAACCTAACACTTTCTACCAAGCTCAATCCCAAAAATAGGCCTCACACACACAAGAATAAACATGGCTTGAAAGAAGGGTTGGTTAAGGGTAGGGGAACTGATTCTTAATGAGGAAATCAGCTACTTGGATCAACAAGAGTGGTAAAAAGGAGAAAGATGATCCAAGTATGTATATGGTATCCATGACTTTAAAGCAATGCACACATTGATAATTATAAGTCAATATTAGGCTCTTATAAGTAGAAAATGGTTTCAAATCACAACATGCTTCAATATAGACCAAATGCAATGCAAGAATTCAAGGCTTGGTTCAATCTTATGCTTCCAACTACTCAACTAGCATCAAAGTACTATTAACTTGGGCATTGATCCTAGTCTAGTGAATTAAGCAAGCTAACAAGGAAATACTCATCATAGATCCCTAATGAATATATTATACAATCCTACATGAAACATGCTAAACAAGATCCTAATATGCAATGCAAACTACATGAACACTCTTTTTTTTATAAAGATTTTTTCAAAATTTTTCAAATTTTTAGGGTTTTTCTATGCCTTAGATGCTATGCAAATACTAATATGAAGATGCTAAAAATTTGAAATAAGAACACAAAACACAACATCAAATGCTATCTCAAACCCTCACCCAAACTTAAATAAAACAGTCCTCTGTGTGAAAGAAATTTGTAAGAGGATTCAAGATTTAAACAAAACACAACTATGAAATGCAATGATATTTACAAGTGAAGGTGATGGTTGGTACCTTAGGGATTGTGGAAGAAGTTGTCCACATCCATCTGCATGCTGTCATAGGAGTAGTTGGGGTCTTGTTGGTGACTTGGAGATGGAGTTTGGGGCAGCTCGACTATGGCAACCGACCTTGACTCGGTCGAGTACGTGTCCGAGTGGGGGGGGGGGGTCGAGCTGGACTGCAAATCTCAAATGGCTATCCCTTCCTCTTCTATTCAGACTCCCTTGCTTCCCTGACCATGAAAACACTAAAGCAAAAATCAAAATACCAAAATTCCAAAGCAATATATACAGGGATACCTTAGGGACTTCCTCCCTAGTGAGCTTGTTTAAAGTCACTAATCTTGACTTTTGATTGCCTTTTCAGGCTTGAGTTAGAGACCAAGGAGGTGATGAAATCCCCCTGGTTCTACTTGATAACCTTTGTGTTCCTTTTTGATCACTACCTCCTTAGCACTTGAATCATGTTTCTTTTTAACCTTGAGCTTTGACCTTGCTCTCTTCAAAGTCCTTTTGTTCAGCTTGACTTGGAGATCCTTGACTAAAGCAGTCAGTTCTTGAACAGAATTCTTAAGCTTCTCCACTGAATCTTCTTGAAAGGTTAGCTTACCCCTTGAAGCAGTTTCCTCACTTGAGACCTCATGATCCTCCTTTCTTTTGATAGTGTAAGGTGGATCATATTTTGAAGGCAGATTAGTGGGATTGTTGATGTCAAACTTCATAGTGAAGTCTTCAGTCAGGTGGAGCTTGATAGTCCCCATCTTCACATCAATAACAGCCCCAGCTGTAGCTAAGAATGGCCTTCTGTAACATCCGCGAACCAGAATTTGGGATTTTGGAAGGAGTGTCGATCGACACCCTAGTGGCATCGATCGACACCACTAATTTCTGGGTTCGACCGGTTTGATTTAATTGCCGAATTGGTTCGGTTTGGTTCAATTAAATCCCTAAATCGAGTTATAAGTGTCTTAGGACGAATTTTAGGGTTTCAGAGTCTCATTTTGTCGCCGTTGAGTGAAAAGAAAGAGAGAAAAGAGAGAAAAACGTTTTCTGAGATTTCTGGGCTTGTTCTTGGTGATTTTGGAGAGATCTGAGGCTGTAGGAGGGTTAGCTGTTGCTGGAATCGAAGGGGAAGCTTCTGGAGGTGTTGTTTTCCACGTTTCTCAATCCAAACTTCTTGTTCTTGAGGTGAGTGCTTGACCATGGTTGATCTAAGCATGAGATCTCTCTTGTTTGTGTGTTCTCTTTGTGGTTTGTGTTGTCTTGTTGCTTGGGTTCGTTATTTGTGTGATTTCTAGTGAATTCCGAGATGGTTAGACTTGATTGGAGTCGATTTTGGGTTGATTGGAGTCGGAGTTCGTCGCTGGGTTTCGCGCAGATCGTGTCTGCAGAGGAGGCATCGATCGACACTCAGGAGCATCGGTCGACACCAATTTGATGGGCATCGGTCGACACTGTTTGGCATCGGTCGACACCTTGTTGTAGCATCGATCGACACCGTTTGGCATCGGTCGACACTAGTCTTATCCGAGACTTGTTTTTCTGGTTTGATGTATTGTTGTGTGTTGTTTGTTTTGCTTGAACTTGAGGGTCTCATCTGCTTGTGTGTATAACCCAGTAGATGGGAGGATGGCCTCACTAAGTATTTATGATAATACTTACGCATCTCAATTGTTGTTTGTGGTGTGCAGGTAAAGGAAAAGTGTGATCGTGGAATCAAGGGCTATGAGGAGGAGGATGTTCTAGAGACTTGATTGATTGTGGTCTAGCTGTTGTTAGGTTGCTAGATTAAGTCAAAGGAACATTGTAGGATGTTAGTTGTTGGTTATCTCTTTATTTGATTGATGTTATTGGTTATTGGATTTGAATGTTGGAATTCTGTTGGTTTAATGAAATTTGTTTTATTTGATTATCCGCGGTTATTGACTGATGTTAGGATGTTAGTGGGTATGGGACCACTAGTAAATAAAGGTATTTAAAAAAAAAAACGGGAAGGGTTGTTTCAATTTGGTATCAGAGCCCTTACGGTTCTAGGTCTACGGTTCATTGTGCTTTTGCTGTTGATGTTTAGGATTACATGCTATAATTGATTGTGTGATTGGCAATTGTGTGTGGCATGAAGTCCTAGAACATCCTCTTCGAGCCTGATTGTGATTCCACGGTGAGTTGTGTTTCTTGTGTATTAGAATTATTGTTTGCTTAGCCTTCTGTTCTTGGATGATACAGATGGTTAGGGGTGAGGATGCTGTTGGTCGCGGTCGTGGTCGTGGGCGTGGTCGTGGTCGTGGTCGGGGACGAGGTCAGGTTCCTGAGGCCAGTGTGAGTGTAGCCCAGAGCATGGCCAGTGAGGAGGTGGCGGAGTCACAGGTTCATCCTAGTGTGTCTGGAGACCAGGCTGGTTTGGGTGACGGCAGGGCGGATGGGCCCGGTGTCGGTCACGGTGTTGCCCCGGGTGTGGGGGTTGCAGCGGGAGGTGCTCCAGGCAGGGAGGATGTCTTGATGGACTTGCTAGCTCAGCTAGCTCAGGCTTTGCAGCGACTTCCAGCAGTTGTGCCGCCAGCGGTTGGTGGGCAGGATCCAGTAGTGCCGCCAGTGGGTGGTGGACAGGTTCCAGTGGTGCAGCCTGCAGCGGGTTTGCAGGCAGGTGTGCAGCCGGGGGCCGAGGTAGTGGATGCTCAGTATGTTCGGATGATGGAGCAGCTGCGGCATGTGGGAGCAGGGTATTTCTCAGGAAGTACCGATCCGAGTGTAGCGGATGAGTGGAGAGAGCGGATGGAGGATATTTTTCTTTCGCTTAGGTGTCCCGACCGGTACAGGGTGGATCTGGCAGTGTTTTACTTGTCAGGAGATGCTCGTGTGTGGTGGAGGTCGGTGACAGCACGGAGGGTGCAGAGGGGTATGTCTTGGGGAGATTTTGTGGGGGAGTTTAACTCCAAGTATTTTCCTCAGGAGGCACTTGATCGTATGGAGGCACGGTTCTTGGGTCTGACTCAGGGGAACCGTACAGTGCGGGAGCTGAATACAGAGTTCAGTCGGCTTGTAGGGTATGCAGGCAGGGCATGGGAGCCAGAGGCGGCTCAGGTGCGGAGGTTTTTGTTGGCTCTGCAGGATGATTTGAGGACTCGGTGTAGAGTGAGGAGTTATGCTACGAGAGCGGAGTTGGTTGAGGTTGCAGCTGGGATAGAGGATGACTTGAGGTCACAGGTGGTTGTGGTCGGTTCTTCAGTGCAGCCACAGCAGTCTCAGCCGTCTTCTGTTCCTAGCAAGGGCGGCAAGCCTGCGCAAGGGCAGAAGCGGAAGTTTGATGCTATGCAGAGGTCGAGGCACGGGGGTGCGAGATGCTTTGGGTGTGGTAGTAGGGACCACAAGGTGACTAGCTGTCCACAGAGAGGTGAGCAGCGGGCAGTGACAGAGCAGCGGGCGGTGACGGAGCCGCGGACCGATACTCGAGTGTGTTACTACTGCAGAGAGACGGGGCATATCAAGCCTCGTTGTCCCAAGTTGCAGCAGAGGGCAGTAGCAGTGTTGCAGGCTGGAGCTCAGCCAGGGGTGCAGCACGGTGTGCAGCACGGTGTGCAGCCGGTGGGTTGGATTGAGCCGACGACTCAGGTGTACTCGACCCAGGAGCCCGGTGGCACTAGTGCAGGAGCGATCACAGGTACAACTTCTGAGATTCGAACTTAGTCAATTCAATAGTTCAGATTATATTTGTTTTGCTTGTGGTCAAGTGTTAGGTTCTCAACACATGAGATTTGTGTAGGGACCTTGTTGGTGGGCGGGTTTAAGTCCCATGTTATGTTTGATTCTGGAGCTTCTCATAGCTTCATTACTCCGGAGTGTGCCGTGAGTGCGGGGATCAGAGGGGATTCCGGAGAGCGTTCAGGAGTTGTCAGAGTTGCTGGAGGCAAGTTTCTGAGGGTTATTGGACGAGCTGGAGGAGTTGATATTCAGATCGCAGGAGAGTCGTGGCCAGCGGATTTGCTTATCAGTCCAGTGGAGTTGTATGATGTCATTCTTGGTATGGATTGGTTGCATCGGTATAAGGTGCATTTGGACTGCTATCGGGGTAGAGTGGAGTTTGAGCGTCCAGGAGGGAAGTTGGTTTTTCAGGGTATCAGACCGACTTCGGGGAGTCTCGTGATCTCAGCCGTTCAGGCAGGGAAGATGATCGAGAAGGGCCGTGAGGCTTATCTGGTTACTATATCTATGCCAGAGTCAGTGGGGAAGTCTACGGTTAGCGGTATTCCGGTTGTGGAGGACTTTGAGGATGTGTTCCAGTCATTGCAGGGATTACCACCATCTCGGTCGGATCCTTTTACTATTGAGCTGGAACCGGGGACGATGCCGTTATCCAAGGCTCCTTACAGGATGGCTCCAGCAGAGATGGCAGAGCTGAAGAAGCAGCTGGAGGATTTGCTGGGCAAGGGTTTTGTCCGTCCTAGTTGTTCACCGTGGGGAGCTCCGGTGTTGTTTGTTAAGAAGAAGGACGGGAGTTTTCGGTTGTGTATTGACTACCGGGGTTTGAACCGAGTTACTGTGAAGAACAAGTACCCTCTCCCGAGGATTGATGAGTTGTTGGATCAGTTGAGGGGTGCTACTTGGTTCTCCAAGATCGACTTGGCTTCAGGTTATCATCAGATCCCTATTCATGAGGCAGATGTGAGGAAGACAGCCTTCAGGACGAGATATGGGCACTATGAGTTTGTGGTGATGCCGTTTGGGTTGACAAACGCGCCAGCTGCGTTTATGAGATTGATGAACAGCGTGTTCCAGGAGTTTCTGGACGTGTCAGTCATCATTTTCATCGACGACATCCTGGTATATTCTAAGAGTCCTGAGGAGCATGCAGTACATCTGAGAGCAGTGTTGGAGAAGCTGCGGGAGCAGAAGTTGTTTGCTAAGCTGAGTAAGTGCAGTTTCTGGCAGCGTGAGATGGGGTTCTTGGGTCATATTGTTTCAGCTGAGGGAGTTTCAGTGGATCCAGAGAAGATTCAGTCCATCAGGGAGTGGCCGAGGCCGCAGAGTGCCACTGAGATTCGGAGTTTCCTGGGGTTAGCAGGTTACTACAGGAGGTTTGTTCGGGGTTTTGCGAGTATGGCTCAGCCGATGACTAAGCTTACAGGGAAGGATGTCCCGTTTGTGTGGTCACCAGAGTGTGAGGCAAGTTTTGCAAGTCTCAAGCAGATGTTGACTACCACGCCGGTGTTAGCATTGCCTGAGCAGGACGAGCCTTATGTTGTGTATACAGATGCTTCTAGAGTGGGGTTGGGTTGTGTACTTATGCAGCAGGGGAAGGTTATAGCTTATGCTTCGCGGCAGTTGCGGAAGCATGAAGCTAATTATCCTACTCATGATTTGGAGATGGCAGCAGTGATCTTTGCTCTTAAGATTTGGAGATCCTATCTGTATGGTGGGAAGGTACAGGTATTTACAGATCACAAGAGTCTGAAGTATATTTTTACTCAGCCTGAGCTGAAGTTGAGGCAGAGGCGTTGGATGGAGTTAGTAGCGGATTATGATTTGGACATAGCTTACCATCCTGGTAAAGCTAATCTGGTTGCAGATGCCTTGAGTCGGAAGCGGGTGGCTTCGGCTCAGGAGCAGGATATGGAGGTGTTGGTAGGTGAGATTAGTGCATTGAGTTTGTGTGCTATCTCACAAGAACCTTTGGGTTTGGAGGCAGTTGATAGAGCAGATTTGTTGAGCAGAGTGAGGTTAGCTCAGGAGAGTGATGAGGGGCTGGTGAATGCCTCTAAGGCTGCGGGTGCAGAGTATCAGGTTTCTGCTAATGGTACTATCCTTGTGCATGGTCGGATCTGTGTGCCCAAGGGTGAGGATTTGAGGCAGGAGATACTGAGAGAGGCTCATTCGAGCAAGTTCTCTATTCATCCAGGGGCGACCAAGATGTACCGTGATCTCAAGCGGTATTATCACTGGGTCGGGATGAAGAAGGACGTAGCTGACTGGGTGGCGAAGTGTGATACTTGCCAGCTGGTGAAGGCGGAGCATCAGGTTCCTGGTGGTTTGTTACAGAGTTTACCCATTCCAGAGTGGAAGTGGGATTTGATCACGATGGACTTCGTGGTAGGTTTACCTGTGTCGAGGACGTTTGATGCTATTTGGGTCATTGTGGACCGTTTGACTAAGTCTGCACATTTTCTGGCCATCAAGAAAACCGATGGAGCAGCGGTTTTGGCCAAGAAGTATGTGAGGGAGATAGTCAGATTGCATGGTGTACCTGCTAGTATTGTGTCTGATAGAGATTCCAAGTTCACTTCGGTGTTCTGGAGGGCATTTCAGGCAGAGATGGGCACGAAAGTGCATATGAGTACAGCCTACCATCCTCAGACGGACGGTCAGTCAGAGAGGACGATCCAGATTTTGGAGGATTTATTGAGGATGTGTGTGCTGGATTGGGGTGGTCATTGGGCAGATCACTTGAGTTTGGTGGAGTTTGCTTATAACAACAGCTACCAGGCTAGTATTGGGATGGCTCCTTATGAGGCCTTGTATGGGAGGCCGTGTCGTACACCATTATGTTGGACTCAGGTGGGGGAGAGGAGCATATTTGGTGCAGATTTTGTTCAGGAGACCTCGGAGAAGATTCGGGTTTTGAGGCTGAACATGAAGGAGGCTCAGGATCGGCAGAAGAGTTATGCTGATAGGAGGAGAAAGGATCTTGAGTTTCAGGTTGGTGATAGAGTGTACCTCAAGATGGCTATGTTGCGGGGTCCGAACAGGTCATTGACAGAGACTAAGTTGAGTCCGAGGTACATGGGACCGTTCAGAGTGGTTGAGCGGGTGGGACCAGTGGCATACCGGCTGGAGTTGCCTGAGGTTATGCGTGCGTTCCACAAGGTATTTCATGTGTCGATGCTGAGGAAGTGTCTTCACGAGGGTGATCAGTTGTTGGCTAAGATTCCTGAGGATCTTCAGCCTAACATGACTTTAGAGGCGAGACCAGTGAGGGTGCTCGAGAGGAGAGTCAAGGAACTTCGGAAGAAGAAGATTCCTTTGATGAGAGTCCTGTGGGACTGTGACGGAGTAGAGGAGCAGACTTGGGAGCCCGAGGCGAGGATGAAGGCAAGGTTTAAGAAGTGGTTTGAGAAGCAGACCGCTTGAGCTTGTCTAGCCGGGTCCGAGTTGTAGTCCGTGGCTGGAGCGGGTACGGAGTATTCCAGCCCATCTCTCTTGATTTTTGGTCGCTTAGGGGTGGTTGGTTGTGCGACTAAGTATCAAGATGAGGTGGTGCTCGGGATGCGGGTTGTTGGCTCCGGTTGTTGTATTTTTGGTTTTTCTGATGTAATTTCGTTGAGATTGTAACGATTATGACATTTTGAAATTAATAAGATGAGTATTTTTCTTTATGTTTGACTGTTGTTGTCATGGGAAAAAGAGAAATAGCTCGGGTTTCTATTTTTGGAAAGTTTCCATAAATAGAAAGTTTCCACAAAAGGAAGGTTTCCATAAATAGGAAGTTTCTAAAATGGGAATGTTTTGTGGAAATGTGAGGTAGATCTAGCCGGGAGATACTCGTTAGCATCAGTATTTGTTTTGCTCTAGGCCGTGTGGGCCTAACTCACATGATAACGATAGCTCGATGGACTTTGTGGCCAGAGAGTGGGAGTGGTATGTTGCTTCGGATGACGATCCGAGAGCGCGCTTGAGGGTGACGACCCAAGAGCGGGATATGTGAGGCTCCCTGGATACCGTAGCTGTGAGCCGAGGCTCGGCAGTGAGCCGGTATGTCTCGAGGGTTGCGAGCCGAGAGCGGGGGAGTGTGTGCGTGTGACTTCCTGGATGCCGTAGCTTAAGGCGGTTGGCCTGATAGCGAGCCGGCATGATTCGTTGGTTGCGACCACGGACGGGGGAAGCACTGAGTTGTGAGCAGATAGTGTTATGATGCGAGTATATTGGCTAGAGGGAGACCTCGAGGGTCAGTCGGAGGTGTGCGGGCTGTTGCGACAGTGGCACGGGAAACCTTGACTGATGGTGTTTAGTCCGGTCTGGGGACGTGCGGGCCGTGATGACGGTGGCACGGAGGTCCTTGGCAGATGGACGGTATTGCGGGATTTGGGGACGAATCCGTATTGGTGGGGGAGAATTGTAACATCCGCGAACCAGAATTTGGGATTTTGGAAGGAGTGTCGATCGACACCCTAGTGGCATCGATCGACACCACTAATTTCTGGGTTCGACCGGTTTGATTTAATTGCCGAATTGGTTCGGTTTGGTTCAATTAAATCCCTAAATCGAGTTATAAGTGTCTTAGGACGAATTTTAGGGTTTCAGAGTCTCATTTTGTCGCCGTTGAGTGAAAAGAAAGAGAGAAAAGAGAGAAAAACGTTTTCTGAGATTTCTGGGCTTGTTCTTGGTGATTTTGGAGAGATCTGAGGCTGTAGGAGGGTTAGCTGTTGCTGGAATCGAAGGGGAAGCTTCTGGAGGTGTTGTTTTCCACGTTTCTCAATCCAAACTTCTTGTTCTTGAGGTGAGTGCTTGACCATGGTTGATCTAAGCATGAGATCTCTCTTGTTTGTGTGTTCTCTTTGTGGTTTGTGTTGTCTTGTTGCTTGGGTTCGTTATTTGTGTGATTTCTAGTGAATTCCGAGATGGTTAGACTTGATTGGAGTCGATTTTGGGTTGATTGGAGTCGGAGTTCGTCGCTGGGTTTCGCGCAGATCGTGTCTGCAGAGGAGGCATCGATCGACACTCAGGAGCATCGGTCGACACCAATTTGATGGGCATCGGTCGACACTGTTTGGCATCGGTCGACACCTTGTTGTAGCATCGATCGACACCGTTTGGCATCGGTCGACACTAGTCTTATCCGAGACTTGTTTTTCTGGTTTGATGTATTGTTGTGTGTTGTTTGTTTTGCTTGAACTTGAGGGTCTCATCTGCTTGTGTGTATAACCCAGTAGATGGGAGGATGGCCTCACTAAGTATTTATGATAATACTTACGCATCTCAATTGTTGTTTGTGGTGTGCAGGTAAAGGAAAAGTGTGATCGTGGAATCAAGGGCTATGAGGAGGAGGATGTTCTAGAGACTTGATTGATTGTGGTCTAGCTGTTGTTAGGTTGCTAGATTAAGTCAAAGGAACATTGTAGGATGTTAGTTGTTGGTTATCTCTTTATTTGATTGATGTTATTGGTTATTGGATTTGAATGTTGGAATTCTGTTGGTTTAATGAAATTTGTTTTATTTGATTATCCGCGGTTATTGACTGATGTTAGGATGTTAGTGGGTATGGGACCACTAGTAAATAAAGGTATTTAAAAAAAAAAACGGGAAGGGTTGTTTCACCTTCCCAAGATAAGAGGGTCTTCAGGCTCTTGTTCCATGCTCATGATTGCAAAATCAGTTGGGATCCTTGCTTCTCCTATTTTGATAGGGAGGTTTTCAATCACTCCAACCACATCCCTCTTGGATCCATCTGCTAGACTGACATAGTAGTTGCTGTCCTTGAAGTCCTCATACCCCAACTTCTCAGCCACTGAGTATGGCATCAAGCTCACTGAAGCTCCTAAATCACAAAGGCACTTATTGAAGTGCATGTAGCTGATGGAACAGGGTAAGTTGAATGAGCCTGGATCTTCAAGCTTTGTTGGGACAATAGCTTTCCCAATCTCTTTCAAATCCTTCATATCTTGGTCATGAGCCCTCTTCTTTGACATCTCAAGTAAAAAATCCTGATAGAGAGGGTATGGAGCATACTGTTCCAAAGCAGGTCCTCTCTCTTCTTCTTGGTAAGCAATGATGACCTCTTGTATGGCCGTCACTTCCTTCTTCTCAATTACACCCTCTTCTTTCAAGGCTTTCTCTTTCTCTTGTTGCAAAGCTATCTTCTCCTTTTTCTCAATGATCTCCCTGAGTTGTCTTATCTTTTGTGCCTTGAAACGCCCTGGGAATGGTAGAGGTGGTTTGTAAGCAGGAGGAATGTATCTAGCAGGCTTAACAGCTTCTGTGTCTTCAACTCGATCAGTCACTCGATCAGGTACTCGATCGTGTGTGTGGTCGAGCACCTGGTCAAGTTGTTTCTCTGCTTCAGTCTGCTCAGTAAAACCTTCACTCTGGGCTTCAATTAGTGATAAATCCTCCCCACCTTGAACCTCACTGCCCTCAGTGACATATTCCTCATGGAGATGGATAGCTTTAGCAGTGAACTCCCTTTGGTTTTGAATAGCTTGTTGAGGATGTTGGTGTGGCTTAGGAGGTAAAGTAGAAGCAATGGAGCTCTCCATGTACTGGAATGAAGAGGTCAGACTCTCAAGCTGGTGACTCAGGTCATGAGAATAGGAATTCAATTTTTGGTTCAGCTCTTCAAACTGCCTTGCCTCCTCAATCTGCTGATTGGCTTGCCCAAGCAATAGTTGTTGCATCATGGCTCTTAAGTCAGGTTCTTGGGCTTGGTAGGTCTGAAACGCTGGAGGGTGACACCATTGAGTCTGGAAACCTTGTTGCTGGTGCATGGGTGCATAATAGAACTGACTGCCTTGAAACATGGTTACTGACTCGAACAGACACTCGGTCGAGCACAGGCTCGAGTTTATGGTCGAGTCGACTGGGAAGTGCTGTCTATTTAGATCCGGCGTCTGACTCGATCAGGTGCTTGATCACAACTCGGTTGAGTGGTGGTCGAGTTGATGGTCGAGCTGGCACCTGAAACTCAATCAAAGACAAGCAGGAGAAGAAACAAGAGCAGTAGTGAACAAGTGGTTATACGAACTTAATCTTAGACTAATATGGATCCTAAATGTCACAAAAACACACTCAAATGGGCAACGGCGCCAAATTGAAACAAGCTTTTTGTTTATGTGGGTGATGAATGAATGATGATGAATGTATGCAATGGTGAGATATGAATGGATAGATGGATGGGTGTTTCAATTCCCCTTATGTTGTTGCAGTATAAGAGGTATCAATCCTAAATGAGTGTTTGTGAACAATTAAGATATGTATATGAATCTAAGTTAAGCCAAATGCAAAGATTGTTTGTCACTAACAATCCTAAGATGAAAGTGTAAAGATGCAGAAAGTAAAACTACAAGAACTAAGAACTAAATGTGAATGGAACAGAATGATTATGACTATATGAAGCTAGAACAGAAATAGAAACTACTATGATGAACTAATGCAAGACAATAATGAACAGGACAATGAGTAAATGAAACAAAAATGCAAATAGGAATGAAACAGAACAATCACAAATCATAAACAAGAGTTCTGGGGATGAACTCGAGCAAGCACTCGAACGAGTGTAGGTCAAGTACAGGGTCGAGCTGGATAAATCCGGGAAACAGAGCAACACAATAAAAACAGAGCAATGCAAATACGAATCAAACAACAAGCAAGCAACAGGATTAAGACTTAAAAATTAATAAACAAAGAAGGTCTTGAGGAGGGATTCATGGGCTGAACTAATCATTGTGGTTATCTAACTTGGTCAACAAATCTCAAGCAAACTTTGAGCTAATCTCTAGACATATAAATCTAAGACAAGTTTCTTCCACTCTCATGGCAAGAAACAATCAAACCTATGCTATTCTAGACTTGTTCTCACACAGTAAAGAATCTACACAAGCAGGCATTAAGCAATACATCTCAAACCAAACAAGACCTCTAATCTCTTAGCAAGCCTAATGGTAAGCTCTTGATCTAGCCTTATCTATGCTCCTTAAACATTGGTGTGATGCTAAGATGCTTGAAATCAAACCCTAACCTCTCAGTTCAGGATCAGCATTAAGACCATCTAGCCTAGAAGAGATCTACAACAATCAAGCTTGACCAAATCACACAAACCACAAGATCAATCCAGCCTAATCCATCCTCAAGATCCTAAAGAACTACTCACAAGAACACATGATGAACAAAGTCAAAAACCCAGAAAATATTGAAACTTGCATCAAATGAAAGATAACACAGAGATCTACAATATTCATGAAGAAATAAAACTCGAAATCTTTATATCTTGAAAGTTATGAAACCAACAAAATACAAGAATCTAGTCTTTTCTCTCTAAAACAAGTACAAAATCTAAGGAGAATAAAAAGTGTAAAAAGAATAATTCCCAAAAGGGTAAAAACTAGGTTTAGAGAATATCCAAAGCTGGACTCTTTTGGTGGCTGCAGGTACAAGGCTTTATATAGGAGAGGGGGTGGAAGCCCTAAAAATACTAAAAGACAAAATAGTCAACGGCTCGGTCAACTCGACCTGTGCTCGGTCGAGTGGCAGGTCGAGCTGGCTTCTTTCATGCATTCTCCACTCGGTCGAGTCCTCCTCAGCACACGGTCGAGTGTCTGGTCGAGTGTGCGGTCGAGTTGGACTCTGGACCTTGTTGTTTCAGCCTTAACTCTCTTGCTTTCCCTTCATGGTTGCTTCACTTCTCTTCAGCATTGCTTCCAAGCTCCTTAAGCTCCAAAATCACCTGAATATGCATGAAAAGATGCAAATGCAATGCATCTAAACTATAATGCATGATTAGTGCTAAAGCTACACAATAATGGCCTAAATGGATAGCAAAAAATGCAAAAGATGTGAATAAACTAAGGGAAAACAAGGTAAAATATATGAACATCACGTATGTACTTGACGATCATTCCGCAAATACATTGGTGGAGAATCTTCTACCGTCAAATTCATCCTTGAAGAAATCCTACAGCTAAGTTTTATATCATTCACTAAACAATCAAGTCCAAAATCTTCAATTACCATCTCAGCTAAAACCTTATATGTGATATTCTCATCTACTTCCACTAGTAAAAATCGGTTATATAGTTACATAATATAGATACGTTAAAATTTGTAACAAAATATATCTACAATTAGTTACTAAATAGTGACTAATTTTTAGAAAGCTGATTTTGTGACTAATTTGTTACTTTTCGTAGGAAGATTAAGACAAAAAGCTACAAGGTAAAGTTGAAACAAATTTGCCACAAGATTTGGGACATAATATTTTGTAGCACATGGGCGATTGTAGGGATTTGTAGTATAATATTTTAAAAAATTCAAAATTATGGTCCTACGAATGAGTTGTAACAAAATCTACAATTCGTGTAGCATAAGTTGTAGGGAAAATATCTACAAAAACTTGTAGCAATGTAAGGACAACGAATATGTGGCTCTTTATTACACCAAAGTGAAGAAAAAATGTAAGGACAACGAATTTGTTCACTATATGGCTCTTTATTACACCAAAGTGAAGAAAAAATGTTAACTTACAAATTTAAGATCGAAGCTGACTTAATCAATTCTTAACACATTAAACACATGTACAAGAAGTTACAAATGATTAAGTTAGATACCATTACATAGCAATCTTCCCAGTGGATCTAACCAACCGATCAATATGAGCATGCAAATTCCACACTACACATTCGAGATATTTGACTCTCTTCTTCAATGCTATGACTTCCTTTTCAGAACTTGTTGTCGAAGGCTCTTTCTGTATTAAACCTTGTCGATAATTGTTACACACTGTTTTTCCTTCGTCAAACTCAATGTCATCATCACCTTCATCCATAAGGTCTGTCAAAACATGAAATATCATTACATTAACCTCCATTGACGAAAAACATAATAGATAAATACACATAGAACTGAATTTTCTCACCAGCATTCTCGACATATAACTGGTAAATATCTTTCACATGAGCAATAAATCTTTCATACTATCCTGCAGCTTACACAACAAAACAAATAGGGCCTTCTACAATAATATTTTATATCCAGATAACAAACAAGTATGGTAAAATTTCTTGTTTTCAATAAGATGAAGAGGTTGATAAAACAATATTTCACCACAAGGGGATTTTTATCCAAACCAAATTGTTCGTACTATAAAATAAATTGGCTTCCCCTAATGTTGGAATATTCACTCTAAACGATAGAGTCAAAAACACACTTGAATTCGAGGATGTTCTGCTCATAAGTGGCATACCTGTGATGTCGATTACTTTTCAAATAGAATTTCTGCTTGGCGGCGGCTGGCACGACAAACAAGCGGGTCGGTTATAGTGTTAAACGGCTTGTGTGAGCTTCTGATGGTAATGTCCTGGGAATGGGACGGCAGTGGAGGAAGAAGAAGGTTGTGCGATCTAGGCAAAGATACCCTAAATAGGGGAAGCCAAATATTACTCTAAAAGATACAGTATTGAGTATCATCAATATAAGGCATACAGTCCAACAGACCAGGAAGCCCAAGTTCCTTTCATATAATGTTCAAACCAAAAAAACATAGCAAGCCCAATACGAATAACAAATCCCAACTAGCTTGCATCTGCACTTTTCTCACGTCTATTCACATTCAATACTTACCAAGTGGGTAAGTAATTCTCACTTTTGTAACAAAGTAAACTCAGTCCTTAATTACTGATGGGTTTCGAAGACTTTGATATTTTACTTTCTTCAAGATTTCTTTCTCTGCCTATATAACTTCTCTTTATGCTTTGTACCATTGAGATTAAATAAACACTCAACCTTATACATCTAACTCCAGATCGAAAAAGCTTCTAAATCTCTGGTAATTTCACATTTAAGGTATGGTATGTAGGGTTAACTTCACACACATGTTTACCTAAGGTAGAAAATAGTTTCTCAAAATAGGTTGTGATGTTCATATATTTTACCTTGTTTTTCCCTTAGTTTATTCACATCTTCTGCATCTTTTGCTATCCATTTAGGCCATTATTGTGTAGCTTTAGCACTAATCATGCATTAGAGTTTAGTTGCATTGCATTTGCATCTTTTCATACATAAACAGGTGATTTTGGAGCTTAAGGAGCATGGAAGCAATGGAGAAGAGATGTGAAGCAATCATGAGGAGGAAACAAGGGAGTTAAGGCTGAAGAACCAAGGTCCAGAGTCCAACTCGACCGCACACTCGACCAGACACTCGACCGCGTGCTGAGAAATCGACCGAGTGGAGATTGCACGAGAGAAGCCAGCTCGACCAAGCCACTCGACTGAGCACTGGTCGAGTTGACCGAGCCGTTGACTACTTTGACTTTTTGTATTTTTAGGGCTTCCACCTCCTCTCCTATATAAAGCCTTGTACCTGCAGCCACCAAAAGAGTCCAGCTTTTTAGATATTCTCTAAACCTAGTTTTACCCTTTTTGGGAATTATTCCTTTTGCACTTTTATTTTTCTTAGATTTTGTACTTGAAAAAGACTAAATTCCTCAATATTGTTAGTTTCATAACTTTCTTAATATTGAGAATTTGAGTTTGATCCTTTCATTAATATTGAAGATCTTTATTTCATCTTTCTGATAATGCAAGTTTCAATATTTTCTGGGTTTTTGACTTTGTTCATCATGTATTGTTGTGAGTAGTTTCCTTAGGATCTTGAGGATGGGTTAGGCTAGGCTTTGTTTGAGGTTTGTTTGCTTTGGTCAAGCTTGATTGTTGTAGATCTCTTCTAGGGTAGATGTTCTTAATGCTGATCCTATATCTGAGAGGGTAGGATCTGATCTTAAGCTTCTTAGCATCACACCAATGTTTAAGAGGCATAGATAAGGCTAGATCTAGAGCTTACCATCTTGCTTGCTAAGAGATTAGAGGTTTTGCTTGGTATGAGACATATTGCTTAATGCCTGCTTGTGTAGATTCTTTACTTTGTGAGAACAAATCTAGAGATGCATAGGTTTGATTGATTCTTGCCATGAGAGTGGAAGAAGCTTGTCTTAGATTAATGTGTCTAGAGATTAGCTCAAAGCTTTGCTTGAGATTTGTTGGCCAAAGTGTGATAGCCTCATTCATTAGTCTAGTCCATGAATCCCTCCTGAAGGCCTTCTTTGTTTATTGATATCTTAGTCTTAATCCTGTTGCTTGCTTGTTGTTTGATTAGTTCTTGTGTTGCTCTGTTTTTCTAGCATTGCTCTGTTTTCCGAATTATTCTAGCTCGACCCTGAACTCGACCTACACTCGGTCGAGTGCTTGCTCGAGTTCATCCCCAGAGTTCTTGTTTATGATTTGTGATTGTCCTGTTTCATTCCTGTTTCGTTTTAGTTGCATTCATTTAGTTTTCAGTTCATTACCTGTCTTGCATTAGTTCATTAGTAGTAGTTCCTACTTCTGTTCTTGCTTCATTACTGTTACAATCATTCAGTTTCATTTGCATCTAGTTCTTAGTTCTTGTAGTTTATTTTCTGCATTTTACATTTCCATCTTAGGATTGTTAGTGACAAACAATCTTCACATTTGTCTTAACTTAGATTTATATGCATATCTTAATTATTCACAAACACTCATTTAGGATTGATACCTCTTAGACTGCAACAGCATAAGGGGAATTGAAACACCCATCCATCATTCCATTCATATCTCACCATTGCATACATTCATCATTCACCACCAAATAAAAATAACTTGTTTCAATTTGGCGCCGTTGCCCATTTGAGTGTGTTTTTGTGACATTTAGGATCCATATTAGTCTAAGATTAAGTTCGTTTATACAATTGAATCTTCTGTTGTTGGGTTGCAGTTCCATTTCAGGTATCACTCGACCAGTCACTCGACCACCACTCGACCGAGCAGTGATCGAGCACTTGATCGAGCCAGAAGCCGTGTACATTTGGACACCACTTCCCAGTCGACTTGACCCCCCAGACGAGCCTGAGCTCAATTGTGAACCTGTTCGAGTCTGTACTCGCGTTTGTTGATGCACACAAGGTCTAAGGGGAAATATAATCTTCAAAGGCCTATTGACAACATACATAGGAAGCCAAAAGGTTTGGGAAATCAGAGAAGAAGGGTAGTTCAAGTTCAGCAAGAGGATTCAGTGATCATGGAGCAACAAGCTAACCATGAGCAGAGACCTAGGCACATTGGTGCTGGAGATGCACCCAACACCCACAACCAAAGGGCTGGTATTGTGCCTCCAACTGTAGCAAACAACAACTTTGAGATCAAGAGTGGATTGATCTCCATGATTCAAGCTAACAAGTTCCATGGGTTGCCAATGGAGGATCCACTAGATCACCTTGATGAGTTTGACAGAATCTGTGGTCTTACAAAGATCAATGGAGTGAGTGAAGATGGATTCAAGTTGAGGCTCTTCCCATTCTCACTTGGAGATAAGGCACACCTTTGGGAGAAGACTCTTCCTACTGGAGCAATAACCACATGGGATGCTTGCAAGAAGGCTTTCTTAGCCAAATTCTTCTCCAATGCAAGTACTGCTAGGTTGAGGAATGAGATTTCTGGGTTTGCTCAAAGAAACAATGAAAGCTTTTGTGAAGCATGGGAGAGGTTCAAAGGATTTCAGACTCAATGTCCTCATCATGGCTTCAGTAATGAGTCACTCTTGAGTACATTGTATAGAGGAGTACTTCCCAAGATAAGGATGTTGCTTGACACAGCTTCTAATGACAACTTCCTCAACAAGAATGTGGAAGAAGGCTGGGAATTAGTTGAGAATCTTGCTCAGTCAGATGGCAACTATAATGAGGACTATGAAAGAACCATAAGGAGTTGCTCAACTGATCAAGAGGAAAAGTACAAGAAGGACTTGAAGATGGTCAATGAGAAGCTTGACAAGATCCTTCTTAGCCAACAAAAATCTATTCACTTCATTGGTGAAGAATAGGTTCCAGCTCAAGAGGGGGAGACTGAGTTTGCTGAGTTATGCTACATGCAAAATCAAGGAGGATTCAAAGGCTACAACCAAGGAGGTTTCAAGAACAACAATCTCTCTTATAGGAGTACCAATGTGGCCAATCCTCAATGTAACACCCGTACCGTCGCAAAAGACGGAACAACATGTAATCCATCCGTTCTGGCCAAAAACGTTTCTTTCTTTAAGATTCACCAACGAACAAACTTCAAACTGCAACTCTTAGACTTACTAACCTAGGAAAAAGGGAAAAGGGGGTGAGTAAACAAGTTTACTCAATGAGGAGATCAAACTCTGCCCACTGGACATACAATAATCACGTTCCAAATATAATCAACAACCATTACTTAGCATAGATTCAGAATGTCTATCAAGCAAACAAACAAACAAACATCTTATTTCTCCTTAATAATTCTCATCTTATTTTATGCACTTTTGTGGCGACTACCACACACAAATATTTCTGTTTCTTTACATTACTTATAGGTTTGTCCATTAACACTTTTTATGGCTCCCAAACCCCCTTTTCTTAGAAGACCACGGCCCATAGCTCGATTCTTCCCCTGCTCGTCAGCGGTTTATGACTTGCAATGAACCCGTCGGTTCATTACAGTCCAACATCCTCAAGTATCTTATCATTTCTCATTCTCATTCTCTTGTATGTTCATAATTATATTTATAATATAATATATAAGTTAATTCATAACATCATATCATGTAGCTAAATGTGCTTCACATATAACATGTTACTAACAAACTATTTTATTTTGCACACAAATCCACGCAAACACATTCAAATAACAAACAATTCTTGAGTCTATACTCAGCAACTATCGAAGAGTACATAAGGAAAGAGGTTACTGTTATCCGCAAATACCACCCTCACCTTAGCCATTGGATTGAATCCTTAGAACTAGCATCAACAGAAGACTCACTTCAACAACAATCTCAGTCTGCAATGATTTAAAATAGCCGATCAAAGACCATATCCATGATATTAATCCAATATAACAATCCAAACCAAAGTCTCATAACTTATACTTATGGTGTTTCCTTTAATTAAATTAATTAGACCAAAATCTAATAATTTAATACATCACAATTTAATCCTCACGCTCACAACATTTGGTTTAATGAACAATCTCAACTCTCGGTCACATGCACCATTAATTATGGCTGATTAAATCCTTCCGGTTAAGATATTAAACCAACCATATATAATAATCAGAACCTTGCCCACTCAACGTCACAGACCAACTCACGATTCCAACTTCGGTTCAAGACATCAATTACGCAACTTAGAATTCTTTGTTTACTATGGTTAATATCCGGTTTAATAACACAACATAAAACATCCGCAACAAACACGAAAGTAGGCTTCGCCGTTTACCTTTCTCTACAACTTTTCTCGGCGGCTCAACGTGGCGGTTTAGCCACACGGTGGATACTTCCCCATGGCTCAGCAACATACATCACAAGCAAGCAACAGATCAAGGATTAGGTCTACAACAGTCGGTGACTTCCAGCCCAAGTTATAAAACAAATCTAGGTTTCCTTACCTATAATGACCTCAACGATGGGCTACGGCTGCTCCGGTGTCAGCGGGTGACATCTCCGGTGACACACGGTGGCTGTTTGACCAATGGCCGTGATCGACGGTGACCAGCGAGAACCACGGGTCCGTACGGTACGCTTCTCCTCCACGACTTATCACCACCACAACAACGTCACGACCTCTTTTGCTACTTTTACGAACGAATGGGATCAACAACAAGAGACTCAAGTCTCAAGTATATACATGGTCGACTTCTCTTAGGCTTCACAAACTCTCCTCTCTTGTAGTCTTGTTAACAAAGACGGCGGTATGTATGCGTACATACATTATACGCAAGCACACACACCAAACGTAAACCCTTGTCGTTTTGCAAGTTGTTGGGCCTAATGGGCTGCGACTTAATTACAACAAAACTGGCCCAATTATAAAAATTGGGGTGTTACACTCAAGAGCAAGTCTATCCACCTCAACAGCCTCAACAGCAACAAAACTACATCCCCAAACAACAACATCAAGTGTTCCAGCTTCAGTTGTGTCCCCCACCAGGGTTTCAGACTAACCAAGGCCAAGAACAAGACTTAAGAGCAATGATGCAACAATTGTTGATTGGGCAAACACAAGGAAAGATTGAGGAAACCAAACAGTTTGCTGAGTTGAACCAAAGGTTAACATCACAGTACAATGATCTGAATATGAAGTTTGAGGGTCTCAATTCAAGAGTGAAGTATATGGAGAGTAACATAGCCTCTACTTCAGCTCCAAAACCCAACCAACTCCCTGGAAAAGCTGTCCAAAATCCAAGGGAGTTCACAGCCAAAGCCATTCAATTTCAAGAGGAAGAAGTCACTGAGGACAGTGAAGTCCAAGTTTGGGGGAATTCATTAGTTACTGAAGCCCCAAGTGACGTTTGTGCAAAGCAACAGGAGCTCGCATACGAACTCGACCAGGAACTCGAGCAGCCACTCGACCGAGTGCATGCTCGAGTGGTCGATCGAGCTGGAGACTCCGAAGCTGTCAAGCTTGCTAAGTACATTCCTCCTGCCTACAAGCCTCCATTACCATTCCCTGGGCGTTTCAAAGCACAGAAAATTAAGGAGCTTAGGGAAATCATTGAGAAAAAGGAGATGTTAGCTAAGCAACAAGAGGAAGAAAGAGTTTTGAAGGAAGAAGCTTTGGTTGAGAAAAAGGAACAAGTATCAGCCATTCAAGAGATCATCATAGCTTACCAAGAAGAGGAGAGAGGACCTGTCTTGGAACAGTATGAACCATATCCTCTCTATAGAAATTTTTTGCTTGATTTGTCAAGGAAGAAGGCTCAAGCTCAAGATGAGAAAGATCTTGAGAACCTTGGAGGAGTGATCATCCCACTTAAGCTTAAGGATCCAGGGCCATTCTATCTGCCTTGCACCATCAGTTACCTTCACTATAATCAATGCCTTTGTGATTTGGGAGCTTCAACAAGTGTGATGCCATACTCCATAGCTCAAAAGCTTGGGAGAACTGATTTCAAATCCACTAACCTCCATGTGTGCCTAGCTGATGGGACAAATAGAGAGGTAGTTGGAAGGTTGGAGAATGTCCCACTCAAGATAGGGAAGGCAAGGGTTCACACTGATTTTGTGGTCATAGAGATGGACAAGGAGCCTGAAGATCCAATCTTATTAGGGAGACCATTCTTAGCCACTGTTGGAGAAGTTATTGATGTCAAGGAAGGTCTTGTGACCTTGAACATTGCTGAGGATACAGTCATGAAGTTCAACATCTATAACCCAACCAACCTTCCTACCATTGATGATCAACCCTTCACTATCAAGGAGAGAGTTGATCATGAGGTTTTCAAGGATGAAGGAGATCCTAAGGCTGAGCTCCCACTTCAAGAGGATTCTGTGGAGAAGCTTAAGAGGTCAGTTCAACATCTCCAAGTTAAGCTGAACAAGAGGTCTTTGAGGAAAGCAAGACCTAGGCTCAAAATCAAGAAGAAGTATGGTTTGTGTGCTAAGGGTGAGGTGATCAAGGATCAACTTCACAGTGACCAAGATGTTCCAGGAAGGATTTCATCACCTCCTTGGTATCTAGATCAAGTCTAAAAAGAAACCAAAGTCAAGCTTAGTGACTTTAAACAAGCTCACTAGGGAGGAAGTCCCTAAGATATCCTTTGTAAATATGCTTTAATTTCTTAGTAGTTTTGATGTGTTTTCTTTTATGTTTTTGTTGGATAGGCCTTTTAGTGAGAATGTAGTTGGTTAAGGAGAGATGTGGACTTGGAGAAGAAGACTCGCAGGCCCACTCGACCAGGCCACGAGAGGTACTCGGCCGAGCTGAATACTAATTGAGGCCCATTCGATTCCCATTTTTTTCTAGAATGATCGAGTGGAGGGAAGAACAAGGAGAAAATTTTTGAAATTTCAAAATTTGTCAAAGAGCTCGACCACGTGCTGGTCTAGTGTGGGGTCGAGTGGCAGCCAAAAGCAAGTCAAAGATTCCCAATTCAAATTTGAATGGTATGGACGCTCCACCCTTGTCTCCTTGTCCCCTTAGCTTCTTTATATAGTCCTTGCACGATCCTATACTTCTCACATTCTCTCATTTGCTCAAAACATTTAAATTCAAGCTTTAAGATCTCTCTCAAAGTTCATCTCTTGCTTTTGCTTTGTTCTTTCAAGTTTTTGGGTCACTAACCTATTAACTTTGAGCTTTGAGTCTATTTCCTTCAGTTTCTTCTGAAAATGTCTTCCAAGATAACCAAGAAGTCTCACCGAACCGCTGCCAGCTCCATGGAACGTCGTGATGATGACCTTGAATCAAGAGGTGAAGCTGGGAGAGTCACTCGACGGACCACTCGAGCGACCACTCGACCGAGTGCCGGTTCGAGCAGCCGGTCGAGCCAGGTGCCGCGTCCAAGGAGAGAGCTAGTTGAGGAAGATCCTGAGAGGACCGAAAGTGAGGAGGAAAGAGAGCCTACTCTCAATGAGTTTATGAGGAGACACAAGGCCAAGGGGAAGAGGCTAGCTGTTGAAGTTCAGCAAGAGGAGAGTGATGAGAGTGAGGAAGAAAGTGAAGAAGAAGAATTGATGGATGATGGAGAAGCTGAGTCTTGTGGGCTGTCAAAGAGGCAGCTTTATGATGCTTTCATGAGGATGGAGTTCCTGGGAACTAGATATCCTCACAAGGAGACCATGGAGAAGCTTGCTATTGATGAGGATGTGGAATATCTCTTTGAGAAGAGCAATCTCAGCAAGTTTATGGGGCTTTGCATGGAGGGCTACAAAGAGGAGAGTTGTGAGTTCCTTGCCACTGGTTCCTTGCCACTGTCAAGCTGCACACATATGCAAGGAAAGACCCTGAGGTTGGAGCTGGCCACATTTCCTTCACTATCAAAGGAAAGAAGCATGAGCTTTCAATGAAAAAGATAGCCAATGTGTTTGGTTTTGAGGTTGGGAGCAATAGGAGTTTGATGGTTCGAAGAGAAGAGTTGTATGCTGTGTGGGAAACCATTGGAGACAACAAGCTCTACTCATCCTCCAACTCCAAGAGCTCAAGGATAAGGAGCCCAGTCCTAAGGAATGGTGCCATCATTCTTGGGAGCACAGTGAAGACTGATCTAGGAATGGTGCTCATTGACCACATGATTCAATTGAGAAGTTGGGTAGGAAAGTTGGAGAACAAAGGGTCAAGAGGAGCACTTACCATTGGAGGCATCATCACTCCAATCCTTCAAGCTGCTAAAGTTCCACTTAGAGGAGAAAGTGTTTCACCAAGATGGATTGACTCAAGCTACCTCACTTCTACTCTCATCCTAGCCAAGGAGATGCATCAAGGGAACCACATCTTCAACTTTGAGCTTCCAACACTTGGGAAAAAGCAATTCATATTGCCTAACCAAGAGCTCACCACCATTCAAGAAGGAGCCAACATTGATTTTTGGCCAGCTGAGGAGCATTGGTTTGATGGAGTGGTTCAACCTAGAGTTGAGGAAGCTGGGAATGCACAAGTAGCTGATGGAGAGGAGCAGTTCTACTTTGAAGACTATGAGCCCAACCCAAGAGATAGTAGAGGAGTGAGGGAGAATGCCAAGAGGTTAACTCTTTTGCAAAAGTGGGGCAAGTGGCATGGGAAGAGGTTTGATAAGCTGAAGAAGAAGGTGACCAACATGGCTAAGTCTATCAAAGGCTTAAAGAAGGAGATTGCTGAGCTGAAGAGTGGAAACTCATCTCCTAGCCATTCAAGCCCTTTGAGGAGAAGTAGCTCAACTAGAGCACTTTCAAGGGTTGCGAATCCTGTGGAACCAGCTATGGCTTCAATGTATGAGCCAAATCAGAGGAAGAGGAGCTCAAGTAACCGAGAACAACAATTTTCGAGGCACTCGACCGAGCACCTCCAATGCACTCGGCCGAGTACCAGCCCAGATCACCCTATGGTTTCCCACCTCCAGCTGCTTATCCAGGTTATCCAAGTTACCTTCCCATCCCACCTCAGTACTATATGGATCCAGCTCTCTACCAGCAGTTTTGCCAGCAGCAAGGTCAACAATTTGACACTCGCGGTCTAGCTCGACCCACTCGGACACGTACTCGACCGAGTGCCGGTCGATCTCCATCGTCGAGCTGCCCCAAAGCCCATCTCCAAGTCACCAACAAGACCCCAACTACTCCTATGACAGCATGCAGATGGATGTGGACAACTTCTTCCACAATCCCAAAGGTACCACTATCACCTTCACTTGTAAATATCAATGCATTTCATATTGTGTTTTGTTTTGTTTTTAGTCTTGAATCCTCTTACAAATTTCTTTCACACAGAGGACTGTGTGATTTAAGTTTGGGGGAGGGTTTGAGATAGCATTTGACATTGTGTTTTGTGTTCTTATTTCAAATTTTTATCATCATCATGTTAGCACTTGCATAAGCATCTAAGGCATAGAAAAACCATAAAAATTTGAAAAATTTTGAAACAAATCTTAAAAAAAAAAGAGTGTTCATATAGTTTGCATTGCATATTAGGATCTTGTTTCATGTAGAATTGTATAATATTTGCATTAGGGATCTATGATGAGTATTTCCTTGTTAGCTAGCTTATTCACTAGACTAGGATCAATGTCCAAGTTATTAGTACTTTGATGCTAGTTGAGTAGTTAGAAGCATAAGATTGAACCAAGCCTTGAATTCTTGCATTGCATTTGGTCTAAATTGAAGCATGTTGAGATTTGAAACCATTTCCTATTTATAAGAACCTAATATTGACTTTTAATTATCAATGTGTGCATTGTTTTAAACTCATGGATACCATATACATACTTGGATCATCTTTCTCCTTTTTACCACTCTTGTTGATCCAAGTAGCTGATTAAATCATTAAGATCAGTTCCCCTACTCCTAAACCAAACCTTCTTTCAAGCCTTGTTGATTCTTGAGTGTGT